>NW_024704743.1:91007556-93500869 GCF_018977255.1 Callorhinchus milii
CTGTTTTATGAGAAGCCGAAAGAAGATAGATCCCTTAGAATTAATAGTTCAAGGGCACAAGGAGCAAGCATCCAAACTAGATGTCCTTCGCCCCCAAGGAATTCATCAGTGCAATCTAAAGGATGTGATTTTTGATAACTCTTGTGTTCTGAAAAGTACAAGAGAGGTTCAAATGAAGAAGGCTCTTTGCCCATTTCATCTTATCTTTCCAGTATATCCACCCCACAATCAGGCTGTTTCTTAAAGGAGTACAGTGTGCTGAGCTCAACAAGTCTTCCTTGTAACCTGTTGGACTAAATTCTAATCTTTTTCCAATAGAGATAACAAAAATAACCTCAAACATGCTAATGGACATTAAGGCTCCAGTTATTCTATGCGTAAACACCAGAGACGCTGCCCTGCATGGAGGGGGCTATATAAATGCAAGTTATTGTTTTGGTTGTTGAACCTCTGTCTACCAATCAGTGGTAAACCCTTCCTAACATACTCTTTGTGAATACTTCCCTTCAGAATGACCATCAACTCACCAGAAGTACTCCACAGTCTGCAGTGAGACTTTCTCTGCATTAAAAGCTAACACAGTGCATTCCCTGACCCCTCCGGCTACCATCTGTAACTGAGCTTTCAGTCACTACACCTCCCAAACCTCTGGATCTTCCTGCCTCTATTCCCACAACTCACCTCCTATCTGTTTTTAAATCCTAAGATTTAATAGCGACCTCTTAGATCGCATTGATGGTCACCTCCCACTTCTCCCTAGCTTGGTACCCAACCCCGCCACTGTGAAGTGCTCTGAGATGTTATCCTACATGAAGGGGGCTATATAATTGCAAGAAGTTGTATGTCCAAACCATCATTCCATGCAGCCTATTGTTCCAACTTCCTCAAGTCTACTTCCCATATACAGTAACTATCTTTACCATCTCTAAAGATTATACTAAAGTGCATTTGCCTGGTATACAGAAATCTCAATCTTCAAGTAGGAAGGCTAAGTAAATTGTACTATTTTACTATCATAGAAGACACTAATGATTTCCCAAGAAGCTGCAACCAGATTGACCTGATCCAGAGCTTTGTCTGGAATCAACTGCATTTAAGGTCATCTTCACATATGCCAACAAATAAAAATCCTTTCACCAGTATATTATCAGTAATTCCTGTTGCATTAATTTGCTTTTCTATCCTTTATTTCCCTCAAGTAATCATTCATCCACTCCAGCCTTGGATGAAAGGAGGAAGGTCCATCTCCACAGTTACCATCAACACTGATCCTTGTTTGATCAATGGGAAAGACGATCTGGATGGTCTGGTAATATTCATAAAACATGATAACACTAAAGAGAATCTGTTCAGCTCTGAGAGAGTCCCTTGACGCCCACATGCACATTACAATTGTTTCGTTGATGTTTTATATTTTATAAGTGTGAGGAAATCATGAGACTTTTTATTAGAAACAGCGAGGTTTAGAGGTTCAAGGACTTTTGGTTAAATTCCTCTAACAGGAATCGTATCTTTGATTTAATTATTATCATTATGTTATAAATCTGTACATTTTTACAATTAGATTTTCCTTTCGATTCCTGATGCAGAAAATGGAAGGTCCTGAGAGTGAGGAAGAGAATATCTCTCTCATGCATTTTGTGAGAGTTCTTAAGGAGTGACAGCCCTCCTTCTGTGGCCCTGTGTTCTTTTAGTTATGTAATAATACACAGGGGATTGCTCATTCCTTCTGTAACCTGGAAAAATGGTTGCAGGGATACAGGGATGACCCAACCTATACTGAAAATTCACTCTGCACCCTGGAGAAGGTGGAATCAGTCTCACGATGGCCTCGGCTGTTTGCCAAAGTCTCTTATAGAAGGATCTTTGTTTCTTATATTCTTATCTTTGTTTGTTAGTGTCCATTAAGCCTGATACACAACACTGGACTTCAAGAGCTGGCATGTTGTTAAGATACAGAGCAAAGGTCTCTCCACAACACTGAAGGCAAACATTATTCACAAGCCTCATGAGAAAACACTGAGGCTTGGGATGACAGCTGGTAGATTTGTGAACACACCCTCTGTATCTGGGATTCAGTGGCTACCCTGGTTTGTATTCAGACTGATAAGTAAGTACGATTGAATATTTGCACATTCAACTAATGAGTCACCGTTCAATGGGTTACATTGTGTATCCTGGCTGTCGCCTGGAGAACGAGAGTAGAATAATATGAGAGCAATTAGTGGCTTTCTGCTATCTTAACTATTCTTACGGCAATTTAGAAAGAGCTGGTCTTTTTATAGTATTGAAATGTCTCAAAGTGCTTCACAAATAGTGACTGTTCTGATAAACAAATCTATGAACAAGCATAACATGATTATCTCTAATGTGCATTTACTCCAAAGCATTGCGTTTTTTAAAAAAAACATATTTATTATACCTGCATTAAAATAATGAAATTATCCTGACTTGTATCTTATTTGTTCCTCTTTGTGGCACTAGAGCAACGTACATAGCAGCCAGATATCGTAAGAAAATATATTTGGAAACTTGACAGCCCTTAATAGTTCTGGCATTGCATTGCTATCAACATTTGGAGCAGAGCACAGCTCAGATTATTGAAAGAGAGTTGGCAGACTAAATACAATGTCAACCTGAAGGGCACAGAATTTACCCAGAAATCCAAACTCAAGTGATTTTGTTAGTTCAGACTGAGCCAAGTGCTGATCTTCACTATGTTGAGTTTCACCTGGTTTGATTTTGGCAAAATATTGGTTTAACTTTTGAAACATTTTTTGAAGTGTTTCAATTAAAGTTTCAAACATCAAAGAGGTTTAATTCCTGAGAACTTCCTAAAGCTGTTTATCTTTTCAAAACCCAATTTGCAATGTATACCTTATGGGTACTGATTATTGGAGTTGCTGTTCCTCCAATGAGATGTTAAATTTTGCCCCCCCCCCAGACCCCACCCCATCTGCTCTTCAAGTGGATCTTAAAGATCCCATAACACAATTAGAAATGAGAAAGTAAATTAGCCTGTAAGACTTTGCTGTATGCAAAATGGCCCCTATGTTTACCTGAGGATACAATTGCTACACTTCAAAATAATTACTGTGATGAGTTCTGAGAAAAGTTGGTTATAGGCACTATAATTATATTGGTATATTGGCCTTGCTGGAATTTCGTCAAGGAGTTGTTCTGGCTCACTCGATCCCTCCTCTTGTGCAAGGCACATCTGAAAACGTACCTCTTTGAGCATGCTTTTGGTCACCTTTCCTCTCCCCACCCTCGTCGGCTTTTCCCCCCAGCTCAGGTAATGATCCAGCATTGTCAAGTAATTTGAGATGCCCCCCCCACCACCACCCCGGATGTGAAAGATGTTAGATAAATATGAATTGTATTGTGAAGTCCTGTAGCTCAGTGGTTAGAGCGCTCACCTCGCAAGTGAGAGACCTAGGTTCGTTTCCTGCCAGGGGAAATGTTGGGCAAGTTTCTGTACTCTACATGCTTTTGTTCACCTAACAATAGGTAGGAACCGTTGTTAGTCGAATGGCGGATCACTTTTCCGGGAGTAATAATTCCTTCAACAACAAAAAATCACTTTACAATATATTCTGTGAAGAGCTTTGAGACATCTCAAAGATGTGATAAGTGCTATATCAAATGCAAAGATTATTATTAGTGTACTGTATAAAAATGGTGTACTTCCCTTTCTCCCTTTAGGTGTAAGAGGAAAAGAAACCATTGAGGTTACCTGAAACTTTTCCTGCCTTTCATAAAGCTCCTGGAGACATCAACAAGCAAAGCAAACAAAGAACATAATTATTATTCTTTACTGGCCTGGAATGTCTGAGGATGAAACTAAAGGCAGTGATGAAGAGAGTGAAAACAAGTGAAAAGTGAAATTGACAATGACAGGGTTGAAAATAACTACCACTGGGGGGAGCTCATGTTTACTTCATCATTCAGTTACTGAGCACACAGCATTTACTGGAGTGGTCAAACTTTGTCATACGTGAGCACAAATAAAAATAATAATCCTTGCATTTGATATTGGGTCTTATTACATCATCTCAGATCGCTTCACAAGGATTTACTGTAAAGTGACTGTGTTTTTACAGGTGAATGTAACACCAATTTGCGTACAGCAATATTTCCGCATCAACCATGAAGTGAATGAATTGTCGGCCAGGACACCGGGAGAAACTCCCTTCTCTTTTCGAGTAGTGCTATGGGATCTTTAACATCCTGAATAGGCATAAAGGACCTCTTTAATGTCTCATTCAAAAAATTGACACCTACAACAATGCAGCGAACTCCCAGAGCTGTGTTGGGAATGTTAAGAGTCGACTGTGAGTTCAAAGTCATGTGTAAAACATATGCAAGTGCAGGGTATCACACATTGTGTGTAAACATATGTGCATGGAGCGAATTGCTTAATTATGTAATTCACAACCAACCTGATTCAATGGTTGTGAATTATATAACTAAAGGCACCTGTAATTTATTTTATACCAATGTGTATTATGTGTCATGCTTTACACATGACAGATAACATACACACATTCATACCTAGTTTACACAAGGCACATAATATCATTACAAAGACCCTCCGACTTGCCCTCTGCATCACATCCTCCCTCACTCCCCATGTTCAAAGTCCATCTCAAGACTTACCTCTTTGACCGTACATTCGGTCATCTTTCCCCTCCCCACCTTTTCAGCTCCCAACCATTTAGGGATCCTTGGCCAAGACGCTTTCCGAATCTTTAACTTCCACTTGAACAGGCAGACGGGACCTTGGTTTGATGCTTCATCCAAAGGGCAGCATCTCTGAGAATACAACACCCCCTATCGTTGCATTGTATTGTCATCTTAGACAATGTGATTTCAAGTCCCGACATGGTGCTTGGACCCACAACCTTCTGATTCACAGGTGAGAGTGCTACCACTGATACATTAATGAGATTAACCTGAGTCACACAAATATAAAACTGCAATATTCAATAATTTCAACTAATTTGTTCCATTTAATAACTGCTTCGTTCATTTTTTGTGATACAGGATTTATCAAATTCGGCATGTTCTTCAAACTACCAATTTTTTACAATAGTCTTGATCCGCCTGTATATTTCCTTCCTCATGTCACCAATACATTAAAAAATAAATCTTAAGGTAAAAATTCCTCTGTACTGCAAGCAAATGCTGAGGTATCACAGTGTATTGCTGAACATATTGCAGCGCCAACACTATTCCACCGTTCTGAAAGCATAACCTTTTAATATTGTACTCGGGTATTCAGGAAAGATGAAAGAATGAGAGTTGTGGGTTGTTACAAAAGTGGTTTACATTACATTGCATACACATGTACACCAATTCTTCAATCACGCTTGAATTTTGATGGTAATGATTTGATGACTAACAATGTATTTATTAAGTCTACGGCATTTTATGATTGTATTACCCTATAGACAGTTGAAACAGTCCTTCAATTTCCGGTCAGTGCTGGATTGCACTTGTGAGTTCATCAAAATAAAATAACTCTGTAAATGCTTCTGTTGTGTAGGGAAATCACTGTATCTGCATTATTCTGTGACTTAAGACAAGATCACAAAAACTGTAATGTTGGAGCAATTTAGCAAATATTTTTCAGTAAAGAACATCTATTTTAAATGCTTTCAACATGATTAAACTATCCGGTGCATACCCAGCTTTGACAGACGTGGGTAAACACTCTGCTCAGTATTACTCCTTTGGGTTATCTTGCACCATTGGGATTTCACATTCACATTATAGTTCAGCAACGGATTTTTTATGCCTTAGTGCTGTTAATCCTCAGAGTTCAGATATTTATCAAGACTCATCTAACAGTGGCCATGTTCTGCATTCTCACAGTGTTTAACATGGCTGAAAATGCCAACCCTTTTATTTCTGAAATGTGTGTTTTTGCAATCGCAGGTTTTGGTTTTGTGCATTGAGGTCTCAAAGCACTTCACAGAGCTCACCGGGAACCTGAGTTGGGGTGAGGGAGGATGGTGGGGGGGCAGAGAGAGAGGGGAAAGATAATGAAAAGCCCAGTTGAAAGGTCAAGGGAGAGGGGGGGCGAGTCAGAGGGATGCAAAACAGAATTCCAGAGAGCAGCTGTAGAATACTACTAATAATAATCCTTGCATTTGATGTAGCACCTTATCAGGTGGTCGAGGCACTTCGAAGCGTTTTACAGAATATACTGTAAAATGAATTGACTGTATATTTTGTAGAATAGTTGAAAGCTCACCCATCATCACAGCATGTCAGGCAGGGGACAAGCAGCAGGCCAGTTCCCTGAGTGAAGGGAGAGGCTAGGTTGTACGGTTGAGGAAGATTGCAGAGGTAGAGTGGGCTGAGGCTGTGGAGGCATCTGAATGTGAGGATGCAGAATCATTGAGCTGAGCAAGGCTGGGCTCACAGTCTGTTACAGAGTAGGACAGAGGCTGCAGAGTTCTGGATGGTCTGCAATTTGTTTAGAGAGGAGTTGGAAGCAGGGTATTTGAATAGTCTAGTCTGGAAGTGATTATAGCTAAATCAATGCACGAGCCATTACATCAACCCACGAGTCATTAGATGAAAACGTAACCTGGCTTCAGCACATGAAGATAGAGAATAGAGTGGGGGGTGGGGAGGGCGTAGGGTTCTGCCCCCAGCACATTGTGTAATTCATGTTCACCTATTTGCTTCTCCAACCATTTAATAGTTTTTATTCAAGTAACTTACTAATTCCTTTTAATTTAAAATAATTTATGGAATTTGCTTCAGCAACTATTTGTGGCAAAGACTTCCTTTCCATATTACACCCACCTTCTGGGTAAAGAAATGATTTCCAGCCTCGCCTTTCATTCCTCTGTGATTATCTTAAATGTGTGCCCTCTCATTACTGACAAATTGACCAGTGTGAACGATTATTAAGTGGAATCCCGACACAACCTTGTGAAGATACGGAGAAGCCGTTTGAAAGCAATTAAAGGCTTGGACCCACCACTTGTGTAAAGAGTTCAGCAGACCTCTGCACCACTTCTGCAATTCAGAAAATCTCAATAGTCACTAGTTCCTTGCTACAGGTCACCGTGGTGTGGGTACCGCAGGTTAAACTCCAGGATTTCTTTCTCTCGTAAACGACGTGACTTGCTGGAGCGGCTGGACTTGGTGGATTGAGCTGATTTAGAGCTTTGACAGCGGGATGACGTGCGCCTCATCAGGTTCTGCGAGATGGAGCGGTGCAGGTTTTTCATAGAAGATGACGCAGCCATCGTCACAATCCATGGATGTTTCAGAGCTTGCATGGCTGCCATTCTCTCACTGGGGTCCGTGGTGAGAAGCCTGTCAATGAAGTCCTTGGCAAGGTTAGACACGTTCGACCAGGGCTGAAATGGAAGGGCAAGAGATAAAAATCAGAGTCAATGTAGAATTTGACTCAAGACCATATGATGTATAAGGAAATATAGCACATCACCAAGTCTGGATTTAATGGAAGGCTTCTAATTCTCATTTAATTTGTACGTATTTAGTTTTGAGATCATTTGTGGTACTAGTAACACACACTGAGGTTGAAATTTGGTATTTGTAACTGGAAGATGTGCTAATAAGCTAGTTTGCGCCTGGAATTGTGGAATTTATTGCCAAATTGGCTAAAAAACGGGAAATATTTGCCAAGGAAACTAAGTTACCCAAATCTTTTGACCAACTTGCATAATCTCTGTCATACACTTACAAAACAGAGAAACTAAACTTTACAATATATCATGTGAAGCACTTTAAGACACTCTCCCAACATAAAAAGCGGTATATCAGATGTGAGGATTAGTTAGAACTGAAATAACACATTTTGATTAATCCTCAGTCATAAGTTGATTTCATAATGGTTCTCAATGATTTAGAAGTACACTGATTTGGATGGTGTGACAATGTAAAGGTAGTGTATGGCTGGTAGATTATGAACTGTGAGGTAACAGCCATGGCCACAATCAAATGGCACACTTCTTATTGAGTCATCAGGTTCAGTATATATTTTTCCCACTCTGGTATTTATGATAGGAAACAAATGAGGACTACATTCTACATTTAGATCCCATGCCACTATTCAACAAGAGAAGGGAGTTTCTCCTGTTGGTCTGGCCAACAATTCCCCAGAATAAATTTGGTTATTCACTTGATGGCCGTTTGTGAGATATTTCTGGGTGCAAATTAGCTGCCGTGTTCGCCTATAAAATACAGTCATTAGACTTGACAATAATTCCCAAGAAGGCAATCAGACATCTTGATGACTCGATAAAGCTTTATACCTAAAGCAAGGATTATTATCATTTGTAAAACGTTAAAAAGAACACAAGACCAAATGGGATTCAGATGACAGTCTTGTCTGATTAGAATTTCATTTTGTCACTTCCATTGCTATGGTACGTATCACACAATGGTGTCTAAAGAACACTATGGTGGCTACACAGCCATTGGAAAAATATTCCTGATATAAACTGTATTTTTTACAGGGAAACCTCTGTAATACACACAGCCTCACAACACTGGCTACAATATAAACTCAGCCGGGCTGGTCCTGGGGCTCTGTGCTTCATAATAATAAAATTTGAGGACATTTCAAAGCACATCACAGGATTGACTGTAAAGTGTATCATGTAGGTACCCGTGGCAGCCATTTGCGCACAGCAATGTCCTACTGACATCCATGAAATGAATGACCAATGTTATCTGGGGATTGTAGGCCAGGCCAGGTGTGTGTGTGTGTGGTGGGGGGGGAGCTGCCCTGGCGGAAATGCTATTATATCTCAGATATTTGGTATTTAGGCAGATTGTCAAGCAGAAGTGAAGCAGCTAAAAACCTTTTCAGATGCTATTGTAGACTCTTACAAGGGGTCTACTGTGAAAACCTCTGCATAACACAATGCATTGTTGACACACTAAACATGTATGCTAATCTCCTCCTCTTACACAATACATCCACAATGTCTCTACTGTTTATCAGAGTGTACAATGGCCACATTCATACTCCACATCATTGCCCACCACATAGATCTACATTGTCTCACAAAAATCAGCAGCTACATGTACTGGCCGATCATATGACTTGGTCTATGTAATTAGTTACGAAATAAATTCTAAGTGATAAACTATCCAAATGTAGACACTGCCTTTACAGTCACTGTATATGATTTGATTTCTTAGCACTTTGCACCAATTTGCTCCCAACCAGGGATTTACTCATGCAACAATTACAGGAATCATATGATTTCAAGGAATTGTGGACACTTCTGGGAAATGATTGGAAAACAATGGCATATTTAAGGACAAGAGGCCCAAAATTGCTTATGGTTTCAGCCTTTAAAACTTGTCTGAAAATGTAAGATGATATAGAATTTTAAATTTTAAAACTGAGGAAAATCATCTTCCAAATTCTGCACCATCATATTTCAAGACATAATGGCTTTATGGGCTAAGACTAGGTGGGAATTCAGGCTTGGGTTACTCTGCAAAAAAGCTAAGGTTAAGCATGAGAACCAAAATCCTTTGCTGTTCATTTTTCTCTGCTCCTCCCAAAATTTCCTACAGTGAGATTTTGGTACCAGATTGCAACAGGGACTGAAACTCTTGAGCTGTGACATTTAATGAAGAAAAATCTCATTCCCTAAAACTATTCCTGGCTAACAATCCCTCAGATTGAAAAAAAATTGGTCATTCACTCCATGGCTTGTTTTGGGATATATCTGCATGCAGATTATTTGCTGCGTTTGCTTACACAATCACAGTACCTTATAGTAAATCTTAACCTTACAGTAAACTAAACAAAGATGTTTTGAAATAAGTGTTGTATCAAATGCAAAGATTATGAATTTTATTATTATATGTTTATTATTATATTTTATTATTATTATTATACTAATAATACTAATACTACCAACCTGCCCGCTCCCTCCGTTCAGCGGGCTCCGGACTGCTCCATGTCTCCCGCCCGACCAGCTCTACCATCGGTGGCCGGGCTTTCAGTCTCTCTTCCCCCACACTCTGGAACTCCATCCCACAGTCCCTTCACCTCGCTTCCTCCCTCGCCTCCTTCAAGGTCAGTCTCAAGACCTTGCCTTTGGTCTCCCTCCCACCTCTCTGTCTTCCCTCACCCCTACACCACACCCCTCCCCAATGCTCGGGCCCCGACACCTGACTGTTCAGCGCTTTGGGACGTCCTCCTGACTTGAAAGGCGCTCTATAAATATAATTTTGTTGTTGTTGGTATTGATGTAATCCATGTCAGAGTGCTCAATAGATAGCTCAATTTATTCATAACATTTTGTCCATTTAAAGTTTGAAACCAATGTCAAGGTCAAGAATAGCATTATTAGTCCATAGATAAATAACTCAAAAAAGGACACCAGGCACAAACCATGTATAAACAATAACATATTCTTAAGACAAAGAGGTACTGTCAACCTTCCTGTGTCCCTGTGAACACTTGTACAAATTAATCTTTCCTTTTGTGGACAAGGGTCATCTGTCACATTAGACTTGCCAGGATCAGATTTCTCCTTCATCTCTCACTTTATCATTAAAATCCACCAGGGCATGAAATTGACAAATGCAAGTATACTTCACTAAGTGCAGATTTCACTGTCTGCACGCAAACAATACACAGAGAACATACACAGACATAAACCAAAGCTAGATGATACTGATAACAAGAAGGTAAAACAATACCTGTCTGTGGATATGGCTCTTATCTCTTTATCGTTTCTGTGGTGGCTTAAATGATACAGTCTTGAACAGATTTGGTCAAAACAGTATGAAAAAGATTAGTGGGTAACATCAAAAGGAACCCTAAAGTATTTTATAAGCATATAAAGAATAAAAGGTTGATCAAAGTATACAGTGCTGTCCCCCAGGGTTCGATAGTAAGACCACTGCTGTTTGTAATCTATATACATGACCTGGACCTGGGTATAATTCAAAAACAATTTCCAAGTTTGCAGATGATACAAAGCTAGGAAAAGTAGTAAACGGTGAGGAGGATAGTAGCAGACTGCAGGAAGACTTAGACAGACTGGTGAAATGGGCAGACACATGGCAGATGAAATTTACTGCGGAGAAATTCGAAATTATGCATTTTGGGAGGAAGAATGAGGAGAGGCAATGTAAGCAAGATCGTACAATGGAACAGAGAGACCTGGGGATTCACATAAGCAAATCTTTGAAGATGGCTGGATAGGTAGATAAAGCTGTTAAAAAAGCATACGGAACACTCTGCTTTAGAAATAGGGGCATAGAATACAAAAGCAAGGAGGTTATGATGAACCTTTATAAAACACTGGTTAGGCCTCAGCTAGAGAGTACTGTGTTCAGTTCTGGGCACCATACCTTAGGAAGGATATCAAGACCTTTCAGAGGATGCAAAGGAGATTTACCAGGATGGTACCAGGAATGAGGGACTTATGTTATGTGTTATGTTGAGAGCTAGAGAAGCTAGAATTGTTCTCCTTAGAGAAGAGAAGGTTAAGGGGAGATTTAACAAAGGTGTTCAAAATTATGAAGGGATTCGATAAAATGAACAGGGAGAAACTGTTTCCATTGGTGGTTGGAACGGTAACCGAAGGACACAGATTTAAGATAGTTATCAAAAGAACCAGAATGGAGATGTGGAGAATTTTTTTCACACAGTTTGTATCTGGAATGCATTGCCTGAAAGGGTGGTGGAAGCCGATTCGATAACAACTTTCAAGAGAAATGTAGATAGATATTTGGTGAGGACAAATTTGCAAGGCTATGGGGAGAGAGCGGGGGAGTGAGATTAATTTGGATAACTCTTTCAAAGAGACGGCACAGACACGATGGACCAAATGCCTCCTCCTGTGCTGTATAATTCTATGATTTCACAGCTGGGATTTGCTATACACTACAGAAGGATCAGCGCTTTTTTGCTTTAAACGCATGAGAAATGTTACTTAAAAGTACTCCAGTGTATGTGCAAGTGCTGTTTGTTCAGCACAGTTACACTTTTACAGAACAGTATTGACCCCACTTATCTAATGGAATGCATATAACATGAATTTTTTCAACCTTTCCAACTTGCATCCTCTTACCACCTACAGAAGATTGACTGGCTGTATTTCAAAGCACCGGGATTTTCAGAATAATACCATTAAGAGTCTATAGGTATTTCAATTTAAAACCACTGTCAAAATGCCTCTGAAAACCTTACTTCAACACTGTAATTCCTATGATTCTATAGAGAATTGGGTTACAATGGAATAACTAGCACCAGGTTTTGGGATCAATTTGTTGGATGATCTCCTCCATATTACATAAAATTACATGAATGATATGGTACAGAAGTAAATCTTTCAGTCCAAGTAGTCTGTGCCAGCACTTACACGCCCCACCCTTCCTCTTGCCTTCACCTATACCCCTCTATTCAGTTCTCCCTCAAATATCCATCAAGTTTTCTCATATAAGTGTTGTATTCATATAATTCTAACATTTGCACATTATATTAATTGTGGTACAAATGCCAACGTTTTGCTCAGATTTGCATGGTCTCATATACTCTCCATATCGGTCTCATAAGGAAGCTCCAATATTGTGTCAACTACAACTTACACCTACATAGTGCCTCCACGCAGGGTAGCATCTCAGAGCTCTTAACAGTGGTGGAGCCTGATTCCGAGCCTGAGGTGGGGGAGGGGGGGAGGTGACTGTAGGCATGGTCGAAATGGAAGGTTTTCAGGAGGGACTTGAAAAAGGGGGAGAGAGGGATCAAGGCGGAGGGATTGAGGGAGAGTGTTCCACAGTTTTGGGGCATAGTGGCTGAAAGTGCAACCTCCAATGGTGGAGCGGAGGGTATGAGGGACAAGCAGGAGGCAGGTGGCAGTCGAGTGGAGGCGCCGGGTGGTAGATTGGGAATTGAGGAGGTCGGAGAGATAGGGAGGTGCCAGGGAGTGAATGGATTTGAACACGTGTGAGGACCTTGAAGTCGATCTGTCGATCTGCCAGTGGAGCCTGGTCAGAACTGGTGAGATGTGGGTACAGAGTTTGGTCCGGGTCAGTATGTGGGCAGCAGAGTTCTGAATGAGCTGGAATTTTTGAATAGTGGAGCTGGGGAGACCGGCGAAGAGTGCATTTGAGTAATCCAGGTGGGAGGTGACTAATAAATGGATGAGGGTTTCGGCTGCATTTGGGGAAGATACGGTCGCAGGCGGACAATGTGGCGAAGGTGGAGGAAGGCGGTCCTGGTCAGGGACCAGATGTGGGGGAAAAAGGACAGATGGGGGATGAACTGGACTCCTAGATTGCATACTGGTTCGGTGAGTCTGAAGGAGAGCCCAGGGAAGTTGAGGAGTTTAGATCCGCAGGAGTGAAGACGTTGATGGGAGCCAAAGTATAGTTTCCACGTTGTCCACATTCAGCTGCAGGAAGTTTGCACTCATCTAGGCCCTGATGTCTGCCAGAAAAGCTGATTGAACATCGGCGGACCTGGAGTCGATGCTGGAGGAGGCAAAATGTAATCCCAGTGTGTCATCCATATACATGGAAGTTTACCCCGTGTCTGTGGATGGTATCACTCAGAGGGAGCATATAGATAAGGAAAAGAAGAGGGCCAAGGATGGAGCCCTGGGGTATCCCACAGGTGACAGGGCGGCAACAACAACAACAAGATTCCATTTATAAGCACCTTTCATGTCGGGAGGACGTCCCAAGGCGCTGTAAAGTTGGGTCAGGACCCGAGCAGGGGGGAAATGGTCAGGGTGAGGGGAAGGGAAGGGAGGGGGCGAGGAGGGGGTAGAGAGTCGAGAGGGGAGCTGAAGGCACGGTCAAAGAGAAAGGTCTTGAGACCGGCCTTGAAGGAGGAAAGGGAGGAGGCAGCGAAGGCACTGGGGGATAGAGTTCCAGAGCCTCGGGGCTGAGAGGCTGAAGGCCCGGCCACCGATGGTAGGGCGGTTGGGGCGGGAGATGTGGAGCAGACCGGAGCCAGAGGAAGGGAGGGTACGGGCAGGTAGGTAGGGGGATAGTAGGTCGGAGAAGTAGGAGGGAGCGAGGCCGTGAATGGCCTTGTAGGTGAGGATGAGGATCTTGAAATCGATCCTCTGACAGTGAGTGAAGAAACCATTTGCAGAGATGAAATGGAGGCAGTTGGTTAAGTAGGACTCGAACCATGTGAGTGCGGTCCCACTAAGCTGGATGAGGGAGGAGAGGAGGAGGTGGACTGTGTCGAACGGGGCAGAGAGATCCAGGAGAACGAGGAAGCAGAGGGAGCCCTGGTCACAGATAGAGAGGACGTTGTTTGTGACTTTGAAAAGTGCTGTCTCTGTGCTGTGTGCAGGGCGAAACCCAGACTGCAGGAGGTTGAGGAGGGAGTGGAGGGAGAGGTGTAACCAAAGTTGACCTGCAATAATGCGATCCAGGACTTTGGCAAGGAAGGGTAGGTTAGAAATGGGATAGTAGTGTGAGAGATTAGAGGGATCGAGGGTGGGTTTTTTGAGGAGTGGTGTGAAACAGTAGTTTTCAGGGGGAGTGGAACAGAGCCTGAGGAGAGAGACTGGTGGACCGTGTCAGCCAGCAGAGTGGAAAGGAGGGGTCGAGTGACCAGCAGCTGGGTGGGGAGGGGTTCGAGGCCACAGGTGGTGACCTTCATCCAGGTGATTGTGGTTGAGAGGGAGGAGGGAGAAATGGGGGCAAAGGAATGTAAGGAGCGGGGAGTGGCAGGAGCCATGGAGGAGGGAGAAGGCAATGTGGATGGTCTGGGTAGCGTGGAAGGGGACATGGGGAGGGAAAACGATGCAGCCAAGCAGATGTTTTCGATATTTGAGGCGAAGAATTCTAGGACCTCTTCACACTTGAAGTTTGATTTTAAGGTAGAGGGAACTTGAGGGGGTACACAAAGGAGGTGATGGACAGTGGAAAACAGTGTCCTTGGGTTGTTTTTGGCTTCCTGGATGACTTTGGAGTAGAGGTTAGTTTTGGCCTGTGAAAGAAAGAGTTGGTAGGTGTGGAGGTGCTTTAGCCACAGCTGGCGGTGAATAGTGAGGCCGGATTTCGGCCATCTGCGCTCGAGCGTCCAGGTTTGGGTTTTAAGTGAGCGGAGATGACTGTTGTACCAGGGAGAGCAGGTGGATTTGGAAGCATTCCTGGATTTCAAGGGAGCCAGGGAATTGAAGGTTGTGGAGAGACAGTCATTCAGCAGCTTGATGGCTGCATCAAGATCACTTGAGAGGAGGTCCGAGGAAGAGAGGGATTTTGTGAGGGACTCAGGAAAAGAATGGTGGAAGGCTTGGAAGAGGGGAGGGGGATGTGGGAGAGGAGAGGGAGATGAGGAAGTGGTCCGAGATGGCCTTTTCCATGATAGACAGGTCAGAAATGTCAAGGCCATGTGTGATGAAGAGGTCGAGTGGCTAGCCACGGTTGTGAGTCGGCGAGTTGATGTGGAGGGTGAGATTTAGGGAGGAGAGGAGGGCAGTGAAATCCGAGGAGGTGGTGCAAGGGGAATTTAGGTGGAAGTTGAAATCACCGACTATGAGCAGGTTTTGAGTGCAGAGGGACAGGATTGAGAGGGGAGAGGAGATATCGGTGAGGAAGGAGCTAGGAGGCTTTTGAGTTGCGGTAAACTAGGAGGATTTTGAGGGAGAGAGAGGAGGGATGGTAGACAGTTGGGGTGGCTACTCTGGGACAACCAATGCCAGAAGCCATGATGGGCCTGGTGGAGGATATTGAAGCTGGAGCAGAGGGTCCAGGAGAGAGAGAAGGCAAGGAGGGTAGTGGGAGAGAAGGACAGAGTAGGAGTAGCGGAGTGTGGGGGGTAGGAGTAAAAATATTTTCAGAGGGAGCGGCTCGGGTTGTCAAAAGGACAGCATATACACAAACATTTCTCCACATCAGTAGTCCAACTTTGTGTAACTCAGATGGCTCTCTAAGGAGCAACAGACGTGTCCTTGGATCCTCCAGCCAACAAAAACGTAATTGAATAGGGAACAAAACCTAAATATCAAAGTATAATTACAGTGAAAAAGCCAAAAATGTGTCATTTGTGTCATTTGCAATGTGTTGAAATATACCGACTATCACCTCAGAATGCCTTGGTATATTTCAAGCAGCAATTGAATGTTCCAGAAGGTTTAATAGTTAAATGGTTAATAATAATAATAATAATCCTTGCATTTTGATATAGCGCTTTTCACATCTTCTAGATTTCTCAAAGCGCTTCACAAATACGCTGTAAAGTGAATTGACTGTATATTTGTGGGCGAAACGCGGCAGCCAATTGCGCACAGCAATGTCCCACAAACAGTTGTGGATTGAAAATGACCAATTTTTTTTGTTTTGTTTTTTGGAGGGATTATTATTGGGCGTGCATGAAGATGTTTCTCCTAGACTTCCCATTAGATCTACGAGATGTGAAATTGGGAATGCTCTGTGCAAAATATCCTTTTAAAGAATTCATCATTTACTGGGGACACAAAGCTCAAGTCATATTTGTGAGTAAATTAGTTACTCAAGAATTAAGTCATCGTCACCTAAGACTCTAGGAAAAGGGAAAAAGACTTCAGTCAAGAGTGGAGCAAAACTCTCAGCACATTTTTCCAAACCTAGAATCCTTTAGACTCAACCAAAATGTATACACAATACATACTTGATACCCATTCAGTGGGTTAGGCCTTTTCCGAGACGCCGTCTGGCATGAAGGGTGCTATATAAATGCAAGTTGTTGTTTCATCATCATTTTGGAGGTATAGGTTAAGAGTAGGTACTTCAGCACATCTGCTGGAATAGGTATAAGACTGCTTCTCTTTGCAGGGCAGACGCAATCATTCTTATAAATAGCTTTTGTCTATATATATCTACCTGCCTTTGGGTGACCCTTGCTTCATTTGTATTTGAGCTTCCAGGTTCTGTCTCATTTGCCTTAATGACAGATGAGCTGTCTTTAGCTCCCGCAAGGCGAAATGCAAATCTATTTATAAGAAGTGCCTTGAGTGGTGGCAAAATAGCACTTTGGAACAATTAATTTTGAACTTTAGAGCATCTGTAATCACATTGAAAGTCCGAACTATTTTATAAGGACAATTAAGTCACAAATTTATCAAAGAGAAGCTAACAATGCAGTGTATTCCAGCCTCTTCAATCAGATCATGAGGCCCCACCCCCACAAAAAGAGGAAAAGATGTGAAATAAGGGAATTTGGGGAATGTTAAAATAAAGCCAAAGATGAGTTTCTTAATTCGTACCTTTTTCATTTAATAGGCTGTGTAAAAGTGGATTTGCCACTGCGGAAATCTGATCAGCTCAGCAGTTAAGTGGGTGCTGAGAGAGATGAGAATCCATGTTTCAGTGAACTGCAACGTGGATACTAACAAAATCCATCTAAAACTACACTGTACTTTAAAATTCCGGTTACCTAAAGTACTCTCGACTCAGAACAGGAATTCAGCTAATGGAAATTGCAATTAGCGTTTTGAATCCCAATTCTGAATATCGAAAACAAGGCTCCCATTAAAAAGGGGATGAATTTGAATGAGGAAGGGATACATAACCCCACACAGTTTACATGTATATAATTCCGATGAAGGGTCATGGACCCGAAATGTTGAACTCACTTTTCTTTCTCCATAGATGCTGCCTGACCCTCTGAGTGTTCCCAGCGACTTCTGTTTTTGTTTCAGATTTCCAGCATCTGCAGTATTTTGTGTTTTGTTTTCTCATTAAAAACAATTTACAAAATGAATTGTCTTTTGGCATTGCCACGTGATAGGAGACGGCAACAGCAACAACAACAACTGAAACTGTTTGTGGACCTGTATTTAGGCTATTTCACTGTATCTTCTCAGTATTGTATCTAAAATATGAAAGGAGCAGAATAAAAGATATTACAACGATGGGATTAATGCTGTGAGGAAGTCTGACAATTATCACAAGTTAATTCAACTGTTTCGAAATTGAAAGTAAAATTGTACAACAATCCACAATATCAAAAGGACATCATTAATCAAGAACAGGTTGGAGCTTTTCCCTCTGGAGATGAGATGATTGAGAGGGAACCTGATAGAGGTGATTAACATTATGAAAGAATTCAAAAAGGTAGACATTAATTGTCTGCTTCCACTTGTTGGTGAGTCCAACATGAAGGGCCATAAATATAATGCAGCCAGTAG
Organism: Callorhinchus milii; assembly: GCF_018977255.1. NCBI lineage: Eukaryota > Metazoa > Chordata > Chondrichthyes > Chimaeriformes > Callorhinchidae > Callorhinchus > Callorhinchus milii. The sequence continues at coordinate 91,025,712 of NW_024704743.1, forward strand.
CAGATCTAAAGGAGGAACTTCTTTATGTAGAGGGTGGTGCGAATGTGGAACTCATTGCTGGAAGCTGGAGGTATTGATCTCACTTAATAATAATAATAATAATAATAATAATCCTTGCATTTGATATAGCGCTTTTCACGTCGGGAGGACGTCCCAAAGCGCTTCACAGAACACACTGTAAAGTGAATTGACTGTATATTTGTGGGCGAACGCGGCAGCCAATTGCGCCCAGCAATGTCCCACAAACAGTCATGGATTGAAAATGACCAATTTATTATTGTTTTTGGTTTTGGAGGGATTATCAGTAGGCGTGTGGAGTAAGGAAACTTGCCCAAGGTTTCGCCCTGCCTGGAATTGAACTCAGGTCTCTAGCTTGCAAAGCGAGTGCTCAACCACTGAGCTACAGGACTCCACTTAATCTGAGTTAGGCCAGTATCTCCGCAACTTCACCCGGCTCCGCCACTGCCTCTCCCCTCAGGCCACCAAGACCATCATCCATGCATTTGTCACTTCCAGGCTCAACTACATCAACTCCCTGCTTGTCGACCTTTCCAACTCTTCCCTCAAGAAGGTGTAGGTCATCCAGAATTCTGCAGCTCATGTCCTCTCCTGCACCAGGCTCCGTGACCCCATCACCCCCACCCTCGCCCGGCTCCACTGGCTCTCCATCTCCCAGAGGATAGAGTTCAAAATCCTCGTCCTTGCCTTGAAGGCCCTCCATTACTTTGCTCCTCTCTACATCTGCGACTTGCTGACCCCATATCAACCTGTCCGCTCCCTCCACTCAGCAGGCGCCGGCCTGCTCCATGGCCCCCCCATGATCATCGGTGGTCGGGCCTTCAGCCTTTCTGCCTGCACCTTCTGGAACTCCATCCCACATTCACTTTGTTTTGCTCTCTCCCGTGCCTCCTTCAAGGCACGTCTCATGACCCTCCATTCCCTGGCCTCCACCTACCCCTTGATCCCAATCTCCTGCTCAGGTCCAAATCCCTGACTGTCTAGCACCTTGGGACATTCTCTTGACGTGATAGGAGCTGTACGAATGTTATTTGTTGTTTCAAAGAGTTTATATCGCAACGTGCAGTTTAATATAATGAACTGTCAACATGTGCGAACAGAAATTTCCTCAAAACATAAACATAATTCCCATTAAACCTACTGCTCCAAACTCAACCCCATTTGAAAATCTGCAGCCAGATCAGAGCGGAATTTGAAGTTCAAACATTAATGCAGTTCAGTAGAAAATCTCTTACTGGGCTCCAAAGTGCGAAACTGCTATGGTGCTAATGTTACTTTACTAAAGGCTGACACCTTATCCAGATGTTATCCAACAATATTCAGATAAATTTGGTCATTGCTGTTTGTGGGATATCACTGTGTGCAAATTGCAGACAGTAATACGCAGTCATTAGATTTTGCAGTAAAATCTTAGGAAGCACTTTAACCTCCTTTAAGACCCAACTCAAGATCCTTCTCTTTGACTGTGTCTTCCGTCACCCTCTCCGCCCTCCACCCCTCCTGATCCCAACCACCAGCTCGGGTGCGGATCCCTGACTGTCTAGCGACTTGGGACATCCTCCTGACATGAAAAACACTACACAAATTAATTTATTGTATTGTTGTTGTGAGTAAACCCTGAGAGATCATTTTCTATGTTTCCATAGATGCCTTCTTGATCACTTTGGGCCCAGTCTCCAACTTGTATTTATGTACAACATGAATCGTTTTTGAGCATCAAAGTGACCGTTCCTAGTTTATTTACAGGATACTGCCCTAACACCCAAAAAAAAACCTTCAATACAACTACAGCGATTTGAAGTTTACTGATGTTTCCTCCAAAGCAAAACTTAATGTAGTTTTGCATACACTGAGATTTGATGCAAACAACAGTGAAATCTGTAAAGCTGCCAGCTCCCTTTTTGCTGAACTGGTTCAGTCCTGTATTAAAACATGCTTAAAGCAACATTTTCCCTGCTTAGTTATGTCACTATTTATTCTTAATAACTTTTCATTCATAATACATAATTAATCTTATTTCTAGAAGCAGCATTCGAAAAGAAAAGGGAGTTTCTCCTAATATTATTCCCACAAATAAAGTGGTCATCCACTTTATGGCTGTTTGTTAGACATTGCAATGCACAACTTGACTGCCATGTTTACCTGCAAATACACAGCCATGACACTTTACATTAAAACTCTGCGAGCTATTTGTTTTGTATTCATTTGACGATGTTTGATTTTGATTTATCAGTTAATAAAACACTTCTTTCTTCCTTAGTTCCGAAATGTGACTGGGAACTCAAATACTCTTTGGTTCTTGGCCAAAAGCACCACAACCATTCAGAAAAAATCGAGAGTTGGCACGTTTTGCATTTCGGAAAATGGTCAAGTTTGATCCGTCCTCAAATAGTTAAAAGAAGAAAGAAATTAAATCTGACTCACAAGAACTTTTCTTACTTAGTTTCACTTACTTATCATTGCAATGCAGGCTGCTTGCACGCTATTCTCAGGATGCCCTGTAACAGCCCGGATATTTCCGTGACAGGAGAGGGGCAGCACCGGACAGTATTTGTATCCCAAGCACTGGCTGAGCACAAGTTATCATTTACTTCAGTCTACAGCCAGCAAGTTGATGGAAGTTTGCAGGGAAGGAGGAGCGTAGGTAATATTCAGAACAAAAGACCAGGGAGAGTGTACAGGAGCACCTCACAAACGTAACACAATCTGCCGGTGTCCCATTGCAAAGCTATGTTAATTGATGAGCTCTTTGTTCTGTATTCTCAGAGTTAATACCAGAAAGAAAGGAAAGTGCAGGAAAATAACCGGATGATCAGATTTTGCGCATGAAGAGTTTATATCACAAGGTGAGGTTCAATATAATGAACTGTCAACATGTGCGTGCAAAAATTTCCACAAAATATAAACACAAGTCCCATTAACCCTCCTGCTCCAAACTCAACCCCATCTGAAAATCTGCAGCCAGATCAGAGTGGAATTTGAAGTTCAAACATTAATGCAGTTCAGTAGAAAATCCCTTACTTGGCTCCGAAGTGCGAAACTGCTATTGTGCTAATGTTAATTTACTAAAGGCTGACACCCCAGTACATTACTGGGGGTTCGCCTCATTGTCGGTGGTGCCAACTTCAGATGAAACATTAAACTAATGACCTGTCTGCCTTTTAAACTGGATGTTAAAGCTTCTATGGCACTATTCAAAAAGGGAGTCTCTCTCGATGTCCTAGTCAACAATAACCAGATAAATTTGGTCATTGTTGTTTGTGGGATATTACTGTGTGCAAATTGGCTATAAATACGCAGTCATTAGATTTTGCAGTAAAATCTTAGGAAGCACTTTAACCTCCTTCAAGACCCAATTCAAGACCCTCCTCTTCGACCATGTCCTTGGTCATCCTCCCCGCCCTCCACCACTCCTGAACCCAACCACCAGCTCGGGTGTGGATCCCTGATTGTCTAGCGCCTTGGGACGTCCTCCTGATGTGATAAGCGCTATACAAATGTTATTTGTTGTTTCAACGATGTAATAAGCTCATACACCAAATGCAGGCATTATTATTATTATTATATCCCCCTGAATCACCAAGCATCTAAATTTGATTTGCCAAAGTGCTAGATGGTAATGCCAACCATCAAAAAATTGTGTGGGAAAAATAAATATAATAGAAGTGAATGGCAAGTCTGTGATGGGCCAAAATATTAAGCTTCCAGAAGAGAAGGTGATTGTTTTTGTACATTGGTCCATATCCTGAGACAAGTACACATATTTTGTTAATTGTTGCTTAATAATAATTTTCCTGCTTTAATGTCAGGATTTCAAGCAAGTAGAAATGAATCTGTGCCATTTTCCCACAAACGGATAAGTTTAATGTTCTGGAAAACCAGCCACAGTACAGAAATTACACAGAAAGCTTTCCTGAATTTGCGGGCGAGTGGGGGGGAGGAATCATGCAATACTGCTTCACATTCAGAAGAAAGTTATGCAAACAGTCATAAGGTGAATGAACAGTTGACCTGGAATCATCTCACACTGCCAGCGGTGTCAAGTGCTGTATTTGTAGCCGAAGCCTCAAACCAGCACAGCATGTTGAAACATAGCCATTGCAAACCACACACTCAAATTGATAATGACCTGTAAATCTCTCTGTAAACCCATGTTTACATATAGTTTACACAAGTCACAAACTATACGGCAGTGTACGGAGTCAAAAAAAAGTTCCACAAGAGTTAACACAAATAAATATATTCTAATTTAAACAATACAAGCGGACTCCATTATAATTATTATAATTGATCAGTTTCCTATTCAGCTCCGGCTGCAAATTCTTTCCAAACAGTTTTACTGGCAATTCTCCAAAAACGGACAAACAGGGCACTGAGAGACACTGACCCTGATCTTTCCTTAAATCACCACTGCTTGAATTCACCACGGTGACAGAATTTTTAGAGTTCACTTTGTACACTGAAATCAAAAATTTAACACAACAACAACAACTTGATTTATATAGCGCCCTCCACGCCGGACGGCGTCTCAGAGCGCTTCACAGTAACAGATCCTGGGGCCGAGCCAAGGGGAGAGGGAGGAAGGTGAGCAAAGGCGCAGTTGAAAAGTCTTCAGCCGAGACCTGAAAATAGGAAGAGAGGGGGCGAGACAAAAGGAGTGAGGAAGGGAGTTCCAGATCCCCGGGGCATAGTGGCTGAAGGCACGGCTGCCGAGGGTGGAGCAGAGGACTCTGGGGACAAGAAGCAGGCCAGACCCGGTGGAATGAAGGGAACGGGCACTGTTGTGAGGAGAGAGGAGGTCAGAGAGAGGTAGGGGGGTGCAGAAGAGGGGAGGGATTTGAAGACAAGGGTAAGGATCTTGAAGTTGATCCTCTCTGGGACAGGCAGCCAGTACAGTCTGGCAAAGACTGGGATAATCAGGGAGTGGAGTTTGGTGCGGGTAAGAATATGGGCGGCAGAAAAAATACACAGTAACTACACTTTACAGTATATCCTGAGAAGTGCTTTGAGAGGTCCTCCCAACAAGAAAGGTGTTGTGTCAAAAACAAGGATTTTTTTTATACCTTACATCAGAAAAGGCCTTCATGAACAAAAATTGCCTAGTTTGCATTGGCACATTTCTGATCGTAAGTTCTGAATGGTTCTTTGAGAGTTGCACTCTCCACAGGCTCCTGAGCCTGAATCTCTGCACAGTGGTTCAGCAAAGCAGATCTTCAATTAAAATGTTGATAAAAATCAGGTGCTCCAATGTCAGCAGTGCTGATATCATTTAGACACTTTAATACCGGGGACAGCAAGTTATATAATTGGAGCTAACATTCAACTGCCATTCACTTTCAGCATGATAGATTTATATAGAAATATAATTAAGATGAGCTGAAGTACAAGAAGGGGATGTACTAGCACTACAAATTATTATGATTACTTTACATATAAAAGTCAACAATTAGACTGAAATACATGGAGTACTATAAACACAGTAAAACCACATTGCCAATTTTCGTTCCAAATCATCCACTGTGACACCTCAATTCATAGAAGTTTCGACATAGAGAGCCAATTACTGGGAATGGGATTCTGGAATCAATCGGCTCTTGATAATCCTGTAAACTACCACTCTTAATGGGTAAGGTAATCCTAGCTGGACAGGCAGAGGGAAACTATCCAATGCCTTTGTCCAGGTAAGTTGCAAGTTTACACTGTAACTGATTCAAATGTGAGGCATTCCAGATCCCCCAAAATAACAATTTACCCTTACATAGCATCTTTCACAGAACATCTCAAATTGTTCTTAGTTACTCTGGCATCCCCCAGACCAGTACATTAATTGCCAGAACATCTAAAAGCCCAATGATCCCACCCCACACAGGTGACTTCAGGCCCAACCATTCTCACAACAACGAGACGTGATCAAGGTTGAAATAACACCCTATTAAGTGGCTTGTTATTGATCAAAGAATTGTCATTTTTATCTTGTGATTTTATCACTCTTTGTTTTTTATTTTATATTTTATTTTATCACTCTTCCTCCCCACCTTTCCGAGAACAGCTTCAGCCAAATTCAGCACAGTTTTGATGAGTTTTTTTTCTTAACTAAGTGACAAGGTTTCAAATCCTACTGGCTTTATAATTTCAACTCTTCATGTGCTTTTAGATAATCTCTCACTGAAAGGTGCTTTATAAGGATAAATTGTTATTGTTGTTGCCCTGGAATACATTCAAGATTTTTCCCAATTTGTGCTGAGCTGGTGAATTGTATCTTTGATGTCCCAAAGAAGGTAAAATATACCCTAAAAACAAACTGAGGCACCTGAAAATAAACTCTAAACATTTATTAAATTTTGATTCTAAACGAGCAATCGATGAATGAGCTTTCAGCCATTTTGGCCTTGCTCTCTGGAACTGCATCTGGGAGTCTTTCAGCCTCCCCCCACCTTCAAAACACAATTTAAGACTTAAACTTTTTGACTGTGCTTTTAGCCACATCCCTTGTCAGACTCTCCCGAGCTCGGACTCCCAATGAGCTGTGTCAAGCACTTTGGAATGTCCTCCTCAAAGAGCCGTTATGCAAATATAAATTATTATTAATAATAACTATCCCTGCATTTGATATAGCACCTCTTTATCATGTTTTGAGATGCTCAAAGCGCTTCATAGAATATGAAACATGTCTCCATGAGTTAGTGATGTGGCTTCTACAATACTGGCATGCACAAGCCTGCCCCAGACATTGATATTGCTTCTGGTGATATGGAATCAACCCCGTCAACTGAATATATACCGCATCAACAACAACAACTTGCACTTATATAGCATCCCCCATGCAGGGTAATGCCTCAGAGCGCTTAACAGTGGCGGAGCCTGACTCCGAACCAAGGGAGTAGGGAGGAAGTGACCGTAGGCACGGGACGGGACTTGAAAAAGGGGAGAGAGCGGGGGCAAGGCGGAAGGATTGAGGGAGAGTGTTCCAGAGTTTTGGGGAGTAGTGGCTGAATGCGGGACCTCCAATGGTAGAGCGGAGGGTGTGAGGGCCGAGCAGGAGCCTGGTGCCAGTTGAGTGGAGGCACCGAATGGTGGATTGGGGAGTGAGGAGGTCAGAGAGATAGGGAGGTGCCAGGGAGTGAATGGATTTGAACACGAGTGTGAGGATCTGCCAGGCCAGGATATTGGGGAGTTTCCTCTTCTGGATCTTGCAATACTCAGCTGTTCATTTCAGTGTGACTTTGCCCTTTATAATAATGATAATAATCATCATCATCCTTGCACTTGATGTTGCGACATGTTGATCCGTCTCACAGCGCTTCATAGGAAAGTGGATTGACTGTATATTTTTGGGGAAGAATAGAAAGATCCAACTTTGATTTTAAACTCCATATCCTCCATACGTTGTCCTGTTTACATTTGTAATCAATCTATTAGTCTCATAATTCATACAACCTCCTCCCCACTGAACCACAGCAAGAAGCTTTCACTCAACGCCGTTCTTTAAGAAATCTGAATCAAGGCTCGAGTCACACACAAGGTCACTTAAACTTTTGAAATCAAGTTAATACTAAACTATGAATAATAACAGTCTCTTGGAGAAATATCATTCCTAACCCCAGGGCGTTGCTTAGATCAGCAAAGTCCTGCAGGTCGTACATTTACAGAGCCTCCATAGCTGTTATAAGAATTCCTGAGAGCAAGTCAAGCGGAGTAGAATTTTTCATGCTAAATCCACATACTGCTACATGCTCTCCTCGAGCAATTACCAGACCTCAATCCTGCCGCATGGTTAGAAAAACCTTTAAGTTTGTGACTGTTTTTATTGCGAGATACCATGGAGATATTAGATATCTGATGGTCTAATGTTCTCCTCCCCTCACCCCTACACAGTATCTGTGAGAAATCTGTCCAAGTGATTAATGGAAGTTCTGTGATATTTCAGCTTTCACTTTGCTGTTTTGTTCAGTCCTGCATTTCTTCAGGTTTTCCTGATGCCTTATAGATACTTTTCACCCTGAATTTGTACTCTTAGTGTACAGTTCATAAAAAAAACTTACAGCAAGGCATGATGCTGGTTTCACTGGATGTGCGCACAGCTGGCTCACTTGTTTCCAGTGCACTGGCTGATTCCCACGCTAAAATAAATAATGGCTGACTTGTAGGTTTATCGGGTTTCTGGCAACATCACTTCCTGTTTGATGCGCAAAGCAGCAAAGTGATGCTGACAATGACCTGAGGCCCCAGGATTCTACCATTTTTAATCTTGGGAATCTAAAATGGTCGTCTTGTGGGTCATTAGGTTGCCGCCTACATCACTCCCTACTTTGCATTTGCGCAAATAACCCAGAAGTAAGCCATTTTATTGTGGAAAGCCAGACAGGGCACAGGAAGCAAGCAGGCTCACTGCGTGGACATACAGTGAATGTGATCCACAGTTCAATTATGTTACACCTAAATTTGCACTTTAATGAAGTGTGTTATAATGAAAGGGCCCTGGAATATGTTGTCCCCCCGGATTGTCCAGTGGATAAAGGGACTGTTTTGTGTAGCTTTACATTATACAGATCACAAGGTTTGCTGGCTGGAATTCTGGTTTGTACTGAGTTAGCTAATCTCAGCCTGGTCAGCACTGACAGTGTTAAAATTGCCCTCAATATCTTTGGGTTTAGAAGAGGAAAATCATTCAAGATAACTGCTCCTGCTAAACACAACTAGATGGAAAACATATCACTTAATACCAACCATAGCACACATCCCACTTATATTTATGAACAAGGTTACACCATATTACTGTGTTGTGTAAGACACAAAATCAAGAACACTTTCTTGTTCATTGAAAAAAAAACAGCATTCCCTGAAATACTTTTTTTTAATGTTCATTGTAATCCATCAGAGCACTGATCAATGATTGTCACCTGGCTCAGTTGGTAGCACTCTCGCATCAGAGTCAAAAGATTGTAGATGCAAGCTCCACATCTGGACATTGAGTTCATCATCTAGGCTGACACTCCAGTGCAGTGCTGGGAGTGCATTGCTCTGTTCGAGATGTAGTCGTTCGGATGAGAAACTAAACTGAGGTCCCTGTTCAGGTGGAAGTTAGAAATCCCATGGCATTATTTGAAAAGAGAAGGGAGTTTTTCCCTTGCATATGATATAGTGTCTTATCATGTCATCAAAATGTCTCAAAGCGTTTCACAGCATTTTGCTGGGAACTATAGTGACTGGGTGTTTTTGCAGATAAACATAGCAGCCAATTTGCGCACAACAATGTCCCACAAACATCCATGAAGTTAATTATGCTTAAAATGCCATTTAAATCATACATTCAGGACTTTACAGTAGATTTGGAATTGTAACGTGCAAGAGCTTCCAGAGACGCCTTCTATCAGCAACAATAATTGGCATTTATATAGTAGCTTTCAGGTAAAGGACCAACTCAAAGCACTCGACAAATGTAGTGGTGAGAGCGAATAGGAAACAAAGAGATTTGAAGATGAGCAAAGGTAATGGAAAATATTTTTAGGAGGTTTTTGAAGATTGGGAGAGCAGTAGCAAGGCCAAGCGATTTTGGGAAGAGGCTTCCAGAGCATAGAAGCATAAGGACTGAAAGCTCAGACTCTGATGGTCAAATGAAGAGTCAGGAGCGAGCAATGAGCTAAAAGCATAAGAGCAGAGGGTACAGGCTGGAATTATGGGCTGGTAAAGATGGCATAAATCAGGTGGGGCAAAACAATGAAATTATTTGAAAACCAGAATAAGGCAATTAAACTCAATCCTTTTAGGTACTGGTCATCATAATGGGTATATCCCATTGAAGAATATTATCTCTCTTAGCATCCTGTTCAGAACCAGCAAGATGGATTAATAATAATAATAATCCTTGCATTTGATATAGAGCTTTTCACATCTTCTAGATGGGTCAAAGCGCTTCACAGAATATGTTGTTAAGTGAATTGCCTGTATATTTGTGGGTGATACGTGGCAGACAATTGCGCACAACAGTGTCCCACAAACAGTCACGGATTGAAAATGACCAATTTTTATTATTGTTTTGGTTTGGAGGGATTATTATTAGGCGTGTTGAGTAAAGAAACTTGCCCAAGGTTTCGCCCTGCCTGGAATTGTGCTCACACATTATGGGACAGTCATGCAGATGTCGGAAAGGTGACCTTACAAAACCACAGGCTTTTTGAAAATTGTGACGAACGTCAGCTGATTTGATTGAACCACACATGCAGTATTCCTGTATTAGTGCAGTCAGCATTTCTCTACTGAGCTTCCTCCTGTGCAATCTTCCATACAGTGTAATAAATTAGAGGCACACAGAGCAACTGTATAACCCATTAACTTTAACCTTTCATTCCCTGAGGGCAAACTGATCTTACAGTGTTATTTGTTGAGTTACTTTACTATAGAACTCAGTGTTCTACACAGAAGCTAGCATCACAGCTAATCCTAATATTATAGGAACAAACTACGAGCAACAATTCATTAAACTGGTGCTCTTCAACTTTGGAAAAAGGCATCTCAGGGTAGGTAGTGTAGAGGTATATTAAGATGCTAAATGGGACAGATTCAGAGTAATAATTTCAGATCTGTCAAAGCAAATTTCTTTGCACAGACAGTAATTAGCAGCTCAAACAGGTTCTAGGAACAGTAGCGGAGAAAAGGCCAGGAAATAAGTGTCTTTAAGAATAGTGGAAAAACAGTTTCCAAATAAATTACGGATTTTGCAAAATTCGGTATGTTCTTACATTTTAAGCCACGCTCTTAAGGCTAATGTCAAATCTCCAGAAACACGATACAGTACACTGCAATTACTGAACCAATGTCAAGCTCTGCTATTAACTCAAACATATTATCAAGTCAGTATGAATCAGAGTTTGACCTGTGAATCACCATCTTTTAATGCACTGAATTTAACAAGAAAGGTTTATTACTGTAGCTCCTTACGGAACCAATAAAGCTTTCTTCCTGATTAGCATATCGTAGAGCAGTACCTTCGGAAACCGATAACCTGATTCTTCAGATGTTTTTATTCTAAATCTATGAAAGATCCCTCCATTGCCTCACTCCACCATACCTTTGTAAACTACAACCCTACCACCCCTGGCCATTCCCTTCGCTCAGCAATCATGGGCCTGCTTCATGTCCCCGGTCTTGTCCATCCCATCATTGATTAGAGAGCTTTCCGTCCTGCTCTCATTCTCTGGAACTTCATTCTCCTTGTCTCAATTTAGACTTTTATCTAGTCAGGAACTCTAATATTCCAGCTCTATTTGACATGACATTTATCAGTGTATTGATGACAGGGTCAGGCCACAGTTGACAGCCTTTTGGCACTCGCTGTATTAGCTCACAAAGAGATGACTATTTTGAGCTGATGAGGAGGTGGTAAGAAATGTGGATTTTACATAGATTTATATAAAATGTACAGCACGCAAAAAGGCTATTCGGGCTAACAAGTCTATGCTGTTTATATTCCACATGAGTCTCCACGCATTTTGTTTACTCCCCCCTATATCCTACCCTTAAAGTTCCAAAAATATATTTCTTAAAAGAAACCCTTAGATAATGTGGGTCAATCAGCATCTGAAAGAGAAAATAAGTAATAGTATTGGGGTAAATATGTGAAGGGTAGGATTGTGGGGAAAGGTGTGTGAGACTCTCCAACTAATATTGGGTAAGATATTGGTGAGGAGGTAGTGGTGGTGGTAGGGGGACTGTGTTGAAATCCCCAGCGCTTATTCGTAGGATTTTGTTTGGTAATTAGATAGGCCTCTGGAGCGCAGAGGCTGAAAGATTCAGCCTTTCTTAAAAATAAATGTTCTGCAATGTTCACTTACCTCACCTACATAACTGTATTTGCACTTGAGAATCATCCTGTAAAGTCTCGTCCGGTTTTCATCCTCAAATGGCATAGTTCCACTCAGCAAAATATAGGAGATGACTCCTAAAGCCCACATATCTACAGCATTGGTATAAGGTTTCCGCAAGAGGATCTCAGGTGCAATATACTCTGGCGTGCCACAAGTGGTCCTCATAGACCAGTCTCCACCTTTGTTCCCAGAATTGGCCAGACCAAAGTCAGTGACTAGGATCTTGGAATCTGAACCTGGATGATAATAAAGGAGATTTTCCGGTTTCAGGTCCCTGTGTGTAATCCCCAAGCTATGCAAGTATCTGATCCCATCTAGAACCATCTGCAGGACCCTGGTAGCGTCTCTCTCTGTAAAGGATCCTTTGGCAATAATGCGGTCAAAAAGTTCTCCGCCAGTAGCAAGTTCCATCACCATGTACACACGGTTTTGGGTCTCAAAGACCTCGATGAGCTGGATGATGTTGCGGTGACTTACTCTCCTCAGCACATTAAGCTCGGACTCGCACACCTCCTTCCCTTCCTTTGCTCTGGTCTCAATCATTTTGATGGCAAAGGGCTGTCTGGTGGCTCTGTGCTCAACTCTCACTACTCTGCTGAAGCTCCCTCTTCCGATCAAAGCCTTGATGTCGTACCTGGAAAAGCACAATGCACAAATGACAAGATTGATACAGAACCATGGCAGAACTTTTCAAAAACTTTTACACTTCCAAATTATAGATAATGATTAATAACAAGTGTTGTTTCTTTCATGGTGACGGTAATAATAATAATAATCCTTGTATTTGCTAGAGAGTGGAGCTCTGCTGTAACACTGGCTATTCTGCCTTTCCCACACGACAGCCAGACTTCTGAACTGCTGATGGAGCTGGTGCACCCGTTTTGACACAAATAAATGCCAGGGACCATGTCCAAATCATGTTATAAGCAAATCTTGGTTAAATGGTTTAAGTCAAAAGATCTCAAAGTGCTTCAGAGATAATTGTTATCACGTGTAGTGACTGTAATTGTAGCCAGACAATTTGCACACAAATAACAACAATAAAATTACATTTATATAGTGCCTTTCACGTCAGGAGGACGTCCCAAGGCACTGGACAGACAGAGTTTAGGGTCGGGGTGGGGGAGGGCAGAGAGGAAAGTAGGGAGATCAAAAGCACGGTCGAAGAGGAGGGTCTTGAGATGGGTCTTGAAGGTGGCGAGGGAGGGCACGAGATGGAGGGCCGGGGATGGAGTTCCAGAAGGTGGGTGCAGAACGGTGGAAGGCCCACCCGCCAATAGTGGGGCAAGCAAGGCAGGGGACGTGAAACAGGCCGGAGCCCGCTGAGCGGAGGGAGCAAACAGGGTAGTAGGGGGTTAGGAGGTTGGAGAGGTATAGGGGAGCACGACCATGGAGGGCTTTAAAGGTGAGGACCAGAATCTTGAACTGTATCCTCTGGGTGATGGGAAGCCAGTGGAGTTGGGCAAGGATGAAGGTGATAGGGTCACAGAGCCTGGTGCGGGAGAGGATACGGGCTGCAGAGTTCTGGATGATCTGCAGCCTGTGGAGGGAGGAGTTGTGGAGGCCGACCAGCAGTGAGTTTGCATAGTCGAGCTTCGATGTAATGAAAGCATGTATGAGGGTTTTGGCGGCCTGCGGTGTGAGATATTATCGGAACTGGGCGACATTGTGGAGGTGGCGGAAGGCAGAAGTGGTCATGGTGCAGATGTGGGGTAGAAAGGATAGTTGGGGGTCAAACAAGACGCAAAGGTTCCGGACTGGCTTAGCAAGGTATAGTGTGTATCCATGGATGATGATGCTGTCAGTGCCTGTAGTGTGGAGGCGCTGACAGGAGCCAATCAGGAGAGCCTCGGTCTTGTTGACGTTCAACTGAAGAAAGTTCGCTCTCATCCAGGACTTGGTGTCTGACAGACATTCTGCCAGCACAGCAGTGGTCCTGGAATCAAGGGAGGAGGCAGAGAGGTAGAGTTGGGTGTCACTTGCATGCATGTGGAAGTTGACCCCATGTCTGCGGATGATGTCACCAAGAGGGAGCATATAGATGTTGAAGAGGAGGGGACCAAGGACAGAGTCCTGAGGAACACCGCACGAGGTCCGGGGGCTAGAGGAGAAGCTGTTTGAGGAGATGAAGTGCAGGCTGTATGAGAGGTACGATCTGAACCAATCAAAGACAGCGCCGTGGAGGTTGAGGTGAGAGGAGAAGCGGTGGATGGGGATAGCGTGGTTGACGGTGTCAAAAATAGTACAGAGAGGTCAAGGAGTACGAAGAGGCAGAGGGAGCTTTGGTTGCAGATGGACAGAATGTCATTTGTTACTTTTCCCAGGGCTGTTTCTGTGCTGTGGGCGGAACGGAAACCCGATTGGGGGGGTTTGAGAAGGGAGTGGCGGGAGAGGAAGGAGTGAAGCTGAGAAGCAACAACTCATTCCAAGACCTTGGAGAGGAAGGGGAAGTTGGAGATGGGGCGGTAGTTAGGGAGTAGAGAAGGATCCAGGGAGGGTTTTTTAGGATAGGGATGATGACAGCGGTTTTTAAAGGGGTGGGAACAGTACCAGAGGACAGGGAGAGGTTAACGATGTCAGTGAGTAGAGGGGCAAGGAGGTAGAGCTGGGAGGGGGGTAGGGATGGGGTCGAGGGAGCAGGTGGTAGGTTTCATACGAGTTATGGGAGTGATGAGAGAGGATGGGAAGACAGGTTCAAAGGTGTAGAGGGAGGGGTGGGTAGGGGCTGGGGTGGGAGGAGGAGATGGGGAGGGGGTAGCAATTGCAGTGGCAGCTGAGTGGATTTCCTCAACTTTGGATTGGAGGACATCCAGCATCACCTCGCAGTTGGCATTTGAGGTGAGGATGGGTGAGGCGTGAGAGTGTGGGCGGAGGAGTCGGTTCGTGATGGAGACAAGGAATCTGTAGTTGTTCTTAGTCTCCATGATTGTCTTCTGATTAGCTCTGTGACCTCCTAGCCCCCTACGAACCCGCCCGCTCCTTCGCTCAGCCGGCTCCGGCCTTCTTCACGTCCCCTGACCCACCCGCCCCAGCAATTGGCGGGAGAGCCTTCAGCCACGCTGCCCCCAACCTCTGGAATTCCATCCACCAATCACTCCGCCTCGACCCCTCCTTAGCCTCCTTCAAGTCCCACCTCAAAACCCTCCTCTTCGACCATGCCATCGGTCAGCCCCTTCCCCTCCCCTGCCTTCTCCCTCTCTGACCCCAGCTTGGGTCTGAAATGCTGTACACTGTCCAGTGCCTTGGGACATCCTCCCGATGTGAAAGGCGCTATACAAATGTAATCTTGTTGTTGTTGTTAGAGTAGAACAATGATTTAGCGGAGGCGAGGGTGGAGAGGAAGGATTTGACATAGTTCAGCCAAATCTGCCAGTGCACAGTTAAGTTTGATTTAGTTCAGATGACTCCAAGGCAGCCGAGAGGGAGGGGTGGGGTGGGGGGAGATTTTTTTCCAGGGGCTGTACGAGATGGAGATGGGTTGGGTGGCAGTGGGGAGAGGGATTGAGGAGTTAAGGGAGATGAAGTGATGGTCCGAGATCGCTTTGTCGATGATGGTGAGGTCCGAGACGGTGAGGTCCCGAGTGATCACCAGGTCAAGGGGGTGACCGCGGATGTGGGTGGCGGAGTGGATGTGGAGGGCGAGATTGAGGGAGGAGATAAGGGAGGAAAAGTCAGCAGAGGTAGAGCAGGAGGTGGTGAAGTGAAGGTGGAAATCGCCAAGGATGAGGAGGCGTTCAGAGTGAAGGGAAAGGGACGATAGGAGGGTGGAGATGTAACAACAACAACAAGATTCCATTTATAGAGCGCCTTTCACGTCAGGAGGACGTCCCAAGGCGCTGGACAGTTGGGTCAGGACCCGAGCAGGGGGGAAATGGTCAGGGTGAGGGGAGGGAAGGGACGGAACGAGGAGGGGGTAGAGAGTCGAGAGGGGAGCTGAAGGCAAAGAGAAAGGTCTTGAGACTGACCTTGAAGGAGGAAAGGGAGGAGGCGGCGAAGGCACTGGGGGATGGAGTTCCAGAGCCTCGGGGCTGAGAGGCTGAAGGCCCGACCACCGATGGTAGGGCGGTTGTGGCGGGGAATGTGGAGCAGACCAGAGCCAGAGGAACGGAGGGTTCAGGCAGGTAGGTAGGGGGATAGTAGGTCGGATAGGTAGGAGGGAGCGAGGCCGTGAATGGCCTTGTAGGTGAGGATGAGGATCTTGAATTCGATCCTCTGGGCGATGGGGAGCCAGTGGAGGGGAGCGAGGGTGGGAGTGATGTGGTCGCGAAGCCTGGTGTGGGACAGTACACGAGCGGCAGAGTTCTGAATGACCTGCAGCTTGTGGAGGGAGGTGCCGGGAAGGCCGGCGAGGAGAGAGTTCCCATAGTCCAGCCTTGAGGTGATAAAGGTGTGGACCAGAGTTTCAGCAGCGTGAGGGGTGAGGTAGTGCCGTAGTCTGGCGATGTTTCGGAGATGATGGAAGTCGGTGCCAGTTGTGGCACGGATATGTCAGGGAAGAAGGTGGGGGTGGGCTTGGGGGGGCAGTAGAGGAGGAGAATTTTGAGGGAAAGGTTGAAGGGATGATAGAGGGTAAGGTGCTCAAAGGGGGCAAGGTTCCAGAGGAGTGAGGGGATAGGCCGAGCGGGGACCGGAAGATGAGAGCCACCCCACCACCACGGCAGTTAGATCGAGGGGTATGATGGAAGGTGTAGCTGGCTGTTGTGGCCTCAGTCAGGGGGAAGGTGTCACCTGGAGTGATCCAGGTTTCAGTGAGGGCAAGGATGGCGATGTTTTCATCAATGATGAGGTCTTGGATGGTATGTGTTTTGTTGGAGAGGGAATGGACATTTTGTAGACCGATGCAGAGGGGACAGTTGGTGGCAGAAAGTAGGGGGTGAGACAGGGTGGTGGGGTGGGGGGGACTGATAGGGAGGGTAGGGATGTGGATCAGGGAGAAGAGGTTGGCCCCTGTGGCCAGGGACTGGTGAGCCTTGTGGCAAGAGTAGGGGATAGGGCAGTCAGAGTGGCTGCTGTTAGACTGCCAGCGGTGACTCCCACAGTGGGCCCGACGGAGGATTCGCCCAGGGAGGCAGTGGGACAGTCGAGCAGGGATAGGAGTTGGGGAGGGCGGTGGGAGAGGAGGATCGAGCGGGAGTAAGTGAGGGTAGAGAACAACTGTGGGGGCATCGTGGAGAAGCAGCTCGGGTTGGTGGCGATAGCCATAATGCGCACGCCAAGACTAAAAGCAAGTGGCGGGTTTGGGGGGGTCGGCGAGGCATGGTTAGCCCACTGGTGAGGGTCATCATGGGGAGAGAGGGACAGTGTTATAATCAGTCCAGTCTGAGAGATTCAAAGTTGGCGGGAAGATGTGACTTCACGCGGCAGCCGGTCTCTGGTTGGCTGTTGACCGGGGGAGTCAGTGATGGCCGCGGCGGCGAATTCCACGATGGCCCCGCGGAGCGAGTATGTGAAGTAAACGTCTAAATTTATCTGGAGGATTATTGAATCCTTTCTCTTTTTAAATTTCATCATGTGGTCCTTGACATTCAGCTGAACAGACAGGACTTCAGGTCAATGTCTCAACTCAAGGATAGGACTTTGAACAGTGCAGCCCTCTCCCAGCCCCGCACTGGAACATCAGCTTGGACTATAAATCCAAGCCACCATGTGGCACTTGAGTGCTGCCAACTGAGCCAGGCTGACACTGCGACCTATTCTCTAATTAGCAGTACACTTACAGGCCTCACTAAGTAAGAATCGTGGGATTTTCTCACTATGTAACATATTGCCTTGCCCCCTCCCTCCCTACCTTCAAATCCCACCTAAAGACCTTCCTTTTTAATCGTGCTTCCGGCACTTCCCTCCTCCCTCTCCCCCTGGCTCGGCGTAAGACTCCACCACTTTCGAGCGCTCCGGGACACTGCCGCGCATGTAGGCCGCTATATAAATGTGAGTTGTTGTCGTTGTATAATTGCACCACCAATGTGGGAAATTTACTGACAAGTGAAGAATTGCCTTTACTATGCCCTGCTTTACTGGAACCAGAACAAATTCCAAGTCTTGCTTTGTGTTTGACAAGAAACCTGTTTATTTAAACTGCATAATTATTACCCTTTAAATACTTCAACGATCTGCCTAATCCCTATTGTCAATTCTTAGCCATTCACTCAGGGCTGCATATTATTTCAGGAACACCAACCACCACTTATTGGCAAAGCAACTATTGAGCAGGTGTCAGCCTGGAGCACACACTTCAGAACCCAGCGTAATTGGTGATTTTTAGATCATTGTTAAGTGCTCCTCAGGAGATACTGTAAAGTGGTGTTTTTGTGGGTAATTTATGGATGAACAAACACAGCAATGTTCCACAAACAGCTGTCCAGTGAGTGACCGATTTAATTTGGGGGGATTATTGGCCAAGACACTCGGGGAAGTAACTCCCTTCTCTTTTTGAATACTTCCATGGGATCTTTAACGTTCACCTGTAGAGGCAAATTGATTTAACATCTCATCTGAAGGACAGCACCTCCTCCAATGCAGCACAATGCAATGAAGTGTCAACTAGTCTTAGGCAATAAAGGTTCCAAGTCCAACTTGGGGCTTGAAACCACAGCCTTCTGACTCAGAGGCGAGAGTATTAACAACTGAGCCAGCCTGACACCCATTGTTATTTGAATGTGTGCAGATGAGTCTACTTGTAAAGTTTAAGTGCATTATATCAATTTAAATGTTCAATCAAACAGTTTTAGTTGCTTCATTATCAAAATGTTTATCATGAAGGCTAATGGTCTTCAGATAGAATATGTTCACTGTAGACAATTAGAAAAATTATATTTCCAGCAGTTACACTCATTTGTGTGAATAACAACTTGCACTTAAATACCACCTTTTACATAAGCAGTTTACAGAGTTGGTGTAGAAATCCAAGCAAGGTGGGAAGTCGGTAGGCATTGATTGAAGAGATAAAAAAATTTCAGAAAGTTCTTAAGGAGGGAGGGTGTGAGGTGGAGGGATTTGGGGAGAGAATTTTCAGAAAGCGGGAGCTCATGGCATTGTTACTGTAAGCACACACATACTAAGTGGAAGAGATAGGAATGATAAAAAGAGGAAATATGATATGAGAAATGGACAATGATCTGACTAACAAGACGTACAGAGAAATCTGAAAAGCTGTGTGAACCAGGTGCTCTGGAAAAATGCTTGTGATAAAAATTATTGAACCAGCAGTGTCTTATTACATTTTAGAAACATTGCAAAGCACTTCACAGAATTTTACTGTAGAGTGTAGTGGGTGTATATTTTGTAGTAACGACAGTAGAGTGTTTGCCCATAAAATACCTAGTCAGTTTTATTACACTTGACAGTATACCCTGCCATGCACTTTGAGTTGCTTTCCTGACATATAAGCTGCTGCAACAAATGCAAAGATTATTATTATTGCTGTGTATTCAATGTGACATAACAGGTTGAATTAACCAAAACTGCAGGCCATACAAGTAACACGACAATATCTTTCCAAAACATAATTCAAAATCAAATATGATGCTGGGATCAATCCATGGGACCTTGTGGGGAAGGTACAATGAAATCAAATCAACATTGTGCTGCCTGTAAACAAGCCTTTAAAGGGGGTAAAATAAGGGTAACCAGGTAGATTTGGACCGTAAACTTGGCTTTTCCATCTATAATGTAACTGTTCGTGTTATTGCCAACTAAATCTGTGAATCTTAAAAGTTTGGAATTTGGTACCTGGTTCTCTCCCGAGCCACACCAAAAAATAAAAATCTTACAAGTTTGGGATTCGTCGGCAAAACATACAGTCAATTCACTTTACAGTATATCCTGTGAAGTGCTTTGAGACGTCTCGACGATGTGATCAGGTGCTACATCAAATAATAATAATAATAATCCTTGCATTTGATATAGCGCTGTCACATTTTCGAGACGTCTCAAAGCGCTTCACGGGACATGCTGTGACTGTATATTGACTGTATATTTGCGGGCGAAAGGCAGCAGCCAATTGCAATTGCAAGGATCATTATTATCATCATCATCATCATTATTATCATTTGGTATCTGTGTTTTTCTTCCAGCCCCCAACAACAACAACAACAACAACAACAACGACGACAAAAACTTTTTTTTAAAAAAAAATCTCTTAAAAGTTTGTAATTTGGTATCTGGTTCTCTTCCCAGCCACAAGAAGAAGAAATAGTAATAATAATAATAATAATAATAATAATGGAAATTTTCAGGACGTTTCACCTTCTCTGAGTGCCCCTTACCTTGCTGTGACCTTGGGATCAAACTTTGCCCTGTACTTGGCCACTCTGACCCTCCTGACTCCATCTGGGCAGCCGACCTCGCTCTGCCCGCAGACCACCGCCTTGGACCCCGGCTTCACCGGTCCCTCCTCACCGCAGCCCCTGGTCCTGCCTCTGACCACAGTCTTCACAAAGTCCAGGTAGCAGTCCTTGGGCGGCTCTGGCATCACTTTGCTCGTCCCGCAGCCCATCACTCGGACATCGTGCTCTGAGTGAGCAGCCAATGCAGATGCACGTCTCACCCACCCTCTGCTGCTCTCTCTTTCTTCTCTCTTTCTCTCCTCACACACTCACTCACTCTCTCACTCTCTCTCTCTATCTCTCACTCTCTCTCTGCATCCACAACCACTTACTGCACCAAGAGAAGCAGCAGCCGGATTTACCAGGTGCTGCTGCTGCTGCTGCTGCCTCCAACCATTGCTTCCCTCCTCATTTGCAATTCGTGTTTAACACTGGAACCCTCCCCAGACGCCAGGAGAGGGCGGCCGATGGGATCACACTGCCATCAGCATTTCTCTACCAGCACTAAACTGAAGGGGTCCGATTGCATTTGCGTCTGAATGTTCCTCTCGATCCACTCCAGGAAGCGTTTCCCAAGAACAAGGCAACTGCTCTCTCTCTCTCTCTCTCTTTCACTCACACACACACACACATTGCACTGATAGCTTTAACTGGACAAAGAGAATCAAACCCCACAATCTCCCTCTCAATCTGACACCAACTCCCAACCCTACACCCAACCCACACAATCTGACATCAAAAACCCAGTCTTAAACCCAACCCTATAATATATAATAATGCTTGTATTTGATATCGCTCCTCATCACATCTTTGAGACGTCTCAAACCGCTTCACTATATTGTAAAGTGGATGGACTGTGTATTTTGCGGGCGAAACGCAACAGCCAATTGCGCACAGCAGTGTCCCACAGTCGTGGATTGAGTGCCCAATTTTTTTATGAGGGTTTATTACCCCTGGAAAGCGATCCACCAGTTGACTAACAACCAGGTTCCTACTTAGTGTGCAAACAGAGGTGTGTGGAGTAAGGAAACTTGTCGCCTGTCCGGGAATCGAATCCAGGTTCTCTAACTTGCAAGGCGAGCTCGCTAACCATTATGCTACGTAATGGTGCGGCACGGGATAACACCACACCAGACTGGGACAATCTGACACCAACTTCAACCCGAGAATCTGTCAATTTCAAACCTACACTTTATACATTCAATCTGACAATTACACCGGACGCCTTTTTTTTCCAAGTTTGAAATTGATTTAACTCCGTAATTCTCTCCCAGAATCCCTCCATCCATCACTATCCATACTCTGCTCTCAAAACCCTTCTAAAAACCTACCTTTTCCACTGCGGTCAACTCCTTCTTGTTTCCCACCCTGTTAAGGTTCAACATTTTATTGTACTTTGAGGCGCAATATAAATGCGTTTCATCGTTGGCTGCGTTTGGAATCCAAGGGCTGAGGTTCCCGACTACAAGATTAGTTTTCACAGCCATTGACATGTATTCCAGTGCATTCCTGTGACACCATTCACTGCCTGGCTGAATAGGAGCATGAAAGTACACACAGGAAATGCATACCCTTGTGGGTGGCAAAACCAGGCCAGCAGAATGCATGAAAAATATCCGACCCCCAGCTCGGGTCTGTAACTCTGTCTGTCCACCGCCTTGAGACTTTCTCCTGACGTGAAAGGCGCTATACAATGTAATTTTGTTGTTGTTATTGTTACTGAGGGTTCTGAGCCTCTTATATTGGTTAACTTACTCAGCTTATGTCTTGGCCAACAATTCTCCGGAGGAATTATTCATTCATAAGATACTATTGAGTTTTAAAAAATCCTTATTTGGTTGAAAGCTGACATTCTAATGTCTTATTCAGAAAACTGACCCGATAAACTTGGTTTCCTGATTGTTTTTTCAAGGGCAGGTGGGCAGTCCAAAGAACAAGTATGGGAGGAAATACACCATGACCCACTCTGCCTTCCCCCTACCTCCGCAATGTCGCCCAGCTCTGACACTGTCTCACACCGCAGGCTGCCGAAACCCTCGTATACACCTTCATTACATCGAGGCTTGACTACGCAAACCCACTGCTTGTCGGCCTCCCCTCCACAGGCTGCAGATCTTCCAAAACTCTGCAGCCCATGTCCTCTCCCGCACTAGGCTCCACAACCCTATCACCCCCATCCTTGCCCAACTCCACTGGCTTCCCATCACACAGAGGATACAGTTCAAGATCCTGGTTCACACCTTCAAAGCCTTCCATGGTCTTGCTCCCCCCTACCTCTCTGACCTCCTAGCCCCCTACCACCCTGTTTGCTCCCTCCCCTCAGTGGGCTCCAGGCTGCTTTACGTCCCCCACCTTGCTCGCCCCTCTATCGGCAGGCGGGCCTTCCGCGACTCTGCACCCACCCTCTGGAACTCCATCTTGCAGTCCCTCCGTCTCATCCCCTCCCTCACCACCTTCAAGACCCACCTCAAGACCCTCCTCTTTGACCATGCTTTCGATCTCCCTGCTTCCCCACTGCCCTCCCCACTGACGTGAAAGGTGTTTTACAAATGTAATTTTGTTGTTGTTGTAATGCTAGGTGATATCAGCACTCCGAGACACTATCCTGACAGTTGTTGTTGCTGCTTTCAGTTATGTTTCAATTAATGTTGTTTTAACCTAAATCTTAATACCTGGGAAGCTTTCACATATAACTATATATAAAAACATCAAATACCCACTGCACTTTACCCCACCAAACCAGCTTCAGGCTTTGAGGATTGCTGGCATCGCCAAATGCTCTTTGAATGATTGCAATGTTGAGTTTACACAGAGGACAGCACCTTACAGTGGCCAGATTTATTAATTCTCTCAAGTCTGACGCCAGGCCAAACATGAACTTACTTTCCATTAACATGGGGCAACAGGACAAGAGATCACATACTCAGCGTTGTGAACAGCAATTTCAGGATAGACACCAGGAAGTCATCAAGGGTTGGAACAGGTTACCAGAAACCAGGAAGGATGGTTGAGGCCATGGCACTGGGCTTATTTAAGAAGTAGCTTTATGCTCTGAAGATAATTTTCTTTTGTTGAGCCAGGTTACTTTACCTGTTATGAGTTTGGTTTGCAGGGAAAACAGGAGCTGAGTGGGAAGTGACCAATCTGCCCTTCCAAGACCTGGTCTGTCAATAGCAGGTCCGTGGAGCACTGTGGACCCACCTGGCTCAAGAACCTGACTTTGAGACTGTCTGTGTTGGGAAGACAGTTGGTATTCTGAAGGATAAACTCAAAGGGGTTGAAGGACCTTCTTCAGCCAAACTTCTCTTGTCATCTTGTGAGGCTTGATTGGAGCTGGACTGAAGCTGAAGGATTTACCTGTTACTCTCTGGCCCTGAGCTCACTGTTGTCACAGTGTTAGTGGAGTCCTGTAGCTCAGTGGTTAGAGTACTCGCCTTGCAAGCGAGACATCTGGGTTTAATTCCAGGCAGGGTGAAACCTTGGGCAAGTTTCCTTACTTCACACGCCTAATAATAATCCCTCCAAAACAAAACAATAATAAATTGGTCATTTTCAATCCATGACTGTTTGTGGGATACTGCTGTGCACAATTGGCTGCCGCGTTTTGCCCACAAATATACGGTCAATTCACTTTGCAGTGTATTATGTGAAGTGCTTTGAGACGTCTAGAAGACGTGAAAAGCACTATATCAAATGCAAGGATTATTATTATTATTAGTGGGTTTTAATGGTCCTAGAGGATAGCACATGAGATCGGAATGTGACATGTATTATCTGATGAACTCTTCATCACTTGGAGCATTGATTTAGATTAGATAATTCCTCCAGTCTGGGAGAAAAAAGAACAATTCAGGCAATTGTTACATTAATAAAGCAGAGTACAAAAATATTACACATCTTGCTACACTTGCAGTGCTGTCGTGAATGTTGTATGCAATATTACTTCTAATGGGTCTTTTTTTGTTCATTTAAATGTAAATGAATGAGTGGGGTGAGACAGAGAATGGATATCTTATAGAAAAGCACACAAGGAAGCTGTGAGCTCCTCTGGACTCTGATGTTAGTGTGGGTGGGTAGCAATGAGCAAGGGCTGGCAATATATTTATTTTCCACTCAGTAAGTTAGAATCATAGAAAGTTTACAGCGCATCAGGAAGTCATTCAGCCCAATACTTCTCTCCCAGAAGTTCACCCTCTCTCTCTGAATCCATATACTCTAATCCCATTCCCCTGCTCTTTCCGCATGCGTTAATATTGCAGTTTTTTTCCCAAAGTATTTTGTCTAATTCATTTTTAACTATTGTTATAGACTCAGCTTCAATAATAATTTGTGGTAGGCTTGTCCACATTAAAATTTATGCTTACAAGTGCATCTTTTCAACTGATTTAAATGTCATTTTGTTGTTGTTGTTGTTGTTGATTATTTCACCTGTTTAACATAACATTTATACACAGTAATTTAAAATGTTCTTCCTTCCCAGGAAATCTTTTTTTAAAAAATCCAGTTTTGCTTAGCTCACCAGTTACAAAATGCAACGCTTTTGAAAGATGATTTCAGTGTGTGCCTGAAAAAACACTAGCATAAAATGCATCATAACCCCAGTACTCCACTGTAGTGTCAGCCTAGATTATAAATTCAAAGTCCCAAAATTGGGCTTGAAACCACAACCATCTGACTCTGAGGTGAGAGTGCTCCTAACTGAGCCAGGCTGACACCTTCAAGGCTGTTCGGCTGCCACGTCCACCTAGAAAAATAGAGTCACTACACTTTACAATGAATCCTGTGAAGGGCTTTGAGACGTCTTAACGACTTGATAAGGCGCTATACTAAATACAAGGATTATTATTAGTAATCGGCAGTATAACAGCAGCTACAGAGATGTACTTTAGCCACCAGATGGCGCAACATGTTAGGAATATCAAGTAGACTTCTATTGTGTGGTATGCACTGTTTCCTTCACTTGAAAGCAATGGGGTCTGAGTTGCGATATAGTATTCATATAAGGCTTGGAAAGTATTAATTTGATACTTTCCACGCTTCAGTTGGCTTGAGCAGACAGATTAAGGTCAATTTGCTAAAGTGCAAAACAAAAAGCCAGTGAGCAAAACAGACAATGTTGGAGAGATGGTGTTGTGATCTCTTGCCTTTCTTTTGAGTTTGGTGGCTTTCACCTCATCCCGAAAGGAAACTTTATGATTGGTCATTAGTCTGAAATAAATGGTCTCTGATGAAATATTAACCTATTTTCTTTCAGGTGCCGATCACTATCCATTTCCAGTATTTCATACTTCAACTTCACAATCTTTACTTTCAAATGTTCCTACTGGCAAACATCATAAATTAGATTCCAATGTAGTATCAAGAAAGATTGGACAAACTTTTGCTCTCTGGAGAGGAGATGATTGAGAGGGGATCTTGAGAGGCTGTTTCCACTTGTTGGTGTGTCCAACACCAAGGAGCATAAAAATAAGAGAGAGCGATCTAAAAGGTTTAAGAGAAACGTCTTTATGCCAAGTGATGAAAATGTGGAACTCACTGCTGGAAGTTGTGATGTAGCAGAAAGCATCAATATATTTATGAGGAAACTTGATGCACAAACGATAAAAAAGAACAGCAGATTGGGAGGGATGGAGGCTCATGTGGAATATAAAAACCAGCATGGCTAGTTGGGTCAAATGGCCTGTTTCTGTGCAGTCTATTTAATTCTACATTCATTCTACCATAAAATGGACCCCAGGATGTTTAAACAACAACAACTTGCATCAGAGCACTTAAAGCGTACAAGGACACACAGGGCCATTTTAGTGAAAGACCATGTGTTTTAATAGAAATTCCTATAATAAATCTTAATATTATGAAACATTTTAAATCAGTGGGTGAATGGAATATTTTCTACCTTTTGAACTCAGAGCCAGCACCAAGTGTATCCAGGTCTATCCAGGTCTGTCTATTCTCCTCCAACAATACCACAACTGCCCTTATTTATACGGAGCTGTCACCAATACTAAAGCAACAATTTAAGGCGCTCCATTATACATTTGTACCCTTTCTATGCAGTGCCGTGGTGTACTGCCGTGATGCCACTTGGTATTTTAGGAAGGGTTGAGGCTCATCCAATTATCCCCTATGTACGTGATTTATAATATTACTGAACATATGCCTGAAATTGTTGTGGGAATCACACCAAGTTCTTTTACAAGCAATGAATAAGTCGTGATGAATTTAATCCTTGCATTTTGATATAACACTTTTCACGTTTTCTAGATGTCTCAAAGCGCTTCACAGAATATGCTGTAAAGTGAATTGACCGTATATTTGTGGGTGAAACGCGGCAACCAATTGCGCACGACAGTGTCCCACAAATAGTCGTGGATTGAAAATGACCAATTTATTATTGTTTTTTGTTTTGGAGGGATTATTATTAGGCGTGTGGAGTAAGGAAACTTGCCCAAGGTTTCGTCCTGCCTGGAATTGAACCCAGGTGTCTCGCTTGCAAAGCGAGTGCTCTAACCACTGAGCTACTGAGCTCAAAATGCAAGGATTAAATTTGTCTTTCAGCACTCGCATGAATGTTGTTCAGTGTTCGAGAGTTTCTTACATTGTTATTCAAATTCTCACCCGATACTCACCAAAAGTAACATCATGTACAAAGCAAACACGTACAGGCTCATCAAACATCAGACCTACTGCCACAAGAGCCTCTACAGTTACATAAAAGCCAAACCATAGGCAGTCTCCATTCCTTTGATTCCTATGCTCAAATGCCAAGGTCATATATAAACATTATATAACACAGAGAGGCCTCGGTTGCTTCTAATATTTAAACCAAATCTCTGGAACTCCCTTCTTCAATCTCTTTGCCTTGCCCCTCTTTATCTTTAAATCCCACCTTAAGACGTACCAGTCCGACCATGCCTATATGGTCACCATCCACCCACTCCTTCTCCCTTGCTCAGTGTCCAACTCTACCACTTTAGAGTGCTCGGACGTATTATACTGTGTGAAGGGCAGTATATAAATGCAAGTTGTTGTATTAAAGATTAAATCTAAACCTTCAGAAAACTAAAACGTAGAGTTAAAGACAAATGGAAAGTCAAATGAGAATGACTGGTTTACTGACAGGTTGAATAATTGATCTGAGTTGCAGGCAGAGTGGAGAGGAAGAGATGTTTATTACACAGCAGTGTTCGGCTTGTTTGTTCATTTCACGTTACCTGTGCACAATCCATTTCTTTTATTAAAGAAAATCCTCAGTGGCTTGTCTGTTCTTGAGAAGTTGCCAAGCAACACTTATTAATTCTGAGGCGTTAATGTACCACAGAAAATGGTGAGCAAACTATGCCGACTTTAGTAAGGTGCTTGGCTTTATCACAACAACAAGTTACATTTCTATAGCGCCTTTTACATCAGGAGGTCGTCCAAAATACAAAGTGTTGTGTAGATGGTACTTTGCAGCTGAGACAGTCACGTGGGTGGTTCAGTAAGTAACAGCCCAGTAATAATAATAATAATCCTTGCATTTGATATAGTGATTTCACATCTTCTAGATGTCTCAAAAGCGCTTCACAGAATATACTGTAAAGTGAATTGACCATATATTTTGTGGGCAAAACGCGGCAGCCAATTTTTGCACACAGCACTGACAGTCGTGGATTGAAGTGACCAATTTTATTATTGTTTTTTTCTTGAGGGATTATTATCAGGTGTGCGGAGTAAGGAAACTTGTCCAAGGTTTCACCCTCCTGGGAATCGAACCCAGTTATCTCACTTGTGAAGCAAGTGCTCTAACCACTGAGCTACAGGACTCCAAAAATCCACAGTAAGTGAGTCATCTCATTTCTTGATGCTGTAATATAAGGACTGAGAAAACAAAGAATGAGAAATTAGCCTTCTAATGCATTCCTTCTAAAGACCACATCAAATGTACCCTGTTGTAAACTGTACCTATTTATTTAATCTTCTGTATATACTCCCAGATCCCCACAGAAATTAGGTAGAATTTAGAAGTACTTTAGCATCCCAATATCTGATATTCAACCTTCAGTGAATGCCTTCAGCGCAATAATTAAATTAAAATCCTTGTACTTGATATCTCAATGCACTTCACAGAATTTACTATGAAGTGTTGTGATTGATTTTGCAAGGAAACACAACAGCCATTCACACTAGCAAGGTCCCACAACCATCACAATAATACATTTGATAAAGCAAGTTATCTTGTCATCAAAATCTTTTCATGTTCTTTACAGGATGTATTATAAAGTGATGTGTATTTCTAGCATATATAAGGAAAAATAGAGGATATAGGAGAAAGTATAGGAGGCTACTACTGATAATAATTCTTACATTTGATAGCCCTCATGTCAGGAGTGACAAACCACTTCACAGGATACACTCTGAAGTGCAGTAATTGTAATAAGGGCCACTAGATCTTTAATGTCCACCCAAACAGACAGATGGGATCTTGGTTTAACATCTCATTTAAAGGATACATCTGCAACAACACAGCACTGCCCTGGAGGGTCAGCATAGACTACATAAATTCAAAGCACCCACATGGGTCTTGAACCCACAACCGTAGTGTGCATTCCATTTCAGACACAGGGAAATTTTCACATATAATAGCATGCGTATGTGGAAGTTTCAGTTTAGTTTGGATACTTTTAAGCACGGTGAAGAGTTTCTGCATTTACCACACATCCAGCTGACCAAGAAAACAGTTCACCTCATTTGTTCGCAAGATCTCAAGACTGTGGAGCTCCTTACCTTCCTCAGTCTTTGTCTCGCTGCTATAATCTAAAGATTCTTAAAACTCAAACTTGGCTTCACCTCACCCCTATTTAATTAATCTCAGCTTCACGTTCACTCTTTTCAGCTTTGGTGATCTGGACAATGAACTCTGATCTCTCGGCTAGCCTTGTCGATTTTAAGCAAGATGCATTCTTCGCAGATTACATCAATGTGTTATTGTGTTTGTGAACAATAAAGAGAAATTTGTTGAATTTTTTTTCATGAGGCAGTGTTCCTTTAATGATTCCTGAAACCCTTTTGTACTGTTAAAATAATCCCCTAGGCCTAAATTTGTGGGCAAAACATGGCAGCCAATTGGGCACAGCAGTCATGGATTGGGTGACTGAATTATTATTGTTTTTTNCTTGGAAGGATTATTATCAGATGTGTGGAGTAAGGAAACTTGGTCAAAGTTTCGCCCTGCCGGGAATTGAACCCAGATCTCTCGCTTGCTAGGCGAGCGCTCTAACCACTGAGCTACAGAACGCCACTTTACAAAGTGAGCAGGAGCCCGAGCGGGGAGGGAGACAGCACTTAGTGACTGAAGGGACTTATGAATGTATGGCAAAAATGTATGGCAAAGGCACTTTTAAAGGTGCACCTTTAGAATTGTTGGTCAGCTCACATCCTGACATCAATGCAGCTTTATCAGTAATGTGTGAAGGGTGGACACCAGCAGCAGGTTGTGAAAAGAACACGGTTGAAGAGCCCAACTGAAGATAAAGAACCTGTGCAGCCCAACCCCACCCAGTCCCTCTCATCTGAACAGCAGGACCCAACACTGCATTAAAGGGCCAGTGTCATGCTGCTAAAGTGTATAGACCAAAGGTAACAAACACAATGAGATAAGAGACACAAGGACACAATAGCAACTTCGGTGGTGCTTGTGATTTCTTTAAATCTGAGTTAAGTTAAACCTATTGGAACCTCACTGAAACCAGGTTCGAATACAGCAGATACCACATCTGGCAGAGCATGAGCTCACTGAGGCACAGTATTTGCTAATTTGGCTTTGTAACAGGACAATCCTACACTAAACTGCTCTCTGAGGTGTTGATGTCCCTTTAATATTAGTGAATCCTACGCAAGTCATGGTGTGAGCAGACATCTGCTTGGGAATGATTTATGACTGATGTATTCATTACACTCTCTGTCCCCACCCTTTGGAACTCCATCCCACATTCCTTTTACCACCCTCCCTCCCTTGCCTCCTTCAAGGAACGTCTCAAGACCCTCCTCTTTAACCCCGCTCCCGTGTTCCTTCGTTATTGGCCTAGGAATGTAAAATATATATTATTCCCATGCAGGATCCTGGGTTAAGTGAAGGCTTAGATGACATGATATACGTTGCATTATTTACTGCACATAGGTGACTGAGGGTGGAATATGTATAATATTACACTTATTATCTGAGGTGCCTCTGGCCTTGCATCGGAGCTGAAGGACAGTGTCATGGAGTCCTGTAGCTCAGTGATTAGAGCACTCGTCTTGCAAGCGAGACACCTGGGTTCAATTCCCGGCAGGGCAAAACCTTGGGCAAGTTTCCTTACTCCACACGCCTAATAATAATCCTTCCAAAACAAAAACAATAATAAATTGGTCATTTTCAATCTACGACTGTTTGTGGGACACTGCTGTGTGCAATTGGCTGCAGCATTTTGCCACAAATGTACAGTCAATTCACTTTACAGTCTATTCTGTGAAGCTCTTTGAGACGTCGAGAAGACGTGAAAAGCGCTATATCAAATGCAAGGATTATTAAGGACAGTGGTTTGGAAACCTCTTTGAATTCAGTAAAATCCCTGCCTGAGGAGCTGAGTTTGTGTTTTTCAGCAGCTGGTATATGTTGCCTTTTTGCCTTCAGCCATTATTTTCTAGCTTTGCTTAGCACTCTGCACTCTGAAACATCCATGATCTTAGCAATCAATAAACAGGTATGAGTCCACTTAAATGAGTACTGGCCTGGTCTTTCCGTCAGTTTTTCACTGTTTTCACTATACTGATCGATTTCAAGATGAACAATTTCAGGATCCTCACACTCATCTACAAATCGCTTTATGCCTTGCATCTCCTCACTTCTCGGACTCGCTCCAACCTTTCTGACACCCCACTTCTCTGCCCCCTCTTTGCTTGGCTGGTACAGCCCTTCTCCGTGTCTTCCGACCCCTTCTTTCTACTATCGATGGCCGTGACTTCAGCCACTATGCCCCAAACTCCCCAACTCAATCCTTCGGCTTTGTCTCCTCTTAACCTGTCTTCAAATTGTACCTGAAAGCTTTCCTCTTCGGCCATGTCTATGGTCACTGCGATGCTACCCCTCATGAGAGACAACTATATAAATACAAGTTGTTGTTGTTTTGTATAACAGGAGGTACTAAATTCATTTCGGACAGGTTGCCCATCACAGCAGTCTAATAATTAACATTATTGACATGTTTATTGGATAAACTTAACCCTAATAATATGCTGAAAAAGAAGTTCACATTTAATTACTTCAAACAGAGGCCAGTGAATACATGGACTAGACGTCGCAAGGAGGCGGTGGAGACAGATTGTGTCGGCAGACTGAAAAGGGAACTAGATACCTATTTGGTGAAGAATCAATTGAGGGATATGTAAGATGAGCGTGGGATTGTTATATTTTTCTTTCCAGTCCTGCACATTCCTCTCTTCCTATATTCTTTTTGTTTGTTAGAAACTGTTATATTGAGTTCTTTAGAGTTGTCAGGTGATTGAGCCATGGAGACACCTGACACCTACACTTTGTCCTCCAACTGATAGCAGCGAAAACACAAGTGGCACCTGTGTAGTTCCCAGAAATTCTCAGCACAGCCATTATTACAGATCACAATGTTGTAACCTGCCAGATAATGAGATGAGTTCCCTGCTCTTCTCTCCTGAAGATACTGACTCATTGCTGAGGTGCACTTCCAGGGCAGGTAAGCCAGGTGCCTGGCTCACATTCTTGTTTAAAATAAGAAACTAATATTAATATTAAAAAGCATCATGTTACAAGCTTAGAAACAAATTATTTGGGATAGTGCAAACAGAATTAGACTCTAGACTTTTGTTTCTTACTTACTGAGGGATAGTTATTTCCGAAT
The DNA here is from genome assembly GCF_018977255.1 of Callorhinchus milii. Lineage (NCBI taxonomy): Eukaryota > Metazoa > Chordata > Chondrichthyes > Chimaeriformes > Callorhinchidae > Callorhinchus > Callorhinchus milii. Next base: position 91,057,812 of record NW_024704743.1, read on the forward strand.
GAGCATTTTTAAATTCAAACAGTGGAGTTTGTCAGGGAACAGATTAAATGCTACAGTCTCCACCCTTGAAGAACTATGTGTTCTAACTAAACTAAAATAAACAATAAAAATATTGGTCACTTCAATCCACGACTGTTTGTGGGACTGTGCACAATTGGCTGCCGCGTTTCGCCCACAAATATACAGTCAATTCACTTTACAGGTTATTCTGTGAAGCGCTTTGAGATGTCGAGAAAACATGAAAAGCGCTATATCAAATGCAAGGATTATTATTATTATATTTTGTTCCACTCCTGGTGAGACATACGCCTTCTTCTGGATTAGTCCAATTATATAAACAATTACCCAATTTGGATTCTCGCCCCAGCCAGACAACAGGAGCACCAATGAAATTACCACAATCCCGCTCCCACACCACCAGGTGGCGATGTAGTCATGTGTGATGTGTGATCATCTCAATATGATCTCGTGCATCAGAGCAGCTTTTGTAACCAAGTCTGGTTAAAACTACACTTGATCTTAGCCAAATGCGAGACTGACCTGGCTTAGCTCGCTATTCTTCATTGTGAGGCTAGGCAGTAAGTACCCGCATGCTTCACAATCAGGAATTGAGATAGCGTCTTATCACATCGTCAAACAACAATAACAAAATTACATTTGTATAGCGTAATAAATTAATTAAAAAATAATAATAATTTGGTCATTCAATCCATGACTGTTTGTGGGACACTGCTGTGCTGTGTTTCGCACACAAAATACACAGTCAATTCACTTTACAGTATTCTCTGTGAAGCGCTTTGAGACGTCTCGAAGACGCGATAAAGCGCTATATTAAATACGAGGATTATTATTATCAATAAAAATACGAATGTAAAAGGGATTGCAAAATGTATTCGTTATCAGTGACATTTCCTCGAAATGTTTACGTACCTCCTGGAGACCTTACATAAATGTGAGGACAGGGCGGGTGGACTAATCATTCACTACAGATAGCCACACCTCCCACCTGTCTGTGCACCACTGCCCACCCTGATAAGAAATGAAGCATGGACAGTACGACCGACCGACTGGACTTCATGAGCGATGTTAACCCTTTCACTGTCCATTCTTGATCATGCAACAGTTGTCAGTACAGCAGTGGAGCTTGCTTTGCTCTTCTTACAGGTAGAGCGACCGTTTGATGAGTCACAGCGTATAATAATAATAATCCTTGCATTTGATATAGGGCCTTATCACATTGTTGAGACGTCTCAAAGCACTTCACAGAATATGTTCTAAAGTGGATTCACTGTGTGAGAAAACCTTGGCAGCCAATTATGCGCAGCAGTGACCCACAAACAGTCATAGATTGAGTGACCAAATGTTAGTTACTCCAGTATATACTGAAAGGTGATGAAAGTGCACTTTCACAATACTACACTGAGGGTGTATTTGTCTAGCTGTGTTGCTCAGCAAAGGGTTTAGGAGGAGTTGCTGATACTAGTTATCCATCCAACAAGTGCTCAAATCTGAGCTTGTCACATTCCTGATGATCAGCTTGTGACACAATGGTGGGAGATACATAAATGGGCTCTTTCCCACACTCTCTGGCTCTATACCGCCAGACGTGCCAAAGGATTGGCTCAACTTGGACTGAGCAGGTGGGTTAAATTTTTTAACTAGTGTGGTGAGTTGTCCTGGAAGACAGAGCATTACATAGAAGGTAACAACACAGAAATGCGTCATCTATACCAACTAGTCTGTGCTAGTATTGACACTTTACACCAGCCTCCACCCCTGTTAATCCCCTCTCCTACACCCCTCTATTTTCTTCTACCTCATGTATGCGTCAAGCTTCCTCCTACACATTTTGATGCTTTTTGCTTCAACCACAGTTTCTGTCAGTTAGTACCACATTCTCATTACCCTCTACATAAAGAAGTTAAAACACTTCATCCAATGACAGTGAAGGCAAAAATGAAAATAGCAGTTTTAAGCAATGTCTGGATTATCCAAACCTGGAGACATCAAACCTAAATGTAGGGTTTGTGCAATTGAAGGGGGTAATTTTATAAAATTGGGTGAAACTCAAACCTTCAGTTATTTTGATAATGTTATAGCTGGTGATGATCCAATGTTATGTATAGGTCAAGCGTAACATGGATTGACTACTGGAATTAACAGAAAAAATCCCACTCCCCCAATTTCCCTTCCACTAACCCTCCTCTCCCTCCTACCTACACACACACACACACTCACGCACATATCCTGCCCTAAATCAAAGAGGTCTAAATGGTGACATCCACAAAGCAGATTTGCTGCATTAATTGTGTTGCATGAATTTTTTGAGAATCTAATTGTGAAATTCAGAGCAAAATTTGTAACCCAATTTTGCAAACCAGAAGTCACATTTAACGTATTAAATCAGTTTTTACAACTATCACCAATTAAATCCAAATAAGCTATTGTCACTGGGGAAATAGATTCTCAATTAGGTTAGAGGCCTTCAGTTTTAGAGGTGAAAGTTTCTCCTGTTTTGTGTATCAAATTCTCGGATTATTTATTATAAGTCTTGCCAAATTCATTTGTTTCCACTGGGTGAGTGTGAGCATTTCCAGTTATCAGCTCTGCCTTAGTTGATAGTTTCTGGGTCAGAAGTCTCAAGAGGAGATGAATTTGAACGTTTTGTGAACACTAAGCAGAATCAGTTACGTCAAACACTAGCTCTCATGAATGTAATATATATTGCATCTGATGCAAACACCCTAAATCAAATAAGAACAGCTTCTGTGCCTTTTCAAATTACCCTCGCTCCTCACACACACAAACACACAAAGGGTTATTCTGTGCGAATCAAATACAGGGTGACCAAAAAGTCGTGAAACCATGACAATGTCTAATAAGTCTTAAAGAAATGATGATATTTTTGTTTTTTTTAGATACTAGGGTAGCTTCACGACTTTTTGATCACCCTGTATAAGGCTCTTGTGAATTAATTTTGCATCATTCATGGCCACTAGGCACTGCCTCAATGTGAATCTCATGCGAAAATTACACTTTTATTTTAAAAAATGACCAGGATCTTTTTTATTTCAGAAAATGATGTTTAAAAATCTATTATAAAAATCAACAGTAGCAACTGCTTAAAAATAGAAAATATTAAAAAAAGACTCAGGTTGCAGAATTTTAATGATATATCTGACACAAAGCTACCATATTACCAACAAATCTTACAACGACTCCACATATTTTTCTCTACCGGCTGCCAAAATAGTCATCCCCGCATTAATCACATCTAGGCTTGACTATGCCAACACCCCGCTTGTCGGCCTTCGCAACTCTTCCCTCCACAAGCTGCAGATCATCCAGAACTCTGCAGCTCGTGTCCTCTCCCTCACCAAGCTCTGTGATCCCATCACCCCCACCCTCACCCAGCTCCACTGGCTCCCCATCCCTCAGAGGATAGAGTTCCAAATCCTCGTCCTCGCCTTCAAAGTCCTCCACGGCCTTGCCCCTCCCTACTTTTGTGACCTGCTGACCCCATATCAACCTGTCTGCTCCCTCGCTCAGCAGGTTCTGGCTTGCTCTGCGTCTCCCACCCAGCCCGCTCCATCATTGCCAGGTGGGCCTTCAGCTTTTCTGCCCCCACCCTTTGGCACTCTATCCCACATTCTCTTAGCCTCGCTTCCTTCCTTTCCTCTTCAACCGAACCTTCAGCCACCCTCCTACTCTCTCACCGTCCCCGATCCCGACCCACAGCTCGACGCCAAATCCCTGACTGTCCAGCGCCTTGGGATGTCCTGCTGATGTGAAAGACACTATACAAATGTAATTTTGTATTGTATCCAAAAGTATTGTTCTGAGTTTATTTTCTCAATTCTGTTTAAAATCTTTTATAGCTCTATAAGCTTTCCTCTTTACAAAAAGTGTTTTCCCCGGCCTCGTAATTCGGTCATATTAAATTGAGGTTTAAAATTTCTAAAATCAAATCATCCAGAAGGTCTTAAGACATGTAAAATGAAAAGAAAATCATCCAAGCACACTTCTCAGAAGAAACAAGCTTGTGTTTTTATAGCGTCTCAAAACATCGAAAAGTATCAAAGCACTTCACAGGTAATTGTGTGAATATTTGAGGTCTATCCAATAAGATTTTAGAATAGTATAGACCATGTCCAACATTCTCATGTTATAATTATAAACCACAAACAACAACAAATTACATTTGTAAAGCGCCTCTCACATCAGGAGGCGTCCCCAGGAGCTGGATAGTCTTGAGACGGGTCTTGACCAAGGCAAGGGAAGCGACGAGGTGAAGGGACTGTGGGATGGAGTTCCAGTGGGTGGGGGCAGAGTGGCAGAAGATCTTCTCATCAATGGTGGGGCGGGCGAGGCGGGGGACATGAAGCAGGCCGGAGCTCGCCGAGTGGAGGGAGCGGGCAGGTTGGTAGGGAGTTAGGAGGTTGCAGAGCTAGGGGGGAGTAAAGCCATGGAGGGCTTTGAAAGTGAGGACCAGGATCTTCAACTGTAACCTCTGAGTGATGGAGAGCCAGTGGAGCTGGTCGAGGAGGGGGTGATAGCCTGAGGTCACGGAGCCTGGTGTGTTGGAGTTCTACATGATCTGCAGCCTGTGGAGGGAGGAGTTCGGGAGACTAAGAAGCAATAACAAAGAAAAGGAAAGCAGAGCAAGCAACAGTGCGGAAGGAACAATCACCGTCAAAACAATGATGCGCAATGAGAATGAAAGTGAATGGATCCATTGTGGAGTCCCCATTGACAATTATCAACGTATGAATAGAATATAGTCAGGAAGTGAATTGCATCAGCCAACACATTGTGTCCTCTGAAATCCTCCTCTTATTTTACACTGACCCTTTGATCCCGGCGGATTTATTTGTTTTTCATTCAGGGGGAAGCAAAAAAGGAATGTGGTTGTGTTTATTTCTTTCGGTTGGGAGTCTATGGTATCCCAGACAGAGCCTTTCTTCCGTTCCAGCAACTGAGAGCTCCAGGATGTGGTCGCTCAATCTCCGACTGTTTGTGGGACATTGCCGTGCTCGATTGCCTGCCGTTTTTCGCCCGGAAAACACAAGTCAATCCACTTTACAGTATATTCTGTGAAGCGCTTTGAGACGTCTCAATGACGCGATAAGGCGCTGTATCAAATGCAAGAATTATTATTAATTCTGGCACCAGAGCTTGCTGCCAGGTCTGGAGTGAGCAATCTCTCAATGGAGTTGGGGGTGGGGGGCGTGGGGGGGGAGTTGAAACGAGGGAGGCAGTTTGCTCGGAGAATCAGGTATGGTTTAGCAGAAGTCAAGGTTTATAGCACTATTTTGTCAGTGGTCACTGTGCAGCCACTTCTCACTGCTTGGATGCTGCCAATATTCCCAACATTGATCCATAAGGTCACAGCCAGGATGAGGAATCCATTCCAAGGTTCAGAGGTTCAGCATGCCTTGAGGACTTTTTCCCATTAATTTGGGGTGGAGAGTCCTCTACTGGCGGCACCTGCCCTCCGGGATGCTACCCCGAGTGAAGGGCGCTGTATAAATACAAGCAGTTGTTATTGATATCCTCCATTCATTCCTCTGCTCCTCAGCAGACACTTAGAGCAATTGTTACTTGTTACTAAATTCTGTGCAAATCCTGCCAATGTTGCAGCACTCTGCACACGGTTTTAAGATTTTACACTGATTCAGAGCATGATTATATACCCCACCCCCGGGATCAGTAAGCCTTCAGAGGTAGAGACAAATCGCAGCTTCCATCAGTGGTAAGTGCATTTAATTGCTGTTTTCAACAAGCTTTTGAAAATTATTATCGAACACATTCACAGTCTGATGGAAAATTGCAGGTTCTGTTTTAAATGGGTGGGACGTCCACACCTCTTGAAACCCCCAGGTTTCCACAGTTTCTGATCAGACATAATTTTTTTACAGGGAAAAAAATTCCCCCCAAACTCTGAAGAATAGAAGGAAACTACTTAGAAATTCACAGAAAAGGCATTATTACTGTAAAGAGTGTTGAGTCATCATCCTTTGTGAAAGGTGCTACATAAGTGCAAATTCTTATTGTTGCTCCAAGCCTTGCAAGAAGTAACCGCATGAGTTTGTATTCTACGCAGTCAAGTGTATCCGAAGAAATGGCACAGAGACAATGATACTCACACTGTAGAGACCCAAGCTGTTTCCTCCCCCTCTGTACATCTTGGGAATGAAAGACATACAGCTATTGTTGAAACCACTCGCTTCTGATCTCAACCTTGAAACAAACCTATCATCTCCTATAATTATTATTATTTAGGTATGCTTAGCGTACAATGTATTATTGTACACTAAGCATACCTAAATAATAATAATAAATTCTGCTCTGTAATTTGACATGCCACATGTTATATCAATTTATTCAATAAAGAAAGCCACCGGTCCACAATTTGCCCACAAAATAGTCACTACACTTTACAGTAAATCCTGTGAAGCATTTTGAGAGTCCTCTCAATGAGAAAGACGCTATATCCACTGCAAGGAGCATTATTAATATTTTATACTTTATTGAGACCTTTGGGAACAAATTGATTTTGTGTGATATTTATATATCCGTGAGATTTTTGGGGTTAGCTTGACATTGGCACCTTGCCCTCGTCGTGTTCAAGGTCAATAAATATTTCAACAAGTGAAGTCTATTATATGCTCACTGCCCAGGTTGATTAATCACAACCTTGGAGGTGAGAGGTGTGGATTGAGGGAGAGGAAACTGACTGCGTGGTGTGGATTGAAGAAAAGCAAAATTTATAGAGTTGAAGGAGGCCAGTCAGCTCATCGAGTCTGCACTGGCATTCAGCGTGAGCTATACTTTCAATCCCACTGCTCTGTCGATCCCTATACTCCTTCAAGCCTCTGAAAAGGGTAAAATAGAGAAAGTGGTATCAGTGAGATGGTTAGAGTTTAAGGAAAAGTTAAACAAACAATTAGGTATAAACGTAGATGTTGCAGCTGCTGCTCTTCTGAACAGACCCGAGAGCAAAAGATGGTTAAAGAAAGAAGAAACTATTGAGAAGAAAAGACAAGGAAGAAAAAAGCTCCTGCAACTGTGTATTCTGTTCTCTGTATCAGTAATTCCACCTTTCTGTATCATTCATATTGCTATCTAAAGTTTGTAAAAGTTATTTTTTACCTGTCTGTCTGAACCTGAGTAGCTCAGAGTTCTAAAACACAAATCATTTACTCTACTATAAATGTCAGGTAACTAGTCCACTTCTAAATCAGCTGCTATCAACTATGGGCCATGTGCACTGCTGTGCCAGTGACACTCTTTGGGTGTCTGTCATTTCTCGATCTATATTATCAGCTAAAGGCACATGTGCTGCATAGCCTGGGCAGGTTCATTTGGCAATTTAAGATCACTTGAGACAGGCTATCTAGATTACATATGCTACAGAGTCAAAACAAACCAAAAAGGTAATACAGAAGCACATAATTTGAGTAGCTTTTTATTTCACAAATTTCTGCACCAACAATTTTATTTAAATGAAATACAATTAAATATAATGAAGATTTGAGTCAACACCACTGAGGATGAAGATTTTGCTTGCATTGATGGTGAGACAGGATTAGGCTCTTGTTAGGCAGGTGATGTACCGGGGATGAAGAAAGAGATGAAGGTATATTTACGCTTATATACTTTCTGTAATAATCATTAATAATCCTTGCATTTTTATGTCAGACGGACATCCTAAATGCTTCACAGGATATATATTGTAAAGGGAAGTGGGGGTGTTTTGTGGACGAACACACCAGCCAATTGCACTCAGCCATCCTTCAGGCAAGGCATTAAACCAAGGCACCTGGTGGATGTTAAAGATCCAATGATATTATTTGAAAAGAAAAATAAATTTCACCCATGTCCTGACAGACAATCCCCCAAATAAAATTGTTCACTCACTCAATGGCTGGTTGTGGTACATTGATGTGTGAAAATTGGTTGCCTATAAACACGGTAACTACGCTTCACAGGATATCCTGTGAAGTTCTTTGGCAAATTGGCTGCCTATAAATACAGTAACTATGCCTTCACAGGATATCCTGTGAAGTTTTTTGACAATCTTCCTGACATGAAAGATAATAATAATAATAATCCTTGCATTTGATACAGCGCTTTTCATGTCTTCTAGATGTCTCAAAGCGCTTCACAGAATATGCTGTGAAGTGAATTGACCGTATATTTGTGGGCAAAATGTGGCAACCAATTGCACACAGCAGTGTCCCACAAACAGTTGTGGATTGAAAATGACCAATTGATTATTATTTTGGTTTTTTTTGTAGGGATTATTATTAGGCTTATGGAGTAAGGAAACTTGCCCAAGGTTTCGCCCTGCCTGGAACTGAACCCAGGTGTCGCACTTGCAAGGTGAGTGCTCTAACCACTGAGCGACAGGACTCCACAATGATGCTATATCAAATGAAAGGATTATTATTATTATAACATTGTTTTAACATTGGCTGACCTTAGCTGATGCATAGTAAAGCATCAATATTACAATGCAAATAGAAAATGCAAACTGCATTAATGAAAAGCTACTCAAATTATGTATTACCTTTTTTGCTTGTTTTGACTCTGTAGCATATGTAATCTAGATAGCCTGTCTCAAGTGATCTTAAATTGCCAAATGAACCTGCCCAGGCTGTGCAGACATGTGCCTTTAGCTGATAATATGGATCGAGAAATGACAGACACCCCAAAGAGTATCACTGGCACAGCAGTGCACATGGCCCGTAGTTGACAGCAGCTGATTTAGAAGTGGACTAGTTACCTGACATTTATAGTAGAGTAATTGCTGTTAATTATATGAAATGTTTTCAATGTTTATCTAAACAGCAAAAGCTAAGCCTAACAGTAACTATATTAGTGGATGTGCCATTTCCAATGGATATAAGTGACTTGGATTTTCAGAAAGCATTTGATAAGATTCGATATGTGAGGATTAAAGGACATGAAATTAATGGTAAATTAACTATGTAGCTTGAAAACTGTTAAGCGACAGAAATCAGAAAGTAATGATAAATGGCAAAATCTCCTGGGGCTAATTAACCAGTTGTGCTCTATCTGTACTTGAATACATTAGCTTCCTCATGATCTAGTATTTGGACGCTGTGTCCACTAACTGCAATTACGTGTGTGTACAGACAATTTAGAGCAACTATTCCAGGTAGGAATATAGAATTGGTTCATCTAGTCTACATGGAAAATTACAGTAAATTGAAGTTTTCGTCATTTAAAAGAAATTCTCCTCTTCTACTACTGTGCTTTAGTGTTCTTCCCCTCCCACACCCACTCAACTCCAACCCCCAGCTTGAGTGCCAGTCCAGCACTGCGAAGCATTTTGAGATAAGGCTCTATACAAATATTATATATATTCCACGAACACTTGAAAGGCAGGATGCTAAATTTTAGCTCAACCTTTCAAATGTAGCCCTTTCACAGGAAAGTTGAGTTGAATATTTCTAAGTAGAAATGCTGTGGTGGGAGGGGTCTAATATTTAATATTTAATTAGATCAGGAAGCTGTCATCCTTAACCATAAAATGATCGAAAACTGGATAAGCTATGGACCACCACATTGAAACTTTGAGTAGCAAAATAAAATAGAATTATTAATAGTAACATCATGGGGACTTTGAGAAATCAGATGCATGATCTTTTTCCAGCTGCAAAACACTAACTTTCCCTGGAGTCTTTTGTCAGTAGCATCTCTTAGATCTAATATGTGGTGGACGTGCAGTGAACAGCGTACTGTATACCATAGTAAACAAAGGCAGGTGACAATATGGCCAAGTAGGTCATCTTGCTTGGAAACACGGCACTGTATAGACAGAGAGGCCTACATTGAATACAACACAAAATCCCATTGATGAAATGTTCAGTCAGCTGTCAAAGGCTGCAATTCTCTCATCCATTGGCTGAGGAGGGGAGGAGGAAGGGGAATTAAGTGAACCTTTCATCGGGAAAGGCCTTTGTACGCTGATGAGCACAAATGTAAATGGTTTGGTTTAAATAGATTCCAAATAATGGAGCGCACACAATGAAGCACTATAAACTGAGCTGAAATACTGATTTGTTACATAGAAGAATGGAAAAACTGAAGATAGCCAGTTTGTTGTTTTACCAGGCTGTCCAACGGCAATTATTACATGATCGATATGGAGTGAGCTGCTTATAATGTACAAACATCATATCTGAGAGAGAGCTGTGGGGAGAGTTTGCACATCTCCACCGATCATATATTAAAACCATATTTTTTAAAAAAGGTAATTGAATATGAGAAGAGGGCAAAATAAAAGAGTACAAGGAAAGAATAGTGAATTATTAGCCAATTGCGCACAGCAGTGTCCCTCAAACAATCATGGATTGAGTGACCCAATTTTTTTGAGAGGGAAAAGTAATCTGCCAATCGAATAACAACCAGGTTCCTATTTACTACGAAGTAAACAGGTGTGTGGAGTAAGGAAACTTGCCTAAGGTTTCGCCCTGCCCAGGAAGCGATCTTCTTGCTTGCTATGGGACGTCTAGAAGACATGAAAAGCGCGATATCAAATGCAAGGATTATTTATTTTTATGTGAGCATACTAACCGCTACCCTACGGATCTCCATGATTGTGAGATCTATAGATATAAAAATCTGAAGAATTGTGATTAGAATGCCTAGATCTAGTGAACAAGCTATCAAATCACATATCATTCCCACTCCTAATTCTTACTAAGGATTTGTGGAGATGACCAGGTGTTCTGCAGAATACAAGCTGGGGCTACAAAAGTGCCTTTATGGAAGGTCATAAGTTAATAACATTGAGTGGATATCTGGGTTATTCTTCAGTATTGTGGAGATCAGGGAGAAATATCATTTCATTGTCTTGCCAGTGGCTAGTCACCTCTATAAGGGTAGCGACGGGTTATAGATGAAATGCAAGGGAATATAGGGGCTCAATGAACCAAATATTCCATTTTCTCTTATGTCCTTATCTAGTAAGATTAAATGCAGTTTAAAATCAGGTTCATCTGATTTTGTTTTCATCCCCTGGGTGTCTGACTCACGCGGAAACCCATCACCATGCCCTTAAGAGTATCCAAATCAAACTGAGAATTCCATTTATCCCACCTTCACATGGAAATCCCAGAGATAGATTGTTGGAATGGAATGCACACTCTCTCGTTGGAGGGATGCATTCTGCTTACCTAAATTCAGAAAGCGTTAGGCTCAGGTTGGCAAGAACCAAGGCTTGGGGATCCCACAGTGTGCATTGAGGTATTGTTGGAGACTAACCAGCTAAACCTGCATAGCTTGCCATTGATACTGCTGTCTGGCAGGCTTTTCCATTGTTTATCCAGCTAGGACCACCCTACATCAACAACAACAAGATTTCATGGAGCCTCTTTCACATCGGGAGGATGTCCCAAAGCGCTGGACAGTTGGGTCGGACCCGAGCAGGGGGGAAATGGTCAGGGGGAGTGAAGGGATGGAGCGAGGAGGGGGTAGAGAGTCGAGAGGGGAGCTGAAGGCATGGTCGAAGAGAAAGGTCTTGAGATCGGCCTTGAAGGAGGAAAGGGAGGAAGCAAGGCGAAAGCACTGGGGGATGGAGTTCCAGAGCCTAGGGGCTAAGAGGCTGAAGGCCCGGCCATTGATGGTAGGGCGGTTAGGGCGGGGGATGTGGAGCAGACCGGAGCCAGAGGAACGAAGGGTACGGGCAGGGAAGTAGGGGGATAGTAGGTCGGAGAGGTAGGAGGGAGCAAAGCCGTGAATGGCCTTGTAGGTGAGGATGAGGATCTTGAATTGGATCCTCTGGGGGATGGGGAGCCAGTGGAGGCGAGCGAGGGTGGGAGTGATGTGGTCGCGAAGCCTGGTGCGGGACAGTACACGAGCTGCAGAGTTCTGAATGACCTGCAGCTTGTGGAGGGAGGTGCCGGGAAGGCCGGCGAGGAGAGAGTTCCCATAGTCCAGCCTTGAGGTGATAAAGGCGTGGGCCAGAGTTTCAGCAGCGTGAGGGGTGAGGTAGTGCCGTAGTCTGGCGATATTCCGGAGGTGGTGGAAGGCAGTGCCAGTTGTGGCGCGGATGCGGGGAAGAAAGGACAGCTCAGGGTCGAACAGAACGCCAAAGTTCCTGACCGGCTTTGAGAGGTGGAGAGTGCAGCCTTGGATGCTGATGCTGTCAGCGCCTGAGGTGCGGAGGCGCTGACGCGAGCCAATCAGGAGGGCCTCAGCTTTGCGCATGTTGAGCTGAAGAAAGTTGTCTCTCGTCCAGGACTCGATGTCGGACAGGCAGGCTGTCAGGACATCGGTGGTCGTGGAGTTGAGGGTAGAGGAGGAAAGATAGAGTTGGGTGTCATCCGCATACATGTGGAAGTTAACCCCATGTCTGCGGATGCTGTCACCAAGGGGGAACATATAGAGGGTGAAGAGGAGGGGACCGAGGACAGAGCCCTGAGGGACACCACACAAGACAGTGCGGGGCTGGAGGAAAAGCTGTTTGTGGAAACAAAATGAAGACGGTGGGAGAGGTACGACCTAAACCACTCAAGGACAGGACCTTGAAGGTTGAGGTGGAAGGACAAGCGGTGGAGGAGGGTAGCATGGTCGACCATATCGAATGCAGCCGATAGATCGAGGAGGACGAGGAGGCAGAGGGAGTCCTGGTTGCAGATGGTCTAGATGTCATTAGTGACTTTGACCAGGGCGGTTTCTGTGCTATGGGCAGCATGGAAACCCGACTGAAGGACCTTGGACAGGAAGGGGAGGTTGGAGATGGGCCGGTAGCTTGATAGCTGCGACGCATCAACGGAGGGTTTTTCCAAAGTGGGAGTGATGGTGGCAGTTTTTAAGGGAATGGGAACAGAGCCAGAGGAGAGGGACAGGTTGATGATGTCTGTGAGGTGGGGCAAGGAGGTGGAGCTGGGGGATAAGGAGTGGAGTGGGGATGGGGTCAAGGGAGCAGGTGGTTGGTTTCAGGGACAGGATGAGATTGGTGACAGAGGGTGGAGAAACGGGTTCGAAGGTGTGTAGGGGAGGATGGGAGGAGTTGGAGTGTGGGAGGGAAGGGGTGGGGAGTGGGTGGAAGTTGGAGGGGCAGTGACCACGGAGCAGATTCCCTTGATTTTGGATTGAAGGAAATTCAGCATCTCCTCGCAGTGAAGGTTGGAGGAGATGACCTGCGTGGGGTGGCGGGGGGAACGGAGGAGTCGGGATGTGGTAGAGAACAGAACCCTACCCATTAGGGCTTTGGCTTGCAGGGTTAACAGGAGCTGAGTGGGATGATTCCCTGCCCCCAGTGACTGGCCTGCCCTTCCAGGCCCTGCCAATGAGCCAGGCTGGCTGTGCTGTCATCAGCAATGCCTTTCATCTGACAAATAGAAATTGATCTAAAGATGGATGAGCTCCCTAAAATTGGAGGTTTCATACGTCATTCAAATGTATTTATTCCTCTGACCTGAAATGTCCTTCCCTTTTCTCCTGAAGGCAATAATTCAATGTCAGTGGATCCAAACAAATTCTCAGAGACTCCTCGTTCAAAAATATAGTATGTTGATATAAAATCTGCAGCCTCCAGTAATCTATACTGTAAATATAGCTCACAAGCACACTATCCAACAAAATAAGAGTTTATATCCCAAACACGTTCTATTTGTCACACCAACAGCTGTCCTATTTACCAAGAGCTAAAGGTTACAATCAGATTGTTCATTCAAGATGTCAACTTACTTGGGATACATGTTGGAATGCAGTAAATTACAGGGACTAGCTAATGAGAGACGACTGGTTGCATAACCTATGAGTGTTGCAGTATGTAAATATCTGGGCTGCTTAACAAGCAGGTCAATATTTCACTGCTATTCTGGTGTGTGTTCTGTTTATAATACACATTGGAGTGTTAGTGTTGTAAGATCTATGGGGGGAATAATAAATTTCCCTTTAGGAACATTGAGTTATAAATCTTCCTGAGTACTGATATTTTCACTAAACAGACCCAAGCTTCATGAGATGTGAGTTACAAATCAGGAAAAGGCAATGAAAGCACGAACAGGCAACAGTTTACAAAGGACATGCAAAACAATGCTCTAATATTTTCATGACGTCTTTATCACAGTGGAACATCACAATGAACTTCACAAGTAATTACTGTGAAATGTAGTGACTGAATTTATGGACTGACAGAAGAAGCCATTTACACCAGCAAGAGGAGGTGAACGACCAATTAAGTAGGAGAAATGATGGCCAGGATACTGGAAGAAACTCCCTTCTCTTTTTGAATAGTGCCATGGGATATTTCCTGCCCACCTGGTAAACAGGCAGATGGGATCTCGATTTAACAACTCACACAAATGACAGCATCTCAGACAACTCCATTCCTTCTGCACTGCTCAGTGCTCTGCCAGAAACTCACCAATCCTGGCGACTGTGAATTCAGATCCTGACGTGTGAATCCATAACCTTTGGATCTAGTGGCTCTCGTTGCACATTGGCCTTGCTGGCTCACATCATTAGAGCACTAGTTAGCGATTTTAACTGAACAAAAAAACACATGTTGAACTAACATATACATTGGAATCAACAGCAGTGTTCGGTTCAGCTCCACAGTTGTGACAAAGTAAAGTGGAGGTTATATAGGTGGAATCAGCCAATAAATAAAGACAATGATGTATTAATATGTTTCAACGGAAACCCAAATGTCACTGTGCAAGGTCAGATAAAGGTTCTTCCTGTCAATTCCCCACACACTGAGTTCCTGACCAAAACTAAGCTGCCAGAGCCAAGCACCGAGCAGAGACTGTACTCTTCATGACACAGCACAGGGGCAATTCAACAGGTCTCAGGCACCTCCTGGAACATACTAAGAGAATGGCTTTTGCAGAGACTAGGGAGCTGTCTGACCACCCGCTCTCAGAATTACACTTCAATTTGAGCTTTAAAAAAGCACAGTAAAATAAGAGCATTTTTAAACAGAGGATAAAATAACTTTATTTTTTATACACCTACTATAAAAATGCTTGATTGTATTGTTCTTATTTTGAGAGTTACCTGAAAGCAAGAAATGAAGCGCCAGCCACAAATAAACATGAGGAGATCCAACCACAGGATAAGAACATAAAGAATATAAGAACATAATGAATACTAGATGAAAAAAAGACCAAGGTCCAGCTATTTTACCTTCCACCTTCCTGGCGGTCGCATGCACATATGTCCCAAACTACCCATAATGTTGTTTCCTAAAAGAAACCTTATTTCCTAAAATAAATCAAGCACTGGATCCCATCAAACTGCCTGGCTCAGTTGGTAGCTTCTTGAGTCAAAAGGTTATAAATAATAATCCTTTCATTTGATATAGTGCCTTTTTACATCGTTGAAACATTGCATAGTTCTTCACAGGGTTTATTGTGACCTTATTAGGTGAAATAAACATTTCCTAAAGAATACAGAATGCGTGGAAGATTCTGAAAATTCTCTTTCAATCCCGAGGGCCTATTTATAATGTATTTATATCACCATTTAGTCTGTATTGTGTCAGTGCCTTTCATTCTGTGGTGTGGGTCGCAGGTTGAGGGACGCCAGGATTGTTGAGGATCTGACAGAACACTGAGCCTGAAAAGTATCTCCCATTGACATTGGCTCCTTTCATCCCTCTGATAATACAATTCATGCTTCAATTAGAGTTCCTGTTAATGCTTAACAAAAGATTATTAGCTTGGTTCAGACATTGCTCGGCTCAGACAATGCCTGGCTTGGACAATGCCTGGCTCGCTTCACAACAATGTGAAAAGGCACTATATTGAATGCGAGGATTATTACTTAAAACCTTTTGACTCAAGAAACTACCAAGCAAGCCAGGCTGTTCGATGCAATCCAGTGCTACTGGGCTCAGAGATGGTGCCTGATAATAAAATAATAATTATTGCATTTGCATGTCTTGGAGACATCTCGGGGCGCTTCACAAAATATACTGTAAAGTGAATTGACTGTAAATTTTGTGGACGAAACTTTGTTGCTTAGCTGCAACAAATATGCAGTGAACAGGAGCACAGTTTAATACTAAACACAGCATCACTTACATAAAAAGGAGTAAGGCTGGGTCAGCAATCGTAAAGTGCAGAGGGAGAGGAACAGGTGGTAAAACAGATGGTGAGGCAAACCGATACCAACAGGAGAGGCTGTCCGTTTTTGCAGCAGTTACAGGAACCATCTTATCATGCAGACCTACTGAAAGGCATGTGCTATGAACAGATAACATCAATGTCCAGAACAGTGACTCACTTAATGTGCCGCTCCACCCATTATACAAAGGATTACCGTCTCACTCAGGTGGACAGCAGAATTGTGATCTCCTCCTGCATTGGAGCTAACTGGAGATATCTAAAGCAGTATGGCATTTAGAACCATGGGAATTTACAGCAAATAAGGCTATTCGGCCCATCGTGTCTGTGCTGGCTCTTTTAAGAGCAATTCATTCAGTTCAAACTTACTTTGTATAAAGTGCTGTTGGTTCAAACAGTGTCTAAAGAAAACATTTAAGCACCTCTTATTCACACCAACTTATTACAATATGTTGGTACACCTAAAAACATATTTCAGATACCCATTCTGTTCTTACATTCGTGCACCTCTCTTGTTTATTTCAGTGATCCTCCAATTCATTTTCACCTGTCTATAAGTGAATGTGTGATTTGTAGGCAAATACTGCAGCCAATTGCACACAGTGACGATATCCCACAGACAGCCGTCACGGCAGCCATGACATGAAATTATTTATCTGGGTAATTGTTAGCCAGGACACCAGCAGAAATCCTTTCTTTTTTTGTATTGTGCCATGAGATCTTCAATATCAACCTGCACAAGCAGATGGGACCTGAATGTAATAACAACAACAACTTGCATTTATATAGCACACCTCAAACAGTTACAACAGTTCGTCTCACAACAGCAGCCCACAAATTACATGAATGATCAATGAATTTAACATTTGGTGTTAAATCTTGGACAATAGTTGAATACTGGCTGGTACGAGAATACAGAGTAATAGAAGTTGCTGGCCCAAGACTTGGATTTCACCAGTGATGAGATATCACAATCAGCTCTAAATACCCATAAATATATCACATATAGGACAGGCTTTGAGAGCTTTGACTTCCTACATTCTTTCAACTACTCTCTTACTCTGCACTGCCTAAATAGCCTAGGACACATCTTATTCTCTGTTCTCGAGAGAAATGCCACCTCAATGTAGATGTAGACTCTATTCTTAGTATTTCAGGGCATTCAAATTTAACAATTCCTAAATTCAGCCTTAGATTTTCTGTAGGTTCTTTTAACCTCGATCCACTCTTATAGACTTGGCAGCATTTCTCCCTCTCACTTCTTATCTTGCTTGCCCATGTGCATTTACCCCTAAACTCTAATTTGTTTTTAAACCCTCATAAGTTGGTCACAACTCATTTAGCTCAGTGGTTCTGCTGGCAAAACAAATATCATAACGAGAGGACTCCACTGAAGTGAAAATTCATCATATTAAAGTTGGTAGAGAGGTTGGCAGATTTCCCAGTACTGACAATATCTAGAGGAGCATTCACACTTCCAATTCTAAATCTGCAACGAGTCAAGTTAAAATTGATAATTAATTGTGCTCATTTACTTTTAAAAACATCTTTAGAGGTGAATAAAATGAACCTCACGACTTGTCAGAATGTTTATGCTAATTGTATAGGACATTTATAGTTGTAAAACAAGATTTTTTTTAAGTGGGTTGTGCATTCTATGCAATTATGGGACGTCTTTGCTTTGGGACGTCCTCCTGACTTGAAAAGCGCTATATCAAATGCAAGGATTATTATTATTATCTTTTTTAATTGCAAAAGCCGTACCAATTTATATACGTGAAATTAGTTTATGGTTTTGCATTGCAGGAGCCCCACTCCACACACAAATATATACATGTACACACATACACACAGACACACACACACATTTCTTACACACCTGGAATTCATTGCTACAGAAGTCCCTCATTTGGCTGGTGGCTCCTGACTCCTAAACAACCCACACCGAGTTACTGTGCATCTCTAATATTTCTGGAGGAACCATCAGTCAGCATGGCAGTGATCACTTCCTGAAACAATGGATAGTGGCGAGTAAACAAGCCTACGCTGGGAATCCACTGCTCAACAAGACTGGAGTAAATGCAGCAGATGACTTTCAAATCCGCTGCTGCTGGTTTAGTGCCTTCTCAGAAAGGAGTGGGGCTCAAGTGATGAATACTTGCCTGTCACTCTTTGTGGATCTCTGAGTTTTCCTTTGAAAATCCCCTGTTTCTCAGTGTTTCAAAAGAGAGAGATGTTACATACACCAAGTCTGATCTAGGTTAGTGTCAGACATCTGGTAATAAACCCAAAACAAACCAATTAAATTCACTTCTTCCAGCTTTCTTTGTTGCTCATCCGAATGAGGAAGAGACCTTAAAGCATGGCTGAGTCTTTAAAATTCTAACATAGAATGTTGTTGGTGTTGTAAAATAGTCCTGATAAAAGTATCAATGAGTCAAATAGCGTATAACTTAGGAAGGATGTCAAGGCATTGGAGAGGGTGCAAAGGAGATTTACCAGGATGGTATCAGGAATGAGGGACTTCAGTTATCAGGAGAGGCTAGAGAAGCTAGGATTATTCTCCTTGGAGCAGAGAAGGTTAAGAGGAGACTTAATTGAAGTTTTCAAAACTATGAAGGGATTCGATAGGCTGAACAAGGGGAAACAATTTCCACTGGCGGGTGGGTCGGTAACCCAAGGGCATCGATTTAAAACAGTTGTTAAAAAAAACAGAGGGGAGGTGAAGAGAAATTTTTTCACACAGCGATTTGTTCGGATCTGGAATGCATTGCCTGAAAGGGTGGTGGAAGACAATTCGATAACAACTTTTAAGGGAGAAGTAGATAATTATTTTGGGAGGACAAGTATGCAGGTCTATAGAGAGAGAGCGGGGAGTGGGATTGATTTGGATAGATCTTTTCAAAGAGCCGTCACAGACACAATGGGCCAAGTGGCCTCCTTTTGTGCTGTATACTTCTATGATTCTATGATTCTATGAACTGTGTTACGGTATCAGTGCTTTTCTACAGTGGCTCAGACATGTGGTAATGGTGAACCACTGTATTCATGATATTGAGGCTTTATTCTTCTCCTAATACAGTAACTAAGGTTCCTGCTAAAAACATCATGCCTCATAATCGAGAACAATGTCAATGTTCTATTAAAGAGGGCACTGGGATCATGAAGTATTTTCTGCCAATTCACTGCCAAGTGATCAGCCATCTGTGAACGCTTTTGAGTTATAACATTCATGAGTCTAATTGTGAGAAAAAGCCTTGACTTTCTGATACTTTATCTTGGATAATGAAGTCAAAAGTTCATTTCTTACAGAAACAAACAAGTGAGTTGTTAGTAGATGTATTATGTTTCATTTTCCATGTGAATGTAATCAAAGATCAGTTGTCTGAATGGATAATTTAGAAGCTCATATCATGATTTATTTGTGAATTTTCATCACTTTGACAAAATTGTGTCAGCTTGGTTCAGTTGGTAGCCCTCTTGTCTCTGAGTCAGAAGATTGTATGATCAGGCCCCAGGTGGGGATTTTGAACTCCTGGTCAGACTCACTCCAGTGCAATGTTGAGGAAACTCTGCATTGTCAGAGGTACTGTTTTTCAGATGAGGCATTAAGCCCAGTTCTTGTCTGTCTATTCAGGTGGCATTAAAGATCCCAGGGCACTGTTTGAAAAAGAAAGGAGTTTCTCCCGGTAGCTTCCCCTCTGTGAACGTTAGCTGAGAACAAGTATTCCGGATCCTTTCCTGGGAGTGTGCTGTGAGCAGACACCATTCATTTTCCATTCCCAGTTATTATTGCTCATGCCAGTCTCATGATCAGATATTAGTGAATTCTCTCAATTCATTTACCCAACCTATCCAGACCCTTCTGGATTCTGCCTGCTGGTCCTTTCTCAAAGTAACCCTGCCTGTTAGCTTACACTTAATGCTTCACTTCACAATAAAATTCTGCTAAGATCTTTTAGTGTTTTCATGGTGTTATATCAAATGCAAGGATTACTTTTTTTTTATTTGGCATCTTCAGCTAATTTGAGCAATGTGTTTCTCCAGCATATCCCAGGGGCATTCACTAACTGATTCTCGATGAACCATTGTCTTCTGTTTTCTTCATTGTGAACTAATTTTCATCTAGAAGTTTCCTTTCTTCCAAAACGTTCAAACTTGTGAATCAATCTCTGACACAACACTTTTTTAACGCCTTGCTAAAATCCAAATTTGTAATATATTAACTTCAAAGCAACTCATTGTATAAAGTGGTTTGAGATATTTCAGCATGTTAAGGTGTTATATTAAATGCAAGTGTTTTTATATTACAGTATTGAAATTTCACCAATACCATTTTGTCTTAAAATTCAAGATTACGCAGAACTATGGAAAATACTTACATTCTTAGTTTAGAAGCCGGTTCCTTTGAATGACTGCAGAAAAATAACTTCAGAATTAAGAATGAATTTAAGAAATTTCAACATTGCTGTACCATCTTCAGTTTTTTAGATTATGGATCTTATAGGCCAAGGTTTGGGGGAATTTCAGACCTTATAACAATAATAATCCTTGCATTCCATAAAGCGCCTTATGTCATTGAAATTTTATAAAGTGCTTCACAGGAATTATTGTGAAGTGTAGTGTCTATTTTATAGGCAAATGTGCCAGAAGCCAAATTGCACAGCAATGTTTCACAAATAGTCACGAAGTGAATGATTATTGACTTCACTAAGGTGTTCCTGGCAGCGAATGGAAGATAGGAAATTGCTGCATTGGCCTCCTCGCTCACCATTAATATCTTTTGATCGACTGAGTTTCTGACACATGCGGAAACCTATCACTATGTATGCCACCTACACGTGGAAATTTCCATGTCTGGAATGGATTGCACACCTAAAGCAATGCACCCTGCTTACTGAATTCAGTCTACTCTCCAAGTCCTGCCGATGAGCCAGTTTAGAAGCTGATTCCTTTGAATAACTGTGCTGTCATCAGCAGTGATCTGGAGTCAGCAACCAGATTACTGAGCCCACACAGAGGGTTGACTTGATTCCAACAATCTTTTGCCAAGCATGTCACCTTGGAGCCAGCAAGGAGAGCCTGTTTAACCCTAAGGATGATGTAGCACACCATTAGCATCACAAGGATTTGATGTATAAATGCATCATAAACGTATTTGTTGAGATCTTAAATATTTGTACTGGAGTAAAAAAAAACATCAGACAAAATGACATTGAGGCAGCAATTATACTGCGGCAGCGATTTTCACATGATCTGTAAATTGGTCCACGAGGGCTCAGTTTGCCTCAACAACAACAACAACTTGCATTTATAAAGCACCTCTCACCAGGGTAGAGTCCCAGAGCGCTTGCCTCCAAAGCATTGCATGTGAAGAGGAATTGGGCATAATGATAAGAAACGTTTGATTGTAAAAGTTCTCTCTCCATATTAGAAGAAGAGGCTTGTATATGAGAACTGTACCTGTCTACCCCACCCTCCTCTTCAGTGCCCCCGTTCAGGTGCTCAGGTGCCCAGTCAGCTATGTGAAACCTTTTGAGATGTCCTCTTGACGTGAAAGGCGGTGTATAAATGTAAATCATATTTAAATTTATATCATAATAGGATGTTTTTTTAAGAATCAGTGAGTCTTCGGGCACCCTGGAGCCTGAGCTGCTGTCAAAGGAAGTGAAGCGTCGTTTTTACATTATTATTTACAAATGAAAGGAAGCGCAACCCAACAGAGCAGCATGTTTTAAATTTTGTGTCTGCGGACAGGTATAAATAAAGCAAAGGTTAAGCACAGTTTTAGGTGAGGCAAAACCGACCGAAAATGACAACCTGCATTTTTCTGCACATTTCTCCACACCATGTGCGATATTTCCAGAGAAGTCAGTACTTAACCTCTAAGAATCTCCAAGCCTCTATCCCATGTGAAAGGGGACTATATAAATGCAAGTTGTTATAAACACAATTTGTTATTCTATTCTGCTACAGTGAAAAATTGCAATGCTTTTTAAGAGACTTGATGTGTTGATTATCGCAGTGAAGGGCAGAAATTCCATCTTTACTTGGTTTATGTAGCATTTTGAATATCCACAATTTTGCATTAGTGTGAGGTTTAATGTTCGCAAAGGTAAATACGAAGTTAAAACGCAAGTGGTTAGCAACTACAATGGAAATTTCAGCATTAAAGTGATTCAACCAGACCAGATATTCATACAAAGTGACCTTTAGTCATTGTTGATGAATAGTGATAAGTCACTACTGAATAGGAGAACTGCTGATAATGATAGATAGTTGCTGAGCTTAGTCATTTCTGTCAAACCATTTTAGATTTATGATAAGCCTCATTCATTCTTCTACTGAGAAAGCCATCAAAGCCATCGAAGTGGGCAAAACACTCAACAGGAAACATTTGTTGTGGCCCAATACAAATGAAATCTTTCAGTTCGAAGCACGCTGATTCCCAATGACTGGTGACTGCAGAGCGTAGTGTCTGACCCCACCTTAGTAAAGTGCTGCGAGACATTATTGTACATGAGGATGCTATATAAATGCAAGTTGCTGCCCTCAGAATTAGTCCCAGTGTCGTGTTCAACAAGAGCAGTCATGCGTTCAGTGTAGATCTGCTGTAGCAAGTTTAATTAAAAATTATTTAGGTCAGGACAGCAAAGCTGTTTTGTTGACATTAATCAAAGCGGGTTATTGTTCATTCCTCTCCCATGGCTTTCTCTTTGTTTTCAGTGTTAGATTTCTTTTGTCTTTCATCCACTGTTACCACAAGTGCTAAGTGAATAGGGAGCAAAAGGGAAAAAAAGATGTCCAGTCGTTTTGGTACTGATGAGTGTTGACAGGACAAACCCAAAGGAGACAAAGAGATCACAGAGACGTGCAGTATTGCACTGACGTATATTGTAAAGCTCTCTAGCCTGGCTGCTGCATGTGACCTGCTTAAACTCTGCCAAGCAGTGCCCTAACAGAGAAATGCAGATAATGTATGTGAAGTGATTACTTGGTTTGATAATGGGCCAGTGCTGGAGATTAGATGTTAGGTTTAAACGTTCCACTCTTGTTTTCAGGGATCAGCAAAACCCTTCGTCAGTGCAATGTAAGTGGGTTACACTCAACGTTCCTACTGACTGTGTACCATAAAGATAATTATAGTGCAGCAACAGGCTTCCATGCTTATTATGCTTACACAGCTAAAAGAGAGAAAGAAAAAATAGCTGCATGGAGTATTGAATGAGAATCATCAGCTTGTGTAATAATAATATTTAAATAATTTTTAAGTTTTATATAGCACTTTTCATGTTGGGATGGCATCTCAAAGCGCTTCACAGGATTTACTCTAAAGTGCAGTGACTATGTATTTGTGGTTGAACTCAGCCGCCATTTTGCACACTGCAATGTCCCACAAGCAGCTATAAAGTGTATGGCCAATTTTGTCAGGGGGATTGTTGGCCAGGACACCGGAGAAACTCCCTTCTCTTTCCAAAAATGAACTAAGGTTTTTATTCTACTTAGTTGCAGGAGTTTAACAAAGTGATCTAATTCTGATTTGTTGCCAGATTTGGTTTCAAATTCACATGGTTCATTCTCAAATCATCAAACAAAATTATCTATACACAACGCCCCATAATCTTTTCAAAGAATACTACTTTATTGTCATTTAATTCAAAATCCTATTATCCTAAGTCCGTCTGATAGAATTTCCTAGAGTTTAATTTCCCTTAATTATCCACCAAGCAAATCTTTCATGAAAGTCTCATTAAAAAGGATACCGTGGCCTCAGACATGATAGGTCAGGCTGCAGAAAGAAGTGAAAGTTTTCAAACATCTTGACAACCTATTAATCTCACACCCAATACCTAAGTGTGGGCTACACACTGTAACTTAATCTTAAATAAAACCCTCGTGGTGGATCTCAAATAGTTTCTAATGCTCATCACACACCCTGTTTATTGCCTATTGTAGGACTACGATACAAACATGGTCAACATATGCCACTCGCAACCAAGATGGATTCTCTTAAGAGGAAAATATGAGACATCCTGCTGCCTCCAGGGTGCTGGCCTCGATACTTTTTAGGTCAGGTCAGGTTTATGGGGGGAAGCAGGGAGATGGAAAAATGCACGGTCAAAGAGCAGGGTCTTGAGATGGGTCTTGAAGGCGGCAAGGGAGAGGGCGAGGCGGAGGGACTGAAGGATGGAGTTCCAGAGGGTGGGTGCAGAGTGGAAAAAGCCCGCCCACCAATAGTGGGGCGAGCAAGGTGGGGGACGTGAAGCAGGCCGGAGCCCGCTGAGAGGATGGAGCGAGCAGGATGGTAGGGGATTAGGAGATCGCAGAGATAGGGGAGAAGCAAGACCATGGAGGGCTTTGAAGGTGACGACCAGGATCTTGAACTGTATCCTCTGCGTGATGGGAAGCCATTGGAGTTGGGCAAGGATGGGGGTGATAGGGTCACGGAGCCTAGTGTGGGAGAGGACATGGGCTGCAAAGTTCTAGTTGATCTGCAGCCTGTGGAGGGAGGAGTTGGGAAGGCCGACAAGTTTGCATAGTAAAGCTTTGATGTAATGAAAGCATGTATGAGGGTTTCGGCGGCCT
Organism: Callorhinchus milii; assembly: GCF_018977255.1. Classification (NCBI taxonomy): domain Eukaryota; kingdom Metazoa; phylum Chordata; class Chondrichthyes; order Chimaeriformes; family Callorhinchidae; genus Callorhinchus; species Callorhinchus milii. The sequence goes on from NW_024704743.1 coordinate 91,082,510, forward strand.
GCGGGGTGAGACAGAGGCGGAGCCGGATGACGTTGTAGAGGTGGGGGATGGCAGAGCGGGTCATGGTGCAGATGTGGGCTAGAAAGGATAGTTGAGGGCCAAACAAGATGCCAAGGTTCCAGACTGGCTTAGCAAAGTGGAATGTGCAACCAAGGATGGTGATGCTGTCAGTGCCTGAGGTGAGAAGGCTCTTAAGCATGGTGATGGGTTTCCGCGTGTGTCAGATATGGCTGACCAAAATAAAACATATAGATGCATAAGCTTATGTACATATCAACCCTCGTATACATGTATATTTAAACATAAAGATATTTTCAGGTGTAAAACATATACTGTATGTAGAAATACATATGTTATATCTATGTATACATGTACAGGGAACATACATAGACTTTGCATCCATATCATGCTATAAAAAGCTCTAAATAGGAATTGTGGAGTTCTGTAGTATATTAACATAATTATTAGTTAGTTAGAGCACTTGCCTCAGAAGCAAGAGGACCTGGGTTTGATTCCCAGACAGGGTGAAATGTTAGGCAAGTTTCCTTAATCTACACGCCTCTGTTTACCCAGCAGTAAGTAAGAAACCGGTGGTTAGTCCATTGATGGATCTCTTTTCTGGGGTTAATAATCCCTTCAAAAAAAATGTGGTCACTCAATCCCGACTGTTTTTGGGACACTGCTGTGCGCAATTGGCTGCTGCGTTTGCCCACAAAATATACAGTCAATTCACTTTACAATATGTTCTGTGAAGCGCATTGATATGTCTTGAAGAAGTGATAAGGCGCTATATCAATTACAAGGAATATTATTATTATTATTAGAAAGCTACGCCCTGGACTTTTAGTCTGGACTGTACTATCAGCTAATATTCTGCAGTCGAACTTGATCCAATAACACGTTGAATCCCGAGGCAAGAGTACATAAGAACATAAGCAATGCTATACGAATAAAAAAGACCAAGGTCCATCTAGTTCACCTTCCATTTTCCAGGCGGTCACATGCACGTCCGTCCCAAACTTCCCATGTACTTTATCCCATAATGTGATTTCCTAAAACTATCTAATCTGTGTTTGAAGTTGTCAACATTTCCTGCTTCAACCGTCTCCTTTGGGAGCCTGTTCCAGAGTAAAGGCAACTATTGTCTAATATGTAACTATTGATAGCTGTGCAGTCAAACCAGGCCATTGTTTCTGTTCTGAGACATTTGTAGATACATTATCAGTAAACAGATAACAATAGTACATTTGTTTTGTGACAGGAATTAATTATTTGTGCTACTACCCAGTATACAAATATAATGTTGCTGTTGTTGTTGTTACCTTAGATCATGTGGCCTGTTATTTATGGACCCTGTAATTATAGTTTTCTTACTGCTTTTCTCTCTCCTTTTCTTTTCATGTTTTCTATCTCTCAATGCAATAGTGAATGATACAAGAGCTGCCTTAGGCCCAGATAAGTTCAGCATGCTTGAATGCAGTAAATGTAGCCAGTAAAAAAAACAGAAACAATATGATTTAAGGCACAACTGGACTTTAGACAGTTTGATATCTTTTAGAATTGGGGCAGAGAATATCATCCATGTATCCACTCCTGATTTCTGTCCAGTGCCCCCTCCCCATCCCAACCCCACCCAGATTTAGGTTTGACTCCGGTCAATAGCAGGGAAGTAACCTTCCAAGTCTCACTGCTCAAACCCATGTATGAATAATATTGACCTGGGTGAGGTTATGGAAGACAAACAGGGCCTGGGTAACTAAACGCCAGCGGAAGGAATAAGAAAGTCAAAAACTTTAGCAGAGGAGGGAAACGTCAGAAAGGAATGATTGTTGGGAACCATGTTCCCCTAAAAAAAACTGCATATTTTGACAAAATCACAAATGAAAATTGCTGTTTTATAATGATAATAAAAAATAATATTAATAATCCTTGTATTTGATATAGCACCAGTTGTGCTGGGAGGATATCTCATAGCACTTTGCAGGAGTCACTGTAAAGTTTACTGAGTGTATGTATTTTGCAGGCAAGCATGGCAGCCAACTTGCACACAGCAGTATCCCACAAAACAACCACAAAGTCATTTATTATTATTTAATAAAATAATAACAATATTACTTGTATTTCATATAGCACATGTAACACCAAAACATCTCAAAGTGCTTTACAGGGATTTGGAAACTCTGTCTGTCTGTCTTCTGTCTGTCTCTCCAGTGCCTTGGGACGTCCTCCCGATGTGAAAGGTGCTATATAAAAATATATAAATGTATTTTTTTTTGTTATTGGTGCCAAGCTCCTGAGATATGTATGCAAATGGAGCAATCAAATCACTTACATTCTGACACCACAAACAACATGAAGTGAATAATTAATTTGGGGGATTGTTGGCCAAGATATAGAGAGAAACTCCCTTCACTTTTTCAAAAGCACTATGGGATATTTAGCATCAACCTGAACAGTTTAATATTCCATGTGAAGGATGGCAACCCTCACAATCCAGTGCACACCCAGCACTGCACTGGAGTGTCAGCCACGACTGACCTCAAACTCTGATATCCGGCTTAACTCATAGATGTAATTGCTACCAAATGAGTCAAGTTAATTCATAGTGACTAGCATCCTCAGTAATCAGTAGTCAGAGCTATGCTATGTTCCTTGTTCTTTGTTACTAGGTCATATTTAGTGAGTACTGGTGGTAAAGGTGGGAAAAGCTGACGTTTAGAAAATGTGAATTTGAAGCATTTTAGTCAAAGGCCAGTCGGTATGAGCAGCATCAGGAGGAGATTTTGGAAGTCTGCCTGAAATAGCCACAGCGAGTGAACACTGAAAAGACAAAATAAATCAGTAACCTAAATAAAGATATACTGTGCTAATAACACTCAATTATTACAGTTGATTGTTCACGAAAACTGCTTTAGTCATTCAAAGATTGACAATAAAAGTAATTGATTGCTCAAACTTCAAGTGAGATTTAAAACTTTGATGGGATTTATGCCCCATTGGACCATTGATTATTCAGAAGCTTTTATTTTCAGTTTTATTTCTTTCCTGAACTAATTACTGTGTTGTCAATCGGCCTCGGGTTACATGAGGTCCTGAGCAGAGTCAGAATCAGAAATAATAAATAAAATAATAAACCTTGCATTTGATACAGCACATTTTCACATAATTTATCTCAAAGTGCTTCACAGGATTTATTATAAAGTGGAGTGACTGTGTATATGTAGGTCAACGGGGCCAAACTGAGGCCAGTTCAGGAGGACTTTAAAGATCCCATGACATTATTTTCTCTGAGTGGTCCTGGAAATCAATCCTCCAAATAAAATTTGTTAATCACTTCTAAACTATTTGTGGGATACTGGTGTGCACAAATTGGCTGTCGTTTTCGCCTATAAAATAATAATAATAATCCTTGTAGTTATAGAGCGCTTTTCACGTCTTCTAGACTTCTCAAAGTACTTCACAGATTATACTGTAAAGTGAATTATAAAAAATAAAATAAAGATGAACAATTGCTACATTTCAGCTGTCGCTAAATCCTATGAGGTGCTTTGAGACGTCCTTCTGACATGAAAGGCGCTATATCAAGTGCAAGAATTATTATTTATTGTGTGACTGTGTTATCACAACTCAGCTATGTACTCTTAAGACTATTTTTACATCACCAGTTTGCCTCTGAATGCAACTTCGTCCACAAAAGTAATATAATAAAATACTTTATAATATACCTTGTGAAGCGCTTTGGGACAACCACCCAACATGAAAGGTACTCTACCAAATGCAGGGATTATTATTATTATTATCCATATTATTATTATTATCATGTTATTGCTGTTGATTATAATGATTATGAATGATTATAGGAACTATGCTTATCTTGTACTGCCACATGCGCCCACATTCAATTTGTGGGTCAAGATACTTCCTGATCTTCTCTCGTTCCTTATTTCATACATTGCAGTCACCTGGAATAGTCACATCAATGCTACTGCGTGTACAATCTAGTTATTTTTATGATGATATGTGGTTTATCAGATTACTATTCTGTATGCACTTGCGAGTCCCAGCTTATTGTGATGTTAGCTTTTGATGTCACTTTTGCTGGTTTATGTTCTTACCCCTTGGTCTTTATGTCGATATCAAAAGTGTTTACAAATTGTCCAGTGGATATACATAGCTACATTGCTATGTTGTATAAGGTACTCCAATGACACTAGGGCTGGACATGATGACAATATGTGGTCTACTATTTTGGTGCTTGGTGGTATATTCGTCATTTCGGATCAATGTTTTTCTTTAAAATCTTATTTCAGAATAACAGATACTAATAGCTTGGTCTTGTGCTGATATTCTGAGAGCTTCTGTTTCAGCTCTCAGATCCCCATTAGTCAACCAGTTTATATTTAGTTCACTTTATTATTATTTTATTATTAATATAGTTATGTATACTATATTAAGGGTTATATACTATATACTATATACTATATACTATATTCAGGGTTGCAAAATGCTAAAGAGATCAAGTGGCCACAGGTTTGATTCCCAGTCTCCACATCTCTGCTGCTATTTGATCTCAGCAGTGGGCAGTAGTTCAGGGGAAATAAGTGCCCCTGGCTGGACAGGGGAGCGAGGCAGCTCATGATCACTAGAGTGAATTACACAACACCCTGCTGGAAGTGCGTGTTTATAAATGCTGGGTCAGGTCAAGATTTGTCTGAGCTTTGATGTTCCCATCGAATCGTCTGTCAACATTCACCGGCAAGGCTCAGATGTGAATAAAGGCCATTTAGAGCCAATGCACTGGAGGACAGATGACATATGTGGAAACATTCCCTGGTAAAAGGAGAGGAGCCTGTTACTCTCTTGCCAGAGAGGAAGGAGATGGAAGGAAATTAAAGGAAAATAGTTGGTAAGATACAAAGGTGTTATGCAAAATCAATAGGTATAGCTTTTATGAAGAAAGCCAAGGAATACTTGAAATTTGCTAGTTATCTGGTTAGCTTTTATAACTTTTATCAGTGGCTAGTTATCTGGTTAGCTTTTATAACTTTTATTAGTTATAACAATATTAAACTGCTGAACAAATTATAATAATGATATAGTAATCCTTGCATTTGATATAGCGCCTTAACACTTCGAGACTTCTCAAAGTACTTCACAGAATATACTGGAAAGTGAATTGACGTATTTTGTGGGCGAAACATGGCAGCCAATTGCGCACAGCAGTGTCCCACAAACAGTCGTGGGTTTAGTGACCACATTATTATTTTTTTTAAGGGATTATTACCCCCGAAAAGGGTTCTTACTTATTTCTAGGTAAACACAGACATGTGGAGGAAGGAATCTTGCCTAACATTTTGCCCTGCCCGGGAATCGAACCCAGGTCCTCTCGCTTGCAAGATGAGGGCTCTTGCAACTAAGCTACAGGATTCCACTTGCATTTATATAGCGTCTTTCACGCTTTACAAATACTTTTGCCAACTTTTCTCCTTTACTTTCCTTCCTTGTCTTTTACAGAGTCTTGAGCAGGAGTGCGAGCTAGGAGGAAGATGTAAAAGAGAGGCACAGCAAAAAAGATAGATTTTTAGATGGTTTTTGAAAGGAAGAACAAAGGAGTGACAAAAGGTAGACAAGGAGGTGGTGGGATTTTGGAATAGAGTTAAAGAGAACTGGGGCAAGGAGGCTGAAAGCTTGTACTGGATACTGGGTTCTATTGTGTACCATGTTATGTACTATGTTGTTTACTGTGTTTGAACTATGTTCAGTATTGCATCGTGTTATGCATCGTGTTGTGTTACCATGAAACTATAGAAATTAAAACACAGAAGAAAGCAATTCTGTCCATCGTGTCTGTGCTGGGTCTTTTAAAGAGCAATCCTTTCAGTCCCATAAACAATCTTTTCAGACCCAAATACATACTGCCTTAGTACTATTGCTGTGTAAAAGCAACCTACACCATCACCGTGTTATCATAGCACTTACAGGGCAATTGCCACTTGCATTCTGTCTTTTTGTTCTTTGTCTCTCTGCACATTTTTTTTCTTAAAACTTTTACTTTTAAAAATAAGTCAATACATACTTTTCATGGTTTCTTTATTTTCCTCGTTTTTGCCTCTGGCAGTTTTTCCTTGTCTGGAATTATTCTGATCTCTCTGAAATATCTTCGCCAATATTTTCGGTCTTTCACTATTTAGCTTTTTTTCTCTTTTACAGTTTGAATTTAACCAGCACATAAACAAAAAAACTCTGCTCCACCCACATTTCTGAGACCTGAGACATTTATTATAAGTACAGTACTGTACAGACCACCACGATTACTGACTAGCCGAGAATCATCCTTACATATTCTTGATACCAGAATAGAATTAATTAGCCCTTATGTTCTGCAAGAGGTAATTATGAAATTACTGGGTATTTTTAAAATGTCTGAGTACCTGATTAGATTAATTGTTGCCAACTGAGGGGAGGAGTTGAGTAATATAAATGGAAAGCTTTGGCATTTTGTTTTTGGTCAACTGGGTGTCTGACGCACGCGGAAACCCATCATCATTGCTAAAGAGTATCCAAACCATACTGAGAATTACACATTGTGATGCCAGCTACATATAGAAATTTCCCTGTGTCTGGATTGGAATGCACGCGCTCTCCCCAGAGAGACGCACGCTGCTTTCCTAATTCCAGACTGTATAAGGCATGGGTGGGCAAGAGCCAATGCTTGGGGACACCACAGTGTGGGGTGAATGTTGGGTTTCTGCCGGAGTGTAACCAGCTAAAACCACATAGCTTGCCATTGAGAACACTGTTATTGGTGCTGCAAGGTTACTTCTGAGTCTGGTGAGAGGAGACCTCAGGGTTGTTATGTTTCCAGGTGTGGATTTCAATGAGACCGTGAGCAGTGAACCAAATTTAGTGTCAATCTTATCGCTCTCTGGCAAATGTTTCACATACTAACTGCACCAATAAAAATTTACAGCTCAGTTTGAGCGGGCAGAAAGACAATAAAAAGGTGACCTAATTTATTGGAGAACCAACATCACTTCCTACAGAGGAGTAAGTGAACTCCCAAATCACCAACTATAAACAAGCCCCAGCAATGAATCTGAGTCAATTTTGCACCAGGTTTGCTTTGGAGAAAAAGATATAAACAGCATTCTATCGCTCACTGTCTGGGCTCAGACATAAAGAATGAACATTTTTGACAAGTTAGGAGTGAAAGCTGATAACTGTGAAACAAAACCTTGCATTTATATACCTCCCTTCACATAAGATAACGTCACAGAGCACTTCACAAAGGCGGGGTCGGTCACTAAGCAGGGTAGAGGGGCAGCATGGGAGGTGAACACAGTGCAATCGAAGAGATGGAATGCAATCACTTCTGGATTTTATGACATATGTGTGAGACAGAGAGGGCGTGAGATAAAGGGGTAGAGGGAGGGAGTTCCAGAGGTTAGGAACAAAGTAGCTGAACCTCTCCCAGTGCCCTGTGTGAAAGATACTGGCACTGGGGTAGGTTCTAGTTGAGGAGCGAGAAAATATGAAACCTAACAGATAAATCTTGTGAAGCACTTTGAGACACCTCCACAATGCGATAAGGCACTATATCAAATGCAATTATTATTATTATTTATTACAATTGCTCCTCATCTGCTGCCATTTCTCCAGTCTTGTTGAGCAGTGGGATCCCAGTATAGGTTTGTTTACTCGCTGCTATCTAGGGGGTGATCACTGCCAAGCCAGGCTGACGGTTCCTCTGGAGATGTCAGAGACGTACAGTAACTCAGGGTTGTTTAGGGGTCAGGAGCAACTCAGCCAAATGGAAGGACTTCTGTGACAATGATTTCCAGATGTGTGGGGAGGTCTCCCATCTGCAATGCCTGCTGAGGGGAATGGCATTGCAATACATCATTGATATATCGGAAAGATTATGCCAATCAAAAGCTAAGTGTACATCACAAGCTATGGAAGAGCTCTTGTTACAACTGCAGGTAATTTGTTAGGAATAGGCTCAAAGGCCTTGGAAAATGATAATTGTCTAGCGATTGTGTACAATGCAAATTTAGAAAATTAAGAATAATAATCCTTGCATTTAACATTAAAATGTCTTAAAGAGGTTTACAGTATTTACTCTTCAGTGTAGTGACTTTGTATCCATAGTTGAAATGAGGCAGCTAATCTGCACTCAGTAATGTCCACAAAAAGTCAGAGGTGAATGATCAATTTATCAGGAAGATTGCAGGCCAGGACACTGGGAGAAAGTCTCTTCTCTTTTCAAATAGTTTCATGTTTTTTTTAATATCCACTGAACAGGTAGATATTAAAGCCTTGGTAAGGATCATCAGAAGGTGGTCACCTGTGACAATGCAGGGCTTCCCCCAGGACTGCACTGAAGTGCCAGCCAGGACAGTGAGCTCTATTACAGGTCAGCATTACTGATGATTGACACAAAACAAAATTGGTGAAATTCGCCGCATTTCATATCAACAACAGCTTGCATTTATATAGCGCCCTTCACACGGGGTAGCGTCCCGGAGCATTTCAATGAGTTCCTTGTGGTAATTAAGTTCAGAAATGCTCCAAATGTTTCCACATTGTGTAGGTTTCAGCTATTGCTGTTGTCTTGACACTGATACTCAATCCCATATCCTTTTTCTGCTCAGCGATCTTGGTTTCGCAAGATCACAAGAGACCGCTTCTTCATCCAAGATTTCGTAGAAAAAGGCCCTTCGGCTCATTTGATCTCATCATCTGGAATACTGACTCTATCCTTTCCCATCACAGGATCCAGCTGTTTTCAAATTAGTCCAGTGCCCATCTTAATTTCATCTAGGTAAAGAAATATTGTAATTATACTATACATTTATCTCTGGAACAGATCCAGCCACAACCTTCTAATTTAGAGATGAGAGTGACACCAACTGAGCCAGACTGACACCTAGTTTTATGTTCCTGTGTACATAAAGACATCAGTCTGTAGACAACCTTTCACAATGTTTTTCTTCTGTTAGCTGGGACAGTGAAGAGGCCAAGAAACATCTCGCATGCATGGAGCGAAACCCAGAAGGTACAATGTTTTGCAGATTCAAAACCTACTCTGAATGGCACTCTGTTTAACACTGACCCTGCATTGTCATAGGACAGTAAGATGCTGAGTACAAACCAGAAGATCACAAATTTGGTTTTGGTTGAAGAAGGTGGCCTGTCTGATCTCTTCCACAACACCTACTCGACTGTCCTCCCATCACAGTATCAAACTGCTTTTTAATTGAGTCCATGTTCCCAATCTCAACCACCGTTCCTGACAACCTGTTCTAGTCATTAATTACCTTCGGAGTAAAGAAATACTTCCTGGTATTTGTTCTGAAATTTCCCTTCACAACTCTAAATCTTTATCCTCTTCTTCTACTGTCTTTGTACATGATAAAGCATTGATCTAGGTTTTCTTTTTCAAATCCATTTAGACTTTTATCACCACTATGAGGTCCCCACTTTGTCAAGACTGAAGAGCCCCCGCTTGTCTAATCATTGCTATTAGCTCATTCCTCCAATACTGGCGATCATCGTGTTGCTCTCCTCTGCATTGCCTGGACTCCCAGCATTGACGATTTCAAAATCCAGTATATCAAGTCGACTTTTTGTTCATTTCAGGAAAAGGAAACGATCCAACAAATCAGAGAGGAAATCCTAACAAAGCACCAGTTCATGCTGTGTTACCACAAAACCACAGTGACAGTTTCTGTGAAATCTGCCTGAACTCAAATGTTTTTAATGGTCTTTAACAACGAATGGTCTTTTAATTGCTCCCACTTAAAATATTAGGCAGTTGTGAGCCAGGAGAATGAGTTAATAGACTAATTCACACATGGTGCTCACAGTGATCACTGTGTTCTGAAAGCTTCACTTGTTGAAAAAAATAATACTTTCTTAATCTCTGTATTGTTAAGTCCTAAAAATATATTTTTTAACTTAAGCGAGATCATATATTTATAATAGATTGGTAAGATATTAATTGAGAATGTCTGGTAAATTGTTTAGAAAGTTTCTGTGTATAATTTACACGTGTCAGCCTGACTCAATTGGTACACTTTTGCCTCTGAGTCAGAAGGTTGTGGGTTCAAGTCCCATGTTGAGACTTGGAACTCATGTTGACAATCTAACACAGTGCAATGTCAGCATTCATTGTTCTGTGTTATCGGAGATGCTGTCTTTTGAATGAGACATTAAATAAGGTCCTTTACTCTGCCTGTCCGGGTTGACGTGAAATATCCCATGGCCCTATTCAAAATGGAAAAGAAGTCTCTCTTGGTGTCCTGGCCAACAATCCCCCAAATAAAATTGATCACTTACTGCGTGGATTTTTGTGGGACATTGCTGTGCACACAATGGCTGCCAGTTCACCCACTAAGTACACAGTCTTTGCAGTATATCCTGTGAAGCGCTTGGAGACATTTCAATGAGGTGATAAGGCACTACATCAAATGCAAGGATCATGATTACTTTAACAAAAAACACAAATACATTTATATGGTGCCCTTCACATGGGGTAGCGTCTCAGAGCGCTTATAATTAGCTCTGTTGCCTAAGAGATTCCTAGTCCAGCGAAGCCTTAATTCTTACGAGCTCCATGAAATTGTTTGGCTCATACTAACAACATAGGTGCAGCATAGTTACCCTGTGGGAGAGTGCTGCGATTTTTGGATGTGTTGTCCCTCAGGTGACACATGAATGACTACATTGCAAATTGGCTGCCTCAAAATACATGGTCACTCCAATTTACAGTATTGTGAAGTGCTTGATCACTGTGAAGTGTTTTGAGGCCTCCTGTTGATGTGAAAGGCACTATTTTACAACACTAGTTTGTTAACAAGAACCACAACAGTTTTAGATTATATTGTACCTTTCACATTTCAAAGCACTTCACAGAGTTAACTGAGAGCCTGAGATAGAGGTGGATGCTGAGGAAGGTGGGGGATGGGGGGATATGGTGACCAAAACCACAGTTGAAAATAAAGGCCTTAAAGTGGTCTTTACAACAACAACAACAAGATTACATTTGTATAGCGCCTTTCACGTCAGGAGGACGTCCCAAGGCGCTGGACAGAGTACAGCATTTCAAGGTGAGAAGGAAGGGATAAAGGGGACGGATTGCCGGATGGCAATCATTCGAAAACCATGAATCGGTCCTGGTACAGCAACTATTTTAACCCTGATATAACAACATTGTCTTTGGCCAGGAGGCTAATATTGTTAGTTTATAATATATTGGCTCAGTCCTTTAAACCCCACTGTCTCAGCCATTAAGAATATTTCCTTCCTGCTTAAATTTGTATAGCCATTGGCCTTTATACAAAGGGAAATTATTTTTTTCCCAATAAATAGAATTTCCGTCAACTGTGAGAAATATACAGCACATACTAAACACACTGTAGCATCCTCCGTCTGAGAATGTATAAATAGAAAGAGCTGACATATTTAGTCTAGACCACATTTCCTCCAGCATACACATGTGAAATTCAAATTATCTGACTGCTCACTGCAATAATAAAATAGCCACTATCTATTATTCCATCAGTCTCCTATCATAACTAAAGCTTGCCACTACATACCTGAAATAGTAATAATCCTCACATTTGAGATATTTAATTATCGTGTTGAAATGTACTTCACAGAGATTTCCGTGAAGTATGGTGACTGTGTTATTTGTAGGTGAAATTTAACCCTCGAGCACGTTACAAAAAGTAGAAGGATAACATAATGCACCTGGTATTTATAACAAGGGATCTGGTGAAATAAACAAAACAGCGTGTGTAGCGATAGGATCATTTTCATTGAAAGGAACCTTTATTCAAAAAGAAATGTAAGCATGCCCTAGAAACTAGAATGAAACCTCTGTTTGAGGTTAGATGAATTGAAGGAGGCCACTATGCAATTTTCCTAAAGATATAAGCAAATTACTGGTTAGCTTGCACTAAGAATTGCAGTGTAGTTTACATCATTGACTACTGTTCTTATGATTTACAATCTGCCTGTACAAACCAGTTATCAATTCAAACTTATGCATTGAATAATTCATTCCTTTATTAACCCCCCCACTCACCCATGATGTTTTCACCCACATCTAAGGGGAGATATTTTACCTCGGTCTAGACTTACACTATTGTCTTATATTATATTAGACTTCAGACCATGCAGAATTTAGCATACTCTTAATGTAGCCTTACTTTTGAAGATTGTAGGTTCTTTTAAGAACTGCAGAAAAAACAGCTTCAAAATGTATTTAATTTCTCCACCTACTACATCTTACACAGATTGCTTTCCCATGCTCAGTAACCCTTTGACTGCCAATCACTTACGCACTTACACTTATGGTATTCCCAAAGATCATGGGCCAAGTAAGAAACCCATCCTGTTTAAGCACCAGATTGTTGAGGCTGATATTTAACATGCACATTGTTCCAGCAAATTAAGTTAGTTCTGAACTGGAAGATGAACTTGCAATTTTACAGTAGTTATTATTATGTGCTGTTCCCATACCTAAGCATGTGCCTATCCTCCTTGACGGGGAGTAGGTAAATGGGCTCCTTGAAGCTGAACTGTCTCCAAGGTGACAAGTTTGACAATGGCATGTTAAAATCCTGTGGTGGTTTTTGTAATGCAGGTCTTGAGCCAGCCAACCCCCTTCTCCCTTGCTCAACATCCACCCCCAACCCCCACCCCCTAGCCCCCATTGTACAGTGCTCCAAGATGTACTCCTGCATGAGAGCACTGTATGAATGCAATTTGTCATTGGTGTATTCTTAAATAATAATCCTTGCATTTGATGTAGCACCTAATCACATCATCAAGATGTCTCACAGGATATACCATAAAGTGAAATGACTGTGTGTTTGTGGATGAATGCGGCAGACAATTTGTGCACAGCAATGTCTCACAAACAACCATGAAGTGAATAACCAATTTTATTTGGTGGATTTGTTGTCCAGTACTCCGGGAGAAACTCCCTTCTCTTTGCAAAAAGTGCCACGGGATCTTTAATGTCCACTTGAACAGGCAGATGGGACCTCAGTTTTATGTCCCATCTAAAGGAAGATACCTCATTTATAAATTTATAAAGGGTGCAGAGAGGTATGGTTCCAGGAGTGCTAGTCACACTCTGGTACCTTACGGCTAGCTAATGGAGTGTAGTGGGGGGGTGGGGGAGAGGAATAGGATGGGGAGGTGTTTTGGGACAGATAGTTAAGGTGGGGACGAAGAGGTGGAGTGGGGGAAATACTATCCTTACCTATGTGAGTGGAGCAATTAGTCCAAGAAATCATGAAGGTCCTAGCTCAGTCCTTGATATGTCTTGGATTAATTGGTCTAACGGTTGATGTCACCACATTTATATAGTGCCCTTCAAGCAGGGCAGAGTCTCGAAGCACAGTTAGGTCTTTACTTTATGGAGATGTGGTCAGGAAGCTCTGTCTTGTGGTTGGCTGTTTCATCAGTAGTAAATTGCTATCTGATGAGTATTCTCATATCGTGTAAAAAACAACTGAATAGAATCACAAGTGAATGGGTTAAAACAAAAGTCTGCCCTGTTTATGGGCAGGGAGGCAAATAGACACTGCAAATCATACTGCAGCTACTCTCTACCAGCTGACAAGCAGGAAAGGATACAAATATTCCACCTATGATCTTAATGGCACAGATTCAGTGTTACTGCTGAGGTACCACCTGAAAGGCTGTGGTGATACTGGGAGCATTATTTTGGTTCATTGGATATTTGCATAGGAGTTGGGTTACAACCATCCGCAATAATTTTTTTAAAAATGGCCTTAGAGGAGCTAGAGCAACCTCCCTGTGAACTTTGCTGCCTTCCTTCCCCAGCCATCCTTGTTGAGCCTTTCTTCTTTGCCAACAGGCTGTTTCCCCAATACACACTTCCTGCACCCTTTGCCGGCTGTTACTCTGTCAGTCTTGTGGATCAGGACAATGATGTCTTGAAATTAGAGATACTGAATTCTGGTATTTAATAATTTATTTGTAACAGGCACCAGAGTCAGAAACAGAAAGGCAGGCTAATGTTTCAGGCGTGATCTTTCATTACAAGTGAGCAGTGGGTTGTCGAATCCTCTTTATAATCCTTCATTTAAATATAGCACTTTTCACAGCAGGGGGACATCTCAATGCTCTTTACAGGATATGCAGTATTGATCATTATTTTAATAGTAATAATATTTGCATTTGGTATAGCACCTCTCACATTGAGAGGACATCCCAAAGATTTACTGTAAAGTATAGTGACTGTGTACTTTGTAGACAAACATAGCAGCCAATTTTGAGCGCAGCATTGGCCCACAAACAGCCACAGAGTGAATAAAAGATTGCATTTGAGAAGTAGCTTGATGCTGTGATGGGAGAATGCTTGGGTATTGTGAAGGGATGAGATCAAATAGTTCAAAGGTCCTTCTTCATCTAAACTAAGCTTGTGATTTTGTGATTGTTGACTTGGACCTGAGCAGAAACTCGTTTTTTTTTTAATAGTGCCATGGGATCTTTACCAACCACCTGAACAAGACTGGACCTTGGTTTAATGTCTTATCAGAAGGATGGCAGCACATCCCCACCACTATATTGGATTATCAGGACCTGAGTATGTGAGTGCAAAATTCTGACATGGAGCTTGAACCCACAATCTTCTGACTCAGAGGTAATAATGCTACCATCTGAACCAGTTTGACAACCGAATGTTTTAGCAACTTTCTACCCATCAACAACAACAACTTGGATTTATATAGCGCCCTCCACGCCAGACGGTGTCTCAGAGCGCTTTACAGTAACAGATACCGGGACCGAGCCAGGGGGAGGGGGAGGAAGGTGACCAAAGGCGCAGTTGAAAAGAAAGATCTTCAGCAGAAACCTGAAAATAGGAAGGGAGGGAGCGAGACGAAGGCAGTGAGGAAGGCAGTTCCAGAGCCTTGGAGCAGAGTGGCTGAAGGCACGACTGCCTAGGGTGGAGCAGAGGACTCGGGGGACGAGGTGGAGGCCAGACCCAGAGGAACGAAGGCAACGGATACTGTTTTAAGGAGAGAGGAGGTCAGAGAGGTGGGCGGGGGGTGCAAAGGAGTGCAGGGACTTGAATACAAGGGTGAGGATCTTGAAATCGATCCTCTCTGGGATAGGCAGCCAGTGCAGTCTGGCAAGGACTGGGGTGATCGGGGAGCGGAGTTTCGTGCGGGTGAGAATGCGGGCGGAAGAGTTCTGAATGATTTGGATTTTATAGATGGTAGTGGATGGGAGACCGGTGAGAAGGGGGTTAGAGTCGTCCACCCGTGAGGTGACAAAGGCATGGACCAGGGTTTCAGCAGCTTTTGTGGAGAGGTCAAATCTACATTGCTGTCTTTCCCCATATGAGACACTTTGTTTCATTTCACCCCCACTCTCTCCTCATATCCTTTTATATATTTTTCAAGTATCTATTAAATTCCCTTGTAAAATATTTGATGACCTCTGCAAAGTTTTGGAAGTAAATGTAAAAGTAAATGTGTCCTGGCTCATATTTCTCCCGAGATGAAATTCACTGCAAGAAATTTAATTCAATTTGATTAACTGAGTTCCGTCCATTTTGATCTCTTTCTATATCTTCCTTCGAGTCTTATGTTCCTGCCCTTCTTCTGTCCTACACCCAAAACATTGACCTATTTACTCTTTCAGAGGCCACTTGACTTTCTCTTGGATTTCCATCATCAGCAGTTTTCTTTTTATTAATTCCTGTTGTGGAATAAATTTGCATTTGTTAAACTTCCTGCTGCATTCAGTTCTACATAAAAGCGTGCCCATGTGTTAGGCCTGTAATTTAATACCTCTGAACATTGATTCACATGCGGCACACCTCTCTGCGTGCACCGAGGTGATTAGAATTCACTTCAGGTCATCTTGACCCAATACCAATGGGAGTATGACCTTTACACAAGTAAAGCAGTGGCTTGAACGCAAAGCAATTTAGGACAGAATCAAGTGGCATAGGCTGGATGTGCAATGAATGTGTATCAGCTCTGCTGGCTATTGTTGTTACTATAAAGAATATATGTACTCAGAAAATATGCACGTCTGCTCCAGTTCACCTCAGAATTAACAGCAAAAATTACACTCTCAGCTGCTAATAAACACTTCCATGTATTTTCATTCCTAAGGAAATTGAGGTCAGCCTGGCTCAGTTGCTAGCATTCTCACCTCTGGGCCAGTTGTGGGTTCAAGCCTCATGTCTGGACTATGAACTCACGGTCCAGACTGACATCCCACTGCAGGGTTTGGGATTTGATGCAATGTTAGACGTGCTCTCCTTAGGGTGAGATGTTAAACCGAGGTCCCATTTATCTCAGGTAAAGATCCAATGGCACTATTTGAAAAAAGGGTGTTTCTCCCAGTGTCCTGGCCAACAATCTCTCAAATAAAATTGGTCAGTCACTTCAGAACAGCTGCAGAAATAGGCTGCTGCATTCATCTACAAATGCACAGTCACTACACTTTATAGTAAATCCTCTGAAGTGCTTTGAAACATCCTCCACCAAG
The DNA here is from genome assembly GCF_018977255.1 of Callorhinchus milii. Taxonomy (NCBI): domain Eukaryota; kingdom Metazoa; phylum Chordata; class Chondrichthyes; order Chimaeriformes; family Callorhinchidae; genus Callorhinchus; species Callorhinchus milii. Next base: position 91,099,058 of record NW_024704743.1, read on the forward strand.
ATGAGAAGGTGTTGTATAAAATGCAAGGATTTTTATTAATTATATTATTAATGTTACATAATTTATTTAATCCTTGGATTCTGGCTTTTTGATACACAACATTTTTTTTAAAAAATTGCATAAAACATCATCCAATTTTTAAAGTGGTAAAAAATAAGTTCTTTTTATGTTTTTGAACAAAATTTCAAAATTGTGTAATCATCTATCCAATTTGCTGATATTTCTGTGTAAGTTGTTTCTTTTACTGATACTTAGATCGAGAAGAAGTTTTGATGGCTCTAATATAGGTTTGTCCAATACATTAACCAATAGCCATATGTGGCGAATTGGCAATCCAGTTGTGGCGAAATTGCATTTTTGATGAGTAAATAAAAAATAGATGGTTATTGAGCATTTGATCTCAATATTCTTATTCGCACGGTGTATTCACATGTACGTTGATCTTTTTGTATGTTTATTAGTAAAATGGTAAGACGAAAAGCAACGTGTGTGAGTGTCTTTTGATTGTTGTGTGTGTTTTAATTCCTTGGTTACTGCTTATTGATTATCTGCTAATATGGTGTGTAAATGCCGGGTTTCAGCAGCATGGAAACACCAGGGATATTGTACAGAGAGGGGGAACTGTCAATCGTAGTCAGTTCGAGGGACCGGAATAACTGCTCCAGGCAGGATAAGAAGGGAAGCCCAGCCAATAACCAGCAGCTCCAACAGCGCTCATCATGGCAAAGGGCAAACAGTATCCAAACACATTCTAGGTGAAGAGCAGGAGCAGATCTAGTGCGACTCGCGAAAGAAAAATAAAGAGAAGACTGTGAAGTGCCATATTGAATAGTGGTAGACGTTTGTTCAGTAGATGTTTGTTAAGTAAATATGCATATACGTAAACATACAAAACATACATGTGAAGTACATTTACCTGTATTGGATGAGTGTATGGAAGGTGTTTTCTATTAAAATAAGTGCCTTCGCCTTGCTTCCTCCCTTTCCTCCTTCAAGGCCGGTCTCAAAACCTTTCTCTTTGACCGTGCCTTCAGCTCCCCTCTCGACTCTCTTCCCCCTCCTCGCTCCCTCCCTTCCCTCCCCTCACCCTGACCATTTCCCCCTCCTTCCTCCCTCCCTTCCCTCACCCTGACCATTTCCCCCTCCTCGCTCCCTCCCTTCCCTCCCCTCACCCTGACCATTTCCCCCTGCTCGGGTCATGACCCAACTGTGCAGCGCCTTGGGACGTCCTCCTGACGTGAAAGGCGCTCTATAAATGGAATCTTGTTGTTGTTGTTGTTGTTGCATGTGGATAAAATGGTGTCGTCATAGCCACATCTGTAAACATTGAATGTGCTGACGAATGGATTTGATGCTGTGGAAATGCAATAACTTCACATTTGTCATGAAGAAAACTATTAAGAAGCATGACAGGTTAGATCCCAGAAATATTAATGAGCCACAAATAAAATTACCCGAGAAGCTAGGATTATGAGTAAGACAAGCATGATTTAGTCAGTGTTAATCAAAAGCAAAGCAATCAAGCATTCTACACCTGCTAGGTACATAAAATACTTCTAAAGCAGATAAGTCATTTTAACCACCGCAAAAATGCTTTCTAAAAGTCTGAGAACACAGCTGTGGAGTGCAGAATTCCTGATGAAAATGTGTCAACAAAAGCAAAGAATGGTTGTTGGCATTCGCCTACAAATACAGTCCTCACATTCACAGTATGTTATGTTTAGTGCTTTGAGATGCCCTCTGACCCAAAAGGCGCTATATGAAATTGAAGGATTATTATTATCATGATTTAAAGAGGAAGCTCTGCAGTGTAAATACAATGAAGGAGCAACAGCTGTTTATAGGTGTGAGAGAAAGGAAGCCCTCATTATGTAAATTGCAGTTCTTAGTAGAGAATGTCAAACCTGTACCTGAGTGTTGCAGGATGTGGCAGGAGTTCTGAGAAGATAACTCAAAAGAGACCTTTTAGAAGTGTATAAAATTTTGAATGAGATTGAAAAAATAAACCTAGATCAATACTTTAGGATGCACCAAGAACAGTTGAACAAGAGGTCATAGGTTTAGAGTAGCAAAGGACAATTTCAGAACAGATACCAGGCAGTTTTAGATGGTAATCAATGACTGGAACAGGTTGCCAGAAAAGGTAGTTGAGGCCAGAACAAAAATTAGCCTGTTGCTGTGACGGGAAGATGGGTTGGGCGGGTATTCTACAAGGATGAGATCAGATGGGCAGAAGGGCGTTTTTCATCCAAACAAGTGTTGTGATCCTGTAATCTTAAAAAAGAGTACAAAGTCTGCTACATAATAGCTTTTTAGCATTGCAATTCATTATTGTAGGACCCGTGGACACACAGTAAACACAGGAGAACTTTACAAATAATCAGGTATAATTTGGATAGAAGGATTTTGGAGCCATACACTCATTTTTATTCATCCCAGACTGGCTAAGTGGACCTCACTGATCCAGCACTCACCTCACAAGTGTCTTAACTGGTTAACAATCGCTTCGTATGAAGATTATCTTAAATATCTTTTTCATGTATAACAACATACAGCTAATCTCTTTTATTTCTCCGTGTCATTACTGAACAATCTCAGCTCAATTTTTATAAGACCTCAAGGCTGAAAAGAACAAGGGAAACTATAAAACAAGATCTGCGGTGTTGCCAAGCTTGGGATTTTAAATTGTGATTATCGAGCAATTACCAGCAAAAAGATTTGTACAGATAAGAAGATTGCAACGTAATATTGAAATATATAGCTCCAATTTAAACAGTGAGAAGACTCACATTACTTAACCTAAACTAACAAGCTTCATGCAAAACGAGTCAGATGGCAAACTCAATTCTCATGCACATATGGGGGAAAGACATCAATCTGGTTAAAAGTGAAATGTCAATGGAGATTTTTAATTAAAGGAAGTTTAGCATGAAATATCTTGTGCTACACCATATGGTAACTTATGTAATGCTACTGGCCTGTGCTGCACAGTGGTTTTCTTGCAATAGAATTCAATGAGCTGCAGTTAAAGTTATTTTTATCTTCGATCTTGTCCTATACAGGGGATTTGTTTGCCCACAAAACATAGTCATTCTACTTTACAGTATATCATGTAAAGAGTTTTTAGGCATCCTCCCAACTTGAAACCAAACAAAAGGATTATTATTATTCATACATCAAGTGGCATGATGTTAACTTAGAATTTTTTTTCTGGTTGCGCTGTCTGATACATGTAGAAACCCATTACTGTGCTTAAGAGCATCCAGACCAAACTGAAAGTCAAACATATGTATGCCACGTACACATGGAAATTCCATTTACTGGAGACATAAAGGCACAATAAAAAAGTAAAAAGCAATTCTTGATTATCTGGGATTTGGTTCTGCCTTTGGGTCTTCTTGTAGCTTATCTGTCACAGCCTGTTATTTAAATAAAAAGTGAGAGCACTGCTTGCATGACTTCACTTTATTCTCCTTAATATCTGATTTATGCCAATTTATAATAGGAAAGAAAATTGTATTTACTGCATCTAAATTGCAATTGCCGTTGGCTGTGTATCAGAGCAAACAATAGGTTTATTCACTTGGTCCAAAAGTATTCTTTTGTTCCTATAATAATAATCCTTGTGTTTGATATAGCGCCTTATCACGTCTTCGAGACGTCTCAAAGTGTTGCACGGAATACACTATAAAGTGAATTGACTGTATATTTTGGGGACAATAGGTTTTAATACCCATTGGTTACTTTACACTATTGATTTCCTGTTCTTTACTTGTGGCTGGTTGTCAAAACTCACCTCGGTTGTGATGAAGGATCATGCTATAATGTCAACCTCCTTTTGCTTCAGACAACAATCAGCCTCGGAAATTGAGCAGTGGTCATCAAGAAGCTAGCAGAACCTCAACATCTGTCCTACATTCAAACCACCAATCAAACTTGTTCTGCAATGTATTGTGAAGCACTTTTCAGAATTATTTTCAAACTTTTTGCTGCTGCTCAGATTTCATGCTACATTTGAGGTTAGCTGTATCAGAATCCAGATTTCATAACTTCTTTGGTCTGAGCTTACAATAATAAATAATAATGCATTTGATATAGCACCTTTTACATTGGAAGGTTATCTCAAAGCGTTTCACGGGATGTACCGTAAATTGTAGCGACGGTATTCAAGCACTCTGAGATGCTGCCTGGCGTGAAAGGCACTATATAAATGCAAGTTGTTGTTATTTTGTAGGTGAATGTTGCAGCTATCTTGCATACAGCAATGTCCCATAAATAGTCAGGAAGTGAATGACCAATTTTATCCGGGGATTGTCGGCTAGAGAACCAGGAGAAATTTCACTTAATTTTTCGAATAGTGGGATGGGATCTTTAACATTCACCTGAACAGACAGACAGGACCTTGGCTAAAAGTCTCAACTGAAGATTATTTGTCTCTGTGTCTGGAATGGGGTGAGCACCTTCCCTGATGGATGCAAACTGCTTACCTAATTCCAGCAAATATGTGACGGTAAGTTTTGCACACAGCGATGTTCCACAAATGAAGTGAATAACCATTTTTTTGTGGGGGATGTTTGGCCCCTTGAGAAACTCTTCTCCATTTGAATAGTGCCCTGGGATCTTTAACGTCCACTTGAACAGGCAGACGTGACCTCTGTTTAAAATCTCATCTTTACTGAAGAGCATTTGTTAAACTCCACTGATGCCCTCATTAATTTTAAACCCTTATTGTTTCAGCCTCTCATGTGCTTGTGGTACTGTACTGTGAAAGGATATGATTGCAGTATGTCTTTTTAAACTAAGGGCATATATTTTTGGCAGCTGGTCGAAACAAGTTGTCAATCTTTGATGTGTCAAAATGCAGCGCTCTGTAGAAAGCAGGTCATTCTGAACGTAATTCAGATTTGGAATCGGTAACTCTAGTTGTTTGGAATCACGTCGTCCATCAGTAAGTTAAGGGCAGCGCTGTAACCTAGTGAGAACCACAGTTTCTTTGTAACTTGATGAATGGGTTGAAACACTTAAAATTCAGCAGCCATTGGAATGTTTCAGAAAAGACAATCTGCGCTCAGTGCCCAAACTCATTACTCAAGGAATACATACAAATGGGTAACTTGTCTTTTTACATTTGTTTGACTCTACAGCTGGTGTAGTTGCCTCTCGGTAAAACATTAGCACGAAAGGCACGAAAGGGTGACTTGTGAGGTCGTAACAATCTGTAGAAGAAGTAACCTATTTCATTAAATTTTAATTAAGGATGTGCAGCAACCATATAACTGGTTATGTATTGCAGGCCACAACTGTCTGTTACTATCCCTCATTTATATTTAAGGTTGGCTTCTTCTCTTCTCCGTTTCCCGCTTTACAGGTTTTGTCCGCTGCTCCAGTCATAGCTGTGTGTGTGTGAAGGGTAGTGTGTGTAAAGCAGGTGACCATATCTGTCACAAGCAACTACATGCACGCAGATTCCTGAACACCTAATGAGCATGTTATTATTGTTTCAAAATTGCTGCCGTGGAAACTATGGAATATTAATCAGTGGAGGGTTCAAAGCTTAATTTTTGTTTAAGCCAAGAATCCAGCACAGAAGATTGACCCGATTATGACATTCTGTTGGCAGGCACATCACTTCGGAGCCAGCTTAGCTCCAAGGAGATCCTTTTTCCCTCCTGGAAAGGGAGTGAGACCCATGGCAGGTCTTTAGTTACTGACTGTATGCAGTTGTTCATTGGCCTCACTGACCATGTGTATCAGTGATTTATAATTAGCATTGATATAATGATAATCCTTGCATTTGATATAGCGCTTTTCACGTCTTCTCGACGTCTCAAAGCGCTTCATAGAATAGACTGTAAAGTGAATTGACTGTATATTTGTGGGCGAAATGCGGAAGTCAATTGCATAAGCAGTGTTATAGCAATATCACTCTGTTCTACGTTGGAACTCTACTCACAGTACTTTGTAAAAATCAGCAGGATCCTAGTCCAGCAGAAGGAATGTTTTACAGCTTGCCTTCCAACTTATCAACATTCACAATATTTACTTTACATTCTACAAAACACAGTCTCTACACTTTGCAGTAAATCCTGTAAAGCGAGTGAGACGTCCTCCTGACTTATTATTATTATTATCAAGTCCCAATTAGTAAATAACACATGTGAGACTTATAGTATGGTTCAAAAATTTTACGTGTTACTGATCGGATTGTTCTGCAATGCACTAGTGTACACTCCCAGCTCTCTCTCATTTGCTTACCAGCTGTCTTACTCTCATGTCCTTTCTGAATCCTCCACTTCTGTTCCTCAAGCATCCTGTCTGGGAGCTGTATCTTTCCATGGATCTGTCTTATTTTTAGCTGTTGATATTTTCTGGTGCTACTTGCTGCTTTCCACACAGTTCGCAGGAGAAAATTTGCAGTGGGTAATGTGATATCACGTAGTCCCTCATACCAGTTGACAACTAAGAGCCTCAGTGTATACCCCCTGATTTTGGCACAATGGTTCAGCTGAAAACTCACCTGAAGCCATTATTGGAGTTGTTGGCCGCAGAGCAAAGCATACGAGTCCCGGTCGCCAGGATACTATCTTAATTCTTAATTTTTTGTTGAGATAAAGCAGCATTCTGAAATTGGCACTCAATTCTCATGCTCTGTGGAAGGCAACTCCATGAGCGGCTTTAAGTTTTAAAGACCAAACACTGGCTTGACTGGTTTACAGTATATACAGTCCAGATTAGGCTACTAAGATATGTTCCTGCAGAAGAGAGTGCTTATTCCATTCCGGAAACAGGGAAATTTACATATGTAGGTGACTGATTTGATTACTCTTTATCACGGTGATGAGTTTCTTCTGTGCCTGTCAAAAACACAAAGCTGAGACTGGGAGACAGAATCTTTGATGGCTGGTGAATTTATTGAACTGGCAGATGAGCCAATTTCATCCTGTGCTAGTTGAATAAATTGATTGAATTTAGCTGCGTGACCTTATGAAGGAGATAACTCACAGGGGACTTCACAGAAATGTAGAATATTTGAAATGGGATTGAAAAAGTAAACCCAGAACAATATTTTAGGATGCATCGAGACCGTACAACAGGAGGACATAGTCTTAGAATTGTAAAGGGCCATTTAGGACAGACACCAGAAAGTTTTTCTTTACCTAGACCGGAATTCATGACTGGAACAGGTTGCCAGGAAGATGACTGAGGCCAGGACATTGAACTCACCTAATAAACAGCTTGATGCTGTGTTGGGAACAAGGTTAGGTGGGTGATCTGAAAAGCTGAGACCAAATGGGTCTGTGACGCTGATAACGTCATGGCTCAGGGGAGTATTTTGGGCAATGTCATCACTCGGAGATGGAGTCCCAGAGGAGTAGGCGGAACAATAGGTCTATCCAATTGAGGGTTTACCTCCTCCCCCCAAGGAAGGTATTCACGAGTTGGTCATTCGACGTCTAACAGGTACGGACATTCTAGAGATTGAGTGTTGTGCAGCTATTTAACCCCTTACGGGGCATCACTGCCAAGCTTGATCCTGCCCACCCTCCAATGTCCAGACATATTCAACCAGGGGCATAGGAGAACAAACAAGAACAGGAATCCTGTCTGATTGTCCCCCTCCCTATCCTCGGAGAACTCCAGCCAATAATGGACATGCTGCTGCTCCAGCTGTCCAGCTAATTCATTGTGTGAGTGTGGTGTGTGTCTCTGTGTGCATGTAAGTATATGTCTGTGTGGGTCTATATGTTCATGTGTGTGTGCACATCTGTGTGAGTGTCTACGTGTGTGCATCAGAGGGTCTATATGAATGTATGTGTGTGAGTCTAATTTGTGGCTAGTGCCCACATTTCACACCAAGCTGCCAAGTATGCACTGAAATATGAAGCCCTTCAACACTGTTTAGAGAGTGGGTGATAAATTTTAATTCAAACTCTGCAATTGCAACAGTCTACAACTGTCAGTTCTTCAAACCATTGCAATCCATGTGATACACTCCAAAATCTTCTAATCCTACTGTTGTATTCCAGTTGAATATTTCTAGCTGTTACATATTCTGGAATGGAAAGTGTTTGATTGATTGGTATCCTACCATATAATTAGACAATACAATCAAAACACAATTATATTTAAGGGCTTAAGGAAATAACACTGAATCTAAATCTAAAGAAATGAAGGTGAAAACTGCAAAGGTCCTGTACTTTAACATCAAATGATGTCACAGAATCAAAGATTCTATCAGGCAGAAGGAGGCCATTCGGCCCATCATGCTTGTGTCTGCTGTCTCATATCTAGTCCCATTCCCCTACCTGTTAACTCCACATGTTATGTTTTTTCCATTTCAGATGTTTGTCTAATTTAGGAGTATGATTGATCTTGCATGTGAATTAAGTTATACAACCAAGATTATTTTGCATTTCATTTCAGAATCCAAATGAAAAATATACAAGGAGTGCAGACAATTGAGCTGTACATATTTGCATTAACCACAATATTTGCCTGATACTTTCTTTTTGGTCAGCCATGTGTCTGACATGCTCGGAAACCCAATAACATGTTTAAGATTATCCAAACCAGACTCTTGGTACACTTGCCAATTATTGGCAGTGTGGTTATCTTCATGATTTGAATACAATATTATCAATTTATCGGTTGTACTTTGAGGTGAAGGATATTTTGTCCTGTGTTCCATTTTTTTTNAAAAATCACTTAACAAAGTATAATAAAATATTCTCAGCATAAAGATACACTTGGAAGTTGCAGCGAGAGATTGGAATAGAAACCACGATGAGATGAAAATTGCAACGTGTGATAGTTAACAAATTGTTGTAAATTTCACTCTTCCGTAACTAAACACAGCGTCTCCCCCTCCCCACACGTGCGCGCACACACACACCACCCGAATAATTTGGACCCAAGGGAGAAATCAAAGTCAATGTCAACAAAATCTCTCCTCCCAAGAGAAGCAAAATGAAGGTGTCCATGGAAGCTTTAATATATCATTTTAAGTTATACATAGAGGGATATCAAGTCCCACCTGGAGCCACTTTCACCACTTACACAGCAACTGAAGCACCAAAAGGGGAAGTTGGAATCTATTTAATGTCGGACGGAACAAGTCAACCTTATCATTGTAAGATTAAAGCTCCCGTTTTTGTTCATCTGGCTGGAGTAGATAAAATGTCCTGAGTACATATGTTAGCTGATGTTGTTGCCATTATCGGGACGCAAGATATTGTATTTGGTGAAATGGACCATTAGATCATCAATGGAAATAATCTAAATATTTAAATATAATAATATTAATGTAGTCACTCAATTCATCACTGTTTGTGAGACACTGTTGTGTCAATTGCCTGCTGTGTTTCGCCCACAAAACACACAGTCACTACACTTTACAGTGTATCCTATGAAGCGCTTTGAGACGTCCTGTTGATGTGATAAGGCACTATATCAAATGCGAGGATTATTATTATCATGATAGTGCTTTTCACATCAGGAGGACATCCCAAAATACTTCACAGTATATACTTTAAAGTGTAGGATTTTTTAGTGATGTGTGTTAATTAGCTGAATGCAGCAGCCAATTTTGCACGTAGCAATGCTCCACGCACAGCCAAAAAGTGAGTGACCAATTTTGTTTGGGGATTGTTGGTCAGGACACCAGGAGAAACTCTCTTTACTTTTTGATAGTGCCGTGGGATGGGATCTATAACATACCCCTGAATAGGCAGACCAATTTTTCTATGATAATTTGTTTAGTTAAATTTGTATCCTGTTACCCAGCAATCCACCACGAGACAGAAGCCTGTGGACTGCTTTGGGCCCAACCGTTCTCACCAATTGTCTGTGTGGTGGGGTGGGGAGGGGAATCACATACATGGATCAGTCTTGTTATCAACTAGCTTGAGTGTTTTAAACAAAGATGTGACAACAACAGCAACAATTTGTATTTATACAATGCTCTTCACACGGACTAGCGTCTCGGAGAGCTTCACAGTGGCGGAGTCTGACCCGAGCCAAGGGGAGAGGGAAAGTGACCATAAGCACGATCAAAGAGGACGGTCTTTAGTCCAGATTTGAAAGTGGGGAGGGAGTGGGCAACACAGAGGGATTGAGGAAGAAAGTTGCAGAATCTCAGGGTGTAGTGACTGAAGGCACGGCACCGATGGCGGAGTGGAGGAGACGAGGGACAAACAGGAACCAGCTGAGGGGAGGCAGCAGGTGGTGGAGTGGTGGGGTAAAAAAAAAAAATCGGATAGGTAGGGAGGTGAGGGGCATGAAGGGATTTGAAAAACGGGTGAGAGGATCTTGAAATCGATCCAGTTAGTAATCAGGAGCCAGTGGGGCCTGGCAAAGCCTGGTGTGATGGGGGTATGGAGTTTTGTGCGGGATGATAATTGACCATGCCACAAAGTGCCTAAATACAATCTTACTGGATGTTACAAACCTGCGACCTTGGCAGGTCCACCAATTGCTTAGCAACACTCAATTAATTTTTCTTCTGTGGCAAATATATTTACTAATAAAATGGGCTGCATTACTAACAATCTGTCCACTTCCAGATTGTTCCACTATAATAAACATACCGTACAAAGGTTTCCGCAGGCAACCTTCCCCCACTTCCACCCCCCCTTCCCCCCACTTCTCCCATTCCCTGCTCTTCCCCATAGCTTGAATGGAACATAAACAGGAAAAATTGCAGACCAACTCTCCCCTTTCTCACCACACAAACAGCCACACTACTACACGCTCACACCACCACTGTCAGGGCTTGAACTCACACCGAGGCGCTAGAGTCAAATAGACATGAGACCAGGTAAAGGGAAGTAAGAATTAGTATTGCATAACATCTAGCAGTTTTAGATAAAACTTGTACGTAGATCTTTTTATTTTGGCTGAACTATGGTTAAATCAAACCTGAAGTTTAAAAGTGATAAACAGCAGAAAACATTCTCCAAACACGTAAACATTGCTCCTCTTGTTGATTTTGATTACTTGAAAGTCATAGGTATATTGATATGCAAACATCATTTCATTCCAGGTTTTGCAAGCTCCAAAAGAAAGCTGCATTGCATTAAAATTCAAATGCTGTAGCTGCCTACTGCCAACCACTGCTCAGCCGATCTAATTCTCATTCAATCTAATTCTACCCCAACTCTAATTAAAATGCCATCTTTAATGTGTCACTCATCTTAAATAACAATAGATTAGACAATCTCCTTGCTTAGTTAGAATTTATACTGGGCAGAGTACAACTGGGCTACATAGATCAGTAAGGCTTCAGGTTTCTGCCTTTGAGCTGGCTGATCTTAAGCAAAATAATGGCTTCTTCCTGGTAAGTTGCACAAAAGGTCATTCTTAGTGTATGAGTTTAGACACTAACTGTCAACAGCCTGTTTGCCTCTGAACGTGTGGGTGCAAAGAGGAAGAGGGCAACCAAAGTTGAGTCTGATCGTATCGTGATTGTGTTATCACAAATGGCTCTTAGTGACCCGTAGCCACTCTGATCATCAGAATTGCTGACTGACTAAAAAAGAAAGCATGGGAACAGTTGATGAGGGCAACTTCAGGTTTGCCCCCATTCCCCTGTCCTAATCTGCTGACAATGATACTTGCTATGTGGTTACCTGCAGAGCTTGCCTGTTGCGATAACAGTTCCTTTCTATTTCTCTGGAAATGTAAGGTGCAAGTTCAAACTGAAATGCATTCTCTCCTTCTGACTGTCTTGTTTTTGTTGTCTCAGTCACAGTGCGAACATTTAGCATTACATTTTTAACTACTTTGCTCCCCTTTATTTTTATAATAATAGAAATAATATAGAAGTTCTATGCATAATAGTGCACAGAACACTTGAAATGTCTCAAAGATAATTGCTAAGTGTAGTGACTGTGTGTTTGCAGGCGAATATGGCACCAAGGACAGAGCAGTTACAAACAGTTAATTTATTTGGGAGATTGTTGGCCAGGACACTGCCTTCTCTTTCGGATAGTGCCATGAATCTTTAACATCCATCAGAGCAGGCAGGTGAGACCTTGCTTAACATCTCACCTGAAGGATGACACCTCCAACAATTCAGTGGTCCTCCATCAACCTCGAGAGTGAGGTCAAAGTCCCAACGTGGGGTTTAAACCATATCCACAGGTGAGATTGCTACCAGTTAAAGCAGGTTAACACATTTCATAATGTTCATTTATCAATTCCGCATTTAATATTAATTTCAAACAATTAAAACACATCCAACTGCTATAAAAAGTTATGTGATCCATTCATAACAACAACAACAACAAGATTCCATTTATAAAGCGCCTTTCACGTCAGGAGGACATCCCAAGGCGCTGCACAGTTGGGTCAGGACCCGAGTAAAGGGGAAATGGTGAGGGGAGGGAAGGGAGGGAGCGAGGAGGGGGAAGAGAGTCGAGAGGGGAGGTGAAGGCACGGTTGAAGAGAAGATGTATTGTGAAATTAAATAACAAATACCAAATTCATTATAGCAGTGAATCTTTAACAGTCACCTCACATAAGAAAAGCAGAGGTCAGCATTAAATAATGTGGAGAAACTTTTACTTCTCTTTCATTTCTACTTCTTCTTAATTTAACACAGCGTTTAGTAATCCAACTCAGCAAGTCTGCTGTAGAGATTAGCATTTCAACAGCATGCATGTTTGTTAATTTTTCTACGTAAACATGACAAGCAATCTTAAGTCATTATTGAGGATGTCATGTAACTAAGTAAATAATGCAACAAACATCAAAGGAGCAAAAGGAAATTGAAAGGTTCAGAATTTTCCACGTGTGTTTGTGGTCTAGTCGGAAAAATAATTATTTTGTTTGGCTTTAAACCTCCTTATGATGAAAGCATGAGGGAAGGGTTAATTTGGACTGTCACTGCGCATTTTGCTTGTACGCACATTCAAATGAATTGCTTGTTGTTTTTCTACATTAGCTCAACAGATGGCTACATTATTAGCTGAAGTTACAAGATTACATGAGAGACAAACCCTTTGGCTCATTTGATCTTATTCCTACAGAATTCCCACCCTACTCTCCTCCCATCACAGCATCAAGCTGTCTTTATAGAGTCCAGTTTCCTGGAGTCATATTGGTCCATTCTGTGCCAAAATTCTCAAAATGATCAGAAATGTGAGGACTGTTTTGTGATTTCAGCATCCAAAATTGTTTTGGTAGTAAAGAAAGAACACTGGGAATTTAGTTCTGGTATGTGTTTATTTATGTCAGAGAGAATTAGGCACTGAGAGTTGCAGATCTTTGGGTGATGTGCATCACTTTGATATTTTTAATTCCATGTGAAATACCTGTTGCCCTGCACTGACTCAGCTGCTCACTGTCGGGTGAACTGCATACAGCACGTATTGGAAACTATAAATCCTTTTCTAGCAAATACATCCGTTGCCATTGACCTCCACTGGTAGTAAAGCCAAATAGTTTAATTTGTGCAGATTTCATGTATTCTTTTACATTTTCGACAAAGTCAGACTGCCAGAAATGTCTTTGTTTAAATTTTAATGGGGCAATTAATTATTGTCATTTTCTTCCTGCTGGCATTCACCTCTCTGCTCCTGATCTAACTTCCTGTTGCTGGGGTATGGTTCCATTGATGCGAGCACCACACCAGAGTGGCCATTGGTCACGTTTGGGCCTTGGCAATGAGTGTGGACAAACCAATCGACTCATGTCACAGCGGTGCCTGACCTCTCCTCACCCGGCAAACACTGAGTAGACTGTCAAGCTGCTCTGTATCAGCCTGTAGTCCTATAGCTCAGTGATTAAGAGTCCTGTAGCTTAGTAGTTAGAGCACTCGCCTCGCAGGTGAGAGGACCTGGGTTTGATTCCCGGTCAGGGCGCAATGTTGGTCAGGTTTCCTTACTCCACAGGTCTCTGTTTACCTAGCAGTAAGTAGGAACCCGGCTATTAGTCATTTGGCGGATTGCTTTTCCCTTTTTAAAAAATTTGGTCACTCAATCCACGAGTTTGTAGAACATTGCTGTGTGCAATTGGCTGCTGCGTTTCACCCACAAAATATACAGTCAATTCACTTTCTGTGAAGGGCTTTGAGACGTTTCAAAGACATAATAAGGCACTATATCAAATGCAAGGATTATTATTATTACGGAGGGACAATGAACAACAAACCTGGCTCATTTTAACTCTCCTACCACTGGGAAGATCAAGGCCTATTTAAACTCTCATGCAGCCCGAGACCAGTAAACGATCAAGATGTGACCAGGATTCAAATCCATTGAGCTCCTGGTCTATAGGATGCAGCTCTATCCACTCCACCATCAAGGTGTCCGATTGACATCTCTCATGGTTTAACCTTCTGCCTGGTCTGCACAATTTAAATGTATTACCTTTTCATTCTCTACATATGACAGTTCTCTTTCTATTTCTGATTGCATTTAATATCAATGTTTAAGTTCTCTTAACTATTGTACTGACTGAGTAGAGGCCTTTTCTTGTTCCATGCTTTCTTATGTTTTTATAACATGGATCTTATAGTACACACTACCAAACCATAGAAGCCATAAAATTCTACGACAGAATAGGAGCGCTAATTTCATCCATATTGTTAGTGTCAGTAACCCAAGGATAGAAACTGGATAATTTAGTGGGCCAATTACTCTACAGACATCATAATCTTAATGAATATAAAATATTGAAGGTATTAATATATGTAAAGCAGTTACTGACTGTAAACATACAGTCACTACATTTCACAGTAAAACTTTATGAGACAGCCTGACAAGGTGCTATTATCGAATGCAGGGACTATTATTGTAGCCAGGGGGGAAATGCTACAAAAATGATCAAATAGAACTAATAGCAAGAATTAGAGGCCAGAGTAAGATTAGTGTTAAACAATTACAGAAGTACAAAGAATCAATGGACCCCCATTGGTGAAGTGGTGCAGGACAGCAGCAGTGAGGAAGCAGTCAATGAAGATCAATGAGTATATGACTAGTAGTCAGAAACGATGGAGTAAAATAAGCCTGAAAGTGGCAGGCCATTGACAGATCAACATGGTGAGATAATTCGGTGCTGTCTTGTGGGTTAAAGGTCACATGAATCCCCCCCATTCAAATCCACATCAGGAGGGAGAAAGAAGCAGGAGTCAAACAAGGCTTGTCCTGTACGCTTCTCGGTGACTGGTTTTAGAACTACAGTGTTGAGGCCTGGGAACTAGCCACTTGCCCACCTCCGCAACTACAGGTACAGTATGGTGCAAAAAAAGCTACAAGAAAGACGAGAAGGGAAAAGAAGTCTTTAAAAACAGGAATTTCACCATCAACAACAAAAGGCTGAATGTCAGCATTGGACATGTGTAGAATCTTCTCAGAAACCCATTTAACCAGATTACAATAAGCCTTACCTTTGACATAGCGCATGTCAGAAGGCCTCTGCTTCACAGAATTTACTGTAAACTAAGCGTGGTGACGTTTTTTTGTAGATGAACGCCACAGTCAATTTGCACGCACAAATGGCCATGAAGTGAGTGAACAATTTAATCTGAGGGTTTGATGGTCAGGACACTAGGAGAAACTCCCTTCTTTTTTTGAAGTATATAGGCCTCACAACCAAATGCAAAGGTTGTTTCCATGCTTTGGTGACCTCGATTAAGTGATTTTCATGTTCTTTCTGATGATAAAGTTCCTTTCAAGCAAAATTAATGTTGCAGCACATGTATTGAAATTTTTGCATTGTAATCTTGCTGTTTTTAATGAGTGTGTGCGGCAGGATGATTTTAAGTGGAGGAGTTCCTTTGAGTGACCTTGGCACCATAGAAACAGTACTTAATTCAATGTGAAGAAACAAACCACCCCAGCACTTGGCTTTTGGAACTGCTAGTTTACTAAGTAGACTGAATCATACAAAAATTGTACAGTTGTTTCCCAAATTAATGTAAAATTATTCAGTGTGTTTTCAGAACCTCTGCAGTGAGGATTCTCAATGTCTTGAGCGTTGACCAAGAATGGCCCAAATTATATGCATCCATGATAATAATATGTGAACTATTTATGGCTTCTGCAAGTAATATTAAATCAATGCAGCATTGTGGATTTAAATCTATGTTGCTATTGATCGAAGCTTAATAATGGAAGAGCCAGTAGTGAATGTGGGTTAATCTATATTTTACTATTTTTAAATCCGTAAATCCTTAGATAAGATGGCATTTCTCAAATCTATTGGCCCAGTTCTCAACCAATGAGGTTTTCCCATGGTCTCGGCCAGCACTTCCTCCAGATTAGTCAGACCTTCACCTCATAGCTGTTTGTCAGTTCTTGCTGTGCTCAAAATAACTGCAGTGATTGCTTATAAAAAATATGACTGGACACCAATTATTGTGAAACTCCTTGAGACATTTTGAAGTGAAAAGGCATTTAAGAAATGCGTTTCTTTTCATAATGTGTAATTTCTCAGTTTCTAGTTCACTGTAGAGACCCACCAGCCAGTGCAAGTCCCTAACTCTTGCTGTGGATGTAGTATGCTGTATTGTTTACAGAATTATAAACTGGCCAATAAGATAGAGCTGGCCAAAGAGATCCTAGGGTTTAAATTCTTCAAAAAGAGTATTTTGACAGGATTGTGGGTTGTATGCATTCAACTAAGTACTGGTGAACTCGGCTATCTCAGGACTTCCTGACTTATTTGTTGACAGTTCTTTTTACCAGTCAAGTTGTACTGAAAATGCTAGATGATAATGGTTATAATTCAATAGATTTCAAGAATGTTGCACTATTCCAAAAGGGATGGGAATTTCTTCCAGTGTCCTGGCTAACAATGCCTTCCCCACTTAAATGTGTCAGCCTGGATCAGTTGGTAGTACTTGTGCTTCTGAGTCAGAAGGTTGTGTGTTCTAGCCCCAATATTCCTTGCATTTTTTTGATATAACGCCTTATCACTTCGTCGAGATGTCTCAAAGCGCTTCACAGGATATGCAGTAAAGCGATTTGATTGTGTATTTTGTGAGGAAAATGCGGCAGACAATTGTGCACAGCAGTGTCCCACACTCAGTCGTGTCAATAATCAGCAATATTTTGAAGGAAGCAGATTTGTGTCTAGACTCACATACAAACACAGACATCAGAAGTCCGAGCAGGTGAGAGAACGAGGGCTCCACACCCCAATCGCTCTCCACTAGCTAAATAAAATGATTATCTAATTCAGCCCCTAATGTCACTTTGCCTTAAACGTCAAGCGTTGTCGTGACTGAGTTTGTAGATGAACTCAACAATAGCGACAACAAGAAGATTACATTTGTATAACACCTTTCACGTCAGGAGGACGTCCCAAGGCACTGGACAGGGTACAGCATTTCAGACCCGAGCTGGGGTCAGGGAGGGAGAAGGGAGGGAAGGGGGGTGGCCGATGGCATGGTCGAAGAGGAGGGTCTTGAGGTGGGACTTGAAGGAGGCTAAGGAGGGGGGATGCGGAGTGACGGGGGATGGAATTCCAGAGGTTGGGGACAGAATAGCTGAAGGCTCTCCCGCCAATGGTGGGGCGGGTGGGTTGGGAGATGTGGAGCAGGACAGAGCCGTCTGAGCGGAGGGAGCAGGCGGGTTGATAGGGGGTTAGGAGGTCGCAGAGGTAGGGTGGGGCGAGGCCATGGAGGGCTTTGTAGGTGAGGACCAGGATCTTGAACTGGATCCTCTGAAGGATAGGGAGCCAATGGAGTCAGGCGAGAATTGGGGAGGTAGGGTCACGGAGTTTGGTGTAGGAGAGGACACGGGCTGTAGAGTTCTGGATTATCTACAGCGTGTAGGTGGAGGAGTTGGGAAGGCCGACAAGCAGGGCATTTGCATAGTCGATCCTGGAGGTGATGAAGGCATAAACAAGAGTTTCAGTGGCTTGAGTGATGAGGGAGTGGTGGAGTCGTGCGATGTTACGGAGGTAAGGGAAGGCAGAGCGGGTCATGGCTTGGATGTGGGAAAGAAAAGACAATTGAGGGTCAAACAAGACACCGAGGTTCCTGACTGGCTTGGTGAGTTGTAGTGTGCAACCATGGAGGTTGATGCTGCCAGAGCCTGAGATCAGTAGCCAATTCGCACACAAGGATGTCCCACAAACGGGTGGGACCTGAGGTGGATGAGATTTTTTCCAGGTCAGTACGCTGAGCTCATAGTCTAGGCTGATACACCAATGCAGTACTGGGGGTGAGTGCTGCATTGTCAGAGGTGCTGTCCTTCAGATGAGACATGAAACCAAAGTTCTACCTGCCTGTTCGGGTGAACTTTAAAGATCTGCGCTGATATGCACTGGGTGCAATGTTCAAAAAGAGAACATTGCTGTGAGCAATTTACTGACACATTACAGTAAAATCCTATGAAACACTTATATTAATGAGTGGCTTAAGATCTCATACATTCATGGTAGGATGGGTGGCCTGAGGCACCCTGTAGAGTGGATTAGGATTGGAAAAGCAGAGAGCATAGGCAGGAGTAAAGGACTGGAGGATATTGCCGAGGTAGAGAGCAGCAAGATTGTGGAGGGATTGGAAGGTCAGGACAAAATCTTGAAATTAATCTGTTAGGGGCTGGGAGCCAAGTGGATTCACTTCATGTCCTGCCTCAAGTGCAGCTGCATTGCACTTTCACACAATTGTGTTTTTACCATTGGAGTTCCCTCTTTTAATCTGCTACAGTGAAACCCCTAATCCTGGGAAGATTTCCAAATGCAGCCATAGAAACAGGATTGTATCAGACTGGAAAAGACCATTGAGCTGATCTGACCATCCCCCAAAGTAAAAAAAAACACTCTTCAATGCTATCTCTCATAACTTGTTTTTGCAATTTAGAGTAAAATCATATTTAACCTTAAAACCACGTACTTATTTCCGGATTGCATGAAAATAGGCAGTTTTCTGTTAAAACTGTCATTTGCAGCTTTATGTGGAAGCAGCACATTTCACAATATATCTAGTATCGCATTATGAAAAAATGTCACTTTGGAAATGGGACCTGCTTGACAAAAAACTCAACATCTTCTGATGTATTTCCTCAGATCCACGAGTCTCTGACCTACTACTTCTCTCATATTACTTGCTGTACACAGAATATCAATAACGTAAGGCATCAAAGCTGTATTTTTAAAATGTTAAATCAGGTTTCAGCGCCTTGGGACGTCCTCCTGACGTGAAAGGCGCTTTATAAATGGAATCTTGTTGTTGTTGTTGTTGTTGTTGTTAGCTTGGACTTCTTTGGAAGCACTCTCGTCTCTGCAACAGAGGGTTTTGAATTAAAGGGCTACTGTGGGACTTAAGTTCATAGTTGACACGAATGCAATGCCTGGGGAAGGTTGTGTTGTACTTTGCTGAAACCTTTAATCATTAGACCAAAGTCATGTTTGCCTCTCCTCCAGTGAACTCCCAATTAGCTGTGTGAGTGTCCTTCCCACTTGAGAAGCGCTATTTAAATGTGACTTGTTGTTATTCTTGGACATTAGAGATCTTGTGACCCTATTTAAAGTGAAGGGAGTTTCTCTCAATGTCCTGGCTAACAAGGGCCCAGATAACTTGGTCATTCACCACATGGCTGTTTCTAGGACCTGGTAGGGCATAAATTAGCTGCTGCATTTGCCTATAAAATACGGTCGTTGTAAAGCGCTTTGAGATGTTTTAACGTAGAAGATGCTATGGAAATGTAGCAAAAGGATGCATTTGAAGTACGTTGGTAAATCCAAATTTAGATCTGCATCCAGTGTCGGGTATCTTTATCCTATCAGTAACAGCAGTACTTGAACCTCAAAGAAGCTTTCGCACTGAAAGAAATGATCTCTCTCATCTGATGTAATGAGGAAAACTGCAAATGTCATACATGATGGTTGGTGGATCTATGAATTATTTAGTACATTTCATAAAGCAGAGATTAAATGTTACATCATAGTATGAGCATCCATCCTATATTTAAATGAACTTTAAAACCGGTATCACCCAGTGATTGATATTCTTGGATTGTAAACAATGCTTAACCTAGTTTCCTTTACATGCTAAAATGTTATACCCAAACGCCAAAGCTATAAATCACCAGTTCAAGCTAAGCAACAACAACAACAAAATTACATTTGTATTGCACCTTTCACATCGGGAAGACGTCCCAAGGCACTGGACAGTCAGTATTTCGGACCTGAGCTAGCGGTCGGGATTTGGGAGAGTGGAGGGCAGTGGGGGAAGTAGGGCGATCAAAAGCACGGTCGAAGAGCAGGACCTTGAGATGGGTCTTGAAGGTGGCAAGGAAGGGGGCGAGATGAACGGACAATGGGATGGAGTGCCAAAGCATGGAGGCAGAGTGGCATAGCCTGCCCGCCAATGGTGGGGCGGGGGAGGCAGGGCGCGGGAAGCAGGCCAGATCCCGCTGAGTGGAGGGAGCGGGCAGGATGGTAGGGGTTAAGGAGATCGCAGACATAGGGAAAGCAAGACCACGGAGGGCTTTGAATGTGAGGATCAGGATCTTGAACTGTATCCTCTGTGTGATGGGAAACCATTGGAAACGGGCAAGGATGGGGTTGGTAGGGTCACAGAGCCTAGTGCGGGAGAGGACATGGGCTGCAAGTTCTGATGATCTGCAGCCTATGGAAGGAGGAGTCGGGTGGCCGACAAGCAAGGAGTTTGCATAGTCAAGCCTCGATGTAATAAATGCGCGTATGAGGGTTTTGGCAGCCTGTGGTGTGAGACAATGGCAGAGCCGGGCAATATTGCGGAGGTGGGGGAGGGCAGAGCGGGTTATGGCACGAATGTGGGGTAGAGAGGATAGTTGAGGATCAAACAAGATGCCAAGGTTCCAGACTGGATTAGTAAGGTAGAGTGTGTATCCTTGGATGGTGATGCTGTCAGTACCTGAGGTGTGGAGGTGCTGACGGGAGCCAATCAAGAGGGCCCCGATCTTGTTGACGTTCAACTGAAGAAAGTTAGCTCTCATCCAGGACTTGATGTCTGACAGACATTCTGTCAGGACAGCAGTGGTCCTGGAGTCGAGGGTGGAGGCAGAGAGGTACAGTTGGGTGTCATCCGCATACATGTGGAAATTGACCCCATGTCTGCGAATGAAGTCATCAAGAGGGAGCATATAGATGTTGAAGAGGAGAGGACCAAGGACAGAGCCCTGAGGCGCAGTACGAGATGGTCTATATTAAAGAAGGGTCTATATTATACCTTAATAATCCATAGTAACACAAGACCTGTGACATCTCACGCTATTTATTTTCACTGCTTGCCATCTTTAACCAGGTATCTGATAACATGCAGTGACTCAGCCTCAGTTATCAATGGCAACATATGTAAAACTGGATTGGAAGCATTGGACTTTAGGCTCTCAACATTTCACTACCCATTAACAGCATTTCAGCCACTCTAGTTTTTAGTTTAGTAAAATTCAGTAACCTACTAAACCCCAGTCAAACATGGCAACCAATAGCCAGGTACACAACACCTCTGACCTGATTCTGGCATCTCCATTGGTAATGGCAACAGCGAGTCTATCTTTAGCACATCCAAGAGCATTCAATGTAGTTTACCTCAATGACCAGGTCCCGAGAGACACAACCTAGCATTTCATCAAGCTTTGTTGATCCATTGGTTGCAAGCCTTCATTGAATGCTCAATCAACCAATCAATCAATCAATCAACATTCCCTACCATTGCCTTCGTATACCCTCATCATTGTGTGCACATTGCTGAGTAACAAGAGAATTATTATCATAAAATCACCATGCATCTTGCCTTTCCACTGACCACAGCTTCCTTTCTCATATGATTGTACAGTTCTATATATTCGACTGAAAGATTACACAAACCCTGATTGTGATCACCCACTGTTTTTAAAATACAACAATTAGCCTGCTTAAATTAAGTATTTTCACAAGAACATGAACAAAACTGAAATAATAATATAATTAGGTTCTTTAACTGGAATGAATTGTAGGCTCTGAATCGCATTAACACACATAAGATTAGTCACTGCTGTTGTCCTTTGAGGTTTGATATTTTTCATGTTGAGAAATAGTGAAAATGAATCGCTAAATTTTCTTCATATCACCCTTAAATCTACCCACTTATTTTGAAATTCTTGCCCTATTCTCTTGATTGCAAACAATTCCTACATCGTAATGATAATCCTTACATTTGATATAGCGCGTTTTACATCTGGAGGACATGTCAGGGAGCTTGGTATTTTATACCCAATGCTTCAGTGATTAGGAATGGGGCTTTTCGAGTCAGGAGGACAAAACCAGTATCCTGTTTATATTAACAAATTTTGAATACATACTTATTGAAATAACTTTAAATAT
Organism: Callorhinchus milii; assembly: GCF_018977255.1. NCBI lineage: Eukaryota > Metazoa > Chordata > Chondrichthyes > Chimaeriformes > Callorhinchidae > Callorhinchus > Callorhinchus milii. Next base: position 91,121,357 of record NW_024704743.1, read on the forward strand.
TTAATGTATACAAGCATATATTTTGACAATATCCCAAAACCTTGAATTAAGTCAGAATTGTAATACATAAAATGTGGCACTTACGGTTTGAGCAGAGTAGCAAGCTGACCCTCTTGTTTGTTATAAGTCCGTCCAAGGTGCAACTCTGCTGTCTGCTCAAACACCTAGTATTTTAACCCCTTTTATCTCACACTCACACAATGCACATTCATAGAGGTGATAATTTTCATGTAAATCAGGCCTTTTTCAGACAATAACATCCTTTAACAGTTCCTGCTACCTATGGGGTGTAAATGACCAAAACAATACCATACAAACAACCAAGACAACTTTCTGATAGACATCAATCTCCATTCAAACAAGTATTCAATTGAAACAAAAACAGAAGTTGCTGGGAATACTCAGTAGGTTAGGCAGCATCTAGAGAGAAAGGAATGAATTCAATTAAGTTTGCAGGTTCCCTGGTCATGATGTCACCACCGCCACAGACGTCCCAAAGCACTGAACAGGAACGTTTGTAAAGTGTGTGTTTGTGGATCACTACCAATTTGTGCACAGCAATGTTTCACAAACAGCCATGAAGTGATTGATTTTTAGCTGGGGGATTGTTGGCAAGAAACTATGCCATGGGATCTTTAATGACCACTTGAACAGGTAGATAAGACATTGGTTTAACATTTCACCTAAAGGACTGCACCTCTGACAATGCAGCATATCTCCAGCACTGTATTGGAATGTCATCTTAGAATATCTGGTTAAAGATCCCAAGCAGTTTTGAACTTATTTTGAACTTATTTTTTTTCTCTCTGCCTCAGTCCTGTACACCCAAAACAAATATTTTGTCACAGCACAGATAGCCAAAATCATAAGTAGAGATCACAAGATAGGATTGCGATGAAGAAGGTCATTTAGTCCAACAATTTCCATCCTCTTTTTATTCACCTTTTTTTTCATTTTCACCACTGGAGTCCACCTCTCTGCTCCTGGCCTGAACTCCTACCATACAAGCACCGGTTGCCCTCCTATACCTTCTCAGGGCTCTGTCCTTGGTTCACTCCTCATCAATATATACACTCTCCCTCTTGGTGACATCATCCACAGACATGGGGTCAACTTCCACAACAAGCTCAACAAGACCCAGGCCCTCCTGGTTGGCTCCCGTCAGTACCTCCACACCTCAGGCACTGACAGCATCACCATCCAAGGATACATACTCCACCTTACTAATCCAGTCTGGAACCTTGGCATCTTGTTTGATCCTCAACTATCCTCTCTACCCCACATTCGTGCCATAACCCGCTCTGCCCTCCCCCACTTCTGCAATATCGCCCGGCTCTGCCATTGTCTCACACCACAGGCTGCCGAAACCCTCATAAATGCATTTATTATGTCGAGGCTTGACTATGCAAACTCCTTGCTTGACGGCCACCCGACTCCTCCCTCCATAGGCTGCAGATCATCCAGAACCTGCAGCCCGTGTCCTCTCCAGCACTAGGCGCTGACAGATTCACCATCCATGGTTGCACACTCCACCTTGCTAAGCCAGTCTGGAACCTTGGCGTCTTGTTTGACCCTCAACTGTTCTTTCTACCCCACTTTCGCAACATCGTCTGGCTCTGCCACTACTCACCTCTTAGGCTGCCGAAACCCTCATTCATGCATTCATCACACCTAGGCTCGACTACCTCAACACCCTGCTTGTCAGCCTTCCCAACTTCTCCCTCCACAATCTGCAGATCATCCAGAACTCTGCAGCTTCTGTCCTCTCCCGCACCAGGCACCGTGGCCCCATCACCTCCACCCTCGCCCGGCTCCACTGGCACTCTATCCTGCAGAGGATAGAGTTCAAAATCTTCATCCTTGCCTTCAAAGTCCTCTATAGTCTTGCTCTTCCCTACCTCTGCAACCTCCTGACCCCATATCAACCTATCCGCTCCCTCCACTCAGCAGACTCTGGCCTGCTCCACATCCCCTACCTGGCCCACCCCACCATCAGCAGTCGGACTTTCAGCCTTCCTAACCGCACCCAATGGAATTCCATCCCACAGTCTCTTCACCTCGCTCCCTCCCTTGCCTCTTCTCAAGGCCCTTCTGTTCGACTGAGCCTTCGGCCACCCTCCTACCCTCTCTGCCCTCCACCCTCCCTGATCCTGACTCCCATCTCGGGTCCAAATCCCTGACTGTCCCAGCACCTTGGGACATCCTCCCAATGTGAAAAGCGCTGTACAAATGTAATTTTGTATTGTATTGTGTATACATCAACCAACAGCAACAACAACAACAACAAAATGACACTTGTAAAGCACTTTTCACATCAGGAGGAGATGAGGAGGTGCTGACGGGAGCCAATCAGGAGAACCTCGGTCTTGTTGACGTTCAACTGAAGAAAGTTAGCTCTCATCTAGGACTTGATGTCTGACAGACATTCTGTCAGGACAGCAGTGGTCCTGGAGTCAAAGGTGGAGGCAGAAAGGTAGAGTTGGGTGTCATCCACATACATGTGGAAGTTGACACCATGTCTGTGGATGATGTCACCAAGACGGAGCATATAGATGTTGAAGAGGAAGGGACCAAGGACAGAGCCCTGAGGAACACCACACGAGATGGTCCGGGGGCTAGAGGAGAAGCCATTTGTGGAGACAATCCAAGTTGTCATCGTTCATGTGTGAGCCATGGCAGTGAGTGTCGGCAGGCCACTTGACTGTACAAGGCATTACAGCCAAGACTAGACTGGTTCTCCCTTCTCGTGGAGGCAATTTAGCCTGCCCATGTGGCCCAGGCTGAGACCAGAAACTGAGCAAGGCACAGGATTTGAACCAGTGAGCTCCTGGTCTGCAAGATGAAGTTTTTATCTACATTACCATCAGGGCTGAAGTACATTTTTTTAAACATTTGTTTAACGTAACACATGAGATAGATTCACATTCAAGTTCCCTCTCTTTGAGTACAAAAATCCAGTACAAAAACAGTCAACAGTGATCCTTGACTCTCAAACTCAGGCTGAGCGCAATTTATCCTATAACATTATTGACAATTTTATTTCTCACCCAGCCAGCCATGCTTTCTGAGTCAGACGCCCAATTTTGAGCCAATTAAGCATTAGGGTATTTTCTGGTGTGGATGCACACTTACTGTGCCCTCGTCTCAAGCTGCCAAACTTAATATAATTACAACCCTCATTTATTTCCTATTGATGAGGACAATGTGGTGGAGGTGGAGATGGAGGTGCAGGTCTTGGCCAGGGACCAGATGTGGGGTAGGAAGGATAGCTGGGGATGGAACCTATATCAAACTTAAGGATAATTTTATTGTTAAAACAGTAATGATTGGATGCTAAGGAATACATATTTTCTATGAGTTTTCCAGAAAATCCATAAATATTTAAATGCTTTTACATATAATTATTATTTGAATGTAGAAATGCTGAAGGATATCTGAAGAACCAAATATACAGGCAGACTGTCAAACCCAAGGTAACTCCAGATACTTGAAAATGGAGCATATTAAACCCTAAGGGATTTTAAGTTGCTTTATTCACTAGATCCATCAGGCCATGGACTTTGTTTCACTCCACAAAGACGTAGCAACTCTCAGCATCTTTCTTGGATATATGATTATGGTATCAAAGTTTGTGGATGATACCAAGCTAGGATATGCAGTGAATAGTGAGGAGGAAAGCAAACGAATGAATGAGGACTTACACAGATTAGCGTAATAGGCAGATCAGTGGCAGACGAAGTTTAATGAAGCAAAATGTGAGGTGATTTAGCAAAAATGAGCGAAGGGAGTATATATCGAATGACAGTATCTTGGAAGGAGCAGAGTAGCAAAGGGATTTATTTTAAAGTGTAGTGACTGTGTATTTTGTAGGCAAATATCAGATGAAAGGTTTTGGAGTGCAGGTGCATAAGTCCTTCAAAGTGAAGGCACAAGTGGAAAGAGGCTATGAAAAAGCTAATGGTATTCTGGGTTTTGTACATTGGGGCGTAGAGTAAAAAGTTAAAGCAATACTGCTAAGTTTGTACAAATCATTCATTAGGCCCAACTGGAGTACTGTGAGCATCTCACTTCAGGAAGATGTCAAGGCCTTGGAGAGGGTGCAAAGGAGATCTACCAGGATTGTGAGGAGAGACAGCACAAGTTGGGTTGATTTTTATCAGAGAAGGTTGAGAGAGGACCAAATAGACGTCAACAAATCCCCCAAATAAAATCAGTAACTCACTCCATGGCTGCTTATGGGACATTCACTCACAACATACACTTCACAGTATATCCTGTGAAGTGCTTTGAGATGTCTCGATAACATGATAAAGCATTATATCAAATGCAAGGATTATTATTATCTTGTTGACAGGAGCTTAACATGTAATTACTGTCACGTGTAATGACTTTTTGTAAGCAAAAGGGGACAGTCATTTGTCGCAAAAAGTGTACCAGAAATAGAAGGACCAGGAAGGAACATATTGATTTATCTGTTAGCAATGTTAGCTTGGACACTGAAAGGGATCTCCCTTCTATTTTTGAGAAGTGTCACAAAATTTTTAACGTCCAATTGAGGACAGACAGATAGGAACTCAGTTTAACATCTCATCTTATGAACTGGATCTCTGACATTGCCATGCTCTCCTGACATTATACTGGAGATACAGAACTAGATTTATAGTAGAATCTCTACCTATTTTAAGTTGGCAAGTTTTACTAGTTTACTCTGAGACACAGTGTTCTCGTAAATAAGTGGGGTGAAGCAAGTGGTGTAGTGTGGAGAAATTTTAATGCTAACTTATCACCCGTAGTGCCTTGCTTCCCTGTTGCAAAGAACAACTACAAGATTTTTTACCACTCGAAGTTGTTCCTCCAACACTGTTCTCAGTGCTAATGTCTGCAAAGCCCCATCATACGTTTGACTGCTGGTGAGTGGGACTGGACATTTTGTTCAGTTAAAACTTGCCATTTGGCAACACAACCCAATCTCATAGACAGTGTCATGGGGAGGAGGGGTTTCCCTCTGATACATCCAGGTAACCCGCAGGAATCTTTAAATCTCAATCCCGTGTAAATAAAATCACCCCTTTGCAGTTGGCAGTGAGGCGACATTTATTACCTGCCGTTACTGCCATCACCTTCTATCACTGCGATGAACGCTCCTCTATCTGCAAAGAAACCAGGGGTACAAAAACAAGTAGAACGGTACAAAAGGCGAGAGGTCACATCAAACGCATCATGAAATGCCGTCACTGTATCAGAAACCACCGGCTGAAAACAGAGATCCATCTACTCATTAACTGCCCACAGGTGTCATGCTTTTTCAAGAGCAATCTTTAAGGACTTCCAGAGAAAGCAAAAGAGAAAGAGGTACCAATTTAATGGCCATCAAGGGCGAGACAGCAACAAGTGCAATATTCTCAATGTATCTCTACTCCTTTTTTCAATCTCCATTCAGATTCATTGCTCAATCCAGGAATACAATTGGGGTCAATACAAAATAACATTTGGCTTTGGTTTCCATCAGTAGCAGTGTCACCACGGAAATAACATTCATAGGACTCTTATAACAAGAGAGAGCTGTGTGTAATAAAGGCCGTGATCAGGAAGTGGCACAGAACAATTTATCAGAGAAAAGAAAACAGAGGGCCTACTGTCAGAAATCAAACCTAGTGCCTTCTGTGAGTGGGAAATAAATGATCAATGTCAAGATGAGAGGTTTTGGAAGTCAACTTGAGAACTTTCCTAAAATGATGGTAGAACATATGAACTAAGCAATACTGTTTGTATTAACATCTATAACAATGCAATTGACTGTGTTTTGCCCCCAAAATGTACAGTCAATTCACTTTATAATAAATTCTGTGAAACTCATTGAGATGTCTCAACGAAGTTATATAGCACTATATCAAATGCAAGGATTATTATTATTACTATCATTATTATTCTTATTAATGCAGCACACCCCCAGCACTGCAGTAATTTATTAACTGGTGTGTCCCCTCCTTTCCTCCTTTTCCTTTGCTTTTCTCCCTTTATTTAAACAGCTATTCCATGAGTGCCAATTGAAATCAATTTATAATTTACGATAATCTCTCCCCAGGATAATTTTCTAGAAATGAATTTAAATTGACATCTGGTTTTAGATGAATCATAACAGTAAATCCGCAATGCAGCCAGCAGCAGCTCAAGGTCAGATGCAGTGACTGACACAGTTGTGTATTTCCCTGGAGCACATCTTGCTTGGGAAATATAAACATTCTGCAAATGAGAGGGAGAGTGCAGCTGTGAGAGGTGATTCTTTGATCATTGATAACTATTACTGAACTTGCTCGGTGCGCTCCTTATTTCTCCTTTTAGTATCTCTGGTTCACGTGTTTCCCTGTTTTATATGACAGGGAAGTAGATTTTAACTATTAAAGTCTTATGTACTATCAATTCAAGTATACCACCAGTGGCTGTCCACTTTGCTCTCAACCACAACAATTTATATTTATATCACAAATTTCACAATCATGGGAGGATATCACAAAGTGATTCACACAGCGAGCTGTGCACCTGAGCTGGAAGTGGTGGGAAAATAAGGGAAATCATCATTTTGTAATTAATGCAAATTAGATCCTAGGTTTATCCAATGCAAGGATTATTTTAAATAAAGAAATAAAATAATCCTTACATTTTTCCAATTATTTTATAAATATATATATATATATATGTCAGCTGGTCTTACAACCCTTTTACTAATTCAGTTTAATCTCAGATCTACTGCAAGGTTTACATCAATTTGCTAACTGGCCCTTTGCACACTAACAGCCTAAGGTTATGCACCATTACTCATAAATTCCTTTGCTGAAGGCATAGGAACATAGGAATTGCTAGCAAGGTCCATCTAGTCCACCATCCATCTTCTTGGTAGTTGCATGCTGCAATAATGGAGATGTTGATAGCAATTAATTCGGTATGGATTAGTCATCTGCCCTTCTATTGCAGTACAGTATCATCATCGGCAGAGGTTTCCATCTGATACCTCAACCACGTGGCCAATATTCATGCAATGAGACTGACAGTGAGTGTTGGGAAGTTGTTCGATCATGAAGGTTATCACTGCTAAAACCAATCCCAATCCACACATCATGTAGAAGTGAAGACCAACCAAACACTGAACCCCTAAATCTGCATGGACCTCAGTCCTTCTGGTCTCTCGGGCTGAGTGGTGCACCCACTGGACTTTATATGTCAGCCTCTCTCAGTTGGTAGCACTTTTGCCTCTGAATCAGAAGATGTGGGTTCAAGCTCGATGTCAGTCTAAGATGACACTGCATTGCAGTGCTGGGGTACGCAGTTTATTGGAGGTGCCATCCTTCAAATGAGATGCACGACTGTTTGTGGGACGCTGTTGTGAGCAATTGGCTGCTGCATTTCGCCCACAAATATACAGTCAATTCACTTTACAGTATATCCTGTGAAGCCCTTTGAGACGTCTAGAAGATGTGAAAAATGCTATATCAAATGCAAGGATTATTATTATTATTATTATTATTATTATTATGTTACACTGGGGTCCTATCTGCCTGTTTGGGTGGATGCTAAAGATCCCATGGCACTATTCAAAAAGAGAAGGGAGTTTCTCCTGGTATCCTGGCCAACAATCCCCCAAATAATATAACATAACATGTAGGAGCAGGAGTAGGCCATTCGGCCCTTCGAGCCTGCCCCGCCATTCAATCATGGCTGATCTTCTAATCTAACTCCAGCTAATAATCTGACCCTGCCTTATCCCCATATCCCTTAATCCCTTTTGCAATAAGAAATCTATCTCAGTCTTGAATATGTTCAAGGACTGAGCATCAACAGCCCTTTGGGGTAGTGAGTTCCATACATTCACTACCCTTTGAGTGAAGAAGTTCTTCCTCAACTCAGTGCGAAAGGGCTGGCCTCTGATTTTAAGGTTGTGACCCCTGGTTTTAGTTTCTCCAACCAGGGGAAACAATCTCCCACTATCTACTCTTTCATGCCCTTTGATGATCTTATAGGTTTCTATAAGATCCCCTCTAATTCTTCTATATTCTAGAGAATATAGGCCCAAATTGGTCAGCCTATCCTCGTAACTCAACCCCTTCATCCCTGGTACTAACCTAGTAAACCTACGCTGCACCCCCTCCAAGGCAAGTACATCCTTCCTTAAATGAAGAGACCAAAACTGCACGCAGTATTCCAGGTGTGGTCTCACCAGGGCCCTATACAGTTGCAGCAAGACTTCCCTACTCTTATACTCTAATCCTTTCATAATGAATGCTAACATATCGTTCGCTTTTCTAATTGTTGCTGCACCTGCAGACTAACTTTCTATGATTGGTGTACAAGGACACCCACGGCCCTCTGGACGCTAACACATTCCAATCTCTCCCCTTCTAAAAAATAACCCGCTCTACTGTTTTTTCTACCTAGGTGGATGACTTTGCACTTCCCTACGTTATACTTCATCTGCCACCTAGCTGTCCAATCATCTAACCTATCTATGTCTCGCTGCATTTTTTTTGTGTCGTCCTCTGTGTTGACACTTCCTCCTAGTTTTGTGTCATCCGCGAATTCAAATATATTAACTTCGATGTCCTCATCAAGATTATTGATGTAGATGGTAAATAGCTGAGGCCTAAGGACTGATCCTTGTGGCACTCCACTAGTCACATCCCGCCAATCTGAAAAGGACCCGTTTATCCCTACTCTTTGTTTCCTACCCAAACCCAAACCCAAGGTGCTGGAGAATAATAAAACAAATACTGTATAAAATTGAAAGTTGAGTGTGTTGATGAGTCACAATTGTTTGGGAAAGTAATAACCATCACTCATAGGGACTTGCAAGCACTTAACACTTGAGTAGTTAAATGGTAAATGCCTTCAATACTGAAAAGATTACAATAGTTATGGTTTCTAATCATGCACAGTCTAAATGTGATGTGAGTCATAAGCAAGCATGGACTTTCTGCTCACTGTAGCTTTATTAATGAGCACCTTGAGGGCCTGAAGTGAAGTCTAATTTGTGGATTGTGCTAATCATGTTGTATGTCAGCCTGGTTCAGTTGCTAGTACTCTCGTCTGTGTGTCAGAAAGTTGTGGGTTGCCCCAGCAAGCCCCACATCAGGAGTTTGAACTCATATCGTCTAAGCAGATGCTCCAGAGCAGTGCTGGGGGTGTGCTGCATTGTTGGAGGTGCTGTCGTTCAGATGAGACTTTAAACTGAGGTCCCGTCTGTCTGTTCAAGAGGACATTAAAAATCCCATGGCACTATTCAAAAAGAGAAGGGAGTTTCTCCAGTTTCCTGGCTAATGACAATACCAACAATTTGCATTTATACATTGCCTTATACAGAACATCCCAACCTGCTGCACAGTCAAGGGCACCTGAGCAGGGGTTTGGATTTGGGAGGGGTGGGGTGAGATGGAAGATGACCGAAGGCGTGTCTAAGAGGAATTTATTGAAGGAGGCGAGGGAAGGGGTGAAGAAAAGTGATTCCAAGATGGACTTCCAGAGCTTGGGGCAAAGAGACTGAAAGCCCAACCACCAACAGTGGGCAGGCAGGGCGGGAGACGTGAAACAGGCCAGTGCCTGCCAGGCAGCGGGAGCAGCTAGGTTGGTATGGTTTAAGAAGGTCACAGAGTATGGTGGGCAAGACCCTGGAGTGATTTAAAAGTGAGGATGATGATCTCTGGGGTATGTAGAGTCAATGGAGCCAGGCAAGGACAGGGATGATAGGCTCTTGGAGCCTGGTGTGGGAGTTCTGCATGGGCTCATAGGTTCATGGAACCAGCTTGTGGAAGAAAGAGTTGGGAGTTGGTATAGTGTAGCTTGGACATCATGAAAACATGGATAAAGGTCTCAGCAGCCCGAGGGGAGAGATAGTGGTGGAGGGGGTAATGTTATGATGTTATGGGACGTCCTCCCGACATGAAAGGTGCTATACAAATCTAATTTTGTTGTTGTTATTGTTATGGAGGTCGGGGAACAGCTGAACAGGTCAAGGCACAGCTGTTTAAAGCTGAACAATTGAGTCGAACAAGACCCGCACGGGCTCTGTGAGGTGGAGTGTAGATCCATGTTAATTGTTGCAGTGCTGAAGTGAGATGGTGCTGATGGGAGCCAGGTAGGAGGGCCTCTGTCTTGTCGACATTCAACTGGAGAAAGTTAGAGCTCATCCAGGACTTGATATCCGACAGGCAAAAAAGAGATTAATTGGCTTTTTTCACTCCTACTCTTACAGTGCTAGTGTGCAAGACAAGTTCCAGATAACATCACAGGCTGCAGATTGCAATTACTCAAGAGTTCATAGAAATCAAGATAAAGGATAACATCATTATTTGCATGCCTCTAGTTTTACTTTCAGATGCAACAAGATATAAGATCAAGACGCCTTCCTCATCCAACCAACCTCTCTTGTTTCAAAGGGCAACTTTAGGACAGACACTAGGAGGTATTTCTTTACTCCGAAGCTAATTAACTCTGGCTGTTTGTGCATCCTCGCCCTACCATTGCCACCGTCATTGGCTGAGCTTTCCAATCTATGCCCCTTAGCTTTGGAGGGAGCCGTGCAACTCCCTCCATTAATCCCTCCATCTCACCCCCTTTCTGTTTTCATCTCCCTCTGTAAACCCTACCTCTTTAACAGTACTTACAGTCAGCTCATTCCTTCCACTTCCATTCCCTCTTCCCCCCTCAGTGTCCACCCTGCCATTGTAAAGCCCTCCGAGGTGTTATTCTATATGAAAGACGCTACATAACGTTGCTGTTATAATAACAGGAAAAGGGTTATCAGGAAGGATGATTGAGGCCAGAACACTGGATCTATATAAAAAAATCAGCTTGATACTGTGGGGTGGCGATGGGGTGGGTATTCTAGAAGCTTGAAATCAAATGACTGAAGGACCTTCCTCATCCAACCTCTCTTGTGAACTCCAGCTAATGGCTCTAGTCTCTGCAACTCTGAAGAAGGCCCAAAATTCCAAAGTGTCAGCTTTTGAGACCACTTTGTCTTAAAATTTTATCCCACACAAGATTGTGGAATTTTCTTAAATTCAGTCATAATTCAAAAGGTGGCTGCAGTAGTCAGACAGACAAGCAATAGTTTATGGCAGTATTTGACCAGCCTGTCAAGCTTATGAAAATATCAGCATATCGTGTGGTCTTAGTTTCACATGGTGTGAGTTTACATTTCCCTGAAGGTGTTCTAGCCGTGCTTATGTCAGACGTAACATTAATTCTTTAAAAATAGACCATTAATAAAATTTATTTTGTTACATGCACACACACACACATACAGAGTCATGGCATTGCAGCATTACTGACTGCATTTGTATAAATGTGGTGAAATAATGAAAGACTGAGTTAAAACAATTCCCTGGGAAGGGAAGAAATCTACTGAATGAAAATCCATCAGCCTTTAAAAGTTCTGTTCGACCCTGAGCTGTCCTTTCTTCCTCATATCCGTGCCACAACTGACACTGCCTTCCATCACCTCCAAAACATCGCCAGACTACGGCACTACCTCACCCCTCACGCTGCTGAAACTCTGGTCCACGCCTTTATCACCTCAAGGCTGGACTATGGGAACTCTCTCCTCGGCGGCCTTCCCGGCACCTCCCTCCACAAGCTGCAGGTCATTCAGAACTCTGCAGCTCGTGTACTGTCCCGCACCAGGCTTCGCGACCACATCACTCCCACCCTCGCTCGCCTCCACTGGCTCCCCATCCCCCAGAGGATCGAATTCAAGATCCTCATCCTCACCTACAAGGCCATTCACGGCCTCGCTCCCTCCTACCTCTCCGACCTACTATCCCCCTACTTACCTGCATGTACCCTCCGTTCCTCTGGCTCCGGTCTGCTCCACATCCCCCGCCCCAACCGCCCTATCATTCGGTGGCCGGGCCTTCAGCCTCTCAGCCCCCAGGCTCTGGAACTCTATCCCCCAGTGCCTTCACCGCTTCCTCCCTTTCCTCCAAGGCCGGTCTCAAGACCTTTCTCTTTGACCGTGCCTTCAGCTCCCCTCTCGACTCTCTACCCCCCCCTCCTCGCTCCCTTCCCTCCCCTCACCCTGACCCCCCTGCTCGGGTCTTGAACCAACTGTCCAGCGCCTTGGGACGTCCTCCCGACGTGAAAGGCGCTCTATAAATGGAATCATGTTGTTGTCTTTTCTCCTCCTGATTAATAGTGCAGCGGTGTGCATGATTCCTCAAAGCATACTGCTGCAGAAGCAGAAATCATGGTATTTGCTGCTCTGATCGCTGTACAATAACTAGACAGCATCTCCTAGTACTCACTAGGATTATCTTAAAAGTTTAATTTCATCACCCATTTCTTCTTACATAACACACCACAGCATTTATCACTACCCACTCTGCATCACTGGCAGTGAAAAAGATTTTGTGCATTAAGGTCAAGGATACTTGAATGTCAGGATGATTTTATTATAAAACCAGTGAACAAGATGGAATGAGGAGTCATAGCATCCCTGAAGGCATTGGTTTGTTTTGTGCAGAATGTGTTTTTGTGGCTATTTCCCATATAATTAGATTGTTACTATATGGTGAGGCTTGTAGAATATTTATCATGTAGTTAACAACATTTTAGTTGTACACTGCCTTTCAATATCCTATTAAAACTACCATCAGTGATATTATATAATGTACAAATGATTGAATCTGTTTTTAACCCTAGGGCATCAACAATAAGATGTCTACATTCAGCAGCACTTGCCCACTTGCTGACTATCCTTTTTAGGAAGGAGGGTAGCAAGCAACAATTTAAAGCACGATTGTACCCAGCTCAGGCACGTAAATTACAATTGTGAAGGAAAAGAAAAATAATTTTAAATAAGAGGAACAAAAGAGCTATAAAATGTTTAAATGGTTTAAAGACATGGCTTCTCTGTGATAAAGGGAAAGGCAAGCAAGAAATTGTCCTTTAGTTATTGCAGTCAAATTCACAAACTCACAAACCAGATTTCATGCAAAGATTGTGATATCTGGATATGAATATCCAAACCCATTTAATTTGTGATATAAGGCTGTGAATTGCAAATTCTGAAAGCAAGAAAGTGTGAAGAAAGCCATGGACGCAGATGTTTTTCTCCCCCTATTGTAATTTAGACAGCCTCCAATATTCATAACTGGAAATCATAATTAACACATCTAATCCATCTGCAAATATTGCTGATTAGACTCCAGTGATAAACATCCGACATTGAACAGCATTAAGACTGCGTACTTGTTTCCAGCGCCTTGGGACGTTCTCCTGATGTGAAAGGCCCTATACAAATGTGATTTTGTTGTTGTACTGACTTCTGAGTTAAGGTGTGCGAAAGCTTGGCTCAGGGGGCAAAACCAGCCTAGCTCAAGGAGCACAAAAGTTCTTAGAACTGTTGGATTTCCACAGTTCCAGGGTGAAAAACAGGTTTTTAAACAAAGTGAAACAATAGTTCCATTCTATCTGTCGTAAGTGCATTATTGCCAAAAGATTAAATCAGTAAAATACCTTTTTATTTGTTAAATTGTATGGCTTACACTTTATTACATTGGTTAACAAGAATTCCAAATACAAGTACAATAAACAATTATTGCTCAGTTAGAATAATCTTCCTTGAACTTAAATCAACTGCAATATTTAAAGACTAATTCACATCTCTCTTTACTGAAAAACAACCTAGAATATAATTAACCTTGGACCACGTTTTGTGCTATGGAACAGCCCTTTACTAAGTCAGTCTGCTTTTGAGGCGTTTTGTTTTCCACAACGGGCAAACATTTACTTCAGATTTCACTGATCAGCAAGGCTCAAAGACACCATTAAGAATCTTGTAGCTGCTCAGACTTTCCCTTGCAGTGGACAGCGAGGTTTACTTTGTGCTTGGAACTTTTTATTTGCTGGTTGTGATCTAAATGTCCATGAGAAAGGGTGAGGCGAGTGGGGAGGGTTATTGGTGCTTTCGTCAGATAAAGGGCAATTCTGGGAGGCAATAACTAGACTTTCGTTCAATTCTTAGAAATTCCTTCGTACTTTCCTGCCCTTCAGAGGCTGAGGAGGGCGAAAGTTGTCCTGCATGGGTTTGTTAGCTGTGAACTTCAAGCTCCGGAACTGTTCCATCTGGAAAGCAAATACAAGCACTGTAAGAAGATCAAGCTTAATATTTCCCTCATGGTTGCTCTGCCTTAAGCAAGCATATCATCTACAGTGATATGGTTGATGCAGGTCTTGGCTTTTGCCAACCTGCACCTAATTGTCTGCAGGTAATCAGGGCGTAGCTCTTCAGGGCGCATTACATTCCAGACGCAAGAATTTCCAGTGTGTAGGTTCGAGGAATGGAACTCAGCCCAATTTGGATCATCTCAAATATGGTGATAGGTTTCTGCATGCATCAGACATCTGAGTGTCAAATTTCCTAACTTTGCATTTGGAAACAGATCAGGAATATTATGAGTGGCAGTATTCTTTTCAAATCATTTTATGCCTTAACTGCTCAAAGGGTTTCTTTGTGCTGCTATTGCAGAAGTGCTGATACATCCATCAATAGAGACCAATTTTTTTGAATAGAGACCAATACAGACACAACCACAGGTAAGAAAAGGACATGGAAAGCACTGCCTTTTGTGAAATGAATAAGAATTCATGCAAGTGTTGCGATTCTTGGCTGAAGGTGGAGGGGAAAACTTTACACTCTGGTCAGCAGGAATTTGTCTGTCTCGCTTTCCACCGACACAAAGCAAACAAACTTGAAAGGGGCCGAGAGAAGATCAGCAGGAAATCTACAAAGATGTTCCTTCTGATGTCCCCGGTCATGGGTCAGTGCTCATTTATCACTTAAGATCTTTGGTGCAAAAGAGAAAGTATCCAATTCTCAAGACACCAATGGGTGTAGATTTGTACTCAGTTTGATCTTCCTTCTCTCCAGGCCCTGCCCCATGGCTTTAAATAAATGACAGCTGAGGGAGAGGGGAGGAGCTGCTAACAAGACAGCCCCTGCCAAGAGATGCCCAAAGCAGCTTTGCGTTGCATGTAGAGATGCACTTAATCTCAGCTCACACACACCACAGATGCATTTTCTGAATCAATGGATGCAAACATCACACGTTTCTGAATTAATCCAAACTCTTACAATTCAACTAGTCTGATTCCCTCTTCAGATTTGTTGCTCATCCCTACTTTACCATCTGGGAGCCCTTATTCAAGGATTAATAATATGGAGCAGACAGCAGTCAGGTAATGAAATCCTCAGACGCCAAAAATGGGTCAGTGTAACAAATAGATTCTCACCATAAATCACAAAACAATCCTATTAACACAACAACATGGCTCATTTGATATTAAGCTCCAGTTGGTGATATTTACAAATCTGATTTGTTGCCTTACAGTGACTTACGATCTGAATATCAGATTGCAAAATTAGCAGATGGCAAAACCTTTAAAAAATGTCAGGCAACCAAAACGTGAGCAGGAACCCATATTGTGGGTTCAAGTCCCAAGTCAGGACTTTGAACTTGCTTTAGGTTGGTTGACACTCCAATGGGAGAGTGCTGTATTGTCGGGAGGTGCCGTCCTTCAGACGAGATGTTAAAACAAGTTCCTGTTTACTCGTTCAGATGGACAGTAAAAATCCCATAGCACTATTTGGAAAAAAATGTGGATGGTTTTCCACGTTGTCCTGGCCAATAATCCCCCGATAAAGGTGGTCATTCACTTCATGGCTGCATGTGGGACATTGCAATTTGCAAATACCGCACAATCACTCCAAATTGTTCCCTCTTGTGTATACAATACACAAGATACACAATCGCTATACTACAGTAAAATTCTGTGAAGAGCTTTGAGACACCAAGTCAATCCCAGGATTATTATGATCATCATCAACAACCACAGAAATAGCAAAACTACTGATGGGGGGAAAACAATATGAATTAAAACAAGCATGAAGGATTAGGGAATAGTGGAGTTTGGAGGTTGGGAGAGATTAGGATAGGTGAAGGTTCATATGGTTTTCAAGCACCAGCATGAACTATTTGGACAAAATGGCCTGTTTCAATGATGTACAGTTTATAATTCTATGTAAAAGAAACAAAGTCTAAGCCAGTAGATTTTGCTGCCCTCTTGGGCTCTGCTAAGCAGAGAACTGATGCATATCCTTTTTGAAGGGATTGGCAACACATTAGGTATCCAAAGGTTTGAAGCAATACATTTTAAAGCTTCAAAATAAACTAAAGCTCCTGAAATTCAGGAATGTTTTGCTGCAATATTGTGGCACAACATCCCTTGTGTTAGGCAGCCAAAGCAAACACTAAAGCAGTTCTGGCCAACCAAATACATTTTTATTTATTTATGGCCACACTGTGGGTATTGCAGCTCAGTAGCTCCTGGAAACAAGGTATTGATTTGCCTAGACTTGGTGTGGGTTTTCAGCAAGCCACTTCGATGCCCCAAAAATGGCCATTAGGCCACTACATTACACTGGGCAGTGGCCAACAACAACTTTTAGGGCTTCAAGAAGTGGCCTGCCTAATACCTGTACCCATCCAGGCAAGCCCATGTCAATGTTTCCAGTAGCTCCCGAGCCCTGATACCAATGGCACAGCCATAAATGAAAAGAAAAAAAATCAATAAAGAAACATTAGTGTAGTTGCCCAACCAAAAAGGTTGGCCACTACTGCATTAAAGAGTTTGGTGATGATGAAAAATCTCAAATCAACCTCTACTTTCCCTTTTCTTCTCACCCTGACTTGCAGAAGGGGGTACTCACACATCCTGTAACTGGGACTGAACAAATAACATTCTCTCAACATTGTGAAAGCTGGCAAAAAGTGACCCGTGGCACAAGGTGCAGGGAATCCCATGTACATCAAGCACTCTGCATGATCTCCAAAATAAACCTCAAACAGTTGAAAAATGATATGTCTTAAAGCTTCGGGGGTGGGAGAGTGCATGGCAGAGGGAGTCTGGGATGGGGGCAGAATGTCTGAAAGGGAAATGCAACAGGCAAAGGGTCGTCAACCAGGATTGGAGACGATGTGTTCAAACACACTCTGGATGGAAAAAAAAATCAAACTCTTTGCTACAAAACGGGTAATTGGCAATCCCAGTCAGAATGAAAGAATAGCTAATCCCTGCTAAATGCAAAACTAGTCTGACAAGAAATCCTACCAGGATGCTGACTGGATAAGACTAGCACGTCAGAATTGTAACTTAAACCACATTCATTAAGAACATTTTTTCTTTGCACAGAATGTTATAGAAATGTGGAGTGCAATGCTTCAGGAAAAACAGATGTAGGATGTTTATTTAACAGATAGGGATGTTTATTTATTATTCCTGCTTACTTATCCCTGTCTCAGCTTCTACTATAACCTGGAAGCAACATTTCTCAGCCACAGCTAATATAGCAATGCTGGATGAGAGAGAGAGAGAGAGAAAAAGAGGGAGGTAGAGGGAGAGCGAGAGAGACAGACAGCGAATGTCCACTATGCTGTGGGAGAGGGCCAATGAATACCCTATTGGGCTTTTTTTAAAAAGTCATTAAAAATAGGAAAAATAACATTCAAGTCCGCTCTTTTAACACAAAAGGCCAGGCCAGCACATGGAAAGTGAACAGGCTGGTAGCATGCATGCATGTGCGTCCACACTGCAACCGCATTGTACGTCAATTGGGGTTAAAGGAAGAGAGGTATACAGGGCTGCAATATACTGATTATAAACAATAAGCCCCAGTGAATCAGGGAAAAATAAAAATGATATTGTGAAATTTTAACGTTGACACTGTGCATTAGGCATCCAATTGCTACCTTTGCAGACATTTCCAACCTTTGGGGTAGTTACGTGGGAGAATGTCACTGAATGACCTTAAGTGGAATTTCGCCTTTCATGTTTTACCTGTCCTGAGCTGACAGTGATGGGCTCCTTCAGGACATGCCAGATGACACTCTCTAGCAGAGGTGGAGTGGTCAAAGATCCCAGGTACGTCCAAAAATCTAGACACGGAGGCAGCAGGGTGGAGGGATCAAAGTTCTTGAAGTCAGCTTTGGTATTCTGAAACGTGAGAAAGCCAAAGTGAGAGTTACGATAGAAAGGTAAACTTCACAATCCACCGATGAGGATCAGCTTCAATGTGACCTCGTGTACATAGGGGACAGGTGGCTTACAATAAACACCTTGTCAGGTTAGCGTCCTTTGCAGTACCCCCGAATGATGTGAAAACATTTGTTTTACTCTATTTACACAGTACGAAAGCTTGATTAAGAAATTAAGCATTTTTAAATATCTTTGATGCGTAGTTTTCCAGTCGATTCGCTCAGATGTAAGGCATCCACCCTCTTCAGCTCCCACCCCCAGGCTCGGGTGCCCAGCCAGTAGTGCCAAGCGCTTTGAGGCACTATCTAAATGTAAATTGCATTTTATTGGGTGTATTTAATAAAATTCAAGATAAACATGAAAATATAAAAAGGCCACACGCCAGAAACAGGGAACATTTATAAGAAAGCTGGTTGCTTCCTGGTCTGTGTGACACTACATTGGCATCAACAGACCTCTTACCAGGACATTTTCATTTAATATAATAATTATCATTATAATTAGTATTATAAAGTTCTTACCAGGGCTTTTTCATTTAAAGAAAAAAAAACAATAATCTTCGTATTTGATATGCCCATCACATCAGGAGTACATATTAAAGTGCTTCATAGGATTTACTGTATAGTGTAATGACTGTTTTGTAGTTGAACACAGGAGCCAATTTGTACACAGTAAGGTTCACAAAACATCATATTTCGTATTTCAATCAATAGAACTGGCTTTAAACTTACCTCTTTTTGAACAGAATCAAAAGCATCAAGCAACTTCTGCAAGGCCGGATTGGCAGCTCCTATCTGAAAAGCACAAGAAATATTGAGTGCAAATGAGTAGAAAATACAATTATTATGATTCTACTTTTGCAGTAATAAAGGTATCTGTCAGTTACCAGAAAACACAAGAGCATAACATAAGAAATGCTAGCCAAAACAAGATCAAGGTCCATTTAGTTCGCCTTCCTGGCGGATGCATGCACAAACTACCTATGTGCTATATCACATAATGTTATTTCCTAAAAGTAAACTATCTAATCTGCGTTTGAGAGAATCAACACTTCAAGCTTCAACCGTCTCCCTAGGGAAACTGTTCCAGAGGCTCCCAAGGCCCTGGACAGTTGGGTCGGGACCCGAGCAGGGGGGAAATGGTCAGGGTGAGGGGAGGGAAGGGAGGGAGCGAGGAGGTGGTAGAGAGTTGAGAGGGGAGCTGAAGGCACGGTCACAGAGAAAGGTCTTGAGACCGGCCTTGAAGGAGGAAAGGGAGGAAGCGGCGATGGCACTGGGGGATGGAGTTCCAGAGCCTAGGGGCTGAGAGGCTAAAGGCTCGGCCACCGATGGTAGGGCGGTTGGGGCGGGGGATGTGGAGCAGACCGGAGCCAGAGGAACAGAGGGTACGGGCAGGTAAGTAGGGGGATAGTAGGTTAGAGAGGTAGGAGGGAGCAAGGCCGTGAATGGCCCTGTATGCTTTGGGACGTCCTCCCGACGTAAAAGGCGCTCTATAAATGTCATTTTGTTGTTGAAGGTGAGGATCTTGAATTCGATCCTCTGGGGGATGGGGAGCCAGTGGAGGCGAGCGAGGGTGGGAGTGATGTGGTCCCGAAGCCTGGTGCGGGACAGTACACGAGTTGCAGAGTTCTGAATGACCTGCAGCTGTGGAGGGAGGTGCTGGGAAGGCCGGCGAGGAGAGAGTTCCCATAGTCCAGCCTTGAGGTGATAAAGGTGTGGACCAGAGTTTCAGCAGCGTGAGGGGTGAGGTAGAGCCATAGTCTGGCGACATTCCGGAGGTGATGGAAGGCGGTGCCAGTTGTGGCGCGGATATGAGGGAGAAAGGACAGCTCAGGGTCGAACAGAGCACCGAGGTTCCTGACCGGCTTTGAGAGGTGGAGAGTGCAGCCTTGGATGGTGATGCTGTCAGCGCTCAGTATTGAAACAGTCCATGGCGAGTTACTTAGCCCAGGTTATGAATGGTCATAACCTATAAATTCCATCGAAGTCTACAGCTCGGATTTTATTTTAAGAAACTGAAATAATGATGTTTAGGTGTGTTTGCGGAGGGCACTGGAAAATGCTTGGATTATCTTTGGGGACACCATCAACAGAGTTTAAGAAACATTGGTATAAAACCAAAATGATGGCCAGAGAATAGATATAATATTCAAACTATTATTATCATCATCATCACACACACAGTTCATTATCTGTCAGTCGTATTATACTGACATGAGTGCTGCACCCAACTTCCAGTGTAAGAGCCTCTGATGTAAAGAGCAGCTCCTCCGGAGAACCCCATGTATATCGTGCTTGCCTGCAAGACTGGAGGAGCTCGTGGGTGGTGTGGGGGAGGAGGGGTGATACACATTATTCCTTGGAGGAAACAATTATATTTGATATAGCACCTTACCACATTGTTGAGATGTCTCAAAGCCCTTCACAGTCTATACTGTAAAATGGATTGACTGTAGATTTTGTGGGCTAACCACGGCAGCCAATTACGTAGAGCAGTGTCCCACAAACAGTTTTGGATTGTGTGACCAAATTGTTATTTTTTGAGAGAGAGATTATTACCCCCAGTTAGCGATCTGCCAATTGACTAACAACCAGGTGCCTGCATTCTGCTAGGTAAACAGTGGCTTGAGGAGTAAGGAAACGTGCCTAAGGTTTCGCCCTGTCAGGAATCAAACCCGGGAACTCTCGCTTATGAGGAGAGTGCTCTAACTAATAACCCATGACAGATATCTGGAGTTCCTGTTCCAATTCATTATCAAGATAACCTGTTAGAAATTACTATACATTGCGGATCAGATTTCACATTAACATTCCAACCTTCAGGAAAACACCAACAACAGCCAAACCATCCGGTTCGATGGCAGCGTTGGCGACATCCGCATACTTTTCAGAGTTCCAGTGCACCAGATGAAGCTGGAAACAGAATGATATATTAAAAAAACTCAGTTACACATCTTAAGACACATCAAATCCAAACCAAAATATAAGCAGCTACCAATTCTCAGATCCCTGCTGCTTCACAGGATATCCTGTAAAGTGACTATTTTGCAAGTGAATTCGGCAGCTAACTTGCACAAAATAATGTCCCACAAACAGCCATGAAATTAATGACTAATTTTATCTGGGGTTTTTTTTTGACCAGTTCACCAGGGGAAATTCCTTCTCTTTTTGAATAATACCATGATATCTTTAACATACATTTATACAGCCAGGCTGGATCTCAGTTGAACATCTCATCCGAAGAATGTAGCACATGTGTAGCACTGTACTGGAGTGTCAGCATAGACAGTGCAAGTTCAAAGTACAGACACGTGGGCTTTAACCCACAACTTTCTGACTTAGAGACGAGACTGTTACCAACTGAACTAGGCTGACACAGATGCATGTACTGCAGTTTATTCAGTTCCAATGGGGAATGCTTGGGAATTGATTACAGTAAAGTCCTGAATAAATCAAACTCGTCATCACAAGTTATCTGAAGCAGAGTTAGGCATATGTCTAAATACATAACGGCGTCCATGATATTGACAGCATGATGACTTAAGTGGTGCTGACAAGTTAAAACAGGGTCAAGGTATTAGGAGGTTATTCTAATTTAATAGCGAGGGGCAAGTTTGCAGCGAATCAGTGATACTGAACAATAATGGAGTGTAATGTGCACTTAGTGATTTTATTGTTTTTAAATCACTTAGTGATTTAAAAACAATAATTCAGTTGAGGGTTAAGATAATAATAATCCTTACATTTGATATAGACCTCTAAAGCATTTCACAGGATATACTCAAAATGGTTTGATTGTGTATTTTGTGGGCGAACACAGCAGCCAGTTGCACACAGCAATGTCCCACAAGCAGCCATGGAGTAATTTTATTTGGGAGATTTATTGGTCAGAACGCTGGGAGAAATGCCCTTCTCTTTTTAATAGGACCATGGGATCTTTTACGTTGAGGGTTCAGGTGACATTATAAATTCTGAAGCTGAAACTCAATCCATTTGTGCTCGTCATCTATACCTTTAATTATCAGCCTCAGCTCAGAGAAATGCCACAATCGCTATTTATAATGTACACAAGCTCCTAAGTGTTCTCAACATTGCTTTAGTTGCTGGAGTCCTGTAGCTCAGTGGTTAGAGCACTCGCTTTGCAAGCGAGAGACCCGAGTTCAATTCCAGGCAGAGGGCGAAACCTTGGGCAAGTTTCCTTACTCCACACAGAGCCTAATAATAATCCCTCCAAAACCCAAAACAATAATAAATTGGTCATTTTCAATCTACGACTGTTTGTGGGACATTGCTGTGCGCAATTGGCTGCCGCGTTCTCCCACAAATATACAGTCAATTCACTTTAGTGTGTTCTGTGAAGTGCTTTGGGACGTCCTCCCGACATGAAAAGCGCTATATCAAATGCAAGGATTATTGTTATTATTATAGTTACTAATATATTGCTTAATATACACTGTATTCAATTATTTGCCACACTCTGGAATCTCTGAAATGCTACGTTAACAGTGTAAATCTGGGCTAGATTAAATGTGGTTTTACTCTTAAAACGATGGTTTTACTATCTGAGTTTGTGTGAAATTTTTGATAAAATCATGAATTGAGTTTTAATTAGAAACCTGATTTTATACAGTAATTAGTGTCAAGAAAAACCTTCATCCAAGCTAAGATTGCATTTAAGAATTTTGTAAAATTCTGCACGATCTTAAATTTTAAGAACCCACAACTTGCATTTATTTATATAGACATCACGTATGATGTGTCTGTACTCAGATGCCGAGCACAAGGGAGAAGTGAATGGAGGTGCAATTAAACAGGTGGGTTTTAAGACTGAAATTAAACACAGAGAGGGTGCGAAACAAGCGAGAGTTTGAGGCTAGGAAATAGTATTTGAAAGCTCAGCGACTCACGGTGGTGCAGAGGGAGCAGGCTGAAGGCCCGCCTTAGTCAAGCACATGAGGCAAATTGAAGAGTGAGATGAAAGAAAAAAAATGGCATGAAGCTGATAGGACCTGAAGGGATTTATAGGTAATAATCATAAAGGAAAAGACACATTAGAAATTTAGGGGTTCAGGCAGATCAAATAATAAAATGCAAACTTAAGCGTCATTGTTTAATAGAATAGTAGGCTTTCTGTTATACGGTTAAGGATATATTAAGATAAATTATCAGCCTTGTCAGCATGCACATACATTAATAATCCTTACATTTGATATAGCGCCTCATCACATCTTCAAGACATCACAAAGCACTTCACACAATACTTACTGCTAGGTAAGCAGAGACGTGTGGAATAAGGAAACTTACACAACATTTTGCCCTGCTAGCATTCAAACCCAGGTTTCTCGGTTGCGAGGTAAGTCCTCTAACAACTGAGCTACAGGACTCCATGGGATAATGTCCAAGGTTCAAAGGCATACACACAACAGCACACACTTACTTCTGCAGCAAATGATGCTCCATCAACTAAATGTTCAGAGCCACGACCATCACAAGAGCCCCAGTGAAAATGGAACTGACGCAGCCTGTAAGATCCAGTCACAGGGCCACCCTTCAGCACTGTCACAGACAGAAAACATCAATGTGAAATTGACACCCAGTGTAATGCAAGTCTATCATTCACAACAACAAGATTACATTTGTATAGCATCTTTCATGTCAGGAGGACATCCCAAGGTGCTGGACAGTGTACAGCATTTCAGACCCAAGCAGGGTTCTGGGTGGGGGGAAGGCATGGTCGAAGAGGAGGGTTTTGAGGCAGGACTTGAAGGAGGCTAAGGAGGGGGCAAGGCGGAGTGACTGGGGGATGGAATTCCAGAGGTTGGGGATAGCGTGGCTGAAGACTCTCCCGTCAATGGTGGGTCGGGTGGGTCAGGAGCAGGTGAGTTAATAGGGGGTTAGGAGTTCGCAGAGGTAGGGTGGGGAGAGGCCATGGAGGGTTTTGTAGGTGAGGACCAGGATCTTGAACTGGATCCTCTGAAGGATAGGGAGCCAATGGAGTCAGGCGAGAATTGGGGAGATGGGGTCACGGAATTTGCTGCGGCAGAGTTCTGGATTATCTGCAGCCTGTGGAGGGAGGAGTTGGGAAGGCCGACAAACAGGGGATTGCATAGTTGAGCCTGGATGTGATGAAGGCATGAACAAGAGTTTCAGTGGCCTGAGAGGTGAGGTAGTGGCAAAGTTGGGCAATGGTACAGAGGTGAGGGAAGGCAGAGCGGGTCATGGCTTGGATGTGGGGAAGAAAAGACAGTTGAGGGTTGAACAAGACACGTAGGTTCCTGACTGGCTTGGTGAGTTGTAGTGTGCAACCATGGAGGTTGATGTTGCCAGAGCCTGAGGTGCTGAGGCGCTGGCGCGAGCCAATCAGGAGGGCCTCAGTCTTGTTCACATTCAACTGTAAGAAATTTGCCCTCATCCAGGACTTGACGTCTTGACAGGCAGTCTGTCAGGACAGCAGTGGTCCTGGGGTTGATGGTGGAAGCAGAATGATAGAGTTGGGTATCATCCGCATATATGTGGAAGTTATTAGCACATATTAGTTTGCTAATGGCTCGTTATAAGAGCAAAGGAAGGCCTGGTCCATTAAGTCTGCAGTCTATTGGGAGAAATAAATTTCTACAAGAGGAGAGATTAGGATCTTTAACATCCATATGAACAGGGAGACAGAAGCTCAGTTTAACATCTTGTTCGTAAGACAAGACCTCCCACAATACAGTACATCCCCAGTACTGCATTAGAGCATCAGTCTAGCTGGTGAACTCAAGTCCCAATGTGTAGGACTTAAACCCAGAAACTTCTGACTCAGAGGGAGAGGAACGCAGTGTTGATAATCAGTGCTGATTTTCCCAATTTTCAACAACATGGTCTCAAGCTCAGAAGACAAAAGGCAACCCTGCAATTTAGCTTCAAGTCCAAATACAAAGTCACTACACTTTATATTTCCTATTAGCATGAAAGGCACTATATACATGCAATTTCCTGTTGTTGTATTAGGTCCAGTGAAGCAGCTGAGACATTTAAGATGCAACAAGGTGCTATATTAAAAGTAGTTTACAGAGAGAATGATGAATCCAGTATGTGAAATTAACTACTCAAAAAGGTTGTAGAAGCTGATGGTATCAGCAGATATAAAGGGAATCAGATAGCTTTTTGGTGACAAAACCAATTGAACAGTACGAGATAGTGGTTTAGGATAACTTTTCTTTTACTTTGCAACCAGCCAGATATACGCAATGGTCTTTTCTGGTACCGAGAAAATAAACCTAGAACTATACTTTCAGCTACGTCAAGAGAGCAAAACAAAAGGGCTGCAAAGGGCAATTTCAGGACAGACCCCAGAAAGCATTTCTTTACATAATAGTAATTGCTGGGGTTACCAGGAAGGGCGTTTGAGGCTGAAACATTGAACTCATTTAAGAAACAGCTTAATGTTGCAATAGAATTGAGTATTGCGGAAGGAGATCAAATGGGCCAAAGGGGCCACTGAACCCCTCTTATGATCTGTAACCCTAGTTACATTAATCTTGACATTTGTGTCTGCAATGAATATGTTTAATCCTTTTGCTGGAAGATGATGCCTCTCAAGATATATGTAGGAGTGAAAAGAGAGCAGTTAGTTTACAAAGGATTACAACGAAATTAAAATGTCAGGCATGCAGAGAGGAACATTGCAATGGTATCAGTAATAAAAAAAATCCTTGCATTTGATATAGTACCTTTCATGCCATTGCGACGTCTCAAACCACTTCCCAGGATTTTTGAGAAATACAATATTGAAGTGAAAGCTAATGACTATCTTTTAAGTGAAAGCAGCAGTCAACGTGCACACAAGCAATGTTCCACAAACAGTAATGAAGTGCATCAGCCTGGCTCAGCTGGTAGCATTCTCACCTCAGAGTCAGAAGGTTGTAACTTCAAACCCTGCCATCGGGACTCGGAACTCATATAGTCTAAGATGACACTCAGTGCAGCGTTGGGGCTGCACTGAATTGTTGGAGGTGCGTCCTTCGGATGGGACATTAAACCAAGATCCTGTCTGCTTATT
Source organism: Callorhinchus milii (assembly GCF_018977255.1). Lineage (NCBI taxonomy): Eukaryota > Metazoa > Chordata > Chondrichthyes > Chimaeriformes > Callorhinchidae > Callorhinchus > Callorhinchus milii. The sequence continues at coordinate 91,147,481 of NW_024704743.1, forward strand.
CAAATGGCCGTTAAAAATCCAATGGCACTATTCGAAAAAAGTTTCTTCCAGTGTTTGACCAAACAATCCCCCAAAATAAAAAAAAAATGATCATTCACTTCATAGCTGTTGGCGGGACATTGCTGTGCACAAATTGGCTGCTGCGTTGGCACAAAACAGTCACCATACATTAAAGTATATCCTGTGAAATATTTTGGGACATTTTCCTGACATGAGATGCACTATGCCAAATGCAAGGACATTTTATTATTGTTTTTATAAGTGAATGACCAATTTCATTTGTTGATTATTGGCCAGGACGCAGGGAAAAACTCCCATCTCTTTTCAGACAGGACCTTAGTTTAACATATCATCTGAAGCACAGTACTTCTGACAACACAGCACTTCCCCAGCACTGCATGGGAGTGACCGTCTAGATCAGCGGTAGCCAATCTGTGGTCCATAGAGCCATCAAGAAACCCTCCCCGCCCCGAACATTTGCATGAGTTGAGGCAAGTCTGCGTTTGATCTGTAGGGTTTTTATTTTTTTGTGATTGAATACGTTTTGATTCATTATAGCATAAATTAAGAAATAAATCATCAAGAATATGTATTTTGTTGACTGACCATAAAGGTTGGCCATCACTGGCTGAGACTGTGAGCTTAAAGTCCTGATGCAATGCTTGAATCCACAACCTTCTGATTCAACCTACAACCTTCTGACTCAGAGTGCTACCAAATGAGCCGGGCTGACACCTAGTATACATTTTAATACTGACCAAAAAAAAACACACCATGATAAATAGACTTCTACTCACCAAACTAGTTCGCCCTGTACTTTATATACAATTTGCCCTATCAGGATTTACCCATTTCATTTAAGCTCCAAGAAGAAGATTTTAAAAACATCAGAAATAAGCAGAAATAAGCCTCTCCCCCCCACCCTCAACGTTAATTAAAACATGGATCAACAGACCCCTACAGGAGAGTGTCACGTTAATGGGGCACAGGCTGGTGGATCCTGCAGCTGGGGCTCATTGAGGATTGGTGTTGAGTAGAAATATTCAGGGCTGGAAGACTATTGCAGGTCATCTGGCAAATACTGGAGCAAAACACACACGACTTCTCTCATTCCCAATACCTAACAGCTGTGCAATTTCCTCACCTTCTCAGGCACTGTTTAACCTGAAGTACCCAACCCCATCTAACACACACACCACCAGGATTATTAACATTTAGCAACTTGTTCCAAAGCTGCAGACCCAGTGCTTGATGTTTGCCTTAATTAAGAGCCTGGGGTTCCCCCCTCACTGCCTGCAAAGGGTTTTCTTGAAGTACACAGACCCAGAGCAGCTCTACTTACAGCCTGGTTTACAATCCCACACATCCATGCTCCCCCCCCCCACCTCAACACTGTTGATCCTCTTGACATTTCAAGCCAGTCCCCCACCTGAGGCCAGGCAGCAGATAAAGGCTGCACTAACTAACAACCATGTGATCTCACCTTACACTGAGATACTTTAATCTCTGAGCTCCGGAGGGGGGGGTAATCCAACCAGCATTTTACATACAATACGGGGGGGGATTCAATGCACATTTGAAATATAATGCGAGCGGTGGTGGGGGGGGCAGGTAATTCAACATGCATTTCAAATACAAGACGAGGAGGGGAGAGGTGGTGTGTGAATGCAATGTGCATTTTAAATAACATTGAGTGGGGGGAGAGAGAGAGAGAGAGGGAAAGAGATGTTGGAGCTGCAGCCATGACCTTGTTGCACGATGTGCACCTGGAGAAGGGGAGTGAACAGCAATGCAATGACTACTGTTAGTGAGTGAGAGTGAGAGAGTGACTGCAGCCTCACATGCACTCACCGGACTGATCCGTGGTATCATCGAAGTCCACTTGGATCGAGTGCCCGTTGTTGGCGATGGTCTTGGAGCTGCGGGGGTCGTACTTCAACACCAGGGGCTGCAGAGTCGGGTCGCGCTCGGTCTCCTCATTTCGGATGTCGACGGGTGACTGGCGGCTGCCGTCCTTGGCCACAGGGAAGCTCTGGTGCCAAGAGGAGGGACCTGCTCCCGGCACAGACCACAAACACACGCTCTGAAACTCACTCACTGACTTGGGTCGGTCCACAATCCTTTTTTTAAAAAAATTATTTTTGCACGACTTTGCACGGTCTTCCAAAAAAATAATTAAAAAAAGTGCATTTTTTTTCCCCTTCCCCCCCCCCCACCCACAAAAATAATGGGGGGGAAAAAAATGGAATTCGGTTTACAAAAAAAAGTTTTTTCCAATTTTGTAAACAGAAATGCATTAGCCTTTTGGTTCCAAGATTTTTTTTAAAAAAACACGCGCACACACACACACACGCAGGTTGTTGCATTTTCTGACATTAAAGGATTATTATTGTTATCAACACTCACTCACCAAATGTTTGGGCAAAGCTTTGCAGTTGTAGACATTGCCAATCAGAAATGGCATTAACTACTGTAGGTCTGATCCCTGTATCCCCCCCTCCAGACACATACACTTTTTTTTTGGGGGGGGGGGCAGCTGAGAGTCTACAAAATGCAACAACCGATCACTATCCTTAAGAACTATACAAACCAAATTTTATGCATCCCACCTACACATGGAAATTCCCGAATTATGTATTGGAATGGAATGCGCACTCTCTCCCTGGAGAAAGCCATCCGAATGACCTAATTCCCCAAAGTATTGGGGCACAAGTTAGCGAGAGCCAAGGCTTGGGGACCCGAGAGTGTGGGTTAGGGCAACCGCTAAAACTGCACAGTTTGCCACTGAGAGCGTTGCCCGGCACGCTTTCCCCTGCTTGTGCACATACCCCTTAGGACTTTGGCGTGCAGGGTTAACAGGAGCTGAGTGGGATGACTCCCTGCCCCCAGTAACTGGTCTGCTGTGCCGTCATCTGCAGTGCCCTGGACTACCATGGACCCAACCGGCTCTGGAACCGGACCACCGAGACCGCCCCGGAGGGTTGGCTCGATTTTGACATTCCGTTGCCAAACGTGTCGCTTTGGAGCCAGATCGGCTCTCAGGAGACGCTGCTTTCCTCCCGCAAAGGATATCCCCACCGTTAACGGGAGTAAATCAAAATGGAACGAAATACGGAAGCATTTGAGGGGAAATTCTCTTCCCCCCACTCCCACTCCCCCCCCATCACTGATCTCAATCTGAATACAAAAAAGTAAAGCATTTTTAGCAATAACCAAATGCACCCCCCAAAATAACTGGCCTTTGATCACCAAAAGTCATGTCCTTCCAACCCCTGCATTTTTGAGCTGCATCTAAAAAGAAAAAAACCCCAAACCATTAAGCTCTCGGTGCAAAGCTTAAGAGCCTTTTCCGCAGACGAGTGGCGAACACCCACAGCAGCTGCGAAAAAGTTCACACATCGCAAATACTTCCACCCTTAGGACTTTCCGTCCACACTCCCTCCATCCATCAGTGCTGCACCCGGGAAGCCACAGACTCCTCTGTCAGGAGTGAGCGTCGGGTCCAGGGTCAGGGATCGAGGGAATCTCTCACCGTTGTCCACATCATATCCCCAATGTGAGGACATTGTCGCTGTGAGTCGGGATGGAGGTCGGGTCGGTCGGTCGGTCAGTCGGGGGCTGCGGCAGAGCAGTGGGTATCTCGTCGGCAGTCAGTTTTGGTGGATCAGCTTTTTTTATAAGATTGCAAAACTCCACATCATTGGATCCGGAGGCTTTGCTTGTGTCAGCGACAGTGCGTCAAGGGGTGGTGCTAAAAGCAACCAGGAGCTAAAGAGAGGGGAGGGAGAGGGGGGGGAGAGAGAAAAAAAAATGTGGTTGAGAAGAGTGTTCCCCGGGGTCTGTGTCTGTGTGTCTGTGTCTGTGTGTGTGTGTGTGTGGTTACTGTTGCAGGTTCCAGGGATCACAGCTGAAGCCGCCACACACCGGGAGCCGTGCAGACACCTGCCCCGCATCCTGTTTTACATTCAAAATAAATGCACGGGGGTTGCATTGCGAGAGGCTGCAATTGCACCTTTTTTTTTTCCTTCTCTCTCCCCTTCCCCCCCCACCCTGCAATGCCGACTATCCGCATTTTGAGGTGAAACCTGCCCGGTTTGACCAGTGCACATTCCACAGCAAATACATAAATCGTTTTAACGCTGTTTTTGGGGGCGCGCTATTCATCAGCAGATTCCTCCACTCCACAACTAATAGGTTTTGTTATATTTTCCACTGCACCACATACACAGGACTTGTGTGTTGACGAGCAAACGATGCTTGTATCCCCCCCTCCAGCCTCACACCACGAGCTGCCGCTGCTTTCAATCCATAAATAAATTAATGTTGGGTGTCGCATCTTCCGTGATCTGCATTGCTTCCTTTTGTGCAGGTTTTTCTCTCTAAAGTGCCCTGAATAATACTAACCACCTTCTCCAAATGTAAGGCACGTTCTGCCTCAATTAGCTGCAAAGTGGGTCACCCCCCCCCCCACCTCCCCACACCCCCCTCCCCCAGCAAATGGTTTGAAGATTGGAGGGTCCAAAGTATCATTCACTTCATTCAACAGTCCCAATTTGACCAAATGTTCTGATGGGGTGGGGATTGGCTTTTGATGGGGATTAAGATCACTAAATGAAGTTGTGTGCAAATACTGCACTTTGTTTGATTGCTTCATCTGTTTGGGATGGATCCAGACTTGCACACCTACTTACTGTCTCACTAGTGTATCGATGACTCAGGGGATTGGGTTAATTGGACAGCTTTTGCCAACAGTCACTACACTTTGCAGTAAATCCTGTGAAGTTCTTTGAGGTGTCCTCCTGACCTGAAAGACTATATCAAATGCAAGGATTGCTTTTTTAATTAAGTGCTATCACCACCACCTACCATCACCCTGGGATTGAGGAAATGAGTGGAATGTCATTGCTTTACTGCCATCTTGAGGTGTGAGTATTGCTTGCACTACTGTTCCCCCACCACCAAATGCTTTTCCTCTCTTATTAAGTACATAAACTAATAAAACTTCCAGTATTTCTAGAAATAAAGAATAGCACCAAGATTTGAGATTGGGTACAATGAAATTTGTAATTAAATATATATACACATATAGATCTATAAATCATTCAGTCAAATCGTTGGAAAAAGTAAACAAAGTAAGTTACACCCCCAAATGTTCCTATCAGATACAATTTTTTTTAACGCTGGGTTAGTATTATAACAATCGCAGTAACTTATTTTGAGTTTAATATTGCTAAGATCTTATTTGAGGATGGGAGAGAGGATAGTGGATGTATAGTAAGATAGGGAAGATAGTGGTTGCTTACACAATTCTAATTTGTGGAACCACTGGGCCCTTTTGCATTTTGTAGAAATGGAAGTAAAAGATTCCATAAGGGCCTCATGATGAAACTGGAAGCCATGGGAGTACATGGCCAAATCCTGGAATTAATCCGGAACGTGTACTCCAGCTCCAAGATCCATGTAAGGGGCGACAGTGGACTTACTGAGTCCATCCCTCTGGACGGAGTGGTAAGGCAAGGCTGGCCATTGTCATGTTTTTCCTGTTCGTTGTGTTCATCAACGACGTGTTGGATGGCATCGAGGGGGAAGGACTTGGTGTATCTGTTCCAGGCCTCTCTGCGGATGATATTGTGCTGCTGGCGGACTCACCTTGGGACCTTCTGCGCTGAACCCGCCATCTGGAACACTGGGCCAATCGGTGGAACATGGTGGTAGGCCATGTTAAATGCGGAGTCATGGTTTGAACGCCCCAAGGAAAGACATCGAGGGAAGATACATGGGGCATCAGTCCCAATTGTTAACAACAATAACAACAAAATGACATTTGTATAGCGCCTTTCACATCGGGAGGACATCCCAAGGCGTTGGACAGTCAGTATTTCAGACATGAAGGCAGGGGACATGAAGCAGGCCGGAGCCCACTGAGTGGAAGGAGAGTGCAGGTTGGTAGGGAAATAGGAGGTTGCAGAGCTAGGGGGCAGTAAGGCCATGGAGTGCTTTGAAGGTGAGGAACAGGATCTTGATCCTCTGTGTGATGGGAAGCTAGTGGAGTCAGGCGAGGATTGGGGTGATAGGGTCACGGAGCCTGATGCGGAAGGGGACACAGGCTGCAAAGTTTTGGATGATCTATGGAGGGAGGCCGACAAGCAAGGACTTTGAATTGTCAGTGTTACAATCTCGATGTTATGAATGCGTGTATGTGGATTTTGGTGGCCTGCGGTGTGAGACAGTGGCGGAGCCAGGCGATGTTGCAGAGATGGGGGAAGGCAGAGCAGGTAATGGCATGAATGTGGGGTAGAAAGGACAGTTGAAGGTCAAACAAGATGCCAAGTGTGCATCCATGGATGGTGATGCTGACAGGGCCTGAGGTGTGGAGGCACTGACGGGAGCCAAGCAGGAGGGCCTCAATGTTGTTGACGTTCAACTGAAGAAAGTTAGCTCTCATCCAGGACTTGATGACTGACAGAGTCAAGGGTGGAGGCAGAGAGGTAGAGTTGGATGTCATCCGCATACATGTGGAAGTTGACTCCATGTCTGCGGATGATGTCACCAAGAGGGAGCATAAAGATATGGAAGAGGAGGGGACCAAGGACAGAGCCCTGAGGGATGCCGCATGAGATGGTCCGGGGGCTAGAGGAGAAACTGTTTTGAGATAAAGTGGAAGCAGTGAGAGGTACAAGCTGAACTATTCAAGGACAGAATCGTGAAGGTTGAGGTGAGCGGAGAGGCGGTGGATGAGGATAGAGTTGTAAATGGTGTCGAAGGCAGCAGAGAGGTCAAGGAGACAGAAGGGGCCCTGGTCGCAGATGGACAGAATGTCATTTGTTACTTTGACCAAAACTGTTTCCGTGTTAACTCTTATCGGTACCTTGCGGTCGTGGTGGACACCAACTTCAGCCTGGACATTGTCCTGAAGGACTGCGCTGAGAAGGAGCAAAGGGCACTTTGGTCATGCTCATCCCTCTTCAAGGACAACAAAAATAATAATCGTTGCATTTGATATAGCACTTTTCATATCTTCTATGTCTCAAAGCGCTTCATAGAATATACTGTAAAGTGAATTAAAGTGAAGTGTATATTTGTGGGTGAAACATGGCAGCCAATTGTGCACAGCAGTGTCCCACAAACAGTCGTGGATTGAAGTGACCAATTTATTTTCTTGAGGGATCATTATTAGGCCTGTGGAGTAGGGAAACTTGCCCAAGGTTTTACCCTGCTGGCAATCACAGGATAATACTAACCACTTTCTCCACATGTAAGGCACGTTCTGCCTCAATTAGTTGCAAAGTGGCTCATCTTGCATAGTAAGTGCTCTAACCACTGTATAGGGCTATAGGGCAAGGCTCCAGTGCACGTCAAGCTTGTGGCGTAGAAGACCTGTGTGCAAACAGTCCTCCTTGATGGATCTGATCTCCTAGGGATGCAGCGCAGAGGCTTCCTCCAACCCATCTGCAAAGTCCAGGATCAAGCAGTGAGGTGGATTTGTAGCAAACACAGGATGCAGTTGCAGGGGGGGAGGGCTCTGGTCTACACTGATCTGTCACTTAGCCTGGAGATGGAGGCGGCTTCACAGCAGGCACGTTTATTTGCCAAGGCTCCTTGCATGAGGACCTGGATTGAGTAGCTGGTGCTGAGTAATCCTGGTACATAGCATTGGACTTGGACATCAAGAACATCAAGGTGGCTAGCATGTCACAAGCTATTGTGTAAAGGTCCACCCACACGTCGAAGGCAGATGCCCGCCAGATAGCTGATGAGGAAACTCTGAGGCTTGGGGTGACAATTACTGGAAGGCGTTACCTGGTGTCCGAGTTCATGAACTGATGTTCGTACATCTAGCGCCTGGAATCCATCTTGATTGGCCCGCAGAGGGGCAAGCAGCTGCTGCTTAAACTCTGCACCTCCAATTGGTGGAACCATCGCTCAATGGGAAGGGAGGTTTGCCCAAGCTGCGGACAGGCAGAAAATGGCAATGCTCTCACCCATTTCATGCTGAGATGCATTGCCTACCGGGAAACTTGCAGGGAATTCCTTGTACCTATCATCTACCAGGTCAGGGTTCCAACCCGCTCTTGTCGGATGTCGAACGACCAACTAGTGAATATCCTCCTTGGGAGGAGGTAAGCGGCGTCTCCTTGGAGCTGAACTAGTTCAGGTCCGGACGGGTCCACAGTATTCCAGGGCATGGCTGATGATAGCACAGACTGTCTGGCTAATCGGCAGGATCTGGAAGGGCAGACCAGTCACTGGGGCAGGGAGTCATCCCACTCAGCTCCTGTTAACCCAGCAAGCTAAAGCCCTAACGGATAGGGTGGTCCTAGCTGGACAAGCAGCGGGAAAGCTTGCCAGACAGCAATATCAATGGTAAGCTATGAGGTTTAGATGGTCGGACTCCAGCAGTAACCCAACGCACACTCTGGGGTCCCCAAGCCTTGGCTCATGCCAACATGCGCCTAATACTTTCTGGAATTAGGTAAGCAGGATGCATTCCGCCAGGGAGAGATTGTGCATACCATTCCAACAATGTATCTCAGGGATTTCCATGTGTAGGTGGGATGCGTGAAAATCTCAGCTTGGTTTGGTTTGGAATACTCTTAAGCATGGTGATGGGTTTCCGCACCTGTCCAAAATAAAAAAGATCCCAAGTGTATTCTAATCAGCTTTGCGTATTTCACACATTAATATTACATACTTTGCAGTAACTGTGAAGCCCTTTGAGATGTCCTCCAGGCATGAATGTGTCAAATGCAAGGATTATTTACATTTGACACATTGCATCGTTTGAGGAAGCTTTAGCTTGTGTTCCCATCATTGTTGTCAGTACGTGTTGTCAGGACTACAGTGGAGTCCTGTAGCTCAGTGGTTAGAGCACTCGCTTTGCAAGCGAGAGACCTGAGTTCAATTCCAGGCAGGGCGAAACCTTGGGCAAGTTTCCTTACTCCACACAGAGCCTAATAATAATCCCTCCAAAACTAAAAAACAATAGTTAAATTGGTCATTTTCAATCTACGACTGTTTGTGGGACATTGCTGTGCGCAATTGGCTGCCGCGTTCGCCCACAAATATACAGTCAATTCACTTTACAGTGTGTACTGTGAAGCGTTTTGGGACGTCCTCCCGACGTGAAAAGCGCTATATCATATGCAAGGATTATTATTATTATTATGCCACATGGACAACTGCTGCAGTGCTAGTGAGATCCTACAATATGATGTGATTGCAGGAGACTACATTTCCAGGGCACTGAAGCTCTCCTCGGTCTTTGAGGGACTATGTGCCATAACAAATAACAGCCTTTAAGATGCTTTGAATGATTCTAAAGCAGCATGCATGCATAAAACTAAAAGGTAGGTTTGTCCTGCCTCCTAGGAAATGCAGCTTTATATTTCATATTGCAGTTGATGCATATTTTAATAGGTGCAAATATAAACTAATCAATGCATATGGCACAACAGTGATACATATATAAAAATAATTCCCTTACATAAGGTGCTTTGATCTGTTATACCTGATAAACAGGAGTGTAAAATGAATAATATCTTCGCATCCCAAACAGCACTTTGCACACTCAGATGCTGTTTGTCAATAATAATAATAATCCTTGCGTCTCACAGCGCTTCACAGAATATACTGTAAAGTGAATTGACTGCATATTTTGTGAGCGAAGCAAGGCAGCCAATTGCGCACAGTAGTGCCCGCATATGGTACCACTTTTATGCTTTGGTACATATTAGAGCCTGGAAACATTTTTTTCTCTCCATGGGGATTTGAAAAGCTTTCAAATTGAGTCAATCATTCACATTCATGTAGGGGGAGGTGAGGAATGGACATTTGGTACCTTTATTGCCTTTTGAATAAAAGAGTTAAAAGCAGAATAAATTATGTTCTGCACTGTACCGATGCCAAACATTCAGTGAAGCAACATTGTAGAAAACAACAGTTTTCTATATCAATAGCCAGCCCACTTGATAAAAGATGTTTTTTCCTGTCACTTATGCATATTGACTGGTGCACTGTTGTAAACTTCTAAGATTCATGGTTTAACAAAAAATCATCTAGTTTTATTTTTTTTAAAAAAGCTTTCAAATTAAGCCTGAATTAAAATTTTTATTACAATTCAGCACAGTCTTCAATTTTAAAACAAAATTATCTGCTTGGTTCCATCTAATTGTTGTCTTATTGATGTTATGTGGCAATGTGATATTATCTCTTTAAACCAATTTTCACCTTAGGACATCCTCCTGACGTGAAAGCCGCTATATAAATGTACATTTGTTGTTGGTGGTGGTGCAAAATAACTGCTGTATTAAACAGTCACTGTAATTGACAGTAGTTACTTGTGAAACGTTTGAGATGTTTTAACATGATGAGATTCTATAAAAATGAAAATTCTTTCTTAGCTCCATCTCTTCCTATCTTTAGTTCAGCACCATGTTTCTGTTATGCCATAATGTTGATATTTTTACCACCTCAAAATCTACAAGTTTATTCCTAATACTTCTTATATTAGTACAAGACATCAAGGTCTTTCTGTCAGCGCCTCCTTACCTCACGTGCTGACAGCATCACTATTCATGGATGAACTCTCCACCTCACTGAGCCAGGACAGAACCTGTTCGACCTTTAATTATTTTAAACCCTACATCTATTCCATTACCGCTTGCCTTTCCCTTCACCACCATCTCTTCCCTCAGGCTGCTGAAACCCTCACCCACACTCTCATTATATCACGGCTTGACTACACTAATTCCGTGCTCACCAGACTTGCCGACTCTTCCCTCCACAAGCTGCAGATTATTCAGAACTCTGCAGTTTATGTCCTCTCCCGCATTAAGCTTTGTGTGCCAATCACCCTATCCTTGCTTGGCTTCATGGCTCCCCATCTTCCAAAGGATCAAGCTCAAAATCCTAATCCTTAAGTTTAAAGCCCTTAACTTTATAAATAAATAATAATAATCCTTGCATTTGATATAGCGCTTTTCACATCTTCTAGACATCTCAAAGCGCTTCACAGATTATACTGTAAAGTGAATTGACTATACATTTGTGGCGAAACACGGCAGCCAATTGCGCATAGCAGTGTCCCACAAACAGTCGTGGATTGAAGTGACTAATTTATTATTGTGTTTTTTTTNAGGGTTTATCAGGGTGTGGAGTAAGGAAACTTGCCCAAGGTTTGCCCTGCTGGGAATCAACCCAAGTCTCTCGCTTACAAGGCCAGTGCTCTAATCACTGAGCTACAGGACTCTGTTTTTTTTCTTTGGCAAGTGCCTATAAGGGACAAGTAGAGGCAATAGTTCTGATTCATATCCATTAAATGTAGATCAAAACTTTCCACATCCTTCAGCAAATCTGTGCCGTGCTGCCCTCCTTACCTCCATGACTTATAAAAAAACACACTAACCTGTCTGTTCCCTCCGCTCCGCAAGCACAGGCCTGCTCCACATCCCCTGTCCGCCTGCTCCACTATCGGCAGTCGGACTTTCAGCCTTTCTGCCCGTACCCTCTTCAACCCCGTCCTGGAGTACCTTTCAACTCGCTCTTGCCTCCTTCAAGGCCAATCTCAAGACCTTCCTTTTTGGCCGTGCCTTGAGGTAATCTTCCCAATACCACCCCACTTGCCCTCGATCCTCTCTGATGTAAACCCTTCATTGTCCAGGGCATTGGGACATTCTCCTGACATGAAAGGCACTATATCAATGCAATTTGTTGTTCTGTTTCCTATTTTATGATTATTGTAAAGAAAATAAGATTTTCACAAAGGTACAAAGATGGTAGTATTAAGAATATTTCTCGTATTATCTGGAAAGAATGAAAGAAAATCAAATTCAATCATCTTCCCACACTCCACATTAATTTTACACATTGCGTCTTTGTATTTCTATAGTTCTGCAGATCTTATGACCTTGTATAAAATACATCGTCTTCCTCATCTTCCTCTCCCTCATTACTAGAACCACAAATAATATATCGAATACATTCGGCTCCCTAAATAAAAATAATAGTTAATTAATAGTTTAATTGACAGATTCCTAAAATCCTAGACCATGCAGTAAATTATAAAAATGGAGACTACCATTGGCTTTAAATGTGTTTATGTGCAAAATTATTTCAAATCTGGTTCTGAATGTATTTTTCTTTGGAAAGTGCCTGTAAGTGACAAGTAGAGGCAATAGTTCTGATTCATATCCGTATATGAATCAGAACTATTGTTCTGAACGTATATCAGAATTTCTCACAGCCCTCAGCAAATCTATGCTGTGCTGCCACAACTAACTGTGCTGAAAATTAAATCTCGGAAACACTAGATTATGCAAGGTAAGATGTTGTAGAACAGTGGATTTAGGAGAGCCTGAGAACTAATTGTTACGAAAAAATCTTGTGTAACACTACTATACAAAATACATACAGCCACATGACTTTATCGTATGATGCACTTTGAGACATCTTGACAACATGATCAAGTTGCTATATCAAATGCAAAGATTATTATTATTAAACCAAGGTCTCGTCTGCCTTCAAATCAATTTGAAGATCCAATCATAGTAATCGAAAAGCTAAAGTAGTTTCTAATCCAAAAATTCTCCAGAATAATCATTTGCTTCATATCTGTTTCTAGCATCTTGCTATCCAGAAAATGGCTGCTGCATTTGTCTAAAAAAATGAGTACATTCAACAATTACTGAAAAGTGCTTCAGAGGTTTTCAATGAATAAATTACTTAGAACGATACACAATAAAATTTACATGTCTATTGTACCATTAACATCAGGAGGTCTCAAAGTGCCTAACAAGTGGAAAGATAACCGAAAGTGCGGTAAAAAAGTATGTTTTGATTCATGCCTTAAAAAAGGGAAGAGGGAGAGAGAGAAAGAGTCAGAGAGGCTGTGTGATGGAGATCCAGAGAACATGGCAGAATGGTTGAAAGCTTACAATAATGGCAACAACAACAAAATTCAATTTATAGAGCGCCTTTCACGTCGGGGGGACGTCCCAAGGTGCTAATCCTCCTGCCCGTACCCTCCGTTCCTCTGGCTCCGGTCTGCTCCACATCCACCGCCCCAACTGCCCTACCATCGGTGGTCGGGCCTTCAGCCTCTCAGCCCCTAGGCTCTGGAACTCCATCCCCCAGTACCTTCGCCGCTTCCTCCCTTTCCTCCTTCAAGGCCGGTCTCAAGACTTTTCTCTTCGACCGTGCCTTCAGCTCCCCTCTCAACTCTCTACCTCCTCCTCGCTCCCTCCCTTCCCTCACCCTGACCATTTCCCCCCTGCTTGGGTCCTGACCCAACTGTCCAGCGCCTTGGGACGTCCTCCCGACGTGAAAAGCGCTCTATAAATGAAATCTTGTTGTTGTTGTTGATGGTACCATTTTGTTGGTAAGGCAAATAGGCTGGGGATATGAAGTAGGGCAGTACGGATCTTGAGAGGGTCCTGAGAGAGTTTTGAGACGGATCTTGATGGAGCAAGTGAGGGGGCGAGGCAGAGGGACTGCGGGGTGGTGTTCCAGAGGGTGTGGGCAGAGTGGCAGAAGGCCCACCCACCAATAGTGGGACGAGTGAGGTGGGGGATGTGAAGCAGGTCGGAGCCCATTAAGTGGGAGGAGTAGGCAGGTTGGTAGGGATTAGGAGGTCGCAGAGGTAGGTGGGAGTAAGGCCATGGAGGGTTTTAAAGGTAAGGACCAGGATCTTATAATAATATATAATAATAATCCTTGCATTTGATATAATAATAATACTTGCATTTGATATAGCGCTTTTCACGTCGGGAGGACGTCCCAAAGCGCTTCACAGAAGACACTGTAAAGTGAATTGACTGTATATTTGTGGGCGAACGCGGCAGCCAATTGCGCACAGCAATGTCCCACAAACAGTCGTAGATTGAAAATTACCAATTTTAATTTTGGTTTTTGGAGGGATTATTATTAGGCTCTGTGTGGAGTAAGGAAACTTGCCCAAGGTTTCGCCCTGCCTGGAATTGAACCCAGGTCTCTCACTTGCAAAGCGAGTGCTCCAACCACTGAGCTACAGGACTCCACGAACTGTATCCTCTGTGTAATGGGAAGCCGGTGGAGTCGGGCGAGGATGGGGCTGATAGAGTCACAGAGCCTGGTGCGGGAGAGGACACGGGCTGCAGAGTTTTGGATGATCTGCAGCCTATGGAGGGACGAGTTTGGGAGGCCGACAAACAGGGAGTTTGTATAGTCATGTCTGGATGTTATGAATGCGTGTATGAGGGTTTCGGCAGCCTGCAGTGTGAAACAGTGGCGGAGCCGAGCGATGTTGCGGAGGTGAGGGAAGGCAGAGTGGGTCATGGCATGGATATGGGGTAGAAAGGATAGTTGAGGGTCAAACAAGATGCTAAGGTTCCGGACTGGCTTAGCAAGGTGGACTGTGCATCTGTGGATGGTGATGCTGTCAGTGTCTGAGATGTGGAGGAGCTGACGGGAGCCAATCAGGAGAGCCTCGATCTTTTTAAAGTTCAACTGAAGAAAGTTAGCTTTCATCCAGGACTTGACATCTGTGGTCAGTGGTCCTGGAGTCGAGGGCGCAGGCAGAGAGATAGAGTTGAGTGTCATCCGCATACATGTGGAAGTTGACCCCTTGTCTGCAGATGATGTCACTAAAAGGGAGCATATAAATATTGAAGAGGAGGGGACCAAGGACAGATCCCTGAGGAATGCGGAACTAGAGAGAATCCGCTTGTTGAGATGAAGTGGAGATGATGTGAGAAATAGGATCTGAACCATTCAAGGACAGTGCCATGAAGGTTGAGGTGAGAGGAGAAGGGTTGGAGGAGGATAGAGTGGTCAATGGTATCGAAGGCAGCAGAGAGGTCGAGGAGGAGGCAGAGGGAGCCTTGGTCATTTGTCAGTTTGACCAAAGCTGTTTCTGTGCTGTGGAGTTTGTGAAGGGAGTGGCCAGAGAGGAAGTAGCGAAGCTGGGAAAAACAACTCATTCCAGGACCTTGGAAAGGAAAGGTTGGTTGGAGATGGGGCAGTAGTTTGATAGCTGGGATGGGTCCAGGGAAGGCTTTTAAGGATAGGACTGATGCCAGCTGTTTTTAAAGGGGTGGGAATGGTGCCAGTGGACAGGGGGAGGTTTATGATATGGGCAAGGAAATGTAGCTCCAAGGTAAGGAGAGGGGTTGGGATGGGGTCGAGGGAGCAGGTGGTCAGTTTCATGTGGGTTATAGCGGTGGTGAGAGAGGAGGGTTTGAAGGTGTGGAGGGAAGGATGGGTAGGGGCTGGGGTGTGAGGGGGAGATGGGGAGGGGATAGTAGACAGAAGGACAGAGGCAGCTGAGCAGATCCCCTCGATTTTGGTTTAGACGAAGTCCAACATCGCCTCATAGTTGGCGTTGGAGGAGAGGATAGGTGAGGTGTGAGAGGGTGGATGGAGGAGCCGGTTGGTGATGGAGAATTGGAGCCTGGGGTTGTCCTTGGTCTCCAAGATTGTCTTGAGGATGATTTAGTGGAGGCTAGGGTAGAACGGTAAAATTTGATAAGGTCCAGCTAGATCTGCTGATAGATCATTAAGTTGGATTTGAGCCAGGTGCATTCAGCGGCACGTACCTGACCCTTAAGGGAGTGGAGGTGGCTGGTGTACCAGCAACAACAACAACAAAATTACATTTATAGAGCGCCTTTCACATCAGCAGATCAGAGAGGGCAAGGCCACGGATGGCCTTGAAAGTGAGGATGAGGATCTTGAATTTGATTTTCCGAGGGAAGGGGAGCCAGTGGAGTCAGGCGAGTGATGGGGTCATGTAGCCTGGTGCGCAAAAGTACACAAGCTGCAGAATTTTGGATGATCTGCAGCTTGCGAAGGGAAGAGTTGGGAAGGCTGAAGAGGAGGGAATTTTCATAATTGAGCCTTGAGGTGACGAATGCGTGGGTGAGGGTTTCGGCAGCCCGAGGGGTGAGGGGCAGTGGCGGAGTCTGGCAATGTTGCAGATGTGGTAGTAGGCAGTGCCGGTCATGGCGTGGATGTGGGGGAGAAAGGACAGTTCAGGATCAAACAAGACACCCAAGTTCCTGACTGGCTTAGTGAGGTTGAGTGTTCAACAACAACAACAACAACAAGATTCCATTTATAGAGCGCCTTTCACGTCAGGAGGACGTCCCAAGGCGCTGCACAGTTGGGTCATGACCCGAGCAGGGGGGAAATGGTCAGGGTGAGGGGAGGGAAGGGAGGGAGAGAGGAGGGGGGAAATGGTCAGGGTGAGGGGAGGGAAGGGAGGGAGCGAGGAGGAGGAAGAGAGTCGAGAGGGGAGCTGAAGGCACGGTCAAAGCCGTGGAGGCTGATGCTGCCAGCGCCCGAAGTGTGGAGGCGCTGGCGCGAGACAATCAGGAGGGCCTTGGTCTTGCTGACATTGAGTTGGAAAAAGTTGTCCCTCATCCAGGACTCGATGTCGGACAGGCAGTCCGTCAGGACTCGAGTAGTCCTGGAGTTGAGTGTGGAAGCAGAGAGGTAGAGTTGAGTGTCATCCGCATACATGTGGAAATTTACCCCTTGTCTGCGGTTGATGTCACCAAGGAGGAGCATGTAGAGGGTGAAGAGGAGGCGACTGAGGACAGAGCTCTGAGGAACACAACACAAGATGGTGTGGGGGTTGGAGGAGAAGCTGTTTGCTGCGACAAAGTGGAGGCGGTGTGAAAGGTAGGACCTGAACCAGTCAAGGACAGAACCTTGAAGGTTGAGGTGGGAGGAGAGGCGGTGGAGGAGAATTGAGTGGTCCACAGTTTCATAGACAACGGAGAGGATGAGGAGGCAGAGGGAGCCCTGGTCACACATGGTCAGGATGTCATTTGTGACCTCGACCAGAGCGATTTCCGTGCTGTGGGCAGCATGGAAACCCGATTGGAGGGGCTCATGGAGGGAGTGGGAGGAGAGGAAAGAGCGAAGCTGGGAGGCAACGTCTCTCTCAAGGACCTTGGACAGAAAAGGGAGGTTGGAGATGGGCCTGTAGCTGGATAGCTGTGATGGGTCAAGGGAAGGTTTCTTCAAGATGGGGGTGATAGTAGCTGTTTTCATATAATAATAAATTGGTCACTCCAATCCACGACTGTTTGTGGGACACTGCTGTGCGCAATTGGCTGCCGTGTTTAGCCCACAAAATATGCAGTCAATTCACTTTACAGTATATTCTGTGAAGCGCTTTGAGATGTCTCGAAGACTTGAAAAGGCGCTATATCAAATACAAGGATTATTATTGTATTAGTAGAATTTTTTGCATCTCAAGTTAATTGTTTCCATTCAGCACTTTCCCTGAGCTGAGACTGGGAACTCACTGTGTCGGTATATCACAGGGCTGCTCTCATGTCCTGCTGTGTAATGTGGTGCAGTGTTTGCTCACTGACACACTTCTTCATTGCACTGACAGCTTTGCAGGACTTTACAACTATCACAGATCCTGACTCCTTCATAATCAGCTCAAGGTAATTGAAAGGTGACATTGCCAGCTCTGTCAATTGGGCCTAGTGTGTTCTCGTGCTGAGCGGCATTTATCTTATTTAGACAAATATGGTGTAATTAGATCAGCTCACATTTCCTTATAGGCAATTAAACAATGAAAAAGGATATGAAGATTACTTCAAGGGCAGGTTAAAGGCCTAACTGGTATTCATGTTGAATTCTTCATTTAAACAACTGTCTGAGGTAGATTCTGCTGTGTAGAGAGCTGTGCTGCAACTACACAAAGCATGTTTTCAGATGTGGTACTCACAGCCCTCATTGACGCAGTGGTGGCACGGCGAGGTGCGCTCTTTGGATACGGTGGCATCTCAGTGCCTGCCCAGGCTCGGTTAAAGGCATGGAAGGAGGTACGTGATCTAGTAAATGCGGTGGAGTCAACAACATGGCCCTGGGAAGAAGTCCGCAAGAAGACCCTTGATGTGAAAAGGTCAGCCATTGTGAGTACCCCACCCAAAGTTCTCCAGAAGTAATTTGGTCACTCAATCCACAAATGTTTGTGGGTCACTGCTGTGGCTGTTTTGCCCACAAAATATACAGTAAATTCACTTTACAGTATATTCTGTGAAGCGCTTTGTGACGTCTCAACAATGTGATAAGGTGCTACATCCTATGCAAGGATTGTCCTCTGAACTCCTCTCCCTCTGGCCTTCATCCCTCACTGACCCCTCTTCTGCTCTCACCCTCCTCCACAACACCCTCTCTTCCACACTCGACACTCTTACCCCCATCACTGTCTCTTACTCTCGCTCCTCCCTCTGGTTCACCACCCACCTCCGCTCACTGAAGAGCCAGGTGCGGGCCACTGAACGCACCTGTGTCAAATCTGGCCTAACGGTCCACCGACAAATCTGGCTGGACCTCCTCAAAATCTACCGCTCCACTCTAGCCTCGACCAAGGCTTCTGTTCTCTACCACATCCCAACTCCTCCGAAATCCCCGCCACCCCGTGCAGGTCATCTCCTCCAACCTTCACTGTGAAGAGATGCTGGATTTCCTTGAATCCAAAATCAAGGGAATCCGCTCCGCGGTCACTCCCCCTCCAACTTCCCCCCACCCCTTCCCTCCCAGACTCCGACTCCTACCCATCCTCCCCTACACACCTTCGAACCTATTTCCCCACCCTCTGTCACCAAACTCATCCTGTCCCTGAAACCCACCACCTGCTCCCTTGACCCCATCCCCACTCCACATCTCCCCAGCTCCACCTCCTTGCCCCATATCACAGACATCATCAACCTGTCCCTCTCCTCTGGCTCTGTTCCCATTCCCCTAAAAACTGCCACCATCACTCCCACTTTGAAAAAACCCTCCCTTGATGCGTCGCAGCTATCAAGCTACCGGCCCATCTCCAACCTCCCCTTCCTGTCCAAGGTCCTTGAAAGAGTTGTCGCCTCCCAGCTGCGCTCTTTCCTCTCCACCCATTCATTATTCGAACCCCTTCAGTCGGGTTTCCGTGCTGCCCATAGCACAGAAACCGCCCTGGTCAAGGTCACTAATGACATCCTGACCATCTGCGACCAGGGCTCCCTCTGCCTCCTCGTCCTCCTCGACCTATCGGCTGCATTCATTACGGTCGACCACGCTATCCTCCACCGCTTGTCCTCCCACCTCAACCTTCAAGGCTCTGTCCTTGAGTGGTTTAGGTCCTTCCTCTCCCACCGTCTTCATTTTGTTTCCACAAACAGCTTTTCCTCCAGCCCCCGCACTGTCTCATGCGGTGTCCCTCAGGGCTCTGTCCTCGGTCCCCTCCTCTTCACCCTCTATATGCTCCCCCTTGGTGACATCATCCGCAGACATGGGGTTAACTTCCACATGTATGCGGATGACACCCAACTCTACCTTTCCTCCTCTACCCTCAACTCCACGACCACCGATGTCCTGACAGCTGCCTGTCCGACATCGAGTCCTGGACGAGAGACAACTTTCTTCAGCTCAACGTGCGCAAAACTGAGGCCCTCCTGATTGGCTCACGTCAGCGCCTCCGCACCTCAGGCGCTGACAGCATCAGCATCCAAGGCTGCACTCTCCACCTCTCAAAGCCGGTCAGGAACCTCGGTGTTCTGTTCGACCCTGAGCTGTCCTTTCTCCCTCATATCCACACCACAACTGGCACCGCCTTCCATCACCTCTGGAACATTGCCAGACTACGGCACTACCTCACCCCTCACGCTGCTGAAACACTGATCCACACCTTTATTACCTCAAGGCTGGACTATGGGAACTCTCTCCTCGCCGGCCTTCCCGGCACCTCCCTCCACAAGCTGCAGGTCATTCAGAACTCTGCAGCTCGTGTACTGTCCCGCACCAGGCTTCGGGAACACATCACTCCCACCCTCACTCGCCTCCACTGGCTCCCCATCCCCCAGAGGATCGAATTCAAGATCCTCATCCTCACCTACAAGACCATTCACGACCTTGCACCCTCCTACCTCTCCGATCTACTATCCCCCTACTTATCTGCCCGTACTCTCCGTTCCTCTGGCTCCGGTCTGCTCCACATCCCCCGCCCCAACCGCCCTACCATCGGTGGCCGGGCCTTCAGCCTCTCAGACCCTAGGCTCTGGAACTCCAGCCCCCATGCCTTCGCCGCTTCCTCCCTTTCCTCCTTCAAGTCCGGTCTCTTCGACCGTGCCTTCAGCTCCCCTCTCGACTCTCTACCCCCTCCTCCCTCCCTCCCTTCCCTCCCCTCACCCCGATCATTTCCCCCCTGCTCGGGTCCCGACCCAAATATCCAGCGCCTTGGGACGTCCTCCCGACGTGAAAGGCGCTCTATAAATGAAATCTTGTAGTTGTTGTTGTTGTTGTATTATTATAGGTTATTTTTAATATTGGCTATTTGTGAGATATTATTGTGTGCACATTGGCTGTTATGTTCATCTACAAAATACATAACCACGAAAGTTTACAGTAAATAGTGAAGCGCTTTGAGATGTTTTGCTAATGTGAAAGGTGCTACATGAAATGCTATATAAATATATCATATTATATTATATCAACACATGCCAACAGAGTAGATATTTTGGAGACAACATTAACTATAAAAAAGTTGAAATTACTTATGCAGCATCGAAGACGCGAAAAAAANCAAGGCTGCATTATTTCATGATTAAAACCTGCTGCTTTTCATATACTTTATGTATTAGGCAAAGATTGCATATAATGCTGCTGAAAGAAGAACAATTGCAGGGGAGCCAGCTTCCATAAAGAAACTTACTCCACATGAGGACAGAATGGTGGAGATCTTTGGCAGAGAGGCCATAATGGGAGTATGCGACATCACTCATGGAGGAGAGCTGGATAAGCCAGGTGAAAGGAAAAGAATAAGCATTCATTTTGATGAGATGAAAGATATGCCTTTCACATTATTATTATTCATAATGAACTTTTTCCTGATATACCATCTTATTCCTACAGAAAACAGACAAAATTATGACAAAAGAGATCTTAGAAGTGATCTGGCTTCTTATCGATGGTCCCCTTCCTTGGCCTCACCCAGGTCAACCAGATTTGCACCACATACTCCAAAAACACACAATATCAACTCCGATAGAAGCACTGTACTTGCTGCAGGCAAAGTGGCTGTGACACATAGTAGAGGAAAACATATGAATGAGTTGAAAGATATTGAGGAGAACGATAATGAGTGGGAAGATTTACTGAAAGAGGAGAATGTGGGGACTACTAAGCTTTCCCTACCAACACTAAGTCCTAGGTATGACTCATACCTCAAAGCTGGTCGTAGCTCACATGAAGAAAGTGAAATGGAATCCGATATCTGTTTGAAGTTGCTGGCCATGTGTGGCAATATCGAACTAGCTCTGCGGAATTTGCAAACCACCATGCAGCAGGAGCGTGCTGATACAAGGAAGGATGCCCAGCAGCTTTGTGATTCTATCAACAGTTTGCATGAAGATCTAGTTGCAAGGATCAATAGGATGGCTAACGAGATGCGATCTTGTCCTCCTCTTTATGAGCAGAGGGTATTCTCTAAAACCTCGACTGGGTCAGCAACACTAGGCATTGATATAGTGGATGACATTAAATCTACCATTACAACTAGTATCACTGCTGCTATTTCAGATGGGTTTGCGTCTTTAGACAGGTCTTTTCATGTGGGTTTCTGTTTGCTAGCTAACAAGTCTGTGCACATGCTTGCTGATGAGTCGCGAATCCCTTGCACAAGTGTGTCTGTATCAACTCAAACAGTCCAAGATACCACCCCAGACACTCCCTCCACTTTGTTGCCACCTTCTCAAATACCTACACTGGACCCACCCCAACTCTAGTTATCACCCCATCTACAAATATCTCCCCAAGGTGCTGGAACAAGCACCTCATGCCTCCCAGCTCAGTTCCTTCCTCTCCCACCATTCCCTGTATGAATCGCTCCAATCTAGTTTCTGTCCCACCCACAGTACTGAGACAGCTTTAATGAACCACAAACAACGTTTTCTTGCCTGTAACCAGGGCCCCCTGTATCTTCTTTATCTTTGCCACCTTTGACACTGTTGACATCCTTCTCTAGCTTCTCCTTCCTCTTCCACCTGTTTGTCATACAAGTATCTCCACTTTGTCTCATTCAATGGCTTCCTGCCATTTCCTGGATATTGCAGTATTCCTCAGGGCTGTACCCTCAGTCCTCTCTTTTTCATCATCTTAGTGACACTATGTCCCAGCATGGGGTTGACTTCCATATGCAGGTAGATGGTACCTTGCTGTGTCTACCTTCCACTCCAGGACCTGTCAGACATTCAGTCCTCATTTTTTAAATGTTGATAAATTGAATTCTCTTAGTGAGAAACCTCCCAGCTGATGGTTCAGGATAGACCAGTCCATGGGATCAAGTGAACAATCTGCCCTGTTGGATGCAGTTAGTGCAGAAAATAAAAGTGTTGTATCCTTATAAACAAGCCTCCCTGCATTACATTTTCTGTGCTCAATTGGGGCTCAATCCCAGTGCTATGGTTAATGTTTCAGTCAATTCACTTTACAGTGTGTTCTGTGAAGCGCTTTGGCACGTCCTTCCGACGTGAAAAGCGCTATATCAAATGCAAGGATTATTATTATTGTTATTATTATTTCTTTGGAGGATTCTTTGAAAGTCACTGCACTTACAGTGCACTTTCAACCATTCTTCAAAATAGTCACCTGTAATTAAAATTAGATTTAATTATAATCACTTGGTGATATACCAGAGGGTACCTGGTTGTTGTCTGTGCAACCATATGCCAGGAAGAATCAACACCTTCAGGAGAAACTGAGAACATTGGAAAGGGTTTTATTTCTTAAAAACAAAGAACCGTTCTCGATGGCCCATTATGCCTTGGGAATGTTTGCCATATCCTTCAGCCTCGAATTTAATTCAGCTGTTAACCCTGCATGGCTCATGGCACTAAAAAAACGCAGTTTCAATGAGCACGTATTTTTGGAACACCTGAGCTTGTGAAACACCCAATCTAAATTGTTAGCAATAAAAGCATGAACTTACCAAACATGATCTGTGACGGTGAAGCAATATAACAGTGATTGAGCCCAAATTTAAGAAATAGCTCTTTCAGCTGTACTAATCCAGAATTTTGCATAGCCTGCAGAATAATTTTATTCTCAATGCAAGGATTTGTGCTTGTGTTTTATAACTGAGAATATTTCTGACTTGTGTTTTACAACAATTTAGAAAACATGTGTGTGACGCAATAGAAGATTAGAAATAATTTATAAAAGTGAATCTCCCCATATATTTCCAGTCTGTGAAACATTTCTAGAAAGTAGAATTTCATTGGTTACTTACTATCAATCTCGAGGTTAAAATTTATTCCAGTGTCTAAAATGGTTCATGGATGAACTTATATTGTCTGGGTTTTATTGTTGCTTGAATTGTTGCTGAAATAAAAATAAAGATATTCTCCAACATTCTAACCTGTTTGATTACAAATCAAGCAGTGCGATGCAACCTCTTCAGTATGTTTTGATATCAAGACATTAAAGATATCCACATCACTTGTCTTACTGATCCGTGAGAGTGCAAGGTTGACCTTACAGTATAGGACATATATCAAGTTGCCAAGTCCAAAACTGGATAAGGAGTGGGTTCATGTCATCATGTCTGAGATTTGCTATCCCAATTGATCAAAACTCAGTGGGAACTTTCATAACTTAGAACGATTGAACCTACATACCTCAGTTTAATGTCTTACCCGAAGGACGGCACCTTCAACGAACGATGCCGCACACCCCCAGAACTGCATTGAAGTTTGAGATTAGATGATATGAGTCCAAAGATATAACATGGGGCTTAACCCGCAACCTTCTGCTATCAATTGGATCAGGTTGACACACAAAATGGTATTGAGGTGGATACTGACACCTGGAAACCTGACACCATTTCAGTGAAGGCAATAAATGATGTGCGGTGTGAGCAGAGGCGATATGTGGACAGCCAATAATTGTTTACTCACAGACACAGTCGGTCAATCACTCTCAGTCACCTTGACGGTTTCAGTCAGTCAGAGTTAGTCACAGTCAGACTAAATACTAAAAACAAAACTAAATACCACCAGCCAAAAGTACCCCAATGTGGAGTCAGTCCTGCAGCTCAGTGGTTGGAGCGCCCGCCTCGCAAGCGAGAGACGTGGGTTTGATTCCTGGGCATGGTGAAACAACCGCTGGGCAAGTTTCCTTACTCCACACGTCCCTATCACCGAGCAGTGAGTAGGAACGCGGTCGTTAGTCGACTGGCGGATCCCTTTTCCGGCGGTAACACTTTATTAAAAACATAATCGGGTCATTCAATCCGCGACTATCTGTGGGACACCGCTGGGTGCAATTGGCTGCTGTGTGTTTTGCCGACAAAGTCCTTCACTTTACAGTAATATTCTGTGAAGCGCTTTGAGACGTCCCGAACACATGATGAGGCGCGATGGCAAACACGAGGGTTATCATTGTGCGTCCCCAGCTCGGGGGGGTGGCACAGCGGCCGGTTGGGGTTCGTGCCTTTGAAACCGTGTAAGAAACGGTCCTCAAGGGAGACAACTCGGTTACTGATGTAAATTAAATCTGTACAAATTAGACACCTGAAGCTTTGGCTTTCACCACGGAAACCAGCCCCGCCCCTGTCGCCATGGCGACCAGCCCGCACACAGGCGCCGCGGGGCTCCTCTCGGGTCCTCCCGGCCCCGCGCACAGCATTGACGTCACAGAGACCCGCGTGCGCCGCTCCTCTTCAACCAATAACCAGGTCAGTGATACCACCGGTAACCAGGTCACTAACCAGGTCACTGAGCCCACCAGTAACCAGGTCAGTGAGCCACCAGTAACCAGGTCAGTGATACCACCAGTAACCAGGTCAGTGATACCACCAGCAACCAGGTCACTGATCCCCACCAGCAACCAGGTCACTGAGCCCACCAGTAACCAGGTCAGTGAGCCCACCAGTAACCAGGTCACTGAGCCCACCAGCAACCAGGTCACTGAGCCCACCAGTAACCAGGTCACTGAGCCCACCAGTAACCAGGTCACTGAGCCCACCAGCAACCAGGTCACTGAGCCCACCAGCAACCAGGTCACTGAGCCCACCAGCAACCAGGTCACTGAGCCCACCAGCAACCAGGTCACTGAGCCCACCAGCAACCAGGTCAGTGAGCCCACCAGTAACCAGGTCACTGATCCCCACCAGTAACCAGGTCACTGATCCCCACCAGTAACCAGGTCACTGATCCCCACCAGTAACCAGGTCACTGATCCCCACCAGTAACCAGGTCACTGACCGCACCAGTAACCAGGTCAGTGATACCACCAGTAACCAGGTCACTGACCCCACCGGTAACCAGGTCACTGATCCCACCGGTAACCAGGTCACTGATCCCACCGGTAACCAGGTCACTGATCCCACCGGTAACCAGGTCACTGATCCCACCGGTAACCAGGTCACTGATCCCACCAGTAACCAGGTCACTGATCCCACCAGTAACCAGGTCACTGATCCCACCAGTAACCAGGTCAGTGATCCCACCAGTAACCAGGTCACTGACCCCACCAGTAACCAGGTCACTGATCCCATCAGTGACCAGGTGAGTGATCCCACCAGTGACCAGGTGAGTGATCCCACCAGTAACCAGGTCAGTCATCCCACCGGTGACCGTCAGTTATTCCATCAGTAACCATGTCAGTGATCCCACCAGTAACCAGGTCAGTGATCCCACGATAACCAGGTCAGTGATCCCACGATAACCAGGTCAGTGATCCCACGATAACCAGGTCAGTGATCCCACCAGTAACCAGGTCAGTCAGTAATCCCACCGGTAACAAAATCAGTGATCCCACAGGTAACCAGGTCAGTAATCCCACCGGTAACCAGGTCAGTTATCCCATCAGTAACGAGGTCAATGTGAGCAGGGGGGAAATGGTCAGGGTGAGGGGAGGGAAGGGAGGGAGCGAGGAGGGGGGAAATGGTCAGGGTGAGGGGAGGGAAGGGAGGGAGTGAGGAGGGGGTAGAGAGTCGAGAGGGGAGCTGAAGGCTCGGTCAAAGAGAAAGGTCTTGAGACCGGCCTTGAAGGAGGAAAGGGAGGAAGCGGCGAAGGCACTGGGGGATGGAGTTCCAGAGCCTCGGGGCTGAGAGGCTGAAGGCCCGACCACCGATGGTAGGACGGTTGGGGCGGGGATGTGGAGCAGACCAGAGCCAGAGGAACGGAGGGTACGGGCAGGTAGGTAGGGGGATAGTAGGTTGGAGAGGTAGGAGGGAGCAAGGCCGTGAATGGCCTTGTAGGTGAGGATGAGGATCTTGAATTCGATCCTCTGGGGGATGGGGAGCCAGTGGAGGCGAGCGAGGGTGGGAGTGATGTGGTCCCGAAGCCTGGTGCGGGACAGTACACGAGCTGCAGAGTTCTGAATATAGTGAATTCTGCAGAGTAATATAGTGAATGCGTAGTGATGATATCTGTCAGTGATCAGGCTGGTAACCAGGTCAACCAGGCCAGTAATACATAATCAGGGCATAAAGGTTGCGTGAATTGATTGTGAGAATGACATTTACAAGTAATATAAACTAGGTTTTGTAAAATTCTGTCTATTTGGGATCAGTAAATCGGCTGTTCATGATATAACTGGAAGTGACTTGGTGGCAATTTGGTGGTTCATGACCATGTATGGATGTGATTTGGTGGCAATCTCTTGTCAAAATGAAAATCTAATTTGTCTTCTCAAGCCTCATAACTTGGCTCCAGCCATAAATAGGCTGATGGATGTAATGACTCACTATTAAAGCCTGTGTTTGAAATTCCAATGCACCCCTTCTTAGATGATTCAGACTGCACAGTAGTCAATTGAGGAATTCTATAAACAAACATTTTCTTAAGTAAGATTAAAAACAGATCTATGGAGATAATCTGCAGACAAATGGTGCCATTAATATTGCTATTATAATAATGCTTGCATTTGATAGTTAATATTACCTATAAGAATATTGTTATTGTGGAATCCTGTAGTGTATTGGTTAGAGCGCTCACCTCGCAAGCCGGGTTTAATTCCCAAGCAGAGCGAAACATTAGGCAAGTTTCCTGACTCCACACGCCTCTGTTTACCTAGCAGTAAGTAGGAACCCAGTTGTTAGTCGATTGCTAGATCGCTTTTCCGGGGATAATAATCCCTTCAAAAAAATGTTTTAAAAATAATAAATTGCTCATTCAATCCACGATTGTTTATGGGATACTGCAGTGCACAATTGTCTGCTGCGTTTCACGCACAAAATATACGTATATTCTGTAAATCGCTTTTAGACTCTCACAGACATGATAAGATGCTAAATCAAATGCAAGGATTATTATTATTATAAGAAGACATAACCCAAGATTCCCAGCAGTGCATTGTGTCTGATATTTTAAGATGCAGGATTCTTAAGGTCACTCCCAGATGAAGCTGGAAAATAGACAGCAGTTGTAAGTCATGGAAACCTGTGGTTTGACAATTTTTGTTTCATTTGCCTATTTTCTAGTACATTGCGGGAAAGAATGGCAAGGAACAAATCAAAGGCACAAAAGCAGAATGATGTGTTCAAAGTGGCCAACAACAAAGCCATCTCGAAGGCCAAAGGCAAAGCCAAACCTGTAACCACCAATCTCAAGAAGGTTAGTAAATACTTTCTCATATTCTCAAAGAAACAACAAGACATTTCTGTAACTTTGCTCTCTCTCTCTCTCTCTCTCTCTGGCCCCTTTTTTATTGCCAGTCGTCAGAAGTCACAACTGTCTGTTTCCAAAACTTTACAAATTAGATGGCTTCTTTTGATGTTAACAAAAGAATGGAATGCCTTGCCTCACAGTTGGTAATTGCGTCCATGAAACATAATATTTAAAAGAAAATTAGATTCCTTGAATATTCAGTGAGCTGTTGCTTCTGAAAAGAGCTGTTCTGTGCTCGGCTCCGGCAAGAGAAATGAAGTGCAGTGAAATTGCTGGTACCACCTGATGCAAGAACTTCCTTGGCCCCCTGTACTGAATTAATTATTTTGAGGACAAGAGAGATTGAAAGGAGAGAAGGGGAAAGAATCAAAATTTAGGATTTTCAGCATACTTTCAATTGGACAAAGCACGATAATGACTAATCAAGCAAGTGGGGAAAGAAGTCATTTGAATCCATTTTCCTCCCACATGGGCCTTTTTTAGTCAGATAGATTGACAATTACATATTCAGCATTTGCCTGATGCAGGGCTCCACTTGCAGGACTGGACATAGTGTTTCGAGGTGGCAATGTCAGATACCAGATTAATAGGGATCAAAGATTAATTGTGTTAATTTAGGTCTTTTTGTTGACCAAAATGACAGGATCTAAACCTGCCAAGATCATTATAATATATAATATTAATATTATAATGTACTGTAACAAAAACAGAAGTCGCTCGTAACACTCAGCAGGTCAGGCAGCATCTATGTGAGGAACGTTTCGGGTCCATGACACTTTGTCAGAACTGGGGCATGTTGGGATGGAGAGGATTTTAAGGGCTAACAGAGGTATTATATCATCTTGGTCCCAGTCACAACTTTTCTCTCTCTGATCTGCCTGTTTCGTTGCAATCTTTTTTCCTCCCACCTTTTTGTTCTGCAGTATTAACACCTCTATTGCCCTGTTTTGTTGCAGTCCCCCCTTTGTTTTGCATCATTAACACCTCTTTAACCCACCATCCCCTGTCCTCTAACCCATTTTCTCCTTTGTCTTCCTTGCCCTGCCTCCCCCTCCCTGTTAGCCCTTAAAAGCCTCTCCCTCCCAACGTGCCCCAGTTCTGCCGAAGTATCGTGGACCTGAAAGGGTGACTCAATTTCCTTTCTGCATAGATGCTGCCTGACCTGCTGAGTGTTCCCAGCAACTTCTGTTTTTGTTTCAGATTCCCAGCATCTGCAGTATTTTGTGTTTTGTTTATAATGTACTGTATTTGATATCGCGCCTTATCTTGCCATCAAGACCTTTGAAAAGAAAATATTTGTATCAGTAATGCTGAAGTGTGGTATATTTATCTTTAGGTCGGTCTTGCCTTGTTTCTCTTCTCTTCAACTTATGTATTTTTGCAGTTTGAAGTATTGAATTGCTTCCTGCTGTTCCGAAATCTGCTGATCTGGGGATTTTTTTTATAACTTGCTGTTTCTGTCCACTTCAGTGGTTTTACTTCTCCTGTTTTACCAAAGCCATTTAATTGCTGCAGAGTGGTTAGATGTGATATTCATGAAATCATTCACCAGTCCTGTTTTCAGTTTTTCTGCCGTCAAATGCTCACAGCCGTGTCCCACAAACAGTTGGGATTGAGTTACCAAATTTCTCAAAACACTTCACAGGATTTTTTTGTGTAAAGTGACTTCTTGTAGTGACTGTGAATTTCGTAGGCTGATGCAGCAGTCAATTTGCACACAGCTGTGTCCCACAAACAGCCGGGAAGTGAATGGTCGATTTTATCTGGGGGATTGCCAGGCAGGACCCGGAGAGGGAGAGAAACTCCCTTCTCTTTTCCTCTCCACCATCTGAGCAAGCAGATTTGACAAACTGAAATTCCTTAAACATGGCTTTAATGTTAAAATGTGGAGTCCTGTAGCTCAGTGGTTAGAGCACTCGCTTTGCAAGTGAGAGACCTGAGTTCAATTCCAGGCAGGTCAGGGCGAAACCTTGGGCAAGTTTCTTTACTGCACACACCTAATAATAATACCTCCAAAAGCAATAATAAAATTGGTAATTTTCAATCTACGACTGTTTGTGGGACATTGCTGTGCGCAATTGGCTGCCGCGTTCGCCCACAAATATACAGTCAATTCACTTTACAGTGTGTTCTGTGAAGCGCTTTGGGACGTCCTCCCGACGTGAAAAGCGCTATATCAAATGCAAGGATTATTGTTATTATAATGCCATTTTCCCCATTGAGTAACAGCGTCCGAAAACCTTGTTTTTTTAATGTGTCTTTTTTCTCCACACCCCATCAGATTCTATTTTTGTATCAGTTCTGCTCTGGCAGGCACACCTTGTACTTGTGCTTTTGACATAGTTGTGGACTGGCTTCCTCTAACTCACCTCTTTTTTGTTTGCATTTGACTGTTTTATTAGGTGAGATTATTCACTCTCGATCCACTATCAGTTGGTCAGTTGATGAATTGTTACCATAGTAGCTCTAATGGTACAGCTTTATTGTGTGCACTTTTGAAATCACTTGGATTTGTGTTTTAAAAACTAAAGTATGTCAAATGTCACAATTTTTGAGCTTCTCCTCACCCGCTGCCAATTATACAGCTCCCTCGGCCAACACCACCGCCAAAATAAATATTACTTACACTTGTACCCCACAAAAATAATTATATTCAAAATTTTTTTGAGCTTTGGTACTTTAATTCCTCTCTCAACAATCCACACTCACTGCACATTATTCTCTTCACATCCCACTCACTGCATGTCATTCCCTTGCACCACTCACTTAATTCATCCTTGCTCTCCACTGCATGTCATTATCTTTCTCTCCACACATCCCACTCACTACACGCCATTCCCTCACTGCTCTTGGATCCTTGGAGCTGCTTCATCTCTCAGATTTGATTCCAATGCCCTCCTCGCTGGTCTCCTAGCTCCGCTATCCACAAAATCCAGATTCAGAACTTCGCTGTCCGTATACTCACCCGCTCTAAACTCCGTACCCGAATCAGACCAGTCCTCGCCAGGATCACTGGCTTCCTATCTTAACACACTCGTCTCCAAATCCCGTCATGCCCTGGCACCTCCCTATCCCTCCGACCTGCCTACTCTCCACCACCACCTTCTCTTCGCTGGCTCCGACATCCTGCATGTCCCTCATCCCCCTCTGCTCCCCCATTGGCGGCCGTGCTTTCAGCCACCATGCCCCTGAAACTATGGAAGTCTCTTCCTAAATCCCCCTGCCTTGCATCCTCCTTCCCCATCTTCAGATCATACCTGAAGACCTTTCTCCTCAACCATGCCTACAGTCACCTCCTCCCTCTACCCGGCTCAGTGTCAACTGCCGCTGTTAAGTGTTCTGAGACGCTACCCTGCCTGAACAGCGCGATATCAATGAAAGTTGTTAAATTTAAGGAAAACAGCCCTGTGATTCCTAGACTGGTTGCATCCTAACTGTAGAAGTCATTACCACCATTGCCACCTACGCTCGGTTGACTCCGACCTCCTGCACATCTCTTGTCCCGTCTGCTCCACTATCGGGGCATTGCTTTCAGCTTCTACGCCCCAAAGCTTTGGAAATGTCTCCCTCAATGCCTCCGTCTTGCCCCACCTCCTTTTTCAGATCATGCCTGAAGACTTCAACCACTTACGGTTACTTTCTCCCCAGCTTGGACTCAGGCTGTTAAGCGCGCCGAGACATTACCCTGTGTGAAGGGTGCTATATAAATTCAAGTTGGTGGTGGTGGTACCTTCAATGGAGTTGATAGGGCTGAGGATCAGGCTTCTTTGGCCTATTCTTCACTTTATATTATTTAGCTACAGTTTTTTCAAGAGATGCCTTTGATTCAAGTATTCAAAATCCTATTAATTCAAGTACAAATCGTGTCATTGCTGCTTTTGTTGACAGGCACTGCTGTGTGTCAGGCTGTTGACATCACATAGTGCTCGCTTGGCATACATTCTCCCCACATCGCACACTGCATTGTAGCACTGTACCCAAGACTCTCGCGCTGACTCAGATGAAGCTTTTTCAATGACTTTTACCATCTTTTACCGTCCTGCTAATCCTGTAAACCAAAGCTCCAAAGGGTTGAGCGGACAGTCTTTGGGAAGCTTGCCAGACAGTGCTATTAATGGCAGGCTGTGCAGTTTTAGCTGGTTAATCTCCAGCAGTAGTACCCAAATGTACACTCTGGTGTCCCTAAGCCTTGCTTCTTTCCAATCTGTACCTTATACTGTGGAATTAACAAAAAGTGCGTCCCTCCAGGGAGAGAGTGGAATACACATTCCACTCCAGACACAGGAAAATTTGTAAGTAGCATACATATGTGGAACTCTGTCTGGTTTGGATATTTTTAAGCATGGTAATGGGTTTCTACAGGTGTCAGACACTTGGCTGATCTCAAATAATTATAAACCATTTTCTGCTCCTGCACAGCTTTTCATTCCTTCTGTCTTTCCGCTTAACAGTTGAGTCACAAAACCAGCCTTTAGCAGTGTGGGTGGATTTTGTATTTGAACTGGATTAAAGCCATTGGTTTCTGCTTACTCAATGACATTTTAGATGATTGAAAGTTTCTCTAAATTGAGCATAAAAGCAGCCATTGAAAGATTTGCTGGGTAGGGAGGAAACTGCTCAGGACTTTTACGAACAGAACATTCCCTGTAGCATTCAGCAATTTATCGATTAATACGGCGATAGCATTTCTCCGTTTGAGGTTGAAGCTTGTGTTGAGGTGTTTATGACTGTTTTATCTTTCCGCTCCTTCCTGTTAGACGTTAACTGAAATAGAGTAGCATGACCTCGCAAGCTAATGCTTTCATTGTTCTCTCCCAGTGCCTCTCCCCAGTGTGTGTTAATACTTTTACTGGTTTGTTTTATTAATAGCACTCAAGCCAATTATCTATTTGCATTTGTGAAACTGTGCGACCTCTACTGATGGTATTCTATAATAATAATCTTTGCATTTGATATATATAGCGCCTTATCACGTCTTTGAGATGTCTCAAAGATCTTCACAAAATATACTGTAAAGTGAATTGACTGTACATTTTGTGGGCGAAACGCAGCAGCCAATTGCGCACAGCAGTGTCCCACAAACAGTCGTGAATTGAGTGACCAAATTATTATTGTTTAAAAAAAATTGTGTTTTTGAAGGAATTATTATCCTTGGAAACGCGATGCACTAATTGACTGACAACTGGATTCCTACTCACTGCTAAGTAAACAGAGGCTTGTGGAGTAAGAAAACTTGCACAATATTTTGCTCTGCCGGGAATCAAATCCAGGTCTTCTCGCTTGCAAGGCGAATGCTCTTAACCACGAAGCTACAGGAATCCATTCTGTGGGCAGTCTGCTTGTCATCAGAGTAGATTTCTGTTCCCAGATTGATTTATTTGTTTCATTGAGTGAATGGGAGCAGTGTTTTGCTTGAATCATTTTATCCAGTGGTTGTCTAGGAGCTTATAAAAGATGACTTCACTCTTGGACTTCTTTTTCACAATTTGGCAATTTCTGGAAAAAGCAATTGACCATTTTGTGAATTTGACAGATTCAAAGTTAGCAAACAAATCACAAAACTCACAAAAAAATCAGACTACATCTTGCATTTAGATTGCATCTTTTACATAATGTAACATCTTGGAACACTATACAGAGATGGTGGGGTCCTTGAGCAGGGAGTGGGGAAGAGGCATGGGCCTAAAATTGAAAATAACGAGGGAGGGAGGTTAAGGGAGGAAGTTCCAAGTTCCAGGTGGTGGGAGCACAGTAGCTGAAGGCTTTTGCCAATGATGGTGGAGCGGAGGACCCAGCTTTGCTGAACAGAGGAGACAAGCAGAGGAAGACGATAAAGAAGACAAGCCTGGAGATGATCATAGAGGTAGAGAGTGTTTGAAGAGATTAGTAGGTGAGGGAGAGTATCATAAAATTGATATAGGAGCCTAGCGAGGATGAGGGTGGTGGGAGTGTGAAACTTTGTGAAGGTAAGGATGTGGGTAGCAGTATTAGATGACCGAGAGCTGGTGGATGGGGAAGCTGCGGATGCCAGTGAGGAGGCCATTTGAAAAGTCGATTCTGGAAGTGACGAACCTGTGACTGTCCTGTTTCAGGCATGTGATAGTCGAGGTGGATAAGGTGGGGATAGGCAAAGGTGGACAAAGTGGCAAAGTTGCAGAAAGGTTTTGGTCAGGGAATAAATGTGAGTGGGAGGAAAGAGCCAAGACAAACTCAAAAGCCATGGTTAAATATTGATTCAGTGAGTTGCAGAGGGAGGTTCAGGAGGTCTGAGCCAGAAGCAAGGAGTCATTGGCAGGAGCTAAGGAGGATGGCTTCTATTTTTTCAGTTGAGGAGTCCTGTAGCTCAGTGGTTAGAGCACTCACCTCGCAAGCGAGAAACCTGGGTTTGATTCCTGGCAGGGCCAAACCTTGGGCAAGTTTTCTTACTGCACACGCCTGATAATAATCCCTCAAGAAAAAAACAACTGTTTGTGGGACACTGCTGTGAGCAATTGGCTGCCTCGTCTTGCCCCAAAATTTAGTCAATTCACTTTACAGTATATTCTGTGAAGCGCTTTGAGACGTGTAGAAGACATGTTTTGATTTATGGAGGATGGGGTATGTGGCTCGATGGTCAATGACTTTAAATAGTTTTTATACTGTGATTTTCAAGACAACTTGAAGGTTTCCATGGCAGCTGAGTTGCTATGGATACATTGACCGCTACTCAGGTTGGAGTGATTAGTTATAGATATCATGGGCAGTAATAAAATGGACAACCGCATCACCCTATAATAGTTAGGAAGTAAGTAACTGCGACCCACTGCCTCATAGCTTGGAAGAGAGATTATTTTAAAAGCATTTATTCAGCGACAATGAGATCCTTTCAGTCTCTTTTTTTTGATGAATGCACTTTGGGCTGTTTTGCTGTCTTCTCTGTTTGCACATTGGCACTTGCTTTGAGGAATGTTCCCAAATTTGTATAAAGCAAATCCAGCCTCGAGTACTGTTCTCTGCCTCTTGTAATGACCTTTAATAAGCTTTTGTTAATGACTTACATAGTTAAGCTGTTTTAAGGGAGAGGAGGTGGCTCTCAGTGTACCAGTGTACCTTTAGAGGTGAACTCTATCTTTCTGCTTCCACCCTCAACTCCAGGACTGCTGTCCTGACAGACTGCCTGTCGGACATCAAGTCCTGGATGAGGGCAAATTTCCAACAGTTGAATGTGAACAAGACTGAAGCCGTCCTGTTTGGCTCAGCCAGCGCCTCAGCCTCTGGCAGCATCAACCTCCATGGTTACACACTACAACTCACCAGCCAGTCAGGAACCCCGGTGTCTTGTTCAACCCTCAACTATCTTTTCTTCCCCACGTCCAAGCCATGACCCGCTCTGCCTTCCCTCACCTTCGTAACATCGCCCGACTCCGCCACTACCTCACCCCTCAGGCCACTGAAACTCTTGTTCATGCCTTCATCACCTCCAGGCTCGACTATGCAAACGCCCTCCCTGCTTGTCGGCCTTCCCAACTCCTCCCTCCACAGGCTACAGATAATCCAGAACTCTGCAGCCTGTGACCTCTCCCGCACCAAACTCCGTGACCCCATCTCCCCCATTCTTGTCCGACTCCATTGGCTCCCTATCCTTCAGCGGATCCAGTTCAAGATCCTGGTCCTCACATACAAATCCCTCCATGGCCTCCCCCCACCATGCCTCTGCGACCTCCTAACCCCCTACCAACCCGCCCGCTCCCTCGGCTCAGCCGGCTCTGGCCTGCTCCACGTCCCCCAACCCATCCGCCCCATCATTGGTGGGTGACCCTTCAGCCACTGCCCCCAACCTCTGGAATTCCATCCCCCAGTCACTCCACCTCATCCCCTCCTTAGCCTCCTTCAAGTCCCGCCTCAAGACCCTTCTCTTCGACCATGCCATCGGCCACCCCCCTTCCCCTCCCTTCTCCCCCCCTGACCCCAGCTCGGGTCTGAATTGCTGTACACTGTCCAGCGCCTTGGGATGTTCTCCCGACATGAAAGGCGCTATACAAATGTAATCTTGTTGTTGTTGAACATCTTTGCAGCTGTCACTGTCTCTGAATGAGAGTGCACAACTTAAATGGATTATGGTTCAGGTAAGGTATGTGAGGCCCTCTATATCAGCTATCTACATTGAGCTTTTTAAATGTTTGTTTCTGAACAGGTTAATATCGTGAACAGAGAAAAGGTCGCAAAAATCAACAAAGCATTCACAGAAGTACAAAAAGAAGTTAAAAATTTATCCAAAGATATACCAAAAGTTTCAAAGAAAGCAGTTCAGGTAAAAGCCTCTTTTATTCTAATGAATCCTCAATAGGTTACTGAACGTGCCTGACCATAAACCTTATACATCTCCACCTGGCAATATACTGTGTGTGTCAGCCTGGATTAGCACTCTCACCTAATTCAGAAGGTTGCGGGTTCAAACCCCACATCGGGAATTTGAACTCATATAATCTAAGCTGAAACTCCAATACAGTGTAGTGGGGTGCATATTGTCGGATGTGCCATTCTTCGGATGTAACATTGTGCAGATGTTCATAGGTCTTGCATGCCTTTTCAGGTGGATGTTAAAGATCGCATAGTACCATCTGAAAAGAAGGGAATTTCTCCCAGTGTCTGGGGCCAACAATCCCCCAAATTAAATTAGTCATTCACTTTATGGCTGTGTTCAAACTGGCTGCCGTGTTCGCCTACAATATACACAATCACTGCACTTTTCATTAAATCCCGTGAAGTACTTTGAGACGTCCTCTCAAAGACACTATATAAAATGTAGGGATTATTTTATTTCATAAGCTGGTAGACAACTGACATTTCTGCTAATGGACAGGAATGTTTCAATGTGTGCATGTGAGAGAGATCATTGAATGGTAACTAATCTTCAATTTGGGAAAAGCTGGAGACTTTGTCCCATTACCCTGTCCCGTGAAGTCTTTAAGCCAGCATGGGCCAACAGCGGCCCATGGGACGTTCACCAGGGAGGGAGGGAGGGAGCAGAAGTTGGAATGTTGGAAATGGTCTCAGGTCGGATAAAATTGCCGGCTGGGCTGGATGTGGCCCGCGGGCTGTCAGCTTGCCGAGGCTGGAGTGTGGCCCATGGATCTTTCTCAAATAGGCACTCTGGCCTGTGGCAACCAAAAAATTGGACCACCTCCTCTTAAGCCATCATCCTATACGAAGGGCGTTGTATAAATGCATATTGTTGTTCAAAGAAGAAAGTACAGGGCACCCAGTGGCGGAGCTGGGCAATGTTGCGGAGGTGGGTGAAGGCAGAGCGGGTCATGGCACGGATATGGGGGAGAAAGGGCAGTTGAGGGTCGAACAAGACGTTCAGTTCCTGACTGGCTTGGTGAGGTGGAGTAAGATGCTATGTCAAATGCAGGGATTATTATGCTTATAATAACATCCTCGGCAACTATTTCATAAGTAGCTCAACTTTGGGGGAAAAAAACTGTTGAAATATTGAAAATGCAATGGAATAACAACTTACATTTATAAAACGCCTTTCAAACGGGATAGGGTCCTGGAACCCTGTTATGAAGTATTTCACTAAAACATGGCTGTGTGTGTTGGGCAATTTGGGTTTAGACCAAGACTTTAACTTGTCCAAAACACATGGGCAATTCCCTGGCGCATCGCCTGTGTGCAGAACATGCATGAAGTGATGACAGTGGTAACCTGATATTCAGAAGTTGATGATTATGATCTTCCCGCCCCTCCCCCTCCCAAGCCATTCCCGTGTTGTCTGTAGATGTTTGTGTGGTGAGCTGGAGGTGCTGTCTGGCGATCGCTCCCTACTCCAGTGCTGGTTGGGAATTTATGAATCACAGCTGTTTGTTAACGGATCACCACTGCAGCAGTGTTTGATCTCGAATGGTGAGAAAGGTCATAGAAACTAAGTAACTGAACCTTTTACACGTTTCCACTATGCCCGATGAACCCATCTGACTACTGTCCATTAATTACTTGGATTACCAAATTGCTTCAGCTGATTTCAAGCATGATATCTTCATGGTGACACTTTTATAACATTTGATGTGGGAAAAGAAATCAGCTTTTGATCATGACAGTTCCTCTATTTCTGAATCTGGGCCATATAGATAAGGAAATGTGTGTGATTTCAACCAGGTGAGATTATGTGCTACCTACCTCTGTATTTACTCTGTTACCTCTGTTTCGCCCGCAAAACACATAGTCACTACACTTTAGTGTATCCTGTGAATACTTTGAGACATCTGGAAGACGTGATAAGGCACTATATCAAATGCAAGGATTATTATTATTATCTCATTGCCTCAATCCCTCCACCTCACCCTCTACCTTAAGATCTACCTCTTCGACTGCACCCATGTGACCTCCCCCTCCCCCTTTTCCCTTGCTCGGTCTAACCCCACCACCTCATGGTGCTTCGAGAAGTGACCCATCACAGCTATCTAGTTACCGGCCCATCTCAAATCTCCCCTTCCTATCCAAGGTCCTTGAGAGAGCCGTTGCCTCCCAGCTTCGCTCTTTCCTCTCCTCTCACTCGCTCCATGAGCCCCTCCAATCGGGTTTCCATGCTGCCCACAGCTCAGAAACTTCTCTGGTCAAGGTCACAAACGACATCCTGACCATGTGTGACCAGGGCTCCCTCTGCCTCCTCGTCCTCCTCGACCTTTCCGCCGCCTTTGACACCGTGGACCACTCAATCCTCCTCCACCGCCTCTCCTCCCACCTCAACCTTCAAGGTCCTTGACTGGTTCAGGTCCTACCTTTCACACCGCTTCCACTTCGTTGCGGCAAACAGCTCTTCCTCCAGCCCCGCACATCGTGTGATGTTCCTCAGGGTTCTGTCCTCGGTCCCCTTTGGTGACATCATCCGCAGAAATGGGGTAAATTTCCACATGTATGCGGATAACACCCAACTCTATCTCTCTGCCTCCACCCTCAACTCCAGGACTACTGGCATCCTGGACGAGGGCCAGCTTTCTTCAACTCAACGTCAGCAAGACAGAGGCCCTTATGATTGGCTCGCGCCAGCGCCTCCGCACCTCAGGCGCTGGCAGCATCAGCATCCATGACTGCACACTCAGCCTCACTAGGCCAGTCAGGAACCTGGGTGTCTTGTTTGACCCTTTCTTTGTTTGATCCTTTCTCCCCCACATCCGTGCCATGACCGGCACTGCCAACCACCACCTCCGCAACATTGCCAGACTCTGCCACTGCCTCACTCTCAGACTGCCGAAACCCTCACCCACATCAAGGCTTGACTATGGGAACTCCCTCCTCATCGGCCTTCCCAACTCTTCCCTTCACAAGCTGTGGATCATCCAAAACTCTGCAGCTCGTGTACTCTCATGCACCAGGCTCAGTGACCCCATCACTCCCACCCTCCCTGACTCCACTGGCTCCCCATCCCCCAGAGGATCGAGTTCAAGATCCTCGTCCTGACCTTTAAGGCCATCCATGGCCTTCCCCCACTCCCTCCGTTCAGTGGGCTCTGGTCTGCTCCATGTCTCCCACCTGACCCGCCCTACCATCAGTGACCGGGCTTTCAGCCTCTCTGCCCCCACACTCTGGAACTCCATCCCACGGTCCCTTCGCCTCGCCTCCTTCAAGGCCGGTCTCAAGACCCTTCTCTTCGACCGTGCATTTGGTCAACCTTCCACCTTTCTGCCTTCCCTCACCCCTACATCACCCCTCCCCAATGCTCGGGCCCCGACACCTGACTGTTCTGCGCTTTGGGACGTCCTCCCGATGTGAAAGGCGCTCTATAAATGTAATTTTGTTGTTGTATCCTGCACGAATGATGCTATATAAATGCAAAATGTTGTTGCTTATTGATCCTGGGTAAAGGTTGTAAAGGAATTGCCAGGACATTAGATTGTAGAGACTTACCCCAGAACTAGAAATTAGTGGATTTTGACTGCTCCATGTCAATTACGGGAACTCCCTCCTCATCGGCCTTCCCAACTCTTCCCTTCACAAGCTGCAGATCATCCCAAACTCGGCAGCTCGTGAATAATTAGTTCACTGCTAATATGTCAGTATTTTGCTTTTGGTTGCAGATTGCCAAACCACCACCTGCTGAACCCCTTAACGTGGATGCTGCCGTTCAGATGTTCTCTCAGCTGTAAATTGAATAATTACTGTAAATGGACAAGTCAGCGTGTAAATAAAAATGTGCGAGGATTAGGCTTCATCTTCCTTCTTCTGTCAAAACTCTGGTGGTTGCTTTACATGAATGGAGAATCCGTTCGGTGACATCAGAGCCACTTGGAGCGATTGTGCGTTCAAGAGCAAATCGTAAGCCTTAGTGTGGAGAATCCCAAGGTCACGTTTTGGGGGAAAATTATATTAATTAAAACAGAAAATGTTGGAAGTGCAAAAGTTGCTTGGGGATCAGAGACAAAGATGTGTAAATATCAACATTTTCTGTTTATTTCAGATGCATCAGATTTTTGTTCTTTATAATCCCTTTTTAAATCTTGTATGGCAATGTTAATCACAGGACTGATTCAAAATGACTTTTAACCAATAAATTTTCAATAACTAATCTCCGATTTGCTTGACCCTTTACTATGCATTGGACACTCTAGGTTTTAGCACCAGTGAAAAATTTAAAACAGAACATTTTGGACATGGAAACATGCATGGGGATTAACCAACTCAAGTGCAGGAC
Organism: Callorhinchus milii; assembly: GCF_018977255.1. Classification (NCBI taxonomy): domain Eukaryota; kingdom Metazoa; phylum Chordata; class Chondrichthyes; order Chimaeriformes; family Callorhinchidae; genus Callorhinchus; species Callorhinchus milii. The sequence goes on from NW_024704743.1 coordinate 91,187,798, forward strand.
CTCTGAAAACAACAACAAATTACATTTGTATAGCGTCTTTCTATACAGGAGGATGTCCCAAGGCGCTGGACAGTCAGGGATCTCCACACGAGCAGAGGGTTTGTCCATGTTTTATGATATTTTGCAGGTTTTACATTCTGCTATTTTACCACATTTTGATGAACAATACAAAGTCTGTATTGGTGCTCCATTGTTACCTTTGACAAAAAAAAATTCTTCCCCTCTGTTGGAAGTCAATGATAATATATAATAATAATAATCCTTGCATTTGATATGGCGCTTTTCACGTCTTCTAGATGTCTCAAAGCGCTTCACAGAATAGACTAAAGTGAATTGACTGAATATTTGTGGGTGAAACACAGCTGCCAATTGTGCATAACAGTGCCCACAAACAGTCATGGATTGAAAATGACCAATTTTTTGTTTTGGAGGGATTATTATTAGGCGTGTGGAGTAAGGAAACTTGCTCAAGGTTTCGCCCTGCCTGGAATTGAACCCAGGTGTCTCGCTTGCAAGGCGAGTGCTCTAACCACTGAGCCACAGCACTCCTATGATTGACTTTTGTAGTTCTCATGGATGTTTCTATGGCAGGCAATTGATTGCAAAATAGATGAAGAGACAAAATACAGAACTCCAGGCCAGTCACGTCCTGGAGCAGACCCAAGACTACACTATTTATATAACACAAAAATTCATAGCTGTAATCAATAGTGCTCAGTGCAAAGCATGATGAGACATTTGATCTTAAGCGAGAGGATAATTAAAGTGAGCCACAGAGAACAGTTAACTGGCAGGATTGACTGGCAGATGTTGATCATAATCTCATGGTTTTGGTCAGGCAGGAAGAGTTAAAGGTCCATTCACCGTTGGATTATATATTGAAATCTTACACCTAGGGAACCCTGCATGAAGCAGCAGTGACAATTTAACAGATTGCACATTGTAACAATGCCCTTTGGGAATCTTGTTTAATGGTTCAATTTGTTACAAACTAAATTCAGCCAATGGTTTAGGATGTGTTAAGGCACCCATTACAGTCTGAGTGTAAATCACGCACTGAACAGCTTGTATGGTCACATCAATTATAATGTGAAATGTAAAGTGTTTTGTAAAACATATGAATTGTAAAATCCTGCACAATACATCTGCCCAATGTAATGATTATTTAAGTTGTACACAATACTGTAAGGATGTTTTTAATCATTTGAATGCCAGTGATTAGCTAACACATCAAGAGTTTGTTCTGCTGAGGCTCACAATTAACCTTGTGTGGAAATGACGCACTGAAACATCATTGAAAGACTAAACTCATCCTTTTAAACGTGTGGCTGCCACTATCTTCAGTTACATAGAATGTACAGCATGGAACCCGGTCATTTAGGATGTTTATATTCCACACGAGTGAGAAACCGGTCATTTGCTGACGTTTATATTCCACATGAGTGTGTATATTCCACTCCTGCATGCAGTCCTGTAGCTCAGTGGTTACAGCAATCGTCTCTCAATTGAGAGACCCCCGCAATCGGTTTGATTCCCAGGCAGGGCAAAATGTTGGGCAACTTAGCTTACTCCACATGCCTCTGTTTACCTAGTAGTAAGGTAAGGCGGAGTCCTGTAGCTCAGTGGTTAGTGGAATCCTGTAGCTCAGTGGTTAGAGCACTCGCTTTGCAAGGTTGGGCAAGTTTCCTTACTCCACACATCTAATAATAATCCCTCCAAAAACAAACAAAAAAAAATTGGTCATTTTCAATCTACGACTGTTTGTGGGACACTGCTGTGTGCAATTGGCTGCCACGTTCGCACACAAATATGCAGTCAATTCACTTTACAGTATATTCTGTGAAGCGCTTTGGGACGTCTAGAAGACATGAAAAGCGCTATATAAAATGCAAGGATTATTATTATTAGTAGTAAGTAGGAACCTGGTTGTTAGTCGATTGGCAGATTGCTTTTCCAGGACAAATAATTCTTTTAAAAAAAACTGAATCCATGACTGTTCATGGGACACTGCTGTGCGCAATTAGCTGCTGTGTTTCACTCACAAAATATAGAGTCAATTTACAGCATATTCTGTGAAGTGCTTTGAGACATTGAGGACGTGAAAAGGCTCTAGATCAAATGCAAGTATTATTATTTTCCTCTACCCGTCTATTCCATTCTCCCTCATGTACGCATCAAGTTTTCTCTTAACTACTTTGATTTTTTTGCTTGAACCACAAATTCTAGCAGTGAGTTCCACATTCTCACCACCGTCTGCGTGAAGAAGTTCTTTCTAAACTCCCCATTGGTTCTACTACTTACTACCTTTTTATGCTCTAGTTTTGGACTCACCAAAAAGTGGAAACAGTATCAACATTCCCTTTGTTAAATTACTTTCATAATGTTTAACACATCTATCAGGGTCCCCTCTCAGTCGACTCAACTTTAGAGAGAAAAGCTGCAATCTTTCTTGATGAGGTATCCACTCATTCTCTATCCAATTCTACATATCCTTGCTTGTGTTCTGGTCCCAAGAGTAACTGGAAAACAAATAAGCTATTTTATTTTTTTCTAAAAAGTGAAAGACAGTTCTAAAATAAAATTAAAATCATAATAGGAGGGAGAGAGAATGGTGACAAAATAGGAAAGAGAGAAACCAAAGCTATTTTATTTCTAAACATTTATTATAGTTTAAAGGAGCTAATTTACGATCAAGACATTTGTTCTCTACGTGTGAATAGTAGTACAATAATGTTCGCACTATTTATATTTGCCTACAAAAAAAGTCACCACACTTTACAGGAAATCCTATAGTGTTTTGATGTGATAGCTGCTATATCAAACGAAAGGTTTAGTATTATAATAACTTTTAAGATTTGCAGTATCATCTTGAGCTAAAACCTCAAAACACAAGAAACTCCAGAAAGGCTGGAATTATCTGGCTCTACCAGCTTTCTAAGGGTTAAAATGCACTACTTTCATAAAGCTTTTAGAGACTTGGCATAAGAAATCAATGTTGTGGGAACTTCCATCGTTTAACAGTAAAACAATTAAATGTGGATGTACCAGCTACCTCTGTTAATATTTAGAAACAGATTGACCTGGATAAGAGTTGCGTAACAGCTGTGAAAAGGGGAAAGGCACACATGAAAAAGGGAGTAGCTGTTCAGGACTGTCCAGCAACATTCGTCCATTCAGTGTCCCAATAAGATAACGCTATCATTGCTGTGCACAAGCTGTGGGTATATACCATTTAAAACCACACCCTTGGAACACAGAAATAAATATTTTGTTCATTTGGTATGCAGAGATGCACTGAGAGAAAAAAACATTATTTGAACAAGTATAGGGGTTTGTTTTTGACACACTGTTTAAAATTTACACCTCAACACTGTTATTGGTATTTATAATTGGTAATTTTGCTGTTTGTCCTTTCCCACTAAGCATTTCAAATATTTTCTGCTAAACAAAATTCAGGTTGCTATTAATTTACTAATTATTATTGTGTTATTTATATAGAGATGCTAATTGAATCTTCACCACGAAGAGTAGACTGCCCTAGATTTATTAACTTGTGCTAGAGTGAGAATATCAGTGGTAATAAAAGGATACAACAACATTACATTTGTTTTACGTCGGGAGGATGTCCCAAGGCGCTGGACAGTGTACAGCATTTCAGACCCGAGCTGGGGTCAGGGAGGGAGAAGGGAGGGGAAGGGGCTGACTGATGGCATGGTCAAAGAGGAGGGTTTTGAGGTGGGGCTTGAAGGAGGCTGAGGGGGCGAGGCAGTGATTGGGGGATGGAATTCCAGAGGTTGGGGGCAGAGTGGCTGAAGACTTCTAAGGGTGGGACGGGTGGGTCGGGAGACGTGGAGCAGGCCAGAGCCGGCTAAGTGGAGGGAGCGGGCAGGTTGGTAGGGGGTTAGGTGTCGCAGAGGTAGGGTGGGGCGAGGCCTTGGAGGGCTTTGGAGGTGAGGACCAGGATCTTGAACTGGATCCTCTGAAGGATAGGGAGCCAGTGGAGTCGGGTGAGAGTGGGGGAGATGGGGTCATGGAGTTTAGTCCGGGAGAGCACACGGGCTGCAGAGTTCTGGGTTATCTGCAGCCTGCGGAAGGAGTTGGGAAGGCCGACAAGCAGGGAGGGTGTTTGCATAGTCGAGCCTGGAAGTGATGAAGGCATGAACAAGAGTTTCAGTGGCCTGAGGGGTGAGGTAGTGGCGGAGTCGGGCGATGTTACGGAGATTAACTGTTGTAAATGCTCAACACTGGTTATAACTGAGGATAGCAAAGCGCATTATAGAGAATGCAGGAGTGATCTTAAAAGAGTGATAAGACAGGCTAAAAGATCGCATGAGAAGAGATTAGCAGGTAACAAAGGAATCCTAAAATATTTTACAAGCACATAAAGGAAAAAAGGTTAGTTAAAGGTAGGGTGGGGCCAATCAAAGACAATGACGGCAATCTTGTTGCGGAGGCAGAGGGCATAGCTGATGTACTGAACGAGTAGTTTGCATCTGTCTTCACAACGGAAATGGATGCCCCAAATGCCGCAGTATTGGATGAGAAGGTAGAGGAAATAGATCAGATTACTATAGACAAGAGAGGAAGTTCTGAAAAGATTGACTGGGCTCAAAATTGATAAGTCACCAGGACCAGATGGGTTTCACCCAAGGTTGCTGTGGGAGATACGGGTTCAAATAGCGGAGGCTTTGGCCATTATATTTCAATCTTCATTGGACACAGGAGTGGTGCCAAGAGACTGGAGAGTGGCTAATGTTACCCCCTCTACAAAAAGGGGCAGAAAGACAAACCCGGAAATTACAGGCCAGTCAGCCTAACTTCGGTAATAGGAAAACTACTGGAGACCATAATCCGGGACAGAATAAATCTCTACTTAGAGGAACACGAGGTAATTAGAGACAACCAACATGGATTTGTTAAAGGCAAATCTTGCCTAACAAATCTAATAGAATTTTTTGAAGAGGTGACTGCGAGGGTTGATGAGGGAAATGCGGTGGACGTTATTTACATGGATTTCAAAAAGGCTTTTGACACAGTACCGCATAAGAGATTAATAAAAAAATTAGAGGCCCACGGTATTAAGGGGACAGTGGCAGTTTGGATTAAGAACTGGCTGAGTGACAGAAAGCAGAGGGTGGTGGTTAATGGGTGTTTCTCGAAATGGAAGGAGGTGTGCAGCGGTGTCCCCCAGGGATCGGTATTGGGACCACTGCTCTTTCTAATATATATTAATGATCTGGACTTGGGCATAGAGAGCACTATTTCCAAGTTTGCAGATGATACAAAGTTAGGTAGGGTAGTAAATAGTGAGGAGGACTGTAACCAACTGCAAGCAGACATACACAGAATGGTGGAATGGGCTGACATGTGGCAGATGGATTTCAATGTGGATAAGTGTGAGGTGATACACTTAGGTAGGAAAAATGATAGGAGGCAATATAGACTTGGTAGCTCAATCTTAAGGGGGTGAACGTACAGAGAGATCTGGGTGTTCAAGTAAGCAAATCATTAAAGGTAGCGGGGCAGGTAGATAAGGCAGTAAAAAAGGCATTTGGTGTACTGAGCTTTATTAGTAGGGGCATAGAGTATAAGAGTAGGGAGGTTATGGTTAATCTATACAAAACACTGGTTAGGCCTCAGCTGGAGTACTGCGTCCAGTTCTGGGCACCTTACTTCAGGAAGGACATTAAGGCACTGGAAAGGGTGCAGAGGAGATTCACGAGAATGATACCAGGAATGGGGAACCTTAGCTATGAGGACAGGCTGGAGAAGTTAGGACTTTTCCCATTAGAGCAGAGAAGGTTACGCGGGGACCTGATAGAGGTCTTCAAGATCATGAAAGGTTTCGACAGGCTAGATAGGGAAAAGCTGTTTCCGCTGGTAGGTGTGTCTGTGACCCGTGGTCACAGTCTTAAGATATCTACCAAAAGAAGCAGAGGGGAGGTTAGAAGAAATGTTTTCACTCAGCGAGTTGTTCGAATTTGGAATGATCTGCCTGAAAGGGTAGTGAAGTCCGATTTGATAACAGCTTTTAAGAGAGAACTGGATAGGTATCTGGGGAAGACAGGTTTGCAGGGTTATGGGGAGAAAGTTGGTGAGTGGGGTTAATAAAAGCCAGTTGCTCTGTCAAAGAGCCGGCACAGACTCGATGGGCTAAATGGCCTTCTTCTGTGCCATAACATTCTATGAATAACTGTTCTAGGTAAAATAATCTGAAACACTATTTTTACATCGTTCATGTGGCTCACAATTAAAACTGCTTAATTTTTGTAAAGCTAGTGCCCTGTGTAAAATGTGTAGTCCCAAATTATATGTGTGGCTCAGTGGAAGCACTCTCACCTGAGTTAGAAGGTTGTGGGTTTAAGCCCCATGTGGAGACTTGCAATCACAGTGTCCGAGATGGCACTCCAATGTAGTGCTGGGGTGTATTGCATTGTCGGAGGTCCTGCCTGCCTGTTCCGATGGCCATTAAGGATCCCATGGCATTTATCGAAAAAAGGGAGTGTCTCCGGACCAACAAATCCCCAAAATAAAATTGGTCACTGATGCCAGACCTGTTTGTTGGATATTGCTGTGTACAAACTGGCTGCTGCATTTCACCCACAAATGCACAGTGCAAAGTACTTTACAGTATATCCTGTGAAACGCTGAGATGTCTCGACGACAAAAGTCACTATCGAATGCAAGGATTATTATTTTAAATTCTAGATGTAATTCCTGGTTCTGAAACTACAGAACTCTATTCCTCAATACCTCAGTCTTATCTCCTCCTTCCCCATCTTCAGATCACATCTGAAGACCTTCCTCTTCGACCAAGAACTGCTTTGTTCAATTTATATACCACTTTTACACAGATCTGCAGTGCTACCTAGTGGTGAAGTACAAAAGCTTAAATTTTTAAATTTATTTATAGGTGTTCTGTGCTAATATCAAGTTATTTAGGTCAGGGCAGCATCACAGTTTTGAATGTGGATTCAAGAACACCAACACCACGTCTATAAACACATCTCATTCACTAGTTAGCAATCCTAGACCCAGCAAGTAGCTCAATCTGGATTCTAGCACTCTGACTTGTCAGTCACACAATTGGAATTCTTATGGAAAACATTACAAGACTAGAGCTGAGACACTTGATGCTTTAATCCTTTTTGCCTTTTTTAACAAACAAACTTTGGTCAATATAAAAACTGAATGAAACAAAGAGTCTAAACTAAAGGCACTCCAAGGAATGCTATTATCTACTTATATAGAATACAAATTGCAAACATGTCATCAAAGATGCACAAGTTCCAATCTGGCTCAAGTAGAATTATCTACATTGTGTTAAATGTTCATTCAAAAACATTTAATGTTAGAGACAAGACATATTTGACATTATTTGCATAATTTACCAATAATTCAACTTTTTTTATATTTTGATCTTCACAGTGGTCAGTTACAGTGACTATACCAGTAGGTTTTAGTACATACTTGGAAGACATTGGAATAGTATGCAGTTAAGCAGAATACCAATTACTGTTATGGATAACTTTTCTTGTTTCACATTTTGCCTCCAATTTAGAAAGCATGTTGGAATGACAAGAGAAATGTACAGCAAAACTGGTCTAAAGTCCATCTATTAAAGAGGCAGGCTCTATATAGTGAAAACGACGCATTACGAGAATGCTTGAAATGAAATCTAAAGTTTGTGATCTGAAAGAGAACACTCCTAAAGTGCAAGAACAAAAAAGCACTTAAAATGTTTTTAGAGTGCAGATATAAAAAAATCAAAGTTCTCTTCCAATCCCTCAAAAAGGCAGTCAATTATATTAGGTGAATTAAGTACTTTTTGTTTCAATACTACTAAGATTATTTGTGGCAGTATCATCGCAATGTGGGGCAGGGTGTGAGGAACAGTCTAGGATGGCTTACATACTACGATTATGCAACAAACTTAATCGTTATAGAAGAAGTCATGAGGATGTGGACTTGTGAGGAAAATAATTTACAAACTGAAATCTTGCAATTCTTGTCCACCAGAATGCTGCAAGAGCATGTCAAAAGACGGGAATGATGTAGTCTATGAAGGCTGAAATGGTGGACCCGAGGTAGATATGACTGCTCAGGGATGCTGGTCATATGGGTTAAAACCGATAATTCAGAATCTGTACATCAAAAAGATCACAGACACCTTCATTTTCATCCAGGTTGAAACTGTATTCATCAGCCGGAGGAGGGGAAAGCCGAAGTAGAGGAAACACTGTAGAATAAAGTAAAAGCTCATTATCAGGGGGAAATAACCAATTCAAACAAAATGCAATAATGATCTGATGTACTCTTAAATTTGTCGTTTAATTCTGCAGTATGAGAAACTATCTGATCAGTAAGCTAACTTCAGATAAAACTTCAGTTGCTTCATAGTCTCCAAATATTGTTAGAATATTTAAAGAATTGCATATTATGCAAAAAATTATCATAGAAATACTTATTGCACATTATCCTACTCATTTAGTATCTAGAATTTTCCCCATAATGGACGTAAACTAAGCAGACTATTTTATTCAGTGTGAACAGGTGAAGGAGGAACAGGTAGAATAATAAGTAATGCAGTGAACAGTTTGGTCCACACATTATAACTAGGAAGGTCCCGAGTTCTTATATGTTGAACTTATATGGAGTCCTGTAGCTTAGTGGTTAGAGCGTTCGCCTCGCAAGCAAGGACCTGGGTTCGATTTTCGGGCAGGGCGAAATGTTGGGCAAGTTTCCTTACTCCACACTCCTGTTTACCTAGCAGTAAGTAGGAACCCGGTTGTTAGTTGATTGGTGGATCGCTTTTCCGGGGATGAAAATCCCTCAAAAATAATTGGGTCACTCAATTCACTGGTGTTTGTGGGACACTGCTGTGTCCAATTGGCTGCCGCATTTTGCCCACAAATTATACAGTCAATTCACTTTATAGTATATATTGGGAAGTGCTTTGAGATGTCTTGAAGACGTGATAAGGCGCTATATTAAATGCAAGATTATTAATATTATCTTTGCTGCATAAATCACTCTTTGGTTGTGGTCAGATTCTATGATGCACAACAGCAGTTCAGTATGCATGTTTTCACAGCTGTTACGCAACTAATTCCACACCTTGCAGCCACAACTTGACTTCTGCATCAAAGCACTTTGTTTATTGGATGTGTGGATAAACACACATTTACATTTGTATTCAATAATATTTACATCTATACAGTGCCTTTCACGTCAAGAGAGTCTCTCTCTCTCTAATCTTGAACTCATCTGGACAGGGTCTGTCCACCTCACTGTCTGTCAGTCACACTAATAGAACAATTTGCATTTATATAGAATAGAATATAAAGAATAGTGATCCTGGATACTAAAAAAAATCCTGACATTGCAGTCCAATTTGATGTCGGTTTTGAAGCCTGATATCAATAGATACTCAACGGACGGTTGGATAGTATTCTACTACACCTGAGAATACAGGAGTCTTTGCCATTATCCCAGCTAACAATCTTCTGAATAAAGATAAACTGGTCATTCGTCTCATGGTTGTCTGTGGGACATTGTTGTATACAAACTGACTACCATAATGGCCTAGAAAAACGGACACAAGACTCAACAGTACTCACCTCTAAAGGGCTTTTGTCTTATAGACGCAAAATCAAATGCAAGGATTATTATTTATCATAAATGCATAACGGAAACATAATCCCGCACGTGAAGTTGTTGAATGAGATTTTATTCCAGTTAGAAACCTGCAGGCTACACCCTGTTGAACAAACTTCACTATACAGCGGGTCCCTTTTAACACATCATGCATTCCTGTCTTCAACCGGCTAACTGCCTACGCATAGCGCACAGGAAGTGACATTAGCAGCAATCTGATGACCCAGAAGAGCTGATGGCAGCTTGTTTTTTTAGCATGCCTAGATTCAACACAGGATCTTAGTGCATGGACTCAAACCATCACATTATACTGGGGTTGGCCTCTGTACAATTAATTTAGAATTCTTCAGTTTGCCACTCATGGAACAATCTAAAGTACTATTGCATTTGCACTGCACAAGATGAACATTTACCAGTAAATGGTTCCAGATTGCTATCTACATGGAGTTTCCACAAGCAATAAAAGCAAAGTTGGAAATGCACAGCAGGTCATCGGCATCTGGAAGAGAAAGATAGGTTAACCTTTAGAGAGTGACCGTTCACCAGAACTCCGATGAAGGATCACAGTCAAAACATTAACCTACCTCTTCATCGTTCACATGCTGATCGACCTGCTGGGCAATTCCAGCATTTTCCGTGGTGTTTATCATTCGTAGCTTTTCTTTTTAGCTTTTTATTTTCTGTCAAACAATAATCTGTGGTTAACACCTGCTGGGGAAACTAAGCCTTTCGGGACACTAAGCTGTTTCACCCAAGCCTCGGGGGATGGGGGGTGGGGGGGAGAAGAGACAGGACAGAGACATTTTAAATGTTTAATTTGCAGTCTGTCTGAAGTAATTATCAGACAATCTTCCATTTTTACTCCAGAAAACCTGTACAGATGAAGACGATTTTAAGTACATGGAACTAGAAACGCTGGCAAAGAGAGCCATTTATCCTCGAGCCACTGGAAACATCAGCAAATGAGTTCAGCTTTAGATGGGTTGTTGTAAGAGTGCAGGTAGACAGTGTTCCAGGGATGGAAAAAAAATTATCTTAGCAATGGATCTCAGATTTGAAGAAAACAGACATGATGGGTCAAATGGTCTTGTTCTGTGCTAAAAGATTGTTCAATTCTAAACTAGCAGTTAAACTGAACACTATAATTGTGGTCTAGCTGATTAAGCAAAGTTTCCTTACTCCAAACTCCTGTTTACCTAGCATTAAGTAGGAACCCGGTTGTTAGTCGATTGGCGGATTGCTTTTCCGGGGATAATAATCCCTCAAAATAATTTGGTCACTCAATCCACGACTGTTTGTGGAACACTGCTGTGCGCAATTGCCTGCAGCATTTCGCCCACAAATATACAGTCAATTTTCTTTACAGTATATTCTGTGAAGCACTTTGAGACATCTAGAAGATGTAAAAAGCACTATATCAAATGCAAGGATTATTATATTATTAAATACAATTAATTAGAATATTGTTTACATCTCACAGAGAAAAAACAAAAGCAAATGGATCCTTAAACGAATTATGACCCACAGTGAAGCAATCTCATTGCTTTGGATATATGTCTTGCTCTGCTCCAAGTTTTGAGCAAATCTTCCAATTACCTTCCAAGACAGAGGAAACAAATTTTGTGTCTGGAGTTGAGTAGTTCAGTAAAACCCAGTCTTATGTTGTTTGGCATGTGCTCAGGACGGAGCTCAAACCCAATCATACCTTTGTTAAAATCTCTTGCCACTTTCACTCACTTCAGGAAAACCATGGCACGAATATTTTTTTATCCACCTCCAATGCACAATGAAGAGAGCATTTTTAAACAACATGTACACAGCTTTTCTTGTATACATGACAAAAGATTTAAGTTAGGCAGTCTATTTCTTTGGGAAATTAGATTTTAATGCAGCATCTTGCATTTTATACAAATGTAATCTTGTTGTTTTTGTTTATTTTAGATTTTAATGCACATCCCCTACCAAACAAAAGTTCGCAATTTGGGTAGTTGAATGCATCTTCTGAAGGTGGAGATGACCCACAACAGGGAATGGATGACCTCTACTTGTGCAGAGCTCACTTAATGGATAAAATGCACTTATATCGGCTCTTTCCTGTGGGATAATGTCTCCAAGCACTTCATAAAGAATGATGTGAATCATCCATTAAAGTGAGAATGATAGAAGAGTTAGTGTGACCAAAGAGGTAGGTTTTTAAGATGATTGAAGATAGGGAGAGAAGATGAAGGAGTGAATGGGTTTTGGGGGAGTTCCAGTCAAATACGTAGACAGTTTGTCGCAAGGCCACCTCTCAAGGCAACAGAGATAAAAATGTATTCTTTCACTGAGCATTCCTGTCTTTACTTAAGTGTTTATGTTATGCGCTAGCATGGTCTGAAATTGCAAGTGCTCACAGACCAAAGTACCATTTACTGTACTCATTGGATATGTATGGAGTGTTGAACAAATGGGGAAGAACTGACATTAAGCATAGCAGGTCAGGTCTTCCTAACTCTTTGAAAATACTTCAAATACATCTTTTATTTCATTTCTTGACTTAACAGAACAAAGCTGCACTGAAGATCAGTTACAGTATTTTTTTCTGCTGCCTAATCCAGTCAAAAATCTCATGTGTGTCTGAATGCAATTTATGCACAATAGAGTGAGCAAAGATCATTTAGGCAACTTTAGGTTTGACTGTGAGATGATGGCCATGTGGAGTGTTAACTTCATTTAAAGTTTGCAGAAGAATATACCCATAGGAAGTAATTGAACATTGGAAAAACTTACCATCTGATGACATAAATTCATCCATAATATCCCCATCTATTGCTCCTGAAATAAGAAGTAATGCAATTTTATTTTGAGATTTAATTACAGGCAAATTAAGAAAAAAAATCAATTATGTGCAACTAGGTTCTCCGGTAGGTATAAATTAAATACAGAGGAACAGATTGTGCAACATTTATTTCAAGGCATTTGCAGTCATAACACTGTTGAATACTTCAGTTGAAGTAGCGTTCAATAATGTTTTATAGTTATGAAATGATTTCCTACTTCCCCTAGAAGCTTGAGGATTTACTATAAATTATAGTGACTGTATTTGTAGCCAAGCAAGTACAGCTTATGCAGTACATTAAAAAAAGTAGTAGGTGATCCAAGGTTATCTTCTTTCTATCATAGATGTTAAGAGAAAAGTGAAAATGTTCATCTTCGTTTTAGTTTTGAAACACAAAACAGATCGCAGGAGCTATAGTTCATGTTTTACACATTGCCTTGTTAGAATATCATCCTATGGATGAGGCATTAAACCAAGGTCCCGTCAGCCTGTTCAAGTGGATGTTTGAAGATCCCATGGTACTATTCGAAAAAAGGGAGTTTCTCTCAAAAAATCCCCAAATAAAATTGGTCACTCACTCCATGGCTGTTTGTGAGACATTGCTGTGCACAACTGGCTGCTGCATTTCATCCACAAAATACAGTCAAAAACTAGTTTACAATAAATCCTGTGAAGCGCTTTGAGACCTCTTGACGATGTGATAAATGCAAGGATAATTAACATTTAATACCAAATGACAAGTGCTGAATAATTCTCGACAGAGAACACAAAGCAAGACTGAGAAATTTAAACAGCTGGGCAGACTCCACAAAGAATGCTTCAGATTTTCTTACCACCAGAATCTTCCATCTTGGTTTGCTCATGGGAGGCTGGTGAATGTTTCAGAATGCCTCCAATATTTATTGATGGTAACGACTGTGAACCATTTGCCATTGATTCAGGTATTGATTGAGTTATTACTCTGCAATTCTCTGGTGGATATGCCATGCTTGAATAGAGGGTAATTGGTACCACGGGAGACAGCTCCAGGCCACAATCTGAATTTTGAAAGAAAGTTACACATAAAGTGCAGCAAATGAACTCAAAAGACCAGACTTTTGAGACTACTGAATTAGAGCAAAAAAAAACACAGCAGCGGAAAAACTTGCAAGCTACTATTATACTTCTCACAGTAGTAAAAAACATCCAATCATTTAGAACAAAGCAGAAAGCTGAAAGGTTTTGCAATACGCCCACCCAAATAAAATTAAGTCAGTCTGCTGTGCAAAAGGAAAACAATTGAGTGCAAGTACAACCTTTTGATTTTTTTTTAAAACTATGTATAACATGATTATATTAAATTTTGGGGGTTTAGTTTATATTCTGAATAACTTGAATATTCAGGAAAAGCAAACACAACAGGTGGGTTATGGCAGAAACAACCTATTTAAGCAACAGCTTGATGCTGTAACAGGAAGAACGCTGGTTGGATACGCAAATTGGTATGAGATCTAGATTCATTTTTTTTGCCACCAATGTTAGCATTATCGTGATAGCTTTTTGTACAATTTAAGTAATACAGTGGAATACGTCCACTTTTGCACGTCCCCGATTTATTTGTATTCTTACTCATTTTAAATATGCCTGCTAATTCGTTTGGAAATCCGGGAAAAATGTTGCACTGGTTGCCCCTGAATGTACTCTCAGGCTTTCTGTGTGTCCATTCGGCCACGAGGGGTTCCTGAATGTAGATGGGAGGAGCGGACGCCAGCCATTGACAAGCGGCTGGAGCTGGGCTGTCAATCAGTGGGGGCGGGGGGGGGGGGGGGGGGTGAAGGCAGAGGAATGGGGGAGAACAAGGGAGGGCAATTGTGACTGATTGACAGCCAAGCCGCTCATGAGTGGCTGGAGCCCAAACATTCATAAATGGCTGCAGGTTGTCAATTACCTCTAATCCGCCACTAACTGGTACCTTCCCAGCAATGGGAGGGAGGGAACGTGGCTCCAATAATGAGCGGGAAAGTACTGAACTGTATTTTGCAGCCAAACAAAAGTAAGTATATTTTACTGAATTCTGAGAGAGTATTTTGACTTGAATTGGTTAGTTAACATTGCTTCAAGTAAAACAACTATTATAACATAAAATGATCACATATTATACGGGGTCTCTCCTCTGCTGGGCAGCAATGATATTTCGGCTAACCTCGGACATCTCTTAACTCGGACAAAATGTCCGATCTTGATGCATCCGGCTTCCACTGTACGTCTAAACACTCCAGAAACTAATCTGCATTCTTATTCTGGACAAGATGCAAATTAGATTCTACAGCGACTACATAGAAATACCACAACTAAAGCTGTACCTCATACTAATCACGTTTCTACATCATCTTTGATGCAATTAGCAAATATTTACCAGGAGATTGCTCGGTCAATGGAACCTGTAGAAACTGTGGTTCTTTTAAGGAGATAACTTGGTCTGAAGCCGCAGGGAACTTTTGTGGGGTCAATGCTGCTGCAAGCTCAGGCTGTAGCTGCATTAGGTCTTCTGGAGGAGGAACCGCAAACACCACTGGCTTGGAAGAGCTGGACTCCTTGTTAATGAGCAGAACACGAATAGGTCCCAACTGACTCTTCAAATTAATTTGGTACTTCTTTTGTCCATTTGGTCCCTTTAAATAAAATCACAGGAATATTACATTACAATGACACAACAACAAATTTCATTTGTATATTGCCTTTCACGTTGGGAGGACGTCCCAACGTGCTGGGATGCAACTGAGCTGCAATACCCATGAACTGATTGATGGTTTGGCTAAAAATAGATCCTACAGCCTCACTTCCAATATCAGTGAACACCTGCCTTTCAGCAGTTCATCATCAACACACAATTGAAACTTTGGGAATACATTAAATGGAAATCTGGTGTATTTGTAAAAAGACCAACATTAATCCAAACAGCAGCATTTAACCCCCAAAGTTTTAATGAATGCGGTTGATCAGGGTGTAAACCACCCTTCTCAACCCAACAATAAATACTTAACATTTATGCTACATTTACTTTAGCTCAATTTTGTGCATCGTTGAGTCCTGTAGCTCAGCGGTTAGAGCACTCGCCTTGCAAGCGAGATACTTGGGTTCAATTCCAGGCAGGTCAGGGCGAAACCTTGGTCAAGTTTCCCTACTCCACACGCCTAATAATAATAATCCCTCCAAAATACAAAACAATAATAAATTGGTCATTTTCAATCCACGACTGTTTGTGGGACACTGCTGTGCGCAATTGGCTGCCGCGTTTCGCCCACAAATATACAGTCAATTCACTTTACAGTATATTCTGTGAAGCGCTTTGAGACGTCCAGAAGACATGAAAAGCACTATATCAAATGCAAGGATTATTATTATAAATATGCAGGGGACTTCGTAACGCATGCATTGATGCTATCACACATCATTGCGTATTGGCACTCAGTTAAATGTCACATAGAGCACAAGACCCAGTAAGTTTAAATGCTGCCATTTAGTGAGCAGGGTTAGAAATCCTCAGGAAACACAACAGTTAGAGCAGTGCAAGCAAGGTCCCCATCATTTTTCTTTCGGCCAGGAGCAGCAAGCAAGCTAGGCTATACTTATAACCTGAACGGCTACACTTTAGCAAATTAGTGCAAAAATGCTAAATTAAATTTCAAACTAAAACAGAAGGATAGGCTGTCCTGAAACAAGGAAAGTACTAGATCTTAGTGAAACGTACCAGTTCAGGGATTGGTACCTCGAGTTGTGTGCCAGAAGGGGCCTGGATGGCAAGCAATGTATCACCTGCAACAGAACGGGAATATCTCACAGAGCATTACAATCCAAGTTTTATAAAAAGCTACATACAAGCTATATAACTTGTGTTACTTAAAAACACCATTACATCAAGAACTTTGATGTCTTATGAAGGTCAGACATTGGCTTTCCTCACAGACTTCATATCATTATGGAGATGTCATAGTAACCATGTTTGTCTCATAGAACGTAGTTCACATAGGATCGAAAGGCAATGCTGTGGATTACTGGTGTAGATTTAAAATGAATTCTCAGATTTCCCCTTTTGTTAGCTTGTAGAACTAAAGAGTGTTTCAGGATTTAAACTGCCCCAAGGTCATTATTTCTCTCCTTAACTCTGCAGGTACACCTGTTCTTCTCTGCTCCCGGTTCCTTTAACCAACTTCTGCTAATACAACTGCAAGAATTTTTATACAATTATAATATAATAATAATGACCAGTAAATGCAAGAGTGCAGCGTGAAGATGACTATATTCACAACTTTCCATTTCTCCACAACAGGTACTGTGACTTTACTTCCTCAGACAGTTAGTACCACGCAGAATACATCTATCCCTTCACTGCAAGATAAATAGTGTGCTAGTACTCCAGACAACCTTGCCTAATTATGGAGATTACATGGCAAAAATGGGGTTGCACAAAGCAGCTAGTTTCAGCTGTGTTGATGTGGATAGATGCTGAATTGAGGATTTAGGAATTGGAATTGAACAGTTTAGGGAAACTCACACATGTGTACCACAAAGTGATTTTTTGAGGCATTGTCAGGTACCAAAGAGTATCAGTAGCAGAGGCCTGGGATCAGTTGAGAAAATAAACTGGTGAGAAAACCTAAGACACAAAAAAATTAAAAAAATTAATTTATGAGGAGTAAGAATAAGTCTCACAAACCTTGAAAACACTTGCAGACATCTTCATGAGTGGTATATGCCAATGTAAAATTGTTAAGGAGAATACCACACACGTCAGAGAGACTGGAGAAGTTGATTGGCTTTTGCAATCTGCCACAAATGGTTTCTACACACTTCGTTTCAAACCCATAAGCTTAATGCCACTTTGAAATTGCCATTTAAGTGCCTTAGAAACTTTCAGTAAAATTTCCAGTGTTTTACGGAAAGTAAAGATCCTGTAATAGTAATAATACTTGCATTTGAAATAACGCCTTATCACATTTTCAAGACATCTCAAAGCGCATCACAGGATATTCTGTAAAATAGAATTGACTGTGTATTTTGTGGGTGAAACAAGCAGCCAGTTTACGCAGAGCAATGTCCCACAAACAGCCATGGAGTGAATGACCAATTTTATTCGTGGGATTTGTGGCCTGGATACCGGGAGAAACTTCCTTCTCTTTTCGAATATTGCCATGGGATCTTTAACGTTCACCTGAACAGGCAGACAGGACCTCGGTTTAACATCTCATCTGAAGGACATAATGTGCAATCTCAGATTATGGGGTTTGTGCAGATACTGAATGCAATTTAGCTGCAAAGGATATCTGCTGTTATGAGTATCATCTGTTATATTTTCAATGCTCTGCTGCAGCCATATTTTCTGTTGATCAAGTTCTTTTTCCTTAATTTCCAGGTCTTCAATCTCTGCCTTGAGATGTTTTAATCGATCTATTATTTCCTTACTGTTGCACCCAGGACCAACGCCACTATTAATAGAAAAAAAGCTCCAGTTACAGCTGATTGATGTACAGTACGAACACGGATTGTGATCACCTCAGTAATCCACAATTGCGGGCACATTTTCAGTCTCTTTCATCATCAATATTAAAAGATAGTCTGTCGGCTTCAGTAAACCGGGCACCTCACTATTCAGTACAACGGTCATTGTTGCGGCTACAAGTGCTCTCCTCAGGTACAAACGCCCCCCTCCGCTACTAACCTGTACACAGTGCGCTAAGCCTCGGGCCTCTCTCGCTGTTTGCTCAATGCTGCTATTGTGGGCGGAGTGAATTCCGGTCGCGCCTGCGCAGTGTCGGGAGCGTTGGAGGATCGCGGAAGAGGCACGTGCGGAAAATCGACTTTGCCCGGGGTCTGCGGCTTCACCTGAGCTCCGTGTGAACTTTGAATAATGAAACCTAAGATCTGTTTTAAATGTGACAATGCTTTTATTTTAGTGAGAGAGCAAATTACGGTTGTTTAATGTTCATCCTCTGTAATTTTAAAGGTGACTATGGTCATCCTGTGTAATCCTGTTTCAGTAATCTGGTCACCTCACTGAGTAGGTAACTTTTGCCCAATCACTTGACTGACCGGATTAGTGAGGTTCTACTGTATAAAGATACAATTCACTTTGTGGATTTCTTGAAACAATAACTACTGAACTTTACTGGTAACAATTCAATGCAGAAAAAACATTTCAAACTAATATATATATGTATATACATATACATGTACACACACACAGTGGAAGCTGATTAAGCCGGACAAACCGGGAACAGACATTTTGTCCGATTTAAGAGGTGTCCGAGGTTAACCCAAATACCCTTCCTGTCCAGAAGAGTGCTGCTGATGCCGTATATTTTGTAAGTTGTTTCACCTGAAGCAATGTTAACCAACCAGTTAAAATACTCACACAATTAGTAAAATATATTTAGGAACCAATTAGCGGCAGATGAGCAGGTCAGCTGTCAGTAAATCACAATTTCCCTCCCTTGTTCTTCCCCGTTCCTCCGCCCCCTCACTGTTTGACAGCCCAACTCCAGCCGCTTGTGAATGGCTGGAGTCCGCTGTCATTCCCATCTACATCCGGGAGCCCCTCGTAGCTGAATGGAGGCGCTCAACACCACAGAAATGAGTACATTCAGGGGTGACCAGCGCTGCATTTTGCTTGGACTAAAGAGATTTTCGACTGAATTAACAGGTATATTTAAAACAGGTAATAAAGAAATGATTCAGGGCGTTTTGGTCGATTTACCAAAATCGGGTTAACCGGCGTCCGGCAAAAACAAATTCCACTGTATTTTACAAACAACCATTCAGCTATTTTTACCCACTTCCACTGGATGCTGTTTTTGGACTTCTTCTCAATCAATCCAATTCCTTCTAACACATTGGTGATATCATAGATTCTTCTTTTCTGTCTCACTTCAAGTATATCAGCTGCCTGTTGACAAACATTAAACAAAATTAACTGGTGGCACAAAAACATTAAAGACTTATCTAAAAGTGAGTGTATTTTGTAAAGTTGAACTCATTTTCAGTACAAAAATGTCTATTCAGTAATTTGGGGGTTGTCAACCAGATGTCTTACACATGCAGAACCCCATTATCATGAGTATTCAAATCAAACAGAGATCCATGCATTCCCACCTATACATAGAAATTCCAGAGATATTTAGTAAACATCATTGTACTTGTCAATTTCTATTGCACTGATCATTTTAGAAATAATGGTACCAGTACAAAGTGTAAAACTACAAATAATTACCACTACATGACAATGACAGACATCAGATTCACACTGCTCTTAATGTGCAAAATTCACAACACAAGTGAAGAATTGAAACTGACAGTAAATACAATCAAACCATACAATGAAACTCAAAAAATACAGACTTTGATAGTTTGTGACTGCCAAATCTATTTACTTTACAACTGGATCATTAAACAACAATAACAACTTGGATTTATACAGCGCCCTCCACGCCGGATGGAAGAAGAAGCTGGAAAACAACAACTCTTTCAAGGACCCAGGAAAGGGAGGACATAATCCCCTCTCCTTTGATGTGTTGCGTAAAAACAAAATCCAAGAAATTGAGTACAGTGCATGTGCCCTGTGTAGTTGATTAATCATTGAGTACCTGTTTGAAGCTAAACAACTGGATCTTTGATGGGATTTAAGCAAGAATATATAATTTAGACATTTAGACGCTGACAGCATCACCATCCAACCTTGGGGTCTTGTTTGACCCTCAACTATCCTTTCTACCCCACATCTGCGCCATGACCCGCTCTGCCTTCCCCCACCTCCGCAACGTCGCCCGGCTCCGACACTGTCTCACACCGCAGGCCGCTAAAAGCCTCATACACGCCTTCATTACGTCGAGGCTCGACTATGCAAACTCACTGCTTGTCGGCCTCCCCAACTCCTCCCCCCAACTCCATCATCCATAACTCTGCAGCCCGTGTCCTCTCCCGCACCAGGCTCCGCGACCCTATCACTCCCAGCCTCGCCCAACTCCACCGGCTTCCCATCACACAGTGGATACAGTTCAAGATCCTGGCCCTCACCTTCGAAGCCCTCTACGGTCTTGCTCCCCCCTGTCTCTGTGACCTCCTAACACCCTACCAACTTGCCCCCTCCCTCTGCTCAGCGGGCTCCGGCCTGCTTCACATCCCCCACCTCACCATTGGCGTGCGGGCCTTCTGCCATTCTGCCCCCACCTCTGGAACTCCATCCCACAATCCCTCCGCCTCACCCCCTCCCTTACCACCTTCAAGACCCATCTCTTCGACCTTGCTTTCGATCTCCCTGCTTCCCTCCCTGACCTCCACCTCCCCGACGCCCAGCTCGGGTCTGAAACACTGACTGTCCAGCGCCTTGGGACGTCCTCCCGACGTGAAAGGCGCTATATAAATGTAATTTTTTTGTTGTATTTGTACCGATTCCAGTTAGAGTAAATGATACTATGAAATTAAAGTTTAAGATACTGAAAAATAGCTTCAAACAGATACTCAATGATTAATCAACTAGACACGGCACATACACTGTACTCAATTTCTTGGATTTTGTTTTTGCGCAACACATTAAAGGAGAGGGGATTATGTCCAACTCCAACCTCCCTTTCCTAGGTCCTTGAAAGCGTTGTTGTTTCCCAGCTTCACTTCTTCCTCTCCTGCCACTCCCTTTATAAGTGCAACTTATAAATCTGCACACTGGAACCATGTAAACTTTGTTCATTACCTTCAAAATTAAATCGATGGAAAACTACAGAAGTCAGAAAGCACAAAACCCAGGATTGAACAAGGCATGATCTAAAACCTAAGGCATTGGAGGTAAATGTACTTAATAAGCTACAGTAATGTTCCTGTAGAATTACATCACAAAAAGTCTACCCAGCTGAATAAACATTGGGACTTGTAAATCCGCAGTCTGCTTTCCTTCTTAAAGCCATGGCTCAAAAAGAATTACTGAAGCCTGCAGCATGGAAGCAGACAGAACCAGAGTTTGCATTCAGCAGACATGATAGGACTGATGACTGGGGCAAGTGTCATACGCACAACTTTTTGAGGCCATTGCTGAAGTTCTGTTGGCTTAAAACAATTAACTTTATGGAAAGTTCAGACATTTATATTTATTCGCATCAGCAAGGAAATATCCGATTGCCTTTTCTGTTTCCGAGGAAGGCAGCTTGGAATCACCCAGTGTCAGTCACACTGTGCTCGGGTGAAAGATCGGGGGGCGTGGGGGTGGGGGGGGGTGGGGGTTTGGGAGGAAAAGACAGGCATGTGAAGGGGTAAAGTGTTGAACAAAGCTGACATTGTCAAGTAAAAGCTGAATAAGGCCTGAAAAATTAAATGCCCAACACAATGCAATGACCACAAGACCTTTCATTTACATGAAAACAATGAAAGAATCCATTAAAGAAAACGATTTCAAATACATGAGTGGAGTCTAAAGTCCACTGCCAAAGCTTCACATACCGTGAATTCTGAAGAAAAGGGAGTCCATTTCATGTCAGCAAACCAACTGTAACATATTTAATAAGAAAAAGGGGGTGGGGATAAAAAAGGAGAAACACCTGCAGTCGAAAACTGCTCTAGCAATGGCATTTTGTTATGCATTATGAACAATTATTAAGAACTAAAAGTATAATCCACCCAAGAAGCAACGTAATCGTTTTTTCTTGGGTGGAGGTCACAATCTTTTGGGCGGGTGGGGGGGGGGAAGGATACCCGAGGAAATAGGCAGACTTCCCAATGCCAGGGTGCACTTGCCTGACTGCGATCGTAGGGCCGACTATAGAGAACAATCACAGCGATCAGCTTGGAGGCTCAATAAAGCAACCAGCTGCCACTCCAGAGGAAATGGCAAAATGCACAGCCACTACACATTACAGTATATTCTGTGAAGCGTTTTGAGACGTCTCAATGGCACGATAAGGCGCTATATCAAACGAAGGGTTATTATTAGGGCTGGTCGCAGAGCTTTGAGTCCAAGTCTCAACCATGAAAATCCCAGCGCGAGCGGGGAGGACTCTGCTGGCAAGTGGGAGCTGCTGGAAACCCCACAACCAGTATGCCCAATGGGCTAGAGGAACTCCCCCCCCCCCCCCCCCCCTCCGGTTGACCTGTGGAGCGATTAACTAGATCAGGGAGATGCCTTTTGCATGGATAAAATTGCCATATTTTCCCATCTAGAAGTTCTGAGATAGAAGCTTTCAGAGCATTGGTGGTGTCTCCCCCATGTGGCACAGAATAATTGTTCAATAAAGTTGAGACATCACCTGACACGTTGATCTGCTATACTAATTTCCATTGTGTACTAAATAATAAAAATAATAATCATTCTTGCATTAAGTATTGTTGTACTTTTCATATCAGGAGAATGTCCCAAACTGCTTCATATGATATACTGTAAAATACAGTGACTGTATGTTTAGTGGGCAAACAGGCAGCCAAATTGCACATGGCAATGTGGTACAAAAAGTCATGGAGTGAATGATGATGATAATAATAACCAATTTTATTTGAGCGATTTGATGGCCAGGATAATGGGAAAACTCCCTTCTCTTTTCAAAAAATGCCATGGGATCTTTAAAGTCCACCTGAATAGGCCTCAGTTTAACTCCTCATATAAAGGAAGTCACTTCTAATAATCCCAGCACTGCAGTGGAGTGTCAGCTTGGACTACATGAATTCAAAGTTGTGACGTGGGGCTTGAACCCACAACCTTCTGACTCAGAGGCAAGAGTGCTATAAACTTTTAGGGTGAAAATGAGCCAGGGGCTGACAGACAATACTACTGCCGTGGTACAAATCACAGCTCATTTTAGCTGGAGTGGCAGTCATTGCACAATAATCAACCTCAGCTCTTGGGGGTGGGGGGGAGAGAGGGTGGTCAGGGATTATAAAAAAATCAAATCACAATTATCAGTTTGCTACGTTGGAGAGAGAAAACGAATCCAAATTTTGCATTGTTAATATTTTAATTTTTATATGTATTGACCAAATGGTTACTAGCCTTATTTACTGAATAGAAAGCCTCTTCCACAGCTTCAGTTTGGGTACAAACAATGCACATTGATCTTAATTGCCTATGAATGCATAGGACAATCTCACTGTAAGGTGCCTCAATCGAGCCCGAGCCTGCTTATAACATGTCTATCAGTTGTGCGGTACACTTGCACCACAGATTCAAATGAGCTGGGGCAAAAACTTGTGCAATTTTTCAAAGTAAGAATAAAATAAAACCGATGGCAGTTCAGAGTCAAGACCGCCCAGACTAATTTACTGTCTAGAAGAACACCTCACTAAAAAGTGAGACAAGCCCCTGCAGAGAACTGCCGATGGGCAGAAGGTTGAAATCTCGCTCGAGCTATGGAAACCAGACTTGAGAAGCTTAATGCATCAAGAACATGGAAAGAAGGTGGTCAGCCACAACCATCACAATCAGTCCAGCACTGAAAGCTAAAGAGGTGTCATCTTAAAGAGTTTTAGTCGGGAAACTTCCTTTTTTGCAAACTGTGGGGGTGGAGTGCAAAGGTCTGGTCTCTTTCAGAGTATCTCTTTGATGACATGTGGATGACCTGAGGAAGGATTATACAGGAATATAAAAGGACCCTCTTCCTGTAAAATGTTTTAAATCTGGGGTTCAATTTGCAGGAACAGTGCTTAAAACATCAGTTGAAACACTGGGACTTGTGTCATTTCCTGCACTTGGCTCTCTGAACCTATCACCCCCATCCTCATTGGCTCCACTTGCTCCCCATCCCCCAACAGATCTCCACCCCTCACCTTTAAATCCCTCCATAGTCTTGCCCCATCCCTACTTCTGCGATCTCCTCAAACGCTACCAACCCATCGCTCCCTTTGTTCAGCTAACACCTGCCCCACGTCACCTGCCCCACCATCGACAGTCAGGCTTTCAGGTAATTTGCCCCCACCTGAAACTCCATCCCAGAGTTCCTAACACTCGCCCCTTCCCTCACCTCCTTTAAGGACCACCTCAAAACCTTCAGGTGTAAACCCTGGACCGTCCAGCACCTCGGGACGTCCGCCGGACGTGAAAGGCAGTTTACAAATGTAAATTTGTATTGTATTAAACTCAATTTATACACTTTTGAAGTTCACGTCCAGTTGTTGCTCTATCCTCACCACTGAAACTCACATAGAGCTAAATACACACAACAACAAGATTCCATTTATAGAGCACCTTTCACGTCGGGAGGACGTCCCCAGATCCCTAACGCCCTGCAGCCCTCCCACCAACACACAGCCCCCCACCCACCTCCACCGCAGCCCCAACAACAACTTGTATTTGCATAGTGCCTTTCACTCAGGACAGGAGAGGGCACCTCCATCCACCCCCACCCCCACCCCACCCCACCCGCCCCCACCCCACAAACCCCCTCAGCAGCCGGCTCTGCGTTCCGCCTGCAAAAACACGCAGCAAATTCACCGGACGGTCCATTCCGCAAAGCGCTTCGAGCCGACCCGAAGACGCGATCAGGCGCCGTATCAAATGCAAGCGTTTGACTTATGACTCTCCCACCAGCCACGGCCCTCCCTCACCCCCACCTGCCCTCACCCCCACCCAGGTGCTAACTCAAGGAGCAGCAAGTCAGCCTCTTGTCGAGTGTGTCACCGCCGGCCTGACTGCCTGACTGACTGACCTGCTTGAGGTCCAGCACCCCGTCCTCGGCCTCCTGCAGCAGGGACACGAACCTGCTGGTGAGCAGCCCGAGGCTCTTCTCGTGTCGGCTCGAGCTCGACGACGCCCGCGTTCCATTCCCGGGCGCGTTCGAACAGCCGCTCGCGCCCGCCGCCATGTGCCCCTCGCACGCCGGTGACGTCGGGGAGGGGGGGGGGGCCCCCACCCACCCGCCCGCCCGCGGGCCGCGCGGCAGCCACACGGCGTGAGGAGAGAGAGAGAGAGGGAGAGCGAGCGAGCGCACCGTGCGAGCTCCAGGAAGTGACGCCTATTGTCGACGCCATGGCAACCAGGCAGCACAGCGTCCCCCCTCCCACCACCCCACAGGCCCCAGGCCCGGGCCCGGGCCTCCGCTGTTCACGCCGCGGACCTGAAGCGCTCGCCCGCCCGCGCGACGTCTCACGTGGGGCAACTGCTTGTCGGGCAGTGTGGTGTTTTGGTGGATATTTTGGGGCTACGGCACGATTTTTTAAAAAAATATGTTATGTATATAAAAAATAAAAAATAAAAAAATAACTCACTGACTAACTGACTGACTGACTGACTGACTGACTCACGGTTTCTGGCCGCCCCCTCTGCTCACCCGCCTGCACCTCAGCTCTCCAGCTCCTGCAGTCGGGGGGGAGCCACCTTAACACGGGTTTCCTCCCGCCTCGCGCCGCTGGCCACCTCGCGGCGGGTGGCAACCCGGTTGTTAGTCGATTGGCCGATCGCTTTTCCCGGGGGGTAATAATCCCCTTTTTTTAAAAAAAAACCCCAAAATGTGGTCACTCGACCCCCCCCCACCCCCCCACCCCCACCCGATTGTTTGCGGGGCGCTGCCGTGAGCATTTGGTTGCCGTGTTTCGCCCACAAAATATCCGGTCACTACACTTCAGTATATTCTGCGAAGCGCTTTGTGACGTCTCGCCGGTGTGATAAGGCGCTATATAAAATGCAAGCATTGTTATTATAAGTAGTATCCTTATAAAATTCGCAATAATAATCTTTCATTGCTGCCCCCCCCCACCCCTCCCCTCCTCCTCTAGCAGAGCAATCTTGTTGCCCAAAATTGGGGCGAGCTCGCTCTCCATCAACAGGGTTGCAGCTTATGTAGGTGCATTATCAACTTGGTGATGTGAACCCTTTGGATTTCTCGAAACACGATGGTCTTCCAGCGAAACGACACATCGGAGATGGCCTGTTGCAGACGCACGCACTCCATGGTCCGGGACCTTCGTGCTGAGGGATACTCTGAAGCTGGGCAATGGCGAGATGGAGCCTGACCCTAACCGAAGCTGCCCCTGTTCTAGCCAAGCGCACAGAATATACTGTAAAGTGAATTGACTATATTTTGTGGGCAAAACGCGGCAGCCGATTGCACACAGCCCTCAGCGTCGCACAAACAGTTGTGGATTGAGTAACCACATTTTTTTAAGGGTTTGTTACCCCGGAAAAGTGATCCATCAATTGACCAACAACCGGGTTCCTACTTACTGCTAGGTAAACAGGCGTGTGGAGTAAGGAAACTTGCCTAACGTTTCACTCGCCAGGATTGAACCCAGGTCCTCTCGCTTTCAAGGAGAGTGCTCTAACCATTACGCTACGGGACTCCACAAGATAATGGCAATGGATGTGCTGAGGCTCTTCCCACTACAATGAGGGCTGGGGACTACAACCTATCTTGTATATTTATTATAAATGTATTTATTATATTTATATTTATTATATTTATTTATTATAGTGCCCTCTAAAAGGAAGCAGAACCTGGAGGGGGCTACCTTGGTCCCTCCACCTGAGTAGAGTGTAGTGGCAATGCAAGGATAAATATATACTTTATCAAAAATATTTTGTTTAAAGAAACGTTGAACCATTATACTTCACCCACAAAATTAAAGTGCATGGCCACTAAAACTTGCACAGCAAATTATTACCCATAACAACAACAAGATTTCATTTATTGAGCGCCTTTCACGTCGGGAGGACGTCCCAAGGCGCTGTACAGTTGGGTCAGGACCCGAGCAGGGGGGAAATGGTCAGGGTGAGGGGAGGGAAGGGATCGAGTGAGGAGGGGGTAGAGAGTTGAGAGGGGAGCTGAAGGCTCGGTCAAAGAGAAAGGTCTTGAGACCGGCCTTGAAGGAGGAAAGGGAGGAAGCGGCGAAGGCACTGGGGGATGGAGTTCCAGAGCCTCGGGGCTGAGAGGCTGAAGGCCCGGCCAACGATGGTAGGGCGGTTGGGGCGGGGGATGTGGAGCAGACCGGAGCCAGAGGAACGGAGGGTACGGGCAGGTAGGTAGGGGGATAGTAGGTCGGAGAGGTAGGAGGGAGCGAGGCCGTGAATGGCCTTGTAGGTGAGGATGAGGATCTTGAATTCCAACAGCCCGAATGGATATGAAAGTGTTGATATATTCTCTGGGGTGATTTGCAACCCTCCTTCCAGCAACTCTCTTCCAATTCTTTTTGCTCTTTCGCTTTGCAGCCCACAAGGCAACCAACAAAATTAAATCATACCCCAGTAGGAAGAGGCTGGGCACTAAGAGCAGAGATGTCAGGAGAAAATTAGAAAAAAAAGGAAACAATAAATTTAAACAAAAATGACAAGCTAGAAAAACACTTTTATTGATACTGTATGATTAAAATCCCATCTGGGAATCCAGAACAAGACTTTTTGTACAGTAATGTCACTGGGGAAGATTGTCTGACCTGTGAGGCAACTACAAGAGGAAAGCCATTATAAAAAGACATGTTTTGCCTTGTTTGGATGGCAGCCTATTCATTTTATGTGCAGGATGAACTAAAATCACAGCAAACGCAGTCAATATCTCCACTGTTTGTTGTTTCAAAAGTGCATAATGCAACATAAGGAATGTAATGAAAAGAGAGTACACAAAAATCTGATAAAAATGATTTATTAAGTATAGTACAAAATAGAATGATATAATTTTACATCTTTTAAATAAATAAGTGCTTCATCGTTTCTCAAAGAACTATTGTTCTGTAAGAGCCTGACCTGGTAAGAGATTTGTGTGAAAATCTGGTTGTCAGATTAGTGTCACATTTTTCCTCTCATGAAAATAGAAACCTGTCTTGGCATCAGATTCTGTGACTATTTGGGTATAAACATGAGCCTGAACAATGAGTATCATTGGGCTGGTCTACTATGAAGGATGCCTTATTTGAGTCTGATTCTGTTCTTATCTAACATTCAGCAGCAGCAGGAACTGGCCAATTTTTCCTTTCTGGGGTCAAGGGATGCTGATGCCAAATGCTGCCTGGGTGAGATTGCCTAAGTCAGCACTGAGCCAGCATTGAAACTTCACACACTCTATGGTTCGATAGCACATTAATAAATGAAAAATCATCAGGGTTGTGGATGGTTTTAATTTTTTACATCCATTCAAAACGTCTAATGGAAGCTTGACAATTTTAATTTACAAAGGTGATTTTCTGTTCGGTTAAAGCCAACACATCACAAGTACAAGCTGAAATCAAACCATACCACGGGCTTACATAAGTGTTTATTGTAGCACACAAAAAAACTAAGGTGCTTTCAGTATAAGAATGCCTCCAAAAAAGACCATTTTTTTGCTTTCTTGAAGAAGGTTAACCATACTGAAAGTGTGGTCCTTTAGATGCCAAGTCCCCTGGGGCTCAGTGACTGACCGTAAGAGCACGGCTAAGTATTTGATTGTTGTGGGGAGCCGTTTCTCAGCTCATTCCTGTCTTCATGAGCCCAAAAATCTTCAGGTATGTTCCTCGGCTCAAAACTATTCACTTAACATTTAAGACTGTGTGGAATTTTGGAAAGCATTGTGAACAATTCAGTTTTAATATCGAGGCAAATTTTCTGCAATGGGATAAAAGGAATTGCAGAAAATCAACTTCCAAATTCAAATTGAATGTTTATATCAAATTTTTGCATCACCTTAAATTTTAAAACAAAGGTCTTGACCTACAAAACACGATGGCTTTCAAGTCTTAAGATGTGCATGCAGTTATCACCTTCCAGAAATCACTAGATAGCAAGCATTTGGCGTAGGAATAAGCCTAAGCTTATTTTCTTCTCTACTCCATAGACATGGGTCCAAAAGGATTACTTCCTTTACAGTCTTGGAAAAGTTCAGGAATTTAAGCTGGGACAAGGAAGTGAACCCAGTCATTTCTTCGTGACTGGCTCAGTACTCGTCACATTCAGAAATGAGTGAACATTCAGGCAAAATCATTATACATGATTTAAACTGGCAAGTAACTAATTATTCTTGTCAGTAGGAATTTGTCATCTTGTGGCTAATTATTTCGGAAGGAAAGGTAAGTTGTAAGTATCACATATCTTATTAAGCATTTCTCTGGTTTCACAATTCTTGCTGGATATCACTGAGGGCATGAGTCAGTTTTCTTATTTTCTCTTCCATGTTTTTCTTGCTTTTTGCTGTCTCTTGGAGAAGCTGACGCATTTCTTCTTCCACCTGGTAGACCTGAAAATTACATTGCAATTAGCCTTTAGTATCAGAGATTAATCGTTTCGCTCACAAAATATACATTCAATTCACTTTACAGTATATTCTGTGAAGTGCTTTGAGATGTCTAGAAGACGTGAAAAGCTCTATATCAAATGCAAGGATTATTATTAATACTGTACAATCTTTTAGAAATTGGTTGTCTACTATATAGTAAGATTTCTGTCGGCAGTCAATATCAAATTGATGGGGGAAGGGGTCGGAATCAGGAGTGTAAATTACTAAACATCTTCTAATTTTAATTATTACTAAAGATATTTGATAAATTGTGGTTAAAAACATGTCCTTTAATGTTATACATATTTATCAATATTTTTAAACAACAATATACTGAACATCATCCTTACCCATGGTATGGCACAGAAACAGGCCTTTCGGCCTAACGAGGCTAGTTTTCCCCTCTTTTAACTTTGAAATTTTACTTTTAAAATTATTTTTAGGATTGTATTTGGCAAAGAAGCACCCATAGATGCTTGCTCTGTCTGGATCAGGAAGTCTTTAAATCAATCCGTAGAGAGTAGATACTAAACAATTAACCTTTAGGTTTTCTGGGGCAAATCTGGAACTCCATCCTGCAGTCACTCCGCCTCGGCCCCTCCTTTGCCTCCTTCAAGACTCGTTTCAAGACCCTCCTCTTCAACTGTGCCTTTGGTCACCCTCCTTCCTCCACTGCTCTTCACCCTCCCCGATTCCGCCCCCAGCTCGAGTCCGAAACACTGATTGTCCAGCGCCTTGGGACGTCCTCCCCACATGAAAGGCGCTATACAAATATAATTTTATTGTTGTTCTCATGGGTTAAGCACTCATTTTTTGATGAGCTGCCTCAACTGTAGAATTGTGCACATATTGCTCCTCAATGATCTCTTCAGCGCCTTGGGACGTCCTCCCGACATGAAAGGTGCTATTCAAATGTAATCTTGTTATTGTTTAATAAATTGAACTTTTTTTTAAACAACAGATTCTTTCCTCAGTTTTTTGATTAAGATTTTTAGAAATGGTGTACAGTAGTAGAATATCTCCAAAAATACCTTACTGTATTTTCTCTCTTGAAGCTGGTTAGGCAAACTGAGATGATTAGCCATACTGACGGTTATTACAACAAAAACAACAACTTGCACTTATATAGCGGCCTCCAGGGTCATTTCCATATGTGAAACTCAGTCTAGATGTTTGGATACTCTTAATCATGGTGGGCTTCCCCACATGTCAGATGTCTGGCTGACCCATAAAAAAATCCCTTAATCAAAACTTGTTGCCAAAATAAGAGAAAACAATACCTTTTCTTTTGCTGCTTCAATTTCTTTCTGCTTCTGGTTTTCTAGTTGAATGAGTTGTGCCTGTTGTGCTGCCTGCACAGTCTCATGCTGCCGTCTGAAGGCATCATCCATGGAATGAAGCTTTTCTACTGTAGCCCTTAATTATTTCAATCAAAAATCAAGATGTTCTGATAAAGTATTTTCTTTCATAAAACAACAGAAAAATAACTTTAAAGATAAGACTAAATTTAACAGACTTTTGTAATGGAATAGTTTATTCTCTGATAAATGTTCTAAATGTCCTGTTCACTGATTTTTCTTTTGTCCTCTGGTCCTACTTTGTCAGTTTACTTTGAAGTACAATAATTGTCTAGGTTATCTGATCTGTATCATGAAATCATTTGTATACTTTAACAAGGTGCTCTCTTAACTGCCTTCTTTCCAGACTATAAAGTTTAGATCCCTAATGTTTCTTTATTACTCATTCACTTTACAATTGGGATCAGACCTGTTACTGATAATTCCTGTTTGTATGTATTAATTGATGAGCAGTGAATTACATTTCTAATCCATTCTTAAGGAAACAAGGGTCGATGTACAAAAAGTATGGCTCCAATTCATCAAAGCTAAAACAATGTAAAGGAGACAACAGCAGGTAATTGGAACTTATGAGCTCCATTTGTCCTTTCTTTATTAAAGGGCCATAAAGAAGTATGATCCTGGGAATTGTACAGCTGTTAATGTCATGTCTTCACTAGGAAAAATATTGAAACCATTGTAAAGGAGCATTTAAAGACGTTTACTAGATCAGAGAATTCAAGGCAAGATTTATAAAAGATATGTCACAGTTAACAAATTTGTTGGAATTCCTTGAAAATTACAACTGAATTCATGGAGGGTAGCAAACTAATGGAGGGTGCACTCTTTTTATCCACAAGCATTTAAGATAAAAGCCTTTTCTCTGAAAACTGATTAAACAATAGGAAACAAAGGGCCATTTAAAAAGCAGCAGAGAACCTCAGGGATCAGTACTTTTGGTGCTGTTCAATACATTTATAATAAATTTTCAAATATAGAACATCCAAATAAAAACAAACAGGTTACAAGAATGACGGATAAATGTTAAATAAGATAAATCAATACAAAGGCCCAAGTGTAATAGTAGACCAAACACTGTGCCCTCCCGATGTGAAAGGCGCTTTGCAAATGTAATTTTGTTGTTGCTACTGTTTCACGACTTAGGCTCTAAATCTTACGGTAACAATTGCAATTCAAGCAATACAAGTAAGCAATACAAGGTGGAGTCCTGTAGCTCAATAGTTAGAGCACTCGCCTCGCAAGTGAGAAACCTGGGTTTGATTCCCAGCAGGGGAAAACCTTAGGCAAGTTCCTTCCTCCACATGCCTAATAATAATCCCTCAGGGAAGAAAAAAGAATAATAAATTGGTCACTTCAATCCACAACTGTTTGTGGGACACTGCTGTTTGCAATTGGCTGCCATGTTTCGCCCACAAATGTACAGTCAATTCATTTTACAGTATATTCTGTGAAGCAGTCGAGAAGACGTGAAAAGTGCTATATCAAATGCAAGGATTATTATTATTATATAAGCAGTACAGCCTATTGAGGCTGAGACATTAACAAAGTTCAAAATTTACCTCTGCAAATTGTCCAACCTGAATAATTATTTGAAGAGGCAGACTAAAAGAGTATGGGGGTGGTGGTGGTGAAGGAAAGCAAGGAAATGCGATCAGAAGATTTATCTCCTGTGGATGAGCTAGAATGGGGTAATTTCTACAATTTCCTGACAGTCTATAAGGCATTGGTGAGATCATATGTAGATTATTGGGTTCAAAGTGTGATTATGGTACTTAGTGAAAGAAAAATACAGTAGAAAGGATTCAGGGAATGAACTGTGAAGAGATTAAGGAAGCAAGACACATTTCCAGAAGAAGCACGATCTAACAGCACGTATAGTAACTGTCCTTACGGACCGTTTGTTATTTTCAAAACTTACTTCTGAGCTTGCAAAGCTTTGTTTCTTTCTTCAACAAGCTTCTTTTCATTGGCATCAAAATTTTCTTTCATCTGTTTGACCTGTATTTCCAACTTGTCAGTAGCTCTGCTTTATCCTGCCACTTCTTATTAACAGCACTACAAAGAAACATAACACCAAACAAAATAGTTTATAGAAGCCAAACCAACTTTGATAACGTGACAAAGAAAATAAATCAATGGCAGGTTTTTGAAGACTTGGAACAGAAATTGTAGTGAAAGCTTTCTCTACCAATATATTTGATATAATTGGTCCTACAAAACTAATTTCAAACAACAAGCTGGAACCACAAGCTTTATGCATACACTGTATTTCAATCACATCAAGATCAAGAGAGATCAGGCAATATCGTTTTAATGAGACTTGAAAAGATTAATTGTAGAACCATAGTTTAGACTATTCCTTACCAAGAACTGAGTATTGATCAGAGCCTAACACATCCTCTATCAATTTAAATCGAGCAATACAGGGTTAATATTTTATAATATATGAATGATATTAGTTATGTTATATTTAGGAACTTTTGATAGTAACTTCTCTTTTATATTATGCTATGGATATAATTCTTTTACCAACGTATATACATATATTCTGTGTAGTATATATAATGTACATCTTTAGATACTTGTCATTTTTTTCATGTCCTTGAATCAAAAAGAACTAACGAATGGGGCATTAATGGGTAATGAAGCACTGCTGCTAACTTTCCCATTTACCTATATGCCTTCTTAGTTTCCTCCAGCTCCGCTTCTTTATCTTCAAGCTGCTGCTTTAGATCATTCTTCCGTTCCGAAAGTCTCTCTACCCTCTCCTTCAGATCCTGTGATATTATAGCCTCATCGTCCAATTGTTCCTGAAACCTCCTTTGTGTCTGGAGGTTCTCCTCACGAACTTTCCTGATTTGTTCGTCTCTTTCTTGCAAACCCTGCAGATTATTAGTGGTTCATTAGATCTTCTGTGGAGTCCTGTACCTCAGTGCTTAGAGCACTCACCTTATAAGCGAGAGACCTGGGTTCTATTCCCGGCAAGGCGAAACGTTGGGCAAGTTTCCTTACTCCACACACCTCTGTTTATCTAGCAGTAAGTAGGAACCCATCGATTGACGGATCCCTTTTCCAGGGGTAATAATTCCTCCAAAATAATAATGATAATTTGGTCACTCAATCCACAACTGTTTGTGGGACACTGCTGTGTGCAATTGGCTGCTGCGTTCCGCCCACAAAATATACAGTCAATTCACTTCGCCGAATATTTTGAGAAGCACTTTAAGATACCTCGAAAATGTGGTAAGGCGTTATATTAAATGCAAGGAATATTTTTCTTTCGAAAGTGATATTTGATTGAAATACATTAAACATATGGTTTCTCACTATTACATTCCTTGTACTCGATTAAAAGCTGCCATTTTATTTCATAGGTTTATATTTTCCATTTAATGTTACTGCTTCTGGAACCTATGCTTTGACATTTACCATATGAATTATGCAAGAAAGTTAGCTGTATGGCCGAAATAATCCACACAAGAGATTGCTTTACAGGTTGAAGGGAAGGGGGAGGTAACAACAAATTGCATTTGTATAGTGCATTTCACGTTGGCAGGACGTTCCAAGGCGCTGGACAGTCAGAGATTTGGACCCGAGCTGGGGGTTGGGATCAGCAGGGGTGCAAGGTAGGGAGGGTGCCCGAAAGCGCGGTTGAAGAGGAGGGTCTTGAGATGTGTCTTGAAGGTGGCAAGGGAGTGAGGGAGGTGAAGGGACTGTGGGATGGAGTTCCAAAGGATGGGGCCAGAGACGCTGAAAGCCCAACGCAAATGGTGGGGCGGCCTGGGCAGGGGACGTGGAGCAGGGCAGAGGCTCTTGAGCGAAAGAAACTAACAGGTTGATAAGGAGTCAGCAGGTCACAGAGGCAGGAGGGGGCAAGGCCGTGGATGGCCATGAAGGCAAGGATGTGGATTTTGAACTCTATCCTCTGGGGGATGGGGAGCTGGTGCAGCTGAGCGAGGGCGATGGGGTCACGGAGCCTGGTGCAGGGGACGACATGAGCTGCAGAGTTCTGGATGGTCTGCAGCTTGTGGAGGGAAGAGTTGGGAAGGCTGACAAGCAGGGAGTTAGTGCAGTGGAGCCTAGATGTGATAAATGCGTGGATGAGGATATTGGCGGCCTGAGGGGTGAGGCAGTGGCAGAACCGGGTAATGTTTTGGAGGTGGGGGAAGGCAGAGCGGGTCATGTACGGATGTGGGATAGAAAGGACATTTGAGAGTCAAACAAGACCGAGAGATAGAATGGGTGTCATCCGCAAACATGTGGAAGTTGATCCCATGTCTGCGGATGATGTCTCCAAAGTGCCAGGGAGTGAAGGGATTTGAGCACAAATGTGAGGATCTTGAAATCGATCCATTCGGTGATGTGGAGCCAGTGGAACCTGGCCAGAACTGGTGAGATGTGGGTATGGAGTTTGGTCCGGGTCAGTATGCGGGCAGTAGAGTTCTGAATGAGCTGGATCTTTTGAATAGTGGAGCTTGGGAGACCGGCGAGGAGTTTGTTTGCGTAATCCAGGTGGGAGGTTACAAACACATGCACAAGGGTGTCTGCTGCATTTGGGGTAAGGTACGGTTGAAGGTGGGCAATGTGGCAGAGGTGGAGGAAGGCGATCCTGGTCGGGGGGGGGGGGGGTCAAACTGAACGCCTAGATTGTGCACTGGTTCGGTGAGTCTAAGGGAGAGCCCAGGGAGGTTGAGGAGTTTAGATCCGTAGGAGTGAAGACATAGCCGGGAGCCAAGGAGCATGGCTTCCGTCTTGTCCACATTCAGCTGCAGGAAGTTTGCACTCAACCAGGCCCTGATGTCTGTCAGACAAGCTGATAGAACATTAGTGAACCTGGAGTCAATGCTGGAGGCGGCAAAGTAGATTTGTGTGTCATCAGCATACATGTGGGAGTTTACCCCATGTTTGCGGATGACATTGCCAAGCGGGAGCATATAGAGCCATGAAGGTTGAGGTGAGAGAGGCCATGGAGGAGGATAGAATGATAAACAGTGTCAAAGGCAGCAGAGAGGTCAATGAGGACGAGGAGACAGAGACAGCCCTATTCACAGGAGGACAAAATGTCATTTGTCACCTTGACCAAAGCTGTTTCTGTGCTGTTGGCAGCACGAAAATCAGATTGGAGGGGTTTGATGAGTTATTTGTGGGAGAGGAAGGGGTGAAGCTGAGAAGCAACGACTCAATCCAGGACCTTGAAAAGGATAGGGAGGTTGGAGATGCACCCAGGGAAGATTTTTTGAGGATGGGGGTGTTGATGACTGTTTTTAAGGGGGTGGAAACGCTGGACAAGGAGAGTTTGATGATATCTGTGAAAAGGGGCGCAAGGAGGTGGAGCTGGGAGGTTAGGTTAAGGGTAGGGATGGGGTCAAGGGAGAAGGTGGTCAGTTTCATTTGGGTCATATTGGTGGTGAGGAGGACGAGGAGACAGGTTTGATGGTTTGGAGGGAGGTTTGGGTAGGGGCCGGAGTGCGAGGGGAAGATGGGGAGCCGGTTGTTAGTGGAGAAGAGGAGCCCGGGGCTGTCCTTGGCCTCCAAGATTGTCTTGGAGTAGAAGGACGATTTAGTGGAGGCGAAGGCGGAGCGGTAAGTTTTGATGTGGTCCAATCAGATTTGCCGATGCACCATTAAATAAGATTTGTGCCAGATGTGTTCTGCAACACAAAACTGTGACTTAAGGGAGCATGGGTGCCTGGTGTACCAGGGTGACTTGCGTAAGTAGGAGGCAGTTCAGGAGGTGAGGGGGGCAAGGGCATCGAGAGTGGTGGAGAGGGAGTTGTGGAGGAAAGTGACTGAGGTCATTGCGGGAGGAAGCCCAGAGGGGGAGGAGTTCAGGTGACTCCAAGGCAGCAGAGAGGGAGGTGGGGGAGAGGAGATTTTTTTTCCTTTCCGTAAATGGAGGTAGGTTGGGTGGCAGTGGGGAAAGGGATTGAGGAGTTAAGGGAGATTAAGTAATCGTCTGAGATGGCTTTGTTGGTGCTGGTGATGTCTGATATAACGCCTTTTGACGTCTTCGAGACATCTCAAAGCTCTTCAATAACATTTGTAAAGGGCCTTTCACATTGGGAGGATGTCCTAAGGCACTGAACAGTCAGGGATTAGGGATTTGGACCTTAGCGGGGGTGTTGGGATCAGGGAAGGTGGAGGGCGGAGAGGATAGGAGGGTGGTCGAAGGCACGGTCGAAGAGGAGGGTCTTGAGACGTGCCTTGAAGGAGACAAGGGAGGGAGCGAGGCGAAGGGAATGTGGGATGACGTCCCAGAGGGTAGGGGCAGAGAGGCTGAAGGCCCGACCACCGATGGTGGGATTGGCGGGAGGACATGGAGCAGGCCGGAGCCTTTAAAGCGGAGGAAGCAGATAGGTTGATAAGGGGTTAGCAGGTCAGAGGAAGGAGGGTGCAAGGCTGTGGAAGGGGTAAGATCGTAAAGTAAATTGACTGTATATCACTCAAAGAGCACAATCTACGAGTCAAAACTAGTAGTTCCAATAAACAGATCTTTGATGCCATCAGCAAATGGTGCGTGCGGCAAATAAGACAACCACAATTTTTGTTGCTCATCTAGAGGGTTAGTGTAAATTACACAATAACACATTTGACACAAGGCATGGGTCTGGCTGTACTAAAATGGTCTGTTCTGATGTTGCACATTCGTATCTTATATTCTGGTCCCATGCGAACATCAAGAAACAGTAGCAAGAATTGAGTTGTTCTGCCTCCCAGCAAGGATTTGCATTTATCAGTGGTACTGATTTTATTCTGTCACTTCTTATTAAAAGCATATCATCCATTATTCAGTTCTTTACTGCATCAATTTTCCTGTATTGTACCAAGCAACTACAAAGTTTCCAGAATGAATATCTTACCTCTTTCAGTTTTCTGATTGTTTCTGTTTGATCATCTACTATTTTGTTTTTTATCTTCAAAGCATCAATATCGCGTACATTTTGTTTTTTAATCGATTCAATCTCTGAAGTTAGCACTTCAATCCTTGCCTCAAGTCTTCCTCGGTCTTGAGCCAGGGAAGAGCCTGTATAGTTAAAACAGTGCACTGATAGCAACCACTCAAAATGACAGTGTAGCTTGTCGTGGGTACAGACAACACTTTGCATGGCAATTGTTTTTTTTGGTCAGCCTGGTGTTTGACATATGTTTAAGGGTATGCCAAAGGTTACATGTGTCATGTTGTCACTCCTATCCCTAGGTTCATAATATTTACACAAGATGCTCATTAGAAACTCCAAATATTAAACTTTAAAGTGCCTTTTCAGATTGGGATGATGTCTCAAAGCGCTTCACAGGATTTTATTGCAAAGTTTGTTGACTGTATTTTGAACATGAATGCCACAGCTAAATTGGACACTGCAAATTTCCATTGTCAGATTAAAGTCTATTTAATGTCATACATTTTGTAAATTAATATACTTCAGGTTGTCACAATGAATCAGATTTGCTGTGTCAATTGACCAAACTCACCATTATTCATTCTGTATTGTGCTCACAATATATTTTAAAATACTGCCATCTCATTTTCAGTTCTGTTTTCACCACAATTTTAAAAAACCTATTCCATATTATAGATTTGACTGTTATTGGGTACCATAACAGTCTTAAGAGTTCTGTAGCTCAGTGGTTAGAGCACTCGCCTTGCAAGTGAGACACTTGAGTTCAATTCCAGGCAGGGCGAAACCTTGGGCAAGTTTCCTGACTCCACGCGCCTAATAATAATCCCTCCAAAACAATAATAAATTGGTCATTTTCAATCTATGACTGTTTGTGGGACACTGCTGTGTGCAATTGGCTGTCATGTTTTACCCACAAATATACGGTCAATTCACTTTACAGTCTATTCTGTGAAGCGCTTTGAGATGTCAAGATTATTATTATTATTATAACAAGAGAATTTGGACTATTTTTATTTCAGTTTTCAAAGGGAAGCATAAGCCTAAATTCTTATTGTAGAATAAAGACTGATCACATCCATATACCCACAATAATTTAAAGAGGTACATCAAAATCTGTAAATTGGTTTGCGTGGAGGTTAGTAAAACCTAAACTCAAAGATGTGACCAAAAACCTGTTTTTAACTGCATGCAATTTACAACTCCTGTAATGGTTGGTACAAAACCAGAGCCGCAGTTTTACTGACAATTCTTGTTGAAAGGCTTCCTGATTTCAACTCATTAATAAGACATCTGTTAGAATTGCTGCTGACATGTGGGAAATCCACAATGGAAGTAGATTGTTTTGGGGCAAAGTTCCAACCATTTACTGTGACAAACTTTCTTAAACGTTTCCACATGCCAATTTTGAGTGCTCCTTAAGGAGTTCAGTTAAGAAATATGGTAAATTGGACCCCATTATTACTGTTGGAGTGACGTATTCCATTGACCCACTTGAGAAGCTCTGAGTTGAGTTTAAAACTTAAATGTCAAACGCCAGGATATTATAAAATATTCTGCAGAGAAGGGGTCAATAATGCAATGCCATGACAACGCCGTCACGGAATCCATCTACTCTAATCCCATTTCTCTGCTCCTTCTCCATTTTTACCTCAATATGTATATTTTGTGCCCCATTAGCTGCCGCGTTTCACCCACAGAATATGCAGTCAATTCAATTTACAGTATATTCTGTGAAATGCTTTGATACGTTTCAAAGACGTAATAAGGTGCTTATATCAAATGCAAGGTTTTTTTTAAAAAAAAATCCTTTTAAAATATACTAACCGGAATAAGATTAAAATTTCTCATTCAAGGTAATAGGCTTTTTCTTAAACAAATAGATACGGGGAAAAATAGAGAGGAATGGTCACACATAGAACTTCTCCTCACAAAAGCATAACTATTCTTAGCAAAACCACAAGGTGGCATTAAAGCTTTATTCGTAGTCTGTCAAAGTAATCTAAAGTCTCGAACAAAAGTATGGATCCACACTTCAAATAAGATTACAGAAAGTAAAAATGTAGTGAAGGATATTTCAAAATTCTGAACTATCCTTCATAGTAAAACCATATTTATTTGTAAACTGATAAATCTTAACATTTCTGGTTTCTTGAAGATAACAGTAACTTATTTTTATTCATTTCATGGCATCAGCTCCTTTTGTTCTCTCCTTTCTTGTATTCACAGGCTATTAAAGACATATCTCAGTGACCTTATCAAAAAATTCAACAGATTATAATTCAATTAAGATAAGCAACAGTATAGCAAATAAACTTTGTTTTTCTGATACAGAAAATTGCCTTTGAAGCATCAATCAGACATTTTACAAAAGCACTTTTTGAAAGATGATTTTGTTTGGTCAGGAGAGTATCTTACACATGCGGAAACCCATTGCCATATTTAAAAGCATCTAAATCAGGCAGGGTTTCACATACATATGCCACCTAGGAATGGACATTCCCTGCGACTGAACTCTTCAGTCTTCCTGGAGAGACAACCCTCCTAAAGAGTATCAGACACAGGTTGGCAAGAGTCAAGGCTTGTGTACCTCAGAGTGGAGTTAAATCAGCTTAAAACACATTCCTTGCCATTGAGACTACTGGCAAATTTTCTGCTGTTTATCCAGCTAGAACCATCCACTATTAGGGTTTTGGCTTTCAAGGTTAAACTTTACATTCATCAAAACCTTTAATTGCGCAAACGATTTTAATGCAGCAAATTTATTTTTCACCAATTCCATGTGCCTTATTTCTTTAGAAATCCTCACGTACAGAAGTTAATTCCATAAGCCTCCTGCACTTACAAATATATTAGATCATATCCACTGTGAATTCCTTGTGCACTATTTATTTCCTCAAATAATTCTAGAATATGTTTGATTCTAAATTCATGCTGACTGTCCCTGAGTGCCTTCACTCTACACGGAAAAAGACGAAAGTATTCCACAAAGCAATCTGCAATACTGATGCTTTACTAAATGGTTGTCACTTCCAGGTTTCATTGCTTTTTGAACATGCTTCTTACTCTCCATTTCTCAGGTGTAACCATTTACTTAAGGCAGAGTGGTCCAACCTTTTGGCTGCTGAGGACCGGATGACGGATTGAAAAACATCCATGGGCAGCATAAGCAATATTTTATCCTGAATGATCAGTCCCGGTGTGGGCTGGGTCTGAGCCCCTGGTGACTGTCTCCTGATTAGCTTGGGGCTTGGTCTCGCCTGTGTTTGCTCGTCGAACAATGAAGTTGTTAATGGTTGATGGGTCGAATGAAATCATCCCCGGCCTGGATCCCGCCCACAAGTTGGACCACCCTGACTTAAGGTGTTGTGAAAAAAAATATTAATCACCTATTTCCACAACTTCCAGTCCAAACTATATTTTGATTTCTTTCATCTCTTCAAATAATTCTCATTTCTAGATTGCTTTTTAATTGCTTATTCAATCGCCTACAAAATACAGTCACTAAATTTGTTATAGGTCCTTTCACCTTAGGAGGATGCCTCAAAGCACTTCTCAGGATTTACTCTAAGGTTTAGTGACTGAGTATTTTGTAGTGAATGCAATTTGCACACAACAATGCCCCATAAACAGTAATGAAGTGAATGATCAATTTTGGGGGATTGTTGTGCAGGAGACCAGGATAAACTTCTCTTTTTAAATAATCCCAGGTGATCACCAACTTGAACAGATAGATAGGTTTAATGCCTCAACTGAAGGACGGCACTTCCAACAATGCAGAGTATTCCCAGCACTGCATGGGAGTGTAAGACAAGACTATGCTAGTTCAAAGTCCCGATGTGGAGCTTCAACAACCAACTGACTCAGAGGTGAGATAAGAATGCTAAGAACTGAGCCAGACTGACACAGTAATATTGTCATGAAAATTATTACAGCTGTATCAAATGTATGGATATACACTTTGTCTAGAAAGGATACCCTTTGTAGCATATCCTTTGAGTCAACATTCTGATGTGAAAGGCGCTATATCAAATGCAAAGATTATATATTATTATCATCGTCACTCAGTTTTTCTTCACCTTTTCAGATTCAACAACAAATTATGTTTTGTGTCATTTTAAGAAATAGAAAAAATAAGACAATATTGTAGCTTTTTCCAGACTTAACTGGATTTTAAGTTTGTGACTTAAAAGTACAAATATTATTTTTCACATGCAATATCTTACCTTGTTGAGCTAATTCTTGTCCCCAGATCCTTCTTTCAGCTCTGAGACCATCAATCACTGATTCTTGGGCAGTTAGCTGTGAAATCAGTTTAGATTTTTCCAGTTTAAGAAGTTCGATTTGAACCGTTTTTTTCTTGTCTTCTTCAGCTACATGTTCCAGTGTTCGAATACGGCTCTACATTAAAATGGACAGAACTATAAGAGTCAGATTACTTACTGTGTCCTGAACCAACTGACTGATCTTGCTAAATGGCAGGGGTCAATCCAAACCAAACTTCCCACTTGACATGATGCTGAAGTCTCTGTTGGGGTACAAGTCTAGGTTTGCAGAGGAGATGAATGCTAGTCACTTGAGGAACAAAGTTTATAAGGGCGCTGTGAATAACAGTATTCACAGTAACTTCAATTTATAACCATTTCTGCCAGCAGCTGAATCCTTCAGTGATATTCTTCCAAAACATAACAAAGCAATCCAAAATAAAAGTTGCGGTAATAAAAATATCAGATAAATATAGCAACGCGCAATGAACAAAGCAAAGTACAGGAACATTAC
Source organism: Callorhinchus milii (assembly GCF_018977255.1). Taxonomy (NCBI): domain Eukaryota; kingdom Metazoa; phylum Chordata; class Chondrichthyes; order Chimaeriformes; family Callorhinchidae; genus Callorhinchus; species Callorhinchus milii. The sequence goes on from NW_024704743.1 coordinate 91,230,489, forward strand.
CACGAGAAGAAAGGAATGATTGCCCTTGTCCAGGGGATGACAGATGGCAAAATATGACTACTGCTAATGTAATCAATAACAATATAATAGACTTAGCATATCTGTGAACAGAGATAAAATGGTAGTTTAGTGTATCAATCCCATCTGCCATCAACTTAAAATCAGACCTGAATCATTCCCTTGAGACAATAAATGACGAATCATGGGTGAATGTTTGGGTTTGGTTTGTAATTACAGCTGATTGATGAACAATAAAAACAATCTAGCCTGACAATCATTGCAATGTAAGCCACAAACACATCCAGGATCACATCATTGCCGCTATTCATAATTCTCCTTACATCTACAGATCTTGCTCTGAGGTCTAAAATTATAAATCAGAAGCCAAAAGTTAAATCTGTGCTTTCCCTTTGTCAGTAATTATAGCGCTGTAGATATACGACATGTTGAACAGACACAGTGTTAATACCAAAGGGAGAAGTTACGACAGTAGAACTCTGTTATAACATGGCTGATTATAATCTAGGTTTATTTATAATGCAAGTCGGGTGTAGACCCCGATATTCGCTTACTAACGAATTCAAAATACACACAAAAAGTCATCCAAAATCCTGGTGGGAGTTACCTGTTATAGTACTGCTTGGGATTTTATGTTGATTTTAGGTGTCAGCCTGGCTCAGTGGTAATAATTTCGCACCTGAGCCAGAAGGTTGTGGGTTCAAGCCCCATGTCGGGAATTGGAACCACAGAGTCTAAGCTGACACTTCAATGCAGTGCTGGAGTGTGGTGCAATGACTTGCATTTTTTAGTGTCCTTCATGTAAGATATACTAGACTTTGGATACTTTCATGTTATCATCAACCATGTCTTTATTATGACTTATTATGACTTCATACAGGTTCTTCTTGCAAATGACCAAAGACAGACCAAGAAGCTGACTTCATGCATTTGGCTCAGATAACCTACACCAAACTTATCACTTCTACATCAATGTTGGCTGAGACTAATCAGGGCAGTAATGGGAGAAAACTGCATTATTATAGATGCTACCTATTCGATGAAATGTTAACCAGGGTCCCATTTATCTGTTCAGTTGGACGTTAATAATCCCATATCACTATTCAAAAAAACAAATTGTCCTGCCAACAATCCTCCAGATACAATTGATCATTCAACTCATAACTGTTTGTTCAATCTTCCTGTGCACAAATTGGCTGATGCAATTTTCTAAAAGAAAGATTATAGTTGACATTAATTACTGTAAAATGCTGTGAGACATTTTACTGTTATAGATGCTATACAAAAATAAGCTTTTTCTTTCTTGGAAACTTCCATCTCATACTTTACAAAACTTATCTGATGGTGTATTTGCACCAATCATGTCTGAAAGAATCATGCTTAGATATAATATGAATGGAGCCACTGGCTGCCATATGGCATCTCATCAACTGTAAAGACTTCTGAATCATTTAGTAATTTTTTTATGAACAAACTACAATTCAAAAGTAATTTCAATATTCACCATTCTAATGGTGCATCAATATCAAAAACTTCAGCTAATGTAAATTTAATTTTAGAATGCATTCTTTTTAATAAGATTTTTATATATCAAATTTGTTCTCTGTCAAAATGTTGAAGGAGAAGGGTAAACTCCATTAAATTTACCCCAAAGCAAAACACTATCCACTATCACAACATAAATGTATTTTGCCCTTAGGAAAATATTTTAGCTATTGTGTCTCTCTGTTTCTTTCCCCAGTTCTCTGGAAAAGAGGGAGACTGATTTAATGCATCATCCAGACATCCAACTAAAACAATTTCATTGTAAAAGTGATATGCCTACTACAAACAACACAAACTATTTTACCCTGAGTGAAGTAATGGCAGCATAACAAACACAAGGTTTAATTAAAATTCCTTAAAAATATTTTGTGCTACTGCTGCTAAACAGAATACTGCTGCAAAACAAATAGTGCTCCAAGGCACTGTGGAACATGTTGGGCACGCACACCCACACACCCAGAGGAATAGGGTTGGTCTCGAGACTCATTATTTCACTGATCACATCAATGACAACCAGTATAATGAGAACCTGCAGTTTGTGCTATCAAATTAAACAGAGGACGTAATGCTGAATTTAGCACTGGAAGCAAAATATTGCCAAGGAAACAGAAAGCTAAGATAAATCTATACGAACAGTACAAATATATAGTCTGTCAGCTAATTGAAATTAAATTAAAAAGGAACATCAAAACTCTAAGGAAAAGCAATATTTTACTTACTAGTGCAACTGGAATAACAGTTATAATTAAGACAAGGAAAAAAGAACTACATCATCAGCAAACTACATCATTTAGGTTCCATTTCAGCATCTGATCTGGCCATTTTATTCAATCCACAATCTTATCCCTCTACTGCTGAATGAGGAGCTGACCCAATTTTCTTTGAATCTTTCAATTAAATCAGTATTCATTGCACTAGGTGGCAGTCTATTTTACAAGCAGTGGCGAAATTTGCAGCTTCTTCACCTAATCTCTGATTTTCCCACAAAGTACATCAAAGCCTCCATTTTGCTATTCATATTATTAATATGTATATGAGCCTTAGGTGTCAATATTAATTTGTTTTAGACAATCAATAGCACTCTTCCCTCGGAGTCAGATATTGGAGGGAGAAAGAAGTTCCTTGCGAGCAGAGAAAGTACCTCAAGTAGTTTGGTTTACCTTAAGTTCCGAGGTTGTCCCCTGTTTGGATTTTGCCAGTTCAGCTATCTTAGCTTTCTGCTCTTTGACCATAGCAGTCAGCTCCTGAATCAATTTTCTGGATTGTTTCTCCTTCTGCTGTGACCGAGCAAGAGTATGTTTGTGGTCGGCTAGTTCTGCTACAACATGATCAAAGCCATCCTTTACCTGTTTGGTTTAAAAATTACAATGTGTTTATAGACCACACTTAAAAATTAAATATGCAGACATTACAACAGTACTTCTGTCGTGTTGTTTTCAATCTTGAAATAACTCATTCTGTATGCAAGTAGAACAGTATGGTGAACAGGATAGCAAAACTCTAATTACTGGAAGTTAACCTTAAAGGAAGAATATAATTCACTTCACAGGACAGCGATTGCATTTGGCAGGGGATGTGATTCAATAAGTATTTGCAATAAAATCAGAATGAATAATTTATTGGAATGTTTGATGGCATGACTGGGTTTATAATTTAGTTGGCATACTGTACCATGGCTTCTTGGTAACTTTTGAAATGCAGCTTAATTTAAGAAGTTTCCATCAGCTGCCCAGTGAAATGCAGAAATGAAAGCAGTTTACAGGTCATTAGACTGTATCATTCAATAACAGCAGAGCTTTTAATTTGCAAATGTTAAAATTGAAGGGACCTCTACGCCTTTAGCAAAAAGAATGAAATCAACCCCGGTTTATTGGAAAATTTACCTGAAAGTCAGCATTTCAACCTCACTGTTCAAATGTACAGTTTTGATCCAATAATCTCTAACCTACGGTACTCAACAGGTTTTATTATGTTCTTGTGTACAATAAACTCACTAGTTCATACCACAGGTGTATTATGATTCACAGCGAGTAAGCATGACTAAATAATGTAGGATATAATTCCACATCTAACCTCTAGGAAATAATTACTTTTTATAAAAAAATCAGTGCGTCTCAATTTTTATCAAAGTAAAAAATATTTTAGCTACTGGTAAAGGTATCAGCTGAGATTTTTCTTTTTAATATAGACTTGATACACAGTGTTGTAAACCAATGATCATATTTAGTGAAATGCAGATTTCTTTGACAAAAATGTATTCAGTTTAAAATAATTGTAAGAACCAAGATTAGAGCACTCGCTTTGCAAGTGAGAGACCTGAGTTCAATTCCAGGCAGGGCGAAATCTTGGGCAAGTTTCCTTACTCCACACAGAGCCCAATAATAATCCCTCCAAAAAAACATTAATAAATTGGTCATTTTCAATTCATGACTGTGGGACATTGCTGTGCACAATTGGCTGCCTCGTTCGGCCACAAATATATAGTCAATTCACTTTACAGTATATTCTGTGAAGCGCTTTGGGACGTCTAGAAGACGTGAAAAGCGCTATATCAAATGCAAGGATTATTATTATTAATTTATTACATTCACCTGGAGAGTTGGGAGAATAACCGTGCACTTTCAATGGAGGATGAGCTCTGTGTGCCATTTCAGTTGAAAAATAATTACCCTTGAATGCACAGAAGGTAGGATTGATGTCTCCAGGGAGAAATATGGTAACTGCTTCATCATTTAAAAAAAACTATACATTTATAAATAGGAGAAAAAGCTGTTTCGGCTCAACTCTGAACCAGTCTGGTTCAGTAATAAAATAATGAAGTGGAACTTTTGACTTGAAGAGTAATAGATTTGTAGAAGAAGAAACAGGGAGGCGATATTGAAACAGGTAGCATAATTTGTTCAATAGAAAATGAAATGTGTTTTTTGGAGAGGGATATGGGTGTAAATTAGCAGTGTTTTAGAATGCGCTTGATGTGATAATTATGAAGTATTGCTCATTTTACCTCTGTGACAAGATAGTCCATTGACTTTGATCTAATAAAAAGAGGCTTGTTGGGGTTAATGATTTTTTCTTGTTTCTAAAATTTCAGAAACTCATTATAAAACTACAATGAATGACACAATTTATGTCACTGCCTGAGATAACAAGAACAGACTGTAGGTACCTATGATCCCCTCAAACCTAATCAATCTCACTAAAAGTAGTGGGGATTTCACATGCCTCTGAGATTTGAGGTAAAGGACAACAACATGCACTTATATAACAACAACTTGCATTTATATTGTGTTCTTCACACGAACAGTGCCTCGGAGCGTTTATTCACACACATTTATATGTTGCACTTACACATCGAAAAAAATCTTAACACATTTCACAGAGGCAGAATGGGAATCCAAGCAGGAAGTCAGATAAGGGGAAGGAAACAGGAGGGAGGTGACTGAAGGCACAGTCTGAGATAGGTTTTTAGAAGGATTTTGAAAGCTGACAGGAAGGGTGTAAAGGGAGAGAATTAGGGAAAGAGTTCCACAGATCATGAACAAAGTGAGTGAAAGCTTGCCTACTGATAAAAGAGTGTAGACATGGAGCAGGCCAGATTGTTCAGAGTGGAGGTAAGGGGTAGGGGGAGTAGGACTGCAGGGAGTTCGAGAGCTCAGGGATGACAGCTCAGCCACCAATGGTGACCTGACGTGATTGGGGGATGTACAACAGACCTGTGTTAGCTGAGTGAAGAGGGTGGGGGTGGCAATAGAGTGGGGTACGAAAAGTCAGAAAAGTAGGGATATTAAAGAGTTTGTATATAAGCATGAAGATCGTGTAGTTTGGTGCAATTACCAGAATTGCTGTTACCAGATTTGATTAGAAGTTTCTCCACAGTAGGTCCCACTGTCAGATAGAGTATATCATTTTAATATGCGACCTAACTAATAAGAGGAGAAGTCATGAGAGGTGATTATACTGGTCAAGATCATGAATGTAATAAAAACAAAACACAGCTGGCTACTTCTGATTATTCCTTGGCTTAGAAATGCTTTGCGATTCATGTTTAACCTACTTTTCTAACCGTGGCAAAGACTAAAGAACTTCCTCCCAGGACTTAAATGGTTTTAAATTGCCATTCGTTGGATAAATGTTGCAGTTTCAATACATTACATGTAACAATGTAAAATATAAAATCTGAAATGTATTTCACTTTAATGTCGATCACATTGTTCATTACATTATCTCTCCACCTTATAGCACAAGTTAGAATAGATATCATGAAGGTCACCATTAAAGGCTTTTCAAGTTAATAATTTTCTCTCCTTGCAAACTAATTATAGTTTAGAATTAATTGTCAGTTTGCTGGGAACCATTATAGATAATGTGCAACTAATTTAAGTGCTTTGAATACTCAAGATTAGTTATAATCTGCAGCGAATATCCTCACACAGTATTGAATCAATCCTCAATCCCTTCCACTGCTTCTCCTACCACCTCAACCTTCAAGGTACTGTTCTTGACTGGTTCAGGCTCTACCTTTCACACCGCCACCACTTCGTCTCTACAAACAACTTTTCCTCCAGCCCCCGCACCGTCTTGTGTGGCATTCCTCAGGCCTCTGTTCTCGGTCCCCTCCTCTTCACCCTCTAAATGCTCCCCCTTGGTGACATCATCCGCAGACATTGAGTAAATTTCCACATGTATGCGGATGACACCCAACTCTATCTCTGTCTCCACCCTCAACTCCAGGATTACTGGCGTCCTGACCGATTGCCTGTCTGACATCAAGTCCTGGATGAGGGACAACTTTCTCCAACTGAACGTCAGCAAGACCGAGGCCCTGCTGATTGGCTCACACCAGTGCCTCCGCACCTCGGCGCTGGCAGCATTAGCCTCCACGACTGCACACTCAACCTCACTAAGCCAGTCAGGAACCTGGGTGTCTTGTTTGACCCTGAACTGTCCTTTCTTCCCCACATCCGTGCCATGACCGGAATTGCCTACCACCACCTCCACAACATTGCCAGACTCCGCCACTGCTTCACCCCTCAGGCTGCCGAAACAGGCTCCGTGACCCCATCACTCACACCCTCGTTCGACCACTAGTTCCCCATCCTTCAGAAGATCAAATTCAAGTTCCTCATCCTCACTTTCAAGGCCATCCATGGCCTTGCCCCGTCCTACGTCTCCGACCTGCTAACTCCCTACCAACCTGCCCGCTCCTTCCGTTCAGCGGGCTCCGGCCTGCTCCATGTCTCCCGCCCTACCAGAGGCGCCCGGGCTTTCAGCCTCTCTGCCCTCACACTCTCGAACTCCATCCCCCAGTCCCTTCGCCTCGCTTCCTTCCTTGCTTCCTTCAAGGCCGGTCTCAAGATCCTACTCTTCGATTGTGCCTTCCGTCATCCTCCCACCTCTCTGCCTTCCCTCCCCCCTCCCCTTCCCCAGGCTTGGGTCCTGACCCCTGACTGTCCAGCGCCTTGGGACGTCCTCCCGAAATGAAAGGCGCTCTATAAATGTAATTTTGTTGTTGTTGTTGAATAACCTGAATAAAGGTGTGAAAATAATGTGTGTAAGATTGAGCCAATTGTCATAAACTGTACCTTTTAATCAACTGTCCACATTAAAAAAAACTTTACCTTGAACCATTGCTCTTTGATTAATCTCAACACAGCAATAAAGCTCCATTATAATAATATAATAATAATAATCCTTGCATTTGATATAGTCTTTGAGATGTCTCAAAGTGCTTCATAGAATATACTGTAAAATATAGTGACTATATATTTTGTCGGCGAAACGCGGCAGCCAATTGCGTGCAATGATGCCCCACAAACAGTCGTGGATTGCATGACCACATTATTATTATTATTTTTGAAGGAATTATTATACAGTAGAATAGATATTTAACTCTACCCTGCTAAACAGCATTCAGTTGTTTTGACAAGACCCTGGCGGCAAGCTAGAAAAATGAACGATAAACTTCACTGGACCAAGATTTTAGATTCATAAAATATTTTTTAGCAATCCAACAAGGTTTTGACTGTTTATTATGTATGCATAGAAATGCCTATCATCCGTGCATACATATGAATGTCCTACATCACATAGTGTGTATGTGTGCTTATGCAAGGTGACTGGTTTTGACCGTGACCATAGAAATCAACCCACAGTATTCAACTCACATTATTTGACTAGTTTCTCCTCAACTATCGTTTCTACCCCACACCTGTGCCATGACCCGCTCTGCCTTCCCCCACCTCCACAACATCGCCCGGCTCTGCCACTGTCTCACCTACAGGCCCCCAAAAACACACTTTCATTACATCAAGGCTTGACTATGCAAACTCCTTGCTTGTCGGTCTCAACAACTCCCACCTCCATAAGCTGCAGATCATCCAGAACTCTGCAGCCAGTGTCCTCTCCTGCACCAGGCTCCGTGACCCTATCACCCTCATCCTCGCCTGACTCCACTGGCTTCCCATCACACAGCGAGGATACAGTTCAAGATCCTAGTCCTCATCTTCAAAGCCCTAACGCTGCGACCTCCTAAACACCTACCTTCCTGCCTGCTCCCTCCACTCAGCAGGCTCTGGCCTGCTTCACGTCCCCCGCCTCGCCCACCCCACCATTGTCGGGCGGACCTTTTGCCCACTCTGCCCCCACCCTCTGAAACTCCATTCTGCAGACCCTCGACCTCACGCCCTCCCTTGCCTCCTTCAAGACCTATCTCAAGACCCTCCTCTTCGACCGTGCTTTTGATCACCCTACTTCCACCCTGTTCTCCGCCATCCCTGATCCTGACCCCCTGCTCGGGTCCGAAACACTGACTGTCCAGCACCTTGAAATGTCCTTCCAATGTGAAAGGCACTTTACAAATGTAATTTTGTTGTGGTGGTTGTTGTTTTATTACATTGCTCCTCCAATCCTAATTCCTCAAATCCTGATTACTTGCTTTTTTTCCTTCTAAACCTAATACTATTTTTTTCTGCATTTGCTCATCTAATTCCCTATTAAGTGCCCTCAACAGACTGCAACAGCTTTCCTTGAATTTAACATTGTAACTAGGACGGTGAAAGGGAAGTTTTTCTCCCTAAGGGTTATCAGAATCTGGAATGGTTTGCCAGAGGTGGCTGTTGTTACAGTCTGTTGGGGACACTTAATAGGGAATTAGATAAGCAAATCACAAATCACGACCAGTCTCAAATCACGACCAGCTGCTCACTATTTATCCACTCAAACAGTGGCATTATGTTACAGGAATCAAACTGACTGACTGGGTACTGGAATCCAGCCACCATGAGTAGGTATTGTTTAATTCATCCCACCCCTTCCAGCCCCAAGTAGAGCACTGGACACAGTTATTAGCCTAGAATGCACTAACAAGCATGTCATTTCAGCTATTCTTTTCAATTCACCTCCCTGCACACACCAGCTTTGTAACTCATCCATACCAGCTCCACCGAGGAGTACACACACTTGGAATAAGGAAGTTATTCCACGTACAAGACAGTCTGTTGCCCAGGTCAAACCTTACAGTTAGTCCTTGATTAAAAATAATTTGTTCCATTGAGAATTACTAGGTCATTCTCAGGCACGCAATACGCCAGTTATTCTGCAGTTGACTCCTCAGAGTCCAACTTAGTTGGGACAAAACTACATAAAGAATATTTTATTCCAAATATTTCTCAGACCGTGTGCTAGAATGATTCAGTAAAATTGATTTTATAGTTTTTGGCAATTGAAGCCTACGTCCTAAAACAATGTCAACTATTTATATTTTTCTTAAATACTTTATCAGCGCTTTGAGACATCTTCCCGTCTTGAAAGACGCTATACCAATGTAATTTGTTTGTTGTTCTTTTCCCTATTACTCCAGATGGAATACTGTGCCCTGTGCAAATGTGTGGTGGTTATATTAGCAGGGAGGAGGTAAACTCGAGGGTTACGCAGTTTCAAGATGCTTTATCCAGAGTTAGCAAACCTTTATACTGGCAGCCATCTTTACTGATCTGCAAGATTGCAGTTAAAAATCTTTCTTTTAAGATTTAAACCATCTCAGATTTCAACATTTCAGCACAATCAATGAAAACATTTAACATTAATTAATCTGTCTCATAAAATCCAGATTGAAAAGCATCCTTTGCCTCAAAATATAATTTTATCCTTTATATTACCTCTTTAAATCGATTTGCTTCAATGGTGAGAGCCACGCGGAACTCATCCTCCAGATTAACGTACTGTTGGTTTAATACATTGATTTTTTCTTGATATTCTTTTAATTGTTGAGAGTGTCTTTCTTCTTCTTTTGCTAGCTCTCTGGATAAAGCATCTCGAAACTCCGGTCCACTCAGCGTAACTCTCGAGTCTACCTCCTTCCTGCATGAGAAAATATTTTTGCTTGGTTTTAATCATTTTGCAAAATATGCAAATAAAGTAAATATAGCACGAACTCTATCAAAACTATGTAAACAGTGTCTGCCACAAAACAACAGAAAATGCAGCCACATGTAATACATATTGCCACATCATAGCATCTGCAACCCGGACTGGCAAGGGAATACAGTTCGAATAAAGGCAAGGGATTAAACATTATACCGTGAAAATCACTACCCCAGCACAACATAGAGGTGACGAGTGTGTACTAGCCAGGAAAACAAAATGAGGAAAAAGTTATTTGCAAGAAATGGGGATAATAAGAAATAATCACAATGCTCTGAGTTGTGATTATCGATACTGAGTGGGCTTGCTTTGAAAACATGGCAAAGAGTGGGACTGTCTTGGTCAGTTCAAGATGTACAATTAACAAATCTAGCAGTAGTGTTTTCCTTTGGTTTTCAACGCGAAGAAGGAAGATATGATGCCAGATGTACAGACAAGACTGGAGAACAATGAATGGGAGAAATACAGAAATTAGAAATTCAGAGACATTTCGCCCTCAAAATACTGTATACAGTCAATTCCTTTTTACAGTATATTCTGTGAAGCGCTTTGAGAATTCTCGACAGTGATAAGGCGCTATATCAAATACAAGGACTAATATCATTATTAATAATATTAACATGACAGGAAGAATATCATAATGAAAGTATGGGGCAAGACAGAATGGGAATAGGACCAAGCAAAGTTGGATCCAGATCCTTTGTTCTCTAATTATCAGGGTCGAACTAGGACTGTGGGATGGAGTTCCAGAGGGTCGGTGTAGAGTGGTGCAAGGCCCGCCTGCTGATAGTGGGGCGAGCAAGACGGGGGACGTGAAGCAGGCTGGAGCCGGCTGAGCGGAGAGAGCGAACAGGGTGGTAGGGGTTTAGAAAGTCGGAGAGGTAGGGGTGAGCAAGACCATGGAGGGCTTTGAAGGTGAGGACCAGGATCTTGAACTGTATCCTCTGTGTGATGGGAAGCCAGTGGAGTCGAGTGACGATGGGGGTGACAGGGTCACGGAGCCTGGTGCAGGACAGGACACGGCTGCAGAGTTCTGGATGATCTGCAGCCTGTGGAGGGAGGAGTTGTAGAGGCCGACAAGCAGTGAGTTTGCATAGTCGAGCCTTGATGGAATGAATGCGTATATTAGGGTTTTAGCGGCCTGCGGTGTGAGACATGGCGGAGTTGGGCGACGTTGCGGAGGTGGGGGAAGGTAGAGCGGGTCATGGCGCAGATGTGGGGTAGAAAGGATGGTTGAGGGTCAAACAAGACTCCAAGGTTCCGGACTGGCTCAGCAAGGTGGAGTGTGCAGCCATGGATGGTGATGCTGTCAGCGCCTGAGGTGAGGAGGAGCTGACGGGAGCCAATTAGGAAAGCCTCGGTCTTGTTGATGTTCAAGTGTAGAAAGTTAGCTCTCATCCAGGACTTGATGTCTGACAGACATTATGTCAGGACTGCTATTTTCCTGGAGTCAAGGATGGAGGCAGAGAGGTAGAGTTTGGTGTCATCCGCATACATGTGGAAGTTGACCCCATGTCTGCGGATGATGTCACCAAGAGGGAGCATATAGATATTGAAGAGGATGGGACCAAGGACAGAAGCCTGATGAACGCCGCACGAGACAGTCCGGGGGCTAGAGGAGAAGCCGTTTGAGGAGATGAAGTGACATGAAAGGCTATACAAATGTAATGTTGTTGTTGTTGTTGAACCAATCAAGGACAGCATATTACATACAACTGGGCGGCCTTCTTTATTTGTGTGGCATAAGGTGGAATAAGTACAGTGTAAAGAATGACGTTAATCATCCAAAGGTTAGGAAATATAGTTTGATATTCTTTGAAAAGTTTTTTTTCTCAGTGGTCTTGTGTGAACCACATGATCCTCTCTATTCTCAGTGTATGAAGCCTCTTTCTAGATTTTAATTTCAGTTCTTGCTGACAGAGACAATAGGCTGAGAATAAGCAATGGACACCTTAAACACAATTAACAACCAAACTCCACAGCACTCTAAATCGGAGATAGATAGAGAAGGATAGTGTGAGCTTGATATAAACTGCATTCAAGGGATGAAGCCCATTATACCGAAGATTGATAATCTTGCTCTTTTAATGGTTTATCTTCTACTTATAAATGAATTACACCAAAGCAGTATAAAAATACAAATGGATAGCTCCCTAATTATATTTTAAGACCATCTTAGAGCACTGATGCGTCAAAATTAATATCCTTTGTGGCAGACGGATCCAAATATAATACTTGAAAAAAAGAAACTGACTCCAGGTAGCTCCCATTCAGTCTTGAGAAAGAGTTTTAATGCTGGCTCATGAATTTAGTAGATGAAGCAGGAAATTGTTGAAGTCTGACATTCTGCACAATGCTATCTTTTGCTATTTTTGTGTGGAATGACTAATGCTAGAAATCTCAAAATAACTGCAGGTCTAAAATTGATTGAGTTTATGAGCTACAGCCATTGCTAGACTCAGCAATCACCACAGCCATAGTAACTCAACAAACACAGATCTTCAGTGTGCTCTGTTAATTCCTGTATAACTGCCAAAGTGAAACTCTTCTTAAAGAAAGATTCAGACATCAGCCAAGCTAGCTAACTGATTTTGACTGGCATACAGGTATAGCACACAACACAGAAAACCCCTTAAGCTTCTAGTCCTGCCTGAGTTGGAGTGGTAGATGCTGAAGTTCTTGGTCAGGCGGAAATCTAATGCTACACACCCCAGGATTAGAAGACAATAAATCAGAAACTCTTTCATTATCATGTCATTCAAAACTTCCTTTGTGGCCTATGTCTACAAAGACTTGAATTCCTGACATAACCTAGGAGAACTGATTCCACCAAAAGCAATTGATACTCTTAAATTGTGTCAAGGATACAGATATCTGTATGGTAACTGCAGACAAATAGATTTCAATGGATCCTGCTTATTCTCTAGTCATGTGAGGTGGTATAGCGATAATCCAGTCTGAAAACGAGCTGTGGTATTTTCCTGCATCTCAAATGCTTGTGCTTTCATGATTCTACAAGCTTCACTACACAAATCTCACAAAGAGTTGTTCTCATCACCTATAAAAACAACAAATTGTATTTATAAAGTGCCTTTCATGTCAAGAGGATGTAAGCAGGCTTGTGAATCCTTCAATAGTTACACGCTCCTGGTGACTGCGCTGCTGGAAATATTCGACAACAGAGTGAACCAAATCTTAGCTTCAGAAATAGGATGACTAATGGAAGCTTCGTGGTGACAAACATTTTGACAAGAAACACGTCAACAGTTGTGGATTCTCAAACAAAATGTAAAAAAAGGCTCAAAAATGATGGATTGATGCAGTAGTTCAGCAACAAGAACATGCAACAAGTTGTACATCAGCCTAGTTCAGTTGGCAGCATTTTCACTTCTGAGTCAGAAGGTTGTGGTGCCATCCTTTGGATAAGATGTTAAACTGAGGTCCCGCTTACCTGTTCAAGTTGACATTAAATCAACTTCGAATCGGACTTCACTGCCCCGAAAGGGCAGTGAAGTCCGATTCGATAACAGCTTTTAAGAGAGAACTGGATAGGTATCTGGGGAAGACAGGTTTGCAGGGTTATGGGGAGAAAGCTGGTGAGTGGGGTTAATAAAAGTCAGTTGCTCTGTCAAAGAGTCGGCACAGACTCGATGGGCCGAATGGCCTCCTTCTGTGCCGTAACATTCTATGATTATATGATTAAAGATCCCATGGCACTATCCAAAAAGGGAAAGGAGTTTCTCCTGGTGTCCTGGCCAACAACTCCCAAAATAACATTGGTCACTCACACCATGGGTGTTCTGGGACAATGCTGTGCACAAATTGGCTGCCGGGTTCGCCCACAAAACACAGTCATTCCACTTCGCAGGATATCCATAGGTGTGCCCATACACTATTAAGGGCAGATAACAGCGTGTAGCTAACTAGGGAGTGCTTGAAACTTGCACCTTGATAGGTCCAAAAACAAAATTCACGCAATAACATAAATCAAGAAGCTCAGACTGTATTTAAGGAATTCTAAAGTGTAAAGTGAACAATAGAAACAAGATTCAAAATTTAATCAGACTAAGAGTGAGCTTTTATCAACCAAAATCCTTTCTCGAACATAAGTAATGCAAAATGTTACAAATGATGCCATTGAACTCTTCCCACCCACCATCCAATTTCTTCTTCATCTCTCCTCAAGGCAGGGACACATGGTAGTACAAGTGTAACCTAGCCAAGAAGCCATTCTGCATTTGCTACACAAGTAAATGTTTGCAGATAATTGGACCATAGACAAGCATGACCCTGCCTGTGCCTGACTTTCACACTTGTCAAGGTGATTGTACAGAAATCCAGAGTGGAAACTTGAGATGACGTTTTTGCTCTTTTGCCCTAGGAGTGCTGGGGCCACGTGAAGCATACGCATAGTTTTTGCAATTGAGATCGGCTATCTCAACATATTGGAGATCTTATTGGCTCAGTTTTACAGCAATTTAATTGAATTTCAAGCCAAACATTTAATCTGTTTAGTGATAGGTAATTTCTAAAATAAAATAATTTAATATCAAAGATGCTTTATTGAATTTTCAGCTTTCACATATTAATCTGTTAAAATTACAGGAAAGAACTAACAGTTTTTTAATTACAATAATCGAATCTGCACATCATTCATTAGAAGTACCTACCTGTGTTCCTGCTCTCTGGATGTTAGAAGCTCCTGCAGCTGATGCACTTTTTCCTTCTCTTGACGGAGAGCGATTTGCAGTAGCTCCACTTCCCTATGGGCTACTGAAGCCTTCAACTCTGCTTCTTGAATTCGTTTCATCTGTGGATGTAAGAAATACTATACTCATTAAAGTGATTTAAAACTATTTAAAATTGCGAATGCCATTTTTTTGCAACATTACCACCTTATTCTCACTAACCTTTTACCACAGGCATAAAATCTAGGTTTGAACAAAATATCTCTAGGCCAGCATCATTAACTGCATTAAAACATGTACTGTTGACATTATTCGTGCTTTTGTTTTGTCAAATACATTTGTAAACAGAACACGTCAGTTTGAAGGAAAGGCTTTTAGTGTTAACGAGAAAAGGTTTGAAAAGGAAAAAATGTACCTACTTTGTCTTGCAAATCCTACTATTAATAATATTCCTGCAAAAGATGGAAGAACTACATAGAGACAGAAGTATTTTTTATTTCTGAATCATAAACAGTATCTTCTAGCAATGTTAATTCTTTCATATTAAAACTTTACTGTTCAACAACAACAACAACTTGGATTTATATAGTGCCCTCCAGGCCGAACGGCGTCTCAGAGTGCTTCTTCGTAACGGATCCCAGGACCGAGCCAGGAGAAGGGGGAGGAAGGTGACCATAGGCTATGTTACTCTTATTTTTCACTCTTTGAACAATTGCTGAAGTGTTTTCTGGAGAGAGGATTGCTGAGAAGAATACTTTGATTCCCCCAAGGTAGCAGGACACAGGTCTCTGGAGGGCAATTTTAGGACTTACGGTAGTCAACTGAATCTTGTTGCCAGATATAAGAAGGCTTAGTTAAGAAACCGTGATGCTGCAATGGATGAACTGCAGGGAGGGTATTCTGGAAGGATAATAATAATCCTTGCATTTGGTCAAGTTCAAGATCCTCATCCTCACTTATCAATCCCTTCACGTTCTTGCCATCTCTGCCTCTGTGACCTTCTAAAACCCTATAAAGCCGCCCGCTCCGTCCGCTCTGCAGGCACTGGCCTGCTTCACATTCCCAGCCCTCAGTGGTCAGGCCTTCAGCCTTTCTGCCCCAATGCCTTTTTCACTGCAGCTTCAGTGATTATCTTTCTTCCACCCCCTCTTGGCCCCCAACCCTCCCGAATACAACCCCCAGTTCGGGTGCAATCCCTCAACTGTCCAGCAGCTTGGGATGTCCTGAAGATGTGAAAGGCGCTATATAACTACCGCCCGTCTCCAACCTCCCCTTCCTCTCCAAGGTCCTGGAACAAGTTGTTGCTTCCCAGCTTCGCTCCTTCCTCTCCCGCCACTCCCTTCACAAACCCCTCCAATTGGGTTTCCGTGCCGCCCACAGCACAGAAACAGCCCTGGGCAAAGTGACAAATGACATTCTGTCCATCTGCGACCAGGGCTCCCTCTGCCTCCTCGTCCTCCTTGACCTCTCTGCTGCTTTCGATAGCATCAACCACTCTATCCTCCTCTACCACCTCTCCTCTCACCTCAACCTTCACGGCTCTGTCCTTCACTGGTTCAGATCGTACCTCTTACTTCATCTCCACAAACGGTTTCTCCTCCAGCCCCCGCACCGCCTCGTACGGCATTCCTCAGGGCTCTGTCCTTGGTTCTCTCCTTTTCAATATCTATATGTTCCCTCTTGGTGACATCATCTGGAGACATGGGGTCAACTTCCACATGTATGCGGATGACACCCAACTCTACCTCTCTGCCTCCACCCTTGACTCCAGGACCACTGCTGTCCTGACAGAATATCTGTCAGACATCAAGTCCTGGATGAGAGCTAACTTTCTTCAGTTGAACGTCAACAAGACCGAGGCCCTCCTGATTGGCTCCCGTCAGCATCTCCTCACCTCAGGCACTGACAGCATCACCATCCATGGTTGCACACTCCACCTCACTGAGAAAGTTCGGAGCCTTGGAGTCTTGTTTGACCCTTAACTATCCTTTCTACCCCATGTCCATGCCATGATCTGCTCTGCCTTCCCCCAGCTCCACAACATCGCCCGGCTCCGCCACTGTCTCACACCGCAGGTCGCCGAAACTCTCATACACGCATTCATTACATCGAGGATTGACTATGCAAACTCCTTGCTTGTCAGCCTCCCCAACTCCTCTCTCCATAGGCTGCAGATCATCCAGAACTCTGCAGCCCATATCCTCTCCCACACCAGACTCCATGGTCCTTTCACACCCATCCTTGCCCGACTACACTGGCTTCCCATCACGCAGAGAATACAGTTCAAGTTCCTGGTCCTCACCTTCAAAGCCCTCCAAGGGCTTGCTCCCATTTATCTCTATGACCTCCAAACCCCCTACCTTCCTGCCTGCTCCCTCCACTCAGTGGGCTCCGGCCTGCTTCACGTCCCCGCCTCACCATTGGTGGGTGGGCCTTCTGCCACCCTGCCCCCATTCTCTGGAACTCCATCCTGCAGTTCCTCTGCCTTGCCTCCTTCAAGACCAATCTCAAGACCCTTCTCCTCTTTGACCGTGTTTTCGATCACCCTGCTTCTCCTCCTGCCCTCCACCCTCCCCAATGCCGACCCCCAGCTTGGGACCGAAGCACTGATTGTCCAGTGCCTTGGGAGTCCTCCCGACGTGAAAGGCACTATACAAATGTCATTTTGCTGTTATTGTATAAATGCAATTCGTCACTGTTGTTGTTTAGCACGTTTCATACCTGGGGGACATTTCAAAATGCTTCACAGGATAAACTATGAAGTGTAATGACTGCGTATTTTGTTGATGAAAACGGCAGCCTATTTGCAAACAACAATCTCTTACAAACCATGGAACGAATGAACAATTTTATTTGGGGAACTATTTGCTAGGACACCGGGAGAAACTGTCTTCTCTTTTTGATTAGTGCCATGGGATCTTTAATATCCGCCTGATAATGTGTCATTATCACCTCTAACCTCTGACAATGCAACCGCCTCACAGCCAACATTCGACTGGAGTGTCTGCCTAGACTATGTGAGTTCAAAGTCCCAATGAGGGGCTTGAAACACACAACCTTCTGAGAGGGGAGAGTCCTACCATCTGAGCCAGGCTGACACATTGTGGGGAGGACTGGTGGGAGACAGCACTGAAGACAGGGTATTCTGGAAGGATGGGACCAAATGAACTGAAATTCATCCAAACTTTTAAAATCTTTTAACAATGAAATACTCCAAGTATTTTGTCTGAAAACAATTTATAGTATTCGTGGAATAAACTAAAATATTGTAATGGTTTGAGATTTCTGAACTTGTAGTTAAAATTGCTGTACTCAAAGAATTTTGTTGCAGATTGTGAAAAGCACTCATCTAAGCATTTGAGCGCATTCCCAAAATCACAATGCAAATTTGTTTCCTGGGGAAAAAATAATCTTTGATGTTGCAAATAATTAAATTTCTGAGATATTGACCCCCCACAATTTTTTTTTAGCAATCTAAGTAAATCTACATGAAAAAGCATCACTTAGAAAAACATGCAGAAAAAATATTTAAATAGCATTTTCCCCAGAGAAACACTTAACTCACTCTCCCAATTGGCATTATTAAATCTACAGCAAAGTTTATAGAGCAATTTCTTTGCAGGGGGAAAAAGTGATCACTTACTGAAAATATACCATTGAAAGGAGCCATATAAAAGTGGCCCATTATGTTTTTCATTGCTTCTCTAGCAGCAAGGGAGCTATATGCATCATTACAAACCATGGTACTTCAACGCAATTATTTAGTATTTGTATACAAAAGGGTCATTATGCCTAACTCCACCAGGATTGGATGTTTTGATTAAGGAACTTGCATGTTTTGCTACTTTGCTGTTAATTTAGTTTTTCAAATAAAATTCAGGGGATTCAGCAAATCTACTCAGAAGGTAAGTTAAGCCAATACAATGATAAATATTGGATGAATAATGTGTCAATGGGAAAAAAGAAGAAAATGTAAGCTTATCATGCATTGCTAAAATTCTGGCCTAATACTGTATTGAATTTCCTAAGTCTGCACTGAATTTCTTAAGTCTTACTACACAATATTTATAAAGATTTGTCCATTTCTGCAGAAATTTAGCACTTGGTCTAAAGCACGCCTAAGTGTCAGCCTGGCTCTCCAAGTAATTTTGGAAAGTATTAGGTGCAGACTGGCAAGATACAAGCCTTGAGAGTATGCATCGGCATACTGTTTAAGTTTAACCAGTTAAAACTGCATAGCTTGTCATTGAAAGCACTGTCTGACAAGATAACCATTGCTTATCCAGCTTGGATCTCCCTACCCTTTAGCTTACAGGGTTAACAGGAGCTGAGGGGGAAGAATCGCTTCCCCCCAGTGACTTGTCTTCCCTTCCTGCCAACGAACCTGGCTGGCTGGTCTGCAATAAACAGTGCTTTGGAGAACTGAGAACCTTGTCTGGCTCAGGAATTGGACTATCAAGTTCGCCATAGAAAATCAACTTGATTCAATTTTCCATTGCCAGGCGCACTGCCTTGGAGCTAGCTCAGCTCCAAGGAGACTGCACTTCCTGCACACCAAAGACAGAATTGAAGGTAACAATACTGTGGTAAACAATTCCAGAGTAAGGAGTCCTACCTCACAACTGCCAGCAGTACATCTGCACAAACGGCTTCTCCTCCCGCTCTCACCCGGTCACCTGCGGGGTACCCCAAGGATCCATCCTTGCCCCCTCCTCTTTCTGATCTACATGCTCTCTCTTGGGGATGTCATCCGTAGACATGGGGTACATTTCCACATGTATGCAGATTACACCAAACTCTATTTTTCCATCTCTCTTTGCGACCCCCAGTCCCCTGATGTTCTGTCAGCCTGCCTGTCAGATCTCAGGGGCTGGATGAGCGCAAACTTCCTTCAGCTGAACGTTGACAAGATGGAAGCCATACTCTTTGGCTCTTGTCAACGTCTAAAATCTCACGGCTCTCACCTCCTCCACCTGCCCGACCTCCCCCTAAAACTCTCCGAACCTGTACGCAACCTAGGCGTCAGGTTCGACCCCCAATTATCCTTCCTCCCCCACATCCGGTCCCTCACCAGCACCGCTTTCTACCACCTCCGACGCATTGCCCGTCTCTGCCAATATCTCTCCCCAAAAGCTGCTGAAACCCTGGTCCATGCCTTTGTCACCTCTCGGCAGGACTACTCCAACACCCTCCTCGCCGGCCTCCCATCCACTACCATCCATTAGATCCAAATCATTCAAAACTCTGCCGCTGGCATTCTCACCCGCATGAAACTCCCCGATCACCCCAGTCCTTGCCAGACTGCACTGGCTGCCTATCCCAGAGAGGATCGATTTCAAGATCCTCACCCTTGTATTCAAGTCCCTGCACTCCTCTGCACCCCCCTACCTCTCTGACCTCCTCTCTCCTCAAACCAGTACAGTTGCCTTCGTTTCTCCGGGTCTGGCCTCCTCCTCGTCCCCCGAGTCCTCCGCTCCACCCTCGGCGGCCGTGCCTTCAGCCACTATGCCCCGAGGCTCTGGAACTCCCTTCCTCACTCCCTTCGTCTCGCCCCCTCTCTTCCCATTTTCAGGTCTCTGCTGAAGACCTTTCATTTTGACCGCACCTTTGGTCACCTTCCTCCCCCTCCCCCTGGCTCGGTCCCGGGATCCGTTACTGTAAAGCGCTCCGAGACGCCGTCCGGCGTGGAAGGCGCTATATAAATCCAAGTTGTTGTTGTTTCTGTGTGAAGCTGTATTCTTTATGGAGGCTTTTGACCGTTACAGAATATTGAGATGGAGCTCTTTTATCACGGACATACATACATTTGAGCACATTTAAAGAAGGTCTGTACAGCAAAGGCTTTTGATATTCACAACTAGGTGTTGCATTTCACGCATCACATCCCGTTTGTGAATTATGCAAATAAGACTCAATGTATTGAGCTGGTAACAATGTGTTGATAACACTACAAAAGCTTACAGGGAATGAATGAAACATTCAGTGGAAGAACCTCTTCTGAGCTCCAATAACAATAACAACAACAACAAAATTACATTTGTATAGCGCCTTTCACGTCAGGAGGACGTCCCAAGGCGCTGGAAAACATGTGTTGACAATAGAAGAAAAAAGACTGAAGCATAACTGCAGAACAAAGCCTAATATGGTGTGAAGACATGATTATCAGACATACCGTATGCAATGAGTTCTCAAATTTAACTGACAGTCATTTCACTAATATATGGCGTATGAACAAATAAGTGAATACAAACTTACAGTTTATTTATTCATAGGATTCTCAAAAAATAATTTCAATAACTTTATATTAATTTTGGCTGCAGAAATAATTTTGGCTGTAATCCTAAAAGGATTAAATGGAATGCAATGGATATATATTTTTTAAAAAGTACGACATATGACCTATCTCTATATTATAGCTGCTTGGAAGTCAATGCTTTTCACTTAAAACATTTGGAATTTTGGAAATCAAAGGAATGAATAGTTGATGAAAATAATAGAATTTGAAATGGGAGAAAGTTAATAAGATATTAATTAAAAAGCTCAATTTCAGGCTTGAGAAGTTCTATGTGCACTTCAGAGAGGTCTGTAATCTGTAGCTATCACCAGTGCCGTAGTCTTCTCAAAGCCAGCCAGGATTTTAATTAGAGCACCATTTTACTACAGTTAATTTTAGAATAAATTCAGAGGACAACAGAACCCAATTCTCTTGGCCAGATATACATGGTGTAATAATATTAATGAAGCCAGTGGCAGAAATAAATGCTGTCTTGTCCAGCAGTTATTTTCATTAATTTATCACTAGTGGACATGTGAAATTGGTTCTCAGCAAATATCAGTTCGTGCTGGGTGGATCAACACTTAAAAAAAATTAGATAAATATTTGGTTAAAAACTAGACTGAGGCTTTAAATGACCTTTTAATTTATGGAATAATAAGAAGAATCCTTGCATTTGATATAGTGCTTTTCAAGAGTTCTGGACGTCTCAAAGCGCTTCACAGAATGTACTGTAAAGTGAATTGACTGTATATTTGTGGGCGAAACATGGCAGCCAATTGCGCACAGCAGTGTCCCACAAACAGTCGTGGATTGAAGTGAGCAATTTTATTATTTTTTCCCCTTGAGGGATTATTATCAGGCGTGTGGAATAAAGAAACTTGCGCAAGGTTTTGCCCTGCTGGGAATCAAACCCAGGTATCTCGATTGCAAGGTGAGTGCTCTACCACTGAGCTATAGGGCTCCTATGGTTCTGTGAATGTGATGGTTCCTGAGGTATTAGTTATACGGAAATATCAAGCCAAGGATTCAAGAATGAATAATATAGGATGTAAGGTTAGATAGATATTCAGAAGCTTTATTCAGCATACCTTTGGGAGATGGGGAGATGACATGCAGAACCTTTTCTTAGAAAACTAAATGTGCTTGGTGAAGCTTATAATAGAAAGGCTTCTATGGGCTGTAGAAAGAATGGTTGCATTAACTGCCTGTTTCTGTGTCTCTATCAAATGCTCTATCAAAGTGCTTTGAGATCATCTGACATGAAAGGTACAATCTAAATGTAAGTTGTAAGAGTCAGAAATGCTATGTTAGCTGTGATGACTTTACTCGTTACTTCATGTGGCACAACAGCTAAATCCCAGGAGCCCTATCCTCTCACAAGTTCAAGACTTGGCAGAAGATATTGCAGTATGAAGCCAGCTATTTCAGATGAGGCAGCCCTAAGCCCTTCAAACTCTGGCCAGTAATTACCAGTTACCCAAACATGACTTATTCTACCATCTCCAACTCTGCACTGTTATAAGTATATTATAGGAATATATGATTATGCTGGATTGTATTGCTATAAAATTGTAATCAAAAGTTACAAAATGTTAAAGGTTAATTATATCTATACTAACCAGACACAGATAAGGTAGTAAAATTCCAGACAAGTCACTAAATTATGTCACGATAGGTGATTAAGCTATCGTGAACTCTGACCAACTTTAAAATGCTTATGCTGGGAAATTTAGATGGTAAAGCAGGGATCTGTGAACCTGTACACATAAATGCTATTGTTAAATCTTACGATGTATGTTAGTCTGAGGATAAGTGAGGAACCAAAATAATGTGATGGTTGAAGTAATACCAGGTGGAAAAACAGTAATTTGTGATATAAGAATAGAATACTTATACTCAGCTTTTTCACATGTGATTAATGATTACCTAATACGGCAATGAATTGTACCACCAAGTATGGTCGAATATGGTCGTACACAAGGGTATAAAGTAAGCAAGAAAGAGGTGAATGTGCGCCACACGGACAAGCCGAGTGCCCACAGTCTCACCTTCAACAACAACAACTTGTATTTATATAGCGCCCTTCACTCCAGGTAGCGTCCCAGAGCACTTGATAGTGGTGGAGTCTGACCCCGACCCAATAAGACGTCAAGAAGAGATGAGACAGGTTGTATATTTATGAAGTTTGATAAAGAAGTTAATACTTAATGTGCATGCATGCTTGAGAAATATTTAAAGGAAGAATAAATATTTAAATTCGATTTGTGTTGTCTCTCACTCCCTCTGTTTCTGGGTCCTACTGAAACTTTATAGAACTAACAAATTATCAGTTGGTCTAGTAATTTTTGTTTTAGACTGTACAATACTGAGTCTTATGCCTTGTATTGAGTCTAACACAATTTAAATTTAGTCAAACAGTGACAGGTCCATCCCTGTTCTGGAAAAAAATAATAATGCAACAGCTTCAAGCACTTTGACACTTTTTACTCACTTTAGACAGAACTCGCTTTCTGTGCCATTTTCCCTTGATGAAAGGAGGCGAGGAAACGTGGAGGGAAGGAGGCAGAGAACAGATGAATAAATAACCTGGAGTTTTTATACTATGGCACTTAGGATTAACTTTTGTAATGCACTACACCACTTAATTGTTTCATATTTACTCAAAATTGGAGAGTCCAACTCAAGCCTGTTTTAATAAGTGTTAATAATCTCTACAATCAGCACAGTGGATTTACCTCCATAGTCTTGTGCTGCAGTCTTCGTGCTTCAGTCTTTGAAATAGTTTCTTCAAGTGATTTCAAAACTTTGCGTTGTTCTTTCTCAGAGCTTCTGGAATTTGCCAGCTCCTCTGTAAGTTCTTCAACTTTTATTCTTAATTCTGCAGCATGGACCTCTAGTTGTTTTTTAGCTTCCTTCTCTTTCAAAAGTAGATCTTTTAACCTGAAAAAAATCATCAAATAAATCAAATAAACTTTAAATCCAGGGTCTTCTCAAACATTTGCTCCCGAAAACTATGCAAGATGCATATTGCTCCACACTATGTTTGACAATCTGTTGTAACTAAATAAATAAGATTCAGTAGAGCCCCATTTTAATGCAGAAGGTCAATAAAATCCCTTCCCGCGTTATAATTGGAAATGATCGCCAATCAGGGCTTCACATTCACTGCGCGTGTGCAAAGAAAGATGGCCGGCTCTATTGGCCAAATACAGCATGCGATGATGTGACATTGGCAGCAAACTGATGATCTGGAGGTTAATCATTTGGCTTCCCATACACTAGCATGTGTGTTGAAGATAGAGTCAACACGTACAATTCGATTTTTTGGCTAAGAAAATGTTGGGGTCCACTGACCAATCACAAAGCAAACTTGTGTTTCAACAAAGTGCACTATACTGTGTATTTCAGAATTGTTCTTTAAACATCTGACTTTAATTATCAATAAATACAAGGACACAGAAACCACTCTAACTTTCTGTATATTTCAACTTGCGGTCTCTGTGAAATTACAGCAAAAAAAATATTTTTAGAGCAATGTATACCTGTTAGATTTAATTAACAGATCAACCGATTCTTTTCAACTTACCTGCAAAATAATTTAGTCCTTTGCTACTGAAGAATTTCATAAATTACATTTATTAAGAATAATTTGAACTGTTCCTTATGCAGTCATACAATCTGTATACTATGTTGTTTTGTTGTCAATATAAACAGGGAGAAAAAAGCGTTGTAAAGAGGTTAATGTATTAACAATTTGAGGGAATCTGCCTCTTGGTTTACTCAAAACTTGGTCTTGCTATTGGGAGCATAAACAGCTTCTATATTCACGAAAGGCTTAATATCAAAAGATTGAAATATTTCAAGAAAATATTCTGAACATATTCCACTCAATAGAAATTAAAGTTATGCTACAGAGCACAATTCATAAAATTCTCAGCGGTCGCTGATAAATTGTACATTACCAAGTTTGCAATGATCAAAAAACAAAAGCGAGAAAGAAAATTACAATTTCCTCTTCTTGCAAGAATAAGCTTATATCTCCTCCAAACAGCACTTTCTTTAGAGCCAAATACAATGCTGTTTGTATCACTAAAGAAAACAAGAAAGGCAGATAAGCTCATTATTAATGTTTGGAATTAGGGATACAAAATGAAAAAGCATGTGATGAACTGACAGGGCGGTTTGGATACTAAACCGAGCGGATTAAAAGAAACCTCTAAATTACAGGAGCAGCAACTAACGAGAACATTGGAGAATTACTGTTTGCCTCCTGCCAGAACACTAAGATACTGCCAATAAATCAAATTGAGATGGTTCATTCCTGCTACTTTTCATCCATACAAACATTTGTCTCAACAGGGACAGCTGATAGATGACAGAATGAGATTGACTGAGATTTACAATTTCAACTCTTACTTTCTCCCTGTCCTTTTTTATTGTTCCCTCTGTAGATAAAGAACTCAACGCTGTTATTTCAAAAGATTTAAACTGCTATGCAATCGAGCTGATCTGCATTTTATGCAGCTTGCGATTTTAAAAGCAATTGAAAATCAACCCAACAAAGCAAATAGATGAAAAGATGGGTTGCTATCTACTGCAGAAAACATTGAAAGGTTAATAATGATAATAATAATAATCCTTGCATTTGATATAGCACTTTTCACGTCTTCTAGACGTCCCAAAGCGCTTCACAGAATATAGTGTAAAGTGAATTGACTATATATTTGTGGGTGAACGCGGCAGCCAATTGCGCACAGCAGTGTCCCACAAACAGTCGTAGATTGAAAATGACCAATTTATTATTGTTTTGGGTTTTGGAGGGATTATTATTAGGGGTGTGGAGTAAGGAAACTTGCCCAAGGTTTCGCCCTGCCTGGAATTGAACTCAGGTCTCTCGCTTGCAAAGCGAGTGCTCTAACCACTGAGCTACATTGGTTAAGCATTCACCAAGTTAAAGTCAAAGAAAATCTTCAAGAAAAAATATTTTCCATAGATATCCACAATACAGAATAAATCCATTCAGCCCATCGTGTCTGTGTCAGCTTTCTTCCTTAGCAAGGGAGTTGAGAAGGAGATCACTGTAGTAACCACAGACAAGTCACGCAGTCTTGTGAACTCCACTCTGAAAATAGATCACATCAGAGCAAAGTTCCTGCGAGTCAGGTTGAAGCACTTTCCGTTTCTTTATTAAAGAATTCCATTAGGTCTTCCTATATTAAATTGAATTGGTATCACAAAAAAATTCCACTGTCCCAAAATTTCTGCAGGAACACATTAGCCAGAGATATCCACTTTGACTCAGATTGTTTGAATCCCATGAAAAGACAGCTTATTTTCTGTATTTTGCTAGTGGGATTCATACAATTATAATTCTGGTATCAGCTTTGTAATAATAATCCTTGTATTTGATATAGCGTCTTATCAAGTCTTCGAGGTGTCTCGCAGCACTTCACAGAATATACAGTAAAGTGAATTGACTGTATATTTTGTGGGCGAATATTGGCGGCCAATTGCGCACAGCAGTGTCCCACAAACAGTTGTGGATTGAGTGACCACATTTTTTTAAAGGGATTAATTACACTCAGCCAAAAATTCCAGCTCACAGGACTAGATCTCCCCCACCCCCAATTAGTCTGGCTAGCTGGGTTTTAAAGTGTATTTGTACTATGTAAAAACCTTATTATTTACATCATTCATTTATTTTGGATCTGACCATACTTTTGTTGAGTGCCTGTGTAGTAGAGGAACAAATCAAATATTGGCCATTCACTTCATGGCTGTTTGTGGAAAATTGATGTGTGCAAATTGGCTACCACATTCGTCTTCAAAATAATACAATCAATACACTGTACAGTAAATCCTACCGACACTTTAAGATGTTTTGACGACGTGATAAGGTGGTATGTCAAATGCTGGTATTATTTGTTATTATATTTTGTTCTCTCTGGCCTCTGTTCCCTAAAGTGATGAATCAAAACTACAGAATATCAATGTGATCATCCACTATTAAACCCTGGGCAGTTGATATCATCAATTATATTTTTAAGGTTGTTGCAGTATAGGAGAATTTGATTACCTGTCAATTGTGCTTAAATCAACAACAACAACAAAATTACATTTGTATAGCACTTTTCATGTCAGGAGGATGCCCCAAGGCGCTGATAACATGATAGTTCCCAAAACTTTTTTTCTTAAAGGATAAAAATGACAACATTAACAAACATTGCTGGATACCAGTGATGCATATATATTTTATTGTGAGAAAATAATTCCTCTAATCGCCAGGCCACCCTGAGGCTTGTTAATTGTACTTCTGTCATGTAGGTTTGCATGTGTAGCCTGTGTTAAACAGCTCCCATTCATTATCTTTGCCTTCCAGCAAATAAAAGACCAGAATTAAACCTCCTTTCAATTTATTTTTATCCAAAAAACATAAGAGCTCTAAATCCCTGGAAACACTGTCGTTGCTCTTCTCTGTGCTGCCTCCAATACATCAATGCTGTTTGGAAGGCAGGCCCAATAATTGCACATGATATTTCAAATGTGGCTTTCACAATGATCAGTGCAAGATTAAAATAACGTTTTTTGGCTCAAAACCAAATGCCCTGAAAAAGCATTCCATGTGATTGATCTTATTGCTAACAGGCTCAGATTGAGTGGAAACTTTCAATGAATAGTGAACAATTAGAACCAAATCCTATTTATTTTCTCCCTTTGCTTTGCAATGTTTTTTCACTGTATAAACATTGTTTGTGTATTTTATTTTAATATGTCTTTGCTTATGTTTATTTACATTAAAATTCATCTGACATTTCTTGGCTCATCTGTTTAACTGCTTCAAATCCCTTTGAGTTTTGATCCAAATCCTTTTGAATTATGTCAATATCTCTCACATTTATCACCTGGCTATGTAGCTTAACAGCATCAGAAATTGTTATATTATAAAATCTATTCTTCTCCATCAGTTATAAACAATGGACATACCAGAACAGATGCCCATGGGACTCCACTAATTGCCTTTTTCTGCACTTTGAATTCCTGAAACATTCTGGGAAATCATTTGAATTTCCAATTAGTTATGAAATTGCTTGACGAATAATTGCGACAATTTCAATGCAGCAATACAATCAGGGGTGTAGATAATACTAGAAACCACAAAAACAAAGTCGTCTGAACTATTGGCAATACAGAATGTTACAGCACAGAAACAGACCAGTTGGGCACTGGTATTTTTCTCCAAGATTCACCTGATTTTATGCCACTCTCCCTTCTCCTCCCCCCCACCCTCCCCTACACACATACTACAGCTGGCTCCAAGATGAAATGTTTGAAAATGGATGTTGGAATCAAATCAACCCTCTGTGCCAAACTTGGTAATATGGTTCCTAAGCCAGGCTAGTCTGAGTACTCCAGGGCACTGCTGACGACAACAGTCAGCAGGCTCGTAGGCACAACTTAGATGAGCAGATGGGGGCACGGAGATTTTCCACTCAGATCCTGATAACCTTGCAAGCCAAAGCCCTAATGGGTAGGGTGGTCCCAGCTGGACAAGCAGTTTACCAGACAGTGCCGTCAATGGCAAGCTATGCAATTTTAGCTGGTTTGATTTCAAGAGAAAACCAAATGCACACTCTGCGGTTCCCAAAGTTTTGGCTTTTGACAACCTGCAGCTAATTCGCTACAGAATTAGATAAGCAGGGTGAATTCCCTCCAGGGAAGGTGCATGCATTCCATTGCACACTCAGGGAAGTTTCCATGTGTAGGTGTTTGATCCCCAGCCATTTCCTGTCCTCACCCAATGCCTGCATACATACACTCCAATAGGGGGCATTTCATAGGAAGAAATGAAAACCTTGGCCAATTTTTCCCAGCCAAGCACAGACAAGAGATCAAATCTGGGACTTTGTGTTGTAGGCTCAGTCTCACAATAGATATTGGATTGGGTCATTCACACATCTGGGAAAGGTTCGAGATTGACACTCCAGTGCAGTACTGGGTGATCGTTGCATTGATAGAGATGTGGTCTTTGCTTGAGATATTAAACCAAGATTTTGTCCACCTGTCTTCAGACTTATTAATGATCTCATGACACCATTCGAAGAGGTGCATGTTTCTGACCAATATCCCTCCAGATGAAATAATCATTATCCTCACGGTTGTTTTACACTTTGCACTGTGTACCAACATGACCACTCCCTCTGCTCAATGGGCTCCGACCTGCTTCACGTTCCCCGCCTCACCCGCCCGACCATTGACTGGTGGGCCTTCCTCCACTCTGCCTCCACCCTCTGGCACTCCATCCCACAGTTCCTCTGCCTCAACCCCTCCCTTACCTCCTCTTCGACAGTGTCTTCGGTCATCCTCCTTCCCTAGCTGCCCTCCACCCTCCCCGATCCCGACCCCCAGCTTTGGTCCGAAACACTGATTGTCCAGCGCCTTGGGACGTCCTCCTGATGTGAAAGGCACTATACAAATGTAATTTTGTTGTTGTTGTGCGCAAGCTGGCTGGCACATTTGCCTCCGAAAGAGTCATTAAATGTGACATAATGTAATAAATTATAATTAAGCATTTTGAGTTGCTCTGACATTTCATGCCTTCTTTTATTTACGAGAAGGCTCTTAGATACACTAACTGTAGTTGCTTAGTTTACCAACCAATTATAATTATACCACATTACCAGACAACTGTATTTAGCACATAACTTGTTTTTCAGCTCTGCCTGGTCCCAAATTATATTTGAGAGGCTGACGAAGATCAATGACCTCAAACGTAAGATTCTTCCAAATCATAGTGATTAGAGTGCCTTCATCCACTTTCTAAATCAGCTCATTTCCATTTAAAAGCCTACAATTATACAGAAGATATTTATGTGAATACATAAAAGCACTGTGACCTTTACAGATTTTGCAGAACCAACTATCTTTTCAAGTTGGTTTTGTATGCTAATGAAAGCTTGTTTACATAGTAGGCTGGTATATATACTGTAAGCAAAGCTGCCCTCTTATGAATTAAATTGCAGTAACTAAAAAGTGATGATGCAAGGCATACATCATTTATCAGTGAAACCTACACAAATATTATAACAATCATTGGATATTGTTCTGTATTTGACATAAAAAGAACTCCAAATATTAATCAGATTGATCCAGAAAACACTAAATAATCAGTAAGAACTCATTTATTTTTCCTTTTTGAATCAATAAAATAATACAATTTGCAGGCAGTGAGAATATTGAGTAAAATAACTTGTCAGGCAGTCCAGGTGAGGCAAACTTCACAATTCAGTCACCTAATTGCTTTGTACAACACTCTTACAATTTATTTTAATGGGTATCAGCTTGCATTGCACATCATTCAGGTTGAACACTCATTACGCATGTGTCTATAATTCGTAATTGCTTTATTTCTATTGTTAACTATAATATTAGTTAACATTTTCATGGTAACAATAGGCATCGCTAGTTACTGCACTTTACAAATTTTTACACAGATTGAACACAGAACATTCTGTTAATCAGTTGTAAAATACACCATTAATACTGCGTTAGTCATCAATACAGTACATATTGATGAGCAGTGAATATTATGGATTTTAATAGATTAACACTCGAGTGCAATACTGTGGGCATTGGCGGAAGTGTTTATCTTTTGGATGGGATATTAAATCAAGGTCTTGTCTACCCAATCAAGTTGATGTTAAAGATCCTGTGGCACTATTCAGAAAGAGAAGTGAGTTTCTCTGGGTTTCAAAAAGAACAAATTGCATTTGTATTGCGGCTTTCACATTAGGAGGAAGTCCCAAGGTACTGGACTATCAAGGTGCCAATGTACTCGAGCTGCAGGTTGGAATCAAGAGGGGTGGAGGTCCAGGTGGGTGGGAGGATAACCAAAGGCATGGTCAAAGAGGACTGTGAAGGAGGCCAAGGAGGGGGCTAGGCAAAGGTATTCCGGGACTGAGTTCCGGGTGATGGGGGCAGAGTGGCTGAAGGCTCGATCATTGATGGTAGGGCAGGCAGGGCGGAGTCATGGAGCAGGCCAATTAACAATCCACCAAATGAAATTGGTCATTCATTGCATAGTGTTTGTGGTACTTGGCTGTGAACAAACTGGCTTCCGTGTTCAACTATAACTACACAGTCACTACACTTTACAGTAAACTGTGTAGTGCTTTCAGATGTTTTGATAATATTTAAGGCCTTTGGTAACATGCCTTACAAGAAATGTGCAACTGAAGTCAAGACTAAATAAGATTTTAAAAAATGACTAATAATCAGAAACAAAAAATAATAATCAATGTCCCAATTGATTAAAATTAGTTGTGGGAAATTTGCTTTTCAAAATGCTCAAATTATTTAGAGAATTCAATTCCGAAATTTGCAGATGAGGGAAATGGTATTCAGAAAATTAATGCAATTGAGTGGAAGTGGATAAAATTGAGAGATCTTCAAATATTCTACCGGGGAGAGAATACATGAATTAAAAAAACACCATTCTAGTAATGCACTACTTATCTAAAATAAATCTGCCACAACTAATTAAACAATGCTTTGCATCAATAATACATCGGATGATGACTTTACTTAACTTGAAGTAATCAGAACGGGGTTATTAAGATGCAATGTACTTATAAGTTTCCGAACAGAAACATTAAACACCATTTAAGTACCTGTCAGTAGTGTGTACAGCTATGTCACGAACATCCTGTTTCTCATTTACTTGATTTTGCAAAGATTTTATGTGCTCCATTAATGGTTTCACTGCCTGCTCAGCCTTCCATCTCTTCTCTCGTTCAAGATCCAACTCTTGAATAAGTGCCTGGAAACAAATATACTTACTGTATTTATATTGACAGATTTGCAATTAGAAAGATTGATGTTGGTTAAACAAGTGTAAAACAACAATAATGAAGAAAATATGTTTTAATATAAAATAATAATATAATCATTTGATATAGCGCTTTATCCCATCGTTGAGACGTCTCAAAGCGTTTTACAGAATATTTTGAAGGCGAAATATGGCAGCCAATTGTGCACAGAAGTGTCTCTCAAACAATCATGGATTGAATGACCAAATTATTATTATATATATATTTTTAAGGGATTATTACCTCCGGAAATGCGATCCACCAATCTACTAACAACCGGGTTCTTATTCACTGCTAGGTAAACAGAGGCATTAGGAGCAAGGAAACAACATTCCTACTCCAGTAATATCAGCAACCACTATTTTTATTTAATTATTCAAACATTTAAGAGATCTCTTTTATTTGGCTCAATATTTCATGAGAGTAAACTTCAATACAATTCTGAACATTTAAAAACAAGTGCCTCCAATTCTTCATCATTATTATACATCCATATGCATATATACACACACAGATATAAATAGAGGGAGAAAGAGGGAGCAACAATTAGTGAATTGATATTTAATATAAAACAAATTTTGTTTCTCTCTCCTTACCCTATATGTAGACTCTTCAGCTACATTGGTTTTCTTGCTGTCCTGTGTTCCTTGTTCAATTGTTTGTGATGTGGACGATTTTCGAGATCCTATGGATGAACTGCCAGACAAATCTTCTCTTCTGGTGGGTTGAGTATTTGAAGATTTCAATTTCCTTCCACGAGGTTGTTCATGGTCACTGGGGAAAAAATAATTGTCACATATTGAGGAGTTTTTGCTGTGAGATGGACCTGTTTAAGCTCTGACCCTATTTGTAGTGATGGTCAGTGACTCCAGACACATCTGATATAGTGGACAGTGATACAGTGTAAGCTTATACCATGTCACAATTCATAATAGCTTTTTAAAAGGGATTTAGACAAATACAGTATTTGACAAAGAGAAACATTAAACAATATATGTAAAGGACAAGGTTTAGAACAAAATGGATAGCTCATTCAGAGTGCCACCAGAGCCACAACAAGCTGAATGGTTCATTCTGTCCTGAAAAATTCTATGATTACATTGCGTGTTCCTTATAATCTACAATATATAGTCAAAACCTCGGATATAAATCTAGGATGAAAAGAATGAGACTTGCAATGGAAGATAGCAGGAATTAACTCGGATATTTACCAACAAAATGGCTTTTATTAAAAATAAAATCTGATATAGGGATCAGATATCACTCTATGTAATTCTATTGATTTTATATTTCATGGCTGGGTGATAGAGCTCTCTGGACTTAGTGCCAAGAATGAACAGGCCACTAAGGCTTTTGCTACTTGAAATTGCAGAAGTATAAGAATGAGTAATTTTTTTTCGATCTCTTATCGAGACACCTCACTGTGCTTCCAACAAACCCAATGATAAGCTACAGTAAATGTGCGGGTATGAGAGGGCAGTGAAGTCACAGGATGAGGTGGAGCTTTTTGGTTCCAATCCATTTGTCTATGCTGTGCACAAATCATATTTAATATACAATTTACAGTAACAATTAGTAATATTTTCACATTTTTTCTCTTAATTTTCTATCAGGATTAGTTCACCCCTCTTCCAAGCTGAAGAATAAATAATAGGATAAATAAAATAAAAGGATATAATTAGATAAATAGAGATGTTATCTTTAACCAACAGATTTGCTTAAACAAATACTGTAATCGCAAGTCTGACTTTCAATTTCTCCTGTGAATGATATCTGCAAGTACAGCAATTTGGGAGACCTGAGTATTCCATTTATTGTTAAAAGTTTGAATAATTGATGAAATCCTTGGTTAATGCAAGAGTTTTATTTGTATCGTTTCCTTTAAAAAAATGTAAGCGATGTTTTATATTGCAAATTACACTAACACAAAAAAAGTAATTGCATATTGATTTATGCCTGGCTGAGGTTGCAAATTCTATTTATTAACCAGAAATCAATCCATTGATCAGTTAATGCAGTGTGATACTCATTTGGGAGGAAGCTTGTATTGCAGAATTAATATTCAAACCAATCTCCAAATACTTGCCGTCTCAGCAAATCCATTCAACGTGCATTGTATGAATCCCATCAGAAATATTTAGGAACTGAATGGTGAGCAGCTAGGACAAGTTCTTTCATCTGAAATCCTTGCAGTTAAGATCTGTTCATTATCTTTTATGTAGATGCTAATTATACAAAGTTATTAAAATGCAAAGTTATAAACTTGTCAGAAATACTTATCGCAGCTCAATATAAAGCTGACAGAAAGTAATTTTCTTATACTGTCCAAGACTTCAGTGCATTTTGAGTCATTACATTTTGTGGGAAATGCAATTGCATTAAAGCTGATAATGGTTACATTTAACTAGGTCGGAAGTCCTCAGCCCCTCACATTTCAAGTTTTTCTCTTGTGTGTGTATAATGTGTGTATAAATATGTATGTATATTATATATACATACACATAGTGGTTCGTAAGTAAAGGACTGATGATGAGAACTACGGATGTCTAGACAAGGTAAGCATCATCAAACTATTATCCTTATCCTCAAGAAGGTATTTAAAAGCCTGCTTCAGAATTTGAATGCCCCTATGCCCTTTGGATGTTGTTCCCCTTTGTGCTTAGGCTGTCAGAATCTTGAAAATCTAAATGCAATTTTTTTCCTGTGATATATCTGTTTTTTAATCAAGGTGGAATTTTTTCATCATCAGTTGACATCAGTTTCTAACCCCCAATACAACCAAAACACTGCAATGCCTTTGCCACCTTGAGCTAGATTTCTCCAATGCTTTCATGGCCACTCTTCCTAGCTCCATCCTCTCAAGCTTAAACTCACACAGAACTTCACAGTCCATAATCTTGCACAGGATGCTCCATATCTCACATTATCCTTCATCCTCAACAACAACAAAAATACATTTTTATAGCTCTTTTCATGTCAGGGGGACATCACGAGGCACTGCCCCAATTCTCACCAGGCTCCCACAGTAAATTCCACTAATGTGGAACTAGGAGTGTGCAGGGAGAAACAAAATCCAGAAAATAAACCTTCTTAGAGGGTGTAGAATACATTTTTTGCTAGAGGTGAAATAGACTGCAATAGGGGCATTTAATACGGACACATATGGGAAAGATATTGTGTATGGGGGAAGAGCAGAAAATTGAAATCAGGATAAATAGTTCCATTGGAGAAGCAAACATTAATATGATGGGTTGAATAATGTCTTGCTGTGTTGTAGATTTCAATGGTTCTATTGAAGTTTCCTATCTCGTCATGAACAAAAATGCAAAATAAGCCAGTAGTTGACCCATCTAGCTTAATCAGTGTCTGAAGCTAAATTGTGCTGCATTCATTCCAAATAAAGTTGATAACACTTTCCAATGATAGTTATTTTAATGATGGAATTTAAGATTGTGCATTTCATCATAGAAAATAATCATATTTTTATCAAGACCTGTAAAGACTTGCCCCTAATATGTCTCAATGATTCACTGAATATGATATTCAGTTTAAATTCAGTTTTCAAAGAATTCAAAATGATCTTTGACTCAATTTATTTAACAAAATAAAATAATGGAAAATGCCACCTTTTTTAAGTCAGCCGGGTGTCTGACACATGCTTAAGTATTCAAACCAAACTGAGAATTCTATGCATCCCACCTACACATGGAAATCCCAGAGATAAATTGTTGGAATGGAATGCACACTCTCACCCTGGAGGGACACATCCTGCTTACCTAATTCTGGAAATTATTAGGCACAGGTTGGCAGCCAAAGCTTGGGGAACGCAGAGTGTCCGTTGAGGTACTGCTGGAATCTAACCAGCTAAAAATTCAGAGCTTGCATTGATATCACTGTCTGGCAAGATTTCCCCTGCTTGTGCAGCTAGGACCACCCTATCCATTAGGGCTTTGGCTTGCAGGGTTAACAGGAGCTGAGTGGGATGACTCCCTGCCCCCAGTGACTGGTCCTGCTGATAAGCCAGGCTGGCTGTGCTGTCATCAGCAGTGCCCTGGAATACTGTGGAGCCGCACGGCTCAGGGACCGGAATACCAAGATCACACTAGAGAGTGGGCTGGATTCTGACATTCCTTTGCCAAGCTTGTCACCTTGGAGCCAGTTCAAGCTCCAAGGAGACTCTGGTTATTTAAAAAAAATAACTAGCAAAAAAAGGGATCTCGTTATGTCTGCATAAGTTTGGCAAAAATGCTAAATGTAAATTGGAACTAGTGAGAACGTTTACTAAATTAGCAAGTTCCCCCACAGGTGTGGTGGTGGGGAAGAGAGAAATCAGTTTCCTCTCATGCACCTTTTAGCTACTGTTTTATTTGCATCATTGACACAAACCTGAAAGTGTTTTTTTGCTAATCTCTTTGGTTGAGGACTGTTGGGTGCAGATGGTATTTTCTTAAAGAGGATCCAGATTGGGTAAGTTAAAAGACATTCTGTTAATTATTTAGAACAATATTCTGTTTGGCTGGGTGTATTCGTTTCCCCAATGAGGCAATAGACATACCACGGCTGGCAAACACAAACTCTGCTGCTAAATTCTCAGGATTCAAAAATAAGTTTGTTTTAATATTTTGTGCTAATCCCATTATTACCATTTTATATATAAACATATGTACATTTAATTCATTTCTATGGAATGCTGCAGTATCTTGTTTTAACAGATACTGCTTACCATCTGTGGTGCACACAGTGTCTCATTGAGGTGTAGAAATATATCTAGAAAGAAATACTGTATATATAGCATACTTTACAGGCAACGATTCACATAGGTCAAGGCACTGCAGTCGAACCAAATCATGAGAGACTGCAAATTGCATGTCAGGATATTTTACGTAACTTTCCTCTGCTACTCCAGCTAGAACCACACTACTTGTTTGGGGTTCCTTTACAATATTAGTAAGAGACAAATGGGACGAATGTTGACCTTCAGTGATAGGTCTACATATCTCAAAGTCTCACTGATGAGACAGACAGGATGATCAATCAGCGACTGTGCCTGGTTCACTCCAGACCTGCCTGGCTCAAGTATTGGATCACTCAGTCAGTCCACCAGAGTTTATTTAGCTCTGCTCATCCTTCCTTTGGCATTCAACCTCGGAACCAGCTCAATCTCACAGACAGGTCATATATCAATCTAAAACAGCTGCAAATTTTAAGTGCAATTTTTTAAAAAAAACTGAAAGCTTTATTTTTCCATCCTTTTGAAAGCTTTGCATATTTTGGAGATCTATTACATGAGTTGTATAATTCATATATTCATGTTATAGAAGGAATTACACATGCTCTTAACCATGTAATTAACCACCAATGAAGGATATTACAGGCAATTCAAGCATCCTTGAAATCCATCTGCTTGTCTTCAGGTGCATGTTAAAGATCCTATGATGCTATTCAAAAAAGAAAAGTGAATTTTTCCTAGTGTGCTGGCCAATAATAACTCCACATTTATTTTTTCATTTATTTGATGGTTATTTGCTTCTGCAAATGGTTGCAGTGTTCACCAACAAAGCAGTTACTAAACTTGACATTACTCATTTTGAGATAATTGTGCATGATCAAGCGCTACACAAATTCTTACATGATGTACACGTACCCTGAAAGTATAACTATAACTATAACATAGAATAATAAAATACAAAATTTAGAATAATAAAAATAATAATCCTTTCATTTCATACAGTGCCTTTCAGGTCAGGAGGACACTTCAAAGCACTTCATATGATTTTACCGTGAAGTCTACAGACTATGTATTTTGTAGGCAAACGCGGCAACCGATTTGCATATAGTACTAACCTAGCCATACACTAGATATGTCCAGAGCCATATAGTTCATGTCCCAGGATGATTTTTCAGTTAGATATCATATTTTCATTTGTTTTCCTCATAAATACTTTTTACCCCAAATGTCTGCAACCATTTGTTGTTGACCTTGTTTGATGTTTTAGAATTGCAGTTAAAAAGCACTGTGGGAGCAGCCATGTTGAGCAGCATTCTGCTTCCAGTGATGTCATGTGCAGGGACAGCAGTGGTGTGAGAACAAGAAGGAATAAAAGTACTCAATTTGTCAAGGTATAAATCTCCTGTAAATCCATAGTGTAAAATGTAGGAATATAAAAGAGTATGGATTAACAAAAGGCCAATAATTCCAGAGATTCCAGATTTTAGCACCTGCAGAAAAGTATTATCAGGACATGCCAATCTCCGAGTAAAAGCTCTGGAAAATTTATCTGTTGCAATTGTTCAACTTTGATCTGCTCTCTTCAGAAATTTCTTCATCACTTCTTGTCTCCAGTTCAGCAGCTGAGAATCCCACTGTATCCCGTTTCTCATCTGTCCCCATCTTAATTCAGGAATCAGTAGTGATCAGAGGAGTAAATACCTGCAATAATTGGGTCTACGATGTGGTATGGGTAAGCCAGTATGGTCATTTGGGCTTGGGTTTCTCTACCAACGAGAGTCGTTGAAGCAAAATCCACATAACTTTAAAAAAGGAATTAGACTAACACCTGAAAAGGAAAAAAATATAAAGGGATGCGGGCAAAAGGCTGGAGAGTTTACACTCTCTTAAAGAGAGCCAGCACAGGTACGATGAGGTGAATAACCTTCTTTTATACTGAAACATTTTATGATTCTGTGTGCAAATATGAATGTAATACACCATGTGTGAACACATGTGTAATGTGTAACGACTGTTTGTGGGACATTGCTGTGCGCAATTGGCTGCTGTGTTTGCCCACAAATATACAGTCAATTCACTTTACAGTGTGTTCTGTGAAGCGCTTTGGGACGTCCTCCCGACGTGAAAAGCGCTACATCAAATGCAAGGATTATTATTATTATTATTAATATGTATGTCAATTGTAAACATGCGTAAAGAGGAATTACAGTTCCCTTTAATTACATAATTAACCACTGAAAATGACATGATGTAATTAACCAATAATAAATCCCAGAGGAAAAAGCAAGTCTCCAAACACAGGCATTCTGTGAAGTGCTTTGAGATGTCTCAAAGATGTGAAAAGCCGCTATATCAAATGC
This sequence comes from Callorhinchus milii, assembly GCF_018977255.1. Taxonomy (NCBI): domain Eukaryota; kingdom Metazoa; phylum Chordata; class Chondrichthyes; order Chimaeriformes; family Callorhinchidae; genus Callorhinchus; species Callorhinchus milii. The sequence goes on from NW_024704743.1 coordinate 91,269,392, forward strand.
AAGGATTATTATTATTATGATTTGTATACCCAACAGGTAAGGAAACCATAAGATGACCATAAGATGGCAATAATCCTTTAAATGGTTACAGTCATTGAGATGTATCAAAGCGCTTTACAGAATATACTGTAAAGTGAGTTGATTATATGTTTTGTGGGCGGCAGCAAATTGCACAAGCAGTGTTTTTGTTCAGTCACAAGGGATTTTCTACATTCTACAAGTTCTCAATCTAAAAATACATAACTGGCATTTATGTAGATCATCACTCACCGTGGCCTAACATGTTTTGAGCAGTGCACTTGACAGGATAACTATAAGTCACAAATAGGTGCATTCAGATCTACCTGGAAATCCTTTGCTTAATGAACCATTCAAAGTCAGTCTGAAAACTGCACTTAACAGAACAATGATTCTGAAAGCTCAATTCAAAAGGAGTTTACACTATAAATGCTTCAGAGTGGCACAAACATCTGCAAGTAATTGTCATACATGTACAAAGGTTTTCAATAAACTAAGGGACTTGCAAAACAGAACGTTTTTACACAAAATGCAAAGTTGCTCTTAGCTTTTTGAAACATCCTGCCGAAAATGATAAAGATCTTATTCTCATTATATTAGCAACAAAATATAATAAAATCTAATTTTATTAAAATGTTCAAGCAATTTAAAACAACTATTTGCCAGTTTTCTCCACCCCCTCCTACACTAATGCTCTCTATGGGTCTCAGGCTCTCACTGGTATCTACCTCACAGTGGAAGGTGCTGCGGCTGAACCAGACCCTATTCTCACTAGAAATCTGCACACAGCACTTTGCAGCAGATATCACTGGATAGCAATAAGAACTGAGAGACTTTGGCTGATTTGACCTTTAAATAACAAAACATGCTTTTTGTAGTAAGAACTCAAGAAAGATCGCAGCATGCAATTAATTGCAACCTGCTGTCATCTGTTGCCATAAATTATTCATTCAAACCTACCTTTGTTTGGGAGTTAATCTATTAAAAGTGTTTCCAGTTCTCAGAGGAGAATTACTGAAATAAGACCAGAGCGTAGCAAAAGCCTTTTTTTTGAAAAAACACAGAACTAGTTTAAAGTGTAGTCATTTTAATAATGGTCTGCAAGCAAACAAAATGGGTTCTAGAGCTCTCGATTACGTTACTGATTAATAGTGACAATCCCTAAAAGGGAACTACAGCAACAGCTTAAGAGACAGAATGTTATTCGAAACAGTCCACAGTATCGCTAATCTCTGAATCAGCTATGAAACATAGGCAACTGTCAACCCAATGATTATCTGTCTGCAATTTGATTTGCTTTATGAATGTGCTCTTGGGAATCGATAAGCAATCTTGTCACAAAAAGGCTGAAAGGGGCAAGGGGAAGATAAAAGCAAATCAAATATTAACCTTTTTTCTTCTGAAAAATAATGATGTTTAGAGTTTAGTGAAAGGGCAGAACAAACCATGCAGTGGAGCATACAAAGCCACTCATAAATAGATCATCCATTTTCATCCCTATTTACTCAGTGTAGTGATGGTGTACTAGTCTTTCGGTCCTTTGTTGAGCAAATACACCAACTTATGTTTCGAAACTGGTTATCATAGACATAAAATGCCTCTCTCTACACATGGTCCCCAAATCAAATCTGTAGTTAGTCCCAATTCAGAGACCCCAAAACATTCATCCTCTCCTTGAGTCTCCGCAGGAATGTTGGGATGTCATAGATACAACCTATAACTTATCACTTCAGGACAATCCATCGGAGCACCGAAAAGATTGAACTCTGTGCCAATTCTTACATAAAAACAATGGTTACATTTGATATTGCACGTTTCATATTGGGAGGATGCTCCAAAGCACTTCACAGGATATACTCTAAAGTATAATGACTGTATGTTTGGGAGTGAATACAGAGCCAATTTGCACACAACAATGTCTCACAAATAGCCAGGAAGTGAATGACCAATTTGGGAGATTGTTAGCCAGGGCAATGGGAGAAAATCCCTTCTCTTTTTGAATAGTGCCATGGGATCTTTAACGTCCACATGAACAGGCAGATGGGGCCTGTTCAACGTTTCATCCAAAGGATGAAACCTCCAACAATGCAGAATACCCAAAGCACTGCACTGGAGTGTCAGCATAACACCGTATGAGTTCCAAGTCCTCACAAACTTCTGGCTCAGTGGCAAGAGTGCTACCACTAAGGATGGCACTTCTGTTAACGCAACACTTTGCCAGCATTTGATTCGAGTGTCAGCCTAGACTGTGAGCAAAGGTTTAGACTTGGAGCTTGAACCAGAAGTTTCTCTTCTGACTCAGAGGATAGAGTGTTACCATCTGAGCCAAATGTAGTACTATCAGTTCAGATATGTTATTCCTGCAGCAATCTGTATGGTGGAATGATCAGCATTGATGAAGCAGTTATAAATGGCACTCTTAGGAAAAGTGCCTCAACCCAAACTAGAGTTCACTGTAGAATTAACTATTAGGTATTGGCTAATGCCTTAGCAGGACAGTAGAAAATGGCATCTTAAGTTCAGGGTATCATTGCTGTAATTAAAGTAAAAACTTCACTTCAGGTTTGAACCTATATGCCTTGGCACTTTGCTATTTTTCTCAATAAAGAAGTTAATGCACAATTTAAAACATCACTTATTCTCTGCATGGTTAGTTGTTTTTTAAATACCTGAGATCAAACAGTCTTAAACCTGGAACAAAATCTATATTTGTGTCTCTAAAACTGCCTACGTGTGTTTGTGTGTGTCTCTCATCCAGTTTTTACTTGGATTGGATAGCTGGCTCAGTGACCTGCTGAAGTAAACAATGTACCTGATAAACCAAATGCAAAATACTGCAGATGCTGGAAATCTGAAACAAAAACAGAAGTCACTGGGAACACTCAGCAGGTCAGGCAGCATCTATGGAGAAAGAAAAGTGAGTCAACGTTTCGGGTCCACGACCCTTCATCAGAACTGGGGCACGTTGAGAGGGAGAGGCTTTTAGGGGCTAACAAAGAGGGGGGAGGTAGGGAAAGGAAGGAAAAGGAGAAAATGGAGTTAAATTGGGTTTTACTGTAGTGCTCAGATTAGCTGATGATGTGTTGGAAAAATGACAATGCTTGTATGAGATTAAGTCATTCGATAACACCATACAGCACCTTTTACATGGGAAGGACTGTCGAGAGTTAACTGTGCCCCACTCCCAATGCAGAAGAATCTATCAGGAAAACACATTCTTAGAGCCACACATTAAGTTCCAGGAAGAATACTGCAATATAAAAAAATGTCTTGAGGTGAGATGAGAGAGTAAATTATCTACTGTAACTATGTTAAACTCTATACTCACTTGACCCAAACAGAATGGGAAGGAAATTACAATTTGCAGAGAATTAAAAAAATTGCTGTAAGAGATACCAAATTTGAGTCTAATGAGATCTCAATTGGTGAAACCAGAATACTTCAGGTGTTTTAACTATGCTTGAAAATGTTTGAGTATGTAAAGGTCTTTGGTACACAATGTCATAAAACATGCTGACAAGCAATTATTAACAATAAGCCCTCTGGTCACGCATACAAGAGCAACTCCCCCCAACCCCTCACCCCCAAAGTCAATCATTGATAAAACAAGAGGAAAAAACAGTAATATTAAAATGTCATACTCTATCCACCATGTCATTTCACTATGAATCAAAAGGCAAGCAAATTAACCCCGTCCTTCAAATCTGTTGTAAATGATAAAGCAGTCTTTGTATTTAGTAGCTAAAGTACAACTACTGATGAAGTCTAAGCGCCAAATTGCTTTATGACTGGAATAAATGATGACACAACACAAGGTGATGCTAGTAAACAACCATTTCACGATTAATACCACATCACTGAGACATCTCAAAGTGCTTCACAATTGGGCCTCAGCATGCCCTTTGTAAATTGCATATCCTTGTAACAATATGAAGGAATACCTCTCAGACTTCTTGTTCCTCTGCAGTGTGCCACTTCGTCGCTTGGAAGTTTCAGTCATTTGTTGATAACCCTGAAGCTTTGTGCGTCTGGTTCCCTTCTTGTGATTTTCTTTGCAGTTCTCAATTTCACTTCCCGAACTGTGATCAATATCTCGCTTTGCTTTAAGTGTGCTTGAAGCAGTTGGAACCTTAAGAATTAAGATATCTTGCATGAGCTGCGTTTTCTCTACTACTCAGGGTTCTTGAAATATTGATTTTAAAAAGCCAATTCAAGTACGATTAGACTGAACAGTAATGTGACTCCTGGTTGTAAAGTAACCATTAAATCAAAGTGAAATCCATATTATCATAGCAATTTATCATCAGTGCTGTAAACCGCGTTTTGAGAAGTCTTCAAGACGTGATAAAGTGCTATATCAAATGCAAGGATTATTATTATTAAACATTGGTATACTTGCTCAGAAAGCTAATGTTTTTCCCCAGCCACCTTGCAAAAAAAAGTATACATATGGCTGAGCTCTGATTGTGCCTCTTTTAAAAAATTAACTTTTTAAAAAAAACATTACATTTGTATAGCACCTTTCACATTGGGAGGATGTCCCAAGGCAAATACAGACAGTATTTCGGACCTGAGCTGGGGGTCAGGATTGGTGAGGGTGGAGGCGGGGGGGGGGGGGGGGAGGAGGTTGATCGAAAGCACAGTCGAAGAGGAGGGCCTTGAGGTGGTATTTGATGGAGGCAAGGGTTAGGGCGAGCGGAGGAACTGTGGAATGGAGTTCCAGAGGGTGGGGCAGAGTGGCTAAAGGCATGCCCACCAATGGTGGGGCAGGCGAGGCGGGGATGTGAAGCAGGCGGGAGCCCGCTGAGGGGGGAGCGGGCAGGATGGTAGGGGGCTAGGAGGTCGCAGAGGTAGGGGGAGCAAGGCCATGGAGGGTTTTGAAGGTGAGGACCAGGATCTTGAACTGCATCCTCGGTGTGATGGGAAGCCAGTGGAGTCAGGCGAGGATGGGGTGATAGGGTCACGAGCCTGGTACGGGAAAGGACAAGGGCTGCAGAGTTCTGGATGATCTGCAGCCTGTGGAGGGAGGAGTTGGGGAGGCCGACAAGCAGTGAGTTTGCATAGTCGAGCCTCAATGTTATGAATGCATGTATGAGGGTTTTGGCGACCTGTGGTGTGAGACAGTGGAGGAGCCGAGCAATGTTGCAGAGGTGGGGGAAGGCAGAGCGGGTCATGGCGCAGATGTGGGGTAGAAAGGACAGTTGAGGGTCAAACAAGACCCCGAGGCTCTGGACTGGCTTAGAAAGGTGGAGTGTGCAGCCATGGATGGTGATTTTGTCAGCGCCTGAGGTGTGGAGGCGCTGACAGGAGCCAATCAGGAGATTCAGCCTCGGTCTTGTTTACGTTCAAGTGTAGAAAGTTAACTCTCATCCAGTACTTGATGTCTGACAGACATTCTGTCAGGACAGCAGTGGTCCTGGAATCGAGGGTGGAGGCAGAAAGATGCAGTTAGATGCCGCAGACATGGGGTCAACATGTGGAACACGTGTTGACCCCATGTCTGTGGATGATGTCACCGAGAGGGAGCATGTAGGTATTGAAGAGGAGGGGACGGAGCCCTGAGGAACGCAGCACGAGACGGTGCAGGGGCTAGAGAAGAAACCATTTGTGGAGATGAAGCAGTGGAGATGATGGAGATAAAAAATACCTTTTTTAAATGAACACAACTGTGAAAGGGGTTCAGAATGACATGGCAACACTGAATGAGAAAACATACCTAAATTAGGGCTTCTACTTTACCAATATTTATTTTAGCACTGGGTTTCAATTCACCTTACATTGTGCACAGGGATGAGAAACCTGCAATGTCAGTTAATGGCCAAGGAATGAGATAGTCTAAACGCCCCCGCAATTCTATGTGTCGCCACTTCAGGGTTATTATGCTTTGTGTTCAAATATAGTGACCCTATCAATACATATAATGGAAAAATCATATTAAAAAATGAACATCAAAAGATTTGCTATGGTTAAGAACAATGTAGAATAAAAGCAAATGTGGCTACACAAAGTTGCATGAAATTTAGAACACCTTATTTATTCCTTGTTTTTGGAAAAAAATTCCCAGCCCTATTATTTATACACGCTTTATTTTTATTAAAAAATAGCATTTTGATGGCTGTAAATAATTACTTCTCGTCATTGTATAAATGAAGGTTAGCGAAGCTTTCACTGTACTTGTACTGAAAAAATCCCATTAAAAATGAACATCGAAAGATTTGTTATGCTTAGGTTGCAGTATATAGAATAGCTCTAATGTTGTTAACATTATTAGAAAGCAGTTTCATAAACTTCTTTTTTTGAACTAAAATTAATCTACCCATCTCAAACCAGGTTGTAGAAAGTAATAAATATTTCCAAATCTCCAAATGTCAGAGACAGGGTTTATGTAAACGATTCAATATGTGCAGATGCCTAACTGATACCTTGTTCCAATGACTGGCTGAGATTACAATCTCACTGTAAGCAGAAAATTACTGGTGGAGTGCCAAGCTTTACAGCTCTTTGTGGTGCAGCACATTTTTTACTCATGTACCACATATTGCTGATTCCATCTGCTATTCTTTTTAAATAGATATACCTCAGTGGTACAATAAACCAAATGCAGGCTACGGGTTTGAAGTTATAAGGCAAAGCATTTCCCTGTAGAAATTATCTGCGTCATAACGATGCTTTTGGCTTTCTAGCAAATATTTTTGCACAGAAAATTTGGGTCAACAAATCACTACTATAACACTGCTAAAGTAGCATTCATTATAAGGGGATCTTCCTAATTTAAAAGTTCTACAGTCTGCCCTCTGCTATCCTAGACTACATTAAAAAATAATGTGCACTACACTTTAAAAAAATATGTTTTTCACCTTTTACTTTCAGAAAGCAATCTTTCATGAGTTAAATGTATGAAAGAGCTGTAAGATTTTACTGGCAGAACTGAATCTGTGTGCTTTTATTCCCTCATCCTCTAATCTTTAATCCATTAATGACAACCTTGAACACATAGCAGTCTGAAGCAATTTCAATGCAAATTGCAACCAGTGCTTAAAATGAAAGACCAAAGGGGAGAAAAAGGCATATATAACCAAAACAGGAGTATTTGCTCTAAATTAGTGCAATTCACGTCTTATGTTGCATACATCATCATTCAACATTTTTGCATCATTTGAAAAACAAACTTCTCTCCCCAAACCCCCACAAGACAATGTTTGTGAACTGACATTTATTACTCACTATAAGTTCCCACATATTAAGAATTTCATTGAAAATCATGCTGATGCAAAAAACACACTGAGGACTTTAATGCTCAAAATCAGTAGGTGTCAAAATTTGAAAGTTATTTACAATTTTAATTTCTCACACGTTTAAGATAATGCATTTGTCTACAGCATCCCATGCAACATTCTGTGCAGAAATGGGAACCTCTAAAAATAGGTTTTGCTGTGAGGAAACACCCAATAATCACTGGGTAAAACAATTATATAATAGTGCACAGCACAAAAAAAATCCCTGAGATTTACAGTAGAGCCTTTTTTTAAAAAAAGTTTTAATAAATACCATGAACTCTGAAGTATTTGATAATACAGAAGACCACAACATTTGTAACATGCTGAAATACCCTCAATTTAATTTAAAACAAGAATCAAAATCTAAAACCCTCGAGTCCACGGTTTATTGCTACAGCTTAGCTCCAATTATTTTTTGACAAAGGATTTAAAATTCAGAAATTATGTGAAAATGCACAAGTCACATCTCCAATTTGCCATAGAATGTGCAGCTTATATTCCAATTTTAAGCCACCTTTGGAATTACAATGATGAATACGAGCACGCTCAAAGAACATTCTGGTTAGTATGTTAATCTACGTTACGTGAAACTGCAACGTTAAACCAAGGATATGCTGCAATGTTAAACCAAGGACATTTCCTTTAGAATGCCACCCTTCATGTCAATCACCTGTTGTAACAGTTGAGAAATCTGTTGCTCCAGTTTCTTTATTCTTATTTCATTGTACAGACTGACAGCAGTTTTAGTCTGTTTTGGTGAAGAACTAGCCTCAGTGTCAGACATTGTTGCTGCAGGATCAGGTACTGTAGTGCGCTGGTGATACTGAGCAAGTACCTCATCTATTCGTGGAGTGGTCAACTGAGGTTCTACCGAAGCCTATTTATTAAGATTGAAAAGAAAAACATACAAACTCCATAATAAAACATTAGAAAATTGCTTTGAACATATAATATGAAAAATGTAATCTGGAATAAAAAATAACCATTCTGATTTTACTTCAATTTTCAGGCCAGGATGCCAGCCCCTTCCCATTGAAGCGTGACTAAGATCAGGCATTCAGCAGAATGGAGGAAGCTGAAACTATTCCATCTCTCTATGGTCACATAGCAGTACTTTTTTTCTACTCTTTCTCTGGATGTGGAGGGGTGCTGGTATTTTGCTTGGGGGCTTCTGTTTAAATCATTGTAGTGCTTAAACAACACTTTCAAAATTAAACTGTTTGATCAAAATCTCGCAATATATCAGGAAAAAAATCCTAATTATTTCATTTGATATTGGGCCTCTCATGTTAGGAAGAGCTCTCAAAGCGTTCACAGATTTATTATAAAGTGTAGTCACTGTGTATTTTGTAGGTGGACTGCAGCAACCAATGCAGAAAATAAATGACAGTCTTTTGACCTGCCCAGTTTCAATGGCAAAGATCAGTGTAACTGTGTTAATCATCTCCTATTTGCGAGACCAGCATTTACAAGCACTGCCTCTTGACAGCGCTGCAACCAACTACCACAGTAGAAAGCAGTCTTCGATCAGCAAAGTGTAATACTTTCTCATGTTTTCCATACACTGAATTTTCAAACTTATTTCAACAAAATCAAAGTAAATAAAATTCAAGCAAGGCTTTTATAGTTCAAATGATAAACAAATAACTTTAGTCTCAAGAGTGAATTAAGTCAATTTATATTCTCAGTACAAATATCTGAGCTCAAGAGGATTTGCACTCACCGAGAGAACTCGGCACAAGAAAGTGTACAAACTTTTCGTTTTCCAGGCTACTTTTACGTGAATGCATAAAATGCATATATATTGTTTGTACTGTTTTAACTCCTCCAAGACTGAGCAAATCAAAATTAATATTTAAGATATTTTGATTTTCTGCCCAATATAACATTTATGATATCCTCAAAGAGAGACATTTTAGAGGCATTGGACAGAAACGGCAAATCCATAATAATAATCCTTGCATTTGATATAGCGCTTTTCACGTCTTCTAGACATCCTAAAGCGCTTCACAGAATATACTGTAAAGTGAATTGACTGTATATTTGTGGGCGAACGCCATAAAATAATCATAAAACAAAATAAATAAAATAATCATTTTAGTGTTGAAAAGACAGCAGGAGAAGAAAGCACAGGTTCAGGGTTGTGAAGCACTTTGCATGAGAGAAAGATTAGTTTACACAGAGGGCAAATCAATAGCTTTATACCAGGGGAAATGGTAAAGGTCAGAAAATTGTAATTTTATGAAACAACTTGATGCCATAATGGGGAAGGAGGATACAGCCTTGTTATAACGTGGTTCACTGGGGATAAGTGGAAAAGGCAGTTTCCCTGCATATGCTTGCAGCCAGCTCGTGCCCTATGTGCTCGATGCTTCCCGCGCTGATTTCCAGATCATCAGATTCTTGTTGACATCACTTCCTTCTTTACACATCCACAGCAAATGGGAAGTGATGTCAACTGGACCCTGTTGGCCTGAAAGTTGGCCTTTATTTTATATGGGAGTTAAAATAGCCAACTTCTGGTCATTAGATTGACATTGGTGTCACTTCCTGCTTTGCACCTGCTCAGCCAATAGGAAACGACGTTGGAATGACTCGGAAATCAGTCATTGTAGCGCAAAATCTGTCTGGTGTGCAGGAATCCTGCAGTGGGACGCACACTTGCACGGTGAATGGGGTCAACAGTGCTGAATTGGCAATACAACAAAGTATGTCATAATGTGGCTGCAGTGCAATTTGGAAGGATGAGATTAAATGGGACAAAAAATCTTCTCATGTGATCACAATTAGTTATTATAATAATATTGCACCTTTCATGTCGTTGAGACATCTCAAAGCGCTTCACAGGATATTCTGTAAATTGGAGTGACTATATATTTTGAGAGCGATTGGATTGACCTGAGCTAGAATTCCCCACAGAGCATATTCTGTAGCTCAGTGGTTAGAGCGCTCGCATTGCAAGCGAGAGACCGGAGTTCAATTCCAGGCAGGGAGAAACCTTGGGCAAGTTTCCTTACTCCACACGCCTAATAATAATCCCTCCAAAAAAACAAATTAATAAATTGGTCATTTTCAATCCACGACTGTTTGTGGGACACTACTGTGCGCAATTGGCTGCCGCGTTTGCCCACAAATATACAGTCAAATCCACTTTACAGTCTATTCTGTGAAGCGCTTTGGGACGTCTAGAAGACGTGAAAAACGCAATATCAAATGCAAGGATTATTATTATATGAATGGAAGGATATCAAACTGAAAGTGACAATTCAAGCAATCCCTCATGATGGTCAGCAGAAGCCTCTTGGCACACTCACGTCAAGAAACAGGATCCTGAAGAACAGTGGTAAAAAGGGAGCTGAATAAACAAAGTGCAAACCTTTTCTGGATTTACACTGGAGTCTGATGATACCAAATACTCTGCATAGTCCTCCAAACCAGGTATATCTAAGGGGCCTCCTTCACTTGAATGAACACGTTTACCAGAATGACTTATCCCGTCAAGTAGAGCCAGTTGGGGTAAAGATTGGAGCAAGAGTTCTCTGTAACCTGGAAACGTTAAACACAAATAAAACCAACAGGAGATGACTTCTAAATACCAACCATTCTCAGTGAGATAACATGGTCTCTTAAAAGTAAAAAAAACTCATGATAACTTTACAGAAAAGCACTTAAACTTCTAAGAATAAATTGTTTAAACACTGATTCATATTCAAAGTAATCCTAGGATACCAAAAACTGGAGTTGAAAACTGTCTGGGGTCACAATATACTTTGTAACCTAAAAGTAATCAGATGGGTCAGATACACTGAATTTCCATTTCTAGATGCTACCTCATTTTATTATAATATTCCTTGCATTTGATACAGCGTCTTTCACTTAGGGAAGATGTTTCAAAACACTTCACAGGATTTACTAGTGTAATGACTTGTTTATTTTAGAAGAACGCAGCAGCCCATTCATACACAGCAATGTCCCACAAAATGTGATAAATTGAAGAACCAATTTTATTTGGGGATTGATTGCCAGAGAGAGAAACTGCCTTCTCTAATACTGGTATGGAATCTTTGCGGTCCACTTAAACAGGCAGAGTGGACCTTGGTTTAACGTATCATTCAAAGGAAAGCACACTTCAGAATTGCATTGAAGTGTCAACCTAGACTATGTGAGTTCAATGTCCAACATTGGGCGTGAACCCACAAGCTTCTGATTGAAATGTGAAAATGCTTCCAACTGAGCCAGACTGACATTTTGGTACATCAAATACAGAGAGTACCTCAACCTGAGATGTTAAACAAAGCAAAACATGCACTCCTGTGATGTTTAAGAGTTGTTTGAAATGCAAGGATTCGAAATTAACATGTTGGAAAATTATTTTATTACTTATTATTTAACTACAAAAAGAGTTGTCTTGATCTTCTAAAAAGCAATGCAGACGGTGATAACCACAGGACAAAGCACTTTCATATTATTATCTGACACGTTCCAATGTAAACCGCCAGCGCTTGTTTCTTTCTATGGGCATCTCACAAAACCGTGTTTAGGAGGTTCAAACTATGTTTCAGCCTAAAATTCATTCTGAAACCACTTTTTAATTAAATTAAAATGTATGCGCTTCTACTGAGACAAAATGAAGCTTTAACTGAATTCCAAAAAGAAAAAAATACACCATTGCTTTTCCCCAAATCAGGACTTCACATTAGTACTCTACAGCATAGTATGACAACTTGTCCATCAAGTTTTTGGACCATGCTTATATTTCTTGACAAACAGCAAAAATCCAATTATTCTGTACGTCAAAACTGACTCAGGTAATTCCCAGTACTGGCAAAAAAGGTTTATTTTTGGAATGGGGTAGGATGGCTCACATTTTAGGTTAAGGACTTCATTGCTCCATTGCCCACATTAACAGTTACAACAAAGAGCAGGTGAATAGTACTGCCAGAGCAATCTTTGGAATCCAATTCCAATTTCACTCTAAAATATTCAATGTCCTATTTCAGATTGAGTGGCTTTAAAATCAATAAGTGAGCATTTTGCTGAATAATACTAATCAGATACATTCTAGTTTAGGTATTTATCATGTAGGTACATTTTCAACACTTTAAATGAATCAAATATTGGAAACATTATTGATTTTGTTAAAAAATAAAAAATAGGTTTACAAATCATGCATGACAGGGAAAAAAATTACAAAAATTATATTATAATCAAACACACATAGAACCTGATCCTGGGATACTAAATGAAGCAAAACACTCAGTAAAGCAGTTTCTAGATTTTGATACAATTATGACTTGAAAATTGACTTACAATTTACAGCGTGCTATCCAAAGCTATCACAATTACATTAAGTTATTTTTGTAAAGTCTAGAAATTATTATTCAAAATCCCACCCCATTTTTAAAAAAATTCATGCATAAACAATATGAGCAGATACCCACATTTGGAAATCCTACTAAACACGACTATGTATTATACAACATGAAGAGTATTACTACCCACAACAAAGAAACCCAGAAGGCAGCAAGTATTTTAAATGTATGCCCTTATAACATAAAATTATTTGAAAGTACATTTCTCACATTTAGAGGCATTTTATGCAGCTTTTAGCGGCATTTCTTTCAGAAGAGCTTTTTAAAATTTCCAGCTAAAACCCTGTAGTGTCATTAAAATGCCATCTCCATGTTACAATATTGATCAAAAGTCGTGTACATGAATGGCATACTGAATCAGCAGTATGTAAATTCTACTGCAGTGCACACTGTTACCTACCTGGTGTTTGACATACTGGGTTGCCTCTTCCATCCTTCACCAGTGTGAGGTCTGATAAGCAGCACAATCCCGTCATGCACTGGAGCAAATGGTCAAAGGTACTAATGCAATTACTGTGAAGATCAAGGAAACTTAACTTGTGTCCAGCACCATGAAGATACAAAAATCCTACAGAGTGAATAAAGAGAAGACAGTCAGGATTCTATATACCAAAAATACACACAAGATTGGTAAATTTTCCTGCCAATAGGTACTGTAAGAGAATTTTAATGCTTTTCAGATTGTCTCTAAACTGTTTTCTTTTTTTTACTGACATATTTTAGTCCCTACATCAGAGTGAAATAGCTGTAACCGTTTCTTCTGAAATGGGAGCAGAGACAAATTATAAATGGAATTCACTGCTAGATTGATAATTGCACTTGGATAATTACATCATGGTGATTAAATCAGTTAGCGATACAGGAATGTTCTTAACTGGACTTGCTTGCAATTTATTTCACAGTAAATTCTGAACCTGCGATTTTATTATTTAAATTCACAAAAGAAAACCGTGGTAGTATTTAAGATATATTCTTTTTTCTCCAAAATAAAACATTAGAATGCTGAAGAAGGATCCTCTCATCCCACCAAACGTGCACATATTTCACAAACCTAATTGATAGTCTTACAACAATTTTAACTGACATATTGGCTTTCATGTCGGGAGAACGTCTCAAAGTGCTTTACGAAGACTTAGTGAGAGCCTGAACTGGGAGGGGTTTGGGGGAGTGACTGAAAGTACAGTCAAAGAGGTAGGTCTTCACATGGGATTTTTAAAACAATTACTCACAGAGTTACAATTACAGAGAGGGGTGAGGAGGAAAAATTTTAGGAAAAGAGACCTGAGGAGAGAGCTCTGGGGAGCTATGGTCACTCCACTTGACCATAGGAATAAGAAGAAAAGCTACTGGATTCAAAAAAAAGTGGAGAGGCTGGGACAGGTAGGAATGAAACCAAGAAAGTGCAGAGCCTCAGAGGTGAATCAGGAAGGGGAGATGCTGGTGGGGTCAACAGTATCAAAGATGCCAGAGAGATTGATTATGGACTTACACCACGAGAGTCTGCACCAGCTCTTTAACTGGAAACTAGGAACAGGTGGCCATGCTTTTCACCCACAAAATATACAGTCAATCCAATTTATAGTATATTCTGTGAAGTGGTTTGAGACATCTCAAAGATATGATAAGGCGCTATATCAAATGCAAGGATTATTATTATGTTCAGCCCATCAAGCTTTGTCCACCACAGACCATTCATTGATCCATGTTCAATCTCCTCATCCCTAAAGAATACATTACCAACATAACCCACCTTTAACTATAGTAACCCCGACCACCCCACTCTGCATCATTCTCATGAACCTATGTTGCACTCTCTCCAAAGCCAATATCTTTCCTGTAATGAGACACCAAAAATTGCAAGCAGTCCATCTACAGTTTCATCAGTGCTTCTTGTCAGTTATTTCAAACCAAGTTACAGTCGAGTATAATGCATTGTCTAATATTCTTCACATTACAAATCCAAAATGCTTCACTCTTAAAAGTTGCCAGATTTAAAAAGTTTAAAAAAACGACCTACAAGAACACTTCAGGAAATTCCAAGCAATTTTATTCCGTGTGAGCAACCGCATTTGTCACAAGTGACAAAGTTTCCTGGGTAATATTGGGTCTGTTTCCTGAGTGTACCAAACAACATACAGAATACATCAACATGCAAAAATATGTTTAAACCACATGCATTTTATCATCAATTAGCTTTAAAATTTAAATTTTATTTTGTACTACTTACATGGGAAGGAACTGTATACTGTATTTCAATAATTAATCTCACTTCCCATCTAAAGACCTATGTGACTCATTAGAGCTGTCAATGCATTTTATTTTAAATAAAAATCCTCGGTTTGGGAATAAACTGAAGCAGGGAGTGTTCCCATTACTAGCATTTAGTGTAAGGCTTCATGCTAGCACTGAGAAAAATATACTTAAAACATCCTCTTAATAGTTTCAATGGGAAAAAAAATCAGGAAACCATAATCTAAATTAATAAACACAGATATATAAAAAAATTATAATAAATGAGTAATACGTGATAGAAACGGAAATTAAACTTGTCGCCCCTATATACATGGTTATCAAAGCAATATCTAAAGCATATATGATTTCTAACATTAGAAAAGTTATTTAAATTAGAAGAGAAGTTTTATTATAGCATTTATTTAGTTATGGTGTATTTAAATGTAATTGATTCTATTATATAAACACAATCCTCTTACTTGAAGAAGGAAAATCCCAACCTTCTTCTTAGTGCCTTCCTCAGGCAATGGAACTTCAGTTAGTTTGTGATGTTAATACGGGTTACCAAAGGAACCAAAGCAGCAAAACTAGATGTGAGCAATCACGCAATTCGTGCGCTCAAAGAATGACTCAAGGAAACCAAAGTGCAAGAAAGCATGACAATTATGATCAGCTGTTTGTAAACGTTCTGAATACCATGTCTTCAATTGAAGAATGCATTAAATATCTAATATTTCACTCGTCTCTGCATTTCTTGCCAATAGTTTTTATTTTACTAATGAAACTTCATCCATTTGATATGGCAGCTATAACACTGTTGTAAAGTGACTGTGATGTACAGCAAAGATGTTAGTCAGTTTGCACAATGTACATGGGTAGCGTCTCAGAGCACTTTAATTTATCTGGCTGACTGTTAGCCAGAACACTGAGATTGATGTACTTAAGTCATACTCTTCTCTACTTAAATATTATAACATTTATTCCACTGGTCACATTTTCAGCATCCCAAAAGTCATCTCCAACAAACCTTCTTCAAAATCACCCATTGCTTCCTTCCTTATCATCACAATGAAAAACAAGATTTAGGTTTAGCATTAGTCTCATTCCTTCAATCTTCAGCAATGTGCCTCCTCTCAGGTAATAGATCTTTCTCATCATTCCCTTTAGATTGGGTTAGGGTTAGGGAATAGGAGAAGGAATCAAAAGGCACCACATTTCAGAACTGGCCGGACAAAGTCTGAAACACTGGCAGGAGAACTAGACACTATACTCCAGAAGAATCTACTATACGGATTCAAATGCATTTAATAATAATCCTTGGATTTGATACAGCACCTTTCAAGATGTCTCAAAATGTGAAGTGGAGTGACTGTGTATTTTGTGAGTGAAAAGCAGCAACCATTTGCAGACAGCAATGTCTCACAAACAGTCATGGAGTGAGTTACCAATTTTATATGGGGGATTGTTGGCCAGGAGTCCAGGAAGAAACTCCCTTCTATTGATGAGTAGTGCCATGGGATCTTTAAGATCCACCTGAACAGGCAGACGGGACCTTGGTTTTAACGTCTCACCCGAAAGACAACACCTCCAAAAATGTGACACTCCCCCCTCCCCCCCCAGTGCTGCATTGGACCTTGCGATTCCATGACTCAAGAGGTGAGAGTGCTACCACAGAGCCAGGCTGACACACATTTTGCACTCAAATAGCAACCTCAACAAAAAAACAATAAAACAATAAAAACAAAATGTAATCTATCCTAAGATTGATGCTATAAAGCATGCACCGTCCTCATAAGTAAAGAAATAATAAGGTTAGATGTTTTCCCTAATTGTCCCACACTTTTCCTCCCTATATCTTTTCAGTATGAAAACTCCCTGGATCACCAATTACTTAGGCCTATTCTTTTCTTGGGGCTAAATACCATGGAAGTCTCTGCTTCCCTCAGTCTTTCTTTTCCTTCTACAATATATAGAGCTTCAGAAACCAAGCTTCATCTTGATTGATCACGTCTTTCCTAAGGGCAACTCTTTGAAGACTGAATCGTTTGCAGAAAGTTTCATGATAAGCTTACATTACGGCAGACCATAACTTGATGAACCACAGGAGAATCGCCCTCTATTCCTTTTAACCTTTGTGGTGTTCTGTATTATGAGTCTCAGCTCTTAACCCAAGTCTCTCAATTTAAAAAAGTTACATTTAACAGCATTATATAATGTTATCAGCATGTTAAAACAAGTCGTACAGAACTTCGTGGTAACAAATATATTCAGTGACCTCATTTGAAGGGCACTGATAAGGTTTTTGCCCAATTCATGTAATGCATTAAATTTAAACTAATTGAAAATATGCTAAGTTATGCAAATACAAAACCTTAATGAACATCCCCAGTTTAAGTTAACACATTTATATTCATTAACTGCACATCTCCAGTAAATGCCACCAGCTCATATTACCACTGATGACTGACCGTTTACTTTATAAATGAAAAATACAATTAATGAAAGACCAACTATTTTCTGCACAATTTTAACAATGTAAAGTTAAAACAAATCACAGTACGTCAAGTTACTCAGATGTTTACTGAAATAAAAGTACGTACTACGCTAATAATTAAGCTTAAAAGACCCCAAAAGCAACTGTCTTAAAGAAAAATAACACCATTGAGAACATAAACTTTCATCTAAATCTGTTAAAATACAACAAGTCTTGAAATCTCTCATTTTTATCCTCTTTCATTTAACCTCTTCTACTTGTCTCCTATCCTCACAGCCAACTTGGCTATAACCGGAGATTTGGAAGCTATAAGCTGTGAGAATCCTACAACGAGGTGATAACATTTATAAGTATTGTTTCTCTTGTTCTCTAGCAAAAAAAACATTAAACACTATGGATAAACAACAAACACACGGCTAACTCATCATCTTTCGTGCAGAGTTTACTGGGGTAGATTAAGCATCACTGCAGATGCTGATATAGCCATCAAAGCATTCTCTAACTTTTCTTACTGAACTGAAAGAAAACAAAGACAAGGACTGCAAAGGTAGACTGAACAGTACAATACTTTGTCTAAAATGGTAGGATTTAAGGAGGTTGCAGAGGTAGGGTAGGGCAGGACTCGTGGAGGGATCTGAAAGTGATGACGAGGATCTTGAACTCAATCCACTGGGGGATGGGGAGCTATTGAAGCCAAGTGAGTATTTGGGTGATAGGCTTGAGGAGCCCACTGCAGAAAAGGACACTGGCTCCAGAATAGTGGATAGGTAAAAATAAAATTTAGCAGACTACATAAACCATTCAAAGTTTGATCTTGTTGATCTGAACTCTGTTTGAGATTCAGAAACTAAGTGATTGGTGTGTAGCCCTCCAAACCGAAGAGGGACACATTGCATAAAGTGTCATGACATAAACTTTGATGAAAATAATTTTAATCTAGATCTAGATTTCATGCTTTCAATAACTGGAGAACAATATGAAGATTAGTGAGCGAGATATCTACATTGGGATATATCTGAGTCTACTCTAGACAAAGAAAAATCTTTGAAGAACAAAAACAAATTACATTTGTGTAGCGCCTTTCACGACGGGAGGATGTCCCAAAGCGCTGGACAGTCAGGGATTTGGACCCGAGCTGGGGGCACGGTTGAAGAGGAGTTTTTGAGATGTGCCTGGCCCAACCGTGAATGGTGGGGCAGGCCAGGCGGGAGATATGGAGGAAGCCATAGCCTGCTGAGCTGAGGAAGTGGACAGGTTGTTATGGTGTCCGTACATTACAGAGTAGAAAGCAGCAAGGCTGTGGAGGGCTTTAAAGGCGAGGACAAGGATTTTGAATTCTTTCCTCTGGGGAATGGGGAGGCAATGGAGCCAGACGAGGGTCGGGTGATAGGGTCACTGAGTCTGGTGCGGGAGAGGACACGAGCTGCAGAGTGAGAAGTTATTGCTTAGGAGACAATGCTTAATAGTTGTCTGAACATGGATACCCATAAACATCAAGTCTCACTTAATAATAATAATAATAATCCTTGCATTTGATATAGCGCTTTTCACGTCGGGAGGATGTCCCAAAGCGCTTCAGAGAATACACTGTAAAGTGAATTGACTGTATATTTGTGGGCGAACGCGGCAGCCAATTGCGCACAGCAATGTCCCACAAACAGTCGTAGATTGAAAATGAACAATTTATTATTGTTTTTGGTTTTTGGAGGGATTATTATTAGGCTCTGTGTGGAGTAAGGAAACTTGCCCAAGGTTTCGCCCTCTGCCTGGAATTGAACTCAGGTCTGTCGCTTGCAAAGCGAGTGCTCTAACCACTGAGCTACAGGACTCCACTTCAGCTCGAGATGTGACTTCTCAGTTAATGAAGAAGCTGAAGTCCTGATATTTGGAAAGAATCTCTTGGGCTTGTATCTGAGTACTCTCTCAGCAAGCCACTCTCAAACTAATCATTTAAATAGCTCTCTGTCATTTGTAAAGCGCCTTTCATGTTGGGAGGATGTCCCAAGGCACTGGACAATCAAGTGTTTTGGACCTGAGCTGTGGGTTCGGGATCGGGGAGGGTGGAGGGCAGGGTGTGGAGAGGTGATCAAAGGCATCCTTGCCCAACTCCACTGGCTTCCCATTACACAGAGGATACAGTTCAAGATCCTGGTCCTCACCTTCAAAGTCTTCCATGGCCTTGCTCCCCCCTAACTTTGTCACCCCCTAACCCCCTACCATCCTGCTCCCTCCCTCCGCTTAGCGGGCTCTGGCCTGCTTCACATCCCCCGCCTTGCCCGCCCCACCGTTGGCGCACGAGCTTTCTGCCACTCTGCTCCCATCCTCTGGAACTCCATTCCACAGTACCTCCACCTTGCCCCCTCCCTTGCCTCCTTCAAGATGCACCTTGGTACCCTCCTCTTCGACCATACTTTTGAAGGCACGGTTGAAGAGGAGGATCTTGAGACTTGCCCTGATGGGACAAGGGAGGGAGCGAGGCGAAGGGAATGTACGATGGAGTTTCAGAGTGTGGGGGCAGAGAGGCTGAAGGCCTGACTGCTGATAGTGGGCTTGGTCTGGCGGGGAAAAGGAGCAGGCCACAGCCTGCTGAGTGGAGGGTGCGGACAGGTTGATAAGGGATTAGCAGGTTGGAGAGGTGGGAGGGGGCAAGGCCATGGAAGGCCTTGAAGGTGAGACTGAGAATTTTGAACTCGATCCTCTGAGGGATGGGGAGCCAGTGGAGCCGGGCAAGGGTGGGTGTGATGGGATCACGCAGCCTGGTGTGGGAGAGGACACGAGCTGCAGAGTTCTGGATGATCTGCAGCTTGTGGAGGGAAGAGCTGGAAAGGCCGACAAGCAGGTTGGCATAGTCAAACCTGGATGTAATGAAGGCATGTATGAGAAACCAACAATTTGCTCAATTATATTTGATATCAAGCTGGATAAACAAGACAATCTAATTTTACCTCAGTTATGTTGGTAAACCTTGAGTTTGAGTCTACATTTTCTACATTTTATTTGTTGATGATATAACAATATTTGTAGTTTTATGGTAAACAAAAGCTAATACAGCTAAACCACTTTTTGAAAGTTAGCAAAGAACCTCAACTTACCACTTAAATCTGTAATGCCATTGTAAGATAAATTCAGCTTCGTTAAATTGACGAGTCCATTGAGTCCTAAAAGGGAGATTTTTTTCCCAAATGTTAATCTCAATAGGTTTCACATTGTATATAATAAAAATTTAAAATACATTGAACACAAATTTTGGGAAGTAAATTCCTGGCTGCATTTTATATCATGCTACTGGAATTTTGTAGCTGCAATTCCCAGCTACTACAGGCTTTTACTGTTGTGAAAGCAAGTGGTCAAGTAATATCTTGGACAGTGAGTGGCACAGGTTTAATTTAATAAAACTTTCTGCTAACTCCAACAGCTTTGAATTGTTAGTTAATGTAAAAGTTAGAATGGGACAGAAACAAGTTAAAATGAAGGCCCCACTTTCACCAAATAAACCAAAACAAGGTTTACTGTAAAGGAAATGCAGTGAATAACAATACATAACATTCAACATGGAAATGGAATAGCAGATTTCAGTACTGCTATCTGAATAGGAACATGAATAGTGTTCATCATGTCCAGGCTAGACTACGCCAACTCTGCACGCCAGGCTTTCCAACTCTTCCCTCTACAAGGTGCAGACCATCCAGAACTCTGCAGAATTGTGTCCTCTCCTGCACTAGGCTCCACAAACCTATCACTCGCATCCTCACCTGGCTCCACTGGCTCCCCATCCCAGAGGACCGAGTTAAAGATACTGAGCCTCACTTTTAAATCCTTCCACGGTCTTGCCCCACCTACCGCCGCGACCTTCTAAAATCCTACCAACCTGCCTGCTTCCCCCGCTCGGCAGCTACTGGCTTGCTTCACGTCCCCAGCCCTGCCCGCCTCACCATCGGCATTCAGGCTTTCAGCCTTTCTGCCCCCAAGTTCTAGAACTACAACAAACAATTGCATTTATGGAGCTTTTTTCACATCAGGAGGATGTCTCATATAACATCTTTCAGTCCTCCCCACGGGAAAGGTGTTATATAATCGCAATTTGTTGTTGTTGTAATGATAGTAATCCTTGCAATTGATGTATCACCTTATCAAGTCTTCCAGATGTCTCAAAGCGCTTCACAGAATATACTGTAAAGTGAACTAAATGAATATTTTGTGGGTGAAACAAGGCATCCAATTGCGCACAGCAATGCTCCACCGACAGTCGTGGATTGAGTGACCAAATTATTATTATTTATTTTAAAGGGATTATTATCCCCAGAAAAGCGATCCGCTAATCGGGTTCCTACTTACGGCTAGGTAAACAGAGGCATGTGGAGTAAGGAAACTTGCCCAACGTTTCGCCCCACCCGGGAATTGAACCCAGGTCCTCTCGCTTGAACCCAGAACCTCTAACCACTAAACTGCAGGACTCTTGTAGGAGTAGATTAAGTATTTAATGGTACTGTAATGTCCTACATAATCTACTCACAGTCCCACGTGGAGATGCACATAGTTCCCATCGAACACTGGAGCATGAATTTGTAGGTAAAAATAAATCTACTCAAGTCAAGATGCAATTTTGTAGCTTTCACTGCCTGTCAATGATGTACATAAATTGTTTTTTGCATTATTCAAATATGTCAAATATGTTAAAGTTGTGTAAATTGCCATGATGAAAATCAAGTCCTCTATCACGAGATCAGTCACATTCCATCCAAAAGTTCATGGGAATTTATTACATGAGGGAAACGTAAATAGAGAGTTAGGGGTGAGAGAAATAGCTGGGGGCTCATGTGGAGTATAAACACCAGCACAGGCTAGTTGGGACAAGGAATTTGTTTCTATGCCATATAATTCTATGTAATTCTATGTAACATTCTGTTCCCCATCCAAATAATCAAACCCAATCACAGAGGTGTAAATGACCATTTCTCAATAGGTTTGGTTAACATTTTAATGTACTCCCATTTACATACCTTCAACTTGGGTTATCAGATTACAAGACAGGTTAAGGGTACGCAAGGATATTAGGTTCCCCAGTCCTTCAATGCGAACAATTTGATTGGAGGAGAGATCGAGATGTCTCAGTTGCCACAAGTGGCTGAGGCCTTCGAGTTTGGAGATTTGATTGCAGTGAAGGTTGAGTGATTGAACTTTCGAGTTGATTGGTACTGCTGACAAGCTTTAAATAAAATGAACAGAGAAAAGTCATTTTAGATAATAGATATTCAAATCACATCCATTTTGGTTAAAAAAAGTGGTTTGCAATGTGATTTTTGGAGAATCTTGCTAGTAACAGTCAGTACCTTACAGCATAATCCTAATCCTCTTAAAAGAACTACTTCCTACTTTATAATTCACTGCCTTGCACAACAGAGATTTTTACTAAAACAGCACCATAGCCATCTGCTCCCAGATGTCTACCATTATTTTCCATAATCATCATTTAACTGTGTTGGGTGCAGGAAAGGGAGCTTCCAAAATTCAATAAAAGCTAGCTGTGCTCCCGATAACAGCAGCAAACGGCTTTGTCAAGTGTCAACCACCAACTGGCAAGTCTCTATGAAGCTGCAAAATGAAGGGGAAGCTATGTCTAAGGAGCAGTGCTTTCTGTTCAATGGTGTCTAAATATGTCTAAGTACTTATTAAATGTCATTGATCTTCAGGCTGAGATCCAGTGTTTTTCATTGCTTGGATCACTCCAACCCACCAGCATCTGTCTCGGAAACAGCCTGGAACTGCCCGATCCTGAACATATCTCTACCAGGCAAGCACCCAGTGAGAAGAATGCTTCTTAAGTTTAAGTTTTTTTTAAGTTTCTTCAAACTAAAAATTACACTGAACTCAGTAATCACTTGGCAATCTTACCAATGTATCTGGTAGCCTGCTCTCAGGTTACACACTTGACACAGTTTTCATTCTGGATTCACAGAATTATGTCTGATTTCATTCCAACAAACCAAATGATCTCTTGTTTACTTACCCAGCAACTAAAAGATGCACAATATGGTTTGAAACAACCAGTCGGAACAAGGCGGTTCTTGCAAGTAAATTAATCCAATAAATTAGGTATTCAGGATTTTGTAAAATAATGCATTGACATCACAAAACGCAAATACGAGCTTGGAACATTGGATTACAGCAAAGCGGTTCAATAATTGGCAGAATATTTTTTAAAATAGTGTCAGTTCTACTGATTAGCTCTAAAAATTGAACCATTAGCAAGTCTGATTCTTAATCAAATTATATTAATTTTAAAACATCCTAATGAATTTCATACAAGGCAAGCAGGTCTGTCGCTTACCAAGCCTGCGAGAGCAGCTGGGAGAGAGGAAATACATTTAAAAATCTGACACTGCATTTTACCCTCTGCACCCACATCAAACTCCCCTGATGACACATGGGATCATGAGGCAGGCTGAGCATCCAAGACGTCCATCACTTGTCTGACAGTACAGTACTGTGTTAGCAAAGACCTTGCAGTCAGTGTCAGTGTTGAATCATTTTATTTTGTAAACACCTGCATATAGGGAATTGCTCTCTTTATAGTTCATGTCTCCTTTCATGTGATACGTTCCAGCCATGTCAAACTGGCATGTGGGTGGAACAATCTTGAGGTAAATTAATGTTAAACTACAAGAGGTTATCTGCTCAATCCCACATTCCAACAACAAGCAATTATTTATGAGAGGCACAATCAAACTACTGCAAGATCGCATCAGCATGCCTGAACAAGTTGAATCTTTCCTACCTCCCCACCCCCAACAACCAACACTCACAGGAGAACATATAGTTCTACTGATATTTCTTAGACATGTATGTAGGAATTATGATACTTGCTGGCTTGTTGAGTCAAGGCTATCATTGGAATCTCAGTTGACATTGAGCCATTGTACGAAGCCCTGGGCCTTGATTATGAGATTCTGATGAACTGTACAAATGGTCGCTTCATTGATTTTCTATTTGCAGTTCAGCACCTCATTCCAACTTTGTGCCAATTGTCATCCAAAAAGACTTACCAGTCAAGAAAGTGGTTTTAATCTTGGCTCCCCATTTATTTATAGCAACAAGTCACCCACACTCAGTCATCAACATTTGGTCTGGCTAGTCAGGAATGATAAGAGAGGAAAGCACTGTAGGAGACGAGACCTCTTATGTTTCTTCTCTATGACACTAATACAGTGAGTTCCCAACTTCAAATCCACAGATTTGAAGTTTCAATTCAATTCAATTCAAATTCAAATCCTCCAAAAGGAGACAATAAAGAGATGAATTTACTCATACATGTCAAAGTGAACTCAAGAGCAATAGACAGAATCATGGTAGTGACAAAAATCCTTAACCTCTGTGAATGTTATATGATACAACATATCACAAGATTTAAAAACACATTAGATTACAAACTTTGCTTGAATTACAGAGTTGAAGGACAAGTAGTCATAGATTAACATTGGCTTATACAATGGAGGAACAGCAACTAGTCATGTAGGACATTCATATACTGGTTTGAATCCAAATTATTTATTCAATTTGATTATTGCACAAGGCCAGCATCTTGCTCACTAACCTGCAACAGTATTATGTTTCATTGAAAGCATTTTCCTCTTCATTTATATTTTTTAATGAATTATTCATGGAGTCTTAAAATATTTGTCTCCTACAGTCCATTAGGACACAGCTAGTGGAGACTATAGGCTTCAAGGTTTGTGAATTTGACAGGAGATGAGCAATGTACCTGGTAATATTCCTATCAATCAGACAAAGCTCCTGGGAGGATTGATCATGATGTGCCATTCCGCTTCATTACGTAGTACAATTAGCATTCAATTTCAACCTATTAAAGAAAAAACAGTGCAAATTAGTCATATATTTAGTAATTTTATGATTCATCACCTAGAATAGGATTTTTTTCTCTTCTTGTACCAGACTTTAGAGCATTTACTGTGAAACCTCAGATTTATATTGTGACTTACATTTCTCACCTTTTGAGAACATTATTGTTCAGTTGAATGTTCTCAAAATGTCTTTTCATATTGATTCAAAGCAAGTTTTAAAAGCTGTGAAGGAAGAAAGATCCCTACTGATAACGTTCCTGAATTAAGACAATATAATCCACTCTATTTGGCTACATTTGCTACCTTACATTTTGTTGTGTGTGTCAATGAAGGAATTTTGTTGTTGTTGTTACAGAAGGATGTGAGAGACAGCAATATAAAATAATCAATTTAATAATGCTGTCGATAACTTTGGTGTTAAAATTCTTTCTGAATCTAACAAAGTGTGAGCAGCATTAATAAAAGTTCCATTACATACCTGCTTCCAACTTCACTGAAGCCTCTTAAAACACTGAGTGAGGCCCCTCAAATAAGAATCTTTGAAACAAATGGACATTCTTCTCAAAAGTTAAAAATGTAATTTTATTAAAGACGACCTTGTGATTATACAGTAGCTTTGTAAAAGATTCAGTTCGAATTTAGTTCTTCGATAAGTAAGAGACCTTGTCCTTCAATGTAACCAATCTTTCCATTAAATCCTACTCCACTCCCATGAGTTCATTGTTGCTCAATTTTAATTGCACAATTATTCCACAATTTGTTCAATTAGAAACCAATTTGCAAAGTATCTCATGTGTGAAAACTTTCATTACTGAACTTTTTAGCAAAATATTTAGTATGGCAAAAATCAACTTTTTTTTTGTCAGCTGAATATCTAACAGTGAGGAAACCCAACATGCTTAATCGTATGTAAGCGTACTTAAAAATACCAGACTAATATTTCCATGAAACCCAAAGGAGACCCCGCTTACCAATCTCTCTCTCCCCCAGGGAAGAGAGACACTAGTTGGTCATTTGGCATTTGACAACCGCAGGTTTCAGCTTTCACTAGCTAGACAGATACCAGGAACTCCCTGTGAGCTCAACAAGAAATACAACAACAACAACAAATTACATTTGTAAAGCGCCTTCATGTGGGGAGGACGTCCCAATGCACTGGACAGACAGAGTTACGGACCGGAGCTAGGGGTCGGGGCTGGGGAAGGTGGAGGGCAGGGGGGGAAGCAGGGAGATCGAAATCACAGTCAAAGAGGAGGGTCTTGAGATGGGTCTTGAAGGAGGCAAGGGAGGGGGCGAGGCGGAGAGACTGCGGGATGGAGTTCCAGAGGTTGGGGGCAGAGTGGCAGAAGGCCTGCCAGCCAATAGTGGGGCGAGCGAGGAGGGGGACGTGAAGTCAGAGCCCGCTGAGCGGAGGAAGCGAGCAGGATGGTAGGGGGTTAGAAGGTCGCAGAGTTAGGGGGGAGCAAGACCTTGGAAGGCTTTGAAGTGAGGAGCAGGATCTTGAACTGTATCCTCTGTGTGATGGGAAGCCAGTGGAGTTGGCAAGGATGGGGGTGATAGGGTCGCGGAGCCTGGTGCGGGAGAGGACACGGGCTGCAGAGTTCTGGATGATCTGCAGCCTATGAAGGGAGGAGCTGGCGAGGCCGACAAGCAATGAGTTTGCATAGTTGAGCCTCGATGTAATGAAAGCATGTATGAGAGTTTCGGCGGCCTGCGGTGTGAAATACATACTCCTGCTTAGATAATCATCCCTGTTCACTGAGCAATGGTTCAACTGTCTGGAGGTGCAGAATCTGAGCAGTAGCTGCTTATCTCGCTAGATATCATCAAGGTGGATACCAAGTCCTGGGTATATGAGCACGTTTCAGCAACTGTCATCCTAAGCTTCAGAATTTCCTCAACGGACAGCGGTGAGAGGACATTTACAGCTTGTGTCATGCCAATCACCTTGATGTTCTATAAAAATGAACTAGTTACAGCAACATAAGGATACTCCAAGTCCCAGAAGAAATAGAGGTAGAGAGCAACAAGATCTCCAAAAGGGACATGTCAGAGAGCAGTATATGAAGCAATTAAAAAGCTAAATGGGATAGAAAACATAAACCTGAAAAATTGCTTTCAGATACCCCAAGGTACCAGGGCAAGAATGAACAGGTTCAAGGTTATGAAGCACGAGTTCCAGACACACATCAGGACACATTTCTTTACCCAGGATAATCAATAACTTTCGCCCACAAATATACGGTTAATTCACTTTACAGTCTATTCTGTGAAGCGCTTTGAGACGTCGAGAAGATGTGAAAAGCGCTATATCAAATGCAAGGATTATATTATTATCATAATAACTGATTATTCTGGGTAATCAGTTATTGATTATAATTGATTACCCAGTTACCAGGAAGCTAAGATGTAGGATTCATTTAAGAAACAGCTTGATGCTGTACTGAAAAGACAGCAAAGTTGGTATGCTGGAATGATGACATCAAATGGGATGAAGAACGTTCTTCAGAAACTCTCGTGATTTTGTCAAGTTCATTGCTACGTGCAAATTGGCTACCACATTTGCCCACAAAATACACATTCTTTACATACATACCCTTTACAGTAAATCCTGCAATGCTTTTTGAGGTGTCCTCCAAATGTGAAAGGTGCTATGTCAAATGCAAAGATTTTTAAGCTGCAACAACAACAACAACAAGATTCCATTTATAAAGCGCCTTTCACGTCAGGAGGACGTCCCAAGGCGCTGCACAGTTGGGTCATGACCCGAGCATTGGGGAAATGGTCAGGGTGAGGGGAGGGAAGGGAGGGAGCGAGGAGGGGGGAAATGGTCAGGGTGAGGGGAGGGAAGGAAGGGAGCGAGGAGGGAGAAGAGAGTCGAGAGGGGAGCTGAAGGCTCGGTCAAAGAGAAAGGTTTTGAGACCGGCCTTGAAGGAGGAAAGGGAGGAGGCGGCGAAGGCACTGGGGGATAGAGTTCCAGAGCCTGGGGGCTGAGAGGCTGAAGGCCCGACCACCGATGGTAGGGCGGTTGGGGCGGGGGACGTGGAGCAGACCGGAGCCGGAGGAACGGAGGGTACGGGCAGGTAGGTAGGGGGATAGTAGGTTGGAGAGGTAGGAGGGAGCGAGGCCGTGAATGGCCTTGTAGGTGAGGATGAGGATCTTGAAATCAATCCTCTGGGGGATGGGGAGCCAGTGGAGGCGAGCGAGGGTAGGAGTGATGTGGTCCCGAAGCCTGGTCAGTTGATCACTATGGGGTTAAAACTATTCCTTGATTACAATCTCACAATGCCTTTACTGAAAACTGTGATCAGTTTATTACAAGAACTACACTAAAGCAGAAAGAAAATCTTTTGTGCTGCAATGGAGTTCTGTAGTTCAGTGGTCAGGGCACTTGCCTCGTAAGCGAGAGACCTGGGTTCATTTCCCGGCAGGGTGAAACCTTGGGCAAGTTTCCTTACTCCACACGCCTGATAATAATCCCTCAAGAAAAAAAAACAAGAAAAATTGGTCACTCAATCCACGACTGTTTGTGGGTCACTGCTGTGCGCAATTGGCTGCCACGTTTCGCCCACAAATGTAGTCAATTCACTTTAAAGTATATTCTGTGAAGCACTTTGAGACGTCTAGAAGACGTGAAAAGTGTATATCAAATGCAAGGATTATTATTATTAAAGTTTGCTAAGCACTATAATTGCCATTTTTACTCTTCACAAGTTTCAGAAGCCAATGGGTTCAATTTGCTTGTCAGTTCCGGAAATAAACTGTCAAAAATACATAGACATGTTCTCAATGGCCATTTGTGGATTTAATCATTGAGAGCTACACTTCTAGTTAGATGACAATTATCATTGTGAGTTCTGTAGTGACAAGAAAATATGACTAATATGAATGCAAAACATTATTGGTTAGGATCACACACACATTGCTGCATCTCAATAAGGAAAGAAGTGGAACAGCTTTCTTTATGACCAAAACATTAAATACTCATTAAATCAATAACATGGTTTCTTTTCTTCTTCATACAGTATAAACATCAAAGAACTAAATGCAGGAATCAGTTTTCCTTTACGTGATTTGCAAGCTACTACTGTATTTATTTCTATGTTAAACAACATTCCATCCACTTTGTCATAGCACACAATAAATATATAAGATAAACTTTGACTAGTAAATGACTGATACCTTAGGTCAGTTTGACCTGACTTAAGAACATGTGGAGCTTTGAACAAATTTGGCTCTGCACAGGAAAGAAAATGAGAATTTTAAAAAAGGCACCATGTTATGCTTGGTACAGTTTACACTGAGGAATCCCCAAATTGCAAGCTCCAGATTAAGTTGAGCTAACTTGGCAAGGCATTAAACTGAAGCAGAGCAATTCCAAACGGATATAAAAAAACTAAATTCAGTAGTGCAGTGAAGAGCTCCCTCCATAAAAGCTGTGGAATGCAGTGCATCAAAGAAAAGGGAACATCTAAGAGGAAAGAATATCACAAAATATCAC
The DNA here is from genome assembly GCF_018977255.1 of Callorhinchus milii. NCBI lineage: Eukaryota > Metazoa > Chordata > Chondrichthyes > Chimaeriformes > Callorhinchidae > Callorhinchus > Callorhinchus milii. The sequence continues at coordinate 91,299,145 of NW_024704743.1, forward strand.
ATTTAAAATTTCAGTCCGTGCAATCTTATCTTACTACTAAGGCAGTAAACCCTGCTGCACTATATTGTATGCAATGAATCCATTTGCATCAGCACCTCATCCACTCCCATTAAATAGGCAAGCTGCAGGAGCTCATCTGCATTTTCTCACTGAAGTGGAGTCGTATAGCATATTGGTTAGAGCGCTCACTTCGCAAGCGAGAGGACCCAGGTTCGATTTGTGGGCGGAGCAAAACCTTCTGAAATTTTCCTTACTCCACACGCCTCTGTTTACCTAGCAGTAAGTAGGAACCTGATTATTAGTTGATTGGCGGATCACTTTCCTGGGGTAATAATCCCTTCAAATAAATAAATAAATAATTTTGTCAGTCAATCCACAACTGTTTGTGGGACACGGCTGCCTTGTTTTGCCCACAAAATATACAGTCAAGCAACTTTATAATGTATTCTGTGAAGCACTTTGAGACATCTCAATGACTTGATAAGACACCATATCAAATGCAAGGGTTTAACTTTATAATAGGAATGAGCCATTATAAACTGAGTGATGCATGATTATCATGATGTTCACTAAGGATTTACAATGCAGCACTGACCCACTGAAGTGTGATGTTAGTCAAACATGAGATTAGTGGAAGCAATCCAATCAATCAGTGATTTCTCTTGAAATTTTTTTTGCATGGAAAATTCTCTAAACAATCTTCAGTACTGTAGTTCATTTCGTCCTTCGGATTTTCTCACTTAAATTTTAAATAATTTTTTTTCTGGTCTCTAATACATCAGAGAAAAATATGACTATTTAGAGAAATTAGGCAATGTCTGCTATTTCCTCAAATCATCACAAAGCAATAACATTTCTTGCATTTTATATAGTGCCTTTCATGTTAGGAGGACATCTCAAAGAGCTTCATAGGATTTACTGTATTCCTGAATTAAACACTGATTGATTTCAGATCAAAATGCTAGTGGGTACAATTGTACAAAAGGGCGCTGGGCATAACACCACTCTCACCAGTGTCACGATGGGCAGTGGGTAATGTCAGGGAGCTCGTGTCTCTGACAATAATAACACACTCTCTCAGCCTCTGTCCAGGTTACAGTCTGAGTTTTTTTTATTTTGGTCAGCTGGGTGTCTGACACATATGGGAACCCATTATCAAGCTTAAAGAGTATATTAAAAAAATGAATCCAACCTACACATGGAAATTGCAGACATACAGTATTTACTGAAATGCAATGTGCACTCTCTCCCTGAGACGCATCCTGCTTACCTAATTCTGTAAAGTATTAGGCACAGGTTGCAAAGAGGCAAGGCTTGGGGACCCCAGAGCGTGCTGTGCGTTGGGATACTGCTGGAGTCTAACCAGCTAAAACCGCAGAGCTTGCCAATGCAAGCTTTCCCGCTGCTTGTCCAGCTCGGACCACCCCAGCTTTGGCATGCAAGGCTAACAGGCGCTGAGTTAACCAGAGTTAACCTACCGATAAGCCAGGCTGGCTATGCTGTGATCAGCAGTGCCCTGGGATTCTGCGGACCCGCCAGGCTCAGAGGCGAGTGAGACCTCCGCAGAGGGCTGCTGGATTCCAACTTTCCATTGCCAGCCATGTCACCTTGGAGCCGGGTGAGCTCCAACGGGAACCCACTAACCTCCCCGGGGAGGATAGTCACTGGTTGTTCGGTCAACAAGTGTAGGTTTGAGCCTCACCAGGAACTCCCTGTGAGCTGCAATAATAGCCCCCCACCCCTGTGACTCTCTGTGAGCTGCAGTAACAGCCCCCCCCCCCCGGGACTCTGTGTGAGCTGCAGTAACAGCCCTCCCCCCCCCGGGACTCTGTGTGAGCTGCAGTAACAGCCCCCCACCCACCCCGGGACTCTGTGTGAGCTGCAGTAACAGCCCCCCCCCCGGGACTCTGTGTGAGCTGCAGTAACAGCCCCCCCCCCCCCCGGGACTCTGTGTGAGCTGCAGTAACAGCCCCTCCCCCGGGACTCTGTGTGAGCTGCAGTAACAGCCCTCCCCCCCCCGGGACTCTGTGTGAGCTGCAGTAACAGCCCCCCCCCCCCCGGACTCTGTGTGAGCTGCAGTAACAGCCCCCCCCCCCCCGGGACTCTGTGTGAGCTGCAGTAACAGCCCCCCCCCCCCCCGGGACTCTGTGTGAGCTGCAGTAACAGCCCCCCCCCCCGGGACTCTGTGTGAGCTGCAGTAACAGCCCCCCCCCCGGGACTCTGTGTGAGCTGCAGTAACAGCCCCCCCCCCCCCCCGGGACTCTGTGTGAGCTGCAGTAACAGCCCCCCCCCCCCCGGGACTCTGTGTGAGCTGCAGTAACAGCCCCCCCCCCCCCCGGGACTCTGTGTGAGCTGCAGTAACAGCCCCCCCCCCCCCCCGGGACTCTGTGTGAGCTGCAGTAACAGTCCCCCCCCCCCCCGGGACTCTGTGTGAGCTGCAGTAACAGCCCCCCCCCCCCGGGACTCTGTGTGAGCTGCAGTAACAGCCCCCCGGACTCTGTGTGAGCTGCAGTAACAGCCCACCCCTCCCCCCGGGACTCTGTGTGAGCTGCAGTAACAGCCCCCCCCCCCCGGACTCTGTGTGAGCTGCAGTAACAGCCCCCCCCCCCCGGGACTCTGTGTGAGCTGCAGTAACAGCCCCCCCCCCCCCCCGGGACCTCTGTGTGAGCTGCAGTAACAGCCCCCCCCCCCCGGGACTCTGTGTGAGCTGCAGTAACAGCCCCCCCCCCCCGGGGACTCTGTGTGAGCTGCAGTAACAGCCCCCCCCCCCCACGGCCAGTAACACCCCCCGGGACTCTGTGTGAGCTGCAGTAACAGCCCCCCCCCCCCCCGGGACCTGTGTGAGCTCAGTACAGCCCCCCCCCCGGACTCTGTGTGAGCTGCAGTAACAGCCCCCCCCCCCCCGGGACTCTGTGTGAGCTGCAGTAACAGCCCCCCCCCCACCCCCCGGGACTCTGTGTGAGCTGCAGTAACAGCCCCCCCCCCCCCGGGACTCTGTGTGAGCTGCAGTAACAGCCCCCCCCCCCGGGACTCTGTGTGAGCTGCAGTAACAGCCCCCCCCCCCCGGGACTCTGTGTGAGCTGCAGTAACAGCCCCCCCCCCCCCCGGGACTCTGTGTGAGCTGCAGTAACAGCCCCCCCCCCCCCCGGGACTCTGTGTGAGCTGCAGTAACAGCCCCCCCCCCCCCCCCGGGACTCTGTGTGAGCTGCAGTAACAGCCCCCCCCCCCCCCGGGACTCTGTGTGAGCTGCAGTAACAGCCCCCCCCCCCCCCCGGGACTCTGTGTGAGCTGCAGTAACAGCCCCCCCCCCCCCGGGACTCTGTGTGAGCTGCAGTAACAGCCCCCCCCCCCGGGACTCTGTGTGAGCTGCAGTAACAGCCCCCCCCCCCCCCCCCGGGACTCTGTGTGAGCTGCAGTAACAGCCCCCCCCCCCCCCGGGACTCTGTGTGAGCTGCAGTAACAGCCCCCCCCCCCCGGGACTCTGTGTGAGCTGCAGTAACAGCCCCCCCCCCCCCCCGGGACTCTGTGTGAGCTGCAGTAACAGCCCCCCCCCCCCCGGGACTCTCTGTGAGCTGCAGTAACAGCCCCCCCCCCCCCCCCGGGACTCTGTGTGAGCTGCAGTAACAGCCCCCCCCCCCCCCCGGGACTCTGTGTGAGCTGCAGTAACAGCCCCCCCCCCCCCGGGACTCTGTGTGAGCTGCAGTAACAGCCCCCCCCCCCCCCCCCCCGGGACTCTGTGTGAGCTGCAGTAACAGCCCCCCCCCCCCCGGGACTCTGTGTGAGCTGCAGTAACAGCCCCCCCCCCCCCGGGACTCTGTGTGAGCTGCAGTAACAGCCCCCCCCCCCCCCGGGACTCTGTGTGAGCTGCAGTAACAGCCCCCCCCCCCCCCGGGACTCTGTGTGAGCTGCAGTAACAGCCCCCCCCCCCCCCCCGGGACTCTGTGTGAGCTGCAGTAACAGCCCCCCCCCCCCCCCCGGGACTCTGTGTGAGCTGCAGTAACAGCCCCCCCCCCGGGACTCTGTGTGAGCTGCAGTAACAGCCCCCCCCCCCCCCGGGACTCTGTGTGAGCTGCAGTAACAGCCCCCCCCCCCCCGGGACTCTGTGTGAGCTGCAGTAACAGCCCCCCCCCCCCCCGGGACTCTGTGTGAGCTGCAGTAACAGCCCCCCCCCCCCCCCGGGACTCTGTGTGAGCTGCAGTAACAGCCCCCCCCCCCCCCGGGACTCTGTGTGAGCTGCAGTAACAGCCCCCCCCCCCCGGGACTCTGTGTGAGCTGCAGTAACAGCCCCCCCCCCCGGGACTCTGTGTGAGCTGCAGTAACAGCCCCCCCCCCCCCCCGGGACTCTGTGTGAGCTGCAGTAACAGCCCCCCCCCCCCCGGGACTCTGTGTGAGCTGCAGTAACAGCCCCCCCCCCCCCCCCCGGGACTCTGTGTGAGCTGCAGTAACAGCCCCCCCCCCCCCCGGGACTCTGTGTGAGCTGCAGTAACAGCCCCCCCCCCGGGACTCTGTGTGAGCTGCAGTAACAGCCCCCCCCCCCGGGACTCTGTGTGAGCTGCAGTAACAGCCCCCCCCCCCCCCGGGACTCTGTGTGAGCTGCAGCAACAGCCCCCCCCCCCCCCGGGACTCTGTGTGAGCTGCAGTAACAGCCCCCCCCCCCCCCGGGACTCTGTGTGAGCTGCAGTAACAGCCCCCCCCCCCCGGGACTCTGTGTGAGCTGCAGTAACAGCCCCCCCCCCCCGGGACTCTGTGTGAGCTGCAGTAACAGCCCCCCCCCCCCCGGGACTCTGTGTGAGCTGCAGTAACAGCCCCCCCCCCCGGGACTCTGTGTGAGCTGCAGTAACAGCCCCCCCCCCCCCCCGGGACTCTGTGTGAGCTGCAGTAACAGCCCCCCCCCCCCCCCCGGGACTCTGTGTGAGCTGCAGTAACAGCCCCCCCCCCCCCCCCCGGGACTCTGTGTGAGCTGCAGTAACAGCCCCCCCCCCCCCCCCGGGACTCTGTGTGAGCTGCAGTAACAGCCCCCCCCCCCCCGGGACTCTGTGTGAGCTGCAGTAACAGCCCCCCCCCCGGGACTCTGTGTGAGCTGCAGTAACAGCCCCCCCCCCCCCCCCCGGGACTCTGTGTGAAATGATTACCTGAGATCTGAACTTTTAAAAACTTTCAGGATGTGTCTCTCGGCCGCGGGGAAAGTCAAACCGCCCGCTCCCCGGAGCACTTCCGGCGCCTCCGCTTCCCCCGGACAACGCAGGCCCCGGACAATCGTTCCCCCCCCCCGGCGGGACTGAGCGGGTGTTGCTATGGGAACGGCAGGTGGTGGGGGTTGGGGTGGGGGGTGGGGGGGGAGTGGCTGCTGGTGTTTCTCTGGAGGAGGGGACACCGCCCATTAGAATATTCCCCGCCTTTTTCCGGCAATGCCGAACCTTTGAACCCGTCGTAGCAACGTTTAAAAGTGCTTCACCCGGGACTTACCCCCGAACATGTAGTGACTGTGCGCGTGTGTCTGCGGTGTTTTGTGTGTGTGTGTGTGCGTGGTTTTTTTTGCTCTTGGCCCGAATCGTGTTCGATTTCGCCCCACAAATGAAGTCGGATTTATGTCAAGCCGGAGAGGGTGGGTGAGCGGTGGCGAAAAATCAGGGCGATGGAGGGGAGGGCTGGCGGGACGTGACGCGACGCGACGCAGTGCTGGTGGGTTCGCCCGAAGCTGTGGGAGAGAGACGTGGCACTTTTAATAATAATAATCCTTGCATTTGATATAGCGCTTTTCACGTCGGGAGGACGTCCCAAAGCGCTTCACAGAACACATTGAATCTTTTTGCATATGGAATCCTTAGAAGATTGCACGTGTGACCCAATACTCTAAGGATACTGCACGTATGATGCTATCCTGTGTGAAAGACATAATACATGCGTCTTACACATGGGATAGCGTCTTGGAGTGTTTATAGTGGTGAAGTCACTGGAGGCACGGTCAAAGAGAAGGGTCTTCAAGTGCGATCTGAATCAAGGATTTGGCCAATGTGAAGAAATTGAGGCAGAAAGTTCCAGAGGGTTTAGTGGCTAAATGCATGGCCACCAATGATGAAGTGGAGGTGTTGAGATACTTGCAAGAGGCCAGAGCCAGCTGAGTGAATGGGCCGGGGAGAGGAGTTGGATGTGAACAGGTCGGAGAGGTAGGGAGATGCTCAGGCATGAAGTACATATGTGAGGATCTTGAAATTGATCAAAGACCCACATGGACAAAGTCCCATATTAAATGCATGAATTATTATAATTGGCAAATGCTACAGCCCCGTGATCACCAGCCTCTTTGCTTTTATTATTTTCTCTCACTTTCCACGATATAGAAAGACTCCATCTCCAGGTGATAGAGAATCCTGAGGGACTGCTCTTGGGGATTTCCTAATTCCATCCTGTCAGCAGGTAATATAAGGTGAATGGATGCAATTGGGATTTGCTTGTTTAAATAAGAAGCTACAGTTCTATATAGGGCAGCACATTATCAGTGCTATGTCAATATTCAAGGTTTTATGACTACTGCCAGAAGCAATGCAAGTGTCATTATCTCCATTAAGATCAATGGAGTTTTGGCCGTCCCAGCCCCAATTCATAACGTATAAAAATCCTCTGTCATTGCTAATGAGATTCAAACATTCTTCTTTGTTTGTTGTCTCAGTGAATAGCTTTAGCATTGCATATCGTGGCACTTTTCGTGCTTGTGCATGTAAGACAATTTTTGCCCACAATAATTGACTCAATCACAATTAAAGATTTTGCTTTGTGCCATTTACAGTACAATTCCCAACCGCCAAGGGAAATATCCGATTGTGCAGTTGCTGCCACAAAGAGCAGAAGCAGATAACAGCAAATCGCATAACAATGGCAGTCAGTGTTCAGTGTACCATTAAAGGAGGAAAATTTGACCTTAAGATGCATGAAACGGGAACAAGAGAGCAAAAGCCTTGTCAGACATTGTTATTATCTGATGTCAACTTGACTCAGTGGTAACACTCTCGCCTTTGAGTCAGAAGGTTGTAGGTTCAGGCCCCATGTTGGGACTTTGAACACATAATAGACAGGTAGGCTGATGCTCCAATGCAACAACAATTTGCATTTATAGAACGCCCCTCACACAGGTTAGCGTTCCAGAGCAATTGACAGTGGCAGGATGGAGGTGCCATCCTTCGGTGCTGACCGAACTTCATAAATTAGGAACACAACACCTCTCTGTCTTTTAAGTCCTGCCTTAAAACCTGCCTCTTCGACTGCGCCTATGGGCACCTCCCCCTCCACTCCGTCCCCATCACTGGTAAAGCACTCCGTTATTCCATGTGAAAATCACTATATAAATGCCAGTGAGCATCTCAACTTTTGTACTCTCTTATGTACTTGACTTTGAATGCAGGTTAAATACTCTATTGATGAGGAGAAACTGAATATTGCACAGGAAGCCTTCAGAAATAAGATTTTTAAGAACTGCAGGAAAACAGCTTCCAAATTAACACTGGCTTTAAGAATTTTCTGTGAAATCTTAAGTTTTAAAACACTGAGTTAAGGCTAATAATGTGAGAAATTTCAGGTGTGTTTTGTTCAGTGCTAACAAGCTTTATTAGCTAGGCAGGTGTACATGAAGTTGTGTAAGGAGAATTTGGTTCTAAAGGTAAAACTTCTAGTTAATTACACTATTTTCACCTTCTTAGAAAATATCATACTATAGCTAAACAGTACCAGCTTCGAATATATAATTGCAGTAAATTATTCCAACATTTGTTTGGAATATTTTAAAAAGGAATGCTGGCAGGTGCAGCTGCTAGCTGTAGAAATAACAAATTAAGTGGTTCCACTGCTGTTGATAAATGGTGTGATTTTTGTCAAGTGGTAAAGTTACAAGGTTTTTCAAGGCAATATGGAATTTATGGAATAAATGCAGGTATTTTATTGGGTTTAAGGAACAATGAAAATGTTTCTTTACGTAGAGGGCTATGACCATGTGGAATGCACTGTCCTAGAAGGCAGCAGATGTACATACAGTTGGGACATTCAAAAGACAGGAAGATACATGGGAAGTAAGGGTATTTAGGGATATGGAGAAAGAGAGGAAATTATAATAAAATGTCTTGCATAATTTAACAAACTGGCTGAATGAACCCCTTCTGATCTTATTCAAAGTCCGTTTGAAGATTTACCTCTGTCTGCTGTTTTGGTCATGTTTCCCTTCCCCCTGACTCCCACACTCAGCTTGGGTGTCAAGCCAGCAATGTCGGCTTGGGACGTTCTCCTGACACGAAAGGCATTATATAAATGTAAATTTTTATTGTACTGTAGTGGATCCTCGGCAAACCTGTACCTCTTTGCTGTACTGGACTCTGCTCCATTTCGCTCTGGCTTTATCACATCATCACTATGTCCCAAATCACTTGGAGGATTTTGCTGTAAGGTGAAGTGACTGTATTTATAAGGCAAATGCTTCAGCCAATTTCTCACAGCAATGCCGCACAAATAACCATAAAGTGAATGACCAACTTTATCTGGGAGAATTGTTGACCCAGGACACCAAGAGAAACTCCTCCTTTTGAGAATTGAATATCTACTTCAACGGACAGACATGACTTCAGTTTAAAGTCTCATTTGAAGCATGGCACCTCTGACAATGACAATTTCAAGACTGAGGTAGACAGATAAGGGTATCAAGGGATATGGGGCAAGGGCGGGTAATTGGAGTTGAGGTACAGATCAGTCATGATCTTATAGAATAACGGAACAGGCTCGAATGGCTGAATGACCTACTCCTGTTCCTATTTTCCTAGGATTACCCCAAGACTGCATTAGAGTGTCAGCCTAATTCGCACTGTGGGCTTCAAACCCACAACCTTCAGAGTGCTACTGACTGAACTAAACTGACACTTATGAGTTATTACACATACAGAATAATTTACGGGAAATGGAGATTAGGGCTAACGTGTCTTCCTCCCTTTCCCTCTCCCTAAATAGATGCTGCTTTAGTATTACTAAATCATGGAAGGAATTGCACAAGAGCTAATCCCCTGCATGGACTGTATTTTTAATGTTTTTGATACAGATTATCTGTGGAAAGAGTAGAGAAGAGCCCACACCTCCTCACTGTCAGCTCCTTTATGGCATGTTTAGTATTCCAAACAGGTATTGCATTAAAAGAAATGGAAATTGAATTAGCTTGAGCTGGAGTGAGAGTAAGAAATGAGTTAAATATTGCTTCTTAATTCTAGAAATGATAGTCTATAAAACCAACTGTATGAAATTCAGAAAAACTGGATCAAACACGTAGATAGTAAAAAAAAATCATAAACGAGGATTCTGAAATATGAACAGGACACAGAGCTGATTGGATTACTGAAGCTAAAATGAATTCAAAAGCAACCAGAACTTCAGATAAGGGAGAAGGTTATGTGTGTACCCAAACATCGTTGTTGTAGATATGTGTTACAAGGTAATACATTTGTGCAGATTTAGCTCCTAATGTTTGGATCAATTTTATAACAAAATTTAACTAAAATATTTCTCTTGCTAATGACATGCAACTTCTGTCATTTAATTCTTTCTCTTTTCCCATTTTGTTAAAACCTAACCTGTCAGCTACCAGATCTGTTCACAGCCTTATTTACATCAGGTTCTAAAATGTGATATTTGCAAAAGGAAGCCTGAAAATGTTTCATTATCTTAGCCTCAAAACTGTGTCTTGTGATCATTGGGCAAGTCCTGTGGGAGACCTGTGGCTCAGTGGTTAGAGCACTCGCTTTGCAAGTGAGAGACCTGAGTTCAATTCCCGGCAGGGCGAAACCTTGGGCAAGTTTCCTTACTCCACACAGAGCCTAATAATAATCCCTCCAAAACAAAACAATAATAAATTGGTCATTTTCAATCTACGACTGTTTATGGGACATTGCTGTGCGCAATTGGCTGCCGCATTCGCCCACAAATATACAGTCAATTCACTTTACAGTGTGTTCTGTGAAGCGCTTTGGGACGTCCTCCCAACGTGAAAAGCGCTATATCAAATGCAAGGATTATTATTATTATTATTATTAAGTCCTAGCTGCACACACAGCAGGAAGTTTGTCAATGGCAATCTATGTAGCTTCAGCTGCTTAAACAACAACAACAACATGATATTTGTATAGCGCCTTTCATATCGGAAGGACATACCAAGGCGCTGGACAGTCAGTATTTTGGACCTGAGCTGGGGATCGGGATTGGGGAGGGTGGAGGGCGTGGGGGGGGGGCAGAGGGTGACTGAATGCACGGTCGAAGAGGAGGGTCTTGAGATGCGTCTTGAAGGAGGCAAAGGAGAGGGCGAAGCAGAGAGACCTCGGGATAGAGTTACAGAGTGGCTGATAGAGTTTCAGTGGCTGAAGGCCTGGCCGCCAATGTTGGGGCGGCGAGGCGGGGGACATAAAGCAGGCCGGAGCCCGCTGAGCGAGGGAGTGGGCAGGGTGATAGGAGGCTAGGAGGTCGCAGAAGTAGGGGGAAGCAAGGCCATGGAGGGCTTTGAAGGTGAGGACCAGAATCTTGAACTGTATCCTCTGTGTAATGGGAAGCCAGTGGAGTCAGGCGAAGATGGGGGTCACGGAGCCTGATACGGGAGAGGACATGGGCTGAGCTCTGGATGATCTGCAGCCTATGGGGGGAGGAGTTGGACATCAGGAACATCAGGAGAATGTTTCAAAGTGCTTCACAGGTTTCATTGTGAGGATAGTGACTGTATTTGTAAGCAAATTTTAGACTTTCGAAGTGTATTGTGCGTATACCAATCTGACAAAGAGAATCATGTGGAGAAAAATTTATACCAGAGCAGTTTGTAGTTAATGACTGTTTCAGTGGTGAAACATCCCGTTGACTTTGGCACAAAGATTGAGCTCGAAGCCGATTTGAAAAATTTACTGCCATCATTTTTATTATTACAATTCGTGGAGCAGGGCTGCCATTGTTGTGGGCTGCGATTGCTGACAGCAGTGCACAGTGTTTCATTGCTGTTTCTCAAAATACTGGCTCAACATACTCTGTATTCCAAGCACTCTGGGACTCTACCCTATGTGAGAGGTACTATATAAATGCAAGTTGTTGTTGTATCACATCAAAGAGCATTGGAAGGTTGAGACTGAGGAATTTCTGTCCTAATTGTTAGATAAGGACAAGCGGTTATTGTTCAGCATAAAAGTAAATAATGCATGAACAGTACCCAGTCATGTAGTAAATTTATTGATTGGATTCCAACTCTTGGACAAATACCAGCAGCCTCCTGAATATGCTCAACACAGTATCATGTTATTATGTTCCACTGACAGTTAAGTATATTTCTCTTCATTTTTGATCTATTCACGGTGCAGTTTATGCCAATGAGAAATTTGAAATGGATTATTCATGGTGCTAAGAGAGATTGGTCTCTGACAGTCCAATAGCACACTGCTGGTGGAGACAACAAGCATCAAAGGATTTAAATAAATTCATGAATTTGAAAGTTCTGTACATTAGAACATCTACTACAATACGGGAGAGTGGCAATGTACCTAATAATATTCCAATCAATTAGCCCAAGCTCCTAGGATGATTGATCACAGAGTGACATTCTGCTTCCAAATGTGGTACAATTTGCTGTCCCTTTCAAACCTAATACAGAAAAGAAAAGTTAGCTCATGTGAACATTTGCAAGTTTTATTCTTTATCATCTAAAGCAGGATGTTCATATACCAGGGAGTAAGGGTTCATGTACCAGGGAGACCATTCCGTCTTTCTAGTGTGAATCTGCAGATTCATATTGTAATTTACATTTCAAACCCTTTGAGCAGTGTAGTAACATTCATTTGGATATTCTTAGCATGTCTTTCATGTCCATGCTAAGCATGTTTATAATAATAATAATAATCCTTGCATTTGATATAGCGCTTTTCACGTCAGGCGGATGTCCCAAAGCGCTTCACAGAACACACTGTAAAGTGAATTGACTGTATGTTTGTGGGCGAACGCGGCAGCCAATTGCGCACAGCAATGTCCCACAAACAGTCGTAGATTGAAAATGACCAATTTAATTGTTTTTGTTTTGTGGAGGGATTATTATTAGGCTCTGTGTGGAGTAAGGAAACTTGCCCAAGGTTTCGCTCTGCCGGGAATTGAACTTAGGTCTCTCACTTGCACAGCGAGTGCTCTAACCACAGAGCTACAGGACTCCACATTTGTTTTGGTTGTTGTCTCCTCTCCTCAAGGTGCTGACAATTATCACTGATTGGTAGATTGGTATCTCGTGAAGCAGCACTGAACTGTTCAGACCCCCAAGGACTGTTGCTGCAGTACATTTTGCATTGGAGAACTGCTGGAATTGACCCCATTAAAATCATTTGCTTACAAAGCACTGGTAAGCTTTGCATTGCTTGTCCAGTTAACACTACCAGAGACATTGCCTTCCAGGGATCTCAGAGGAATAATTCCCATCTCCCTTTGGCTTGTTTACCCTTTCATTTGCTGGTCAATCATCAGCAGTGCCCTGGAGTACTGTAGAACCTGCCTCACTCAGGTATTAGATCGCTGTGTCTATCACAGAAAAGTGACTCGGTTCTGCTTCCCCTCCATGTTGGCAGGCTCGGACCCTTACTCCCTGCAGCCATTTCTCTTTACTGCAAAGCCCTCTTACAACGTATTAAACCTTTCTACTACAAAGGGACCAGGAGCTCTGATCCATAAAGGAGATTAGTTTGGCCACAGTGATATTTTCTGAAGGGCAGAAATTTTGTTTGAAGGACATAATCATTTGGCCTGATGCTTCAGTCAAGCTGTTCAGCCTTGGTTACAGGCTGCTGCACTCCCACATGTTCATTATTGCTTCATTTTAATTATGAAATTTAAGCTCCATGACCCAATAATAATTTTCTTTTTAATTTAATTACAAAGCACTTTCTAAAAAAATCCATAGAGCACAATATTAGATTTAATTATTGATCTATTTTGAAAAAGGTATTGAAATGAAAATTAGAGGTTAGAAGGATGGCTTGGGAGAATTTTTGTGATGTGGGAGAGGGAATCTACTTTTACAAACCATAGGAATTTATTGTAGTCAGCTCCTCTAATAATCATTTAGAGTAAAATTACTTACATTTCATTTATAGTAAAAAAATGCTGTATATTTGTACCTCTATATGTATCATAGAGTCTGTAAACGTTTTAATCACATGCATTGAACAAATAACAAATGAGGGACTATCATTTGCCGATTGCTAAAAACAAATATTTTTTTTATTTGTATAATATGGGAATTTCCTGTTAAAAAAAATGAAAAGATGACAATATTTAACAATCAATCCATACTAGAAAGTCTGTCCATGCTGTGCTGGAAGCTTGCCTTCCAATTACAAACATAGGAACATAAGAATTGATTGCAGAAAGAAGATCAAAGTTCTTCCAGTTTGCCTTCCACCATTCTGGCAATCGCATGCACATGTGATGTCCCAAACTAAAGCAAGTTAAGCAAGTGCAAACTTCTTCAGTCATTCAAAGTGGAAAAGGCAAGCGTCCATCTATTTCAAATAGTTCTGAATGCATCTGGTAATATGCTGGAAAGTGGTTTAAATGGCAAAGATTTCCTTTCTGAATGAAACAGCTTTGTCTTTCATGTTTGGATCACAGAACTGGATTTGGAAAATCTTCTTTATAGGATGGAAGTGGACAAGTATAACCAGATCATGAAATCCACAGCTCAGAAGCATTTGAAAGTGTTTCAAACTCTTAACTACACACACAATTGGCTCATTAACAGATTGTCAAATGCCAAGTAAGATGTACAAAAGGACTGATCAATATAGTAAAAAAAAGTCTTGGTCTTATTAAATGGAAAAAAATCCTTCATTATTGCGGCTAATATTTGACTTGGGCCTTCAGCGCCTTGGGATGTCCTCCCGACGTGAAAGGCGCTCTACAATTGTTGTTGTTGACTGTGAACAATAGAGATTCTGTAGGAGTCCTGTAGCTCAATGGTTAAAGCACTCGCCTCGCAAGCGATTCCCGGCAAGGCAAAATGTTCGCCTCTGTTTACCTAGAAGTAAGTAGGAACCCGGTTGTTAATCGTTTGGCAACAACAACAAGATTACATTTGTATAGTTTGCCTTCCACTGTTCTGGCAGTCGCATGCACATGTGATGTCCCAAACTAAAACAAGTTAAGCAAGTGCAAACCTCTTCAGTCATTCAAAGTGGATTGGCAGATCGCTTTCATGGGAGTAATAATTCCTTCAAAAAAAATAATAATTTGGTCACTTCAATCCACGACTGTTTATGGGACACTGCTGTGTGCAATTGGCTGCCGAGTTTCACCTACAAAATATACAGTCAATTCACTTTACATTATATTCTGTTAAGCATTTTGAGACATTTCGAAGTCGCGATAAAGCACTATATCAAATCAAGGATTATTATTATTATATGGGTAGGAAAAATGCAGCCTGGCTCCATTGTAGTACTCTCGCTTCTGAGTCAGAATGTGGTGGGTTCAAGTCCGATTGAGACTATGGACTTACATTGTAGGCTAACACTCCTCTGTATTTCTGAGGAAACACTGCATTGTTGAAGGTGCCTCTTATGAAGAACACCAAATCTAGGTCCCACCTTCCTGTTTATGTGGATGTTAAAGATGGTATGACTCAAAGAAAGAATGAACTTTTTTCTGGTGCCCTGACCAACAGTCCCCCAAATAAAATTGGTCATTCACTTCATGGATGTTTGTCAGACATTGCTGTGTGCAAATTTGCCTACAATATACACAATCACTCCATTTTACAGTAGTGATTATCTTGCCCTTTGAGATGTCCTTCTGACATGAAATACCAAAAACAGCTATTATTATTACTGTTGATTCCTCCATCCTTTGAGCACAGTAAAGATAATCCTAGATTATCTCTAATAAAAATATGAAAATATCACATACTATATTCTTCCCCCTATAGATTTATAAAATGGTATTTGCATGAGATAATATTTTGTTTGTGCAACAATAATATTTACAGACCTGGAGCAAACAAAAGCCATTTGTGAGAAACTAGATATTCAATTAACAATACACTTATTGTTTCATAGCACAAAATAATTTAAAAGAAAAAAATTGTAATTTGACCTGTTCATCATGGTATGAATATAAGCTGTAGGTTTTATAATGTAATAAATTCTGATAAATTAGGGCACTTGAGCTTGAAATTAACGTAGTTCCACCAGACTGACAGTTACTATTTCATTGGCCCTTTACCTTTATCATTGAATGAGGTACTCTGGCGATACATTGGCCCATTCACTGACTTTATTCAAATGCCAATGTGCACTGTGCTTTGCTCCCATATGCATTGCATACATGAGGGAGAAGGAAATATCTCAAAACTCTTCACTTTAAAATTTGTGTCAGCCAGGCTTGGTTAGCAGTACTCTTGTCTCTGAGTCAGAAGGCTATGGGATCAAGCCCCATATCGGCAGTTTGAACCCTAAAGTCTGGACTATTACTGTTAATACAGTGCTGACTGGCTGGGGTGCTCTGCATTGCCTGTGGTGTCTTCCTGCCAATTAGATGTTAAATAGTGATTCAGTCTGTTTGTTCAGGTGGACGTTAAAGATTCCATGGCACTATTCAAAAAGAGAACAGAGTTTCTCCCGGTGTCCTGGCCAACAACCCCCCAGATAAAAATTGGTTATTCACCTCATGGCTATTTGTGGGTCATTACTGTGCTCAAATTGGCTGCTATATTCTCCCCCAAAAATACACAATCGCTACCCTTTGCAGTGAATCCTGTAAAGCACTTTAAAACGTTCTTCTGATGTGAAAGGTGCTACATCAAAGGTAATTTTGGTAATATATTGTGTGAGATAGCTCTAATCCCACAGGCACTAGATTCACTTCCAGGAAAAAGCTTACCTCTAGGAGCTCATCTGCATTTCTTCACTGATGTGTATAACATTGAAAGAATTATCTTTACTAAGGAATTTTCTAGGCCTTTACGATGCATGAATGACCCAATCAAGTGTAATATTAGTTATGTACTATAATCAATGGTACTAATTTGCGCTGATGGAGTCATTTTACAGCAAAGAATCAACTTTGCTCAGTGTTGTCGACTATTTCTCACTTTTGACTGCCTTTAACTTCAGACAAACATCACAGATTTCCCCTTAATTTGGGGCCTCACAACATCTCAACTATAATCAAATTTTGGCTTTCTTTGTTGTGGAGTAACAAACTTGCCTGCCATTGACCCTCAATATCTCAAGGCTGCAGTGTGAATCCTGTGAACATTGCATTCCTGGATGTTATATTCTGTACATAATAATAATAATAATCCTTGCATTTGATATAGCGCTTTTCACGTTTTCTAGACGTCCCAAAGTGGTTCACAGAATATACTATAAAGTGAATTCACTATATATTTGTGGGTGAAACCCGGCAACCAATTGCGCTCAGCAGTGTCCCACAAACAGTCGTGGATTGAAATGAGCAATTTTTAATGGGTTTTTTTCTTGAGGGATTATTATCAGGCATGTGGAGTACGAAAACTTGCCCAAGGTTTCGCCCTGCCGGGAATCGAACCCAGGTATCACGCTTGCGAGGCGAGTGCTCTAATCACTGAGCTACATCAGCTGGGAGAGGGGATAAGAATGTAAAGGAGCTATTTACCACAAAACTGTTTGAAATAATGAGGTTAAAATCATACTCACTTCCAGCACCTTGGGACGTCCTCCCAACATGAAAGGAGCATTATAAATACAATTTTTTGTTGTTGTTGAATTCAGTAGCAACAGTGGTGCCTTCAACCAGAAAAAATGCTTGGGATGTAAAGTCCATCTCCTCTCCTCTAGGCATCTTCAAGGAAACCTTTTTAACCACATTATACTGACTAATAAGACCTTGGCTACAATGTAAGATTGTCTCAGATGACTTCATCAGTTGGTGTGACTTACACGGGCTTCCTGCAGGAGCCAGACATGATGTTTAGTGGGGCTTTTGCTATTTCTGGAGTTACATTTACACTACACTACCACTTGCCCTAAAATAATTTTCTCAACCCAAATTCTATCATATTTAATGGCTGCGTATTCTGAAAATCACATAGAATCATTGAATTATACAGCACAGATGGAGGCCATTTGGCCCGTTGTGTCTGTGCCAGCTCTTTGAGCTATCCAATTCAATCCCACTCCCCTGCTCTCTCCATAGGTCTGAAAACTTGCCCTCCCCAAATAATTACCTACTTCTCTCTTAAAAGTTGTTATCGAATTGGCTTCCACCATCCTTTCAGGCAATGCATTCCAGATCCGAACAACTCACTGTGAATTTTTTTTATTTTAAATTGGTGTCCTCGGGTTACCAACCCACCCGCCAGTTGAAGTAGTTTCTCCTTGTTTACCCTATCGAATCCGCTCATAATTTTGAAAACTTCTATTAAGTCTCCTCTTAACCTTCTCTGCTCCAAGGAGAATAATCCTAGCTTCTCTAGACTCTCTTGATAACTGAAGTCCCTCATTCCTGGTGCCATCCTGGTAAATCTCCTTTGCACCCTCTCCAATGCCTTGACATCCTTTCTAAAGTGTGGGGCTCAGAACTGAACACAATACTCTACCTGGGGCCTAACCAGTGTCACTCTTTAGAAGCTTGATGCAATCTAATGAATTGTGGTGGAGACTGATTAAAGAGTTTAGGCTTTTCTACTTGTTATTTAAAGGCATGGTTGTTTTGGGGATTTAAAGACGTTAAAGTCTTAGAGGGGGTGCAGAGGAGGTTTATGAGAATGATTCCAGGAATGATAGGCTACTGTTATGAGGAGAGATTAGGGTTGCTGGGTCTTTTTAAGTTAGAGCAACAATGACAACAACAACAAATTACATTTGTCTAGTGCTTTTCATATCAGGAGGAAGTCTTAAGGAGCTGGACAGTCAAGGATTTGCATCTGAGCTGGGAGTTAGGATCAGGGTGGGTGGTTGAGGAAGTTGAAATGTTTCAATTGAAAAAAATTGGACATTTAAAAAACAAGTAATTCAAAAAATATTGGTAGAGCAGAGAAGGTTGAGGGAAGAGCTGATAGAAGGATACAAAATTATGAGGGGTTTTGACAGGGTAAATAGGGAAGAGTTATTTCCATTGATTGGGGAATCATTGACAAGGGGATATAGTTAGTTATGATCAGCCCAAGAACAGCTAAAGAGGAACATAAGAGGACTTTTTTTCACCCAGAGAGTTGTTGGATGTAGAATGTCCTGCCGAGTGGTGGAGATGGACTCCATTGCAGCTTCAATAGGGAAGTAGACAGGAAAGAGAGGGGCTTGAAGGGCTATTGGGATAAGGCTGGATTGAATTGATCTCTTTGCTCTGAGCTGCTGCAGACTCAATGGCCTCCTGTGCTGTAGATTTCTACGTTTCTCTGTTTCTAATGCAAATGCATTTATTTTTAATTAATGCAATAAAAAACGGTTATGCTGTATGAGTGAGATAACATGACAACACAATATCACTGAATCTATGTGCACAAACAGTACTAATTGTCTTACATTATGGTTTTGCATGCGAACGTCTAATTCAAATTTTTAACAATAGTTCCTGCATATCTGATCAGTCTGGTAAAATTCGGAAACTATGTAGGGGATTGAACTGTGACATCACTTAAATTCATATGTTTGTGCCCATTAAGTGAAGGAATGATAATAATAATAATAATTCTTTTGATTTTCTTTTGATTTTCCATCATATTTGAATGAAACACGTCAAAGCGCTTCACAAGATTTACTACAAAGTGGTGGGGAACCAGAGGAAGTGGCCTGCGATTGAAGGGGGAAATTCAGAACGAATCTTCGTTAACACTGTTTCAGTGAGTGAACAGTGAACCTGTGGAACAGGCTCCCTAGGGAGACGGTTGAAGCAGGAAGTGTTGATTCTTTCAAACACTGATTAGATAGTTTCCTTTTAGGAAATAACATTATGGGATATGGTACATAGGTAGTTTGGGACATATGTGCATGTGACCACCAGGAGGGTGGAAGGTGAACCAGATACACCTTGGTCTTTTCTCGTCTAGCATTTCTTATGTTCTTACAAAATGTAATGACTGTGTATTTTTAGGTGAATGTGCAGTCAATTTGCACATAATAATGCCCCACAAACAGCTATGATGTGAATGACCAGTTTATTCTGGTGAATTGGTGGCCAGGATACTGGGAAAATTTCCTTGGAAATGAAAATACAATTCCAGTTTTGGTACCCAATAATAATAACAGGAATGGCCAGATTAATTATAGAATAATTGACATGCACCAGAGTACATGTGTCAGACTGGCTCAGTTGGTAGCACCCTCACCTCTGAGTCAGAAGGTTATGGATTCAACTTCCACTTTGGACTTTTAACTCACATTTTAGGCTGGCAGGGTAATACATTGCTGGGAGTACACTGCATTGTTGGAGGCCGTCCTTCAGATGAGATGTTAACCCAAGGTGCTGTCTGCTTGTTCAGATGAACGTCAACAAACCCATGTCAATTTTTCAAAAGAAGGGAGTTTCTCTTGGTTTCCTGACTGACTGTCATCCATTTAAAATTGATCATTTGCTTCATGACGGTTTGTGCAATGTTGCTTTGTGCAAATATGATGCCACATTTGCCTACACAATGCACAGCCACTACACTTCACAGTATATCCTGTGAAGTGCTTTGAGACGTCCACATGATGTAAAAGGTGCTATGTCAAATTCACTGAATATTATTATTGCAGTGCAAAGAACCCTCTCCTACCCCTAATAATGATTGTTAGCTTTAATCGTAGAAGATCAATCTATTATTCCAAGTTAAATCTTCTATTTCTTGCACCATGCCACCCTATGGCATCTTGTGTGTGATTACTTATCTTGTGCTTTGCCTTGAGCTTGCACCAATTAAGAACTGGGCTGACAATCTTATTTACGTCATTTGCAGTCAGCAGCGAAAAGAGCCGTCATGCCATCATTCTGGGCCACATTCAATTCCATGTGCCAGAGACAGTTTATCAACACACCAACAGTAAATTTCCATTACGATACACAAATTTTGCTCAACCTGACATTCTCATTTGTCCTAGTGTATTGGCTGCCTAGCTGTCCATAAATCATTTTTAATGGACCAGCAGGTGGCGAATGGGGCTACATGCACCTCTAGCTGTCATCTCTTTCAGAGGGACTATGGGATTATGGTGCTAAGGTTTCTATCATTTGTGTTAGAAATGTCTTGCAGATATATGTGAGATTGTTACTTGAAAGGGCTTTGAATGTAGATGTTCTTTAAGGTCAGGCATTGTCTTCTGTAAATATTGTACTGCATTTGCTATCCACCATTCATGTGTCAACCTGGCTCAGTTGGTAGTATTTTCAACTCCTAGGCAGAAGCTTGTGGGTTCAAGCTCCACATTCAATGATCAAAGGACTTTAACCTCACAGTTTAATCAGACACTCCAATGCAGTGTTAGAGGTACTACCCTTTAGATAAGACTTTAAACCAAGGTCCAGACTGCCTGTTCAGGTGGATGTTGATGTTGATGGTGCTATTTGACAAGAGAAGGGAGTTTCTCCAGTCCTGGACAACAATCCCCTAAATAAAATTGGTCTTTCACAAAATGGCTGTTTGTGGACATTGCTGTGTGTAAATTGGTCACACTTCACATTAAAAAAATCACGTGAACTGCTTTCAGATGTCTCAACGAAGTGATAAGGCACTATATCAAATACAAGGGTTATTATTTATTATTTAATGTATTGTAAAGCAAATGAAGGTTGCTGAAGAGTTTTCTTTTTTATATAATAAAACTAAAAAGGTGATGGGGGAAGGTGAGAGGAAAGTGTTACAAATTATATTGAGAATGGATACTCATTAGGACTGTAACATTTGCTAATGACTCACCAAGCTGTGCAGTCAGAAGATTAATGTAAGGGAGATCGATAGAATTGAAATGGATCTGGTTAAATTAAATGGAGAATATGCTAAAGCCTGCCAGATGTTTCTTTTATGGATAGTTGTCTATGTGTTAGAAGAGGAAATGCAAAATATGTATGCAATGGATGAAAGTCCATTAGCAAAGGTGAAAAGGTTTGTGCTGTCATATTGACAATTCTCTGAGGATCACCCGAGGCTGCTCACAGCCAGGCAATCAAGTGCTGCAATGGATTCCAAAAATATTGATTATGAATTTAAACAGAATATTTTAACTTTGTAGAAACTTATTGGTAAAGTCAGATTTTGAGAATTTGGGTCAAAAACACAACAATTTCAAATGGGATTCCTTAACTATGGAATCCTTGTAGTACTGTACTGTACATCACACTGACTAGGGGGAATGCCACTCGGTTAGCTAGTAGATTGTTTTGGAGTGAGTTTCTGTGAGCCCAGTGTGCCGTGCATACCAGTTCTTTAATTAAGGATCCTCTTTTAATTCACTGTGTTTTAACTAGTAATGCACAACAATTTGATTTTATAATGTAGGCTAATCCTTAATGCTGTAGTATTAAGGAGTTCTGTATAGTTGCCGATTGCTGCCTTCGGGTATGATTTTACTTTTGACTTTGGTCGTATCTCGTGGTTTAGGTAGACATTAACAATCACTCAGTTCTATTTTGAAGTCTTGGCAGTTCCTCTGGTATTCTTGCCAATATTCATCACAAACTGAAGCATTGGTCTATTACCTTATTGGTATTTGTGGGACCTTGCTGGTGAAGATTAGTTGCCTTATGTGATTACATAACAGTCACTGTCCTACAAAGTAATGCTTTGTGGTTCAAAGTGTTATATTTGCTAATTGTGATATCTGTTTTGGGAATACGGATTGTGACATTGCCCAAAGGAGCGATTTGCAAATTCCCAGGCTGAAAACGTCCAGAAAAAGGCTTGTGGCAAAAATACTAGTGGGAACAGCCAGTGTTTTTATTGTGACTTAGTCGGCTCTCACTAGCATTCACATGTATCTTGTAACTCATGTTTGTAAACCAAAAGTTGCAATTAGTGACTTGATTTACAATTTATGACTATCGCATTTCTAACCCTATTTGCGAAATGCTTTGAGACACTATGAATGTGATAAGGCATTATATCAAATACGTTTTATAATTGGACCATATGGTCACAAAGTAAAATACTCAAGTATAAAAATTAACAAGCCTTAAGAAACTTGAGATTAAGATATAATAATTAGAAATGTCACATAACAAACACTCGGGAGCAGGAAGATTTAAAATATGAGACATATGGAACAGATTCCTAGCAAAACTTTGAAATGGTATTAACTTTTGAGAAAAGAGCTAGATAAATATCTGTTCATGACTGGAATTATAGGTAAAATGAATAAGGATAGAGATGAAAATGGACTATGGACATTTGTGTGTTGAATAATAAATAACTTGCATGTTTGTAGAGCAGACTCAGATCAAAACATCTCAGTGCTTTTTGAATAATTACTACCAAGATCAATGACTGCTTTTGTAGATAAATGGAGTAGCCAGCGAGGTCTCACAGAGAGTCATGAGGATAATGACATTTAATGTTGATGATTATTGGTCAAAACACTGTGTGAAACTTCCTTCTCCTTTTGATTAGTGTCATAGTAATCCTGCTTTTGATATAACCCTCACTCTTACCTTTGTTGCCTCCTGACTTAACTTATTTAATGCACTCCTCGCTGGTCTCCATACAAACCAGCTTATGCAAAATTCCACCATCCTTATTGTTACCCACACTAAAGTCAGTACATCCATCACTATCCTCGATAGGCTTCCCTGCCTTACTGCCTCCCAAATGCATGAATTTCAAGTTCCTCACCTTCACCTATACATCCCTTTGCACCATAGCACATTCCTATCTCTGTGATCTCTGCTTGCTGCCTCCCCTCACTAACTGAGACCTGCTGTGCATCTTTGTCCCCTCCATGCCATTATTAGTACCTGAATCATCAGCAATCATGACCCTAGCCTCTGGAACTCTCTCCTTCTACCCCTCCACCTTGCCTTCCTCTCTATCTGTCTTTAAATGCTAGCTAAATACCAAACTCATAGACTGAGTCTATGGCCACAACCCTCTCTCCCCCTCCTCCCTTACTCAGCATCTGACTGCATCATTGTGACCTACACTGAAACATTATTCTGTGTGAATGTTGCTATACATTGGAGCTCCCTGTCTCTAACCCCCTCCCCTGCCTTTACCCCTCTTTAACTCACACCTCAAAACCAATGGTTCCAATGGTCGTGACCTCCTCCCACAAACAGCCATGAAGTGAATTCCATTTTCAAATAGTGCCATAGCTTCTTTAATGTGTGTCTGTACAGGCAGATAGGACCTCGGTTTAATATTTCATCTGGAAAATGGCACATCTGACA
Organism: Callorhinchus milii; assembly: GCF_018977255.1. Lineage (NCBI taxonomy): Eukaryota > Metazoa > Chordata > Chondrichthyes > Chimaeriformes > Callorhinchidae > Callorhinchus > Callorhinchus milii. The sequence continues at coordinate 91,322,509 of NW_024704743.1, forward strand.
TGTAGCACTTCCCCAACATTGCCCTGGAGTATTAGCCTAGACTGCGAACTCATAGTCTGACGTGGGGCTTGAACCCAAGAATTTCTGTGTCGGAGGCAAGAGTGCTTCCAACTGAGCCAGGCTAACAACTACTAAGGTATACTAAATTGTGCACTAAACACATTGAACAAGCTGGCTCATTTTGCAGTTTTGAACTTGAAAGTATTTTGCAAGAAAGATGCAGAGTCATGGAATTTAAATACATTTTGAATAGTGTTGGTCATGAGGTGACATTACTCTAATCTACTATATATATATAAAATATATATAGAGAAAGAGAGATAGATTTTGGAAAAACAGTAATATTATACATCAAAAGTGCAGTATTCTGAGAGAAGTTCATTGAACATGTATTGGAATTTCATTACTACCTTACCGTTAATAATAGCACAATCTACAATATGAAATATTAATGCACCGGAATGCTTTTTAGGCAGGTTGACGAGCTGAAAGATGCAGTGGTTTAGGGTAAGACTTTTGACTTATGAATGGTAACTTATCTGATAATGGCATTAATATTGTATTTATGTGCCAGAGGTAACATCATTTGAAGGAATCATGTTAGTGGGAACAGTAATCAGTTGTAATATGTGAATGAATATAAATGCATTACATTGGTTTCTGCGTCTATGGAGAGTGAGACAAATCTGCCAGTATTTGTATATTTATATATTTTTAGTACTTTATACACAGTTAGTTGGAAATAGTCCATCAGGTTGGGATATCAGTTTCAATGCTGTCTTTTCTGTCCTAAGTCAGTTTATCCTCCATTATTTCATTGATTTTTTGGGATAATTTATCCCTTAAAGTCATTTTTTAATATCTGGAATTGATAATTCTATCTGTTCTTTTTATACATGATTCAAATATTAGTCCTTTTTGCCAACATCGAGGCACACAGCTTTCTCATTTGATCTCATCCTTCCAGATTATCCAACCTATGTCCACTTGTCACAGCATCGAGCTGTGTATTAAGTGAGTCCAGCTACCCTTCCTTGTAACCCGTTTCAGGCATCAATTAACAACAACTAGCGTCTCAGAGCATCAGAGCCCTTAACAGAATGCTTAACTCTGAGCCGGGATGGGGGGTTGTGGGGGAGGTGGCTGTAAACACGGTCAAAGAGGAAAGTTTTCAGGAGGGACTTCAAAAAGGGGAGAGAGGGGACAAGGCAGAGGAATTGAGGGAGAGTGTTCCAGAGTTTTGGCGTGTAATGGCGTGACCTCTGATGGTGGCACTGAGGGTGTGAGGGATGAGCAGGAGGCCGGTGCCAATTGAGCAGAGGTGGTGGTGGTTGGTGAGTGAGGTAAAGAAATACTTCCTAATGCTTGTCCTGAAATTAGCCTGTTCAATCCTAAACCTGTGTTCTGCTATCTCAGTACATATGAAATAATTGTTCTGGGCTTACTTTCTCAATCCTATTTAAAATCTTGTGCACCTCTATAAGATCCCCACTGAGACATCAACTCTCAAGACTGCAGAGCCCTAGCTTATCTATTATTGTTCATAGCTCATTCCATTAACATTGTGATCATCCTTGTTGCTCTCCTCTGCACTGTCTCTCTGATCTGTGGGTTAGAAGGTTGTGGGTTCAAGTCCCATGTCTGGACTTAAAAACTCGCAGTCTTGGCTGATCCTTTAGTGCTAGGTTCTTGGAGGTGCTCACCTTTGGATACAAAATCCAATCAAGGTCATATCTGCATGTTCTGTTGCATGTTAAAAATTCTATTAGCATAATTGAAAAGAGAAGAGTATCAATTCCAGTATCCTGACGGACAATCCCCAGATAAATTGATCATTGAGTCGATGGATGTTTGAGGGACATTGTTGTAGGTAAATTGGCTGCTATGTGTCCTTACAAATGCATAGTCACTACACTTGACTGCAATATGCTGTGAAGTGCTTTGTGACATTTTGATGCCAAAACCACCATATCAAATATTATTATACATCATAGTTATTGCCATTAGTTAAAATCACTTTTATTTTAAATCCATTATATTCCTTATGGAATACCAGGAGATCTCAACTCTCGCCTCGAATTTCACATTCTGATATCTCTGTTTCGTTCCTTCATTGATTATTACATTATTTTCCAATTCCCCACATAAACCAGCATCCCAGAGAAATAAATCATTCATTATGAGGATCGGTATTTTGTGCAGCCTGATATTAATCAGTTTTTACCAAATTGATTTTTTAAAAAAGTCTAAAAATAGCCTCGCATTTGATATAGCACCTTTCATAATAATAATAATCCTTGCATTTGATATCGTGCTTTTCACGTCGGGAGGACGTCCCAAAGCGCTTCACAGAACACACTGTAAAGTGAATTGACTGTATATTTGTGGACAAACGCGGCAGCCAATTGCGCACAGCGATGTCCCACAAACAGTCATGGATTGAAAATGACCAATTTATTATTGTTGTTTTTTGGAGCGATTATTATTAGGCGTGTGGAGTAAGGAAACTTGCCCAAGGTTTCACCTGCCTGGAATTGAACTCAGGTCTCGCTTGCAAAGCGAGTGCTCTAACCACTGACTCCACGCTGAGTGCAATATTTGCACTTTGACTAAAATAATATATTATCAATTATTTAAGATCATAAGAAAATATGAAATGAGCAAATGATCTAATTTGCTCCATGAAACCCACTCCTTCCCCATAATACATAGAATCTAATCTTTGTGGAGTTTTACCCAATTTATCTAATCTCCTGAGGAAATGTTCTGCAAAATTTCCTTCAGTAGAGTAAATCAAATAAGACTAGGATATTATCCTCCTTAACCTTTTAACCCTACATTATTTATGCCTGATACCTTCCTAACCATAACATGTCCATGCTCTCAGTAGCACAGGAATCTTGATGTTACACATAGCATTCTCTCTGTATGTATCCTATAACCTCAATCAGTCATATAGCTAGTCAGATATCCCATCACTGACCGAGAACATTGGTCTTCAGCCTCGACCATTAAACCCTATCTGGCACACTTTTCCAGTAGTAATGCACTCTGTTATTGGATGCAGGTCACTCCTATCTGCTTCAGTATTATTAAATCTGGTTTAAATCAAACACTCTCTGCCACGTATATTAAAAGCATTCAATTTTTCTCCCCAAATCCCCCACTTCACCCCTTCTTTTCTTTCAAATCCCAACTAATGACTTACCTCTTCGAGTGCTCTTTCAGTCACCACTCTCCCCATTCTCCCTCCTAGCTCTGGCTCTCACTCAGACTTTATAAAGTGCTTTGAAATGTTCTTCCAATGTGAAGGACACTGTATAAATGTAACTTGTTCGATTCCACTTTCTTTGTAAACAAAACGTAAAAAATAGCCTTGTGTAATCAAAGCAGAACTGTATCACTTGTGCATGGCGTAAAATGATATCTTCTCGCTGGGATTGCCATCCCATTCGAAAATAAATGTGTTTGAATTACAAATCATCAGAACTCTGTTATTGAATTCTGACAAAAGGTCATAGACCTGAAATGTTAACTAATTTTCATCTCTCAATAGATGTTGCCTGACCTGCTGCGTGTTCCCAGCGATTTCTGTTTTATATATGTTTCAGATTTCCAGCATCTGCAGTATTTTGCTTTTCATTTATTATGTATTGAAATGTTTGAGGATCAAAGTATACTAATTGTCAATACTTTACCTTATATGTTCGATGTAGATGGGGCTCTTTGAATCTAAGTACTATGAGGCAGGTACAGACAAGTGCAATGAGAAACCACGAGGTAAAGCCAGAATAATTGGTCAGCATTAATAGTGTCGTTGGGATGATAAATATGATTGAAAGGATGGTATTGAATTTATGGCTGACACTGGTGTTGGTCGATGAGTGTTTACATAGAAAAAATAATGGGTAGATGCCCTTCTCTGCTAATAGCAAAGTTCAATCGGGCTTTTGCAAATATGGTGCTGTTAATGGATCGAAAGGTTGAGATGGAGATGGACAGAGGAATAATCCAGGAATAGGCCTGAATCACTCTGTCAGCCCATGTGACTGCCACAGCACCTGTAATAAAGATGGTAAGTGAGGGTCTGACTTGTAATCAAGATAAGATATAAATTAGCTGTGTGAGTCAGATATTGCTATGGGTCAAACGTTGTGGTAACCCAGATATTGCTATCATCTGTAGGAGTCCATGCTAAATTAATTTCTTACAGATTTGCGCATTATGTTCATGTGTCATGTACAGTTTAATATATTTTGATTTATTTATTTTGACTCTTCCTACATCACACATTTGATCCTGAATTAAAGAATAGGTATGTAAGCTGTTTTCGAACTCAGTAGAGCCCACTAGGGCCAACCATTACAAGGTGTCCGAGAAATGAAGAAAATACTATGGCTTCTAATGATCCTACCCATTGTTTGGTTACATGATGCTTCACATTCACTTGCTCGATTGCCTTTCCTGTCTAGCTGAGATTGGAAGCTCCCTAGAGACCAATGTCTGATTGAAACTCATTGGAGCGAAATAGTGACATGTGGATGTGTTCATTAACATTGGTGATAACTAATTTTGAGATACTTAAGGCATTGTTGGAAATCTGTAGCAGCCAATTTTGATGTTTTTAATTTTCACAGAATGTTAGCGTATGAGAATTTTGAGGTGAACTTTCTTCCAATCACTACTTTGTGTGAGAAACATAAGTTCTTTTCATCATCTCATTTGAAAAAAAACAGCCAAGGATTTTGATAACTATATGCAGCACAGATAATACATACTGGTACTGGTTTATTTTTCTTCCCACTTTTGATGGTCCTGATTCATTCAGTCAATTCACTTTATAATATATTCTGTGAAGCGCTTTGAGACGTCTAGAAGACGTGATAAGGCTCTATATCAAATGCAAGGATTATTATTATTATTACTCGGGTTATTATGTGGGACAATATCCCAATCTCCAGTCTTTCTTGAGCCTTGTTGATTTTAAGCCTATATTCTCAAGTTCTGCTCTCACAGTCCCAGTCAAATAGTTTATCTTCATGTTCACAAGCCGTTATTGACTGTATTATGACGTTGAAGGTGACAATCACAATCTATGTTGGAGTGCTAAATAACTCTGATGATCATTCTCACCTGGTTGATAAATGCAGTTTGTGAGATCATTTTAGAGGTAAATTGATTATTCGCTTTCTGGCTGTTTGTGGGACATTGCTGTGTGTAAATTGGCTGCTGTATTTGCCTACAACATACACAATAACTAAAGACAGTGTAACTGTATACCAGTCCAACTCAATCACAGTGGTTGGGTTGGTAGTCAGTCCACGCTGACATTGTCACTTCTTATCCACAGATTGAAATGTGAGTTCACTAGACACAACTTTTAAGCCATGTCTAGTGTTAAGCCTGTCCAATCACAGGTCACAATTATCACTCCACTATCTTTGGACATGCCATCTAGTGATGTCAACAACAACAAATTACACTTGTATAGCGCCCTTTACCCGAAGGCATGGTCAAAGAGAAAGGTCTTTGGACGGGACTTGAAGGAGGCAAGAGAGGGGTTGAGGCAGAGGGATTGCGGGATAGAGTTCCAGAGTGTGGGGGCAGAAACGCCTACAAATACACAGTCACTACAGTAAATCCTGTGAAGCATTGAGACATCTTCCCAATGTGAAAGTTCTGTATGGTATGTAACGATTAATATTGTTATTATTCTAATAAGTGTGAAAATATTCTCAGAGCCAGCTGCTGCTGTTTCACGAACATGTTTGTATATTGCAAGCTGCAGTCTGTTACCTGATGAGACAATTTCCTTTGGTGTCAGTACAGTCAGATAGGAGATATTCATCAACATGTAAAACACCGTCACACTGAGCATGGATGTTATTATGCAGCGTGGAATATTCTTGGCTGGATTGTTCAGCTCCTCTGAAAAACAGAATGAAAAATACAACAGTTTCCAGCTCTTCCCTGCAGCGAGAGAATTGTGCTAATTTATTAGGAGGCAAAAGAGCAATCCTCTGTAACACTTTCACTTGGAAACCATCTGACAAGAATAGTCACACTTTTAGGATACAAAACGTGCTTTTTCAGTAATTGCTACTCAATTTTGTCACAGTGTCCGTTCCTAAAGAATGGTAATTTCCACCTTTGGCCCTGACACTTTTGCCTGGGATGATGATCTGTAGGCTAATGTTGCTACCATTGATTTTGGTATGTTACTGCTGGCAGTAATCCAATACTTAAAGTAATTACTCCTATTCTGTATTCACACTGTGAGCCTTCTACCGGTTTTCAAAGAATATCACATGTTGATTAAAATGTCAACCATAGCAGATATTAGCTGGGGAATCTGGCTGAAATAAATGAGAAATTTATTGTCTCACTGAAATAGTGTCAGGGCATATCACCCGTGTTTATCACAATTGGAATAGAGTTAACCAATACGTGGCTATCAGCCTGACTCAGTTGCTAGCACTCTCAACTCTGAGTCAACTGATTGTGGGTTCAAGCCCCAACTCAGACTTTTTGCTCATACGACGTGCAATTCTGGGGGAGCATTCCATTGTTGGAGGTGCCGTCCTTTAGATGAGATATTAAACTGAACTGCTGTCTACCTGTTCAGGTGAACTGTAAAGATTTCATGGCACTATTCAAAAAGAGAAAGGAGTTTCTTCCAGTGTCCCTGGCCATCAATCCTTTAAATAAAACTGTTTGCAGCATGTACCTACAAAATAACTAGTCAATATATCCAGATTATCCATTTTACAGCATATAATTGCATAATAATTCTTGCATTTGATAGTGCCTTATTTTGTCATTGAGATGTCTCAAAGTGTTTTAACATCTACCTGAACAGACAGACAGGAAACCAGTCCTGAAGATTGGCACCTGTGCCAACATAGCACACACCTAGCACCGCGTTGGAGTGTCAGCATAGACTATATGGGTTCCAAGACCCAATTTATGAACCCACAACCTTCTGACTCATAGGCGAGAGAATGAAACTAAGCCAGGCTGACCCATCCTGTGAAGTGTATTAAGATGTCCTCCTGAAAGGCCTATATCAAATATTCTATATTCTATGACACTATATTGTGTTTGATGTGTACACTGATTCCAAAATGTTGATTGGAGAGTTACAAAATGATCCTCTTCTGAAGCCTATCATCCTCACACCTCCACTTTGAGTATTATGATAATCTATTAAACATAGATCAATTCAAATTTCATATGAATATTTTGTGGTATTAGATTCTATTAGTACACCGTGATAGTATTTTGTTACACTAAGCATCCATTCTGACCTTAGGACAATACTGAAAGCATTCCACTGTCAATTACAATTCTTCCCTTACCTGAAAGATAATTGACTGTATTCCAGCCTCCATAGGCCCAGAGTCCTTGATAAAAGGCTTCTCCAATCTGAGACACACTGGGAATGTCTCCACTGAAAGCGTTGGTCAGGTTCTCTGTTCTTCCCATTGCAATAAGAACTACTCCTGCAAGGCTGATGATAGTCAGTGCCAGTATTTTTAACACTGTGAATATGTTCTGTACCCTTGTGGCCCACCTCACACTCAGGCAGTTCAAGATACCCAGGACCAGGATTGTAGTTGCTGCCACAATCTTCTTGACTTGTTCAGGAGGTGGACAGCCAGAGTAGAAAGGTTGGACAACATATTCAGCAAAGGCTTTGGCCGCAACAGTAGCTGGTTCGGTAAAGATGACAGTCATCCAGGCGAAGAGGAAAGCAGGGATAGAGCCTAACGCTCTCTTCAAATAGAAATATTCCCCTCCAGATGAAGGCAATGCTGCCCCTAACACAGCATAACACCCAGTGTGGAGAGGATTCCACACCCCAACCATATCATTAATGCCACTCCAACATTCAACTGGGAATATCTCAGGACCCCTCCCAGAGAAACAAAGATTCCAGATCCTATAATTGTACCTGTTATAAAATTAACTCCACTGAAATACCCAATTGTCCGCTTTAGATGTACATCTTTGTGCTTTCCTCTAATTCCGTTTCCTTGATTGACTTTCACATCCATATTTTGCTGTTGCTCCGTCCCTAGTCAGATCTCATATCCATCAAATAAGTCTGTCATCAGGAATACCACGTTCTCACCTCTCAACTTATAGCAGATTCAACTGACTGAAGTTAAACTGTAGAAGGTATTTTTGTCTCTTAATCCTCCACTCTGCCACATTTTGTTAATAAGTCAGTTAAATGTTTCACAGTCAAGTGAATGATCAATTTTACCAGGGGGAATTGTTGATCAGGACACCAGGGCCATTCTCTTTTGAAGTGCAAGTGCTTCATCGGTTGACTGCTCTACCAGTCAGGTCACTGGGTTGCAACGAGCTTATATATTCTGTCAAGAGTCTAAGGTAAGGTCCAGGCTGAACATTACATCACGTTCCACTGTGCTTCCTTTTCTATTTACGCATAATGTATCATTTAGTTACAAATTTTGAACAGAGAGAGGTATCCATGCGTGAAGCAATGGATTTGCACTGGCACCACTGAAGTAGAGCATGAAAATCTTCACTGGATGTTAGAAAAAGAATCCCTTGTAAGGAAAGATCAAATAACGAGACATCAATGGCCAAACTGGTCATACTTTTACTCATTGTGTAAGGTCAAGTAACAAGACATAACCTGACTAAATTACACTGAAAACAAATCCTTACAGAAGTGCAACTACAGCAGAATTGAGAAGCAAACATCTTGCAGGAATCAGATGGAGTTGGCTGGACAATGGTTCAGTTAAGATTAGAGGACTATAAGAATCATGGCTTTGAGCTAACTAGCAGGAGAGCCAGATCCATGGTTCAACACAGACACAAGAAGGAGAAAGATTGTCTGTCAACATAGATTTGATACCACGCTAAAATAGCCACGGTCACCATCTCTACCTGGCAATAATAATAATAATAATAATCCTTGCATTTGATATAGCGCTTTTCACGTTGGGAGGACGTCCCAAAGCGCTTCACAGAACACACTGTAAAGTGAATTGACTGTACATTTGTGGACGAACACGGCAGCCAATTGGACACAGCAATTTCCCACAAACAGTCGTAGATTGAAAATGACCAATTTATTATTGTTTTTTTGTTTTGGAGGGATTATTATTAGGCGTGTGGAGTAAGGAAACTTGCCCAAGGTTTCGCCCTGACCTGCCTGGAATTGAACTCAGGTCTCTCGCTTGCAAAGCGAGTGCTCTAACCACTGAGCTACAGGACCTGAACACCTGTCAGCCCAGAGTTAAACTCCATAGTCGTAAGAACCTTTACTTCTGTATAAAATGATGTTTGGGCTTGAATAAACCAATCCATATTATAACTTGGATGGCGTTTGACTTCTCTCTTGAGTTACCCTATGCTCCAAACAAACTCTAAGGGAAGAAAATTCTCTACACCCTTGGCTCTAATTTTTCTATCATCAAATATCCTTTACCCGCTTTAACAAACAGAATTGATATAATCAAAAATCATTCCCAAACTATTCTCTACCTTGATTGACTTGTTAGTCATTTTTCTAAAGTTTTAACCAGATTACAGCTTGATTCAGTATGGTTTTTTTGACCTTTTGAATGCCAGAATCTCCACTAAAGTTCTTATAGTCTGGTCTGCATATAGTCAGGTGTGCTTTTTAAGAGTTAACCCACCTACAAATCAGATGTGCCTGGTTTCAGCAGTCTTAAAAATGAAATGTTTTTGTGGACAAGACCTTGGAAGTAAAGAAGTCAGTTGCTAATAAATGTATGCAATTCACTCAAAGCATGTGACAAAGACTTATTTCCAAATTTATATTATTGTTCGAATCGGATGTGATTTGCAAGTTACTAGTTGGGATGTGATGTGCCAGTTACTAGTTGGGAGTCCGAAAAATGTCAGTCTGCATAGATGAGAGCCAAAACATAATTGAAAAATGTAATGAGTGAAGAAACAATGACCAATCTTACTTTGCTGCATGACCATTATCATATTAATATAGAGGTTGATCAAGTTATAGTTACATTTATTGGAAAACACCTATATAGGCTATTTTCCTCCTCATTGTTAACCCATTGAAGTGGCATTGATGTAGACATCAAATTCAGCTGCACTGAAATACATATATAATAATGCAACAAAAGGAATGTGAATCACAGAATAACCATGATTTTTATTTGTTTTTTTATTTGGTTAACTGAGTCTCTGACACACACAAAAATCATACTTAAGAGTATCCAAATTAGACTGAGAGTTCTATATAGGTAGGTCACCTTACACATAGACTTTTTCCGATGTTTTCTGTGTTTTCCCTCTGTGTTGGGACACTGTTGAAGTCTAATCAGCTAAAACTACATAGCTTGCCATTGAAAGCCCTGTCTGGCAAGCTCCTGTTGTTTGTCCTGCTAGGACCAGCCTACGGTTTAGGACATTGACCTGCAGAGTGAACAGATGGATAGTGGAAGAATCCATGGTGTTTGCCCCTCTGTCCATTGGGTATTGGGTAAGAGCACCCCCACATCACCACCACTTTAGCACAGTGCATTGCCTCAAGAGTTCAGCACTGCCACCGGCCATTTTGATCATGGAGTGTGGCATTTAATTGCTGCTTCATCGATTGAGTTTGACTGATATTGTGTGGAGCATCACTGAAATGCCATTCTCTATGGTCGGAAGCATTAATAGTAGCCGTGATCAAGTGATCAGCTGGAACTAAGGCCTTTGAGACAAATCTTTGAGTCCTGTAGCTCAGTGGTTAGAGCACTCGAGAGACCTGAGTTCAATTCCAGGCAGGTCAGGGCGAAACCTTGGGCAAGTTTCCTTACTCCACACACCTAATAATAATCCCTCCAAAACAAAAAACAATAATAAATTGGTCATTTTCAATCTACGACTGTTTGTGGGACATTGCTGTGCGCAATTGGCTGCCGCGTTCGTCCACAAATATGCAGTCAATTCACTATACAGTGTGTTCTGTGAAGCGCTTTGGGATGTCCACCCGACGTGAAAAGCGCTATATCAAATGCAAGGATTATTATTATTAAATCAACTTGTATTGTTGTCAATTATACAGGCACAGGCTTATGTAATGTCAGGAAGGGGGTGGGGGAGAGATGATCACACCCAAACATTATCAAAGAAAATTGCAATGTTTCTTAACCAATTTGCGTTGAATCTATTATATAATATCGCACTTGTATGTATTGTAGATGTGCCCAGACCTTTTAATTCCTTACACACTCAGATTTACACAAAGTATATTTGTGACCTTGAGCACAATTTACACGATTGCCAGACGTCCTTTTCTACTTATCTGTTTTTATTTTCTGTCTGACTACCTCAACCACAGACTAAGTAATAGTAACAATAATCCTTACATTTCACATAGCACCTTTCATATCAGGAGGATATCCAAAGCATTTCACAGGATATACAGTTAAATGCACTGTAAGTGTGTGTCTTGTGGGCTAACCTGGTAGCCAATTCGTGCACACCAGTGTCCCACAAATACCCATGACGTGAATAAGTAATTTTATTATCGGATTGGTGGCCAGGACACTGGTCGAAATTGACAATAAATGGGGCCAAACATGAACTGAGTATGAAAAACAACAATCTATTTACTGTCTATAATGGGATTTCATGGGTCGTAAAACGATTGCTATTTTTGGTGATGAGCTCATTGTAGACCCCATTGTTTTCTTTTCCTGACTTCCAAATTGCTTCAACACCGTCACATCTGGTGTCATTGCTTCAATGTTTGGCATATCAGTGCTCCCCACTTTACTCAGCATCATCTTCATAGTGTTGGTGTACTCCAAAGGCAACACTGAAGCCCCAATTGAAGCCAGTGGGAAGAATAAAATATTACTGTGACGTAAAAGTCAGGCAAATTAACTCTTTAAAATTTTAATTAGAGCGGTTCAAAGAATGTTCTTATTCCAGATCCAGAGTATTCCTCTACTGGTTGTTTATTTAATCAAAATCTTTGAGTTTTACTTACTCATAGACTGAATAAAGTATAAAGTAAAGAATGAATAGCTCAATACCACAATATGTTACTCGTGTTTAGCCTCAGTTACTGGGAGTCTTGAATTCCCATTGAATCTTGACGTGGAGAAAGTCATAGCAACATGAACCAGAAAGAGAAAGGAGTCAATGAGACCATGGAAGCATAAAGTCTTCGACAAAGTAATGTTGCACAGTAACACTTGTAAGAGGATAGCAGTTTACATTTTCACAAGCGACATGTTGATATCAGCTTTTAAAATGACCGAGTACAGTTTACAGGGACAAGATATTATTGGGTCTTCATGTCTTTGAGCACATCAGGGGGAGAGGCTTCCAAAAAGAGCTGTAAAAAACATGTGATTGTGTCAAAGCATTTAAAATGTAATTTGAAATGTACAAATGGGAAGTAGAAGACAAGACCTCCTATTATAAAGATCAGCACATAGATATATTCAATCCTGGGAGATTGCACCAGCGGAGACACAACAAACACCACACTGGCTGCGACCATCAGAAAGGGAACTGGTAAGAATACCTGTGAAAACAAAATCTCATTTTACTGCTGGCATAAAGCACTATATCAAAACTCATTTATTATGTCTCTGACTCCTTTATCAGATCATATCTGGAATCAATATTTGCACTTGTGCTTTAATTATAAAATTGACTTTGGTTATTAAAAGTTAATGATTTTTGCCTGAAGTTGCTTGCACTCTCCCATCTCTGTTAAAATAACTTTTGGTGATGCTGAGATTTATGTGATTAAATGTAAGATGGTGACTTCCTCTGGGATTCTTGCCTGTTTCTTATAATAATGATGTCAATTATCCTTATATAAACCTTAAGTCTTATCACATCGTCAAACTGTCTCATACGTACATCATAGGATTTACTGTAAAATCTAGTGACCTTGCATTTTGTGGGCGATCCCAGCAGCTAATTTGTGCACAGCAATGTCTCACCAGGCCAAAAATTGAGTGACGAATGTTATCTGGGGGGTTACTATCCAGGATATTGTGAGAAACTACTTTTTCATTTTGAATACAGCCATGTTATCTTTAACATCCACCTGAACATGTAGATGTGATCTCAGTTTAAATGCCTTATCTGAAGCATATAATAATTTATTAGATTATCTGAAGACCTTATGAATTATTGTTGTGTGTAATTGGTGACTATTAGCTGTTGACTGGGATTCTGGCTTCAAAGTTGATCTCGAGCTGTGTGTTGCTTTTCATTTTCAAAAAATAGAAGAAAGCGAGGACGGCCATTTGGATAAGCAGGAGGTCCTGAAGTGCAAAGTGTCACCAGATAAATAAGATCGCAAGATTGGTCTGGATGAAGAAGACCCATCCAATCTCACCCGACCAGAACATCCTCCTACTGTCCCTCAATCACTGCATCAAGCTTCTTTTTAAATGTGTCCAGTGTCCTGGACTCTATCACCTTTTCTGGCAACTTGTTCCAGTTATTGATTAACTGGGGGGAGCATATTAACGTGGATTGGGGAATGGTTAACGGGTAGGAAACAAAGAGTAGGGATAAACGGGTCCTTTTCAGATTGGCGGGATGTGACTAGTGGAGTGCCACAAGGATCAGTCCTTGGGTGTCAGCTATTTACCATCTACATCAACGATCTAGATGAGGACATCAAAGTTAATATATCTAAATTTGTGGATGACATAAAACTGGGAAGAAGTGTCAATACAGAGGATGACATTAAAAAAGTGCAGCGAGACATAGATAGGTTAGATGATTGGGCGGGTAGGTGGCAGATGAAGTATAATGTAGGGAAGTGCAAAGTCATCCACCGAGGTAGAAAAAACAGTAGAGCGGGTTAATTTTTAGAAGGGGAGAGATTGGAATGTGTTAGCGTCCAGAGGGACTTGGGTGTCCTTGTACACCAATCACAGAAAGTTAGTCTGCAGGTGCAGCAGCAATTAGGAAGGCGAACGGTATATTAGCATTCATTATGAAAGGATTAGAGTATAAGAGTAGGGAAGTCTTGCTGCAACTGTATAGGGCCCTGGTGAGACCACACCTGGAATACTGTGTGCAGTTTTGGTCTCCTTATTTAAGGAAGGATGTACTTGCCTTGGAAGGGGTGTAGCGTAGATTTACTAGGTTAGCACCAGGGATGAAGGGGTTGAGTTATGAGGATAGGCTGACCAATTTGGGCCTATATTCTCTAGAATATAAAATAATTAGAGGGGATCTTATAGAAACCTATAAGATCATCAAAGGGCATGATAGAGTAGATAGTGGGAGATTGTTTCCCCTTGTTGGAGAAACTAAAACCAGGGGTCACAACCTTAAAATCAGAGGCCAGCCCTTTCACACTGAGTTGAGGAAGAACTTCTTCACTCAAAGGGTGGTGAATGTATGGAGTCCTGTAGCTCAGTGGTTAGAGCACTCGCTTTGCAAGTGAGAGACCTGAGTTCAATTCCAGGCAGAGGGTGAAACCTTGGGCAAGTTTCCTTACTCCACACGTCTAATAATAATCCCTCCAAAATAAAACAATAATAAATTGGTCATTTTCAATCCATGACTGTTTGTGGGACACTGCTGTGCGCAATTGGCTGCTGCGTTCGCTCACAAATATACAGTCAATTCACTTTACAGTATATTCTGTGAAGCGCTTTGGGACGTCTAGAAGACGTGAAAAGCGCTATATCAAATGCAAGGATTATTATTATTATTACCCTAAAGGGCTGTTGATGCTCAGTCCCTGAACATATTCAAGACTGAGATAGATAGATTTCTTATTGCAAAAAGGATTAAGGGATATGGGGATTAGGTTATTAGCTGGAGTTAGATTAGAAGATCAGCCATGATTGAATGGCGGGGCAGGCTCGAAGGGCTGAACGGCCTACTCCTGCTCCTACATGTTATGTTATGTTATGTTATTACCCTCTACATAAAGAAAAACTTTCTGGTATCTGTCTTTAAAATGCTCTTTACAATTCTAAACCTATGTCCTCTTGTTCTACTATCATGAAGCATCCTAAAATATTGATCTGGGTTTACTTTTTTAATCCCATTTAAAATGTTGTGCACCTTTATGAGGTTCCCTCTGCATTGTCTTCTTTCAGTCTGTAGTTGTTGCTCACAGCCCATTCTTCTAACACTGAGGATTATCATCGTGGCTCTCCTCTGTATTGCCTCAATGGCCGAAACAGCCCTCTTATGTTGTGGTGATCAGAACTGCACACAATACTAAACGTGTGGTCTGACCAGAGCACTTTACAACCTGAGAATGACACCTGGGGATCGAAACTCAATTGATTTAGCAATAAAGCCCAGCATCCTGTTTGCCTTGTTTATTCAACAATAATTGGCATTTATATCAGGCGCTTCATGTGGGGTAGTGTCTCAGAGCACTTAACAGTGGCAAAGCTTGACACCAAAAGAGAGCTTTATAGAGGAAAAAAGATGCTTAGTCTTCATTGCATTATAATGAAATGAGATTTGCTGTGAATCTTAGGACAACAGAAACACAGATTTTCTCAAATGTGACCTCTTTTGAATCATTCACAAATGCTTTTGTCTACTCAGCTCTGTACTTAATGATATGCTCAGCTATTAGGCATGAACGTTGCAAACAACAGTTTGCAAAATGTATTGAGATGCAAGTGACCTTTTGCAAAATCACAAAAGCTTTGTAAATCAATAAATAATCATACTTTCATTTGGTGGTTTGCAACTGAAGCAGAAAAAACAGGGGAAACATTTCATGTACGTTCAGAAATGATACCTGTGAAACTATCTGAATAGCTCCTTGAAAGCATGAATTCCTGTGGCCCTGGCTACTGGAGCTCTACTGGAGCTCCAATAGTCACTGGCTCCCTCCCACAGCCTTTACATATATCATCACCTCTGTTTGTTATTCCAAACAGACAGTTTCAATCTCATTAGCTAATCTGGCATTAAGCCAATGAGTGTTAATCTTTTTTTGATACATCTCACAAATTGAATTTTATCAAACACCTTCTTCAATCCAGCTTGATTATACCCATTGATCAAACTACCTTCTTAGCATTTCAAAGACCTCTAGCAGATTTGTAAAGTTGAATGTCTTGTCTTGAATTTATGTTTTTCTTTATGGTCTCTGCTCTTGATCCTTTAAAATGCACTTGTGTATTTTCTGCAGTGCCGATGTTAAGATAACTGGTTCATAACTCCTGGGTGCACACATCACTGCTTTACAACAACAACAACTTGGCATTTGTATAGCATCCTTCTCTTGGGGCAGTGTTTTGGAGCACTTACATGTTTATTGAGCATAAGATGAAAAGCTATAGTTGAAGATTGTACACATCTGGAGTTATCAAAGCGAACTGAGCATGATGGCTTTGGTTTTGTGGACATTCAGTTCAAGGAAGTTAATAATAATCCTTACATTTGGAATAGTACTTTTCATGTCAGGAGGCTGCCTCAAAGCACTTCACGTGACACACGGCAAAGTGCAGTGACTGTGTTTGTGGACGAACATGGCAGCCAATTTAGCTACAGCGTTTTTCTACAACCACACAGTGATATGACCAATTTTATTCAGGGTCTTATTGGCCAGAAAACTCCCTTCCATTTTTGAATAATACCATGGGTTCCGAACAGGTACACGGGACCTCAGTTTAACATCTGATCTGAAGGACCATACGTCCAACAATGCAGCGCACCTCCAGCACTGCCTTGGAGCGCCTCTTAGACCATATGAGATCTAAATCCTGACATGGGGCTTGAACTCACAGACTTTTGATTCAGAGACAAGAGTGCCACCAACTGAGCCAGCCTGACACATAAGTTAAAGGTAATCCAGGACTTTATATTTATTAGACAGTCTTGTTAAGCTGGCACCAAGCCAAATGATTGATTAACCTGAGTACGTGACAGTATCAGAAGTGGTTAGAGGGGCCCTAAGAAAAGGACACTTGGAAAAGGGTATAACTAGCCCACCTCTAGGTGAGAACAGTTAGAAGAACAGGACGACTCAAGAGAGGGAGATAGTCAGTCCGGGAGTAGAGATCAGAGGGACACCATACGTTTGTGAGTCTATCACTAAGCTGCTCGGGCTCAAGAAAGGGAAGTTGAAGAACTGCTGCTGCTGACTCCTTTAAATGTTAGTATGAGTATTTCTTAACTGCATGTAACCAATGTGGTTTTAATATAATATAGTCAAGTATAATTGTTATCCTTTGATATAATCATTGTATTCTAGTATTGCTTATTGGATCATTTACTTTGTATTGTATGATTGATATTAATAATAATAATCCTTGCTTTTGATATAGCGCTTTTCACGTTTTCTAGACATCTCAAAGCGCTTTGCAGAATATGCTGTAAAGTGAATTGACTGTATATTTGTGGGCGAAACAACATATTACCTGTTGTGTATCGAAATAAAGCATTCAAAAGTATGTCACGCCATATTTGGTATTTGCCGAGTCTGTTGATCGAACCTGGGATTCATTTTTCCCAACAAAAAGACAGCACCACCAAGAATGCAGCATTAGATACAAGGGTTGTCTGCAACTCCAAACAATAGGAAAAAATAGATCAAACAGCTAAAAAGGGATTCTAATGAACAAATAGAGCAGTTGAAAAAGGATTTGGCTGATAAAGAAAAAGGAGTCTTCTGATCGAAAGGTACAGCTCTATGCGGAAAGAGACAGAAACAAGGTGGAAATGGCTGGATTAAAGGAAAGAGAGGACAATCATTTGTGTCGGATATGTGAGTTGGGAGCTATGGTGGATAACCAACAGGGCATAGTGAATCCGATCTATGCAAAGAAAGCAGAATATGACCAGCGTAAGCAGCTGGTAAACAGGCTACAAACGGAGGTTACAGAATTAAACTGGCAGCTGACGGATGTGCGAGGGGCGCTCCGATACAATCTAAAAACTGCGCAGACTGGACCGATCAATCACACGCAGTGTAGGCGGGTGATTCAGAACTTGAAGACTCAAGTAGGACGGCATTGCGCTATGACAGGCAGTGTCGCCAGGAGAAGGGTATCAGCCCTGTGATGATTCCGAACCAGACTGAGATAATTTGGAGAATGAGGCAGCCCATTACAAACGGGAGGAGGGCTATGGATCCCCTGACCAATCAAATTCTGTCCAAATAGCAATGGTGACAACTTGTAGATGTCCCGCACAGCAGCAGCAGCAGGCGATGCAGATGCAGAAGGAGCGCTACTGAACACCACGGTCTCTCATCGACCCATAATGGTTATAGAGCGAGATGCTTTTGTTAAAGAATTAGTGTTCACATTACTCCTAAAACCAAACCCATTACTTTCATTAGTCAATGGAACGCCTTTATGTCCTACCAGCAAAATCTGGAGGATTAAGATTTCAAACAAATATTAGTTGCATCTTTAAATCCAGAAGTTAAAGGTCACAGTCCTATCACACAATATGCTGTTAATGTCAATTCGGCTGATTTCCTAGGGGCAATTCAGCGGGCATTGGGCATCGGGACAATATGGGATGCCCATAGTGAGTTACTCAAAACTGAACAAGGCAAACATGAAAATCCTTTGACTTATCATATGTGTTTAACAGAACTATATTGTTATACTCAAGCGGGGTACTGGACGTCGCTGCCATCCGTGACTCCCCCGAGTATAAACAACAATACCATCAGAAATTACTTCCTCATACTAAAACCGCATTAGGAGTAGCTGTCAGTCATCGATCCGAATGGGATGAAATTCTGACTAAAGCAGAACAAGCCTACTACAAGGTAACAGTTACTGAAGTCAAACCCCAAATTAAAGTTGAACGTGTGTACGAACTAGGAGGTCAGGGTCCTGGGAATAACTATGGCAAAGGCGGTAGCTGGCGCGGACAGAATAGACCTTACAGACGTAATAACTGCGGTGGTGGCCGAGGTTATTATGCTCTGAGGGGAGATGGACACGGCCAAGATCTTGGCTATAATATGGGAGGAAGCCCGCTGAATGGGGGTAGAGGGCACTTTGCTTGTGATTGTTTGAGCGAGCCACAACTGGGGTCTAACCAAATTGGAAATTTCCCCCATATCACCTCGAAACCTTTACCCATGGACCAAAAATTGGGAGATTGATTGCATTATTAACCCTCCAGCAGGTGACTGGATGCAGTGCTCAAATCAGTAAAACCTCCAGTTCCTTATCCTTAAAAGCTACTGTAAAAACTCAGGCAGCTATTGCCAGGGAATCTAGATAGAGGGATCCTGTGTGACATATAAAGTGTCATAAAAAAGTACTGCAGTTGGAGGAACAACTTAACTGTAAAAGAGAGATGTTAGAAGAAGCTAAACATGAATCTGAGAAGTTTAACTCAGAACGAGATGAAGCAAGAAAAGAAATTGATAGAATTAAACGTGAGAAAGATGAAGAAGTGGACCGACTTAAGGCACAAGTAGTAGCCTTAGAGGAGGAAAAAAACTGAAAAAGTGCAGAAGAACAAGGGTTCACTGCAAGGTTTAAAAGACAAGACAGGACAAATTAATTCTGCAGGTAAAAGAAGGGGCAAAGGTAAAGGGATAAACTCAAATCCAATGACAAAACCACCAATAACGAAGGATTGCAAAGGTGAAACTAAGAAAGGTTCTAAAGAGTCAAATTTGGAAGAAAGATTGGGACAAATGGTACTTCTGAATTTGAAAGATTACAGAAGGAGTTAAAAGCAATGAGACAACTGATTGAGCAACGTATGGATCCTTGTGTATCACCGATATGTCTCCAGACCAAACAGGGAGATGACTTACTGGCTAATCTTAAAGCCCTCAAACAGTTTAGTCTGCTTGATACTTGTGAGGAGTCAGGAAAGGTCAAAATGCTGTTCCCTCAAATAAAGAGATTAATAAAAGTTGAGAGAGAGAGAGAGAGAGTAGGATGGGTTCATTGAAAAAAACAAGAGAAAAGAAATTTATACAGGACAGCAACTCTAAAAATCACTGACTGTAGCCACTGAATGTGAGCAGTTTAAATTCACTGACTGCTCACATCTGATTTGTGTGAACAAATGAGGCCCAATGATAGAGTCCTGAGGAACACTGCAAATGCTGTACAGGAGCAGGAAGACATGATACCGAAGGAGACATAGAAAAAATGATAAAAAGAGTGTGATGTGAGGATTTAAAATGTACTTGTTTTAAATCAAAACTATACATTTCAATGAAATATCAAGATCAATCTCTTTAATGTTGGTATGTGTGATAAATATGTGAGTTAGATGTCAGTCTATCTCAGTTAGTAGCACTCTCACCTCTGAGTCAAAGGCTATATGTTCAAGCCCCATTCCAGTGCAGCGCTGGGGGTGTTTTACATTGTCGAGGTGCGTCCTTCAGATGAGACACTAATTCAAGGTCACATCTGCCCGTTCAGGTGGATGTTAAAGATCTCATGGCACTATTCAAAAAGAGAAGGGAGTTTCTCCCGGTGTGCTGACCAACAATCCCCCAAATAAAATTGGTCATTTGTTTCATGGCTGTTTGTCGGACTTTCCCATGTGCAAACAACAACAACAACAACTTGGATTTATATAGCGCCCTCCACGTCAGACGACGTCTCAGAGCGCTTCACAGTAATGAATCCCGGGCCCGAGCCAGGGGGAGGGGGAGAAAGGTGACCAAAGGCGCGGTCGAAAAGAAAGGTATTCAGCAGAGACCTGAAAGTAGGAAGAGAAGGGGCGAGACAAAAGGAGTGAAAAGGGAATTCCAGAGCCTCAGGGCATAGTGGCTGAAGGCACAGCCGCTGAGGGTGGAGCGGAGGACTTGGGGGACAAGGAGGAGGCCAAACCCGGAGGAACAAAGGCAACGGTTACCGTTTTGAGGAGAGAGGAGGTCAGAGAGGTAGTGGAGGGATTAGAATACAAGGGTGAGGATCTTGAAATCGATCCTCTCTGCCAGTGCAATCTGGCAAGGCCTGGGGTAATCGGGTGGTGTAGTTTGGTGCGGGTGCGAATGCAGGTGGCAGAGTTTTGGATGATTTGGATTTTATGGATGGTGGTGGATGGGAGACCGATGAGGAGGGCATTAGAGTAGTCCAGCCGAGAGGCGCAAAGGCATGGACCAGTGTTTCAGCGGCCTTCAGAGAGAGGTATTTGCAGAGACGGGCGATGCGTCAGAGGTGGAAGAAAGCAAACTGTTTGCTCGTTTGCCTACAAATACGCAGTCACTAAACTTTACTGTAAAATTCTATGAAGTGCTTTAAGATGCACCGATGAAATGATAAGGGATACTGTATCAAATGCAAGTAAGATTTATATACACGATATAGAGCAAATGTGTGGTTAACATACTGTGTAATCTGTTCTTCATGATGTACGATATTTATTTATAAAGGTGAAGTTATTTGTTTCAACTGGTCTGCTATTTAACTTGTGCAATCCTTTTGGACTTTGAGTTGGATACTTTGACTTACCATTGATGGTGAATTACCATTTCATGCTTATAACAGATATTATGATTAGTGTATAGCTGTTGCCAAAAGAGTCTTCAAATCTTTGAACTGAGTTCTGGTTTATTGTCTAGAAATGTTTCTGAATTCATGTTGTTTGTCAAAGGAAGAGGTGATTTAATGCACCTTGGCAGAAATATCAGTGAATTGCACTCTAATGTTGATCTGGTTAAAAAAAAACTCACTGGAAATGATATTAGATTGTAGTTCTACTTTTTACTTACCTTATAAGGTCTAAGTAGATGGGGCTCTTTGAATCTAAGCACGATTAGACTGACACAGGTAAGTCCAATGAGGAGCCACGAGATAAAGCCAGAATAATTTGTCAGCATTAATAATGTAGTTGGGATGATAAATATAATTGATAGGATGGTACTCAAGATTATGGCTGGTACTGGCGTTAATCGCTGAGTATGTAACATTGACAGAATAATCGGCAGATGCCCTTCTCTGCTAACAGCAAAGTTCAACCGGCCTTGTACGAATACGGTGCTGTTGATCGATCCAAAGGTTGAGATGGCGACAGACAGAGGAATAATCCAGGAAAAGGCTAGAATCACTCTGTCAGCCCATGTGACTGCCACAGCACCTGTAATAAAGATGTTAAATGAATGGTTTGTTTGTAATTAACAACCTCGGCACTACGTCACACGCAGGGATTATTGATAGAGATAGAGATCTCTAAAAATACAAATTATTTTTAACATGGGTAAAAATCCATGTATGAATACCTTCTCTGGTGGAATTATGGATTTAAAGGAAAGAAAAAAAAGGCAGATAAAACCTTTAAGCAAAAAATAATAAACAATTAATTTGTAGCCTGGTGTTGAAATACATATATGCATGGAATGGGGAAGAAAACATTTAACCTGAACTAATTTGAATTCCCCTTGAATTATTCAATCTCCTGGGGGAGATAAACTAGCAGAGCAAATGGATTGAATGGCCTTCTTCACGCAAACTGACCTATGATCTTGGGTAACCATTGGTAAAAATTACAAAAAGAGAATAAAATATTAGCACTACAATTTGATGTAATGGCAATAATAATTCCAAAGTCCATTTCACATCCTCCCGAGGTGAAAAGCATTTATTATTATATTGTATTAATACCCTAGAACCGTTTTGCACAGAGAATAAAGAGCAGTATAGAGCTGGACCACCTAAAGTTCAATTTCACCAAGTACATTGACCTTAACCTACCATCGTATGGAAGAGAATCTGTGTAAATATTCAACAACCTCACAAAAGACTAGAGATAATAAAGACTTTTCCATCAGTGTATTAAATATGTGGAATAGACCATCAGATAATCCGATTAACCCGGATGCTATCCTATTTGACTTTTGACTTTTTTGGGATGCTCTGAGCGTTAATTATTTTGAGGTAAAAAACAAATTTTCAATTTAACAAAGAGCAGAAAGGAAGTAACGCAAGATTAAATAAAGTTACAAACTAGCCAGAGCAGGTTAAAAAGATGGCAATATTTGGAAAACAATAAAAAACATGAATTAGAATACAGATTCAGCATTCTGTTAATTATAATAATCCTTGTATTTGATATAGCGCCTTATCACATCTTCGAGATATCTCAAAGCGCTTCACAGAATATATAGTAAAGTGAATTGACTGTATATTTTGTGGGCGAAATGTGGCAGCCAATTGTACACAGCAGTGTCCCACAAACAGTCGTAGATTGAGTGACCAAATTATTGTTATTATTATATATTTGAAGGGATTATTACCCTTGGAAAAGCGATCCGCCAATCGACTAACAACTGGGTTCCTACTTACTTCTAGGTAAAAAAAAAACAACAAAAAAAAAACCTCCGCGCCCCCCCCCTCCCCCCCCCAGGGCTCACATCAGAGCCCACTATGGTCCTGTTGCGTTCGCTGCCCCAATCTACGGGATAATGCCATCCACCTGACCGCTCGCTCCCGGTCCCCGCGTGCGCACTATGGCTGCCGCTTTGACCCGAGCCCCCTCACCCCCTCCCTCCCTCCCCCTCCTCTCTCCCCCCAAACCCTCCCCCCTCTGCATCTCTCCCGCTCTCTCCTCCTCTCTCTCCGTCCCTCTCGTCTTCTATCCCCACTTGACCCTCCCACAACCTCCCTCTGTTCCAGTCTGGGAATCCTCCGCCGGGCTCACCGTGGCACTCGGCGTTGGCTGTCCAGCAGCAGCCACACCGACTGCCCCATTCCCCACCACACTCGCCACCCACCCCGGACACAGACCCGGGGAGTCAACCTCTCCTCCCTCATCCCCATTCCCCCACCCCTGCCTCACAACCTGGACCCCCTCCCCTCCCACACACCCTTCTGTCAACCGCTCCCTCCACATCGGACTGCAAAATGTCCGCTCCCTCTGCAACAAGGCCCTGGTCATCAACGATCTCATCCTTGATGAGAACGTTGATATCATGGCCTTAACAGAAACCTGGCTCACCCCAGGCGACACCTTCCCCCTCACGGAGGCCACGCCACCCGGCTACACCTCCCACCACATCCCCCGCCCCAACCGCCGTGGCGGTGGTGTTGCCCTTATCTCAAGGACACCACTTGCCCTATCCCCCTACTCCTCTGGCTCTTTCCCCTCCTTTGAGCACCTCACCCTCTCCCACCCCTCATTCCTCTCCCTTAAAATCCTCCTCCTCTACCGGCCCCCTAAAACCTCTCCCACCTTCATCTCTGACATTTCAACACTCCTCACATCTCTTTGCCTCTGCTCTGATCGCCTCATCATCCTGGGCGACTTTAACCTACACTTCACCCCCTCCTGCTCCATCTCCACAGACTTCTCTTCCCTGCTCTCCTCACTCAACCTCTCCTTACACATAAACTCCCCCACTCACAGTCACGGCCACCCACTCGATTTGGTGATCACCCGGGGCCTCAGTGTCTCGGATGTCACTATTACCGACAAGGCCATCTCTGACCACTACTTCATCTCCTTCACCACCTCCACCCCCCTCCCCACCTCCACCAGACCCACCACCATCTTCTACCGCCCTTGGAAGAAGTTACCCCCACAATCCCTAACCGATGCCTTGGAGTCCTCTGAACTCCTCTCCCTCTGGCCTTCAACCCTCACCGACCCCTCTTCTCCTCTCTCCCTCCTCCACAATACCCTCTCCTCCACACTCGATACTCTTGCCCCCATCACTTCCCGCACTGTCTCCTACTCCCGCTCCTCCCCCTGGTACACCACCCACCTCCGCTCACTGAAAAGCCAGGTGCGGGCTGCTGAACGCACCTGTGTCAAATCTGGCCTAACGGTCCACCGACAAATCTGGCTGGACCTCCTCAAAATTTACCGCTCCACTCTAGCCTCGGCCAAGTCGTCCTTCTACTCCAGGATAATCCTGGAGGCGAAGAACAACCCCAGGCTACTGTTTTCCACCACAACCCGACTCCTCCGTCCCCCCGCCACCCCGCGCAGGTCAGCTCCTCCAACCTTCACTGCGAGGAGATGCTGGATTTCCTTGAATCCAAGATCAAGGGAATCCGCTCCGCGGTCACTTCCCCTCCAACTTCCACCCACCACCCACCCCTTCCCTCCCACACTCCGACTCCTACCCATCCTCCCCTACACACCTTCGTACCCGTTTCCCCACCCTCTGTCACTGAACTCATCCTATCCCTAAAACCAACCACCTGCTCCCTTGACCCCATCCCCACTCCACTCCTTATCTCCCAGCTCCACTTTCTTGCCCCACATATCACTGACATCATCAACCTGTCCCTCTCCTCTGGCTCTGTCCCCATTCCATTAAAAACTGCCATCATCACGCCCACCCTGAAAAAACCCTCCCTTGATGCGTCGCAGCTATCAAGCTACCGGCCCATCTCCAACCTCCCCTTTCTCTCCAAGGTCTTGGAAAGAGTTGTCGCCTCCCAACTGCGCTCTTTCCTTTCCACCCATTCTCTTTTTGAACCCCTTCAGTCAGGTTTCCGTGCTGCCCATAGCACAGAAACTGCCCTGGTCAAGGTCACCAATGATATCCTGACCATCTGTGACCAGGGCTCCCTCTGTCTCCTCGTCCTCCTCGACCTATCGGCAGCATTCGATACGGTCGACCACGCTATCCTACTCCACCGCTTGTCCTCCCACCTCAACCTTCAAGGCACTGTCCTTGAATGGTTTAGGTCGTACCTTTCTCACCGTCTTCACTTTGTCTCAACGAATGGCTTCTCCTCCACCCCCCGTACTGTCTCATGTGGTGTCCCTCAGGGCTCTGTCCTCGGTCCCCTCCTCTTCACCCTCTATATGCTCCCCCTCGGTGACATCATCCGCAGACATGGAGTTAACTTCCACATGTATGCGGATGACACCCAACTCTACCTTTCCTCCTCTACTCTCAACTCCACGACCACCGATGTCCTGACAGCCTGCCTGTCCGACATCGAGTCCTGGACGAGAGACAACTTTCTTCAGCTCAACGTGCGAAAAACCGAGGCCCTCCTGATTGGCTCACGTCAGCGCCTCCGCACCTCAGGCGCTGACACCATCAGCATCCAAGGCTGCACTCTCCACCTCTCAAAGCCAGTCAGGAACCTCGGCGTTTTGTTCGACCCTGAGCTGTCCTTTCTCCCTCACATCCGCACCACAACTGGCACCGCCTTCCATCACCTCCGGAACATCGCCAGACTACGGCACTACCTCACCCCTCACGCTGCTGAAACCCTGGTCCACGCCTTTGTCACCTCAAGGCTGGACTATGGGAACTCTCTCCTCGCCGGCCTTCCCGCCACCTCCCTCCACAAGCTGCAGGTCATTCAGAACTCTGCAGCTCGTGTACTGTCCCGCACCAGGCTTCGCGACCACATCACTCCCACCCTCGCTCGCCTCCACTGGCTCCCCATCCCCCAGAGGATTGATTTCAAGATCCTCATCCTCACCTACAAGGCCATTCACGGCCTTGCTCCCTCCTACCTCTCCAACCTACTATCCCCCTACCTACCTGCCCGTACCCTCCGTTCCTCTGGCTCCGGTCTGCTCCACGTCCCCCGCCCCAACCGCCCTACCATCGGTGGTCGGGCCTTCAGCCTCTCAGCCCCGAGGCTCTGGAACTCTATCCCCCAGTGCCTTCGCCGCTTCCTCCCTTTCCTCCTTCAAGGCCGGTCTCAAGACCTTTCTCTTTGACCGTGCCTTCAGCTCCCCTCTCGACTCTCTACCCCCTCCTCGCTCCCTCCCTTCCCTCCCCTCACCCTGACCATTTCCCCCCTCCTTGCTCCCTCCCTTCCCTCCCCTCACCCTGACCATTTCCCCCCTGCTCCGGTCATGACCCAACTGTGCAGCGCCTTGGGACGTCCTCCCGACGTGAAAGGCGCTTTATAAATGGAATCTTGTTGTTGTTGTTGTTGTTGTAGGTAAACAGAAGTGTGTGAAGTAAGCAAACTTTCCCGATGTTTCACCCTGCCCTGGAATCAAACCCAGGTCCTCTCCCTTACAAGGCCAGTGCTCTAACCACTGAAGACTCCACTTAATTACAAAAATAACATTTTGAATATGTGCATAAAAACCTCAACTCACCTGTAAAAAAGACCTCACAAAAGTAATAAATATTTGGCATTTAATGCATTAAACGTTAAAAGCAATTGCAGAGGAACTGCTTAATTAAAACTAAATTTAAGAATTTTTAAAATTCCGAAATGTTAAAACATTTTATGGTTTCAAGGCTAGGATAGCAGGATATTTCAGGCCACATAGTTACTATAGCAACACATTACTTAGCGATGCCAGCACAACACTGACCACATTGTTCATTGTGCTGTGCGCAAAATTGGATGCCGTGTTTGCCAATAAATGAGTCACTACACTCTGCTACAAGTCCTGTGATACCCTTCGAGATGCATTTCAGACATGAAGGGCACTATATCAAATGCAAATATTTTTATCATTACGTAGAGTCCTATAGCTCAGTGATTAGAGCACTCGCTTTGCAAGTGAGAGACCTGGGTTCAATTCCTGGCAGGGTCTTGGACAAGTTTCCTTACTCCACACGCCTAATAATAGTCCCTCAAGAAAAAAACTAATAATAAATTCAATCCATGACTGTTTATGGGTCACTGCCTGTGTGCAATTGGCTGCTGCATTTCACCCACAAATAGACAGTCAATTCACTTTACAGTCTATTCTGTGAAGCGTTTTGAGATGTCTAGAAGACGTGAAAAGCGCTATATCAAATGCAAGGATTATTATTATTATTGATACGTTATAAAAAATGAAAATTGTTAAGGAAAAATATCAAAAATTTCATTAGGATTTAAATAAATGCCTAAATAACAAAGGACTTTGAATGGTTAATAAGCGCCTTAGAGGAGTCCTGCAGCTCAATGGTTGGAGCACTCGCCTCACAGACGAGAGGACCTGGGCTCGATTCCCTGCAGGGAGAAACGTTGGGCAAGTTTTCTTTGTCCACATGTCTCTGTTTACCTAGCTTTAAGTAGAAACCCGGTTGTTCGTCAATTGGTGGATTGCTTTTCCGGGGGTAATAATTCCTTCAAAATAAATAAAAATAATTTGGTCACTCAATCCACAACTGTTTGTGGGACACTGCTGTGCGTAATTGGCTGTCGCATTTCACCCACAAATATACAGTGAATTTACTTTACAATATATTCTGTGAAGTGCTTTGAAATGTCTTGAAGACGTGATAAGACGCTATATCAAATGCAAGGATTATTATTATTATATCCCCCTTCTACTCCCCCTGTGCCGAAGGAAAATTGCAGATTGTTGGATTGAACTGGTGGTTAATTAGCTCCCTGATTAAGTTTAAAGAATAATAATCTTTACATTTGATATGTCTTAAGGTCATAAGGACATCCCAAAGTCATTTACAGTCATTTATTATAAAGTGTAGGTGAATGTGGCCGCCAATTTGCACATAGCAATATCCTACAAACAGCCATGAAGTGAATGATCAAATTTTAGCCTGGACACCAGGAAAAACTCCCTTCTCCTTTGAAATAGCTTCAAATGGCACCTATTTGAAAAGAGAAGGGAGTTTCTACTGGCGTCATGGCCAACAATCTCACAGATAAAAAATGGTCATCCTTCACTTAATGATTGTTTGTGGGGCATTGATGTATATAGATTGGCTGTTGTTTTCACCTACAAATACACATTAATTGCACTTTATAGATCACAATTTTTCATCCCATCATTCTTGCACTTGGCACTTAGTAGGGGATTCAGGAAATAAAATTAACTTTTCATTAATATCTTAGCTCATTTGCTCATTATAGAAAATGGTGATAGTACAGTAGATTAGACTATAATTGAACACTCCTATGAACTACCCGACAGATACCGCTGAAATCCGCATACAAATACACAAAATCTTTATTGAAATTAGGTTTTGTAGGCTGTCATTTTAAGCAGGTTTACAAATCTAAAATGAAACATTATGAATAGAAATCAAATGAATGGAAAGAGAAATGTATGAAATGAGTAGGTAATGAACATAAGGAAAGAAGAGGGGCAGGTGAGAATAGATTAATGGAGGTGCCAAATCTTTTCACTCTCTGGCACCTCCGTACCTCTCCGAGGTACCTCTTTCCTCACTCCCCAATCCACCAACCGGCACCTCTGCTCATTCATCGGAGGTTGCGCTTTCAGCCACTATGCCCTGAAACTCTGGAGCACTCTCCCTCAATCCCTCCACCTTGCCCCCTCTCTCCCCTTTATCAAGTCCCACCTCGAAACCTTCTTCTTCGACCGTGCTTACGGCCACCTCCCCCCTCCCACCGGCTTGGAGTCAGGCTTTGCCAATGTTAAGCCTCTGAGATGCTACCCTGCATGGCGAGCACTATATAAGTGCAAGTTGTTGTAATTATTCAGATCAAAAGCCCAAAGTTTTAGTAATGCTTGCTCTAGCATCTATAAAAGAGTTTGGAAGAGGGCCATTCTTACAAAGCCTCAGTGTGTGTTTTTATTCTTCAGTTTAAGATTATATGAGATTAAATTGTCACTATTGCATGGAAATACAAGATCAATGCTATAGAAAACAATGCAGTAGGGCTTGTGATTTTGAAATAATAAGACTCCTGTCCCTAACCCACCTTGGTAATAAATGCATTCTGTCACGCTATTTATATTTACACCTCCATAGCCCTACATTTTCGTTATATTATTGAAGTCACAGATAACAAAATTGATTCCATCAGCCACACAGTAATGAGGGAGTTATTAAGTGATTATTTGAAAATAATTGAGTTCCAAGAGATGTTGGAATTAATTTCTGAATTAGCTTTCAATATTAAATCATAATAAAACAATTTCATGTTTGGCTTGAGGGTATTCTGTCGTTACTGTTTTAGAAACATTATTATTGCTCATTCTATACCCAATGGAGTGAGGAAAATTGAAGCCATAGGTTCTTATAATTAAATCTGAACTACATAGAGGCAAGAGCTAAATAAAGGTTATCTGTCAAATTGTGTATTTCTTATGCTGTTTGGTTTATTATGTTTTTTTAATAATGATGGCAACCTGTTGTATTCTTGTGGCACTGATCTTGAGAATGATCAAGGTCAGTACCACAAGTATACAAATTAAATATTAACAGTGAAATCTAATTTGTAGTATTTCTTAATGGAACATAAGGTGTAAATAGGAATGAGTGGACTCAGCTACCCCAAAAGCTTGCACAAATTGGAACTTTTCTCTCTAGAGATGAGACCACTGAGAAGAGATAGAGGTATTCAGGAGGGGTGAAAGTTCAATTGCAGTATAAATGCTAGCATGGACTAGTTGGGTTAATGAAAGTATGGAAGTATTTAATAAGGCTGACTTGAATAATCTGTTTCTACTTTTTGATGAGTCCTAAATGAAGGGGCATCAATGTAAGATAGCAAATCAAATCTAAAGGGAGTTTAGGAGAATCTTCTTCATGCAGACTTTGGTGAGAATGTGGAACTCATTGCTGGAAGCTGAGGTTAAAGAAATAAAATCAACATATTTAAGATTAATGTTGATGCATACATGAGGTAGAAGTGAATGGATGTGGGTGGTGGGGGGGGGGGGGGGGGGTGGATTAGGAGGGGTGAAGGTTGCATTGGAATATAAATACTAGCATGGACTAGTTGGGCAAAATGGCCTGTTTCCATGCAGTACAGCCTGTGTAATGTTGTGTAATTTTATCAACCTTTGGGAACTCCGCTCGAGAGACAGATTGCTTCAGAGTGAGTTCCCATTGTTTGAAGTGATGTATTTTCAGTTGCCTTATTAAAGAATCCCATTAATACTGCATATTAGACCTTAGTTTTAAATGTAATATCTTTGAAGGAGAAGATAATTATCAAGCTAACTGTTGTAAAAGTGTTCATGATTAGGGGTGCTCTATGTAATTAGTTTTTTGTGAGGGATTGACTGAGAAATCTGAGACTTCTTCCATTACAAGATTTCTTCAATAGACTTCAAGGCATTTCCATTTGTTTGACCAAAGAGTAAAGCATAAAATGATATAAGCCATAAGAGTTAGTTGAATCTATAAAATGTTAACATGGGTTTAAAAGCAACCAGTCCTATCTCCTGGAATTCCTGGAATCCAGATCTAGAATACCAGATCTCTTATTCTTTCAGCAAGTAACTGAAGATCATAAGATTGGTTTGAATGAAGAAGGCCTTTCAGCCCACCTGATCCAATCCCTCCAGAATACCCACCCTACTGTTATCCCATCACAGCATCAAGCTGTTTTTTAAATGAGTCTAGTCTCCTGGCCTCAACATCCCTCTATCCCCTGACAAACTGTTCCAGTTAATTATCCTCTGGGTAAAGTAAAACATCTTGGTATCTGTCCTAAAATTGCCTTTTGCAACTCTAAACCTATGCGCTCTTATTCTCTGTTTACTTTTTCTAATCCCATTTAAAATTTTGGACACCACCATGATATCCCCTCTGAGTTGTCTTCCCTCAACACTGAAGAGCCCTAGCTTATCTAATCATTGCACAAGGCTCATTCCTCTAACACTAGGAGTCCCTTGTGTTTGCCTTTCTCAAAGGGAAAGCAATGTTAATTTTCTTTCCTTTCTGTGCGTATTGGTTAGCACACTCACCTCGCAAGCGAGAGGATCTGGGTTTGTTTCCTGGGCAGGGCAGGTCGAACTGTTAGGTAAATTTTCTTACTCCACATGCCTCTTTTTACCTAGCAGTAAGTAGGAACCTGGTTGCTTGTCGATTGGTGGATCACTTTCCAGGGGTAATAATCCATCCAAAAATAAATTAATTAATTACGACTATTTGTGGGACACTGCTGTGTGTCAATCCATATATCTATTTACCATATATTCTGTGAAACGCTTTGAGACATCTTAACAACCTGATAAGGCGCTATATCAAATGGAAGGATTATTATTATTGTTGCTCTCTTCTGCACTATCTCTAAGGCCTGAGCACCCTTTTTGTCGAAGTGACCAGAAATGTATGCAGTACTCCAGGTCAACTAAGCTTTATTCAGTAGAGATACATTTCTTTGATTTCAGAAGGCATTTGATAAAGTTTCACAGATGGGTCTTTTCATGGAAAATCAGCCAGTTGAAGGTATGCTCTTCTTTCCCTACTGTTCAAACTGTTCATGAACCAGGAGGACGTCTCAAAGAGCTTCACTTTTACTGTAAAGTGTGGAACTTTGTATTTTGCAGTATGAATGAATGTGTATGAATGACATGCCAGGGATGGCTATAATCTTGTACATCTGTAAAGGTCTCTGCTGCTTATCAATCAAAATCATATTGAATTGAAATAATAGATTAACGTACTTTGAAGAAAAGTCGGCATGCGATTAAAAAGTACTGTCAGAGCAAGATGTTGCTGTTTTACTAACATATTGTGTGTTGCAAGCTGTC
This sequence comes from Callorhinchus milii, assembly GCF_018977255.1. Classification (NCBI taxonomy): domain Eukaryota; kingdom Metazoa; phylum Chordata; class Chondrichthyes; order Chimaeriformes; family Callorhinchidae; genus Callorhinchus; species Callorhinchus milii. Next base: position 91,354,825 of record NW_024704743.1, read on the forward strand.
GTCATCTGTTACCTGAAGAGACAATTTCCGTTGGTGTCAGTACAGTGAGGTAGGAGAGATTCACCAGCACATAAAACACAGATACACTGGGCACGGATGTTAATATGCAGCGTGGAATATTCTTGGCTGGACTTTTCAGCTCCTCTGAAAAACAGAGTGAAGAAAGTACAAGTATCCAACTCTTTCCTGCGACGAGATAATTTTTGCTATTAAACAGCCAGAGAGCAATCCTCTGGAACACTTTCACTTTACAAACATCCAACAAGTACAATCACATTTTTAGGATTCAAAGGCAGGTGTTTATTCCCTCAGTGCTAGTAAACGTACTGTTCTTTACCCCAAAGGTCTGTAAATGGCATTTCAATCTGCGGGCATTTAATTTTCAATTGTACGGTTGTACAATTGAAAGTCCTATGAACAAACAGAATAGAAAACAACCGCCATAGTTGTTAAGTGCTCCCCTCACTGCTGCGAGTGGACTGTGAAATCCTTGGAAATGGAAACATGCGGATTGCCTCGTGCAATACACAAAGATTGGTTCCAATTTATAAAGAGTCTTTTTCATATCAGACCTGCTGAGCAAACGCACACCGCCTGGGTGAGTGACTACATATACTGCACAGTACAATAGCTGTCAGTGAATGTGAAGGAAGCTTTTAGCATACCTGCTTTATGCCTCTGGAGAAGGCTCCACATGTAGCCTTATTTCTATAATACTAGCAATGTCAGTGTTTCCACAGCCTGAATCAAACCATAATTTGAAATGCATATCGCCTTTGCTATTACATTTTTCTAAAGCATTGGAACTTCTCCTACAATACAATCCCACCTGATAATAATCCCTCAAGAATTAAAATGAAATAAAATAATAATTTGGTCACTCAATCCACGACTGTTGGTGGGACAAATTGCAGTTTCTCCTATGTTTGCCTCATCTCTATTTGTTTCTTCTGATGCATTTGTATTTCTTTCTTTTCCCTGTGTTTTATCTTTTTTTTCCTCAGTGTCATGCTGCTCCCATCAATATTCTGTGTGATCACCCACTGACTGCTTTTAATCAAAGAGTGTTTGTAAACATATTCAAACACCAACTTTAAAATGTTAATTTTTTTTGCATTGAGTTTAAATAGCAACAAATGTGTTTCTCCAGATTTTTTTTTTGCTCTGTGGGTGGAAGTCACGCTCTGGGATTGAGGTTTTTGTAATCTGAGACATTTCGTGTTCAGACCTCAGAGGGAGTCTGACATCTCATGAGGGAGGTAAGAAGAAACACTTTAATGTGGACAGTTATTATTACGAGATGAACAACAACAACAAAATTACATCTGTATAGCGCCTTTCACGTGGGAGGACGTCCCAAGGCGCTGGACAGACAGAATTTCGGAACCAAGCTGGGGGTCGGGATCGGGGTGGGTGGAGGGCAGTGGGGGGAAGTAGGGAGATCGAAACCATGTCGAAGAGGAGGGTCTTGAGATGGGTCTTGAAAGAGGCAAGGGAGGGGGCGAGGCGGAGGGACTGCTGGATGGAGTTCCAGAGGGTGGGGGCAGAGTGGCAGAAGGCCAATCTGCCAATAGTGGGGCAAGCAAGGTGGGGGACGTGAAGCAGGCCGGAGCCCGATGAGTGGAGGGAGTGAGCAGGATGGTAGCGGGTTAGGAGGTCGTAGAGGTAGGGGGAAGCAAGACCAAGGAGGGTTTGAAGGTGAGGACCAGGATCTTGAACTGTATCCTCTGTGTGATGGGAAGCCAGTGGAGTTGGGAGAGGATGGGTGTAATAGGGTCGCAGAGCCTGGTGCGGGAGAGGACATTGGCTGCAGCGTTCTGGGTGATCTGCAGCCTATGGAGGGAGGAGTTAGGAAGGCCTACAAGCAGGAGTTTGCATAGTCGAGCCTCAATGTAATGAAAGCGTGTAAAAGGGTATAGGCAGCCTGTGGTGTGAGACAGTGGCGGAGCTGGGTGACGTTGCGTAGGTGGGGCAAGGCAGAGCGGGTCATGACGCAGATGTGGGGTAGAAACGATAGTTGAGGGTCAATGGTTTATGCTTTATGGATATTGGAGTTGGGAGCATATCAGCAGTTAAAATAGAACTGGGATTGTTTTTGGTCAGCCGGGTGTCAGACACATGCTAAAACCATCACCATACTTAAGAGTATCCGAACCAAACTGAAAGTTCCACACATGGAAATTTCCCTGTGTCTCGCCTGGAGGGATGCACCCTGCTTACCTAACAGTGCTATATATATGTAAATTTCTATTGTATTGTAGTATTAGTTGCAGATTGATTTATTTGTTGGAATGGAATGAATATTCTCTCTCTGAGAGACGCATCCTGTTTACCTAATTGCAGAGAGTATTAGGTGCAGGTTGGTAGGAGTTAAGGCATGGGGGCCCTAGAGTGTACTTTAAGGTAAAGCTGGAGCCTAACCAGCTAAAACTTCATAGCACTGTCTGGCAAAATTGACACTGCTTGTAGAGCTAGGACCACCCTGCCCAATAGGACTTTGGAAGGTAAATAATAACTGAGTGAGAATCATCCCATTTCAATATAATTGCTGGTCTTCAAACAATGTTTTTATGAAGATCTTTCTTTCCTTCAATGATCATTTAAAAAAAATGTATTTGAAACTTTTTATGTTTCACTGTCACTTGCTCGGTAGCCATTAAATCGAAATCAAACACAATAGGAAACCATTTGACCTAATGTATTCATTTTAGGGTTTGCTCCTCGCACAATGACCTCAATTCCCTGCTGTTTCTCTGTGTTTTCCAATATCCACTGTATGATTGTGCTTACTAATTCCCCTTTAAATGCCCCAATTGCCTCTGCTCTCTAACAGCCAATCAATAGAAATATTTGCCAATAAATGTGCTCTGAAAGATTCAATGAAACGTTCACATATTTCCTGTCTGTGTTTCAGATCCTGTTGTTATTTTGTCATTAGAATTGTATGTAATGATTGCCAGCTTCTTTGTTCTTCCTATTAGTTTACTGTCAGCAAGCTCAGTCTTTTTGTTAAAGCTAAATTAATTCTCACAGTTTTTAATGATCATGGATTCTTTGCTTCAATGCTTTGGTTTGGAAAAGACAAGGTCACTGCGAAAGTTTACTTCTGCTATTTCCCAGTATGAAAACACTGGCATAGCTATTCATTGATTGGATATGAGGTCTTTTGTGGGCAAATAAAATAAACATTGCTTATCCCATTTGAATATAATCGCTATTCTTAATATTGTATTCAACAATTTGCCAAATTCTCAAACGCTCTGAAACTCTATATAGAGTACATCTAGGCCCATGTAGAATTTCTTCCCAATACTGGCTGTTATTTATTGGTTGCGCAATATGATCTTCAGAAATACTGGAATGACTCATTTCAGTTAACATTTTCAAATTTCTAGCTTTGAGTATGAAGCTCATACATTCGCTCAACTTTCAAAGCAAAATACTTGCTTCAAACCACAGGCAGCTTCTACAAGGTGACCAAAAATCATATTTTTCAGCTACCCTATTATCTAAAAAAAATCATAATTTTTTTAAGACTTATTAGGTATTGTAATGCTATCACAACTTTTTGGTCATCTTGTATTATTAAAATCACTTGGAGGCAGTTCAGTTTAAGAAGCATTTTTTTTAGTCTAAGGATATGATTGTTTAATAAAATAATTCCTCAGTCAATTACAATTCTTCCCTTACCTGAAAGATAATTGACTGTATTCCAGCCTCCATAGGCCCAGAGTCCTTGATAAAAGGCTTCTCCAATCTGAGACACACTGGGAATGTCTCCACTGAAAGCGTTGGTCAGGTTCTCTGTTCTTCCCATTGCAATAAGAACTACTCCTGCAAGGCTGATGATAGTCAGTGCCAGTATTTTTAACACTGTGAATATGTTCTGTACCCTCGTGGCCCACCTTACACTCAGGCAGTTCAAGATACCCAGGACCAGGATTGTAGTTGCTGCCAGAGTCTTCTTGACTTGTTCAGGAGGTGGACAGCCAGAATAGAAAGGTTGGACAACATATTCAGCAAAGGTCAAGGCTTTGGCGGCAGAAGTTGCTGGTCTGGTAAAGATGACCATTGTCCAAGCAGAAAGATAAGCAGGAATAGAGCCTAACGCTCTCTTCAAATAAAAATATTCCCCTCCAGATGAAGGCAATGCTGCCCCTAATTCAGCATAACACAGGGCACCCAGTGTGGAGAGGATTCCACACCCCAACCATATCATTAATGCCACTCCAACATTCAACTGGGAATATCTCAGGACCCCTCCCGGAGAAACAAAGATTCCAGATCCTATAATTGTACCTGTTATAAAATTAACTCCACTGAAATACCCAATTGTCCGCTTAAGATGTACTTCTCCATGCCTGTTGTCAATTTCCTTTACTTCATTGCTGTTGACTTCTATAGTTTGCTGTTGCTCCATTTCTTGTCACATCTCAATTCCACTGAAAAATTGCAGCATCACGATCCGCATTCAGGAACACAATGTTCTCAGCTTTGAACTTGTACCAGGATGAAAATATTCATGTTGAACTGCATCCAACCTGTGCTATTGTGGCTTAATCTCCCTGCACTTTGCTCCATTACGTTAATAGTTTATAAACTACTGAAAGCCAAGGTCTGTTGAAATCCATTCCAAATTTCAGATAGGAAAGATATGCGCTATTGAAGCTTTTCCTCACAAATAAACCAGACAGCTGTAATAGGAAGGTTTCATGGAACACTGGCCTCCTTTGTCAAATTGTTTATGGTATTGATCTTTTTATTCGTTAAAAACTGTTTTCTTTCACTGATTCTCACATCCACCTAATAGCTGCATCATTTGGTTTGCTCACAAACTACAGTGTCATCAAGCTTTACAGTACATCCTGTGAATTGATTCCTCCCAACGTCAAAGGTGCCATACAAAATGTAAGCATGATTACTATTATTACTGAATTGCCTTAACATAGAAGTGGATAGAAGGCAGATTTGTTCTGAATTTACCCCCCTTCAATCGCAGGCTGTGTTCTCTGGTTCTACTATTCCATACAAGATAACACATCTTATCATGGTTTACATTATTCAGTCCGGTCAGAATCTTAAAGACCATAATTATATCAACAACAACAACAACAGCAAAATTACATTTGTATAGCACCTTTCACGTCGGGAGGAAGTCCCAAGATGCTGGACAGACAGAGTTTCGGACCCGAGCTGAAGATCGGGATGGGGAAGTGGAGGAGGGCAGGGGGGGAAGCAGGGAGATCGAAAGCACGGTCAAAGAGGATGGTCTTGAGGTGGGTCTTGAAGGTGGTGAGGGAGGGGTCGAGATGGAGGGACTGTGGGATGGAGTTCCAGAAGCCCTCAACCTCCTCTTCTCTAGCGTGAGCATGCCCAGTTTATCTAATCGCTCTTCATAGTCCAGTCCAGTCCCTCCTTAAATTGATTAATGCCCAGAAGGAGGCCTCATAACAACAACAACTTTGATTTATATAGCGCCCTCCACGGCAGATGGCGTCTCAGAGTGCTTCACAGTGACGGATCCCGGGGCTGAGCCAGGGGGAGGGGGAGGAAGGTGACCAAAGGCGCGATCGAAAAGAAAGGTCTTCAGCAGAGACCTGAAAATAGGAAGACAGAAATCAAACAGCAGAAACGTGAAATGTGAAGTGACTCTTTCACACTTTGTTTTTTCCATGAACAATGTTGACTTTTGTCCCTTTCTCCAGATTGAAGCAATGGTTGGATATTTTCATGTTACTATATGAAAAAAAGATTTTTAGCAATGTTTAAGAAGCTGAACGACTTGAATATTCATAAACTGTCAGAAATTCATCCAAGAACACTTAAGGAAATGAGGATTTTCCTGAAGGCTTGACAGAAATGTTTGCAACCCATTAAATACAAGGTTAATGTCAGAAAAGATTGCTCTAATTTTTAAACACTGATTCTGGCAATTACAGGCCTTTTAACATCCAGAGCGAGCAAAGTCTTAAAGTTCTACAAATTAAGTGATTCAAAAGCATTTAAATGAAAAAGCAATAATTCCGAGCCTACATAGATTCTGAAAAGGTCACGTCTAACAAAATTATTGGAATTCTTTGAGGATGTAAAGAATTAGTGGTTGAAGGAGAGTGATGGATATTACTTTTCTTGACTTTCAGATGTCATTTGATAAGCTGTCCCAAATTCAGTGTCTATTGTGTCTATAGTAAAGGATTCAGCAGCTTCAGTATAAGGTTCTTCAGCAGCTGAGACTGTGAAAGAAGTGATGTCAATGGACTTTTGGTGTTGCAAATGACTGGAGAATTCAAACTTCAAAGCCATGATGGGATCGACTTATTGCATTCAGAAAATACTTTCCTTTGAATTCTCTTTCTGCAGATTTTCCCTGACTCAGCCAGCCTGACATTTCCTGTTTCATTTCCATCCTATTGTCAACATTTTTCAAAACTTTGAGCAACAAGTTTCTTGTATAATAATAATCCTTGCATTTGATATAGCGCTTTTCATGTCGGGAGGACGTCCCAAAGCGCTTCACCGAACACACTGTTGTTGTTGTTGCTGAATGGTGAAAATCGGAGTACTATTTTTGTTTAATTCCATGCACAATGACAGTCTTTTAAAGGTTGTTTCAATGTGATGTACTGGTGCATTTATCTGGTACTTCTTGATGACGTGTGAAGCATTTACAACCTAATATATTATAAAGTAGAAGCATTTATTGTGTGATACTGTGTAATATATTGATAAATGAGTGGATTCAATGCAATATACTGATATAATTACTGACTGATCCAGTGTAAAGTTTTGTAGTAATTACAGGTTGCTACAGTGCCTATGTATTTATTTGCTGATTCAGCTTAAAATACGAAGAGCTGGAAGTACTTATTAATTAATCTATAGGTGGATTTAGTGCATTGATATATTTAGCCTTTGATGCAGTGTAAAATGCTAATACATTGGTAGGCTGATACAGTTGTAAAGCATTAGCCTTATGGGGATCTGATCTCTCAATTGATATGTAAATAGCCCAGCATCCTGTTTGCCATGTTTGTTGCTGCCTCATACTGTTTTGGTGAGTGATGAGTCAATTAACGCCCTTCGAATTTACATACTGTATTGCAGCAAAATGCCAACAAAATTCTAGCAATTCACCCTAAAACATTAAGCATAAACTCTGCATTAGGATACGATAATTGGCCGCGGTAATTCTTTCTCAGTAAGGAAAATATCAACCAAGGTTCCTGCTACTACTTATTAAGTATCTCTTTAACTCTTTCCCAAGTTGTTAATGCCAGCACTAATTTAAGGAATGCGTTAAGGAGCACCTCAAATTTTATCCCATCCAAATTTATTTTTATTTAGAATGCTTGTTGTACAAACGAATACTTCTGATAGATAAATAGCATTATTCTACATGTATGCCCTGGCATTGTATATTCTGTATGTGATATGTTGGATTCTGTTATTAATGTGTTAAATAATATCTCAAATTATGAAAGCATATGAATGCTTGGCTGGAGAAATGGTCCAGAAAAGAGGGCCTCAGGTTTCTGGATCAGTAACAGAGACTTGGCTCAAGCAAGGACAGGAATGGGAGCTGTATATTCCTGGCTATAATGTATTCAGGAGGGATAGGGAAGGAAAAAAAGGAGGGGTTGTGGCAATGTTAACCAAGGATACGGTTATAGCTGTGGAAAGGGTCGAGGTGCTGGAGGGCCCCAAAACGGAATCTATCTGGTTAGAATTAAGGAACAAAAAAGGAGCTGTTACGCTGGTAGGGGTATACTATAGACCACCAAATAGTGGGAAGGAAATAGATGAGCAGATCTGCAAGCAGATCTCAGACAGATGCAAGGCCAATAGAGTGTGATAATGGGGGACTTTAATTATCCCAACATAGACTGGTAAAGCAACAGCGCAAAGGGCAAGGAGGGGTAAATATTCCTAAAATGCATAGACAACTTTCTTGATTAGTATGTTTCCAGTCCAACGAGGAAGGAAGCAGTGCTGGATCTAGTTCTGGGCGATGAAGTAGGGCAAGTGGAGCAGGTTTCAGTGGGAGAGCATCTGGGCAATAGTGATCACAACATCATTAGATTCAGAGTCCATATGGAAAGGGCAAGGAACCATCTAAGGTGAAGATACTCAACTGGAAGAGGGTAAATTTCAGTTGGGACCTCGCCAAGGTGGACTGGAAAGAAAGATTGGCAGGTAAAACAACTAAAGAGCAGTGGGAAGTCTTCAAGGATGAGATAGCTCGGGGACAGAATAAATACATTCCCACAAAAGGGAAAAGTGGGGCATCCAAACCTCTCTGGATGACAAAGGTGATTGTATCCAGAATGAAGCAGAAAAAGGAGGCGTATGACAAATGTCAAACCCAAGATACAAAAGACAACCAAATAGAATATAGGAAGTGCAGAAGAGAACTGAAAAAGGAATTAAGAGGGGCAAAACGATTATACGAAAAAAGGTTAGCGGGTAACATTAAAGGGAATTCTAAAATATTTTACAAACATATCAAGAAACAAAGGTTAGTCAAAGGTAGGGTGGTGCCAATTAAGGACCAAGGGGAAATCTTATTGTGGAGGCAGAGGGCATGGCTCATGTACTGAATGAGTACTTTGCATCTGTCTTCACAAAAGAATTGGATGCACCAAATGCCACAGTATCAGAGGAGAGGGTAGAGGAAATGGATAGGATAAGTATAAACAGAGAGGCAGTTCTGAAAAGGTTGACTGGGCTGAAGGTAAATAAGTCGCCCAGTCCGGACGGGATGCAACCAAGGTTACTATGGAGGCAAGGGTACAAATAGCGGAGGCTTTGGCTACAATTTTTCAATCTTCATTGGACACAGGGGTGGTGCCAGAGGATTGGAGAGTGGCCAATGTGACTCCCCTGTACAAAAAGGGACAGAAGGATAGCTGGGAGCTACAGGCCAGTCAGCCTAACATCAGTAGTGGGAAACTCCTGGAGACTATAATCCGTGACAGAATAAATCTTCACTTAGAAGAACATGGGTAATAGACCTAATAGAGGTCTTCAAAATCATGAGGGGATTTGATAGGTTAGAAAGGAAAAATTGTTTCCACTGGTGGGTGTGTCGGTGACTCGAGGTCACAGATTCAAAATAGTCTCTAAAAGAAGCAGAGGGGAGGTGAGAAGAAATTTTTTCACGCAGTGAGTTGTTTGAATCTGGAGCGCATCGCCTGAAAGCGTGGTCGAGGCCGATTCGATAACAACTTTTAAAAACGCGGTGGACGGGTATTTGAGGAGGACGGGTTTTGCAGGGTTATGGGGAAAGGCCTGGGGAGTGGGATTGACATTACACTGCTCTTTTCAAAGAGCCGGCACAGACTCGATGGGCCGAAGGGCCTCTTTTTGTGCTGTACGATTCTATGATTCCATGAATCTATGATTCTATGATTCTATATTTGCGATGTTTATACTTTTGAGAGATAATCAATCTCACAAGCTATGAGGGGAGCTGGTTGCGACCAGCTTCGCAGAAGATCCTTTCTCAAGGACGAGAAACAAAAGACTGTTTATAAACAACAAACTGTTTTCATTCCTTATCAGTCATTTTCTCATGGAAAAATGATCTGCAGCTGTTTTAACGTGGAAGAGAGCTGTGATGCATTTTTTTTACAACGGAACCATCTTGCAAAAGACAATAGGTGAAAGGTCAACTAACCAACTGTATAAACGGAGATTGATTCGAAAAGAGAATCAGGAGAAAGAATTGGGAAGAAAAAATAAAGAAATTGAAACTGGGAGTCGAGAACCATATTCCAGCATCTAAAGAAGGAAGATCAAGACTACGATTTAAACAACAGTACAGCAATGCCTGGATACCTTGTGGATGATCGAACTGGGAACCGTACAATGTTTGAATAGCCTTTGATGGACATTAAAAAGAACACATTAAAATGGACATTAAATTGGACATTGCTCCTCTATCCCTTCTGCAGCATTTGGTTTGATCAACTTAAATCGTTGTGAACTATACGTGGACATGTAAGCATTATTGGGATGTATGCTTTTAATTACTTAGAACCATTATTAATCTGAATTAATAAACCTTGATTAATTGTACAACATTTGTGTCAGTCCTTATTTCACCACCGGGTCACAAATTTAACTAACCCTTACAAAATCCTTGCTTCAAAATAACAAATATGGGTGGCGTGGGGGGGGGGGGATGGGAGAAAACACATCAGTTAAATGCCGTGGTTTATTGTTAAACAATGTGATTGCCATTTGTGTCAGTCCTTATTTCACTGCAAGGTCACAAATTTAACAAACCCTTACATATAGTCAACGTGCAGGGCTGGTTTTCGTTCTTTGTACCTTAAGTTACATTATTTTATGCTTTAATTCCAGTAATAAGGTATGATACATGAACTTCTCTTCACATCCTTTTATTTTGTTCTCTGTCCTCAACAATACAAAAGTTCAGATTTAAAAATTGAGGGATTTGACCTGAGAGCTTTTGATCTGAGGAACAATGACGCAGTCATCACTATTGAAACATCTTATTTGCCTTTTGAAATGCCTGATGCCAATATAACACTCACTTGCAATGACCATAAAATGATCTCAATATAGTTTTTAATACAACAAATGTTTATCAGCTAAACATTCATACATTTTATACACAAACGTATCGAAACTTAAATCACAGGAGGTGAAGGTGTCCACATCAGTGACTGTTAAACAGTTACAAGAATTTGTAAAGAAATGTTCAGTGATTTATTAGAAAAGCCAGTGGAAACACTTGCCTTCAGACAGAACCTACACAGGAGCCAGTCACAGGTGAAAGCACTTTATATTCATGCAAATGCATACAGTATGAACTAAAATGTTGCAGGCCTTTTATATGAATCTTGGGAGCTCCATTTCTGAGGTAGATCTGGAGAAACTTAAAGGCAATGCTGAGAATAGACATCAATGGCAGCTCTGTTGTAAAGCAGTAAGAGCCAATTTTGTCTGTGCTCAAAAAAGGGTGACCCAGGGCTCCCCTGCAGTGAAGCTTGTCTGTGAACCCCATTCATTGAATCTTTGTTATTTCAAAATCCTTCTTTAACACAAGAAATACTGCATTTTCTCGTTTGTTTTCCCTCATCTTTTTTCTGGCTTTAGGATTTCTCTTTCTCATTTATATTCTTGTCAATCATTTCTAACTTATTCCTTCGTTTAAAAAAATACAAACTTCTTTTTACTATTAGCATTATGTAAATTCAGTAAGATATTCTTTCCAATTTTTTACTGGCATAAATGATCTGCATTTACAATAACAATAACAAATTGTATTTATATAGTGTGTTTCACGTCGGGAGGACGTATCAAAGTTCTGGAGAGTCAAGGGTTTGCACAAGTACTGCGGGCAGGAGGGGTCGAGGGGTGATGGGAAGATAATAATAATAATCCTTACATGTGATATAGTGCCTTATGAATAAAACAGCAAATGTGACTGAAAAGAGGCTGAACAAACCCATTGCATAGCCGACAAACAACATGACAAACAACATGTGGAGTCCTGTAGCTCAGTGGTTAGAGCACTCGCTTTCCAAGCGAGAGACCTGAGTTCAATTCCAGGCAGGTCAGGGCGAAACCTTGGGCAAGTTTCCTTACTCCACACAGAGCCTAATAATAATCCCTCCAAATCCAAAAACAATAATAAATTGGTCATTTTCAATCTACGACTGTTTGTGGGACATTGCTGTGCGCAATTGGCTGCCGCGTTCGCCCACAAATATAGTCAATTCACTTTACAGTGTGTTCTGTGAAGCGCTTTGGGACGTCCTCCTGACGTGAAAAGCGCTATATCAAATGCAAGGATTATTATTATTATTATTATGACTTGGAAGATAATTTAGGTGCCCATGACCAATTTATTAAATGTTTACTCTTAACTGTTAATAATAACCTGTGAAATTAATAGCTTATCCTACATTAATATTTCATTCCATTACTGAATGGTTAAAGTTTTATGTGTTTGGGCTTCCAAAGCATTGCATGAAATTCATAATTACCATCAGAATGTTGTACACTATTAGAAAAGCAAATATCCCTTTATCAGTTGGAACTTTATAATCCGAATTCTGCTTCTGAAACTAAGTGGATCGTTGCATCGTGACCAAGTGCTCTAATACGGAGAAGCCACAAAAATATAGCTGGTTTCTGTAATTTTCAGAAAGCATTAAAGAGTTACATATTAATTCTGGATTGAATCATGGGCTGCACAGAGATTCATAAAACGCATTATGGAAAATGCATAAAAGCTCGCCCTGAAAAGACATTGCCTATCAGCAAAAACTGACGCTGCATCTGTAGGGACCATATTCCATGAAACTTGAACAATAAAAATATCCACTTTAGGTTTGGGGCCTTTCCTATTTCTGAATGTAATCTTTGAACACAAATTAGCCAGAGATGCTTTTAGTTAATTATAAACTAAGCCCACAATGGTTTTCAGTCAGCAATGTGCTTTGAGTCGTCCTCCTGACATGAAAAGCGCTTCATAAATATAAACTACTTGTATTGTATATTGATATTTATTTACAATGTTTCAGAGGATTTTGCAATAAGATACAGTATAACCCAGTTATGAGGCACCCCTTCGAACATTGGTTTGCCTATAAACTGTGTAGCCTGTGGGCCCCTGACAAGAGGAAATTAAGTTGTTTGTGACCTGATAACCTGGAAGTTGGACAGCTTTTTGTGCGCATGCTCAGTGAATGTGGTAGTGCCGGACGATGGTTTCGCCTTGCTATGGGACAGGTTGGTATTTTATGGATCCCTACTATTGTCTTATAATGGGGTTCTAATGCATTTATGAAACCATATGTCAAAGATTACTTTGCAACAACAACCTGCACTTTTACAGTGGCATAAAGTGGGTGGGCGAATAGAACAGGAGGAGTTCACAGAGATAAGGTGGGGCGAAGGGTGGGGGCATTAGAATTCAGTCAGAATGAAGATCTTGAGTTGGATTTGCTGGGAGCTGTGGAGCCTGGTGAGGATGGACATGCAGAGTTAAACAACAATTCTAGACATGCCGAAATTTTAACCTGGACAAAGTTCTAAGAATATGGCCACTGGATTCTCTCACTATTCCTTATTAATGCAAGCACATAGTTTTAATTCACTGGCTAATTTAACATCATCTACATTTCTCATTCAATAAACAAAAGTGAAAATTAGGCTTGGTTTACCCATGATCATTCAGATCATGCAGTTAGTCTAACACATCTAACGTTGAGACCACATTACAACTTCGAACATCACTCAACTGTGAATTCAAGGTTCGCTCATCAGTGAACATGCTGATATCAAAATAACTTTGTCCCATTACTATACGAGTATATTCGCTGTTCAGTTTCCTTGACAAAGACATGTTAAATTATCATAGGCTACATGTAAAAGAGGCACATGTACCATTGTCACATTTAAAATACCGAGAAAGTGGGGTTCAAAAAATGCTCCTCAGCAAAGCGCCAAAGTTATTTACATCTCACTGAGTAAATTGAGCCCAGAGCAACAACCCCCTAAGTGTCATGCACACTGACTCATCAACTGGAGAAATCTGGGTTGAAAGCCAAGGTCTCATGAGTTGACGTGCAGGGGTGGGGGATTCCCTGCTGAAGAGGCACTCTATATTGGCGCAGTATTTTCTTCAGCAGTAATGCTTTCCCCAGGAGTGCTTTTTCAACCCCACTACTGTTTTAAAAAATTCCTCCACGGTGATGGCATTTGAAACCCAACAAGCATACAAACTGGATAAAATTTAAATTCCTCGAAGGTTTTATTCCTTCCAGTATATGGGTCTGATCACCCACAAAGATGAAACAACGCTCACGCAACGTGAATATCAGTATCAATATTTGTTACATTGTCTTCAATTGTTGCTTAAGATGATAATTTCCTCTAGACATGAGGTCTTTCACTTCAACCAATCATCATGTCGCCTTCACACTTTCTGAGCTGCAAAACAGCAAGGAAACAAAACATTTCATTTTATTGGGTGAAACATCTTATTAAGAGTTGAAATGTACAGAAATGGAACAATTTCAATAGAATCCTGGGGCTTGGGCTTAATGTGCCATAGAATCCATAGAATTTCATACAGAAAGCAGTACAACCCATTGGGTCTGTGCTGGCTCTTTGAAAGAGCAATCTATTCAGTCCCATTTTCATGTCTTTCCCCCTAAATCTCAGCAAATTACTTCTTTTTAGATATCTATCTATTTCACTCTTGAAAGCTAATTTGGATCGTGCCTTGATCATTTTACCCAGCAAGGCAACGGAGTCCTGTAGCTCAGTAGTTAGAGCACTCGCCTTGCAAGCGAGACACTTGGGTTCAATTCCAGGCAGGGCAAAACCTTGGGCAAGTTTCCTGACTCCACACGTCTAATAATAATCTCTCCAAAACAAAACAATAATAAATTGGTCATTTTCAATCCACGACTGTTTGTGGGACACTGCTGTGCACAATTGGCTGCCAAGTTTCGCCCACAAATATACGGTCAATTCACTTTACAGTCTATTCTGTGAAGCGCTTTGAGACATCGAGAAGACGTGAAAAGCGTGATATCAAATGCAAGGATTATTACTATTATTATTATTAATTGGCTGCCGCATTTCGCCCACAAATATACGATCAATTCACTTTACAGTTTATTCTGTGAAGCGCTTTGTGACATCGAGAAGACATGAAAAGCACTATATCAAATGCAAGGATTATTATTATTATTATTATTCACATCCTAACAACTGTCTCTCTCTCTCTCTCTATAAAACAATTCTCCTAATCTCCTCCTTTCACTGGTCAGTGAAGACTTATTTGTGGGCTGAATAGTATGTGGATTTCACCTTTCTTTGCCAGCTTCCCATTTAATTGCTTGTCGGCCTTCCCAACTCTTCCCTCCTCAAGCTGCAGATCAACCAGGACTCTGCAGCTCGTATTCTCTACCACACCAGGTTCGGTAACCCTATCACCCCCACCCTCGCCCGGCTCCACTGGCTCCCCATCCCTCAGAGGCTAGAGTTCAAAATCCTCGTCCTCACCTTCAAGGCTCTCTGTGGCCTTGCTCCTTCCTATCTATGGACCTGCTAACCTGTCCATTCCCTCTGCTCAGCTGGCTCCGGCCTGCTTCAAGTCCCCTGCCCGGCCCGCAACATCATCAACGGTCGGGCCTTCAGCATCTCTGCCCCCACCTTTTGGAACTCCATCCCCCCTACCCTTTGTCTTGCTCCCTCCCTTGCCTCCTTCAAAGGAAATCTAAAGATCTTCCTCTTCAATTGCACATTCGGCCACCCTCCTACCTCTACTCTGCCTGCCCTGATCTTAATGCTTGGGTCCAAATCACTGACTATCCAGTGCCTTGGGAGGTCCTCCTGACGTGAAAGGCATGTTACAAATGTAATTTGTTGTTGTGTTGTTGCTCATTATTTTTGTGATCAAGCTGTTTCTCTGTATTTTTGACTTCCACAATTCTAATCGTGTTTCTTTCTTGATGCCAGACCTGCTATCTGGCTCATCAGCAGTACTTGAGGGGCAGACACATCTCTGGGGCAGGAACTCTTCCCACTCAGCACCTGTTAGCTCTGCCAGCCAAAGCCCAAGACGGTAGGGTGGTTCCTTGCTGGATAAGCAATGGGAAGCTTACCAGACAATGCTTTAAATGGCAAGCTATTCAGGTTTAGTTGGTTAGACTTCAGCCGTAACCCAACACATGGTGCAGGGTCCCCAAGCGGTTACTCTTGCCAACCTGAACTTAGAAGTTAGTTTAGCACAGTGTTTTCCTCTGCAGAGAGAGTATTTTTCCATTCCAGGCAAGGGAATGTCCATGTATAGGTGGGATTGGTTGAGGTATTATTCCCCTCTTGAAACATTTATTCATAGTGGAACAAAACTGGTCTGAAAACAACCCTGTAATGCTTGTACTTCAGTCATGTCCTGTCATCTTCATTCTTCAAAGTATTCATGTATTGGAATACAATGCTTTCTTTTGCTTTGCACTAGTACTCTTTAATGTTAATAACTTTCCCTATGGGATTGCAATATAAGCAACGATATTCCTTGTCACAACACGAGCATCTTTGATGAGCAGTCAGGACAAGCTAAGCTATGATTAAGTCAGTCATGTTCAGATTTAATTTACTAAAGTGAAAATCTCCTAGGGAATCTTTGAATGTTTGCCATGTAACACTGCATGGGGAAGGAGACTGATTGACTGCTCCTCAGTAAACAAGGAAACAGTAAACAATGATATAGTAATCTTAATTTAGTATAATAAATTCTCCAGTCATGAGAGTCAGGGGAGCTGTATGTAAAAATATGCATAAAGTTAGTAAATGTACCGACAAACACATTTCAAAGACAATACTTTTGTAAGGTTTGTTTCCTGAATGGGAAAAAGAGAATTTGAATAGTGTGACTGGTGGGGGTGATGTAACACACATTGTGATGTTGTGGCAGCAAGCATACTGAATGAACAGAGTGCTATAGCGTGTTGGTTAGAGCACTCGCCTCGCAAATGAGAAGACCTGGGTTCGATTGCGGGTGAGACGTTGGGCAAGTTTCCTTACTCCACACGCCTGTTTACCTCGCAGTAAGTAGGAACCCGGTTGTTTGTCGATTGACGGATCGCTTTTCTGGGGGTAATAATCCCTTCAAAAAAATCAATAATAAATTTTAAAAATAATTTGGTCACTCAATCCATTACTGTTTGTGGGACACTGCTGTGCGCAATTGACTGCCACGCTTCGCCCACAAAATATAAAGTCAATTCACTTTACAGCATATTCTGTAAAGCGCTTTGAGACATCTAGAAGATGTGAAAAGCGCTATCTCAAATGCAAGGATTATTATTATTATTAAATTCTGTGATGCACTTTGAGACATCTCGAAGATGTGAATCAGGCGTTATATCAAATGCAAAGCTTATTATTATAGGATTATTATAATGAATGTAGATGTGTATATTCCAACTAATAAGGGAAATGTTCAAGACAGGTCTGAGGGAAAGGTGGCTGTGAATGAGTGGTTGAGAACAAGAGTAGGTAATTTTTTGGCTAACAGTGACTAAAAGGCAAAAACTTGTAAAGATTTGCATAGAAAGCTATAGTGAGCACAAGCTGGTTGAGGACAAAAGTGACCGAATCATAAGAGCTGATGAAGAACATAGGTGTAGGTCATGGTACAACGTGCAAATGCCACACTCTGTCTTGTCATGAACTACTGAGGCTTGTGGAATAGCTGTTTCATTATTACATTATTACACTCTGAATTTTAGTGAATAGTTGATGGTAAAATCTTATATTGTTTGAGTGTGACTGGTGGGAGATTTATTATGATTGAACACCATAATATCACTAATAGCAGCTGAAAAATGTATTCTAGTGCTGCACTTGGACAGGATTGACCTCAGAACACAGTATCTAGTGGAGATTGATTCTGATGCCGTTCCACTTGCACCTGCTGTAGTCAAGGTACAGCCATTATTATAGTTTGAATTGTGAAGACTCATTAGCTCTGTGTTGTTTCTTTTCATCTTTCAAGATAATAAACCAAGGTCTTGTCTGCCTGTTCAGGGGGAGTTAAAGATCCCATAACACAATTTGAAAATAGAAGACTGTCCCAGGGTCCAGGTCAACAATCCCCTCAGATGAAACTGGTCATTCACTTCATGGCTGTCTGTAATCTTGCTGTGCAAAAAATAACTCTGGCGCTTGCCTACACAAAATAGTCGCTGCACATGATAGCAATTATTTGTGGAGTACTTTGGGGCATTCCGACACGGTAAATGTGCTATAAAAATGCAAATTCCTTCTTCAGATTCTTTGAAGTTCACATAATCAAGACTATGATCTGATCAGTAATACCATCCTTGGAATGGTATTCCACATTCAGAAAAGCTAAGAAAAGTAATCAGACATAAGCTATTTTACTATTGAAATGCACCAATTATAACAGACTGTTAGAAACATCAAATGATACATATACAATACATTAACTAGACAGTCCTCCATTTATGAGATATTGTCAACTGCAGCACTGAATGCAAAGATCTCCAGTGCAATCTAGTGTTAAACTGAAATTAATGTATCAGTCAGTAGTCTCCAAGCTTCAATAGCTGGAGTAACCATGTGCTGACATAGAATTCCTGCCAGTATTAGGTGAGAGATGGCCGTGCTGTGCACTGTCCACCTGAACTAGAAATTATGAGTTACATCAAGTAACACTAGCTCATTACATTTTCCACTCAGATTGTTCAGTTAATTAATATCTGAATTTCATGAAGTCGAATTTCTAGGAATTGGATTGTTCACGGTGGAGAGTAGATCATGAGTAAAAATCCATTTGCTTTCTTTGTTGCAGGAATGTGTCGGGCGTGGATTATTTGGCGTACAGAAAGCTCACGAATGGTGTCCTCCCAATTTTGGAGCACAGATATCAAAGGCTTGAAGTAACCTTAGGGTTTTAGCCTTCAGACATTGAATGGTCCTAAAATTGCATAATGCATAAGTTTGGAAAACCCAGCCTTAATTTGTGAAAGACAGCTTTGTTACAGGAACAACAGAAAAACTGGCTTTTAATTTACATTTCAATTTAAGAAATCTCCAAGGGTTTGCAGAATCTTAAATTTAAGGCAGTGGTCTTAATGCTCAGACCAGGCGAAATATTCAAGGCTGAAGTGCCATATTTTGTCTTCCCATTTCCTGAGACTCATAAAGTGGTGCAGCTAATGCAGAGGAGTAGTTGCAGCACTGATGCACAGCACTGATGCAGAATTTGAGGCTGCACTGATGGCATGACAAGAAACGCTTAGTTGTCATTCTGAACTGCAAAGAACACAACTCTGAGAAACAACAGTTTAAGAGAGTCAATAAAAAAGCCTCTCAGATGCTCCCAATGGCACTCGTGTGGCTTCTTAATGAGAATAATACAATTGTGCTGCCAGCAAGGAAGGCATCTTATTTGTATTGTGCCATGTGAAGCCATTTGTTGCTTGACAGCCACAACAAAATCCATGCACACTGATATTAAAAAGTGATAGAAATCACAGGACTGTTTTCAGACATATTTATGTGATAGCGTGAACTGATGTTTTGTACCAGTGAATGCCAGATTGCTTGTTTGACCAATGGTGCACAGAAAAGTACAGTGCATGTATACTTTATTCTGGGATTAGTTAACACATAACTCAGATGCCTGGTATGCAATCTTCACCTGTATTAAAAATCTTTAAAACCATAATTGCCGCTACACAGTATCCCAGGTCCCATAGCACCAGTTAATTGCATTTTTCGATCAGATCTTTCAGCTCATGGACAAATTTCATCAAATCAGTTTTCTGAAATCAGTGTCTCCTTCAAGACCCATCTCAAGACTCTACTCTTTGACTGTGCTTTTGATCTCCCTGCTTCCCCCCCTGCCCTCCATCCTCCCCGATCCCGACCCCCAGCTCGGGTCCGAAAGTCTGTTTGTCCAGCTTCTTGGGACATCCTCCCGACATGAAAGGCGCTATACAAATGTAATTTTCTTGTTTTTTCTGTGAAATGTTTGAGGTGACTAGGTTGACAGACGACACCAACACAGGGCCAACTGTTTCCCTTGTTTGTGTTGCTATAAAAGCCACATTTCTTCGAGCTTGTTCCACTGGTTTATTAGATCTTCGAAGATCATTTAATCCCAATGTTCTGTCATTTCACCATACTCCTTAATACCTCTACCACCCAAGTAACTCTACCTTTCTTCTAAACCTCCCTATTGATTCCATATCTACAGCTTTCTGGGGTAGAACATGGCACGGCTTCACAAAAGCTTTATCTTCCCAAAGCTGATTAATCACCTGCAAATTACCAGCATAGCTTTCTTTCACTGCTCCTTTTTCTTCTCCGCTCCTCCAAATTTCTCAATCTGTTCACACTGTATCATAGCTGAGGATTTCCTAAACAAATGACTGGTTTCACTGAAAATGAGTGTAAAGTATTTGAGTCACTCCTTGCACAGTATGTGTAGTGTGAGTCACTTTCTGGTACAATCAGTTTTCAGTGTAAATTCTTCCCTGTACAGTGAGAACATACAGGGTATTGTCTATTTTGGAAATAATAACAATAATTCTTGCATTTCATATAGTGCCCTATCATGTCTTCGAAATGTCTCAAAGCGCTTTGCAGAATATACGGTAAAGTGAATTGACTGTATATTTTGTGGGCGAAATGCAGCAGCTAATTGCGCACAGCAGCGTCCAACAAACAGTCATGGATGGAGGGACCACATTTTTATTTTAAAAAATGTTTTTGAAGGGATTGTTACAACAACAACTTGTTACAACAATAAACTTATATAGTGCCCTCCATGCAGGGTAGTGTCTCAGAGCGTTTAACAGTGGCGGAGCCTGACTCCAAGTCGGAGGGAGGTGGCTGTAAGCACGGTCGAAGAGGAAGGTTTTCAGGCAAGACTTGAAAAAGGGGAGAGAGGGGGCAAGGCAGAAGGATTGAGGGAGAGTGTTCCAGAGTTTTTGGGGCATAGTGGCTGAAAGCACGACCTCTGATGGTAGGGCAGAGGGTGCGAGGGGTGAGCAGGTGCCAGTCGAGTGGAGGTGCCGGGTGGTGGATTGGGGAGTGAGGAGGTCGGAGAGGAAGAGAAGTGCCAGAGAGTGAGGGGATTTGAACATGAGTGTGAGGATCTTGATCTGTTCAGTGATGGGGAGCCAGTGGAGCTTCATTGGACACAGAGGTGGTGCCAGAAGACTGGAGAGTGGCCAATGTTACTCCCCTGTACAAAAAGGGACAGAAGGACAAACCTGGGAACTACAGGCCAGTCAGTCTAACATCATGAGTGGGGAAACTCCTGGAGACTATAATCCGGGACAGAATAAATCTTCACTTAGAAGAATATGGGTTAATTAGGGACAGCCAACATGGATTTGTTAAAGGCAAATCTTGTCTAACAAATCTAATAGAATTTTTTGATGAGGTAACAACAACAAGATTCAACAAGATTCCATTTATAAAGCGCCTTTCACGTCAGGAGGACGTCCCAAGGCGCTGCACAGTTGGGTCAGGACCCGAGCATTGGGGAAATGGTCAGGGTGAGGGGAGGGAAGGGAGGGAGCGAGGAGGGGGTAGAGAGTCGAGAGGGGAGCTGAAGGCTCGGTCAAAGAGAAAGGTTTTGAGACCGGCCTTGAAGGAGGAGAGGGAGGAAGCAAAGCGAAGGCACTGGGGGATGGAGTTCCAGAGCCTCGGGGCTGAGAGGCTGAAGGCCCGACCACCGATGGTAGGGCGATTGGGGCGGGGGACGTGGAGCAGACCGGAGCCGGAGGAACGGAGGATACGGGCAGGTAGGTAGGGGGATAGTAGGTCAGAGAGGTAGGAGGGAGCGAGGCCGTGGATGGCCTTATAGGTGAGGATGAGGATCTTGAAATCAATCCTCTGGGGGATGGGGAGCCAGTGGAGGCGAGCGAGGGTGGGTGTGATGTGGTCCCGAAGCCTGGTGCGGGACAGTACACGAGCTGCAGAGTTCTGAATGACCTGCAGCTTGTGGAGGGAGGTGGCGGGAAGGCCGGCGAGGAGAGAGTTCCCATAGTCAGGAGAGGGCTGATAAAGGTAGTACAGTTGATGTAATTTATATGGACTTTCAAAAGGCATTTGACAAAGTGCCACATGAAAGACTAGTGAGAAAGATAGAAGCCCATGGTATAAAAGGGAGAGTGGCAGCATGGATCCAGAACTGGTTGGGAGACAGAAAGCAGAGAGTTGTGGTGAACGGCTGCTTTTCTGACTGGAGGTAAGTGTACAGTGGTGTCCCCCTGGGATCGGTATTAGGATCACTGCTCTTCTTAATATACATAAATGATCTGGACTTGGGATAAATAAAAATAAAACATCCCTGTGTTATCATAGAATCATAGAATCGTACAGCACCATTTCCAAGTGTGCGGACGACACAAAGTTAGGTAGGGTGATAAACAGTGAGAAGGATAGAGGCCAACTGCAGGAAGACATAGATAGAATGGTAAAATGGGTAGACATATGGCAGATGAATTTCAATGTGGAGAAATGCGAGGTAATGCATTGTGGTAGAAAGAATGAGGGGAGGCAATATACAACAACAACAAGATTTCATTTATAGAGTGTCTTTCACGTCGGGAGGACATCCCAAGGCGCTGGACAGTTGGGTCGGGACCCAAGCAGGGGACAAATGGTCAGGGTGAGGGGAGGGAAGGGAGGGAGTGAGGAGGGGATAGAGAATCGAGAGGAGAGCTGAAGGCACGGTCGAAGAGAAAGGTCTTGAGACCGGCAAAGGGAGGAAGCAAGGCGAAGGCACTGGAGTTAGAGTTCCAGAGCCTAGGGCCTGAGAGGCTGAAAGCCCAGCCACCGATGGTAGGGCGGTTAGGGCGGGAGATGTGTAGCAGTCCGGAGCCAGAGGAACGGAGGGTACGGGCAGGTAAGTAGGGGGATAGTAGGTCGGAGAGGTAGGAGGGAGCAAGGCCGTGAATGGCCTTGTAGGTCAGGATGAGGATCTTGAATTCGATCCTCTGGGGGATGGGGAGCCAGTGGAGGCGAGCGAGGGTGGGAGTGCGGGACAGTACACGAGCTGCAGAGTTCTGAATGACCTGCAGCTTGTGGAGGGAGGTGCCGGGAAGGCCGATGAGGAGAGAGTTCCCATAGTCCAGTCTTGAGGTGATAAACGCGTGGACCGGAGTTTCAGCAGCGTGAGGGGTGAGGTAGTGCCGTAGTCTGGCGATATTGGTGGAAGGCGATGATATAGGCTAAATAATACAATCTTAAGGGGGGTAAAAGAACAGAGAGACCTGGGGTGCAAGTAAATGAATCCTTGAAGGTGGCAGGACAGGAAGATAAAGCTGTAAAAAGGGCATATGGGATATTAGGCTTTATAAATAGGGGCATAGAGTACACGAGTCAGGAGGTTATGATTAACCTATATAAAGCAATGGTTAGGCCTCAGTTCTTACTGCGCCCAGTTCTGGGCACCACACTATAGGAAGGATGTTAAGGCATTGGAAAGGCTGCAGAGGAGACTTATGAGGATGGTACCAGGAATGAGGGACCTTGATTATGAGGAAAGGCGAGAGAGGCTGGGATTATTCTCATTGGAGCAGAGAAGGTTACGAGGAGACCTAATAGAGGTCTTCAAAATCATGAGGGGATTTGATAGGTTAGAAAGGTAAAAACTGTTTCCACTGGTGGGTGTGTCGGTGACTCGAGGTCACAGATTTAAAATAGTATCCAAAAGAAGCAGAGGGGAGGTGAGAAGAAATTTTTTCACTCAGCGAGTTGTTCGAATCTGGAACGCATTGTCTGAAAGGGTGGTCGAGGCCGATTTGATAACAACTTTTAAAAACGTGGTGGACGGGTATTTGGAGAGGATGGGTTTGCAGGATTATGGGTAAAGGGCTGGGGAGTGGGATTGACATTACATTGCTCTTTTCAAAGAGCCGGCACAGACTCGATGGGCCGAATGCCCTCTTTTTGTGCTGTACGATTCTATGATTCTATGATAATGCAGGGATGGTTTATTTTTAATTTTTCTGCTTTGCCTGAGGTTACCAAAATGATGCTAAATATACTACTCTTGTGATTAAAATAGATAAAATAAAATAACCTGTAATAGTTTTTATATTTTTCTTTACTTCTGACCTCAATTACAATACAATTTACATTTATATAGTGCCTTTCACGTCAGGAGGACGTCACAAAGTGCTTGACATTGCTGGCTGGGCACCCAAGCTGGGGATGGGAAAGGAAAAATGACCGAAAGCACGGTCAATGAGATGAATCGTGAAACTGGGCTTGAACGAGGGGAGAGAGAGGTGAATTGGAGAAACTCTGAGATGATGATCCAGAGAGCGGGGGTAGATTGGCTGAAAGCTTGCCTGGCTTTTTTGAATTGGACAAGGCAGGGTCACGAATCAGGCGAATGTTCTCTGAGTGACGGGAGTGTCCGTGTCATAAAGGTTGAAGGCTGTCGCAGTGGTGGGGTGGGAATAGGGCGAGATCGTGGAGGGATTTGAAGGTGAGATTACTGCATTTACAGTACAAGATCATAAAATTGGTTTGGGTGAAGAAGGCCCTTTGACCCATTTGATCTCATTCTTCCAGAATACCCATCCTAAGGAGGAGGTAATTTGACCAATTGAGTGTATTGAGATGCTCAGTTACAGTAGAAGTGTTTGCTCCAACCCATTCGACTACACTTTTCCCCTAACCCTTTAATAGATTTCTTCCTCAAGTATTTAACCAATTCCCTTTTAAATGCTGCAATGAAATCAGCTTCAACAGCTATGCTTGATAAAGGACGTCTTCTAATCTCTCCAGCACGGTGTGCTATGAATTCGTTCAAGCCTGAGCTAGAAAGCATTTAATGGGCTTAAAATAAGATGGTTTAACTAATACTTGTAATACTTTTTTACTCCTAACTTAAGACCTGCGCATTTTAATTTCCTTTGTTAACCTCTTTCTAAATGTGTCATAATGTACTCTAACATGATCGTTTCACCATATGTAACACATCGTAAATCCCAAAGAGTCATTGAACTTATATAAATTTAATGCAAATTATAAATATCATCACCTATATTCAGTCCATAAAAAATGTTACATTTTGAAATGGAGGGAGCGCAATTTGTTTTACTGCTTCACAAAGTTCAGGTACTTCTCTTCTGGGTAGAAAGATTGATTTACAAAACCTGATAGACATATTTGCCCATTTTCACTGTACTCCTGAACGCAAACAAACTACAGGAAAAAAAACTACAACAAATGTCGTGATCTGTCTTTGCTGCAGTGCACACTGCTCAACTATTGGTTAAAGGTTTTGCCAATTGAAATATGTCCCGTTTTCTTCATGCAGACAAGGGACTATAGAAGGGAACCAAATCCTACTAAAAAAAGCTGATTGT
This sequence comes from Callorhinchus milii, assembly GCF_018977255.1. NCBI lineage: Eukaryota > Metazoa > Chordata > Chondrichthyes > Chimaeriformes > Callorhinchidae > Callorhinchus > Callorhinchus milii. The sequence continues at coordinate 91,379,742 of NW_024704743.1, forward strand.
CTGATTGAATTGACATTATTTTTCCTTGAGGGGAAGGGAGTGAGAGATCAGTAAAATGGCATTTAGCAGAAATTGGCTTCATGCTCTACAGCATCCAATACATTAAGCTGTCACACTACTAAAAGCTCCATTACACCAGATCTATGGTTTGCTGGTAACCAGCTGGCTGGGAAATCTAGAAATAATGTTTCAGTGTCATTGGGCAAGGTTCCGGGTTACATATTATTCTCCTCCGTACAGCAACTAACTTTTAGATAATGGTCTGCGTCAATATGAAACTCATAATTCCAATAGAAAATTAAATTGCGATACAGCTGTTTAACCTCACATTTCATCATTGGTGCAAATGGGAGAAAATCCCCTTAAAGATTAATTTAATGAGAGCATCAAAATGACGATCATTAATCCATTTGAAGACAAAACACTGCAAAGTGTTAGAATTTGTGTTAATGCCCATAAGAATAAAATGCCCATGAAAGTATTGCTTTGAATGCTTTTATTTAAAGACAAATAGCATTCGTGGAGGAAGCTTGGTGCAGTTGCTGAGCATAACTGAGTCTGGGGGTGGGTAAAGGGTGTGAGATAGCAACACAGTAGAAATGGCAAGATTACTGAGATCCTGGATTAATGACAATCTCCATTGATGTTAATTCAACATTGTTTGGTTTCCCCCACAGTGATTCACTGCATTTAAGCAGCAGAAATAGACAGGCACAAAGGAAGACATTAAAGAGAGCAAGAGAGGAACTTTCATTTTATAGTGTATTATCAGATTCAAGCAGTTCACAGGCAATTACTGTGGAGTGTAATGGCTGGTTTTGAAGGCAAACACCACAAATAAAAATAAAACTGATGAGATGACGTTTCCTCATCCTGGCCCTTAATTATAATACCTATTCTGCCGCCCCCCCCACCCCCGCACACACACTGGCTGATATTGCTAACTCAGCATAGACAAGCAAATGAACCTGTGACTTTCCTTGTCTGAATGACTCATTGCCTTATAACACAATTCCCTGGGCTATCGAGATAAGACTATTATTAAACAGTTATTTTTTATACAAAGAGTGCAAATACCGACTACAATTATAATGTACTGTACCACTGCCCAGATTGATGTGTGCACGTTTATAGTTAGAGTGATCAGATAATTAAATGCTACAAGATACTGATCCAGAGAGACTTCTCTACAAGTCACAGTAAACAGTAAAAAAGGAAGAACAAGACTAAATAACGAGATTTTATATCAAAACAAACGCTTAACTCTTGAGCTTTCATTGAAAATTTATCAATTTTATGTCCTTTTATAGTGGACATTTCAGTAAGTGTGTTCTTATTGTAGAAATGACCATTGATGACCATTGACCATCTCAGTGGTTAGAGTACTCGCCTGGCAAGCGAGAGACTTGGGTTCGATTCCTGGCAGGGCGAAACCTTGTGCAAGTTTCCTTACTCATACGCCCAATAAAATCACTCAAGAAAAAATAATAAATTGGTCACTTCAATCCACGACTCTTTGTGGGACACTGATGTGTGCAATTGGCTGCCACTTTTCGTCCACAAAATATACGATCAATTCACTTTACAGTATATTCTGTGAAGTGCTTTGAGATGTCTCGAAGACGTGAAAAGCGCTATATCAAATGCAAGGATTATTATTATTGATGGATCATGGGGCCTAGTTTGCTGGTATGAGATTGCAAGGGTCGAAATCATGGTACTCAAGTGTTGAAAGATTTAAAACAGTTTTTTTTCACTCTGGTTCAGTTGTGCTCAGATATTCTGAGAGTGATGCATATCTTCAGTACAAGTATCCAGCTCGTGGGAAGTGGTACATCCAGTCACAGCCTGATACAGAAAAGGGTCTCTGACAGTCAGATGAGGATCTAAACAAGGCACCCAGCAACAATACCAGAGGGAGGAGTTTCTCAAGGCTGGAGCATAGAGTGATATGCAGTACCCAGATTTTGTTTTTAGATATGCATTTTTCTTGCTGTGGTTTAGTGAAAAAAAGAGGATACGTCTCTTAGAATCCCTTCACCTCCTAGAGGCTCCCTACCTCGCTGATCTTCTCCTCTGCCACTATGCTGCTTGTACTCTGCTGCTCCGCTAATTTGGACCTGTTGAGCATCCATAGGGCTGAGCATTCAGCTGCTATGCTGCTTCCCTCCAGAACTCCCTGTTTTGCCCTCTCTAACTGCATTGAAATCCTACCCATAAAACCCAACTCTTTGACTACACCTATGGTCACCTCCCCCTTTTAGCCTCTCCTGCGCTCGGTATCCAACTCCATTATTGTGAAGAGCTGTGAAATGTTATCTGACGTGAAGGGTGCTATATAATCACCAGCTATTGTTGCTTTATATTGCAGAATGTTTGAAACAATTAAGGAAATGGGTCAACTGGTAAAGTTAAAAGCATTGCTATGAATGCCTGTGGAAAGTAAGAAAAGGAATTGGGAGATCACTCAATGGAGTAATACAAGTTGTAAAAGAGTTCACAAAGACAGAATCCAGTATGTAACCAATGTGTCTCTCCCCCTCCCCCCGCCCTCACCCACTGAATCACTCAGACTCCAATCTCATTGCTCACTTCAATAAAATTGGATTGCGGTCAAAGGTGCTCTTAGAGCCCGGCAGGAGGACAGTGTTTAAGTGGAGGAATTAAGGGAAGGGGTTCCAGATGTTGGGGATTTAGGGGATGAAAGCTTGGCCATTGATAATAGTGTGGGGAAGTGCAGCAGTACCCGATTTGCTGAACGGAGGCAGTGAGCGGAGGAATGATACTGGAGACGAAAATAGACGTAAGGGGTACTTGAAGACGGTGCTTGAAGGGATTTGTAGGTGAGGGGATGATCTTAATATTGATTCACTGGGAGACAGTGAGACAGGGATGATGAACATATGACATCTCATATGGGTAAGTGAGAAAAATCACGACATGTAGCGCTCGTGCAGTCGTTTCAAGCCAGTGATTTGATTTGAGGATCCTCACTCTCACTTTCAAATCACTTCATGCCCTGGTATCTTTCTACCTCTCTGATCTGCTCACACCGTACTCCACTCCAGGCTCCTGTAGCTCAGTGGTTAGAGCACTCGCTTTGCAAGCGAGAGACCTGAGTTCAATTTAATCCTAATCCTTGCATTTGATATAGCGCTTTTCACGTCGGGAGGACGTCCCAAAGCGCTTCACAGAACACACTGTAAAGTGAATTGACTGTATATTTGTGGGCGAACGCGGCAGCCAATTGCGCACAGCAATGTCCCACAAACAGTCGTAGATTGAACATGACCAATTTAATTATTGTTTTTAGTTTTGGAGGGATTATTATTAGGCGTGTGGAGTAAGGAAACTTGCCCAAGGTTTCGCCCTGCCTGGAATTGAACTCAGGTCTCTCACTTGCAAAGCGAGTGCTCTAACCACTGAGCTACAGGACTCCACTTCCAATTCCAGGCAGGGCGAAACCTTGGGCAAGTTTCCTTACTCCACACGCCTAATAATAATCCCTCCAAAAAAACAAAACAATAATAAATTGGTCATTTTCAATCTACGACTGTTTGTGGGACATTGCTGTGCGCAATTGGCTGCCGCGTTCGCCCACAAATATACAGTCAATTCACTTTACAGTGTGTTCTGTGAAGCGCTTTGGGACGTCCTCCCGACGTGAAAAACGCTATATCAAATGCAAGGATTATTATTATTATTATTATTGTCCCCCTCTGCACCACAACTGGCTTTCAGTCACTATGCCCAAATCCCTGGAACTCCTTACCCGAATCCCTCTGTCTTGTGTCCTCTTTGCCCGTCATCACGTTATACCTGAAGACTTTTCTCACCATGCTTTCGGTTAACCTCCCCTCTAGTTCTAGCTCAGTGTCAAACCATGTTATGGTTTTGTGTTCCGAGACGGTGCCTTCGTGAAAGGCACTCTATAAATGTAAGTTGTTCTTGTTGTTGAATCGAGAGCTGGTTGGTCTAGAGGGTCGCACCTGTCCTCTTTTCAGAGTCATACAAGTTGCATTTCTACAGCGTCTTTCACATAGAGTAATATCTTGGGAGTTTCACAGAGAGTGCCGAACACCGTCTCTGTAAGTATGATTATTATGAAATGAGTGGAATGTATTAAGTAGCTCCTGTGATTATAACTGTGACCGGTTGCTGAACCGTTTCTGCCGTTTACAGATATAAATGTGCCAACTTTAGTCAAGCAGAAGAGAGAGATCCTTTTAGATTTTTAAGGGAATAATCATGGCGTCTCTAAAGTGGCAATTCTATAATCAAGGCATTCTTTTCTTAGTTCCCTGCAAGAAGAGAAATCTTCTCCTTTGAAGACCTTGTTGTTTCATATCTACAATATTACAGCAGTTTTATTGTTGCCAATTATGTACATACACTTTTTTGGACAGAATATCTCATTTCCTGTCAGCAGGCTAACAAAAAATCATTTTGCATATTAATGCACAGAGGCATTGATAAATCATCCTATTAGGGCTGCAAGATACAAATAGTTGTACATTTGAATGGTTCAGTAATTATAATGGTTGAAGCTCTAAAGGCAAAATATCACAATTTTCCTCACTGCTTGCACACATGAAGGTGCATAATTAAATGGAAATGTTCCCACCGATCGTCTAAAATCTTTATTTGCATCACTGATAAAAGTAATTATACACAGGTAAAGTTTGCGATGTTTAAAGTATTCCTTTTTGTTATTTTATGCGATGCAAATGACCAGTAGGTGACAGTGCACCGTTCTAGTAAGTGACCTCTTCACAAGATCACAAGATTGGTCTGGATGAAGAAGGCCCTTCAGCCCTTCCAATCTCATTCCACCAGAACACTCACCCTACCATTCCCCCATCGCTGCATCAAGCTGCTTTTTGAATGAGTCCAGTGTCTTGGCCTCTACTACCTTTCCTGGCAATCTGTTCTAGTCATTGATTTACCTACCACTGAGTCAAGAAAAACTGCATGGAATCTGTTGTAGAATTGCTCTTTACAACTCTAAACCTATCTCCTCTTGTTCTATTGTCTGGTTATATCCTAACGTTTTTCGATGCCATTTAAAATTTTATACACCTCTTAGCCTTCTCTCATGATTGAATGACCCAAGCGTGTCCAATTGTTGCTCATAGCTCACTCCTCTAATCACCCTGTACTGCCTCTAGGCAGATAAAACCAGATAACCTCGAGATGAAAATAAGTGAGCTCCATACTGACCTTGAGACAAATATATATAATCTGCAGAGGAAATAGAGGCACTTAAGAGAAATGAGAAAATGAACTTAATTCTAATTGAAGTGACCCAACAAGTGTGAGATCTGGACAGATAGCCAAGTTTCCAATGGACAGTCACTATATGGAAACAATTCTAAGTGCTGAAACAGGGCCCTCTAGCACTTCCTGAGAACTAATTCTATGACACATTAGTGTTTCCAGATGTGCAGCAGAAATAAACTACTGAAATAGAGAGTTATTCTTCACTTGTTGGTAAACCCACTGAATTTGGCAGATGCACTTATAATTGGAAATGCCAACAGAAATGTACACAGTAAAGGTTGGAGTGGAGAATAATAATCACACACAACCAAGTTTGCTTGTATTAGACTTTTATTTCAGAATCCAGTTGTAACAGTGCTGAGGGATTGTGTGAATCTGAGTTTATTTTTAGTTCCAAAGAACAGGATAGAAAACTAAAGACAGCCATGTGATATTTTCAATGCTTTGTGACGTATGAAATCTGTATTTGCAACACTGGTAAAAGTAATTAAACACCGTAAAGTTTGCAATGCTTAAAGCATTCCTTTTGTTATTTTAGGTCGTGTAAATGACCACTAGGTGACAGTGCACCCTTCTTGGAAAGTGGACTCTTCACAAGATCATAAGATTGGTCAATAGCTCGGAGGTGCTTTGAATCTTGCAGTAAACTGGAGTTGCACAAGACAAGGTAAGGGAGATGGACAACAACCTCTTCCAGAGAGCTGAAGCTCTCATGCATATAGTGTGACTGACATGTCAGACTATCCTCTAAATTGATAAATAGGAGATTTTTTTGCTTAAAGATGCTGACTCTCAACAGCGGAAAACATTCAACATGCAGAAGTTTGATAAAGCACTTAGTGTAACTGTGGAGTGCAAAGTTCTCCAGGCAACCAATTGTCAAGGCACTATCCAGATAGTATAGGCCATCCAATGTCTACAATTACCCAGAGAGCCATTGAAAATGGCCTTTTGAAAGGCACTGAGCCTTTTAGAAGCATTTGAATAATCAATCGAAAATGTCATTAATCTTTCCAGAAGTATGGCACTTTTGATTTTGGGGTAGTTGGGATTCTGAAATCATACTTGGTGGAATTTCACATCATGTACTGGATCCAGATCACTAAGCTGTGTAATAAAAAAAATGCTGTTTTGCAGAAAACTCAATGATTCTTTTTATAACTAAGTCCAATATTGTTATTGTTCAGCATATTTTGCAGCCCTACAGGGACTTCGTCCATACAGAGCAAGCTCAAAACGCATTACTTTCCCTGATATCCACTAAAGTAATACTTCACAATATTGAAAGAAAATGACAAGGATTAAAACTGTAGTGCATAGCATTATAATAAAACATCATTGTATTGTTCTTTCATTGTGTGAGACGCTGTTTATCTCCATTTGAGGAAAAGAGATGTAATATAAAATCTATAAAAAGCAAAAAGCAAACGTTCTCAGTATTTTTCCAGTTTATATTTCTGCTCACACCATTTCTATTACATGCAATCAAGCTTTTTTTTGACATACAACCACTGAAACGTACAGCACAGAAGAAGTCAATTCAGCCTATAGTTCCCGTGTTTTCTGTCTGAAAGAGTTCGTTGTTTAATCCCATTCTACTGCCTTTTCCCCATACACTTTTACAATTCTTCTCTACAGATTTATATATAATTCCCTCTTAAAGCTAATATAGATTCTGCTTCAAGCACAGGTACAGGCTGGACATTCCACTTTCTAACAACCCTCTGTTAAAACAATCTCTCATGATCATTCCCTTTTTCCCTTTGGTAATTAACTTATATTAATGCCCTCCAGTTACTGACTCACTAGTCAGTGGAAATAATCTCTCCCTGTTTACTTTATGAAAACCTCATAATGTTAAAAAACCTCTCTCCTGAGCTGGATGTCGGTGACAGATTGTCTACTTTATTCCAGTGAAACACATCACCTGGTAGCAAAGCAGAAAAACTCATCTAAATGAGTGAGTGAATGATATAGAAAATAATACATGTTTTCACAAGAAGGGTAGAGTCTGGCGGTTATTTTATATGATTGCTACATAAGTGGTCTCTTCCCAATGCCTTTCGAATGGGAAATCAGGTTAATTTAGATCCCCCTCACCCCATCCGCCCCCCGAATACAATTTGTATTATATTTTTCTATATTCAGCACTCCTTTAGACAACTCCTAGCCCTCAAAAAACTGTGTTCAAAGGTCAATTTATCTTGTTAAAACCATGAATAGAAGTTGTTGTTGTTGAAGAAGGAACATTTGTGCATATTGTGGAGCAAAAAATGAAAATTAAATGATTTAATGCCTGTGATCCACAGCTGCAGATCCCATGAAACACACGGGTGATGAGAACTGGAGTTAGTGGATATCCTGAATAGGGGAAAAAAGTACAATCGCAGGGACAGAAATCAGTAGTACAGCAAAGTTTTGTACTCGAGCATCAGAAGACTGGTGTTGGCTGGTATAATGCTGTAAAGGATCCGGGGCCCAGGAGTGAATCAGGAAATTATAGTCCATTTAATTTTGCTATGTTCATACAGTCTCAAAGGATATCACAAAAGAGCTCTCTGTGAAATCATTTAATGAAGGAGTATTTGAAGGAATGTACAGGTGGCTGCCCACCACCTACACTTGAGCAACTGCCCATAGTGGAATGGAAGCTGGCAGGTGTCAGTCTCATTCCCAGCAGTTTCAGCAAGTTATACGGTGCAAATGATAACTATTAGGCAGCTGTGGATACATCTCACAGAAAAGGTATTTTACATGTATTTAGCTTCTGTTTTGTAGTTCATACCTGTTGCTTTGAATTTGTATAACTGAGCTCCAATTAATGAATGACATGTTGCAAGATATCTTCCTTTATTAACTTATGCATTGTTACTGGTATATGTGTTTAGTGGGTTTTCCTCCTGCATTTGTCCCTCGTGTGTTATGCACTTCTCTTTGCTAGTTGTGTACATCTTCTGCTAGGGGGAAGGAGCAACACTGGTGTCAGCTTCATGCAATTGGCAACACGTTTGCCTCTAGGCCAGGAGGTTGTGGATTCAAATTGCTTCTCTGAGATCTGTTGAAAGGTGCGTTGGTTGGGTGAGAAATGTTCCGTTTTGTGAAGCAAACCTGAATTGCTTGTAAAACATTCCATTTTTCTACTATTGGTTAATTCTTTTACTCACTACTTTTTAACATCTGTATGCACAATGCAATATAAAATTACATTTGTATAGCGCCTTTCACTTCGGGAGGACATCCCAAGGCGCTGGACAGTCAGGGATTTGGAAGATTTATAAGATTCATAACAGATAATATAGATACATTCAAAAGGAAGGTGGACTTCACATAAGGGAGAGGGGAATAGAAGGGTATGTGAGGGAGTAAGGAATAGGTAGTGATGTGTGGAGTATAAACACCAGCACGGACTGGTTGGGCCCAGTGCTCTGTTTTCGTGCTGTACATTCTTTGTAAATATATCCTTGAGAATTAAAGGCTTATTCTTCAAATGGAAAAGGAGCTGGTGTGATTGTTGATACATTTCCATCCTTTTTTGGTGGAGACTGAAGAGGGATTTCATGATGCTTTATTCTCGGCGTGATTGGTCTGAGCTTGATCGTTTGCACCTATGCAATCAGTCATGCTGCAGAATAAGCTCAGCGGGAGCAAAGCAGAGTGTAGCTAAGATTTCTAGCAACTGAGAGGGAGAGAGACGGTTGAGGGTATTGAATAAAGATAAGCCAAGCGATCGTTAAATTGGTGACACCATGGTTGAATAACTTGCCATCATTTTCTTATATTGTCTGGATGGAGGCAAGCGACTCATTAACAAAGACCACTTGCCTACCAGCCTCCACGTGAAAGCAGGCCCATGTAGAGCCTCATCGTCTGAGTACAGTCTGCTAGCGCTTTGACTTGTGTCATCTAGACTTTCATCTCCATCCAGTGCACCCCTTCCTCATTAATGCTCAGTGGCTCAACTAATGTTTTCATTCCAAACACTCGACTGGTTTCTTGTTCTGTGAAGAAAGCAGACATTACACTATCAGCACAAATGTATATACGTCCATTTGGGTTCTGTTCTATTATCTCGATATAATTTCAGCATTCTTATCATATGTACAGTGACGTGCTTGTGCACGATAACATTGTATGGATATATCCTTGAGCATGACATAATACCTTATTTGAATAATGTGTTCCATTTTTCAGTGTTCAGAAGGCTCCAAGCTTTCTTCTCTTCCTCCAGGGTAACAACATCATTGCTGTCTGGTTGGTGCAAATTGCTACAGCAAGCTCACAAGCTGTTATCTTGTTCGTAGCTTTCTGTGCCCTTCACTTGTATGGCAATGCTTGACATTTGGCAATGCTGGGAATGCTTGAAATTTCATTAATGTTCTTTAAAATGTTAATTAAACAGGCTGTAACCTGTCAGCTACGATCATCTAAACAACAGATTAATACAATGTTCATGATATAAACACAACTCACTTTGTAGACTAACACAATGGGGGGTCTAAAAAGCTGCAATTTCTAATAGGATTTGCTAAATAAAATAAGAATCCTTGCTTTTGATATAGCGATGTCTCAAAGTGCTTCACAGGATATTCTGTAAAGTGTAGTGACTGTATTTTTATAGGTGAATATAGATGTCATATTGCAAATAGGATCTCTTCCCAGTAACCTTTCCCCTAACATCTTTCCGTTGGACGTCTGATCCAGAAGTAGACGAGGTGCAGCAGGATCCTTCTTAAGAAAACCCATTTAGACACCTGTAAAAACATTCTAAACCACATCAAAGTAGTTTGGTTCTGGCACCATCTCAACTGTAGTAAAACCAAACTTCAAATAAATGACATGTATCCCAACATTTTATCGAATTAGCTTCCTTCAGCAAAGTAATGTGCAACATATGGTATAAGCAGAAGACATCATGAAGACCCAAGGGATACAATTTACATTCTATTTGTGCAGAACTGAACAAATTTGCTCTGCGACTATTGTGGCTCAGATGACCTATTCCTGGGATATACATTTGGTAAAGGTGTAATATATCCCAATGCAATGATTATTATTATTATTGTCATAAATGATAACCCATAGATTACCATAATTTAAAAAAACTGTTTAAGCAAATTGTACTGATAAGCCATAGGTGTTGCTGAACCACGATAGATGTTTGCATTGGATTTTGAAATGATCAGTAATTTGTTCATGATGAACACATCTCCATAGACTGCTGGTTCCCCAACATGTAGCCTCTTTATAATTCATCTTGTCATCCATTAGTCTATGTATATATTCCTGTTGCTACGCTTTCAATTGGGATTCTCATTAGCAAGTTCATCTATCATTCAAATGTCCAGAACAGAAGTTACTGTCAAGACATCAAGCTGTGTGTAATGGTAATATAACGAATGATAGCTCTAAATAACCCATATTCTGTATACTGTATCAGGAAGAAAAGTGCAGAGACACAGGCATCAGAACTTTCAACAAATGGTAGCGTGGGAAGCAATCTCAGACTACTGATAGATTATTAGTTTCCCTAATATTTGATGAAACTCTGAGAGCTGTCATTAGAAGGAAGTACTTTTTCCCGATTAGATAACCATTAACGCTGTTCTAAATCAAGTCTGTTGATTCGAGTTTTTTTCCGTTCTGTTAACTGGGGCCGGGAGCATACATTATTCTGTGACCTGTAAGTACACTGCATTTGTAAATGTCAGATCTGTTGCTGTTAATGACAGTCTCAGCTTGCACATGTTCCAATAGGTTACACCAATATTAATCATGTGAACATTACCTCTTACCCTTCCATTTATCTTCAAGCTGTGAAAGGTTGTTGGATATTCACCTTCACACATCGTAACAAGCCACCCATCCAGTCTGATACCACCTGCTCACCTGTCACATACTCATTCACATGTGTTTTTTGTAATTTTATTTAAAGCTATAAAGAAAGCTAAGCAAAGCCCTTTAAACACACACAAAGTAAATAACCTATGTTGGCAAAAACAACTTGAGGACTTTGATCATTTTATGAAAATAATTCTTGCAATTCTTGAAAATGGACACTTCAAGGAATAAATAGGAAGCAGTGGATGAATGCCTTCCTTTTGCTGTTTAAATTGGAAAGTTAAGAAGATTCAATCTCAAAGGCATTCAACGCATCAACTACAATCTTAGCTCCTATCTCACCGCTTGTGCATGACATCCCACATGACACTACTTTAAAAGTTGAGTTGCGCTGATATTACCTGAAACAGCACTCAATGCTGGGATCTGCTCGGAGGTAGCCTCTAGCCCTGGCTGGCTCAATCCCTGTATTTTTTGTCCACAAAAAATACACAGTCACTCCACCTGGCTGACCAAAACCATGCAGTCACTCCACTCCAATGGGTTGAGGTGAAGTCTTTGTGAGTCCAGTCTGATTGATGGGGTAGCTATGAATGTTGCCTATGAACATGAGGAGAGCTGCTGAGGTCAGGATTGGCTGAGGTCAGGGGTATTCTCTGGTAAAATAACAGTAAGCGATGGGGAGGAGAATGGCACACACAGGTGAGAAGGGGGGTGGGTGGGTGTGGTAAGAGGAGTGTGTGTGAGGATAATATAATTAAACCATTTTCTGGGATAAATCATTATAACTTTGCAGGGTAGATGGATCATCCCCCCAGCAGTCATTGACTTGGGTATTTCCTGAAGCCAAACATCACACAATCGGATGATTATCACTGCTGATAATCAGCATGTTCTAATTCACATATTTCATCCTCATTATCATTTGGAAGCAATCTCTATCAATGGTAATCGCCGCCCTCAGCCCATTCTCACCTCAGACATCCCCTTTCACCTCACTTTGTTAGAATAATAATCCTTGCATTTAATATAGTCGAGATGTTGCAGAGATGTCTCAAAGTGCTTCATTGTAAAGTGTAGTGACTGATCATTTATAAGTGAACGTGGTAGCTAATCTGAGTACAGCAATGTACCACATACAGCCATGAAGTGCATTATCTGGGGGATTGTTTGCCAGGACACCGAGAGAAATTTCCTTCTCTTTTCAAATTGTTCCATAGAACATTAACATCTACCTGAATAGACAGACAGGATCTTGGTTTAACGTCTTATTTGAAGGCAAGTTTCTCTGATGCTTTCCCCAGCACTGAACTGGAGTGTCGACCAAGACTGTAAGCTCAAAGTCTTGACGTGCCATAGCCTTCTGACTCAGAGGCGAGGGTGCTACCAACTGAATCAGGCTGACACCTGTTGCAGAATGAAGAAAAAGTTACTATCGGACAATGTGCATGGCGAGCAGCCAGAAGAACCCAGACAAAATAGGCAGAAGAACCCAGATGAAACTGGTCAGATCAGTTTTGGGCAAAGGAACAAAACAACTCCGAATATGGATTTGAGCAGGGTCTTGCCGGGTCAGCAAATGAGTCACGTGATCAAAGGTCGCCTGTGACTATAAAACTTTGGCGAGTCTTTTGTTCGGGGGATCGACTCCGGAGACCAACTGATCAGCAGACTTTACATTTGAAGAACTATCGGATAACCCCTGAGTCTAGGACGAGGAAATATCCATATTGAAGAAGGAACATCATAAACCCCTACGTTTGGGATGAGGAAAGAGAGAGACATCCAGATTTGAGGAAGCTTGGTCAGCTCCCAATCTCGGGTAATATCGCTTGCTTTTATTTGTAGAGGTTACCGGGTGACCAAAGGCAAGGTGATTGTGATTTCAATAAATATTCTTAAAAGACTATTAGTACTTTGATTGATTGGAAAGGGATCTGTCAACACACCTCTGCTTAAAAAATGATGGAAATCTGCCACTGACACTAGCTGTTTTGAGAAGATGGGCTGCTCTACCAAATGCTACTGATGGTAACACTCCCCATTCGGGCATCAATCCTCCATATTGGAAGTCTGTATCTTCAAAACATGAGGAATGCCCCAAAACAACACTTGCATTTGATACAGTGACTTAACACACCAAAACGTCTTAAAGTGTTTCACATATAATTGCTGTTAAGTGCAGTAACCTGTGCACTTACGGGCAAATGAAGCAATCAATTTGCACACAGGAAGATACCCCAAACAGGCAGGATGTGAATGACCAATTTATTTGGGCAATTGTTAATCAAGAGACTGGGAAAAAGTTCCTTCTCCTTTCAAATATTGTAATTGGATGTCTAACATGGGTTTCAGTTTAATATCCCTCACCTGAAAAACGACACCTCTATGGTCACGCTCCCTCACTACTGTGTCAGCCTGGAACTTGAGCTCAATCCTGACATGAACGATTGACCATGACCCATTAACAGGAGTACTTCCAACTAAGCCAGGCTGGCAGCAATACAATCCAACTTTCTAACAAAAAAATAACAAATCTCTAAAATTACTTTCAAGGCCATTAAGCTTTGCAATGAAAATACTCATTTCTATAATCACAACATATACTACCCATTTAACTCATATTTAATAACCTTAAATGAACTGGAAATAAATCAATATTAACAATTCTGAAAACAATGTCTGATGCAAAGTACTCTAAACCGGCTAAAGCAATAGTGCCTGCAATAATCTTCCAACATCAGTGCAGTACAAAGGGAGGATCCAACTCAAGATTGAATATGTTACAGGTAGAAAGAACTATTCAAAGACTTAAAACATGACTATCTGCTACAGTTTGTTTTAAGCAAACCCATAAAATTAAACGTTCTGAAATAGTTTTACACATGTATTTTTTCGGTTTGTATAATTATTGATTGGGAAAACAGGAGTCATTATAAAGATACAATTAAGATAATGCTGTGCTTATGAGCTCAACTGAGGCGGAATCACAATGGGAAGTGGTGTTAAGTGATCCTAAAACTGATGGAGAGGTGACCGATGGAGTGGAAGAAGGTTACATGAGGATGACAGTAATGAACTGATGTGATCCACATGAATTAACACATAGCCTGGTATCAGTCTTTAAACACAGTGGCCAGTTTGTTCTGACTTTTCATTTGGGTTTTCTCATTATAAGTCTCAGTGAACCAAGCATTACATTTAGTATACGTGAGAAAGCATAGAACAAAGGAATTTAGTCTATCATGCCTACTCCTTCCACAGCCACACCAAACCTTCCCATCACAGACCCAATCACCCACTCATACCGTCTTACGTGAGAAGAGTGTTGTATAGAATCTCCTTGAACTGCAAAGACAATCAAACTAAAAGTGCAAAATATTCATCCGTCCCCACTTCTCCACTTTTCATCCCTGACCTCCAGATATCATCACAGCTCTGTTCAGGACAGAAATTATTGTGTGTTTGTTCATTTCAGTATGCACCTCTGCTTATATCCTTTTATACTGCTCTCAAGCGGATACTTATCTAGTCAGTTATTTTATTGTTAGAATATAATTTTCTTCATAGTCATTGTCAAGAAGTGGGGTTTGAAAGTAGGATATTTGAAATTACAGCAAGAAACTGGAAAAGAAACCAATCATGGTCTCTTCGATGCCTAGTGCTTATGAAGTAACTAGGCTATTATCACAGCAGGGACTATTGGCACTTGTGCAGGATGCGAGAGAAAACAGTTAAAATGAGGGGGTGGATACAGTGCAGAAGAGTCATTTAGAAAGGCTGAGATTTTCAAGATGCACAGAACTCTGCTTCATTTTTTTATGAAGGTCACAATTTGTCAGCAGTCTGTCTCTTTATTGCCAAAACAGGTTTCCAAATGATCCCTTTACAAACTCCACTCTAAAGATCATCAGGCTCACACAAAGCTTACAAAGGAAGCTTTTTTGTTGATTCAAAAGCAAGCCAGTCATCTATGTTAATTGTGTTATTACTCTAAATTTACATTGTGTAAAATGCAAGCACACAAATCTCACCTTTAATGGCTTGTGAACAACTGTTTACCTGGTTGTTTTCCCCAGTATAAAATCAATCCTTTTACACCAGTTATTGCAAGAATTATAAATGAAATGCTACTAAGCAGTTATCAGTCAATTATTTGCACACATCTATACTTATGCTGTTGACTATCGTCTAACTTCAAAGGTTTATAATCTGTGTAATCAGAACAAAAGTCCACCTTTTAAGAGTTATAAAAAATGCTAAATGGGATCGAGAGGGTAAACCCTGAGGAATTTTTTCAGATATGCCAAGGCAGAAGAATATTTGCTGACTCTCTTTCAGAATGACCTATTTCAATGCTGTGCGTTTCTATGGTTTTAGTCCAGAGCAATATTAAATAAGGCACCAGGTAGTATTTCTTTATGCAGAGGGTAATTAATTGTTGAAACAGGTTACCAGGGAACAGGAAAGATGGTTGAGTCCAGGACTTAAAAAACAACTTAATTTAATGCTGAAATAAATAATCCTTGCATTTGATATAGTGCTTTAACACATCACTCAGATGTCTCAAAGCGTTGCACAGAATATATTGTAAAGTGTGACAGTATATTTTGTGGGCAAAATGCGGTAGCCAATTGTACACAGCAATGTCCCACAAACAGTCGTGGTTTTGCCCTGCCCAGGAAGTGGAAGGACAATAGGGTAGCTATTTTGGAAAGAACCAATCTTGTGAAAAAATCCAGTGTGAACATTCACCCCTCATGAATTGCCAGTATAAAGTCTGTCAAAACAAGAAAATGGATCTGCTGTGTTGCTCATGTTTAGAATACATTATGTCTCCATCCTGATATTGAAATCCATTTCTCCCATGCACATGATCTGCCAAATCTGAAGAGGTTACATAAATCTATTTTCTTCATTAATATCAATCTATCTAAAAGCCCTTCTAACACATATAAATTTGACAAAAAAGGATTCAATGCAAACTTAAATAATATGAAGGTTACTAAATGACTTAGTACTGTTTGGCAAATTGGTTTATGAGGAAGGCAATTTAATAGAGCTTGTTGAATGTTTTTGTTTTGAAAGCTTGTGTGTTTTAAAGGCCTAGTCCCTGTTTGCAAGTTGCATTTAAAACAGTTCATGCTAAACTCTGACAATAAAGCGTTTCTGTGAAGTAGATGGTCGAAATTATTTGTAGATGTATAAGTGAACTTAAAACTTGCAACCAAACCTTCTTTGTTAAACTGTCCTTGCTGTGTCGTGCAATATAAATAGGGGCAAATTCAGGGTAATGTGGCAGAGACTGGAGTAATTCACAATTAGGTTTCAATGTAAAATAGAAGTTATCTAAACATTTTATTTATTTTATTTTTATTATATTGTGGAGTCCTGTAGCTCAGTGGTTAGAGCACTCGCTTTGCAAGTGAGAGACCTGAGTTCAATTCCAGGCAGAGGGCGAAACCTTGGGCAAGTTTCCTTACTCCACACAGAGCCTAATAATAATCCCTCCAAAACAAAACAATAATAATTGGTCATTTTCAATCTACGACTGTTTGTGGGACATTGCTGTGCGCAATTGGCTGCCGCGTCCGCCCACAAATATACAGTCAATTCACTTTACAGTGTGTTCTGTGAAGCGCTTTGGGACGTCCTCCCGACGTGAAAAGCGCTATATCAAATGCAAGGATTATTATTATTATTATTATTATTATTGTGCAAGGTGCTAAAACATTTTAGGTTGTTTATCATCAGCATAATAGGGGTTAATTCATCCCCTCACCCCATGAAATAATACACACCAGCAAAATCACTCTAAGCGGAATGATAATATGACAGAAAATAAACATGGAAATAACCGTAAAACTGAGTTTATTCTGTTGCAGAACAAGGCATCTCAATTTACCAAGTTTGAAGTCTGAGATTTTAACTTTTTTATATACATTTATTGAAATGTTAGTCCACTGAACAGCAATGATAAAGGAAACCAACCTTCTCTGTACGAGTCAGTTACTGTGTGTCCTCCAGATCTGATACATGATTCTCATTCTGAAATCAAGAGGCAAAAATATCAGCGGTTAGCAAATCACAAAAAGGAACACGTGGCGAATGGGGATGAATGCTTCATGTCCCATTTTTTTAAAGAAAAAAAGAATTGCACAGAATTATTACTAACTTTGTTATCTTTTGTAGTTCTCTGGGTTTTTAATTAATAAAATGGAAGTGCTGCTGATATTATTAGGCACATTGACTTCCAGTGGAATCAACATAGATTTACAAAGAATGATACAATGGCAAAGAATGGCATGGAAACAGCCCCTTTGACCAACTCAAAAGGGACTACACCCCTCCGATTTCCTTCTCCCTCATGCGTGGATCAGGTACAGTTGGAGCAACAGGGTTTGCTGATGTGCTTGAGTTAAAGGCAGAAAATTCCAATCACTGGGTTCTGAGGCAATATCAATGTGTTGTTTTGCATCCTGCTAACATCACCCAGGAGTGATATGAATGTTGTACAACCCTGATATAACCACAACTTAAGTAATTTTATCAACAGCTGGAATAGGTTATCAGGAAAGGAGACTGAAGTGAAGAGTCTTTAAATTCTTTAAAACACAGCTTGATGCTGTAACGGGAAAGTCGAATAAGTTTTCTAGGAGGGTATTCAATTCTTCACCGTACCTCTGATCACAGTGGTTACAAGCAGACGAAAAAAGCTTTTCAAACATTGTTACTTATACTTAGTCATTTTCTGCTCCTTCAGTACATTTTGAAAGCTGTCTGCAGAATGCCATGAAGTGAAGAAATGCTTATCTGTACTCTAAGGTTAGGCAAAATGAATTCAAGTCTGTACAAATTGAAGTTTTGCATGCAGTAATTTCTTTACGTTAACCCAGTCTCCTGCTGTAACTCTTCAGAAGTCTGATTTATCCTCTGAAGGATCAGTGAATTGAGGAAAAACTTCAGGAAAAAGTTTCCTTACTCCACACGCCTAATAATAATCCCTCCAAAAAAAAACCCAAAACAATAATAAAATTGGTCATTTTCAATCTACGACTGTTTGTGGGACATTGCTGTGCGCAATTGGCTGCCGCGTTTGCCCACAAATATACAGTCAATTCACTTTACAGTGTGTTCTGTGAAGCGCTTTGGGACGTCCTCCCGACGTGAAAAGCGCTATATCAAATGCAAGGATTATTATTATTATTATCCAGTAAGCAGTTGCATCACACACACCATGAGAGGCTTAGGGTCAATCGCTGTTTCTGTTGAGTTAACTGATCTCAACCAGTAAGAAGCTATCAACGTCTTTAGCTGCCCCGGATTAAGGAAGGGAAAATGAGACAAGGTTCCTATTCCTGATGCTAAAATTCTTCATGGTTTTAGACTTCATATCATTGTTGTAGCAATTCACATTGTCTCAAAATATAAGATTGTGCAGAATTTTGGCAAAAAAATCTTCAATTGAATTCAGCAGTGATCTGGCAGCTAGTTTTTCACAGTTCTTTTTAAGAAACCAGATGATTACACAGAACGTTACTACAACAAGATTACATTTGTATAGCACGGAAACAGTCCACTCGATCCATCTAGTCCGAGCCATTTTTATACTCCACAATGAGCCTCTACTTTCCTAATCTCCTTTCCCATACTCCTCCATTCCCTTGCAAAACATTCTAAGGCTCGGACCATGAGCAATTTTCAGGGCAGACAGGATTAGGTTTGGTGACCAGTGTTGAGGATATAACAGCCTCTCACTCCTGATTGTTCAAAGCAATTTGCTAACTGAAAATTCCCAATACTGTTACAATGAACAGTAACAGACTTTGAAAATCTGACCACATCAAAAGTGCTGTGGTACAATCTGTGTAATATGATACAGAGGCAATATCTGTAGGTTCTCAGTCTGAAAATGGTCCTGCCATAACTCTTCAGAGCTTTGACACTGACATTCTTTATTGGATAATTTAGAAGTAATTGCTGAATTATGTAACCTTGTAAGAGACTCAAATCAATTCATGCAGATCATACCAGTTCATTGCTGCCATCCTCATCGTAATCTTCTTCCACTCCATCGGTCATCTCTTCTCCATCCCCATCTGCATCAGGACCTCCTTCCACTGGATCCTCTGTAGAAGTTTCTGCATTCTCTGATATGGATTCCTCATGTGCAGACTCTGAATTTTCTTCAAGCTGCTTCTTCTGTGTCTCTGTGGAAAAGGCACACTTACTCAAATCATCACCTCCTAATGCCTCTGGGATTTTCAGAACATATTTCAACAGAATAGATAATGGGAGGAAAAGCACAGATGGCCCATTGCTGTAAAATTCATTTTGATTCTAGATTGCCTGATGTCTAGAATATGTAGCTGACTATCAATTGGGATATTTGTACTCCGTTGGAAGAAAGTACACAAAACAGATATGTTAAACATCATTTTCTATAATTTCAGCTGGAGAAAAATTCCATAATTCTTACAATTTTAATATGATTATATTTTTGAATAGGATACATCTAAGAAATTTCCTATTTGTTTTATGAACAAGTAAAGGTAGAAATAACTATCACAGGTTAAAGTTGAATAAAGTGAGGGAACTGAGGGAGTAGAAGTGGCATCCACTTTTGGAGGGAATAATCCCTCCAAAACAAAACAATAATAAAAAATTGGTCATTTTCAATCCATGACTGTTTATGGGACACTGCTGTGCGCAATTGGCTGCCGCGTTTTGCCCATAAATATACAGTCAATTCACTTTACAGTCTATTCTGTGAAACGCTTTGAGACGTCGAGAAGACGTGAAAAACGCTATATCAAATGCAAAGATTATTATTATTCTCTATTCTAGGTGAGCAGATAACTGTGGAAGTTGAATTTCAGTGAAAGGTATCTGGTGACATAGTGCATGAATTGAAATTCCTTGTGATTTGAGAGACTACGTGATCTTATTACATTCATTTAAAACATAAAATGTATATGACACAAGTGAATCTCAAGCCCACCCTAGAGACTGTCATGTGACATTTATAATGGTGTGCAACCGAACCTAACAAATGGAATATTCCAGTGCAGCACTGAGTGAATATCATCCAAGTAAGTGTTAAATACTGGAAACATTGAAATGTCTGTATATGGATCACATAAGTAGCAAGCTGTTGAAAGCAAATCAGATCATTCACTTGCATCACAATTGGGTTTGTCATGAGTGGAATAATAGATCTTTCCCGGCTCCACCATCCATGGTCAAGCCTTCAGCTACCAAATCCTTGTCTGGAACTGTCTTCCAATTCTTTCCGTCTTGCTACCTTTTCCCCTCTCTCTCTTTTCTGTCTTCACACATCTTTTCAACCATGCCTTAAGTGGTCTGGTCACTCTTTTCCCCGCTGGGTGCTCACTACTACATTTGCCAAGCACTTTGAGATAGTCTTGTACACGAAAAGCACCATTTAAATGCAGGTTATCATCATAATATGTTTGGAACTCAATAGCCTCCTGGAGAGCCTTGGATCAGGGAGGAAAACACAGAAATGCAGTCATATGTGCTTTAGTGAATCAGAACTATTATGTTCCATCAAATATCTCCTACTCATTTCTTAATGATGATAGAGTGCTTGAAGATGATAATCCTCCCCACCATATACATTCATTTGTAAACATTGGGAAATGAGATCACACCATGTCACCACTGCAGTAGATTAAATTCAATGTTCTTCTTCTCAGGCTCATTGAACACCAATATATGGAGTTTACCAAACTTGGACACACAGCTGTTGTTTTTCCTCTGGCATCTAGAGTAGCTTGCAAATAAGAGTTTGTCTCTGTGAAAATCTCATATGCAAATGTGTCCAGAATATTAGCCCTACACAATGTGAAGTACTTTATTCCCTTATTATTGATCCTTTAAGTTTATTAGCATGGCTTAGTTGGTACCACTCTTACCTTTCGACCGAAAGATTTGTGAGGCTTACTGGTGCAAACAGTTGCTATGTTTGTCTACACAATCACTACACATTACAGTATTTACTTGTAATGTGTTTTTGTTTGTGATAAGGTGATATAATATATCAGTTCTTCCTAAATTTTGTAATTATAGTAGTGTGAGTTTGCAATACTGTATTTAATGCAAATTTGATAGTACACCGGTAACTAGTCTTTCAAAGTGGGAAGATTCAGTGAGGAGGACAGTTACCTTTTGGGGATGTTTAAAGTGATGATTAGCATGTTAGTCGCTTGTTTGGGTCAAATTGTACTTTTCCTGAATCAACCAATTGCCCCAAATATTCCTTCTGTATTTTAGTGTTGCCACTCTTTTTTGTAAAATGTTTGGTAACTACATTTGTCCACCTATAAACCAGAGATATCCGATATCTAAAATTAATAAAATACATTTGGCACATGGCCTTGAGATTCAAAGAGAAACAAAAAGGTCTGAGGTCACTGGTGAAGTCTTGTGTGGAATCACAGTCACTTTTGGAGCAGGGCACATGGGAAACTGCCTCGATGTAGTGAAACACTTCTTTTGTGCTACTTTCCTGATCCTGCCAACAAATAAAGCCAGCTCATTTCACGTTACCTGAGGGTTTTGACTTCCTTAACGTGGATGGTGCAATCATTTTTCACAGTAACTGCAATAGAATTTGATATTTAGAAGCCAAAAGAATGTGAATCTGTAAACCTGAAAGGAGGTGAATCTGTAAAATTGCTTTTTATTTTAAGATCCACAGTAAGCCTTGGATTTATTCTTTAGACTTATGATTGATTTATTCTAAAGAATTCAATTCTTTTTCGATTTGAAAAGGTCTTTCAGAATATGTTCTGGGTCATGATATTACCTTCCCGGAATAGAAGTATGAATACGGTTTGTTTTGTAATCAGCCCACTGATAGAGCCACAAATGTCTCTGCCCCACCACTGTAACTGCAATATGAGGTCATGAACTGCAGATCTTATAGATCTATCAAGTCAGTGGAGGAGCAGATGTCTCTATACTCATTTCGCCTAAAGTAGTCTTGCAATTATTTTGGTCGGGCAGGTGTCTGACATATGAGAAAACCCATCACCATGCTTAAGACTCTCAAACTGAGAGTTCTATACATGCCATCTATGCATGGAAATTCTAGAGATATTTATTGGAATGGAATGCACATACTCTCCCTGGAGGGACACATCCTACTTACCTAATTCCAGAAAATATTACCTGCAGGTTGGCAAAGGCCAAGTGTGGGAACCCCAGAATGTACTTTGTGGTGCTGCTGGAGTCTAACCAGCTGAAATTGCATAGCTTCCCATTGAGAGCACTATCCGCCAAGCTTTTCCTCTGCTTGTCCAGTTAGGACCACTCTACTCATTAAGGGCTTTGGCTTGCAGGGATAACGGGAGCTGAATGAGAAGAGTCCCTGACCCAATTATTTCATGAACAGGTAAATTCAGCCCTTCTAAGTCCTGCGGATGAGCCAGGCTGGCTGTCCTGTCATCAGTAGCCCTTAAAGTAATGTGGACCTGCCTGGCTCAGGAACTGGACCTCTGAGACCGCGACCAAATGTGAGCTCGATTCCGACATTTGTTGCCAAACTATATCACCTTGGAGTCAGTCCAGCTCCAAGGAGACCCCACTTGCCTTTCCCCAAGAGGATCACCAAAGTAGTCTTGCTCGGCATACATAAGCTTACATAAGGAGAGGAGGGTGTGGGGGACAAGCAGGAAGCCGGTGCAAGTCGAGCGGAGGTGCCAGGGGGAGTGAGGAGGTCAGAGAGTCAAGGAGGTGCCAGAGAATTTGAATATCCTATGGTCTTGAGGCTAAGACTATGAGAAATCTCGTGGCTTCAGCCAAGTGTCCCGAATTACCATCAATATCGGTAATTGGGTGCATTAGAACACTGTATTTTCAATTCCAGGATCAGGGATTGAATCCATGCGGGACTGGTGGGCTGAAATTCGTAGAATTACATTCTCCTAATTTATCCTTTTATATCTGATTTTACAAAATCTGATGTAAATCCGAATCTGTGCAATGCCAACCCTGTTCCTAGTGATTGTAAGTTCACAGCCAAAAGAGTTCAGTATTTGTCATCACATTAACCATTCTGACTCAGGCAGATCATCATCAGAACTGGTGTACAACACAGCAATGTTCAGATTAGTGTAAGATCTCTGTGGCCATTGTAATACCTAAGGTATAAATTTAGAGCACATGGAGCTTCACTCCACACCCAACCACACACGCTACATCTGACATTAGGGATATGAACATGAAATGAACATAGGTAGCTTCATGCTCACATTACGATATCCAAATTCGAAAACTGTTCCTTTCTTCATGATTAATATCCGTTATGTTGGTGATAGAGTTCTGGCACTAATGCAACATCGTTGCTCAGATCCCAAATATCATGTGCAATTTTTTCTGGTGTCATCCTGTGGAATCAACCACTCTTGTATGGACACACCTCTGAATTCACCTTTGGAATAGAGGAGACTTATGAATTTTACTGATCGTATATCTAACCTTGTTCCTGACTTACTGTTGGTTGGCAAGGACTCTTAGTTCTGGGTCAGAAGGTTGTGGGTTCAAGCCTCACATTGAACTCAGTTAAGCTGACACTACACTGCAGTGTTGGCTGTTCTTCAGATGATTTATTAAACTGTCTGTGTTCATGATGTTATAGATCCCATGACACTATTCAAGAACAGAAAGAAGTTCCTCTCTATGTTGCAACCAACAAACCTCCAGATCAATTGGTTAGTCACTTTATGGCTGTTTGTGCAACTTTGCAGTACCAAAATTGGCTGCTGGGTTCAACTATGAAAATAGTTACTACACTTGACAGCAATGTCTTGTGAAGTGCTTGGAGATATTTCAACATTATAGGTGCCTATATGAAACGCAAGATGTTTTAAATTGTTATTACTGTCTCTTCTTCTCTGGTAAGAATTACTTTTTCAAGACATATTATGCACAACCACCACAGATGATGCATTTGTAGAATCTCTTTCTATTCATTCATTTGTGGTTATCTGATGCTATCCACGTTTGAAACAAGATTTGATTTCCCCATTCTTTTCAGAGGCTAATCTATTCAAGCTGTGAGAAAGCTGCTTTCCATTGTGTGGATTCCACCCAATTCTTTTGGGTTCGGTATCTTTATGTGTGTGGTCTGTGTACGTGTGTTTGGCTGGGGGAAAGAGCAGCAGTAACAAAACATACCTTACAGATATTGTTGTTTAAATTCCTTATTTGAAGTGCATTAACTTGACAATTTGACCTGCATATCTTTGTCCATTTCAAGTTTGGACTGAAAACTAAAAATGTCACCAGTTCTCATGCAATTACGTCTATTCAATTCCATGGTGTTAGGTTATTAAGAATAAAGGAGAAAGAATATGAATTAATGTTATTTATAATGCAAAAACATTGGGGGAAACAGGAGTGAGACACTGCCAAACTGACTGAATGTGACAGGCAGTGTCCTTACTTCTTTCCAATTCTATTATGGTTCAAGCACAACAAAGAGCTCAAGGCTCATTGCCCTGATGGTAAAGCCAGGCACTATGTGCCAGGCAGATTTGAGAAAAATCTTCAGTTGGATTCTGACTCCAAGGGATTCTGTTGTGTATGGTTTATTTGCTGCCCAGGGGAGACTAACAGACTGGGGCATTCAAGATCTTTCATCAAATTAATTACATTGCAAAAAATATATGACTTTAGTTTCTCACTGGACAGTTAATATAACCGTTGAAGTGATGGGAAGATTGCAAGTGTTTGCCAAGCAGTATTGTATATACCATTGGGGAGATTTGCATTCTCTTGCTGCTGGTATTGAACTCTCTTTCAATGAAAGAAAACAGAAAATGTTTGTTTTGTCTGCATTTTGCAGATTCAAATGTTATCCAATCATTAATACTAATATATATATTTATGTTCCAAAAATTACCTGTTAAGCTTTACTTTAGGAGAGTACCTTTGCAATGATAATCCAAACGAAATATAACATAAATAATTTTGCATTTTCACCTTGTTTCATCATACCGACTGTTTATACTGTACCTATTATATATTCCATTGCATTAAAAGATTTGTGTGCCTTTTGCATTTAATATCATGAGTCCTGAAAACACATCTAAAAGGAACACAAAAGCACAAAACAGAACTACTGTTCCACAGACATAGGTTAAAGATCGTGTTACATCACCTACTGGGGCTGCAAGCAACAGGTATTAATCTACTGCTCTTTTAAAAGAGACACGTTGGGCCGAATGGCCTCCTTCTGCGCTGTATAATTCAATGATACTATGATACTGGCTTAATTCTCCAAGGTAGAGCCTGAGTATCTCATAGCACTTTAGAGTCTCCAGGGCAAGCAACCCATAGATATTCAATCTAAAATCTTGACTGCATTTATCATGGGCACAAACATTGAGAAGGAATTATATTGTTACTGTGAATCTTAACTCCAAGAGGATGTGTGTGGGAGAGATATAAAACACTGTGTGTAACATTCAATCCAATTTTAGTAAATTGCCTCTCCAATTATACAAACCACTACATGCTACATTTTAAAACTATTTTTCTGATTATTCTCCTTGATGTGTTGTCTTATCAAACAGAACCAAAATGCGTTGCCCAAGTTATGCACCATATCTTCTTAAATATATAATATTTAACCTCCAGCTACTTTCCTAATTTACTTGGCTTATGTCATCATTATGTACTGTGAAAATGTGGTGCAAGTTGCGGTATTTCTTAATGGAATTTACAAATAAAATTCCCATTGATCCTCTCTAGAAGTAAATGAAGTCACAGCAGAGTTCTCATGGGTCGTTGTTACATACTTCCTGTTATTGGAATGAATCCCCAATTGCACAACTTGGATTTTTTAATTAAAAAACCTGGTTATTATATACTGAAAATTCAACCCCACTATCATAGGCTATCATAGCATTAATTGGGACCAGCAGCCCCATTACGGATAAGCAAATAGTGTGGATAATGGGGTATCACACAAAATATAAATTGGCCACAGACTTAACTAAAACAAATTATTCAATGAGAGATTGTAATGTAACTATTGTAGCTTTACCAGTTATTTTTTTCTGTTACTCACTCTGCCTCTGCTCTGCCTTTGTTTGCCAATGCTTTCTTGCTCTCTTACTCTGCCTTTGTCTCTTTGTAATATAGGAAGAAAAACAGTGAGTGACGTACTGCAATTACTATAATTACTAAAGTATGTTACTCTCTATCTCTCTCTAATAATTCCTTGAAACATTTAAATAATAATTAAAATTGGTCACTCAATCCACAGCTGTTTGTGGGACACTGCGGCGTGAAATTGGCTGCTGCATTTCACCCACAAATATGCAGTCAATTCACTTTACAGTATATTCTGTGAAGAGCTTTGAGACGTCTCCAAGACGTGATAAGGCTCTATATCAAATGCAAGGATTATTATTATCTCTCACTCTCTGAGTCTCTCCAAATCTCTCTCCATGACTTTCTCTGTATACCTTATTCTATAACATTACACTGTACCCATGTACACCCATCATATCATATACATATCATATATGTACCCACATTTAGGCTTACCTTCACACATGCGCACCACCAGATTGTTTTTGCCACGTCTTACAGTCCTGTGTCCTGGAGGCCAATGTGGATAAACAGACATATGCATAATTGGTGTGTGGATAACTCACATTTAATTGTACTGCTTTTAGTATTACGTAGAGGGTTGAATTTGATTTCTTACTTATGGACCTTATTTTCATTACATTTACTAAAAGACTTCTAATTTATTTTTTATACCGATTTACTTACTCTTGTGTTCTGTATGCTTCTCCCCATACATATTGGTCCGTGAACTGTTTAAGCGTTTCATTTCCTCAGCTATTATGTTTCCCTGTCGTGTTTGTCATTTGTTTTAATAGTAATTGCATTACATCACTCACTGTTTTCTTTCCTATGTTACAAAAAAATCTAATTATTATTTACATGTGAGTAACCTAATTTCTTTGAACAAGTATCATGATGATGCGTAAAGGCATCCATGTAAGTGCAGGACGTCCTTTGCCTCAAGTGGTGTCTGAAAGTAAGATTGGCATGTAATAGTGGAAAACTCTTAAAATGAACTCTCAGTGCCATATTTGTCTGGTCCCTATCCCTTGACACCCCTCCTTGGAACAGCTGAATGATGAGCGTTGGATTGGGCTGAGCAGTGATCCTCTCCCATAATGCTGACTGCTTAGGCTCACAGTGAAGATGGCTATTTAATCAAAAGAAAGGGAGAGTGATTGCAACCCATGACTTTAAGTCTGACTCTTCAAGCAATAACTCTAAATATGGAAGGATACCACTGCTGAGAGCGATCACAAGCCATGAAACTCTCATAAGTCAGCATCATCAGGAGAGACTGGCAAATGGAAGAAAATTATAGGAATCATCTCAGACTGATACTTTTAAGTCCAGCATGTGTGAGCAGATTGCCTCTGTGCAATATTTATACAATACAAATAACCATTTTTAAACAAAAGATTCTGCAATTGGGATATTTTCAGTAGGGCTATCTTGGAGTTATTTCTTGAAGTGTCAGACTGGCTCAGTACTCTGATTCAAGCCTAACGTCGGGATTTTGAACTCACAAGTTTAGGCTGACACTGCAATGCAATGCTGGATTGTCAGAGGTACTGTCTTTCAGATGAGACTTTAAACCAAGGTCCTGTCTGCCTGCTCAGGTGAATATTAAAGATCCCATGGCAAGCTTCAGAGGTTTCTGCTGTAGTAGGCTGGTTTCACATGTAGGGTAGAGGACTTTAAGCAGCTGTGCTAGCTGACTTTGAAGAGTTGGAATAAAGTTTGAATGCATCCTTATGTTAAAAGTAAACTCCTAGGGCAAACTGATTCCATTGCAATCCCAGCAGACATGGTTCGAATGGCCATATGGGATGTTTTTATTATGATACTGCTCTCACGTCTCATGGCATTCAGAGGTTAGAACCTTTTTCAGCTCCACTGTTCATTCTCTGTCACATGCTGCGAAGAGGATAAAGTGATTCCAGATGTGTTTTTATTGTCGAGGAAGGCTTTTGGGACTGTTATACTTCATGTTTGATGCATGCTTTGTGGGTCCAGTGGGAGCAGTTTTGGTAACTTGACAGATCGCAAAGTGTTGAACGGTTTTCTGTCTCATCCTTTAACTTTGAGTCCAATACTGGGTTTATACTGGGCCTCAGGTGACAGAGCACACTTTGCAAATCTCTGGGATTTTGTTCTACGTATGCACGGAATGTTTGATGATATTATAGTTTCTAAGTGGAATGCCTGATGTTGATCGCTCCCTCCTATTACCTAACTTGGAATTGCAACATATCCCCCACCCTTTCCACTTCACAATTGGTGGCTGAACTGTGCCCTAATCTCTGGATCTCCTTTCCTAGACATGTCCGTCTCATTACTCCCCTCAATCTGTCTTTAAGTCCTGTCTTAAAACCTACATCTTTGACCGTGTCTCAGTCGATGTCCACCCCGCCACTGTAAAGCATTACAAGCCATTATTCTACATGAAGGGCACTATGTATCACCACTTCATTATTTCAGCTTGAAGTCAGGAATGCAGTCTCTTGCCAACATGCTGTGTAATGGCAGGCACGTTGTGGAACAGCAGATATACAGTGTAATGGCAGACACGTTGTGTAATGGCAGACTTATTGTATACTGGCAGACACAGTGTGTAATTGCAGATACGTTGCACATGTGTAAATATATGTTATGAAATTCCATGTTTGTACTTGCCATCCTTTAGTAAGGACTAAAAAGCCAAATAGAAGCACTGGCGGTTACTTTTTTCTGCACCCACACTTTTCGCTTTGCCTCCGTATTCACAAAATGATTAAAGATAAAGAACATAACGATCAATCAAGTCAGTGTGTATGAAAAGGAGGATGTGGGAAAGAGCAACACCAGAACAGAATAAGGGAGAATTTGACAAGTGTTTGCAGCATTAATGGTGGCCGGACGACCTTATTTTGGTAACAACGATAGAAAAATAAAGTTCTAAAGTTTGTTTTGCACATGGGCAGATGGAGCACTATTCAAAAAGAGAAGAGTTTCTCCTAGGGTCCTGACCAACAATCCCCCAGATAAAATTCATCACTCATTCCACGGCTATTTGTGGAGCATGGCTGTGAGCAAATTCCCTGGCAAAATACACAGTTACTACAATTTACAGTACTTCCTGTGAAGCACTTTGAGACATCTTCCTGAGATGAAAGGTGCTATATCAAATATTAGAATAAATTATTTATTATTTATAATGCAGTGCTGCTACGATATTTGGCCTTTTTATAATATGGATTGCTGGCCAAGGTGGGCTTGACTCCATACTGTACGAGTGACCCAAAAGCTGGTAACTAGTTAGATAAGCAAACGATTAAAGGATGATCTGCTGAGTCCATATTAGACCAATTGTGTATCCATGAGTTGCCTCTAGGACTATTTGCACTGCAATAACTACCTAGGATTAAAGCACACATGAATCAATCAAGACACTATTTATAAAAAGAGGAGGTAGGAAATAGCCAATATCATAGAATCTGGGCGAATAATTGCATTGCAAGTTATGAACGCTGGAATTTTCACCGCCATGGTTCAAAAAACTGGAGGGCTGACCTTGGTTTCGGACAAGTTAAGATTCTCTTGTTCCATGAAGACAATGATAAATGACACAAACCAAGTCAGGGGCTCTTTATAGATATAATCACTATTGCAAACAGTCTGATCTGTTCTGGTGGTGATGAGAAATGGTCCAGATTACTTATGGAATGACATAGGTTCTCTGAAATCTCGATAGTGAGAGATGTTCAGATACACGATATACCCATCAGAAAGATATATACTTCAGTGCATTCACTCTGTCCCCAGGAAGTCATCTATCACAGAATGAATGCACCTACTGATGCTGAAATGGTTGATAACAGATTCATCACTGGTCAACACTGAAAACTTAGTCTAAAGCTCTCTTTGAGAATGGAAACAATAACAACAACAAGATTACATTTGTATAGCGCCTTTCACACTGGGAGGATGTCCCGAAACTTCTCCCAGACTAGTGCAATTGAATTCTCTTATTCACAAGGCGGGAATGAAAACAAAATTAAATGTTGAAATTACTCAATGTGATTTTATTCTGGTTTATTTGTATGTTCTCCCAAATACTTGATGTAGAATCATAGAATTATGAGGAGGCCATTTGGCCCATCGTGTCTGTGTCGGCTCTTTTAAAAGAACTATCCAAATCAATCCCACTCCTCCACTCTCTCCCCATAGGCCTGCAAACCTGTCCTCCCCAAATAATTATCTACTTCTCTCTTAAAAGTTGTTATCGAATTGGCCAGTTGCAAAGTTATTTAAGCGCTATTTTTGTTCTCAGAGAATGGACACGGGCACTGGTTCTTTATTTCATGACATGCACCTGCAGCTTCTCTTCCTACTCTTCCCATTAAAGAGTTCCTCTCTCATACTTGCTGTACAGGCATGAGATTTAGCAGGTTCAGAGGTTGAAAATGTAAGAATATTTTGAAAGTTGAATCTAAAGAGCTGATCCCACTGGGTGGCATAAGGCTCCATTGGCATTCGCTTCCACCCTATCAAACTGGATTGCCACAGGTATATGGAGGAATAATTCCACCTCAATTCAATAAATCATCGCCCCTATTTTTCTAACTGTGGCTGCCTCCTGCCCAATTGGAGATGGCTATACAAGGTGTCATGCTATTTAGTCCCTTTGCCCACATGCACCAACGTTCTTGTAACAGAGACCAAAACCCTAATGTTCCAAATTTCCCTAGCATCTCCTTAATCTTGCAATTTGGGGCTCACCTTTATCTTCACCACCATGGTGAAAATCCAAATCATGCTGACATTAAAACTGACAGCTCTGTCTGCTTACAGCTTCTGCTGCCGGCACAGTTTGATTTAAAATAGCTATTACGTTACAATGAAATTTTAAGAGCTTGTTATATAATGAAAGCCACTGTATCCTTCATGACCTGTCACTGTGACTGATGGCACTTCACTGGCTTAATTTATCCCAGGCTGGCTTGTCTGTAACTCGCGCTTATTTCTACCCACCGGCTTCTGCCTTTTGTTGTTTCTCGATTTTCTCCAGTCTTCCCAGCAAGAAGTCAATTTTGTTTTTGATTTGGGTCAGTTCCTTCTTGATTGTCTGCAGCTCATCTGATTTCACTGGGGAGAGAGGGAGAGAGATAGAGAACGTTGAAAATGCAGTCAATTTTGTCTCCAGTTCAAATAAAACCAGTATCCGTTTTCTCATTTGGCAAAACAATTCGAAAAAAATCTTATCACCAATGGGTCCTCTTGTAATTTGCATTTCATATCTACCCTTCCTGATCCAAATCTATATGTGAATCTCACACCAGCTCCTTGCTTCTTCTATGGAAATGCAAAGGAGTACTTGAGATGACAAAAACATGATTAAATGTATCAGATGTAAATATTATTGGCAATTATGAGAAACAGCTCATTTGGAAATCACCTGCTGTGTTTGACTACCATGGGTTTACAGCAGGTAAGTTTCTTTAGAAAATTGGGGAACAAGTGCAATACGCAAGGATTTGTTACCACTTCATTTTCAAAACAACAACAAAATCACATTTAGAGAGCGCCTTTCACATTGGGAGGACATCCCAAGGCGCTGGCCAGTCAGGGGTCAGGACCCGAGCTTGAGGGAGGGGTGGGGTAGAGGGAGGATTGAGTGGTCCACAGTATCAAAGGCGGCGGAGAGATCGAGGAGGACGAGGAGGCAGAGGGAGCTCTGGTCACACATGGTCAGGATGTCATTTGTGACCTTGACCAGAGCAAAAGAGTCAGATGCATTGAAATCTGGATGTGGGGTATTAAAGTCATTTATATTTAAATATATTTTATTTCTTATCATTTTCAACAGGTCGAAAGTCCCAGCAAGCAGTCTACGCATATTAAGTGCACTGACAATGTTTGCTCCATGTAATTGCTCATTAAGACAATGGGAAATGAACTGCACCAGTGGGAAGAGATGCTGCCCAGGGCCACACACCAATTTGTTGCACAGCACACACTAAGTAGCACATCAACTTCTAATCACATTTTTACATTTAACATCTATAAAGACCAAAACCAACTGGACTTATTTACACTCTCCCATTAGGCAGTCTTCCTTAGGCCTAAACCATTTTCGATGTTAATTGGGAAATTACAGCTGGCTGAATGTGAGCCACTGACCATTTAATATTACCGCACTATAATTTTTTTAGAAAACAAACATTTTGTGCAGTAAAGTGAAGAGCTGAACAGCTAATTGCCCCAGCAAACAGTACACGCAAATTTAAATGCACGCTATAAAAATATTTCACACAACTTAATTGACCTAACTATTGAAGGAGAAAAAAAGGGACTTAATTTTCCAGATTTATTCAAAATAACGACCTCTGAATATTTATTCTTCCGTTACAACTCGAGGGATTGTAAGGCTATTTATAAACACAGTTAGTGGCAAAAGCTCAATGCAAGGAACATTAACCACAACTCGGGATGTCAGTAAGTCTAATTGTCAGATGTCAAGTGCATTTCCTACCACAAAATAAGCTGTTTGTGCAATTTGAATTGCAAAATTCAAATGACATCATTAATTCTTACCCTAAAGCAATAACATCCATTGAAATGGTTCCTCCTTTGATACTTTTAGATAGATGTCTCACATGTGTGATGCCTACATTGCTCTAACTGTGTTTAGCAATGTGTTGTGTTTGTGTGTGACCTTACAACAGAAGATCAAACTTGTTTGATGGGCTAACTTGCTTGATGGGCTGGTGCAATTGTATAGCTGCACTGAATAACAATGAACACTTTAAAATTTATTAATATTATATTATCATTAGTTATTATTATTTCATTAATTAATATGATTAAGATTATTATTATTTAATTATTATTAGGATTATTATTACTCAATTAAGATAGGAAAATTAAATGAACATTATCATCCGATAACCTATATTATAAGAAGATGTGCCAGTTTGTCAATAGAGGAATGATCGATAACAACAACAAAATTGTATTTGTATAGCGTCTTTCATGTCAGGAGGCTGTTTTTGACGGGGTGGGATCAGTGCCAGTGGACAGGGAGAATTTTATGATGTCTGTGAGTAGGGGGGGCAAGGAGGTGGAGCTGGGAGGTAAGGAGAAGGGTAGGGATGGTGTTGAGGGAGCAGGTGGTCGGTTTCATCAATAATAATCAATTATGCATCAATAATAGATTGATGGCATAGCACCAACAATTATGCCTGGCACTAATTTTGTTCTAGAACATTTATTTTGTCTTAATGATAAAATGTGAGCTCATACTATAAAGTTATTGCTGAACCATTCCCACCTCAGCACAACCTTTTCTCAGTGATCATAATAATAATAATAATAATAATAATCCTTGCATTTGATTTAGCGCTTTTCACATCGGGAGGACGTCCCAAAGCGCTTCACATAACACACTGTAAAGTGAATTGACTGTATATTTGTGGGCGAACGCGGCAGCCAATTGCGCATAGCAATGTCCCACAAACAGTCGTAGATTGAAAATGATCAATTTATTATTGTTTTTGGTTTTGGAGGGATTATTATTAGGCGTGTGGAGTAAGGAAACTTGCCCAAGGTTTCGCCCTGCCTGGAATTGAACTCAGGTCTGTCACTTGCAAAGCGAGTGCTCTAAGGATAGGAAGAAACATTTGCTCCTTTTTCATCTTCGTGTGAAGCATAAGGTTTTCCCAGTGCCCCCACGCACCCAGCCCAAGTGGCCATTATTCATTGACGAGACCTAAGGGTGAGTGTCCACTGAGGGCAGTAAAGCAGATAAACCAGACATTGTCCTTATGAGAGACCTCCGGCTCTGAAGCACTAGTCTGCGAGGGTGCTATACCACTGCAAGTTGTTGTTGTTGTTGGAGAGGAATCAACAATCATCACTTGTCTTATATTCCTTTGTCTAAACCATTGCACTGAAGCCAATTGTACTGCCTTTATTTGAGTGAGATCAACTACCACGCCAACAACAACAACAAAATTACATTTGTGTAGCGCCTTTCACGTCGGGAGGACATCCCAGGCGCTGGACAGACAGAGTTACGGACCCAGATTGAGGATCACATTTGGGGACTTGTTAATCTTATGGCCCGGTTAATTGACGAAAAAATCTGCTGAGCCATCGTAGCAGCTTATCAATTTATGGACAGAAAGCTTTCGACAACATGAGTCAATGCTATTTACCAAGCACTAAAAGCAGCGATGGGTGTATCTTTATAGCAGGATACTTGTGTGTTTCTAACAGGATGTTTATTATTTGTTTACAATTGGAGAACTAATGTCACCTCTATTGGTAAGATAAGGATCAGTATTTTGTTACTCATTTTACACTGTTCATTCGACATTTAAATCTGCAGAATAAATAAAAATTGTTATGGAACTTGTATAATTCATTTAGATGTGTGCGACTGGGGCTACCCATTCCCAGATTTGTGTCAGTTAATCTTGTACAAATTATACTTTTAAATGATTTGTCTCTATGCCAGTGTCAATTTCTATAAGTGCCTTTTCAATATTTATAATATAACTGGCTATTAAATAAAATGACATTTTCTCGTACATATCATGGCCAACAATCCCCCTTAATCACTTACTTCATGTGTGCAAATTGGCTGCTGTGTTTGCCTAAAAATACAGTTACGGTACTTTATGGTATATACTGTGAAGTGCTTTGGGATGTGCTCCTGATGTAAAAGGTGCTTTATGAAATGTAAGGCTTATTATTTATTATCATATTTTGCATTACATTTATTCAAATAAAGCACCTAGTGATAAGTTGCTTGAGGTAAAATGTATTGGGCATGTGAGTTAGGGGTTTCCACAACTCACTGGTGCTTATGAACTGTCTTGGCTCCTTGGCTTTTGGAATAAATTGTAGATTGTCAGCTTGTCATCAAGTATCCTTCAAATAATAAAACAATCAAAACGTTTTTGACTTGCCTGCGTTTTAATAACATAAAAAATCCGTCCAAAAATTTCAAAACGGCTCAA
The DNA here is from genome assembly GCF_018977255.1 of Callorhinchus milii. Classification (NCBI taxonomy): domain Eukaryota; kingdom Metazoa; phylum Chordata; class Chondrichthyes; order Chimaeriformes; family Callorhinchidae; genus Callorhinchus; species Callorhinchus milii. The sequence goes on from NW_024704743.1 coordinate 91,414,973, forward strand.
GTAATAAATAATAAAATCTGATTTCTTGTCACTGAAAATCTGCAAGACTGAGATTATGAAGGATTGGTCAAGATGTTCATTGAATTCTGTTATCATTAAAGATCATTGTACTGCTATTGGAGCAATAACACAGTGTAACGTAAACCAATTCATGGTTTACGTTACACCAAGTCAATGAATGATTGAGAAGTTTTTGTGCACTGGGCGTTCCATTTAGCAAGTTCTTTGTTGTTGGCAAAGTCCTATTCTGCGCTATTAGGTAAGGTTAGCAAATTCTGGAATTCCAACTTCAAATCATAAATAATATGACATTATTAATACCTCATCAAATTATACTTAAAAATAATCCTTGCAGGTGATATAGTGCCTTATCACGTCATCAAGATGTCTAAAGCGCTTCACAGCATTTTACTGTAAAGTGTAGTGACTGTGTATTTGTAGGCAAACACAGCAGTCAATTTGTGCACAGCAATGTCCCATGTAGTGAATAATCAATTTTTTCTAGAGACTGTTGTCCAGGACAATGGGAGAAACTCCCTTCTCTTTTCAAATAGTGCCATGAGATCTTTAACATCCATCTGAACAAGTAGATGGGACCTCGGTTTAATGTCTCATTCAAAGGACAGCACTCCCAGCACTGCATTGGAACGTCAACATAGACTATATGCGTTCCAAATGCAGATGTGGGGCTTGATTACATTTTAGGTTAGGATATCTTTATAAGGCCACAAAGATAAATTGGTTAAAATTCTCAAACAGAGCAAATATCACTTGGCTGTTACTAAGAAACTGTAAAGAATAGCATAGAATAGAAGAATAGTAAATAGTCCACCATTGATTAGCAAATGGGAAAAAAAGCTTTTATTGCTGGGATCGTTTAATGGAACAGATGTGCACCATTTATGTCCCAATATAATCACATGGTGTGTTGTTGCAAAGATCCGGCCAAAAAGGTCTGAGGTGTGCTTTATGCTAATACAGTGGATCGCCCTTTAAAATCGAGACTGGAAATTTATTCTGACTGTGATTCAAGCATGAATATATATTATATATATAGGCTTGTTGTCAATCTTGGAAACTTGTATTCCATTCATATTCACTTGTAAGAAACCAAGCTAAGTATTGAGAAACTGTTAATTTTCAATCCACAGCAACAGAGAGCTCCAGTCTGATTCCAATCTGCTCTACATAAAAACATTTCCCTTATTAAAATTCTATGGAAATGGTTCTTGGGGAGATTCATGCATTTCAATTAAGGTTTATCTTTAAGATACTATGTGTGCTGATTAGAGTTGCTCGAGGCCACAGAGGATGTTTACCATTTTCTTTTGTAAATTAAATCTTTTAGGAACATTTGTGTCTTGTCAACAATGGTAATGGTTTATTTTTGACTAACGTGTGTTGCACAGGGAGGATGCTTAAATGTCAATGAAAATTTCCAAATTAGCATGAACCAGACAGTTCGCACCACAGGCAGTGGATTGAGAGCTTGTCCCTCTCTCTCTGTCTCTCTCTTTGAATCTCTCTCTCATGTCTGGTTGGTACAGTATTGTGCACTGCTTGTGTATGTGTGTATGTAATAATAATAATAATAATAATCCTTGCATTTGATATAGCGCTTTTCACGTCGGGAGGACGTCCCAAAGCGCTTCACAGACCACACTGTAAAGTGAATTGACTGTATATTTGTGGGCGAACGCGGCAGCCAATTGCGCACAGCAATGTCCCACAAACAGTTGTAGATTGAAAATGACCAATTTATTATTGTTTTGGTTTTGGAGGGATTATTATTAGGCTCTGTGTGGAGTAAGGAAACTTGCCCAAGGTTTCGCCCTCTGCCTGGAATTGAACTCAGGTTTCTCGCTTGCAAAGCGAGTGCTCTAACCACTGAGCTACAGGACTCCATGTGTTTGTGCGTTGGGGAGTGAGAGAGGCAGAGGTGAAGGAGACAATCAATAAAAGAAAGAAAAATACTTTCCAGTTGTAATTCAGCTACTGTGATGAATTAAAACTGCATGACCATTATTTCAATCCCAAAAGCAGTAACTGACTGCTTTAACCTCTTGTAACCTAACAGGTGAACTCCATTTTGTTCTTTTCGTTGGTGTTCTCCGTCTTGTATGAAATCAAAAACCTTACCCTAGCTTTACCACTCGATGCTCCAAGCACTTAGTGTGGAAAGGTGTGGAATCATTTATATGTCCTTATCCAAGACAGAGGCAAAAAGCATCTGGATAGATGTGGGAGGCAGCTCACCTCAATATTAATAAGTTAAACTGCCTGGGCTTACATTTCTGTTTCAGCAGATCATATGCTTTTGTCTCAATTATAAGCTTGATGAGGAACGAAGGAGTAAGACAGGGTGTAGTGCACTTTATGAGGAAGTTTCAGTATGTTCTGCATTGCCCACTGACTGTACACCCATCAGTCACGATTATAACATATTACCAAAACACAGTCATTTCTCTCAGTGACTTACATTTTGGTCCTGCTGTAGCTGTTCCTGTGATGGTCGAGCGCGGACCTCCTTTCATGGGGAAGCCGCCCTTTCCCCTGCGGGTGACCGGTATCGTGACTCGGGGTCGCTTTATGGGTATAACTGCACGAGGAGGAGGTGGCACCCGGCCATGGTAATCAAACATCCTGAAAGACAAGAAACCATTGATGTTTAAAGCTTGAAACATGATCCCTGTTTTTCTCAGATATCTAAAACAGCAAACGTGGGATAAAACCCTGGATTAGGAAGGAAGAAAATTAAAGAAATCCCAGAACCAGCCCTGGCTTAGCTCTCTCATAGACCAGGGACAACGTCAAGTGCTAGGATTGCAGACCATGAAAATGTTACCCCATCACTGACTCCATTTCATTCATTTAATCTCCAAGGGTAAATTCTGAAACTCCATCCCCCAGTGCCTTCGCTTTGTTTCCTCCCTTTCCTCCTTCAAGGCCGGTCTCAAGACCTTTCTCTTCAACCGTGCCTTCAGCTCCCCTCTCGGCTCTCTACCCCCTCCTCACTCCCTCCCCTCACCCTGACCAGTTCCCCCATGCTCGGGTCCCGACCCAACTGTACAGCTCCTTGGGACGTCCTCCCGACGTGAAAGGCGCTCTATAAATGCAATATTGTTGTTGTTGTTGTTGTAAATGTACACACTGGCTACTGAGGTTAACAAGCAAAACCTCAGCAGATTCACCTTCCTTCACACCTCCACTATTGATCTCTAGACTGACCCTTCTCCTCCCACCCACTCACTACTTCTCCTCCGTAGTAGTAGTACTACAGGTACCACCAAGTGTTGTGAGTGTTTCATCATTTGACGTACGTTTGCACATTAATGGAACAGGTTATCAGAAAGAGTGGAAAGGGCCAGGACCCTGGATTTATTGAAGGACCAGTTTCATGCTGTAAAGGTAAAATGTTCCCTCTGTTCCACCATCAGTAGCCGCACTTTCAGCCACTACACTCTGAAACCCTGGAATCTCTCCGTCAATCCTTCTACCTTGCCCCCTCCTTCCCCGTCTTTAGGTTGTGCCTGAAGACTCTCCTCTTTGACTGCTTGTGATCACCTTCCACCTTCCTTTGGAATTGTGCTCCCCCACTGTCAAGCACTCTGGGACACTATCCTGCTTGAGGAGCGATATATAAATCTAAATCATTGTGTTGTTGAAGTGGGTTTGATTATTCTGCGCAGATGAAATCATATGGGCTCAAATCTCAAGATCTCCACACAATCTCCAGATGCAGCTTATAAATCATCTTTCATAAACTGGTAAAAAAAATTATATAATATGAATATTATTTGGATAAAGAGAGTTGGATAACATTCAACCACAGGATTTTTCACATAGTGAAGTGAAGGGAGGATGCCCATGTTGGAGCAGAGTGAGGCTGTGGGATGATCCAGGAAGAACAGGAGGTGATGATGGCAGGAGGAAAGGAGGAAAGAAGGGGGTATTGAAGTATGCGGAGTGGAGCGTGAGGTGTGTGGGGCATGGTGGCTAGAAGGAGGATGGTTGGGGAAGTATGGTATGGGAGAGGGGATTAAGAGGCTGGAGGCTCTTGTGAAGTATGAACACTGGCACGGACTAGTTAGGCCAAATGGCATGTTTCCGTGCTGTAACATTTAATGTAATTCTATCTAAATTCACACCCTCCCAGCTCAGAAATAGTCTGCAAGCAGAAGTCAGCAATTTGCTGCCTGGTTGCAGTTTGAATGTCCTTATTTTAGTAAATACCCCACTTTTACTAACACTGAATTTTCCAGCTCTCCCTCTAATACTGTCTTCGTTGCTGGGATAAGAACCCAGGTATAGTATTGAATCATCTGTCAAAATAATCAGCCATGTGACACTGATTCAAAGAGAGACAGGATCTCCCCCCCCACCCACACACAACATCAAACTGCTCACCCACAATCAGATGGTTTGATATCAGTCTAATTTTCCAATTGAACTGTTCCATTCAGAGCAAAGCATTGGTGTTAACTGTAGGTTTTGTAACATGCTGTGCTATCGATAGGGAATGTTTTATACACAATGTCTTGTACGGAAAAGCTCCTGAGTGCAGATGTACAAGGCAAGGCTGTTGCTTCCTTCCAGGATGGAAGGCAAGATTAGCCAGAATGTAATCCCAGGAGTTACTGCTGTATTGATGGAAGAATGGCTCCGTGGTACAGGGAGATTGGATAGAATAGATGCAAAAATTGTTGAGAAAATAACAAACATTCTGGTCACAAACCCAAATGCTAAATGTTCAGAAACGCTGGATCATTTCTTATTTGTAGTTTTGCCAACTCTTCTGTTGACCTTTGTAGCCAACTGTCTGGAAACAATTTCTGACTCACGGCTCTGGTCTGGAAAGCTTGATTTGATCAAATTCCAGAGAAAATACAAGAATGGAGAGCTTGGGAGGAGCAACTGATTAAAAATCATATTATTCATGTTAAGACTGAAAGAGATAAATTATTACCCAGCACTGAAAAAGTTATTACCCAGCAACTTTCCCTTCCCTAAGAAACACTCATATGCTCTAGTGGAGCCTAGCTTGACTTTTTGAAACTCAGACTGTAATCATTAAAGACAAGGGTAGGAAGTAGGTCAGTTATTGAGCTGAAACAAATACTAATGCCAGTTGGACACATTCTCTGTAAAAGGTGGGACAGAAGTGTCACCTCCTATCAGATAGATTTTTCTACTTGAGGTTTGGAGAATAGGACAGCTGTAAGGCTTGTTATATCCTGGTAAGGGTTTAACTCTTTCACGATGCAATCAAATAGGCTTAAACTCGAGTCATCGTAAGCATATGGATTCAGAAAGTGCTCAAAACAGGAAAAAACGCAGCATAAATGGCACAATGTCTTGGAAGGTGTTTTGTGATGCAAAGTGTGTCTCCTGCAGGGAACTCAGCAATTATGAGACCGATGTTCTAACCCGAGGTCACCACAGAGCAATGTTCTCGCAAATCAGCGTGACATGCATGAGCTTTGCTGCATAAGACGCACTATACGTCTCAAAGTTCTTTTTCCAGGGTGAAGTGCCAATTACGCTTGTATTTTCCCATTTGACTACTTTTTCAGCCTCATACATTGTACCGCAGACAAACCTGAGAAGCAAAATCTCCAAATCACATTTTGTTTTGCAGTCATTTTTGGCTTTTACTTTTCATTGACTCAGCCTTGTGAATAAACAAGCAGTGGTTGTCGTTGAGCATTATTTCCCCAGTACTTTATGAGGTTCTTTGGGGAGAAATTCTGGGAAATATCATTCTTAATAGACCACTGAGCCAAGGGACGAACAAATATATGGTCCAAAGACCAGAGACAGACAGGGTATGCAATCCAACAAATACTCCATTCTAACTTGCAGTCACTTTCACTGTCTGATTCATTCAACAACCTCACACATCCATGGCATCCTGTAGATAAAATGGGGAATAAAAAGGATACAATTGTAAACAAAACCCAATTTCAAGCAATTTCAACCTTTAAAAGAAAATGTAATACAGGCACACAGGAATGAAAGAACATTGCAATGGGTTTGGCTGGTTCCCCACCCCCCAAACAATCATCTAGTACAATGCTGTTTAACCGCACGCCGACATTATAATGCACCTGGCCAGTCTTCCTCTCAAATCCCATCTCTCTCTCTACCTCACCTAGCCTTCGCTATTAAAGTCTACCTAATTCCCACTTGAAATTGTCCAAAATGATAATGAAAATATTCTAGTGTCTTTGTCTAAGAGATTGTGGAACCGTTCCTTTTTTGAGAAAAAATAACCTTTTGAAATGCACCCTTCAACCATACTTTCAAATTTCCCACCGTCTTCTGAGGAGTTAACACTAAATAAACATGGAACACAGAGACTCAGTGGATTTATGATGGTTCAATGGTTACTATTTCTGATTGAGAGAAAAGTGTGGAATGGAGGCAGACATCTGGGGCAAAAAGAAAGCTTCAGTGACTCATGTTGCTGCTTCTTGCTATAAGTTCACAAATCCTTTCCAGTAAATTCTGTCTCAATTTAAACTCCTTGGTGCTAGGGAACTTTATCAATAAATGATACAAGAAGAGTTTATCTCAGAAATGGGGACATGGGTAGCTATAACACAAATAGCCATGGTTACAGGTACACGCTAAATATTACATTCATTTATTTACCTTCAGACAAATTCCATCATTCTATTATTGCACTCACATTATATTACTACCTTGCCTATATATGGAAGCTTCAGCCTTACTCCCATGGTTCACATAGATGCAGATGCAGTTAATAGCATAAAAATAAGTGTACTTTGAGAGAAAATTATACACTTGTAAAAAAGCTTCTAAATATCATAAATGTATATACCATAAAATATTATTTTTATAGGCGATATTAAGAGTGTCTTTCAACTAAGATTGGGTTGAAATTTCATGTTGGACGATGCAATCTGGCTTATTGCTTGTATTACTAATACAGAGACCTGCTACATCTGATTTTGTTAAGTTTCTTTATTACTGGAATAATCAAACTCGCCTTGCCAGAGGCAGACACAAACTATTCACATGTGGAACAGCACCTGGTACACAGACATAAAGAAGTGTAATAACGACTGATCTGTAATTTCACAAATCCGCGGCCAAAATCTAATACCACTGATTCATTATGGCTGCAATCGCAGCACACAGTGTTACCATAAACTGTACACATTTATGTGTGAGGCAACCTTCAAACTGCAATTCTTGCCAATGTTTGTATGTAGCCCTGTGAAAGCAGGTGGATTATTGTTGAGCAGAGAAACTGGAGTATCAACGGCAAACATTCAAGATCAAACAGATGAATATGAATGTTGTGAAGATTGGCCAGTTTACATAAGAACATACAAAATGCTAGACGAGAAAAGACCAAGGCCCATCTAGTCCCCTTTTGCCTTCCTTGCGGTTGCATGCATATATGTCCCAAACTATCTATGTACTATATCCCATAATGTTATTTCCTAAAAGAAAATTATCTAAACCTGTATTTGAAAGAATCAACATTTCAGTTTGTGTCTACACGTGTCAAAGATGCTCTGTGCCTCCGTCAAAGCTTCTGCTGACCTTTGATGCAGGTTTCTGGTTCTAGTTAACAGTGGTCTAAAGAGACGATCAGGGTTGACAACACACAGGCATCGGGTAAATAGGAGCCCCACCCTACAATGTGCACAGCACAAATCAGGATTTATTTGACCTCTCAACATTTTTGATCATCCGTTCCCGTTCCTGAAGTAAAGCTTTATCCTCCCCTCTATTGCTCCTGCTATTGCTAGGTCATCTCTTCCATAATACTTGCCCTTTACTCCTCCCTGGCCACAGGGAGCATTCTGGCTATTTCAGAAAGGAGCGAATACACTGGTTGTGTGAGGTGTCACTGATGTTAACAGCAACAACAAAATTACATTTGTATAGCGCCTTTCACGTCAGCATGTTAATAATAATCATAATAATCCTTGTATTTGATATAGTGCCTTATCCCATCATTCGGACAACTCAAAGCACTTCACAGAATATACTGTAGAGTGAATTGATTATACATTTGCGAGTCCAGGTAACAACACATATTAACAGGACACCCACCTGGCTTTTCAGTTTATGGCCTCAATGTACGTCACTGGTACACACAAGAAAGGAAGGCAAAACATATCAAACGCCCAAATAAGAAAGTGAAGCCTGCTTGTGAAGCTTGACGTTTGAAACCTTCACTTATCTGTTATGGATGGAGTGCATTTTTCCCTCCAACCCCACTGCCCTCTACGGTTGCTCTTTTTTCCCCAAAAGACAGGCATTTTGACATTTACAAAAATAAATTAATTCTCTAAGGTTAGCTCAGTCCTAAAAAAAAGCGCTTTCACTTTCTGCTGAAATTCAAATAAAATATGCTAAATGTTTTACATCCACTTTACAATTGCTGGCAATCATTTCTGGCAGGAGAAAAATTCCACCTCCACCCCCCTTGCTGGCCTTCTCTCCCTCCCCCCTACAGTTTCAAAATCAATATCCTTGAAAAGCTATTAAGATCTAGGACAGAAAAATACAGCTAAAGAAGTAATTTTTCAATGACAATCCTTGCAATAAATATATATACGTATTGTATCTGAATTTCCATATTTTCAATGGAATTGAGGACAGAGTTAATGCCTCTGAGTTGTTGCTGAATACTCTCTTCCTTATAATTTACAATAAGCATAACCTTGCCACTCCAGATTACAAGGGTAATGGAACAAGAGCAAATAATCAAAAGAATTAGGAATAAGAAATAGCGAGTGGGAGACCTGGGTTCGATTGCCGGCCAGGGTGAAATGTTAGGCAAGTTGGTTTACTCCACACGCCTCCGTTTATCTTGCAGTAAGTAGGAACCCGGTTGTTAGTCGATTGGCGGGTTGCTTTTCTGGGGGTAATAATCCCTTCAAAATAAAATATAAATAATAACAATAATTTGGTCCACCAATATACGACCGTTTGTGGGACATTGCTGTGTGCAAATCGACTGCTGTGTTCACCTATCAAATACATAGTCATTACATTTTATAATATATCCTGTGAAGCGCTTTGAGACATCCTCCCAATGTGAAAGTGTGAAACATATTTGGTGTCCTATAGCTCAGTGGTTAGAGCACTCTCCTCGCAAAGTAGAGACCTGGGTTTGATTCCTGGCAGGACGAAACCTTGGCAAGTTTTCTTACTCCACATGCCTGATAATAATCCCTCGAGAAAAAATAACAATAATAAATTGGTTACTTCAATCCATGACTGTTTGTGGGACACTGCTGTGCGCAATTGGCTGCCGCGTTTTGCCCACAAATATACGGTCAATTCACTTTACAGCATATTCTGTGATGTGCTTTGAGACATCGAGAAGGTGTGAAAAGCACAATATCAAATGCAAGGATTATTATTATTATTATTATATTATTATTATTAACAATAAACCAGTGACCATTGCTGGAAAGTGTACCCTGGATTCCGAAAAGATCAGACTGAATTGTGATGGCCGCAATGGTGTCTTGAGTCAAGCACCTCAGCACATACAGTGTGCCACCTGCAGGGAACCCATGTACATCGCATTGACCTGGGAGACCTATAGCTGTAACTGGAGATGTGTCCTTCAGGAAAGGACGGGAAACAATAAGAAGAAAAAGCTCTTCTGAATTTATGGATACAGTATTTATAAAATCAAAACCAAGGGGGAAGCTTGTAGAAATCTTGGGGGTTTAGTTGATTCTCATTTCACCATGTCAAACCAGTGTGAGACAGCAATAACCAAGGCAAACAGGATGCTGGGCTGTGTTGCTAAATCAGTTGAGTTCTGATCCCCAGATACATTACTCAAGTTATGTGGTGCTCTGAACAGACCATACCTAGAGTATACAGTACAGATCTGGTCACTGTGACATACGGAGGCGGCTCAGGCCCTTGGGGCAGTGCAGAGGAAAGCAACAAGCACGATCCCCAGTGTTAGAGGAATGAGCTATGAGTAAACATTAGACAAGATAGCAATCTTCAGTCTTGAAGGCGACCTGTCAGAAGATACCTTAAAGACGTGTTTCAGGTTTTAAATGCGATTGAAAAAGTAAACCCAGATCAATACTTTCAGATGGATGGTGACAGTAGAACAACACAGATTTAGAATTTCAAAGGGCAATTTCAGAAGCTTCACTAGGAATTATTACTTTACCCAGAGGGTAAATAATGATGGTAACAAGGTTACGAGGAAGGATCTTTGAGGCTTGGATGTTGAACTAATTTTTTTGAAAAACAGATCAATGCTGTGATACAGGACAGTCATGTAGTTATTCTGGAATAAGATCTCAAATCTCCTGTGTGATCTTGTGAGGGGATTTCTCAACATTGCTTCAAACTTTCATAGGACATATAGTCCTAAAGATAAACACGCAGACCAGAGCAGTGACAGCAAAGGAAAACACGTTATGAACCTCAAAGAAATTGAAACAGTATAAACATTTTTAAAAAAATATTTAAAAAAAGATATCTGGGAATTATATTCAAAGTGCAAGAGCTTAAACGACTCAGTGAAGCGTGCAAGCTTCTTTCTCATAATTTACAGTGTTATTTAAGCCTATCAAAGGGTGGGCTACAGTCTCACAAAATACCCAGAGACTTCACTTAATATCTGCCCATTCTGTGTATAAATATTGAAATGTAAATGTGAAAGCAAAATGGATAAAAGGACAGGAGGAATAGAGACTTGACGGAGGATGAGAAAGGTAGCTCACTGAGCTCTCTAATGTCATATCATGAGTCTCTCCATAGGACCTTCCAGGATCCCAGCTCCATAACATTGTTAGAGGAAGTAATGCTTCAGTTGTACAGGGCCTTGTTCAGATTCCATCTAGAGTACAACTGTCAGTTTTGTGCATTGCAAGGGTTAAATTATAAATTATGAGGATAGGTTGCATAAACTGGGTTTGTATTTCCTGGAGTTCAGAAGGTTGAGGAGTGATCTAATCAAGATGTTTCAAATGATAAAGGGACTTGATAGGATAGATACAGAAAAATGTTCCAATATTGGGGGAATCCAGAACTAGGGGCCATAGGAATTAGAGCCAGGCTTGTCAGACGTGAAACCAGAAAGCGTTTTTTTTACACAAAGGCTTGTGGAAATCTGGATTTCTCTTCCCCAAAAAGTTGTGGATGTTGCAGCTGTTGTGCACCCTTATATGAACCTGACTTCCAGGATGACCCGTACGTTACACATGTAGACAGACTAACTCGTTCATTACCCACATGGACAGGACTGACCTGTGCCTTATTAACATACAGGACTGGTAGTCACACACAGGAAAACTGGGGGTGTTTTAGCTCCTAAAATTTCTAACAGATCAATTATTAAAAGCAAATGGAATTACTTTTGTTTCAAACACAAGCATGGATTATATCTTCTGACAGCTTCGGTGATTAAGCATCTGAATGGCGCCTTTTATACCTGCCTAATTACCCCACTTACAAAAATATTTTCATAAACTGCATGAAAGATTTTCATGGTATAATGAAAATTGTGTACAGTTTGTTGCATTGAATGTAATTAACTGATGCGGTAGTAATTTCTTAAAAATGGAAGTGTGTTGTGTGCAACAAGGGAAGAATACAAATATCAGCAGCCAAGTGGAAGCTGCAGAAACATAGGCAAAATAATTCTTTCCACTCGAGGCAGATTCTGTCCATTCATATGCAAACCAGAAAAAATACAGCATTTATATGAGAGAGGATATATTCAACATCAGTAGCAGCAGTGAATAAATGAATATAAATCACACAGCTTGTCTTAATTAGCAATATCGATGTGAGGTTTTTAATTTACACCTGAATAAGTGAATGTCACTGAGGGTTGGAAAGGAGCATTTTCAACAGAATTGTTATATTATGGTTCCGGAGGCTTGGAATATTGTACCTTGGAGCTACATAGTGATACAACACAGAAACAAGCTATTTGGCCCAACTAGTCCGTGCCTATGTTTACACTCCCATATCCCTCACCTATACCCTTCTATTCCCTTCTCTCTCTCGTGTATGCCCTCCAAACTGAGGGCTTTCCATGATTCCCAAAGTCACATTGACTCCACACTTCTCCACACGTATTTTTGTAGGCAAACACGGCAGTCATTTTGTACAAAGTAATGCTCCACAAACAGCCATGAAGTAAATAACCAATTTTACCTGGGAGTTTGTTGGCCAGGACACTGGGAGAAACTCCCTTCTCTTTTCAAATAGTGTCATGGGGATTTTTAACATCCACCTTGGTTAAACATTTCGTCTGAAGTACACAACAGGACATGAAGCAAGCCAGAGTTGATAAAGTTTAGGAGTGGCAGTGGGGAGTAAGACCAAATAATTTGTGGAAGGAAATGGATGCTTGAACAGAGTACCAATGGAAACCTAGATCACAAAAGGTTTGGAAAATCTGAATCCAGAAATAGTTTTCAAAATTGCTGAGATAGTGGTCATATCTTTAAAACAAATATGACAATGCAGAAAAGAAAAACAGCAAGATGGTGATAAACATAGGGAACAAACTGCCAGTAAGATGGAGATGGGAGGAAACTAGAAGGGGATTCATAAAGGAAGGAGACAAGTTCCTATCAAGTGTGGGAAATGAGATGGTAAATGGACCAATAATCTACACCTGTCTAAAACTGTTTCTATGCATCTCTCTTCTTGTTAAAAGAATATAAATAGAATCTGGTCTCTGATAGTGTCAGGCTATAACAAAATCAAATGGTTTGATTGATATTGTGAAGGTTGCTGCTGAATTCAGATGGGTGGATGTCAGTGTCAGAAGCAGCCTGCTGCTGTGTTGTATATGTCTTCCCGTGACTTCTGCTGTATTCACAGGTTACTAAGAGAAACTTTGTCAAGTTCTGAAATGGTTCTGTCACTTCTCATTTTCTGTGCGGTAACTTACTTTCGTGCCCTTAACTGTATGCTGTGGGCGTGCCGAACCACTTGTCGGCACAAACGCTTCACATATTAATAAGCTCCAACCTCAACTGCTTCAAGATATGAATTATTCACTCGAATCTTGCATGCATTAGCTCTAAGCTCGCCGATGTTAACAATTACCTAGAAATTTGAAAAGTATTGCTCAGAAGCAACAGTACAGTACTTCTGTTTTACATTTAAACAAACCGAACACAACTTCTCTCACCTAAAGGTAAGCCTGTTTATCCAAGACATGACTCTGAAAAGTGAGAACAATACCTTTAATATACCTACTTTGAAGTCCTCAAGGACAGCGACCTGTAATGGACCAGTGGATTGAGGACAGATAGGTTGGATAAATGATGAGACTGCAGATTGAATGGCCCTCTGGCCTCTGACACAGTGCAGATATAAGCCATTATTATTATTTACACTTGCTGCCAGCTATAAAGCCATTCTTCTGTTCTGCGGCAATTTCTTGCAAACACATTGCAAATCCTCCTGTAGCTCAGCACAGGCTCCGGCAGCTGAACAACAGAAGCTTCTGTCTCAGAACAAAGAAAGCCCTGATGCTCCTGTTAAATGAACTCTAACCATTGAGTGCATGGGAATCGGACCACCAAAACGTGTGCACAAGCTTCTGGCTGAGCCCGTATTTGCAATTTTATGGTGCTATTTGGGGGTGTTTTGTGGGATTAGAACCACAGAAATTTACATCACAGAAGGCAGCCATTCTTTTAAGAGCAATCCTTTCAATACCATTTACCTGCCCTTTCCCCATACTCCTGTCGAGATATCTATCTAGTTCTCTTTTGAAGCTGGTAGGGATTCTGCCTAAACCTCCGATCCCGGCAAGGCATTATCAAAAGTATCCTCACTCATGTTGAGAAAGAAGATGTTGGGTAGAAAGATGGTGGCAATGTTCTCACGCATTTCATGCTGAGCTAAAATGCTCACCAGGAAGCTCGCAGGAAATCTCTGGTATCTGCTATCCACCTAGTGAGGGCTCAAATCGCGCTTTTTGGATGTCAAATGACCGACCAGTAACTATTCTCCTTGGGGGAAGGTAAGCAGGGTCTCCTTGGAACTGAACTGGCTCCAAGGTGACATACTTGGCAATAAAATATTGGAATCGAGCCAACCCTCTGTGGCAGTCTCGGTAGGCTGATTACTGAGCCAGGCAGGTCCGCAGTATTCCAGGGCACTGCTGGTGACAGCACAGCCCGTCTGGCTACTTGGAAGGGCAGACCAGCCACTGGAGACAGTGACTTTTCCCACTCAGCTCCAGTTAACAGTGCAAGCCAAAGCCTAGCTGGCAAGCTATGCGGTTGCAGCTGGTTAGACTCCAGAAGTACCCCCACGCACACTCTGGGGTCACAAAGCCTTGGCTCTTGCCAATCTGTGCCTCATACTCTCCGGAATTAGATAAGCAGGATGTATCCCACCAGTGAGAGAGTGTACATTCCATTCCAACAAATATCTCTGGAATTTTCATGTGTAGGTGGGATACATGAATTTCTCGATTTGGTTTGGATACTCTTAAACATGGTGATGGATTTCTGCATGTGGTTGGACCACCCTGGTTTAGATAATGATTTTAAGTCATGAAGTGAGCCCTGAACCCACAACCTTGAACCCGATTCATGACTTACCTCTGTGACTGCAGTTTCAGTCATCTTTCCCCCCACCTCCCTCCTCAGCTCCCATTCTCCGCCTTGTGTGCCCAGCACACAGTATAAATCGCTTTGAGATGTTCCTCTGACATGAAAGGTGCTACATAAATTGAAATTGTATCATATTCACAAATGTTGTGGGTATCATTAAGTAAATAATTCTGCTTTTCTTTTTTTCTGAAAAAAAACAAATCCTCTGCCTTCTTTTCTACGTACGGTGTAAGAAAATCTAAAAGAAACATTCCTTTTGAGTTACACTCAAGAACCACACCCCAAACAAGATCCCTTAATGTTCCTCCCTATCAAGGGTATTTCACTCTTTACTGTGACATGGGGTATATATAAAACATGTCATACAATCAAAACAGTTTATGCAAGATCATAAAAATGCACCTTAAAGATTATTTGATGAAAGTGGAAAAAGCAGAATTCTTGTATGATTTCAACTATTGTTTAATATGTTAACAAGATTATTACTCATTGCTGTGCTACAGTTCTTTTTTTGCATGAATATTATGTTTTGTTTTCATGAAATGAGACTAAAAAAAATTAACAGAAAAATATACGAACCCTGTGGTATCAATGTTGCTTTGGTGGACGATTTATAGTGCAGCTGTGCTGTGAATCTGTGGCTATAGGAACTTTGACTGCTACCCATGTTATTAGCTCTTATCTTTAATAATGGCTAGCTGCTCGCTGGGTATTCTGCCCTTCAGAGGTGAAAGGTGGAATCTGGGGAGACAACTCCATCTGCTCTTATAAGATAAACACGGCAGTAGGTGCTGGAAAGGAGCCAGCCGCACACATTGCTGGCTATCAGCCTTGCAGTGATCGCCAGAACATCAGTCTTCACTTTATTATCACAATTTGTTGCCCAGAGTTTACTTCCATGTTTTCATTTACTGTGCGGCTCCATAAATGAAGCGAGCAGTATCACGCTGGCAGCTGGCAGCACCACAACCTTTGATAAAAGCAATTTCACAAGAGTATTTTTTAATCAGTGCGGTTGGTACTGTAGGGTAAACTGATTCCTGTCTTTACAATGTAGAGGTGCACCGAGATGGACAGCAAAAGTGCTTCTGAAAATCAAAAGCAATAAAAAGTGTGCAACGTTCACATCAAAAATAATTAATGCTTTTTGACATCCTATTTGCATTGAGTTAACTTTCAGATATCAAGTCATCTATGCTAATGGTGAATGTTGCAGTGTGTTTGTCATAGATAGGGGGTTAGAGGCAATTAAACAGGAGGTGCAACCAAGTGCTTTAATCAGCTGGTGCTCCAGCATCAAACACATTGCATCTCATTGTGACCATGAGTACATTCAATTAAATGGTGTCACACTGTTCGGAGGTGGTAATGAAATCATTCAAAGCTAACACTGCTTTTCTCGCAGAATATGCTGCCCTACGATCATATTTTAATGTAGGATTATGTATTGTCTCCAAAGATCTTGGCCGTCATTTTAAAACTGGAGCTGGTGGCAGATTGTGCGGTGAGGCCAGGGAGAAGTGGAAAGAGAGAGCCAAATAGAAGAAGAGTGGGAAAGAAAGACAGCGAGAGAGAGAGAGAGAGAGAGAGAGAGAGAGAATCCAATTGAGTGAGAGAACGAGACAGAGGAAGAAAATCAAAGCAAGAGAGACGCAAAGCAGGAGCATAAATAACCTACAAGGAAATTTAGATCAATGAGGCAGATGGGATAATGTGTGACAGATGGATATTATGGAAATAAATGAAAGGTATTCAATATCAGAATAAGGGAAAATAAGCCTGTATAATGAAAGGATTTCCATTGCAAATGTGAATAAAAACAGGATGCTACATTGCCAAGTCAGTTGAGGCCAGATATACAGCTGGGTGGGTGAGTATTTTGCAAGGATGAGATCAGAAGTCAAAGGGCCTTCTTCATTCCACCTCTCTTGTGTCATTGAATACAGGTTTACAGTCAATGTGAAGCTGCTGTGAAGGAATCAACAACATTGGGTGGCATCTTAAGAGCATTTGGCAGCAGACATCACTATAGCCTTGTATAGATCGAAGACAAGGCCACATATAGAAATTTGTGTGTAGTTATGAATATTGTATTGTCACGAGGTCATGGAAGCATTGGAGAAGATTCAGAGAAGACAAGGTTGATCCTGGCCTTCAGTTCTACGTTATTAAGAGAGTCTCAAAGAGTTGAACGTGTTCTCAATATGAAACGTGTTCCAGAACTGTAAAATAATTATGTAAACAAATGCAGCCTATTTGATAATAAAACAAAGGTTCAGTGACCAAAATACAAAATACGGTTTAAAACTGAGGGACCATTGATGCTTTATTTCATTTCTTTAAATAAATCTTAAGATTTTTGAATTATTTTTTTGCTTGTCAAAGTGAGGGAAGTCAAGTACTGAGGTTTGGAATAGCCCCCGGTCAGGTCACTAATAGAGATGAAAAAGCTGTGATCTACAATGGGATTCACTAACCACCGCTTTTTGAACTCCCAAATGCCTAAAGCCCAACTTCAGAAGAGCACATGCAGTGGTGACATTTCATTAAGTTAGTGTTTCAGCATCACGAGTGTGAGACTTTTTGATATTTTTCGGAAGTTTTCACAAGAGGTTTGGATGAAGAAGGTCCTTCAGCCAGTTTGATCTCATCCTTCCTATAGCATCAAACTGTTCCTTAAATGAGTCCAGTGTTCTGGCCTCAAACACCCTTTCTGGTTATTCAGTTCCAGTTGTTAACCACCCTCTGTGTAAGGAAATACTTCCTTGTGTTTATCCTAAAATTGCTCTTCACCATCCTGAACCTGTTAACTCTGCACCAGCTGCCTTGGTGTATCTGGGAATATTGTTCTAGTTTTATTTTTTCGGCTTTGGTGAACTGTGGCAGTTTCACAGGAGATTTATACAGCCAACAGACAAATCTATTCCTTCTCTGTGAGGTTAATTTTAGTCCACACCCCAGTGTTAACTCATGTCAAAGTTTACAGTATCACCTTTTTTATTTGTGTTACAAGCAAATATCTTGCAGTAAGATGTCTAATAACATAACCAACAAATGTGATTGACATTTACTATTAAAGTCATTTGACAATTAAAAAGTCCACGTCTCAGTTTAAAAAATGACAGTTTTTCAATGAACAATACACTACAGTGAATGGATTAAATTAGCCACATAATGAATGAGAATGTGTGTACATACTACAGGTTTTAACATGCCAGGGCTATTTTGATACAACACAAAGTAGAGTGCTAAAGTAAAACTATCATCTCCAAGAAACACAATAAACACACATCTTGCCCCCCCCATTAGTATGGAAATTTCAGCATTTCCATGTGTCTGCACCATGTTGGTTCCCCCAGTGGCCTTATCCATTCTAACTCCACTTCCCTGATCTTTCTTCATACCCCTTTATATCTTCACATCTTTGATTAATTCCGTTTAAACAGAATCAAGATTTTTGTTTTTGCCCAGAATAGAGCAGAGCCCCATTATAATACATTGGTTAACATACTTCATGAAATCCCTGCCAGCATTATTACAGTCAGCACTTCCGGGTTATTAAAAAGCATGTTATAATGAATTCTGCTGCATCATGATTTCCCCCTTCCTATGTTATGACCTTCCCTATTCAAATCTGTCTTATTTTTATCCAATACACTGAATCATAGATACTACAGCAAAGGAAAAGACCACTTGGCCCATCGAGCCTATGCTGATGCTAGCTCCTCCCCTGGAGATAACTACACTAAATCTAATTGCCTGCTCTTTCCCTGCACATAATTTATTCTTGCTCTTCAAATGCTTATCATTTTCTCGTTCTTTCTTACTCTAGCACAACATAATGCTAAAACAGTATCTATAATAATATAGCAGATTGCAAATAAATCACAAAAATTACAAACTTGATGTGTCTCACCAACCTGAGAGTACAGGATGATTGATGATCTCGATTTTAAGCCATTCTTGGTTTATCTCGCTTGTCCTTAAATTGTCACTTGGTGCATGTAGAAATGTTTATTATTCATAGGAATATGAGAATGTAGGGACAGGAATAGACACTTCACCCCATCGAGCCTGTTCTGCCACACTTCATGGCAGCTCTTTATCCTTTTAATCTCATTACCTCACCTTTCTCCATATCCCTTAATACCTTTGCTTCCTAAGTACCTATCCATCTCCCTTTTAAACACTTTGATTGATTTTGCACCTATGGCCTTTGGAGGCAGTGCATCTCACAGACCTTTTGTGTGAAGAATTGTTTCCAAAATTTGCATTAAACTTACTAAGCTTTTGCTGTTCAGTTTATCATTTCAACTATTGATTATTAATACTAAACTGTACACTGTTCAGAAATAAGTAAAGAGAAATATACATACCTATTGTAGAAATCATCTCGGTAATAATCGTAGTCAAAGTCGTAACCGCTGCTGAGAAAAGAAAACAAATCAATGAAAGGATCAAAATAAAAGCTCTCAGTTTTTCTCAAACTTCAATGAAATTAATGTTGTTGAGCAAAACAGAACAGGTTTAATAGATAGAAAATGAAAGAGTATCGGGTTATACATGAGGAATATGTGTGCCAGAATCAATGGACAAAGTAAGTGCATTTTGTTTGGTACGTAATTGAAAGTGAAACACTTGCTAATGCAATGGATTGCTCGGACTGGAGAGTGCTCAAACAGTCAATATCTATCTATACAAATAGATGTCTTTCCTTTCAGTGAAAGAACCACTTACAATCACAACCACAACAACTTGCATTTATCTAATATCCTTCATGAAAAGTAATGTCTCGAAACGCTTCACAGCAGCTGCTCATCGAGTGGGGGAGGATGATCACAGGCACCGACAAAGATGTAGGTTTTTAGGTGCTTTTTTAAGATAGTTAGAGCGGGGAAAGATGGAGTGAGTTCCAGAAAATAGAGCTGCCTATGTTGGGGCTGAGGGGGCAAGGGACGTGCTACAGGCCAGAGTTTGTGGAGCAGAGGATGAGATCAGATGAACGAAGTTAGAAATGATCAAAGAGTTAGGAAGGTGCAAGGAGGTGAAGGTGAGGACTTTGAAGTTGATCTGCTGGGAGTCAGGCAGTCAGTGGAGTCTGGATAATGAGGTATATCTGACTGGAGTGACTAAGTATTACTCCCTAAACCTTAAACACTGCTCGAGAACTAGATTAGAGTCAAACCTCATCTTCCACATGTTCCCCTCAAACTCTCTTAGCAGCATCTTTCTGTCACACACATATTCTCCCACAAAGTCCAGACATAGAGTGGAGAATGCGAACATTAAGATAGCATGTGGTTCACATCTCCAAGATGCTTAACCTGCTTCACAGCCCCAAGCTTCCACCACTCTGTGTCTCTGAGGTTCATTATTCTCTCACTATCTCTAACATGTGCTCTCCAATGCCATCAAAGTCATCACTTTGTTTTGTGTCTCACCATTCCTTGCAGATTTGTACCTTAAATCACCCTTAGGATAACTTTACAGCTCAAACTACTCTCCTGATAGTTCGGGTTCCTTAACCATTTTGTAAAGTTGGGAATCACCATCCACCAGCAGGAGCAGCCTCTGATCTTAGGTTATTGGCTGATTATCTAGCTTTGTGCTGGTGCTGTCTTTCATTGCTAAAGTGGCATTTTCCAATCTCACAAGTCATACTTTAACATAACTCTCTTATTTTCTAAGTGATAGTCACTATAGAAAGAGGAGCTCACAGTCTAGGCTGACACACCTGTGTAGTTTTCGGGGAGTGCTGCATTGCCAGAGGTACCCTCCATCAGATGAGACATTAAATTAAGATCCTACTGTAAAGTGTTGCAACTGAGTATTTGTGGCCGAATATGACAGCCAATTTGCGCACAGCAATGTATCACAGACAGCCATGAAGTGGGTATGAAATAAATAAGCAATGTTTTAGTGATTTTAATAACTGCCCAGAGCATCTTAACTATCTAACCAAAATGCAACTAAATAAATCATTTTTTAAAAATCCCAGACACTTCTTGTTTTCATCACAAGCTTGAATGTAGAACATAAATGGAAAGTCATCTGATTTCCTTCCTGTAGTTGCAAATCAATTTCCAAAGTTAAATCACTGTGCTAAACAAATGAGGGCTGAATAAAGCTCTGGAACCCTTATGATTTCAGGAAATAAAACATCATCAACAAGATATATTCACTGAAAAGCGACTTTATGTGACCTGAAACAAAAGCAAAAGTCCCTGAGAACACTCAGCAGGTCAGGCAGCATCTATGGAGAATGGAAAGTGAGTCAATGTTTCGGGTTCACGACTCATCGTCAGAACCCGCTGAGCGTTCCCAACGACTTCAATTTTTGTTACAGATTTCCAGCAGCTGCAGGATTTTGTATTTTGTTTACGTGACTTGTGTGCAGGACACAAGTATTTAAATTAGTACTAATAAATTCTTAATGAAAAGGCAAATACTCTTCCTGGAGTAACATTTACCAGAAGTCTACAGTCTTCTTTCAAATTGAGCAACTCTATCAGAATGCAAAGTGAATCAATGATTTGGGACTGTGTATATAATATTAGCAAACCATCTAACACATCTACAGAGCATGGTGTAGATGAAATTAATATAGAAAACAATAGCAAAATATTGCTTCCCCCAACAAACACATATTAATGAATATTACAAACTATAGCCTAAGGAGGAAGTACATTTTTACTCTAACTCAATTGATCTCGGTGTACAAGTGACTTAACCTATTAGACATTCTGCTCAAGACTGTGTTGAGCTTGACTAAGGGTACATAACATTGTGTCTCACCTTTGCATCAAACATCTTTGGCTGTGTGACCCACAGTCCCTTTGGAGTTTACCACAGCTCTCCATCACTGCAGCATTTTCAGGCCAATGCAGACGATCTGTCCATCTAACATACCCATTCATCAATTTTCCACACGATTCCCTCAATATATTTACCTCAAATCAAATAACCCTGAGTCCTTTTGGCTGACAGGAGCTCGTCTAATTTCATTCTGAAACCCTTTGTGGTTTCCTGATCCAGCGCCTGCGCTAGTAGGCATTTCTAAACGCCAATCACACTTTTTCTGAAATATAAGGGTCTTCTCATTTCTGACCTATGTTTGCCCTTATTCTGAACACATGACACTTTGAGGAAAGTGAAGGGTGATTTGATCGAAGTATTATAAAAGGGCTAGACAAGCTAAGCAGTTAATGACTTTATCCTTTGATGGGTCCATCAGGTATGAGGTTAAAAATTAGGACAAAACAGGTTAGAAGCAAGGCGAGGAAACATTTCTTATTGCAGAGCAAATGAGAAATTGAAATCCACAGCCCCCAGAAAACAATTAAAGAGAAATCTGTTGAGGGATTTAAGAGAGAGATGGAAAGATATTTGGGAGCAAAGATCTTAAGGGATCTGGCAAAAATGTGGGGAGGTAAGATTAGGGGATGTTACGTGGACCTTGGAATGGTCTGTGGTCGAGCAGGTTTGATGGGCCAAATTGTGTTCTCCTCTTCCTCGTTTCCCCTTTCCGGATACGCTACTTTTAGTGATTGTTCCCGAGCAGTGTATTGCCTCAATTGCAGAACAGATCATATTGAATTTGTTTTCATCCCGCTCCTACTAAATAGAAGTTGTTCAATGTTTTGCCCACAAAATATACAGTCAATTCGACATCTCAAAGACGTGATAAGGCGCTATATTAAATTCAAGGAGTATTATATAGTATTTATTATAATGTGAAATTATCTGACTGCAAAGGAAAGGTGCTCCTTTATGTCAAGCAACTTGTCAGGGTTACTTTTACCGTATTAAATTGCATTCATTTGAACACCTGAACAAAAGGCTCTGCTACTTTCAAATGGATTCAAATTACACAGATGACTTGTCAAACTATCGCAAGGGCAATCAGAAATATCAATTTCTTGTGGTTAAACAGCAGTCATAGCTTTACCCAGAAGCTTATTTTAATTTTACCCCATTTCACAAATAGCGCCTTAAGTGTTGTAAACCTCAGTTACTTCTGTAGCTATTGCAAAGTGTTCAAAGACTATACAAATCAAGGCTCTTTCAATGCGGGTACAAGGCTGACTGGGCTAAAATCTAGAAGCATATTGAACAGTTTCAGCATCGTTTCTTTCTTTGACAGATGTAATTTTATGTCCAGCTGGCTTCTGTTCCCTCAACTCCAATGTGATAAAAGCAGGCTTAATCGACAAGAAAATCCCCACATTTCACAAAGCATTGAAAAAAAATGACTGCTCTGCTTTTTTCAAAATATATTTCATATATTTTGCACCTGGTAATTTTACCGCCCACTGACTGCCAAGCAGAATATTCCATTCTAAACGTTGGGTAATATCTTTGCATTGCTGCCACCTCTCTGTATACAGTATTCCAATACATATGTTTCACTCAGAGTAAATGATTAGCATCAATTTGCTAAAAGCACGAAATGTAACCAGTTATTTTGAGGTGGATTCAATCAAATTAAGTAGCTCAGCATATCACAATGTTTTAAAAGGTGCACAGGACCATCACTATAAATCACATTTCTACTAGGGTTTTATTGTTCCTTAGAGACCTAGCCCAATACCGTTCCATACACTGCAGCTTTTAAAAACAGAATTTTTAATGTTTGTAATTGCACTGATGTGTTATGAGGCACAAAGCAATAGTGATGCTTTTCTCCAGCACTGCTGCCTGTTTTAATATGTGCAACAGCCCATGTTTCATTGCAATATCCAAGGGTACTGTTCTGAATAGGCACTGAGGAAGGATTAACAATTGTAACAATAATAATCCTTGCATTTGATGTAGCGCCTAATCACATCATCCAAATGACTCAAAGCGCTTCACAGGATGTTACTGTAAAGTGTAAGCGTTGCTGGTATTTGATGAGCTTCATTACTATAATATTAGATTCTTTCAGCATCATAGCACATGAGCTAAAAATGTACACAATTGGTGAGCCAGAGAGGCTATGTTCTCCATAGTCCAGCAGGTAGTCTAATGATTAATATTACATTTTTTCCACTTTCTTATGTGCAATTCCTCCATTTACAGACTCTACAAAGCATTGGCTGCTGTCCTTTAGGATGACTCATCACTCCCAGGATTAAAGAACCACAAGCTGACACCAAGAAGTATGTTCAAAGCTCAATAATGTTGACCGACAAATGTATAATTCAATTAATGAGTGATTCACTTGAAAGTGGTTCAACTATATTTCTTAAAGCACAACGTCAATTGAGACGAGATCATACAATTCAGTTAGCACACTGAGCAGCTCAGCGACTTTGGAATGGCTCTGGAACTGAATCCCTACAAGTTCCTTTACCTTTTTGAGGTTGATTAAAATTAATGCACGTCTAAAATAATAATTCCACCTTGGGGAATAGTGTGGGTAAGCAAGGTCTCTCTGGAGTGAAAGTGATACTAGGTTTGGGTTAGGAGACATGCCACACAGGTCCTCAAGAACAGTCTTGGAGGTGCAAATATGTCTTTGTTGGATACTCTTTAAGAAAATAAGGACCAATTAACTAGGACCAATGAAAGGGGATGAGGAGGTAGAAAACCAGGAAGCAGGGAGAACTGACTGGAGGGTTTTTGGGTTGGATTGTTTGATTTGTAATTTGCGAGCAGAGAATAAAAGAGTTTTCTACACATTGAGTGTTGAGAACATAATAGTGTTAAAGTCAAAACTTGAGTTCACAATCTAGTCTGATACTCCATGCAGTTTTGGGGATAGTCATATTATCAGAGGTGCCTATCTTCAGACTAGACATTAAACCAAAGTCCCATCTGCTTGTTCAGATGTATGTTGAAGATTTCATTATACTATTCAAAAAGAGGAAGGAGTTTCTCCTGGTGTTCAGGACAACAATTCTCCAACAAAATTAGACATTCACTTCTTGACTGTTTGGTTTGTGGGATGTTGCTGTTTGCAAATTGGCTGCTGTATTTTCTCTGAAGTCAGACACTTGTCAGAAATTACCTGTGAAACACCTAGGAATGTTTTGACATTACAGGCACTGTGTAAAGTGTGAGGACCATTATTGTGATAATCCTCTCCTATACAAAAAAAACACAAAAATGGAAGCAAAGGAAATCAGCTACAAATTATTTTTTAGCCATTTTACAGAGAATCAGAAGATTGAATCTTCTGGGTTGGAAATCACAGGTTAAATTTATTCCAAGACCCAACCCTGGACAGCAGTAAATACATCAATGGCATTTCAATGGTTCAGAAGTGTACATGACACTGTCTGGCAGCAATTGCTGAATTAAAGTTGACTTTCCTTTTTTATTCATAAACTCTGTAACGAGGTGTGAAATGCAGCCTTTGCATGGATGCTGCTCCTTTTGTGAGAGCGTCTGTCTATCAGATTGTTTTCGAGCTGTTTCACCCACTGCACACACATGCTGTACGGCTGACACTCAGGAGATGGCTGTTCAGATAAACGTCAGGCGTACTTTATGCCTATGAATATCCTTCATTATTTTGTTCAAAATTGGAAACGGTTTCTATTTAGGTGGTGAAAGGTTTCGGGCAGGAAAGCAGAGTTAAAGGTGCATGTACTTCTGATGTGGTCTGATACTATAGATTTCTGAGAAGCTCAAGGTGCAGGAATTCGAGTGTTACTGAACAAAAGCCTTCTAACGAATATTACCTAATTAAAAATAATCACCTCACTCGTGATGAGATGTTGTGTAAGCTACGAGCACAAGGGCAGATACAAGGCAATTATATCCTCTGATGCACATGCATTCATCAGTTCAGACATTTATCAAACACTCCTAGTAACTGACCAAGGTCCCTACAATGTGACTTGGTGACTGATCTGTAAGGTTGGCCTTTGACAGGTCAGGCATTGCACTGTTTTGACATGGTTTAGGATCAATTTCGGGCAAACTTTGAAAAAAAACTGAGCATCATTCAGATGCTGGGATTCAGATGTTTAAGGATTATTGTTTAACGTGAGTATGATGTGGAAACAGTATTATAACCTTATGTAACCCAGCTGCAGGTCACTGGGATTTAACACTGTACCTGCAATAATATAATAATAATCATAATAATAATGATCCTTGCATGTCTCAAAGGACTTCATAGAATATATTGTAAAGTGGATTGACTGGATATTTTGTGGGCAAAACGCAGAAACCAATTGCACACAACAGTGTCCCACAAACAGTTGTGGATTGAGTGACCAATTTTTTTTGAGGGATTATTACCCCCGGAAAGTGAACTGCCAATTGACTAACAACCAGGTTTCTACTTACTGCTTGGTAAACAGAGGCATGTGTAATAAGGAAACTTGCATAAGGTTGCAGTGAAACTAAACCATGAAAAGAGCAATCAGGTATTTATAACACACAAAAGCAATGGGATGCTTTAATACCAGCAAAATAATTAACATGAATGCATCCATCTGTGCAGATGGTATTTGGAGAATGACATTTAAAATATAAAAGATATTCAAAAGTTTGCGAGTATATTCTTCTTAATCCCTCATCCCCCTCTCTCTCTCTCCTCCAACACCAGTTACAGTGACAGATACAATAGTAATTTATTTTCAATGGGAGAGGAAGGTTTTTTAATAATGAGAAGAAGAAGAATAGAATAATATGAATCCTCATATTTGATACAATGCCGGTAATGGCAAAGCATTTCCAAGTGCTTCACCGATAATTTCTGTCAAGTGTAGTGACTGTCTACTTGAGGGAACAGCAGCCAATTTGCACAAAGCAATATCCCACATATCAACCCGCCCCATGAAGTGAATGGCCACTTTTTGTTGGAGGAATGTTATCCAGAACATGGAGAGAAACTTCCTTCTCTTTTGAATAATGTCATGGGATCTTCAATGTACATCTGTCCATGTGGCACGGGACCTCAGTTTAATGTCTCATCTGAAGAATGCATATCTGACAATGCTGCTCTCTTCCACTGGAGCATCAGCCTACATTTTGACCTCAAAGTCTCGATGGGAGCCTTTGAAGACATATTTGGGTCACCCAGTCTGTCCTGCAGGACATGTGTGGCTTTGTTGCCAGGTTTTCTCCTCGGAGGCACTTCTGCCCCAGGGAGCCCGTTTATCCACGCCCCTCCCCAAGGAGGATGCTTTATCAAATCTGTTCCTGCACCACATATTGTCTGGGAAACAACGGCAAGTGGCAGACTGCAAGGAGCTACAGTCTGCGAGATGTTTTCTCAGCTCAGCTGCTTCTCAAATTGAAAACAATGGTCCTGGTGTGAAGCAGGAGGAACCATCTTAATTTATCGCTAAATCAATGCCAATGCCGCTAAATTAAAGCACTCAGCTCCCTTCATTTCCAATACAATAGAAGCTTTAAAACAGTAAGATAAGCAAAAGAGAATCAACATCTCAATTTTGACAAGAAGTGTCTCGTCCTCACCGTTAACTGGCAATGCAGCAAACAGAACTCTCAGAAATTAGACAGCAAATCTTAAAATGTTCTCAAGGGGCAGGCAGTGTTGTTAGTGCATTAGTTTCTTAATTGCAATGATAACTGTGATGATCCTGTAATGGGGCCGTGTGTTCGAAAGCAACCCTAGAGAAAGGTTGCATGCTGACTGCAGTCTGTGTTGCATTAATCAATTACGACCAATATATTTGTACACATAGTGTTTAACAGCCGATATGCAAAGCTTCTCCGATTTACAATGCCATTAATTCCCACTATTGTTACTGCAGGAGAAGTGAACAGGGGCAAACTTTGATTAAATGGGATTCTTCTGGAATCCTATTTAATCAATCTGCTATCGCAAACGCCATTTGCAGCACAAAAGGGCAATTGCTGTATAGATTGATTTCCCTCCTGCTCGCAAGCTGATTGCATTAAAGCCAATAGAGAATGAGAGAGACTATGAATGTAATTTTAGGTGATACACTCATCACACTGACAATGACGTACACTCAACACCGTGAACCAGAGAAAAATGTCTAACCTTGTATTTCAAGCTTTTCCGTCGGTCTCCTCAAACAATAAATAATTCTTGCATTCGCGATAGGGCCTTTTATATCAGAAGGATGTTTCAAATTGCTTTACTGTGAAGTGCAGTGACTGCGTAATTTGGAGGCAAACACAGCTGCCAATTTGTTCATGGCAATATTTTACAAACAACCTTGAAGTGAACGACCAATTTTATTTAGGGGATTGTAGGCCAGGATACCAGGAGAAACTCCACACTCTTTTTTTGAATAGTACCATGACATCGTTAATTTCCTTCTGAATAGGCATCTGAAAGATGGCTCCTCCGACAATGACGTGCACCCCCAGTATGCTATTGGAATGTCAGTCGTGATGTAGGGCTTGAACCCACGACCTTCTGACTCAGAGTCGAGAGTGCTACCAACTGAGCCACAGTGCCACTTAACTAACATCTAAGGCTGACATCAACGTGCAGTAACTGAACAGCTTTATCTCAGAACTAAACATCTAGTGTGCCATCTCCATCAATGTGAAAATGTTTCCAACAGACATGAATAATCTGATAATTTGGCATTTAATTTGCTGGACCAATGGGATTCACAGTATCACATTCACCCTTGGCAGGCTCGCTGGACTGGTTGCTTTCTGTTTTAATTATCTTTGTGAGCAGGATGATGAATAACAAGGCATTTACCAGCAGAGTCTGGTTTCTTATAAAAGTCATTACGTCTTTCTGCTGACATGTTACACTGTTTAAATGAACCTCTCTTCATTTAATACTGCTCACAAATATGATGGACTGTCAGTTTAATCTGTCTTATCATCATACATCTCACCCAACCTC
Source organism: Callorhinchus milii (assembly GCF_018977255.1). NCBI lineage: Eukaryota > Metazoa > Chordata > Chondrichthyes > Chimaeriformes > Callorhinchidae > Callorhinchus > Callorhinchus milii. The sequence goes on from NW_024704743.1 coordinate 91,443,386, forward strand.
CAGTATAACTGATTTTGACAATTACTCTGCAAAGAATGAGGTAGCAATAGATGTGACTGATACTAAATGTCTCTGGAAGTTTACAGTGACACCTAGTGAATGGCAGGACTATAAATTAAAATTACAGTCAAGTCACCTGTCATGGTAGCAGTTATACATTACTAAATTCCTCTTCAGATGGGAAATAACCTAATGGGATTCAAAAAAAATGGTTGTATCTACACATCATCATCTTCGCTTTGTTCACCTTGCTTTAAGAGAGGTTTTGTTGGGTGGCTAATAATTTGATTGTGAATGAGAAGTCATTGACATTTCAAAGGTTTTACACCAAAGAAGACTGTTTTTTCAAGTGGGAGAGTTGAAAATTACAGTGGAGACTGATGTAGTTATATAAAAAAATACACACTCACCTCCAATTGAGAATGGGTTATTTATGAGAGTTTCCCCACAAAATACACAATCAATCCACTTTATAGTGTATCTTGTGATGCGCTTTAAGAAATCGTCCATGTCTTCTCCTGCACCAGGTTCCATGAACCCATCACCCCCATCCTTGCTCAGTTCCACTGGCTCCCCATCTCCCATCGGATTGAATTCAAGATCCTCACCCCATCATACCTTCGTGACCTCAGCCTACTCTCTATGCTCAGTGAACACTGGCCTGCTTTACGTCTCCCGCCCAATCTGCTCCACCATCAGTGGGCAAGCTTTCAGCTATTCTATCCCCACCTTCTGGAACACCATCATCCTTCACTTTCTCCCCCTCCTTGCCTTCCCAACCCCCACCTTGAAAACCTGCCTTAAGACCTATTATTACAATTGTTTTTTTCTCACCTTACCACCCTCCCCACTTCCTGTCCCTCACAGCTAGTCAGCTCTATGAAATGTTTTGATATGTACTTCTGACATGAAAAGGTGTTGTATAAATGTTAATTGTCGTTTTGTTAGCATCTCCAGGAGCTGAGAGAATCAGAGAGGAAAGCAAACAAGAATTAATATAATTGGGTTTTATGAGTGTCCTTGAATAAACCGAAGGCTTTAGCAACATGATGTGCTGCCTTGCAGATGGGATCAGAGCTGCATTCATTCATCAGAAGCAGTTAGATGACCGGAAAGGCTTAGCTGCCTTGGAACAAATCAATCGCAATATTTGAAAATAAGGGATTTTTTAAATGATGACTCATCAGAAAGCAATAATGTCAATCTAGTCTCTTTGAAACCAGCTCAGAACATATACTGAAACATCAAATGCCACTTCATCCATGTAAGCTCATGAGTCAGCCCCTGGGCAATTTGTGCTCCTATTAAACCTGATCTCGTAAACATCAGCCATCTCGCCCTGCCTCTAAATATGAAATCTAAGCTAAAAAACATTAATAAGCTCCTGTTTCCCATGACTTTTCCAATGATTAGTGAAAAAGCTGACAAATAATAATTTAAAAAATTATTATTGAAGAATTTGATACAGTGCCTTTCATATCACCATGGTACTACATGCTGGAACACATTTAGACAAGGCGTAGTAGCAGATAATTATTTGGGCAGGACAAGTTTGCAGGGTTATGGGGAGAGAATGGGAGAGTGGGATTGATTTGGATAGCTCTTTGAAAAGAGCTGACACGATGGGCTGAATGGCCTCCTTCTATGCTGTATAATCTATGATTCTGGGATGTTTCATATTCAAATTATTTTATAAAAAACAATAATAACCCTTTCCTTTGATATAGTGACTCTCATCTCGGGAGAAAGTCTCAAAGAATTTCAAGATTTTATTGCTGTAGCAATAAATATGTATGTGCTACATTGCTGTAGCACATACAACAATGTCCCATAAACAACCATGAATGACCAATTTTATTTGGGAGATTTTGGCCAGGACACTGGGTAAAATTCTCTTCTCTTTTGGAAAGTGCCTTAGGATTTTTAATGTCTACCTGAACAGACAGGACTAACCATTTCCTAACACACTGTTCATTTTGCACTTTTATCAGGATGTTGATTCAACAATAGTGAGTGGAGTGTCTCATTTCCTAGATCCACTAGATTTTTATTACTGTGGGAAGGTTGCCTCCATTGACTATGAAAATTCCACCCAATATCATGTATTCAATTTCTGCAACATTTTATTCATCACTGTTTAGAAAGCTGCCAAATACCAGAAACAAATTACAAAAAGCAGCTCTAGACAGATTATTATCTCCATCAGTGCGTATGTGAGACAGAAAAAGAGAAAGAGAATGAAAGACAGACAGAAGCAGAGTGAAAATTTTCATTAAAGAGGTTCATTCTGATAATAAAGACAGTATTAGATGTCATGGAAACCCTCTATCCAGCCAGATACTATTTATATTTTCTAGGGTGCTTTGTGCAGCATAATATCTGATAGATGGTGTGAGATATGAGCAATGAGGAAGCTTAGGGCAGTTGCATTTGTGTTGCAGTTTAGGGTTATTTAAATAGCATTCCTGGGATAACTTTCAAATTTAGCTGGGGAGAAGATTAAAATAATTTTAGTGCCAGAACACTGAAAATGAGACAAGACTGTAACAGAATTATCTATTCTATTAATTTTTGGTCTTGTTAGTGTTCCCTGTGTATAAAGGACACAGAGCAATAATACTAATACTACTGATAATAGTCCTTACCTTTGATATAGTAACTTTCACATCACGAGGATGTCTCAAAGAGCTTTGCAGGATTTATTGTAAAGTGTCGTAACTGTGTGTTTTGTGGGTGAGTGCAGCAGGCAGTTTGTGCACAGCAATGACCCACAAAAAGTCATGAAGTGAATGACTAAGTTTATTGGGGGGATTGTTAGCTGCGACACTGGGAGAGATTACCTTCTGTGCATTTCCATTGTTTCAAAAATCTGGGGGGAAAGATCTAATAACATAAGGTGTGTGCCATGTTTCTGTACATCAGAATAAATACCCATTAGGTGCAAGCACCCTTTCTTGAAAATGGCCTCTTTCTTTCAGATCTGCTGAAGGGTTGTGGACCTGAACCGTTGACTCACTTTCCTTTCTTCATAGATGGTGCCTGACCTGCTGAGTGTTCCCAGTGACTTCTGCTTTTGTTTCTTTCTTTCAATCCTTAATCACCTTTGATTCTCTCTTGAGGCAAACGTGAAATTATCATCGACATAAGCCCTTCAGAGGGGCTTCTACCATTTTTGTATTCAACATTTGTTTTCCATCACTGATTTGTTGAGGCGGTGCAGCATTTACGTTCTTCCAGGCCAAGAAATCTTTCTTTCAAGCAATCATCTATTTTTTTTAAAAAATCGATCACACCTTTGACTTTGGCTGTGGCTGTTTGGTGTGAGGTTGGGGCGTGATTCAAGGTCTCTTCTTCCACAGCTACTCCTCCAGCTCGTGTTATGGGCTTATGTCTGAAGGGCTTATGTCGATGATAATATTCACGTTTGCCTCAAGAAAGAATCAAAGGTGATCAAGGATTGAAAGAAAGAAACAAAAGCGGAAGTTACTGGGAACACTCAGCAGGTCAGGCAGCATCTATGAAGAGTCCTGTAGCTCAGTGGTTAGAGCACTCGCTTTGCAAGCGAGAGACCTGAGTTCAATTCCAGTCAGGGCGAAACCTTGGGCACGTTTCCTTACTCCACACACCTAACAATAATCCCTCCAAAACCAAAAACAATAATACGTTGGTCCTTTTTAATCCACGACTGTTTGTGGGACACTGCTGTGCGCAATTGGCTGCCGCGTTCGCCCACAAATATACAGTCAATTCACTTTACAGTATATTCTGTGAAGCGCTTTGAGACATCTGGAAGACGTGAAAAGCGCTATATCACATGCAAGGATTATTATTATTATTATGGAGTTCAGTGCACACCATGCCATCATCCAGCTACTAAGGATATGACCTGCTGCTCCTATGTCTGAGCCCCAGGTCTTGTGAGTAGTCTCTGTGGATCCTCACCTGCTTGGAATCTTTGACCCCTGTGTCAGTGATGGCTTCACGCTCCAATCCCTAATGGTGTGACAATTTTAGGCCTTGGAGATGTCTTATAACATTAGCCTTTGAATCGTTCACAAATACCGTCAAATGATTACTGAAAGCAAATCCAATTTACTTAAATTATTTATTGGGAGCACGAGCGCGATAGCATTCATGACATTATTATTTTAGGATTGCAAAAACTCAGTAGATAAGAGTTGAAAAGCGTCTTGAGGAGTTATGAACTTTACAATGATATCTGAGTATTGTTGTTTACCCTATCGTTCGAGTGGAAGTTGGTGTCAGGCTCACACCTTTTGTTCTGTGAAAATGAATTCTGGTAAATGCCGCCTTTGTCAGGAGATTCCTCAGTGATCTCTGGGATCCAGCTAGGATTGTGGGTATGTTTCTGCTGTGGTCTTATTTGTATTCGAATAGTCTTACGAGGCCACTGAAGAACTCAGAAAACTGACACATTTGTCTGGCATGTTACTGAATACCTTTAGTACTTTGAAAGGTACCAGCCTGCTTTGAAGTTCAATTTCTGTGTCTCTGAGAACATCGCTTTGGTTTCAGTGAACGATTCTATCAGCAGAGTCAAACGTTTAATTTTGCTGAGTTGCGAGCTCTCATGTTGATTTTTCAGATGCCATTTTGTGCATTTACTGTGACCGATGCAATAAGTCAATAATTTGCATGGGTCAAACATCTGACTTGCATGCGGAAGTGTATGCAATGGATTAGTGGTAATTACAGTTTGATCGGCTAAATCACTTTCACAGCGATTCAGAGTGACAAGGCTCAGAGAAGGGGAAAATTAGGGTAACCCGAAAGGTCACATGATATGACAAAGAAGCACCAGAACTGTATAAAGGGAAAGTGACCTCATTAAATTTCCAACAGTCCATGTCTACATAAACCTAATCCAGTGCTTTGGGACGTCCTCCCGACGTGAAAGGCGCTCTATAAATGTAATTTTTTTGTTGTTGTTGTATGGGGGTGTAGGGATATAGGGGTAATGTGGTTGATTTGGTTGAACTAAGCAGAATTTTCCTTAAATATGTTAATCGGACCCCAATAAGTTTTGTAAGTGCTTAACAAATACAACATTTTCCTTCCTCATAGTCTACAAGCCAAGTCTACATTAGACAGATTATACTGGAAACTAAAAGGCAGGAGGAGCTTTTATTTTTTACAGCTTCTGTTGCATTCCCACATCTCAAAGCACCTTACAGTATTTACAGTCAAGTTTGCTTAATGTTAAGTCACCTATTGTTATACCTGCAGCCGGTCCTAGTTGTGCTTGGTATGTTTTCTACACATTTGAGTTTGCTTATTGTTAGAACCTTACAATGTTATAATTCGTTCTAATTTTATGCAAATTTGCAGTCCTGATTAACAAAAGATTGGATAATGTTATTCCCAGGGGTGTAGTGCAGCTGGAGTGGTCCAAAGCATCACTCCAGCATCTGAAACCTGGAACCAAGAGATAGGTAGATGGTCCATTGAGAAGAAGTTGTTAGAGTACAAGATTTTAGCCTTCATAGTGACTGTTATTTTTGTGATTCAATTTTGAAGATAAAACAAAATTGACTTTTTTTAACTAACCCTGGAGGTTATTTTTGAATTACAGTGAAATTAAAGTATTGGAGTTTTTCTTTTTTTTAAGGTTTGAAATTGTTAATGCCTTCAGAACAGTCTGGAAGTGTTTGCAAGTGTTTCTAAGGGAAGCTCCCCTTTTGTTATAGTACGAATAATGTTATAATTTTGTCCGATTTGACAAAGTATAGCATTAAGCAGACTCGACTGTATTGTTAAGTGCTGTGAGTAAACATTGCAGTAATTTTACACAAAGAAAAATCCCCCAAATGTAATTGGAAAATTGTTAATTGGAAAACTGGGAGAAACAACTTCCTTTTTGCAAATAGTGTCATATGGTCACTTAATGCCTACTTGGCGATTTGGCAGACAGGACCTCATCTTAACATCATCACCTCAAACAATCCAACGCTCCCCTAGGACTGTATTGGGGCATCAACCCAATTTCTCAACGTAAGGGTCAGAAACTGCTAGCCCCGAGGTGAATGTGCTACCAACTGGGCCAATTTAACACCTTAATTAATTAATCTCATGTGAAAATAATGCGCTGGGGGAAAAAAATAGATAAAGAGAAAATGAGCTTTGGTTTGCTTTGAAGAATAAATCCTAAAACTAGGGCTGTAAATGCTCGAGCTTCCAGCAAAATTGTTACAAGATCCCAAAGGATTAAACATTCACTCTGGGCAGTTTTATCACCAGGATGCTAAATGTCCAATGCTGCGGTGAGAGAACACTCTTATTTTTTCTATTAAAATAATTACTTGACACAGTTGAGATATCCTGATGTGCTAAATGGAGAACTGCTATCAAAGATAGGGTGGGAGAACTCTTTTTGTTTCTCTTTTGCTATAGCTGTTAAAATTGGTTACTGTCAGTATAACTGAACCAAGCCATTACATTTCTACAATTGACCAAAATTGCTTTCCATCATTGTAATTCCCTTTTGCCAATATTTTCATTGTTGCCTCCAGAAATAGTTTAATGCAGCAGAGCCCTTTACAATGCAGTTTTTGGAGGCTGTACAGTGTGCAGGGGGGATGGGATTGAAATGGGCAGTATAGTGCACAATGACTTTGGGCAGTGTCTATTATATTAAAGATCTTATCACAAGAAGTTACATTCTCGTTATAGAAATCCAATACCAATTGACAATATATAGGCTGTATGGAAAACCATTAAGCTTTTTTATATATTTTTTTCAACTGCATTGACGTTTTGTAGTTTGTCTTATAAATAACTGGAGGAGCACACTCAATAGTTTGTGATTATCGGTACAATTTATGGTGTAGTTTGGCCAATTTGGAGTAGAACGAGAGTCAGTCAGAGCAGGAGTTGGTGGGGAGCGGGTGATGGAGAGGGAAGTTGTCTCAAATAACTTTCCAATGTACATAAAATGCTTCCAAATTACAATATAATTACTACATCAGAAAACCAAGTTAGTTGGCATCAGTGAATGGAAAGTGATCAATTTCACCGTTGTCTCAAAAAACTGCAAAGCACAAGAATAGCCACTTAAATTTCTATATGTAGCACTGAAGCCACGGTTGGGAAATTAAACATTCTCCAATAGAATTTAGCCCGCAAGCATTTATCAGCCTGGAATCAGCCTGGCTCAGTTGGTAGCACTTTTGCCTCTAAATGATATGGTTGTGGGTTCAAGCCCCATGGCGTTTTTTTAAATGGTTTAGGCTGACACTCCAATACATGTGTGTTGCATTGTCAGAGGTGTCATCCTTTGGATAAAACATTAAACTGAGGTCCAGTCTGCCTGTTTACATAAACATTATAGATCCCATGACGCTCTTCAATGTCTAGGCCAATAATGCGCCAAATAAAGTTGGTCATTTTGTGACTTTACTGTGCAAAAAAAGTGACTACTACATTTGCCTATAAAATGCAGTGTCATTGAACTTTATAGGAAGTGAGCTTTGAGACGTTCTCCCAACATGAAAGATGCTATACCAAATGCAAGAATTATTATTTTATTTCTTGTGAAACAATCTGGCTGCCAACAGTTGTTTTCCATTCAGCATTCCATGGAGGAGATTTATTGATAAAATTCACAAGCATATGGTCATGTGTGGGAAGACCTCTTTATTACTAGTTTTTATTTATTCCCCGAGTGTTTTCATACTTTTGAGGATAATGCATTCCTCTACCACATGCATTCAAACATCATTAACTCTCAATCAGCCCAACTGAATTCAACTCCCTCCAACCTGCACTTATTACCCACACATACAGTACTGCCTATTCTTCCCGGATGAACTGCCTAAACCCCACTCAAATTTTACAACAAAACCCTCAAAATAATCAGAAATACAACAATCCTTCAGATTAGGTGGTCATTCATGGCTGCTGTTTTACATGATTTCTGTGATTAGCTACTGTGATCAGACAGTTTCACCCACAGAGTGCGCACACAATCACATTGCTTTACAGTATATCCTACGAAAAGCTTTAAGGTGTTTCAGTGATGTGATAAGGCTCTATATGAAATGCAAGGATCATTATTACATACTGGTTACATTTAGTATTTTGAGATGTTGATTTGACAAGTACAAGTTTTTCTTTCTGAAGCTGACCTTTCACTCTCTATTCTCTTTGGTGCAAAGAATAGTTTTCTCTCATTTCTTTCTTATTTTTAAAAAAAACAGACAAGAATCACAGATTGTCAGAAGAATGAAATATTGCCTTCTGACATGCAGCTGAGGGGATCAAGATTTGCTGCAATTCAGAGTGCTTTGTAAAGTGGGTATATTCCAATGAATGTGTTATAATCTCTAAATGGTATTGATGCAAGTTAATTAATGACTGGCAGGGGTCACCAGGGCAGGAAGAATGGTTGAGTCCAGGGTGCTGTAATCATTAAAAAAAAGTTTGATATAGTGATGGGAAGGATGAGATCAATTAGGTCAAAGGACCTTCATCCAAACCTCACTTGTGTTTTTTTGGCAGTCAGGTGTCTAACATATGTGGAAATTCATTAATATGATCAAGCGTATCCGAATCAGACTGAGAGTTCCATGCAAACTACCAACACATGGACATTCTCACATCTGAAATGGAATGCGCAATTTCTCCCCAGAAGGACAAATCCTGCTTACCAAAGTCAGAGGCAATAAGTAGAGGGGTGACAAGCGATGAAAAAAAGAAACAGGGGAGAGGAAGAAATGAGATTATTAAGCACAGGTTGGCGAGAGCCAAGACTTGGGGACCCAAGAGTAGACATTAGGCTACTGGAGCTTTATCACCTAAAACCATCACTGGTTTTAGTTTGTGAACTTATGATGTGAGATACTGCATCACGTATTGGTGTTTCTGAAGTATCTTTGACCATCACAATTTTTGCCTCATAAAGACTTTGTGAGCCAGCCCAGGCTTGGTGGGCAGAATGGCCTCCTTCTGCGCTGTATATTTCTATTAAGAACTGCGGAAAAAGATCTTCTGAATCAAGAATGAATTTGGGTTGATCACAATACAGGGTGATCTTAAATTTCAAAACAATTTTTTTTTACAGGCTAAGACCGGTGGAATTTAAGCTCTCAATACTTTTACATATGAGCAGATGGTTTGCCTTTCTCACTGAAATGGACCATTTATAAAACTGTAACAGCAGGTTTCCAGAAATACACAAGTCTGTTCTTTTAACTAACGATACTTGGTGGTGAAACCAGATGTATGGAAGGAATCTTTTGGGAAATTGTATGGGATGTTTGGATGGACAGAAGTAGAAGAAAAGTATTGTTTCCATTAACAGCTAGCCTACGCGTCCCACCTTTCTGAATGACGTATCATGGAGAGAACATCTATTGTATAAAACATTGTTCTAAACATCTGAAACAGGAAGATGGATAGGAACACAAACCCACAAGATAAATTTTCAAGTTCCAGCAATGAAAGACTCTCACTGCTAGCTCCCAACACTGAATTCTGACGGATAACCAGCACACTACTTACATCACTTTAAAATCAGAGTGTCTAGCAACCAAAGTACAAAGAGCTTGTTTGCAACAAATCACAGTAAAGTCACACTTCAGAATATTTCTCTTTTTGAATATGTATTTTGCAAAAATAGCTAGGAATGCTATTTCCCACAGTGGAATCTGTTTACATGTTTGCGAAAACTGTCACAAGCTTGCAATTGATGCACAACTTGTCATAAGTGAGACTCAAAACGGCACAGCTTTTGGTGCATTTTGGCTAAGAAATGGTGCATTTTGGTTAAGAATCCTGAAGGAGGTCAGTCATTATATTGTTACAAGCACAAGTTAGTATTTATATTGTTACAGGGTACAAGTCCAGCTCTTCTTGGGGTCCAGAGCGACAGGAAATCAGAGGGTCAGAAGCAACAAATAGACAGGGCGAGAAGTAATGGGAGAAAAGAAACAGCAGTGAGGAAGAACTGACCAAACAAAACAACACCAGAAGAATCAGAAAACAAGAGGCTGGCAGAGACAGGCTGGATTGATGGACTGGATTTGACCACCTTGTATTTTTCCCAGTCTATTAACGATATACAATCTACATTGATTTATTATAGACAACCAGTTAAAAGACTTGAAAAGATTCATGGGCCTGACATGCCTTTGTCCAGCTGCAATAAACAACCTCTGACATTCAGGAAGGTCTTGTTCCCCTGGAAATGCATAATTTATTATCTATCTCTTTTTCAGTTGTCTGCATCTTACGGTGTTCTTTTGCTTCCTATGTTTTCTGTTCTCTCTCTCTTTTCCTCTCATCTTCTTTCTCCTATCAATATTTGTGTGTCAAGCTGGTTGAGTTGCTTGCACTCTTGCTTCTGAGTCATAAGGTTGTGGTTTCAAGTGATGTGGAGACTTGGAACCCATACAGTCAGTCTATGCTGAAACTCCACTGCTGGGCTGTATTGTCATGACATGTGGATGAGATGTCAAACCATCTGTCTGCCCAGATAAGCATAAAAGATCCTACAGCATTGTTTGAAAAGAGAAAGGAGTTTCTCCTGGTGCCCTGGACAATAATCCCCCAATTAAAATGTGTCACTTGTTCCATGACTGCCGCGTTTGCCCACAGAATAAGCACAGTCACACCATTTTACAGTATAACCTGTAATAGGCTTTCAGACATCTCGATGATGTGATAGACATTATATCAAATGCAAGGATTATTACTATGATGGGCTAATTTTGTGTTTAAAGTTGGCATTTTAATGTTCTTTACCTGCTCTGCCTGTTCTTTGTGCATTTTCTTTTACACATCAAGCCTGCATTGTGAAATAAAACAACCTTCCAGATTAAAAGTAACAAAAAAATGCTGAAGGGAACTAGCTTGGCTCAATGAAAGGACTGTGCTGTGGACTTGTTACCATGGTAATCATACCACTCTACCCGCTAATGCTACTGTAAAATCAGCAGATATTCAAAAAAAGATCCATTGCAGTAAGAATGATCTTGCTTTAGATGCTTTTACTTTCTCTAGGGTATCTGGAATTTGTACTATTTGAAGACCAGCATGGTCAAATGGCAGGAAGTAATACGCTCCCAGCTCTCTGCTAATGGTCTTCTGTAAAATCCTGCAAATTACACTTAGCACTGACTCTGAGATACTACGTCTGCTTGAAGGATGCTATATGAATGCAAGCTGTTGGCCCACGGGTACTTGACAGCCAGATCCAAAATCTACAACAACAACTTGCATTTATATAGCACCTTTCACTGAGAGCAGGATCTCAGAGCTCGTAACAGTGGAGGAGCTTGATGCCGAGCTGGAGAGAGGGAGAGGAGGTGATCATAGGCACGGTCGAAGTGGAAGATTTTCAGGTGTGATCTGAAGGCTGACAAGGAGGGGGCAAGAGGAATGGATTGAGGCAGGGAGTTTCAGAGTTTTGGGGTATAGTGGCTGGAAGCATGGCCCTCGATGGTGGAGCAGAGAGGAAGCAGGATGTGCAGAAAACTAACTCACAATGAGCAGAACCACCATGTGTGCAACAGCTCCAGAGACAAGTTTGTGCAGCACAAAGCCGGCAATGATTTAAACATTTGGCATGATAACGCTACACTTGTGCAGGGTGGTCAGAAATGGATCTGCCCATTTTCTCAAAGCAAATCTAAATTAAACCAAAATGTTATAGTGTTTTAACCACTTGAATTGACCAAATTGACCATTTGGGTTAATTTGGGCAAAGAAACAAGGACATCAAAATGGCCATAAAATGAATATAATGGTCATTATGCCAACAAACACATAGGTTTGAATACTTTATTTTCGAAATCTATTTACACCAATAAAATCATCGTCAGTCCAGCAAAAATCGTGATCTGATAATATCCATCCTTATTGCATCCTTCAAAGAGCTAAATGTATCATGTCAAAAATCAGATAAGAGATCTTCCATTTGGATAAATCTGAATAAGCAGCGATTCCTAATATTATTCAAAACCTGCTTCCATTGTTGCTCACTCCCATGCTAATATTGATATTAAATCTTACAATGCAATCTTAGTGAGACATGTAGCACAAAACATCGGGAATTGCACAGGACACAAAGTAAATCATTTTGAGGAATGTTTTTTGTTTTGAAGATACATTACTACTGCAATTTTATTGTCAATGTGGGATATATCTAGCACCTAGTATGTATCAATCTCCCAGCCTAAGGAGAGTGTAACAATATGAATTACTGACAACGGGATTGAAAACAAAATCAGAGACTGGTATTGTAATCTGTCAGATGTAAACAATAACATAAGGAGAGCATCAAAATCATACTCTTCCTGATGCATTGATGGGTAGATAGTCCACTATAGATTTACCCTATTTATGTATTATTTGAACATACAGAATTTGTCAAACTCTTAAATACAACTTAATTTGGGAAAACAAACTTCAAAGTTAAAGCTGAATTCAACAATTTGCCAAAAGTCTGGTTGCTCTAAAACACTATATAAACAGAATAAATCTAGACCTAGGTGCAATTTCTCTCCACATGTTCCTTCATTATCGCTGGTGGCACGGAAATTGCAGTTGATAATGTGCCCTTTTAAACCTTTCTTTAATGACAGTTTTGAGACTAACCCTTGCCCAAGGCTTCTCAGAGCTAGTTTGGTCACTATTGTTTTTTTTATTACATTTTTGGAGCGATGTGATAATTCGGAATCACTGGAATAGTATTTTTAACTTTAAAATTTTATTTTCAAAATTTATTTTTATCATCAGTTGCTGGCAGAGGTTTCGAGTGCGAAAGAGTGATGACGTGTTTTTGGCTTGGCTGTTGCACACTCTACTGATAGCTCCTGTCCAAACTCACATGGAGAATGGCCAATTGGGACAATTACCAGAGTGTGATCAGGGCCTGCAAGAGTCATTGCATTTAAAAAGTAATAGACCTAAAGGCAAGGAAACACAATTGTGATCCAAGAATAGATTTCTCCAGAATATTTTCATAGAATCATAGAATTATACAGCACAGAAGGGGGCCATTCGGTCCATTATATCTGTGCCGGCTCTTTGAACAGAGCTACTCAAATCAATCCCACTTCCCCGCTCTTTTCCCTTAGCCATGCAAACTTGTCCTCCCCAAATAATTATCTATTTTATTGGAATTAAACTTATTTCAACAAGAAGCCCTTGTTGAGAAGGACAGAGATGGGCCTCAATGGTTCATTGAAAAAGGTCAGATGATATAGTCAGCTGCCTTATATAACAACAACAACTTGCATTTATATAGCGCCCTCCATGCGGGGTAGGGTCCCGAAGCACTTGATAGTGGTGGAGTCTGACCCCGTGCCAAGGGGAGGTGACTGTAAACACGATCAAAAAAGGTCTTCAGGCGGGATTTGAAAGTGGGGAGAGGGGGGCAAGGCAGAGGGATTGTGGGAGGGTGATGTCAACAAATGTGACTGCATCTGCATGCTGCAAACAGGAAACTACAACTGCTCTTGCGAGGTTTCCTGTTGCTGAATATAGGGAGCCCTTCTGTGCCCATGCACTGGAGGTGAACCGCATGGTGCAACCATGTTATAAACAGACCCATGTTTATAGCAGTAAACTCAGCATATCAAAGTGTACCACATGGTGAATCATGTTATACCACTATACCCAGTGTACTAGAGCGGAGTATTGTAATAACAGGTCCAATTGTACAAAGTTCTAAACTCCCCAGATGAAATTTTCTTAATATAATTCTGAATATATTATGAGGATCAAAATAATAACATTGATGATATTTTGTATTATGAAATCAAAATAATAATACCAATGAATGTGAAATATCATTGGTGCTAATTATCACATCAAATAAAATAGTAGTCATTGGTTATCAACAACAACAACAAAATTACATTTGTATAGCGCCTTTCATGTCAGGAGGACGTCCCAAGGCGCTGGACGGACAGAGTTTCGGACCCAAGCTGGGGGGTCGGGATCAGGGAGGGTGGATGGCAGAGGGGGAGGCGGGGAGATCAAAAGCACGGTTGAAGAGAAGGGTCTTGAGATGGGTCTTGAAGGAGGGAAGGAATCAGGCGAAGCGGAGAGACTGTGGAATGGAGTTCCAGAGGGTGGGGGCAGAGTGGCAGGCGGCCCACCCGCCAGTAGCAGAGCGAGCGGGGGGAACGAGCAGGATGGTAGGGGGTTAGGAGGTTGCAGAGGTAGGGGGTAGTAAGGCTATGGAGGGCTTTGAAAGTGAGGAGCAGGATCTTGAACTGTATCCTCTGTGTGATGGGAAGCCGGTGGAGTCGGGCAAGTACAGGGTTCACGGATTCTGATGTGGGAGGGGACACGGGCTGCAGAGTTCTGGATGATCTGCAGCCTATGGAGGAGTTAGGGAGGCCGACAAGCAGGGAGTTTGCAAGCCTCGATGTAATGAAAGCGTGTATGAGGGTTTTAGCGGCCTGCGGTGTGAGACAGTGGCGGAGCCGGGCGATGTTATGGAGGTGGGGGAAGGCAGAGTGGGTCATAGCACAGATGTGGGGTAGAAAGGATAGTTAAGGGTCAAACAAGACCCCAAGGTCTTACCAAAAACATGTCTACTAATACCAAAAACTACTATCACTGGTTGGTGGATGGAGGGGCTGGATTTGGGGGTTGGATTTATCTTTGAAGACATTAGCAAACTGATTGCTTTTGACTGAATTTCTGGTTGGTGTGATAATTATTGCTGGTGGTATCACCATATGCCAATGTGACAATTGTCACCAGTGATAGTATTGTATCCCAACATGATAATTATCGCGAGTGATATTACTATATGCTGATGTGATAATTAGCACTAATGATAGTACCATATGCGGCTGTTACATTTAGCGCTGGTGATATAATTGTATGCTACAATTTCGACCTCTACGTTCCTTTCTTACAATAATCAGGTTAAAAATCTTCAGCAACATAAGGGTAAGTCCCCTGACACTGGTTATTTCCATAGGTATTAATAATTCAGCTCTCAGTAAAGCTATTAGAATTACATCAGTAAATTAATTCATGTGGATAATATAATTCTCATTCTGTGCACTAAATATTTAAATGCTGCTTTTGTGTCCAGGATGCTAATGCATGGCAATGTGGAAAACAACAAATAAACCAAAACTTTGGAAGTAACAGACTTCTGCCTGGCTTCCCAATCATCTCCCAAGCTAACATTTTTAAAAATGTGTCCTGCTGTGCTGTAAATATTTAGTTCAATGCCATTCCTAAAAATTATGATGGCTCAGCTGCAACTTGTTAAAAAGATTGTTTTAATCTAGTCAGAAAAAGTCACAGTTGGCTCATCAAACAGCTGGCCTGCAGCAAACCTACAGCAGCTTTTGAAAGGGAATTTGAAAAAGGAAAAAAGAAAAGGATATGGGAAAATTATTTTCCCAACATTTGTTTATTTCTTGTTTCATACAAGAATAGGGAGTACTTTGCAAACAATGTTGTTTGTACCTAACTCTCTATGTCTTAATCAAATCAAGATCTGCTCTTCCCCTACACAAAAAATCAGAATCACTACATTTTACAATATATCCTGTGAAAGGCTTTGGGACGTTCTCCCAACATGAAGGCCGCTATACCAAATGTACACATTATTACTATTATTATCATTTGTAACGTTTCTGAACTTGATTCACTGAATGAGGGTATGAGAAGAGAAAAGGAAATTTGAATGCCTCATGCAAAACAAGATCAGAATTCCCTTCACCCCTAATCCAAAATCTTACATATACACTCAACACACATAGACACACAACCATCACATTCTCCATGTACACACATACACACACACACACAAATAGACTACCATCAAATATAAGTAATAATAATAATAATAATCCTTGCATTTGATATAGCGCTTTTCACGTCAGGAGGACGTCCCAAAGCGCTTCACAGAACACACTGTAAAGTGAATTGACTGTATATTTGTGGGCGAACGCGGCAGCCAATTGCGCACAGCAGTGTCCCACAAACAGTCGTAGATTGAAAATGACCAATTTAATTATTGTTTTTGGTTTTTTGGAGGGATTATTATTAGGCGTGTGGAGTAAGGAAACTTGCCCAAGGTTTCGACCTGCCTGGAATTGAACTCAGGTCTCTCACTTGCAAAGCGAGTGCTCTAACCACTGAGCTACAGGACTCCACGAAAAGAGTGAAAAAAGCCTTTCACAGGATATATTGTAATACAAAGTCCACTAACACTTTTAAAAGTGAGCTAAATGAAAAGGGATTAAAGTTATAGGACTACATACAGAGACATACATCAAACAGTATGGAACACTGGGAATGCTGTGCAGCAGGTAAGTGTTGAATAATTTATTGTTATTCTGGATTTTTTCTTTTTCAGTTGTGAATCTGTAGGTGTTAATCCAATCTGTACACGAGCTGAAAAGATTAGGTAATTTAGAGCAAATCCGTTACAGAATAAATAAAGCATGGACTACTGGAAAGTGACTTGATGGGCCAAATGGTCTTTTATTTTCTTTTTTCATAATATTTAACATTCCTATGAAACTGGTCAAATAATTTTGCAATTATAAAATTTATTTTGCAGTGTTAAACATAACCCTATAACCATGGCAACGTCTGCTATAATATAATTTACAAGAGCGCCACGCTAACAATTTTCTTATGAGCAAATAATAAAGCATTGAATTTGAGCTCCTTAAACATCTTAAATGGATGCACAATCTAAAACAAATTATGCAAAGACAGGTTTCAATTGAAAATGATGCTCTATCTGGATCAATAGAAAAAGTAATAATTTATTGGTTTATTTTAATTTTTTTGATGTTCCAATGAAGTAAAGCACTTATGAAGTAAAATAGAACTGACTATTCCCTTTGTTTATTCTGTCCCTTAATGGGGAACATAACAATTTGAGTGTTTTTTCTCTTTCTTTCTGAATCTGGTCATTTATTTCTAAACAGGTCAAGTCCAATCGGCCATTTTAATGAAGCTCACAGCATTGATACCAGAAAGATAATGGAGAAAAATTTTGTTAAGCAGGAGAAAGAGGGTATGGACATATTGAATTGATGCAAGGAATAAAATCCACAGAGCCGTAACACAGGTTACGGCTCTGGAACTCTATCCCCCAGTGCCTTCGCCGCTTCCTCCCTTTCCTCCTTCAAGGCCGGTCTCAAGACCTTTCTCTTTGACCGTGCCTTCAGCTCCCCGCTCGACTCTCTACCCCCTCCTCGCTCCCTCCCTTCCCTCCCCTCACCCTGACCATTTCCCCTCTGCTCGGGTCCTGACCCAACTGTACAGCGCCTTGGGACGTCCTCCATGTGAAAGGCGCTCAATAAATGGAATCTTGTTGTTGTTGTTATATACTGAACAACTTTTCATAAAGACAAAAACTTCCTTTAATAAAAGTTGGGTTTCTGCACACAGTATTTTGTTAATCTGAGAGTAGTTTATTCCAAGGGAACAGACTGACATTTTGTGGATTCATATATCTTTTGATTAATTCATTTTCTTGTATCTGAAAAGCACAATTGGGACACATAAAGAAAAGAATAGAATCTAAGTGCAAGAATCCAGCTGTGAAATCTATATGTTGTTAGGGGTTTGGTCATATCCTTGTATTTTTTGTAGTCACTCAGCAGTAGATTAAAGGCAATTCTTTCACCATTACAAGAAGCAACAAACTCTTGGAACAGTAAATTCCACTAGAATAATGAGACTCTCTTATCTTAAGAGTTACTGAACGGTTTTCTAAAACCAATTTGACAAATGGAAATCACTAGAAAGAGACTTTGGATTACGTGCATGTATGAGTGAAGATTATTATGAGTAGGTTACTGCCGATAGACTGAAAGGTCACAATTTGATTTGTTTGTTTGGCTGTCACAATATTTACACAGACTATGTATCTTCCTGAAGGAAGAACCTTTATTTTGGATCATGACATGCATAATTTTGCTAAGTTATCAAAGTAAAGGCAATTCTTTTCGACATGAAAGTTCTGCCCATAATCACACCATAACGGCTGAAGAGCAAGGAAATGCTAATATTCCCAATTCTTCAAAGGACTACAAAGACTTTGGGCAAATACTGGTACCAGCAGCATTGCACATGAACATAAATTGTCCACAGCAGTAAAGAGTCTTTCAAGTCTCTAACAATGTTAATGAACATTGAGCAGCTTTCAAAGTGGATTTACTGCTTATTTTGCCCTTGTCACAACTGACTTATATGACGTTCAGACTCACAGTGCTCCTGCTATTCTAGTTTTTTTCACACACCTTTTTGATAGGATAACGGTTGGTTAATCAACCATGTTAATTGTACATATGCAAAACTAATGTTTCAGCTTTTAACAGAGTGTACTCGAGGTGTCGATTCAATTACCCTCACTGTGAATTTTAAAACAATGGGCGTAAATGTGCAACTTTTGAAGTGCTCAATATGGTTAACTGTTCCCACTGCTAATTATCACAAGTTCAGAACTTGAGACTGTTTGCTGTTTAATACTATAAATGGCCCTGGGTTGCTCATCTTTCAAATTAGAATTGACAACTTTTTTATTTTGAAGCGAACATTTTTGTATTTTATATTATAGCGACTGAAGCAGCTTCTAATGTTTTTGTTTGATAGTTATGCTCTTGGATTGATCTGCTGAAGAGCAGTAAAAAACATGTTCTCCCCAGACAATTTTTCTTTACCCGACCGGATGGCCAAAGCCTCGGGCTTGAGGGAAATTTTTTAATCTCTTGGGGCAGAGCGTGAATTTAACCACTCTTTGGCACTTCAAGTCTGGAAGATAAATATTAAAGAAAAAAAATTATAAACCGTTCCAGAGGTTACAGTGTAAAGTATACAAATCCTCACTTCAAAATACTCAAAATGGGGGGAATGGGAGAAAAAACGTCAGTGAATGCAGTGGTTTATTGTTAAATAATGTGATTGTGCTCATCATTAGTACATCAAATGCTAAGAAGTTGTACCGCTCAATGTTACTCACTAATCTTTTGTTGAAGGGAGCGATTCTCACAGATGTCTTTCTCAAGGATCATGGTCAGGAATTCTATAACATGCTGCACCACAGATCTATGCCTATGATTTCACACCGATCCTGAGCTCAACGTACATTGTACGTAATTGTGTGGTTGCTGCTCTGGGTTTAGCACAATGAGAAACCTGTGCAGTGTCACTGAAATCTGTGAGCGTTTCGCTCACAAAATACAGTCAATCCACTTTACAGTATATCCTGTGAAGCGTTTGGAGAAGACTTGACAACATGATAAGAATCTATATCAAATATCAAATTATTATTATTATTATTAAATGGGAAAGTCAATGAAAATGCAAAAAAAAGTCTATGTAAACTCTTGGTTTGAATGTGGCCAGTACTTTGCTTTCGGGACATTTCTCAGCTGAGAAACGACTCAAAATGTCTGACGTAAGGTTTCAAAGCCAAAAGGTCAGCCATGCAATGTCTGTGCAGCCTTCCGGTTTTCAATGTATTGCAATTTCAATCGCAATCCGGAAGTCAGAATTAGCGCAGTGACTTGGGGTTTGCAAATACCGTGTTTTCAACCTTCTTGTCGTTTAGCGTCACCAATTGCAATCTTGTCCTAGGATACAAAGTTCTTTCCCATATATAGGTGGAAACCAATCAATTTCAGTCTCCAACTCACAAAGTTTACACACACGTCAGTGTGATCACAGCAGTAATGTTTGTACTGTGCATAAATAAATGAGATGAAGTTAAGTCCGTATGTTGAGTCAGTTCTGCAGGTTACAGATGTGCTACACAAAAATGCTGAAATAAACAGCAGAAATCATTGAAGGAAAGGATAAACACCCAAACATTACAAAAAGAAACTCAAAATCTGCCATATTATAAATGATGACATATCTTAAACGCATGATAAATCAAATGTACACAGAAAAAAGATGCATATTTGCTTGAGCGATAAACTGGGCTTTCCATTTAAAAATGTCCAACTTCTGGGTCATCAAGTCACTAACATCAGGTTCTGCACACTGTACATGGATGCATACTCCACCTCACTGAGTCAGTTCGGAAACCTCCTACCCCGTCCTCCCTGCCCTCCATCCCTCCTGAACCCAACCCCCTGCTCGGGTTCAAATCCCTGACCATCCAGCACCTTGGGATGTCCTCCTGATGTGAAAGGCGCTATACAAATGTAATTTGTTGTTGTTGTTGATATTATGCTGGAAGCTGACATTACTTTGTGAAGGGAGTGACACAGCAGTGTGAGCTAATGGACTCAGACCACTGTGTTTTCAGCTTGGAAAGAAGAATGATTATCCTGGAAAATACACAGTCACTACAGTTCAAAGTAAATACCGGGAAGCGCTTTGAGATTTCCTCCTAACATGAAAGATGCTATATCAAGTGGAAGGATTATTATTATTATACCACAAATAAAAATAAAACCCTAAAAGAACTGCATTTTAAAAATGTATCCTTTAATTATGACAACAGATATCTTTGATAAGAAGTCGATTTAATTTCGTTATTACCAGAGATGGGACAAAAATAACTAGTTATTTCCTGTGCGTGAATTTCACATTCATGCTGACAGCTTTGATGGAAGACGTATTTATATGAAATGTACTTTTGAACAAACCTAGGGCAATCTAAGTACGATTTTCAATGATAAGAACTTGGTGAACAGCATCTTTACAATACGCTATGAATAAAAATCTCTCAGAATATATTGATTGGAATGACTTGGCAATGATGATACTTACCCATACAGGGCACACAATGGTCTTTTGGTTCCAGATTTTGGCCTGTAAGGCTTGGGTTCACCAGCCATATTGATATCTGAAAAAGAAAAAAATCAATCGTCTTAGTGAATGCGGAATATCAAATTATAGTCTTGAAAAAGTGTTGTCCACATACCTCATTCATACGCTTTGTTGATCTCCCAATACAAAGACCACATAGGCACTGCATACATCAGTATTGAAAGCAAACTCATATCCATCCAAAACCTAAATTATATCAAATGCCGGGTGTAAAGCAGTGACAGCTGATCCACTCCCACACAATGCCTCTGCTGCCACCAGCTCCTGTTACATTTAGGTCCCATTCATTGCTAAGCTACTCATACGGATTTCCTGCTACTTCATCCTCAGCTAAATAAATCAGTTAACGAATATTTTATGCCTGCGAGTTGATCTCCTTCAACTGTTTCCATTTGGAGCCATTTCTATTTTACGGATTTCCACTACCATAATACTCCAGAATCTGTCCACCGTTTGAGCCTTTTATTCCAAATAAGGAAAAGAAAACAAGCAAATCTGTCAAACAAGAATTCATGCTGACACTGTAAGAGGATTAAGGATAGACTGTAGCCCATTCATCGGCTTTTCCTCATGACTATAAGTTTGTAGAATGGTTGTCACAAGGCGAGATTCGCCAGCCGGAATTCTTGTATAAATTGTAAACTTTAATTTGAAAAATTTCGATTACAGAATTCGTAGTCAATGAATCCAAAGTCTATCAAGTCCAAATAAAATGACGCAGAAAATAGCGTACAGAGAGAAATTCCCCTGGAAAAACTTCTCCAGATAAATCTATAATCTTAGACTGAACAAATCTGGATGGCTCAGAGCAGAGACTTCCTGGGATCCCTTTCCCTCATGTCAACTTAAGGTTTGCACCTTTACAAAATGCCAGTCTTAAGGGTTTCTATTGAGGAGCCATTTAATGGAGATTTACTCTTCAAAGGCAGGAATGGATTTGAAAGAAATCCAGTGAGACACATAAGACTGTTTCTGCTTAACACTGAAAGTGATCCCCCAAAGCTAATTCCCTCTACAATGCATTCCAGACACTTCATATGCACAGCGGGTCAATCAGCAGCTGAATGGGAAAGATAAGTTTGCTAACCTTTCTGGACGTTTCATAGTTTAAGGCAAGGGAGGCTGTTCCACCCATCCTCTCTGCCTTGGTGCTCACTCCTCCACTGGAGCCATCTACTCAAATTCTGTTCCCACTGCTATTTCCTTGTATCCTTTAATAGTATTAATTTTGCTCAAGTATTTAGCCAGTTACCATGGAATCGGCTTCAACAGCCATTTCAAAATATTTGTTTAATTTCAGATATCTAACATTCACTGTCTTGCTTTTCATCTGTACCTGGTATTCATTTACAATTATGTAATTCAAAGGTTAGATCAATAATAATAATCCTTGCTTTTAATATAACAGCTCATCAAGTTATTGAACTGTCTCAACGTGCTTCACAGAATCCAATGCAAAGTGCAGTGACTGTGTGTATTTTGTATGCAAATACAGTAGCAAATTTGCCCAGACACAAACAACCATAAAGTGAATGACCAATTTTGATCAGGACACTGGGAGAAACTGCAATTTCTTTTCAAATTATTCCTTGGGATCTTAACTGTCCACCTGAACAGGCAGATGGGACCTCAGTTTAACATCTCATCTGAAGGACGACACATGCAACAATGTAGTGCTCCCCTAGCACTATACTGCACTGTCAGCCTTAACTATGAATTCCACAAAGTACGCAGTCTTTACAATGCACACTTTACAATATATTCTATGAAGCGCTTTGAGACGTCTAAATTACATGATAAGGCCTTATATCAAATGCAAGGATTATAATTATTATAATTCAAAGCTCTGCTGTGTGGCTTGAATCCATAATCTTCTGACTCAGAGGCAAGAGTGCTAAAAACTGAGCCAGGCTGACACTTAAATGAATACCTTTAGAAATTGCTTGGCAGGGTGAATTATGAATCCTTACTTCAGAATACATTCACTTCACTGAGGTTACAAAAAACAACTCGGCTCTGGTTCTGTAATTCAAAAACAGCATATTTCACTCCTGTGTACGTGAGGCTGCCAGCACTGATTAAAACATTACAGCTGAATAGGATGTTATAACAGCACCTGATTTAGTAACCCAGAATAATCATTACAACCTCATCTAGTTTAGGGACAGCTCTTAAATCTCACACCAGTTTAAAAAAAACATTCATCTTGGCCAACAACAGGATTGAATCAGAGATACAAGAAAGGATTGATTTCAGGTTTTCTTATCACCCTTTCTCACTCTGCCTTCATCTCTCTCCCTTGTCCTTCCTTCTGTTTTATTCCAGATAAAATGGTAATTGAGAGGCCATCAAGATAAGTGGGGGATTTAATGATTTTTATTGGAACAATTGTTATTACTTAAAGAAGAGATCTCCGGGGAAGGAATAACAGCTTCGGCAAAACAGACGATAAATAATTAACCTGAACAGCTTAAGGTGCATACATATAACTGGTGCACATAAAAAAGGACCACGTTTTAAAAATACAACTAAGGTACTCCTGTTTTACTATTGTTATTAAGAACATTCTTCCCCACTTGTACAATGATATTTACATCTGTTACAACAACCATAACAACAACCTGCATTTATATGCAGGATACTGACTTTGAGCGTTGCACAGTGGATGCCGAGCAAGGGAGAAGGAGAGGGGGAGGTGACAGTTGGTACCAGACGAAGAAGTAAGTCTTCAGATGGGATTAAAAGATACCCGTAAATAAAGTTTAAAGATAGATAAACTCATCAGTATTCAGTTACAATCTCCCAACATCTTTTCTATCCTGAAAAGACAAGATCCCAGACTTCTGGATAACAAAGCAATTTACACTTGAAATTTCAAGAGCCCTCAAATTGGCAAAGGAAAGCAAACACAAAGCGGTCTAATAACCTTCATCCTTTCCTCTCGTCTATATCCTCTAGTAGTCAAAGGTTTATTCGGCATTTCCATTCAACACCTTCTCACTTACTGACAATTTCCTCTTTCCCTTGATGATACTGTCTTACAATTCTCCTTCCTCATACACTAAACATTATTACTTTAAGTGACCCCTAGTGATGGGGTATAACATCAGTGTTACTCAGAGAGAATTTAAATCATAAGATTTATCCAACAGTTATTGGTATATTAGAGCAATATCGAACACCCAAGCAAAACGGCTTCCGAGACGGCACGTATATAGCCTTCAGAGCTAAGGAGTTTTACAAAGCATTGACCTCAGTCATACTCAAGAGAAACTAGAGAGGAGAGTAGCTCAGTTGTACTCGCGGAGTGCGCTCGATAAATTAAGTGTTCGGAGATGTTATCCTACGTGAAGGGCACTATATAAATGCAAGTTGTTGTTGTTGAGTGCTCGAGCAGTAACTTATGGGGACGCTCACATAGTCAAGCACTATGCTGTGACAGGCAATAACTGGAATGTTTTAATTTACAGCATGGTGCTTGTCTGCCAAGTGTAATGGTCATGTTACGTTGACAGAGCAAACTAGTCTTGAGACATTAGCTCCAAGATTGCATTATCCCCCCATTCTATCTGGCTACAATTGAATGCGTTTGTGTTGGTGTGACTGCTATAAGAAACCTGCATTGTTCACGTTGGGTGATTTGCCATACAAACACAGAAGGTGAACTGGAAAATAACTTCACATGCAATTTAATGATGTAAATCGGTCAAAATGAATATAATTAGAAGCACCTAGCTGAGCTGAATGAAGAGCAAACAGCAGAAAGTGATTCTCAGCCTAGATGCACATTACGCAAGAGAAAATGGTTGAAAAGCTTCTTTGTGGAAAAACTCAGGGAAACACATGTGAAAGAGCTAAGGCCTGAGGCCAGAATATTTAGAACACACGTTACCTTTCCTGATTTGTTAGATACTCAAGCTGTGTGGCTGTATGGCTCAAACAAGCAATTTATTTAGAATTTATGTGAGGACCTGTGTGTTAATCTACAGTGTCAGGCCCCCACCCCCCTCAGAGCCATGTCATGTCAATAACTTTTAAATTAACAACAATGCTAAAAAAAATTGCCACCGGCATTTTTCATACCCATTGAAAATTCAGGAAGAATCAGCCAGCGCTTAATGCCCAAGTGTAATACAGAGGGAAGGTACATCAGTCAAGTAGGAAAGTAAACATATCTGCTCAAGGAATATTCAGCAGCCACAGAACAAGTAACTCCACAGTAATTCTGTTTTGCTGAAGGTACCGGTTATTAGAATCTGATAACTACTAATAACAGCTGATAACAGCCACAAGAACAGCTGTGGCTAGATCCTGAATTAAGTATATTTTAAATGCTCAGCATAGTGAATTTGTGGCTTATACCAAACACACAATTATGGCTAATTTACATAAGCGAAGATTGCTTTCTCAAAGGTTTGAAAATGTCTTAAGACTGTAGGTACGGTCACCTCCCCTTCTCCCATGCTAGCCATCCAATCCCATCACTGTACAGCACTCTGAGATACTATCCTACATGAAGGATGCTATACAAATGCAAGTTGTTGTTGAAAATGGAAGCCTTTGGCTAATATATATATATATATATAGTATATATCTCAAACAGCTTTGTCTAACTAGATGTTAGATGTTTGTATCTGCAGGCTAAAGAAAAAGTTTAAAAAATAAAACATAAATGCTGGGAAATGTATAGTTATGATCAAAGCAAAACCGACTGGTTTGGAGAAGTTCCAGTACTAATGAAGGAGTCATAACCCAAAAAACGTCAACCCATCATTTTCCTTCAGGGGCTGACGCATGAGCTGTGCACTTCCACCACTTACTGTTTTCAGCTATATTTCAATTTTGTTTCCACATTCACCAAACGCTCTGAATAAAACCGGATACAATAATAATAATCATTGCATTTGATACGGCACCAGGTCGTGTCATTGAGATGTCTCAAATGCTTGATATTTTGTACAGCCTTCTGCATATCGTATGCCCATGACATACACACAGATTGCTTCATGAAAAATTGAACAGAAAAGAAGATAGGTATTAGTTGAAGAAGTCATGTGAGAGAGAGAGAGAGAGAGAGAGAGGGGGCAGTGCTGGATTCTTTAAATGTTTTCTCATTGGTGAGAAGGATCACAATGGGTTTCTTCACTTGTGTACATTTCTAGTTTCTACTGAGCGTATATACGAATGCTAAAACACGTGACCTGATAGTGCTGTCCAATACAGCCTTCAACAGGCCAGTCAGATCTTTGAGACCCGTTGTTCACCATTCAATATTGCTTTATTTTGTGGGATGATGATGATGGACAGGCTTGTGAGCTTGGGCTGACTATCAGGTTGTTACTTGAGGCTGCATAAATGAGATCACTGTGACCAGTTGAATTATTAGCAATGGCATAACTGGCTGAATTCTTTACATACCAGTCAGAGTGTGTACGATTTCGATTTCCAGATATACTATTGCTGATTTCCATATGGTAAACAGGATAATAAACCTAATGTCTCCACCACTCCGAGAGCAATATAGGCTATAAGAAACCAGGCGACACTGTACAATTTGTTTCTATCACAAATCAACTCCTTAATTACGAATAAAACCTCAAGGTAACATGCACAAAATTACTATAAAATGTTTCTTATTACGAACATTTCCTTTGATATTTAATTAAGGCTGTGATGGTTACCTCAATACTGGATCTCCTATACATTTAGCTTTAGTGAAACCTTCAGGAAGGATCTTTCAGAGACAAACTCGCAAGATTGGTTTGAGTGAAAAAGGCCCTTTGGTTCATCTTATCTCAGCCTTCCAGAACCTCATTCTATCATCTTCCCATCACAGCATCAAGCTGTTTATCAATGACTCCAATGTTTTGGCCTCAACCACTCTTCCTGGGAACCTGTCCCAGTCAATAATTATAAAACACATAAAGAAATACTTCCTGGTGTCTGTTCTGAACTTGACCTTTGATACAAAAATACCCAGAAAGGTAAGAGGGCAAAGGACCCGCAGACCCAACAAGCCTACTCTGGGATAAGAACATTATTGGTTTCTGTGGGTTAAGTTATCAGCCCATGTGTAAACTTTGCAGGTTGGATTTTGCAATTCATAATCAATGAAAAGGATTCCAGGTAATTTGGTAATCTTTTATATTGTTGGTTAATTACAAAACTAAGTGTACCTATATACTTTTGCACATGATTTAAACCAGCACCATAATCTCTGCATATGCGTTGTTAGCCCATCTTGCAAATTAAACGCCAGTGAAATAACAACAATAATATTCTTAATAATAATTACTTAATTTTCCTTTCACATCAGGAGGACATCACAGGATATACTGTAATGTGTAGTGAATGTGTATTTTTTTGTAGGTAAACAATAACTTGTGCTCCATGCGACATTGGCTTGCCTTAGAGCCGTGGGGGCCAACAAAACAAATGTTTCTTGATTGAATATTTCTTGATTTGTGGCATGCTATGCTATTTTGTTATTTGTATTATTATTTTGTTGGTCAATCAAAGTATTGCCTACCACTGCCTTAGAGAGAAGAATGATGAGCAACAGTTGAAGTGCTTTGGTTTCAGATGAAGAGGGTGAAATTCCGTGCAGTTGCAAACACTTCCCAAAGATGGTTTGAACTGAAGAGTGAACACAAGTAGCATTAAGAGCTTTAATAGTGAACAATATTGAATACTTGCATAGGAACGGATTTCTACTGCATTAATGTCATGCATAACAACAAATTATCTATTTGACCCCAACAGTACCCTGTTCGTGGGATTTCCATTTTATAGGATCCATCTGTGATACCAAAGATTGTGCAGGTGCTGTGAAACACTGCACAACACAGCCATTAGCAGGGTTTCATCTGGATGTTGTTGGAAGACTTTGCTTGTAACATTCAGATGGATTAGAAATCAGAAGAGGATAAAGCTGATGGCTGGAGACCCATGTGGTTACAACTCACTTTTAATAACATTCTTTCAGCATCTTGTTCCTGGTATGCCTAACATTGTGATTGCCTGTTTAAAACCCGAGAGATCAATCAGCACTATGTAAATAATTTGTCATAAAACACATAATAATAACTATCTCTTCATAAAAGAGTCATCATATTCTATTAGTTATTGCAGCACAACTGTTTAGTACAGTATTGAGCACTGGGGATTAAGTGATTATATGCTGTGGTATTGCACTTTGAGGCTGTACTCTTTCTCTAGATGAACCAGGCAGACCTGTGGTGGAAGACAAAAAAAGAGACACATAAGCAGTGCGTACATTCTACTAGGCATAGGTATCATCTCTTTTATGAATGAGTCTATCTATGTATCACAATGAGCACGATATAATGCACATAGCTAATACACATCATAAACCATAGCATGCAACATCAGAGCAGATGTATTGTGGAAATAGATGTGTCAAAATCTGTTTACATGAAAGGAATTAAGAGGAATCACACACGTACCATCAACGGTGCTGTATACTGTAGGTCACACTCTGATAACCTCTCCACACTGCTGCACGGCTGTTATAGCAGTTAGGCTCTTCTTTTGCTGTTGTCCACCTGTTGCACATTGATTAGGATCACATACATAATTCAATTACTTACCTCACTCCAATCTAGCCCAAACCAAATGACTTTGTGAACACACTTTCTTATATAATACTCTCAAGTATTTACACACTTTATGTTAGGTTAACTGGTCTATCATTTCCAGGTTCTTATCTCACTACTTTTCTGAAATAATTGCTGAAATTCTCTATCCTCCAGTCATCAGGAATACATTAATTTACATAGAATGTACAGTGTGGAAACAGGTCATTTGGCCCAACTAATCTATGTCGCTCTTTATACTCCACATGAGTTTCTACTCGCTCATTATTCGCCTTTGTTTCCCTTTCCCTCATGTGTACATCTAGCTTCCTCTTACTGATATAAGACCAATACTTAGAGGCATAATACTTATAGGACTTCTACAATTATTAACCAGCACTTCACCCATTTCCTCAAGGATCCAAATGCATCTCCTGCCTAATCTAGTTGCCATGTAACCATTTCAGGGCTTATTCTTCACCCATTCTAACTCAATGGAGGAGAAACTTTTTGGGTTTCTTCATACACACGTCCTACTTATATCTAATGCTGTTTAAGATCCCTGAGCTAAAATGACCAGATCTGGAGTTTGGCCACAGTTTTCAGTTGGGAAAAAATATGAAAAATCCACTTAACTGAAACATTTTGACCTTTAATGAGTCGTTCACTCCTGGCTTTCTGATAAAAAATGCATTGTGACAACTAGAGAAAATCAGACTTATTCAGATATTATGGAAAGTAAATCAGAATCTGAGCAAACAAGCATGTATTTCAGGCCATCTTTGCCAAGCTGCAATTCGTGTTTTACAATGGAAAAAATTGAAGTATTTGTTTCGGTCACCACATTACCTTTCTCTAATGAAATGTAAATTCTTCACCTTGGCTCCTTCCCAATAACCAGAAGCCGTACAATATTCGCTCTCACTCAGTTCTCAACCTATTCCAACTACTTCTGCTGTCCTTACAATTCCAGTTTCAAATCTCATTTTTAAATTGCATGTGAGATGCTGAGCACTGCCAACCTGTTCTGAATCTACTGCCAGATTTCATTCTACATTACTCTGAATCTGGTGAGCTCACTATTCATTTCAATCAAAATGATCACGCTGCGACAGACCAAGCACAGTCATACAGATGGATGGGTTGCGCAAAAGTTTGAATAAAACAAGCACACTGAGCTGCTCCCCCTGTTAATGCAGTTGGCAAATGCACTGGAAGTTATGGAACTCATCCAAACAGTCCAGGAAATGATTTGAATCTAAGGGGTGGGTTGTAAGACTCATTGGATAAAACAAAGAGCTTCACAGGATTTTACTGACTGTGTATTTGTAGGCAAACAATAACAAACCAATTTGCACATAGTAATGTCCCACAAACAGCCATGCCTGATACTCCTGGAGAACCACACCCAGCATGACATAGCCTTCATAAGGCAGGAGAATGCATCGGAGAGGAGAATTAGAGAATCAAATTCTGAGCCCTGAGGATTTGAGAGAAATAATCAACATGATAACTCTTATTAAACTGCATACAAGCAACTACAGATCTCTTTTGAAAAATACACTGGAAGAGGGGAGGAGGAGGGAACGGCAAGGTTTTATCCCTATTTAAATAGGGGTTAATTTTGCCCAAAAGTGTGTGGAGAGGTATTAGCCGGTAAGTGCTGTACTATATGTTGTGAGGTCAGCATGCAGTGCTAATGAAGTTCATTTGCCATGGTGCATCATCTTTTTATTTTGACTATTACTAACGATCCTCAGTGTTATGCTGAACCCTGGAGCTGGTGCTTTATTGACCAATTAGAATTCCGAATAGTCTGTCGCCCACGTGGTTATTAACACCATGTTTTCAGTGATAGAGTCAAGTCTGCTTAATGTTATACTCAGTCGGACCAGACAAAATATAATTTTTAAATTATATGTACTGTGATAATAGGGGAACATCCCTTATAAAAACTCGTAAAATACTGTACTGTAACAGCCTCTTCTCATTGGACCATCTGGCTATCCATCAACCCATCTCTTGTTCTCAATGGACCATCCACCTGTCTCTTTATTCTGGGTTCCTGGTGCTGTAGTGACCCTTGTATAACATTATCCAATCTCTGTTAATCGGGACGGCAAATTTGCATAACATTAGACAAATTATAACATTAGACGGCTACAACAAATGCGCAAACTCAAATGTGTACAAAACATACCAAGCACAGCCAGGACCAACTGCCATTAAAACATTATTTGGATTATAACCATAGGCGACTTAATATTATGTGAACTCAACTGTACTCAGCAGAGGGACCCTCTCGGTGCAGTGACCCAATCCGAGTTCTGTGGACCAATCTGACAGACAAACGGCTGGATTGACTGGACAACCTCTCGGGCTACTCTGGCTGATGTGTCACCTTCTTGTATATTCCCACGGAAAACATTTCAACACCAAACTGACAGTCTTCTGGCTGGTGAGAGACTGAAGAAACAGGAGAAGTTCTCTCTTCCCTAAGGATCTACATAGGATGATTTTGTTTTTCTGGAATGTTCTTGACACACAAGTTTCATCAGGTTTAGATTTATAAAGGCTGCACATGTAATCACACCACTTGTACATGCTGCCAAACAAACTGTCACAGCTAAGAAAAAGAGAGACAGGAGAAAGAGGAGATTTTTACAGAACTTTTATTCCAATGACATCTCCACAAGATATGTTGCTGGGTATCTGCATGAATATTGAGGTCCAATATGTGGGATTTCTAACAGGATTCCTCAATAAGGTTGTGCAAATAGTTCATGCCATCCTGTGCCTTACAAAATAATATAAATAATCCTTGCATTTGATATAGCACTTTTCACGTCTTCTCGACGTCTCAAAGCGCTTCACAGAATAGACTGTAAAGTGAATTGACCGTATATTTGTGGGCGAAACATAGCAGCCAATTGCGCACAGCAGTGTCCCACAAACAATTGTGGATTGAAAATGACCAATTTATTATTGTTTTGTTTTTTGGAGGGATTATTATTAGACGTGTGGAGTAAGGAAACTTGCCCAAGGTTTCGCCCTGACCTGCCTGGAATTGAACCCAGGTGTCTCGCTTGCAAAGCGAGTGCTCTAACCACTGAGCTACAGGACTCCACGGGATTAGGTAAACAACAACAACAACAAGATTACATTTGTATAGCGCCTTTCACGTCCCAAGGTGCTGGACAGTGTACAGCATTTCAGAACCCTAGCTTGGGTTGGTGGGGGGAACGGGGTGCACCTTTCAGGAAGAGAGGCACATTCCATTCCACACTGGGAAATTTCTATATGTTGGTGGCAATATTTATGTGGAACACTCGGTCCAACATGATAATGGGTTTCCTCATGTGTCAAGATATCTGGCTGACCCCAGGGATATGCTTTCCGATAACCGGAAATACTTCAGGGGCACTCATGGGAACTCTACTCCAACAAAATTTATATCTGGAGTGGAAGCACTCCGGGACGCTATCCCGCATGAATGGCACTATATAAATGCAAGGTGTTGTTGTTGCAAGCCCGTGGAATCTGATTGAGAGCGAGCCGATTGCTTCCTCCATTGCCTGACTGCTTGTGGGGGAATCCCTGCAGCTGTACAGTGGGCGCAGTGCAACATCTGTGCGCCACTTGGCATTAAGAGATGTATAGAGCGTTCAATAACATGTCTGTTGCAAATTTGGGATTTATTAAGGAATCCTTTAGAAACCCCACATTTTAGACCAAAATGTGTTACCATTTGTGTAATCTAGTACTACATTAAATTGAACATATAATTGTAAATGCTGCTCTAGGCTACTGCAATTAACAGTAACATTCTAAAAGTCTTGATAGAACAACACCAAGTATATATTTTTGTGCATTTGCATTTTTTCACCATATCACCAGAGTCGCCTTCAGCACAGTCACCTTCAGCAGAGTCACCTTCAGCACAGTCACCTTCAGCAGAGTCACCTTCAGCAGAGTCACCTTCAGTCCCACAGTGCCATTAAACAATGCTCTCACATCCCACTGGAGAATACTTTCAGCTCTCTCGAGGGGACTGAGCACGGTTCTGATGACACTTCTGTGCAATAAAAGGAGGACGGAGAAAGATCTCCTTTGTGAGAGCATGACATTCACCAGAGAGCATATTCTGCCATCACTCGGTCCTTTGAGGCTGCAAAATGTTTCGTACTTACGTCTACATGCAGATGGCTGAACACGTGTTGCACAGCAGTCTAGTGTATCTACCTGCTGTCATTAGTTCTGTTCTCTCTCCTGCATTAAAAAGTCACCCATTTCTGCATTGTGCCAATGTATTCTCTTACCCATGATAGCTTCCATGAGAGTGAGAGAGAGAGTGCTTCCCTTTACCAGAATGCACACAGAAGAGGTTATTCCTATATGGACTTTGTTGCCTCGCCCTCCAATTTCCTGATGGTTAATTCTGACAGTGAGAATGAAAAGGTGAGAATGAAAAGCATCTATGGAGACAGGATGGCAAGGTATTGCTTCAATCCTGCTTAGAGCACAGAGGAACTAAAGAACTAATTGTCAATAAAATATTGAATCTGACCTTAAGGGAATCCAGTTGGTAACTCACATTTCAAGACAGAAAGAGAAAAGTAAATACGTGTGTGTGTGTGTGTGTTGGGAAGCTGGGTGGGGGGGAGCAAATGCAAATCACTTAGCCGATTCAGTAAACTGTCAGGAATCACTATTTGGATGGTTATTGTTACTTTATGAAATAAAATTCTAATTAAAAAAAAGCTTCGCACAAAATCAGCTACAAGAAGTTTCAGACCTGTGTAATTTTACTGATCTCTGAGATGATTAGCTGCTTCAAAAGGAATCAGTGAATAAGAGCACAGATTATAAAAGTCGACAGTGAAACAGCTGTGCTGCCATCTAAGTGGAGGAATGTAAATTCTTAACAGTGCAGAATGATTGCAATGCTATCGGTGTCCTCAGTGGGATGTGCACTCTATTGCGGTTAAAATTTTGCTTCAAAAATCAGCCGCAGCTCTCACAATGCACATCACCATACTCCAGTCTATACTTCATGTGCTGCATGATGCATGATGTGAGGGATTATTGTTAACAGTTAAAGGTTGAAACCATTACTACACGTTTGTTGGGTAAATATTACAGATAATGGGCACAGTGTGTGCACTAAAGCGGTAACATTTCAGCACTACAAAAAAGTAAACAGAACATTATCACTGTGTGAAGCCATAACCATTTACATGTGCACTCTCTGCCTTCCCAAAACAGATAATACATGGGTGCTTCTTCTCTACTCTAGGTTTGTCATTCATACATACACTGAATTGTCGGCCGGATGAGAGAGGAGTAAAATCTTGCTGTGGCAAACCGTTAACAAAAGGCATGGAGAGGTTTCTTGGCAGGAGATGACTGTTCACTTGTTACAACAACAATTTGCATTTATGTAGCGTTCTTCACACAGGACAGCATCTCGGAGCACTTACCTGGTGTATGCTAGGTACACTGACCACATATTAGAAGTCTTAGAATATTTAAATAAATGCCTAGTCTAGAAACCCGATATTGAAGAAATGGTAAAAAATGTTGCTGAGGGGGCAGCATCACCCACACATCATATTCAATCCGCTCTATCTCCTCCCCCCACCCCCCACACACACCAATGACATTTATGAACACGGTCTTACTGAGGATAGGAACCTAGCCAGACTGATAGAGCTGACTTTCTCTTTTTAAACAGTTCACTTATGCACTACGCGAATGAATAGATCCCCTGATCTCAGCATTTTTTTTAAACAGTACAGTCATCAACGTATATAAGAGGAAATGTGATGCAAACATGATGGAGAAGGGAATACAAGGGTATGGGAGACAGAAGTGGGAGTAGTGTGGAGTATGAACACTGATATGGACTCGGGTCCGAACTATATATGTTTCCGTGCCGTTGCATTCTTTGTAATTCCAGGTTCCACCTTATTCCACATTTTTGCTAGAGATCGATTTGTGTCATTGACAAAATCCTTTCACCTGGCACACACTGCACTTCAGTTAACACCAGCAGCAATCTCCAGGCTGCAGTTGTATTTCTCTTCTTCTATGAACACTTGTAAAAGATTAGATGTCTATTCACGGTGTGAAATATTTTCTAAAACACCACAATGCCTACAACAATAATGATTTTGTGCAAAAACTATTAAAAAATGTGAAGATGAGCCTTGCTTTTACAATCCATTCAATCCCTTTCGTAACACTCTGAAATTTTTCAACGGTAAACTAGCCAATCTTCAATATGAGACTCTCCAGTCTTCATAAAACACTTCTCTTCTCAACACTCTTTTACTTCAAAACTGGATGATTTCTTTAGTTATTCAATAGACATTTTTATCTCCTGACTGACAAGTGCCTATTTTCCACTCACTCCTAGGCACACTCCTCTCTCAATGCTAATTTACCTCTCGGTATTCTTGGTTTCCTTCCTACAATAGTTGAGCAATTCATATTAATGCAGTACATTAAAGAGCTCTTCCATCACTCTTTTACAGCAACAAAACTGGGTATCCTTGTTACGGCACATTTTATTAAAACTTGTATATTATATAGATTTCTGCATTTAGACTGACAGCTAATTTTCTTGCATGACTATAAAGAGCTTGGAGCTTTATATTAGGAAAAAAATATAGGGTGAACACTTCCACGCTTTTGAGTTAAATACTGATTTTTTTTATCTTTCATGAGATGGATGAGAACTCTCATCTCCATCCCTCAAAATCTTCAGTCTGCAAAATGCATTCTTTGAAGCCATTTTGGTCTTGCAGATATTCTCCACAACAACAACAATTTTACATTTGTATATCACTTTTCATGTCGGTAGGATGTCTCAAAAGCACTTCTTGAACTCCACTAAGCTGCTTTAAGTATACATTTAAGGCTGGCTGCTATTTTGAGCATGTAACCAAGCAAATATTTTGCAGTAATAGTCATGTAGTAACACAACAAATACTGGGATTAGTTTTTCCAGTCGGTTTACTAGAGCAGTGTGGATTTGATCATCATATGCAAAAATTGGCGTAGCCATTTGAGCACATTGCTGATGCATAATCGACTGACATGTTTGCCTACATAGTCACTACATTTGACAGTGATTTCTTGTGAAGAACTTAAAGGCATTTCGATGTGATAAGGAACTATAAAAATGCAAAGTTTTCCTTCTCATTCTTTCTTAAAACACTGCCATTAATCAGCAAAGTAAAGTTACCAACAGCCGATGAATAATACATACCAATAAATAATGCACCGCAAGCCACTATCCTGCATGTAGGGTGTATAAATGCAAGTTGTTGTTGTTGTTGTACTCTGTTCACCATCAGAGACGAGCAAATTTACCAACAAGTGTGAGAACGATCACCATTTTGGCACAATTCTTTGACAGATGCGAAAACCACTAAAATTCGAAAATCATTCCATCTTTTTCAGCAGTTTCCATCCATCTGCGCTTTCCATAGTGAGTGATAAAACCATTCAAATATTGAAACTAAGAAAGTAAAGCGGTGGAACTGCCTCATTAAAACAGATGATGTGGTGTGCCCCATGTTGTGGAACCCTGATTTACAGTGACAACAGGGTCCATTTTAATTGAACATTTTGGTTGACTTAACATCAGCGCTAAATTCAGCACCACTTTGCAAAATGGTCTCATGCTCACTCTGGTGCAGGGGTAGGGCACTGCTCAGCAACAAAACACTGCAGCTTCCGACCGACCCAAAGTTACTGAAGCCATTGACAAAGGCTGACAATATAGCATCACTGAGACAAAGAGACCGCTGGTATTTATTTAGATTTCGACCCTTGGCGTTTATTGCGTAAAATACGCAGACATGTTTTCAACAAATTTTAAAAATAATTCAGTGGTATTTAGAGCTGTGCCTACTCAACATTTTTTTTACACACGCACATGCATAGCTATTTATATTTCATCACCAACTATTATTCTAAATTCCCACATTCCCACCTTCCCTTATTGTGCACTGCTTGTGTAACACTGTGAAAGAACACAGAAGGGGAGGAGAGTTGGGATCTTTAAATCATTCCTCCCGTTCTCTCCCCACCCCATCATGTATTAACTTAACCCTTGTAACCAAAGAAGGTCCCGAGAACGTATGTACAGTAAACACGTACGCATCAGGGCGCTTTCTGAAAGCAGCAACTGCGCCTTATCAGGGTGTGTGTAGGTGCGCACATGGATGTGGTGTACACAGGGGTGATTCCCGACTCTGTTAAAGGGAGCATCCCAAAACATGTGAGCACAACCTCTGTGCAGGGAAGGAATGTATCGTAAACAACTGAATGTTTTTTCTATTGGGAGAAAAGAAAAAAAATTGTGACAGAAGATGTAGTGTTGTTTTAGATTTCTGTTGTACTAAATATTGTATCTATAAATAAATATATATTTTCAAAAAAAGTTAATTTAATCCTGCTTCCATTCTACATCTCTTTTGATAACCTCCATCATTGGCATGCCACCAGATGCCGTACAAAGCCACTTATTTACGCTGTTTTTAAAAATCCCCACAACTACGATGTATTGAATTTGCTCTACCTCGTCTTCCACTGAGCATATCCACATCTGAGTGACATGAATGAATGGCAACTGTGCTCATTGTGGAGGAAAGCTTGACTTGGATTACCGAACTAATACTCTCCCCCCCCCACCCATACTCTACATCTGGCTAAGATATATGACACTTTGACACTAGATATTACATGAAGGAAGGAGCTGCTCACTGGGCATGGACTTTAGTGGACACGAATGAGCAGACTATCTATCTGTTTTTAACCAACCAAATCTGCAAGCCTGGTTCAACTCCAGGGACAGCTCCCTGCCAGCATCGGACTAAGAACAGAGACGTGCATCACGAACAAGGCTGCAGAACAAACCGCGAGAATACAACCTCTGATCCCAGCAACATCATCAAGAGAGCCCATTAATAAAATTACTCTTTCAAACAAATGAAGGTTTTTACCAC
Organism: Callorhinchus milii; assembly: GCF_018977255.1. Classification (NCBI taxonomy): domain Eukaryota; kingdom Metazoa; phylum Chordata; class Chondrichthyes; order Chimaeriformes; family Callorhinchidae; genus Callorhinchus; species Callorhinchus milii. Next base: position 91,480,794 of record NW_024704743.1, read on the forward strand.
TGCAACAATTGTGTCCAAGCTTGGGGGGAAACACACACATGTACATTGATAAATATTTTCATTAGTTTTAGCTGTTGTGATAGTCTTGTATTGTTTGGGTATTGCATTGGCTCTTACCTTCCACACAAACATTTCATCAATCTTAAATGGCTGTAAAAAGACTTTCTGTGAAAATGTTATAAAGCACTGGACATGATACATAAAGCATACAAAGTCATTGTATAGTCATTGCAATATTCACCAAATAAATTAAATATTACGCAATTAGAACACTTTTCATTTTGGTGCGCGAGTTTCCCATTGATTAATAATTGATGATACTGAAAACATTACAATGACAAATGTAAAGTATTGCAGATTTGCATTGCAAGTGCTGAGATCATTCCGTCCCTTTCTCTTTCTTCCAATTCACTCCAAGACTGGAACCCTGCCAGGAGCCGCAGTTTTAAATTTGTAGCCTTTCAAGTTACAGTTGCAAACCCTTATTTTTATCCCTGATTTATTCTGTACATAATTCACCCTTAAAATAAAACCACAGAACCGTAATGACGAAGAGCTCTGAATATTTGCTTTGATGGATTGAGCAAATGAACACCCTTCTTCCCTCAATAATGAGTATTAGATACTGGTCTTAAAGTGCCCTTGAATGCATACCATACTTTCTCATGTTTTGCGTTTGTTTTCAGTGCCTTTTCCTCTCTGCAGCGTTGCCTAAAGGTTTATCTGTGTGAATGCAGCATGCCCTCAGCTATTTACCAATGCTGGTCCAGAGCCAAAAAATTGGAAAGTGCTTGTCCCTCCACCTGACAAATTCCCTCAATGGTCCGGTTGGGAACCTGGTGGTTTGTATGTGTATGTGTGGAGGGGAGGAGAAGAGTATGAGGAACCAAAGATACAAATCCACACCATCTATAACACAGAATCCTGGAACAAAACACACTGTACTACCATTTGCCTTAAATGGTATGACAGAATAATTTAAAGATACATTCTAGAGAAAACGCCAAGTACACCAGCTCTAATCCTAAATATACAAGCTCTGTAGTGTGATAATTTCCCATATCAGTGCAGGCACAATACTAGATTCTGTTCAGGTCAATATTGAAACTTCACTATAACAGTATATACACAATTTATTTAGCTGGCAAAATACAGTCATTACGCTTTACACTGTATTCTGTGAATCACTTTGAGACAGACGTCCTCCTGAAATGAAAGGCGCTGTATCAAGTGTAAGCATTATTGTTCTGCATTATTATTATTAATAATAAACTCCAAATATTGCAAATGTTTGTGGGACACTGCTGTGTGCAATTGGCTGCCACGTTTTGCCCACAAAATAAACAGTCAATTTACTTTACAATATATTCTGTGAAGCGTTTTGAGATGCCTCGAAGACGTGAAAAGGCGCTATATCAAATGGAAGCATTATTATTATTAAATAACACATAGCATTGTACAGAGTGGAGTTTGGTCCAGGAATTTCTGATCTCAGAACAATGTTTTGTGTACTACCACACGGGTATTGTGTACAACATGTTAGTCCTTAATCAATCCAGAAACATGAAAAGCGCAATTGAATAAAAGCATAATGATCTCCAAGGCAGAGAGGCACGATTGCACCAAAATGTAAACAGTTTTCCAGAATGTGCAACACAATTGATTCTATCTCCAACACACGCAGTTTGTGTAAAATAGAGAAAATGTAGACAATTTCTGGCAGTGGGGGTGGGGGGGGGGGGTTATATATTGAAAATGGGTAGATAATACCAAAAAATGAATGTAAAAACACAAACTGCATTGCTCCTGAGTTTGTTTTCTGCCGATTTAACAATTGCCTTTTACTCCATATCAAAAACATTTCTTCCACAAATCAATCATATGGAATCGTCTGGCATCAGTTTTTTTACACACATTGCCTGAGGCTCAGAAGTCTGTCCACAAAGTTCTTCCTCTCTCTTCTTCCCACCTTCTCCCAGTAATAAATGAGTTAAGCTCTAAATGTTTGTCATCCTGTTGTCTCATTCAATAGAATGATGCCACAGCTGCTGTGTTTTTTTCCAGGACAATTTGAATCATGGTGTGAACACTGCATGATTTGCCCCAGAGGCTATGCATCAACTTCCTTATTTATCTTAACAGAAAAATTCCTTGCTGGGCACATTTCTTTTCAATATCATTTGAAACTGATTGCACTTCAAGTCATTTCTCTCGCCGCTCTCAAGTAAATGCAGTTTAAATAAATCGAAATCTCAGTTTTCTCTCCCCAAACAAACTCCAAATAACAAACCGCTGATGGACCCTTCATTTATTAACCATTCCCTTAGTCACATTATTTTCAACTTTCTTCCTCCCATCCCCACCTGAACATTATACATATCGCTCAGTTATTTAACGCAGCTTATTAGCAAATCCTTACAATAAAAGAACCCTCAAAACTTTCCTTGTTCTACCCATCTGCTCAAATTCAGAATAAAAGATTTTTTTTTTGGTCAGCGGGGTGTCTGACACATATGGAAACCCACCACCATGCTTAAGAGTATCCAAACCAAGCTGAGATTTCCGTGCATCCCACCTACACATGGAAAATCCCAGAGATAGGACTGCTGGAATGGAATTTAAAATAAAACAGGGGTCACAGATGAGCTCGCTGACAATACACACATCAGCGGTGATGTGTAAGTATTTTTAAAAATATATGATAGTGTTATTTGGACCAGCAAAAAAACAAATGCAACGCTAGTTTCCGTTCTCAAGTAATATAAAGTTCTGCTGAATGGATGGATCACTGCAGTCAATCTGGGAAACTGGAGGGAACAAGGTGGGTGGGGAGGGAGGGAGAGAGTCACCTGCTTGTACTGTATTGTCTGTGACAACCTGACCTCTCACTACAGCCTCTCCCAGCACATCAACCCTCCATTTACCTGCTCCCCTTCTCCTTTCCTTTTGCATCATTTCACTTCGGTTTAAATAAACAGCTTTGCTCAACCGGCAGAGCTGTAGCCTTGTAACTGACCTGCCGAGCCCAGCTCAGCCCAGCCCAGCTCAGCCCACAGCTCAGCCCACAGCCCACAGCCCAGCCCAGCCCACAGCTCAGCCCACAGCCCAGCTCAGCCCAGCCCACAGCCCAGCTCAGCCCACAGCCCAGCCCAGCTCAGCCCACAGCCCACAGCCCAGCTCAGCCCACAGCCCACAGCCCAGCCCACAGCCCAGCTCAGCCCATAGCCCAGCTCAGCCCACAGCCCAGCCCACAGCCCAGCTCAGCCCACAGCCCACAGCCCAGCTCAGCCCACAGCCCACAGCCCAGCTCAGCCCACAGCCCAGCCCACAGCCCAGCTCAGCCCACAGCCCAGCCCACAGCCCAGCTCAGCCCACAGCTCAGCCCTCAGCCCACAGCCCACAGCCCAGCTCAGCCCACAGCCCAGCTCAGCCCACAGCCCAGCTCAGCCCACAGCCCAGCTCAGCCCACAGCCCAGCTCAGCCCAGCCCACAGCCCAGCTCAGCCCAGCCCACAGCCCAGCTCAGCCCACAGCCCAGCTCAGCCCAGCCCACAGCTCAGCCCACAGCCCAGCTCAGCCCACAGCTCAGCCCACAGCCCAGCTCAGCCCACAGCCCAGCCCAGCCCAGCCCACAGCTCAGCCCACAGCCCAGCTCAGCTCAGCCCACAGCCCAGCTCAGCCCACAGCCCAGCACAGCCCAGCCCACAGCCCAGCTCAGCCCACAGCCCAGCCCAGCCCAGCCCAGCAGCTCAACCCACAGCTCAGCTCCTCAGCTCGTAGGGAAACATACTCACATCGCTGGTTGCGACGCTTGCCTTTGAACATGGTCATTCTGAAGGGCTCCAGCTTGGCTGCTGATGGCTGGCGGGGAGGGCAGGGCTGGCAGGGCAGGGCTGGCAGGGAGGGCAGGGCAGGGCAGGGCTGGCAGGGTGGGCTGGCAGGGAGGGCAGGGCAGGGCTGGCAGGGTGGGCTGGCAGGGCAATGCAGGGCTGGCAGGGCAGGGAGGGCAGTCACAGCGAGCCTCGCACTTGCTGCTCAGGAGCCAGTCAGTGACTGACTGACTGACACGGTGCTCAGCCCCAGTTGCGGTGATACCACTCGCAAACTGCACAGAGGGGGCGTCTCCGCAGCCTCCACTCCGCGATCGCTCACACCGCCCCGGAGAGCCCAGCAGTGCGCTCTCATTGGCACCTTCTCCCCGCCTTGGGGGGGAGGTGGGGGGACGGGGGGGTTCGGGAGGGGGGTGTTGAGGTGGGGGGTGAGGGAGGGGGGGGGGGGGTGAGGGAGGGGGGGTTGGGGTGAGGGAGGGGGGGGTTGGGGGGGTTCGGGAGGGGGGGTTGGGGGGGTTCGGGAGGGAGGGTGGGGGGGGTGAGGGAGGGGGGGTTGGGGGGTGAGGGAGGGTGGGGGGGGTGAGGGAGGGGGGGGGTGAGGGAGGGTTGGGGGGGTGAGGGAGGGTGGGGGGGGGTGAGGGAGGGGGGGTTGGGGGGTGAGGGAGGGTGGGGGGGGGTGAGGGAGGGGGGGGTTGGGGGGTGAGGGAGGGTTGGGGGGGTGAGGGAGGGTGGGGGGGTGAGGGAGGGGGGGGGGGGGGTGAGGGAGGGGGGGTTGGGGGGGTGAGGGAGGTTGGGGGGGGTGAGGGAGGGGGGGGTTGGGGGGGTGAGGGAGGGTGGGGTGGGGGGTGAGGGAGGGTGGGGGGGGGGGGGTGGGGGGGGTGAGGGAGGGGTGGGTTGGGGGTGAGGGAGGGTGGGGGGGGGTGAGGGGGGGGGGGGGGGGTGAGGGAGGTTGGGGGGGTGAGGGAGGGGGGGTTGGGGGGGTGAGGGAGGGTGGGGGTGGGGGGTGAGGGAGGGGGGGGTTGGGGGGGGTGCGGCCAGAAATAATATCTCAGACCCTCTGCACAAATCCCCGTGGCTGCTCTGACCGGGACCTCTCGCCTTTGTCCCCTCACTGGCGACACTTCACTGCTCTGCAAACTGCTTTGCACACTTTCAGGTGCATCGCTGAAATACATAGCAGTGATCATGACAATAATATTAATAATAATTTAGTCGTTCAATCCATTGAGGGACGCTGCCGTGTGCGAATGGTTGCCTGGTTTTGTCCCCCGAAATGTACGGTCAATTCACTTTACAGTTATATGCTGTGAAGCGCTTTGAGACTGTCAAAGACTTGATAAGGTGCTGTGTCAAATGCAAGGATTATTATTATTACTATTATGGCTTGGTATGATTGACATGTTGGACGTGCAACTGGCAGTGCCAACACTGGTTTAATGCGGTTTGCGTTCAACCACAGATTATTATTTTACACCTATGTTAGAGCTTAATTGTGACCAGATTTGAAACCAAAGGAAGCCAAATGGGCCGTTTAAATTTATCGCTAATAATCCCTGCAGTCAAAATAGCGCCAAAACATCTAAACACCCCAAAACGCTTCACAGGTAATTACTGTAACAATGTAGTGATTGCATATTTTTAAGCAAACACAGCGGACAGTTTGAACACAGCAATGTCAATAAAATAGCCACAAAGTAAACAATAACAATTTACACAAACAAACAAATTCATAAATAAATAAATAAATAAATAAATAGCTTATTTCACATTCGAGGATATCTTAAAGCTCTGCAGAGATCTGACTGGAAGCCAATGGGGAAGGATAAGGAAGGTGAGTTTAAATGCTAGGTCCTGAAATGGGTTTTGAAGGTGAGGCAGAGGGACCCCGGGATGGAGCTCCAGAGAGTGGGGGCAGAATGTGATGAAAGTTTGCCCACTAATCATGGGGTGGATCAGATGGGGAACATGAAGAAGAAGCAGATTATTTATCCCCGTGTCCTGGTCAATTCTCCAGATGAACTGATTCTTCTTCTTCCTCACTTGGCTTCACTGGCACAACAACCCCAGTGGGTCCAGTTCAAGGACCTCACCTTCAATTTCAAATCCCTCCACTCCTCACACCTTACCTCTACCACCTCCTACAACCCTACAGGCCAGGATGCTCCTGTCCTTTGAATGAGACGTTAAACCATCTCCTGTATCTCCTGGAGGTGCCGTCCTCTGAATGAGATGTTAAACTGTCTGCCTGTTCAAGGTAGACACTGAAGATCCTATGGCGCTACTTGAAAAACCAATGGAGTTTCCACTGGTGGTCTGACCAACAATTCCCCAGATAAAATTGTTCATTCACTTCACAACTTTCTGTGCGCAAATTGAGTGCCACATTCGTATACAAAATAAATAGTGACTACACTTTATAGTAAATCCTCATGACATAAAAGGGACGAGGGGTTGAGGCAAGATCCAAATTAGCTTTCAAGCAGGAACTAGGTAGATATCTAAAATGGAGGAATTTACAAGGATATGGGGAAAAGGCATGTAAATTGGATTGAATGGATGGCACTTTAAAGCTTCTATGCTATAAATTTCTGTATATTGTTATGTTTTACACCCTTTCTTTCTTGCTATCCCATGGTTTGAGGTGGGGGGGGGGGGGGTGGGGTTGAGAGAAGCTTTATGTCTGTTACAGATAATTAAATACTTTTATATTTTTAAGCATTTTGGGAGATGGGGAGAGAGAAGCTGGAAACTGTGTCTAGGGAACTTGCAAGCAATACTGTGAAATATTTTGCTCTGCATCAAAACTGAAATCCCTGGTATAGATTCCCACACGCGGAAATTGATTATTGAAATATGCGATTTGTAACCAATCACCAAACAACTGGTAAATGCTGTAAAGCAGTGAGGATGTTTGTGCCAAACCTGCCCCAGGCCCACTCTCCGCTAGTTCTCAACCCACATCCCAGACCCCAGGCAACATAACACAATTGTCTGCTCACCATCTGCACATCACATGATCATTACTTTAATAATAATAATCCGTGCATTTGATATCGTGCCTTATCATGTCTTCGAGACCTCTCAAAGCGCTTCACAGAATGTACTGTAAAGTGAATTGACTGTATATTTTGTGGGCATGGCAATTTCTCTTTATATTGCCATGCCCATTCCAATGCCTTATGAATAAAGACTACAGAAATGAGTAATTTGTTATTGTTATAACTGCAGAACAAATAAAAGGAAATAAAATACTTTATTCAACAAGAAAGGACTTACATTTTTAACAGCATTAAAACAGAGCCTCCACCCCTTTCTATAAGCTTCTATTCCCTTCTCCCTCATGTACGCATCAAGTTTTGTATTATTTCTGCTTTCTGCTTCAACCACAGTTTCCAGTAGAGTTCCACGTTTTCACCACTGTCTGCATAGTGATTCTCCTAAACGTTGGATCTGTTACTGACTTTCTTGGATCTGTTACTGACTGGCTCTGGAACTCAATCCCCCAGTGCCTTCGCCTCGCTTGCTCCCTTTCCTCCTTCAAGGCCGGTCTCAACGCCTTTCTCTTTGACCGAGCCTTCAGCTCCCCTCTCGACTCTCTACCCCCTCCTCGCTCCCTCCCTTCCCTCCTCTCACCCTGACCGTTTCCCCCCTGCTCGGGTCCTGGCCCAACTGTCCAGCGCCTTGGGACGTCCTCCCGATGTGAAAGGCGCTCTAAAAATGAAATCTTGTTGTTGTTATTGTTGTTCTTATATTTATGCTCTCTCATTTGGGATTCACTTTTTAAAAAAGTGTTAAAAATATTATTCATATACAAATTTGATACAGTTAACAAAGAAAAATATAATGCAGTCACCCGCTCACACCCTCACTCAGTCACCCACTCACACCCTCACCCACTCACACCCTCACCCAGTCACCCACTCACACCCTCACCCAATCACCCAGTCACACCCTCACCCACTCACACCCTCACCCACTCACATCCTCACCCACTCATACCCTCACCCAGTCACCCACTCACACCCTCACCCACTCATACCCTCACCCAGTCACCCACTCACACCCTCACCCACTCACACCCTCACCCAATCATCCACTCACACCCTCACCCACTCATATCCTCACCCACTCATACCCTCACCCAGTCACCCACTCACACCCTCACCCACTCATACCCTCACCCAGTCACCCACACACACCCTCATCCACTCACACCCTCACCCACTCATACCCTCACCCAGTCACCCACTCACACCCTCACCCACTCACACCCTCACCCAATCACCCACACACACCCTCACCCACTCACACCCTCACCCACTTACACCCTCACCCACTCACACCCTCACCCGCTCTCATTTTCAGCTAGTCACAAATGTGAAAAAAGTCAGCACAACATCATGGACATGGAGCAGTGAGGAGGAACAGTGGAAGATGAATGGAGTGATCATTTATTAGAAGGGCAGGAAGGTCAAAGAGGGTAAGAAGGCAAAGAAAGTTCTGGTTGCATTGCGACTTTGCCCAGGGCAGTTTGGTTGCTGTGGATTGGAGGAGCTTGTATAGGGAATGGTGCGAGAGGGAAGAATGAAACTGGGAGAAAACAACTGCCAGATTAGCAGATTAATTTCTATATTGCAATATTTGACTCGTTATAAATCAACCAAATTGTACACAGTTTTAGTGTAGGAAATATCCACATGCATGACTTTTTAAAACATCTTCTACACTTACTCTACTCTCAATTTAGGGCCTCTTTCAGTTGTCTGTAATTTGTATGTAAATGGCTGGATGTTTCAATAGGAGGGATCAACTACAGGCAACATATCAGCAATTCTGGAACCAGCTTTGTGAATGCCAAGTGAGTGAGTAAAACATTTTCACATCCAAAAACCCATGAAAAAGCAACAGCATTTTACCCGTTCCAAACAAGTGGCTGGAACAGACTATGATCTTATCACAAATGTACTGTAATATCCCTGTTTTTTTAAAAAAAGATAGAATTCATCAACAAAAAAAAACGTTGAGCATCAGGATATCTTGCTAAATGAATTTAAATGTGGTCTTAATGGAGTCTGTTAGATGGAGTGGCAATGCACCACACTAATTAGCAATTTTACGGTTTGTTAGGTAATTCAACTGTTTAGTGCCCTGGAGCATATAGAGCGAAGAAAGGAGGAGGACCAGAAAGAGAAAGCACCATGTTCCCAGCCCTGATGATGATTCTTTCAAAATGTTCATTGCAGCATTGAGTTTATTAGGGGGGAAAAAAAATCCCCATCAGATGAGAGTTAATGCAAATGGTTAAAATGTTCTTTCTGCGTAACAGCTTCAACCTGGCTCCCTGTGAGCAAAGATACCAAGAGGAAACCACTTCCCTATTAATAAGGAATAAATATTTCCCTCGGATCCATGATACAAGCACACAATTAAAACAGGCTTTACCATTGCTACAAAGTACCCAAGCTAGCAAATAAATGTGGTAAAAAAAATTCTTGGCTGATCACATTTGCAAGTAATTATCACTTTAATGAGCTGGTACAGCATGCTGACAGGAGCTGGAAGAATTCACAGTCTATGATTTAGCTTTCATAAGCCTCCAGGGCTTGGAAGTAGTGAGGGGGGGAAGGAGTGCTGGCCAGAACGTGCAGTGAAAATGCTATCGCCTTCAAAAGCATCAATGAATCTACATGAAGGATTTCCTGCTCACTCCACACGTCTCCTTCTAAAGAACACGATTTAAGAAGAAATTAACCATCCTGCCATTTAATTATCACTGATAACAGGAACAATAAAATCCTTCTGAAATGACAAGTGTTTTTAGAAGAAAGGAGTTATTATCACATTATGGAAATAGTGACAGGGCAGGTACGAACAGAAAATCTTCCATGTTCAATGATTTTGCTGAAACTAACCTTTGCTTCACATCACAATGATAATTAGACTTACCATCTCACTTACTGCCAACATAATTACTGCCAAACATAATAATTGTTGTCTCTTCAACCTGAACTGAAGGTGTGCCTCTGCCAGACAATGCAAGGCTACATAATGAGGGCAAAGATGTCAGCAGTAATTAAAGGCCCCAAAGAAAGTAAAGATGCCAAATTAAACAACTACAGAAGCTTTCGGGAAATTGAATATCTGACACGATTTTAAGTGCTTCTCTTTGACCATAAGTTCAGTTTCCTTCGGTCAATTAACTGCAGTAGTTGCCTTTTGTTTAAAATTAAGCTTTAGCCACTAACTTTGGCTAACAAAGCTTACTCTTGAAAGCATATTTTAGTATATTTGCTTTAGTTCTGGTAGAGATGAAAATATACTTCACACGGTAATTTTATTATCGATTATATTCTTCAGTTTTTTTTATAATAGGTCACATATTTTGTTTTTACTATTACAGGTTATGTTCCTTGGTATTTTCCACTGTAGCTTTGGGTCACATGTCCAGTATGTTCATTATAGATTATATTCCTCAGTATTTTTTATTATAGGTCACACAAATATTTTGCTACATTTTTATATGCTTTTTTTGCTTTTGCTTGATCAGAGATAACATCTATTGTAAGGCATCACATCAGGATGAATAGATATAAATCTGAGGCTGCATAATGTTCAAATAAAATATTTACCCCATACCTTTTTGTATGTAATGAATAAAGCATTGAATGACAGCTTCATTCATTAGTAATTAAATCAGTACTAACATGTTTTTATAACTGTTTGCATCAAAATAATTCTGTTTTTGATAGCCCAAATGGGATATGAGTTGATATGTAATATATTTCATTCGCTACTCATATTATGCTGCTCATAAAAGTTATCATACATTGTGTGTGCATAATCCCTGAAGTCAATTTCAGGACAGGAAGTCAAATTTCAGATGAACTAAAATATTTGTGATAAAGTATTGCTACTAAAATATTGATTGAAATGAATAAAAATGTAATTTAGGTGAACTCATCTGTACACACAGATGTGTCAAGCGTTATTCTTGGGTAAATAATGTGCAGTCTGTGCATCTGTAATAAAAAGGAGATAGTCATAGAAGGTATTTGTCATTCAGTTAGATGTGAGCAGTCACTTGAGGAGATACAGTGTTGGATGAGAAATGAGCCAATGGGGGACCAAAGGGATGCAGAGCATCATACTACAGTCTGTTCCAACAAGGATCAAACACTTCTTTCTAATTCAGTCTACTGACAATCTGCCATTAATCCTTCAAGGAGTAAAGAATTAATATTTTATAGATTTAAAGAAACTTATTTTCGAAAGCACCTTATTTTCTCCTCACTAAATCTACAGATCCTGACTAAATCTGCAGACCCTCACTAAACCTATCGACTGCTGGGCACAAGAAATAATAACTGGCATTAATTTACGCTTCATTGTTTTATTCACCACAAACCCAATGGGGTGAATTTTGTCCTCTTGGTTTCTAAAGTTTGCCTGTAACAACAGGTATCATAAAATATATCTCTTAAACATATGGCCACATGTGGTGTATCACACTGACATGTGTACATGTTGAACTCAAGAAACATTTTGATTTAGCTGTGCCTTTTGCCACAATTCAAAAAAATAGTTAACTGAAGCTCTCAAAAAGGATGAATCACTTCATGAAACGTCTTGTTGAACTTGCAAAATCATTTGATGTGTTGCTTTATTGATACTTTTTGTTATCTAATATCAGGATGTCATGCTTCTATTTGGTTCTTGACATAAATTATTGGAAAGGTGAATGCCACAGTTTTAATACAATGAAACTGGTCAGTAAAATGATTGGCCCAGGGTATTAGCAAGGCTATCATCAATTCAGCACATATGATCAATCCCACTCCCATCTAATGATTTGGCAATATTGTGTGAAGCACTTTGATATGCCTTCCTGATGTGAAAGGTGACATATCAATGTAAGCTGTGGTTGCTTCCCTTGTTCTAAACATATGTAGTGTGTTTATTTGAGCCCCACATTCCTGCAATCTTCCAGTCCATAAAAATTCGCAGGTGATCCAATTTGAAAGCAAGTACCAGAGCTGTATTTCACAGTAGTGCAATGCTAATACTGTTACATAAAAATAAGATAATGTGGATAAAAATTGCAAGCAGAAATTTCTGGGATTCATGTTTCTATTGACATACTCTTGGCACTGTTAGCACCAGGATCATGCTGGTAGAATCATTTCAAATTTAACTTTTGCTCAGCTGCAGAATACATGAACGGTATATCAATCTGGAGCAAATGAACACTCAATCCTTGATTGTTAGCACTGCAATAGAATCAAATACCCGAAACAAAGGGAGGGAAGAACATAAAAAACAAAGAAGATTTAGCCAACAATACCATCACTACCCAAAGAAAAGCAGATAGTATAGATCAGTGGTGGCCAACCTTTATGGACAGCCAACAAAATCAATTTTCTTGATTGAAAATGTCTTGATTTATGCCATAAAACACACTACAGATCAAAAACAGACATACCTAATCTTGTGCAAATGTTCGGGGGGGATTTCTTGACGGTTCCAGGTTGGCCATCACTGGTATGGATGCATTTAAGAGAAAGCTAGATATGGATATGAGGGAGAAGGGAATAGAAGAGTTTAAGAGGCAGTAAGGACTGGATAGAAACTCACATGGAGTATAAACACTGGCATGGACTGTTGGGGCAAATGGCTTTTTTCTATACTGGACATTCTACGTGAATCTATGTAAATCTGGTGGATGATTTATTGCCTTATAATAATAATAATAATAATAATAATAATAATAATCCTTGCATTTGATATAGCGCTTTTCATGTCAGGAGGACGTCCCAAAGCGCTTCACAGAACACACTGTAAAGTGAATTGACTGTATATTTGTGGGCGAACGCGGCAGCCAATTGCGCACAGCAATGTCCCACGAACAGTTGTAGATTGAAAATGACCAATTTATTATTGTTTTGTTTTGGAGGGATTATTATTAGGGGTGTGGAGTAAGGAAACTTGCCAAGGTTTCGCCCTCTGCCTGGAATTGAACTCAGGTTTCTCACTTGCAAAGCGAGTGCTCTAACCACTGAGCTACAGTCCTCCACAGACTTCCACTCCTTGGAAAATGTACTGGAGTGACTTACAGTATGTTTTATATTGGGATCTAAGTTGTAATATGCACAAACGAGGTACGAAGCATTAATTCCTACTTCCATTTTGCTTTCTAATTGGTGATAATATTTCTGAAAACTGACGAAGTCCAAAGAAAACTATTGGAAAGCAAAATGGATGATCTGTTTTCGGGCCAATTGGAACCTTTAAGTTTCATCACATTAATGTTCACCAGAGCAAGGTATGATAATACAATAATGGGAAATCAATTCAGTGGCTTATTAAAGTCAGAGAGAAATAGAAGTGGAGGGGAGAGGGGGAGAAGGAAACTCAAAGCCATGACAGACAAAATAATCTAAATATGGTCGTAGCTCCCTTCAAGTCATTGAGCAGATGCCCAGAAAAGAGAAGACAAGGAGGATTTCACCTCAACAACAAGCTCCTCCACTAGAAAATGTTCCCAATGACTGAGGACTTTCATTGAAGCACTTACAATACATGAAGGGACACAAACAATCGAAAGCTTTGAGTTGTTCACTTAACCCCTCACCCTATTTCACAGGAGAAGACAGAGAAAGCATCAAGTGTGTAGATGACAGGAAAAGGACATAACATTTGTTGCAGAGCAATATAATGGTAATGGTTCTATTTGCAATCTGTTGACAACAGGCTTGCAAGCAGCTACATCTTACAGCTCAGGGATACTGCAAGTGAGAGTTTAGCTTTTGATGACCAGCTTGGTGGAGATAAGAAGCGACCTCAATTGCTGTTACAGCTGATGTGCTTTTTCCAATGGAGAAATGTAGGGTATGGACCAAAGCTCATAAGCTTTGTGATAAATTTGGTGCATGGCACCACAAGATTGAACGGCAACACAAGATTGAAAAGAAAAGAAAGATGTGGAGACAAAGCATAAAGTAATGCTTAATTGACATCAATATGGATCTTAATCTTCAGTAGATTTTAGCATGAAATATAAACCATCCATGCCTGTTAGGATCATATCAGTAACTTCACTGGCAGAGTTTAAGTAATGGTTGGATCAGGAAACTGCAGCAAAAGTGGTTTTGAAGACTTGCCCAACTGGCCATTTCATCCCAAATAATGTACTTTCCTTTCAGTATCAGTCTTACCAATGATAAGTCTTGTGAATCCTATTCTTAATGTCATGCACAAAGCAAGTCTTACAACAAAGCAAATAAATAATCAACTTAGTGGCTTTTCTTTTTATAATAATAATCTTTGTATTAGATATAGAGCCTTATCATATTTTCGAGACTTCAAAGCGCTTCACAGAATATACTGTAAAGTGAATTGATTATAAATTTTGTGAGAGAATATTTCTCTTTATGTTGCCATGCCCATTCCAATGCCTTATGAATGTCCCTCCACACAGCAGTGTCCCACAAACAATCGTGGATTGAGTGACCAAATTTTTTTTCAAGGGATTATTACCACTGGAAAAGCGATCCGCCAATCGACTGACAACCGAGTTCCTACTTACTGCTAGGTAAACAGAGGCGTGTGGAATAAAGAAATTTGCTTATACATTTCACCCTGCCAGGGAATTGAACCCAGGTCCTCTCACTTGCGAGACAAGTGCTCTAACCACTAAGATACAGGACTTTATTACAGTAGAGTACATAGAAATTATTTACTTTTATTTGAAAATAAATAATATGTACTTCCATCCCTCATGAAGAACATTATCAATTATCTTACATTTGAATAATCTCAATCAAATATCCAATAAATTATAATAAATGCAGATGAAAATAAAGTCTTCATCAATCTCACAATAACAGCAGGGTACTATTTTTAATATTATTGCTACTGCTGATCTGTGGTGTGCAACACATGTTAAAGAACATTAAATGCATAACTGTGCTTTTATTTCCCCATAATGTCTGTGGGATTCACACCAAGACTGGATATGTCCACTTGTCTTTAGTGTAAGTGGTGAATCTAACTGAGAATCCAAGGTGATCTAAATTTTCGAGTGAGTTTGGATTAATTTGTCAAAAACATGAATTTAGGTCAGTGTGGTCCTGTTTAATTTTTCTCTCTTGAGAGACCGATATGAAGGATCAAAGCTCTTAGTGCAGAATACAACCAAGGTTGAAAAGATAAAGGAGAGTTTAATTTGCAGTACTCCTTAATGGGACTCCTTAATAAGAGATCCTGGTAGAATTCCTGTCGACACATAAAAAGTTTGTTCCGGAGGTAAATGGTGAGTCCCCATGAGGTGGTGAGTTGGATTTCTAGTTACAAGAAGGGCTTTCCATTTGCGTTACTTCGATTTCTTATTAATTCCGTTAAGAAATACCCCAAATTAGACAAATTAAGGAAAATAGTGCTTAGGTGCTAACAAGCTCAGAGTTGTAACTCCTGTAGATTGCCATGGGGAAAGGAATAATGTGGGAGGAAAGGAATAAGCTATTTATGAAAAGGAAGGAAATGATCCCGTAAATCCGTAAACAGTTTCCTTTCAATAAAATCTGCAATGAAGAGTTGAAGCAGCAGCTAGGAAACCAAACCTGTGTTCTTTTTAAGAAAAATAAAATGCCTAATTTGTTACTGTTCCAACACTGAGATGCAGTGGGAATGTTTGATATCTGATCGTATGGTTGGAAACATACTCAATACCTGGGATCAAATGAGGCAATGAAAGTGAATGTGCTTATCTTCCAGGCAATCTAATGAGGCTTTATACATTAGATTTACAGATACTCATACCTCTGAATGTGAAGCCAAATTTAAAATGCAAAATAATCCCTGAACTTTCACCTTCATATCTGCTAAACCTGATGATTTTCATCAAGAATCTGTTTTTGTTGAGATTTTCCAAACAGATTTAACTTGAGTGACTTTGTACTTTGTCGTACGAATTCAAACTCAGCAATACGCTTCAACCTTTTTCATTCTCACAACATTTGGCTGCTACTTTGTGGAAATCATTCCTTTTTTTGAAGATTAATTTAACTTTTGGGGGCTTTTGTTCTCATGGGTTTGATGCTCATCTTTTAGTTATCAACAGAGGTGATGTATTGACGATGTATTCGATATTTGGCACATCAGATTGACCCAGATGTTTCAGAAGCAGACAAGCCCTCCCCTGCAGTGCTGTGGTCAAAGGCAACCTAGGTGATGCCAGATCTGTGGCATTTGGATATCCAGTGGATTGTATAGTTTGACTACTAGTTAACTGGTTACTGGCTACTCTGTTTCTTTTAAATGCCAACATCCCCCTCACCGGCTGTTGAAAGTTGCAATCTGCAACTTGGATCCTTCTTCATGGCTTCCTGCACCATTAAGCAAGTTTGTGGAAGAACGCAGGGGAGGGTTCTGTCTCCCATACCCCAATTACATTAGATGCGCCAAGCATTTAATGATCCTAGTAAATTGACCCCAGTGTTAATGATTCTTCTCGTCATTTGCCAATAATAAATTGGAAGATGAAATGCTATGTGAGGTAATGGTGTCACAATGCTGAAAGCACAGCATTGCCTCCAGCTCAGTAGAAGCCCAGTTACGACAGATGGAGATATGTCACGACAAAATGGGAAGGAAAGTATCTGGCATGCTAAGAAAGTGGTCCGAGCAGGTTCTCTGGGAATTAATCACAAATTGTATCAATGCTGATTATCATGGAAGAACATTGGTTGCTATGCTAATTTTAGAATGAAATGAGTCAATTTCCATAGGAGGCTTAAGTCCAATTTAGTTGAACTCCATGGAGTTTAAACAATTATTGCAAGTACTCCTCAGATACAAGCCCTCACAGCAGTGGAGAGCAGACGTTTGTGATCAAGCCAGAAACCATCGCTAAGTATCAGTTTGTCGCAGTTAATAATAATAATAATCCTTAGATTTGGTACGGTGCTTTTTACATCAGGAGGACATGTCAAAGTGCTTCACAATACATTGTAAAGTGTAATGATTTGTGTAGTTGGTGGCACTCTCACCTCTGAGCCAGGAGATTGTGGTTCAAGGGCCACATCAAGCCTTTGAACTCATATAGTCTAAGCTGACACTCCAGTGCACGGCTGGGGATGCAATGCATTGTAGGAGGTGAGGTTCTTTGGATGAAACTTTGAACTGAATTCCCTTCTGCCTTTTCAGGTGAACCCATGACACTGTTCAAAAAGAGAAAGGAATTTTTCCTGGTGTCCTGGCCAACAATCCCCCAAATAAAGCCTAGTATTTCACTTATTGCCTGTTTGTGGGATACCTCTATCCGTATGTTGGCTGCCATGTACACTACACTTTAGAATAAATTCTATGAAGTATTTTGAGACATCCTATGGACATAAAAAGTATTATATCAAATATTATTTATCAATTCAAACTCCAAGGATTCACTGATTCACTGCAAGATTCACTACATGATTTCTACTGCAGTAAGAAATCAAAAAAATTAATCAGTTTGTTTATCAACTTATTTGTGTGTTTCCCAATTTCAGTATCACTGAGGAATATCACCTCTTTCATTTCATTCCAAAAAACAGAGAGCAGATAACCAGTCAGTGGTAACACTCAATCAGTTGGTAACAATCTTACCTCTGAGTCAGAACTTTAACTTCTGCTCCCACAGGGGGTCACCATTCATCTCAATAACTAGCAGACTCTCTGGTCGTTGGTGCAATGCAGAGGTAATCTTCAAATGCTCTGAGACCCTACCTGCCTGATGGGCACTATACAATTGCGACTTGTTGTTGTTGTTAAAAATCCTGCCATTCAGTAGAACAGTGTAAATTAAGAATCTCAAAGCATCCTCAAACAGGTGTCCTTCAAAAAACACAAGATTCAGGAAATCCTGTAGAAACGGATTTAATAATTGATATTTAAAATTGCTCACTTATAATAATCCTTGCATTTGATATAGTTCCTTATCACGTCTTTGAGACATCTCAAAGTGCTTCACAGGATATACTGTAAGGCGAATTCAATTATATTTTATGGGTGAAATTTTGTGGTTGGTCACTTCCATGACCAACCAACATTCACATTTCTTTGGTTCCTAAAGCCCAGCCTCCAGAGGTTGTGGGACCAGCAACCTGTCTTTTTTTGCCAGCTGGGTGTCTGACAGATGTGGAAACCCATCACTATGCTTAAGAGTATCTAAACCATACTGAGAATACATCCTTTGCATGGTCATTTCCCTGTGTTTGGAATGTAATGTGCATGTCGCTGTACTGCTTGAGTTTAACCAGCTGAAACAATGTCCTCTTTCATGGGCAAGCTTCCCACTGCATGTCCATCGAGGACCACCCTTCCCAGTAGGGCTGTGGCTTGCAGTGTTAATAGGAGCTGAGGGGAAGAATCCCTGACCCCCCAATGAGTGATCTGCCTCTCCAAACCCTGCCGATGTTACCTGATGTCATCAGCGATACCCTGGAATACTGTGGACACGTCTGAACTGAACTACAACAACCAATTCTATTTGAGGATTAGCCACCACAGCCCATATCAGACCCCGAAGGAATCTTTAAATGCTGGATCTTTTCACAGCTCGGCAGCCAGTCCTTTGTAGTATCTGTAACTTGAACAAACGTAAACAGTGTTTAAACACAATATTGTTATATTGCACGGCCTCCTTTAGACAATATATTTTTATTAATTTGTCATTTGCATACATCACTAAAGCAGTGGATTTAGCTACTTCAAACATTGTGGAGATATAATTATTGTAATTATGTTGAACATTTTACATTTATTTCTATATAATGAGATATTTACATTATGAGCTGCAAGGAAGATAGGCTTTACCTGACCGATCCATCTGTCTCTGTAACCAGTGTGTCCTTTTCTCTTTCTTCTCAGTTTTCCATTTTTTTCATTTAAAGATGACAGACTAGCAACACATTGCCTCTTCACCAGCCTCACTGCAGTTTCCTGAATGTCTAATGTGATGCCTTCCTTTCAACGGGACCTTCTTTAACTAATGCATACGTGTAACAGTTTGCCTTCTCCTAAGTCACAGAAAGCATTTCCTCTACATTTGTAACTATTCCCTTAGTATCCAGTTATCACATTATTTATTAAATTCAAGTATAGGCAACGGACATGTATAACAAACAAGAACAGAAGTTGCTGGGAACACTCTGCAGGTCAGGTAGCATCTATGGAGAAAGGAAAGTGAGTCAACGTTTCGGGGCCACGACCCTTCATCAGAACGGAACCAGTTTTGACGAAGGGTCGTGATCTGAAATGTTGACTCACTTTCTTTTCTCCATAGATGCTGCCTGACCTGCTGAGTGTTCCCAGCAACTTCTGTTTTTTTTCTAGCTTTCCAGCAACTGCAGTATTTTGTATTTTGTTTGGACATGTATAACAATACTTGCATTTGATAGAGGACCTTATTGGGTGAATACAACAAACAACAAATTGGATTTATATAGTGGGGTGGAGTCTCGGAATGCTTCATATACATCTCCATAATTCTGTATGATTTCTCTATATATGCAATATATCTCAAAGTGCTTCATACGTGAGTTATTTTGAATGGAGTGACTGCTGGAGTCAAATATAGCAGGTAATCTGCACGATCAATGTCCCACAAACAACTGTGAGGTAAATGGCCAATTCAGCTGTCTTTTAAGTGTCTTTGAATGAAAGAAGACTATTGGCCAGGCACCAGGAAAATGTCCTGCTCTACAATGAATTGGGAATGTCAATGCTCATCAGAAAAGATGGACAAGACAGAACCTTGTCCTAACTGCTCTTCTCAAGAAAATGGAGGGCTCCCCGATTACTACAAAACAGCCTCAGCATCAATGACATTTTAGAACACTTATTTTATGTTTGAAATTACCACAGATATAAGAAGCAAGATTAAATGTATTGGCTTAACCCCTAGACTCCTGACAGGTCTGCAGAGACTCCTGTCTGTTGGACATTTTTAGCTCTGTGACGCTGAAAAAAAAACTAATCATAAGAAAGCTACTGTAACATTAGAATAGCTGTTATATATTAATTCCAACCTATTCAAATAAATACAAAATCATACAATTTTATCTGGAATACAATATTGTTTTGAAATGTTGTCCAAGTGTGCCCTGTTTGGTTCAGTTTGTTTTCTCTTTCCTATTTTTTTTGACACTTTAATGTTAACTTTGTGTTTTACTATTTTCTACCTCCTTTTTACCTGTTCTAAACTACCTATTTCTAGATTTAAAACAATCACTTGCATTTGTTGTCTTTTTTTTACAAGTTCCCATTGTTTCCATGGGAGGGTGGAAACAATTTGTTTAAGTTGATTTTCATTGGCAGGGCGAAGCATTGGGCACATTTCTTTACTTCACCCACCTCTGTTTACCTAGCAGTAAGTAGGAAGTTGTTAGTTGATTGGTGGATTGCTTTTCGGGGGTAATAATGCCTCCAAAAAATAATAATTTGGTCACTCAATCCATGCGGCAGCCAATTGGACACTGCCATGTGCAATTGGCTGCTACGTTTCACACATAAAATGCACAGTCAATACACTTCACAGTGTATACTGTGAAGCGCTTTGAGACATATCAAATACATGATACGGTGCCATATCAGATGCAAGGATTATTATTATTATTGGCTGCCAACCAATTTGACAGCTAATTTTATAGCCAATTGAAAATCTAGAAGACCAGTGATTGACAAAGCAGCATAGACCATTTCAACACAGAAGGAGACCTTTCAGCCATAGTGTTTGTGCCATTGCTGCCACTCATTCTGTCATAGCATTCGCTGAGGCACAATTTGCTTCTAACGGAGGAACTGAATTCTGTGAACCAGCACACACTCTCCCGAGTCCTGGCAGAGTCTGTTGGAGTGAACTTAAGGTCAGTCTTCAAGGGTTAACTCTGCGGGTAATAAAGCTTGGACAGTGTGAACTAAGAGTTTTGAAATGTCAGAAAATGCAGCATTACTTATGTTAACTGCACCTATTCCTTAATAATTGGTTGCTCTAAATTCACATGCAGTCATCATTTACAGTTGCTTTAAACCTTTGTCAGGATATTCAGCAGTGGCTTCACAACCACTGCAATTTACAGGCAAGATTTCATATTCTGCCTTTGCAGTTGGTGGGCAGTAAGATGACTGACAGTCCAAAATATGTCCCTTTTAACTCCTTATTTATTGACGCAAAATCCTAGCAGATTCTCTGAAACTTCGTTGCTGAAGAAGTGATACACATCAGAGATAAAATCCAGGACAACTCAAATCTTTCGCGAGATGCAAGTAGCTTTAATGAAAACAAACAGCTCAAGGCTGCAAAGAATGAAATCAAGTGTGAGGGTTCTAGAAGGATGAGATCAAATGGGCTGAAGGATTCTCTTTATCCGAACCTCTCTTGTGATTTTGTAGACTTCCCTCTCCTGATGACTCAGATTCAGTCAGTTTATTCCATGTGAAGCTGATCCAGATAAACCAGGAAAGTTGATTGTTCAATTCCAAGCTTGTCCTGAGTTAGCTCATCTCTGCTGGGATGGTACGGAGGGAATGTCAGTTGACTTCAGAGTCTTGTGTTGTGGTGGGTACCCATTCCTGTTTAATACAATTAAAGTACATGGGATATAGTACATAGGTAGTTTTGGACATATGTGTATGCGACCGCCAGGAAGGTGGAAGGCGAACTAGATGGACCTTGGTCGTTTTTCGTCTAGGATTTCTTATGTTCTTATGTAATACCAGCTCCTCCTGCTGGTGGTGCATCTGTGATGGTCAATGTTGCAACACTCCTAATGCTAAGGCATAACATCCCAAAACTCACTAGCAAGGCTCATGTATTAATAAGGGTTACTTTGGTGAGATATCAGAATGCTACTACTGCCCAATAACCCATAGTTCAGTGGCCGAAAAAGCCTTCAGGAGAAGTGGATTTGAACAAGTTAATGGAAAAAATTGCAAGAATGGTGGGAAAATATTTGTTGTGAAACAAATTGCCATTGTGCTTTGTGCCATTATTCCCACCTCAGGCTTTCAAGCTCACAGTCTAGGACTTCAACGTGGTACTAGCGGAACATTGCATTGTTGAAGATGTTGTACTTGGAGTTAAAGATCCCATGACATTACTCAAAATGGAAAAGGAATTTCTCCCCATGTTCAGGCCAAAAATCCCCCATTTCAATTTATCATTCACTTCATGACTATTGGCAAATGGCTTCCATGTTCGCCCACAAATACACAATTATTACCCTTTACAGTATATCCAGTGAAGCATTTTGCAACATCCTCCTGCTGTGAAAGGCGCTTTATCAAATGCAATGATTATTATGATCTCTGGAATAAGAGACCCTCTGTTAACTCTCCTCTTCTGAGATCAATGTGTAACCATGATCCGTCTTTGGGACATGATTAACCTGCTGCCCTTGAAAATAGGGTGAACACTCAGCAGTTTTGAGGCAGAAATAGTCCATATATCAGATGTCAGGCAAACACAAACAGCTAGA
Source organism: Callorhinchus milii (assembly GCF_018977255.1). Lineage (NCBI taxonomy): Eukaryota > Metazoa > Chordata > Chondrichthyes > Chimaeriformes > Callorhinchidae > Callorhinchus > Callorhinchus milii. Next base: position 91,503,132 of record NW_024704743.1, read on the forward strand.
GGTGCCGGAGGTTTGTTAATGCATGAACAATTCCATTCAGAGCAAAATGTGCGACAAAATTGGGAAAAAAAGGTTTAAAATATGCTTATATCTATTGAAAGCTGTAAAAGACACGCCACAAAGGGTTAATTAGAAATCAGCAGCTTATAAGAATGCTTTGTAAGTTGTTTCTTTGGACCGTTGTGACAATAACTCATGCACATTAATGCTCTGCTTATTGAATTTATGCTCCCATTTACTTATGAGTTTTAGATTGCACTGCACTCTAGTGCTTCCTTCCAAAACACAAAGGACAAATTCTGCTACATTCGCCTTGTGGCAAAAATGCGTTTGCATCACATTTTATGGTGTAAATGCATTTTTCCATTTTCACAGCAAGTTGGATCATTTTTAGTTTGCCTTCTCCCTTTGTCTCGTGCATCGAGGATGAGCGGGTGCGGAGATTGAATTAACGCGCTGCCCGGATGCCAACAAATATTCTACTGCATTCATTTTAAGGCATCCCATCTCATCAGTATGTCCGGCCACGTGTTACTCCTCTCCCCTTTGTTACTAGCCACGCAGCCATTAAAAATGTCCTTTTCAATTCAAAGAAAAGAATGTTCGTCAGCCAAGTGTTTCTCTTGATTTAAAAGGCTGAAGTCTTCTCTGAATCTGCCTATGACTGTTTACAAGCACATCAGCCAATGAAATGCCATGTTAAAATTATCAACAATGTGGGAGGAGGGAGGGCGGGGGGGTTGAAAAAGCACTTAAACAGCATAATTGTTATGTAACTGCCAGAAAACATGCCCACAATGCAGACTGTGTTATCTACAGGGAATTTCCTGTCATATTCCTTTAAGCCGTTCACCAATAAATGTGCAATCACTACCTTTCCCAGGAAAATCCTGTAAGCGCTTTGAGACATCTCGATAAAGTGATAAAATGCTACATCAAATGCAAGGTTTTTTNATATATATTATATATGACACATATATATATATAATACATAAATTGAGACCTTAATCTACACATATATCACATTCAGACTGCTTGTCAGATTACTTCACAAGCTGCAAACTGTTCAGAACTGTGCAGTTCGTCTCTGCGAGCCTATCACCCCATCCTCGCCTGGCTCCAATGGCTTCCACTTGCATCCCCTAGTGGATTAAGTTCAAGATTCTCATCCTCACCTTTAAATGCTGCCATGGTCTTGCCCCCACCCTACCTCTGCGACCTCCTCAAACTCCACCAACCCACCATCTCCCTTCATTCACTGGCACTGGCCTGCTTCACGTAGCCCACCCGACCCACCCCACCATTGATGATCATTTTTTCAGCCTATCTGCTCCCACTCTTTGGAACCCCATCCCAGAATCCCTATGACTCGCCCCTTCCATCACCTCTTTCAAGGGTCCTCCATAAGACCTTCCTCTTTGACCATGCCTTCGAGAATCTTCTCATTTCCCTTCTCCCTTGGCACTACCACCAGCTCGGGTGCAAACCTTAGACTGTCCAGGACCTTTGGATGTCCTCCCAACGTGAAAGACACCGTATAAATGTAAATAGTTGTTGACTTCCCTCTTGCAATAAGATAAAAGTTTTTCCGAAATACTTTTTCAATGAAGTCAGATCTCTTTAAAATATTTGTATTCTGAAACCTATCCTTGTAGGAAAACAACCATCAGTCACAAAAAGCTGAGCCCTACAGACACGGAAGCTTTCAGGTTCAAATACTCAGTCTGTGCGAATTAGCTGATCTCAGCTTGCACAGCAGTTGGTTCACTACAATCGACCTCTCTCCCTCAGGAATGGGGGTGGGGTGGGGGGCAGCGAGAGAAAAAAGATCAGCCCTGGGTTCCTACTTCTCATTATTTTCAGTAATTTCTGCTGGAAAGTGCATGTGTGTGGATTTTGGATAAGGACAATATCAGGCTTCTCTGCGATAGACCCCATAGTAAAATCATCAGCCAATATTCATTGTGTAAACTCTTATATGAAGAGTGATCCCTTGAGGGAAGTACAGACAGGCGGCTGGCACTTATGGAGTTGTGCTGCAGTGTGAGTCAGAGCCTCGAGGTGGAAATATTTGCATTCTTTTGCATTGGGAGAAAAAGACTAACAGAGATTTCCTCCCCATCCTTCACCAACACAGAAATAGGCTGGAGGGCCATTATCAAGATTTGATGGTATACAATAACAATAATATTCCTTGCATTTGATGTAGCACCTTATCACATCATTGAGACATCTCAAACGCTTCACAGAATATACTATAAAGTGAATTGGCTGAGGTTTTTGTCACAGAATGAAAGACCTTAAACAAAATGGTCCAAGGGAGGGTTTGTTGGCATGATGGCTGGCGTACCCTAAAAGAATGGAATCCACCACCGAGATTATTGACACGAGAATTATTCTGAAATGCTGCCAACTCCTACTTGCATTAGAATATCATGAATAGCAAATGCAAAAGGAAGTCACAAAACACTTTGAAAAGAACGTTTACATACACACAGTTTGTTACTCACACTACGGCTCGGGGCATGTACATTAGAATGAATCACCAGGGCTTCAGTGGTTTATTTAAGTACTTTGCAACTTTGAAACACTGAAATCAATAGACAAATATACCTGATTATCAGCTTTTCTCAGGAAGGATTAGTGTTCTGCAAGTATATAATCTCTCCCATTAGTATGCTTCAACTGGGAATTTGTGAGATGCTTTGGACAGCTAATCATATTCAGAACAATGAGCAAAGTCATAGTTTTCTTATCTACATCTGCTTCACATTGCTGATATGTAACACGGTGGTACAGTGAGACAGAGTGAGCTTGAATGGGTGAATGGTCAGTTTTAATCAATTGTGTTAAAATGTACTGCATTGTCTAAACTTTATGCAAAAATAATGAAACAAACAGGACTGTGGAATGTAATGGGATAATACACTATTCATTCACCTCTGGCATCTGGGCTCTTATCTAGCTCAGATTGATGGGATGAAAACATTCGGTCTATAAAGGTCCACTGTGAAATGAAGCTGGGCTATTTAAATTCAATTCCCTTATGAGCATGAACCCAGAATGCAAAAGTGCCCCTTACTTGGTAATCTCACTCAGAGAGGCCCCATTGCTGGTACATGACATGAAAAATGTCACACTGCCTCAGCACTGAATGTTCTCAAGGCATGTTATTTGGGGAAGAGTAGAGGCTGAAATTCCGCCAATATTTATCACATCAGAATCTGTTCTGAAAAGTTACAAATTTGTCCCCTCGGTGCAACAATCACATCCATCGCATTTCACTGGCTCTTCACAAGATACCGGTTGAATTCAATGTGAGACTCTCAGCAGTTGGCGAGAAAGGTGGTGGAAGTGAAATCTTCAGACTGCCTTTATCCCAACTATTGTGGTCAGGGTCAAGGGGAGGTACTTACTCCAACAGCCAGTCTTTGCTGAAAGAATTGTAATGTTCCACCCGTCTCTGTCACAATTGGACCTCTTAAAACTCTTTCAAAATTTGAAACAATCTATAGTAACTATAATCCTTGAATTTGATATAGCACCTTTCACATCAAGAGGATGACTCAAAGTGCTTCACATGATATACTCTAAAGTGCAGTAACTGTATATTATGTGGGCGAAGGCAACAGTCAATTTGCACCCAGTAAGTTCCCACAAACAACCATAAAGTGAATGATTAATTTTATTTAGGGAATTGTTGGCCAGCAAACTGGGAGAAACCTCCTTCACTTTTTGAATAGTGCTGTGTGTTCTTTAACCTCCACCTGGAAAGACAGATGGGACCTTGATTTAATCTCTCAACTAACAATGCAGCACTGCACTGGAGTGTCAGTTCAGATGATATGGGTACCAAGTCTCGACTTGGGTCTTGAACCAACATCTCTGACTCAGACACAAGAGTGCTACCAACTGAGCCAGGCTGACACTCCGATCACGTCTCTTTTATTCATCTCTAGTTTGGTTTCCGATTCCTAAATCTTCAGTAATGGAATAATGTGATTGCCACAGGCTTGCCTAAACCTTGTGCCCACTTGTTTTGACTGGTCTGCAGTATTTATCTTTAACCAGAGAAAAATGCACAGGAGAGAGAGTGGAGGGTGGGAGAGGTGGGGAGGAATGCAGAAGAGCATCCTTTTCATTCTAAAGTGTCACACAGCTTAAAACTCTGCTCACATAGCCAGCACTTTGGCACATTCAAAGAACGCAATTTGTTTTCCTTTCTTTCCAGTTTGTGTTTTATTATGCTGGAAAGCAGAACCTGATTTAAGTCCTGCTCAAACCTCCTAAAAAGGAAAAGGAGACAGCGGTGGGAAGGTGGTAGACTGACCAACGTGTGCTGGATCCACTTAGCCCTCTCTGCTGTTTGTGACTGTGCCTTGCAGCATAAGCGTTGTGCATTCACAAGTGGTTCCTTTGAATCCTCAAACTCAGTGTCTGGCTGAATGTAAGATTAGACTTGCTCACAAACAAGAGATCTGGGTTTGATTCCCAGCAGGGCGAAACCTTGGGCAAGTTTCCTTACTCCACTCGCCTGATAATAATCCCTCAAGAAAGAAAACAATAATAATTTGGTCACTTCAATCCACGACTGTTTGTGGGACACTGCTGTGCGCAATTGGCTGCTTCGTTTCACCCACAAAAATTCACTTTACAGTATATTCTGTGAAGGGCTTTGAGACGTCTACAGAAGACGTGAAAAGCGCTATGTCAAATTGAAGGATTATTATTATTATTATGAAACATTAAACTAAGGTCCGTTCTGTCTGTTCAGGTGAACGTTAAAGATCCCATGGCACTATTAAAAAAAGGAGAATTAAATTGCTGCATTTGCCCTCAAAATAAGTCACTACACTTTACAATAAATCCCGTGAAGCACTTTTGTCAGCCTTCCAATGTAAAATTGTTACATCAAATGTAAGGGCTATTATTATTTTAAGAGACTGGAAATTCTTTTTGATGCTTTTCAAAATGCTAACCAATCTCTTATTTCCTTTGACAAGTAGTGTCTGGGGATTCAGGGGTTAGTACTTCATTTGTTTGTGGGTCTTCTGCAATGACATATCCCAGGTCCAGAACAACACCCTGTAAGAGCCTTAAAAGAATGGGTCCTCTCAAACCTGGGAGCCAGACTCTCTCTGTAAATGGAACATATGTACCTATTTTTAACACATAAGCATAACAGCATACTAAATACAATTGACACAAAGAAAAAGAAAAGAAAAAAATAAGACTTCATAGACATGAGCATTTTGAAAACAATGTTTGAAGGTTTACATGAATATTTAATTCATTTTAAAATGAAGTGCAGTGAAGCCAACATTTTATGTGTCGAAAAAATACAAAAAATATTTACCTAGATCTGAATGTCTGACAGAATTTTAATCATTTTAATGTTCAGTGTTGACTTGTCTCCTCCATTTCAGTTCTTTCTGACTTTCTATACCGGCTGGAATCCTGCATCAAGTCCAAGATGCAAGTCTCCCAATTTCTGGTACATGCATTCACATTTTTTTAGGGCTGACTTGCAGTACCTTTGTGAGTTCTCCTTCCATACAAATGTTCAAACAAAAAAATCTTAGCTTTTGCCATGTCTGGACTCAAAGGCATATAGCCTAAGCTGACATTCCAATGCAGTGCTGGGTGTATGTTCCATTGTTGGAAGTGCCATCCTTCGTATGAGGTCCCATCTACCTGTTCAGGTGGATGTTAAAGATCCCGTGGCATTGTTCAAAAAAGAGAAAGGAATTTCTCCTGGTGTCCCTGGCCAACAATCCTCCAGATAAAATTGGTCATTCACTTCAAGGCTGTTTGTGAGACAATTGGGCAGCAGTGTTCGCTTAAATGCACAGTCACTCCTCTTCACAGTAAATCCTGTGAAGCGTTTTGCGCCGGCCTCCCGATGTAAACAGCGCTATACGAAATGCAACACTTAATAATAATAATAATAATAATAATCCTTGCATTTGATATAGCGCTTTTCACGTCGGGAGGACGTCCCAAAGCGCTTCACAGAACACACTGTAAAGTGAATTGACTGTATATTTGTGGGTGAACGCGGCAGCCAATTGCGCACAGCAATGTCCCACAAACAGTCGTAGATTGAAAATGACCAATTTATTATTGTTTTTGGTTTTGGAGGGATTATTATTAGGCTCTGTGTGGAGTAAGGAAACTTATTGATTATTAGTGTGTCAAAAAATAAATATTATTATTATTACAGGCTGGTGCCTTGTTCAGTCATGATTGGTGATTAATCTGTTGATCTCAGCAAATCTGGCAGTAAGTACCACAATTGACCTAAAGATGGGCTCAGGTCTATATCTCTTAACATGTTTAAAACTTCAATAAGACCTCCCTTGTCTCTTATTTTCTTCAATTTTGCAGTGTCTCCTCTGCCTGATGCCTAATTTCAGGTATTTAACCAACCCCATCACTGTGCAGTATTCTGAAATGCTATCCTGGTTAAAGGCACTATATATATTGTTGTTGTGTAAGTTTCAAGTTGTTGTACTAATTTTCTGTAGTTTGCTCTCTATCGCACCCTCTCCAATACCAGGGTGTCTTTACTGTAGTACAGTGACCAGATGCGTACGCAATACTCCAGGCATTCACTTGTCCATCACACTCAGGTCTGATCCACAGATGTCAAATGACGGTGTTTTCCATTGTCATTTAGATTCACAGTATTTCTTTTGCTATCCCTTGGGATTCAAACGAAAATGTCATTAACTTTATTGATAAGTATTTAACCTTGACTGGAAACCTTCTGTGAATGATCAATATTCACACAGAAACACTTGACCTATTCCACCTTTATTGAAGGGCAGCCTTTCACTTTGTGTAAACCAACGAATCCCTGTTCTACTCTGAAGGTCCCTATATTTCACCAGATCACAAGAATAAAGACCCCTGCCCCCAAACAGGGGATTGCACGCTGGACCCTCAAACGATGGTCAACTTTGTCACATTAAAAGTCTGATGCTCTGTCAATTAAGCTTTCTGGATTTCCTGCATTAAAATCCATCTGCCATCCATTTGTGCTGGAGCAGAGTACCAAAAATGCCCTCTGGTACTTCCCTTAACTGCCCATTGGCCCTGTGTTTAGCTGGACGGTGGTGTTGTCAGGCTATTTGCTTGGGAGGGGTGGGGGTCATTTAGTGGAGATCCATAGCCTCAGCCTGACATTCAGACATGCCTTTCTTTCCTCATGGATACTAAGATGGCAATCTAGACTTAGATTTCTAGCTAATTTTCACTTCTGTTGCCCTAAGACCAATTTTAGCATCCCAACTGTTTCTGGCTGATACAACTCAGGAGGGGGAGTGAACCTGTATGATGTGTACGGCAATGCTGCACTATCTATTGGCTTTACCCATTACCAAGAGACATGTTTTTAACATTTTTTATTTATAACATTACATGAAATAAGATCCTCTAAATAATTTATAAATATTGAAAATCCACAGCTCATGGGCTGGGAGCTGGTGGGGAAAACCAGCCAAAAAGTAACTAAACACTCATATCTATTTTATAAAAGATAATTGTTACCATTTTCCCATTCCACCTGCTGCTTCCGCACGCTAAGCCCATTTTCAATCCAGCTGCTAGTTTGCCGTTAAATCCATAAGTCTTAACTTCCTTTAAAATTTCCACTATGGATGCTTATCTTAAAGCCATCTGATAATCCAAGTAAATTCTGGCCAATTGATAGACCTCGGTGTCAGTGTGGAAGGTTTTAGCAATGTTACGTCTGGTTATATCCAGAGGCAGAATCCTTATCCTATGAGATCTTGGAGCTCAGATTTATCAGTCTTTGCTGCCTGCAGCCTGACAGGTTAAAGGTTATCCCAAACCAATTAGTCTGCACAATTGATTTGTGTGACACACAGGCAATTCTCTCTTCCAATATTGCCTATCGTCTCACAAACTGGAAGGTTAACACCGAAGCAAAATGCTAAATTACCAATACGTGAAAAGCTACAATGAGGTTGAGAACGGAGCGTTCGCAAAGAAGAAATCGCTGAGCTAATTGTTGCTTCTGTTCTGTCACTGAAATTGTGAGATTCACGACAAAATTTATTGCAGTTCTCTAAGAACTCCCCATCCACCATCAGCACAAACATGTCGTGGTCCTGAATGGGTGCACGTGCCAGTGTTGAGCTGATGTATGCGGATGACACCCAACTCTACCTTTCTGCCTCCACCCTTGATTCCAGACCACTGCTGTCCTGACAGCCTCCACACCTCAGGCGCTGACAGCATCATCATCCATGGATGCGCACTCCACCTTGCTCCACCTTGGCATCTTGTTTGACCCTCAACTATCCTTTCTACCCTACACCTGTGCCATGACCTTCTCTGCTTTCCTCCACATCCACAACATTGCCCGGCTCCGCCACTGTCTCACACCGCAGACCTCCGAAGCCTTCATACATGCATTCATTAAATCGAGGCTCAACTATGCAAACTCATTGCTTGTCGGCCTCCCTAATTTCTCCCTCCACAGATCATCCAGAACTCTGCAGTCCATGTCCTCTCCCGCAGTAGGCTCCGCGACCCTATCACCCCCATCCTCGCTCAACTTCACTGGCTTCCCATCAAACAGAGGATACAGTTCAAGATCCCGGTCCTCACCTTCAAAGCCCTCCATGCTTTTGTTCCCCTCTACCTCTGCAACCTCCTGACCCCCTACCATCCTGCTCGCTCCCTCCGCTCAGCAGGCTCTGGCTTGACCCTCAGCTCGGGTCCATAACTCTGTCTTTCCAGCACCTTGGGACATCCTCCGACGTGAAAGGCGCTATACAAATGCAATTTTGTTGTTGTTGTTGATGTATAGATTTCTTACCTATTGTTGGACTTTTCAACCCTTTTCTTGGCCCAGAAATTGACAGAAAGTGAAACGTAACTACAACCTGCTGTGAGAACACATTGCCCCAGCAACAAATAGAATATTTAGTATTTGTTCATCTCAGGCCACATCGATATCTACAACCTCTGTCACAAACTCGGGTCCAACAACCCTCACTGATGTTCATCTGACTGAAATTCAACTCTGACCCAAGACCCAGGCAGACACATTAACTGATTTGTTTCAATTGCTTTGAATGCAGAATATTTACTGTTGACTAAAGGGTCCAGGTTTACCAACAGCAAGAGTTGCTAAGAGAGTCCGAGTGAATGTCCTTGTAGAAAAAGTAATAGAGTTTTTCAAGGTTGGAGATTTCAACTCAGATACAGCATCAGCTACTTTTATTGGGAAACTGTTGCAGATGTTCACTACTCTGTAATGAAAAGAGCATCCCTATAGTCTCACTTGATCATCGTTCATTTTAAATCTACGTCCTTTAGCTCTGTGTTCATGGTCAAAGCCAAATAGTCTGTTTACACTTAAATCAACTGTGCCTCTTACTAATTTATAATATAATAATCCTTTGGACCATTAAACCAAGATCTCAATTGCTGTTAAAGATCCCATAACACTATTTCAAAAGAGAAGAGTGTCTCCCAGTGTCCTAGCCAACAATTCCTCAAATAATATTGGTCATTCACTTCATGGCTATTTGTGGGACATTGTTGCGTGCAAATTGGCTGCCATGTTACACCACAAAACATACATTCTCAAGACACTTTACAGTAAATCTTGTGAAGTACTTTGGGATTCCCTCGTGATGTGAAAAGCGCAATACCAAATGTAAGGATTATTATTAAGAGATCTGGATTTGGCCCAATTCATTCTTCAGTGGGAACACTATTTTCTGGTTGCATTGCACAACTTCACATGTAAATAGGTAAGGTGGAGGACTAAGGTAAGGTCCTCTTGAATGCAATTCCATGATTGTACTTTCTTGGCTAGAACCACATTTTGCTTTAGTATCACATCTGTTTTGCCCAGAAAACGTACAGTCAAATTACTTTACAGTATATTCTGGGAAGTGCTTTGAGACATCAAGAAGATGTGATATGGCGCTACATCAAATGCAAAGTTTATTACTATTATTAATATTATTATTATTATCTGTTTTCGCTTCATAAAAGAGAAATAATTTGGGGGAGAAAAATAATCTTTAAACAATCGAAGGAAACTTAAGTTGAAAGATGTCATCAACAACTAGGAAGAAGTAATAATCATGGTATCTCTGACAAAGATAATAACCTCAGAAAGAAGGTCCCAAGACAACACATTTACTTGACAATCAAAATAACCTGTTCATGAGAAGAAAACGTAAAGAACAAGTGGAAAAAGCAAGAGAAGAACTTAGAGTAGAAATACAACCAACAGTGTGTGGATAATAATAATCCTTGCATTTGATATAGTGCCTTATCACGTCTTCGAGACGTCTCAAAGCGCTTCACAGAATAAACTGTAAAGTGAATTGACTATATAATTTGTGGGCAAAATAAGGCATAAGAGGCAAATACCAGAGACAAAATAAGTCAGATGGTATTTTTCTCATCGGTTTTTCCCCTCCCCCATCACCTCACTAAAGGAGGAACAAGAGAGCAGGGCAATCGGAAAGCTCACATCCAGGAACTTAGCAGAGGCCAAAATCTATTTCCTGGATTATATCTCAATTGCTCAACATAAAGATGCGGGTTGGTATCTATCTGTACAGCAGGCCAGTCAGAGATAACTCTCTGACTCTAATTATTTGATAGTTATCGCCTTTCCTTGATGCTTCTCCTTGATCTGCAGAATGTGGAGCAAAAATAGATGAAACAACAAAAAAGTTTCTACTCAATTTACATTCTCCTATCCACTGCTTACTTTATTGTAAAACAGCCCATATCTTCAGGGGATAGAAGTGCATTAGTTGGATGGATCACTTGAGCACTCTACATTTGTAAATCTAGCAAGCATCGGTGGCACAGTTAGCAGTCAGGCTTGGCTGAAATTTCCATGTCATTATAAATTTTGGCAGGAGCTTAAACACAACAATCAGTTTTGCATGGCCCACAGGGATTTTTTTCTTTTCCTATCCGACTTTCCAAACTATTGCATGATTTCATGGTTAACATCATGAGGATATCTGGGCCGCTGCAGTGGTAACCATGGTTGATTCCTCTCCACACTTTTCCTTCCTCAGATGCACTCCCATTAATTATAATGTCCCTGCTTCAATGTGAATCTAGAACCTATCTACAATCTCCTCATCCAGATTGAATGGGCAATGGGTCACCAAGTAAACCACTGGAGAACCTCTTCCACAGCTTGCTTAAGGCTGTGTAACATAATAATCGTTGCATTTCATATATCGCCTTTCACATCTTGTGGACATCTCAAAGCACTTCACAGCAAGTGTAATGACTGTGTATTTTCTAAGTAAACGCAGCGGTCGATTTGCACATGGCAATGACCCATAAACAGCCATGAAGTGAACATGTGTTGAGACTGTCACATGTGTTGTTTCAAAACTATTTTAACCTCAGGCTCTGGCAACATCAACCTCCATGGTTGCACACTACAACTCACCAAGCCAGTCAGGAACCTAGGTGTCTTGTTCGACCCTCAACTGTCTTTTCTCCCCCACATCCAAGCCATGACCCGCTCTGCCTTCCCTCACCATCATAACATTGCCCGACTTCGCCACTACCTCACCCCTCAGGCCGCTGAAACTCTTGTTTATACCTTCATCACCTCCAGGCTCGACTATGCAAACGCCCTCCTGCTTGTTGGCCCTCCCAATTCCTCCTTCCGCAGGCTGCAGATAATCCAGAACTCTGCAGCCCGTGTCCTCTCCCGCACCAAACTCCATGACCCCATCTCCCCCACTCTCACCCGACTCCACTGGCTCCCTATCCTTCAGAGGATCCAGTTCAAGATCCTGGTCCTCACCTACAAAGCCCTCCATGGCCTCACCCTACCCTACCTCTGCGACACCTAACCCCCTACGAACCCGCCCGTTCCCTCCGCTCAGCCGACTCTGGCCTGCTCCACGTCCCCCAACCCACCCGCCCCACCATTGGCGGGAGAACCTTCAGCCACTCTGCCCCCAACTTCTGGAATTCCATCCCCCAGTCACTCCGCCTCACTCCCTCCTTAGCCTCCTTCAAGTCCTGCCTCAAGATCCTCCTCTTCGACCATGCCATTGGCCACCCCCTTTCCCCTCCCCTCCCTTCCCTTCCTGACCCCTGCTCGGGTCTGAAATGCTGTACACTGTCCAGCCCCTTGGGGTCCTCCCGACGTGAAAGGCGCTGTACAAGTGTAATCTCTTGTTGTTGTTATCCCCATTGTATTTTTTTGTCAAAATCTCGTAATCTCATTGTTGTTATTTTCAGGTAATAATAATAAAAATCCTTGCATTTCATATTACCCCTTATCGTGTCTTCTAGACGTCTCACAGCGCTTCACAGAATATACTGTAAAGTGAATTGACTGCATATTTTTGTGGGCAGATCATTTTTCATGTGTAAAGATTCTTCTCTAAGGCCTAAAAGATAAAATTCAGACTCTACCTCCACACGCATTTTTAAAAGCAGTTCCCAACAGCAAAGTTCAAAAGAAGCTATTTTCTTTCTAACTTTCAAACATCCATTGTGCTTATTTTTTTTCTTTCCTTCAACACTTGCAATGTTTCCAGCTATCTAAGCAGCCTGAAATTTGATACCAGATTAACTTTTGTTGTGGTATTCAATCTTAGTTACACAGACTGGCAGGCATTGGGCATCCTATTTATTATCTTTTGATGTGCAACGCAGCACCCCCGGCACATTCACAAAATCGAGTTTGTGGCAGAACGGAGTTAATTTACTGTAACATTTTTTTATTTGATAAAGACAGAATGCTTGGTGGATTAGTATCATCATCTTAGGTTTTCAGGCTCTGTATGCTTCATAAGCTTATCAGTAACTCAGGCAGCATCGTTGGTAATTTGTTTCAGAGCTGGGATAGTGAATATGGAATGCTCTTGCCCTCTGCAGATCAGACTCGGCATGTGCTCTGCATGTGCTGAATACAGCAGTCAGAGACCAGTTGTCTTTTGGTTTTAATAACTGCTTTGATTTGGTTGAACAAAACAACACAGTTTAAAAAAGTGGGATTCCTAACAGGATTTCTTAATGAGAAAAATTAGTCGCAACCTTCTGATAACTGAAAGCACGTTGCTCTGATATCAACAACAGCAAATCAATAACAAATTGCATTTATTTAGCATCTTTCCATGTTGGGAGGACGTCCCAAGGTTCTAGACAGGGTTTGCAACTGAGCTGAGGGTCGGAGTCAAGAGGAGTGGAGGGTAAGGTGGGTGGGGTGTAGGGGGGTGCGGTGGAGAATTGACCTGTGGGAACTCTGCTCTGATGCTATTCATGAGTTAAGTAACAATTCTTATAGGATTTTGAACCCTGTTAGAAATAAGTCATTTTAGATCTCAATAGGAGCATGTAACATCAAATCTAAGATGAAACAATGGAGTTTGAGTTGATAATCGTCGATTTCTTACAGCACTAGATATTGTTTGGATCAGTGTTTTCCTCCATAGGAGCCTTTAAAACATTTTTAGGTCACCATCTAGGATTTTAGGCGAACAAAAATTTTTTCAACCTAACAGCGACATCCGATACTATTTTTACAGGATTTTGGCTGAATTAAGCTGTTATCTGAGCTTTAGCTGATGAAATCTGACATTTCTGTGATCGGAAATGATTGGTAGAGACACAATCTATTGACCTGAGATATAGACCCAAAGCCTAAAATGGCAGAACATAAGGTTTATGTTTTATATTTATATTTTCCCAAGTTTGAAGAAATAGAAAGGTGCCAGTCTGGCTCAGTTGGTAGCACTCTTGCAACCGAGTCAGAGTCTGATGCTGGTTTTCAATTGGAGGGAAAGAGAGAAAGAGGGAGGGAGGTTCGTGGAGTCCTGTAGCTCAGTGGTTAGAGCACTTGCCTTGCAAGCGAGACACCTGGGTTCAATTCCAGGCAGGTGAAACCTTGGGCAAGTTTACTTATTCCACACGCCTAATAATAATCCCTCAAAACAAAAACAATAATAAACTGGCCATTTTCAATCCACAACTGTTCGTGGGACACTGCTGTACACATTTGGCTGCTGCGTTTCGCCCACAAATATACGGTCAATTCACTTTACAGCATATTCTGTGAAGTGTTTTGAGACGTCTGGAAGATGTGAAAAGCGCTATATCGAATGCAAGGATTATTATTATTATTGCACAGCAATGTCTCACAAACAGCCATTGATTGGAGTGACTAATTTTATATGGGGGATCGTAGGTCTGGACACTGGGACGAACTCTCTTCTGAGATGGGGTTTTGGTTTTACATCTCATCCAAAGGATGTCACCTCCAATAATACATTGGAATCTCAACACAGACTATATGAATTGCAAACCTGAACTTGAGCCCCTAACTTTCTGACTCAGAGGTGAGAGTGCTACCAATTGAGACAGTCAGACTCCAATGTCTTCTGTCATTCTAATATTTTAGAGAGCAAGCCAGTGGAGGTTCAGTCAAGAACAAGATGGAGCCAAATTCAATTAATGTATCTCACTCTCAGAACTACAACTACTTAAATTCTCATCACCAGCACAGCTAGATAGAAAGATCACTTTCAACAGCCTGATTGGGGTGTCTGACCCATTGAACACAAATACTACATCATCAATCTCCTCTTTGCACTCAGCCTCCACAAAGACTTGCAAAGAGATCAGGAACAGAACAGACTCAGCACAAACGTGTTGGATGGCATAGAGGAGGAAGGACTTGGTGTATCTGTTCCAGGCCTCTCTGACAGGATAGCAGCACTTCTGTTTACAGATGATATTGTGCTGCTAGTGGACTCACTTGGGGACCTTCTGCACTGCACCCACCATCTTGAACACCATGGGACATGGTGGTAGGCAGAATCATGGTTCTGAACGGCCCAAGTGAAGACATCGAGGGAATTGATTGGAAGATACAAGGGGCATCAGTCATTAACTTACAGCTTGTAAGACTGTCAACAAAATGTCAGAGAAAAATGAGAGGCAGGTGGTCAAGAATTTGCACAGGAGGGTAAAGAAAGTCCCCAAAGAAATAAAGTATCTCTTTGGCCCAAAGATCATCCTCCACCTTTCACCAGGGCCGGGGTAGCAACTTCAAAGAATAACTTGCACTGGGTCCCACTCCCTGAAGAAGCTTTCAGTGTTGTGATTGCAGATGTCAGAGGAATCACTAAGGGAACCAGCTGCTTTTAATCTGAAATGATCCAGTCTTTCCTTCTAGCCCATGATTCACAAATGTATGAATATAGTATTGAAGGGCTTTTGAGTGATGCTTTAATAATGGGGGAGAAAGTGTGTTTATTAACTGAGAAATAAAACTCTGCATCTGAGAGATTTCTTTTATTGAATACCAACTGCCTTATTTTAATAGCATGTTGCAGTTCCAGGTAGCAAACATAATCAGAAGATATAGTAGATCTGCCACCTCGTGGCCAATACACCACACAACCCCACCACCCCTGAAACGTCATCACGCTTGTCTAACGACAATGATGTCTTTCACTTCAGGTAGGATTATGAATGTTGAAGAATATTGAGAAAGCACAAAGTGAAAAGAAAGTTAGAGCGAGAATAAATAATAATCCTTGCATTTGATATAGCGCTTTTCACATCGGGAGGACGTCCCAAAGCGCTTCACAGAACACACTGTAAAGTGAATTGACTGTATATTTGTGGGCGAACGCGGCAGAAATTGCGCACAGCAATGTCCCACAAACAGTCGTAGATTGAAAATGACCAATTTATTATTGTTTTTGGTTTTTTTTGGAGGGATTATTATTAGGCTCTGTGTGGAGTAAGGAAACTTGCCCAAGGTTTCGCCCTCTGCCTGGAATTGAACTCAGGTCTCTCACTTGCAAAGCGAGTGCTCTAACCACTGAGCTACAGGACTCCAGTTACTAACCTTTTGTAGCTAACGGGTTATAATTTGCTCCAGAAGATCTATGATTGAAACCATGAGTGCAGATTACATCCAATTGGGGAAGTTTTAAAGTAAAAACTTTCACTTCTTACCTGGGAACAATAATTACAATTCAGGCGTTATATAAAGATTCCGCCCAGCCATGGTTAAAGATCATACCGAAAACATTAAACTACAAATATGCTGTATTTCCTGATTGAAATTTAAGTGTCAGCCTAACTCAGTTAGTAGTACTCTTGACTCGAAGTCAGAAGGTTGTCCATTCAGAGCCCCATCTAGGAACTTTGACCTCATAAATCTAGGTTGATGCTCCAATGCAGGGCTGAGGCTGTACTACATTGTTGGAGCTGCTGTCCCTCAAATGAGACTTAAATCTAAGGTGCTGTGTGGAGGTTAAAAATCCCATGCTACTATTTGAAAAGAAACATGAGTTTCTCATGGTTTCCTGGCCAACAATTACTGGCTGTTTGTGGGACATTGTTTTATGTAAATTGGCTGTCACATTCACCCACAAATCAGACAGTCACTACACTTTATAGTAAATAAACTATATATAAGCTTTATAGTAAATCGTGTAAAGCATTTTGGGCCATTGTTCTCCCTGACGTGAAAGATGTTCTATCAAATGGAGGATTACTGTGATTACTTCAGCATTCCAGCATTACAGAATTTGCACACATTGTAGTGGTGAGTAGGAGAGTTTGGCGTGTGAATTTTGATAATAATCCTTGCATTTGATATAGCACTTTTCAACTTTTCACATCTTCTAGACGTCTCCAAGTGCTTCACATAATATACTGTAAAGTGAATTGATTGTATATTTTGTGGGTGAAATTTTAAGTCTAAAGCTGTAAGTAGGGAACGCAGACAAGTAAACCCATTGGAAGCTACCGAGTCCCAACAGTACCTGGTCAGTGAACCCTAGTATTTCTTACTATACACACATGCACAGGTTCAATTTCGAGTGAACATAAGAACATAAGCAAAAACAGAAGTTGCTGGGAAAACTCAGCAGGTCAGGCAACATCTATGGAGAAAGGAAAGTGAGTCAACGTTTCGGATCACGACCCTTCATCATCTGACGAAGGGTCGTGGACACGAAACATTGACTCACTTTCCTTTCTCCATAGATGCTGCCTGACCTGCTGAGTGTTCCCAGCAACTTCTATTTTTGTTTTCAGATTTCCAGCATCTGCAGTATTTTGTGTTTTGTTTATAAGAACATAAGCCTTTGCTTGGTGAAAGAAAACCAAGGTCCATCCAGTTCACCTTCCACCATCCTGGCAGTTGCAGGCACATGTCATGTCCCAAACTATATACTATATCTCAATATATTGTTTCCTAGCGAAATCTATCTAATTTGTTCTTCAAAGAATCAACACTTTCTGCTTCCACCATCTCTCTCGGGAGCCTGTTCCATCCGTTTACTGTGTGCTAGTAAATCCCTAACCGCTGCCTTGGAGTCCTCTGAACTCCTCTCCCTCTGGCCTTCAACCCTCACCGACCCCTCTTCTGCTCTCACCCTCCTCCACAACACCCTCTCCTCCACACTTGACACTCTTGTCCCTATCACCTCCCGCACTGTCTCCTACTCTCGCTCCTCCCCCTGGTTCACCACCCACCTCCGTTCACTGAAGAGCCAGGTACGGGCCGCTGAACGCACCTGTGTCAAATCTGGCCTAACGGTCCACTGACAAATCTGGCTGGACCTCCTCAAAATCTACCGCTCCACTCTAGCCTCGGCCAAATCGTCCTTCTACTCCAGGATAATCCTGGAGGCGAAGAACAACCCCAGGCTACTGTTCTCTACCACATCCCAACTCCTCCGTCCCCCCCGCCACCCCGCGCAGGTCATCTCCTCCAACCTTCACTGCGAGGAGATGCTGGATTTCCTTGAATCCAAGATCAAGGGAATCCGCTCCGCGGTCACTTCCCCTCCAACATCCACCCACCACCCACCCCTTCCCTCCCACACTCCGACTCCTACCCATCCTCCCCTACACACCTTCGTACCCGTTTCCCCATCCTCTGTCACCAAACTCATCCTCTCCCTGAAACCTACCACCTGCTCCCTTGACCCCATCCCCACTCCACTCCTTATCTCCCAGCTCCACCTCCTTGCCCCACATATCACAGACATCGTCAACCTGTCCCTCTCCTCTGGCTCTATTCCCATTCCCTTAAAAACTGCCACCATCACTCCCACCTTAAAAAAACCCTCCCTTGATGCATCGCAGCTATCAAGCTACCGGCCCATCTCCAACCTCCCCTTCCTATCCAAGGTCCTGGAACGAGTTGTCGCCTCCCAGCTGCGCTCTTTCCTCTCCAACCATTCACTATTCGAACCCCTTCAATCGGGTTTCCGTGCTGCCCATAGCACAGAAACTGCCCTGGTCAAGGTCACCAATGATATCCTGACCATCTGTGACCAGGGCTCCCTCTGCCTCCTCGTCCTCCTCGACCTATCGGCAGCATTCGATACGGTCGACCACGCTATCCTCCTCCACCGCTTGTCCTCCCACCTAAACCTTCAAGGCCCTGTCCTTGAGTGGTTTAGGTCATACCTCTCCCACCGGCTTCACTTTGTCTCCACAAATCGACCCTGAGCTGTCCTTTCTCCCCCATATCCGCGCCACAACTGGCACCGCCTTCCATCACCTCCGGAATATCGCCAGACTACGGCACTGCCTCACCCCTCACGCTGCTGAAACTCTGGTCCACGCCTTTATCACCTCAAGGCTGGACTATGGGAACTCTCTCCTCGCCGGCCTTCCCGGCACCTCCCTCCACAAGCTGCAGGTCATTCAGAACTCTGCAGCTCGTGTACTGTCCCGCACCAGGCTTCGGGACCACATCACTCCCACCCTCGCTCGCCTCCACTGGCGCCCCATCCCCCAGAGGATCGAATTCAAGATCCTCATCCTCACCTACAAGGCCATTCACGGCCTTGCTCCCTCCTACCTCTCCGACCTACTATCCCCCTACCTACCCGCCCGTACCCTCCGTTCCTCTGGCTCCGGTCTGCTCCACATGCCCCGCCCCAACCACCCTACTATCGGTGGACGGGCCTTCAGCCTCTCAGCCCCTAGGCTCTGGAACTCTATCCCCCAGTGCCTTCGCCGCCTCCTCCCTTTCCTCCTTCAAGGCCGGTCTCAAGACCTTTCTCTTT
Organism: Callorhinchus milii; assembly: GCF_018977255.1. Lineage (NCBI taxonomy): Eukaryota > Metazoa > Chordata > Chondrichthyes > Chimaeriformes > Callorhinchidae > Callorhinchus > Callorhinchus milii. Next base: position 91,522,220 of record NW_024704743.1, read on the forward strand.
GACCGTGCCTTCAGCTCCCCTCTCGACTCTCTACCCCCTCCTCACTCCCTCCCTTCCCTCCCCTCACCCTGACCATTTCCCCCCAATGCTCGGGTCCTGACCCAACTGTACAGCGCCTTGGGACGTCCTCCCGACGTGAAAGGCGCTCAATAAATGGAATCTTGTTGTTGTTGTTGTTGTTGCTAACTGAAGTAGTGTTTCTGCAGATTTATTCTGAATTCACTCCCTTTCAATCGCAAGCCGTGTCCTCTGGTTCTACATGTTACTTTTTTGTTAGTTTTTTTGACCGAGAAAAGGTTCCAAAACAAAAAGTTTAGGTTTTTATTTGATCAGCAGGGTGTCTGACACATGATGATACCTTTTAGAATGCTTAAGAGTATCCAAACCAGACTGAAAATTCCATGCATCCCACCTACATGTGCAAATTCCTGTGTTTGAAATGGAATATGCACTCTCTGCCTGGAAAGACTTACGGAAATTGATGAATGCAATGCACATGAGTTTCCTCTGAACCTTAGTCGTTCATATAAAGTCACAATGAGTCCCACGTAGTGCTTACGAGAACAAACTGTGCAGTGAATTCTGAAACACCACCTTAAGGTGCCACTAGAGACACCCTTCTGATGGATAAAACACACTCTTTAGCACTGATGGTGTGAGTACCTCAGACAGAATTCTGTTCACCAATCCTAGAAGAGCTCAAGACACTGACGATTTCTGGCATTGAACTGTAAGACCCTCACCATTCCCCACACCCCTCTTCCTGAGAGGCTTTTAGGAACTACATGATACAACAAGAGTGTTCTAGACATAGGTAGTTTATTTACTTTTTGATGGAGACAACTCTTTGCTAAATATTATTTAGTGTGGCACTTGTTTTATCTTTACTGCTCTGAATCTCACACTGCATGGATCAAGGGGATGACATAAAGAACAAAGATCTCCTCAGTAATAGCTGATGTGTGCCAAACGTCATGATGGAGTCCTGGAGCTCAGTGGTTAGAGCACTCGCTTCGCAAGCAAGAGGATCTGGGTTCGATTCCTAGCAGGATGAAACGTTGGGCAGTTTCCTTACTCCACATGCCTCTGTTTACTAGCAGTAAGTAGGAACTTGGCTGTTAGTCGATTGGCGGATTGCTTTTCTGGGGATAATAATCCCTTCCATAAATAAATAAACACTAATTTGGGCACTTCAATAGACGCATGTTTGTTGAACACTGCTGTGCGCAGTTGGCTGCCGCGTTTCGCTCACAAAATATACAGTCAATTCACTTTACAGTATATTCTGTGAAGCGCTTTGAGACATCTCGAAGACATGACATCGTGGAGTCCTGTAGCTCAGTGGTTAGAGCACTCGCTTTGCAAGTGAGACACCTGGGTTCAATTCCAGGCAGGTCAGGGCGAAACCTTGGGCAAGTTTCCTTACTCCACACGCCTAATAATAATCCCTCCAAAAAAACAAAAACAATAATAAATTGGTCATTTTCAATCTACGACTGTTTGTGGGACATTGCTGTGCGCAATTGGCTGCCGCGTTCGCCCACAAATATACAGTCAATTCACTTCACAGTGTGTTCTGTGAAGCGCTTTGGGACGTCCTCCCGACGTGAAAAGCACTATATCAAATGCAAGGATTATTACTATTATTATTATATTATTATAAGGCACTATATCAAATGCAAAGATTATTATTTCAGAATTAAATTATAGATTTATTCTTCCCTTAATCAGAGATGAAGTGGAGTCCTGTAGCTCAGTGGTTAGAGCACTCACTTTGCAAGCGAGAGACCTGGGTTTGATTCCCGGCAGGGTGAAACCTTGGGCAAGTTTCCTTACTCCACATCCTGATAATAATCCCTCAAAAAATAATAATAAATTGGTCATTTCAATCCACCACTGTTTGTGGGACACTGCTGTGCACAATTAGCTGCCGCATTTTGTCCACAAATATACAATCAATTCACTTTACGGTCTGTTCTGTGAAGCGCTTTGAGACGTCTAGAAGACGTGAAAAGCGCTATATCAAATGCAAGGATTATTATTATTATTATTATAAGTAATCTTTCTCCATAAGGCTTTCAAGAGCTCTGGGATACTACCCTGAGTGAGGGGTGCTAAATAAATGCAAGTTGTTGTTCTTTCAGATCCAGGCCAGGAACAACTAAATCTGCCGTCAGAGGCTCAGCTTGGACCTCAATAACTGAACAGATTCTTCCCTGAAAAGGAATGCAACATTCCACCACTAGAGGGACTGCAAGTAAATTCAAAATTAAGTTATAAAGATAATCCTCTCATTAACAAAAACTGTTCTCGTGCAATAAATAATAACTGATCCAGCAATTCACAAGCCTTCGTTGTGATAACATTCTGTTCATTATCCTGCCATTGCCTAATGATACAAAAGGTCACAATAGCTTATTATATATTACAGTAGAAATTCACTCATTCAGTCACTCAAGATACTGGGCAAAAATTACATACTTAGTGAGGTGACCTGATTACTGAAACAGCGGGCGATTCAGGTCAGTGATGTAATGTTAAGGGATTTGGTAATGGGCAGGTGATGAATATTCAACAACCATACTTTGCAATCTGATTAAAGTAAAACCACTGTCACATTTAAAACAAAAGCTGTCATGTGTTCAGCCTTCCTTTTGAGAATGCATCCAACTTGTGTTCTGCCAATGCTATAGATCACAGCTAACTAACTACGACTTTTGCCCTCACTGTGTTTGATTAAGTTCACTCTCTCATGTAAGGACAACTCCTTCAGTGATGGCATGTTTACATCACTTGTCAACACTCACTAAATCAAAACAAACAATGTAAACACAAACCACATGCTCTGAATACAGCACTTATGGAACTGGCTGCAGGAGCTCAGGTTGGGCCTCGGGCGCTGGGTGAAGTCGATTTTTCACTCGTGTCGCTTCCGCAATCTCAACGCTCCCCACATTGTGGAGTCCTGTAGCTCAATGGTTACAGCACTCGCTTACAAGCGAGAGACGTGAGTTCAATTCCAGGCAGGTCAGGGCGAAACCTTGGGCAAGTTTCTTTACTCCACGCCTCATCTTGTCATGGAGATGTGTTAAAGTGATTCACAACATTTTACTGTAAAGCTTTGTGACTGGGTATTTGTTGGAGAAATTGACAGTAAATTTCTCTATAGCAAAGTCCCACAAACATCCATGAAGTGAGTGATCAATTTTATCTGGAGGATTATTGGCCAGGACACTGGGAGAAACTCAAATAGTATAGACCTAATTTAACATCTCATCCAAAGGACAGCACTTCCGACAGTGCAGCACATCCCCAACACTGTATTGTTGTTTCAACCTAGACAGTGTAATATAATCCTTGCCTTTGATAATCTTTGAATGTGATATAGCAACTTATCACATCATTGAAACGTCTCAAAGCACTTCACAGGATATACTATAAAGTGGATTGACTGTTGATGAAATGCGATCAGCCAGTTTGCACACAGCAATAATAATAATAATAATAAACCTTGCATTTGATATAGCACCTCATCACATCTTTGAGACCTCTCAAAGCGCTTCACAGAATATACTGTGAAGTGAATTGACTGTATATTTTGTGGGCGAAACGCGTCAACCAATTGCACACAGCAGTGTCTCACAAACTGTGGTGGATTGAAGTGACCAATTTATTATTTTTTTTGAAGTAATTATTTCCCCTGGTAAAGCAACCCGCCAATCGACTAATAACCTGGTTCCTACTTGCTGCGAGGTAAACAGAGGTGTGTGGAGTAACAAAACATGCTCAACATTTTGAACTCAGGCCTCTCACTTGCGAGGCGAGTGCTCTAACTACTGAGCTACAGGACTCCGGCAATGTCCCACAAACAGCCATGGAATGAGTGACCAATTTTATTTGGGGGATTTGTTGGCCAGGACACTGGAAGAAACTCCCTTCTCGTTTCAAATAGTGCAATGGCATCTTTCACATCAACTTAAACAAGCAGATGGGACCTCCGAAGGACGTCACATCCGAAGGACACTACCACCAACAATGCAACACCCCCCAGCACTGCATTGAAGTGTCACTGAACTCACCACCTTCTGACTCATATGCAAGAACACTACCACTGAGCTAACACACATATACATTGTATTCAAAATCTTCCTAATAGATATAAGAACCCAGAGTTTATTCCTGTGTTAGGTTTTTATTCACACTCCACCAATTTGTTTTGTTTGGTGAGGGAAAAGGAGCCTGTATCATTTTCATAGCCAGAGGCTGTGAATGCCCCAGATACAAAGGAGATCTGAACTCCACGTGGGAGCAAGTCACCCAGTGCTTCTCTGCTATTGAATGTATAATAATAGTAATAATAAAGTATGCATTGGATTGAAAGGCTGTAAAATAATTTGTCAACAATCATGCTGCTAATACAATTCAGACTAAAAGATGCTCGCTGTTCTTATACAATGCAAATAATACATTGCAAAAAAATCTAAATTGGACGCGAGTGTAAGTGGTTACCACTGGGTGGCACCAGAGCTGTTTATAGCAACAACACGGCACAAAATTCTAAAACAACTTATTTTGGTAACTGATTTTGTTTTTATAAAAAAATTAATTACTGCTTAATACTTTTTTTTCTCCTCACAATTGTTTTTCTCTTCTCTCTCCTTTCCTTCACTGAAGGCATTTCATTATTTTTCCTTTCCCCACGGGAACATTTCCACTGGTTTCTTTCTCCTGTAGTATGGTTCCGCTTGTTTCTTTCTTTTGAGGTCTGGTTCCACGTGTTAAATAATCCTTGCATTTGGTATAGCTCCTTCACTCCGTGAGCATGTCCCAAAGCACTTTACAGCATATACTTTAAAATGAGTGTTTTGTGGGCACAGCTATATCTCCCAAACAGCTATTATCACGTCTTTTACAACAGAAGGACATCTTGAAATTCTTCACAGGATTTAGTGTAAATTGCAGGGACTTTACTTTTTGTAGGTAAGTATGGCAGACAATTTGTGCACATCAATGTCCCACAAACAGCCATGAAGTGAATGACCAATTATATCTGTCCTCACGACATGGAATGCGCTATATCAAATGTAAGGATGATTATTAATTGCACAATTGATTCAACCCCTGCTCAATGATAGTCCCTTAAAAGTCCTTGTACACACCAACTTATAAGGAACTTACTTTAAATTTATTGAAGAGCCAGACCTACTCCAATAAAATGAATAAGCACTTTAATGAGCACCTGTGAGACTAGTTGGCAGTGGGATATATAAATTCTGCTATCTGCCCTTGTATCACTTCCAGCAATGTAAGTCTACAATCACAATCACTTCCAAATATGTTTCTGTATAATTTTCAGAGAAGATGCTGAATGCTATGGTGAAAAATCTATGATGGAGGAGAATGGAATTCGATTAATGTGTTAATGTTACTGTTTTAACTTGCATAAAGGATGATATTTCATAGCTATTGTCTGCTCTCTAATTCACTTAAATGCATTTATAAATAGCTTACCATTTTTTTCCTGTAATGAACAAGCTAGACATGAAAGTTTTACACAAAAAATGTCACTGTAATCTACCAGAAACTGAAAGTCTTATTGCTTCTGTAATCAGAATCTATTGCTTGAGTGCCAATGACAAACAGATGGCGTTTTGACTAAGGAGATCGTGCCGCAGATAATCTACTGGAAAGGGAACAGATGTTGCCCATTGTTCTGCTTCGCAAGCAGTTCCTATCCCTTTCAACAAGATCAAAGATCTTTACGTGGGCATCTAAACATATACACAGTGCACCAAGGCATTTCAGCCCATATTCTTGAATTCTGCTCTTACGTCACCTACCCAGATTGCTTGTCCCCTCAGCAGATAAATTTTTAGTGCATCGTCCATTTGTCAAATATGGTTAACAGCTGAATGAAATGTGCGGCTGTTTGTTTGAAGCAATATTCACTCCCAATGGCCTTTCTGAAATGAATCTTTGCTTTCAAGAAATAAAACTCTTTCCAAGGTTCCCTGTCTGTTCAGGGGAAGGGAGGGCAAGGAAAGAGCAGGGGAGGGCAGGACAAGGGAGGGCAAAGCAGCGAAGGGCAAGGCAGCGAAGGGCAGGGAAAAGGCAGGGGAAGAGAGCGAAGGGGTGGGCAGGGGAGGGCAAGGAAAGGGCAGGTCAGGGGAGGGGAGGGCAAGGGAGGGCAAGGAAAGGGCAGGTCAGGGGAGGGGAGGGCAGGGGAGGGGAAGGCAAGGAAAGGGTATGGCAGGGGAGTGGAGGGCAGGGGAGCGCAGGTGAGTGGAGGGCACGGGATGGCATGGGAGGTCAGGGCAGGACAATTGTGGGGACCGCAGGTGAGGGGCGGGAAGGGGAGGAGAGGACTGGGCAGGGGAGGGCAGGGGAGGAGAGGGCTGAGGGTGGGGGGAGGGCAGGGGACGGCAGGAAAGGTCCGATGGAGGAGAGGGCAGGGCAAAAGAAACATGGACGCTGCCGATATTCTCGCTGGACTGAAGAGGCTGGTGATTTGGAACTGTTTATTTGGACTCAAATTAAATGTTCTTTATCCGTTTGGCTATGGGGAAAATTAGTCAATAAATGGAATTATTTGTATATGCGGTATTCAATTAACAACAAGAAAATAAAGTGATCTATATTCTTAGATAAAGCAAGCAAATAGTTTGAGATTTCTAAATTCTATTCAATAAACTGTACGATTCAATTATTTAATTAACCAAATTTCACTGTAGTGAATTGACCAGGACCAGCCAACTATTGGATAGTTTGAGTAATAATAGTTTAAGCCTCATTGAATGTCTGCACCGCACCTTCCAGGAATTAAGATCACAATGTCCTTAAAGTCTCAAAAGAACCAGCTTCCAAATTGAGACTGGATTCTCGAATTCTCCAAATTTCTAAAAAAAATCCTAAATTTTAAGACAATAGTCTTGAGACTCGACTTTGAGAAATGCTGGCTTCATGATCAGGATTGCTGGCTGACTTTGCCTGGGTCCTATCTGGTCTGTATGACTGTGTTGCAGACTTGGCGACTGAACCTTTTGTTAAGTTGGGGGTGACTTTTCTCTTTTATGTGCAATGCTGAATACCGAACATTATGTTTGCATCAAGGTAGGAAGTAGGTTACAGACTGAGTGCAGTAATTGGGAAAGTCTTTTGATAATACTGCCAGAATTATATGCTTCTTTCTCACGCATCAAATTAGGATAATGCATTAAAGTGCGATTTGCTTAATGTGATCACTTTTCGGAAACTGGCTTTGATCACAATTACTGTCACATATGTAGGTCACGGTATTAAAATGGATAACTCCCGGCAACTTTTTTTTAAAAAAAGTTCAGTGAAATAATGTGCACACCACCGTTTGGATTGAACAGTTGGACATTATACATTAAATGACAATGCATTTAAATGCAATTAAATGGTTTCCTTTAAAAATAGACACTGCTGGCTACGATAGAGTGCTAATAGGATTTAATGCTTATGACTGATATTCTCAGCACTTGGTTTGGAATTGATTTCACAAACTGATTTCAGATCAATCATGCAATGCTCCGGATTAAATTAATAAACTTGCAAAATTAGTAATTCTGAAAATGATAGCATTAAACAGACTCCATTAACCATTCAGAAACATTTGTACACTGTGATCTAGAAACATTGGGTTGAGAACAAGAGATTTCAGGGAATGATTAGATCACAAGGAATGCAGACAATGGGGTCCAATTTGCAATGTTGGCATACTGGGTTTGGTGTGTTAATTCCGACTTTCAGTCTATGTATGTCAGATAGAGATCATTGTGGAGAAATGTGTGCCCAGTGAAATCGGAAAATGGCCAACATTTTGCTTTCTGACCTCTTCTCGGACTTCGCTGACTTGGGCGTTATGATTTGCCAGTCATAAATTTCACCACAAAATTTGGAATGTTTGCAAACTGGAACTCGCTTTTAGACAAAAGTTTTGAAACCAAATTTAAAGACAGACAGTAAAGGGCACAAGGCAGAGGTGTAGAGGGAGGGAGTAGAGAGAGGCAGTAGAATGGTGAGGGGCCTAGTAGGTAAAGGCTCAGCCACAGATGTCAGATAGTGGGTAGGGACTGTGCAGCATCCCCAAGGTAACTAAGTCTGTTACAATGATTTTGGAGTGCAGCATTGTGAGCAGATGAGTGGGAGTTTGTCCATGTAATTTAAGAACAGAAATGACGATAATAATCTCTTACCTATTGACAGTGAGGTTGCAAATGCAGTGAATGCAAATCAGACGTGCCTGCGCTCATAATAACTTATGTGTGTAAACAAAGTGGTAACATTTCCTTTAAAATCTGCTAAAAAATGAAGGGGAAAACAGCATTCTGAAGGCCATCATGAGCCGTCTGTTCCCTTTCTGTTTTTTTGACAGATGTTTTGGATTTTCCTTTGGCAAATTCAGTCTTCTATGTCATTTGGTTTGTGAGCACCAAGTTCTCAGTATGACATGCCTCTTCAGGAAAACAGTAACTAACTAGATTGAATATAAAACCAATGGTCTGATCACAGTTAGTTATCACTTTACAACTTGGATCTTGCAACATGCTCAAATAGATTGAATAAAGTTTAAATAAGACATGCCATCAGTGTAGAATGCATTACCGAGAGTAGGTCCTTCATAATACTATAATAAACAACAACAACAACAACAAAATTACTTCGAGAGGATATCCCAAGGTGCTGGACAAACAGAATTTCACACCCAAGCTGGGAGTTGGGATTGGGGGTGGGGGGGGCTGGAGGGCAGGGGGGGGAAGCAGGGAGATCGAAAGCGCGGTCGAAGAGGAGGGTCTTGAAACAGGTCTTGAAGGTGACGAGGGAGGGGGCGAGGCAGAGGAACTGCAGGAAGGAGTTCCAGAGGGTGGGGGCAGAGTGGCGGAAGGTCCGCCTGTCAATAATGGGGCGAGCGAGATGGAGAACGTGAAGCAGCCTGGAGCCCGCTGAATGGGGGAAGCGAGCAGGATGGTAGCGTGTGAGGAGGTCGCAGAGGTAGGTGGGAACAAGACCATGGCGGGCTTTGAAGGTGAGGACCAGGATCTTGAACTGTATCCTCTGTGTGATGGGAAGCCAGTGGAGTCAGGCAAGGATATAAAAATAATCCTTGCATTTGATATAGCGCTTTTCAATTCTTCTCGACGTCTCAAAGATATAGAGTAAGAGATGGATAATGTATTATCTATACAGGATGGGGGTGATAGGTTCACAGAGCCTGGTGTGAGAGAGGACATGGGCTGCAGAGTTCCAGATGATCTGCAGCCTGTGGAGTTGGGGAGGCCCACAAACAAGAGGTTGTATAGTCGAGCCTTGATGTAATGAAAGTGTGTATGAGGGTTTCGGTGGCCTGTGGTATGAGACATTGGCGGAGCCGGACGATGTTGTGGAGGTGGGGGATAGCAGAGCGGGTCATGTCACAGATATGGGGTAGAAAGAATAGTTGAGGGACAAACAAGACTCCAAAATTATGGACTGGCTTAGCAAGGTGGAGGGTGCAACCATGGATGGTGATGCTGTCAGCGCCTGAGGTGTGGAGGTGCTGACGGGAGCCAATCAGGAGGGCTTCGGTCTTGTTGACGTTTAATTGAAGAAAGTTAGCTCTCATCCAGGACTTGGTGTCTGACAGAGTGGAGGCAGAGAGGTAGAGTTCGGTGTCATCCACATACATGTGGAAGTTGACCCCATGTCTGCGGATGATGTCACCAAGAGAGAGCACATAGATATTGAAGAGGAGGGGACCAAGGACAGAGCCCTGAGAATCGTTTGAGGTCACTTGTGCCTGTGGAAGACAGAACTAACAAAAAAGAAGTCCTGCACTGCAACATTCCCAGTGGGATATGCCAGAGATTAATTGGTAATTAATTCCTCCTACAAGATCCATCAGATTAATACAGCTTCATCTGTGAAGTTACATGAAAGGAGTGAATGACATGACTCCCATATTATATAATATTATATAATTAGGGGACATTGCTGTGCGCAATTGACTGCCGCGTTCGCCCACAAATATACAGTCAATTCACTTCACAGTATATTCTGTGAAGCGCTTTGAGACGTCTAGAAGACGTGAAAAGCGCTATATCAAATGCAAGGATTATTATTATTGTTTAAGATGAATTTGTTGCCATTTTCATAGTGAGAAAAGATTAATGGTTTGACCTTTCTTCCTCAGTGTATTTGGAATAAGGTCCAAGTGAAAGTGAAGAGAATTATAGCTTTTCTATTAGAGTCAGACTTCTAAATAACTTGTCAGCGGAAATAAATTCACATATATATCAGTTTCTTAAAAACTGACATTAACAAGAGTAAGCTTACTAGCAGTATAGAGATACAAATATGATCTTAACACCTCCACGACCACCGATGTCCTGACAGCCTGCCTGTCTGACATCGAGTCCTGGACGAGAGACAACTTTCTTCAGCTCAACGTGCGCATAATTGAGGCCCTCCTGATTGACTCGTGTCAGCGCCTCCGCACCTCAGGCGCTGACAGCATCAGCATCCAAGGCTGCACTCTCCACCTCTCAAAGCCGGTCAGGAACCTCGGTGTTCTGTTCAACCCTGAGTTGTCCTTTCTTCCTCATATCCGCATCACAACTGGCATCGCCTTGTATCACCTCCGGAACATCGCCAGACTACGGCAATACCTCACCCCTCACGCTGCTGAAACTCTGGTCCACACCTTTATCACCTCAAGGCTGGACTATGGGAACTCTCTCCTCGCCGGCCTTCCCGGCACCTCCCTCCACAAACTGCAGGTTGTTCAGAACTCTGCAGCTCGTGTACTGTCCCGCACCAGTCTTCGCGACCACATCACTCCCACCCTCACTCGCCTCCACTGGCTCCCCATCGCCCAGAGGATCCAATTCAAGATCCTCATCCTCACCTACAAGGCCATTCACGGCCTTGCTCCCTCCTACCTCTCCGACCTACTATCCCCTTACCTACCTGCCCGTACCCTCCGTTCCTCTGGCTCCGGTCTGCTCCACATCCCGTACCTTTGACCGTACCTTCAGCTCCCCTCTCGACTCTCTACCCCCTCCTCGCTCCCTCCCCTCCCTCCCCTCACCCTGACCATCACCCTGACCTACCCTCAACCTGACCAAATATACAGTCAATTCACTTTACAGTGTGTTCTGTGAAGCGCTTTGGGACGTCCTCCCGATGTGAAAAGCGCTATATCAAATGCAAGGATTATTATTATTATTATTTCCCCCCTGCTCGGTCCTGACTCAACTGTCCAGTGCTTTGGGACGTCCTCCCGACGTGAAAGGCGCTCTATAAATGAAATCTTGTTGTTGTTGTTGTTTATATTGGAATTATGTACAACAACAATAAAATTACATTTGTATAGCGCTTTTCAAGTCGGGAGGACGTCCCGTGTAACAATGCATTTTCACATTATTACAAAAGCACGAACATTGGAGATTAATTTATGATATTTCGTAATAAGATTCTTAATAAGGAAACTGAGTTGCATAAATGGGAAAGGAAACACACCACTGTGGTCCATAGGAACTCCTGATGTGATCTATTTCCAAAGCAGAATTCCCTGGTATGGAAATCTGTAGCTCTCTCCCCTAAAAGGCTGTGGATGCTCCATCCATTCAAATTGTCAAGACTGAGGTGGACAAATATTTGTTAGGTAAGAATATTGGGCGATATGGGGCAAAGGCAGGTAATTGGAGTTGAGGTACAGATCAGCTTGTTCTAATAGAATGGTAGAACAGACTTGAGGGGCTGAATGGCCTACTTCTGTTCATATGTTCCTTGAGTTGATAAAAAATCCTTTTGGGATCCCTCAATGAATCCTGCCAGGACAAACTGCACATTGGACCTTGTGGATACAACATTTTGGTAAAAGCATTTTTTTAATGCAAAAGAACATTTTAAAAAGGCAAAATCCAAAATACTGCAGATGCTGGAAATCTAAAAAATAATTGCATACTCTTGACCTTTCCCTTCAACAGCACCAACACACTTTATCTCAGAACTGGGGTAACTTTACCTCATCTTTAACTCTATTTTATCCTTCGCCTCATTCGTCACTCTGTTAGCCCTTAAAAGCCTCTCCCTCCCAATATGCCCCAGTTCTGATGAAGGGTTGTGGACCCGAAATGTTGACTCACTTTGCTTCCTCCATGGATGCCGCCTGACCTGCTGACCAGCGACTTCTGTCTTTGATTTAAAAAGGCAGTTCATCGTCAGTATCATTTGATGTTAGAAAACACTTAAAATCAATGACAAATAAGTCATAGTAATTTTGCTTCTTTTTTCCTGTTTATTTCCGTATCTTTTCCTAAAACCGAAAGAGAAATGACTGAACTTTGATAACAACATAGGGGAGGTGGCATGTTAGCCTGACAGTGTGAAAACCTCCATTAGCACCAACAGAGATGCAGTCATTAACACACGCTTTAGTGAACTCATCGCTTCAACCATGTTTGTTAATTTGTCTCCTTTGTACTTGTTGAGATAAGCACAGGACTGCATGCCAATCCTCCAATTATATCAATGGCGAACAGTTGAATATGACTGGGATGAGGGCTCACTTCATTATATTTCTTTAAATAATTCTTAGATATTTAACCCTCCCCCGTGCCCTCTACCCTTCCACCCCCTAGTAAATTATGATTCAATGAGGCCACTTTTTAGATGGAAAAAAGGAATTTACCACAAAAGATAAGTGGCTGAACCAAAGAAATATAATAAAGTGAACCCTTATCCCAGTCACATTCAACTGTTGGCCTTTGATATCATTTGAGGATTGTCACGCAGCCTGTGATTATCAAATCAATGTCTCCGAATACGGTATGGTATTCAGCAACAAACTCGCGTGAAAAGAGAAATGAATAACAACAACAACTTGCATCTACATAGCGCCCGTGATGTTGCATGTCTTGGAGCACTTAGCATAAGTAAAGGAGAACCACAAAAGTGAACATTCAGCAAGTGCCCAGCCAACCTATCAAAAGTGAATTGTAAGTCCTTAATTTATTGTTTGCGTAAATTCTGGTGTAATTCAAAGGTTGTTAAAGAAAAACAAAATATTATCTGTGTGTGACTTTAAACACCATTGGTTTTTTTTCTGGCCTGCATTCTCTTCACATAAAGAGAAGGCAGAATTATATGCAGGGGTCCTTTTTAATCCCAACAGTGCTCTATCAGTGACTCGATCAATCCACATTTAAACCACTTAGGGGCATTCATAAAGTCTCATAAATATTCCAATCACACAGCAAAAGGCCATTCTTCCATTTAATCAGCCAATCGTCTACCCTGGAGGATTTAAATTTTTGCCCCAGAGAAGGTTTAAATTATTGGTTTCAGTTTTGCATACACAACAATCATCTTATTTGGAAACAAGTTCCATCAAACTCAAATTTCTAAAGAAAAAAACTATAATGTTTTATAACAACATTAAAAAGGATGGCAAGAATGTCTTGGGATATTTTATGCAGCATTAATCCCCTGTCGACCTTTTTCTGACTACGTTAGGTTTCCTGCAAGTGAAACGAGTGAATTTACAATGTACTGACTGCACTTTAAACATTTATACCACATGACAAATGGCAAACAATGGCTGCAAAAGCCAGTTAGGTACCTGACAGTGACTGAATATGGGGCTGCAGCAGGATACACAAGAACTAGAGTAGCCTGAAATTTCAGTTCTACATTGTAAATACTCAAATCAGTCAAACTAATTTAAGCCAATGTTCTAAAGATAGGGTGGGAAGTTTCAAAAGAAGCTGTAGGTTAGCACCAGAGTTCTGAAGTATGCCAGGAAATGAGCTCCCTGAAAAGCAGGCAGATCACATGTGCGAATAAGAAAGGATTAAAATCATTGGAACCAGATCTTTTCTTTGCCTTTTTAATTGTTTGGAATAACTGTATTCAATAAAAATGTAATAATGTTCATTTGTTTATTTTATGATCCAAGTGAAGTGCAATTATATGGTTTGCCTACAAACATTTCTGAAACTCAGTGCCGTAATTGACTGTATTAATATCATTAGGAAGTAATCTTAAAGCGACACAATTAGATGAAGTAAAATGAAAGGTAACTTTTTTTGCGGATGAAAGAACAACTTAATAGCGCTCGTTAACTTTGCTGAAGTTGTTCTAGTTCTGGTTAGTCCTTGAATGGTTCAGATTGTACCTCTCACACCGTCTCCACTTCATCTCCACAATTTCTTCTCTGGTGCCTGCACCATCTTGTGCAGCATTCCTCAGGGCTCTGTCCTTGGTCCCCTCCTCTTCAATATCTATATGCTCCCTCTTGGTGACATCATCCACAGACATGGGGTCAACTTCCACATGTATGCGGATGACACCAAACTGTACCTTTCTGCCTCCATCCTTGACTCCAGGACCACTGCTGTCCTGACAGAATGTCTGTCAGACATCAAGTCCTGGATGAGACCTAACTTTCTTCAGTTGAACGTCAACAAAACCTGATTGGCTCCCGTCAGCGCCTCCACACTACAGGCACTGACAGCATCACCATCCATAGTTGCACAGTCCACCTTGCTTAGCCAGTCCGGAACCTTGGCGTCTTGTTTGACGCTCAACTATCCTTTCTGCCCCACATCTGTGCCATGACCCACTCTGCCTTCCCCCACCTATTGCGCGGCTCCGCCATTGTCTCACACCACAGGCTGCCGAATCCCTCATACACGCACTCATAACATCCAGGCTTGACTATGCAAAGTCCCTGCTTGTTGGGCTCCCCAACTCCTTCCTCCATAAGCTGAAGATCATCCAGAACTCTGCAGCCCGTATCATCTCCCACAACAGGCTCCGTGACCCTTTCAGCCCCATCCTCGTCCGACTCTACTGGCTTCCCATCACACAGAGGATACAGTTCAAGGATACAGTTCCTCTGTGACCTCCTAACCCCCTACGAACCTGCCTGCTCCCTCCACTCAATGAGCTCCGGCCTGCTTCACGCCTCCCGCCCAACCCACCATTGGCAGATGGGCCTTTAGCCACTCTGCCCCCACCCTCTGGAATACCATCCCACAGTCTCTACGCCTCACCCCCTCTCTTACCTCCTTCAAGACCCATCTCAAGACCCTCCTCTTCGACCGTGTCTTTGATCACTCTCTTTCCTCCCCTGCCCTCCACCTTCCCCGATCCCAAGTCCAAAACACTGACTGCCCAGCGCCTTGGGATGTCCTCCTGACATGAAAGGCGCTATACAAATGTAATTTTGTTGCTGTTGTGCCCGATCTTTCTGTGGGAAGGTTTTCACCAATTCATTACAAAACACGCAGTCATCACACTTTACAGTATATTCTGTGAATTGTTTTGAGATATCCTCCCGACGTGAAAAGAGATATAGCAATGGCAAGGATTATTTTTTAACTACGATGTGCTCGTATGATGAAATATGTAGTTGAATGTGATAATGCACATAAGCTATCCGATGACACTTGCTCTTCACTGAAAAGCAATGGAATTCACCCTGTTTATTTCACACCCATCACTCAGAGACAGGTGGTCGCCGCCTATGGAATATGGTCTTTTTTCACAGCAGTTTTCAAGGTACTATAACATATGTATAATACAACAACTGCTGTAATGCAGAACAAATCTGTTTAGTAGCCATGATCTTATACCCTCCTTGTATAAGGCTGACCAAGTACAGTAATGATTTGAGAATGAGTTCAGTATAAGTTGAGAATTAGCAACGTGCACCATTATACAGTGTATATAATTTTACTTCAGTATTCTCAATGCTTGTTAAGAATAGACTGGCAATAATCAATCTGTCCTTTACTGTATGATTAACCCCACAAATTATATTACAACTACTATAAAGTAGAGGAATTGTAATGGTTCTCTCTGAATGGACAGCCAAGTAATAAAGTAGTGCCAGCATTCATTCCTCAGACTTTGTTGTCACAAGTCGGAATCCTTGTGAATACCAGCAATCCAGTCCATGAATGAATGAATGAATGTAAACATACAATGTCTCGCCACAATCGCTGTTGAAGCTGGGGTCATAACAGCATTTCAAAGGGAACTGGGTAAAAACTTGAGGGAAAACTAATGTTATAGAGTAAAGGGAATGAGTAGTGGAATGTGAGTACATTGAGGGTACGAGTACCAGAACAGACATAACGGGGGTGATATGGCCTTCTTCACTGCAGTAAAAATTCTATGATTCTGTGCATAGACCATACAGGTTCCAGTGAATAGAATTCATCACGTTTCTTCCATCAAGCTCGGTGGATGTCAGAATTCTGATTCACAATTCACACTTGATACAGATAATAATAATAATCCTTGCATTTAACATAGTGCTGAAAAGAAGACGTCTCAGGTGAATTGACTGCATATTATGTGGACGAAACGCGACAGCCAATTGCGCGCAGCAGTGTCCCACAAAGTCGTGGATTGAAATGACCAATTCATTATTGTTTTTTTTGAGGGATTATTATCAGGCGTGTGGAGTAAGGAAACTTGCCCAAGGTTTCACCCTGCTCTGCTAGGAATCGAACCCAGGTCTCTCGCTTGCAAAGCGAGTGCTCTAACCACTGAGCTACAGGACTCTCAGATGTCAATGATGACAACACATTTGGCTGCACTCTTACTTCTGGTCAGAAGGTGGTAGCCGGTAGTCCCATGTTGTGAGGGGGCCAAAGATGGAGCTCTGGTGTAATGCCACAGGTGACCAGGCAGGGGTAGGAGGGAAAACCATTTGCAGAGACGAAGTGAAGGCAGTTTATTAAGTAGGACTCGAACCAGGCAAGTAAAGTGAATGAGCGAGAAGAAGTGGTGGTGGAGAAGGAGGAGGATAGCATGATCGACTGTATTGAACATGGTGGAGAGGTTCAGGAGGACGAGGAGGCAGAAGGAGCCTTGTTCACAGAGAGAGAATGAACGTCATTAGTGATTTGACAAGCGCTTTCTCTGTACTGTGGATGGGGGGGGAAATCAGACTGGAAGAGCTTGAAGAGGAGGGAGAGAGAAAAAATAAATATTTTCGAGCACGCTGAGTAGATTTAGGTAAAAGGTAAAATAGAAGACGGCTGAGTGAACAAACCAATGTGAGTGTTATGCGCAGAGATTCAGAGGCTTCTCTGGAACTCCATCCCGCAGTGCCACCGCCTCACCCCCTCGCTTGTCTCCTTCAAGACCCATCTCAAGACCCTCCTCTTTGACCATGCTTCCCCCTCCTGTGCTCACCCTCTTCAATCCAGACCCCCAGCTTGGGTCCGAAACACTGACTGACGTGTGAATGAATCACCAAAACAGGTGGTGAAACAAGGACTAGAAAGTGTTTCAAAAGGAACAAAACAAAGTCTTGTGAATTAGATATGTTTTAAGGTTATTAAATGAAGAGATAGATGTGTTGAGGGAACCTTGATAGGTTGGAAGCTGGATTGATTACTTAGATGGACGAGTTGTCTACTGCAGGCTTAAACTGTTACAATAAGCTTGAAAAAGTACTCGCCCAGTAAACTGTAATCGAAATGATGTCTCACACTGTTGAAGGTACTTCATGACATAAAGTGTCTCGCTTTCAGGGAACACCCACGTACATCAAGTCAAGCCATAAGAGCCCTGAGGCCTTGTTGCTGAATTCTCAGAGCTCAGTACATGGAATTTCCTGAAAGAGATGTATTTTATATCTCTAGCTGCTTTCATTTACTCAGCTGTTTTCAACAAAGTACACTTTCCAGTCCCCATGTTATTATCTTATCTTTCCCCAGATAACAACGTGGCTAGAAAGAACAGCTGGGCTTGACCTGAACTGGAGGGGAACAAAAGTTTTTTTCTCCTGTCTATAAGCCTGGCAACCATTTCAAAGTGCTTCACCAAGCTTTCTGTAAAGTGTAGTGACTGTGTATTTGTTCGAGAACAAGAGTAACAACACCTACAGAAATACACAGGAATTGTCTGAAGCAGGAGACAGCATGCAGTAAGCAATGAATGACAGTCGCTGGCTAAGTTCAGACAGGCGAAGGAACTTGCCTACAAAACAACAGCAAACTGAGAACGATGTGCAGATACTGGAAAATGCTCATGACTCTCCAGCCTCCTGCATTCAGGAAACAACAGCTGCGCTCTCAGAGTTGTCGCCGTACTTAATTAACAAATAAACATCTGTTTTGCTTGTCCCAAGTCATTCTTTACTCTAATTCTGTTGGGTTTTGAACAGCAGGGCATTAATTTGTCCCAAATCCAGCCTTTTAATTTGTTACTGCTCCCATTCTTCTCAGAGTCTGGTAACAGTGAGCTTTCCAGGAGGCCATCAGTCAAGGAGTGCCTGTATCTATATCTGAATGTGTTCTCAGTTCCACATCATTAATTACCTCACCCCAGAAACTGTTCAGACTGGGAGCCAATCAAGACCTGCTTGACTCCTGGCTGCTGGAATATTATCAGTTAGTTGTTAAGCAAAATGTCACCAAGAATAAACTGACACTAAAATGCAATGTTCGCCACAAAATATACAGTTGATTCACTTTACAGTATAACCCGTGAAGCGCTTTGAGAAGTCTCAGTGGCATGATAAGGCACTATATCAAATGCAAGGATTGTTATTATAACTTTTAATAATAAGAATAACTTGCACTTACTGTATAGCCCTGAAACAGACTTCGCTATAGTGTGAATTCGCTTATAAGGCGGTTGCACTGTGGACCCCATTTCAGTCCACTTGTGGTGCACAGCTGATCAACTTGCTTCCTGTGTGTTGACCTGCTGACCTGGAATTTGGCCATTTTTGTTAGCAAAGGAAATAAAAAATGTCCACCTTCTGGGTCATTGGGGTCCCTTTGATGTCACTTCCTGCACTGCTGCGTGCACGGAAAATAGGAAGTTATGACTTGAAAGTTGGCCATTTCTCTTTCCTTGCATGGCCGACTTCCAGGTTAGCAGGTCGTCACCAACATCACTTCCAACTTTGCATGAGCCGCAAATGGAAGGTGATATTTCGTCACCTCCTGCCTTGATTATTCCAATGCCCACCTCGCCGGTCTCCCCAGTTCCACTATCTACAAAATCCAACGAATTCAAAACTCTATCACCTGTATACCTGTACTAAACTCCATACCCCCAATAACATCAGTCCTTGTAGGCTCCACTGGCTCCGTATCACAGAACGGATCAATTTCAACATCCTATCACTCGTCTACAAATCTCTTCACGCCCTGGCGCCTCCTTACCTTTTCAACATGCTTACTCCCCATTCTATCACCAGTCACCTCCCTCTATATCTCTGGCTTGCTCCATCCTTCCCCATCTTCAGGTTGTACCTGAAGGTCTATCTCTTTGACCATGCTTATGGTGACTTCCCCCTGACTCTATAAATGCAAGTTTTTGATGTTGCCAGACAACTTGTGCTTCAAGTTGTCGAGAAATGAAACCTACGGACTTAAAGCAAAAAATCAGTAGTTATTTTGAGCTTTGAATTCAAATAAATCTGTGGATCAAATTTCAGTGAATAGCTGTTGACGTTGAGAAAGCTGAAAATTAATCTCTGTATCACATTAGAGGTACCACATGGTACATCAAAGAGTAATATAATATAACAGGGTCCGACCATATTTGTAAAACTGACAAAAGTAGCTTCCTAGTGGGGCACGATGATTGAGTGTGTGCTCATTCACGCCCACACTCATAACCTCAGCAGGCAAACCGCTTCTCCTTGTAATTCTACCAGTCCATGCATCAGCCGGTGACACTTTCTATTTGGCAGAGAGTCATCTTTGAGAATCCTAGTTAAAAATCAAACAGTTGCAAAGATTAGCCAGAAAATATGATCATTTCCTTCCGCACTGCTTGTTTTGGCCAATTCGCTCAAATTATTGGTTCTTAAAGTGCAGCGTGTTGATGTGACTGTGGATTTTGGGCTGGAGCTATTACTGAGCCCGAGAGTGTGACGAAACTGAATTATCACCAGCAAAGATGCATCACTCCCAAAGCCAGTGATGACTCACTGTTTGTACTCATTTACATTCATCTCCCTAACAGCCAGCCAGCCGCAGGAACTCATTTACATCAATGTCGTCATCACAGCTCGCCGCTTCATGAAATGCCTCCACAACTACTGAAGAATAGAACAAAATAAAAGGCTTTTAATCATAAGTCCTTTGACCAGGAGCGGTGCCTATAGTGATGTGTCCTCTCATGATCTAAGTTCCAGCGGAGCCCATTCATAGGTCTTCATTGGAATCAACTAGACTGCAGCATAGCCCGTAGCCAGCCAGTCAGGCCACATTTCGTGGAGTCCTGTAGCTCAGTGGTTAGAGCACGCACTTTGCAAGTGGGAGACCTGAGTTCAATTCCAGGCAGGGTGAAACCTTGGGCAAGTTTCCTTACTCCACACGCCTAATAATAATCCATCCAAAAACCCAAACCAATAATAAATTGATCATTTTCAATCTACGACTGTTTGTGGGACATTGCTGTGCGCAGTTGGCTGCCGCGTTCGCCCACAAATATACAGTCAATTCACTTCACAGTGTGTTCTGTGAAGCGCTTTGGGACGTCCTCCTGACGTGAAAAGCGCTATATCAAATGCAAGGATTATTATTATTATTATTTCACTTCACACAGTCCTGATCAGCTACAACTAAAAGGGGGAAACAATGTACTCAGATGTAGGTCATATGCAGAGTAGACGACGACAACAATTTGCATTTATATAACATCCTTCACGAGGCTAGCATCTTAGAGTGTTTAACAATGGCGGAGTTTGATCAAAACTTTAAAGTACAGGGTTTAGTGTAATAAACTAAAACCACAGCATTGGAAACATAACTAGAATAGACCCTGATGAGGCCAAACCCACTTGCTCCATTAAATGATACAGAAAAAGAAAAAACTCCAGTCTCTGATTTCTAACACCTCATTTTTTNCCATACAAGACCACATGGATGCTTATGTAAAATATTTCAGCACAGAAACAGGCCATTCAACTCAACTAGAACGTGCCACGGTTTATACTCCACATGAGTTTCCACAATTCCTCATCCCCTCTCCCATATCCCCCATGTAAACAATAGAAAACGTGAAACCAGACAAACTGCTGCCACCAATGATTTTATTTCCAGTCTAACCAATGTGAGGGTTCCAGAAGACACTCTTTTTCACCAAAAAAGAAACAAAGTGTCTTATTGATCACCTTAAAAGATGATCAATGAGATGTAATGTCTGTGTATCTGTGTGTCCGTTAAGAACTCAATAACCGATTGATGTAGAGACATGATTTATACCTAATCAGAAAGGTCTTGATTTGGGAGCGTGTCTTGGGCATATTTTTTGGGGGGAATCTCCTGTCATTGATGAGCTATGACCTAAACAAGCTCATCACACATTCATGGCAGTTTTGCTTAAGGTGTACACCCAGTGTTTATGGCGTGTTAAATGGTTTGTGAGAGGTATCACTGAAATCTACATTCCATATTGGATCCTTTGGTTGCAATGGGTACAGGTAGTGGGTTCATATGGAGTTGGGGGAACAATAGGGTATGTCTTCTGGAATCCCATTTAATATGTTATACTCCCATTCACTATCCAGTGATGTCTGCTGGATCAAGTGATGTGTAAAAGCAGAACAAATCATTCCGGACTATCAGGGACTATCCAAAGTAAAAACAAATGTCTCAGATTCCTCAAATGACAGAATTGCTAAATCATTATCTAATTTCCGTTTCAAGATGCTGGCACAAGTTTCCTTCACTGCCTCTCTGGGCAGTCCATTCCTCATCTTCACCTCTCTCTGTGTAAACTAATTAAATAGAAACTGTCTATTCACCCTTTTGAAATTGAGTTTGTGCCCCTTGAAGTAGTATTTGTGATCATGTTAAACATATCAGCAGGGTTCATCTTATCTATACCCTTTTCGTCGAAAACACTTCAATATGATCTCTGTGAATGTTCTCCTTATTAATATTCCCGCCCGGGTGTATCACAACTCAGATGCCTAATTCAGTTATCAGTTCAGCCGCCATTCACTGTAGGTAGCCTCTCCAATAGAAAGATATCTGTACGGTATCATTGCAGCCAAAATAGTACAAAACCTTAGGTATTGCCATGGAGTGTACAGAGGCTCTGATACCCCTATTCTGTAGGCGAATATGGTGATTATTTTTATTGTTTTTATAATAAGAAAACAATAATAATAATAATAATCCTTGCATTTGATATAGCGCTTTTCATGTCGGGAGGACGTCCCAAAGCGCTTCACAGAACACACTGTAAAGTGAATTGACTGTATATTTGTGGGCGAACGCGGCAGCCAATTGCGCACAGCAATGTCCCACAAACAGTCGTAGATTGAAAATAACCAAATTATTATTGTTTGGTTTTGGAGGGATTATTGCTAGGCATGTGGAGTAAGGAAACTTGCCCAAGGTTTCGCCCTGACCTGCCTGGAATTGAACTCAGGTCTCTTGCTTGCAAAGCGAGTGCTCTAACCACTGAGCTACAGTCCTGACCTAAGACCTGAGTTCATGCAAGGATTATTATTATAGGACTCCACAATGTCCTTTGAAGAAGACAATTATTGTTAAAAGGACAGAAGGCACCATTTTTCATGTTAACTTCCTGATACCGTTGACATTTTGGAGAGCACTCTCTGAATTTCTCTCTCCTTTTTCCCGTATAAAACCACAAATAGACAAGTTGTTGGTTTGCACAACAGAAAAGGTGAAAGCAGATGCAGATACCTGTCACAGCAAAACCTTGGTGTGGGTCCCAGCAGCTATTCTTTCTTACTTCGAAGGGACTGAAATACAGTAGTGATAACCAGTTCAATGAGAATTGCCTGAAAGATTTTGCAAGCTCTAAAAAAAATCAGGAAGACAGGTTCAGGAGCAATGTTAAACCACCTCAGGCTAATCTCCCTGTAGATAACACAATCAGCATTTTTTTGTATGTTGTATAATAATAGAATAATAATCCTTGCATTTTGATATGGCGTCTTATCAAGTCTTCTAGATGACTGCAAGCGCTTCACAGAACATACTGTAAAGTGAATTGACTGTATATTTTGTGGGCGAAACATGGCAGCCAATTGCACACAGCAGTGTCCTACAAACAGTTGCGTGACCAAATTATTACTGTTTTTTTTTCTTGAGTGATTATTATCAGGCATGTGGAGTAAGGAAACTTGCCTAAGGTTTTGCTCTGCCGGGAATCAAACCCAGGTCTTTCGCTTGCGAGGCGAGTGCTCTAACCACTGAGCTACAGGACTCCTAATGTATGTCAAAGTCAGTTGTCCAGCATTAAATATTTAGGGGTCAAAGTAACCTTCATGTTAAGAAAATAAAGCGAGATTGCAAGCCTTGTTTCAGAACAACAACAACAAACAACAATTTGCATTTATATAGCGCTTTTTACATTGGGGGGATGGCCCAAGGTGCTGGATAGTCAAGGGTTTGGACCCGAGCTGGGGGCTGGAATCAAATGGGGGTGGAGAGCAAGGATGTGAGGTTGGAAGGATGACTGAAGGCACAGTCAAAGAGGAGGTCTTGAGGTGGGAAAGTCATTTCGCTAAAGGAAAGCTCACATTCAATTAAGGAAGTTGTAACAATGCTTAAAAGCAGAAATATTTAGCAAATAGATGCCTGGATTTCAGATAGAGTCCACGGACAATGTAATAGTGCTGAAAACAATTCCTTTACATTCTGCTACCTAAAAATAAACAAGGTATTTTTGCTTCAGACAATCAAATAAATGTTTGTTCTTAATTATTAATATTATTGTAATTTGTAGCAGTCTCAACGAATGTGAAGGTGTGAGCTTATTGTCTAGACTGATACTCCAGTGTAGGATTGGGAGTATGCTGCATTGTCAGAGGTACAATTTGGGGTGAAAATAAATCAACATTTAATCTAGGAATTAATTAGTGATCATCAGAATCTCAGTGCCACTTCACAGAGTATTGGCTTAACTCAACGTGGTATTCCACAAATCGACTAGTTCAAAATAGGATGTGGTCCTTTTTGGGTGAATTTTATAGAGTGGTCGGTAATGTTTCTGACACTGACATGGTCAGGATGATCGAAGAATCACTCGCTTGTGTTGGTGAATCTATCAAAAGGTTCTAAAAGGAGTTAAATTATCCAAAGCTTTAGGTCACTGAACATTAATACTCTTAATTAAGTCTGATTTGCAATATTTCAAAACAGCTAACTTGCAACCCCCAGAGAGTCAGGTTAAGTTTACTCTGGACACAAAGAACTGGGAACCTGAACAGGGTGAGAAGAGGGAACGGAGGGGAAAGGTAATCAAAGGCAGAGACAAAGAGATAGGTTTCAGAAGGATTTGGAAAAAGGGAAAAGTGCCCTTTAAATAAAAGGGAAGTTGAAAAAGGGAAAATTGTTAAATCATTGGATTTTGACAAAAAAACACAATGAGGATAACAAGAGATTACACTTGTATAGCGCCTTTCACATCGGGAGGACCCCAAGGCGCTGGACAGAGTACAGCATTTCAGACCAGAGCTGGGGTCAGGAAGGGAAGGGAGGCGAGGGAAAGGGGGGTGTCCGATAGCATAGTCGAAAAGGAGGGTCTTGAGGTGGGATTTGAAGGAGGCTAAGGAGGGGGTGAGGTGGAGTGACTGGTGGATGGAATTCCAGAGGTTGGGGGTAGACTGACTGAAGGCTCTCCCGCCAATGGTGAGGCGGATGGGTCGAGGGACATCGAGCAGGCCAGAGTCGGCTGAGCGGTGGGAATGGGTGGGTTGATAGGGGGTCGCAGAGGTAGGGTGGGGCGAGGCCATGGAGGGCTTTGTATATGAGGACCAGGATCTTGAACTGGATCCTCTGAAGGATAGGGAGCCAGTGGAGTCGGGTGCGAATGGGGGAGATAGGGTCACGGAGATTGGTGTGGGAGAGGACACGGGCTGCAGAGTTCTGGATTATCTGCAGCCTGTGGAGGGAGGAGTTGGGAAGGCCGACAAGCAGGGCGTTTGCATAGTCGAGCCTGGAGGTGATGAAGGCATGAACAAGAGTTCCATTTAGTGTTTTGTAAATTTTCTTTAGTGATGTCAGCCTTTAATGGGTTTTCAGCTCCATGTCAAGACTTTGAACTCACATAATCTAGAGACTCACATTCCAACTGATTGTTGGGAGGTGTTGCCATGTTGGAGATGCCGTCCTTTGGATAAGACAACAAACAGGCGTCTGCCTGTTCAGGTGGATATTAAAGATTCCATGACACTATTCAAAAAGAGAAGGGAGTCTCTCCTGGGGTCCTGGAGAACAATTTCCCAAGGAAGAAATTTATCAGAAAAAAAGTTTAATTCTTTTTACTGTATAATAATCATTCACTTATTTCAATTACACACTGCTTTACTTAAAACATTAGAGCTTGGGGGTAAAGCCCACAATTCTGTTGCACTAAACATACTACAGACACCATATTACATTAGTGCATTGTTCCTTAGGGACAGCACAACAACAGCCAATGTAGTCCATCCATCAGGTCACTGTCTCTGTTTGTATTTATGCCCATAGCTTCCCCCCACATTCTGAATCATTTAAAAAAACCTTGTGCTGAAGGAGTTAATGGATCCAGTATTAATTGCTTTCAGCCAGGAGTCTGTTCCACATCTCACCACTTGTTCTTCAAAATCCACTTAATGAAGAAATGATCGCTTGCTCTCACCCTCAGTCCCTCAACTCCATCACTCATTACCACAGCCCTGGTTCAGAGCAATGTTTATAAACAAATTTTCTGTACAAAACAGCAGCACGCTAGTCCAACACAAGATTGTGTTTGAGATTAAATTATTACAAATCAGCATTTAAAACCTAAAGGGCTTTGAGGCCCCCACTTAAAGTAGATTGCTCAAGGTTTATTTTGAATTGTTTAACGTGTTTGGAAATGACAGTACAGAATTGTGAGTTATAAGCACATCCTGGAGTGAGACTGGCTGGGGGTACCTCAAGGATTCTACCTGGTATTCCATTCCAGGGAAGTGAACTAATTTATTAACAGCACCATTCATTTGGTCACTCAGGGTTTTGTACGATAACAAAAAATGATGTTGAATGTATAAATTATGCTTGATAACTAAAGAATGTGAAGATTGATTAGACAGCTGACATCCCACCATATCCTGTCTGATGTGCTTCTGGCTAAACTGCACCTGCTTTCACTTGCTGTTGCTATCACAGCTTGTACTGCATTAGAAACAGCAGTCTGCAGCACAGCTGCTGTCAAACAACAGGGCACAACAGTCATTCAGATCCCTGTGAGAATCATCTATGTCAGCTTGACCACAGCTTCAGCCAGTGAATCCAACGTTATTTGGGTCTTTGGTAAAAAAAACACACTGGATGTTCACAAACCCTTTGAATGAGAAGAGATTCCTTATCTTCAGCAGAACAAACATCCAAACTATGTGCTCTTTGCTGCTTCGAATTTCACTCACTGATATGCCAGATACTGACTGAGACATGAGCAGGGTGCAATTTTTGACAATGTTTAGACATTGTCCAATCTACGACTGTTTGTGGGGCATTGCTGTGCGCAATTGGCTGCCGCGTTCGCCCACAAATATACAGTCAATTCACTTTACAGTGTGTTCTGTGAAGCGCTTTGGGACGTCCTCCCGACGTGAAAAGCGCTATATCAAATGCAAGGATTATTATTATTATTATTATAATGTGATAATTATCACCCACTAGTTACACTGGTTGTAAATCGCATGTTGCATTTTTGTTTTACCCTACAGCATGTCACATATCAAACAGCCCATTGAATTTATATTGGTTATTCTAATTTTTTGTACAACATTAGCTCATTGATTTTGCATCCTTTGTCGCTGGATATATACAGTACTAAGGATTTACATTGAGGAAGCCAATTCGATAACAGCTTTTAAGAGAGAAGTAAATAATTATTTGGAGAGGACAAGTTTTCAAGGCTATGGGGAGAGAGCGGGGGAGTGGGATTGAATTGGATAGCTCTTTTCAATGGCCTCCTTCTGTTCTGTATAATTCTATGATTTTGTTTGCCATTTTGATGGCTTCAGCTATCTGGGCTACAACCTTTAATGATCTGTGGACCTGCACACTAAGTTCCCTCTGCTACTCTACTATATTCAAATTGTTACGGTGTATTTTTTTCCCTATTCTTACTTCTAAAATGTTTACTTCCTGCAGTGAGCTACATCTGCCACCTATCTGCCAATCCTAGAGCTTAACTATGTCCTCCAGCTGCTTTTTTGCAATTTTGATTAAAATTTGCTATCCAGCCGAACCAATACAACACCAACAACAGGATTCCATTTATTGAGCGCCTTTCACGTCGGGAAGACGTCCCAAGGCGCTGTACAGTTGGGTCAGGACCCGAGCAGGGGGAAATGGTCAGGGTGAGGGGAGGGAAGGGAGGGAGCGAGGAGTGGGTAGAGAGTCGAGAGGGGAGCTGAAGGCACGGTCAAAGAGAAAGGTCTTGAGACCGGCCTTGAAGGAGGAAAGGGAGGAGGCGGCGAAGGCACTGGGGATGGAGTTCCAGAGCCTAGGGGCTGAGAGGCTGAAGGCCCGGCCACCGATAGTAGGGCGGTTGGGGCGGGGGATGTGGAGCAGACCGGAGCCAGAGGAACGGAGGGTATGGGCGGGTAGGTAGGGGGATAGTAGGTCGGAGAGGTAGGAGGGAGCAAGGCCGTGAATGGCCTTGTAGGTGAGGGTGAGGATCTTGAATTCAAGTATAGTTACATAAGCAAATTTCAATATTATACTTGAATTCCTAAATCCAAATCAACCTGAATTCCTGAACCCAGATCACTTTAATTCTTTTAATTATATACATTACTTTCAAACACAACATTCGATTTCTGGATAAATCTTAAATTAGATGACAATGTGTGCTGGAAATAAACTTTGCCTTTGTCATTCATACTCCTTTGAAGTCCGTGAACAGCAATACGATCCTGTCTGAATGAAACATAGGGAGCTCCGAGTGGTATTGGGGAAACCAAAGGTATTGCTTGATTTATACATGTGGTCTCAGAAAATGAGGGGTGGTGAGAAGCAATTCTTAAAAATAACAAAAACTGCCTCCTCTGGACTGAGGGATCATTTATCAATTCTTATGGCTCCAGCTCAGGTGCAAAGAAGCAATTTTCCATTCGGGTGATGTGCAAAGCCTCTACTTAAACCACATAACAAGATGGTGTACCACCCTGTTCATCACTTTACCAGGGAAGAAAACACAGCGAATCCTTAGCACAATTATCCATTTTCCTCCAATTCCTCAAGAAAAGGAAATGTGAGAAACATTTTGAGAAACATGAGAAAGTTTCTGAATTGTCTAAAAGAAATTTCTTCATGAAAAAGGTGACTGGTAATTTTTTGGGTAAAAGAGACGAGTTTGGGGCAAGAGACGATAAAAACCTCAACATTATCACAATGGCGACACACGATGAAAGTGAATGAGATTTAGTGCAGTAAATCAGGAAGTCAAAACTATTGTTAAACATTCAACAACAACTTGCACTTATATATAGTTCCCCTCACGCAGGGTAGCAACCCATAGCACATCCATTCAGTCCAATGGAAAAGGAAGTAGTGATCAGAGATATGCAAGTCCAATAATAATCAATAAGATATTGCTGGTTCATACAGCAGGAAGCCTCATAATGGCAGTGAATGTCAGCAGAATTGTACTGTATAATTGTAATAAACAAATATTTGTCAAACACTTTGAGCAGGTAGTTGGTGCCCCTTTAACATAAAAAAAATAAAAATAGCCTTTTCTGTACAGTATTGTATTGCATCTCTTAAATCCTGTGAGGTGCTCTCATTTGTTTCATATTAGATTTGCAATACTCCACTAGACTGATGTGACGCACAAATGACTGACCCACCCCATCTCGACTTTAAACACTCCCAATATCCCTTGGGATGAGTCCAATAGGAACACTACCGGTAGCCAGAGCAACACAGGAAGGCAGCTGATCCAGACATAAATCCTCTCGCACCTGTGCCTCATATGGTACACCTTACATGTTTATGCATTTGTCATTTGTGTGCAATTCCCTAAGAGCAAAACCTGGGCCCTAGATGTTAGATATTCCAGAGGGGATCTAGTGCAATGTCTTTGAGCTGATGAAACCGGTTAAGAGTAAGCCTTATCTTTCCAGTTCAGCAGGATGCATTTGCAGACGGCTCTCAGAAGCATGTAAATTAGATATTGAAATGTAGAGCACTGGGGACTGCAGACGGGAGGCTCAGCCAGTAAGTTTGAAGCTGCTCCATCAGAAAATGAGAGCTGAATGTGGTTGGGTCATGAAACAAGGTGAAACTAGGCATCCTGGACTTAATTTATAATCGTGAAATCAGAATAGAAGTTTTTTTTTAAATTAATTCCAGATCAAACGAAAATCAGTGAAAAACTGTTATATTTCTCTGGGAGAGAGAAGAGGTAGACGAGTTTCCATAGACTCTGTCCATTTAACAACAAATCTTCTCTTAGTTACCTCGTTGTTAGTCTACTGGTCAAATGTCTTCTTCTATAGCCTAGGCCGAACTGCTATCCCTCAACCAAAACAACTTGTACTTAAATAGAGCTTTTCACATCCTGTAGCTCAGTGGTTAGAGCACTCGCTTTGCAAGCGAGAGACCTGAGTTCAATTCCAGGCAGGGCGAAACCTTGGGCAAGTTTCCTTACTCCACACGCCTAATAATAATCCCTCCAAAAAAACAAAACAATAATAAATTGGTCATTTTCAATCCATGACTGTTTGTGGGACATTGCTGTGCGCAATTGGCTACCGCGTTCGCCCACAAATATACAGTCAATTCACTTTACAGTGTGTTCTGTGAAGCGCTTTGGGACGTCCTCCCGACGTGAAAAGCGCTATATCAAATGCAAGGATTATTATTATTATTATTATTATCTCTCAGAACATTTTACATGGACAATATGGAGCACTCAGCAAGAAAGTGAGGAAGAAGAATTTAAGTGTATTCAGCAAAGGACAGGCAAATATATAGGTTAAGAAGGCAGAGAGGGAAAGCTGAAGACAGATACATTTTGTGAGAGAGCTCCAGAGAGTTGCGTCACAGTGGAGGAGGAGGAAGGAAGGGAGAGAGGAGGAGGTAAGGGGAATTAGTGGAAGAGAGAAGGGAGAGATGGGGAGGGGATGAGAGGGGAGGAGATAGAGTGGATTCAGACAAGGATAGAGGTGATAGGCTCACAGAACCTAGGTGATGTGCCCTGGCCAACAACCCTGTGATCAAAATGATCATTCACTTCATGACTGTCAGTAAGACATTGCTGTGCGCAAATTGGCTGTTGTGTTCGTGTAAAACATACAGTTTACAGTATATCCTGTGAAATGCAAAAACATTTTCCCAACATGAAAGGCACTGTATCAAATGCAACCAGGGTGACGATGTGCATCTGGTCAACATCTTCAAACCTTGTATCTCTTTGCTTGTCGTTCAGCACTACACTCTTTATCAAGTGGATCAGCGACATTATTTTGCATGTAAGGCATTATAAATGATGTACATTGTTTCTGCTTCTGATGAGGCAATGCCTTCACTGTATCATGGAAAATTCTGTAAACGACAGATAGCCCATGTTCTTTCTCTTCACTTATTGTGTTACAAACAAAGAAGGAATAAAGATTGAGGAAAATTGAACTCTGTGCACCCCTAAAAAGGTAAGCATAGCAGTCTATATACATTGTTGCCTAAATTTCCATTCAAATGCATGGTTTCAACTTGGTTGTCAACTTGAGACTTTGTTGCCTGCGGGCAATCTCCTGCTGCTGGTCATGATTACCATGTGGAGTCCTGTAGCTCAGTGGTTAGAGCACTCGCTTTGCAAGCATGTTTCCTTACTCCACACGCCTAATAATAATCCCTCCAAAACAAAAAACAATAATAAAATTGGTCATTTTCAATCTACGACTGTTTGTGGGACATTGCTCTGCGCAATTGGCTGCCGCGTTCGCCCACAAATATACAGTCACTTCACTTTACAGTATGTTCCGTGAAGCGCTTTGGGACGTCTAGAAGACGTGAAAAGTGCTATATCAAATGCAAGGATTATTATTATTATTACCCTGAATATTAAATTGAAAGTAAGGAAGAAAGTTTTGAAAAAGAAATGTACTATTCTCGATAAAACTGCACAGATAGGTTGCTTAACGGTATCCATCTGCAAACCGACAGAGCTTTGTGAGCACGAGACAATCAAACTTAACTTCAAACAGATATATCCATTGAAATCTTCGAGCCAAAGGACTTCTGTGTCAGGATGAGAGAAAGCAATCTATTCATGAAGCTTTTGCAGATCGATAAACTTGCCCCTTTTTAGCAACTGATTTAGCAAATCAGCTGCAAAAACAATTTGTGAAGACAGCAGTTACTCTGCATTTAGAAGTGGGATATTGTAGAAACAGTGGCTGAGATTTGTGGAGTGAAAATATTCTTCATTGAAAATGGAGGCATAATGGCAAGCAAAATACTGTATGCAAATATTAACCAGTCGTAGGAAAGAGTAGAGGTGTGAATGCTGCATTAACTATTCAGTGTCAGGTATTGTGAAGCTAGTGTGTGAATACAGTCAGACACCATCAGAACTTGAGGGTTGGGTCCACAAATACAAACTCCCATGTGTACTATGTGCAGGAAGCACCACTGATGTCACTTTCTGCACCCTACAGCTACACAGTCACTGCACTTTAGAGTGAATCCTATGAAGCATTTTAAGACGTTCAACAATGCGATAAGGTACTCTATCAAATTTACTGAGAACAGGGATTCTGCTCATTCAGCTACGGATAATGCTGCAAGCCAAATCTCTAATAGATAGGGTGGTTCTAACTGGACAAGTAGCAAGAAGCTTACCAGACAGTGCTTTAAATGATAAGCTTTGCATTTTTAACTACTTAAAATATAGCAGTACCCCAAACACACACACTGTGGAGTATGACATGCCTCGGTGAACAATGGTTGAGTTTCTCCAGGATGTTTGCTTTCCTATTTTGTGGACAAGAGAGTGTTTTTGTAACACATTCCCTCAGGAAATCAAGTGGGTGGCATGCACACAACAGGGGGTGATGATGATATTGATCCTTGCTTTTGATATCATGCCTATAATGCCAAAATGTGTTGTCAAAAAGAATTACTATTAAATGTAGTGACTGTTTTCTTTTTTCAAATCATGTCATGGGATCTTTATAATAATAATAATAATCCTTGCATTTGATATAGTGCTTTTCACGCCGGGAGGACGTCCCAAAGCGCTTCACAGAACACACTGTAAAGTGAATTGACTGTATATTTGTGGGCGAACGCGGCAGCCAATTGCGCACACCAATGTCCCACAAACAGTCGTAGATTAAAAATGACCAATTTAATTATTGTTTTTGGTTTTGGAGGGATTATTATTTTTAACATCAACCTCCACAGGCAGGTGGGTCCTTTAGTTTAAGGTCTCTGAAAAACAGGTAGATTGCATGTAGTCTGTGGAAAGCTTGTTCTGTATAGGCTAAATGAGTTTTGCTTGTTCCTTACCTTACTTGTACTTGTGAATGTACAGAAATTGTGCATCTACTACCATTAATCCCCCCGGGTTGTTGTCAGCCTCCGTCACTGTGAAGGGCCCTATATAAATGCAAGTTGTTGTTGTTATGTCATGCTGGGTAGACAACCATCACCACAAGACAAAAGGAAAATGTCCTTTATGGTTATTATATTTCAACCACAAAATATACAATATATTTTGCGAAGTACTTTAAGATGTCTCGCAAGGCACTATATCAAATAAGGCACTATATCACATGCAAGGATTATTATTTATTAAAAATGGTCCTGATGATGGTGTAGTCGAGAGATCTCAGGGGGTCGGTGCAGAGAGATGTCTGGAGTGGAGGCAGTAGTAATGCTGTTTGTATAAACTTTTCTTGTTTGTGTTGTTTGATCTGTCAGTATGTGTGCGTGTGGGGGGGAGGGGGGATGTGGGGGTGGGGAGCAGGAGCTCTACATCTGGCCTCTTGAGGTGAATTCTACTATTTGCCTACAAATTCAGTCACATCACAGTCAGGAAAATCCTGTGAAGCTGTTTTGAGACATTTCAAAGGTTTGATAAGGATTATTACTTTTATTATTATCCTTCCCCTCCCCAGTGTGTTGTTTTTGTTCCCTTAACTTGGTCGTTGGTTTTGGAAATGTACCACTTACCACTTGAGACTCAAGACCAATTTAAGTCAAATCAACCCAAATGTTCATTTCCACCACACTGTATTACTGGCAGATTGTGTCATAAATGTAACACGATACAAGATGCAGATTGCAAAACAAAAGGCTTGTAACGCAAGAGGCTTGTAAGCAAAAGGTGCTCATTAACAGAGTTCATTATAATGGATTTACCTCTTCAAGCAAAATGAAAAAAAAAGCCTTCAGAAACGTGCACCTATCTGTTTCCCATAATACTTTAATACCTTTATGTCAATGAATTACAGTGCATCTTTCCTTACTTCCATCAGCAAACCCAGCATTGACAATAGAAGAAAAGAATCATTACTCATTTCTTCAATTTCTAACATATATCCATTATTGCACTTACAGCACAGGGGAAATACAGTAACAGAATTCCACAACCTTTTACAATTCTGCCCATCATCTTGGCCTGGTTTGCTATTCCCACCATTTTCAGCACTGCCAGGCTGGATTACACATCCAGGTTGGATTAAACCAATTTTCTGCTTGCCAGACTACCTGCCTCTTCTACTCACAAGTTGCAGACTATCCAGAAATCTGCATATCCTTTCCTGCACTAGGCTTAGCGAAGCTATCTTGCCCCATCCTACCTTTGCTTTCTCCTTAAATTCTACAAACCCAGGTGTTGGCATTGGGGCTTTTAGAGTATCTTCCCCCACTCTTTGAAACTCCATCCTGGAGTCCCTTCAGCTCACCTCTTCCCTGGCCTCCTTCAAGATCTACCTCAAAACCTTCTTCTTTGACCACACTTTCTCCCCTTATCCCTCTCTCTCCCCACCCCTTTGGCTCCCAACCTCAGCTCAGGAGTGTCCAGGGCCTTGGGACAACCTCCCGACCTGAAAGGCTCCATATAAATGTAAATTTGTATTATATTGTACTGCCAATTGATAATCATTAGACCATTTTCTTGATGTTGGTAAATAAACATTGAGAAAGTAGATAATTGAGGGTGAAGAGAAGGATTAAAGCTACAGGGTTAAAAGGTTAAAGGTAGCTTGTGCATGAATTTGTAGTAAATTATATAATCTTCGCTTTTAACATTGGGAAGCCTCAAAGTGCTATATAGGGTTTAATGTAAAGTTTGGTGACTAGTCTGTAGGTGAACTCTACAACCAATCAGTGCACAACAATCCTAGAATCCTAGAATTATACAGCACAGAAGGAGGCCATTCAGCCCATCGTGTCTGTGCCGGCTCTTTGAAAAGAGCTATCGAATTCAATCCCACTCCTACACTTTCTCCCCATAGCCCTGCAAACTTATCCTCCCCAAATAATTATCTACTTCTCTCTTAAAAGTTATCATCAAATCAGCTTCCACCACCCTTTCAGGCAATGCATTCCAGATCCAAACAACTCACTGTGTAAAAAAAATTCTCCTCACCTTCCCCTCTGTTTCTCCCCCAAATAATGTCCCCCAAACATCTGGATGACTCATTTTATTTAGGGGATTGTTGGCCAAAGAACTGAAAGAAATTTCATTCTCTTTTTGAATATTGCCCAAAAGATCTTTAATGTCTACCTGTACAGGCAACAGCAGCTCAGTTTAACATCTCATCTGAAGGACAGCACCTCCAACAATGCAGCATACCCCCAGCACTGCATTGGAGTGTCAGCCTAGATACATCTAGCCTGCGGCCATTCAAGTTTCCCTGCACTATGCTTAAGAAAAGTAATATCTTCCCTAAAGCAATTTCTAATCATATCTATAGCTACAAATTACATTCTTAATGATTTTGTTCATGATGTCATCCTATGAACCTTATTTGCATGGCTAAATCTGGAGAATTAGTGGCATTAGTGGAGTAATTTTCTCCAACCATTGTGCAAAAATGCTTTTAGTTGGTTTAGGAGCAAGGATGTCATTTATATCCTCTGTAAGGTGCTTTTCCCCTTCTCTTATGTACCATGTACCCTATATCTCAAGTCTGGATGTTGAACAATTAGCTCAGTATTTGAGCACTCAAGGTCTTAGGAATATCAAAGCAGAGTGATAGAAAGGACCATAAAAGGATTGGGATCTCTTCTGGTGGAAGTGCACTGGCAGATATATGTTGGAAATAAAGGAGAGTGATGGCTCTTTTCATATATTGCTCGCTCTTTTCAACTGCAATCTTTGAATCCATTTATGATGGGAACATGTGGCAATGAATGCACCAAAGTTGGCTATTAACTGTACTGTAAAGAGATGGTAATTTGCATTTAAGCAGCTGAAAAGAGGAATCAATGCTGAATAAAACAGGGCCAACGTTACAGTCAGATTATCCCATGCTGGGGGCTGTAAACTTGTTAGGCATGTGCTATTGATTTCACCTAGAAAACTGACACATGCAAATTTGCATCCAATGTCTTTCCTATTTAAAACTTTGTAAATTTGTTTGTTAAGCAATTTGTTTGTGTGAAAATTAAACTCAAGAACACAGTAAACTAAAGAACACCTAGAGTGCCCCATATTTTTTTATTAACAAACTGAGTTTGTTGAATGAAAACTGAACATGCACTGGAGGAAGGGATTTTATTCCAACACACATCACTTTCAATTTTTGCTTTATGGTTCAGTTCAGAAAACTCTTAAGATGTATCCTGGCTCAGTTGATGGCTCTTTCACATCTAAGTCAGAATGTTTGTGGGTTCTAGCCCAACGGTAGGACTTTGAACTCAAAATCTAGCTATGGGGAAATCTGCATTCTTGGAGATGCCTTCCTTCTGATGAGACGTTAAACTGAACTCCCGTCTGCCTGTTCAACTAGATGTTAAAGATCCAATTACACTACTCATAAAGATAAGGCAGTTTCTCCTGGTGTACTGGCTAACAATCCTCAAAATCAAATCGGTCATTTGCTTCATGGTTGTTTGTGGGACATTGTTGACAATAAACCCTGTGAAGTGCTTTGAGATGTTTTAATGAGATCAAATTCAATGATTATTATTATTAAACACTGCCTAAAATGTTTTGATTTATTACCTTCAAGATCAGGAAACCAAGAAAGCTGCATTTTTATGCTGCATTAATACCTCATGATCAAGTCCAAAACAAATGGAATATCTAAATCAAGACAGACTAATGCAAACTTCTACAAAGAGTCTTGCCCACTCCAGACCATTGCTGGAAACATGGCATCTTTAAGAAACTATGATAATAATAATTGTTACATTTTGTTAGAGTGCCTTTCACATCAGTAAGACATCGCAAAGTGCTTCACAGGGATATATTAGGAAGCAAACTGATGATGAACAGTAGGATCATTATCTTATTTAGTTCATGTGTGCATTCACATCCTTGTATTAACAGTCGCACAGCAAAATAAGTTTGTGCCCTTTCTCAGCTATTCTTTCAGGTCAGTGAATGTTGGCTTTCGTGACTCTTATTTTTGTGGTCTGATCCATCCAGCTTCTGTCATAGTCCAGAGGAAGTTTTAAAATATCAGTTTCTGAGATGATCCAAAAGATAAATGATCTAATCTGGTTGATGATAACTGAACATAACATGGACAGTTAGCTAAAGGGTTTCCTTCTCCTTGAGAGACACTATTTCTGTTCTAAGGATTTCTGTGACAGTTGATTCTAGTACTTATCTTTCTGTGGTATTACTTGGAATGTGATTTTCCACCCCTTTTCCTATCTCACAGGGCACAATCAGCTCCACTCCTATCTCTCCTTCCAATTTCTAGCCGCTCAACAGGCCAACTGAACTGTATCACCTTTTCTACTACCTCTCATTATGTAGCACACTTGTCCAACTTGTAACAAATCTCCCTATGGATAACTGGATTCTTGTAGCCGATGCCATGCAGAGAGAAAGATCTGCAAGAGTCCTTGGTCATTAGTAATAGATGGAGACAAACAGTGCACATAAGCAAATCACTGCTAGGTTACAGACCAGTAACTGCAATACAAACTCCATAGTGACTTGATTGCATTATACTATTCTTGAATTAAACAAACTATGCTTATTAATGCAAGGGGTCAAGAAACATCAAACTAGGTTTTACATTCAAAACGGGTTACATTGTTTAGACTCCTGGCAGTATAAAAAAGCCAGCAATGTATATTCTACCATGAGTTCAACACACACAAAAAAAGTGTTAATATTTATGTATTTATATATATTTTGTGATGGACTATTATTCCTCATAGTGGGAAAAAATGGCAAAGAGGGTCAAGGGAAGCATTAATAAGGCTCGTATAATGCTGTGCTATAGCTTCTGAGGTGCATCAGCCAGATTGTAGAATAAAATATTTGGAATTGATGTTGTTTAGAATGGGTAAGCACCAATTTGTTTCTGATATCGTGGGCTAACACTAGTTTGGTGTAGTGCAAAAGTGACAAATATTTTCTGTAGTGTAGGTGTGAAATTTAAACATGTGACAATTATTAACGCATTCAGCGAGAAAAAGATCATGTCAAATGTATTATGAAATATCTCAAATTTTAATTATTCTAGTCACGAAGCACTGGAGAAAAGAGAAAGAGAAAACAGGCCAAAAACTGCTCCTTTTCATTCTATTTCAGATTACTTTAAATAATTTAATACTATTTACCCCGTTGATATTGCTTCATAATTGTGAAGACCTGTATCAGGCTACACTTTAAGCTTCTCAATTTTGGTGAAAAAAGCTCCAAATTCCCAAGTATTTCTTCAAAAATAAAAACTCTTATTCCTAATAACATCTTAGTGAATCTTTGTGGCATCTTTTTCTCATTGTTTTTAAAGCCTTCCTATGATGGGGCACCCAGACCTGTACCCAACACTATAGGTACACAAAATTTTCCAACTCCATCTGCGGTCTAAGTTCTTGGACCTTTTATATCATTCATGATGAAGCAGAAGGTCTGAGCGATGTTGGTCTTTTGAACTGCATTAAATCAATAAAGCCTTGTTTTTTATCCTCATATTTATGGTATGTGTATTCCATGCGCATCTCGTCTAGAAGACGTGAAAAGTGCTACATCAAATGCAAGGATTATTATTATATTATATATTTACTCATTACATGTACTGCCCGTAGGCTGACACTAGTTATTGAGGTGGCGGGGGTGGGGGCAACCCAATGATTGAGGTGCTCTAGTGGAGATAATTTATCTTATTTCTAGAAGGTTCTGGTGTCCAGATCTTTGACAATCTCGGCTTTATCAGTGCTATACACTCTGCTTGCAGATTAACGAAGCTCGATGGCATACATGTATGTGCTTTAACACACAGAGTTGATTTGTACCACTATCATTGCTGTACTATTTTTGCAAAGCTGAGACTAGAACCTAGACTTCTTGTTTTCGAGCAGCCTTTAAAAACATTTAAATAATGCAATTGCCTCTTACTATTAAAACCTCATGCCAAACTGAGAACTTGTTAAAACCCTGAGAAATACATTTATCTGGAGAAATACATACTATACTCAGGCATCATTACAAGCCAAGTGTAGAATTTCCAAGTACTATTCCTGTTATGTGAGATTCCTGATCCAAGCAGAACATTTCTTGAAAAATTAATGTCTCACTGATAACTCACTCATGTATTCATTATCATTCAACTATGGGTCTATAGATGCATCTGTGGAAGTAATGGTACATGCACACTATAATGTTGCTACAGAAATACTACTGAATGGCATAATGAACTCCATTGGCTATGAAAATAATAAAGGAATCTTTCTTGGTAGGTTATTATATTATACCCTTGTAGTTAATCAACAACAACAAATTACATTTGTTGAGCGCCTTTCACTTTGGGAGGACATCTCAAGGCACTGGAACACGTTCAACTCTACTCTTCCCTCCTCTCCCCCCAACTTCATACCACTGTTTTTTTTGACAACAACAACTTGCATTTATATAGCACCCTTCACACTGGGTAGTGTTCCGGAGTGTTTTTCTTCTTTCTACTGTGTGTTGAATTTGTAGAATTGTGCTCAGTTTATGCTTTGTAAAATATATTCCAGGAAATTTTGGCTTATAAAATAATAATAGACATCATTCAAGATTCAGTATAAAGAAACGTAGCAAAGTTATGCAAAACCAGTTAATGTCATGCTGTCACCCTACCACGCATTTGCAACATGAAGGAGAATAAATAAATAATCCTTGCATTTGATATCGTGCTTTTCACGTCTTCTCGACATCTCAAAGTGCTTCACAGAATATGCTGTAAAGTGAATTGACCGTATATTTGTGGGCGAAACACAGCAGCCAATTGCGCACAGCAGTGTCCCACAAACAGTTGTGGATTGAAAATGACCAATTTATTATTGTTTTTGTTTTGAGGGATTATCATTAGGCGTGTGGAGTAAGGAAACTTGCCCAAGGTTTCGCCCTGCCTGGAATTGAACCCAAGTGTCTCGCTTGCAAAGCGAGTGCTCTAACCACTGAGCTACAGGACTCCAGTGGATATTTCAGTCGTGAATTTTAAAGCAATGCGCCAAGGTTCAATTGTTAACGACATCTATCAGAGGACTAACTTTGTAAGCAAACAAATTAAATTCAACATTTCTAAGTAATGCAGTTTGCTTTTAATTCAGTGCAAAAACTGCAATTATGATCTTGTTAACATTGGGTTCCGAACAGCAAATGCAACAGCGGTTATACCAAGAATGTGGTATTGGGTACAAAAATTAATCAAAGTTTATGGAAGTAAAAAAATGTCCTGTCAACCGGGGTCATAAAAAGCAATTTATAGTACAGTCTGTACGCCAAGGACAGAAGGAGTATGTTCTGCAGCGCAATTCCCAGGATCCATTAAATGTAGAACTTGTAAATGAAGTTGGGCTGCATGATGTAAGGTTAAATTAAAGTGCAGATTGGTTATAGGGCTGTGTAATGGCACCAGCTGCTCTGGCCCACATACTTCTGGATCTCGAGTGGAATTTTCCCTGGAAACTGCACACCTTTTCTTTCTGCTGTATTTTCTAGTGTTTTTCAACAGATGCAAAGGAACAAGAAAATAAAAACAGATGTGTTGTGACATTTTGTTTAAGAAGTTTTTAAAAAAACATAGGGTGAAGAATTGCTGATTACTAAATGTAGCAACTTTACATAGATTTACATAGAGAGCACGAATACCAACTTATCTAGTTTGTGCTACTATTTATACTCCACATGCGCCTCCACCTATCCGAATGCCAGAGTTTAGGTTTCTGGGCCCTTTTGACTATTACATTTAAATTTCCTCTCTACCATGCCATACACAGAATGTACTTTCCAATCAAGTATAAACCTCCATCAGGTATATAAAATAGAAATAGAACTCCATTTTTGGCTATAATTCCATCTTGTTTTTCAAAAATTCTAAGCATATATATTAACTATTATTTCTCATTGGTACCATTTGTAGATTTCACTGTGATATAATTTGCAGTGCAAATGATAATTCAATAACTTTATCTATTGAAAGACTCAGGCTGGCTTGGACAATCTACTTCCCCCAGAGAATATTTACCCATAACTCCAAAGATTTTAACCTTGAAGGGAAAGGCCTGCTGGTGATGAACCAGTTAGTCTAAGTATCATTTCAGTAGTACTCTTTGCGTTCTGGAATACATTCAGAGCAATGAACATATTAAAAGTATGGAACAACAAAAGGGCATTCGGCCTATCAATCCCACAGTCAACCTACCCTGATATGAACTTCACATCATTCTTGCATCTATTTAAGCAATACTCTGCACCCAGAACTGAAGAGGAAACCAGAGTGACGACATAGGCAAAGGAGGCTGCTGACATTCTTTCATATTTTGGTTGAGTGCCATAGTCATCTGTGAATTGTGGAATCTGTCCCACAGTCTATATAGAGTTTACTCCACAGCACAAGGAGCTTAGCTTGTTACAAAATCACATTTTCTTGACATTCAATATACATGTGGCATAAAATAGATGTCTCTAAAATCTGATCAATTTTGAGAAGATTGATAGTGAAAGATTATTCCCACAGTTTAGAATTCAATGACAAGGAAAGGTTTAACCTCATCATTGGAAAGGTTAAGGGGGAAGGTTAGAAGAAATCTTCTCCTGCAGCAATTCATCAAAATTTGGAATACTTTTCCACAAGTGGTTATTATCAGTCTGGCTCAGCTGGTTGCACTCTTGCCTCTGAGTCAGAAGGTTGTGAGTCCATGTCAGGACTTTGAACTCACAGTCGAACATGCTACTCCATTTCAATGCTGGGGATGCACTGCATTATTGGAAGTCCCATCCTTCAAGTGAGATATTAAACCAAAGTCTTATCTGCCTGTTCAGGTGGATGTTAAAGATCACATGCCATTACTTGGGAAGAGCATTCCTCCTGGTGTCCTGGCCAATAATCCCCCAAATAAAATAGGCCACTCACTTCATGGCTAGGTGAAGGACCCCGTTGAATGCAAATTAGCTTTTGGTTTGCCTATAAAAACACTTTGTATTTTTACAGGTCAGTACACTTTGCAGCGAATCCTATGAAGCACTTTGAGCCATGATCCATCTCCTGCTGTGAAAGGCATTATATCAAATGCAAGTTTTTTTGGATTCACTTGAAACCACAGCAATAACTAAAAGGAACTGGCTAGTTCGAAGGGGGAAGAATATGAAAGGGTGTGAGCAAGGAATTGGGGTGAGATTAGTTAGCCCTAAAGAATGAGCAAGCAGCATGCTAGGCTCAATGAGATGTCTGATTTTCTCCTTGGTTGCAGATTTGATAAAACAGAGCAACATGACCTTGGATTACATCCTGTTTGTGATCAAAGTAACTTTAAGGAAAGAACAATTCTAAAGAGGTTTGGGAATATTTTATACCTTTCTGTAAATGAATATTGACAACAAATACTCCAATTCTACATTTTGATTGCTCTTGCCCTATTGACATGAATTTTATTTTTTTAATTGAAAGATTAAACTGATCAAGGATGAGTGATTTTTTCCAAAGGTTCTTCTGTTTAGCAAAGGTGTTAATTAAATCTGTTTATCCCTTGTAATGTTCTAATAGATTTACTTTTGTTTCATCGATCTATAGGGATTACTACTTGCTGGTGATTCCTCCAATCAAACTGGGGTTAAAGTCTGGTTTATTCCAGTGTTTAGTTGTTTTGTCAGAGTGTTATACCAGTTTATTATAGAAGTGGTTTGAGTGGTGCTTGTTGGGACAGTGGATGCCACCATATTTACACTGGGAATGCATTGGCTGTAATACAGTGACAACTGCATGTGTATGTTTCCAAATTGTAAACCAAATGTTTATTTGTGGCCTGGACCTACCCTGGTGTCTGGGGCTGGACTGTACGTGCCAGAAATGCCTAAACTGTTTGTTGGTCTGGACATGTGGGCTGAGAGTGCAGCCTGTTCACACCTGAATGAAACGCATTAGCTGGCAAAGCTGCACGCTGTTGATGGGGCCACTTACATTTCAATCTCCAATTATTGCTGCCTCCAGAGGCAGAATGAAAACCTGCTTCAGGATATGGAAGTGAGTGCCTCTGGAGACAAAGGTGCAACTTTGTTTATATTACGACGTTGCAAATGAAGGCAGAGCTACTGTCAGTAGCAATGCTACAATAACATATCAAACACAATCTATAGTACGTAGTGTATTAAGTATTTTCCCAGCATTAAAAACTAGCAACTAAAAGCAAAGATATAAATAGCAAAACATCTGATCACTACAGTAGGTCCTCACAATAACACTTCATATCATACATCACAATCTCTAATACAACACACATTGTTTATGGTTCACTTAGTGGCACATCAACTACATTCAAGACCTTGTCAGCAACCTGCTTTGCAGAAGAAACACATATCACTGTCAAAACAACTGGAAATGTAATACTACGAGAGAAAGATTGTAACAACAACAACAAAATTAGAAAATCTTGTCGTCTTACCAAGTGGTTGACCTGCAACTATTCTGGCGTTTTCCCCTGCTACTGCTGTACGTGCGTTCCTTTCATTCATGTATTGTACAAATGCGTATCCCTTGTGCACGGAGCAGCCAACTATCTTTCCATATTTGGCAAAAATAGCTTCTATGTCACCTTTTTTCACAATGGTTGTGTTGAGGTTGCCAATGAAGACTCGGGAGTTGATGGACCTGGGATCGTTCTTGTTAGTAACGTTGCTGGTCTGTGTTTTGCCAGTCATTGTAGACTATCTGTACCTAAACAAAGTGGGAGAAAAAAGCATTCAACGTGTAAACGTTTCAGTAGCAGGTCAGAGATGACTTTAAACTAGAGTCCAAGAGATCTAGATCTCTTTGTGAACAAAGTTGTTTTGGCCCTAGGTCTCAGTCTCCACTGCTGCATGTGACTACTCTTGTGCATCTCCATTCTTTACAAAGCACAAGCTACTATTCTAGTCAGGGAATCGGTGTTAACAATTCTTCCCACAGGTGGGGAGAAATGGGACTTTAAATGATATCCTATTGTAGCTTGCATTTTCTTAATAAGAAAGATCAGCATGTTTCTGTTTAGCCAGTAGATTTGTTTTCAGCACCCACGCATTGTTCCAGCCTTAGGGCTTTGAAGTTCAGTGAAACTTTCCATTGAAACTGTAAGATGATTTATTTTTGTCCCCCAAAATATGCCAGAAATGCTCTACTCAAAAGAAACAGCATAATTTCAAAGAATAATTGGATCTGAGTAATTCAGAAAGTATTGAAATATTCAAGCTATGATACACAGCATAATAAAGCATAGATTTTCTCTGCATTTGTTATTTTTTGCATATTTAAATCTGGATGCTTTGTCTTTGTCTCAAGTTTTGTTCAATCCTGCATTAATGCTATAAGATGATAACTTTCACATTTTGAGATATTCACACAAAATCTCTGGTATTGCTTATTTTTGGTGTTCAGAAAATAATCAAGGTTTATTGGCAGGATATGGAGGGGCAAACCCCTGGGTCCAGGAATCTTCCCACTCAGCTTCCCACTTGCCAATCTGCACCTACTACTCTCCGGAATTAGCTAGGCAGCCAGCGTCCAGCTGGGGAGAGAATGCACATTCCATTTCAAATTCCATTCCAGGAATATTTCCACATGTAGGTGCCATACATATGTGGAATTCTCAGACTGGTTTGGATACTTTTAAGCACAGTGATGGGTTTAAGTATATGTCAGATACCTGGTTGACGAAAAGAAATTGTGAGTGGATACGTACCATTCTCTTGTTATAATAATATTTCACTGGCCCACAAATACATTCATTATGATTCTCTATTATCACAACCTTTACTATTTAAACTCTATTTAAATATCTAGCTTGATGCTCATATTTAATGCTTTACTCTTGGACTGAGACATCAAATATGATTGTAACTATTATTATGTTTGTAATAGAAAAACTTTAAAAAGTTAATTTAAAGAGACATTTTCATAGTCACCTTAATAAGATGGAGGTGATTCTTTAGTAGGACAGTAAATTTAGAACCATTGAAATTTACAGCACAAAGGAAGCCATTTAGCCTATTGTGCTGGCTCTCTGAAATAGCTATCTATTCACTCTTTCTCCTGCATTTTCTCATACCCTTTTATAGTTTATATTTATGGAGTTTGGGTCAGTGGGAACAACTTAATCTTCTCTGGCCTGTAAATTTACCAGCTTTAAAAGAATCTTCCCTTGTATGCTTCAAGATCCATTGGCTTTCTTTAAAATTTGGAGATGCTGCTGTAAAATTTAAAGTACTTGGGTGATTCTAGTCAAATAAAAGGCAACTTTTATGAAAATTATTATGAAAATCTCAAATAAAATATATTGTATTACCACCTCCAGATTTGAACAATAGACAGTG
Source organism: Callorhinchus milii (assembly GCF_018977255.1). NCBI lineage: Eukaryota > Metazoa > Chordata > Chondrichthyes > Chimaeriformes > Callorhinchidae > Callorhinchus > Callorhinchus milii. Next base: position 91,567,190 of record NW_024704743.1, read on the forward strand.
TAAGAAATCAATTGCCTTGGCATCTGCTTAGTGTAGCTCTTTCAAAAATCTGGTCAAGGCCTCAAGGTTTCAAAATACCGAAGAATTATTTATTTCTATCTACATATAGTATTCAAGAAGCATTCAATACTTTAAGTTTTTCCACTTTCGAGAACTCAACACATCAGATATTTAACTGATGTTGATGCCTAGCTCAGTTGGTAGCATTCTCGCCTCTGATTGAGAAGGTTGTAGGTTCAAATACTTTGAACCAACGTAGTCTTTGCAGTGCAACTCACATTTCAGTGCTGGGATGTGCTGTATGGTTTGTAGTGCCTTTGGATTTGATGTTCTGGATCAGACTCAGCCTGCCTGTTCAGGTGGATGTTAAACATCTCATAATACAATTGGAAAAAGAGAAGGGAGATGCCAACAATCCCTCCAGATAAATCTTGTCATTCACTTCATGGTGGCTGTGGGCTGCTGAGTTTTCGCACAAAGTGCACAGTAACTACACTTTACAGTAAATCCTGTAAAGCAGCTTGAGATGTCCTCCAGAAATGAAAAGTACTACATCAAACGCAACGATTATTATCAATCTTACCAAACCACAGACAATTGTCTGACCAATGATTTAACCTTTCCTGAATAATGGTAAATAATCCCAGGTGAGGAACCGTTTTAAGCTTTTGCTGTTAACCTGTATCTGTCTCCCCGTCCTCCCCGATCTCTCTGCTGCCTTTGACACTGTGGACCACTCTATCCGCCTCCACCTTAACCTTCAAGCTTCTGTCCTTGAGTGGTTCAGATCCTAACTCTCACACTGGCTCCACTTGACTCCACAAATGGCTTCTCATCCAGCCCCCGCATCATCTCATACGATGTTCCTCAGGGCTCTGTCCTCGGGCCTCTCCTCTTCAACCTGTACATGCTCCCTCTTGGTGACTTCATCCGCAGACATGGGGTCAACTTCCACATGTACGTGGATGACACTCAACTCTATCTCTCTGCCTCCACCCTCGACCCCAGGACCACTGATGTCCTGACAGACTGCCTGTTGGACATCAAGTTTTGAATGAAAGCTAACTTTCTACATTTGAATGTCAGCAAGACCAAGGCCCTCCTGATTGGCTCACACCAGCCCCTCTTCACCTCAGGCACTGGCAGCATCAGGATCTATGGATGCACACTCCACCTCACCAAGCCAGTCGGGAACCCAGGCATCCTATTCGACCCTCAACTGTCCTTTCTCTCCCGCATCCATGCCATGACCCGCTCTACCTTCCCCCACTTCCGCAACATTTCCGGACTCCCCCAGTGCCTCAGGCCGTCGAACCTCTCATACATGCCTTCATTACAACCAGGCTCGACTATGCCAACTCCCTGCTTGCCGGCCTTCCCAACTTTCCCTCCACAAGCTGCAGATCATCCAGAAATCTGCAGCTTGTGTCCTCTCCCACACCAGGCTCTGTGACCCCATCATACCCACCTTCGCCTGGCTCCCCATCCCTCAGAGGATCGAGTTAAAAATTCTCGTGCTCACCTTCAAGGCCCTCCATGGCTTTGCCCCCTCTACCTCTCCAACCTGCTGGCCCCTTATTGACCTGTCCACTCCCTCCTCTCAGCAGGTTCTGACCTGTTCCACGTCCCCCACCCGGCCTGCCCCACCATCAGTGGTAGGCCTTCTGCCTCTCTGCCTCCACCCTCTGGAACTCCATCCCACATTCTCTTCACTTCACTCCCTTCTTTGCCTCCTTCAAGGCATGCCTCAAGACCCTCCTCTTTGACCGTGCCATCGGACTTCCTCCTACCCCCACCCTCCCCGCCCGCCACCCTCCCTAATCCCACCACTAACCCCCACTCCCCCACTGGCTCGTGTCCTAATCCCTGACTGTTCAGTGCCTCGGAGTATCCTCCTGACTTGAAAGGCACTTCACAGATGTAATTCTGTATTGAATATTATGTTATGTGAATACAAATGTCAAGAGGTAGGAATTGAATAAACAAAATGAAAAATCACCATCTTCTGCTATTTGTGTAATCTTAGTCTTGCTAGAAGACTGTGCGCTTAGCTAATTAAACCTAATGTTACCTCTTAGCTGTTTGAGGTACTTCACCTGATAGATATCCTTTGGTGTCTTGGGCAATCTGATGGCAGGATTTCATAAGTCTAGGGCAGGATTTCATAAGCCTAGGGCAAGATTTGCCCTGTGACATTTTTAAGTAGTCCACAGTAGATAATTTGTTTCCTCTAGGATTTCTACAAAAATAGAATAGCACCAAAGAATGGCGCACATGTTACAATAATAATAATCCTTACATTTGTTATTGCACCTATAAAAGCAAAGTGCTTCACAAAGTTTTGTACAGTATTGTAGTAATAATAATCCTTGCATTTGATATAGTGCTTTTCACGTCTTCTGGATGTCTCAAAGCACTTCGCAGAATATACTGTAAAGTGAATTGACTGTATATTTGTGGATGAAACATTGTGACTGTATATTTTGAAGGTATTTTGAAAGTAACCAATTTTGTGCACAGCAATGTACCAAAAACAACCAAGAAGTGAAATGACAAATTTTATTATAATAATAATCATGATCCTTACATTTGTTATACAACTTGAATATAGTACCCTTCATGTGGGATAGTGTCTCAAAGTGCTTAATACAGTGCCTTTCACATTGGGAGGACATCTAAAACCACTTCACAGAATATGCTGTTGTCTGGGGAAATTGTTGGCCAGGACACCAAAAGAAACTCCATTCTCTTTTCAAATACTGTCATGGGATCTTTAATATTCACATCCACTGGGCAGGTGGGACTTTGGTTTAATGTCTCATCTAGAAGATGACACCTTCAACACTGCAGGACACCCCCACTGGATTGGAACATTTGCCTATATGAACAAAATGCATATTGAAGTAACATTGAAGTGTATTGGGTTCAGTGTTATTTTTTCTGAACTAATCTTCTAATGACATTGGAGTCTGACTGGGTTATAGATTAGTGGCAGATGAAGAAAACCTGCATGTATGGCCAGCTCTGGCACTTGACTGCAAATTGACTGAAATCACATCTCGATCAATATTGTGCACATTTGCACAATTTTAAACCACGGTTTAAAAATAATAATCAAATATGCCTTTGCTGCAAAGAACTCAAAGTGAATATTTGTCTGATTTTTAAAAAAAAAAATGTAATGAAATCAACTAGATATAAATGATTGTTCATTTTAAATGTCTCCTCTGGAAGTGTGAGTGTGGAGTTTGTAGGCATGTTTGACTTCAGCTGTGATATCCTTCCAGCTGATCTCTCAGTCAAGGCTCACACATGTTTAAGAGTCCAGGATACCAGAGCTAATTTCCATGTTGAAAGAAAAAAAGAGTTGAAAGGAAAAGAAAAAAGGTGAGAAAAAAATACAGATACAGAAATCAGAAAGAAAAAGAAACACATGGGGTAAAGTGAAAAAAGTAATATTGGAAGCAAAATTGAAGTGTGAAACACAGAAAGAAATGGAAAAAGTAACATGAATGAAAGAGGGCAAAGTACAAGCAAGAATAACAAAACCGTAAAGAATAACCTGGGATAGAAAATTGAAAGGTACAAAGTAAAAGAAAAGAACATGACTGGCAATAAAGCTGCTTTCACGCCAGAGGTCAACAGCCATACGTTTGGCTCGTTCCATTCCAGCTTTCTTGAACTTTCTCTTGAGTGCTACAGGATCAATATGGTTTGTCCTCACTCCTATTACATTCCCCAGCAGAGTGGACAACAGTTGATGGAGCTGAGAGAAACTGCTTGCAGGCACTCTCTAGTCAAGCTAAACAGGATCCATGACAAAACAAAATTGCTTTGGCTCAATTTCCTTTGTGAAACAATGTATATGCAGCAAAGTTTACATTATAAGCACTCCAACCTTCAACACAGTCAAGAGAGAGGAAACCAAAATGTTTCTCTTGGAGCAATAATTTGACACATTTACAGGAACCACAATCCCGTTTTTAATGTGTCACAGGGGTAGCTGAACTTATTAAAACACAGAAACAGGCTTTGATGTTCTCTTTAGGATCCACTTCAATTGAAAATATTCATCCAAAGCTCTGTTTGTAACTGTGTGCACACCAAATGGTTCTCCTGAGACTGAAAAGTATAGCCGATCCATTACTCAACCTTGATTTTAATAACCTTGGCAGCAACAGCTTTAAACTTTGCTGCCAGACCACTTTCCTCTATCCTTCGTAAAGCACTTCAACTATGTTCATATTGTACAACAATCTTTCAGCTCTTTTCAAAAGTCAAAGTGTGCACAATAACAGAATCAAATCAATGATTCCACTGGAGCCCTCACACATGTCTGGTGACAGTTTTTTTTAAAAAAACACTAATTTAAACTAAGTCACGGGGTATGATATTAATAATAGTATTAATCCTTGCAATTGATATAGCGCCTTATCACATCTTTGAGATATCTCAAAGTGCTACACAGAATATACTGTAAAGTGAATTGCATGTATATTTTGTGGGCAAAACCAGCAGCCAATTGCGCAGAGCAGTGTCCCATAACCAGTTGTGGATTAAAGTGACCAGTTTAGTATTATTTTTTTTGGAGGAATTATTATCCCCAGCAAAGCGATCTGCCAATTGACTAACAACTGGGTTCCTACTTGTTGCTAGGTAAACAGAGGCATGTGGAGTAAGGAAACTTGCCCAACATTTTGCCCTCCCAGGAATTGCACCCGGGTCTCTCGCTTGCGAGGCGTGTGCTCTAACAACTGAGCTACAGGACTCTACAGGACATTGGTTATTACATAGAATTAGATAGAATGTTACAGCGAAGAAACATACCATTCAGCAAAACTAGTCCATGGGTTTCCCCCTTTAGGAACAGGACTATATTCAGCTGGTGAGATTGTTCCATCATTTTATTAGAACATGTCTGATCTTTCAATCCAATTTCCTTGTCATAAGAATTTGCTGGGTGAAAGAAGACCAAGGTCTGTGAAGTTCGCTTTCCACCATCCTGGCAGTTGTTTGACCTGTCATGTCCCAAACTATATACTGTATCCCGATATATTATTTTTCTAGCAGAAATCTATCTAATTTGTTCTTGAAATAGACATAATTTTCTGCTTCCACTGTCTCCCTAAGGAGCCTGTTCCATAAGTTTACTATTCGCTCACTGAAGTTTCCAAAGATTTGTCCTGAATTTACCTCCCCTTCCATCGCAGGCCATGTCCTCTGGTTCTAGTATTCAGTACAAGATAAAGCAGCTTACCGTGGTCTGTGTTATCTATTCCTTTCAGAATCTTAAAAGTGTAATCATATCGCCTCTCAACCTTCTCCAGAGTGAACGTGCCCAGTTTAACTAATGGCTCCTCATAGTACAGTCCCTCAATCATTTTGGTTGCCATTCCTCTGTATTCTCTCAATTGCTGCAATATTCTTTTTGATATTGCAGTGACCAGAACTGCACACAGTATTTGAAGATCAGTTGCTCTAGTGATTTATAAAGTGGCAGGATTACCCCACTATTTTGGCTCAATGTTGCACTTTTAATACAGCCCAGCATCTGGCTTTAGTCACTGCTACCGAGCACTGTTGCGATAGCTTCAATTTATAATCAATCAGGATTCCCAGGTCCTTTTCATTTTCCAAACAGATTATTTTCTTACCATTTAAATAATAGTCCTTGCCTGGAATTTTTTGTTTCTGTGTGAAGCACTTTGCATTTTTCTGTATTAAATTTTATCTGCCATCGATCTGTCTAATTTTCAAGAATGTTCAACTTCTCTTGTAATTTATCTGGTTCATCTTTGCAGTCTACCACCTTCATTAGCTTTGTGTCATCTGTGAATTTAGCCACTGTGCTTGTGATTCCTAGCTCCAGGTTGTTTATGAAGATGTTAAATACAAAAGGTCCCGAAACAGACCCCCGTGGAACTCCACTGGTAACATTCTCCCAACCTGATCGCATTCCCTGTACCACCAGTCAGCCAATTATGTATCCATTGCAAGATACTTTGCAAGATTCCCGCTTTCTTTACTTTCAGTACCAGCTTTTCATGAGGAACTGTATCAAAGGCCTTACTAAAATCCAGATATACAACATCCACTGCCTTACCCTTATCAAGCTCCATTGTCACAGAGTCAAAGAAAGCCAGCAAATTAGTTTGGCAGGATATTCCCTTCGTAAACCGATATTGGCTATCTTTTATCATTTAATTACTGTCCAGATGATCCATGATCTTATTTTTAATGTCCCGGGCAAGCACCCTCCCTTCCCTCAATCAAGATCTGGCAATATATAAATGTAAATTGTATTGTATGTCCAGTCCATGTTCAGGTTATTATATCGAGTCAATGCCCAGTCTATGTAGAAATCTGAAAGTAGAAACTAAAATTCTAAAGTAAAATGAAGATAATTATAGTTCATTATAATAGTTGAACAGAACTGAATTATTTTATTTCAGGTCAGTGGAGCATTTTTTCTGAGCTGCTTTAAGTGATTCATCATCATTTTAATGCAACATAGATTCATTATCATTGAATCTATTCATAGATGTGCCTATGCTATTAAATTACAGACAGGATAGCAATGTCTAATCCACTAAAGTCTCTCTAAAATATCTCTTTTCCCGGATTATGATGAGATCAGATTATCATTCTCATCTGTTCACAATGGCAGTTTAATGGAAAGAATTATTGGGGGACTTGAACAGTGCAGGGCTAAATTGGCATCTTACAATAAATTGTCTCTCTCAAAATAAACTCAAAATGGTACTTTTCAATAGGAGCAATGAGATAACCGGAGAAAGAAAATGGGAAGAAAATAAATCCTCTCAAGATGCAATTCCTGCAGTGAGCTTTCTTTCAAATGAAAGAAGAATGAAGCTATCCATCATGGGTATGGGGCATACGACTAGTGAAGGAGGATCAGAGGACCAAATCTCCCTCCAGTAATAACTAGACTGCAAATCAAGGAAAGGACTGAGAAACTCTTTCCAACTCAGAAAAAAACAAGTCCAAATAAATGAACCACTAGATATAAGTTCAAATGAAAGTTGAAGAAAGACATATCGTGGTAGAAATTCAACTCAGGTCGAGATTTACTTCAGAATTTGGCAAATGTTTAAATACAGTCGTAATTTTGAAATTGTTTTTTCTGCAAGTTTATTTACACATTGGATTAAGAGTTAAGATGGAATTATGATTTTCCTTCCAATTGATACAATGCCTTATCACATCGTCAAGCTATCTTGAAGGTTTATTTGAAGTGTAGTAACTGTAGATTTGTAGGTAACATGGTTATCAACATAATGTCATAATTAAGTCAATCCTCTGTGGCAGACTTCGTAGTCTTGTTCCTGAGGCACATCAGTCCATGATATTTCAGGGTATTGTTTATAACTGATCAACCAGGCTAGCTCATCAACAGGACTATAAAGGACAGATCAGTCACTCGGAGCAAAGATTCTTCCCACTCAGTTTCTGTTAACCCTGAAACAGGTACAGTGGTCCTGGTGTGAAGTAGTGAGAAGCTTGCTAAACAGTATTTTAATGGCAAGCTAATGCAGTTTAATGTTGTTTTAGCTGATTAAACTCCAGTAGCACCCCAACACACACTTTGAGGGGTCTCCACATCTTGGCTCTTGCCACCTGTGCCTAATACTCTCCAGAATTAAAACGGAAGAATGTGTCCTTCAGGGAGAGAGTTCAACATTCAGGGAAATTTTGATGGTTAGGTGGCATATCTCTGTGGCATATCGCACTCTGCTTTGGATACTTGTGGAGTCCTGTAGCTCAGTGGTTAGAGCACTCGCCTTGCAAGCGAGACACCTGAGTTCAATTCCAGGCAGGGCGAAACCATGGGCAAGTTTCCTTACTCCACACGCCTAATAATAATCCCTCCAAAAAACAATAATAAATTGGTCATTTTCAATCCACGACTGTTTGTGGGACACTGCTGTGTGCAATTGGCTGCCGTGTTTCGCCCACAAATATACAGTCAATTCACTTTACAGCATATTATGTGAAGTACTTTGAGATGTCTAGAAGACGTGAAAAGCGCTATATCAAATACTGGGATTATTATTATTAAGCAGACCGATGGTTTCTGCATGTGTCAGACATCCGCTGACCAAGTAAAAGTAATTTGAGTGAACTGAAGTGATTATTAGATTATAAAGCTATTGAACAATCATGCAGGAACCTCCCCTTTATTTGGTAAAGCAGGATAACTCAATCAGAACCTCAGAAAGTTGAAAACATAGTAAATTGCTTTTATTCATTAAATAATCTGGAGTACTGCATATTGAACAAGAGGACATATTCAGCATGCTTAGTATGGCTCTGCGACAATGGTGAGGCACTGCAGCTAACAAAGTTAACTCCCCCAGAAAATAAGAAAATAATGGTGAGGCCCTTCACCATTCCCGAAACCAGGTGTTCTACTGGCAGATCGAGGGTCCGGTGAGGGCCTGCCTCAGGCTCACCCACACTAGGATCAGGGACTATATACTGAGGGACGAGCTGAAGTTCAGCTCAACCACGGCAAAAGCCAGATGGGGCCTGGCCCTGACAGGAGCTGCTCCGGCACAAACTGCTCAGGGCGCACTCACTGGGTAGTCCATAAGTGCACCCAAAACTGACTGAAGTAAGGGTACAGAAGGATGCTCGAGATGTAATCAAAGAGCGTCCCAAAAATGTATGTACAATAAACATGTGGACGTACGGTGCACATCGGGGCACCTTCCGAAAGCGGCAAGTGCACCTTATCAGGGTGTGTGCGGGCACGCACATGGATGTGGTGTACACAGGGGCAACTTCTGACTGTTTTAAAGGGAGTGTCCCCAAAAAAACATGTGCACAACCTATGTGTGGGGAAGAAACTTACTGTAAACAACAGAATGTTTTTTTTTGTATCGGGAGGAAGGGAAAAATTGTAACAGAAGATGTTGTGTTTGTTTGGGATTTCTGTTGTACTAATTATTATATTTATAAATAAATACATATTTTCAAAAAAAAATAAGCCATGATTGAAGTATCACAGTCAAACCTTAGCGTCCTGGTGATGTAATTTAGCTATTCAGCCCAGAGAAATTATGTTTCAAGACCAAGAATAGACCATACCGCATCAAGAGATGTAATATCTAGAAATTTAATATCACATCTGTTTCAAAGTTATCATACTTCATACCTCAGCTGAATACCATGGGAGGAAAGATGTAATGTTAGAAAAAAAAGGCTCAATGTGAATTGATGTACATTGATATATCACCACAAAACTGTTATGAAACATCATATTTTTCATTCCCAGGATCATGAATTGCAAACATTGATACGCATAAGTAATAACTGCCTTGTTAATTTCTCTGTTTATGCTTTACCACGTGAACCATGAGATTTTATTCTAAGTTCTACAGTATTCTTCTCGCACAGTTTATAGCCCACTGTAAAAGTATAGTGGATATGATCATATTTTCTGATTTTATTCTTATTACAGTTGTGGCTGTTGCAAGAGATTCTGTAATTTTATTGACTATAGTTTTGTGCTGTAACTTACATATATTTCCCTTTCCTCTCTTCATTACTGGTCTGGTAGTATGCTGTACAAACCTTTTCTTGTTTGATTCAGCTGAAACTGATTTGATTTTGACACAGTATTCATATTCCAGTTATGGAAATCAGCAATATTAAAAACATCCAAGTACGGAGGTTTCAAATGTAATAGAATATTTATGAATGACTGCACAGACATAATCTTATCTCCTTGGAATCTCAGTATGTGAATGCATAATAAATTCTGGCAGATTTATTCTTGCATAGCAAAAAACAAAATACCAATGAAGGGAATGTTGCCAAGATTCAGGGGGAGCTAGACTTTTCCTTTTGTTTTTATAAGTGCTCTTTAGATGTGGGGTATTTTAAAAACCACAATGCTGAAAAAGATTAATCAACTATTGAAAACAATGTGGTATCATTTACAATATTTCTTAGCACATCACTTAATGAGAAAAGTATAATTATCCAATTCCTAAAACATTGTATATGTACTGAAGCTGACAATCAGTGTTTTCTAAATTCAATAAATACACCTTTCCATTGACAAATCTGTTAACAAATAGACCCTGAAATTACATCATTTTCAACCATTTGACAGTCTCCCTCATCAGCCCGCAGCAGGTTTTGGTAGGAAGTTAGCCAATAGCTTTTGGCTAATGCCTTTCCTGGATTCACTGCACATTATCAGAGTCCTTGTACACAAAATACCACTAATCTTTATATTTTATGCCCCATTTAATACTACTGCAAATTAAGTGGTTTGGCCGTGAGCCCACTCCGAATCACATTGGCCAGGAGCAAAGAGCTTTGCAAGCATGCGCAGTAAACACAGAGGTCTGATATCGGGTGATTGATTATTAATGTCAATAAAGAGCCAGTCTCATTACCAAATTGACCCTTTCTGACTGGAACCTGAAGCATTTATTCTGTAAATGGCATACACATGTGGAACTTTCAGTCTTGTTTGGATACCCTTAAGCATGGTGATGGGTTTCTGCGTGTATAAGATAGCTGGCTGACCAAATTAAAAATTGATCTATGAATGAATCACTGTAGGGAATTGAAGCATTGACAAAACTAAAATGTGATAAGATGGTCCCACCAGCTGTTTTCTCAGCATAAAAAGTGTCAGATACATTGGGCATGACAATATTTAGCCTTGGATGTGAGGTCAGAAGCAATGCAGTAACACTTTTTTCAGCCAGATGTCTGATAAACCTGGAAACCCATTACCATGCTTATGAGTATCCTAACTGAACATAGGTATTCCATCTATGTATTGGGAATTTCCCTGCATTTGGAATGGAAAGCTCTCTCTCTGGAGGGATACTCCATCCTCACTTAATTCCAGAAAGTATTAGGCACAGGTTGGTAAGAGCCAAGGGTAGGGAAGGTGTCTCAAAGCGCCTGACACTACTGCGTGGCACCCGAGCTGGGAGTGGGAGCCGAGGAGAGTGGGGACTGGCAAGATGACCAAAAGCACATTCAAAGAGGTATTCTTAACCTAATAATGAGATACACTGTGTTCACCTATAAAATACACAATCACTCTATATTATTGTCAATGCTGTGAAGCACTTTGAGACAGTTTCCTCATGTGAAAGGCACTATATCCAATGCAAGGATTATTATTATTCTAATGTTTACCATTTGTTCCAATATAATAATAATAATCCTTGCATTTGATATAACGCTTTTTACGTCTTCTAAACGTCCCAAAGTGCTTCACAGAATACACTGTAAAGTGAATTGACTGTATATTTGTGGGCGAACGCGGCAGCCAATTGTGCACAGCAAAGTCCCACAAACAGTTGTGGATTGAAAATGACCAATTTATTATTGTTTTTTTGTTTTGGAGGGATTATTATTAGGCTCTGTGTGGAGTAAGGAAACTTGCCCAAGGTTTCGCCCTGCCTGGAATTGAACTCAGGTCTCTCACTTGCAATGCGAGTGCTCTAACCACTGAGCTACAGGACTCCACAAATGCATGGCACATTGCTGATACTTTGCTGCAATGCAAATTCCAAAATCTTAAAAAAAATGTTAAAAATAGGGTGTCAGGAGTAAAATTCTCAAATCATCTTAAAATATCACCAAAAGTGAATGATTAAAAATCCATTCATAAAATTGTTTCAAATCCACTACCCAGAATTCTCACTGCCCACAGCCCTAATCACAAAATATAGCCATTGGATTCCTCTTCTTCAGTATGGGGTTAAGTCTTTCAATTCTTTACTTTTAAACAATTTCTGAAACCAAGATGACCTTTTTTATATAAGTTAAATACTGAAATCTCCTAATGTGAGATCAAATTTACACACTGTGGGCGTGAGTGTATCACACAAAACTACACAACAGAAATTTACATTTATACAGAGTGATTCATGTCAGGAGGATATTCCAAGGTGCTGAACAGTCGAAGGTTTGCACCCGATTTGGAGGTGTGGGTGGTGAGGGGATGGAGGCGAGGGGGATGGCTGAAAGCACGGTCAAAGGGAAGCTCTTGAAGTGTACATTGTAATAGGGAAGAAATGAGGCAAATCAAAGGGACTTCTGGATGGAGTTCCAGAGATGAGAGCAGATAAACTAAAGCATGAGCACACATTGGGGGTTGGGATGGGGTGAGGATCATGAAGCAGTCCAGCGTCCGCCGAGCAGAGTGAATAACGGATTGATAGGGTTTGAGCGGATCGCCAAGGTAGGGTGGGGCAAGTTTGAAGTAACATTTAGTCAGTTCAGTCTTTTTGCTACATTATAAAGAATGGCAGAAAATAATAATAATAATGATAATAAAAATCTATATAGTAAACAAATAGTGTATATAAAATACATGGCGAAGCTTCTTTTTACGATAAGACTGATATCACAGTCTTGGCAGACACTCCAGTGCATTGCTGGGCAGTGCTGCGTTGTCAGAGATGCCATTATTAAAATGTGACGTTAAACCAAGGTCTCATCTGTCTGTTTAGGTGAAAGTTTAAGATCCTTCACAAAGAGAATGGAGCTTCTCCTGGTTTTCTGGCCACAGATAAAATTGGTCGTTCACTTCATGGCTGTTTGTGGGACACTGCTGTGTGTGAATTGGCTGCCACATTTGCCTACATATATAGTAATTTCAATTCAGGGTAACACATTTAAGTGTTTTTAGATGTTTCGATGACATAATAAGGGAAGTATTATTAGCAGTATTAATAGGAGGAGGGCTACTAGTCTATGTTAAATTGGGTCTGCAGGGAGTATGACTAACAATGCCAATCACAACCTAGTGATGTAGTTTCTCTGCAAATCAATTTGCTTACAGTAAAAAATAATTAAATTTCTCTCCCACTCAGTCTGGAAATGGGTTTGAAAGCAAAACAAAGCTGTAGAAACTTTCATGCAGGCAAATTAATTAACTCATTCCTTATATATTTATATTATAGACATCAACCTGCTGTAGACTGCATCCATTCCGGAAAATTATGTCAACTGACAACTTTCATTGGGAAATGAGAGGAAATTTTGCTTTTGTTGGTGAAAGATTGGATTCTGTCCATCTAAACCCAGTAGCCATTGGGAATAGGCAAAGCATTTGATTCATTTTCTGTAGAGGCTGGAATAGTACACATCTCACAGCAGATAATTATCTCAACCCTAAAAAATTTTGGGCCTTTGGAAATTGATACATTTGTTGTTTGCATAAGAGCAACATTTCATGCAAGTGTAATGATAAAAAGTTGCTTTAATTCCCCCTCCCTCCACTCCCTCTCAGCTATTTTGATAGTGGAAATACCGTACCTGGTTAGAAAGCTAAGTTTTCGAGAACACATCATTATTTCTGCCTTATAAAGTCAATGTTTGTTGGACATACTGTCAATTATGAAAGATTTGTTTCTTAGAGCTATACTTGAATAGTGAAATACAGATTTTCAGGGAAAGAAATGACCAAAGGCAACATTGCATGCAAATGTGTTACATTGCAGCACACAATCACTGATTCTCTCTCTCTCAGTCACAGACAGCTCGCTCCCCTTAGTCCAGTTAACCACCTGTTAGATACCTTCCCCACAGGCAAATATTGCAGTTCCAATCTGACAAACTCATTTTATGTATGGCTAGACGCTGGCCTTTAAATATCCAGCAACTTCAATGAAAGTGCATTTGAGACTGACTTTGCGAGATAAAAATAAAATTAAAAGCTGAAAAGGAATTAGACTGCATCTGGAGGTTTGATTTATTTTTCACACTCAGGTCTGCTTCTAGCTTGCTTCAGCAATTCATGCCACCACATAATTTTTTGGAGTTAAGGAAATTACTAAAATGATTGATTGATCTCAATTTAAATTCACTGTTCAAACATTTTAAATTTGGTTTGTGATTACATTTAGAAAGATCGCTAATGCGGTGGAAGTAACTGCATAGCAGCAGGTCTATGCAATGCATTTACCACAGTGGCACTTGCTCAGCGAAGGATAGTGAAACACATCAAGATCCAGTCACTGCCAAAGGCGTCTCAGGGAGCAACAGAAGAAAATACGAGAGTAAAGCGCACAGTTAAAAAAAAAGTTTGCTGAGAGCTTGACATTTACCAGATAAAAATACAAGGAGGTACAAGTGAAATTACAGATGTGAGAAGAAACTCTGACTTCAGCATCCCTCAGGAATAGAAAAAGGACTTTGATTTGTGCGCTTTCTAGGAATATCTGATAATGATGATCTTACCGTTTAATAACAAAATAATGCCCTGTTACCTCCCGTAAGTCTCAAATCAGCTTTGTACTGCAGAAGTCTTATTTCAAAAAATGTGCTGTCACAGTAGAGATTAGGATCATTATTGCAATAAAGAGAATTTTGTAAAGCATGTAGACAGAAAGGATTTGTACTGTATCTCAGAAAAAGCCTTTAGATGTCCCTGCATCATTTTTTCCACCATTATGTTATCTGTGATCTTATCCTTTTCTCCTGAAACCAAATAGAAATGCCAGCAGCTCACATTCTGGTTCTAACCAGATTGTAGGGGAAGAGCTATTCTTCATTAACGATCACACTTTGTATCCCAGAAGGCTTCCCATATTGTGTGTGATTTTTATTTGGGCATGAGAAAAGATCATTTGTTGTCTGGATTAAGATTTTTACGTGGGCAAATGGTATTGTGTGTAATTCTCTGCGGGTCACAAATATCAATTTATTTGTTGACCTCATTACTGTAAAAGTAACAGAGCAGCAGCCGAGGAAAACTGGTGTATAATTATACTAAAATATTAATTTAAAATAGATCTATGTTGACTCTCTGCTCTATTATACACACATTCTCTGCATGTGCCTTATAACAGGGCTGTTCTCATGTTCTTAGGCTTAAGACTAAGACAGTGAGGCAGTTGAGACAATATCTTCATATGTAAAATCATGTGGAATTTTGGAAAACAGTCCTAAATTAATTTTTAACTTTTGATTATCTTCCTTGGTGTGGAGGTAAGCGGGGGGTCCCCTTGGAGCCGAACTGGCCACAAGGTGATGGATTTTGCAGGAGAATTTCAGAATCAAGTCAATCCTCTGTGGCAATCTTAGTAGTCCAGTTCATGAGCCACGAGAGTCTGCAGTACTCCAGGGCACTGCTGTTAACAGCCCAGCCAGCCTGGCTCATTGACAGGACTTGAAAGGGTAGACAGTAGATGCAGGGATTCTTCCTATTCAGTTCCTGTTAACCCTGCAAGCCAAAGCCCTAATGGGCAGTGTGTTCCAAGCAGGACAAGCAGTGGGAAGATTGCCACAGAGTGCTCTCAATGCAAGCAATGCAATTTTAGCTAGTTAAACTCCAGCAGTTACCCCAGTGCATACTCCGGGATCTCCAAGCCTTGACTTTTGGCAACCTGCACCTAATACACTCTGGAATTAGGTTAGCAGAGTGTATCCCTCCAAGAAGATTGTGAACTTTCCATTCCAGACAAAGGGAAATTTCCATGTGTAGGTGACATACATATGTGGGAATCTCAGTCTGGTTTGGATAGGGGAGAAAAGCATTAGGAGTGGTAGGAATGGTGTAGAGTATAAATACCATCACAACTACTTGGGCTAAATGACATGTTTCCATGCCATATGACTATAGCTCTATGTTGCTAAATAAATGGAGTAAATCTAGATCTATATCACAGTTTAGGCTGATCTCAAATGCCTGGAGAGTGCAGATTTGTTCAAAATGCCATTCTTCAGATGAGATGTTAAACTGAGGTCCTGTCTGATCTGTTCAGGTGGACATTACAGATCTCAATGCACCACTCGAAAAAAGGGAGTTTATTCCAGGATCTTGGTCAACAATCCCTCAGATAAAGGTGATCATTCACTTCATGGCTGTTTATGGGACAGTAGGCACAAATCGAATGCTGCATTTGCCTACAAATTATACAGTCGCTACACTTTACAGCACATCCTGTGAAGCATTCTTAGCCCACCCCCCCCCCCCCCCCCCATCAAACACGAAAGGTGCTGTATCAAATGTAAGGATTTTTTATTATTATTATTATACTATAAAGGACAGCAAACATATAAGAGCATAATTATTAAGATCTTGGGTCTCAGATGATGTTAAATGACAAGGGTACAGTTTATCATACCATTTAAACCCTTTGATGCGGTATTGCCTTTTAAAACACTCCCAACTATCTTTTATATTTGGCTAATTTTGCAGTTTAACACTGAGATGTACATTGTCTTTTATATATTATTTATTCACTCAGCTGCAGTTTTGGAGAGCAGGTCCAATCCTTGTTCAGCATCTAAACTTCCTGCTGGTAACAAATTATTTTTGTTGTAAATTATACAAATCCAAGCCAAGTGAAATGAGGCAGAATTATGCAAGCAATTTAATTTTACCTTGAGGAAAGGCTATTTAACATATTATGTAGTCAATTTTATAAATGTGAGGCAATTGGATACTAGGTTTACTCTACTTGAAAATATGTAGAATAATGGTCATCAGTGAATGTTAAAAGATGTCCATTGTCTAAACTAAGGTCAGAAGATTTTTCGCAGCTGAAACTGATTGCAAGATCATAAAATAGGTTTGGATGAAGAATGTCCTTTGGCTAATCTTATCTCATCCTTTCAGAACAACAACAACAACACAACAACAAAAAGATTTCATTTATAGAGCGCCTTTCACGTCGGGAGGACGTCCCAAGGCGCTGGGCAGTTGGGTCGGGACCCGAGCAGGGGGCAAATGGTCAGGGTGAGGGGAGGGAAGGGAGGGAGCGAGGAGGGGGTAGAGAGTCGAGAGGGGAGCTGAAGGCTCGGTCAAAGAGAAAGGTCTTGAGACCGGCCTTGCAGGAGGAAAGGGAGGAAGCGGCGAAGGCACTGGGGGATAGAGTTCCAGAGCCGAGGGGCTGAGAGGCTGAAGGCCCGGCCACCGATGGTAAGGCGGTTGGGGCGGGGGTTATGGAGCAGACCGGAGCCAGAGGAATGGAGGGTACGGGCAGGTAAGTAGGGGGATTCATTCAAATCCCACTCCCCATCATAGCATTGGGCTGCTTTTAAATGAATCCAATGTCTTGGCCTCTACTACCTTTCCTGGCAATCTGTTCCAGTTGTTAATTACCCTTTGGGTAAAAACACACTTCCTGGTATCAGTCCTGAAATTGCCTTTTACAACTTTAAACCTATGTCTTCTTGTTCGTTGTCTCGGTACATCTACAAGTAAATTTTGTTTTTCTCAGCTGTTTGCTTCCTTTACTCTTTTCCTGTGCCCTGTCATCTCAGCCAAATGCTCATTCTTCATGTATGAGCTAGATTGTGAGTGAGCTATCAAGATGAATATTACAGCAGAGCCTGATCCTATCCTCACCCTGGGACATACACATATGTTCCAGTCAGAACAGATGGATTGTGATTAGAAAACGGGAACATTGGTTGACTTGTTTTGTCCAAAGAAAATTAAGGCCATGATGCCCTGGCTAGGCTGACTAACTCAACACAGATCAGAATTACCCCAGGACCTTTCTGGTCCATGTGGTTCAGTTTCATACAAAGTTTCCGAGAACTTATAAACATCCGTTGACTCTGGGGTTTGGATTAAAGTCATCACCTCCATTTCACTCACCTTTTCAAATGGACTCTCATTGCAAACCTCTCCAATATTTTAAAAGATCTACATTCACTTTCCTTAGGGTTCCCTCCTTGATCACAGAGAAATCACAGGTTTGAAATTCCACTTAATTTTAGCCTATAGGCAATTTTATATTAACATTGTAAATGTAGTCTTAATTTGGAATTCATTTATTTTTAATTTAGTAAATCTGCTTCCAAATTAAGACTGACACAGTGTAGCACAATCTTAACATTTGAGACAAAATTACCCTATAAACTAAAACTCAGTTGAATTTCAGGCTTTATGTGAGATATCCTTCTGCTGAATGTACCAAACAGAAAGAATGTGATTAACTGCTCTCCTAAATAGGAAGTTGGCCAGAACCAAATAGTGTTTTCATAGTAAAGTATATGGAATTGCAATAATATCAGTGATGTATCAAGGGATTCGTATCACACCAAGGGTACAAAAANCAGATTTCTAAGTAATATAGTGGAATACTAATTAATTACCCATCAATTATCCACATGTCTATTTATCCACATCAGAGCTGGAGAAGACTTAGTGAGAGATAGGCAAAAAAGTCCCATTGGCAGAAGTTGTGTGCATGTGTGTGAGATCTCCAGGGGATAATGCTTAGTCAATGTGACGGGCTAAATTGTGTTCCTAGACCCTTGCAAAGGTTAGCACGGAACTTGGTGCATGCTCACAATAAGAATTTTGAGGCTTGTAAAGCAACGCTAAATCTTTATACTTTTACATCAGAAATAAATGAAAAAGGTGTTTGTGTCAGAAAAAGATAGACATAGAGATATAGACGGAGAAAGAGAAACACATAGAGGGAAAGATAGACTAAAAGAGAGAAAGAATCAGAGAGAAAATAGCAGAAAGAGGAGGATTGACAGGTGTGGTGATAGGTTATTCCAGTCTGCCTTGTACTATATACAGGTGGAGTTTCTGGGAAAAACTTTATCTAATTTTTTCCATTTTTGTTCGATGTCATTACAGTGGATGTCATTAAAGATAGTGACAGATGACAAATTCTGCGACTGATTCATATGATCTAAACTGAAGTGCTATTGCAGCATATGATTTGAACTGAAATGATGTCAGTTTTTATTTGAGTGTCTGTTGCAGGGCTTATTGTACTTTGTATATGTTGTACAGCAATTACATAGGAAAGTCTGGATGATATTACAAAGTGATACATCTTGGCAACATCCAAACTCTTGGGAATTGTTCTTGCTGCAACACAATTCTGTAAATTCTTTACAAAACATACAACAATATAAGGAATGTCCACAAAGGCATTTGGATGCAGAAGGATGAACAAAGCTGAAGGACAAATAAAGAAATCAAATAATAAGCAATTGCATATATATATGTATATGTATAAAACCATCACAGAATTTAAGCTGATGCAAGTTGATCTTTTCTCCCAAAAGTTTAATATTTGGAAACAAATGTAATATAAAGAATTTTCTAGTGCACATTTTTGCAGAGAAATGTGTTTGACACGTGTCATTGTTCATCGAGGTGGTAAGCATCACATTTATCTTTGTCCACTTCAAATATTGTGTATGCCCATCCGATTTGGAAGAAAATGTCATTGAAAAGAACAATTATTGCATAATTTTGTAGCATGGGTTGGAGTGAGGACAGAGTGCATTGCCATCAAACATGAATGCTACTGAATTTAACAAGGGAATGAAGCCATGAGGCGTTCTCAACCATATATCATCAAATTATGTGATAATGTCAATGACATCAGAATTTTCAACCATTTCATATGAACTATAAATTGGTGGCTCAAGCCCATCATCCAGTAAAAATGTAATTTTACATTTCTGTGAAAGCCTTATGATAAATGCCTACACTTGAGGTCACTGGAGCACAACAGCAACAACAATAGTTGTTATCAGCACTAAAAGTATTAGCATTGAGACAGACCAGAGGCTATTACCCCACTCCCCCCACCACACACACACACACACACACAATTTCAGCCCAATGGTTGGGTCTGAAGATTTCAATGGTTGACATTGTTGTTTTCAATTATGAGTCATGGCATTTTAGTGTCATTTCATGAGATACTGGTTAAGCTCAATTGGTTTCCTGTGAAGCACCAGACAAATGCTTGCTCTGGGTCGAATCTGGAAATTAAAATAACGACAATCTTGGAACGAACTTTGACATAACCAATGTGCCAATATTGTTGAGGTTGGAGGATGGGTTGAGATGGAAAACCGAGTCACACCTGCAACCAGTCTTGAGAAATAGATATGGAATAGATGGAAAATGTAATGTTTCATAATAAGTTCCCTAACATAAATAAATGTAAAATGTTATGAAAATTAAAATTTTTCGCCCAATACTCCTGAAAAGACCTGAAAACATTATCAGCACCAAGAATGTGGATAGACCAATTTCAATTTAAATCTGCGAATGAAAACACTGAGGATGTTATATAACCATTACAGCGCTTGTAGCTTAAAGGCCAAAAATCCAACAACAAAATACATTTATATACTTCTCTTCAAGTAGCATAGTGCCTCAGAGCTAAATAGATAGGGAGCACCTAAATTAATGGGCCAAGCTGCATTCAGTTACAGTTTGTTAAAGAGCAGCAGTGCCCTGGCATCTCAAGAACTTAGGAATGGGTGAATTGTAAATGGTAATCTTTTGGCTGGTGTCAAAGCTTATCAGGCACAAATTCTTTGATGTGTGAGAAACCTGGGTCCGATTACCGGCAGGGCAAAACTTTGGGCAAGTTTCTTACTGCTCACGCTTCTGTTTACCTAGCAGTAAGTAGGAACCTGATTGTTAGTCAATTGGTGGATCGCTTTTCTGGGGGTAATAATTCTTTCATATAAAAAATAATAAATTGGTCACTCAATCCATGGCTGTTTGTGGGACACTGCTGTGCGCAATTGGCTGCCGCATTTCACCCACAAAATATACAATCAATTCACTTTATCGTATATTCTATGAAACACTTTGAGATGTCCCCAACATGTGATAAGGAGCTATATCAAATGCAAATTATTAAAATTATTATTATTATAGCTCCTTCCTCTAATGTTAGGTATTTTACTTGTTATTCTTGGCATTGTATTTCGGGCCTGGGCAGGTCCCTTATCACAACATTGGTTTGGATGAAGAAGGCCCTTCAGCCTATTTGATCTCATCCCTCTGGAATACCCATCACTGCATCAAGCGGGCCTCAACCACCTTTCCTGCAACCTGTTCCAGTTGTTGATTACCCTCTGAGTAAAGAAAAATGTCCTGGTATCTGTCCTGAATTTGTCCTTTGTAATTCTAAACCTACTGTCTTGTTGCATCCTAAGTATTGATCTGGGTTTGCTTTTTCAATTCCATTTAAACGTTTTTATACATCTTATGAGATCCCCTCTGAGTCATCTTCTCTCAGGACTGAAGAGCCCTAGCTTGTTAACCATAGCTCAATACTATGTCACTGCAGCAGAAATGTGGCCTAGCCACAGCATTATATAGTTTTAGTAAGATATCTGGGTATCTGAACTCAAGTGAATTGACTGTATATATTGCTTTGGCAATATAGCCTAACATCCTATTTGCTTTGTTTAGTATTTGGTTTGCATTGTTTTCACATGGGAATGATGAGTCAATAACACTGCTGGATCTCTTTCATCTTAATTCTTGATTCCTTGTTTTTTTAATATACTTTTCCACTTGAAGGCATTACAAGTTAGATATGTAAGGGGTGATTCTCCGAAGGTCAATAAAGTGATGGACTTTAGCACAGTGTTCGTTATAGCTCCTCAGCAAGAAATCCCCAATCAAAAAAAGGTGGGGGTTGCTCATTTCCTCAGAGAAATCAATGTACGTATTATTCTTTGGCCTCAGACTAGCTCTGTTGCCTGTTTGTGGAGCAGGCTTATTAAAGTTATGTTACTGTCTGAAATGCTCAATACAAGGCTTATATATATATTTTTAAATCAACTTTAACAATTCCTCTAGAGATGGAGCAGACAACAGCATGAACGTGGTCAGTTTCTAAAATGCCGCATATATTTCAATAAAGGTTCCAGCCTGCATGACTCTGCAGCTGTGTAGAATACAACTTTCAAGGAAATAATCTAGTTTGTCTTATGTACATGCACTCCTCTCTCTGACAGCTTGTGAAGGCAGGTACAAGGATGCATGCAAGTAATTTTAAAGTAAAATAATTGCATTCTTGTCACAGTGTTAATGCTGTTACTGGCAGAGTGTGAATAGCCTTTGAGCCCAGCGGTTGTGCAAATAGAAATTTGTTCCAACAATGCATGAATCAATAGGATTACCACCTTACTGATAGTACGACTAGGCAGCTGAAATTTGTACGATAGAGACTTGAAGCGGAAATATTGAGAGAAAGGGACTTGAACTTTCTTTGCACCAGATTTCTTATTTTCTAACCCAAAGAACAAAAAAATGTTGCACTACTGTTACTTAAAACTCAATGCAGCAACAAGGCTGAATTCAGAAACATTCTCAACATGAACTGTCACAACAGGTGCGTAGCAATGAACTATAGCGCTTATTACAAGTCCTTCCTTAGCACATAAGAGGGCTATTCCACTAATTTAGTTTCTTCACTTTCATCACGTATTAATTACTTTTTTTTTACAACCTTCCATCTACTTTGTGTAATTTAACTTTGGCAACTTGGGAGGGAAAGCAACATTAGCAAGCATTCCACAATAGCAAATAAATTCAAATTCTATTCATCTTGTTGGTTCCACTTTGCTGTATAATCAGCCTTCGCTTGTACATCTGCAGCGATTGTTATAATGCGTTCAGTTGTTACCCATCCAAACTAGATGCAAATAAAGCCATCTTTCACTGCTCAAGTCATTCAAAATACACATGTGGTGAGAGAACCTCTTACTCTCTGAAAAAGTTGCTCAGCTGTGAAGACGGAAACAAGATTCTCTGTGACAAGATCCAATTTACTCTCATTGTGCCTGCCATCAGCGTTTTGGATTAATCTCTCTGCTTAATTGAGTCTCCAGCTTTCTTCACTGGTCTGCATAATATGCAGGCTTTTAAAGTCCCTGGATCAGAACAAATGGTGTTGGACGTGAAACATATATTGCTTGTTAACTTCTAGCAGAATTCTGTTTACTTACTTAAAATGTTCATTGCCAGTCAGTCAATCAATAGGATTCAGAGATGGACATACTCCGACCATCTGAGTATTGAATTCTAAGAAGAATGTTCAATGAGGAAGACTTGTGGAGCTCATTATCAGATGGAATAAAATATTTACCATTGTGAACTGCAAGCCAATATTTTTAGATGTGTCTGAACATCTAATTCTCTTGGTCTCGTGAGGCCGGCACCAACTCTGTTCCATCTCTTGTTGGCATAAGGTGCTGTGTATTAGGTCTGCCATGTCTAATCTTTCTCATATGGAATAGAGTATTGCAGTCTGTGCATTTATACTGGTGACAAAATAACCATTACGGATGAATACTCCTTTGCCAACAGTTTTCACATTATAACCACAGAAAGACTTTTTTTTGCAAAATAATTGGGTTTCATTTAACTTAATTTCTACAAAGGGGACTCTTTAAAAATAAAAATTTTATGCAATATCACCTGTGGCTTAGCTGCTTCTACCTCACTGCATTTCAGTGGGAGTGACAGTCAAGATAGTGTTCCTATCAGGTCTATCTGTCACTGTCTTATCAGGCCTGTCTGTCACTGTCCTGTTAATCCAGTTGGAAACATGCAGTGAAGGGTGCTGAGCTCCCACCCCCAACACCTAGCAGGAAGCAGGAGAACTGCTTGGTCTGCAGTTGGTTCATTTTTTAAAAGAAATCCATAGTTGATCTGGCAGAATCACAACATTTGTAAATTTCTCTCTTCCAGTGTAATTATCGAAGTACAGCTCTTTCAAATATAAATTTCTTCTTATGGCTGATGAACATATTTTAATAGCATTCGAATCTGAAAAACAATCTTCAAAATCCAAATGGATCTGAAGGTGGGCCACTTGTGATCACAGAAATTTCTGCACAGTATGCCTGTGTCGTGCTGGGCCCCCACTTGAGTTATTTACTTAATCCCATTTCCCTGCTCTTATCTTGTAGCTCTTCATCGGTTAATTCTTCACGTGTCTCTAACAAAATAATAATAATAATAATCCTTGCATTTGATATAGCGATTTTCATGTCTTGTAAATGTCTCAAAGCGCTTCACAGAATATATCGTAAAATGAATTGACTGTATATTTGTGGGCGAAACTCTCAGCCAATTGCGCACAACAGTGACCTACAAACAGTCGCGGATTGAAGTGATCAATTTATTATTTTTTTTCTTGAGGGATTATTATCAGACGTGTGGAGTAAGGAAAGTTGCTTAAGGTTTCGCCCTGTGGGAGTTGAACCCAGGTCTCTCGCTTGTGATTCCTCTTTAAAGATACCTTTATTCAATGCTCTTAAAAAATAATAATGCTTACCTTTACTATAATGCCTTTCAAGCCAGAAGGACGTCTCAAAGCATTTCTCTGGATATATGGTAAAGTGTAGTGACCGTGCTTGTCTCCCAATACATCTGCAGATTGAGTTAAGATTCCTGTCCTGACTTTCCATTCAACTTCGAGTCTCCTCTCTCCCAATCTATATAATTTCGCCCAGTTGTCCTGCCTGTGTGCTTCACTCTAACAATCCTGTCCAATTGCTCGCTCTCTGCTCCTTAGGTTCCACCAACAAAGGCTAACATTTCAACCATCATCTTCATCTTTCTCCTTCTCTCCCTGTCTGTAAACCATCTTAAAAACTCTTGTTATTTATGCCTTTGGGCATCTCCATTTCCTTGCTTAATCTCATGAATTATCCAGAGCTTTTAGATTTTCATTCTTGTATTCACCATTTCTGATATGATAGGTTCTACTCAAATCTTTCTAACTTTTTAAACACAGAAAAAAATATGAAACCTTTGTCTGCCCATTCAGCCCAGAAAGAGTTCAGTCTTTTAGCATGCACAAGTTTTGTGTATACAAAATGTATTTTTTNGGAATTTTTAAAAGAATAAATATATCCAAACTAAGGAATCAGCAATTAATACTTTTCTGGGCCCCTCAGTTTCGGTAATTCCTCACTGGGTGTGAGAAAATTATTCACTCAGAGTATCTCTGTGCGAGCATATACCATATTTATACTCCCAGACAATATGCTATGGTTATATATGTACATACATCTGTATGGAAATACCACTGTTCTTCAGCTTCTTGGCAAGAGGCTTAATTCTTTCATAGATTAAACCATCCAACAATAGTTCTATGCCAGGTTAGAGCGAGTCAATTGGATAATTATCAACAAATGCAATAGAGCTGACATATTTTGACTGGGGTCCCTGTTGTTTATACTGTAAAACAATGAACTTGTGACACACATCTTTGCAAATACATTTACAAAATGTCTTTTTCACAACAATTTTAGCAGTCCAAAAGAAATCTTCATAATTTAGAGTAGTATTCACACACTTAAGCACTCTGAGATGCTACCTCGCTTGAAGGGGATGACATAAATGGAAGTTTGTATTGTCAAATTGCTCATTTTCTACAGTGCTTGCATCAACTTAATGTAGATCATCAGTGGCTATTTGCATTATGTCAAAGAAAGAGCTGCAGAACAGAAGTACTGACATACAGTAAAGTATCATAAAGCCACTGGTTTTAGTGTCACCTCTGACAACCAAATAATAGATTAGGTTGCCTCTGGCTGATGAATAATTGAATAATGGTGCACAAATGAATGAGACTTGAGTAAACAGATGTAATCCTTTCTAAAAAGATTCACCACAAAATTAATATTATAAAATAATTAGCTGGAAAAAATAAATTGCAATTATTATTGATTCACAGACAGAGAGAGCATGGGTTGACAGACTGGACATAAACAGAACGATGATTACACATTGAGTTCAAATGTTTATTGCTGTATATAAATTTATTCATTACATGAAGGGCGGACGTTATTGTATTGCCGTTAATGATTCACACGCAGCCATTATCAGAAAACAATATCC
Source organism: Callorhinchus milii (assembly GCF_018977255.1). Classification (NCBI taxonomy): domain Eukaryota; kingdom Metazoa; phylum Chordata; class Chondrichthyes; order Chimaeriformes; family Callorhinchidae; genus Callorhinchus; species Callorhinchus milii. Next base: position 91,592,847 of record NW_024704743.1, read on the forward strand.
TTCAAAGGTTGTTTAAACATGAAATGCAACTTATTGATAAAGAGTAGTGGATTAAAACCCACACCACTCAACATAACAGTTCCACATAATTCAGAGTGCACATGTTTTTCACAGACACCTTGGAGTGTCCAGAATTTGACAAATTCTTGAATGCAGCCTTAATTTTGAGTATGGTTTTTGGTAAATTCTTTTATGAACCACAGAAAAATGACTTCAAAGTTACGACTTAATTCTACAATTTGCAGACACTCTAAAATGCTAGATAAATAAAGTAAATCTAGGCCCAAGTAAAATATTGACCCCCACATCTTTGCATTGTGAAAAATCAAGGTATATCCAACTTAGATCAAAATATTTATTCAACATACAATTGACCCTTGTAGATTTGAGGAAAGGTGATGTCTTTAATGAAACATAACACACACTCTCACTCCTTCACTCGGTGTACAACCCCACCAATGTGCAGCACCATCCTGTATGAAGGGCACAATATAAATACAAGTTGTTGTTATATGAAGTTCAGAGAGTTCCTTATTTTTTCTTCTCTGCGATGTGATGATGGGTTTAGAGGCTTTCTCCTATGGTATAGCACTGTGGTACATCAGCCCTGTAATTCAATAGTGCAAAGCTGACTCTGCCAAGATGTGAATAAAGGTCAGAGAGTGAACTGGTGATGCCTTGTGCTATAACTGCATTGTCTGCATAGAATCCCATGGGATCGCGAGAGAGCTCTCAGATCAGATTGAAATCTCATGAGTTAGGCACTACCAGTTTGGTGAATTCTGCTCTAGCATCCATTGTGTTTGTTCTGGCTTTAGACAGTACCTTTTCAGACACATGGTTTCTAGTTAGGTAAATGTGGAGGTGCTGACACATAGATCATTCTGATGATGTCTTATCACACATGAATCGGGTGCTTTTGAATGGTTAGGGGCTGATGTGCTGATGTAAATCATGCAGTGCTACTGACATACACAGAATGCATGGGGGTGGTGTGTGTGTGGGGGGCGCGGGGGGTTCTTAATATACTGAATGATATCACCTGCCACATTTACATGAGAAAAATGCAAAGCAGCTGCAACATTTCAGTAATATAGTGAAGTTAGGATAGGGTAAGACGACATATTCAGTATTTAGAATTCATACTCATATATTTTTCCTTTTCCTTCAAAAAGAGAAGGTAGTCTCTCCCGGTATCCTGGCCAACAATCCCCCAAATGAAATTGGTCACTCACTTCATGGCTCTTTGTGAGTTACTGCCATGCATAAATTGGCTATGCATTTGCCTACAAATGCACAGTCACTACAATTCACAGTAAATTCCTGTGAAGCACTTTGAAATGTCTCAACAATATAAGGTGCTACATCAAATGCAAGGTTCACTATCATTATTTTACTATTAATAGATGAGAACTTATTAAATTGATCACAAAGGGTCTTGAAAAATGATAGCTTTGTATATAAACCCAATTGAAAAATACCTGCCCCCACACATGTACACACAAGAGCTGCAACTATATTTCATAAGTCTTGAACTCAGCAAGGAGACGGATGTGTCAACATGTGGCACCAAGTAATGGATGCATCAATTTTGTGGTCACTGTTCACTGTTGAGTAATTGTGATCAGACTTGTTTTTTTTCCTAAAACCTGGCCAATATAATGAGGGAGAGAAAAAGACAGACCGAAGAAATGAGTGAAAGGGTCACAAGCATTCAGTACAGCATTTAACGGCAAAGGCTTCAATCGTGTTCTTTTCCAAAGCCAGAAAGGCTAAAGTTTAGAGAACCATGGTTACAAATGACTGCAACACAATTACTCATATTCAATAATCTCTGTCATGGCTGTTTGACTCACCTAACCTTATGCTCAGGGCCATTCAGGTACCATAAATCATCTACTGCTTCAAAGGAGCAGCTGAAAATGTTTGATTTTTTTACCAGAGGGATTAACAACTGCCATTGCCATTGAGTATTTAACCCATCTGTCTCCAGGATGATAATAATAATCCTTACATTTGAAATTGTACCTTTCATGTTTGGGAGGATGTTTCAAAGCGTAGTGTGGTGCAGTGTCATGACTTTGTGTTTTTGTGAATGCAGCAGCCAATTTGCACACAGCAATATCCTACAAACAGCCATGAAGTGAATGACTCATTTTATTTGTAGGTTTGTTGTCCAGGACACTAGAAGAAACTCCCTTTTCTTTTGAAATAGTGCCATAGGATCTTAAGTATCAAGTTGAACAAGTAGACCAGAGCTCGATTTAACATCTTAAAGGATGGCATCTCCAATAATGCAACACAACCCCAGTACTACACTGAGAGTCAGCATAGACTACATGAAATCCATATGCTGATGTTGACTGAGGGAACTGAGGGAGCAGTGAGGTGGTTGGGATGGAGAAAGGCGTGGATGCAGTAAAAGGCGAATACAAAGATCATAAAGTTGATCTACTGGGGGAATGGAGAGCCAGTAGAGCTGAATTAGGATGGAGGGATGGATTCCCAGAGGCCAGTATGGGAGGTGACACAATTGTAGAATTGTGAAAGGTCTGACGTTTGTGTAGAGAGCAGCTGGGGAGTCCAGTAAATAAGCCGTTAAGAATAATCAAGTCTGGAAGTGAAGTAAGCATGGATAGCAGTCCGCAGTCTGGAAAGAGAGTAATTGGTGAAAGTAGATAATGTGTAGGGTCAGTGAAGGCAGAGTGAATGATAACCTGGATGTAGGGTTTGAAGAACAGTTGAGGTTCTGTTTTTGAAAAGTTTCAAAGCGCTTCACAAGGTTTTATGGTGGACTATAGTGACTGTGTATTTGTAGGTGAACATGGCAACTAATTTTCACACAGATTATACAAAATACAATACAATACAAAATTACATTTGTAAAGCTCCTTTCACATTGGGAGGCTGTCCCAAGACGCTGAACCGTCAGGGATTAGGGATTAGGACCCAAGTGGGGAGGGTTGGGATTACGGAGAGGCATTTATGGAGATGGCAGAGAGGTAGGAGGGTAGCCGAGGTACGGTCGAAGAGGAGGGCCTCGTGCCGTGCCTTGAAGGAGGCAAGGGAGGGAGCGAGGCAAAGGGAATGTGGGATGGAGTTCCAGAGGGTCGGGGCAGAGAGGCTGAAGCATCCGGCTGATGATGGTGAGGTTGGCCAGGCGGGGTACATGGAGTAGGCCAGAGCCTGCTGAGCGGAGAGAGTGGACAGGTTGATAAGGGGTTAGAAAGTTGAAGAGGTGGGAGGGGCAAGGCTATGGAGGGCCTTGAAGGTGAGGACGAGAATTCTGAGCTCGATCCTCTGAGGGATGGGGATATTTTATGGCATTACAAGGGTGTCAGTATCTTGCACAACAGAACAACCTCATATCTCCCAACCCTTGAAGTTACAAGTTTTCATACACGTCTCCTGTAAAATGGAACTCTCTTATCTCACTCTACCACTCAAGAGACAAAAATGTTGGTGATTTTAAAATACAATGATAGTGAGGAGCACAGAGTTACTAGCAAATAAAAAAAAACTGGCTTTCAACAACTTGGTGTTTATCTCAGTATCACGCTTTCTATTGAGTAGCCAAAGATTAGTTTCAAGAGCATGCAACAAATTGAGATGCCATCATCCATTCTCGTACTTCGGCTTGACAGGCTAACTGCAGTGATATCTAAGTCCTTGACAGAGTTGTTTAAGTCAGCAAACCACTGCTGTGTTCCCCAATGAGTGCAAGGAGCTTTTTATTCAAGTGGAATGTAGGACTAACCCACCACTGTGATAGGATTGGGAGCTCATTGTACAACATTGGAATGTACTGTTTAGTGTAACAGAGACTACTCTGTTATGCACTTTGATTCCATCCTGTCCACTAGGATTATTATTATCAATTGCAGTTCTTCATTCCAGAATTCTTCTCATACTTCAATGGTTGAGAGACACTAAGTATTCATCTTATTCTTACTTTACATCTCTGAGATGAAGACACAGGTAAAAATGTTATTGAGCTGTGGATGTTTGCTGCTTTAATACTCTGAACGTTGACTGAAAATGGAAATAAAACTGAATTCTGGTTTACCTAAACAACGCAAAGCTAACAATGCAAATAGAATTTCTTGGCATGACAAGTGAGTAGGCAGAGAAAGCAGAAAGGGACAGGAGTGGTGCAGCATGGAAATGAGGACAGTAATGAATTAACTGAACATAGGCTTCAGTGGAAGATTCTTAGAAACAAATGAGCTCAAGATGATTTGTTAATTAGCTCAATGTGCACAAGAATATTCACTTAGTGGTTTCCTCTTCTGAAGCTCTGTCGTTTTCGTAAACAATTATTATTGTTATGTAGGACAATTGATGTCAATCAAATTACCCACTAGCGCAAGATAGATACTTATATATGCACACATTTACAGAGCCATTAATGAAAATGCTTTAAATGCTCAAAGACATTTCATCAGACCCATGAGGGATTAAAGTAATCATGATAAAGTGGTGCCTTTTCTTGATCAGCTTTTCTGCACACATTGAACTTCCGATCTTTCCCCACTATGTTGCATCAGAAAATTACTTAAACTGTCGTAGGTTAGCTTAATTTCACAGGAGAGAAACTCTATAACAAATGTGATAAAAATCATTCTGGAGAACTACAAATTTAGTAATTTCCAGGAGACAAGGGCATGTCATTAGAAGTACTATATTGGAGTCACTAAATCAGGCACACCTCCATTTAGTACCTTGGAATGAGATGACACTCATTAGCAGTGAACTGACATGGAGAGATACATTGCCATTTCTTCAGATTTCAAGTCTGAAACATAATTAGTCTCCATACTCGGATGATGGGTTTATTTAGCTCTTCATATCTCCATTAGTGGCTGAGCCTTCAGTTCCTAGGACCTAACATCTGGAACTCCCTCCCTCTACCCTTCTGTCTCACCCCCTCTCTTTCTGTCTTCAAGGCCCATCTCAAAGTCTACCTCTTTGAACACACTGAAGGCCACCTTCCTTTCCTCCTTCCCCCTCTTCATTGCACGATGTCTGGCCAAGAAAAATTCAAGAAAATGTCTTTGCGTCCATGTTAATAAAGATTGTACACGGCTTTTGGGAGAACCAACTTTATGGGCTAAGTGGGCTTATCTTACCAGAAGCTTTTGCAACACAAGCCTGAGCTTCCAGCTTCTTGCCACTTCAACTCCATTAACACCTCTTTAACCCATCAACCCCTGTCCTCTACCCCATTTTCTTCTTTGTCTTTCTTGCCCTGCCTCTGCCCTCTCTGTTAGTCCTTAAAAGCCTCTCCCTCCCGACTGGCCCCATTTCTGATGAAGGGTCGTGGACCCGAAACGTTGACTCACTTTCGTTTCTCCATAGATGCTGCCTGACCTGCTGAGTGTTCCCAGCGACTTCTGTTTTTGTTATCTTGTTCCAACCTTTCTGCTTGAGCCTTCAACCACCTTGCCCGTTCTCTGGAACTCTCCCTAAATTATTCTGCCTTGCACCCTCTCTCCCTTCTTTCAATATACTTCTAAACTAAAAATTTACCTTTCTGATTGCACCTTTGGTCATCTCTCTCCAAACTATTCTTCTTGGGATTGTGACCAGGGATTCTTCCCACTCAGCTTCTGTTATCAAATTGGCTGCCGCATTTGCTCACAAAATACACTGTCACTCCACTTTACAATACAATATGTCCTTGGGACACTTTCCCTGACTTGAAAGACGCTATACCCAAATGCAAGGATTATTTTTATTATTAATACTGTGCAGAATTAAGCAACCAGGGTGCGTCCCTCTGGGCATACAGTATCCATTCTATTCCAGACACAGGGGAATTCCACAACAACAACTTGCACTTATATAGCGCCCTCCATGCAGGGTAGCATCTCAGAGTGCTTAAATTCTATGTGTAGATGACATACATCTCAGTCTGGTTTGGATACTCTTAAATATCCAATAGATTTGCACATGGGTCAGACATTTGGTTGACCAAAATAAATCTCCAGCCTGCTTGGGCTCCATCTTAGTCTCCGTAAAGCACTTTGAGATACTTATCTATGTGACAAGTTCAACATAATCCCAGCATTTGTTATTTATTTTTGTCCCTATCAAGGTCTTACTATATTCCAAAAAGTCAACAGCTAATTGTTAATTGCCCAGCGGTCTTTGCTCCACAGAGTGAACAAAACAGTGTACAGGAAACAAAGGGGTGATGGCGGGGGGGGTGGGGGTGGGGGGGTGGTGACAATCTCTCCTTGGTTGCTATTCTTGAAGCTGTGAAGTTATGATAAGATAAATCCATATTACAGCCAGGGAGAGATGAATGTTCAAATCCTTCATTCCAGCACCACGATTGGATCAGTAAGCTCTTTACGTCTCAGAGAAATTGGTTATTTTATTCATCAATTTGTGATAAACCCCGTTTTGCGCCCATGAATGTGAAGAGCCCATTAAGGATCGAAAAACGCTTTCAAAATCTGGACTCGGGTTGTAGATTTGAGACAGGAGTCAAAGCTTATTTGTATAGCAATCCTGCGCATGCTCTGAAAATAACATAATTTATTCTTTCTCTTCATTAAACCTTTGGCAATTTGTGGTGAACGGAGTTTGCCAGAATGAGGGAATCAATGTTGCATAATAATAATAATCCTTGCATTTGATATAGCGCTTTTCACGTCTTCTCGACATACAACAACAACAAGATTCCATTTATAGAGCGCCTTTCACGTCGGGAGGACATCCCAAGGTGCTGTACAGTTGGGTCAGGACCCGAGCAGGGGGGAAATGGTCAGGGTGAGGGGAGGGAAGGGAGGGAGCGAGGAGGGGGTAGAGAGTCGAGAGGGGAGCTGAACGCACGGTCGAAGAGAAAGGTCTTGAGACCGGCCTTGAAGGAAGAAAGGGAGGAAGCGGCGAAGGCACTGGGGGATGGAGTTCCAGAGCCTAGGGGCTGAGAAGCTGAAGGCCCGGCCGCTGATGGTAGGGCGGTTGGGGCGGGGGATGTGGAGCAGACAGAGGAACGGATGTTACAGGCAGGTAAGTAGGGGGATAGTAGGTCGGAGAGGTAGGAGGGAGGCCGTGAATGGCCTTGTAGGTGAGGATGAGGATCTTGAATTTGATCCTCTGGGGGATGGGAAGCCAGTGGAGGTGAGCGAGGGTGGGAGTGATGTAGTCGCGAAGCCTGATGCGGGACATAATTATTAGTTGGCTTAAAAGTTCTTTTGAAAGAATTATTTGGACCATGATTCCTTATAGAAATTGAGATGACTGCTGAAACAAAGCCATCAGGGTATGTTTTCCACACTAAAACTATGTCATATATGAAATAGAAAAGTTTCCCCTGTCAATTTCTGAATTGAAATAGCTGAAATCTGTTATTTTAGTTTTGACGTGAATCACAAATTCATAGTTCTTGAAAGATTACTGCCATCTAATCTATGCCATCTAATGTGCATAAATTACACTTTCAGACTGTGCAGTAAAAATTGATAGGTCATAGCCTGTAAGAGCAGGTTGTAAGATCACACAGAACTATGGAATATTCTTAAATTCAGTTTCAATTCTGAAGTTGATTTCTGCAGTCCTTAAAAAAATTGCTTCCAAATTTATTCAAAAAGAGGAGGCAGTTTCCTTGAATTAAAGAATTTTCCACAATTCTTCATATCTTAAAATTTAAGACAAAGAAGTTTTATGGACTAAAGTGAAATAGAATTTTGAGCCTGAGATCCACATGTACAGTGTTCTGGATCTATTATCATAGAATCTTAGAATCGTACAGCACAAAAGGAGGCCATTCAGCCCATCGAGCCTGTGCCGGCTCTTTGAAAAGAGTAATGTAATGTCAGTCCCACTCCCCAGCCCTTTCCCCATAACCCTGCAAACCTGTCCTCCTCAAATACCCATCCACCACGTTTTTAAAAGTTGTTATCGAATCAGCCTCGACGCCCCTTCAGGCAATGCGTTCCAGATTCGAACAACTCGCTGCGTGAAAAAATTTCTTCTCACCTCCCCTCTGCTTTTTTTAGATAGTGTTTTGAATCTGTGACGTCGAGTCACCGAAACACCCACCAGTGGAAACAGTTTTTCCCTTTCTAACCTATCAAATCCCCTCATGATTTTGAAGACCTCTATTGGGTCTCCTTATAACCTTCTCTGCTCCAATGAGAATAATCCCAGCCTCTCTCGCCTTTCCTCATAATCAAGGTCCCTCATTCCTGGTACCATGAGTAGCATCTGAGGAGGACATTTGAGATGTTTCTTTTTTTTTTGGTTAGCTGGGTGTCTGACACATGCGAAAACCCATCACCATGCTTAAGAATATCCAAACCAAGCTGAGAATTCCCTTAGTGCTTTGGTTTGCAGGGTTAACATGAGCTGAGTGGGATGACTCCCTGCCCCCAGTGACTGGTCTGTCCTTCCAGGTCCTGCCGATGAGCCAGTCTGGCTGTGCTGTCATCAGCAGTGCCCTGGAATACTGTGGACCCGCCTGGCTCAGGAACCAGACTACCAAGACCGCCACAGAGGGCTGGCTCGCTTCCGACATTCTGTTTCCAAGCATGTCAACTTGGAGCCAGTTCCAGTTTCAGCTCCAAGTAGACCCTGCTTTCCTCCTCCCATAAGGAGGATAAGCAGAGGTAAAGATATGTTTCTTTAGGTGAAATGCAACACATAAATATATTATTCATGTTTTTCCAACACCAAGGGCACAACTTGACCAGAACAACTTGCAATTATATAACTTTCACACAGGATGAACATCTAAAATGAAATACTTCACAACACTGAGAGGGATCACTGAGCACGAAAAAGTGTTTGAGGTATTTTTTTTCGTTGTTCAGCTTGGTGTTTGACACATGTGGAAACCCATCACCGTTCTTAAGAGTATCCAGCCTAACAGTATGTTATCTTGTGTTATACGGGAAATTTCCCTGTATCTGGAATAGAAATGCACACTTTCTCCCAGGAAGGACACCATCCTACTTGTCTAATTTCACAGAGTATTAATAATAATAATAATAATAATAATAACAGTCCTTGCATTTGATATTAGGCTTTTCACGTCGGGAGGACGTCCCAAAGCGCTTCACAGAACACACTGTCAAGGGAATTGACTGTATATGTGTAGGCGAACGCGGCAGCCAATTGCGCATAGCAATGTCCCACAAACAGTCGTAGTTTGAAAATGACCAATTTAATTATTGTTTTTGGAGGGATTATTATTAGGCGTGTGGAGTAAGGAAACTTGCCCAAGGTTTCGCCCTGCCTGGAATTGAACTCAGGTCTCTCACTTGCAAAGCGAGTGCTCTAACCACTAAGCTACAGGACTCCATAAGCACAGGTTTGCAAGAGCCAAGGCGTGGAGAGGCCAAAGTATAGGATGGGAGTAACTACTGGAGTTTAACCAGCTAAAAGCACATAGCTGCCACTGTGAATACTGTTTGGCAAGCTTCCCACTAGGATGAATATCTTGAAGCACTTTGCAACAATGAAAGGGGGTTATCACTGAGCAAGGATGAAAGAAGTTTGAGGATGTTGGTCAAAAGTAAAGTCAAAAAGATATGTTTTCACGAGGGCTTCAAAGGCAGACAAAAAAGTATAAAGCAAAGGGATTTGGGAGAAAGTTCCAGACACTAGGGTGGAGTGGCTGAAGGCATGGCTACTTATAGTGGGTTGAAGGGGAGTGAGGAATGAGCAATAGATCAGTGTTATAATATATAACCTGCCTATAGTGTGTTGGACATACTATACATACATCAAAATAAATCACTCGTACACATATAAAATCAATTTCTGTCCCTGCAACACCGACACTATCTGTTAAGTTGAGATTCTTTAGACCTGATGATGCAAGTAGAATTACAGACCTACTGAACCAAAAGAATTTATAACACAATAATGATCTTGGAATACACCTCATAAAATATTAATCATGCCATAGTTTGTATTTGAGTACCCCAATAGTGCTGAAAGGTTTAATGTGTTATAATAATTTCATGTAAGCCTTCAAATTCAAACATACATATTTGCTTTCTCATTGAAGAATTTAAAAAGGAAAGCCAAGAGTTGTAACACATACACACTCGTTTGACTCCTCCCGGCTTCACTAGGAGCAATGCTCAAGTGACATGAGCGTTGATAAAAGTGTTGTGTGTTTAAAAATCCTGGAGTGGGGTGGGGAGGTCACATTCTGTGGATGACTGGAACCTTTAGGATTGACATTTCCGATCACTTGCTATCTAAATACCGGAAATGATGTTCAGGCACAGTTCCCAGCTTTTATTTTTTTACCAGCTCTATTATTAATAGACAGGAATGATCTGGGGAAAAAAATACTTGAAAGATTACATGCATGTGCAGATTAAAAACTGTGGGCACTGAGGGTTCGGCTACCAGTAAAGAGCTAATGGAGGAACAGGCAGCCAGTGGCTACAATTAATTCAATTGTGAATGCCTCAAAGTAGTGCTATATCTTTATTATCATCAGCTCGGGATGGTAGGAATGGAGTAGTTGGCATACGCTTAGTGTAAATGTTGTCACAAATGACAATGAGTGGCAGTACTTGATAAAGTAATCTCCAGCATGGGGCAGATCACAATAAACTGCTTGCTCATCACCTTGCCTCCTTTAACATGAAATGATGCTCAAGAACATGCTATTAATCTGACAAGATTCACAATGATATGGCATATAAATATGCAACCCATATTTATAATAATCGTAGTAATAATAATCCTTGCATTTGATACAGCAGCTTTCATGTTTAGGGAGCATTTCAAAGCGCTTCACAGGATTTACTATAAAATGTAGTGAATGTGTATTTTGTAGATGAATAGTGCAGAAAATCTGTACATAGCAATATCCCACAACCAGCTATTAAGCGAATGGGTAGTTTTATCTGGAGGATTATTAGCCAGGGCACGCGGGCAAACTCACTTCTCTTCTTAAGTCATGCTATGGGAACTTTAACTTCCACCTGAACAGACAAATGGGACCTTAATAAATAATAATAATCCTTGCATTTGATATAACGCTTTTCACGTCTTCTCAACATCTCAAAGTGCTTCACAGAATAGACGATAAAGTGAATTGACTGTATATTTGTGGGCGAATGCGGCAGCCAACTGCGCACAGCAGTGTCCCACAAACAGTCGTGGATTGAAAATGACCAATTTATCATTGTTTTGTTTTGGAGGGATTATTATTAGACGTGTGGAGTAAGGAAACTTGCCCAAGGTTTCGCCCTGCCGGGAATTGAACCCAGGTGTCTCGAATGGAAGGTGCTTGGTTTAACGTATTATCTGACTGACCCACAACATAATCTGTATTATCTACAGAAAACGCTCTGAGTGTCCAACTTACGCAATTTCACTCCCAAGATATTTTGGATGGGGTCAGACCTGGGATTTGGTGAGTTATTGTGACATCCAAAGTTTTCCCTGTTCGAGGTGGAGTTAACATCACAGGCACTTTTGGGGAGTTTACATCACCTAAGGACTTTTTCAGTACTAAAGAAACAAGTTTTATTACAACACATGCTGAAATCCGAGGAGTTTACAAGTTGCTGCCCGCATCAGATTCCTGTCTCTGAAGAGCAATTTCCAGCCCCATTACCAACCCAATCAAACCTTTATAATAGTAATGTTTGCATCTGATAGACGGGAGGACAACTGAAATTGCTTGACAATCTGTAAAATGTAGTAACTGTATTTTATAGGCAAATGCAGCAGCTAAATTTGTGCACAGCAATGGAGTGAATGCCCAATTTTATTCTGAGGATTGTTGGCTGAGACATCAGAAGAAACTCCTTTCTCTTCTCGAATAGTGCCATGGGATCTTTGACATCCACTTGAACAGGCAGACAGGACCTTGGTTTAACATCTCCTTCAAAGAAGCATCCTTTTATTAAACATGATAATTCAGGTCTTTCGACTGATAGTATGGATCAAGCAAACCACTGCTTCTGCACCACCCATAATCATTCTAACAGCATGGATGCTGAAATTGCGCTGAAACCCTGGTTCAATTCAAAGGGAACAATGGGTGAGATCAGTGTAGTTCTTTCTAAAAGGCTTTTTCCTTAGGAGAAGATGGGAAACGTACCTGTCTGGGCGATTTGCATTTCTCTGTGCAACTTCATTTTTATTTTATGTGGAGTCCTGTAGCTCAGTGGTTAGAGCACTCGCTTTGCAAGCGAGAGACCTGAGTTCAATTCCAGACAGGGCGAAACCTTGGGCAAGTTTCCTTACTCCACACACCTAATAATAATCCCTCCAAAAAACAATAATAAAATTGGTCATTTTCAATCTACGACTGTTTGTGGGACATTGCTGAGCGCAATTGGCTGCCGCGTTCGCCCACAAATATACAGTCAATTCACTTTACAGTGTATTCTGTGAAGTGCTTTGGGACGTCTAGAAGATGTGGAAAGCGCTATATCAAATGCAAGGGTTATTATTATTATTATTATTATTATTATTATGCTTTATAGGGTTCAATATACAGTCACTACACTTTGCAGCATTTACCCTATGAAGCACTTTAAGATGGTTCAACAATATAGGAGCTGTATCAAATGCAAGAACTATTGGACTCTACTTGTATGACAGTGCTTGTCACATTAATTTTTCTTGTATCCAATTCAATGGTTTTTATAAGTATGTTAATGAAGAATTTAATTGTCATCCAGCTTGCCATTGTTAGCTCTAAGTCACAGTCTGACAAATTACCACAGCCAATACTAAATGGAAGTGTTCGCTTTATTATATTTTTATTCTTTAAATCATTATTTTGATACATATGAATAAAATCTTACACTAAACCTTGTGTCGTGGAGTCCTGTAGCTCGATGGTTAGAGCACTCGACTTGCAAGCGAGACACCTGGATTCAATTCCAGCAGGACGAAACTTTGGGCAAGTTTCCTTACTCCACACTTAATAATAATCCCTCCAAAACAAAACAATAATAAATTGGTCATTTTCAATTCATGACTGTTTGTGGGACACTGCTGTGCACAATTGGCTGCTGCATTTCACCCACAAATATACAGTCGATTCACTTTCCAGTCTATTCTGTGAAGTGCTTTGGGACGTCTAGAAGACGTGAAAAGCGCTATATCAAATGCAAGGATTATTATTATTATTATTATTCTGTGACACGCTTTTGAGACGTCTAGAAGACGTGAAAAGCGCTATATCAAATGCAAGGATTATTATTATTATTGAGACTTTTCATATCATTGAGATGTCTTGAAGTGCTCAACAGGATTTCACTGGAAAGTGTAGTGACTGTGTATCTGTAGACGAGCATAAAAGGTTAATGAAAGTCAAGAAAGAATATTTTAAAGACTGTCGCGATCGGGAGCTTTTGAGAATGAAACACCCAGTGTGAACTGTAACCATGAATTGCTGAGGTAATTATCCAGCAGCAGACACAGTTGAATCATTCAAAGGGGTAATTAGCAATCAGATATAATGAATTGCACAGCCATTCGTTGTTGTATTGTAGTTAGCTTGCTGCAGCCCGAGGGATCTGAATCATTTCCTATTCCTTTCTCAAGGTGTTGGTACATTGGGTGCATCAGTCCGTTTTATCACTCCCTTCAGTTTAATTCATCTCCCCTTTGGATCCTGTCAGTCATCTGGTTCCAACCCGCACCGCTCTCACTGCACTTAAATTTCACTATTAAAATTGAGTTCTTTTTAATTTTATAACAATAATAATTTTAATTTTATTATTTTGAATTTTAACTTTATATCAATAGCAATTCTTGCATTTGATATAGCGCATTTCATATTGGAAGGATATCTCAAAAGTGTTTCCACAGGATTTTACTGTAAAATGGAGTGACTGTGTATCTTGTTGGAGAAACAGAGCAGCTAATTTATGCACAATTATGTTCCACCAATAGCTATGAAGTGAATGAGCAATTTAATCTAGGGGATTATTGGCCAGGACACTAGAAGAAAAACTCTATAGGAGTTATAGGATATAGGATCTTTAACATCCAACTGGACAGAGAGACAGGGCTTCATGTTTAGTGCCTCATCTGAAGGATGGCAACTCCAACAATGCAGCACTCCCTCAGCACTGCATTGCAGTGTCACCTTAGACTATATAAGTTCCAAGTTCCGATGAGAGGCTTGAACCCACAACAACCTTCTGCCTTACAGGCAACAGTGCTGGCAACTGAGCCAGATCCACACACAAAGTAATTTCATTTGGGGATTTTACCATCAAATTGTTCTCAAATAATCAATTGACTGTTGGTTAAAATTCTGAAAACGATCAGCGTGGCCCACGTTTACTTTGTAGCTTACTGATTCTTTTTTGTGTGACATATTAAGTGTAAAAGCTGCTGTAAACCCAATGGGATTATAGAAAGAATTAATGTATTGAGCGTTCCCTTGGGTATGATGACATTGGCACCATCTGCAGGATCTGTCAATGACTGGCTTTGCTGTTTGCAAAATGGCATTATGAAACCTACACATGACCAATTGGACGACAGTATTTCATTGATCTTGTGTGTTCAGTTAAGGCAATCCTCTTTGGCTTGATAAGAAACCTCTTCCAATTCTCTTTTGCGGGAGCTGATATGACAACCATTCTCTTCACGGATTTTGAAACACCACAAGAATGTCTTCTTACAGCCTTACTGAAGCTGAGTCCTCACCAGGAAATCTTATTATTTATTCCCTCATTTAAATGGCTGTAACCCTTAATGTTCGATTGCAAAAGTTAACCTTTTGCAGATTTTAGTAAGAACAAGGCAATTCTTTATTGCATCGGGAGTGCAGCGGGATTCAGTTGTGACTTTTGGGGAGTGGGACGATTGACCATTAGGTCAGCCAGATCCATCCGAGATTCAGCTGGAACAAGTGCTCTGGAATCCATGGACTCCCTTCATGTAGCCCAGAAAAGCTTGTCTTACTTCTCAGAAGGCTCTAGAAAAATCTTGGAGCTTGGGGTCCCCATATCACCAGTGAACTTAGCCTATCTAGTGCCAGCTACTGATCAGAAAATCACTTCCTCCACAGTGGCGCACGCCAGGTGTGCCCTGTTAGAGTAGGATAGATGGATTGGGATAGTGAGATCTTTCAGACTATGACTTCATCTCCCTTAACTCCTCAATCCCTCTCCCCACCGCCACCCAACCCACCTCCATCTCCGTCCCTGGAAAAAAATCTCCCCTTGAATGGTTCAGGTCCTACCTCTCAGACCATCTTCAGTTCATCTCTACAAATGGTTTCTCCATTAGCCCCCACACCGTCTCGTGCGGAGTTCCTCAGGCCTCTGTCCTTGGCCCCTCCTCTTCAATATCCATATGCTCCCGCTTGGTGACATCATTCGCAGACATGGGGTCAACTTCCACATATATGAGGATGACACCAAACTCTACCTCTCTGCCTCCACCCCTGACTCCAGGAAAACTGCTGTCTTGACAGAATGTCTGGCAGACATCAAGTCCTGGATGAGAGCTAACTTTCTACAGTTGAATGTCAAAAGACCGAGGTTCTCCTTATTGGCTCCCAACAGTGCTTCCACACCTCAGGCACTGACAGCATCACCATTCAAGGATGCAGAGTCCACCTTACTAAGCCAGTATGGAAAATTGGCATCTTGTTTGGCCCTCAACTATCCTTCCTACCCCACATCTGTGCCATGTCCCACTCTGCCTTCCCCTACTTCCGCACATTGCCCGGCTCCCTCCGCCACGGTCTCACACCACATGCCGCTGAGACCCTCATACACGCATTCATAATATCCAGGCTCAACTATGCAAACTCCCTGCTTGTCGGCCTCCCCAACTCCTCCCTCCATAGGCTGCAGCCTGTGTCCTCTCCCGCACCAGGCTCCACAACCCTATCACCCTCATCCCCACCCGACTCCACTGGCTTCCCATCACACAGAGAATACATTTCAAGATCCTGGTCCTCACCTTCAAAGCCCTCCATTGTCTCCCCCCTACCTCTGCAACCTTCTAACCGCTAGCAACCTAGCCTGCTCCCACCGCTTAGCGGGCTCCGGTCTGCTTCACATCCTCCGCCTGGCCTGCCCACCAATGCTGGGCGGGCCTTCTACCACTCTGTCCCCACCCCCTGGAACTGTAGACCTTCCACCTTGCTCCCTCCCTTGCCTCCTTCAAGACCCGTCTCAAGACCCTCCTCTTCGACCAGCCTCCTTCCCCCACCTGCTCACCACACTCCCCAATCCCAACCCTCAGCTTGGTCTGAAACACTGGTTAGTCCAGTGCGTTAGGACGTCCTCCCAATGTGAAAGGTGCAATACAAATGTAATTTTGTTGTTGTTGTAGGGAAGGAACCACTGGTTTCTTGAAAATGGGTATATTTGTGGTATGAAAGGGAGCCGAAGTAATAAGAGCCTTGTGAACACACAGAGAATAAAATTCCAACTGGGCGTAGATTTATACT
The DNA here is from genome assembly GCF_018977255.1 of Callorhinchus milii. NCBI lineage: Eukaryota > Metazoa > Chordata > Chondrichthyes > Chimaeriformes > Callorhinchidae > Callorhinchus > Callorhinchus milii. The sequence goes on from NW_024704743.1 coordinate 91,609,261, forward strand.
GTAAAGGAAGCGTTTCAAAAAGTAAGAATTTGGCAAATTGTTGATTGAAGTGGCCTTAGAATTAAGGACATATTTAAGAATTTGCCAAATTCTGGAAACTTGAAATACTGCAAAGAGTAGATTTAGATCCAGGTGGATTTATGGATTCCTAGGTGGTTCTATGCTTATAGTAATAATAATTCTTGAATTCAATTTAGCGCTTTATCATGTCTTTGAGACATCTCAAAGAGCTTCACAGAATATATTATTAAGTGAATTCACTGTATATTTTGTGGGCGAATAGCAGCAGCCAATTGCGCACAGCGGTGTTCCACAAAATTGGTGGATTGAATGACCAAATTATTATTGTTTTTTTATTTACTTTTTTTGAAAGGGATTCTTACCCCCCGGAAAGCGATCCGCCAATCTACTAACAACTGGGTTCCTACTTACTGCTAGGTAAACAGAGGTGTGCGGAGTAAAGAAACTTGCCTAACGTTTCGTCCTGACTGGGAATCAAATCCAGGTCCTCTCGCTTGTGAGGCGAGTTCTCTAACTACTAAGTTACAGGATTTTCTGTTTGATTGAGGAGGATATTATCTTTGACAAATAAAGTTGCTGTTTGATTGAGGAGAATATTCACTCTCAACTATTTTTACCCAAGCGCACTGGTACTTCACTATAATAATACTTGGTATTCCACCATCAGTGGGTATTGATTTTATCAAAGTTATGTAGACCTCCGATATGCAATTCAAGAAATGTGCCAGGGAAATGTAGCACTCCGAGGGATAAAAGTAAAACTTCATTCTTCTTCATAAAATAATAATATAATAATCCTTGAATTTGAGTCAGCGCCTTATCATGTCTTCGAGACGTCTCTAAGCGCTTCACAGAATATACTGTAAAGTGAATTGACTGTATATTTTGGTGGGAGAAACCCGACAACCAAATGCGCACAGCAGTGTCCCACAAACAGTGGTAGATTGAGTGACCAAATTATTATTAGTTTTTTGAGGAGAATTATTACCCCCGGAAAATTGATAGATTTTTGGTAGGTCAGGGTATTAAGGGATATGGGGAAAAAGCGGGAAATTTAAATTGAAAGGATTAGTTGAGATACAGATCAGCCATGATCTAATTAAATGGCGGAACAGATTTGAAGGGCTGAATGACTTCAAGGCTTGATTACGGGAACTTCCTCCTCATCGGCCTTCCCAACTCTTCCCTTCACAAGCTGCAGATCAAAACTTTGCAGCTTGTGTACTCTCACGCACCAGGCTCAGTGTCCCCATCACTCCCACCTTCCCCAACTCCACTGGCTCCCCATCCCACAGAGGATCGAGTTCAAGATCCTTGTCCACACCTTTAAGGCCATCCATGACCTTGCCCCCTCCTACTTCTCTGACCTGCTGACTCCCTACCAACCGTCCCGCTCCCTCCGTTCTTCAGGCTCCGGTCTGCTCCATGTCTTCTGCCCGACCTGCCCTACCATCAGTGGTCGGGCTTTCGGCCTCTCTGCTCCCACACTCTGCAATTCCATCCCACTGTCCTTTCACCTCACTTCCTCCCTCGCCTCCTTCAAGGCCAGTCTCAAGATCCTTCTCTTCGATTGTGCCTTTGGTCACCCTCCCACCTCTCTGCCTTCCCTCACCCCTACACCACCCCTCCCCCATGCTCGGGTCCCGACACCTGACTGTTCAGCGCTTTGGGACATCCTCCCGATGTGAAAGGCACTCTATAAATGTAATTTTGTTGTTGTTGTTGTTGATAGAAAATGCTTCCTTGTGACCTGTGAATTGTGCAAGAGGGACTCGAACCACAACAAATAATTGGTTGCTGTGTTTGAAATTATTGTTTCAAATGCAATAATAATAATAATAATAATCCTTGCCATTTGATATAGCGCTTTTCACGTCGGGAAGACGTCCCAAAGCGCTTCACAGAACACACTGCAAAGTGAATTGACTGTATATTTGTGGGCGAACGCGACAGCCAATTGCGCACAGCAATGTCCCACAAACAGTCATAGATTGAAAATGACCAATTTATTTTTGGTTTTGGAGGGATTATTATTAGGCTCTGTGTGGAGTAAGGAAACTTGCCCAAGGTTTCGCCCTCTGCCTGGAATTGAACTCAGGTCTCTCACTTGCAAAGCGAGTGCTCTAACCACTGAGCTACAGGACTCCACAAACACAGCAATGGGGAAAACGGATAATCAAACAGACTTAACATCAAGATTGGTCATTTTTGGATTGGTTCTTTCCATGTCTCCAATTTTCTTCCCTGACCTCTTGAAGGCAGTGAATCATGGTGGAATTTTCATGGGGATCAACAATACCCCAGACATCTGCCCCCAATGGCCTCACTTCATTCACAGTAACTGTTTGGCCATTGGGGGCTTCACAACCAAGCATGGTCCTATTCACAAATATGTACTTTCCAGCTGGGCTCACTGGAAGTATTCAACAGGATCCTGACTAATATTGCCCATCTCTAGCCCAGGGACTCTGATCAGTATACTGTGAATTTCATTTAACACATCCTCTTATATCAGTTACATACTCTCACTCTTTAACACATAATGAACTGCACTGAGAACCTCCTGCATTAAAAAATCTGAATTCTTGCCAGTCTTGTTCCATTGTTCCGCATGATTTGCTCTGCTTCTAACTTTGTCATTGTCTGAAAATTGTGACCACCATTGTTGTGTTAATTAACACTAGTGCTATTTGTTGAAAAATGCTGCCATGTGGTCAATACATAACTAGACATATTGACTGCTCCCTGGGGGTGTCTCTCCTCCGCCTTCCAATCACAATATATGAAAGTCAGATGCTTGAAGGGGTGTGGAGTAGAGCAAGGCAGTGGGATCGAAATCACACCTTGCTCTGAGAGTCGATGCACACTCATTGGACTGAATACACTCCTTCTGCACTGTAAATTTCTATAATTCTATGATTCCACAACTGTTTATGGAACACTGCTGTGTGCAATTGGGTACTGCATTTAGCCCACAAAACACCCAGTCACTGCACTTGCAGTATATTCCGTGAAGCGTTTTGAGACATGATAAAGCACTTTATTAAATCCAAGTTTTATTATCATTATTCGATTACAATGGTTGTTTCGGACACCCGACTGCATTAGACTACTGGTTAGCAAGGTATTACCTTGATTCAATAACAAGGAGGAAAGCCAATAGCATTGCAAACCGGCACAGATACTGAATGCCTCATTTTTTAAATGAACACACTGCACACTGCAATTTTCACCCCTTTGAAAACGTGAGGTTTTGCTTGCTACTCGTGTTCAAGCCATGTATATTAATTCAGAACAAGGGTCACAAGATCGAGCCCTGAAGTACATCATTCATAACCTCTTTCAGTTTGAGCAGTTTCCATTTATAGCTGCCCTCTGTTTGCTCTTTTTTAGGCCAGTTATCTATCCTGTTCCATGTTTTACCCTCTATTCCATAACACCTTTCTTTAGTCATTAATCATAATCGACAATGTGGAACCTTGCCAAATTTGAAGTACTGTATATAACATCACATTATCCTTGTTCACCATAGTGGTGATATCCTCAAAAGACATCACTGCTTTAGTTAAGCATGACCTATCCCTTCACAATCCATCCCGACTGTCCTTCAACATGTTATGTTTATCTAAGTATTTATTCGCCAAATCTCTTAAAACCTTTTCAAAGACATAGCTGCAATTGATTTTAAACTTACAAGTTTCCAGGAATGGCTCTTGACCCTTTTCTAAATATTATGTGAGTCACTTCTTAATTCGCAGCAACTTCCCCTGAGATTAGCGATGAACTGTTAGAGTTCAACCATTCTGCCCCTGCTCTCTGGAACTCCAGCCTGAAGTCTCTCCACCTCGCCCCCTCCTTCCCCACCTTTATAGCTCATTTTAAAACCTTTTGGTTACCAATCCTCTCCCCTCCCATCTACTCAATTCCCCCCCACCTCCATCTGGGAATAATGGCAGCTCCTGCTCCTTACCAGCTGAGGAAAGATTCTGGTTTCATAATCTGTGGCTCTGGGCAAAACCATGCTTCTGAAGTTGAGGTGGGGGAGGGAATGTCTTGCAAATCTTCCATTAAAGTCATATATAATAATAATAAATAATAATCCTTGCATTTGATATAGCGTTTTTCACATCTTTTAGACGTGTCAAAACGATTCACAAAATATGCTGTAGAGTGAATTGTGTATTTGTGGGCGAAACGCGGAAGTCACTTGCGCACAGCAGTGTCCCACAAACAGTCGTGGATTGAAAATGACCAATTTATTATTGTTTTTTGGAGGGATTATTAATAGGCATGTGGAGTAAGGAGTAAGTCACGTTTTAGTCTATGTGATATTTACCACCAGTGTTAATTATGACAAATCATATTGTTTTCCCCTCTCATCAACTATATCTCATATAAAGAAATACCAAAAACTCAATTATATTTTATTCTTGATCCGTGTTTGCCCTGTCATCACTGCTTTTCATTTTCTCCTTCATATTGTTTTTTTAAAATCTCTACATTTTTAATTTTTTAACCATTAATCAATGTTACCACTTGGCTGCATTTAATAATAATTTGTTCATTTTTATCACATCGTCAAAACATCTCAAAGAACTTCACAAGATGTACTTTAAAAACTGACAATGAGCAATTTATAACAATAACCCATGCATTTGATATAGCATTTTTACATCCAGGGATATCTCAAAGTGCCTCATAGGAATTAAATGTATGTAGCAATTGCATCCTTTAGGTGAAAGCGGTATTCTATTTGCAGAGAGCAGTGTCCCACAAACAGCCATGAGGTGAATGACCCATTTTATTTGGAAGATTGTTGGCAGGACACCGGGAGAAACTCGCTTCTCTTTTTAAATAGTACCATGGGATCTTTAGCATTCACCTAAACAGGCAGACATGACTTTAGTTTGTTGTCTCATTTAAAGGACGGCACCTTTGGAAATGCAATACATTTCACCATTTCATTGGAGTGATGGCCTAGATTATGTGAATTGAAAGTCTCAACATGGGGCTTGAACCCACAACCTTCTGATTCGGAGGTGAGAGTTCTACCAACACAGCTAGGCTGACATCTAAATATGAGTGCTCTCTGATCTCCTGCCTGGGTTAACTGGTTTGGAGAACTCCAATAGTTAAGACTCCAGAGGTGCCCAGAACAATTCATTTGACTATTTTAAGAACATGTAGACATTTGGGTATATTTTGCTGGTGCTGCCCATTAAAATGATTGACTTTGACAATCCCATTACAAGCGCTCACCCCAAAGGCAGCAACTTTAGAAGTTAGGGTAAATTTGCACCCTGAAGACCCTCACAGATACTAAAACTATTTGTTTGAATACTAAATGGTAACAGTTAATTGCCATTTTATAAAATACACTCATGCTTATTTTCCAGACAGCAAAGAGAATCATTAACAATAACAGGCATGACATTTACAAATATGTTGGATGTATAAGTCAAAGCAAACGGGTGCCTATGGCTATAGTAACTGGAATGGAGAACTATGGCATTACAGAAAAAAGTAACAAATTCACATTTGTATTACAAACTGTTCATGCAATATTTATAGTAACTGACATTTAAATAAAGTACGGGTCAGTATTTTGTACAGAACTAATCCATTCTTCACTTATATAATTACTATTGTGTACAGATAAGTCTTACCTTGGTCAAATGCTCTACACATCAAAGGAAAGACGTGACTGAGAACATTGGGATCAACTCCCTGTCAATGGGCTTTTACTGTGGTAAATTTATGTCTGATCCTGATTTTAGTCTACAAACACTCAATGGTTGCCACGGCTTCTCACAAAAACCTGGTTACTCTGTGATTTCAATCAATAAAGCACTACTCTGTAACACAGTCAAATGTTGGATTTGCAACAACAACTTGTATTTCTGTAGCACCCTTCACATAGGGAACATCCCGGAGTGTTTCACTTTCATACAACAGTGTACAATAACAACATGTTGCTCTCATTAGCTAAAGTTATATAGTCCAACCTGTGGTGCTGGTAGTGGTGGTGGCAAGCACATTAGTATTCTCTGTACTTGGAGAAACCCATCATCAAAGATTTTGGTAATCAGGAATACAGGTACACGGTTTGCATTCTAAATAATTTAGAAGAATATTGTTTGGAAATGTTTTCCAATGTTAATAGGAAGTCAGTCAAGTCTTTACATGTCTTCCCTTTGGCAAAATCCTTACAGTTAACAGTTCTTCTTGCATTTAATTTCTGGTACAAAAATTGTCAAATCAAGTGACATGCCCCACATGCATGATTGTGTTGAATAATACAAGCAAAAAACATGCTTGAGTTATCAGTGACACTTTACATTCAATCAAATGTTAACCACAACTTTAACAATCCACTGTTTCGCGAGCTACAAAGCCTCGCTCACTCACGTGACAATCACTTCCTCCATTGCCTCATTCAAGGCATGTCTCAAAACATACCACTTTGACTGCATTTTTGGTCCTCTCTCTGCTCCCTACACCCCTCACCTTCTCTACTCCCAGCTCAGGTATCTATCCATATTTATTGCTTTGAGACGTCCTTTTATAAATGTAAATTGTAATGTAAATGCCTAAAGACCTTCCACTTCGACCATGCCTGTGGTCACTTCCGCCTTTCCCCCATCTCAGCATCGTGCTCCTCTACTTTCACGCGCTCTGGGACGACAACAACAACAACTTGGATTTATATAGCGTCCTTCACGTCTCAGAACGCTTTACAGTTCAGGATCTCGGGACTGAGCCAGGGGGAGGGGGAGGAAGGTGACCAAAGGCGCGGTCGAAAAGAAAGGTCTTCAGCAGAGACTGAAAATGGGAAGGGAGGGAGTGAGACGAAGGGAGTGAGGAAGGCAGTTCCAGAGCCTCGGGGCATAGTGGCTGAAGGCACGGCCGCCGAGGGTGGAGCGGAGGACTCGGGGGACAAGAAGAAGGCCAGACCCGGAAGAACGAAGGCAATGGGTACTGTGCTGAGGAGAGAGGACGTCAGAGAGGTAGGGGGCTGCAGAGGAGTGCAGGGACTTGAATACGAGGGTGAGGATCTTGAAATCGATCCTCTCTGGGAGAGGCAGCCAGTGCAGTCTGGCAAGGACTGGGGTGATCGGGGAGCGGAGTTTCGTGTGGGTGAGAATGCAGGCGGCAGAATTTTGAATGATTTGGATTTTATGGATGGTAGTTGATAGGAGACCGGCGAGGAGGGCATTTGAATAGTCCAGCCGGGAGGTGACAAAGATATGGACCAGAGTTTCAGCGGCTTTTGGGGAGAGGTATTGTTGGAGACGGGCGATGCGTCGGAGGTGGAAGAAAACGGTACTGGTGAGGGACGGGATGTGGGGGAGGAAGAATAATTGGGGGTCAAACCTGATGCTACCCTACTTGAGGGGCGCTATACAAATGTAAGTTGTTTTTGTTATTGTTGATAATACTCTAATAACATTGCATCAATGACAACCAAGTCTTCTCCCATATACAGTAATGAACATATCCAGGTTTATAATGACAATAACTTGAATTGATATATACATAGAATAATGTTTTGGAGCGCTTTGAAGTATGATAATGATATTATATTTACAAATGTGAGAGGATGTGAGTTGTGGTTGCTCTGAATATGAAATAAAGCTTCACTTACAGTTAACCCACTCTAATGACTGTCCACATCCTGATAACAAATAGCACTGCACCAAGGCATTCAGCATCATACCTGTAGCAGTGACAGCGTTCTTGTATCAAAAATGACATGCCAGTCAAGTTGATACATTTCATTCCTTTGGACAAATCCCTGTAGTTAACAAGTCTTCTAAGCCTCTAATTCCTGGTACAAAACAATCCATCAAATCAAATGATGTGGCTCACATTTGTGGCCATGTGACCAATTCAATATTGTTCCAATGGAATGATTATCTCTATATTATCCCATCACTGAAAATCTCTGTTCAAAACAGTATTTATTCATCGATTGGTTTAGATTTAAATGACCCTGTCCTCCATTCCATGCCAATAGTGGCAAATTGGTTTAAAGAAGTGATTAGGGGATTTAAAAGAGAATTTAGGAGGATCTACTTCACGCAGAGTGTAATGAGAATATGGAATTTGCTGCTTGTTGGTGGTTGGATCAGATAGTGTAGATGCATTTAAGAGAAATGCACATAATAATAATAATAATAATAATAATAATAATAATAATAATCCTTGCATTTGATATAGCGCTTTTCACGTCGGGAGGACAAAGGGGAAAAAAAGTTACGGGAGACAGTAGTGGAGACTTATGGGGAATACAGACTCCAGCACGGATCGAATGACATGTTTCCTTGTGTAGTCTATGTAAATTTATGTAAATCTATGTTTCTCCTAAAGATGGTTGAAGTTGCCAATCTCTGCCTTTGTTGTTGGTCCAATAAACCTATACATCCAATTTCCCAAAACATTTCCTTTGATATATCTAAAGTAATCCCTGCATTTGATATAGCGCCTTTCACATCAGGGGGGTGCTTCAAAGCGCTTCACAGGATTTACTTCACAGTATATTTTGCAGGCGAATGCAACAGTCAATTTGTGCACAGCAATGTCCGACAAATAGCCATGAAGTGAATGATCAATTTTATCTGGGGTATGGTTGGCCAGGACATTGGGAGAAACTCCCTTTGCATTTTGAATAGTCTCAAGGGATCTTCAGTGTCCAACTAAACAGGCAGACAACCCTTTCATTTAATGTCTCATTGGCAGGATGACACCTCTATCAGGGCAGCACTCCCCAACACTGCACTGGAATCGAGTCAGCCTGACACCTATTTCTAAACCTAACAACACAGAATCTTTAGTTAGCAGAATTCAACTGAAGATTCAATTAGCACTGCAGTGAATCGACTTTGTAGGACCTTATTGCACCACCTGGGCTGCTGGTTTGACCATATAGCTATTGACGTTTTGCTAAAGAGCTATCTCTTGCATTTCTTCTATTGAACATATTTGGAAGTTATGACCCCTTGCTCTTGAAGTTTCTTAAAAGTTCAATTGATCTTTATCAGGCCAGCATTGGGAGATAATTCTTCATTATGTCACAGTCTCCCATGTCTTGCAGCTGCTTGACTAACCCTTATATTGAAGACCATGAATTAGAACAGATGGATAATGATATTCAGGCAACGAGTCCCTTGGTAATCGGTTCTTGATATTTTAATATAGACTCATATTGGCAAAAATACTAAGTGCAATAGAACTTGTTAAATATGACAAATGGCAAGATTGTTCTCAATGACATGAGCAAAGGCCGTTCAGCCTATTCATTACTTTTATAATATTGATATCTGGATTGATGCTGCAAAGGCCATTTGCATCTAACATTCACTTACAATTATTAATTTCAGATTCTTTAACTTCCTAAGCATAAATGCAGGTGTTACATATCCACTTCCTGGATCTGGACATTGGACCTCAGTCTCAAAACTGTTCATTCCTTTGATAACTACAGTTGCAATCTGAATTGCAATAACCATTCAATGTACAATATTTTTACACAGAGTTGAAAAGGGTACTTTCAGGACAGACATCAAAAAGGTTTTCTTTACCTGGAAGGTATTTAACAAGGGCAATATGTTGCCAGGATGGGTGGTTGAGGCCAGGACACTGGACTCACTTAAAAATCAGCTTGATACTGTGATGGGAAGATGCTACGGGAGATATTCTGGAAGGCTGAGATCAAATTGGCCAAATGGCCTTCTTTATCCAAACCAATCTTGTTATCTTGTTAGATACATTGAGTTACATAGAGTGATTCATGACAGAAACACGCCATTTACTCAATAAGTCCACATTTATGTTTATTCTTGGCGTCTTGTTTGACCCTCAACTATCCTATTCGTGGAGTCCTGTAGCTCAGTGGTTAGAGCACTCGCTTTGCAAGTGAGAGACCTGAGTTCAATTCCAGGCAGGTCAGGGCGAAACCTTGGGCAAGTTTTCTTACTCCACACAGAGCCTAATAATAATCCCTCCAAAACCAAAAACAATAATAAATTGGTCATTTTCAATCTACGACTGTTTGTGGGACATTGCTGTGCGCAATTGGCTGCCGCGTTCGCCCACAAATATAGTCAATTCACTTTACAGTGTGTTCTGTGAAGCGCTTCGGGACGTCCTCCCGACGTGAAAAGCGCTATACCAAATGCAAGGATTATTATTATTATCCTTTCTACCCCACATCTGCGCCATGACCCACTCTGCCTTCCCCTACCTCCATAACACCGCCCTGTTCCACCACTGTCTCACTGCAGGCCGCCATGACCCTCATACCCTCATTCATAACATCCAGGCTCAACTACGCAAACTCCCTCCTTGTCGGCCTCGCCAACTCCACCCTCCACAGGCTGCAGATCATCCAGAACTCTGCAACCCATGTCTTCTCCCTCACTAGGATCCATGACCCTATCACCCCCATCTTCGCCTGACTCCACTGGCTTCCCATCACACAGAAGATACAGTTCAAGATCCTGGTCTTCACTTTCAAAGCCCTCCAAGGCCTTGCTCCGCCCTACCTCTGCGGCCTTCTAACCCCCTACCAACATGCCTGCTCCCTCTGCTCAGCGGGCTCTGGCCTGCTTCACGTCGCCGGCCTTGCCCGCCCCACCATTGGTGGGCGGGCCTTCTACCATTTTGCCCTCACCTTCTGAAACTCCATCCCACAGTCCCTCTGCCTTGCTCCCTCCCTTGCCTCCTTCAAGACCCGTCTCAAGACTCTCCTCTTCGACCATGCCTTCGGTCACCCTCCATGCCCCCCTGCTCTCCATCCTCCCCGATCCCAACCCCTAGCTCCAGTCCAAAACCCTTATTGTCCAGCACCTTGGGACGGTCTCCTGACATGAACACTGCTTTACAAATGTAATTTTGTTGTTATTTGTTGTTGTTATATTCAATATAAACTCCTCCTCTCATCTCTGTCCTTCTGCACTGAATGCCTGCTCAAAATGGATGATTTCAACCCCCACCTTAACTCCCTTTGCACTAGTTCTTCGGATTTCACTGCCCGTCATGACCTACCTCTTCCTCGGACTTCCTCTCCCTCGAGCCCTCCATCCACAGTGATCCTGATGCAGTCATCAAGCTGCTGAATGACCGTCTCTCGACAACCTTCACTTCCCTGGTTCCCCTTAAATCCAGGAATGTTTCCAAGTCCACCTACTCCTCACCCACTTAAAACCCAAATCCGGGCAATCGAGTGCAGATGGAAGAAATCCAGTCTCACAATTCATGGCTAGCGGTGGCTCGAGAACAGCCATGACTACCGTCTCTCCCTTTCACGGGCCAAAACTGACTTTTACTCCAAAGTTATCTTGGAGGCGAAAAACAACCCAAAAGCACTGTTTTCCACCGTCCATCACCTACTCCGTGATGGCTCTGGACTTCTTCACCTCAAAGATTGAAAACGCCCGCTTGGCTGCATCGTCCTCCCCTCTCCCCCAACCCATGTCCCCTTCTACCCCACACAGACCATCCATACTGCCTTCTCCCTCCGCCACAGTTTTCTTACTTCTTACACTTCTTTGGTTCCATTTCTCCCTCCTCTCAACCCCAATCACCCGCATGAAGTTCATCACCTGCTGCTCAACCCCCCCCCCACCCAGCTGCTGGTCACTCAACTTTCCCTTCTCTCCCCCCTGCCTGCTGACAAGGTCAACCAGTCTCTCTCCACAGGTTCTGTTCCACTCTCCCTAAAAAACCTCTCCTATCACACCTCTCCTCAAAAACCCCACCCCCGATCGCTCTGTCAAAGTCACAAATGACGTAATCTTTATCTGTGGCCAGGGCTCCCTCTTCCTCCTTGTCCTCCTGGATCTCTCTGCTGCGCTCGACACAGTCGACCACACCATCCTCCTCCACCGACTCTCCTCGCTCATCCATCTTAATGGAATTGCACTCGCATGGTTTGAGTCCTACTTAACTAACTGCCTCCATTTCATTTCGGCAAATGGTTTCTCCTCCCGCCCCCACACGGGCACCTGCGGGGCACCCCAGGGCTCCATCCTTGACCCTCTTCTTTTCGTCATCTATATGCTCCTTCTTGGCGAAGTCATCCGCAGGCACGGGGTAAACTACCACATGTATGTGGATGACACACAAATCTAATTTGCCTCCTCCAGTACCAACTCCAGGTCCACCGATGTTCTATCAGCTTGTCTGGCAAATATCAGGGCCTGGATGAGTGTCAACTTGCTCCAGCTGAATGTCGACAAGACAAAAGCCATACTCATTGGCTCCCGTCAACGACTTCACTCCTGCGGATCTAAACTCCTGACCCTCACTGGGCTCTCCCTCACACTCACCAAACCAGTGCACAATCTAGGCATCCAGTTCAACCCCCAGCTGTCCTTTCTCCCCCACATTTGGTCTCTGACCAGGACAGCCTTCCTTCACCTCCGTCACATTGCCCGTCTGCGACCGTGCCCGGCCGAAACCCTTGTTCATGCATTTGTCACCTCCCGCCTGGATTACTCAAACGCACTCCTTGCCGGTCTCCCCAGCTCCACTGTTCAAAAAATTCAACTCATTCAGAACTCTGCTGCCCGCATACTGACCCGGACCAAACTCCATACCCACATCTCACCAGTTCTGGCCAGGCTCCACTGGCTTCCCATCACTGAAAGGATCAACTTCAAGATCCTCACATTCATGTTCAAATCCCTTCACTGCCTGGCACTTCCCTCCCTCTCCGAACTCCTCACTCTCCAATTCATCACCCAGCATCTCCACTCGACTAGCACCCTCCTCCTGCTTACTCTCGCACCCTCTGCTCCATCATTGGAGGTCAACCATTCAACCTCTACACCCCGAAACTCTGGAACACTGTCTCTCAATTACTCCACTTTGCCCTCTCTGTTCCCTTTTTCAAGTCCCACCTGAAAACTTTCCTATTTGACCTCCCCCGCCCCAACCCCCCTCGGCTTGGAGTTAAGTGCTCTGAGACGCTACCCTGCATGGAGGGCGCTATATAAGTGCAAGTTGTTGTTTTATAAGCCTCCACCCTTCTTATTTCCCTCCTCTATAAAACTATACTACTCTGTTTCCTTCTCCCTCATGTATCCTTGCATTTGATATAGTGCCTTATCATGTCATTGAGATGTCTCAAAGTGCTTCACAGCGTGTAAAGTGGATTGACTGTATTTTGTGGCTTAAATGTCTGAAATGCTGTACTCTGTCCAGTGCCTTGGGACATCCTCCAGACGTGAAAGGCGCTATACAAATGTAATCTTGTGTTGTTGTATAAGCGATTGATGAAATAAAGGGGGATTTGTCCTCTTTCGAGGTAAGAATGCACATTAATAATCATATCCTTTAAAAAATATTACTACCATTTTGCATGGAAAGTGGCTTATGTATTGGAAGCATGATGATATTAGCCATGTGATGATATAGGACAAAGTCTTATCAGCAATTCACTATAAATTAATTTATTTGTTTGTTTATTTGTTTTAATCCTCTCTTCCATACTCCTCTATTCGCCTCTCCCTACTGAATGGGAATATCCCCTTCCCTATCTGCTGCCTTCCAATATTGAAATACTATCAAGGAATCTTACAGTTCAGATTCTGTTATTGTTCTCTTTTGAGGTACATACATTAATATCTTTTAAAATATGTTTGCAGAACTAAGTGCATTTATTTTTATATATGAACTCTAAGTACAGTTTGACAATAATTGGCGCATGGGATCATTTGCTTTCCTTTCCTCTCAAGTAGAATTTGTGGCTTGTAAACAATATTGCATCCCAATACAATGTTGTATAGAATCTAAATCTATTCTATTCAAATGCCTTGCAGGCATTTATGATTATTGTGAAAGCGATCTCTGTGCAATGTGCGAGCCATTGCACAATCTTATGAATGCTTTATGTTTACAAAGTTAAATAAAATTTCTATTTTTCCCTTAATTTGATAATGTGTTTGTTGTAAATTTTCTGTGCTATATTTGTCAAGTGTTTCATGAAAGTCCACATGATAATAATGTATATAATATCGTCATTATATAATGGGCCATTATATAATTATCATATCACACGTTGCATTTTTAGCCCCAAAGTTAATCATATTAATAATAATCCTTGCATTTGATACAGTGCCTTAACACGTCATTGAGAGGTCTCAAAGTGCTTCACAGAATATACTGTAAAGTGAACTGACTATATTTTGTGGGTGAATTACAGTAGGCAATTGCACACAGCAGTGTCCCACAAACAGTTGTGGATTGAGTGAAGGAACTAATAACCTCAATCTCTGAAGCTGTGGTATCTTTAGGACGAGACCAATTTGTAATGCACGACTTTGCTTTTCTGATTCTGTATTTGTTTTGTTATCTGCAATCCCAATGGGTTATCAACAATGGTAAAACATTTCACTTCTTACCTTAGCCTACAGGCGTATGTGTTATTCATTGCCCAGAGTCCTTAGTTCATGTTGCAGTTCGGGAAGCCTTGGGTAGTAAGCCAATAAAGTTAGTTAGTTTGTGTGGTTATCTAGTATGCATGGCTCCTTTCAGCATTAGCATTACCACAGCAATGACTCACCAACAGTTTGAATGCTGTGAGTACTGTAAAGAATTCTAGAGCATCTTAATGTCTAGACTGTTTACACAGTGCAGCTAATGTCATGAGCGACTGCACCGAAGCAAATGATCACATCTTTCTTAAAACAAGGTTTGTTACAATAGATCTTAGCCAAATTTGTACATGACTTAGGCTGCAGATGCTATCATCACAACTTGTTTTCTCTCTGACATATCATTGTTGATACAGACTTTTCTTCATGGTTCTATAACAAGAGAACACTGGTACTTCCAACAGCAATATTTTCCTTGTTTCCATACGATGGAAATTAAAAATAATATATCGTAATCCTTGAATTTGACACATTGTCAAACCCTGTACAGGTAATTGCTGTCACAAACAGCCATGACGTGAATGTTCAATCTAACTGGAAGGATATCAGGAGAATTTTTTTTAAACAGTGCCATCGGATTTTTAATCTGAACGAGAAAACAGTTTAACATCTGATCCAAAGGACAGCAACTCTTTCAATCCATGCTTTGAGGTGTCATCTCAGACTAAAAACTCAAAATACACTTTAAAGTAAAAATCATGAGACTTTCAATGACATTAAAGGCAGTATGTCAAATGCAAGAATTATTGGTTATTATGATGACTGTCATACAGTCTTCTGAATAAGATAAATCTATACGCCATACTCAACAGACCTGCCTTACTACCTCTTTATCATGTAGGTTATGGACTAAGCGATTCCTCATTTATTCCTATCTTGTGGTACAGATTAAGGGCAATCACACAATATCATTACAGATTCCCTTGGTCACAGCGACCTTTCTGAAATCCCGAGGAGAGGTTGAACTACCTTGTGAACGCTTGATCGATCTTCCTACCTGCTTGACCGCCCACACTTTGTTTTATGCTTTTTGACTGCATCTTATAATTTGATATAGTTCCAGCTCATATTTGGCCTGTTTCAGTGCTTTGCATTATGAAATTACACGTAACATGTGGTATAAAAATCTAATTCCAAATATACAGGTAAATATAGACTGTAGTATCAGCTGTATGAAGCAACACATACAGCATATAATAAAACAGACATTGTAATGGTTAATTAACTCATAAAACATACCTCACTAATATAACATGATATATGAGCCTAGATGTAATGAAGTGCTGGCCCATTTAAATGGAGTCTTGGGTGCTATTTTTCAACCTGATTTACAAAAGTTACTCTTGCAATAATAAAACGTTGTGTTGTACAGCATTTGGAGTCAGATGGAAAATGAAAGCAAGCACTGTAACTTTATTGCATGGGTAGAATTAAAGGCCATGTGGGAAAAATAACCACAGGGAAATTACTATTAGTCATCAAAACAGTTTTTTCACACAATGCTGGAACAAGCTTTAAAATCGGGATGAGAATTGAAAGAGTATCTATGGAATTCAAGCAGCAAATAGACAGGTCAGTAAAGAAGTAGATCTATGTAATGCAGTATAAGTGCAAGTATCAATGCATATAATGTGTAAATACAAAATAGTTCATAAAATATACAACAAATGCACATGTCAGAGAAAGATGGACAACGTTCATCTGTTGATTTATAAAACAAAATAGCGTCTCCATTTATTGCTTACAATGTCATGCAAACAACCCTATTAATCTCTGCCTAGTTATATATCAAAGAAGAAGCTTGCCCTAGTGAAACACACTGGGCAAGAGGCACTCATTTAACATATGGCTATATTTTAATAAGTCTATAGCGGATCATTTTAAACCAATTTGTAAAGAGTTGTTTCGAGACCAGATACAAAGACTTATCAATGATCTGGGGGAGAAATAATTACATGCTTTGTGTAATTAATTGCTTCCTATTGTGTGAACTGACAAGCTTCATTGACCCACATTTCAACATAAAAATATTACTGATAAGTGGAACATGCTATCTTCAACTACCCAGCTGCTTCTCCACATCACTGTCTCTGAGGGAGGGGAAAGGGAAGGATTTTTGGTAAAGTAACAATCAATCTGGCAGCCACAGAAGTAGCCACATTCTGAAATTTAGGTCCTTTTTCGTTAAAAAAAACTCATGTTAGCTTCTCTGGCAGCAAGGTCTCTTGAATGGGTAGTCTTGTATTTGCTATGAGTTTCCAAATACATTCAGGACTTTTTCTGATACACAGAAGGCATTGAACATAGAAGGAGTCTTGCTTAGAGCAAGGTTAGAGCACTCACCTCGCAAGGTTAGAGCACTCACCTCGCAAGCGAGAGGACCCGGGTTCAATTCCCGGGTGGGTGGAAACCTTAAGCAAGTTTCCTTACTCCACACACCTCTTTACCCAGCAGTAAGTAGAAACCCTGTTGTTAGTTGATTGTCGGATTGCTAAGTGGGGGTAATAAACAAAAAATGTGGTCACTCAATCCACGACTGTTTGTGGGACACTGTTTGTGGCCCACAAAATATACAATTAATTCACCTTATATTCTGTGAAGCACTTTGAGATGTCTCAATGATGTGATCAGGCACTATTTCAAAAACAAGGATTATTATTAATATTTGAACTGTTCAAATGTGTGTGGGAGTTGGAGAGAATCAGAGTGCCAATGTTCTTGTCTGTCACTATAATCTGTAATGTCAACATAGTGCGGCATTTATATAGCGCCCTCCACGCAGGTAGCGTCTCAGAGCGTATTAAGAGATGTAGTGAATGTGCTGGAAAATGCAATTAAAAGTTGATCCAATAAAATGGCGCAAACTGCTCAGTAGCTAAATGGTGACTCCTGAGTTCTAGGTCGCTAAATTCCCCATAAAATCAATGATTGTGATCGTGACATGGGTTATAAATAAGAGAGGAAAGTTCAGAGGAGTATTGAGAAAATAGAGTGAGACATCAACTGATTAGCTGCTCTTCATTTCTTCCCCTCTGCAGAACAAACCAAATTTCAATTTCTTCTTTCATACAGTTGCAGTGATTTGGCATTGATTCCGGCAATTGTGCCCTTTGGAGAAGGAGACCTGAGTTATACTGTTCACTTTCAATTCCTCTCAGAGAATGCTGCTCAGAGTTTTACTAACCAGCATTGAATACCAATGCTTTTATGAACATTATTAAGAAGCCAGGAGTGTGATTGGTTCTTTAATAACATTCACCATTATTATTAAAAGCTTTATATTAGAATCACTGGACCACATATTTTTTAAAAAAGTAATTAAAAAAAGTTTTATTTTACTTAATCTCAAATCATTTGATGTTAAAACATGTTTATACAGCAGCCAATGTGGGGAAGCTTGCAAATGATTTGATGCCCCTAAAATCCGATTAGTGCTGTGCTTTCAACAATGATGCAATGAGGAAACTACACTGAATTGATATTATCCTGCAGTATAAGTGGGTTACAAAGTTTAAAAAACTCATGAAGTACAAAAACACGCATCAATTTATTTCTATGACTTACCCTTGTACTTATTCTTCTGGATTTCCATCGGTTTGTCTCAGTTGACTTTTTTTTTTGAATTTGATATAATACAAATTCAAAATCAAGTGCAAGGATTATTTGAGGTTTGTGGAGATCTGATAGTGTCCTTGCCAACAATCCCCCAAGTTTGGTCATTCACTTCTTGGCTGTATGTAGGACATTGCTGGCTGTAAACTGGCTGCTGCGTTTGCCTACAAAATACACAGTCACCACACTGTCCATTAAATCCTGTGAAGTGCCTTGAGATGTCCTACTGACATGAAAGGCGCTATATCAAATACAAGGACTATTAAGATTATTAATTAATCCGATGAGGTTCTGATGCTCTTGGCTGTGCCTCACATCAAGAGTCACTTGACATAACTGGGTTGGTATGTTGATACAGCGTTGTATATATTTTGGGCAGCTGCGTTGGAAGGTTGCTTGAGCACCTACAAACCTCATCCCTCAATGTCAAGAAGGAGCTATACTGGAGTTTTTCTAGGCATGTGAAAGTTCAGCTTGAGAAAGAGTTCTGTCTAGTTGGTCACACACGTGTTCTAGCCATTTATCACATTCACAATTATTTGTACAGCACGTTTGAACATTCAGAGTTGTATACCCTAAAAGATAAAGTTGTAGTCCCAGCAATGAGGAGGGAGATGATCTTGCTTTGACGTAAGGGTACACCACCTTCAAACTGCTGATTCCAGTTTTTCAGACAGATGCAGTACATCAGCTCACTGCTCACTCTGCTGATATAGGTATTTTGCAACAATCCTTCCATTTTGGCACCTAGGAATTATAGCCAGTCAGAGCCTGAAATTCTACCAAGTCTTAGCTTAAGACCGTACCGTCTTAAATATTTTAAACCCGTGCATAATTGTGGAAAATTCTTCAGTTCAGTCTGAATTTGGTAGCTGGTTCTTTTATTTAAGAGAAAAAAACCCAAGATTGAATTTAAGTATCTCCAATCTTAAATTTGCAGCCTCAGACTGGGTGGAATTTCTGGCCTCCGAGGCCATGTGACCATTGTCACTGATTCAATGGAGGCTTAGTGTGGTGGACGGAGTTCTACTGCCTTTATTGGGTCTGGGAAATATTCCAGATGAGATCAGTCCCTGGGTTCTTGGATGATCTAAACAGCACAAACTGCCTGCACTTTTAACCAGAAACGTGTTATCCATTAGCTCAGAGTGGCAAATCCTTCACTGCTACTCCTCCATTGAGGCCTTTGTGGTCTCCACTGCTTTCCAGGAAACAAAACGACATGTGCTCAAAGCAAAATTCAAATCAAATTAATATAAATCTGGACAAAACCTCCAGCAAACAAACTGCATTTCCTTACACTGCAGGAAACTCAAACTTCCTGCAGCTGAAGGTGGACAAGACGGAAGCCATACTCCTTGGCTCCCGTCAATATCTTCACTCCTGCGGATCTAAACTCCTAAATCTTCCTGGGCTCTCCCTCAGATTCACCAAACCAGCGCGTAATCTAGGTGTCTCATTTGACTCCCAGCTGTCCTTCCTCTCCCAAATCCAGTCCCTGACCAGAACGCCTTCTTCCACCTCTGCCACATTGCCTGCCTCCGACCTACCTTACCCCAAGTGCAGCCGAAACCCTCGTGTGTACGTTTGTCATCTCCCGCTTGAATTACTCAAATGCACTCCACCCCAGCTCCACCATTCAAAAGATCCAGCTCATTCAGAACTCTGCCACCCACATACTGACCCGGACCAAACTCCGTACCCACATCTCACCAGTTCTGGCCAGGCTCCACATCACCGAATGGATCGACTTCAAGATCCTCACATTCGTGCTCAAATCCCTTCACTCTCTGGCACCTCCCTATCTCTCCGACTTCCTCACTCCCCAATCCACCTGGCACCTCCGCTTGACTGCCACCGGCCTCCTGCTTGTACCTCACACCATCGGAGGTCGCGCTTTGAGCCATTACGCCCTGACCTCTGGGACACGCTCCCTTAATCCCTCCGCCTGGCCCACTCACTCCTTTTTTTTTCAAGTCCCACCTGAAAACCTTCCTCTTTGACTGTGCTTATGGCCACCTCCCCCACCTCCCTCCCACCGGCTCCGAGTCAGGCTCCGCCACTGTTAAGCACGCTGAGACGCTACCCTGCGTGGAGGGCGCTATATAATTGCAAGTTGTTGTTGTTGAATGGTGATTCTCTTAGAGACTGTCTAAACTAAAACTGCATGGTCATCAATTACGAGTTTCTTTAATCGCATACATGAATACCGGAAGGTATCAGCCTGGCTCAGTTGCAATCTTGCCTCTGAATCAGAAAGTGGGTTCAAGCCCCACGTCAGGACTGTGAAATCAGAGTCCAGGTTGATACTCTAATAGAAATTTTATCTAATAGAAGGTGCTGTTTGCCTCTTCAGGTGGGCAATAAGATCCCATGACAGTACTCAAAAGGAGAAAGGAGTTTCTCCCATTGTCATGGCCAACAATCCTCCAGAAAAGGTTGGACATTCATTTCATGGCTGTACAAATCAGCTGCCAAGTTTGCCTACAAATACACAGATACTACACATTACAGTAAATACTGTGAAGCACTTTGAGACCTCTTGATGATATGATAATGTGCTATATTAAAACTGCAAGGCTTATTTTTTTGTAAGTTTTGAATATATTTGGTTGTTTGGTCACATTCGGTGAAGATTCCTAACTCAGTCTGAATCAAAACAGCATGTTTCTGAGCTCTGCACCTAGATAAGACAGCAGAAAATCTTATTATTTTATAAATAAATGGATAAAGATGGAACCAGTCAGTGAAACAACTGCAGGTCATTTAAAAGCTTCTCTTGCACCTATCCTATTAAAAAAAACCTTTGAGTTGAACAAGTAGCTTGAAATATTGTTTCACATGTGTAAACCACTTTCAGCTATAATATATTCTTGATAACTGTCGATGTAAGTGCTGCAAAACACTATTTATTTCTGCATTCATTCAGTGCCATTCGTTTGTAGTAAGGCTGGGGTCTTAAATGATAAAACACAGCAAACTTTAACTTTTGCAATTGATGAATTTGAAACAATCATGTTGAAGAACGTGTGTCCTATTGCCCTTTTGAAATGCCAGCTCCATTTAATATTTGATAGGCAGTACGCATGAATGGACATATGTCCTTAAAATATCTGCTGTGCAGTTGCTGAGGGCTCAACAGAATATTTTATCTTCTTCACATTGTATATTTTCAAACTAGATTCTACCTGACTGACAATTTAGATCTCAGCTATTGTTTTTCACTGCTTGAAAAGATTGCATTGGCAGAATTATTTCTATTAACTGTGTTGTTACTGTGGTGCTCTTTGCTGGTAACTGTGAAATTCATGGGAAATGTGCATCTTTTCCTGACCCTCCTCTCCCGAGAACAGGTTAGCGGGGCGAGAAATTAGATTTTATTCATAGCATTTTACAACACACAAATTTTGCTCAATTCTTAAATGTTGAAGCCAGTTTTCTGTAGGTTTATTTACAAATATTGTGACTTGTGCCTCATCTTGCTTAGGTGTCAGAATACATTATTGTTCCATTGTGACATGCTTCACTATGGCTCAAACTTGCTTATAACCTAGTTACATTGTGGATCCTATTCAATGAAAATGCACATAAAAGCATGTGCAGCAAAGCAAGAAGCGACATTGGCAGTGACCTAATGATCTTGAAGCCCACCAGTTTTAGCTTCTCACACTAAAAAAAAGCCAATTCAAGGTCACTTGGACACTGTCTTTTTCATTTCTTTTCTCTTCTCAAATATTAAACCATTTTTGTAAACTTTTTTTAAGCAAAGACACCAATGTAGTTTAACCAGTACGTTTACGGTAATTTTGAGGGGTTTTGGTCAGCCGGGTGTCCGACACAGGCAGAAACCTATCACCGTACTTTGGGGTATCCAACCAACAACAACAAAGTTACATTTGTGTAGGGCCTTTCACATTGGCAGCACATCCCAAGACTCTAGGCAATCAGTGTTTTGGACCTGAGCTGGAGGTTGAGGATGGTGGAGGGCAGGGAGGGGAAGGAGTGTGACCGAAGAGGGTCTTGAGACAGGTCTTGAAGGAGACAAGGGAAGGGACGAGGCAGAGGGACTGCAGGATAGAGTTCCAGAGTATGGGGGCAGAGAGGCAGAAGGCCCGCCCACCAATGGTACGGCGGGCGAGCTGGAGGATAAGAAGCAGGCTAGAGCCTGCTGAGAGGTGGGGAGTGGGCAGGTTGATATGGGGTTAGAAGATCACAGGTGTAGGGGGGCCATGGAGGGCTTTGAATGTGAGGACCAGGATCTTGAACTGTATCCTTTGTGTGATGGGAAGCCAGTGGAGTCGGGTGAGGATGGAGGTGATAGGGTCATGGAGCCTAGTGCGGGAGAGGGCACAGGCTGCAGAGTTCAGGATGATCTGTAACCTATGGAGGGAGGAGTTAGGGAGGCCGTCAAGCAGGGAGTTTGGCTAGTTGAGCCTGGATGTAGAAAGGATAGTTGAGTGTCAAACAAGATGCCAAAGTTCTGGATTGACGTAGTGAATTGCAGTGTGCATCCTTGGATGTTGATGCTGTCAGTGCCTGAGGTGAGGAGGTGCTGACAGGAGCCAATCAGGAGGTCTTGTTGACGTTCAACTGTAGAAAGTTCACTCTCATCCTGGACTTGATGTCTGACAATCATTCTGTCAGAACAGCAGTGGTCTTGGAGTCAGGGGTGGAGGCAGAGAGGTAGAGTTGGGTGTCATTCGCATACATGTGGAAATTGACCCCATGTCTGCAGATGATGTTACCAAGTGGGAGCATATAGATATTGAAGAGGAGGGGATCAAGGACAGAGCCCTGAGGAACATTGCACAAGATGGTGTGGGGGCTATAGAAAAAGCCGTTTATGGAGATGAAGTGGAGGTGGTGTGAGAAATAGGATGTGAGTCATTCAAGGACAGAACCATGAAGTTTGAGGTGAGAGGAGAGGCAGTGGAGGAGGATAGAGCGGTCAACAGTGTTGAAAGCAACAGAAAGGTCACGGAGGATAAGAAAGCAGAGCGAGCCTGGTCATAGATAGACAAAATGTCATTTGTCACTTTTGGAGGGGTTCGTGAAGGGAGTGGTGGGAGAGGAAGAAGCGAAACTGGGAAGCAATGAATCATTCCAGGAACTTATGGTGGTGATGAGAGAGGAGGGGGAGACAGATTCAATGATGTGGAGGGAGGGATGAATAGGGGCTGGGGTGTGAGGGGGAGATGGGGAGGGTGTAGTGGTCAGAAGAGTAGAGGCAGCTGAACAGATCCCCTCAACTTTGGTTTTGAGGAAGTCCAGCATCTCCTCGCAGTTGGCGTTGGGGGAAAAGGATGGGAGAGGCATGGGAGGATGGGCGGAGGAGCCGGTTGGTGATAGAGAAGAGGTTGTCTTTGGCCTCCATGATTGTCTTGGAGTAGAAGGACAATTTAGCGGAGGCGAGCGTGGAGAGGTAAGATTTGATAAGGTCTAGCCTGATCTGCCGATGGACTGTTAAGTTGGATTTGAGCCAGGTGCATTCAGAGGCACTCACCTGAGCCTTAAAGGAGTGGAGGTGGCTGGTGTTCCAGGGTGCCTTCCATGAGTAGGAGACAGTTCGGGAAGTGAGGGAGGCAAGGGCATGAAATTGTTGGAGAGGGAGTTGTTGAGGAGAGCGACTGAGGAGGATAGGTTATTGCGGGAAGAAGTCCAGAGGGGGAAGAGTCCAGATGACTCCAAGGCAGCAGAGAGGGATGGGGGGGATGTTTTTTTTCCCAAACCAGACTGAGATTTCCACATTTGTATGCCACTTACACATAGACATTTCCCTGTATCTGGAATGTACATTCTCTCTCTCTGGAGGGATGCACCTTGTTCAACTAATTCCAGAGAGCAGTTTTGGTTGGCAAGACTGAAAGGCTTGGGAATCCCAAAGCGTGAGCAGTGGTATTGCTGGTTTCACCTAACCAGCTAAAACCACATAGCTTGCTATTGAAAGCACTGTCAGGCAAGGTTCCTGCTGCTTGTCCAGCTAGGACCACGCTACCTGTTAGGACTCTGGCTTGTAAAGCGAAATGTCTTGGTGGGGTTGGGGAAGCTGGAGGAAGATATGTACTCACTATTTCACCATGACAGTAAATTGCATTTGATCAATTTACTGAACCTAAAGCTAACAAACATCTCTCATAACTACACAAATGATAAGTCAAGAGAAAACATTCAGGAAAAAAAATTGTAACTTCTTCTATGTAATAAAACCCTGAGGAAACACAGGTATATCCTTAATTCTTCTCTTCGCAGATCATAAGAACAATAAGAACATAATTATCATGTATGCATTGACTTTCGTTACTATGGTAACCATGGGCCTTTGCCATCAAGTAACTATATGTATTCTTTTTCCTGTAGAGCTAATAAATAGTGCATGAAATCTTTGCCGACAGAATTGCATTTAATTTATATTTATGCTTCTCATTTCTGTAACTTTCTGTTGTTTTTCTATAGAAACCGACCATGTGAGCATACAAGATTTAAATCTAATCGGTAGATTTCTAACTTCCCCAGTGAATGCAATAAATTTTGCTGCTCCACATTTCAGCATTACACATCACATCCTCAGTGTTTTTTAATTCATAATTCTAGGCCGTGTGAATAAACAATTCCTTTTGGGCCAAGTTTACCAGTAACGGATTGAAAGCTGTGCGCAAATTGTCTGCTACATTCGCCTTCAAACTACACAGTCACTACAATTGATGGTAAATCCTGTGAAGCGTTTGAGATGTTTTGATGAGGTGATAACAACAACAACAACAACAAGATTCCATTTATAAAGCGCCTTTCACGTCAGGAGGACGTCCCAAGGCGCTGCACAGTTGGGTCATGACCCGGCTCTATATAAGGCTCTATATTAAACGCAAGGTGTATTATTATTTTACGAGGGAAATTAGTGCCATTTTGTAAACAGTTTGAGGTGACACGTATTCCTCCTATACCAACTCTGCCACCATTTACACATATTTTAATGTGATTATCACGTTAAACATGTTATGAAATGTCACTGGTTGTGCTCAAGTTTTAATTATTGGAAGACTCATTAATCGTATCATCCCTCCTCTCCCAAAATTGTCACAATGCTGTGCCCAGGGAAATCTCTGCCCACAATGAGGTCAGCATTTGAGTGCAGCTGGAAGAGATCAGTAACTGATTTGAGTTGGTAACAAAAATCATAATAATTTTTTCATTAAACATTAAACATAGATTTTCATTCAAATCATAGAGACATCTCAAAGCACTTCATAAGATTTTATTGTGAAATTTTGTGGCTCTATATCTATAGGTAAATGTGCCAGCCCATTGGCACACATGAACAGCCTTGAAGTGAATGATCAATTTTAATTGGGGAATTGTTGGCCAGGACACTGGGAGAAACACTTCTCTTTTACAATAGAGCCGAAGGATCTTCAACATCCATCCGATTAGATTAAGCAGAAAGTGTCCTCGGTTTAACGTGTCATTCAAAAGACAGCACCTCCAACAATGTATTGGAGTGTCAACCTAGACTGTGAGCTGAAAGTCTCAACATGGGGCTTGAAGCCATAACATTCTGGCTGAGAGGTGAGAGTGTTACCAACTGAGCCAGACTCACACTGCACTGAACCATTGTTTCCAGCACCTCAATTTAGCAACATCCTGAAGTTCAAAGATAGATCTACAATGTTTGTTAACCAGCATGAATAGATTGTTCTTCACTGGGTAGGTTGGGGGAGGGGAAGAGGGGCATTAAGACTGGCAATAATTGATAAACATTGAAACATTATGAATTACTCTTCATTCCATGTTATCTATGAATATAATAATTGCAAACAAAGATTTGTTGTCTTTGTATAATTTTCAGCTATTATAAATGATATGAAATAGAAGAAATAAGTTGCTATTGATGTTTCAGGGAACA
Organism: Callorhinchus milii; assembly: GCF_018977255.1. NCBI lineage: Eukaryota > Metazoa > Chordata > Chondrichthyes > Chimaeriformes > Callorhinchidae > Callorhinchus > Callorhinchus milii. The sequence continues at coordinate 91,635,232 of NW_024704743.1, forward strand.
ATTCTAATGAAATCTGAATCCTAATAAAATTCTGATTTTTTGTTATAGTTTGGAATAAAAATACTAAAGAAATATTGAAACGCCAGATTATACAAGGTGACCCCAGTGTAACCCACCTTGCTATTTCACACATTCAGTTGCTATGCAGTCATTAATTGCTTGATTGCATGGTTGCTGACTTTCCTGACCAGCCAGAACGCAGCAAAAGGCATCAGCCATGCAGCCTGCATACTGTGCATTAAGTGACGTCAGCATCACTTAATGGACAAGCAAATAGACTAGCTGCATATCCTGCACATCGCGAGCAAGGGGTGGGCACAGCAAGTAACCGTCAAGGTGGCTATTTTGACGTTGTACTCAGTTGTAACACAGTATTTGTGTTTATGGCCCAAAACAGGGTGTTCTTCTCCCAGGCCAAATGGGAGGTTAAAAATAAGCCCAAGCTCCTGTTCTTCTCTACACACCCTCTGAAGCACCTTGATCCTCACCTCAAATGCAGAGTGCAGAGAGGTCCTGGACTTTGTGTCTTGAAAATAGACAACATCCACTTGGCTGCCTCCTCTTTCTCCCACATGCTCCCACCAAATCCTCCCCATGTCTTCTACAACACCCTTTTCTTCTGCTACTGCTGCTAACACTCTTCCTACACTCCTTTGCCTCCATTTCTCCCTCCTTCAACTCAACCATCATTGCCAATATGAAGCCACCATCTGCTGCATCGACCCACTCCTTACCCACTTACTGAACCTGTGCACAACCTGGTTCTATCCATAGCTGTCCTTCCTACCCCACATCCAGTTCCTGGCTAGGACTGTTTTCCTCCACCTCTGCATATTATCTGCCTCCGACTGTACCTCACATCCAATGCAGCTGTAACCCTTATCCATGCCTTATGCCAACTCCTACTTCGATTATTCCAATGCCCTCCCCACTGGTCTCCCCAACACTCATACAATCCAATTAATTAAAAACTCCGCCGCCTGTATTCTCAACTGCACAAAAGTCTGTACTATCATCGTTCCAGTCCTTGCCAAACTTCATTAATAATAATAATAATCCTTGCATTTGATATAGCGCTTTTCACGTCGGGAGGACGTCCCAAAGCGCTTCACAGAACACACTGTAAAGTGAATTGACTGTATATTTGTGGGCGAACGCGGCAGCCAATTGCGCACAGCAATGTCCCACAAATAGTCGTAGATTGAAAATGACCAATTTATTATTGTTTTTGGTTTTGGAGGGATTATTATTAGGCATGTGGAGTAAGGAAACTTGCCCAAGGTTTCGATTTCAAGATCCTGACACACCCTGACACCTCCCTACCTTTCAAATTTACTTACAGCCCACTACACTACCTGTCACCTTTGCTCAGATGGCTCCAGTCTTTAGCATATTCCTAGTCCCCACCGCTCCACAGCAGCCATGCTTTCAGCCACTAGGAGTCCTGTAGCTCAATGGTTGGAGCACTCGATTTGCAAGCGAGACATCTGGAATTAATTCCAGGCAGGACGAAACCTTGTGCAAATTTCCTTACTCCACACGCCTAATAATAATCCCTCCAAAAAACAAAACAATAATAAATTGGTCATTTTCAATCCACGACTGTTTGTGGGCACTGTTGTGCACAATTGTCTGCCGCGTTTCACCCACAAATATACAGTCAATTCACTTTACAGCATATTCTGTGAAGCGCTTTGAGACATCTAGAAGACATGAAAAGTGCTACATCAAATGCAAGGATTATTATTTATAGCCCCCGAAACTATGGAACTCTGCCCAACCTTGCTGCCTCCTTATAAATCACACCTGAAGAACTTCCTCTTTACCTATGCCTACAGTTACCTACTCCCACCTCTCCCTGGCTCAGCATTAAGCTCCGTCACTGTTAGACGCTCTGAGATGCTTTCCCACGTGAAGGGGCATATATAAATGCAAGCTGTTATTGTTACAATGGTGTTCTCCTGTAGTGATTGGGGAAATGGGGAAGTTGGATGGTTAAAATGTTTTTCTCTATCCAAAATGTGCATTGTTAAAAAACTCATGCATAGAATGAAAATGTGAACCAAAACCCTTGGAGGAGAAAATCCTCCACGCTTATATGCAAACCTAATATCGCAAAATCAGGCAGACACTTGTAGTTTATGTTAATTTCATTCATTAGGAAGAGCGCACTAAATGTAAAAATTAAATTTTAAATCTATGCAAATTAAATTAGTCTTTCAATCAATGAGGTGCAAATTATTCCACGAATTGTAAAACAGAGAAGTGGTGATTAGAACATTAAACCTAGGAAATGGTTATATAACTTGGCTGTTCAAATTGCTGAATCAGCAACATTTCTTAGAACCGCTTACATTTGTTGTAATTGTGTTAAATATTTAGTGTTATAATTCAAACTATATATGTTTGTTATAGGCATATTAAAGTGATTCACCAACATTCTTTGAGATGGCTTGAAGACGTGATAAGGCGGTTTATTATTATTATTCATGCAGCAGAAGCTAACGGGTCTCGATAAAAGAAGGGAATTTCTCCCGGTGTACTGGCCAGCAATCCCCAAATACAATTAATCATTCACTTCATGGCCATTTGTTGGACATTGCTATGTGTAAATTGGCCCTTATGTTTGCTTCCAAAATACACAGTCACTGCACTTTATAGTAAATCTGTGAAAAGTTGTGAAACATTCACCCAATATGCAAAAGGCGCTATATCAAATAAAAGGATTATTATTAAACGCGACAAAAAATTACAGTCAGGTTTGATTTCTTTGTTAAAAACAACTCACATTTGGTATAGCGTCTTTCACACAGGAGAATGTCTGAAAGCATTTGCTGTAAAGTCTAGTGACTGTATATTTATAGGAGAACCTAAGAACAGTTTACACGCAACAATGTTCCACAAAGAGCCATCAAGGGAATTATATTTTATTCTTTCCTAGTGTCCAGGCCAATACATTGTTGTCCTGGACACCAGGAGAGAAACTCCCTTCTGTTTTCGAGCAGTGTCATGAGATCTTTAATGTCAAAGCAGAAAAGGCAGACAGATTTGGGTTTTACATCACATCTGAAGGATGGCACCTCTGGCAATGCAGCACTCCCCAACACTGCACTGGAGTATTAGCATAGACTTGGGAGTTCAAAATCCTAAATTAGAGCTCAAACCCATAAGCTTCTGACTCAGAGGTGAGAATGCTACCAACTATGTCAGGCTGACACGACTAAGAAATCAGTACCACTACTTTTATTTCTTAATATTTACACGCTGCTGAGGATACTGCATTGGAAAATACAATTTTTTTTGTAAATATGGGCACTCTTTATGTCAGTTTTCTGCATGTCAGTGCTGTGCATTCAATTACTTCTATCTGCGTTTGTGAAGAATAGAAACATAATATGGTATAAAAGAGCAATTATTTATCCAGATATCTCTCTACAGAACATTGCAGTCTATTCAGAATGCATTTAGGTAACTGCAGCTTCAGTGACCAGCAACTGCAGTGCACCAGAATTCACAGTTCAATTTCATTTCCTGCACAGCCTCAATGCATCATAAAGTCTACTCTGTGTTTGATTTTGACCTCGCTTCTATTTTTCTTTGTCCGGATGAATTTATCTTTTGATACAAAAGCAGTCTGCTTCCTTGTATTGCCGAAAGCATTAAGGTGATGTAAGTTAGTTTTCATTGTAAGTGGAGGTGAAAGGGTTCAATATCATACTGATTACTATTACAGGTGAAGTTCAATCAGCTGTATATTATACTGATCACTATTACAATGACTTTACAAACATCTCCTTCTTTGCACCATTCTTGATTTTGGAATTAAACAAATTGAATTTTTGATTTTCTCAGATCACGTTGTGGTTGAATTCTCTTATGTTACAGACCTTAGTTGCATAATCAACATTTTGAATAAATCATGCCTTTTCCTGACATCCTAGATATCTGGTAGATATCTATTTACTGGTTAAACTGACATAATTATAATTGATGTAAGAGCTCAGGGTGTTGGAAACCAAAACCAGGATCCTGCTGAAATCACTGTCTGTAATACAGACAACTCTGCCTTCAGATGAGATGTGTCTGTCTGTCTGTTCAGATGGAGGCTATAGATCACATGGCACTTTTCAAAAGAGAAAAGCGTTTTCCTTGGTGATTTGTTCATTGGGACATTGCTGTGCTTAAATAGGCTGTTACATTCACCTACAAAATACACAGTCACTACGCTTCACAGTAAATCCTGTGAAGCACTTTGAGAGGTCCTCCCGATGTGAAAAGCTCTATATCAACTGCAATGCTATAGAGATGGCTGAAGAGGAGTTTCTTACTTAAATATGTTTTACATGCTACTGCTACTTTTTTTGTCCTTCCGCATATTTACAGTGAGATATGGTGAGCACTCTATTAATAATATCACCGCTGGTGCCTCTGCAAGTTCAGACAACCTCACAAAGTAAGTAATTGTGTTAATTACTCAGATTGTTGTGTATTTTAATAGGACCCTGGGTGACTAACAGTAAATATGGTAGAGCTGAATTTCAACATTGGGTGAATGTAAGCTCTGCTGAATACAGGCTGCTACTAAAACTTCATTGCAGCCTTTTCTGAATGCAAACGTTAGGCCATTAGTCATCACAATTCAAAAATTGTCAAATAATAAATAACCCTTGCATTTGTTATGGCGCCTTATCACATCTTTGAGATGCCTCAAAGCACTTTACAGAATATACTGTAAAGTGAATTAACTGTATTTTTTGGGGCAAAATGAGGCAGCCAATTGCGCACAGCAGTGTCCCAAAAAACAGTTGTGGATTGAGTAACCAAATTATTATTTTTTTTAAAAAAAATTCAAGGGATTATTGCCCCCAGAAAAGTGATCTGCCAATTGACTAACAACCGCATTCCTACTTATTACTAGGTAAACAGAGGCGTGTAGAGTAAGGAAAATTGCCCAATGGAATCGAACCCGGGTCCTCTCCTAAATGGTTTTAGGTCGAATGTCTATCCATTCTGTGCTGAGTAAGATATTCTTTGCCAGAGCACTACAGTTAGCTTCAATTTTGGGTTAGGAAATAGTTGCATTTAGCTGTCCAGTGCCCCTCACTGGAAAAAACATGTGTATGGCTGCCGGGAGGGCAATGGCTCAGCTTCTGCAGTGTTGAACAATTCCCTCTCCTAGCTTGTTCATGAAGAATAGCCTCAGAAAGAGAGATGGGGGATCGGGGGGAGAGAGATGTGGGTAACTGCACCTGTGAAACTTTACCTAAACAGAAATCAGTTATATAAGGAAATTCTTCACCATTTCAAACCATACCACGAGGTTCACAAAAATATACCACCTGCACATGGGAAACACACGCTCTCTCTCTCACTGGAGGCACACACTCTGCTAACCTAATTCTGGAAAGTATAAAGTGCAAGTTGGCAAACTCCTTGTTCCTTGTCCAGCTAGGTCCATCATATCCGCTAGGGCTTCAGTTTGCGGGATTAACATGAGCTGAGTGGGAAGAGTCTCTTCCCCCAGTGACCGGTCTGCCCCTTCAAGTCCTTTTGGCTGGTATATCATCAGCAGTGTCCTGGAGTACTGCATATCTGCCTGGCTCAGGAATCAAACCACCAAAACCACAGAGGTTTGACTTGATTCTAACATTACGCTGCAAAGCATCTTACTTTGGTGCCAATTTACCTCAAGGAAACTCTGCTTAGCTAACCCCCCCACCAAGGAGGATAGTGATGATGTGCTACACATGAATGGTGACAATTTACAGCAATTGCAAACTTTGGCAGAGATAGACTCAGCTATTTTCTGCTTCGTCTTCCCTCTGTCTTTGGTCCTCTCTCAAAAAAACACTTACTTTGGCATATCTTCCAGTAGCAACATGAATACAGAAGAAAAGGCCACAGATTTTCTCATAAGGAAGTCTAGTTACAAAGCCAGATATTGAATCAGTTAGTCCCCAAGGTGGAATGGAACAAATGTTTTAACAAAACTGCTTCATTCAAGTAAAGATTCCTTTGTATCTCAACCTACATAGAAGAATACACACGTAACCAGTCAGTCCAGTCAAGTCTCTCTAAATATAACACTTATACGTTCAAATGACTTCGTCCTTGACAACTCGAGAGTAATCGTTTTTTCAGTCTCCAGATCTTCATTAAAAACAAGGATTCATTTAATTAGGTCTATTCAAAATGAAAATAATATACTGCAAAGAAGCTCCAATTTGCATTAACATAATGTTCACTCTTCTCACTGATTGAATTGTAACATGTCTTCTAATTCCCAGAGCAATGATGCAGAATTACTAGGATAAAATTGTCAAATATTACAGATGATATCGGTGGAATATGTGATATTTCATATCTGATTTTGGGGGGTATTTCCACCCGGGTCCAGTTTAATTTCTAATGAATATAATCTAATTTAAATTAATTTAATCTAATTTAATTTCCAATGCTAATTTATTTTTAAGAACCACAGAAAATTGACTTCAAAGTTAAAACTGACTTCAACAATTTGCCAAATTGTGATGGTCTAAAATGCTACCTAGATAGTGTATCTAGATCTGGGTGAAATTTCTCCATGTTGGTGTGATAAATTATCTCACTGAACCCACAAGAAACATTATAGTTTCAGTCGATAATTATTGACCAGTTTCAGATGTGAACATTCCCCAAGTGTAACTCATTGTTGGGCCCAAAGGGAGGTGACTAGTTGTGATAGTCATATTTGCTCTCACTAACAGAACAGTGTTTCAGCACTGCTTCATGGAATACCTACCTCAATCCAGGAGTATGTCTCAAAGTACTTCACAGGATATACCGTACAGTGGAGTGATTGTTTATTTATAAGTGAACAGGGCAGGACATCTGCACACAGTAATGTCCCACAACAGCCATGAAGTGATTGATTGACCAATTTTATTTTGGGGATTGTTAGCCAGGATACTGGGAGAAATTCCCTTCTCTTTTCAAATAATGCAATGCGATGTTTAATGTACTTCTTGCACGGGCAGCCGTGACCTCTGTTTAAGGTCCTCTCCACGGACGTATATGGGCCATCCAATGCCAATTCATCGTACTTCTAGCAGTTCATTGGAGTGTCAGCCTAGACTGTGAGTTGAATGTCCAGACATGGGGCTTGAACTCACAACCTTCTGACTCAGAGGCGAGAATGCTACCAAATAAGCCAAGCTCAGCAGCTGGCGAGCTCAGTAGTAGCACAGTGATTGAAAACAACAATGGCCGCATTGAAATCTTTGGGTTGAAAAATTGCACCTTAGTCGGGGGGATAGCAGTGTTCACATTTGAAACCTGATAATAACTGTCAACTGAAATTATAATATTTCTTAACAGATGCATTTTGTTCTGGAAGTGAAAGCAGCTTCATTCCAACTGAAGCTGCTTTCACCTCCAGAGTTGAATTCTGCCAGCGTTTCCTTGTGTATGGTATATCTTGTTTATCAAGGCAACCGCCTACCTGAAAATGACAACAGTATGGGTGATTTAACAATATTGTTATTAGCAATCTACTGGAATGAATGCAACATTGAGCAGTGAAATTCAGGCCTTATATTGAAGCTTGCTCTTTTGTGTGTGAGATGGCATCACGCCAATGATGCACCAGAGGCAACTATAACAAAAAGGACAGATATCTTACCAATTTGACATTAGTATTTACTGGGAGCACAGAAAAATTGTGAAAATGCTTTTACGGCAGCAATAACAAGTTACAAATTTCCCATCTTAATGCATTCTCCTCCCCCCAAAAAATTCACAAATGATTAACTTTGTATTTGCATCCCTGTTTGCAGCAGCGAAAAGGCCAAGATTGCAAGCGACAGCACTGCCTAGGAGAAAAATTCACTAGCTCAAAGCACTACGTGACTTTTCCATCACATTCAGTGCAGAGATTCTGAAGCGCTGAACTGAAGCTGCAGATGCTTTGGTGTTCAACACAAACACATCAAGGTCTGGTTTATGCATGAGCAACCCTGATGGTGCTGCTCCAGACATGCTCTTGAAGAGGGCTGTTGTGCTGCCACTGTATCTCTCCAGTGCTATTGGAGGTTGGACCTGGCATGGAGCAGGAACTGGTCTCTATGACTATAAATTAGCCTGATTTTCGAAATTGCAATTTCGTTGTTAGCACCTGTTGAGTTAAAATGTCTCAAAGTATTTTACAGGTAATTGCTGCTAAGTAGTCACTGCGTATTTGGAGGATATTAAATATATAACCAATACGTGCATTTGATGCCGTACCTTCCATTTCGGTAGGACATCTCAAAGCACTTTACAGGATACAGTATAAATTGTATTGACCGTATATTTCGTAGGTGAGTGTGATGGCCCACTTGTACACAGCAATGTCCCACAAAGAGAATGATCTATTTTATCTGTTGACCAGGACACCAAGAAAAAAAATCATTCTCTTTTCAAATAGTGCTGTAGAATCTTTAACATCCATCTGAACAAGCAGGCAGGACCTCGGTTTAACATCTTATCCAAACGATGGCACTCAATCAGCTCTCCCCCAGCACTGCACTGGAGTGTCAGACTGGACTATAAGAGTTAAAAGTGCTGATGTGGGGCTTGAAACCACAACTTTCTTACTCAGAGACCATCAACTGATCCACATAGTCAATTTGCTCATGGCAACATGGGGACACTAAACTCTAGTTCTCTTTTTGGGTAGTGTTATGAGACCTCTAATATCCTCCTGCACGGATCTCAATTTAATGTCTCATTCTAAGTATGCCATCTTATTTAACATCAGGATGAAATCAACAAAACAACAAAATTACATTTGTATAGCGCCTTTCATGTCGGGAGGACGTCCCAAGGTGCTGGATCCAACAATGCCGCTCTATTAGCAATGCACTGGAGTGTCGACTGCGAGTTCATGGTCCCAACATGGGGTTTGAACCCACAACCATCTAATCTAGAGACACGAGGGTAACCGCAGGCTCAGCTGAGTAGAGGAGACACACTGGGTACGTCTGGCATTCCATCTCACTGCCTGGAGTACCAGGAGGGATAAACATTGGATCTTAATGCTAACATGTACTGCATTGGTAAAGAGTAACAATTCCCTGCCAAGGGTCACTCACTAAAATTGGCAATGGTGCTTTTTGATTTATAGTGTCACTCTTTAACTGAAATACTGCTCCACGTAGATCCATAAAAAATTGCAGAAGACCATTCAGCCCATTGTGTCTTTAATGCGCTTTGAAAGCAATCCACCCAGTCCTATTTAGCTGCCTTTTCCCTATACCACTTCAAATTATTCCTTTTTAGAAATCTATCGAGATCCCTCTTGAAGTGATTATCAATCCTGGCAAGATCACCTCACTAAACAAGTCTTTGTCCAAAAACAAATTCTCCTAATCTCTTCCTTTGTTTCTTAAATTGATGCACCCCACTCACTGATTTAACAACCAATGGAACAACAGTCTCCTTGTCAAAACCCTCCACTATTTTAAAGGCCTCTGTCAGATATCCTCTCCTCTCAATCTTTTCTAGTCCAGTGAAAACAGAAGTTCCTCTAGTCTTTGCTCATAGGTCAAAACAACTCATCCCTGGTATCATCCTCGTAAATCTCCTTCAAACTTCTCTATGGCTCTGATATCCTTTCTAAATTAGGATGACCAAAACTGAACACAATAATAATAATAATAATAATAATCCTTGTATTTGATATAGCGCTTTTCACGTCGGGAGGACGTCCCAAAGCGCTTCACAGAACACACTGCAAAGTGAAATGACTGTATATTTGTGGGCGAACGCGGCAGCCAATTGCGCACAGCAATGTCCCACAAACAGTCGTAGATTGAAAATGACCAATTTAATTATTGTTTTTAGTTTTGGAGGGATTATTATTAGGCTCTGTGTGGAGTAAGGAAACTTGCCCAAGGTTTCGCCCTCTGCCTGGAATTGAACTCAGGTCTCTCACTTGCAAAGTGAGTGCTCTAACCACTGAGCTACAGGACTCCTGAACTGTGGTCCAGTTTGGACCACAAACTGTGGTCAAATTAAAAATTTATACAAGGTTAAACATTACCTCTTTGATTTTATCCTCAGCTTTATTCACAGTTTTTTCACCACCTTTTCCATCTTTAAAGTTTGTAGTCCATGCCACTATTGCTGATCATAAACATCACTTGAAACATTTTCCGATTACTGACAGCCCCACACAAATGGAGGCACTTTCTGCTATACTCTCCAAGTCTCTGCAGCCAAAGGTCATAAGTAAATAATACAGTGCTTCCACTACAGAAACTCTACAACTGCACTCATTTCTGCACATTCTTCACTCTCTTATCAAGTAATTTGCTGTCACTCTCCCTCTCCACAATATAATTTCTAATAATAATTATCACAAAACAACCAGAGCATTTTTCTTCTCTTCAGTTCACTATTTGCTCAACTGTGAAATTTCCAAGTCTTTCCCCTCCTCAATAACCAGCACTCAGAATTGAATGTAATGTTCCATTTGTGCTGCTGGTAAGGATCTGAAATTGTTTTCAGTGGTAAAGTAATTCCCAGCATAAACGGGATTTGGATTACCGCCTCTGAATTTTCATTCACTGGGAGACTAGGAAATCTTCACATACGTATAGCTGAACACACATGTGTGGCTCTGCTAACCAGTGCAAGCCCAGTTCATATTTTAATGTTATTTAATAAGAGGATCATTTGTTCTTTCTTGTTCATTCAAAGAGCCAGTACAGACATGATGGTCCAAATGGCTTTCTTCAGTGCTGTAAAGTTCTATGGTTCTATGGATCTTCACTGAGTTAGTTGATCTCAGACAGGGTGACACTAGGGATTGTACAATTTGCTTTAGAAGGTTAGGGAGGGGGAACATCAGACAAGGTTCTTGTTCATTATTGAGAAACAGATACCATTTGTACGTGTGGATCGTAAGCGAAGACAGGATCAGCCTTGACCTCAATACCTCCACAGCACTGACGGAATCATAGTCTATGAATCATAGCCAAGATGCCACAGGATGCTTTGCCCTCAGCAGAAGGAAACAACAAATGCTTTCAGAAGATGAGGGGAAACAATTGGTGGAGACAAAATGGGAAGATAAAAAAGGGAAGAACAAAATGTTTTTTTGATTAACATTAAATGACTCCTTCAAACATCTTTAGTGATACATTTGTGATACATGATCAATACATTTCTAAAAGGCTGTTTATGAGTCAAAACCAACATGAACATCTGTAATGATATGACATTGTTGTAAAATATTTCCTGGCAAAAGCACCCCCTCAAGTCCAGTTAGTTGCCTTTATAAAGTTGATGGTTAAGCCCATAAAATCAGACCCAATGGGTTGCAATGCATGTCAGCAGTTGTGGGTTTACAGATCACAGGTAACACTTCCTGAGGTGAACAACGCTGCATAAAATGCAATGATTATTATTTATTAACTCAAGATCCAGCTCACTATCTCAAGACCTGCCAATTCAAGATCCGACTATCTCAAAATTTCACTAATCTATCTAAAGTTTCTCCAAATAAAATATTTCAAAGGCAATAATCATAATATCATAGTTAATTATTTCAATTACTTGGGTGCAACTTTTAACTTCAACTTTATTAAAAATGTGAAAATGTGATTTTATTAAATCTGTGTCTATGGAATCCAATAGAAATCATAATGAAGGAAAATCAATTTCTTCTGAAAGGTAATGAAAGCTCCAATGAAAAGACTTGCCAGTTCCACAGCCATAATATCTTCAGGTTGGAATTTTCAATTACTCTGAAAAAAGAACTTGCATTTTCATAGCCTGTAACAGTGAAACTGCTCAAAACGTTTTAAAATAATTACCTTCACATGTAGTGACTGGTTTTGTAGGCAAACCTGATAACCGTTTTGTGCACAGCAAGGTCACACACAGACGTGAAGTGAATGAACAATTAATTGGAAAGTTTGTTGGCCAGGATATGGAATAAACTCCCTTCTCTTTTCAAGTATTGTCATGGGATCTTTAACATCAACCTGAACAGGCACCTTGGATTGTCTCGTCCGAAGGATGGCACCTCTAGCAATAAGCATTGCCCAGTGCTACCCTGGACTAACAGTCTAGACTTTGGCTCAAGTCCTGAAGGTGCAACGTCAACCCACAATCTTCTGATCTGGAGGCAAATGCACTAATGTCTGAGCAAAGTCGACGTGTGGTTTTAGCAGTTAACATCCACCCGCCTTGGGTTTAACAAACTTTTTCAAGATCACGGTGTCAGGCTGATTCAGTTGGTAGCACTCTTGCCTCAGAGTATGAAGATTGTGGGTTCAAGCCCCTCATCAGAATTTAGAACCCGCATTGTCTAAGCTGATGGTCCAATGCAGCGCTGGGGCTGTGCTGCATGTTGGAGGCGCCGTCCTTTGGATGAGATTGTTAAACTGAGGCCTTGTCTGCCTGTTCAGGTGGATGTTAAAGATTCCATGCCACTATTCAAAAAGAAAAGGGGATTTTTCCGGTATCCTGACCAACACTCTCTGGTAAAAAAACAGTAATTCGCTCGATGGCTGCTTGTGGGACATTGTTGTGTGCAAATTGGCTGTTGTGTTCAGCCACACAACACACAGTCACTCCACTTTAGAATATATCCTGTGAAGCACTTTGAGACATCCTTGTGACTTGAAAGGCACTATACTAAATGCAACAATATATTTAATTTATCATTATTGGTATCTTACACAAAGGATTTGGGTAAACAACCAAAGGTCAGCATGTTTGGGCATCTCAGTAATCCTGTTGTGTCTGGAATACCAATTGTAATAAACATGTTGACCAGGTATTTAATGATTTCTGCCTGAATGCATCTTAACAGAAGAATCTTTGCTTGTGCTGTTTTCTGATGAATGACAGGTAGTCAAGTTGGAAGATTGGAAAACCTCAGGCACCTGGTAGATCTCTTCTCCTACACAGATATCCTCAAACATCCCAAATGCAAAAGCTCATAACAGAGGCAGCTTTATTTTCCAAAATCTGTTTGATAATTATTCCCCATTTTATGACAAGCTGCAAGGCTTATATATAAGTGTGCTGTCAATTAAATCCTTTTTTGTTGGAGAAAAAATGTACAGTATGTTGTTTCCTGCTTGCAGGCAGAAATTCAAATGCCAATGTTAATGGTGTTTAATCAGCATACCATGTACAAGGGAATTTATCTGCAAGAAAATCTGACTTTCAGATTTCATCTGGGTGTGAGGAATAAAATTACCCTTGCACAAAGTCAGTTTTTGTTTCTCAATGACAGTGTCATTATGAATTACTCTGATAATATATAAATGCCATACAATCGAAATTTCATACGCAAACCGAGATGAGAAAAGCTGAAACTGGGCTTGGCATGAATGGAGGTGACAGTGGTTATTACCCATTGATTTATTCAATGTGACCTTTCTATTATCCCACTGGTCAGAGCTCTGTGAACCTCATATAGGAATAATCTACAGAGATTGCTGAACATGAAACTGTACTTCCGTCATCAAATACACATCTAAATTATTGTAAATATTAATTATTGTATTGTCCTGTCTTTTCTTCCTTTATGCTACCTCTCCTGAAGATGATGAGGCTTCAAAGGTTCCTGCAACCTTTCAATACCTCATCCAAAGAATGCTTTTCCTATTTGAAATGGATGGGTAACCACCAAAATGGCCTGTGGGTCTAATATGCTGTATTTGCAAAAGGGATGAAACACAATAAATGATAATATATAAATACCATAACATTGATAAATACCATACTTCTCGATCAGCCAGGCAATTTACAGCTGCCACTAGGGAAAGAAAGACTCACAGCAAAATGACCCGTAATAGCAGACCGTGCCTTGCTCTCCAGATTTGTTTTTTTGCACATCTTCCCATCTCTTTTGCGAACATCTGAATGTCAGAAGGGCAATCATGGGCCTGACTGTCAAACCTAATTCTGTTCTACCTCAGCATCCACAGACACTGAACTCACTCCAGTGTGGATTTCCCCCTCTGTATCTCACCAATGTTAACACCTGTTAAAAGCTGTTTGTAGCACCTCTCCAACTGAAGTCAACTCCTAATCCTTTGGATTCTTGTCTGTATCCTGAGCATTCAAATGAAGTGGAGAGCCTTTCTACACTTGAGGGATATGGGAATGGGGTGAAACTGAGTAGCTTTCAGGGCTCAAACCTGCTACAAAAACTTTTAATTCTCCAAATCAGGTCAGTGGAAATTTTTGGAAGGATTTTCCAAAGTCTTTTGCTTTCCTCCTCTAAATATACCAGAGAGCTCTTGTGTTTTATTTCCCAGTTAAATTATTTAAATCTGCCTCATTTCAATAAATCTATGCAAAACGCAAATTACTGCAGATGCTGGAAATCAGAAACAAAAACAGAAGTCGCTGGGAACTCTCAACAGATCAGGCAGCATCTATGGAGAAAGGAAAGTGAGTCAACATTTCGGGTCCATATTCTGACGAAGGGTCGCGGACCCGAAACGTTGACTCACTTTCCTTTCTCCATAGATGCTGCCTGACCTGCTAAGTGTTCCCAGTGACTTCTGGTTTTGTTTCAATAATACCTGATTCAACTTGTGTCACAAAGTAAAACTTGTTGCTTATCAAAAGAGCCAGAGCTCGTGAAGGCCTTACTACATTACAAGATGTTATTATTAAACTTAGAAGCATAGAATCATAGAACATTATAGTACAGAAAAAGGCAATTTTAGTCTGGTGAAGTTGTACTGATCAGGAAGATTATGTCATCTGAGGGAGGGCACAGTTTTAGTTTTTTTCAGCACTCTGAGACTATCTTGCATGAAGAGTAATACAATAAATACAAGTAGTTGCTACCAGATTCGATAATAGATTTCAAAAGCGATTTGGATAGGTACTTGGAAAGGAAATATTTGCAGGGCTATGGGGTAAGAGTAGAGGAGTGGGACTAGTCGGATAGCTCTTTCAAAGAGTTACGGTGAGCTGAATGGTCCCATTCTGTGCTGGAATATTCTATGAGGTCACAGGAGATTCATGAGAGCTGTGAGCACATATTAGCTTAAAGAGGTGTAGAAACCATCTGCTAAATATAAGAATTGGTGACAGTGATGGATAGTAGGTAACCTACATTCTCTGGCCCATTCAAAAACTATTGCAATGTGTCACACATATATCTAGAGGAGCATTGGGACAATGTATGAACTGTTACTATTTCTGGTTATTAAGTAAAGAACATGTGAGACTGAGTGAGGGAGATATGTAGCCACAGTTCTTATACCTCAATTGATTTAGGATAATCAGTGGATCATCAGAATAAAAGTGGAGATTAGAATGCTTATGTTTTACACAGAGAGCTGTGAGAATATGGAATGCTTTCTTACAAATTGCTGGTGAATTTAACTCCATAATAGAATCTAAAGGAAATTACATAAATACTTGAAGAAAGCATCTCAAAGCGCTTCACAGAATATACTGTAAAGTGAATTGATTGTATATTTTGTGGGCACAACGTGGCAGCCAATTGTGTACAGCAGTGTCCCACAAACAGTTGTGGATTGAGTGACCAAATTATTATTTTATTTTTTTGAAGGGATTATTACCCCTGGAAAAGCAATCCACCAATCGACTAACAACCAGGTTCCTACTTACAGCCAGGTTAACAGAGGCATGTGGACTAAAGAAAGTTGCCCTACATTTTGCCCTGCCCAGGAATTGAACACAGGTCCTTTCGCTTGCAAGGCAAGTGCTCTAAGCACTGAGCTACAAGACTCCAAAAATAATATTAACGGGTATGGAGATGCAACAGAGGAATGGAATTAGAGTAGATAACTCCAGTGGGGGGGAAACTAGTGCTAAATGGCCTCCTTCTGTGCTGTAAATATTCTATGATTTTGCATAATAAAGACCATGAAATGACTAAAAATTGTATTCAAGTTTTTAACCCTGTGTGAAGAGATTAAACATGTCTTATTTCACAAATTCTGAATCAACACTGATCACAACGAGTTACAGAACCCAGTTAATAAAATAAATGGATTATTTATTTGCATTTATTAATTAAAACTGTTAATCTAATCATAAATCAATTTCAGAATTTCTGTTAAAACTCTTGGGTAAAAGAGATCAAGCAATTTCAAAAGTGCTTCTATAAAGCAGTAGTTTGTTCATTAGAATGTATAAATTATTAGTATATGTCTGTGGAAATATTCCTTTTAACTAAATGTTCTCATTAAAGCAGTCTTTATTAACAGTCCCATACTGCAGTATTTATGTTTGTTCTGCAACAACTTCTGCTAAGCCCTGACATTAGCAATTCCAAAGGGCCAATTCTTCAATAGTTGGTAAATATACTGACCTCAGCAGTGAGTAGATTTCATTCTGTGCTGGTAAGTGAACTTGCTGAACAAGGAACTTACCAGATGAAAATAGAATTACAAGAACATGAACTTCTGTATCACCTTTTACATAGTTAAATATCTCACAAAGTGCTTAGGGTCGAATATCTACTGCAGTTATCTATGTCAGAACTTTGATCTCACAGTCTACCTAACAGTGCAGTGCTGCATTGTCGGAGAAACTGTCCTACGGATGAGACATTAAACCGAAATCCCGTCTTCCTGTTCAGGTGAATGTTAAAGAACCCAAATCAAAAAGTGAAGTCGTTTCTCTCAGTGTACTGGACAACAATGCCCCCAAATAAGATTGGTCACTCACTTCACAGCCGTTTGTAGGACATTGCAGTGTGCAAACTGGCAGCTGAGTTTGCTTACATAGAAAGTCGTTACGCTTCACAGTAAAATCCTGTTTAGCGCCCTGAATCTGCTCGATGATGTGATGAGGCGATGCATCAAAATACAAAGATTATTATTATCTACTGTAATCATGTATTGTTTGTTTAAAGAATATTTACAGCACAGAATGAGGCATTTTGTACTGGTTTCCTCCACTCCCCCTTCCACAGCCATTCTCTCCTCTAATCCCATAACACTTAGCCCAGCTCCATGAATGATTATGTGGAATGTGTGGTGCCACACAACTCCAAGAGTTGTTCCTTAAGAAATTTCTCAGTAATGAAGACATAATAATAGTAATGACGATAATAATCCCTCCAAAAAACAAAAACAATAATTAAATTGGTCATTTTCAATCTACGACTGTTTGTGGGACATTGCTGTGCGCAATTGGCTGCCGCGTTCGCCCACAAATATACAGTCAATTCACTTTACAGTGTGTTCTGTGAAGCGCTTTGGGACGTCCTCCCGACGTGAAAAGCGCTATATCAAATGCAAGGACTATTATTAAGGATTATTATTATTTTAACTGGTGAATCCTGCAGTATTTCTTGGTGACATCGGGCAATAGAGTCATGAGAGAATATTTGCTGCAGTAATTAATTTTGCACTGGTGCTCAATATATATCAAAATGTAGTTACTCAACACCCTAACTCATTTAAATTATGTATCCACTGTAGCAATTAATTTGCTATGAGCTAAAGATGAAATGTGGTTTGGGATGTCCTCCCGCCATGAAAGACACTATATAAATGCAATTTGTTATTGGTTACGTTCTACAGTCACAAGTGGGTGTTGTATTTGTGTATTTTGTCTTGCCCTTACACTTCATTTATATCAATTGGTTTACATAGTTGGTTAACACAGCATTGTAAAACCCAAGATATATTGGGTACGTTTTTTGATTAAACAAACTGTGACCTACATAGAATCACAGTCAATTTACAGCTCAGAAGGAGGTGATTTCCTGGAGTTCTCTATTTAATCCCATTCCCTTGCTCTTTCCCCATCATGTCTATGATACTATACAAAATGACATTTGTAGAGCACCTTTCATATCTGGAGGATTTCCTGAGGCGGTGGTAGCTCACTGATGATGGTGCTCACTCCTTCACTGGAGCTATCTACTCTAATCCAAATCCTCTGATATCTTATAACCTTAAACTGTCATAGTATTTTATCTCAAAGATTTTACAATTCTTTTTGAAATGATATGGACTCAACTTCAACACTCATTTGGGAAGAACTTAAACACTCCGAGACACCTCCCTGTGTGAAGTGTGCAATATAAATGCAAATTGTTATTGTTGTAAATCATTAAACCTCAGCAAAAATATTCTGCATTTCAATCATCTATTCCTCAGTTCGATCCAAACAAAATGCTCCGCATTAGCTAAGTGGGCCTGTATATTAGGTTATAACAATAATAATTCTCGCATTTGATATCACATATCACCGTATCACATCTTTGAAACATCCCAAAAAGCTACACAGAATACACTATAAAGTGAATTAACTGTATATTTTGTGGGTGAAACTTGGCAGCCAATTGAGTACAGCAGTGTCCCACAAACAATCGTGGACTGAAGTGACCAAGTTATTATTATTTTTTCTTTTGAAGGAATTATTATCCCCAGAAAAGCAATCCGCCAATCGACCAACAACCGGGTTCCTACTTACTGCTAGGTAAACAGGCATGTGGAGTAAGGAAATTTGCCCAACATTTCCCCCTGCCGGGAATCCTTGCACATGATACAGCGCTTTATCACATTGTTGAGACATCTCAAAGCGCTTCCTAGGATATACTGTAAAGATTGGGGACTGCCTATTTTGTAGGTGAACTCAGCAGCCATTTGCATACAGCAATGTCCCACAATGTCCCACAGACAGCCATGAAGTGAATGAGGTAGTGGTGTACTCTAGCAAGATCCCAGGTTTGTTTTCTAGTCTGTGCTGAACTTCCCAATCATTCTTTTGGCTTCTTTGTCTACAAAACCAGTCACCACACTTGACAGCAATTATTTTGAGATGTTTCTACAAGATAACGTGCTATAAAGACACAGGTCTTTATATTCCTTGCTCAAGGCTTTTTGGCAGGTCCTTGTTTTATGCTCTTGCTAAGCTTTCTTAAAGCTGGGTGTTGCTACCTTTTCTCCAGCATACAAGTTCATATTACAGGGGAAACTCCTACACTGTTCTATTTCATATCAGGAAAAGTATTCCAATAAGAGTTATATCCAAAGCTTTATAGCCAGCAGTAAAAGCCTGTGCTGCTGTTTGATAAAATAAATGATTTTGCTTTGCTTTGTTCAAGCTTTGCTCTGATAAATGATCGTTGTGACTGTATACCTCATGGTATACATTGCCTTCATCAAAATACCTCACAGTGACATTCCAACAGCTGACATTCACATTGTGCTGCTTTAAATCTGAGAACTTTATCCGTGAAACTGTATTATTAGAAAATAGTCAATATATGGAATAAGGCAAGAGGAAGGTATTTAGGACAGAAAATGACATTTGGCCCAAGGAGGATTGAAATGCAACATGTGTAAGCTTTGTACTGTATCACCTGAAAAATTGTTCAAAAGGGTTAACTGTAGAAGCGGGTTATTTATTATTTGTTTCCAGGATTAAAAATAGGTTAATGGCATAGGTGAGCTAGCCTGTTTCTACTGGACATTTGTGTGTGTGTGTGTGAGTGTGTGTGTGGGAGTGGGGGTGATGTAGTGGGAAGCTGTAGAAAGAAAATAGCTCATCGTACGAATGAGTTACTCTGCTATTTCTAGTACGTTCGGCAGAGAGAGATGCTGAATGGCCACAAATATGAATGCATTGCTCCATTATTTCCACTGTGTGCGGGTATGTGTGTGTTTGTGTGGAGTGGGGTGGGGGTGGGGAACAGGTTAGAAAGCCCAATAATGGGAATAAACTGTTAATCACATTCTGTGCGTGGGATGGAAGTGGGGAGACGAAAGGAATAGAGCCAGATAACTGGTATTAATCTAAATTTCTTATTTTGCAATAAATGAGGTGCTCTGACAGTTTCATTCTGTGTGTTTCACTGGTGGGTGGAGAAGGGGGGGATTAAAGGTTTGTTAAAATAGCATTGTCTGTTGGGGGGGCACAGCAAAGATAATTGTGTGTAATCTGAATCATGTTCAACTGTTTAATGTAGGTCAGTGACGTCACTGGCATCTGTTAGCTGTTCATATTAAAGCTGCTTTAATACGAAACAGAATTAGAAAAACACAAATGTTATTTTCAGAAGATGCTGGAATTAAAGGGGTGAAATTTGAGATAGTCTATAATGCGCTGCTTGTGATAAATGCTTCAAATTTAATTCCTCCATCATCCCTGGATTTTCCTCACCCAACAACCCCAGCCTGACTCCCCTTTCCCTCCCTACACATGAAACCCACACAGCATCAGGATTGAGTTTGAGAAAACAGGAATCCCTGATTTAAACTTAATTTGGGGGCCTAAAAGTAATAATAATAATAATAATCCTTGCATTTGATATAGCGCTTTTCACGTCGGGAGGATGTCCCAAAGCGCTTCACAGAACACACTGTAAAGTGAATTGACTGTATATTTGTGGGCGAACGCGGCAGCCAATTGCGCACAGCAATGTCCCACAAACAGTCGTAGATTGAAAATGACCAATTTAATTATTGTTTTTGGCTTTGGAGGGATTATTATTAGGCGTGTGGAGTAAGGAAACTTGCCCTAGGTTTCGCCCTGCCTGGAAGCATTTCAATGCCACATAAATTGACCAAATTAAGTGTGTTTCTCCTAGTTTGGAAGTATAAATCTGCCTCAATAAAGGGACCAAATGGTACCCAATCCCTGGGGCTCGAAAAACAAGATGGCGGCAGC
Organism: Callorhinchus milii; assembly: GCF_018977255.1. Classification (NCBI taxonomy): domain Eukaryota; kingdom Metazoa; phylum Chordata; class Chondrichthyes; order Chimaeriformes; family Callorhinchidae; genus Callorhinchus; species Callorhinchus milii. The sequence continues at coordinate 91,655,887 of NW_024704743.1, forward strand.
TACCAGCCTTGGGAGCAGGGTGAAGTCAGCAATATCAGTCAGTGGCGATAATTACAGAATGAAATTTGTAGCATTTTATACAATACTTTATACTTTATGTTGGTTACCTCTTTCTATCTTTGACAGCGCCTGTGATCACCTCCCTCTCCCCCTTGCTTCAAGCCTGATCTCATCACTGCACAGTGCTCTGAGAAGTCAGCTGATGTGAAGGGCGCTGTATAAATACAAGCTGGTGTTGTCGATGGTTATCACAAGACGTCTGTTGTCAAACATCATAAATTGCACCATCGATAATTTTACTTAAGCAGGATTAAAGGTTGGCTTTAAAAATATACGGTGACATTTGCATTGTGATATACTAGTTATCACCAATAATTATTCATATATCATTTAAATATCACCAATTATTTATTCATTTCATTAGTAAAGGTAGTCAAGACAGTCGATAATTAAAGAGAGATTATCTTTAATCCCTCCCTCGCTTCTATGACAATGGTTGGACTCGAAGCTATTATAAACTTGTTCCTGAAGATGCCCATTCAATCAAAATATGGTCATGGGGAAACACCCACCAAATTTGTTCAAATGTTATTGGCCACATCTGATGCTGCTGTACATAAGCTAGTGTTGGTTCATGAAACACAGGCTTAAATCACCTTTTAAGCACACAATGGTGGCTTTGGGAACAGTTATTGTCTCGGTGTTTGGGTGGATCTATAATCATAGACTAGTTGACGTTTTCAATAATTGGCTGGCCTTACTGTTCACTATGCTGCTGCTGATCATAATGATAATTATTATCTTAATTAATTATCTTTAGTAATTAACGACTGTTCATGGGACACTGCTCTGCGCAATTGGCTGCCGCATTTCACCCACAAAATATACAATCAATTCACTTTACAGTATATTCTGTGAAGCGCTTTGAGACATCTCGAAGATGTGATAGGGCACTATATCAAATGGAAGGATTATTATTATTATTAGCTGGCTTTTTGACCACAATGTACTAGTTATTGCTGGTGATTCTAGTACTCACCCACAAAATACACAGTTAAAACACTTTACAGTACATCCTGTGAAGAGCTCTGAGATGTCTTTATGACGTGATGAGGCGCTATTTCAAATACAAGGATTTTTATTATTAAAACAGTGTTATTAATACTTGCATTTGGTATAGTGCCTTTCACATCAATATTCATGATACGATTAAATTACATCACAGCTTGCAATTTTTACTCCATTATTTTTTATCTATCTGTGAGCCGATGTTCACTATAAATGTTATAATCTAGTAAAAAAATCTCGCCTGCTGAGTTGTTGGTGTGAGAGTAATACAATATCATTTTTTACATCAGAATTTACATTTATATAGGCCTTTTACATTGGGAGAATCTCTCAATTCGCTTTACACAACTGGCTGGGTATCTGAATTGGGGAGGGGTAGATGAAGAGGGCAGGAGTAGGGGGTGAGGATGGCCATTAATATGGTCAAAGATGTAAGACTTAAGAAGGAAAGGCACGTGTGCAAGAACAGAATAATAAGATGCAGATTCCTCGTCACCATGCGTGAGGTGGTTAAGAATTACATGTAAGGGAACCAATGAGAAAAATAACAAGCACATACAGAAAAGGTTATTCCAAAGTATTGGTCATAACATCCACCTTAATCAACTTCCAGTTTGTAAAGTCAGTCATAAACATGAATTGTATCCTTAGTAAATATCCCACAGCTGCAGTTAAATTATCCACATTACTGTGACATCTGTTACAATCTTTCTGAATCACCATTTTGTCTCAAATAATAAATTGAACATTATTATTTTGTTTAACAAGAGCTATCTGAATCCAGCTCCATAACCAAATCTAGACCCAGGTAAAATCCCCCTGCTCTCCGCCCTCATTCTAACAACTTTCTCTGTGAAGATATTTTTTTCTCTAACCTTAACTCTTCCAGAGCATTTTCAGTTTTATATTTCTTCCGGTTATATTTTAGTTTATATTGTTCGTTTTGTTCCTATTGTTCCATTATATTAATGGACATGCCAGGAAATCCTGCGATGCTAAAAAATGAAACAGAAAACTGATGCATCAGCAACTACCACAGAAAATAGATTAGTTTGACATTCAAGTACTTTTATTGATTGGATATGGTTCCATGGAGCACAATTTTGCCCATCACTGTCTAGCCACATAACAGACTGAGAAATATTAGTTATCTTGTAATCATCTGTATGTGCTTTATACAATACCATATCACCACTCTTTTCAAAGGACTGACAGGAACTGCCCACTCCAACATCCAGAACTCAAATTATAGCCAACAATTCATATTCTGGCCATTTAGAACAATCCTTGCATTTGACATAGCCTTTCATGTCATCAAAGCTTCACAGGACTTATTGTAAAGTGTAGTGACTATGCAGTTTGTAGATGAATATGAATAATTTACACGCAACAATGTCCCTCAAACAGCCATGGAGTGAATGAGCAATTTTATCCTGGGGTGTTGCTGGCTGCGACACTGAGAGAAACGCACTTCTCTTTCCAAATAGTGCTAAATTAGGATTGAATTTAAGAATTCTCCAAAATAATGTTAAATTTTAAGATATTGATCTTCAAACTTTTCTGTTTTTGGAACAATCTTGAACAATTTAGTAGATTATGTAAGCAGTAATATTAACGTTAGAGCAGTCAACACAAACCAATTTCACACCAAAAATCTTTTGATATCTGTATGTGGGCGGATTCAGTCAAGGGATTATAGGATAAAATTTGCGGTGTTCCTAATTAATCTTGACGTAAACTATCACCAACCAGGTATAGCTACATACCCCTCCATGTAAATGGTTTGTTTCTTTCTCAGGTGCCTGTCTGCCTATTTTTTGTATCTCAGGTAGATGATTTTTCTACTGAAAATTTCAGGCCTTAAATTGTTTATTTGATCAATATTTGTTTTATATCTTTGAAATTCTGAGGGGTGGAAGCATCACTCGGCTAAAAAATTATTTTCTAGCAATGAACTTGGTTGCCTTGGGCCTAGCCATTTGAATAAACTTGGGAACGGAGGAAAGATAATGAATGGATAGTTTTGAAAACTGAAGTGTCTGGAAATATGGATGTATTTTTAACCAAACACATATTGTCTAAAATGTCTACAAAATACAGTCACTACATATTGCAGTATTACCCTTTACAGCATTTAGAGACATCCTCCTGATGTTCAAGGTGCTATGTTAAATTCACGGTTTATTCTCTTTTATTTATGATGGATAAACCACAACATATTCTGCACTACAGTATTTCCAGAATATTATAGATATTTTGCATGCTTGTGCCTGTCAAGAGAGGACATTAAATTATATCTGCAATGCTGTGCATAAATATAGAAATGCCATATATAGCATTCATCTGAAATTAGTGTGTGAGATGGAAAAAAAATCGGTGTCTGCTTTTGTAACAGCCACTTTTTCCCATTCACATTTGCTGCGTGGATTACTACTGAGGTATGTATTGCTATTCCCAGCGTTCAAAAATGTAATTTCTCTCCACGTAAATATCACCCTTTGATCACAGATTTAATCCAGAGTGTGCACCAATTACTCAGAGCAAAAGCAGTTCACTGACATGGTGTCCTTAATAAAGCAAGTGAAGTGTCATCAATAAAAAGGTTCTTTTCTAGTAAACGTGACTCCTCATTCTTATCTTTTATTCCGTGTTCTTTCTTTATAAATGCCACTAGCACTCAAGCAGTGTCCTGCCATGTGTCTGTTGTTCAGCCATCAGTCAGTGACTGATCCCTCACAGAGTATTGGAGATTATTCACTTAGGCTATAAAACTACAGCAAACTCAATGAGCTTTTTCTTACGGCCTATTAACTGGTGCAGAGAAGTGTGGATGTTGGTAGTTTCACTAATGATCTTCAGCAGTGCTTGAAACATTGGGGACTATGTTGCAAACGCTCAAAGTACACACATAAATCACTGTATATGAGGCTAAATTGCCTTCTATTAAAAACATGTCAATTCTTCCCAGAAGCAAACAGTTAAAGGAAACACTTACTAGTGCTCTGAAATTAAGACATTAAACCTGCTATGTCTATGTTGCTTTTAATTCTTTCTATCTATTTAAAAATAGCTGCAAATTAAGTCTATGCTTAATTCTGCAAACATATGCTTGGTTTGTCACAAACACAAAGAGCCTTGTATTTGTTATTTTAGAAAATAAACATTTCTTTCCACAAATGCCTTTCACAGCACTGATGGAGAGGCAATAGCTACAAAATGTAATTATTGTAAATGTGTGATTATGATTAAATTGTAAGTAAAACCCGGCTGAACCATTAAAGGCAGAATCAGACAAATCTAACAGTTGGCTATGTTTTACCCAAAGGGAATTAAGCAAGGGTCTTGATCTAGATAGCTTGAATGAATTTTGATCAGATGGGAGTCAGAAGTGTGGAAACCCTTCGCCGTGCTTAATAGTCTCCAATTCCAAATACTGAAGACTCAGAAGCTGAGTTTCTGTTGACTGGTTTCAGAGATCCAGTCTCCCCAGAGTGCGGTATACTCCACTTGTCTATGGCCACAGAGCACACATGTATGAATGGTAGGATCCAAGGCTTTTGGGACACCAAAGTGTGCATTAGGGCATTGCAGGAATTGAACCAATTAATATTGCACAGCTCGCCGGGATAAGACAAGCTGTTTGTAAGATGTTGCTCACACAGCTTTGCAGTGGAAAGAATCTTGTCCTAAGTCACACCTTTCTGAGTTCTCATTGATAAACCAAGCAGTCTAGTCGGTTATCAGCAGTGCTGTGAACTACTGCATACCTGCCTGGCACAGTTATTGGATCACATCGAACACAGAGAGTACACACAGCTCTGAGCTCTCCTCACCAAGCCTGCCACCATGGAGCCAAGGACACAACACTTACTACCTCCCTCCATTCTAGAATAGATCATAACATTGATTTGAAGATCATCAAGACCTTCCCCTTCGACAGTGCTTTTGATCTCCCTGCTCCCCACCTGTCCTCCACCCTCCTGCAGCCCAACCCCCGTAATTCCAGCATATTCCAGCGCCTTGGGACGTCCTTCCGACATGAAAGGCATATACAAATGTGATTTTATTGTTGTTGTTGTTTGTTTGAAGAAGACTCTTTGGCCCACCTGACCTTAACCCTCTGAAACACCAATCCTGCCATTCTCTCATCAGAGCATTAAACTGTCTATTAAATGACAACAGAGTCCTGGCTTTAACTACCCTTCCCAGCAAACTGTTAATAAAATAAAGTATCCTATGAGGATGTTCTGGTATTTGATACTTCTCTGCACTTTTTCTTCCATTAGTATTTATTGTCCATCTCCCCTTTCCCCAACCAACCCAACTCGTCACCAGTAGATAACCAGTAGACACTACATACTGTCTGGCAAGTCTCTGATTTGATATTCTTCTTCCTGATAAGCCAGTTGAACACAGAAATGAATGATAGAATGAATCTCCTCTATAAAATAAACAGCCGCCAAAGGACTTAGGCTATTCAAGGACCAATTCAATGAATCAGCTTCCACAAGACACATTATTTTGAGAAGGTTGGCATCTTTGTGATGTTGAGGGTATTAGAATTAAATAATTTTTTAACTGAAAATAAATCACTTCTGGAAAGCATTCCATGGATCTACTACAAGAAATACAATATTGCTGTAGAGCGATAAGTACACGCAACTATTTAAATAATAAACTTAGTTTTGTATCTTCGAGTGCTAAGCACTGCCCAGTGAAAATCACAAGCTAGCTCTGATGTTAGTGAAAGAGTGCTGCCAAACATATGGGCGTATTAGGCCATAATCAATTACAAAGATCCTTCATCAAAGATCACAACGCCCATAGGCCAACCTAATCTCATTACTTCAAAATATCCAAATTTACTGTTACCCCATCACAACATGATGCTGTTTTTTAAATGCGTCCAGTGTCCTGGCCTCAGCCATCTTTCCTGGCAACCCATTCCTATCATTTACCTAAATCTATCTAAATTTATTTATTTACCTAAGATGTTCGGTAAATTCCAAATTATTCATGAAAAGGAACATTCTAAACCCAGAAATTTGTAATATTTATCACAACATGATTTTTTAATCATGCAGCAATTCATGTTACACTCATGAAAACACTTACATTTCTATATGATAATAATAATCCTTGCATTTGGTCACTCAATGTACTCAATCAAGGGTTGATTGACCAAATTATTATTTAATTTTTTTTTGAAAGAATTATTACCCCTGGAAAAGCGATCCGCCAATCGACTAACAAATGGGTTCCTACTTACTTCTAGGTTAACAGAGGCGTTTAGAGTAAGGAAACTTACCTAATGTTTAGGAGAGAAGGTGGAGGGGGGTGTGGAGAGAGACAGAGGGTAGAGGACGTGACCATAGATGCAGTCAAAGAAGTAGGTGGTAATGTAGGACATAAAAACAAATAGAGGAGGAGACAAGGCAGAAGGGTCGAAGGAGTTCACAAAATTAGAATTAGAAAATTTGATATGGACATTTCAGCACTGCAAGAAGACAAATACAAGAACTTGATCAAACTCAATTACTATTGGAAAAAAGCATTAGAAAGAAATTCAATGTTCCAGACCTATTTTAATGAACAAGAGATAATCTTCCACTGTGCCTCCTCAAACTGAAGTGTGAAGAACTAAAAGAGTTGTTGATTTACTCTGAAGGAACAGAGCTTTGGCTCTCATTACATCAGATACTTAAAGTATTTAGGTGTCAGCTTGGCTCAATTGGTAGCATTCTGATCTCTATTATTATGATTTATCTTTATTATAATCCTGAATCATAAGAGGCCCAAAGAGAAGCAAGATGTTTAGAATGATTTTAGCATCAGTCACTGAAGCTCTTCCATTCCCTTCTACAAACTTGCCAAAGATCTCTCCTCACAAGACATAGCCTTTTAATCTGCTCTATGGCTTAGTCAACACATTAATTTGATAAGGGTTGGGTCAGTACCCAAACATATTCTTTTGGGAAGATAAAAGAAAATGTCTTCAGAGTGGAAAGCAGATTTGATAGCCATAGCTATGAAGTCCACTTAAGAGGGAATTACTAGTGCTTAAATCATGGTCTTCTGTAGGCCTGGTGGGATCAGAGGTAACAAGCACAACATAACTCATCACCAAATGGTAGACACACTGACTGTCTTGGATTCTAAAAAAATTACTGTCCACTGATGGGGAACAGATTGAAATTGTCAGAGTTCAATACCCATTAATGATAATCATTAGAAGCCATTAGAGAGATTCAATTTGATATGATTTAAACTGACTCTCCAGATGTGGAGAATAACGGAGATTAGTGAATCATCCATGCATATCACATAGTTCAAAGTTCCATGGTACAAAGAGTCAGTACAGGAGATCTCTGGTGATAAGAGCAACACTAAAAATACATTAATTGGTTCAATCATCCAACTGTGTCATTGGCATACAAAGGGCAGGAAATAGGAGGAAGCTAATTCTGTCTAAGTGGAACTGGCAATATGGGCTTCATCTGCAGTGTGCAGAATTACACTGCGCACATCTGGGTAGGTGCATTTTCGACTGCACTCAATTTAAGAATTTTCCCAAATTCTGCACAATCTTAAATATTAAGGCAATGTCCCCATTACTAAGCCCATAAAAATCTTTAGGCTGCTAATATATTGGATAAACTAGTTTTTGTTCATCACATATAAGCAATTCTGCAGTGCAGAATACATTGTAACAACATAAAATCTACTTTCTACAACAATTCAGACTAGAATGTCCACAACAGCATTGGTTACGTTCTTATATTTGATGACTAGTTAACCCAACAACTCAAAATTCTCCCTGATCTTAGCCATGGGTCATTGCCTTAAAATTTAAGAATGTGCAAAGATTCTTAAATTGAGTCTTAAGCACATCAGAAAACTGACTTCAAAATTATGGCATTCACCTTATGATTACTGACCTGCAAAGATAGTTGCTACATTTACTGTAATTACTTGTGAACACTTGAAGAATTTTTCTTTCTAAAAGCCTCTAAAATCCTGGTCTCGGTAGCTAACCACAGTGTTTATATTGATTTCATTCTCCCTCTTTTTCACCTGTGGTGGAGTGCTATAAATCAGCGCCTTGGGCCTTCACCTCACTTCAGTTTTGTAATAAAATAATATTTTTTGATGCCTTTTTTTCAAAGCAGTGAATACATAAGACACTTCAAATACAACAACAACAACAAGATTCCATTTATAGAGCGCCTTTCACGTCAGGAGGACGTCCCAAGGCGCTTGACATGAATACATTCATGTCTGTATTCAAAATATTATTCTGTACAGGTTTATGTAAATACAATACAATTTACAATACAAGGTACTAATATTGAATACATTTATTAGATAGTTATTTGTGGAGGACATTAGTTTGCAGGGCTATGAGAAGAGAGCGGGGGAGTGGGAATGATTCAGATAGCTCTTTTCAAAGAGCTGGCACAGACATGATGGGCTGAATGGCCTCCTTCTGTGCTGTAAATTTCTGTGATTCTATGATATTATGAATGGCTGTCAGCACATAATCAGTCCTCTTAAATGTAACCCAGGGTTATACCAATTGTTACTTGCTTCACCACAGATCCTGTCTTTGGTCACAGATCTAAACCGAGGCCCTCCTGATTGGCTCACGTCAGCGCCTCCGCACCTCAGGCGCTGACACCATCAGCATCCAAGGCTGCACTCTCCACCTCTCAAAGCCAGTCAGGAACCTCGGCGTTTTGTTCGACCCTGAGCTGTCCTTTCTCCCTCACATCCGCACCACAACTGGCACCGCCTTCCATCACCTCCGGAATATCGCCAGATTACGGCACTACCTCACCCCTCACGCTGCTGAAACCCTGGTTCACGCCTTTGTCACCTCAAGGCTGGACTATGGGAACTCTCTCCTCGCCGGCCTTCCCGGCACCTCCCTCCACAAGCTGCAGGTCATTCAGAACTCTGCAGCTCGTGTACTGTCCCGCACCAGGCTTCGCGACCACATCACTCCCACCCTCGCTCGCCTCCACTGGCTCCCCATCCCCCAGAGGATTGATTTCAAGATCCTCATCCTCACCTACAAGGCCATTCACGGCCTCGCTCCCTCCTACCTCTCCAACCTACTATCCCCCTACCTACCTGCCCGTAACCTCCGTTCCTCTGGCTCCGGTCTGCTCCAACTCCCCCGCCCCAACCGCCCTACTATCGGTGGTCGGGCCTTCAGCCTCTCAGCCCCGAGGCTCTGGAACTCCATCCCCCAGTGCCTTCGCCTTGCTTCCTCCCTTTCCTCCTTCAAGGCCGGTCTCAAAACCTTTCTCTTTGACCGTGCCTTCAGCTCCCCTCTCGACTCTCTTCCTCCTCCTCGCTCCCTCCCTTCCCTCCCCTCACCCTGACCATTTCCCCCCTCCTCTCTCCCTCCCTTCCCTCCCCTCACCCTGACCATTTCCCCCCTGCTCGGGTCATGACCCAACTGTGCAGCGCCTTGGGACGTCCTCCTGACGTGAAAGGCGCTCTATAAATGGAATCTTGTTGTTGTTGTTGTTGTTGTCTTCACACTGCAAATACTGGTGTAATACTGTCAGCGGGTATCAGACCAGTAGTTGCAGTGTGAAGGCAGGAGAAGATAAAGGACTTGGAGTGAGCAAGTAACAATTGGAATAACCCTGGAGTACATCCAGAGGGCTCAGCAGGAAGGTGGTGCTTCTATCACTGTAGAGTGGTGGAATGCACCCCACGCCCCCACCCCCAACTCACACTCATGACAAATGCATGAAAGCTTGGTTTACAAGTCTCTAACCTAGGTCAGTTCCTGAGGAGTGCTGGAAGAACATTAAAATCCTGAACTTGCAGCACAGGATGGACCATTTGGTCAATTGAATCATTGCTCGTGCCTCCTTCACCACTGCAGTAAACTGCTCTAATCCCAATTGTATGTTCCTTTCCCATATCCTTTTATTGTGTTCCAAATATTTATCTAGTTCACTTTTAATTCTTATGGTCCCAGCCTCAATTGACAAGTGCAATAAAGCAATATGAGGTCGGAATTCCTGAGCTGGTTGTTGACAGAGTTAAAGACAGTTTACAGTTTTTTTTCATGTCAATTCATTTGCACTCAAATATTCCAGGAGAGGCGGATTTCCTCCTTGGAACTGCCCAGCAAGTAGAAAGCAATTATTGCCTGGCAAATAAAAGGTCATCTGACAACCCAGTCAACAAGATTAACAAGATAATGTCACTCAGCAACCATGCAGTAGGAAAGAGCTATCCAAGACTGGGGATAGAATCACTCAACCTGACCAGAGGCCAACACATTACAGCATTTGAATCTGGACATGTTCTGCTGCCTTCAGAAGCATTGTTAGCTCTCAACAAATCTACTTTACACTGGTGTTTTGCTTCACAGGAATATATCAGCACATCAATCTCCTGCACAGTAACTCCGAACAGTATACAACAGTTTGAAAAATGCATATACTGATCATTGGTTCAAAAATACTTTATTACACATCCATTTTGATTTACTAAAGACAAAACTTTTAGGGAAACATTGGTGAAATGTACAGAAGATGGTATTTACAAAGATTTATAAAGACTGGTCAGCACGGAAACAGGCCATTTGGCCCAACCAGTCAGTACTGGTGTTTATATTCCATATGAGTCTCCACCAACTCCTTACTCCATCCCATATCCTTCCAGGGTGTCATTACCTCTAGGAGTCTGAATAGATATATAGAACAGGCATATATATCATATACAGTATCTATCAAAATCTTTTCTTTATTAGGACATTGAATTTCAAAGATTAGTTGGCTAAATATAAGTAAAAAGTAAATAATGCCATACACGTCAATAACAAAGTGTAGCCTAGTGTACAAATGGTATACAATTACACAGAAATATAAACCTTTGCCCAAAATGTGTGTAAATATTTTTAAAAATGGAAACAAGATAAAAATAACAACTGATACCAAATATTCGTGTGTTTTTCAAGTCATTGAACTATGAACCCAGTTGTCTTTTGTCTGGACTGTAAAGTTCTATGGTTCAGTTATGCTTTTGTTTAAAGATCTACACACATACGATGGGCGGAATAGTTTTCTTCTGGGCTGTAAATTTCTATACTTCTATGGTTTTACGATTGAAGTCATCTACAATCCACCTGGAAACAGGGGGCAGTGACAGCTCAGCATTGAGTCACAATAATCTGAATTTGGTCTCCCACACACACACCATCCCAAAAACTAACTGGGGTACTGTAATTCTTTTCATTGGTTGTTGATTACGAAATTAAGTGCTGCTGCTCATGCATTTGAAAAAAATCGATCACTTCAATCCACGAATGTTGTGGAACACTGGTGTGCGTAATTGTCTGCCGAATTTTACCCACAAAATATAACAACAAGATTACATATGTATAGTGCCTTTCACATTGGGAGGACGTCCCAAGGCTCTGGACAGTGTACAGCATTTCAGACCCGAACTGGGGTTAAGGGGGAGAAGGGAGGTGAGAGGAAGGGGGGTGACCATGGTCATGGTCGAAGAGGAGGGTTTGTGGATGATGTCACCAAGTGGGAGCATGAAGATATTAAAGAGGAGAGGGCCAAGGCCAGAGCCCTGGGGGACGCCAGACGTGACTGGAGGAGAAACCGTTGGAGGTAACACCGTGGAAACGGTGAGAGTGATAGGAATTGAACCAGGCAAGGGCAGGTCCGCGAAGGTTAAATAAGGAAGAGAGGAGGTGTATGAGGATGGAGTGGTCAACAGTGTAAAAGGTGGCAGAGAGGTCCAGGAGGACAAGGAGGCAGAGGGAGCCCTGATCACAGATGTTCAGCTCTCCTACCTCTCCGACCTACTATCTCCCTACTTACCTGCCCGTACTCTCCATTCCTCTGGCTCCGGTCTGCTCCACATCCCCCGCCCTAACCGCCCTACCATCGGTGGCCAGGCCTTCAGCCTCTCAGCCCCTAGGCTCTTGAACTCCATCCCCCAGTGCCTTCGCCTTGCTTCCTCCCTTTCCTCCTTCAAGGCCGGTCTTAAGACCTTTCTCTTCGACCATGCCTTCAGCTCCCCTCTCGACTCTCTACCCCCTCCTCGCTCCATCCCTTCCCTCCCCTCACCCTGACCATTTCCCCTCTGCTCGAGTCCCGACCCAACTGTCCAGCGCCTTGGGACGTCCTCCCGACGTGAAAGGCACTCTATAAATGAAACCTTGTTGTTGTTCAGGATGTCATTAGTGACTTTGACCAGGGCTGTTTCCGTGCTGTGGGCAGTGCGGGAGCTGGATTGGAGGGGTTCAAAGAGGGAATGGCGAGAGAAAAAGGAGCGGAGCTGCGACGCGACGACTCGTTCCAGGACCTTGGAGAGGAATGGGTCATTAGAGATGGGGCGGTAGCTAGAGAGTAGGGATGGGTCCAGGGAAGGTTTTTTCAGGATGGGGGTGATGATGGCTGCTTTTACGGGGGTTGGAACTGAACCGGTTGACAAAAAGAGGTTGATGACGTTGGACAGGAGAGGGGTTAGAAGGTGAAGCTGGGAGATGAGGAGGGAGGTGGGGATGGGATCAAGGGAGCAGGTAGTGGGTTTGAGTTTGCTGACAATTGCAGAGAGGGAGGAGGGAGAGATAGAGTCGAAGGAGTATACGGGGGGTGGGTGGGGTGTAGGTCATGAGGGAGAGGTGATGTGGGGGTGGCTGTGGACGGGGCAGAGGTGACTGAACATAACCCCTCGGTTTTGGTTTCGAGGAAATCCAGCATCTCCTCACAGTTGGAGTCAATTCACTTTATATTCTCAAAGACTTGATAATACGCTATATCAAATGCAAAGATTACTATTCTTATTACACATGATTTGCCCAACATGTGTATACTAGATCCCAGTGACAATATATTTAAAAAATAGCTTTTGCCACACAATCAATATGGGCACATCTGTCCACAAATGGCCATTCTCTTCATATTAATGAAAATAAAACAATGAGGATCTTCAAAACCTGAGTGTTATACTGCATTGTGAGTAAAGCCCCAATGGCTGATAGAATATCGCAAAATGTACAAGTACAATAGGAATACATTGGTCTGGGAGAATAAAGGTTCAAATGCACTCTCGGTCCTGTGTGAACCACTTATTTTATTACTGAGCTTGAGCGAGTGATTGGAATGAAAGAGAAATAGAGAAGAAAGGTTTGAGCAGGAATGGGCAATCATTTTGAATAAATGATATTTAATATCGAAACCTTGGGCAAGCTTCCTTACTCCACGCGCCTAATAATAATCCCTCCAAAACAAAACATTTGGTCATTTTCAATCCACGACTGGTTGTGGGACACTGCTGTGCACAATTGGCTGCCGCGTTTCGCTGACAAATATACAATCAATTCACTTTACAGTCTATTCTGTGAAGCGCTTTGTGAGATGTCGAGAAGACGTAAAAAGTTCTATATCAAATGCAAGGATTATTATTATTATAATTATTATAATTATACTTATTATAATTATACTTATTATTATAATAAGTGAAGAGAAAATGCCCAGAAATTACATTATTCCTAAACACCTCCCATTCAGCGTTTTAGTAATGAAGTTGAAATAACCCCCTACCTGCTGAATAATAATGGTTCCCAACTCCATCTGAATGATACACAATACTACAATGTATATGGATATAATGCCTGTCATGACAGGAGGATGTCTCAAAGTTTTTCACAGTGCATAATGGGCACCCAAACTGAGATGAGGGGGCAGAAAAGAGATGAGATGAGAAAAGGAGGGAATGAGTTGTAGGCATTCTGGAATGGATAGTCCAGGGAACGGGGGCAGAATGGATGAAAGGCAGATAGGGCAAGGATATGAAGCAGGCTGGTGCTCACTAAGTGAAGGGAGCAGCCTGGTCAGCAGGGTTGAGGGAGGTCACAGGGGTAGGGAGGGGCAAGACTGGAGGGATTTAAAGGTGAGAACGAGGATCTTGAACATGGTGAGCCAATGGAGCTGAACAAGGATGGAGGTGATAGATTCCTGGAGCCTGGTGATGATTAGACCTCAACCCCTGAAGAGCACTGGGTTGCTCCATCAGTAATTGAATTCCAGTTTAGCATAGGTCATGCTCAAGTCCCAGAACTGGCCACCCTGACCTTACTCATGGGATCGTGGCAGCCACCAACTCTGTGGCAATATTGAAATCAGAAAAAATAACCTTTAATATAAACAGTGTCCAAATTAACATTTTCATAAAATTAATTGACATGATGTAAATTTTGCCTGAGCATGTTTTTAAAGATAAGGATACTTTGTAGGAAACTGCTCTTCTGCATCTAGCAGCTGATGTCACACACCCCGAAACTATCTCACTGCTGTCAGAATCTGTTAGCTGATGGGTCTCATGCTCTTCTGTAAGTCTCAGAGATGACGAGAATCAGCCATAAATTGATCTAATTAATGACAGGGTTGAGGTAGCAAGCCTTGTGCATTAGTATGAATAACACACGCTTTAATAATGTCTTCATTATGTAAGACTTAAATAACACCTCTTTATGCGTTAGCATTGGTATAAAATATTAAATAGAAAATCTGGTGCATCACGGACCATGAGAAAACCACTTATGTGTATAGTAAGAGAGAAAGTCATCCCAGGTCTAGCTTATTTCTATCTATGTAGCATTTCATACTAATATGGACTGTGGAGACCTGTAGCTCAGTGGTTAGAGCACTCGCTTTGCAAGCGAGAGACCTGAGTTCAATTCCAGGCAGAGGGCGAAACCTTGGGCAAGTTTCCTTACTCCACACGCCTAATAATAATCCCTCCAAAAACCCAAAACAATAATAAATTGGTCATTTTCAATCTACGACTGTTTGTGGGACATTGCTGTGCGCAATTGGCTGCCGCGTTCGCCCACAAATATACAGTCAATTCACTTTACAGTGTGTTCTGTGAAGCGCTTTGGGACGTCCTCCCGACGTGAAAAGCGCTATATCAAATGCAAGGATTATTATTATTATTATAATAATAATAATAATAATTATTCAGAATATCCATAATTTGGCAAATTCTTCAATCCAGCCTTAATTTTGAAATTGCTTTTATGTAGTTCTTAAAATAATTTATAGGAAAACAGCAACAAAATTAAGTCTGTATTTAAGTATTTGCAAATTCTGGATATCCTGAAATGCTACATTGGCTCAGAAAGATACAATATCAAATGTAATTTTGTAATCATTACTATTATTACACAAAAGAATAAATCTAGACCCAGGTGGAATTTCTACCAAAGAACATTACAGCATAGAAACTGGCTACTTGGCCCATCAAGGCTCCACATATTAGCCACCTGGTCATATCTGTCTCTCCTGCTTGATTCCGTAGCCTCTAATATCCTTATTTTTCAAGCAATCATCTTATTCATTTTAAAATATAATCAACAAACTCCAACTGATCTATGGTAGTGTCAGAGAATATCATATTCCAACCGCCCCCTGCGTAAAATTTGTTCTAAACTCCCCTCTTATTCATTTTGTGATTACCTTAAAATTGTGTCCTCTCAATACTGACTTGCCGATCAGTGGAAATATTTATTACTGTTTCTCCAATTGCTATTTCACCAGTTCAACTAGTATTCATCCAGCTGCACTGAATATTAGAAACCTGCTCAGCTTGCAATTCCCTTAAACACAAAATCGTAGGTGAAAATGTAATAATTCAAGTCAAATTAATCCCTCACGGTTGCTTAGTCTTTGTAAATTGTATGGATGCTTCTCTAGAGCTCCAGCATTTTAATCTCCAAATCTGTTAGCTTTATGCCCATCTGCTGTTGCAGCTGTTTTAATTTTTGGCATTATACAAGTGGTTTGAATATATTTGACTTGGCTGTGATGGGATTTTATAAATATGTAATGCAAGAATTTAGTGGAGATAAAAACCTAATTGAAAAATAATCTGCCTGTCTGACAGTAAAGCTTTCGTATCCCTTACAGCTGATCAATAGAGGTTCAATTTAAAAAAAAGAGGGATAGGATGTCAGAGTGTGTTACAATACTGTGCTGTCACTCCAGGGATCTGGGTTCAAAAGCAAGACAAAATGAAACTTTCCATTTTCTGATGGCTATTTAGTCTTTAATGGAATCTATTTGAGACTTAATCCAGCTCCTGCTCTCCTAGCTCTGGAAAACATAGTACCCCAACAACCTTCCTTGTTACTTTATTTATGGCGAAACCCAAGGCCACAATCCAGATCAGTACAATCATGATGAGTGCATTGTTTTGCTTGTTCTGTGGGCATTTCCTTTAACAATAGTCAGTCACAAACAAACACATAAGGTTCAGCCTGACTCAGTCGGTAGAACTGTCTCCTCTGAATCTGAAGGTTGTGGATTCAAATCCCACGTCAGGACTTTGAGCTCACAATACAACTCTCGACTCTCCAATACAATGCTTTGGCTGTTCTCTATTATTATAATAAAAATAATCTTTGCATTTGATATAGCATTTTATCAACTTGTCGAGATGCCTCAAAGTACTTCACAGGATTTTACCATAAAGTGTAGTGACTCTGTATTTGTAGGTAAAAGTGGCAGTCAGTTTGCACACAGCAATGTCCCAAATACAGTCATGAAGTGAGTGACCAATTTTATTAGGGGACTTGTTGGCCAGGACACAGATAATTATCACCTAAAATGCAGTCAAAAGCAGAAATACCTAACAATGACCTTACTGTAACTATTGATCAATTGAATATTATTATTGGTGATAATATCACACACTGCAATTTGGACTCCAATTAGCATGCAATGGGATTAAATGGGGGCTAATGGGATTAAAATGAACCCACGTTTTCTGTCATACATGTAAATTAAGAATAAAGTGCAGGAAGCGAAAATACTAACTGGTTAGCGCTGTTTTCAAGTGAACTGTCAGGCAATATCAAAAAAGATTCTGCATTGTAACTAAACCTTGCCATAGCTGACATGAACATGTTTGACACCATAGTGAGAATAATCCTTTTGTAGCACTGCCCTACAGTACAATGATGCTCACACGTCACATGTGTGGCAGTTATTTTACACTGATCCCTAAAAAGAGCAATTTTTTGGCTACATCCTTATAATGGAAAAAGACTTAGCAAAACAATCAGTGGAGATTTTGGAAAACGTGCATACAGAACACAAGCTACTCACACGCTCCACCCACCCTCCATCTCCAAACACTACATTGTGACAAAAAATTCTTTAAAATGCATGCACACGAGTAAAAGATAATGATCCATCCAAAATGTCCTTGAAAACACTACCTTAAAATGCGTTTCTTCTATAGAACGTAGGATTGAAAAAAGGACTCAGCGGGTAAATGTCAGGGGAACTAATAATAGTAATAACAATAATCCTTGCAGTTGGCATAGGGCCTTTCACATCTGGGGGTCATCTCAAAGTGCTTTACAAGATTTACTATAAAGTGCGATGACTGTATTTTTTACGCAAAGGTGGCAGCCAATTTGCACAAAGCAATGTTTCACAAAGCCATAAGGTGAAGGACCAATTTCATTTGGGGGATTGATTCTCATTTTGAATAGTGCTACAGGATCCTTAATGTCCACCTGAACAGGTTGGCGGGACCTTGGTTTAATATCCCATCTCAAGGATTTATGTAGGTGGAACCTGCTGAAGGTGAACTGGGTTTCTGGCATTCCTTTAGACTTTTTTTCCAATGCGCTCTTTATCAATGCAATTTCCTGTAATTAACACTTGCTTTACTGGTCTTTACTCACAGACATTATAAACCTCTCCCTGTCCACTGGTACTGTTCCCACCCCATTAAAAACCGCCGTCATCACTCCTAACCTTAAAAAACCCTCCCTGGACCAATCTCTACACCCAAACTACCGCCCCGTCTCCAATCTCCCCTTTCCTCTCCAAGGTCCTGGAATGAATTGTTGCTTCCCAGCTTTGCGCTCTCCTCTCCTGCCACTCCCTCCAATCCGGTTTCCGTGCCGCCCACAGCACAGAAACAGCCCTGGTCAAAGTGAAAAATTACATTCTTTCCATCTGCAACCAGGGCTCCCTCTGTCTCCTCGTACTACTTGACCTCTCTAATGCCTTCGACACTGCCGACCACTCTATCCTCATCCATCACCTCTCCTCTCACCTCAACCTTCACGGCTCTGTCCTTGACTGGTTTAGATTGTACCTCTCACACCGTCTCCACTTCATCTCCACAAATGGTTTCTCCTCTAGCCCCCACACCATCTCATGCGGCGTTCCAGGACTCTGTCCTTGGTCCCTTCCTCTTCAATATCTATATGCTGCCTCTTGGTGACATCATCCGCAGGCATGGGATCAACTTCCACATGTATGCAGATGACACCCAACTCTACCTCTCTGCCTCCACCCTTGACTCTAGAATCACTGCTGTACCGACAGAATGTCTGTCAGACATCAAGTCCTGGATGGGAGCGAACTTTCTTCAGTTGAACATCAACAAGACCGAGGCCTTTCTGATTGGCTCCCGTCAGCACCTCATCACCTCACCATCACCATCCATGGTTGCACACTCCACCTTGCTAAGCCAGTCTGGAACCTTGCATCTTGTTTGAACCTCAACTAACCTTTCTTCACCACATCTGCACCATGACCCGCTCTGCCATCCCCCACCTCTGCAACATCGCCCCGCTCCGCCACTGTCTCACACCACAGGCCGCCAAAATCCTCTTACACGCTTTCATTACATTGAGGCTCGACTATGCAAACTCATTGCTTGTCGGCCTCCCCAAATCCTCCCTCCATAGACTGCAGATCATCCAGAACTCTACAGCCTGAGTCCTCTCCCGTACCAGGCTCCACAACCCTATCACTCCTATCCTCGCCCGACTCCACTGGCTTTCCATCACACAGAGGATACAGTTCAAGATCCTGGGCCTCATCTTCAAAGCCCTCCATGGTCTTGCTGCCCCCTATCTCTACAACCTTCTAACCCCTTATCATCCTGCTCGCTTCCTCCACTCAGCGGGCTCCAGCCTGCTTCCTATCACTCACCTCACTCGCCCCACTATTGGCGGGCAGGCCTTCTGCCACTCTGTCCCCACCCTCTGGAACCTCATCCCTTAGTTCCTCCGCCTCGCCCCCTCCCTTATCTCCTTGAGGGCCCATCTCAAGACCCTCCTCTTCAACTGTGCTTTCGATCTCCCTGCTTCCACACCCCTGCCCTGCACACTCCTTGACCCCGTCCCCCAGCTTGGGTCCGAAACTCTGTCTGTAAAGGCACTTTGGGATGTCCTCCCAATGTGAAAGGCCCTATACAAATGTAATTTTGTTGTTGTTGTTGTTAGTGATCAAATATGGGTCATGTACACAGCTATTTCTAATGGGATTTATTTAAATAGTCCAAGTAGGGACTTCTGGCAATTAGAATTATGCAACAGACTTTACTCCACCCAGTCACAACCCCACTCTGGACGTCAACGGCAGGT
This sequence comes from Callorhinchus milii, assembly GCF_018977255.1. Lineage (NCBI taxonomy): Eukaryota > Metazoa > Chordata > Chondrichthyes > Chimaeriformes > Callorhinchidae > Callorhinchus > Callorhinchus milii. Next base: position 91,675,397 of record NW_024704743.1, read on the forward strand.
GTTTCCACGGCTCAGTTTGACATGCCTATAATTTCCTCATTAAAAAATTCCGTCAAAAATGACTGCACATTAGACTTCAATAAATTCCTCCAGCTATATTAACACATATGAAGCAAATCAAAAGGCATCTGTCATTGAACTCAACCCCTTGGACACATTTACCAAGCAGCTGATAAGTGTGCTTCAGGAGACGTAAATCCTTCGCCAGTTTCCCTGTGATTGACACATGCACTGTTCTACTGCGAGGCACTGAGCTAAAATATCTGATAAATGCAGTTGGTGCAGTCGTGCACCAGCAGAGCATTGATCCACCCATCAGAGGGGTATGAATCTGAATCGGAATTGACTGCCATTGAAATGCACCTGTCCTGCTTGGAGAGGTTTCATTACCTCTTGGTCAGGCCACTTACATAGTCACTGGTTGTTCTGTAGCCCGTGTCCTCTCTCGCATTAGGCTCCACGACCCTATCCATCCTTGCCCAGCTCCACTGGTTTCCCGTCACACAGAGGATACAGTTCAAGATCCTGGTCCTCACCTTCAAAGCCCTCCATGGTCTTGCTACCCCCTACCTCTCCAACCTCCTAGCCCCCTACCACCCTGTTCGCTCCCTCCGCTCAGCGGGCTCCAGCCTGAATCACATCCCCCGCCTTGCTCACCCCACTATCGGCGGGCGGGCCTTCCGCTACTCTGCATCCACCCTCTGGAACTCCATCCCGCATCCCTCCATCTCACCCCCTCCCTCGCCATCTTCAAGTCCCATCTCAAGACCCTCCTCTTCGACCGTGCTTTTGATCTCCCTGCTTCCCCCCCCGCCCTCCCTGCTCTCCCACCCGACCCTCAGCTCGGGTCTGTAACTCTGTCTGTCCAGTGCCTTCATAAAATCATAGAATTGTACAGCACAAAAAGAGGCCATTCGGCCCATCGAGTTTGTGCCGGCTCTTTGAATAGAGCAATTAATGTCAATCCCACTCCCCAGCCCTTTCCCCATAACCCTGCAAACCCGTCCTCCTCAAATACCCGTCCACCGCGTTTTTAAACGATGTTATTGAATCGACCTCGACCACCCTTTCAGGCAATACGTTTCAGAACATCCTCCCGACGTGAAAGGCGCTATACAAATGTAATCTTGTTGTTGTTGTTCTACTCATGAGGGTCTTCAGTGAATAGAAGCCTGCAAGTCTGTCCATTCAACTATTATGAGTGGAAAGACTTGCAAGCGTCAGTCACAATCTCAAGTAAACTTTCTTCATAGAATTGCAGAAATTACAGCATGGAAGGAGACCATTCAGCCTATCATAATCTTTCATTTTAATAATTGGTACATTTTTTACCAACCAATTGAGGCTGACACTTATAACAACAACATAATTAGAACTCATAATGGCTAGAGGGGTACTTTACTATGTAATAATAACTATAATTATTATTACTTAATAACTAAACATATTACTTTATTAAATAAATATATTAATTTTCTGTGAGTTTATATAACTCTCTATTTTCTTCTCTCCTTCTACAGGCAACATAATACTTAAGAAATATAAGAAAACTCAGGAAACAAAAGGCCATTTGGTCCATTTGTCTACAAACCAGCCACTATACTTGACAATAATTATTGTGAAGTGATTTGAGCTATTTTAATGCATTAAAAGTGCCGTAAAAATTGAATTTCTTTTTTGTCTTATAACCTAAAATTTTGTTCCAAATCAAATATTCATACAATTCCTTTTTTGAAGGAATTAATCAAATTTGCATTTACTTGGATGCTGTTTCTCAATCCAATAATTTATGAGAAAAATGTTTTACCTACATTTTTGGGCTCATTGTAGACTATCTCCTGTCAATCTTGGCTCAACATATTGAACAATTTATGACTGGAGAATACGTTGAAAAGAAATTGTGTCTGAGTTGTGGGCAGGAAGATGGTGGCAACTGCTCTCACACATTTCATGATGAGCTGTGTTGCCTACCAGGAAGCTTGCTGGTTGTTCCTGGTACTGTCATCCATTTAGTGACAGCTCAATGCCGTGCTTGTTGGTTGTCAAATGATCAGCTAGTGACTACTGCCTGGGATGGGGTGGGAGTGAGTGGAGACTCCTTAGAGCTGAATAAGCTCCAAGGTGACACACATTTGGCAACTGAATACCAGAACTGAGCCAACCCTCTGCGGGGGTCTTGCTAATCCAGTTTCTGAGCCAGGCAGATCTGCAATACTCCAGTGCACTGTTGATAGTCCAGCCAGCCTATCTCATCGGCAAGACTTGAAAAAGCAGACCAGTGACTGGGGGCAGGGGACTCTTCCCACCCAGCTCTTGTTAACCCTGCAAGCCACAGCCCTGACTGGTAAGGTGGTCCTAACTGGAAAAGTAGTGGGAAAGCTTGCCAGTCAGTGCTTTTAATGGGAAGCCATGTGGTTTTAGTTGGTTAGACTCCAGCAGTACCCCAACGCAAACTCTGGTACCCCAAGCCTTACCAACCTGCGCCTAATACTCTCCAGAATTAGGTAAATAGGATGTATCACTCCAGGGAGAAAGTGTGCATTGCATGCCAATAAACATCTCTGGAATTTCCATGTATAGGTGGGATATATGGAATTCTCAGTTTGGTTTGAATTCGCTTAAATGCTCTGGGACGCTACTTCGTGTGAAGGGTGCTATATAAATGTAAGTTGCTGTTGATGTTCTGCATGTGTCAGACACCCTGACCAAAAAAAGACATAGATAGAGGCTTGGGTACAGATTTCTTAACTAGCCTCTTTCCACGGAAATAGATGAAATAAGTGACAGAAATAAAAATAGAACAGGGGGAAGAAAAGCCATTTTGGTAAGAAATGTACTGCTTGAGCAACTTTAAAAGACAAGACATCTGGGTGACACTAACATTCTATTTATACTGCACAGTGTCCATTCAAAGCAGTTTTCCTGTCAAATCAATGTTGGACACGCAGCAGCAATTAGATTTTAAAGCACATTGATTCAGTTTGAGGCCCGCCCTGAACACTACTTCAGGAAGTGGTTTATGAATTGAATCACTGGGTTGGAGGGTGGGGAGAGAAAATTGGAGGGGTAAAGAAAAATACAAATAGGAATAAAACTTCCAGAAGGCTACAAACACTTTAGATATCAAACTGCACAAAGAGCAGTGGTGAAATGTGACTGTAAGCACATAGAGTCAATTATACAGAGCATCAATTAGATTGGTATCAAAGGCATGCCAAGGTTTCACATTGAAACATATAATAGGCAGTAACTTATGAAGAAGTTATAATCTATGGTGAAGAGTGAAGCACAATTACTCAGTTACCGCTGCATCAAATACAGTGTTCATCCACAACTTTCAACCAGCAGAAAATTAAAATGAAGAGTTTGCGTGAAATTGTAAGTATTTCACCAAAATTACTACCATTCTCTTCACGTCGATAAAATATACAGTCCATAGTGCCCAATGTCTCAAGATGGTTAGGAAGCAATAATACCAGCTTGATGGTGGAATAAATGTCTAGTGACACAAAATGGGTGTCCTGTAGGGAACACCGTGTATGGCATGTTGTCCTGCAAGAACTTAGCTTTGACTGAAATCTTGCCTGGTCAGAGCTCCCGTGGGCAGGCTTCTTATGTCATGGCAGAACTCTATGGTAGTATGTTAGGAGTGGCCTGACCAGAGCACTGTACGGCTTAAGTCTGAGACACTGGGGATGTAAACTCAATTGATTTGGCAACATAGCCCAACATCCTGTTTGCATTGTATATTGCTGCCTCACACTGTTTTGAAATGGTGAGTGATAATTTTCTTTGGTCTCTTCCCAAATCACACCATTCCTCACCGCTGATTTGAAATCCCACCTCTCTGACTGAGCCTTGGCCATTGTGATGGTGGGAGTTGGGCCCTGGGTGGGCCGGCTCAATCGAGCCCGGGCTTTCCTCCTGGTCCCTTTGCATCAGCAATGTTGAGAGCAGTTGTTCGCCCTTCCTCCCCCAGCCTCCACACGGCACACTCTCAGAGACTACTAGGTTGCCAAGTGGTGATGCCATGACTTGGGGCAGGGTTTTAGGCGGTACTCTTGCTCAGTGGTAGAATATCTGAGGCGGTACCAATGAGTCTCTCCATTGGTAGCTTGCACACCCTGGTCAGGCCTGCATGCTTCAGTCAGGCCGCCACCCCCCGCAGGCAGTGCATGTGACCCAATGCATAAATGCTGGGTGTTTGAGCCAAGTGGGTGCAGTTTTACCTTCTAATAAGAGGTTGGTCAGCTGGCTCAACCCGTAAGTGCCTTTATGTATTACCACTCTAATTTAATTTAAGGCTTCTGCGGTGTCATCGCAAAATTTTTATGGCCAATAAATAGTTTGATTTGATTCTTTTTGAGCTGTGCATATTTTACTGGTTAATATAATCAGAATATTTGTTTTGTCCTCCTGACTCCAAAAATCCAGACTCTAGTCACTGGGAGATTGGGTATAAATACCAGCTCTGTGACTCTCCTAACTCCTCTATCTCCCACCCCACTCAAGCTCCCACTCTGCTTTTGTAAAGTGCACTGAAATGTCTTCCTTTATGAAAGGTACTGTATAGGTACAAATTCTTGCTGCTGTTAAACAGAACTGCATTCTGCAATGGCAAAATACCAATGATAGAGCTACTTTGAACAGGACTGGCCAATAACAAAAACCTTATTGGGCAAATCTCGCAGTAAGCAGACACCCAGAACCTAATTATCTAATCAATGAGGAGACAGATGAAAGTCAATCTGAATCTGGATGTGAATTGTATACACCCACATTGTAAAGAATACAGTGGAGCCTCTGGGCAACCATTTAGCAGTGTCTTTGATAAATTTAATACTGTGTTCGTGCAGCTCTTGACATTTGGAGGTTTTTCTCCCCCTCTTGTTTGATGAAATCACTATTTGTTTACCACAAGAAGAAGCAATAAAACACAGTAAACAACCAGCTATTTAATTCCTGTGCTGTATTCTGCTTCAACTTCCCCTCAAATACTTTGTCTCAGCCTTTCTCCATACCTGCTTTCAATAACTATCAAAAACAACCTCTTCATCCATGCCTATGATCCTTTTTAAAGACTTTGTGGGAACAATCTCTAAACTAAGGGTAAATCACAAACTTTACATTATCTTAATTTGAAGACAATGGTTGTAAGCCTAGAACCATTAGAAATTTAGACCTTCAGTTCCACAGTCTGAAGTTTTTGTAACAAAGTTGGATACCTGTTGGCAGCTCGAGTAATGCTCTATATGAACCAAAAAGTATGTTGATTCAAATTATGTTGCTTACTTGTATTTAAGTTGAATAGTAAGAAAAGACCTGATTTTGTGTAATATTGATAGTGTCCAGTATTCGGGGATCCAAACAATCTGCAGAAGAGCATGCAATCTGGTCTGCAAGTCAAGGTTAACCTGCCTTTTCTTGTGTGCAAATAACTGACGGTAACTTTCAGATGTCAGCCTTGCTCAATTGGTATATCTTTCACCTCTGGGTCACAAGGTTGTTGGTTCAAGCCCATGGCACTGCTCAAAAAGAGAAGGGAGTTTCTCCTAGTGTCCTGGCCAACAATCTTCCAGATCAGTTAGTCATTCACTTTATGGCTGCTTAAGGGAGACTGCTACATGCAAACTGACTGCTTACAAATAGAAAACAACCTGCATTTATATAACGACCTTCAGGCCAGACAACATTTTGGAGCACTTAAACAGTTACAGTCACCATACAGCACTTATCTGTGAAGAACTTGAGAGATGTTTTGATGTTATAGATGCTGCATCAAATGCAAAGATGACTGGTATACCCAATCTTTGTCCAACACTAAAGCTGTGGACTCGTGATTCTGAGAAGTAACCACAAGACCTGGTTTGATTGATGTCCGGTTGATGCTACTTGCTCTCTTCATAAAGTCCAAATCGAGACATTTCAAACCAAGTGGACGTGAAATGGGAATATCCCACTGAGCTCAGGTAAGTACCCCGAGCTGAGCATTGATCTCATTTGAGCTCACCTATTTACTAGCTGACCTGGCACACACTGCAGTTTTAAACATGTAACCAAGTGCAAAAAATATATCAGAAACAAAGAGAGGGCCACAGATCATCCATGTCAACTGTAGCTGGAAGGTGCTTGTGCACTCACACCCACTTTAAACAACAGATGTTTGCAGCTTCACTTGCTGGAATCTCTTTCTACTGTGGTCTTTGCAGGAACTCTTAATTGAGAGTTTCACTGAAAAATAAGCCACTTAAAATAGGATTTAGAGCACACAAGGGATTTATGTAGTTTACAAACCATTTATTCTTCCCTTTAAAATCAGTTAAGGATAAGATGAAACTTCTTTACTTCAGATGTTTTTAAAGGCTGTGAAGTTGCTTGACATTTACTTGATTTCTTGTTGTTCAAACTCATTAAGGTAATCCTCGGTGGAAATCTCATCCCATTTAAGGAGTCCTCCTGAAGTGAAAGGTGCTATATAAATGTAAATTGTGTTGTATTCTAAACCAGTGGGGGAAAGTTCCATTATTGTAGTCAACGTTTCAAGCCCCAACTTGGGGTCAAACTCATAGGCTGATATTCCAGTGCAGTGAAGGGGGAGAAATATTGCAGTATCAGGGGTTCTTTCATCCATCAGATGAAAAGTTAAACCAAAGTTTTGTCTGCATGTTCAAGTGGATGTGATGGGTTTCATGACAATAACAACAACAAAATCAACTTGCATTTATATATCTTGGCATCTTGTTCGACCCTCAACTATCCTTCCTACCCCACATCAACAACAACAACAAGATTCCATCTATAAAGCGCCTTTCACGTCAGGAGGACGTCCCAAGGCGCTGCACAGTTGGATCATGACCCGAGCAGGGGGGAAATGGTCAGGGTGAGGGGAGGGAAGGGAGGGAGCGAGGAGGGGGGAAATGGTCAGGGTGAGGGGAGGGAAGGGAGGGAGCGAGGAGGGGGAAGAGAGTCAAGAAGGGAGCTGAAGGTTGAAGGCACATCTGCGCCATGACCCTCTCTGCCTTCCCCCACCTCGCAACATCGCCCGGCTCTGCCACTGTCTCACACCACAGGCCACCAAAACCCTCATACACGCATCACGCATTCATAACGTATAGGCTTGACTATGTAAACTCTCTGCTTGTCGGCCTCCCCAACTCCTCCCTCCATAGGCTGCAGATCATCGAGAACTCTGCAGCCTGTGTCCTCTCCTGCACCAGCACCGTTACCCTATCAACCCTATCCTCACCCGACTCCACTGGCTTTCCATCACATTGAGATATCTGAAATCGCTTCACAGGATTTACTGTTAAAGGTAATGTCTGTGTATTTATACACAACGATAAATTGTAATAAAATTGGTCATTTACCTTTCATTTCATAAAGTAAATGATCAATTTTACCTGGGGTGATTGTTGGTTTGGACACCAGGAGAAACTCTCTTCTCTTTTTGTCCCGTGAGATCTTTGACATCCACTTTAATAAGGACTTTGATTTAATGTCGTGTCTGAAGGACAACATCTTCAACAATGCAGCACATCCCCAGCACTATTCCTGAAGTGTCAGCCTAGATTATGAGCTGAAAGTGGGGCATGAACCCACAACCTTCTGATTCAGAGGCGTGAGTGCTACAAACTGAGCCAGGTTGACAGCTTGTTGGTGGGGGCAGGAAGGAAGTGCCTGAAGGTACAGTCAGAGAGGCAGGTATTTATAAGAGTTTTGAAAGCAGAGAGAGGGAGAGTGTGAGGCTGAGGGATTTTGAGGGAGGAAATTCTAAAGAATGAGGGCAAAGATTCCGAAAGCTTGTTGTCAATGGTGGGATGGAGTTTGTGTGGCAAGCCTCAGTTACCAAAGTTAATGGAGGGAAGAAGGGAGGAGCCAATAAGGGGATGACTTTTCTGGTATAAAAGGTTATTATGCTTGGTACAAAAACAGCCACTACAAGTGACAGTAATTAGATATTTCAGCATGGTAAAGCACTTTAAAATGCCAGTTCTTTCTCGCTTATTCCTTGTCAAAATCAGATTTGGTAACAAACATTACTGACAGGCTAAGGAGCCATCATTGTTGGATTTAGGTTTTGACTGTGCAAAGACAATTCTGGGCAGCTTCACAATGTATAAAAGCTAGACTTCTGAGTTGATGGCACAAAGTATTTTTATCCCGATAAACTCAACCAGACAGTTAAAGCTAAAATGATAATGCCATCTGTCACCATTACAAAATCTCCGATACACTTAATTTGAAAAGTTCTATTTCATTTGAGGCACAAAATAACACAATGAAAGATTCTGATAACAACTGCAGTGAGTATTAAATTAAAGACTTTTTGAACAAAGTTAATGGATCATCCCTGAAAAGGTCAGATTTTAAAGGTGAGAGCACGATTACACAAATGATTATCAAGTGCTAACTACCCATGAAATGGCCCAATACAAAAATCATACACACAGTGCTTCTGCATTAACTCTGCAAGACTATCAATGAAGCATGTGACAAACACCCTGTGCAAGAAAAGAATGAATGACACTTAATGCTGCTTAAATTGGTAAGAAACATGTGAGTGAATTATGTGGAATACTACAGCATGGAATCAGGCTATTCAGCCCATCTAGTTCATGCTGTTGTTATATTCCACATGAGACTTTCCTCCCCCCCCAACCCTTCTCCCATCATCTTGTATTCCTTAAATCAGGGAATTAAATCCCGGTCTCCCGCGTGACAGGCGGGGATACTAACCACTATACCAACAGGGATCCCTAAGTGAAAAATGCAGTATTTCTCAACAGAGTCAATGTGTTGTTGAAATTAGTTTTAGTGAGATTTGAAGATCTCAAATTTCCAAGTCCAGTAACGGAAACCCAGCTCCAAACTGTGAGGGCTATGGGGATAAGGCAGAGGATAAGTGGATTGATTGTGTATTTTGCCCACAAATGCTGTATCAAATGCAAGGATTATTATCATGATTATTATTATTACTATTATTAAGGCAGGGCAGTGGGATTGAATGAACAGCTTCCTCTTCCTCTAAGCCACTGTAGACTCAATGGGTGAAATGGCCTCCGTCTATGGGGTAAATTTCTGGTTCTATGCTTTCAGTGTAGCTGTATTTTTCCTTGGACTGCTCACTGCTTAGACACTTGCTTGGTTCTAAAGTTCTTCATGCTGACTGAAATCAAGCTCTCCACCCACAACAACAACAATAATCACAAATTCTTGGACACTGTAACTGGTCAATTATCTGTGGGTTTGAATGATGCTTTTTGGAAATATATGAGTGGGTATTAGGTGAGGAAATATTAAATGTCAGTTGTGATACCTCCCATGGTCAAACACTCTGTGACACCATCAATGCTGACACATGACTCAACTGTAGTCAGTGCATTTGGAATTGGCCCCCAGCATAGTCAGGAAAAAGAGGAAAAATATCTTCATACAAAAAAAGGCTCTACTGAGGGAGTGGAGATCCACATAAAGGGAATATCTAGAACTAAGTCAAACTTTAGGAATGCTAATCGTTATAGTCCTGGTTTGGTTCCATTGGTACATGGTGGTGCAGCACATTGATACTCCCTCATGCTGCACCAGAGATAAGCAGCTACTGCTTTAATGTTGCCCATGTTGCTTCATGTAGCAAAGCCCTACCCTCAAAAGAGATGGACAGATATTTAGCTAGGAAAGTCTCGGAAACAACAGCTGTCTGTTTAAAAATATGCAATGCTTTGCAGCAGTTTAAATATTTATTTAAATATTTGTGGGCGTTTTGCCCACAAAATATACAGTCAATTCATTTTACAGTATATTCTGTGAAGGGCTTTGTGACATCTCGAAGATGTGATAAGGCACTATATCAAATGCAAGGATTTTTAAAATTATTTTGTAGACGCATTCAACTCTATTAATATCCTTACTTTCTTGCAAACAGTTCTGAACCAAACAGTTTTGTTTTCAAACCCAAATAGGCTATATGATAGAAAGGGATATCGTATTCAACAGGGACGTCCTGAGTGAATTGAACCTATAGTCCTGTAACATAACTTTCCTCAGAATTTTATCGTGAGAATCCTTTTTGCTCATGCAAAAATCATATATACCAGATTAATAAAAGTGTACAATTCTCATCAAAACCAGAATTGCATAACAAGATGTTTTTAGCTGGATTCCTCCATTTGCAGCATTCGTAACGTTCCATTCTCGTTTTCATTTGGCGAGTTTCAACTACGTGCTGCAGCGTGATTAAACACCAAAGGCAGGTTTGGTTCGATGGCAGTTGCTGTTCATCACTGGGTGACAGAAGTATTCAATAATCCACATCACATTAATGCAGGAGTTCCATCATGGTATGGTCTTTGACCTTATTTTGCTGATTTCCATTGATGACCTGGTGAGAGAGATTGATCTCTCAGCAAAAGATAGCACATTGTATCAAGCTGATGAAACCCACTGGAATTATCAAGTGGTGGCAGCTCAGATAAATAAGGCTCTTCAGACAGTTGCACATTGGACAGACAAGCACCGCAGGCTGTTCAATAAGTACAAGATATTTCAGCTTACTATAGGTTTGATTTAATTTCACATGCACCAGTATATTTTGTGGGCCAACAATAGGGAAAGTCCCAGGTGGGGTTGAACAAATGCCAAAAAAGCAACCATGACATCAGCTGTGTTTTCTGAAGTGAATCTCTAGTGCATCACATGAACTAATAAGATTGTACCTTGCCCACAAAGTCCTCAAAGCATCGCAATTTGGAATGACATATAGTCCCTGCGGTTTACAGTTGTATTTACTTTTTCCATTCGTTACATCTTTCAAACTCTCTTCAACCTTCTGGGAAAAGGCCCTAATGGGCTAGTGAATAAACATTTGGTGTGGTATTGGACCAGACAGAGAAGGAAGGTCTTAGATATTATTATTATTATTAGATATGATCCCCATGTTGGCTGGTATATCTAGCAAAGGTGAAGTGTTGGGGTTATTACAACTGACAACAGTTAGTGAGTGTACAGGTGGAGAAAACTGAGCTAGTTAAGGAAATGGAAACGGGATAAATAATAATAAAATGAAGAAACACAAATGACCTCCAGAAAGGTGAGTTTGCACCTCTTATGAAAGTACCCTATCCACTGTAAAAAAATAGCAAATGATATAATAAATTATTTTCACACCACTAAACAAGACGAACGAGTAATTTGACTCCAACGATGTGCAAACGTTTCAGCATATCCCACCCAAATTAATCTCAGGTTGTCCTCCAGCATCTGTTCTTGTTAGCTGCTCAGTCACTAACCCTGTGAAGGTGGTGACTCTTATGCTGTTTATCACTGATTAGCACAGAAGCTTTGCAATCCTAAGTAGCAAGGTCCATTTTTGCTCAGGATAATATTTCATGCATTAACTAATTCTCTGCTGAAGACCTTTCTTTTCGACCGCGCCTTTGGTCAGCTTCCCACCCCTCTCCCTGGCTCGGTCCCGGGATCCTAAACTGTAAAGCGCTCTGAGACGCTGTCCGGCGTGGAGGGCGCTATATAAATCCAAGTTGTTGTTGTTGTAAAAGCTCTAAGAATTGCATCAGAATACAAGTGAACAACGGAACCAATGTGCACCAAAAATTTATTACACCTGTGGATGTCCTGCAATGAACAACCATATGCATTTATTGAGCCCTTCTGAATCCTTTCTGCAAACATACAATGCAACATATAGATTTGTTTATGCATTAGACTATGCGGTAAATTGCCATGCAAACAATAAATAGCAGCACAAACGTATAAAGTCTGCTCATGGTTCACTTCAAACAATAACAAATAAATGTAGAAACAAAGAAAAAGGCAAGATTTCAAAAATGTGAATGGTTCTGAGTATATGTGATTACAAATTAAAAATATATTTATTTTGAATCAATGTTGACAAATGTCAAAATATGATTCTAAGAATAATTAGCAGTGTCAAATACAGTATAACGTGATTACAAAGGATAGTATCAGCACTATCAGAACATTTACCTAGCAGAATTGTACATGTTCACTGATATGAACTACAATATAATGCCCTGCCCAACAATCCCCCAAATAAAATAGGTTATCCACATTGTGGCTGATTGTAGGGACATTCTGTATGCATATTGACGCTCTGCGATCAACTACAAAATAAATAGTCACTCTATTTTAAAGCATATCCTGTGAAGTGGTTTGAGATGTTCTCTCAACATGAAAGGATCTAAATTAAATGCAAGGCTCATGATTTCTTTTTAAATCTATTTCTGAGATGTATTCTGTAAACCTACATGCAATGATTACCAGATCTTCAGCACTGGTATCAATACATTTTATAACCTTTGTAATCCAATGCAGAAAGTTCCTTGGAGTTTTTTTTTAAGTCCACAGTGTTCAGTCTTGCTGTCTACTCCTTTGGAGGCCAATGAGTTGCACATGGTTTCCAAAGTACTGCAGCACCATGGGACTCTGCAACTTTTTGTTCTGTGTCACATACATTTCAAACCATTTCCATCAGAACATCAATTCTGCTTGTTTTATATTTAATTAATTGCTGAATATCGCTTTGTGGTACCAACTGTGAACGTGATATTCTTCAGAGACGCATGATGCTTAGCGGCAGCTCAATCCCCCAAATGTTCCTTGGAAATGTTTTGCACTACACCTGAAATTATTTTTTTTGAAGATGCATTGAATATTATTGTTGACAGTCTAATTTTTTTTTAATCTCCGTACCTTGGTGGGATCTTATGAAAACTTTACTTGGGTATTGCTCTACGCTATTTTGCAAACTGTCTGTATTTTTCCAATAGTAGAGATATCTGTTTGAAATGGAATCATTTGGAAACATAGAGATTAGTAGAGTTGTTCTATATAAGTGTAAGATCATCCACAAGAGCTACATTCCCTAACCTCAATTGCCTGCTTCTTTTCCCAGTCCCAATTAATCCATATCTAATATATAACTCACACACTACAACAACAGAATTAGATTTGTAAAGTGTCTTTCACATCGGGAGGATGTCCCAAGGTGCTGAACAGTCAGGGATCAGGACCCGAGCTTGGGGGGCGCAGGGTTGGGATGAGGGAGGGCAGAGGGGGTAGGAGGACGGCTGAAGGCACGGTCAAAAAGGAAGGTCTTGAGTCATGCCTTGAAGGAGGCAAGAGAGGGAGCAAGGCGAAGGGATGGGGGGATGGAGTTCCAAAGAGTGGGGGCAGAGAAGCTGAAAGCCCAGCCATCGATGGTAGAGCAGGTCGGGTAGGAGACCTGGAGCAAGCCGAATCCTCCTGAGCGGAGGGAGCAAAGAGGTTGATAGGAGGTCAGCAGGTCAGAGATGTAGGAGGGGGCAAGGCCGTGGTGCCTTGAAAGTGAGGATGAGGATTTTGAATTCTATCCTCTGAGGGATAGGGAGCCAGGGGAGCTGGGTGAGGATGGGGGTGATAGGGTCATGGAGCCTGGTGCGGGAGAGGACACGAGCTGCAGAGTTCTGGATGATCTGCAGCTTGTGGAGAGAAGAGTTGGGGAAGCCGACAAGGAGGGAGTTTCCATAGTCGAGCCTTGAAGTGACGAATGGTTGTATGAGGGTTTAACCGGCCTGAGGGGTGAGGCACTGGCAGAATCCGGCAATGTTGTGGAGGTGGGGGAAGGCAGAGCGGGTCATGCCACGGATGTGGGGGAGAAAGGACAGTTGAGGGTTGAACAAGATGCCCAGGTTCCTGACTGGCTTGGTGAGGTGGAGTGTGCAACCGTGGATGCTGATGCTGCCAGTGCCTGAGGTGCTGAGACGCTGGTACGAGCCAATCAGAGGGCCTTAGTCTTGCTGACATTCAGCTGTAGAAAGTTGGCTTTCATCCAGGACATGATGTCAGACAGACAGTCTGTCAGGACATCAATTGTCCTAGAATCGAGGGTGGAGGGGACCTAGGACAGAGCCCTGAGGAACATGGCACAAGGCTGTGCGGGGGCTGGAAGAGAAACCGTTGGCGGAGAAAAATTGGAGATGAGAGATAAGACCTGAACCATTCAAGAACAGAACCTTGAAAGTTGAGATGAAAGGAGAGGCAGTGGAGGAGGATGGAGGGTCCACGGTATCGAAGGCAGCAGAGAGGTTGACGAAGATGAGGAGGCAGAGGGAACACTGGTCACAGGTGGACAAAATAATATTTGTTTCCTTGACCAGAGCATTACACTACTAATGTGATTGGGAGAGATTTGATGTAGAGTATATCATGTGGAGTACAAACACTGGCATTAACTGGTTGGGCTGAATTAACTGTTTCCTTGCTATATAGTCTATGTAAAGCTACGTATTACATGATCTATTAAGGGATGGATATGTGAGGAGGTTGATCACCTGAGTGGAACAGATGAGATTTGTTAGCTTCCATCTCTCTTCATTGGAATCAACAGTAAATCTCCTTGCTTTCAGAGGGCAAGGTTTTTAGACATTTGACCTATTTTTTAATCCTCGCCTCAGTTAGCAAGCTTTTGACAACCTCAATAATGTTTTGACCCATGTTCCTAAACTTTTATTTTTAACCCCCCAATGTGCCTATTTTTATTCCTTTCCATTAAACTTATCAAAAAAAAAGACCTCCGTCTAATGGGAAGTGTTGCTATCCTCGTGTTGGGGAGAATAATCTGTCACCTGCAATGAACCAAAATAATATTTAAAAGGGAATCGGATAAGCAATTGAAGAGAGATAACATAAAAGGTAAGAAGCAGGGAATTGGGATTAAAGGTCTAGTTCCAGGGGGAAGACACATAACCAGACCAGTCTTGCTGGGCTAAGTGGCATCCTTCTACATGGTAATTTCCATGATTCTATGAACTTTGTAGTGCTGGATCTTATAGAGACAAGAGACTGGGACCTGTCAAAAATAATGCTTTTAGTCAAGGTTCGAGTTCACACTTTCAATTATCAACTGGCTCGACTTCAATTTTCAATGATGTGATAACTAGCAACAGTGATAATTTACATGTTACATGTTCTAGTTTTCACTTTCGTGCGATTGCAAAATGCTCCGAGATGCTACTCCGTGTGAAGGGCGCTATATAAATGTAAGTTGTTGTATTTAGAATGTTTTTACAGTATGACTTAGAACTATGGATATTGCCACTAACTCACAACAATATATTTTTTGCATTTGATAAAGCATCTTATTATATCATTGAAACATCTCAAAGCACTTCACAGTATTTTAGTGAAAAGTACAGTGACTGTATTTCTTGTAGATGAATGCAGCAGCCAATCTGTGGATAGTAATGTCCCAGAAATAGCCATGAAGTGAGTGACCAATTTAACTGGGGGCCTTTTGGTCAGCACATGGAGAGAAAGAACCTTCTCTCTTCGAATGGTGCCACGGGATCTTTAACGTACACCTGAACAGACAGACAAGGCCTTGCTTTAAACATTTCAATCTAAGGACAACACCTCCGACATTACAGCACAGCCCCGGCCAGTACTGTACTGGAGTGTCAGCCTAGAGTGTTGCAGCAATAAACAGTCTCACTGTTTATATTAGTGAACTACAGAAGAGGTTTCAGCTGAAAGATAACAACAGTGCACTTACATTACACCTTTTTATAGTAATATAACACATTTTGCTACTAAGCAGATATATGCAGCAGCAGCTAATGTTTTGTGCAGATAGAAGAACTGGGCTATTATGAATTATTCACTAAAATAGCAAATATTTTATTGTGGACTCAGAATAAGATTTCCCATTAGAACAGAACAATAAACAATTCTCCACACTGAGTGAATGGTGCACAATAGCCTCTGTTGTTGCTGGTGAACCTCGCTGATAGACCATACTGATGTGGAAATTGAAGAGACCTCATCTACATGGTCAAGTGGTAGCAAACCATTTATTCCATTTACTGTATTCACAAGTATTCGCAATTGAATTGAAATGTAGCAGCCTATCAATTGTATGTGCCATGATCATAATAATAATATTCCTTGCATTTGATACTAATACTAAATATTAATCCTTGCGTTTGATATAGCGCCTTATCACGTCTTCGAGACGTCTCAAAGCGCTTCACAGAATACACTGTAACGTGAATTAACTGTATATTTTGTGGGCGAAATGTGGCAGTCAATTGCGCACAGCAGTGTCCCACGAACGGTCGTGGATTGAAGTGACCAATTTTTTTTTTTTGAAGGAATTACCCCCGCCTTCAAATCTGCCAATTGACTACAACCCAGGTTCCTACCTACTGCTAGGTAAACAGGGGCATGTGGAGTAAGGAAAATTGCCCAACCTTTCGCCCTGCCGAGAATCAAACCCAGGTCTTTCGCTTGCGAGGCGAGTGCTCTAACCACTGAGCTATAGGACTCCACGTAACAGTGTGAACAGTCTTACAGTGTGATACAGCGCCTTATCACGTTTTCGAGGCGTTTCACAGAATATACTGTAAAGTGAATTGAAGACATGATATCAAATGCGAGGATTATTATTATTAGTCAGGGATGGGGTTCACACCTTTATCTATTGACTGGCTTGACCACAATATTTAAATGAACAAAAAATCTCAGTGGTTTTGTTTTTTGAAACGCTAATCACCTAATGCTTGTTTAACACCTCATGTTCTCTAATTGTTTAAATCTCACTCCTGTGAGTATCATGACACAGTTTTAATAGAGGACATTTAAGATGGTGTTCAACCTTACAGAATCTGAGTTTGTACCACACACGTCCAAGAAGTTGTGCACAATTATGTGTTTAACGGTAGTTTGCTTGCTCTGCTTACTCTGTTGGGTTCTGATATCCGGAGAGTTAAAGAATGCTCTGTTCACTTCATTTGAATGCAATTTTTCATCACTACCATTTTGACCTGGTATTATACCTCTGATTGTTAAATCTGAATTCACCCTCTTCTGTTTCCAATTTACCACATCAGTTGGAGTATATAGCGCATGTTAAGCAATTTTAAGAAAGTCACTGGATATTTCAGCCAACTGTTACCAATTAGTCAATGCAATTACTTACATGCAAACGACCTGCCTATTTCTCTCATTAGCTACAAGCACATTCTAATTACAAAAGAATTTAAATGTAAGAGCCGTATATTCATTCCACAAGATAGCAAAAGCAGAACAAATCCCTGTTTAGCCTGCTTCACAAGATTGTGGTAAAACAGCAGTAATGAGCAGGATCAAAAAAAAATTTAAGCAATGTAATGAGACCATAACTTGTTTTCTAGAAATCACAGGTAATTAAAGTGTCAGTTTAAGAACAAAGTAACAAACCTTTTTCCGATGTGCTAGCTGGGAATCATGTAATTCTCAGTTTAATTTGGATGCTCTTGAGCATGGGGATGGGTTTCTGCATGGTCAGACACCCAGCTGACCAAAAAAAATCCTCAAAATGTTTTTTTATGGAGGGAGAACTTTTCACTACGGTTCTTTATTTTAACTCCTCTCTATTGTTGTTCTCCATTGATGAACCCAACAAAGTATATAAAATTGCAGTACGAGGCACCACAACGAGTAATATTCCTAGCTTCCTAATGCTGAGGCTGCTTGTGAGAGAGCCCTGGTGCTAACCAATCCCACTTTATGCCCCACTACAAGCCTCAAACAAGTGTATCAAGCGGAAAATCTTTGCCACAGAAATCCCATCTTGATGAAATGGCGAGGCGAGTATGTTAGTGAGAAACACAGTTGCAGTTACAAGAACTTGCATTCAACATAATGCCCTACACGCAGAGTAATGTCTTAGAGCACTTTACATAGAAGGTGTTCAGCAATGAGCAAGTGGGCTGAAGGAGGGGAAAGGAGGAAGATGCGGCCAGGTGGATTTTGTCAATTGTAGTCACGAGGAAGTCTGCAACCTTTTCATATGTGGAGTTGGCGGTGAGGATGGAGGAGGTGGTTACTGTGGCTCACAAATTGGAAGGGTCTGAGCTTCACCGAACAATACTTAGCAAAAGACATTTGATGCAGAAAGATTGAACTGCAGTTTCAACTAATGCATGGAATAACATGGCAATAGATTGGAACATCTTGACTTT
The DNA here is from genome assembly GCF_018977255.1 of Callorhinchus milii. NCBI lineage: Eukaryota > Metazoa > Chordata > Chondrichthyes > Chimaeriformes > Callorhinchidae > Callorhinchus > Callorhinchus milii. The sequence continues at coordinate 91,693,411 of NW_024704743.1, forward strand.
CAAGAAACAAGCATTTTGGAGAACTCTGCAAACTAGTGTTTACGTCAATAATCTCTGCAAATAATTCATTTCCTCTTTCAACTAAATTCTGAATTTTTCTGAAACAGCTGGTGATGAATGCAAATAACGTGCTACTGATTAGGAGGTGGGAATTCAAGCCTTAGGACTATTTGGGGCATGTGCTTGATTCAAGTAAACAAGCAAAGGTGTAAGAGGAAGCTCAAAGTGCAAATAATCTACTGTGCTTTTTAAAAGGGGAGCAGAAGCCTGTGGTGGGGAGCAGGAATTCTCTCAATCACCTCCGTTGAATTTGTACCTTTTGTTGGCTGCTCATGGAATGATAAACTGATTATAGAAAAGGTGATTTTACAGACTCCTCACACCCACAGCAAGAGGTAGAAACATAGAATAAATCTAGTATCTAGAGCATATAAAGAGCCTTTCAATTTCTGTGAAATATCTTTAAGTGCACACATTTACACAGAATTATAGCAATTAAATTGTGATTAATACTAATTATAATTTATTTATTATCAATTACTTGAACTAGCTTAAATGTAAAACAATGCAAAAGAACATAAACGTGTGTAAATTATCTTACCAACTATTAAAACCATTTACAAATTGCTCCATTTGCACATGATCACTGTAACCTCAGACACAGAGGCATATTGACTGCCATAACTTGAGAACCACAGCACGGACACTTCTATCAATAAACTTTTTGGGGTGGGTTGGGAACAAATATTCAATCCGATATTAGTCCATTTAATTCTCAGAAAGACAAACATATCACTTGCAAATGGCCTTCGATAACACAAAATACAATATACTTGTAACCGATAACAACTGTTTTGAATCAGAACATACAATCTACCCAGCAGAGAACAGGAGAGTCAAGGACAGCAACAAAGTCATCCAGTTCCTCCCAAGTGTTACCAGAAATCCATTCATCATATTACAACTCTTTGCTAAGTGGCTGTGGAATTTGGTTTCCTTTGTGGTCTCCTTGACCGGTTTCCATATTCCTCACTTGAGCTCCTGGATAATCTAATGTTGATTGGATTGTGTGATGAGACGTAGCTCGAACATTTGCTAATCAGATTGCTCATTCTCACCCACGGTTCCGCTGCCCACTTCTACATTCTCATTTCAAGACGTTGAAATGGCTCATTCAGTGAGTTAAACTGCCATTGCGGAGCGGACTGCTCTGTGAACAGTTCAATTTTCAGCTCGTGTAATACAATAAAGGCACCAGAAGATTAAAAAATTACTGGTTAATCTGTATAGATACAGGAAAGTAATAGGAATGCTGAAAGTTCCTATTCTGACAGACGCCACACAACATGACATGCATACAGATCAAGCTTGTGCAATCTTAGCAGCAATGGCATTTAGTCAGTGTCTTTCAGCTGCCTTCATCTTCAGATATAAACACCAGAAAACAGAGAAACAATCTGTGGGACAAACCCATCACCTTTGAATGCATTGTACATGCAATGCATTTCATGCAGTACTTAATATGTAAATCACAAAATAATTTGATTTTAGGTTAACCCATTGATGAATGTAACATACTATTCTCTCAATTAACTTGCGCATTGAATCAAAGCTTGTTTTGCCTTCCAGTTTTTTGTGCAAAGATACACAATGGTTATTATGCAGCTTTTCAATTGAACATTATTCAGAAAGAACACTGCATCCACCCAACTGCTTGATTGCTCCTACCAGCACTGCAAAATTCAGACTGTCATGGTAACTGAACGTAGCATGGGTTGACAGATAGACTTATTTGTGTAGATTGCAGAGATACAACCCTTCATTGACACAATATCTGATGTTTAGTGCATTTGGCTTCTTACTTCGAGCAGTGAAACTATCACATTACTCGGCACTATGCACTTCATGTGAAACCACAGCAAAATGAAAGTTTGATTTTGACAAAAAGCCCATTTGAGAATTATGCTTTGATTGAGTACATTTTGAAGCCTTTACCTTATATTTATTTATCTAATAAACAGTACAGCCATGTCCTCAAACTGAGTAAACTCAAGAATCTTGATGATTACCACTTTATTCTCCATGGCTTTACTGAACTGGTATGTGAAATAGATCACTGCACTACATATTATTTGAGGAATGGGTTTTGCAATTCGAACAAAGTACATTGACATCCTTCAGTGATTTGCCCATGATCCCCAAATGCTACACAGTGTAATAATGTTTTTAATAACAAGTCTTGCCTTTTGGGTTTTGTTACGCATTCTTTTTCACTCCAATTCTCTCCCCACTGTTGCAAATCTGATTCATCCTCATGTGGATAACAACAGTTTTGAATCAGAACATGCAATCCATCCATTTTACTAACATGTCTTGTCTTTTGGACAGAAGGTTTTGTTGTGCATTCTTTTCCATTCCAATTCTCTCTCCCCTGCTGGATTGTGAATGTAAACCATCCTTCACTATCTTGGCCAAGAAGGAATGATCTTTCTTCATGCTTCAGCCTAGACAATGAGCATCGTCGGTAAGCAAAAATTCATGAAATAAAAATATTTCATGAAACACAAGTATTTCATGTGGATAACATTTATCCAAATAGAAATAGGAGTCTATAAATCAGTTAAAAAAGTGATATTACATTAGATATATCTCATTATACAGTATTAAATTCGGAGCTATTACCATCGGGAGATTAAATAGATTGGACGAAGGCCACAGTCTTTAGAAACAACCAGCTTAACAAAATCAATGTTTTGTTTTCATTCCATGTTTCTTGTGTTAAGAACTAAGGCCCATTTATATATATCTAATGTTAAATGATCTGGTAGACCAGTGGGACAACACAACAAAAATTAAAATGGAAAACGCCATTTATAATGTTCCCATTGAAGCATAGCTTCAGTTTGTTTGTTCAAGGCTATTACTTGGATAATGATAATAATAATCCTTGCATTTGATATTGCGCCTTATCATGTCTTTGAGACGTCTCAAAGCACTTCACAGAATATACGGTAAAGCAAATTGCCTATATTTTGGGCGAAAAGCGGCAGCCAATTGCATGCGCACAGCGGTGTGCCACAAACAGTCATGGATTGAGTGACCAATTTATTTATTTATTTATTTTAAAGGATTATTACTCCCGGAAAAGCAATCCGCCAATCGACTAACAAGCGGGTTCCTACTTACTGCTAGGTAAACAGAAGTGTGTGGAGTAACAAAACTTGCCTAAGGTTTCGCCCTGTCCGGGAATCAAACCAGTGTCCTCTCGCTCGCTTAATGGTCCTAACCACTAAGCTACAGGACTCCGCAAACTGTAACTTAAATCTAATGTTGATTTAAATGATTTTTTTTATTTAAACAAAAGTTTATCTCCTTTTCCACTTGTTTGGATACTTTCACCAATTTTATTTCTCTTCCTCTCGTGACTGTCGTGAGTCTTCCATAGCAACTCCTTCAAGTGACCTTTTTTTCCTTACACTGTAGCAGAAGGGTACTTGATTTGGTGGTTAGATGCTACTCTAGTTAAAGGTGATCTCACCATCTGGCACATAAATGTTCTTGCACTGTTCACTGATCAGGAAAGGGCTGATTCTCCTCCCCTTTCTATGTCTGGAACCAAGTGGCTAATTGTAGTTGTGGCAAAGCAGTCCCAGTTTGAGGCAACTAACTTGATATAGGGTAGACTTCAAACCTCAGATTATCCTAATTTATACAGCTCAGTACCAATCATACAGAGGATATACTCTCAGAGCCATGAGGAAGCTTTAGATGAGGACATTGAATGTAACGTATCTAAATTCGCGGATGACACTAAACTAGGTGGGAGAGTAAGCTCTGAGGATGATGCAAAAAGATTGCAACGGGATATAGATAGGCTAGGGGAGTGGGCGAGTAGGTGGCAGATGGAATTTAATGTGGGGAAGTGTGAAGTTATTCACCTAGGTAGCAAAAATAGAAAAACAGATTATTTTCTAGAGGGGGAGAGATTAAATAGTGTTAGTGTTCAGAGGGATTTGGGTGTCCTTGTACACCAGTCTCAAAAAGTTAGTTTGCAGGTGCAGCAAGCAACTAAGAAGGCGAAACGGTATGTTAGCATTCATTGCAAAAGGTTTAGAGTACAAGAGTAGGGAAGTCTTGCTGCAACTGTATAGGGCCTTGGTGAGACCGCACCTAGAGTATTGTGTGCAGTTTTGGTCTTCTTATTTAAAAAAGGACATACTTGCCGTAAGAGGGGGTGCAGCGTAGATTCACTAGGTTTGTTCCTGGGGTGAGGGGACTGACCTATGAGGATAGGCTGGATAAAGTAGGGCTGTATTCAGAAGAAGAGTACAGAAGAATTAGGGGAGATCTTATTGAAACATATAAGATTCTTAAATGGCTTATGGAATTTATGGAATTCACTACCCCAGAAGGCTGTAGATGCTCAGTCCTTGAACATTTTCAAGGTTGAGACTAATAGATTTTTAAAAAAATAGAGGGATTAGGGGATATGGGGATAGGGCAGGTAATTAGAGTTAGGTCAGAAGATCAGCCATAATCTTATCGAATGGCGGGGCAGGCTTGAGGGGCTAAATGGCCTACTCCTGCTCCTAATTCTTATGTTCTTTACTTTTCATTATTTAACACCATCTGGTGTGACTATCTGGGCTAATTCTCCAATGCAAACATTGCTACATCTTTCCTAACAATAGTGGAGGACAAATGAGAAAATGTAAGGCTTTGACTGTTTATATTTAAAGCCACGATATTGCAAATTGAAAGTTAACAAGTTGTTTGAATATGTGATGCTGTGGCAGTCCTTTAGAAGAAAGGATCCCATGCAACATATTTTCTAGTCAATCAGTTTTAAATTGGGAGAGCGAGCAAGCTGGAATTAATGTAAAGTATAATGCAATTGGGGAGGACAAGTTTGCAGGGCTATGGGGAGAGAGCGGGGGATGATTCTATGAACAATGATTCAACTTGGATTCAATTGTATGAGTTGAATTACTCTAAACTATTTTTCTTCTGAAACATCAACTTATTCAGGAACACGAAAAAATTATGTTTAGGTTAATGTCTGAACTGAGGCAGATTTAAGTTGGACTTAAACTGACAGAGGACATTTCATGGAATCATAGCATTATACAGCACAGAAGAAGGACATTAGGCCCATCGTGTCTGTGCCGGCTCTTTGAAAAGAGCTATCCAATTCAATCCCACTTCCCTGCGCTCTCCCCATATTCCTGCAAACTTGTCCTCCCCAAATAATTATCTACTTCTCTCTTCAAAGTTGTTATCGAATCAGCTTCTATCACTCTTTCAGGCAATGCATTCCAGATCCGAACAACTCGCTGTATGAAAAAATTTCTCCTCACCTCCCCTCTGTTTCTTTTAACAACTTTTAAATCAATGTCCTCAGGTTACCGACCCACCTGCCAGTGGAAATAGTTGCTTTTTGTTCACCCTATTGAATCCCCTCAAAATTTTGAGAACTTCTATTATGTCTCCTCTTAACCCTCTCTGCTCCAAAGAGAATAATCCTCGCTTCTCTATCCTCTCCTGATAACTGAAGTCCCTCATTCCTGGTACCATCCTGGGAAATCTCCTTTGCACCCTCTCCAATGCCTTGACATCCTTCCTAAAGTGTGATGTCCAGAACTGAACACAGTCTCCAGCTGAGGACTAGCCAGTGATTTATAAAGGTTCATCATAACTTCCCAACTTTTGTATTCTATGCCCTTATTTATAAAGCCTACTATCCTGAATGCTTTTTCAACAGGTTTATCTAGTTGTTCTGCCACCTTCAAAGATTTACTTATATGAACCCCCAGGTCTCTCTGTTCCTTCACCCCCTTTAAGATTCTGCCATCAGCTTATATTGCCTCTCCTCATTCTTCCTCCCTAAATGCATCACTTCACATTTCTCCACATTAAATTTCATCTGCCACATGTCTACCCGTTTTACCAGTATCATCTGCAAACTTGGAAATTGTACTCCCTACAGCCAAGTCCAGGTTATTTATATAGATCAAAAACATCAGTGGTCCCAATACTGACCCCTGGGGGACACCACTACACACTTCCCTCCAGTCAGAAAAACTTTGGGAAAATCGGTGGAGAAACAGGGTGCTCGATAGACAAGATGAGTAAATGTAATAACCAGAGAGAAATTAATCACCCATTTTGTGTTTAACACCTATAGATGAGACTTCAGCCTCACCACGTTGAGATCATTGTAATGGTCATTGTTGATCACAATGTGTGACAGCGGGCTATTCAGCCATGAGGGATCAGCTAACCTGATCCTGTCCTCAGCCAATGGCCACTTGCCTGTACTTTCCCTCTGGGGTTAGTGCTCTTACCATATTGACATGGTAACCATGTGCGATTTTTCCATCTCCTTAGCCCTGAAGGCTGAGGCCAATTTGAGAGTTTCTGCTGCCACCCTAAGTGAGATTAGCTAATTTAGTACAAGTGTTGAATCTCACCATGGGACTTTGTTGGTCTGTTTGATTCAGTTAATTCTGGGCAATGCATTTACCAACTGAACTGTTGGGGGAATGAAGTAAACATCAGCATTAAAGTATGCATAACTTTAAATGCAGGGTATGGGGAATATATTAGGCATCATGCCATGAGAAAGCTCAGGGCTGCCCTTGCTGCCCCAGTACAAATTCTCCTGACCTATTCTGCTTTCAGCCAGCAGCAGAATCAATTTCATGAGACATCTGTCCTTGCAACAGATGCTCTGGCCCACTTGTTCAGGTTACCTAATATGAGGAGAAAAATTAGCTGCTTTCATGTGATGAATAGAATAATTTTGCAAAAAGGAATTATGGAACTTACTGGTTCCTTTTGCCAAAATATTTCATGAATTGCTGCTTATTCATGACACTGGCCTTTAAAGATATCTTTGATTAAGTTCCATCCTTTCCAGTTAATAAGAGGCCCAAACAGCTGTGAATTCCTCTTGAAAATAATAGAAATATGCAAAATCTCTGCATGGCAAAGGGTACTCAATGAAATTATTCAAACGAGGAATGGATTTCACATTGACGTTCACATTATTTTGTAACAATTTCAGAAAATTAATTTCAGTCATTACATTTTTCTAACATTCTCATCTCAATTATATTAACAGATTTGTCCGGTAGCATCTTAAATGATTAGGATGGATTTACTGAATTCTTCTTTTTATGTTGTAAATGTGTCTCTTTACGTACCGGAGCTTAAGTGATCTGATCACCAGGTTTAGACATGTTCCTTGTATAGATAAAGTCAGCTTTACTGATTGTTCCATTTATGCCAGATCCTAGTCCAGAGGGAATTAGAGAATAATTACTTTCTATTCTATTTCAGTTCTTTGTGTGTTTCTCAGATACACTAAAGAAAGCAAAGTGGGTCATAAGAAAATAGAGCATCGCAGTCATTGACATGAACACAGAAAGTAGTCAACAAGTAGGAAAAGATGATTTGATGGAATATGGAATATCCACCAATGACCTAATAGGTAAAGGACCCACAGAATCCCTGCCTGTGCTGAGTTAGCTAATCGTACCCATGATAGATACTGGGGTTCTACATTTAACCTCAACATTCCTGAATTGTTTGGGAAATGCAAATTAGCCCTGCTTTTCAATATGGATTGCTAGCCAGCGACCCCAATTGAAAAGTGTGAATCTTGAATAAGGATTGGGCTTGGCTATCCTTGGCATACCTCTACATTTGATTAGAGTGTTGAAGTTTATACACAAGTACCACATCTGATGTAAATGAAAATGCATACCCAGCACTAGAAAGCGACTTCAGGAGAGGATTATATATTTTTTTAAAAAGTAGTATTCATTCCCTTCACGAAAGGGAACTATATAAATGCAAGTCACTATTGTTTTTGTTGTTGCATCCTCACTGGTAATCATTGAGCTTTTACCAAGTGGAAGGAAAAAAATATTAAAATCACTGTGGTAGGGGGGTGAAAAACCTGGAGCCAAATTGCCAGGAAAAGACATGTCAACAAATAGAGTTACTTGCGACTCTGCAAGTTTCCTGTTTTTTTGAGCTCCCAAGCAGTTTTGTGCAAAAAGTCATAATGCCTCACTAAACAAATTTTAAATTTATTAAAATAAGTTTTAATGTGTGTTATTTTTAAAGAATCTACTGATATATTTTTTAAAAGTCTGAAAAGTTTGGGAGCAGAGAGAAGGCAAATGCATGAAAACTCCCCAGAGTATTACTGAGCCATACGTCTTAAGATAACAACAACAGCTTGCATTTATATAGTGCCCTTCATGCAGGGTAGCATCCCAGAGTACTTTAGTTTTCATTTCATTTCTGTTATTATCCTTACACCTTTAGATAATAATAATAATAATCCTTGCATTTGATTAAGTGCCTTATCACATCTTTGAGATGTCTCAAAATGTTTCATAGCATTTTGAGTACAGTAGATATTCACAGAGTACACATTTAGATAGGAGATACTGTTCCAAACAGCAGCCCTGCATGTATTGATCCAGTCGCAGCATTAATGTGCTTGCAAATGTTCCAATTGTTCTATTCCTTTCATGAGCCAAAGGAATACTGTAATTGCATAATTAACTCTTAGGCAATTATTTGCTGCTTGTTGGTACATTTACTGAACTCAGGTAGTGAGTCTGTAATATTCTTCACTTATCGATAAATTCGCCGACCTTTGGCATTGTGCACTTAGAAAGGCAAATCCCATTAGATGTGCACACTATCAAGGGTTGGTATATTTAAAGACAATAACAGCATCATGCAGTCCAGTCAGTAGGGCATATATTAAATTCCCCACTGTATGCCTAGGTCTCACTGATGTCTCTTGATAGAACAGTTCATAGTCCTTACAGTTAACATAGCATCTTTCACTTTGGGAGGACATTTCCAAGTGCTTCATATGATTCCCTGTAAAGTGTAAAGTAACTGTATTTGTTCCACAAACAGTCACAACATGAATGACCACTTGTATCCAGGGATTATTGGGCAGGACAGTAATCAAGACTGCCACAGGATCTTTAATGTGCACCTGAACAAGCAGAAGGGACCTGGGTTCAATTGGAAATCCTTACTTCCAACAATGAGGTACACCCCCAACACTGGAGTATCAGTTTAACCTCTGAGCTCAAAAGGGCTCGAGGGATTTGAACCCACAACCTTCTGACTCAGTACTGTGAACTGAACCAGGCTGACACAAAATGACAAGCATATGTGAGCTGCATGGAGTTTATAAGGGAGACACAGATTGCTGGAGAACTTTGAGCTGGACAAATAAATCACCATTCAGTTTTGTCTCATGTAATAATCACTTACCCAGTTTATAGTGTACACAGTCAGGAAATTGATACAGAACCATAGACAGTATTAAATGTTAGGAAATGGTCACATTTTACCCTATGGGTATTGTAGATTGCTTGGTTAATGACCCATACAGTCATATGCAAGAAGCCTCCATACACACCATGCTGCTTGTTTCAAAGTCACCTAACACCCCACAGAGAGCGACTTAAGGGTGAAGGAGTATAACAACTTTTAACAACAAATTAAAGCAACGTCGAAGGAGATGACTCAACCAATTGACCCATTCACAATCAATAAATTACAATTAAATTAGGCAACCAATGTCTATTTGATATCAGTTTCCTATGGGGGTGGGTGGAGAATGTGATAACTACTTTAAAATTTTTATATTCAGTTTTATAAACAACTTCCAAATTAACAATAGTGCCTTTCGTGTTGGGTGGATGTCCCAAAGAGCTTCAAAGGCTATATTGTAAAGTATAAACTAAATGTGTGATTTGTGGGTGAATTTTCCATAATTCTGTGTTAAGACAAAATAATGAATTTCAGACTCCTGTTTGCTTCCATGATGCAGTCATTTGTCTCTTCCTCTTCGCGCAGGACATTCACATTGTAGCTATTTCTTCCAAGGCTTTTAAATTCCATTAGATTATGCATGATGCGTGTCCATCCCAAATGCCTTTAAACTTTACAGCAATCAAGTCAAAAAACCTTCACCATTGTGCTCACCAGTATGACTTTCCCCCTGCGTGATGCAGACACAGGTAATTTCAGCTATGTTCTTGATGCCATGTTCTATTGGTGGCACTCTGGAGCCCACCTATTTGGAACTCCATATGTCTACTCTGAATGCATTATAAAGTTGTTTGATTGACAGGTGCAAAAATGCCTTAACCTAAAAATGGGTTGAACCAGGAAACTGAATTTCAAAAATGAATCACACTACAGACATTTGTGCAACTAATACATTTGCATATATGCAAATACAATAATTAAAATGAGCTCGCTGTTTTCGCTCCTTGTCAATTAAGTGGGCCAAATGCTCACATCCATTGTTTTATCAAAGACAATCCTCACATCTGTTTAAACACTGAGAGTATTCTCCACTATAATCAGTATCAATGCAATCACTGTCAACCTTTAACATGAGACATGTTATACAATCACTGTCAACCTTCAGCGCGAGCTGTGTTGGACAGTACCTGCCAGATTTTTAATACACAGTATGAGATTCGCTGGAAGCTTGCTGTCGACCTTTAATATGAGAATTAATAGTACTGTTAGCCTTCGGTTTGAAATGTGTTTGTTTTGGATGACATATTTTTTAAGCTAAATTGTTTTGAAGCCTCAATACTGGCTACTGTTTAAAGATTTATTCAAGTGTGCCTGCGCAAATTCATGACATTAATACGTGTGTGTAAATGCAGTAGTAATTTGATCTCTAGTTTGATAGCTGGGCAAAGTGTTAAAATGCACTATACATTAAATTGATATTCTTCAGTCTCATTGTGTGCAAATTGGCTGCTTCATTTGCCTACAAAATACACAGGCACTACATTTTGAAGCTCTTTGAGACATCCTCCTGATGTCAAAGACACTATTATCAAATGCAAGAATTATTTTTTATCATAACATTCTCACTGTATGGGGGGGAGGTATTGATTATCCACTTTTACCGATCTTATAACAGAATGGATTCTGCCGTTATTGGCACATTTCACAGGTTTGACATTTATTAATAAGTAGAAAATAATATACGCTTACCCACCTTTGTAAAAATACAAATAGAAAACATTTATCTTGTCCAGAGTGGTATGTGCCTATAGAAGGCTTGCTAATGTTAGATAATGTAACAGGACTTCAGCATGGTCAGTGAGCCACCTGGGATGTTTGGCTTCCAATTTTCCACAATATCTGTGTAATATGTTATGCATTAAACCTTCATAATGATGCCTGCCAACTAGATTTGAGGATATGGTTGCCTGGAGACACCTGAATTTGACACATTTCTCTCCAGTTTGTAATTATACCTTGCCAAGATACATTTTACACTTTACAGATCTTTACTATCAGAACAAAATAAATAAAGCTTGTGAACTTGAAAAGGTTACACCAGAGTGTAATTTGTGGTGTTTCTTAAGATTTCCAGCTAATTTTCAGATTGCTAGGATATGAGTTCATGCCCACAAACCCCTATGTGGTGTGAAAATTAGACCGTATTATTTTGTTTGTGTAATTGTATGTAAAATTCCCAAATTACAAAGCAATATAATTATTCCAGTCAAGTTCAAATACAGTGTGCGGATCAGGTAGAACATTCGACTTCCACTTAAGAGGCTGTTACTTAATGTAGTATTTGCAAAATATAATTTAATTTTAAAATGTAAGAAAAACACTAAGTTAATTCAGAGTACTAAGATATGTATTATACATTTTTTTCTTCCTTTTCTTAAGTATAAATGTCCTGCTTCCAGATCTCGCCCAGTGCTGCTTTGCAACCGGCCACTTGGAGGTGCTCAAAGGTGATGTGGTGCTGATCTCCAATCCTCTCCTTGTAGGGAAATGCTTTCTCTCCATCACTTAACGGATGAGATACAATGCTACCACATAGAGGTCGTGGGCACAATCCACCATGCTATATAATGAAACTCCGCTTTAGTTTGGAAGTTTGCTGCCAGCGCCTTGGGATGTCATCCCGACGTGAAAGGCGCTATACAAATGTAATTTTTTTTGTTGTTTGCTGTTCCCTGACACTGGGCCAGGGCAATATCCCCTTGCTTTATGCTAGGGGTGAACGCAGTAATGTATTACATGACTGATGGAGATTTTACAAGTTTTTAATTTTCATTTCATTCACCTGGATAGAAAAGTCAATACTTTTGGATATCTTGTTAACAGATGCTGGTCTGAATCAGATAAACCCCAGGAGTTAGCTGCTGTGGTTTGTACTCTTTACCCTTCTCTCAGGAGTTCCATATAAGCAAATGCACTGGGCGATTGGGACACAGCAACACTCAATCACTTGGGCAGAGATGCTTCATTTGCTGAACAGTTCAAAATTGTGGTGAGAAAGAGTCATTCTCTTTCTCACCTGTAGCTCAGTGGTTAGAGCACTCGCTTTGCGAGCGAGAGACCTGGGTTCAGTTCCAGGCAGGTCAGGGCGAAACCTTGGGCAAGTTTCCTTACTCCACACGCCTAATAATAATCCCTCCAAAACAAAAAACAATAACAAATTGGTCATTTTCAATCTACGACTGTTTGTGGGACATTGCTGTGCGCAATTGGCTGCCGCGTTCGCCCACAAATATACAGTCAATTCACTTTACAGTGTGTTCTGTGAAGCGCTTTGGGACGTGCTCCCGACGTGAAAAGCGCTATATCAAATGCAAGGATTATTATTATTATTATTATTCAGAGAATACCTGTCACAGGCATTCCTTAATTATGACACAATAGAGGATTAAAAGGGATCAGAACAAGACCACTAATCTTTAGAGCATTGAAGAAGGAATTTAAGAACAAAACAATATTATAAATTCTGTATATTCCAAAGTAGATACTACTTAAATGAAGAATCACCTTGAAGAAGTACTTTGAGAAACATATTTTGAAAACTACATATGATGTTTAGAGTTCAAATGATTAAAATAGTAGATCTGCAACTTTTTAGACACCTCAGAAATTAGGCAACTCACTATTCAGTACTTTCACCTGAAACTGATGGTAACCAAAATCCTAAACTCACCGATGTGGGCACTTCACCAACAAGGGCAAAATAGCCGAGTCTACTAACTGTCCTTAATACAATAGATCACAAGAGAGGTTTGGATAAAGAAGTCTCTTTGGCTCATCTGATCGTATCTTATTAGAATACCCATCCTCCCACCACAACATGAAATTGATTTTTTTTTAAATGAGTCCAATGTGCTGGCCTCAACTATCCATCCTGGTAACCTGTCCCAATCGCTAATTGCCCTCTTGGTAAAGAAAGACTTCCCGCTGAAATAGCCCTTTGCATCTCTGAACCTATGTCTTCTTGTTCTGCTGTCTTGGTGAATCCTAGAGTATTGTTCTGGGATCACCTTTTTATTCGCATTTAAAATTTTAAATACAGGTTGATTTTCAAATGTAATGAGCGAGAGAACCTCAGCAAGACTTCAGTACCTTTGCAGCAGGCAGAAAAATGTACACCTGAGACCCTCGTCCTAATCGCCTTTCAGAGACCACCCCCCACCCCCCCCCCCAACTGAATGGTCCACATGAATGTCAGGTGATGACAGGATTGGGCTTGGTTGTAAGCTGCCCCACAGAATAACCTATCAAGGTTCATGCATGAAAAATGTTCACTTGGGAGTGGACCCGGAGGATGCCTTGAACCCATGGAACCGTGCCCCAGAAGAAGGAAGAAGAGTCAAATGTGGAGAAATATTGGAAGGAAAAAAGCAAAACAATACAGCTGATGCCTGAGTGTTTGATCCTGACAATAGATGCAAAATGGGAAAGTGTTCCATTTCTCAGAACTACGTTTTGCTCACTGGGAGCACAAAATTCATAGGAAAAGAAATGGTAATAAGCGAAGGCTCTGCCGCATTGATGGAATGTTTGTTCTTCACACTCTCAATCTTGGTGCTTTCAGAGCAGCGAGTGTTGAATTAGGCGTCAGATTGGAGACTATTTTCAAGCAGTTAAGGCTCACATCCACTGGGAAATAGACTGAGCTTTCCTGAACTAAGATCTCCTGTGAGCTTAACATCTGGTCTGCAGTAATACCACAGATGCAAGTTTAAGATAAATTTAGGTGTTAAAATACGCGAATAAAATTTTTTGCTTGAAGCAAACTTTCAACTTTAGAATTCATTACTGTCATACTAAAAAGAAATTCCATGGAGTAAATCACTTGATCCTAATAATCAGAGAGATCGAAAATGAGCAGACTCCAAAATGAATTGCCATAGTGATAAAAAACACACTGCACAGAGAGATGTTCATTAATTTTTCAGACTTGACACCACCACCGCATCTAAAATTATACCCAGTGTTGAAAAGCACTGTTTTGTATTAGCACCTAACATCATTCAGCACATTACTCTGCAAAATAATTGGTGCTGATGTCCTTATTTATCTATTCTTGCAACAGTAAAAATCACTTTATTGCAAAGTGCATTACCATCCAGTTTAAGGCTCTAAGGCATATATATATATATAACTATATATACATATATATAGTTATAAATTATTAAAACATAGTTTGCTGCAAGTGTAAGATTCCCCTCTAATATATAAACAGCTGAAAAATTTAAACAGGGCAGCTCAGGAGAATTAAAACCCAATGAGGGTTATTTTCAACAAACAACCCATCACGACTCCTAGGGACCACAAATGAACTATTCATTTCTTCTTCCAAAAGAGGAAGCTCAGCAGCATTCTCTTCATTGTGTTCATAATGTTCTAATAGCTTGAAATATTTACAGCCCAAAAGAAAAACATTCACAGCTTTATGAGTTTCTTATTCAGCACTAAAAGTTCTGCCCATGCTCCCTCTGGAATCATAAAAGTATAATATTTTGGGCTGTACTCGCAGGCACTGTATTGATTATATCTACAACCTCGATATGCAAGGCCAATATATGTCTCAACAGTTTCTGATGATACCCAGTGAGTTGAAAACAGACTGCAAAGAACTTGTGAAATGTACAAATACAAAAGTCACATGGGGGCCTGAGCTCTTGTGGGATTTTCATCTTCAGATTGGGGTGGGGGAGCAAAACAGGGAGGTGGTGGGGGGAGGACAAATAAAGAATACCTTCTGTTTCTGTCTGAAGTCTGAGAAGCAGTTTTTCTTGAGGGACTGCTTATTGTGACTGTGCATATTTTAAAATGGTATTTAAAAAAAAATGTTTTGCTTGTCTCAAAATCTGAAATAAGGTAAACTGAGAAATGACATTAGTTTGTCAGATTTTATCTGATATGACAAACCCATATATCAGCTTCGTTAAATCTCATGAAGGTTTTGTACATTTTGGATTGTGAAGCACTACAGTCACAGTGTTGGTGGAGAGGACATTGAACAATCTTCCATTCCCAGGTATCCACAAAGAGGCTCACATAGAGACAATGCTAATAATGCTAGCATTTGATATAGCACCATATCATGTCTTCGGGAAATCTCAAAGTACTTCAAGAATATATTGACTGTATATTTTGTGGACGAAATGCGGCAGCCAATTGTACACAGCAGTGTCCCACAAACAGTCATGGATTGAGTGACCAAATTATTCTTTTTTTTGAAGGAATTATTACCCCTGAAAAAGAAATCTACCAATTGACTAACAACTCGGTTCCTATTTACTGCTAGGTAAACAGATGCGTATGGCGTAAGGAAACTTTCCCAATGTTTCTCCCTGCCAGGAATCGAACCCAAGAGCTCTCGGTTGCGAGTAGAGTGCTCTAACTACTAAGCTACAGGACTCCACACCTGTGTCACCATAAGTTTTAAAAAAACTACAAAGACTAAAACAAGCTGCCCAACAGAACAGAGAGACTGCAGTGGGGAAGGGGATGACAACTAAGTGTAAGCTATCTATAATCCCCTGTTATAGTGTTGGGAAGGCATCTGACATGAAATCTGTTTCAGGAATGAAAAATGCAGTTTATTTGTGAGCCTTTGATCCACATATCAGCTCCGATCAGATCATTTTTTACAAAAATTACAACCGATTAGATCAGTTCAAAATGGGTGGAGACATTCCTTCTCAGTGACCTACAAATCTGTCTTAAAACTGCTTCACTGGTAAAGGAAAAGACCTTATTTAAACAGAAGCAAACAGGGTCAAGTCAGAAAAGAGAATGGCAGGTGGTATAGGGAGGGGGAAAGGAGGGCAGTTACTGTCTCTTCATAACTGTGATGGACTCGCGTCCTGATTTACGTGGAAGGTCAAGATTGAATTTGTTCTTGCAACCAGAATTTGCAAACTTCAATGCCCTTGACAGTAAATACAAACAATGTGGATTAGATAGTGGATTTGGAACCCACAGAGAGAAGCACTGAGGATATGCAGCCATTCTAAACCAATTTAATGCGTTTGAGCATGCTACGATTTGCATGTCTCACACAGAGTGCAATAGATCCAGGCAATCATAATGCTTGATGAAATGGACATTGACAGTACTTTTGAGTTGGTCAATAGTCATCGGTGAGACAGTTAGTCCAATTTTTCCAAACGTTCTGATTAAGTGTATCTTTGTGCATGCACTTTTCCGTCATGGTTCCGAGTTCCTGGACATGCAGCAAAGGCCCATTTGTGAAGCCTTGTCTAGTACTCCGATGTCCTAATCAAGAGTGAATTCAACAATTACCAAATTCTGGATGCTCTGAAATGTTACACAATTGCAAATCTAGACCCGGATGGAATTTCTCTCCAGAAATGTCTCAAAGTACTTCATAGTAAGTACTTTCAGGTGTAGTAATTATTTTTGTAGAGAAACCTGACAAACATTTGAGGCGAGTGATCAATTTGATCAGGAAGAATTTTGTCCAGGAAATATCTTCCTTGTTTTTCAAATAGTACCACAGGATCTTTAAAGTCATCTAAAGAACAGGTAGAAGGGACTTTGTTTTAACGTCTCATCTGAAGAATGGCAACTAAAATAATGCCTCCCCTACTCCCCCCACCACCAGTAATGCCCTAGCGTACAAGTCTTTCTTAATGACGTACCACTAGATAGGCATGTGAATAATTCATTCATCCTCTGTTGAGAAGCAGTATCAGCATTGTGCTACATATTGTTTTCATGGCTAGCCTTGCTATAAATAATTCTTCTGACCCACATCCAAATACCAACAGATAACTTCCTTATAATCTCTGTTAAGCATTGCAGTGTAAGTCAACTCAGATGATGAGGCAGACCATTTTTTCACTACTAACTTATTACTCTCTACCAAGCTGTCTGATGTCCATTCACTCAGTCGTTTTTCAACTAAAGGCAAAAGTAATTAAAAGGGAATGTTCAAGGAAAATAATCCTCGGGAAGCAAAATGCAGTACTGTACAACAACAACGATTTCTGGGCAGGGCGAAACGTTGGGCAAGTTTCCTTACTATATACACCTCTGTTTACCTAGCAGGAAGTAGGAACCCGGCTGTTAGTTGATTGGTAGATCGCTTTAATGTAAATAAAAAATAATAATTTCATCACTCAATCCACGGCTATTTGTGGGATACTGTTGTGCGCAATTGACTGCAGTGATTCACCCACAAATATACAGTCAATTCACTTTACAGTATATTCTGTGAAGCACTTTAAAACATCTCGAAGATGTGATAAGGCGCTGTATAAAATGCAAGTATTATTAGTCACGTAGGGTAGCGATCCAGAGTGCTTGACAGTGGCGGAGTCTGACACCGAGCCGGGGGGGGGGGAGGGAGGCGGGAGGTGACCATAAGCGCAGTCAAAAAGGAAGGTCTTTAGATGGGATTTGAAGATGGGGAGGGAGGGGTTAAAGTGGAGGGATTGAGGGAGAGATTTCCAGAGTTTCGGTGCATAGCGGCTGAAGGCACAGCCACTGATGGTGGAGCAGAGGTGATGAGGGCAGAACAGGAGGCCGGAACCAGCTGAGCGGAGGCAGCAGGTGGTGGACAAGGGTGTAAGCAGATTGGATAGGTAGGGAGGTGAGAGAGAGCATCTTGAAATTGATCCATTCTGTAATTGGGAGCCATTGGAGCCGACAAGGACTGGTGTGATGGGGTATGACGTTTTGTCCAGGCGGCAGAGGTTCTGGATTAATTGAATTTTGTGTAAGGTGGAGCTGACGAGACCAGCGAGGAGGGCATTGGAATAGTCCAGTCAGGAAGTGACAAAGGCATGGACGAGGGTTTCAGCTGCGTTAGTTGTGAGGTATGGATGGAGGCGGGCAATGTGATGGAGGTGGAAAAAAGTGATCCTGGTCAGAGAACGGATGTGGGGTAGACAGGAAAACTGGGGATCGAACCTGACGCCTAAGTTGCGGGTTTGGTGAGTTTGAGGGAAAGCCCAGGGCGTTGAGGAGTTCAGACCTGCAGGAGAGAAGACAATAATGGGAGCCAAAGATATGGCTTCCATCTTGCCGACATTCATAGAATCATACAATCGTACAGCACAAAAAGAGGCCATTTGGCCCATCGAGCCTGTGCCGGTTCTTTGAAAAGAGCAACATAATGTGAATCCCACTCTCCACCCCTTTCCCCATAACCCTACAAACCCGTCCTCCTCAAATACCTGTCCACCGTGTTTTTAAAAGTAGTTATTGAATCGGCCTCGACAACCCTTTCAGGCAATGCGTTCCAGATTCGAACAACTCGCTGCGTGAAAAAATTTCTTCTCACCTCCCCTCTGCTCCTTTTAGATACTATTTTGAATCTGTGACCTCGAGTCACCGACACACCCACCAGTGGAAATTGTTTTTCCCTTTCTAACCTTGTGGAGTCCTGTAGCTCAGTGGTTAGAGCACTCGCTTTGCAAGTGAGAGACCTGAGTTCAATTCCAGGCAGAGGGCGAAACCTTGGGCAAGTTTCCTTACTCCACACAGAGCCTAATAATAATCCCTCCAAAACAAAACAATAATAAATTGGTCATTTTCAATCTACGACTGTTTGTGGGACATTGCTGTGCGCAATTGGCTGCCGCGTTCGCCCACAAATATACAGTCAATTCACTTTACAGTATATTCTGTGAAGCGCTTTGGGACGTCCTCCCGACGTGAAAAGTGCTATATCAAATGCAAGGATTATTATTATTATTATCAAATGCCCTCATGATTTTGAAGACCTCTATTAGGTCTCCTCGTAACCTTCTCTGCTCCAATGAGAATAATTCCAGCCTCTCTCGCCTTTCCTCATAATCAAGGTCCCTCATTCCTGGTACCATTCTTGTAAATCTCCTCTGCAGCCCTTCCAATGCCTTAACATTCTTCCTATAGTGTGGTGCCCAGAACTGGGCGCAGTATTCTAACTGAGGCCTAACCAGTGCTTTATATAGGTTAATCATAACCTCCTGTCTCTTGTACTCTATGCCTCTATTTATAAAGCCTAGTATCCCATATGCCCTTTTTACAGCTTTATCTACCTGTCCTGCCACCTTCAAGGATTCATTTGCCTGAACCCCCAGGTCTCTCTGTTCTTTTACCCCCCTTAAGATTGTATTACCAGCCTATATTGCCTCCCCTCATTCTTTCTACCAAAATGCATTACCTCGCATTTCTCCACATTGAAATTCATCTGCCATGTGTCTGCCCATTTTACCATTCTGTCTATGTCTTCCTGCAGTTGGCTGCTATCCTTCTCACTGTTTACCACCCTACCTAACTTTGTGTCGTCCACAAACTTGGAAATGGTACTTGCTATACCCAAGTCCAGATCATTTATGTTTATTAAGAAGAGCAGTGATCCTAATACCGATCCCTGGGGGACGCCACTGTACACTTCCCTCCGGGCAGATAAGTAGTCGTTCACCACAATTCTCTGCTTTCTGTCTCCCAGCCAGTTCTGGATCCATGCTGCCACTGTCCCTTTTATACCATGGGCTTCTATCTTCCTTACTTGTCTTACAATTCAGCTGCAGGAAATTTGCACTATGTCAGCTGGAGGAGAAGAAGTAGATTTGGGTGTCATCCGCATACATGTGGAAGTTGACATGTGGAATTCTGCAGATTTAGATTTATCACATCATTGAGATACATCCTTCTGTTTGGGCCTCTCTCATTTTGCGTTGCTCTAAGGCACAGTTAAAAAAAAAGGACAGCAATAAAATACTTTCTTAACACTAAATAAGGATTTTTATGGCAAGAAAAGGATAAGCAAGAAACAATAATTTTGAAACTATATCTACAAGTGACCATAAAAATGATCCTAACCCTATATATTATTTCAGCACCATGATTTTCTGAAATAGTAAGATTACACCTTTTAATGGTATTCCCAGTAATTTCTATGCCCTAAACAATGTTCTTTGATTGAGCACATTAAATTCTATTTTATGATGAGGTTTGCCTGTTTCCAATTTTCAAATCAACAAAAATTGTTCTTTCAATGTTCTCTAAATCGAAGAAACCTCAGAGTCAGAAGGTTGCTGAATCAAGATCCACATTGGGATTTTGAACTTACAGACTGGGCAGATACACCAATGTATCCAGTTGGGGTGCACTGCATTGTTGGTAGTGCTGTTCTTGGATGAGATGTTAATCCAAGGTCCTGTCTGCCTGTTCAGGTGGATGTTAAAGATCTCATAATACTATTCAAAAAGAGAAGGGAGTTTTTCCTGGTTTAACTTCTGATCTGAAGACAGGGTCTCCAAAAATACAGCAGCCTCTCAGTGTCAGCCTAGAGCACACAAAGCCAAAATTACATTTGTAAAGTGCCTTTCATGATGGGAGGACATCCCAAGGAGCTGGACAGACAAAATTACGGACCCGAGCTGGGGGTCAGGGTGGGAGAGGGCGGAGGGGGGGGGGAAGCAGGGAGATCGAAAGCACGGTCAAAGAGGAGGGTCTTGAGATGGGTCTTGAAAGTGGCAAGGGAAGGGGTGAGACGGAGGGACTGCGGGATGGAGTTCCAGAGAGTGGGGACAGAGTGGCCTCCCGCCAATAGTGGGGCGAGCGAGGCGGGGGAACTTGAAGCTGGCCGGAGCCCGCTGTGCGGAGGGAGCGACCACAAAGATTAACCAAGTAACACAAAGGTCAACCAGTGACACAATGCAGCATTTACAATGTATTACTTCATGTGAGCAAAGAAACATTCATTTCCTAACCAACATAACCAAGTACAGCACTCTCATATCCAAATCACTCTCAACAGTACATTACTACATCCAGTTCTGAAACCTGTGCATTTTGTTTCTGCCGAGGTAATACTCTTTTCAGCATTTGTTCTGTATCAGTTTCTGTTCAAAGAATGCAGCAAGCTTCAACTAAGGTGAAAGCCATTTGAACGCACAGCAACTGAACACTCATGCTAGTTATAAAAAGAGTGCTTTGTGATCCATCAAAAATAAAGGAATGCTTTACGACTACTTAGCAGTAATGTTCTTTCCAGTCATGTATTAGTTTTATCATTAACTTATCATATGAAAAAACAGTGAAGTGTAAAACAAGATGAAAACTGCTTTCCATTAGAAACCAAATTAGTTCTCTCCAGATCGCCATTATTTAAATATATATGTATTGCAAATATAATAATAATAATCCTTGCATTTGATATAGCGCTTTTCACGTCGGGAGGATGTTCCAAAGTGCTTCACAGAACACACTGTAAAGTGAATTGACTGTATATTTGTGGGCAAACGTGGCAGCCAATTGCGCACAGCAACATGGCAATTTTCAACAATTTAATAAATATATAAGTTATCATACTGCACATTAACTATGTTGCTGTATACAAATTGGAAATTTGGGAGACACAGGAAGTGCAGTTCAATCTCTATCACACCAGAATCAGTGGGGAACTAGCTTCAGATTGTAATACCCCTGTTATTATCCCTCAAATAAAAGCCAAATTGGTACTGTGCTAAAATTCGATTACATTTTTAATGCAAGACAGAGCAGTATATACTTTCTGATATTACAATTGTCACTGGCATGTCATTCAAGTCACCAGTGATCAGTATATTTTGGATACAAAATTAAATATATGTGTAGAGAGCTGCGCTTCTCCCACCTCTCCTTCTTTGTTATTGTCCCCCACCCACTCCCTCTTGTCCCCCGAACCCACTTCCCCCTTTCCCAACTCCTGCCCACTTCCAACTCAATGCTCACAGCTGATACCATAATTGTACTATTAATTGGACATTATTACCAACAACCATACAACTTTATTACAAGCACTGATGTCCCTATTAATCTGCACATTTATATTAGTTCCGGCTGACATTTGGGGAAATAATGTGTAGGTGGATGTACATTGGTATGAACGCATTGCAACATTTTCCTCACGGTATTTACACGCTTGCAAATGGATTGATGAAAAGGGTTCAGTAAACACTTTCATAAAGATTATGCGTCTTTTGTAAAGAGTCCAAGGGCAGCTTTAATCCAACTCCCAAAAGTGTTTAATGTCACTTTTAATGATACTTTCAATAACCAATTTGAAAGAGATACCAGAGCTACTCAGCCGACTAACACATTCATAGCTCCCTCCCAATCTGCACCTCTCTCTTCCCCACAGATCTCATACTAAGAACCTCAACTGTTCCCTATAGGCAGAAAGCATGCACCCATGGTCTCAGGCATTAACTGTTCTATTGACAGATAATGAATTCCAGATTCTGCATATGACTTGGGGCCAAAGGTCTAACTAGAGCTTTGCAAATATCTGATTTTACAATCTACTTAGTAATTTCAAGCAAAACTTTCCATTCATGAAATTCCTGAGCCAATATCACCGGATTATGTTTAAGGATTCCCGTATATATTTAAATAAATCTTCTCTTTACAATAATGATGCCAAGTTCATACCACAGTGAATCAATTCCACTACAGATGAACTTGGCAGCGTTATGTCCTTTGACTACGTTTTCTCCGCACATTTAGAGTTACAGTGACTCCAGAGATAGACTTTGCTATCGTGTGGATGAGGCAGTGTATTGTCATTGATATAGTATGGATTAGGCAGTGTATTGTGCTGAAGGTTTCCTGTTCTCTTGCCTTGATAAGCACAAAATTCATTTAAACAAAGGCATGAGAATCCCCAAACAGAGCCATTGAATGACCAATAGCTTTCACTATGTAGTCTCATGGGGCCAAACCCACCCATGCTGGCTGCAATCTAACACTAAGGAAGAAAATGAGCTGATTCCTAGCAATTCAATAATTATCAAACATGTTGTACAAATTAGTTATCAAATTCTGGATTTTCCATCGATTACTAAACACAGCTGAAGATGTTTGTATGTGTGTGTGGTGGAGGGGCATTAAATAGATAGAAAAATGTTGTTTCATAATACGTTTGAAAATTGATTTGTTTATGAAATCTTAGGAAACTGTATTTTTCAACCTACACTGTGCAAGACAACCATGTATTTCCTCTGCTGGTTATGAAGTACTGATATGTCCGACTTCTCCGATCAATAACAATATACCAGCAAGGTCCACATAATATGCCTGGTCAGGTTCAATGGTCCCACACTGGCTGCTCTACAATCCCAGCCCCCTTCCTCTTTAAAACAATCTACTTTTCATACCGAGTTGCTTATTCTTGTACAAAACACAAAATACTGCAGATGCTGGAACCTGAAACAAAAACAGGAGTCGCTGGGAACACTCAGCAGGTCAGGCAGCATCTATGGAGAAAGGAAAGTGAGTCAACGTTTCAGGTCCACGACCCTTCGTCAGAACGCTACATATTCTTGTACTTGATTTTGTGTTGTTGAGGGTTTGAACTATACTCCAGCACTGCTCTACCAGGTCAACTGCTCTCAAATTTCAATCCGCAACATTTGGGTCCTTGTGCTCAGCATTCACATACTACTCGATTTATTTAAAGCGTTACATAATTTGAAACAGTCATTCAACTTGGCAGAAGCAGCATTTCACTTGAAGAAAATGCATCTTACAAACTCTGAAACATCAAAATGGAATCTGCCAAGGCTATAATGTAGATCTCACCATATCCTTGTGATGTGATTAGAAGGAATATCTTTCCTGAAAGAAGAATCAAGCTGGTGCTTGTACACTGACATGTCATATCCAACACCAATGCAGTCCCGAATCCTGCCACTTGCCCACATACCTATGTTTAGATACAGGCCAATAAACACTTCAAGCCTCCCTGGGCCTCTTGACTCAGGCAGAGCACGGTACTGTATCAATACATGCTTTCAGCTTAGTGTAATTGAGGATTTTCTACAAATTTGTACTGCGTGAATGGGATTCAAGTGTTCCTTTCCAAAATGTTTATTTGTTCAAATTTTAATTGGTGAGGCTCATGCTTGCACATTTCATTATGATTTGGCATAATATCCACTAAATACATATTCCTGAAATAAATCAGACCCAGAGGATACGGGTGGTTATTTTTATCTTTTGCTTTGAGCATTGCTTAGTATGCTGTCTCCATAGTAAAGATAAAATGTGATTTCACCCTAAAATTCTAATACCAGTCAGTCGTAGTTTGTTTCCTTTATCACGTCACCTTCCAGTTATGAAAGGAATATAGACCCAGAATAAAATTCCATGTCACGGCATTGAAATAGAATCCTCAATCCTTCTATGACCTTTATTAATTTCAAATTTCTATCACATTACATATTTGTTTACTTGATTTCATGTTGGTAACATTCAAGGTGAGTCCATAGCACTGGACCACCAGATTGAAAACAGTTAAGGCAACAGTGAATCAGTGCTGTTGGGAAAGTGCCTAAAGGACCTGTGAATGAATTCCAACTACAACTGGCCCACGATTGTTCAATCTCACTCATAGTGAGAATGTACCATGAATTAACATTTCAAGCTGCCCCCAACATTAATGCTCTCAACACTAAAATAATAATAATCTTTTCCAAAAAATGAAATCCTTACAATTGATTTAGCGCCTTTCACCTCTTAAGAACTTCACAAGATATACTGTAAAGTGTAGTGACCACGTATTTTGTAGGCAAACGTGGCAGTCAATTCGAGCCCAGCAATATCCCGCAAACAGTCATGAACTAAATGACCAATTTTATCTGGGGTTTTGTTGGTCAGGACACTGGGAGAAACTCCCTATTCTTTTTGAATAGTGCCATGGGACCTTTAATATCCACCTACGCAGACAGAGAGGACCTCAGTTTAATGTTTCATTTGAAGGATGGCATCTCCGACAATACAGAGCTCCCACAGCACTGTATTAGATTGTCAGCCTAGACTCTGAGTGCTAACAATTGAGGCAGGCTGACGCCCACCTAAAATGCGGTGTTCACAACTGGATTCAAAAAGGATTTGGAAATATTGAACACTGGAGGTCTGGATTGGCAGGAAGGCAGCTTGTGAGAAGTCTACTCCAATCCGTCTCTTCCTGGGTGTCCTCCAGAGTGGCGTTCCCAATGGGCAATGTGATGCACATCCAGTTACCTGCAACATTCGATATTTACAATCCTTATTCAATCCCATTGATGATTTAGACTTCATTACAGGCAGTAGTTTATGTTGTGCACATGTCAATTCCTTTTCTTGCAGCTGTCAGTTTGAGCACTGCAACACAATAATGTAGAAACACACAATATAATTTTAAAGTTGGCTCCTGTATGTCTCTTCCTTTCTTTGCCCTTTAACAAATACTTGTGCTTTGTCAATATTTTTTTGTCAATTGACCTGCAGTCTTGCACATGCCTTGCAATAAAGATGCTCTGTTCTTCCAGTTAGCAGACAGTTCAAACAGTGAAACTGCATCACAGTTTTCTCTGAAATTTACAGATGGTTTAATGACCACACTTTTTTTTATGCTGCAATAGCAAAATATATGTTTAACCATTCTCTTTGGTTCAACAAGAGTACTGAGCAGCCACCATTTCAACCGTTATGAAATCTCAATGAGCCACGGATACACCCGACAAAATTCCCTTTGGAAGTTATCTCACAGATGCCACCAAACAAACAACTTGCAAGCAAGGAAAATTATTTTTGGATCAATTGAGAACTACGGGATAAATTGGAGTTCTCTGTGTCAGCACTGCTGCCTATAATCATACACTGCAGAAACACTAGCAGAATTCACAGTGCTTTCCATTATATAGCACTCCTATGAATCCAACTGCAGGAAAAATATGAGAACATTAACAACTTACACTTATATAGCGCTCTCAATGCAGGGTAGAGATTTTATTATTATTTTTATTTATTTTTTATTTATTACTATTTATTTTTTATTTATTATTGTCTCTTATTAAAAATTATTAAAAAAGCCTGATAATAATCCCTAAAAAAAATAATAAATTAATCATTTCAATCCACGACTGTTTGTGGGACACTGCTATGCACAATTGGCTGCAACATTTTGCCCACAAATACGCAGTCAATTCACTTTACATTTATTATTATTTTTTATTTATTTATTATTGCTTTGAAATGTCTAGAAGACATGAAAGGCGCTATATCAAATGCAAAGGTTATTATTATTATTAGAGTCTCAGAGCGCTTAACAGTGGTGGAGCCTGACTCCGAGCTGGGGGGTGGGAGGTGGCCTTAAACACAGTGGAAAAGGGAGGTTTTCAGGCGGGACTTGAAAAAGGGGAGAGAGGGGCAAGGCAAAGGGATTGAGGGAGCATGTTCCAAAGTTTTGGGGTGTAGTGGCTGAAAGAATGACCTACGATGATGTGGCATAGGGTGCGAGGGACGAACAGGAGGCCGGTGGCAGTCAAGCGGAGGCGCCTGGTGGTGGATTGGAGAGTGAGGAGATCGGAGAGGTAGGGAGGTGAAAGAGAGTGAAGGGATTTGAACACGAGTGTGAGGATCCTGAAGTCGATCCACTCGGTGATGGGGAGCCAGTGGATCCTGGCCAGAACTGGTCAGATGTGGGTACGGAGTTTGGTTCGGGTCAATATGTGGGTGGCAGAGTTCTGAATAATAAAAATAATAATCCTTGCATTTGATATAGTGCTTTTCACGTCTTCTAGACGTTTCAAAGCGCTTCACAGAATATGTTGTAAAGTGAATTGAACCCAGGTGTCTCGCGAGTGCTCTAACCACTGAGCTACAGGACACCAATGAGCTGGATCATTTGAATAGTAGAGTTGGTACTGGAGAAAGTAAAGTAGATTTGTGTGTATTCGCAAACATGTGGAAGTTTACCCCGTGTCCGCGGATGACATTGCCCAGAGGGAGCATATAAATAAGGAAAGAAGAGGGCATTAAACACCAAACCCAAGAGTTTAGGAAAGACTTAGCAGGCTTGTGGTCACCATTTATCAGACCTAAAATTAGTGATCGATTTAGTTTTATTTTGGGTTCAGTGACCACAAAACATTCTCAAGATCAACTAATAAAAGTAGTGAGGGAATTATGTTAGAAACTGAAAAGAAGCTCTGGTAAATCCTATTTAAAATTGAAATCGGTTGAAAATATTTCTAATCTATGGAATAATAATAATGTAAAAGTTAAGGAAACATCAATGATTTGCTGAAGGTTACTTGTTTTCAAGAGTATATCCAGTCAATAATTATGTGATGAAATTTTCAGCCCAGAATAATGAGTTATGAAAGTCAAATGAGGGAACAGCAGGGGAATGGGGAGAGAGAAGAAAGGTGGAGGGGTGAAATTTCTTTTGATGACTAAAATAGCAACTTTGATGATGTTAATTACCACAGAACAAGAAAGTGGTGTGTTTTATCCTACCCCCTTTCATCGAGACATACCATTTTGTATGTTAGCAAAACATAACCATAATATAATCATAAAAATACACTGAAAATGTTGAAAAAGGAAATTAATCAGTTAAATAAAACTACACAATACAAAATTACATTTGTATCGAGCCTTTCACGTTGGGAGAATGGTCCCAAGGCACTGGACAGTCAGGGATTGGACCTGAACGGAGGTGCAGGATGTTGGGATCAGGGAAGGTGGAGGGCAGGGAGTGTAGGAGGGTGGCCGAAGGTACGGTTGAAGAGGAGGGTCTTGAGGCGTGCCCTGAAGGAGGCAAGGGAGGGAGTGAAGTGGGATGGAGTTCCTAAGGGTGGGGGTAAAGCGGTTGAAGGACCAACAGCTGATGGTGGGGTGGTCCGGGTGCGTTACGTGGAGCAGGCCATAGCGTCACAATTAAAATTAAAATTAGGACCGATGAAAGTGGGAAAGCAGATTAACCAGGGAGATGAGCAAAGTGTGTCAAGCGGGGAAAGGAAGCCCAGGGATAGGGTACTGGTAAATAGGACTAATAGCCCGAAGTCAGAATTAAAGGTGCTATATTTGAAAGGGCGAAGCATTCGAAACAAGATAGATGAGTGAAATGCACAAATAGAAACAAGCGGGTATGATCTGGTAGCCATCACCGAGACATGGTTATAGGGAGATCAAGGGTGGGAGCTAAATATTCCCGGATATGTGGCGTATAGAAAAGATAGGCAATGTGGTAAACGAGGAGTGGGGGTGGCCCTGCTAATAAAGGATGGGATAAAAACAGTAGAAAGATTTTAAATCAGAAAAGCAGGAAGTAGAGTCTGTATGCGTAGAGATACGTAACAACAAGGGGCAGAAAACTCTAGTGGGAGTAGTTTATAGACACCCGAACAGCAGTCACAGTATCTCTCAAGGTATAAATCGGGAAATTAGCAGAGCATGTAGTAAAGGAAAAACATTAATTGTGGGTGATTTTAATCTGCACATAGATTGGGACAACCAAATTGGGAAAAGTATGATAGAGGAAGAGTTTATAGAATGTATTAGGGATAATTATCTAGATCAGTATGCCGAGGAGCCAACCAGGGAACAGGCCATATTAGACCTTGTTTTGTGCAATGAAGCAGGGCTGATCAGCAAACTGGAAATTAAGGCTCCTCTAGGGCAAAGTGATCATAATATGATGGAATTTAGCATTAAGTTAGAGAGAGAAGTAGTTAAGTCCGAAGCAAAGGTTTTAAATTTAAGTAGAGCCAATTTTGCTGGTATGAGAGAGGATTTAGCCAAAATAAACTGGGAAATTAGACTTAAGGATTTGACAGTAGACCAGCAATGGCAGACGTTTAAGGAGATAGTGCAAAATTCCCAGCGAGCACGTATTCCTTTGAGGAATAAGAATGCCACGGGAAAGGTGGCCCAACCGTGGCTAACTAGAGCAGTTAGAGAAAGTATAAAGCTAAAGGAAGAAGCCTATAAAACAGCTAAGATGAGTAGTAAACCTGAGGATTGGGAGAACTTTAGGGATCAACAAAGGAGAACCAAAAAAGTGATTAAGAGGGAGAAAATGGAATATGAGGGCAAACTAGCGAAGAACATAAAGACAGACTGCAAGAGTTTTTATAAATATATAAAGAGGAAGAGGCTGTCAAAGGTAAATGTGGGTCCGATACAGGCAGAGACGGGAGGAATTATAGTAGGGGACAAAGACATGGCAGAGTCATTAAACAAGTACTTTGCTACTGTCTTCACCTTAGAAGACACTGAAAACCTACCAAGAATAGAGGGGAACCAAGAAGACAATGTTAGCGAGCAACTTGGGGAATTAATATTAATAAAGAAATGGTTTTAGGTAAATTGTCAGGTCTTAAAACTGATAAATCTCCTGGACCTGATGGCCTACATCCTAGGGTTTTAAAAGAGGTGGCTACTGAGATAGTGGATGGCTTGTCTTTGATCTTCCAAAATTCTCTGGATTCTGGAACGGTTCCCATTGATTGGAAGATTGCAAACGTAACACCACTATTTAAGAAGGGTGGGAGAGAAAAGATGGGGAACTATAGACCAGTTAGTCTGACATCAGTGGTAGGAAAAATTATTGAGTTCTTAATTAAAGATGTCGTTATGGGATTCCTGGAAGACCATAACAAGATTAGGCAGAGTCAACATGGCTTTACAAAAGGGAAGTCATGCTTAACCAATCTTTTAGAGTTTTTTGAAGATGTATCTAGCAGGTTAGATAGGGGGCAACCAGTAGATGTAGTATATTTAGATTTTAAAAAGACATTTGACAAAGTGCCATAAAAAAGGCTATTGCACAAGTTAAGGCCCATGGGATTAATGGGAACATATTAGCATGGATTGAAGAGTGGCTAACGGGTAGAAAACAGAGAGTAGGGATAAACGGGTCATTCTCGAATTGGCAGGATGTGACTAGTGGAGTGCCACAAGGATCAGTGCTTGGGCCTCAGCTATTTACAATTTACATCAATGATCTAGACGAGGACATTGAATGTAACGTATCTAAATTCGCGGATGACACTAAACTAGGTGGGAGAGTAAGCTCTGAGGATGATGCAAAAAGATTGCAACGGGATATAGATAGGCTAGGGGAGTGGGCGAGTAGGTGGCAGATGGAATTTAATGTGGGGAAGTGTGAAGTTATTCACCTAGGTAGAAAAAATAGAAAAACAGATTATTTTCTAGAGGGGGAGAGATTAGATAGTGTTAGTGTTCAGAGGGATTTGGGTGTCCTTGTACACCAGTCTCAAAAAGTTAGTTTGCAGGTGCAGCAAGCAACTAAGAAGGCGAAATGGTATGTTAGCGTTCATTGCAAAAGGTTTAGAGTACAAGAGTAGGGAAGTCTTGCTGCATCTGTATAGGGCCTTGGTGAGACCGCACCTAGAGTATTGTGTGCAGTTTTGGTCTCCTTATTTAAAAAAGGACCCCTAAGAGGGGTTGCACCGTAGATTCACTCGGTTAGTTCCTGGGATGAGGGGACTGACCTATGAGGATAGGCTGAATAAACTAGGGCTATATTCTCTAGAGTACAGAAGAATTAGGGGAGATCTTATTGAAACATATAAGATTCTTAAAGGGCTGGATAAAGTAGACACTGAGGGACTGTTCCCCTGGTAGGAGAATCTATAACCAGGGGTCACAGTCTTAAAATTAAGGGTCAGCCTTTTAGAACAGAGTTGAGGAAACATTTCTTTACTCAGAGGGTAGTGAATTTATGGAATTCACTACCCCAGAAGGCTGTAGAACATCTTCAAGGCTGAGACTGATAGCTTTTTAAAAAATAGAGGGATTAGGGGATATGGGGATAGGGCAGGTTATTAGAGTTAGGTCTGAAGATCAGCCATGATCTTATCGAATGGCGGGGCAGGCTTGAGGGGCCGAATGCCTCTTCATTCTTATGTTCTTATGTTAGAGCGGACAGGTTGATATGGGTTAGCAGATCACAGAGCTAGGGAAGAGCAAGGCAGTGGAAGGCCTTGAAGGCAAGGATGAGGATCTTGAACTCTATCCTCTGGGGAATGGAGAGCCAGTGGAGCCAGGCGAGGGTGGGGATGATGGGGTTATGGAGCCTGGTGCGGGAGAGAACACGAGCTGCAGAGTTCTGGATGATCGCAGCTTATGGAGGGAAGAGCTAGGAAGGCTGACAAGCAGGAAGTTGGCATAGTCGAACCGAGATGTGATGAATGCGTTAATCAGGGTTTTGGCATCCTGAGGGGAGAGGCAGTGGTGGATTCTGCGGAGTTCGGGGAAGACAGAGTGGGTCGTGGCATGAATGTGGGGTGGTAGAAAGGACAGTTGAGGGTCAAACAAGACGTCAAGGTTCCGGACTGGCTTAGCAAGATGGAGTGTGCAACCATGGATGGTGATGCTGTCAGCGCCTGAGGTGTGGAGGCGCTGGCAGGAGCCAATAAGGAAGACCTCGGTCTTGTTGATGTTCAACTGTAGAAAGTTAGCTCTCATCCAGGACTTGATGTCTGACAGACATTCTGTCAGGACAGCAGTGGTCCTAGATCTGGGGGTAGAGGCAGAGAGATAGAGTTGGGTGTCGTCCGCATACATATGGAAGTTGACCCCATGTCTGCGGATGATGTCACCAAGAGGGAACATGTACAAATTGAAGAGGAAAGAACCAAGTACAGAGCCCTGAGGAACGCTGCACGAGACGGTGCGGGGCCTGGAAGAGAAGCTATTTGTGGAGATGAAGTGGAAGGGATGTGAGATGTAGGATCTGAACCTATCTCTCACACCGCCTCCAATGCAGTTAAAACCTGGCGATAGCGCCAGGTTTTAACATCCAGCTCATAAGATATCTCATTTACAATTCATCTGAAGGATGGCACCACCAACAATGCAGCACTGCATTGGAGTATTAGACTATACAAACCATGGTTTGACCTGCTCTATATTATAATGCTCTATACTATAACCCTAGCCCTAACCCTCTTGTTGTTACAATCACGTTTTTCAGTGGAGAGCTCTTTGACACTCTCAAAGCAGTTTGATGACAGACAGTGAGTTGGAGCCAATGCCAACTCAATGTAAGAGATTCCAATATTTGAATTTTTTAAGTGAGAATTATGCCAATTGCTAGAGGTCAGAAAAAAGGGTATACCAGGACAAGTATTCAAATGACGCTCAAGTAAAAATAAACTTGAAATGAAAACAGATATATCTGCAAACACGCAGAGATCAAATACATGTGAAACTTCCAGACTCAGTGGAAAAATGTGATGTTTCATAACAGATTAAATGTAGGAAAATCCAATGTTTGAATTTTTAAGTGAGAATTATCACATTGAGTCAGTTATGAAACAGCATTTTTCATCTCATTGAGATTAGCCACTTGGGAAAAGTACCGGTCATTGCTCTGGAACTGTATTCAGCATGAGTCAGTCACTTGAAGACATAAAGAGAAAATGTAAGGGGAAAAA
Source organism: Callorhinchus milii (assembly GCF_018977255.1). Classification (NCBI taxonomy): domain Eukaryota; kingdom Metazoa; phylum Chordata; class Chondrichthyes; order Chimaeriformes; family Callorhinchidae; genus Callorhinchus; species Callorhinchus milii. The sequence continues at coordinate 91,725,993 of NW_024704743.1, forward strand.
TGTGCTCATAGTTTGAACCTGAGCACTATAACTAATTGGATTTCCTTTCTTTCCCCAGTTCCAGCATTACATCTTTCGCTATAAGATTTACAAACAACAGTTTAGCTGGCAAGCTTTATATAACAAATCAGGTGATTTGGAGAGGACACAATCATTCTACCAAGATTCCTGGCCGAAGCCTCATGAGGAACATTGAATTGATTCTCCAAAGATGGTATGAAGCTTTGTGTAGGCTCTTGTGGGCAGCCAACGTGGGAGGTGACTCTTTGAAACCTAAGTCAAGTGCCTTAGATATTCTGGGAAAGGAAAAGGTTAAATCTGTCTTCCTCAGCCTGTGTGTGTCTCTGTGTGTGTGTGTGCGCATGGGGGGTGGGAAGAGGGAGGGGAAGGGGAGAGACCAAGTCTACTCCCATCCTCACTCAATAGCCACATTCTATCCAGGAGGAAGCTTTTGGGGGCAATAACATCCTTCCTAAAATTATATGATCAGAATTTTGTACACATTAGGTCAGAGGCCTGAAATTCCCCTGTTCTTTGGCTTAAAAGCTTTGTCCTAAAATTTAAGATTGTGTAACATTTTTTGGAAAACAGTTTGAATTCAGCCAGTCTTTATCTAGAAACAAGTTTGCCACAGTTCTTTTTAAAATTGGCTTCCCATCTCAGACTGAATCACCCCTCAAAGCTACTTCTTCAACTGAGCCTAAAGTCACGTCTCCCACCTCCCTTATTTCATTGTTCAATCCCACCATTGTGAAACCCTCTAAAACATTATCCTACATAAAGGATGCTATATAAACGCAAGTTGTTGTTGTTGAATCTATGAATTTCTTAAATTCTACAGAATCTTAAATTCTAAGCTAATGGTCTTCAGCATAAGAACATGAGAAATTTCTGACTCCTTGAGAAGCAACGATTAAACTTCCTTTGACCTGTTCTCTTTCCTTTGTGATAAAACAACCGAGAACCATATTTACTTTCTTTGCGACAGCCAGGTACTGGGTTAATGGTTTCATCAATTTATCAATAAAAATCCCTCAATATTGTTCTGGTAATCACACAGCATGATCCATTTAGAAACACACACACGTTTCACTTTCTTGCTTGCATGCAAATTATTTCACACTTATCCACACTGAACTGCATTGCCACCAAGTTTCCTAAGAGGTCCAAATCCCTCTTAATCTGGTTACCAATGTCCTTGTTATTTGCTCTGTCTCTTACTTCGAACTCATCCTCATGAAATTGAAGAGTAAGGTGACCCAAGGGTACATTAACTGATTCATGTGTTTAGTGGCAAAAGGGCTTCCACTCTCCAGATGTTACCCCAAACTGTTCTGCCAATTAAATCCTGAAGTGATATTTCTTTTAATGGACTAATTTGAATTTCAAATGCAATCAATGATCATCTAATTATTATATATTCAAACAACTTCATATGTCACCATCTTGGAGAAGAATATAGATGTGACATAAATAGTTCATGTTGCATTAGCTGTCATAATCAAAGAGGCAGAAATTAATGTTGTATTTCAGATTATAGATGTGCAGTGCAGCTCACAGCTGCTGTACAATTGATTTACCTGCAGATTTAAGACTTTTCTGGAGATGGTTGCCTATTCTCCAAAGCTGTTTCAGCTTTATTAAAGTATTTCTGATGTTTTCATCTCATACCCGTTCCATCCCACTCTTGTATATTATTTAATTGATAACTTAAACATCGTAGCTTGAATGGCAGTTTAAGTGAGATGCTGTAAAAATGGATTTGCTTTGCATTCGTGAGAGAAACACATTTTTTGCTACAAGGCACAACTTGAGTCACATTTTCTTGCAACGCATTACCTTTCCACTTTCTCGGGATGGATGGATCAGAGGTAATTTTAACATGGTGCCTTTGAAAGGACTAATTTAAATTCGTCTATAATAACCTTTAATTGGCATCAAGGTTAATAATGAATAACCTTCATTCTTAGGTGACACAGTCTTGGGGAAAACATTGATCATTCACTTCATGGATGTTTGTGGGACATTGCTATTGTACAAATTGGTTGTTGGGTTTGCCTACAAATACACAGTCACTACACTTCACAGTAAAATCCACTGAAGCGTTTTGAGACATCTCGATAATGTGATAAGGTGTTACATCAAATGCAAGATTGTTATAAATTACATCAGCATCAACTGGATTATAACCTGTGGACAGCTGCTAACTTTAATGAAATTTCATTAACTTATTTGACCCTTGATTTGACCCTTTGACCTAGGAGTCTTGTAGCTCAGTGGTTAGAGCACTCGCCTTGCAAGCGAGAGACCTGGGTTTGATTCCCAGCACGGCGAAACCTAAGGCAAGTTTCCTTACTCCACACACCTAATAATAATCCCTCAAGAAAAAAAAGAATAAAAATTGGTCACTTCAATTCACGACTTTTTGTGGGACACTGCTATGTGCAATTGGCTGCCTCATTTCGCCCACAAATATACAGTCAATTCACTTTACAGTATATTCTGTGAAACACTTTGAGTCGTTTAGAAGACGTGAAAAGCTCTATATCAAATGGAAGGATTATTATTATTATTTATCATCACATGTTCCAAACTAGCTTTTAGTGCTTCCCAGAAAGGAAATCTTTCCTGTTACTATAATGTCACCAAGTGAGGCCATTTCTACTCTGATGCCCCCAATATCATTTTAGTATTAACCTGAAAGATTGCGAGAAACACATTGTAATTAACTGATTTATATTTATTTGGCTCTGAGAAATGATGTTTTGTATCACTGAAGATAGAAGTTTTAGTTTAATACAAAATTTGGGCCATTGGCATTACTCTTTTTTAAATACAGGGTAATTTTTTTAAAATAAGTGTTTAAAAATACCTGTGATCCACACAATGTATCTCATAATATTTTTAAATCTGTTCCAATGTCAAATGTCATCAAACTAAAAGCATATGTGTAATGATGCATGGCATCAGAAGCAAGACATGTAACACATGCCTTTCAAACATTGCTGGAAGGCAGCACTTGTCTCCTGCCCAGATTGAAGGTCACAGTTGCAATAGGTCATTGTCCCAAGGCTGCCTGTCACTCAAATCCTAAAATACGAATACTTTATTAGTTCAGTGTTGTATCGCTGAATGGAAGCAAGTATATTCATCTCTGATGGTGGTTGAGGGGATGGGAGGGGGCCTGAAGCCAACTCATAGTATCTTTCTCACCCTAATTGATCCACATTATCCTATTGCTTGAATAACAGCAATGGCAGTTTGCACTTATTTAGCACCTTTCATGGAGGAGGTGTCAAAGTGCTCCACAAACATGCAGTGGAAGCCTGAGCTGGGTAGGAGATATGAGGGTGGGGTAAGGGGCTGAAGGTGCAACAAAGGGATAGGTTTTCAAATGGGTTTTGAAAGCAGACAAGGACTGACTGAAGCAGAATGATTTGGAAGAGAATTCCAGAGAGTGAGGGCAAAGTGATTAAAGCTCATACATCAATGCTAGGGCATAGAGGTGGGGGACATGGTGCAGTCCAGAGTTGGTGGAGTAGAGGGAGTGGGAAGGGGCGAAGGATCCCAGGAGATCACATAGCCATGTAAGGCGGGAGCAAAGTCATGCAGACATTTGAGGTTAAGAATGAGAATCTCAAAATTGATCCGTTGGGATATATGGATCCCATGGAGGCAGGTGAGGATGGGGATGATGGACTTAATATCCCGTGAGCAAGAGAGAACAAAACAATCTTAATACTATTTTGAGGCAGGAGTTGACCATACCTTCTCCACCAATTTCTCACAAGATTCTTTCCATACATCTGTAATGTAATAATACAAATCTTTGTATTTGCTTATTTCATTCTACCAGAATGCCTACCCACTGTCCATCATAGCATTGAGCTGATTCTTTAAATTAGTTCAATGGCCTGGCCTTAACCACCTTTCCTGGTAACCTGCTCCAGTCATTAATTAACCTCTGGACAAAGAAATTATTTCTGGTAAGTGTGTAAATGTTCCTTCAAGAGAACACAATATTGTTTTGCCCTAGCTGTTTGTTGCTTCATACTGTGGTTTCCAAGGATGGTATGGGGAGATGAGTAGATGCCTTCTCTTTTAAGTTGTGCTTATATCAACCACTTTTTTACATTATATATCAACAATAATATACAGAGCAGAACAATCAGCGTGGACTATGTAGCCCAATCTTGGTATGCTATTGGTGTAAAACAGCTGTAGGAAACATCTCAATAAAAAGAGTAGATACATAGAAACAATTACCAAACAGAACAACATTAGTAATGGATTGACATCAACGAAAGGCAAAAGAAAATTATTTATTGATGTTTTTGGATAATACTAGGTACAGCTATGTCTTGTGAATCCATTTACGTTAAATTAATGCCTGCATTGCTCTATCTGCCGAGCAGGAGTTAAACTGATATACTGATACCTTGTCCAATATCAACCTACTTTCCATGAAATTGCAGGCATTTATTAAGAAGCCTCACTCAAATAGCAATATTTTTGTTTTACAATTGCAAACGTGAAATAAATTACAAATTCCAATTATAGTTAAAAAATCAATTATGGTGATGTAATTTGTTTTGCTGATATAATTCAGTCTAGGTAATTTGTAATTCAACAGTTTTTTTAAAAAAATCAATTACATCAAATGTTATCTATTTATTTAGTCACCACTGTACAAAACCTTGCGATGCAGGGTTCATCAGAAAATGCCAACTTTTTATTTTATGTCTATTTCAAGACCATTATTTCAACTTAAATACAGTTGACAGAAGCACTTAACAGCTTCTTTCAGTCAATCCAGTTATAGCAAGTCGCCCCAGTCAGTGACTCAAGGCCTTTGAAGATGTAACGCCCCTGTCTCACATGTTTAACCTGAATTTCCATAGACTAGTGGCTAACAGTTTGTATTAAAAGTTGGCAATAAATTATTTGCTGAAAAAATATATTGTAGGTAATTGCTCAGTAATTGTAACAACGGGAGCTGAAATAGAACTTGAGCTATGGAACAACCAGTTAAGCACCTGCAATCTCTGCTATGTTTTCGGCAGGAACAATAACAACTTGCAGTTATATAGCTCCCTTCTCGCAGGATAGCCTTCCAGAGTGCTGCACAATGGCAGGTTTGGACGCTGAGCGATGGAGAATGGGGAGATGGCCATAGCTGCAGTGTTAGCTTGGGTCAGTGACACCACTCTCCTCCGCGTCAGGTGGTTGTGGGTTTCAGTCCCACGTTGGCACTCCAATGCAATGCTGGGGGTGTGTTGCATTCTTGGAGGTGCCGTCCTTCGGATGAGATGTTAAACTGAGGTCCCATATGTCTGCTCAAGTGGACATTAAAGATCCTCATGGCACTATTTGAAAAGAGAAGGGGGTTTCACCCTGTGTCCTAGCCAACAATCCCCAAATAAAACTGGTCACTCACTCCATGGTGAAACATAGCTGTGCGCAATTGAGCTACCAAGTTTGTCTACAAAATACATTGTCACTTGACTTCATAGTAAATCCTGTGAAGCGCTCTGAGACTTCCTTCTGATGTAATAAGGCTCTATACCAAATATAATGATTATTTGTTATATAGGTGAGTTAAGTCTTAAAGTGGGATTTAAAGATAGATAAAGAAGGGGAGAAGCACAGGTATTGAGGCATGGAGTTACGGAAGTTAGGCCCATAATGACTGATAACACGGCCAGCAATAGTGGCATGGAGGGATTGGGGGATATACAGCAGACCTGTCTGCAGGGCATTTTTTTTAATGAGTCCAATGTCCTGGCCATAACCATGCTTCCTGGCGCCCTGTTCCAGTCATTACATATCCTCTGGTTAAAGAAAAACTTACTGGTATCTGTCTTGAAATTGCCCTTTGCAACTCTAAGCCTGTGTCCTCTTGTTTTACTGTCTTTGTGCATCCTCAAGTATTGTTCTGGGATTACTTTTTCTTTAACATTCTTAATCTTTGTAGCTCCTGTGTGTGTATTGCTATGAGAAAAAGGGAAATAAAGAGAATCAGGAAGACAAAAAGTAAGAGAGATGAAGGAGAAAGCCTGAGGTTTGGCTTGAGAGAAAGTGAAAGTAAATCACAAGTATATTCAGGATTCTGAAGGGAGGGAGGGACAAGATTCAATAGGATAGTTGCAATGAACTCAATGATCTTTCAATCCGAAATTACTACACTGGAAACAATAACATGGTGCTTCATAGTTCAGCAACTATAGTATTTATTCCCCTACTAAATGGATGTTTCCATGGATTATAATGGATTTCATGAGAAATATCACTCCTTCAATTCAGTATCTTATGCTTACAATTAGAAACAAGTAGAATTGGACTCAATCACCCTGGAAATAAAAGTGTGTGATCCACTGTATAGCCAGGAATAAAGCTCATGTATATTCATGAAAGTAAATGAAAAGTCATGTTCACACAGCGGTTTAAACCCGCACAATTATAGGCAATGAGGGGTATGGAAAAGAAAACAGTGATGAATAAATGCATAATACTGAGGCTACAAAATATTTCCTCTCATCTTGTGTTAATAGTCTACATAAGCTGTGTACATATGCAATCGCCAAGGGGCAACTAATTAAAATATGCCAATAATTAACTGGCCAGGGGATCTGGGCAGCCTGGAAAAGATAATCATGTCATAGAATGAACACATGCACTGGCACACTCCCTCTCCCAGTAATCAGAAAGACATCAGTAAGAGCTATAGAAGCACTCTGTAAACCTGAAGAGAAGCGTTGGTGAATCCTGAAATGACTGATGTAATATTGCCAGGTGTGTGTGTGTGTGTGGGGGGGGGGGGGGGGGGGGGGGTGGATTACACAAAGAGAAATTTGTTAACTGAATATTATTTCCATCAGTTATATCCACTTCAGTCATTTTCAGTCTTTATAGGTCAAAGTGCAGTAACAACACCACTAACAATCTCTCTGAATCTTTATGTAAAATATTATTGATCCTCATGAAAGACACATATTGGAGAGCATAGTTCCTATTGATTGATCTATTATGGAAAATGATTTTATAGCATGAAGTTACTGAGACCAATAAATTTCCAATCCGATCCTTCTTACCTCAACAATCTCATCTTGAACTTCACTTTAACCAGCACTCCTGTTTAGATTCATGAAAACCGGATCATGCAGACAGTGATACAATGTTGATACTGTATTAGTACAAAGAGATAGCCTGACAGTGTTACACTTCCCATTTCAAGTCTTGTAAGACTCGACACCCATAGCCTTGAGTCTTATCTAACTCAAGTCTAACATCTATAGTATTAAGTGTAGCCTGAAGGCATCATATGAGTGGTATGTGTTGTGGGCTTTGTCTTACAAAGTTAACACCATCTCATTCATACAATTAGCCAAATAAATTGTTACCTTTGAGAGGTTGTCACTAACGCTAATTGTATTGTTGTAACAAGTGTAAGAAGTGGAACCATCACACTTCAGGGTTACAGTACTAACATCCTCAATAATCTTCCAGGTTCATGCTTCACGTTACACCTCACAAATTCAGTTGTCATTTCCGTAAATTCTGTACTTTCTGCTTTTGGAAACTGTAATAGGAACTTTAGAAAACTGCCATGTGTGTGAACCCGATGAGATTTATCCCTTCCAGCTGAGAGTTCAAAATAAATAAAACTGTACTCAGCAGTCACGGATCACCAGTCAGAGGATCACAGCTGGTGAGGAACTCTATCATTGCTGACATTATAAATGATCCCAACACCAGGACAAAAAAGGAGGCAGGAGCAACAAGTCATGGATAAAAACATTCAAAGCAGAAATCTTTCTGGTGTCAAGGACATGAGATCACATTGATCACTATTCTAACACTTTATCAGATGGCTCAAATCAAATGCCAGACACGTAATTATTTAAAATGTCACCTGGCTATATGTTATTGTTTTAGACTGAGTGCAGTAACCTTAACCTTTCAGGAGTAAGTTGTATATCTGTCATCCTAACAGAAATACTCAGGCATTGATTGGGTTTAAGATGGAAGATTTATTTCCTTGTATAAAATAATAAAGCAGCAGCTAATTCAACAGTTTTTTTAAATAAACATTTACTTCCAATAAATGTAGTTTATTTATTATGGTCCCCAAAGCTTCTGCAACATCAAGGGTTTAGATTTGAGCAGACCTCCCAGTAGCTGTGTAGTGGAACTGCTCTACATTACAACTAGATTTAGCCACGAATGAGTGAGTTATTGTATACTCTGAATATTTGCTATGAAGCACACCGGAGACACTGTCTTTACATTAAACGGCAATCAGATATTGCTGAGCTAACGCACACACTATCATCCGTCTATATCTAACAGTGCAAGAAATCACTGCTTCGACTATAAGCAGACCTCTAGGGTTCACATGTTATGAGAGATCACTTACTGTTTCACTAGACTTTGCAAAATCTTCCAATGCAAGCAGAAAGAGATACTACTCAAACACTGAGCACATTTTCCCTGAAGATGCATCCACGACCCAGACTATTGCAACACCGACACATGTCAACAGCAGGATTTGTAGCCTATGGGACAAAATTCTGCAAATATTCTGCATCATATTTGGCAAATTCTCACCTCAGCTGCCAACAACACCATTTCCCAAAGCTTCAGTAATAAAGTCGACAAGATAGAAAGCCCAGCAGTATCTCATTTTCTTACTTTTAAACATTACTTTTTTATTAAGTTGGTTTGTGAATTCTTTACTTTGAAAACCTATTGGAATTTTGTAATACAATTTGGATTTCCTTTGTTTTTAATAGAAAATTGACAGTTTTAAATTATTTTTAATATGCTAAATGAATAAGAATACATTCATATGTTTCTATTATTTTTTCAAAAAAAAGTTTAGGATAGTCATGCTAAAAATAACTATTCTGCCAAGGGTCATCTTTCGGATGTGGTTCAACAATAATATGGTCACGGAACAATCATACTTTGCTTTTTTGTGCTAATGCACACAACAACAACGACAAAATTATATTTGTATAGCGCCTTTCACATCGGTAGGACGTTCCAACGAGCTGGACAATCAGGATACAAGTGGAATGAAAAAAGCGTCCTGCACACTGTAGTGCTGTAATGTCACATTCCTTATCTGAGAGCACACGTTCAGCCATTTAAGTTCTTCAAGATGCCACTATGTGTCAAGGGTATTATATGAATGTAAGTTGTTGTCAATCAATTCTAAATGTTTTTTAAGCTAAACTAGATGATTGGCTCTTCATAATACATCCTCTCATCTAAATTGTCTTACATTCCTTCGGGTGACGTTGTAGAAACATGCAATGATCCAATTGCAGCCTAACAAATGTCTTCTATAACCGTAAATTTCCCATGTTTTTGTGTTCCAGGTGACAGAGCGTATCAGCCATCAGCTAACCCAATCGAAGTTTTCCAAGATTTGCTGTGTGCAAATTTGCTGATGCATTTGTATGCAAAATACTCTTCTTCCAGACAGCTACAGATTTGTATTTTTAACTAGAATAATACAACCTGAGACACCCATTAAGTAGATCGAATAAAAACAAGTGATAGATGGTTGAAGTATCAGACTAAGGTTTGTGTGACCTTTATCTCATGCAATTAATTTACTGCATTCACAAATAAATGTCTGCTTTCTTAATCAAGTTTTGGATTACTCAATGAACTTTTAACAATGAAGTTTTTAATTTCTTAGATGAAGTAAATTCATCATTGCTTCAGATTTTTCTTGTTGGACATTTTACAAGGTCTATAATTTTAAAGCTAATGTACGTACATTTCCTCTGCACTTGAAGAGTTCACGTGTCTAAGGTCTCTTTTTTCATCACACAATTGCTCTTACAGAACTGATTGAATTTAGGATACATTATATGGTTTATGTCAAACTCAGTTTCTGCTCATTTCACCTGAGGAAATGATTTATGAAGCCCTAATTACTGGTGCTATTTATAAAATGTAATCCTTATCTATGAAGCTGATTCAACATCCCACCATGTATCAGACTTCTGATCATTTTGGAACAATGAGAAATAATACATTTATACAGGAGGGACCTCAGATCAAAAGTCAGCCTGCAACATACAATTAGATGTGCCAGTCAGCTCGGATGAACTATGAAGGAGAAACTATGGTGGAGCTTATTCAATAGTTGCATATCATAATAAATAATAACAATAATAATCCTTGCATTTGATACATCACCTTTCACGTTGGGAAGTCATCTCAAAGCCCTTACTATGATATACTGTGCATGTAGTAGGCAAACACAGCAGCCAATTTATGCATAGCAATATGCCACACAAAACTCACAAAGTGAATGATCAATTTTATTTGGAGGATTATTCGCCAGGACGCCAGAAGAAACTTCCTTCTCTTTTTGAATAGTGCCATGGGATCTTCAATGTCCATCTGAACAGACACACTTGGTTGAACTTCTCATCCAAAGGATAGTACCTCAGAGAATGCAGCCTTCACTCAGCACTCCCCCACCTTGAATCTCAAAAAACCTCTGATTCAAAGACGATAGTGTTAGCAGACTGATACACAATGGTAAGAACACTAAAATACCAAGGGAGAAAGCATGAAAGATGCCATTAAATACTCCTGAGGCTACTTGCAAAAATAAGAGAAACTTACACTGTTGTGTATACTTTCAGAAACCACAGTGCTAGTTGTGAAGTCTTGACACATATTAATATCTGATACTGTATCAGTCAGGAAACCAACACAAATGAATCAATTCCATATACCTAAGCTTGGAGAACACAGATATTGTATGGGAAGTTGCCAAGGCGCTAGAGTTATTGGGGTATTTCTGGTAAAATATTACTTTTATTCAGTTAGGGCCACCCATTGGCTATTGGCTGATTGTTATTGGTTCATCAGGATTATTAGAAGCTGAGAAGAAAGAGCCCTGTCCACCATCAATATGCCCAATATTTCCTGTAAGTTCCATTGAGTCAGGATATCTGTTCCTGACCACCATTCTGGAATATTGTCAATTTGTCTGATTCTGCCTCTGCAAGTCCACCACAAAGAGTTGATTGAGCTACACTCTCCTTTCGCGAGGTGTATCATCATGGAAACAGCTTGATCCTACTTACCCCTGACCCATGAATTGGTCAGCAGACATCTACCAGGTGTGGGTTTTAGATGGATAGCTGGTACCAGGAAATCCAGACAATCAAAAAAAAATCAAACCATCAACACCGAAATGTATTCAAATGTAAACTGAACCACAATAAATCCACTCGATTCTGTCAACAATAATAAACAACTAACATTTAGATTACGTTTTGCACAAAAGAACCTTCTCACCGTCTCCACTTCATTGCTTCTAACGGTTTCTCCTCCAGCCCCTTCACTGTCATGTCTGGCGACCCCAGGGCTCCCCCTTGGTGACATCATCTGCAGACATGGGGTCAACTTACATATGTATGCGGATGACACCCAACTCTATCTTTCTGCCTCCACCCTCAACTCCAGGACCACTACTGTCCCAACAGACTGCCTGTCAGACATCAAGTCCTGGATAAGGACAAATTTCCTACAGTTGAATGTGAACAAGACTGAGGCCCTCCTGATTGGCTCATGCCAGTGCCTCAGGCTCTGGAAGCATCAACCTCCATGGTTGCACACTTCAACTCACCAAGCCAGTCAGGAACCTCAGTGTCTTGTTTGACCCTCAACTGTCTTTTCTCCCCCACATCCAAGCCATGACCCACTCTGCCTTCCCTCACCTCCATAACATTGCCCGACTCCGCCACGACCTCACCCCTCAGGCCGCTGAAACTCTTGTTCATGTCTTCATCACCTCCAGCCTCGACTATGCAAACGTCCTGCTTGTCACCCTTCCCAACTCCTCCCTCCACAGGCTGCAGATAATCCAGAAATCTGCAGCCTGTGTCTTCTCCCGCACCAAACTCTGTGACCCCCATCTCCCCCACTCTCGCCCGACGCCATTGGCTCCCTATCCTTCAGACAATGCAGTTCAAGATCGTGGTCCTCACCTACAAAGCCCTCCATTGCCTCTCCCCACCCTACCTCTGCGACCTCCTAACCCCCTGCCAACCCACCTGTTCCCTCCGCTCAGCTGGCTCTGGCCTGCTCCATGTCCCCCGACCCACCTGCCCACCATTGGTGGGAGAGCCTTCAGCCACTCTGCCCCCAACCCCTGGAATTCCATCCCCTAATCACTCTGCCTCACTCCCTCCTTAGCCTCTTTCAAGTCCCGCCTCAAGAACCTCCTCTTCGACCATGTCATCGGCCACCCCCCTTCCCCTCCGCTCCCTTACCCCCCCAACCCCAGCTCGGGTCTGAAATGCTGTATTCTGTCCAGCGCCTTGGGACGTCCTCCTGACGTGAAAGCACTATACAAGTGTAATCTTGTTGTTGATACAGGATTAGAAGAATTGGAAATGAATTGAATGTTGTTATGGAGACAAACACAACAATTTATTTCAACCATCAACACCCTAGAAACAATTATAAGATGGATGGCCAACTACATAGAATTTATGGAGTGAATTTTGGATTAAGAGCAAGAAATACAAGCTAAGATAATTGGGATAACTGTCATCTAATATCCAGCTGGAACTTTTCTCCATCAGATAGTGAAAGACCAATATCCAATTTGATAGATGAAGCCCTTCATAACATCTGTCAGCCCTGCATTTACCACAATGTAATGATAAGCCAGAAATGCGATGATGTATTAATAATGTCCATGGTATTTCTTCAAGTGTTACTAGGCACAGTCCAGGCTGACAACACAACAACAACAACTGACATTAATATAGTGCACCTCATGCAGGATACTGTCTCGGAGTGTTTAACAACTCCATAGTTTGACGCCAACATAGTGAAAAAGGGGAGATGGCCATTGGTCATGAGCCGGCTGAGTGAAGGGTGTGTGGAGTGTGAGCAGGTTGGGAAGGTAGGGAGTTCCAAGTAATGAAGTGATCTGTAGGGGAGTGTTAGGATCTTGAAATTGATCCATTCTGTGGCAGGGAACCATAGAGCTTCGGGGTATACTGTGTTGTGGGAGGCACCATTTCTCAGATGAATTGTTAAACTGAGGCCCTCTCTGCTGTTCAGGTGAATGTTAAAGATCCCTTGGCACTGTTCGAAAAGAGAAGGGAGTTTCTCCTGAATAACAATCCCCCAGATAAAATTAGTTCTTTACTCCATGATGGTTTGTGGAACATTGCTGCATACAAGTTGGATGCCATGTTCCCTTACAAATACTGTCACAACCGACTACAATATATTCTATGAGGCCCGACATGAAAGCCACTATATTAAATGCAAGGATTATTATTAAAAATACAATGGTTATTTTCATATGTAGAACCTGTGTTATTATTTCGGAACTTTTTAATATAAAATACTTAATATTTTCTTAAATATCCTCAAACAAAAATAAGCCACAGTTGCTTTAAAAGACTGATTATTATAAAATCTAAATGATATCTAAAGAATATTATAGCAGTTTGATACAGTCTGATAATTAAATACTCGCACAGACAGGTTTTACTTCTGTATTTGACAATGAATACTTTGTATTTGACAGCGCAATATGTGAAATGGCTTTGTTAGTAGTGAGGTACCCTGAAACTGTATGTACCAACTCAGAACTAGTCATGATATCCTCTGTACCAGTTCAATTTGTTTTTACCAAAACCATTTTTTCAGCTACATACCATTATTCCACAAGAGATTGACAGAGTCCAATTCTTGTAGATACTATAGGTAAAAAGACACCTTATTTGATTGATCGAAGGTAAAAGTGAAACATTTAAAGCTGCCAATCACGCTCAGATAAATACTCTGACTGATTTGCAGACTTCTATTTTCAGTGGACAGTTATTGCCACATGAAACTCCAACGTTTGATATTACAGAACATGAAATGATGAACATGAAAACAAGCATTTCCCTTTCTCCAGAGGTAACTGCAAAACATAAATTGTTTCACAACTTCTTTCTCAATACAAATGTTTCAGAGGTCAATGAAGTGTTGTGTGATGGAATCGAGTAACTTCTGGCACTGTTCACCTGCTGTAAAAGGAACCACTATGTTGCAATAATCTGCACATTGATTGAGCTAATAATAGAGAATTGCATTGGCTTTCTTCAATATTTCACAAATGCACTTTCTTATGTATCACAATGTCTAATCGAATAGATTTTGCTATGGTTACTTCCTCCTATCAGAAAACCCTGAAAGCTAATGCCACAACATGTAGGGTGATCCTTGCTGGACAAGCAACAGGAAAGCTTGCCAGACAGTACTTTCAGTTGCAAGCTATGCTGTTTTAGCTGGTGAAACTCCAGCAGTACCCCAAAGAACACTCTAGCATCCCTTAGTCTTGAGTCTTGACAGTCTGCGCCTAAAATTCTCCGGGATTAGGTAAACAGGATGCGTTTGTCTGGTGAGAGAATGCACATTCTATTGCAAAAATGGAAATTTCCATGTGTAAGTGGCATACATCTGTGGAATTTTCTGTCTGGTTTGAATTCTCCTAAGCATGGTGATGGTTTTCCACATGTGCTTGGCTGACCAAAACATTTTATATTATAATGTGTCTTTTGCAATAATAAGTTTTAAATTAGATCCCAGACACAGTGTTATGCAGCCTGTACTTTATTTAGCTACCAATATAATGTTGAAGCTAAATAAATTGACTGTATATAGTTTACACTCAAACTATAAAAAATTGTTCTGTTCCCAGCATTGAATGAACTTGCTTTATTTACTAAAAATTACAGCATAATTCCAGCTGGATTAAATTATCTTTTATTAGCATTTCTTTTTAATCAATACCAGTGAAGGTGAAGCAAAGCCCAACTACACAAAACATACTGATTTGTAAACTCCTAGAAAAAATAATACAAAATGGAATTTGTGATCACTTAGAAAAGCAGGGATTGATCGGGGATAGTGAGCATGGATTTGCAAAGGCCAAGTCATGCTTGATTAATTTAATTGAATTTTCCGAGACAATCACAGAGTGTATAGATAAAGGGAATGTGCTTAATGTTGTATGTATGGATTTTCAGAAGGCATTTAATAGGGCTGCCTGAAGCGGCGGTTGAATCCGATAGTGTAGAATCATTCAAGAGGAAGCTAGACCTTCACATGACAGATAGGGGAATAGAAGGGTATGAGAGGGAGTAAGGAATGGCTGCAGAAAGGTGAAGTATAAACACTGGCACAGATTGGTTGGGCAGAGAGGACTGTTTCCATGTTGTACAGCCTTTGCAGATGTTTCTTTATAAATAGTGTGCCATATAGGAGACTGGATGAAAAAAAATTCCGCACATACTCGTATTAAAGTGAATTGGAGACACAGTTAAAGGGTGGCCAAAAGATAAATGACAGAGAATAGGAGTAAATAGATACCTTTCATTGGTGCATGTGCATGTGATTTTTTTGATCAGTCGACTGGGACCTCTATTTTTTTCCATCCATATTAATGATTTGGAGGACACTGCAGAAAGCTGCAGCTCTTAGAAGATTGGGCAGATAGGTGGCAGAAGAATGTTTTACATAGGTTTACATAGAATCTACAGCCCTGAAACAAGCCATTCAGCCCAACACATGCTGGTGTTTATACTCCACATAAGACTCCATCCACTCCTTACTCCTTCTATACCCTTCTATTTCCTGTTAATTTCTCCTTATGTTGACAGATATGAAGAAGGACTTGTAAAGATATTGCAAAACAGCAAGCTAAACCTTTAAAGGTCATGGTTTAGGTAGAAAGGACAGGGTTCAGAGACAAAGATTATTCCCGCTGGTTGCTAAATTGATAACATGGGAATATAAACTCAGAATTGTCAATCCAAATGTTAAGGGGGAATTTAGAAAACACTTTTTCATTCAGATGTTTATCAGAACATGAATATCTTGCTACACAAGGAGACTGAGGCTGAAATCATATCAATATTTAAAAGGGATTTGAATACAAATATTTACATTTGATGTAGCACCTTGTATGTTGGGAGGATGTCTCAAATCACAGGATTTATAGTAAAGTAATGAGTTTTTTTTGTGGGTACATATTTACTTCCTATAAACCTGAATTGAAATAATGTAAAGTGTATGGGAAAGAGCAGGAATTTGAGATTAGAGCGGTGAGATCTTGTACATGAGCTAACACCATTTTGAATGGACTCCTCCTATGCTGTAACTTGTACCACTCCATGAATTATGTAAAGTTATCACAACACAGGCAATCAATTGATAAATTGTGCAGAATCGTTTTTTGTAAAATTGTTCAACATTTCTATTGCAAAGAATCACAGCAGTTACTACTGACTCTGTTGAATATCATCATATCAATATGATACCAATATTTGAGTTGGATGATGTCTGACGATTGACTACCTGACCTAACTATTTTGTCCATATTGGATATTCATTCTCACTTTGTGGTTATTCTGCTCCATGTAACAAATTGTCGATTTTTACCAATTGCTATTCTGTGCCATCCAGCAAACTTATATAATTTCTCTCTTATAAATAATACGCCATTCCAGCTGAAAAACGATATGGTTGTAATATTAATTTTATATGCTAAAACTGTTATATTTATCTTTGACCACAAAGGAACAAAGTTGTAGCAATATCAACTGATTCACTATGTGGAGAGCCCAGACAGAATAACCATTAAAGATTTCAAGTGATGGTAATCATATATTAAAAATGTGAAGCCCAGTGACCATCATAAGTAGGTAATGCACTTGGATCTGGTGAATACTCTATTCATAAAATTCAACAAGTGCCTTTTCTTAGACATGACTTCCAGTCAACTCTTTTCATTCAATAGAAAGTCTACAGCACAGAATAAGGCTATTCTGTCGGTCATATCTATAATGGTGTTAGCTCCTCCACTGGAGTTATCTACTCACCCATACCCTTTATTACTGCTTTTCCTCAAGGTTTTAGCTATTTGTTTAAGGCTCAGCTTCTACAGCATTGAAGCACTCCACCTTCAAAAAAGCCTTTGTGGGTGAAACATGTTCTTCTAACCTCTTGGTTTCGGTGATTATTGTCAATTTATGCCCTCTTGTTGGCTACCCGATCAATGGAAATAATCTCTCTTTACTTGTCTTATCAAAAACATTCCTAATTATTATAAATCTCCTTTAATCTTATTAGCTGCAGCAATAAAGCCCCAACTTTCAGCTCCTCCACATTTTTCTAGTAGTGTACATATTTTATGCAGTGTAGCGTTAATACACACACAAGAGCTTTCGATTTTGTATCTATATATTTGCATAAAACACACTATTGATTTTGCTCATAGCCAATGACTATGATGCAGGACTCCCCCCCCCCCCCCCCCCACCCTTTTAAATCCCAGGAAGCCCAAACATCTGAGACAGTATTCCTGAAGAACGCCAAGCCAAGCAAGGTCATGATTCCCATCTTACAACCACAAATGAACAAAGCTTGTTTATTCCATTTCCACAGGTTTCCTGCTCTGCTCCACTTCACTAGTACTGTAATAATATGCCAGCACACAAGAATGATCTCTTGTGGGAACTTGACAAAATAAAATTTGATTCCTAAAGTAAACGAGAAAGGAGAAGAGAGTTTCTCGAAAGGTGTTAATTGAAAAGAGAAGCAAATTTCTTCTGATATCCTGGCTGACAATTCCCCAAATAAAAGTAGTCTGTAACATCACAGCTGCTTGTGGGACACTGCTTAGTGGAACTGGCTGCCATGTTTCCCTAAAAAATTAGACACTATACTTTACAATTAATCCAATAAAGCACTTGGAGACATCCTCCAACATGAATGGAACTGTATCAATTGCAAGGAAGATTATTTATTATTACTAAACAATTTAAATATTTTAAAAGCAGATCGCTTTTCTGGGGGTAATAATCCTTTCAAAAAAAAAAAATTTGGTCACTCAATCCACGACTGATCGTGGAACACTACTGTGCACGATTGGCTACCGTGTTTCGCCCACAAAATATACAGTCAATTCACTTTACAGTATATCCTGTGAAGCGCTTTGAGATGTCTCGAAGACATGATAAGGCCTATATCAAATGCAAGGATTATTATTTATCTCCAATATTATTGTATTTTTATTTTTCTGCAATAGTTTTTTCTAAAGGAAGGTGAAGAACGTTTTTATCAGCTCCAGTAAGTACGTGGTGTTTTTTCTAGTGATGAATCATTAGATACACAAACCCATAGAAATATTCTTTGGTGTCTATTGTACGTAATAATTTATTCAAAATTGGAACAAATCTGCCTCATTTGCAGCAGTTAAGCAAACCAAATTTGAGTAAATGAAATATTATTGTTGTAATAAATTGTATTACTAGATCAAATGGCCTCCATCTGTGCTAAAAAATTCCATCTTTCTGTGTAAAATTAGAAAACAAAATAGCTAACATTTTCTATTCAAATGTAATTTAAGTGGCATCCTTAAATTACTTTCCATCCTGCATAAACAATGATACAATTAAATCATTCTAAAATACCTGCGACTTTTCATTTAAACTAACAAGAAGTTTTTAAAAAGAGCAGTTTTAAACTTTTTTTTAGTTTAAATGTATTTGTGAATTATATGAAATGGAATGAATAGACTACAAACAGTAATGGCATTTCCCCAACCAAAACAGTCTATGCCCTGTACTTTGGCCTGAAACTTAAATCTTTTTAGTTTTAACCCAAAGATTGTTCTGCTGGTGAAGAGTAAGTCATTTCATTTTGATGTTGTTTTTCATGAACCAGGACTATGCCTTGCATGCATTTATCCACATCATTAACTTTGTATCAAATGTAAAGTATATTTTATCAAACCAGTTTTAGTCCTTTGGACTGATGTATACAGGTGAGGTCTCACCGAAACATTAAAGGGCTTCCCAAACCTTAGAAGGAAGTGCAGAGAGCAGCATCAAGGCTGATTCTCACGGTTAGAGAGATAACCCATGAGGGATTACTGGATGAGCAAGGACTGTTGGAATAGAACTCTTTGAAAGTATATAAGTTGCAAAATGGGATAGATAAAGTAAATCCAGAACAATGCTTTCAGAAATATCAAGGCAGGGCATGAGGACACACAATCTGAGTGAATTTAAGATACCAGAGAGTAATTTTAAACAAATAATAAACAACTGGCACTGTTCACTAGGAAGGTTGGTTGATGCCAGGATATTCGAGTAATTTAAAAAGCAGCTTGATGGCGTAACAGGAGGAGAGAGGGCAAGAATGATATTCTGGAAAGCTGAGATCAAATGGGTCAAAAGGCCTTCCTCATCTGTGTCATCACTATTATTTTGCAATGTGAAATGGTGTGGTGTTTTTTATACTTTATGTAATAAGAATTAGTCTGTTAGCTCACCCATCCAATTCTCTAGTCTCCCTTCCAATGGAGGTTGTGAAGTGTTGGATTGCTAATGATCATTACTAAGCAGTTTGATCAATCTTTGGAGGCCTGAAACCTGATATTCCACCTGCTCTTAGCCCGTAAGACCATTTTGTCTTTAAATTTAAGATGATGCACAACTGTAGAAAATTCTTTAAACTCATTTCTTAATTTGAAAGCTATTTTTATTGAAATCAGTTTTCAGTAGCTTTTAAAAAGAAATGGTTTCAAAATTGAGACTGAATTTAAGAATATTCACCAGTACTGTGTAATTTTAAAATTTAAGACAAATAGTTTTGCAGATTAAGACTAGGTGGAATTTCAAGCCAAAAAGTGTGGAAAAATGTGGATGGGTCTGGGAAATTTGAGGACAATAAAAACGAAAACAGAACTTCAGAAATACAGATCGTAATGTCTTCTTTATATTCATTACGCTTCACAAATTCAATTTCCAAATGAATATGGCACATTTCATTGAGGCTGACCTCATCTTAAATTATTCATGTATGATCCACAATTTGGTAACACATAATGAAAATATTGAACACGTATCAGTTTTCACAGAAGACTGAATGAAATAATTTGTCTACACTCAGCTCCCTCAAAGCCTTAGTCAACAACAACAGCAACATAATTGTTGTATTCAGTGTGCAAGAGAACAATACAGACACAAGGCTCAATGTCAGGGTAGTGCTGAGATAGCTGATCTCAGTCAGAATGCTATAATTAGCCTCAATAGTCTAGGCTAGGAAGTAAAAATTATTCTCTGTGCATGTATGTGACGTCAGGTGAGGAAGGACGAGCTTGGCTGTGATGCACCACTATCTGCACTCACTAAGGAGATTTTTACTTAAAATAATAATAATCCTTTTATTTGACATAACGCCTTATCACATCATTAAAACATCTCACAGCACTTCACAGAATTTACTAGTGGCTGTGTATTTGCAGGTGAACACGGCAACCAATTTGCACACCACAAATGCCACAAAAATTCATCAAGTGATGACCAATTTTACTTGGGGAATTATTGGTCAGGACATCTGGAGATAGATTACAATTTTAAGGTTCCCATAAGGTCTCTTCTTTCTCTTTCAGATGCTGATATCCGCTGTATATTTACAGTATTTTCTTATTTTATTTCACTATTCACTTCTTTATATCTTATATAACTTCCTAGATTTTGCAATGCGCCTGCCATCTTAAGGCTTAGATGCAGATCCCTGGGTTACAGTTCAAATATGCGATGAGCACTTCTATAAAATATCATTTTGAAATGTGTGTATCAAATACTGTGTGTTCTGTGGCAAAGTGGCTCTATCACCGCCCATCAAGCAATCAAATAATTAGGTGTAGCCTATAAATCAATTATGCTGAAATGCTTAAAACTGAAAAGAGCAACAATTAAAGCTTCAAACAGTGTAGATTTGCTACAGTTTCTGTTCCCAGATTACTAATCATGACTCAGTACCTCTACTCCTCCAGTTGGGAAGGAAAGAGATACAGGGTATCTCCAAAATCCACATTAGCATTGCATTTGGAATATGTACAGAGGCACAGTATGCACATTGGTTCTCCTCTTTTACCCAATAAAACAATTTGGTTCTGTATAATGCTGTGTTTCCAGGTAGGTGAGGGCAGACAAACATATCCATGAAGTAACTAAGAGCGACAGCAACTATGAAACTCAAACACATTCCTTTGTTTGAAGCCGCAGTCATATTCCACTCCACTTTCTATTTACTGAGTTAGAGAAAACAGTTTCCTTCACATACAGGTATATTAAAATGCTATAAATACCAAGACTAGTTAAAGGGTACAATTACTCTGGTGTTACGTTCTGGGTCTTATTCATATGATTGCCTCCATGGTCAGCAAAGTGTATCTTATTTTAATCCTCCCACACCTTAACTCTGCTTAAAATTAACTGCATTTGTTTCACTAATTCTTAAAGGGTAAATGTAACGGTAAGCAGGAATATTGATGGGCATTTCCCCAGATCTCCCTTGTTCCTTTATCATTTTTTGTTTGCAAACTTCCCTTGAAACCAGCATCATGTGGAACAGATACGCTGTCTCTGGAGAGACAGTAGGATTCTCTCTGCAATATGGGGATTGATATTGATAGTTTTGCTTAAGTCTGATCCCAGCCATTTCTCTCCTCTTCCCCATGGCTTGGCTGACTTTGCTCCAGAAGGTCCACTCCAGATGTTGCTACAATGGCCACTATGGACATTAGAGTATCCGTCTTTCAGATGTCATCCCAATAGAGCATCAAACATTTTTCTTTAATAAACCAAGTATGTTGATTTCTACCATCGTTGCTGATAACCTGGAGTCTGACATAAAATTGCCCTGAACCATCTAAAATGATCTTCTGATCTTTGTATCTTCAGTCTTTACCCTCTTGTTCTGCTGCCTTGACATGTCTGAAAGTATTGGTCTGAGTTTATTTTTTTCTATACTAATTAGCATTCCATGTAGGTATAATACACATATATTATACATATATATATATATTAATTCCTGTGTGATATAAAGACCTGATTTCTTTGTTCCTTTGCACTGTCTGCAGGTGCTCTCTATTTATATTTACCAGCTCCAATCTTATATATAGTGCTGTATTTCCTATGCAATCTGTTCTATATGGATAAGACCAAATGGAGATTGATTTGTCAAACATCTAGCTTCAGTCTATAAATATGCTCATGTCCTGCCTGTGATTTACCACTTGTCTTTGACTCTGACCTTTCTATCCCTGGGCTCTCACACTGCTCCAGCAAAGCTCATCACAAAACTTAGGAGCAGCGTCCCATTTTCTTCTTGGCCACTTCAGTCTGCAAGCCTGAACATGGACTTTAATATCTTGAAACCTCAGCTGTTTCCTCTATTTTCTCACCCCATCCCTCAAGTATATACAATTTTTCACGGTTGGATTGAAATTAACACCTTTTCTTTCTGCTGTCTCACTCATATCTGTGTACTGCTTATGCTTTTGTCCAACTAATACCTGCATTTCTGAACCATCTAGAAATTATCTTGTGATCTTTGTATCTTGTACTCCTGTCAGTGGTTCATTAGGCGCCTTACTATGTATGCAGTTAGTGCTTTACATTTTAGCTACTGTCTCATCTGTTCTATTTCCCTGCTTGATCTTACCTGTCCTTTTATACTGCCCTGTAAAGAGGCTTTCCCAGACCAACTGTCCGTATTCTGATAAAGAGTTTGTGTGAAAGAATCATAAAATATGATCATATTAGGCTCTTTGGATCTTGATTGACCCCCTCTGCATACCCAGCACTTTTTGTGATCATTTCTAAAGTCTGCTGATGTTCTATTTATCTGTAAAATCCACTTTTAAATAAAAATTAGGATGGGGTGTGTTAAAATAATTGATTCATTACAAAGTAACCTTTGTCTGTATAATGTTAACTGGCCACTGCATTTACAGTTGTGTAGTGTGCAAATATTGTCATGTTAAAACAGACACAGTGTAACTGCTGTGTGCCTAACACAAAATGTACTCACTGTTCTATTGGATCTGTTGCTTCCTAATCCCTGGTCTTCGCTTGATCCTGAAGACGTTTAGGAAGTGAACATGAACATCAGGAGCAATTCTTCACAGGCCAGCATACATATTTTTCAAACTTGGCATGCCTCACTTGAGAAGCAAGAGAGATCCTTTCCAAATTGGCAATAACCCAGAAAATTTGCAATAACCCAGAGAATTTGCCTGTAGCTATTAAGGCTAGGAGAATTCTTCATCTGTGCATTGAAGGGCTTCTCATCTTCTTGCTTTGTGTAATAGCCATTGGGTGAGTTTAATTAACTTTTGGTCCCTTAGGAAATCACATGGAAGTCCAAGAAAGAAATATATTACTCGACGGTTATCTCTTGCTAAGTGACATCATGAATTACTCACTCCGAAAACTACATTTTAGGCTTTCCTGTCATATACAAGGGGATACCATAGCACATCTCCAATTTAAACACTTGTGTTGCATCATTTAACACCTTCTGAAGGAGACAAGCAATACCCTTGGTCCATTTTGCTTTGATCTCTTATAGATTTATGAAGTCTATGTGAGCACTTCTTAACAGTTCCAGGCCATTCCTTCCTCGTTTAGTTGTAATATTTATACATTGATGTCAGTAGACTATAAAAATAGGATTTTTAAAAAGAACATTAGTTCAGCACAAGCTTAATTATTTTAATGAAAATAACTTCTGTAAGTATTGTCTTAGATTTGGTTAATTGGCTCCAAAAGTTGATAGTCCATTGGGTTAAATATTCTCTTGTCATCATCCTGAATTTTACTGATATGCAATAATATTCTACTTTACGCAATTGGAGAAACACCTTTGTTTGCCCATGGTGCTTTCATAATCTTAAGGTTTCTCAGAAATTCTATGTAGCTTGGGCCACTCAATGGACTAGCACTAAGAATACCTTGATGAGATGTCCTGTTAAATTTTTGTCCAGATAGTGCTTTTAAAAGGTAGAAAACAGAGAGGGAAAAGGAGGATCTGCACTGACAAAAAGGCAACTATTTAGAAGAACAGGACTGGAAAACAATTACATTGATGTATCAGTTATTCAAACAGTTTGATCATCTCTTCTTGCAACAAGTCTGCAAAGCATCATGTTTCAACTGAAGCATTTCTTACTGTGTGGAGTAACCACTGAGGAAGTTATTAACCTTCGTCCCTTAGGAAATTACTTGGCAAACCACAACAGAAATATACGATTCTGCAGGTATCTCTTGCCCAGTAACACAATGAATTATTGCTCATACTTAAATCCAACAAATACTGTAGAATCTGGGGCTTGTCCATCAGGTACATGACATATTACAAGCTTTGAAATCACTCTGCTGCCTCTTAGAGTGATGTCTAGTTCATGCCAAAAATGCTAGTCAAAATTCTTTAAATATTTCTTCCTTTTTTTGCTAATTTTTCTACCTTGTTCTCACCTCCTCTTCTCCTCAGCTCCTGATGGCATCGATTCTTGCTGGAGGATCATTGCACAGATAGCGGCAACACTCTGGTAACGTGGACAAGTTTCTAGTCTTCATGCACGAGCCAAGATAGCAAACACTGACAGCCTATTCAAACCATATTGTATGCATAGCTGTGGCCAGTCCTTTACTCACCAGACAGCGATCAGGAGTTGAAGCCTAGGCTGATTTTGCCAGGGCCAACTGTAGCACTTCGATTGTTGCTTGATTGAAATTTACTAACTCGGGCAGATCAGGAATCAAACCTGCAAATGTCTGGATTGTAAGTGTTTGTAAGAAAGAAAATAAACTTGCATTTTTATGACATCAAAACATCTCAAAGCGCTTCACTGTCATTGTAAATACTGACATGTATAGTGACTGTTTTATGTAGGCAAGGGTGGACATTTGGTTCATTGTTATCTAATAAACAGTCATGAGATGAATGATTAAAAATATCCCACTGGCTGATGACTTTTAACCAAAAGAACACCAGGGTTATTAGAAGAGAGAGATACTTATGAGAAATAATCCAAGTGTTCACAAAGCGCAATACCAGCAGATCTGTGTTAACTGCTGGAATTTTCTTCCCCCATCCCTCTGCCTAGTCCCCCACTGTCTTTAAATCCTATCTCTTTGACTGCACCTATGGTTACTTCCCACTTTGCTTGGCGTCCAATTCTGCCACTGCACAGTGCTCCGAGACAGTATCCTGTGTGAGGGGCGCTAAATAAATTCAAGTTGTTCTTGTTGTTACTCTTGCCATTTTCCACTGACATGCTAGGAAGATTTGTCCCAGCTGCTTTGAAAAGTATACAACTAGATCACATGCAATGCTTGTTTTAACATGTCCTATAAAGGAGCCTAAAGAGGTATTTTATTGAGTCAAATTATCTTTAATCTGAACAGTTTAAGGCACGGTAATTGGACTTTACAGTTACTATTATATGACACTTGAACTGGATTGTAGCTGAGAAGCGTCTGATGAAACAAATAGTGCCTTTTGATGGTTCCTTGCGGTTGTAGATGTCCAGAATTTTTGACGCTGATGAATGGGACTTTTTCTTACAATACTATTTTGAGTTATTTTTNGTCAAACTAGCTCATCTCTCCACTAAAGTATCTCAATTTGGTGAAGTGCATCAGCATCACTCAATGCACTAATTTCCACTCACATTAAAGTCCAGTGAATGCATTATCTATTCCTGGCCTGTTATACACTAATTACAGGTTTCTTATCTGTTTCTAATGAGTCTCATCTTTTTCCCTCAGCTCCTTTCCTCTGAGCATTTACCAGTTCTTTTAATAGGCACTTTTTATAATATAAACATGTGAATTCAAAGGGATTGTTTACATTTGGCTCCCACAACAATACTGGTATGTGCATTAATAAGACTTGAAACAAATAGTCTTATTGTAGTCAACAAAACATTAAGTCTGATACGCTTTTTTTCAGAAACTTGTTGTTCAACTCAGTTGTTGAATAAGAGAAGGAAAAAAAGAGTACACTAAACAATGGAAACCTGCAAAAAGTGTTGCACATGACATCATGCAGAACCACTTGACAATAGCTCACAGTTAAGGACAGCGCATCTGCTTTAATTTGTTTCTTTGGGATGTCAAATGCTATTTAAATATTTTTTAAGTCTTCAAGCCATTTCATGTAATTGCTTAAATCACTGTATGTTTTGTTCACATTACTTGAGGAAATACACATTAGCCAGTGTGTAATTGTATCTTCTTGGTGGCAGATATTGAGGGCAAAGCGACAACTTGATACTCATACATCAAGATAGTTGACCACAATAACACTATTCGTTTCAAGTTTTATTATAACACAGTTTCTAATCTTTTCGTGGGAGCCAAATGTAAACAATCCCTTTGAATTCACATGTTTGTATTATGTAAAAAAGTGTCTACTAAAAGAACTGGTAAATGCTCATGTAATATATTTGGATTTCCAAAAGACGTTCGATAAGGTACCGCAGAATAGACTAGTGAATAAGGTCAGAGCATATGGAGTCAGGGGAAAAGTAGCAGAAAGGATAGCAAGCTGGCTACAAGACAGAAAACAGAGAGCAGAGGTAAAGGGTAGCTACTCAGACTGGCAGAGGGTGGGAAGTGGTATTCCAAAAGGATCGGTATTGGGACCACTGTTGTTCACAATTTACATTAACAATTTGAACTCGGGGATCGAAAGTACGGTTTCAAAATTTGTGGATGACAGCAAATTGGGGGTTGTAGTTTATACTGAGGAGGACTGCAACAAATTACAAGGCATTGATAAACTTGCTGAATGGGCATTTAATTGGCAAATTAATTTCAATATAGTTAAGTGTGGTGGTAGATTTTGGTAAGAAGAATAAGGAAGTCACATACTGCCCAGAAAATAAGAATCTAAATGGGGTAGAGGAGCATAGGGATCTAGGTGTACAGATACACAAATCGCTAAAAGTAGTGATGCAGGTTAATAGGGTCATAAAAAAAGCAAACCAAGCTTTTATTTTATTTTATAACCAAGCTCGTGGAGTCCTGTAGCTCAGTTGTTAGACTACTCACTTGGCAAGTAAGAGACCTGAGTTCAATTCCAGGCAGGGCGAACCCTTGGGTAAGTTTCCTTACTTCACACGCCTAATAATAATAATCATCCCTCCAAAACCAAAAACAATAATAAATTGGTCATTTTCAATCTACGACTGTTTGTGGGACATTGCTGTGTGCAATTGGCTGCCGCATTCGCCCACAAATATACAGTCAATTCACTTTACAGTATATTCTGTGAAGCTCTTTGGGACGTCCTCCCGATGTGAAAAGCGCTATATCAAATGCAAGGATTATTATTATTATTTTATTTATATAATAAAATCTAGAAATGTTATTTCTAGAGGGATAGAAACGTAAAACAGGGAAGTTATGCTAAATTTATATCAAACCTTGGTTAAACTGCACTTGGAATACTGTGTACAGTTCTAGTCCCCATATTATAGAAAGGATATAAGAGGCTCTGGAAAAGGTGCAAAGGAGATTTACAAGGATGATACCGGAACTGCGAGGTTATACCTATCAGGAAAGGCTGAACATGCTTGAACACTTTTCTCTTGAAACTTGAACTCTTTTCTCTTGAAAAGAGGATGAGGGTTGTCCTGATAGAGGTCTTTAAAATTATGAAAGGTTTTGATAGGGTGGACATAGAGATGTTTCCACTTGTGGGGGAGACCAAAACCAGCAGCCATAAAGCTTCTATGTTCTATATATTAATAAAATGATGCTGTGTGTGCACTTCAAGAAGGATTGCAATAACTGATTAATGTAGAGACATGTCTTATACCTCATCGAAAAGGTCTTGCACTTGGAAGTAACATGGGCATATTTGTTTTCGGATATCTCCTATCGTTCATGAGTTATTTTCAGCTTTGCATTTTTTGCTGCAGTTACACCTGGTGGCTCCCAAGTCAAAGTGGCGCTGTGGCATCGTGCATCACAGAGCACGCATGCAACCAAGCTGCGGTAACAAAATAAAGTACACAGACAAAGCTAAGCTGTGGGCATCAACAGCAAAATTATATTTTTAAAGCGTCAAGTCCTCCCATTGAGTCCTCCCACAGGAGTCCTCCCAGATGAGTATAGATAAGGATGAAATGTCTGTCTGTGTGTCAATCTACATTCCATATTGGATCCTTTGGTTGCAAGCGAATCTGCAACGGGTAAAGGTAGTATAAAATAGTCATCATTAAATCAAACAGGGAAGTCAGAAGAAACTTCTTTACCCAGAGAATGGTGGGAATGTGGAACTTGCTACCACAAGGAGCAGTTGAAGGGAATAGCAAAGATACATTTAAGGGGAAGCTAGATAAGTGCATGAGGGAGAAAGGAACAGAAGGTTATGATGATAGGCTTAGTTAACGAAGGGCAGGAGGAGGCTCATGTGGAACATAAATGCTGGCACAGTTCTTGAATTACCACACCATCCTTAAAAGACTATCGGTTCATTCTCGGTGATGTTATGATGCAGGTAATCCATAACCAAGTCCACAAGTCCAATGGATATCTGTGTGAAACTGAGTTATGAAAAGGGGAGAATGTAATAAGTTCACACTCACAATTCTCCATTCAGTGGTGGGGGGGTGCTCCCGATCTCCACAGTCCTTTTTTTTGAGCGGGATGGCAAAGGGAACTCAAATTTGCACACCGTAAACCAGCTATTCAACCAAACCAGAGTAATGTGGATACAGGTCTGGAAACAGATTGCTTGCCTGGCTTCTAATATGGAGAATGACATTCAGACTCCAAGAAGACAATGAGAAGAAAGCAAGGACATGTCACTATTAGAACAAAAAAACAGGAGAAATTTTGATTAATGAGCCAACCAGTACAGGTGCCTGGATAATTTACAATAAGCTTTGTAGTGTACAAAATTCAAAGCTAAGTGAAGGACTGGCATAAACTCGTCTACATTAAATGAACACTTTGATTTGCCATTTGTCAGCTACAATCCGAGGCAGGGAACACTGTTTTATGAAGAAACAAATTCAATGGAGTTTAGCAGTTTTAAACAGCAATGATTCAAATATGAAGGAAAAGTCAGTAACTGAAGAGGATTCATAGAAAATTGCATCATCTGTGAACATAAATACTGCCACTTGGCAGCATATCTTTGGCAGGTCATGAATAAATTACAAATGACCTCAAATTGAACTTTGGAACATTATCCAGGATCTTTCAAAAGAACACATAATTTAACTTCAACCTCCTTACTTTTCTATATCTATTTTAAATTAGTCAAATTTTTATATTCAGAAAATGTCGCAAGAATTAAAACAATCCACAGGCCAGTTATACTGCAGAGTTTGCACTAGTTGGATGCAAATTTGTCAAACTGGAATGTAACTGCAGTTAACTCAGAGAAGCAATTTGATAGCATCCTCTGGAAGCAACCTCAGGTTTAAAAGTTAACTTTACCCTGCAATGACTGCCAAACAGGATCTGTTTGGCAGTCGATGCTGGGTAAAGTTAACTTTTAAACATTAAAGTTTAAAAAATCTTGAATTTTTAATATTATTGAAGATCTGTCTGTCTCGCCAACTCTTCATAACATTAAAAAAATGGCAATTGGTCAAAATTTATTAAACCTCTGAACATGCATATTTTAATGAACATGGCTAGAGCTCCACTTTGCTAACTAAGACTCAGCCAAAAGTGAGAGAACTAACAACCTAATGTCAGGGTGTAAACCAGCTTCCTTACTATGGGCTCAGGGTTTACACATTGGCTGTGTAAACTTTTCAAGTTGATATATGACTAATAGTGTCAAATACTTCATATACACTCAAAATTATTGAGTAAACCATTAAGTCATAAATGTGCTCTGATTTCTGTGAGGCTCTTATTTTGATTTATATCCAGATTGTTACTTGATGATAAACCTATTAACAAAATATGTTCTATGCAGCATTTGTTCTGCTCCCTAAGCACTTCAAAAGAGCAAGTAATTGAAATAACAAGATGAGCATTAGATCATTTGTACTACTTTGGAAGAAATGCATCTTTGCAAACACAAAACATGGAAGAGTTTTGCACCAGGGATAAACAGCCTTTGTAAAATGGTTATACCCAAAATTAGCAAACTTAATAACTTAGAATCAAGATAAACTATTTTATCTTTCATGAAGAAATTGTTTCACCATTATCAATAATTTAAGCTTTTAAACTGTAATGTTAAAATTTAACTAAATATATTTAATCATATTAAATGTGTTTACAGTCAGTGATATTTGTGATATGACAGAAAGTTCAGGCAGCTAGATGACATACAGTCCTGCTATAAAATATGGATCTCTTGGTTAAAAACATATTAATTTAAATTCATATCTCCATACTGATGGGGGGATAGTAAAGAGAAATTCCTGTATTGCAACATTAGAAATACAGTATTAGATTTTTATTAGTATGTTGTCAGCAATAATAAATTGTGGAATTGTGGACATTAGTGGACATTCGCAATTTTGCAAGAATTCATAATTTTTTTCATAAATTATTTTCACTTGCTTTCCTGTGACTCCAATTCCCTCACATAATTTCTAATTAGGTCTTACACTATCCTTTCTACCCCACATCTGCGCCATGACCAGCTCTGCCTTCCCCCACTTCCGCAACGTCGCCCGGCTCCGACACTGTCTCATACCGCAGGCTGCCGAAACCCTCATACACGCTTTCATTACATCGAGGCTCGACTATACAAGGATTATTATTATTATTATACAAACTCTCTGCTTGTCCCCTTCCCCTACTCCTCCCTCCATAGGCTGCAGATCATCCGGAACTCTGCAGGCCGTGTCCTCTCCCACACTACGTTCCGTGACCCTATCATCCCCATCCTTGCCTAACTCCACTGGCTTCCCATCACACAGAGGATATAGTTCAAGATCCTGGTCCTCACCTTCAAAGCCCTCCATGCTCTTGCTCCACCCTACGTCTCCAACCTCCTAGCCCCCATCACCCTGTTTGCTCCCTCCACTCAGTGGGCTCCAGCCTGCTTCACGTCCCCTGCCTTGCTCGCCCCACTATCTTCCTTCCGCCACTCTGCACCCACCCTCTGGAACTCCATCCCGCAGTCCCTCTGTCTCGCCCCCTACCTCGCCACCTTCAAGACCCACCTCAAGACCCTCCTCTTCAACTGTGCTTTCGATCTCTCTGCTTCCCCACCAGCCTTCCACCCTCCCCCCCAGCCCCCCAACCATCAGCTCGGGTCTGTAATTCTGTCTGTCCAGCGCCTTGGGACATTTTCCCGACGTGAAAGGCGCTGTACAAATGTAACTTTGTTGCTGTTGTTGTACACTACTATAGTAGTTCTTACAAAATTGAAGCCACGCTTAAACGGAAACCACTTACCCAAGACACATTTAATGGATCTGAATGTAGCAAATTCAGAAACATTCAAACCAATCCAAATTTCACCTGTTAGGATTCAGATTCAAAATCAATGCCAAATAGATACCCTTTTAATGTAAGGAAAGCAAATTATAAATATGGTCATTTGTTAAGGGTGGCATTTTATACCATTGAGTTGGAACAGAAAGAGAATTCTCTCCTTAGTGTGGTGACAACTTTTATTTTATTTATACAATAAAATCTAGAAATTTTATTTCTGGCTGAATAGAAATGAAAAGCAGGGAAGTTATGCTAAACTTATATCGAACCTTGATTAGACCACCGCTTGTCCTCCCACCTCAACCTTCAAGGCTCTGTCCTTGAGTGGTTTAGGTCCTACCTCTCGCACCGTCTTGATTTTGTTTCCACTAATGGCTTTTCCTCCACCCCCCGCACTGTCTCGTGCGGTGTCCCTCAGGGCTCTGTCCTCGGTCCCCTCCTCTTCACCCTCTATATGCTCCCCCTTGGTAACATCATCCGCAGACATGGGGTTAACTTTCACATGTATGCAGATGACACCCAACTCTACCTTTCCTCCTCTGCCCTCAACTCCACGACCACCGATGTCCTGACAGTCTGCCTGTCCGACATCGAGTCCTGGATGAGAGACAACTTTCTTCAGCTCAACGTGCGCAAAACTGAGGCCCTCCTGATTGGCTCACGTCAGCGCCTCCGCACCTCAGGCGCTGACAGCATCAGCATCCAAGGCTGCACTCTCCACCTCTCAAAGCCGGTCAGGAACCTCGGGGTTCTGTTCGACCCTGAGCTGTCCTTTCTCCCTCATATCCGCGCCACAACTGGCACCGCCTTCCATCACCTCCGGAATGTCGCCAGACTACGGCACTACCTCACCCCTCACGCTGCTGAAACTCTGGTCCACGCCTTTATCACCTCAAGGCTGGACTATGGGAACACTCTCCTCGCCGGCCTTCCCAGCACCTCCCTCCACAAGCTGGAGGTCATTCAGAACTCTGCAGCTCGTGTACTGTCCCGCACCAGGCTTCGGGAACACATCACTCCCACCCTCGCTCGCCTCCACTGGCTCCCCATCCCCCAGAGGATCGAATTCAAGATCCTCATCCTCACCTACAAGGCCACTCACGGCCTTGCTCCCTCCTACCTCTCCGACCTACTATCCCCCTATCTACCTGCCCGTACCCTCCGTTCCTCTGGCTCCGGTCTGCTCCACATCCCCCGCCCCAACCGCCCTACCATCGGTGGCCGGGCCGTCAGCCTCTCAGCCTCTGGGCTTTGGAACTCCATCCCCCAGTGCCTTCACCGCTTCCTCCCTTTCCTCCTTCAAGGCAGGTCTCAAGACCTTTCTCTTCAACCATGCCTCCACCCCCCCTCTCAACTCTCTAGCCCCTCCTCGCTCCCTCCCTTCCCTCTCCTCACCCTGACCATTTCCCCCTTGCTCGGGTCCCGACCCAACTGTCTAGCGCCTTAGGACATCCTCCCGACGTGAAAGGCGCTCTATAAGTGCAATCTTGTTGTTGTTGGAGTACTGTGTACAGTTCTGTTCTCCATATTACATAAAGGACATATAGGCACTGGAGAAGGTGCAAAGGAGATTTATAAGTATGATAACGGAACTGCGAGGTTATCCCTATCAGGAAAGGCTGAACATGCTTGGACTCTTTTCTCTTGAAAAGGGAAAGGTGAGGGTTGTCCAAAAAGAGGTCTTTAAAATTATGAAAGGTTTTGATAGGGTAGACACAGAGAAGATGTTTCCAACTTGTGGGGGAGCCAAAACCAGGGCCATCAATATAAAATAGTCACCAATAAATCAAATTGGGAAGTCAGAAGAAACTTCCTTTACCCAGAGAGTGTTTACCCACAAGTAGTTGAGGGGAATAGCAAAGATGCATTTAAGGGAAAGCTAGATAGGTACATGAGGGAGAAAGGAATAGAAGTTTATGCTGATAGGCTCAGTTGAGGAAGGGCAGGAGGAGGCTCATGTGGAGCATAAACATTGGCATACACCAGTTGGGCCAAATGGCCTGTTTCTGTGCTGTATATTCTATGTAATTCTATGTAAAAACTTTCCATTCAATTGGAATTCATCTCCCATTATTTTTTACCATCACATTGGAAATTAAAACAATAAGGTTTTACAATTGCCATAGGGTGCTTTTCTAATATGATATTCTGGACTATTTCCGTTCTCTCTCTCTGTGTATACAGTATCTATGTGCCATAACAATCTCAGTAAACTCCAACAAAGCTGTTCCCTTCAACAGTATGGTACATTTTCCTTCGCAGTGACAATGTCGACCAAAGTGGGCTTCACACTTGCAAAGTTTCAACAATAAATGATCTTTTCCTCTGGCTTCAAAAAGACACATCTTTTAGGAAGTCATAACATCTCAATATGTAGAATCACTAAGCTTAAGCAAATGTTATTTCTGACTCATGTAGCCTCGGTTCTGAGGATTCACTGTTGTCATTTTATTTCTGTTTGCTCCTTTGTTGCAATGCAACAATGTGGGGAAACCTAATGGTCTAGATCGGCCCCTTGGCTAATGCCAAGGGGCAGATCTAGCAACATAGCACTCACAGAACAACATTGCCTAATCATTGGATAACTTATATAACAAGCCTTCCTCCCACCCTTTGTATCATTCAATTCACAATCAGCATCTTACACTTCTAGATATCTGAGCTCCGCAACACCGTCTTCCCTTTTTTAAGAAATGTAAATCTTTGACCCCTACTGTGCCTCAGGTGCATTACCTTCTCTGGTTGTGATTGAACTACTGGCCTTGTGGTTATCACACCTCACTTCTACCAAACATTCAGAAAGACATCACCGTTATTCAATCATACTTGTTAAATTTATGGGTCTTAAAGGGTATAGGGGAATAGCAGTGGATTATAGAGGGAATAACTCCAGTGGGGGCAGAAAGCAGTGGCACAGCAATGATATGCAGAATGGTCTCCTGCTATAAACTGCTGTGTAAACTTTCTCCGATTCTATGGCTGGCTGAAAAATTTAATTCTTGGGAGTCATTTTTAGCTAACTTATTGGACATTATGACCACCTCCAAAAGAGAAAGTTGAACGAGGGAGAAAGGAAATAAGTGTTCCAAACTTATTTGAATGAAATATGCAGATTTCATAGATCAGGTTATATTTGATGGAAATAATATAAATGTCCGAACCGAAAACTGTGGGGCGATAATAAATCAAGCAAACAGAACGCAGGACTCTACTGTCAAATCAGTCGAGTTCAAAAGCTCAAGCTGTACAACACTCTAGTCTGTGTGATTATTGCACAGAGTTCAGTCACCACGTCATAAGGGGCTGCCCAGGCCTAGAGGAAGTGCAAAAAAGAGCAGCAATGTTAATCCTCAGTGTTTGAAGGATGAGCTCTGAAGAAAAATTTAATGAACTAGGACCCCATAGCCTCAAAAGGTAACAAAGGTTTACAAAAGGGTTGTTTTTGGTCAAATATGCCAGGCTACCAAGGCAAGAAAACACAAGCTCAGAGTTGCAGAGAGCAAATTGAAGACAGGAATGAAGTATTCTTTGCATAAAAGATGATTAATAGTAGACATAGATTATTTGGACCAGTGGCTAAGACCGTTAAGTATTAGTGTTTGAATTTATTTTTTATTAAAATTGGATTTAAATTTCCTTATGTAGTTATGAATGGTCAAAGGCACAGTAATAGCCTTGCTCCTGATATCTGAGTTAATCCGTAACTGTAATATTAGGTACAGTAAAACTCACATAAGTCTGATTTGTATAAATCCAAGTCGTATACCTGGCTAAGTCCTGTTCAAGAGTTTATATTCTATGCAAGTTTGACATAACTCATACTTTGCATAAATCATATTAAATGTATGGTTCCAAGTGATATGACTCGTGTGAAGTTTACTATTCTAGTTCATGTCACAGTCTGTGAACTTTAAAACAGTCAGCCTAAGAAGCGTGGCATTTCCACGAATCTGATGGTAGTGTAAGGGTTAAAACACAATTAGAGAACTAAATCTCAAGAGAAATGAAAAAGCTGCTATTGGGACTTGATACAACTAAACCAATCAGAAATGTCAAAACTTTCATACACTACTTTGATAGCAAAAATGATATGCAACTATATCTGTAAACAGACAGAGCTTTCCCTTCCAGTTTGTGTCCCTTTTCAGCTCACAAGTAAGGAAACAGAAGCAAACACACATACCATTTTTAGTATTTATAGCACTATATTTTTAACTTGATACTTGATATTCAATGATTGCACAACATGTAAATATTGATTGCACATTAGACAGATTCCTCTGCCATTTCTTTTATGTTATAGTATTTAAGAGTATTTTTGTTCACTTTAACTTCTTGGGATTCGTTTACTGCACTTTGCGGCTATTGTGCATTTGTTTGCATGTTTTAATATAAATGTTTTTCTGTCTAATTGGTTCCTGTTCCAGCTAGTTCATTGTCTTTATTTTTGACCAGTCTCACTCTTAAAATTAATTTAATTTTTTTTAAAAACGACATGACTGCATTGTCTAAGCACAGACTGCACATAGTAAACTATATCAAACTGTTATCAGATACATATTCCTGTAGTTTAGAGATTATACATTGTGAAATTTCTTTCCCTAGACCTCTAACATTGCTGAATCCTCATGTACCTTTCTCTGTTCTCGATATTCTTTAATTCTGGAAGAATGGCTGGAATCTTGTCTGTGCCCTGACAGGACTGTCCTATCTGGAGCAGCTTTCCTTTGGCTGCTTCCACAGGTTACTTGCTGCTCCTTGTCTTGACTTACTGACAACCTTAATGCTTCTTAACAATGCTGCAGCTTCTTTTGGGCTATCAAAGGACTACTGTTGCCCCTTGTGTTTTACTGACAGCTATACAGGTATGGTAGTACGCATTTTACTGACAATTCTCTCTCAGAAAAGAATTGTAGAGCAATTTTATTATAAACCAGATATAAAACAATACAAACCACGGTCTTCTATCAGAATGAAGGGTTTTATTTGCTTCGGCTACATTATTATGAAGCTTGCATGAAAGTCATGTTTAATTCTGGATTTTCCAAGCTGTTTCTGATCTTCTGACACTTTCTAATGAAAAGATTATTCCTGTGGCAAGTTTCCGGTCAAAAAATGCAGACTTTCTGTCTCAGCCCTGCTCAGAATCTCGCATATAATCAACTCATTGAGGAAGTTCAGCAGTTTGCATTCATCCACACATTACACAGTCACTACACTTTATAGTATACCCTGTGAAGCTCTTTGAGACAATCTCCCAACGTGAAAGGCACTATATCAAACGTGAGTATTATTATTATTGTTTACATAAAATTACCTTATTTTCCTTAAACAGACAGATTACAGTTCAAGGTCTTTCAAATGATTCCCATCACAAAAGCACTCACACAGAAGCTCAACATTTCTTATCGCCTTACACTTAAGATCTTCATCTTAAAATGTAGGATAATTCCGAATTTTTAAAAATTCCTGAAGTTTTAATTTAGAGGACGATATCCTGTGGATCTTTTTAAGAACTGTAGAAAAAGAACTTCCAATTGATGACTGGATATAACAATCTTCCCAAAATTCTTCAAACATCTGTTTTTCTGTAATGCATTAGCAGCCCTCGGAGAATAATTAGGCTTTTGTGAAGCAAACCCACTTTAATCTACACGTACTGTTCTGTTGAAATGTCACTTTTGAAGGGGAAATCGTTCATTATTTCCCAGACAGATGTTAATGGCATATTCCAGAGGTGGGTAAAATGTTCTCACTAGCACCTGCACTACTTCCGCAAAGCACGATACGAAATGCAATTTAAGATAAAATGTATGATTATTTTATGACTAAGGAGAATCTTATGATGAGTTGCTCCGCAACTCCGCATTGCTCCGCAACCCTTAAAACAAAGTAAGTTTCAATTAAAGAGTTTGAAAAACTTTTGTTTGTTTACCAAAAAGAGTGTTGCAACACCTATTTATCAAAATATTCAAATAAAATTACATTGCTTCTATCCAATATTATTGTTCTGCATCCTCAGACGTAAAGAAAGTTTCACTCTAGTTGTGAAGAAATGTTAACACTACGTATTTCTTTCAATCCGTTTTAGATCAACTGGAAATCCGTGAACAATTATGGAAATCACTAAAGAGAAGTTTTAAAATCAATCACAAATACTAGGGAATCAATCAATTATCAAGAACGTACTGGTTTCAAGTTTGCTTAGGCAAATTATAAGGGAATCAAAGTTTATACTGCATGTTTACTAATTACTCTGTTATATTTAGAAATGTATTGAGTAAAGAAAATTCATTGACAATTTTGGTGTCATTAGATAAAAATGCAAAATGATGGTAAGCAATTGCCAAATAAATGACCTCTATCGTAGACAGCGTTTTTTTTTAGATCTGAACTCGCTCACCGTTGTGTATTTGTACATTCTCATTCACATATCTCAGAACTATTCACCAGACAGTGCCTGTATTGGTAATAACTTGAGACAAGTAGAGTTGTCTTGTTTTAAACTATTAAGAAAAATCAGAAGACCCCACTAGAGAAATAAGGGCATAATATGCCTTTTATACACCTGTCCCAAGGGTCATGTCTGAAGGAATATATTTTTATCCTAAATGCCAGGTGCCTGAATTATATGGTGTATAATGGTGTTTATTCTTTGTCAGATCCTATCATATAGTAGGAAGAATTTCTCTCACTTTGTAATTGACAACGTGATGTACTGCTGATATTATTGATTTGCCAGCATATATAAAAAAATTCACGTTGCTTTTTATTTATAAAAAACTCAATTTAGCAAATAACTTTCTGAACTTCTGAATTTACCCACAAAATACAGTCAATCCATTTTACAGTAAATCCTGCAAAAAACTTTGAGACATCTAGGCAACGTGATAAGGCGCTGTATCAAATGCAAGGATAAGTATTATTATTATTAGTAGTATTGTGACATTATCTTATTTGCACACCTTTGTTAACACTCGGTCCTCACTGCCGCCTAATCCTGGCTGGGTTATTTTAAAATAAACGTTCTGACTTTAAGACGTGGCTTGGCAATCACCCACTGAAGGGCAGTGTTTACAAACCAAACCCTGGGTGATCAAAAATGTGGAAAGGTTCAGAAAATAGCTGCTGTAAATGAGGAACTGACGGTCTGAACACACAGGCAAGAAAGGGCAGCAAGGCAAATGCTTCTTGCGCTGTGGTACATGAGAAACCAGACACATCTACTTACAGTGGTGCAGAACCTTTCAAAGCGAAATGATGCACATTCACTCCCACACTGGTTGCCAGAAGCTCTTCGTGGGAAAACAGCGCACGAGTTGCCATCCACGCGATTTAATGAAAACAGAGTAAATACCGTTCAGCAGCAATAAGGTGGACACAGGTTAACCCACTGGGTAGATAGCAAATAACGCGACACAACCGCAGCGCTAGCATCTTTTTAAACAATCTAGGTAAAGCGATGGGGAGGAGGAGGGGGGGGTGGATAAGAGTTAAATAAAACACACGTCAGTTATACTTTTATTTGGTCATTATTTTATTCCCATCATTTTGTTTTCCGATGGTGACAAGATTTACATTTACTGGCCTAAAGTCAATAAGTACCTGTGCTGGAGAGTGGGTGTCACTTTATGTGGACAGTGTAAATAAACTAAAACGCTCTTCACTTTCCCCTCAAGACCTTCCACAGCCATCCACAACTTTTAGGTTGAGATTTTGGGTTTCTCTTTTTTTTTGGGGGGGGGGGGTTAAAATGTTTCAAAAGTTTGCGACAATTCACTGAGAGAGGGGGAGAGAGAGGAGAGAGAGAGAGAGAGAGGCAGATTCCCAACCCCTGCCCCAACACAACCTAATATAAGCCTAAACATTTAGGGAAAATTGCCTTCAAGAGAAAGATGGGGTGGTGGGTGGGGAAGAAACGCCTTCAATAACAAACTGGAAGAAAAGTTTTTTTTTGGGGGGGGGTCAAAAAAGTAGAAAAGTCTGCAAAACCCCTTGTTGTTGTTGTTGTTGTTGTTGTCACTTGGGCTCAAACCAAGTGGGGAGCCCAGGTTTTGTGGCAACACCGGTATGGAAAAACACACCACAAGCTTTGCAAACAGAACGAGCATCAGAGAAAAGAGTTGCTTTTTTCTAAAAAAAAAGGTGAAGGCTACTACCTTGCCTTGCATGCGATTTTTTAAAAAAAAATATATATAATTCCATCTTTTTTTCTGGAAAGGGAGAGGGAGGGAAGGGGAGAGGGTGTTGGGGGTAGAAAGGGGGGGGGGGGGGGAGAGGGGGAGGAGATCTGGTAACAGTAACCCCCCCCCTCCACCCCACCCCCCCCAAAAAAAAGACAAAATATGCACATTACAGCCAGTTCCTTTTTTGTTGTTGTTGTTTTTTTGTGAGTGCCAATGCAAGTCACTGACTTATCACTACACAGCATGCAAGAACTTCATCCTGCAAAATAGATTTTCTCTTCAAAACCCACGCTTTGTTATATATATATATATATATATATATCAAAATATATATATTTTTTTAAAAAATGTTTTTTTTTTGGTGTTGGCTCGATTCGATTTTTCTTTTGCACTCCCCCCCCCCCCCCCCCCCCACCCCATCCCTTTCCCCCCCCCCAAAAAAAAAGTTCAAAAGGATTAAAATGACCCCCACCACCACCCCACCCAACCCAACCCCAACCCCCCCCTCACCCCCCCCCCCCCAAACCCCCCACCCTCCCCCACCCCAAAAAAAAATCAAAAAAAAAAAACATCGTATGTTTTTAAAAAAAAAAAAAAAATTATTCCAGAGATAAAAAAAACTACTCACCGAGCGGGAAAAATTCAAGAGAGAGAGAGAGAGAAAAATACCGAAGTTTGTAATATGGCGGTGGAAGAGGTAATGAAGAGCAGAGCCCTCCCTCAGCCTCGGGCTACTACACGTGATGTGAGAGGCTCACAGCTCCCAGGCAGTGCCCAAAGGCTGGCGCTCGGAGCCTCAGATCCCCCCAAAAGCCACAGGCTCGATCCTCATGTGTTTATATTTTTATATATATATGTGTATATATATATGTATATGTGTATATATCATTTTTTTTGTGCTTTGCTTTAAACCAACTCGAGCGCGCCTTCCTGCTCGCCCCGGTGTTTTTATAGCGACTGCCCCTCGCTCTGCTCCCACAGACTGAGAGAGAGAGAGAGACAGACAGACAGGGAGGGAGGGAGGGGAGAGGGAGAGGGAGGGAGGGAGGGAGAGGGTGAGATCGGGAATGGCTGTTGCGAAAGACTCAAGCGATGCTGCCATTCCCTCCCCAGACAACATCAGATGGTGCGGTCCTGGCGGCCACTCACCAGCTCACTGGCTTGTCTTGTTGTTACCCAGAGAGAGAGAGAGGGAGAGGGAGGGAGGGAGGAGGGAGGGTGTGTGTGTGTGTGAGGGAGGGAGGGAGAGGGAGGGAGGGAGGGGAGGTGTGTGTGTGTGAGGGAGGGAGGGAGGGAGGGAGAGAGGGAGGAGGGGAGGTGTGTGTGTGTGAGGGAGGGAGGGAGGGAGAGAGAGAGGGAGGAGGGGAGGTGTGTGTGTGAGGGAGGGAGGGAGGGAGAGAGGGAGGGGGGGGGGGGGGGGGGGGGGGGAGGGGAGGAGGGGAGGTGTGGTGTGTGAGGGAGGGAGGGAGGGAGAGAGAGAGGGAGGAGGGGAGGTGTGTGTGTGAGGGAGGGAGGGAGGGAGAGAGGGAGTGAAGATGCTGCAGATCACTGCTCCCCACACCACCACATTTAATACATCGCCCACCTGCGTTTATCCGCACACCAACAGCATCTTCCCGCAACTCGAACACTAGATCGCCACCGTATTTTTTTTTTGGGGGGGGGTTAGTGTTTTGCAACAGTGCATTTATATCTATATGTGTGCGTGTGTCTCTCTGTGTGTGTGTGTATATATATATTTGAGGAGGAGATCGCAGCCTCCAACACACACACAATTGGCTGCGAGACCGATCCTCGTCTTCTGCCTCGAACACGAAAGTCCTTATCCACGCGCCCTCTGAGTCTTATTTACGTTGCGGTATTGTTTTTGTTTGCTGGGAGGAGGGGGAAGGGAAGGTGCAATCTGCTCGGTGTGCGTTTGGGGTTGTGCGGTGGCCCTGATCTGGTGGTGGGGGGGTGGGGGGGGATCTGCGGATTTCACGTCGTCCCTCTCGCTCGGGCGCGATGTGAACCAGGTTTTGAAGTGCGGTGCAAGTTTTGCGGCGTCGTGTCGTGCAAAGACCAGATCCGCACAAAGATCCGCACAGGCAAAGCACCTCGTTTTACGGAGACAAACAACGTGTGCATTAAAAACGACGGTGTAAAATGAATCATGTTTGGCAGTTTACATGGTAAATCAAAGAAAAAAAACTTTCAAGGTGTCTCCTCCAACTATTATGACAGAGACTAACTACAATCCCAACCATTTGATATCCATCATCCTCACAAACCTGACTCCGAATCAACACAATAATTGGATCGCAACACACTTAGACAGAAATGCACCATTGACCAACTACTGAACATGAAGTTGTAAGGGCTTCATCAATGTTCCCCTACAGTCTGGTATCACAGCGTCGCCGCCAAGGAACACACGAATGAATTAATTCGATGGCGAACATGACAGCAATGGTCTAATTGTCTTATCGCCTGTCTATAATGGACACTGATTTACATTCCGTCTCTCTCTCTCTCACACACACACACGCACACACTTCTGATTTGTATTGCTCTGAACTTCTTGTAAATCACAGATTAGGTTACAGTGGAATCGTTTCCCATGTTTCAGGATTGCTCCCATCTGGGCTCTCATTTCCGGCTTTCTCTGGACCCATTCTGTCTGTGGTGATGGATCACAAACAGCAGATAGCCTACCCCCACTCCCACCCACCCCATCACACACTCACACTCAACCCAATATATTTATAGAAATCCTAAACGTTTCATATTCCTTACTAAGAAGTGTGCATTGAGCAAAGGTTGCTGGACTATTTATGTGGGAAGCGTGACCTTAGTTCAATATATTTGACAATTGTGGCTGCAGAAACTCAATACAAAAATCTATTAACGCTTAGAAGTTCTATGGCAGCAAATGTTGAATTTATGATCTACTTATTTGATATCTTGAATTAGTCTACAAGATACACAACCCCTATACTGTACAGTAAATCCTTTACAGTAAATATGTTTGAGAAGGGAAAGGCGCTATATCAAATGCAAGGTTTATTAGCATTGAATAACATTATTGTTAATTAATATGCTTCAGTGCCAAGTTGTACCAGTTACTGTCCTTAGTTAAAATTCACCAATAAAATTAGGAAACTGGCATAAAACCTCAACAATATTCTGCACAAACAATGCCTAGGATTATAGTTGGGAATCGTTTGGATTAAGTGAGGTTTGATTTTGTACCGCACTGCAGAGCAATTGTCTCCCCAACACCTCCATCTATTCATTTCTGCTATTTAGATTCCAGTTACTTATATTATGTTATAGTTACAGTGAGACACAGTGCAATATATTTTAATTTAGTGTATTGGACATTTCCCTTGGCCAATTATCCCCCAAATAGTTTTGGTCGTTCACTTCATGGCTACTTATGGGACATTGCTGTGTGTTACATCAAATGCAAAGATTCTTCTTTTTCTTGTTATTTTTCCCATTTTTACCTCCCTCATACCCACTCTCCCCCATCCAGGTTCGGATGCAAATACTGGATTGTTCAGGGTCCAGCCAATGTGAAAGGTACTATATAAATATTAATTTGTATTGTATTGTATATTTATAGTAATAATTTGGTCACTCAAGCCACGACTGTTTGTGGAACACTGCTGTATGCAATTGGCTGCCATGTTTCGCCCACAAAATATAGTCAATTCACTTTACAGTATTTTGTGTGAAGCGCTTTGACATGTCGTGTCCCAAACTATATACCGTATCCCGAGATATTATTTTCTAGCAGAAATCTATCTGATTTGTTCTTGAAACAAACAACATTTTCTGCTTCCACTGTCTCCCTAGGGAGCTTGGTCCTTACGTTTACCATTCGCTCACTGTAGTTTTTCCACAGATTTGTTCTAAATGTACCCCCCTTCAATTGTAGACCATATCCTCTGGTTCTATTGTTCAGGACAAGATAAAACAGCTTAACATGGTCTACATTATTTAGTCCCTTCAGAATCTTATAGACTGTAATCATATCGCCCGTCAACCTTCTCTCACCAGTGTGAACATGCCCAGTTTATCTAATTGCTCATTGTAGTCCATTCCCTTCATGCCCTTAGTCATT
Organism: Callorhinchus milii; assembly: GCF_018977255.1. Taxonomy (NCBI): domain Eukaryota; kingdom Metazoa; phylum Chordata; class Chondrichthyes; order Chimaeriformes; family Callorhinchidae; genus Callorhinchus; species Callorhinchus milii. The sequence goes on from NW_024704743.1 coordinate 91,769,618, forward strand.
TTGGATGCCCTCCTCTGAATCCTCTCAATACTGCAATATCGTTTTTATAATTTGGTGACCAGAACTGCACATAATATTCCAAGTATGGTCACACCAGTGATTTACAAAGTGGCAGGATTACCCCACTATTTCAGCTCAATATTGCCCTTTTAATACAACGCAGCATCTGGTTTGCCTTACCCAATGCTACCAAGCACTGTTGTGATAGTTTCAATTTAATGTCAATCAGAACCCCCAGGTCCTTTTCATTCTCTGTACCGATTATTTTCTTTCTACTTAAATAAGTCCCTTCCTGGATTTTTTGTCCCCATGTGAAGCACTTTGCATTTCTCTGCATTGAATTTTATCTGCCATCGATCTGCCCAATTTCCAAATATGTTCAATTTCTTATGTAACCTATCCTGTTCATCTTTGCAGTCTACCATTTTCCTTAGCTTTGCGTAATCTGCAAATTTAGCCGCTGATCTTGTGGCTCATAGCTCAAGGACGTTTTTGAAGATGTTAAATAAAAGAGGTCCCAAATAGACACCTGTGGAACTCCACTGGTAACATTCTCCCAGTCTGATGACATTCCTTGTACCACTATCTTCTGGGTTCTATCCATCACCCAATTACATACCCATCGCAAGATACTTGATTCCTGCTTTTTTTTATTTTCAGTACCAGCCTTTCAAAAGGAACTGTATCAAAGGCCTTACTAAAATCCAGATATACAACATCCACTGCCTTATAATGTTTTGAGAAAACATTTCTTCACTCAGAGGGTAGTGAATTTATGGAATTCTCTACCCCAGAAGGCTGTGGATGCTCAGTCATTGAACATATTCAAGACTGAGATTGATAGATTTTTTAAAACTAAAGGGATTAAGGGTTATGGGGATAGGGCGGGTAAATGGAATTAGGTTAGAAGATCAGCCATGATCTTATTAAATGGCGGTGCAGGTTCGAGGGGCCGAATGGCCTACTCCTGCTCCTATTTCTTATGTACTTATGTTCTATCCTTATCAAGCTCCCTTGTCACACAGTCAAAGAAAACCAGTAAATTAGTTTGGCAGGATCTCTTCTTCATAAACCCACATTGGTCATCTTTTATCATTTTATTATAGTCCAGATGCTCCATGATCTTATTTTTAATAAGAGTCTCAATAACTTTACAAACAGCCCACAAACAACCATACATTGTATCTGAGGGGTGTATTGGCCATGACACAGGAAGAAACTCTCTTTTTTGAACAGTGCCATGTGATCTTTAACATGAACCTGAACAGGCAGATGGGGGCCTTGGTTTAGCATCTCATCAAAAGGACAGGACCTCTGACAATGCAGCATACCACCAGCACTGCACTAGAGTGTAAGCTTAGAGTTCAATGTCCCAATAATAGTTGCCACAATTATCCATGAATTCTGCTCACTGGTGTCCCTCGGTTGTCTTGTGATTTGAAGCTACCTGTATGTAGTCAGAGGAAAGATGGGAGAAATTATAATTTTTATAACACCTCCGATGTGATACCCTGAACTATCCTGATCACAGAGAATGTTTCTGGTGCTCTTCCTATCAACTCAGATAAGTTCAGCATAAAATATTCATTTGCAGCCCGCGGGAGAATAGCATTTCTAAAGAAATATCATGAGAATGTATGAGTGCAAGATCTAAATAAGTGCAGATCAATCTTGCTAGATAATATTTAAGGATATCTGACTATTCAGTAGAATGAAGCTTCTTTTTTATTATATATAACACTCCTTACCTATTCAGTTCTAGTGTTGAGTCATTGTCAGCAATTTATCTGCACAAATTTCAAAGCAAATTTCAAAGAGGTTATTTGTCATTTACTGAGAAGATCATATTATTGCTTTGGAGAGATCTACAAAATCTGTTTGTCACCAGAGGAAAAAAAGAGAATCTGTTATTTTCAACACATGAGGCATTTTTAAATTAAGGAAGTTGATCCTTTTGTGAAATTAGGCTTTCGCTAAGTGATTGAAAAAGAACCTGCTCTGCTTGCCTGACACTTGTTGTTATAATTTCTGTAACACATTAAATTAACACAGGAGCAGCCCTGAAGGCACAGGGGATAAAACGGCAGCATTAAGCTCCAGGAGCTCATGGGTTTGAATCCTGGTCCGTGCTGAGTTTGCTGATCTTCATGATACAGGCTGCTTTTAATTTAATCAATACAGCTGATATTTATTTCCTGTATTTGCCAAGTCTTCTCAAGACGTGGGAGTGGGGGGAAAACAGCTAGGGTTTCTGCTTCTCGTCCCTATATAACACCCTATATTGGTAGTGTGACCACGTGGCAGCTGGGCGGGGAGAGGTCAGGTCTGGCTGTGATGAACTCTATCACCAACTGACCCATCGACACTCACTGCTAAAGTCTCATACATGAGCAATGGCCACTTAGGCAGCATACTAGAGGGCAACCAGCACCCATGGAACTACACCTCAGTATGAGAACCAGGAGCACAGAGGCATATGCCAGTGGGGCGAAATAATTGGAATTGCTACAATATTTAAATCAAAACAATGTACCCAGAGCTCACAAAAGCAGAGCTTGCCTTCTATGAGCTTTAATCCTGACGTCTTCGCTAAGGTTTACCAACATGATCGCTATTAATAAATATACTAAATCTGTAGGCACTGAATAACACTCCGTCTCCTTCAGTTAGTGTCAAGATTTACTTTAACTATCCTGGTGGCCTTCAATTCCATCAAATGCAGTTTTTGTTTATTTAACTGTGTGGAATGAAATAATGTAGCTTGAAGGTATCAACAGAAGAAACAACAGTAAGAACAATAAGAGAAAAACAAAACAGCTTTGGGAGACTGTACAAAAATATCTGAACAGCTGTAAGGTAAGATTTTTTTGTAGATGGAAGGATTCTTTGGCGATGGGTTCAGTGTTGGACCTAGGATCTGTTCAACTTTCCAGCTGAGATTCCTCAGGCAACCGAAGCAATGGGAGAAACCTCTCAAAAAAAGATAAAAATATCAAAGCAATTTTTGATATGGAATAACCCATATTCTCTCAGATTGCAAAACAAGATCAAAATCTAAACCTTCAAACACTCATTCATGTAGGTATGAATTCACAAACTCCAGTGTCCACATCAGTCCAGGGTGTGAATTGATGTAGACACTTTAGTAACTATAGATAGACCACATTTCATGGGCATTTTTGGAATTGTGTAATTTACACCTGGGCCTGGGGACCTTTCATTCTTGCAAAAAAAACCACATAGACAGGTATGATACTCAACTTTAAACTCAAGAATTTAAACTTGTGACAACCTGCCTCATTTGGTCAGCCTGGTACCAGCTTAGCTCAGTTGGTAGCACTCTCCCTTCTGAGTCAAAGGTTGTGTGTTCAAGCCCCAGATCAGAATTTTGAGCTTGTAGTCTAAGCTGACACTTCAGAACAACGCCGGGGGAAGAGCTGCATTCTTGGTAGTGCTGTCCTTTGAATCAAATATTAAACTGCAGTTCCATCTGTCTCTGTTCAGGTGGATGTTAAAGATCCCATAGCACTATTTTAAAGAGGAAGGTGTTTGTCCTCATCAACAGTCCCCAATATAAAATTGATCATTCACTTCATAGGTGTTTGTGGGACATTGTTACGTGCAAATTGATTGTCATGTTTGCTTACAAAAAATACAGTAAATCTTGTGAAGTCCTTTGGGATGTTCAATGATGTAATAAGGTCATGAAGTTATGTCAAATGCAAGTTTTTAATATTATCATGACCTGATTAAAAAAACAAAGTGAATTGAAAACATTTTTTAAAAATGCTTAGATTTCATTTATTTTCAGCTAGGATACATCAGGGTGACAAGATGGTCTGAAGAGAGAGGTTGCTAATGATATAAAAATATATAATGATATCTCTGCAGCAATCAATGGCAGCTTTCAGTAAGTAAAGAATGTTCACTTTGAAACTTAGCTTTCGCTGTACTGATGAAATGACACATTGTAGATGAATTGATTATAGGAACTTCATATTGGAGGGGTGCTCTGTATATTAAACAGTGGCTGAGTTAGACTTTCACGTAGGCAGTCTTCACCACAGGGATCAAAGACATTCTGTCTTTGATGAATGTTTAAAGTTAGAAAGCCACATTACTGAAGTTGAATTTCTTTGCTATGTCTGCCTGGTGTGTGATGATATGACCTTTATGTTTATGAATTCTAAATCACTGCTAGTGTTGCCCAATGTGGTTGATATCATTATAGTAAATGCTACCAAACTATATGAATCATACAAGAAACCTACATAGCATTGTTTTATCTGTAGGGAAACTATTCCTTTCAAAAGAGCACAATTTGTACTCGAAAGCAAAGAGTTAACCACAAATTAAGGTAATACTTTTTGTATGATTTTCAATTTGAGTCGGAAGAATTTCCTTTGCTGAAGCTGTGTGCAGCACTGATACATTTTCCTTCTGTACGTTCTATCTCTCTTCAAATGGGGTTTCCATTGCATCAGGAATATTGAAATAGGATCCATAATAGATTTATACGATCATCTAGATGGAACTATTAAGATTCCTTATACATACTATAGCCAATGCAAATCTGTGGAGTTTATAATTTTATGTGCTTATCAACTTCAAACTTTTATGTTTTCCTGTGACACATGTGGAAACCCATCCAAACCAAACTGAGAGTTTATGTATGACACCTATACCTGGGGAAGTTTTGCCCTTTTCGTGTCAATCCTTTAAAGGAACATTGATTACAGTATTTCTTAACAGGATTTCTTAGTAAAGAATCTCAAGCGTGTAAATGGATTCTCCTTCCAGTAATCAGTAGCATCTCATGCCAATATATGGGAACAACAAGTCAACATGATGTACTTCTGGAGCAAGTTACCCTTTGTCCATGTCACTTCCCGGATGAACTATTCCAATGCTCTCCTCACAGGTCTCCCCAGCTCCACTTTAAACAAAATTCAATTAATTGAGAATCCACTGCCCGAATACTCACCTGCACAAAATTCTATACCCCCATCAAACCAGTCCTTGCCAGGCACCACCGGCTCCCAATTACTGAATGGATTGATTTCAAGATCCTCTCACTCATTTTCAATTCCCGTCATGTCCTCGCACCTCCCTATCCAACCTGCTTCCCCTCCCCCCCACTCCACCACCCACTGCCTCCGCTTGGCTGTCTCTGGCCTCCTGTTTGGCCCTCGCCCCCTCCACTCCACCATCGGCGGCCAAGCCTTCAGCCAATATGCCCCCACAACTCTGGAACTCTTGCCATCACCTTGTCTCCTCCCTGACCACTTCCAAATCATGTCTACAGGCCTACATTTTTGATTGTGCTAAGGTCACTCACCCATCCCTCTCCCCCGGCTTAGGATCATACTCCACCACTGTCAAGTGCTCTAAGATGTTATCCCGGGTGAAGGGCACTATATGCAAGTTGTTGTTCTTGTACTTGTCAAGGAAGTGCAGTGATTGTTTCTGGTAGGCAAAAGCAGTAGCCATTTTGCACATAGCAAGTTGTTACAAAAAGCCATGAAGTCAATAATCACTTCATCTGGAACATAGTTTGTGTTTGCCAGCATGGATATGATAGGCTGAATGGGCTTCTTCTGTACTTTGAATTTTCCTTTGATTCTTAGTCAGTGTACAATGAGAAACTCCCTTCTCTTAAAAATAAAAAAAATCCTTCCATTTGATATAGAGCCTTTCACATCAAGAGGATATCTCAAAGAGCATCACAGAACTTATTGTAAAATCTAGTGATTGTATTTTTCAGGCAAACTCAACAGTCGATTTTTCACAGAGGAATGTCCCACAAACAGCTATGAGGTAAACAACAATTTTATCTCAGAGCCTATTTGGCTGGGACACTGCGAGATAGTGCCATGGGATCTTTAACATCCACCTAGACAGGCAGATGGGACCTAAGTTTAACGTCTCCTCCAGCACTTTATTGGAGTTCCAAACTGGGCTATGTGAGTTCAAAGTTCTGATGAGGGTCTTAGAACCCACAACCTTCTGATTAAGAGGCGAGATTGCTACCAACTAAGCCAGGTTGACACGTTCTTTCCAAATGATGCAATTGAATCTTTGATGGACCACTGAAGAACAGACAGATGGGATCTCAGTTCAACATCTCACCTGACAGGTGGCACCTCTGACAATGCAGTACCCCAGTTTTGCACTGATGTGTTAGCCTAGACAGAGTTCAAGTCTCAGTGCAGGAAATAAACCCACAACTTCCTAATCTACAGTGCTACCAACCTGACACATAAGAAAGGATCACTGAGCAAGGCACAAGACACTTTGAATATAGACAAGATAAGTATGGCGTTATCTTTGGACAGTTGAGTGTAAAGAGACAGGTATTTAGGGATTATGATTTACATTTAATATCAAGCAATTAATGCCAAATACTTTAGTTTCTAATTCTTAATTCACCAGAAGCAGTAAATGAAGTCATCCAGTAGATGGTAGTCAAAATTATTCACATCTATCTTTTCATGAAATGGAAATGTGACAGCTGACCTATGCAAATGATGTGGTTTATAATAGTAAAGGGAAGAAAATGACAACTAAATGAAAGTCACAAAGCAGAGAGAGCACATTTCACTGAGACTGAATTGTTTAATTTCATAAAAGCCCAGGATGGAGGATATGAAAGGCCCAGGATAGTTTCAGCAACAATAAAAGCAGAGTGGGCAGGGGTGTGAAGCAACCCCAAATTTATCAAGCTGAAGGGGAAAACAGAAGAGTGAGGTTGGAATAGATCACACACATAGGAAGGTTGTGAAGGGATTTGCTGGTGAGGTTCTTGAAATCCATCTATTGGGAGATGGGGTGTCTGTACAGCCTTTATGGTGAGGTTTCAGGATGTGGGTAGCATTTTTTTTTTACGAAAAAGTCAAGTCTGCAGGTGTTAAAGGGGTAAATTGTGAATTTTGCAGCATTTCATGCGAGATAGAATTGGAGGTAGGCTGGGGAGGTTCAGGAATTCAGAAGTGGAAGCCAGAAGACATTTGCGGGATCTCAGGAGAATGGCTTCTGTCTTGTCCATGCTTAACCAGACCTTATGGATTCAAGGGTAGAAATAGAGGTAGATTTGGGTGGCATCTTTGTACGTGTGAAAACTAATGCCATGTTTCAGAACATGCAGATGAGGACAAGGAGGGAACCAAGAATAAAACCTGCAGGTTACACCACAGGTAACTGCGTGAGAGTAAGAGAAGCCATTGGAGAAGATAAAGTGAAGGCAATGGGGTCAAGTAGGATTGGAACCAGGAGAGTACGGTTCTTTTCACACTTGTTTTAGGGCACCTTTTCCCCATCCTTCTTTCCTCAGCTCTCCCCTCTCCCAGCTCAGACTCCTAATCGGCTGTGTGAAGCTGAGGGGCTTTGAGATGAGCTCCCGTGATTAGATTACATTCTTGTAACTCTCTTCCACCCACCTACTACTCTGTGTGTAATGAACACTAACTGGAGAAGTCTAAACGCCCGGTTGACTGCCTATCGATTACAAATACAATAAATACCAGGAGCAAACAGGAAAGAATTTTCCTGAGTGCAAAGTAAGGAAATAGGATTAGAAAAGAAAGCAAGAACTTGGATTTGTAAAACTCCTTGCCACACTGAAACATCTAAAAATCAGGTAATTGTTGTCAAGTGTTCGTAAGCATGTAGCAACATAGAGCTGTTTAACAGACATATTTGTTCACAAAATTGCTACAATTACAAATCCCTCGGGGTCCAATCACTACTATCCCACAGGTGTACAAAGTAAGACTGAAAAGTTCTGTACTGCCTGAGCCACATGCAGAGCTTAAACCTCTTTAATGTTGTTTTTTGGTGCATCTTATAATGTATTATTTACATATCTATTTTCTATCAGAAATTAATGTATAAAAATATTAAACGGGCAACCTTAAATCTGTCTGTGTTAATACCTGCCCCGACCGTGATTTATAGAGCCGAGGGGATAAGGAATTTCAGATTTCTTAATAGGGCAAATTAACTTAAGTGGCTTGGATTCAACCTCAATTAAACGGCTAAATTGGTGTTCTTCGTTTAGTAGAAATATTTGAAACCTGTAAACGAAACTGTGGCATTACAGCACTGCTGCTGGAGGTGTACCTGCTGCCTCGTGCACACTTTTACTTGTCAGTACCTGAGCAGTAAAGGGAAAGATAATCTGAGTAAACACCATTTCTTAATTCTCCAATACTGCAATAACTAAATACACTAACTGGTTTTATTCTAAAATAACCTCCTATATTCTTACTCTTTAGTTGCAAAAAAGAATCTGTATCTGTGCAACCAGCTAAGGGATTATAGCTTCGTTGCTGTCACTTCGAAGCAAAGATCCTTCTTATCTCTTCCAATGTTACAGCTTTCAACATAAAAGTAGTTGAGAATGTGGCTGTTCCCAATGGTGGAAATGATGAAGAGATATGCAGAATTCTGACAACTCTGCAAGAATCATTTACTTTCCAACTTGGGCCATGATGTCAAGGTTCTACTGAAGCACTTAGTACCTATTGGGTAGAAAATAGATTTCAGAGAAGTGGATGGCAGGATTCTGCCTGCTGTATAAAGCGTACAAAGTAACCCACTGGAAATACCTACCAGCTAGAAGGTCACAAGTAATCAGAGCAATTCATCTGCCGCAAGCACCTCAATCTTTTAAAGTCAGTAAAAGTGTGTAAGATATAAAATAGTACGTATGTAGGAGGAGGGAAATGAAGACTACAATTCAGCATTGGGAATATGATGGTCTTGAAGACTTCTCTAACATCATCTGAAACCCGTGATTAGATTACATTCTTGTAACTCTCTCCCTGACACCTATTATTCTATATGTAATGAATGAACACTAACTGGAGAAGCCTAAATGCCTGGTTGGCTGCCTATTGATTATAGATACGATAAAGGCCAGCAGCAGGGAAGAAGAAATTTTTCTGAATGCAAAACAAAGGAAATAAAAATTATACACATGGCGCATAACCATTGACAGGTTGGGTTGAATGGCTTGTTTCTGGCTATAACAGTCTATATCATTCTATGTAATTCTTCCTCCTGGTGCATGGTAATTGTCAAGATTACGATAGATAATTATTTGGGTAGGACAAGTTTGCAGGCCTAAGGGGAAAGAGCGGGGCAGTGGGATTGAATTGGATACAACAAAAACAACAACTTTGATTTATATAGCGTCCTCCGCGCCGGACGGCGTCTCGGAGCGCTTTACAGTAACTGATCCTGGCGCCGAGCCAGGGGGAGGGGGAGGAATGTGACCAAAGGCGCGGTCAAAAAGAAAGCTCTTCAGCAGAAATCTGAAAATAGGAAGGGAGGGAATGAGGCAAAGGGAGTGAGGAAGGGAGTTCCAGAGCCTCGGGCGTAGTGGCTGAAGGCACGGCTGCCGAGGGTGGAGCGGAGGACTCGGGGGATGAAGAGGAGGCCAGACCCGGAGGAACGAAGGCATCGGGTACTGTTCTGAGGAAAGAGTGCAGAGGAGTGCAGGGGCTTGAATACAAAATAGCTCATTTCAAAGAGCCAGCACAGACACGATGGGCCAAATGGCCTCCTTGTGTGCTGTATAATTAATTCTATGATATGTACTGCAAGGTTACCTGGGTTCAGATTGACAGCAGAGTCTAAAATGTGATCTTCTTGTTCTGTGGGTCCGGGCGGACTGGATGGGCCGAACGGCCTCCTTTTGCACAGTAGATTTCTATGTTTCATAAAAAAGTCCACAGTTATTATATGAAAGCAAATGATTCTAAAGACAATGTAATTATTACACACACAATAAGCTCAATTACATAGGAACATAGAAACATTGGAAAAGGAGGAGGCCATTCAGCCCTTTGAGCTTGTTACGCCATTTAATTAGATCATGACTGATCTGTACCTCAACTAATCCTTTCAATTCCAATTTCCCGCTTTCTCCCCATATCCCTTAATACCCTGAGCTACCAAAAATCTACCAAACTCACTCTTGAGGTTGTGGATCAATTGTTTCTTCAACAACAATGGTGGTTAAATATAGTCTAAGATGCCACTCCAAAACAGTGCTGTGGGTGTACTGCAATTTTGGAGATGCCGTCAATCAGATGGGATGTTAAACCGAGGTCCTGTCTACTGCATTCTGAGACACTACCCCATGTGAAGGGTGCTATAGGGTGCTTGTTGTTGTTATTGTTGGTGCTATAAAAATGCAAGTTTTTATTGCTGTTCAGGTGGATATTTAAGATCCTGCTGCACTATTCGACAAAAGAAGGGAATTTCTCCTGGTGTCCTGGCTGACAATCCCCAAATAAAATTGGTCATTCACTTCATGCCTGTTTTGGTATATTTCGGTGTACAAACTGGCTGCGGCATTCGTAGTCATACACAGTCATTAGACTTCACAGTGTATTCCATTAAGTACTTTGAGACATCCACCTGAGGTGAAAAATGTTCTATTAAATGCAAGGATTATTTTGATCATTATTACTTTCAGGAAGTCTGTCTGCTCTTGGAAACAACCCACAGCTAAAATAAAATGAATTGACCTTTTTAAAAATGTCACTGATAACTTATTCTCAACTGGAAACAAGACTCACTCAGATGCTGATGTTAATGTTGCAACAACAAAAGGTCTCAGCTGTGTGATTCTTTGAGTGGAAACCTCATTAAAATTAAAATCCGATACAAGCAGTCCAAAAATGGAAGTAGGATTTTATTTGGGGTGGGGGGAGGAGAGATAGTATAGTACTCCTTTTTTGCCTGTAAAAGTATGCTTTTGAGTTGTACTAAATGTGCTGAGAGGTTATCGTGACTAAATCCCAGGGGCTGAATATCTACATTAACCTGTACATTCTCACTCTTTACTAAATTAGTTAGGGGCAGTGCTTGTTAGGATGTCTAAAAACCTGCGCACCTAAGCATTTTCTGATTTTTCTTTCACAAGTAGTTAAAGATCGAATTGCCTGACATATCAGAATCTACATTAACTCCTCCAGGACCTAGAATTAGTGCAGAGTTGAAAAGATTTATTAAATTGACTGTTCTGCTGACTGCTGCTACTGGATACGTCTGGTACACAGACAAGGGTGAGGTTTGATTTCACACTGTTTTCCTACCACTATTTAGAAGAATAGGAAAGAGAGCAAGCCAGCAGTGTGTTGAGAAATGGGATGCTAATTTCTAGATAATTGCATACTGCATTGGGCAAACTTCATGTTTTTTCTATCACCTAGTCACTTTGGAGGTGAAATTTTACTCATTAATTTTAAATTATTAATTTTAAATGAAGCAACTTTGTTAATCTGGTTTAATTTACAGTATTGCTTAACAAGATTTATTAATAAGGAAAGCCATTACAATTCCTGTTGCCCCACATAATCTCCTCTGAGTAGTTTACATTAGAGTGGAGTTTCCAAGATTTGCTTCTGCTTACTGAAGCTACCCCGGTACAAGTGACTCAGATTCCTTCTTTATGCATTATCCCCAATGTGCAATTCTAACCAGAAAATGTAATTGCAAATGCACATAATCAAAGTCACTACACTTGGAAACAAGACGACTATTTCCTCTTAGGTTTCCCTTCATTCACAAACTGGGTTGATATTCCGATGCAGTGCTGGGAACGTGCTGCATTTTCAGGAGGTGCCATCCTTCATATGAAACTAAAACTAAACTAAAATCCAGTCCGTCTGGTCAGGTGGATGTTCAAAATCTAATGGCACAATTTGTGAAGAGAAGGGAGTTTCTCCCGATGTCTTGGCTACCAATCCCCCAACTAAAATTGCCCAATTATATCATGGCTGTTTGCGTGCCGTGCACAAAGGCATGTGCACCTACAAAATACACTGTAAAGTACACTTTAAAGCACATAAAATGTTTTGAGACATCCTTCCGAAATGAAAAGTGCTATATCAAACACAGGAATTGTGAATAAAACACAAAATAGTGCAGATGCTAGAAATCTGAAACAAAAAAGGTTCTGACGATAGGTCGTGGATCCGAAACGTTAACTCACTTTCCTTTCTCCATAGATGCTGCCTGACCTGCTGAGTGTTACCAATGACTTCTGTGTTTGTTACAGGAATTATGAATAGTGTTGAGTTCTTTTCTAATGCAAATAACATAACTTTTCAGATTTCTTAAACAGCATTCCAGTGCTATCCATACTGAACCAATAACTGCAGTGATGGAAATTTTATTCATAGAAGCAATCATAGAATCGTACAGTACAAAAAGAGGCCATTCGGCTCATCTAGTTTGTGCCGGCTCTTTGAAAAGAGCAATGTAATGTCAATCCCACTCCCCAGCCCTTTACCCGTAACCCTGCAAACCCGTCCTCCTCAAATACCCGTCCACCGCGTTTTTAAAAGTAGTTATCAAATCGGTCTCGACCACCCTTTCAGGCAATGCGCTCCAGATTTGAACAACTCGCTGCGTGAAAAAATTTCTTCTCACCTCCCCTCTGCTCCTTTTAGATACTATTTTGAATCTGTGACCTCGAGGCACCGACACACCCACCAGTGGAAACAGTTTTTCCCTTTCTAACCTATCAAATGCCCTCATGATTTTGAAGACCTCTATTAGGTCTCCTCGTAACCTTCTCTGCTCCAACGAGAATAATCCCAGCCTCTCTCGCCTTTCCTCATAATCAAGGTCCCTCATTCCTGGTACCATTCTTGTAAATCTCCTCTGCACCCTTTCCAATGCCTTAACATCCTTCCTATAGTGTGGTGCCCAGAATTGGGAACAATATTCTAACTGAGGCCTAACCAGTATTTTATATAGGTTAATCATAACCTCCTGACTCTTGTATCTATGCCCTTATTTATAAAGCCTAGTATCCCATATGCCCTTTTTACAGCTTTATCTACCTGTCCTGCCACCTTCAAGGATTCATTTACCTGAACCCCCAGGTCTCTGTTCTTTTACCCCCCTTAAGATTGTATTACCAGCCTATATTGCCTCCCCTCATTCTTTCTACCAAAATGCATTACCTCGCATTTCTCCACATTGAAATTAATCTGCCATGTGTCTGCCCATTTTACCATTCTGTCGATGTCTTCCTGCAGTTGGCTGCTATCCTTCTCACTGTTTACCACCCTACCTAACTTTGTGTCGTCCGCAAACTTGGAAATGGTACTTGCTATACCCAAGTCCAGATCATTTATGTATATTAAGAAGAGCAGTGGTCCTAATACCGATCCCTGGGGGACGCCGCTGTACACTTCCTTCCAGTCAAAAAAGCAGTCGTTCACCACAACTCTCTGCTTTCTGTCTCCCAGCCAGTTCTGGATCCATGCTGCCACTCTCCCTTTTATACCATGGGGTTCTATCTTTAGATAGAATGTTCTAGCTTTTTAAATTAATACTTTCACACATTTGAATCAAATCACGTGTGCTTATAATGATAGACCTGCAATGCTATAATTTTCAGCAGACCTAGTTGTGATATGCTTGGAAGGAAACTTATACTTACACTAATACTGTAGCGCCTGCATTATATTCACAACTAAGAAACATCTGATTAACTAAAAGCCTAATTATTCCAACTGTATTTACTTGATAGCAAATGAAAATCAGCAGTTTGAACACTTAAATGAATTATGTCTCTTTTATGGATAGGATATTTGGATTTTTGTTTTTGTCAGTCAGGTGTCTGACATTTGCAGAAACCCATCATGCTCATGAGTTTTGAAACCAGACAGAGAATTCCCTGTATGCCACCTGGACATGGAAATTCCCATGTCTGGAGTGCAATGTGCACTCTTTCCCGGACAGGACACATCCTGCTTACCGAATTCCAGTGAGTATTAACCCCAAGTTGGCGGGAGCCAAGGCTTGGTAACTCTAGAGTGTGCATTGCGGTACTGCTGGAGTCTAAGCAGCTAAAACTGCATAGGTTGTTATTGAAAGCACTCTAGGGCAAGCTTCCTGATGCTTTTCTAGCTAGGACCACCCTACCTGTTAGGACTTTGGCTTTCAGGGCTAACAGGACCTAAGGGGAAATAATCCCCAGTGACCCATCTGCTCCTCAAAATCCTATGGGTGGGCCAGATGAGCTGGGCTGTCATCAGAAGTGTCCTGGAGTACTGCGTACCAGCCTGACTCAGGAATATGGGTCACCAAAGAGGATTGACTTAATTCTGACATTCAGTTGCCAGGCATGTCTTGTTGGAGTCAGTTCAGCTGCAAGGAGAACCCCCACATGAGGAAAGTGGATATTTCGAAGCTCATTGAATATTAAATAAAGCTTCAAAAATCCATTGGGCAACACTGACTCTGGGGACTGCTTGGCAACAAAGGTCAAACAGACAATTGGATTGAATAAGTAAACAGGTCATATCAGAGGGTCAATGCAAGGATTATTTTTTATTAATATCTCTGCATTCTAAGAAACTGCCTACAGCTATGACTTTCAGCAGACGGCACAGAAATTTTGCAGTCATGCAATTATGCAAGTGGTGAGATGAAGTTGAGATTTTAACATACCAGTGAACCACCGTGAGATTTTTTTTGGGGCAGTGGGATGGGGTTGGTGGTAATCACTAGCTAAGTAGCACTAGAAAAGATGCTGTTAAAAATCAAGTGGATTTGCTACTGGGTTTTTTTTCCTGATGGAGATCTGACACATAGATGGGTCTTGAGAGATCCAGATTCGACAAAAACAGCTATTTTACAATATGATTGCTTTCAGAAATAATCCAACAGAGTAAATGCAGCATTGGTTTCAGTATTAGTACTATTTCATTGTTGTAATTTATCTCTATTTGAGAGAAACAGGAATTCAGGTTTTATTGGCTTGTCCAGACTGATAGAGCAGTCAATCATTGATTCCTAGACCAATTAAGCCTTTAAACTACCAACAAACAATCTCCTATTGCCTTGAGATGTTGATCTAGGGTGAAAGTCTTGGTAAAAATTATTCTACATCTGTATTATTCTTTATAATGCTATAACATGGAGCAAACAAGGGAACCTTGGCTTTCGTTTTCTGCAAAAAGGGAGCAAAAGGTTAAAATCTTCTAAAACCTAATTAATTAATTTATCCTGTGCAAAAATTCAGTCTCCATTGAATTTATAAGAAAGATTTGGATGAAGAAGACTATTTGGCCCATTTTGTCTCATTATTTAAAAATACCTATCAACCCTCTTCTTGTTACAGGATCAAGCTGTCCCTTAAATACTTCCAGCCTCAACTACGCTTCCTGGTACCCTGTGTTAGTCATTAATTATCTTTGGGTAAAGAAATACTTCCTGGGGTTTGTCTGGAAATTACTCTTCACAATGTCTTGCTCATTTTGATGTTTTTAAAAAGTGTAGGGATTAGCTTCTGAATTCCATTTTATACTTCTATAAGCTCTCATCTGATGAGTCTTTTTTCCAGGCTAAAGAGCCTGGCTTAACTAAATGTTCCTCATAGCTCACCTCTCTAATATGGAACTATCCTCACTGATTTCCTCTGCACTGCCTCTAGGACCTGGGTTGTATCCTTATCACGAAGCGAACTTTATGCAGTACTCCAGATGCTCTATGATCGATAACATGAGCATGACTTCTCGCACCTGGTTTGAGGAACTTTCTTTACATAGAGGGTAATCAACAATTGGTACAGGGTTGCCAGAAGAGGCCAGGGCACCGGACTCATTAAAAAAAAAGCAGCTTGATGTATTGATGGGGAGATGATAGGGTGGGTCTTTGGATGGGATGAGATCGGATGGACCAAAGAGCCTTTTTCATCCAGACCAATTTTATGATCTTGTGATACAAGTTAAAATTTTCTCAAGGATTGCATTCATCATAACCCACCTTTAGACAGTCTCATATATTTCTGTTTTTGCTAGATTGATGTCTATCTGTGTCCACTTTGTGAGATCAGAGTAACAAAAGCAACAGATACGTATGTAATCAGATTACCTAACATCCTCATTGCACTATTTGAAAAAGGTTTCTCCCAATGTTGGCCAACAACCACCCAGATAAAATTAGTCATTTACTTTATGGCTGTTTGTGGGCCTTGCTGTATTTCAATGGATTGCCGTGTTCACCTGCAAAATAAACAGTCAATGTGCTTAAGATTCCTGTGAATAACTTCAAGACGTCCTCCAGAAATGAAAGCCACTATATCAAATCAAAAGATTATTATTATTCGTAAAAACCTGATTAAAAGTCAAGAGCGGTAGAAGATTTTGCATTTCAATGAGTGATTCTTTCTATTTATTGTTACGATGAAAACAGTCACAATTTTATTATGCAGCAGTTTGCAAAGTAAATCACGGAGTTATAAGTATCAGAATGCTCCATACTATTCATCACTGCATCTTGAAGCTGTGAGCCATTGTCTCCAGGTTCCTTTGTAAAAATAAATCAAGATGGCATGCTATGATAAATCTTATGTATACAAATCTCTTGCTTTTCTTTCAACAACTGCTGAAAATTATAGTTGAAAAGCTTAATGACTCAATTATAGATGAGTATTAGAGATGAGTACTTGTGTTTAGTGTATGTTCTTGTACATTTCAAGGAGCCCATCTGCTTTGGAGGCAGTGGTACTTAATTTATTGTCATGTTGCATTAAAACAACAGGTTTGCCTTGTTATTGTACCCTTTCTGAATAAAATAAATGCTGTCAGTGTAATAAAATGTAGAGGAATCCCACAGGTTTACAATACTATTATTCTAGGTGTTGCGTTGACCATTCAGCAGGGAACTGCACCTTAAATCAAAGATATGGGAGCAGTTTCAGATATAAGATCAGCAATGACTTACTTTTCCTTTTAAAAAGGTCAACCATGCAGTACAAAGCTGTGGTGTTACCTGAAGCCCTACTTTGTTGCTCAACAACTGGATCTATAAATGGTTGTACTGAGCTGCCTGCCACATCAATAACTTTTGATGGTCCAAAATACATTATTACTAAATGGGAACCAGTAATTTGGCGTCAGTGCAAAGGGTTGGAAAGATATCTTGTTGTACAGTAACTGGGTTGGTTAGTTTGAATGACAGAACAAAACGGTCTACAGATTGACAGCTAGATTTAAGAATCTTTACAAAGTCAAGCGTCTGTAAGGAACAAAGCACAGAGCATATCACTGGTGTCTAATATTATCTACCAATTCTTAGAGTGCTCCCAGGGAGCTAATTCTGTTCAAAATCATTGCAATTAAAACTAAGATCAGGTAAACAAAATTATGACTCCAATTCTGAATATTATTCAATTAATTTAATTGGAATCTTTAAAGTCCGCATAAACAGGAAGACAGGACTTCAACTTATTGTGTCAATCCTCAAAGGCCGGCAACTTTGACAACAGAACACTCCCCCAGCACCCACCAGAGGGAATGTCAACATAGGCTATGACTCAAAATCCCAACATGGGGCTAAACCCACAACCACAAATTAAGACTGAACTTAAGAATGTTCCACAATTCTGCACCATCTTAAATTTTAACACAGAAAGGTCTAATGGGCTTACACTGAGTAGAATTTTTGTCTCACAGTGGGAACGGTAATGGCCTTAAGACACAGGGTAATATGGTCAAATCAGGCCTGGGGACATTGACAAGTGAACATTAGAGGTCACTTAATGTTACCAATGCAAGGACTCTTCAGATGAAGTGCAGAGGAGAAATTCATTCTTTCTTGTGTTGAAATTGCAGATTTTAGTATTATTATACTTTAAATTACATTATTATACTTTATGTTATATTATTATACTTTATGTTATACTATTATATTTTATATTATATTATTATATTTTATATTATACTTTATATTTGATTATTATACTTTATATAACGAAAGGAGAACACCCCCCAAAAAAATGCCCATGGTTTTCTCTGTCGCGACTTTGTTGCAGAATATATTAGTGCAGATGTATCTCTCCAGAATAGTGTATAATTTCCTCTGTCGCTACTCTGTTGCAGAATACCATGCACACCTCATATTTTGGAGATTAATTAGAGCATTTTTAAATATAGCTCATCAACGATAGGAAATCTCTGGGGAGGAAAAATATGCCCATGACACTTCTGCATGCAAGACCTTTCTGATGAGGTATAAACCATGTCTCTACATCAATCAGTTATTGCGTTATTGGCAAATACACAGATACACACACACATGTTGTTTAAAACTATAATAAATGTTGTTTTATTAATATAGATATAATAGAATTTCCGTCTACAAAATATGTAGTCACTCCACTTTACAGTATATTCTGTGAAACATATTAAGACTTCCTCCCATCATGAAAGGCGCAATATCAAATGCAAGGATGATGATGGTGATGATGATTTTATTATTATTATTGATAAATAGAAAATTGCTTTCAGAATAATGCATTTGTTATTTGATAAAAAGTAAATTACTCATTAGATTGTATCACTGTGTCATTAAAAAGTGTGTTGGCTGGTTTCCAAATCTGGGAAAGGATGATGTTATACAAAAAAAAGCAAAGAAAGTAATTTAATTTGCTAAAAGTCCATTACCTAGATATTGGACTGAATGAAGCAAGTTGTTAAATAAGTTATAATTATTAATGGACTGGCTTATAAATCTTGAAATAATCTGTTTGCCTTTATCTACATAGCACAATTACAATAATCATTTCATTCTGACCCTTTCTTGTGATTCAGAAATATCAAGCAGAATTAAATGAATTGGACTCAAGGAAATCAATCTTTTTTTAATACTCAATTTTAAAAATGATTTCCTCCCCTTTTTGCTTCTGTCATTCACATGCCATTCAATGACTTAGATTTAGAGGACAGACAATAGCCAGTTTCTATCAGCTACTCAGAAATCTATACAACTGCCGGGGTAGCTCTTCATTTTGTTGGAAAATCCAAGACTTGACCCAGAACCAGTTAGTGAACTTGTCATTTGAGAATACAGTTTTGGGTCAAAGCTTGGCTCGATTGGTAGTCTCTCGCCTCTGAGTCAAAATGTTCCAATTTCAAGCACCACAGCAGGGATTCGAACTCACACAATATAGACTGACACTCCTGTAAAGTGCTGGGGATGTGCTGCGTTTTTGGAGGTGCTGTTCTTCAAAAGAGTCATTAAACTGAAGTCCTGTCTACCTGTTCAGGTGGAATTTAAGATCCCATAGTACTGTGTAATACAATAAAAATTTACATTTATATAGCGCCTTTCATGGCGGGAGCACGTCCCACTGCATTTAACAGTTCTGCTGGGCACCCGAGTTGGGGGTGAGAATTTGAAAAGAGGAGGGAGTTTCTCTTGGTTTCCTGGGCAAAATAAAATATAATTGTTCATGCACTTCATGGTTATTGTGCCTTGGAGTCCTCTGAACTCCTCTGGCCTTCAACCCTCACTGACCCCTCTTCTCCTCTCACCCTCCTCCACAACACCCTCTCCTCCACACTCGACACTCTTGCCCCCATCACCTCCCGTACTGTCTCCTACTCTCGCTCCTCCCTCCGGTTCACCACCCACCTCCGCTCACTGAAGAGCCAGGTGCGGGCCACTGAATGCACCTGTGTCAAATCTGGCCTAACGGTCCACTGACAAATCTGGCTGGACCTCCTCAAAATCTACCGGTCCACTCTAGCTTCGGCCAAGTCGTCCTTCTACTCCAGGATAATCCTGGAGGCGAAGAACAACCCCAGGCTTTGGTTCTCTACCACATCCCAACTCCTCCATCCCCCCCACCACCCCGCGCAGGTCATCTCCTCCAACCTTCACTGCGAGGAGATGCTGGATTTCCTTGAATCCAAAATCAAGGGAATTTGCTCCGCGGTCACTACCCCTCCAACATCCACATACCCCCCACCCCCTCCCTCCCACACTCCGACTCCTACCCATCCTCCCCTACAGACTTTCGTACCCGTTTCCCCACCCTCTGTCACCAAACTCATCCTATCCCTGAAACCCACCACCTGCTCCCTTGACCCCATCCCCACTCCACTCCTTATCTCCCAGCTCCACCTCCTTGCCCCACATATCACAGACATCGTCAACCTGTCCCTCTCCTCTGGCTCTGTTCCCATTCCCTTAAAAACTGCCACCATCACTCCCACCTTGAAAAAACCCTCCCTTGATGCGTCGCAGCTATCAAGCTACCGGCCCATCTCCAACCTCCCCTTCCTGTCCAAGGTCCTGGAACGAGTTGTCGCCTCCCAGCTGCGCTCTTTCCTCTCCATCCATTCATTATTCGAACCCCTTCACTCGGGTTTCCGTGCTGCCTATAGCACAGAAACTGCCCTGGTCAAGGTCACCAATGACATCCTGACCATCTGTGACCAGGGCTCCCTCTGGTTCCTCGTCCTCCTCGACCTATCGGCAGCATTCGATACGGTCGACCATGCTATCCTTGAGTGATTTAGGTCATACCTCTCCCACCGTCTTCACTTTGTTTCCACTAATGGCTTTTCCTCCAGCCCCCGCACTGTCTCGTGCGGTGTCCCTCAGGGCTCTGTCCTCGGTCCCCTCCTCTTCACCCTCTATATGCTCCCCCTTGGTGATATCATCCGCAGACATGGGGTTAACTTCCACATGTATGCGGATGACACCCAACTCTACCTTTCTTCCGCTACCCTCAACTCCACAACCACATATGTCCTGACAGCCTGCCTGTCCGACATCGAGTCCTGGACGAGAGACAACTTTCTTCAGCTCAACGTGCGCAAAACTGAGGCCCTCCTGATTGACTCGCGTCACCGCCTCTGCACCTCAGGCGCTGACAACATCAGCATCCAAGGCTGCACTCTCCACCTCTCAAAGCCAGTCAGGAACCTCGGTGTTCTGTTCGACCCTGAGCTGTCCTTTCTTCCTCATATCCGCGCCACAACTGGCACCGCCTTCCATCACCTCCGGAATATCGCCAGACTACGGCACTACCTCACCCCTCACGCTCCTCAAACTCTGGTCCACGCCTTTATCACCTCAAGGCTGGACTATGGGAACTCTCTCCTCGCCGGCCTTCCCAGCACCTCCCTCCACAAACTGCAGGTTATTCAGAACTCTGCAGCTCGTGTACTGTCCCGCACCAGGCTTCGCGACCACATCACTCCCACCCTCGCTCGCCTACACTGGCTCCCCATCCCCCAGAGGATCGAATTCAAGATCCTCATCCTCACCTACAAGGCCATTCACGGCCTCGCTCCCTCCTACCTCTCCAACCTACTATCCCCCTACCTACCTGCCCGTACCCTCTGTTCCTCTGGCTCCGGTCTGCTCCACATCCGCCGCCCCAACCGCCCAACCATCGGTGGCCGGGCCTTCAGCCTCTCAGCCCCTAGACTCTGGAACTCCATCCCCCAGTGCCTTCGCCGCCTCCTCCCTTTCCTCCTTCAAGATCGGTCTCAAGACCTTTCTCTTTGACCGTGCCTTCAGCTCCCCTCTCGACTCTCTACCCCCTCCTCGCTCCCTCCCTTCCCTCCCCTCACCCTGACCATTTCCCCCCTGCTCGGGTCCTGACCCAACTGTACAACGCCTTGGGACGTCCTCCCGATGTGAAAGGTGCTCTATAAATGGAATCTTGTTGTTGTTGTATTGTGGGACCTTGTTAAACACAAATTAGCTGCTGTGATTGCCTACAAAATACACAGTCACCACACTTAAAGTGAATCTAGTGAAGCACTCTTAGGACCTTCATGCACAGTCGAGGTCTGGGCCAGTCAGCACGTTGCCCTCCGACTGGCTGCGGAGGCCAGAAGACTGAGGACCACCTCCTCTTGGAGTGTTGTTTCGCAAAGGCGGTTCAGAAAAAAGATGGAATGAATTCTCTTGCGCTTCGTCCGTGAAACTTCTGAAACTAGGTGTTTTGGCAGAACGAGGGAATGGTGAAGGCCTGCCTCAGGCTCACGCAAGCTAGGATCAGAGATGATACACTGAGGGACGAGCTGAAGCTGAAGCTCCTGCCAGGGTCAGGCCGCATCTAGTGTTAGACAGCAAAGACTAGATGGGGTCTGACCCCGGCAGGAGTCGCTCCGGCACAACCTGTTCAGGGCCCACCCACCGGGTAGCCCACGAGCACACCCAAAGCTGACTGAAGTAAGGGTACAGAAGGATCCTCGAGATGCAACCAAAATGTATGTACGGTAAACATGTGCGTGTACAGTGCATATCAGGGCGCATTCCGAAAGTGGCAAGTGCACCTTATTGGGGTGTGGTGTATACAGAGGGGACGCCTGACTGTGTTAAAGGGAGAGTCCCAAAAAAAAGTGTGCACAACCTCTGTGGCATGGAATGAATGTATTGTAAACAATGGAATGTGTTTTGTCATAGAAGATGTTGGTTTTGTTTTACAGTATTTAGTACAACAGAAATCGGCTGTTGTATTAAAAATTATATTTATAAATATATATTTTCAACAAAAAAAAAGCACTTTAAGAGTCCTCTCAACGTGGAAGGCGTTATATCAAGTGCAAGGATTGTTAAACTGGAAATGCAAGGATTATTATCGTTGGTGCAGACACGTGATTTGTCAATCTCAGGAGCTGTGTATACAATTGCTTCAACATTTTAGTTTTGATCTTGTACTTCTAAGGAAATGTCTTCAATATAATAATAATAATCCTTGCATTTGATATAGCGCTTTTCACGTAGGGAGGACATCCCAAAGCGCTTCACAGAACACACTGTAAAGTGAATTGACTGTATATTTGTGGGCGAACGCGGCAGCCAATTGCGCACAGCAATGTCCCACAAACAGTCGTAGATTGAAAATGACCAATTTATTATTGTTTTGGGTTTTTTGGAGGGATTATTATTAGGCGTATGGAGTAAGGAAACTTGCCCAAGGTTTCGCCCTGACCTGCCTGGAATTGAACTCAGGTCTCTCGCTTGCAAAGCGAGTGCTCTAACCACTGAGCTACAGGACTCCAGAATATAATGATACTGCACTGTTACATTCACTATCTTTTCTTTGTGACTAGTTTACTGTCAAGAAATGTTCACTAGATTTGTTTGACACAGTGAAGAAGTCCAACATTTCCTTCAATTGTTCAGCAGAAATAACACAGTAGCAACTAACGAATGCAATTACAGCGTCTCTCGCCCTGACCTGCCACAGTGACACTCTTTACCTGCAGGTTCCGTGATCACATAAAAACCCCCCACCTTTATTAAAACAATGGAATCACAGAAATTTACAGCAAAGAAGGCACATGTCTGTGCTGGCTCTTTAAAGAATAATCCTTTCAGTCCCATTTTCCTGCCCCTTCCCCATAACTCTTCCCTTTCGCCCACAAAATATATAGTCAATTAATTTTACAGTATATTCTGTGAAGCACTTTGAGACGTCTCGATGACTTGCTAAAGCACTGTATCAAATGCAAGGATTATTAGTATAACCCTGTAGTTTACTCCTTGTTAGGTATTATCTATGTTATAAAGTTACTATGGATTCTACCTCGATTATTGGCTGCTTCAATTAATTATATAATATACTGTGCTGCAGACGTGTCCTGCGTATTCACTTGTTCAAAATGTTTTCCGTCTGTTCAGGTGGACATTAAAGATCCGATGGCACTATTCAACAGAGAAGAGAGTTTCTCCCAGTGTACTGGACAACAGTCCCTCCAGATAAAAGTTGTTCATTCACTTCATTGTTGTTTTTGACATTTGGGCTGCCACGTTCGCCTACAAATCACACAGTCACTACATTTTAGTGTATCCTGTGAAGAGCTTTGAGACATCCTCTCAATCAAATGCAACAATTTATTGATTTATTTTAGAATACTTGACATTGGGTGTCAATGATTAGTATGTATTACCAGCACTCTGACTATATCATTTCTCACAGAGGAATCATACTAAATTAGCATTATTGTGAACCAGACAAGATCCTTAAATTCACCAATGACTACCAATGTGCCTAATGCTAAGTACTCTGCATAGTTGCAGTATGATAGCTATTTCTACCTCAGCGTGTATCACTGATAGTTTTAGACTGAAGGAAAATGACTGTGTTTCAATATAGATGGGATTATATGTGTCTACAACAACTTGCACATACTTATCACTTTCCACGTAGGGTAACATAGTGAAACACTTTACAGCAATGGAGTGGAAACCTGATCAAGATGCAAAGTAGAGAGGTAGGAGAGAGTTGAGACAAGTTGAAGAACTAGGTTTTTTGAAGGGTTTTGAGAGCAGAGAGAGAGTGCGAAGCAGAGTGATTTTGGAGGAAGCCTCCAAAGAAGGGGAGCAAAGCGTCTGAAAGCTCAGCTACCAATGGTGGGACGGAGAGGGCAAGGTACATAAGGCGGCCCTGAGATTGTGCAGCAGAAGAAGTGGGCGGCAAAATGGGGCAGGAAGAGATTACTATCAAGCACATTTTCAAATAGTAATGAGACGGATAATGTTCTTTATAGTAATTAGACAGTCATGGGAAGCTTACAGTTGATCTGGATGTGCTATGAGAAAAAAGGTGACTGAAACACAACAAGAAGGGGAGAGATGGTAAAGACTGTGGAATGTTGAATGCAGCAGATAGTGTCCCAAAGAGCTGCAGGATCTGATGGACAATAAGGAAAACAACATTTTCAGTTCTGACGAAGGGTCGCGGACCCGAAACGTTGACTCACTTTCCTTTCACCATAGATGGTGCCTGACCTGCTGAGTGTTCCCAGCAACTTTCAAAGACATCTAGAACTTATACCTTCGATCATGTCTATAATCACCACCCCATAACCCACTCTACCCACACACTTAGTGCCCAGCATAATTTCCGTAAAGCACTCCGGATGTTACTCACTGTAAAGGGCTGCACATACATGCAAATTGCTGCTGTTGGTTTACCTGCCTTTTGCCTCTTAGTCGAAATATACTATCTGGGATTTGTTAAACTAAAATTATTTTCATCTTTACCTACACGGCACGTTTTCTTAAAGAATGAAAGGATAACATAATTCCCAATTTCTCTAATAAAAGCAGTGGAGGCTATAATCTTGTATCTTTTAGTTAATAAGTTATACCACCTCACACTGAACATTGCCTTTTGTGCCTCACACAGCCACTCTTGGAATGACTGTGAGGCACAATCTATGAGAATCCAAGCCTCCTTCATTATTCATCTACAAAGATCAGCACAAAGCTCTAGCCTGGAGGCTGTGCTGGAGAAGCACAAGCTGGAAAATGTTATGTAAGTGAAGTACTGCTGCATATTGCAACGCTTTCATAACTTACATGTCTTTGGACAGCTGAGTCCCACCTGTCAAAAGCCCCCAAAACTCTTACTCGTTGAAAACAGCAGTAATCCCATCTCCAGAGCCCAGTCTAAATCGCTTTCTTTTCAAACCACCGCACCATTTTATAAACAACACATAAACCAGCTGCACAACAGAGAAACAACAATCAAGATGTATACACCTTAACAATACTGACTGAACAGAGATTTCTATTGACTTGCAGTTCAAAGCACTTATGTTGGTTATATTTAAACACATTTAGAGCAGGTAAATACATTTAAAATATGTCAGTAATGTTATCAGGAGGCTTCACCAGTGAAATACATACCTGAAATCTTGTTCCTTTCAGTATTCCTAGCTCCCGAAAGTCAATATGATTTTACTTTCACTGCACTGATTTGCACTTTGAGCTCATAGTCTATGGTGACACTTTAATACAGTACTGGAGGGAGCAGTGATTTGTTAGGGATGCCATCCTTTGGAGGTTCTTAAACCGAAGGTCGTGTCTGTCTGTTCAGATGAACCTTAAAGTTCGCACAACGTTATTCCAAAAGAGAAGGGAGCTTCTCCTGGTGTCCTGCCCAACAAACCTCCAAATAAAATGAACTATTCACTGTTTGTGGGACATTCCTGTATGCATTTTATTGTTATACTACAAACACAGTCACTACACTTCACGGAAATTACTGTGAAATCCTGTGAGTTTCAACATAAGGCACTATAAAATGTAAGTTGTTTCAATACATTGACTGGATCATGAATTTCGCAAAACGATACAATTACTTGTAACACATTAAACACTCGTGATTCTTATCCTTGTCACGTTAATACGTGTGGTTCTTATGCTTGTAAAATGTTAAACACAGGTGATTCTTATCTTTGGAATATGCTAAAGGCATGTGGTTCTCTCAGTAGTAAATCTGTACTTGAATTCTATGCTTTCACTCATATATCAATATACTTTATTATATTAAAACAAATTCCTGTCAGGAAATTAAATTCTTTGTATATTAAAAAATATGTTTGTTAATTTGCTCATATATCTACAAAACTGACATCTGTGAATTTTGCTGACTATTGAAATTGGAATTAAAACAAAAGGCAAATTAAAGAGCAATAGTGAGCTCGATGTTCTCTGAGCCAAACCAAATGTTAAAATCCTGTTGGCAACAGATTTCTACCAGCAGTTGCTACACGCATACAAAAAGGAAGAGGTAGCAGAGGTGGTGAAGGAAAATTTGGGTGTGATTATTTAGCATTTATTGACAGTTTTCAGTCAGTGAAGCTGCTGTCAGTAAAGTTAATGAAATATCAGGTTGACTTAGACTGTGAGGCCAGAATGAAAGGACAAATGGTTTAAATTTAAAACCCTCAAACAAGACTAAAGACGGAAACAAAAACAATTCCTTGCTGAATAGTGAATACTGCATGTAGAACAAAATAAATTGATGCTGGGTCAATTTGTGTCTGCCTGTTCAGGTAGATGTTAAATATTCCATGGCATTATTTGAAAGGAGAAGGGACTTCCTGTGTCTTTATTAACAATCCCTGAATTAGAACTGGTTACTCATTTCATGACTGTTGTGTGAAAATTGGCTGCCATGTTTGCCCACAAAATACACAGACACTGCACTTTACAATATATCTTACAAAACATTTTGAGATGTCCTCCCGAAGTGAATGGTGCTATATCTAAAGCAAGGATTACTATTATAGTGTCTGCTTGTGCACAGTATTGAAGGATACCGAGATTGCAGATTGATATAAACACAAAGGCCACAATTTAATTATTATTGGCACTTGGGGAGAAGAAGAGGCTGTGTAGAGTCACAGTCAAGGCTGACACTCCAATGAGGTGTTGGAGGTGTTCTACATTGTGTGAGGTATTTAACATGTTACAAGGATAAGAACCTGCACGTTTTTAACACGTTACATGGATAAAAAACACACATATTCAAATGAGGCATTAAATAACAAGGATCCATCTGTCTGTTTAGGTGAATGTTAAAGATTCCGTTTGAAAAGTGAAGGAAGTTTCTCCCCAGTGTCCTCGCCAATAAGCTTTCTCGATTCAGCTTTATTTTTGTGATATTTTGAAATGTAAAAGGTTTCTCTGCATGAATAGTCAAATGTTCATTTCTTAAGTAAAATAGATCTTGGTGGGTGGGTTGCATGTGTTGTTTACTTTTCCTGTACCAATGTACATTGCCTTGCATTCAGTCACAGTAAATTCCATTTTCCAGTCATTTGCCAAATAATATGTGCAAATGTCTTTGAATGCTGTCAATCGCTGCTAAATGAACAATGTGGTCACACACTGTTTTCACTGTTCTAGTTCAAACCAAATATTCTCTGAAATATTGTATTTATTCCAGAATCATCACTCAAGAGTCAAATATTGCACATCTGTTAAAGTTGCAGCTGAACTTTTGAATATCTGAGTTATTGAAATCATAATGGTATACATTTGTGATACAGTAAGTTAAGTTAAGTCTTGGTATTATCACGACAAACAGTTCATCAAAAAAGTAGACATACTTCTGTTCACCCTAAACTTGCTCTTTCCCCTTCGCATTTTCCCATTCGCTCTGTCTTTAGATATTTTTTATTGGGGGTCTATCATACACAAAATGCTAATAATAGCGAACTCTTCATTTACATGATTATAATGAGATTTTCCAATTACAAACTAGTAGCTGAAAGATTGTTATTTTTAACAATTGCCATATGCATACTTCAAATTGGAAGAACATATGTTGTCTCTGTTATCTTTACTTTTATCTAATCTTTCACTAACATTCCATCTTCTAATATTTTACACCTCTCTCTAATTTTTTTTCTTTATTGTATTTTCTTGTTGCTCTTCATCAGTGTGTCTCTCAGCCAGGCTCAGTTGTCAGCACTCTCACCTTTAAGTCAGAAGGTTGTGGGTTCAAGCCCCATGTTGAGACTTCAAACTCCCAATGTCAAGGCTGACAATCCAGTACTGTCTAGTTCTGGGGGATGTTGCATTGTCCGAGGTGTAATGCTTCCAATAGGACATTAAACTGAGCTCCCGTCTGCTGGTTCGGGTGGCACTATTTGGAAAGGGGAGTTTCACTATTTGGAAAGGGAAGGGAGATTGTTGATGTTCAAGCCAACAATTGCCTGGAGGAAAAAGGTCCTTCACTTCATGGATGTTTGTGGGACATTGCTGTGTACAAAAAAGATGCTATGTTTCCTTAAAACTAGTCATTCTTCTTTCAAGTAAAAAAATTCTCTGGAGCATTTTGAGATGTCCTCCCAACAAGAAAGGTGCTAAATCAAATGTAAAGAATAATATTAATATTAACTGAGTTGCAACAAGGACCAGTTTATTCACATTAAATATTTTTAGCTGTAGAATAAAATAATACTTGATAATAATCCTTGGATATAATATAGCGCCTTATCATGTCTCAAAGCGCTTCACAGGAGATACTTTAAAGTGGATTGACTGTATTTTGTGGGTAAAACGCTGTGAAAGGCAGTTATCTGAAGTGAACAACATAGTGCTATTTCATGTTTCGTTGGAGTAAACTTCATATAAACCTCAAGCAGAAACAATGCAATTGCCAGGCACTGCAGTAGAACGAAACAAACACTTGCACATAACCAGACTTGCACACAAATGTCATCGATCTGATGATGTACGCAAACTTGGAAATAATTTACAATTTGTATGTTTTCAGATTACATTCAAGTGGATTTGTCTGCATTTGGACAGTTCGTGTTTAAAAAAAGGTTTCTGAGCAGCTCACCATGTGAAAGGGTTTGACCAGCTTTTAGTATTCAGATGTAGTGCTTACTTCTAACAGGCAGCTGTTTTATCCCAACTCAATTTCTCCACTCTGCCCTCTGCTGATGCTGTAGTTCATCTACAATAAGTTGTTTGCGTCAAATTACCCGGCTGAAGCAACTTGTACTGTAAATTTGGATCATTTTTATTCTGTCACATCGTGAAAGATGAGGAGAAAGGATTTTTATTTTAAGCAATGTGAGTCACAAAAAGAAAGACAGATGAAACTTATTTTAGATCGTAATCACGCCTTATGAATTTTGGTGTGTACAAATAATAAGGTTGATCAGACCAAGGTGGTATTCTAGTTTATCCAAGGTTACTTACTCAATCATCTGAGGTAGATTGATTCATCCAGTGCTGTTGCATGCTCTTCTACCCAGCATCGGTGCTTATAAATGAAGCATGGTCTGTGCTGAGAATAGATCTAAAGCACAAGTGAAGGGATTTGGAAGTACATCGGTTTTGATGTATAATAAAATGAGGTTAATAAATGATTTTCAGGATTACTCTTATTCTTAAACTGGTGAATACGCATGTGTTTTCCACACACCTCCGATGACTGTTATCCTAACCCTGTAGAGCTTAGCAAAGAAATCGTGAAGGTGATTTTGGAATGTATTTTACATAATGCAGAAATGAAAGTCAAAGAGAGCATATTTGTTTATTTAGTGGTTTATATTTTTCTGCAGCTTATCTCAGCTGCTAAACTGTTAAACTCTTGCTTCCCGATTCGCAGTGAGCTTGAGAAGGATGCAACTGAGAATAGCCAAGTGAATGTTTTTATTACAAATTGTCCACAATACAAATACATTGGCACAAATGAGAAGCTTAGCTTGTGACAAGAAAATAATGATTTTTTTTCTAATTATTCTGGCTACTTTGGGAAAGGCAAGGTGGACATGCCTATGCCCTTCAAGCCTTAACACCTGCCATCTCTGGCCTCCTCATACCCAACACTTCTGTGCCTTCAGCCGCTACTCCCTTTGAACTTCCTCCTCAATTCTTCCAGATCACCCTTTCTTTATCTATCTTTTAATGCTACCGACCTCTTTGTCTTATGCCTATGGTCACCTCCCCTTCTCTCTTCTTCCACCAGGAAGCTCAGTGCCTTATCCTGTGCTTCTACTAAGTAGCATTTCAGAAGGCTGGGCACAGATTAAGTTTCCTTAGCATTTCATAAAAGAATTAATGAAACAAGTTTTTCTCTCTCTTAGTGCAAGGAAAAGAACAGCACTAGGAAATTTTCACTGTAATGTCGAAAATGAAGAAGGTAAAAATAATATATAAAAAGCGCATCATAAATAATTTCACTAAGGTGCCCAAATTTAAAAGAAATCAGATTTAAAGGAAGCAGATGGACATTCATGAAGAAGGGGTAACATACAATTGCTATTTCTGCTAAAATTCTGACTCGTGTAACATTCACTTGCAACTTTATCTTTCAGGAGTTATCAAGTTAGGTAGCATAGAGAAGCAAAGAATAATATATTCATCACGAAGATTAATCATACAAATGACAACCTGGCTTGGGAAACACACCAGCCTCTGCAATGCACCAGTTGATACTATCAACTAGTTTTATCAGAAACACCAGCTGAAAGTATAGCTGGTTTATCAATTACATTGCCGTTTTCTGTTTTGTGTTGCTACAGCATATTACCCCTTGTGTATTTGTGCTGGAGATGTCTATGGTTACAGATTGACTCCACCTGATCCTTTTTCGTGTTTGAGTGAGTTTCCATCACTGAATGAAACAAAAATCCAGTGAATACTATATCTTAATTAAGATTAATTAGAAACAATCTAAAATAGTGGTGTCAGCTTAACTGGTGAGCTACATGTGTGTGGCCCATGTATGAAACATCTTCCAATATTTATACGAGTAACTAATTTAACAATCTTGAAGAACAGTGGCCCAATATATTTCACATAGTGTGTTATCACATTGTTGAGACCTCTCAAAGAGCCTCACAAGATTTTATTGTACTGTGTAATCAATAAGTTGTAGGCAAATGTGGCAGCCAATTTGCACACAACAATATTCTACAAAAAGTCATGGAATGAATGATGAATTTATTTGTGGGATTGTTGGTTAGAACACCGGAGAAACTCCCTTTTCTTTTTGAATAGTGACATGGGATCCTTAATGCCTCAGACCTTGGTTTAACTTTTCATCCGAATGGTGCTGTACACCAGTGTCAGCCTTCAAAATAAGTTATATCTGCATCCTTTAAACCTGTTTTCTTTTAAATTTGGGCACCTTAATAAACATATTTATTTTGCTTAAACTTTACTTTAAATACAGACACTGTATTGCATTTAGTAATGAGACCATTTTACCTTTAAATGAAACCCAATCATACTGTAGTTGTTTCTGATTGAATTGCTCTTCTCAAATGGTCTATTAAAGCTTAAACTTTCATCGTGCTTTATTTACATCAAAATTACTCTTTGTAAAGTGCTTTACAATAATTACTGTCAAGAGTCGTGACTGATTTTATAGGTAAACATGGCAACATTTTGCATACAGCAAGGTTTCACAAACAGTCTTGGGGTGAATGACCAATTTATCTGGAGGATACAGGCAAAGGCAAGTGACTGCGTAAAGGAAGCACGTGTAGAGGGCAGTCATATTCCATGACTGGGATAGAACTTGCAAAGGGGGAGGCAGAAAGAGATCTAATGGTGATAGTTGATCATTTCAAAAAAAGTTTGATGCTGGGATGGGAGAACTGTAAAGTGGATATCCTTGAGGGAAAAGATGAAATAAACCAAAGGTCCTTCTTCATCCGAATAAATCTTGTGATCTTGTGATTGTTGGCAGAGTCAATGTGAAAATAATAATAATAATAATAATCCTTGCATTTGATATAGCGCTTTTCACGTCTTCTAGACGTCCCAAAGCACTTCACAGAATATACTGTAAAGTGAATTGACTATATATTTGCAGGCGAATGCGGCAGCCAATTGCGCACAGCAATGTCCCACAAACAGTCATGGATTGAAAATGACCAATTTATTATTGTTTTGTTATTATTCTATGTTTCAATTGTAAACAAAGACTTGTTGCATAATAAACACATCTGAATAATTAAATGTTTTGACTTGCTGCCCTGATTGTGAATGAAGGCCTTCTTTTTTGGAAACAATAATCTCAATGGATGTTAATGTTCGCTGTCTTTATATCCATTTGGGGATACAGGTCTAAAGGATATTTGCAGCATTGGTGCAGTCAAGTCTAGAGAGTGCAGAGATCCTAGCAGATTGTTCTCAGTGATTCAAGAACCCAGCCAACCGTATAGTGTTGAGACAATCAGACAGAGAATATCCTGCAGGTACAGTAGTTGATCAGCAGATGGAAGACGACAGGGTGTTATACAGCTGACCATTAGCAGTGGAGTGACAGCCGTATGGATGCAGCCCAAAATATATTTACAATTGTTTCGCTACATATGCAGAGATTCGAGAGAGCATATTGTCTTGTTCTAACAAACAAAATTATTCTCGGAGAATTGTTCATGCTGGGTTATATTTTGAGTGGATTCAGTCACAGAAAACAGTCAGTCAGAAGAGTGGGCAGAAATCCATGTACAGTTTCTTTAATTTCAGATATGGTACTTGGGAATGTGGGGCATTCCCACTAAGGTCACTTGAAAACTCAGGTATAATTAGCTTTGTAGGGATAGTATGATTAGGGGGAGATAAGACTGTTCTGGCCTTTGGCTGGCCTGAAAGGGTAGCATAAAAAGGTGATGGGAAAAGGGAAGAAACCATAAAAGATGACAGATTGGGCCATCATACTCCAATAGGCATCTTTTTGTAACCTATTTATATTCAGTTTATTTATAATGGCAGAATCCTACTGAAGTCTTTAACGCATTGAACATCGTAGCTATCCATTGCAGTATCTTTTTGAAACCAAAGAGCTTTTATGTCCAAAGTTTAAAGTTTAGTTCTTAAACTATAAATAAACCAATTGTAATCGCCATGGACTAAATATCTCATAGCTCGTGTTACTCCCATCAACACAACTACTCTGCACTGCCAGTTGTAAATGCATTACTTTAATACTGAATGACAGTATTTTCAAGTAACACTCATTTTTCTAAAATGTTAAACACTACTCGCTTAAAGGGGAAGAAAGGATATGAAAATTCTGACCAAATATAAAATTAATAAATATTTTAAATCCTTCCTGTGAATGCTTTCATACCACAAGGGAATTGAATTGTGATATGAATCCACATTTGCCCACAAGAATATTTTAAATTAAAAAATACTGCATTGTGAAAAATATGATACAGAAGATCCCCATTACAGATCCCCCCACCCCACTTCCCCTAATAAAACACTGCCACGGTAATCAACAATCTACTTTTCACACCAGAGTCTGATGTTTTAGATAATTTCACAAGACCACAAGAATGCTTTGGTCAAATAGGCCAATTTGACCCATTGATGACACCCTTCTAGAACAGCAGCTCGAAAAGCTCCATTACAGCATCAATTTATTACTTAAATAAGTCCAGCATCTTGGCTTCGTCCAACCTTTCTGGTAAATTATAAGCATTAAAGACCCGCTTTGTAATGAAATACTAACTCGTGCCCTGAGTAAAATGGTGATAGCAAGAGGAACAATCGAACACCACACACATGGAACAATTGACCAGGAAATATGTGGAAAGGTAGAGAAGGACACAAGTGATACAATCAACCAACATGTATGTGGAACAAAATAACTTACAAGGGGTAGTAATTCTACCTAGATAATAATAATAACCATCCTTGCATTTGATCTAAAGTTACTCTTTTTTCTTAGAATTTCAGAGTTTCAGAATTTGATAGATTCGTAATTTGAATCTTAATTCCGAAGTCACTTTTTTTGCAATTATTTTATGAACTATAGAAAACTGATGTTTTTATTTTGCCCATTTTTGGAAAAGCTGTAATGGTAAATAAATGGAGTAAATCTAGACTCAGATGGATTATCTCTAAAGCATAAAGGATTTCAAAAAGGAACTCAATGAGTTCTGGAAGTTAAAGGTTTCAAGGTTATTACGTGTGAAATAAATATGTTGAAGGAAGCTTTTGGAAAATTCTAGTAATCCTTGCATTTGATATAGTGTCTTATCCCATTGTTGAGACATCTCAAAATGCTTCACAGAATATACTGTAAAGTGAATTGACTGTATATTTTGTGCGCGAGATAAGGGTTTGATTTGAATGAATTGGCTCATGGAAAGCCTGCTTTTGCCTAATGGAAACACCTGAAAGTGTTACTTAGTGGTGATAAATGTGACAAGTGATGTGATCCGACAATTAACACTGTATAAGTCTCTATCGGCGCCTTGGGACGTCCTCCCGACGTGAAAAGCGTTACACAAATGTAATTTGGTTGTTGTTGTATAAAATGTGCCTGATTCCTAGAGAATCAATGGTACTATGCTGTTAAGGCACTCTGTTCATTCTGTTACAGTCATTGGACTTTATACTAAATCAACTAAATAGCACACAGCCACAAGGAACAGTCATCATAGATTTAGAAGCAAAAAAAAGGCACGTCTCACTTAAATTCATTGCAGATCTAACCAAATTAGTGGTGAGAAGTGTCCAGATAATGCATTTTACCAGGCCTTTGCAATAAACTTCCACATGGAGGTCTTTTAGGGAAGATTAAATCTGATAAGTTTAATGGCAACTTTGGTAGCTGGAGTAAAAACTGATTTTCCCATAATTAGGAAGTGGAAGGCAAAGATAAATGGAACAATCTTTATGTGGGAGAAATAACTAGTGAAATTCTGAAGTGAACTCTCGTAGATCCCCTGCTGTGCACACACTTTATAAATTATAGAGAAGATAGCTTTTATATAACTTTGCAAAATGTTCAGGTGATGCTAAGTTATCTAGACAGGTGAAATGTATGATTTTTTGGGGGGTCAACTGGGTGTCTGACACATGCAAAAACCCATCATCATGCTTAAGAGTATCCAAATCAGACTGAGAGTTCCAAATAAGTATGCCACCTACACATAGAAATTTCTCTGTGCTTGGGATGAAACAATGCTCTTTCCCTGGAGGCATGTATCTTGATTATCTAATTCCAGAGAATATTAGTTGCAGCTTGGCAAGGGCCATGGCTTGGGGACCCCAGAGTGTGTACGTAGGTGCTGCTGGAGTTTAACCAGCTAAAACTGCATAGCTTGCCATTGAGAGAACTGTCTGTCAAGCTTTCCGTTACTTGTCCAGCTAACACCACCCTACCTGTTGGGGCTTTGGCCTGCAGAGTTAACAGGAGCCGTATTGAAAGAATCCCTGCCCCCAGTGACTGGTCTGCCCCTCCAAATCCTGCTGGTGAGCCAGGCTAGCTGACCTGTTCTCAACAGTGCCCTTGATTACTGGAGAACCACCTGATTCAGAAACCGTGCTGAATCGGGTGAGTATAGAGAATTGACTCAATTCCGACATTCCTTTGGCAAGCAATATCAGCTTGGAGCCAGCTCAGCAGAATATATTTACATTGAAGATAAAAAGACTGAGGAGAGCTTGATCCAGAGCTTTAATTTGCTGAGATAGGAGATAGTAGATGTCTGCAGTCTATTTGGTATAGACTGTGTGTGCAGAACTAGTAGAAAATTAATGAGTCTAAAGTAAAAAAGAAATATTTCTTCCCTCGAAAAATAGATGTGCACAGACTTGAGTTAAAATATGTTGATTTAACATCTTCCAAAAAGAGCTGGATGAATACCTAGTTAAACTTGAAGATAAAAGGCAAGTACAGATATAGGAAGGGATGAAGAATCTGCAACGAGGCAATGATACATGATGGTTTGATTTGAATGAATTGGCTCATGGATGGTTGCTGTCTACTGGAGCTAAGAGTATGGCATCTGTAGAAAGTAAGGAAGCAGGGTTGAGCAGGAGAGATGGTGGTTGTTTTCAAGGTTTTTTTTTGATTACCTTTGGGGATCTAGGATAAATTGTGTAGAACTATCCCTCAGGAAATGAAATAAATGGTTAGTGTCCATGATAGGATCGATTGGGTACTGTCTGTCCATGAAGGGACCTGAAGGCCTGCTTCATGTTCTTATGCTTTTAAGACTGTATTTATCAGAAGGTCTCTTGCAATTCTGTTTACTGAACTTTGTAAAACAAGTGCTCTCAAGAGCTTTTATTGTCCTATTTTTGCTTGATAAAGTGTCTCTTACACTATTGTGTAAGTGTTAGATCATTGGTGAAAATAGTAATCTAAAGACAAAAATTCCTTTCTTTTGGGGGAAATCATATATCTGGAGGGAGAGGCGACTAAAGTTCATAAGGTCTTTATGTTTCCAGTACACTGCAGATTGCAGTGAAAATGCTTGCACAGAACTCCAAAATGATATATCTGTTTTTTATATTATTAAAGAAGTGGTCATGGAATTGGTTCTTTAACAACATTAAAAAAGTCCTATTAAACATCCTTGGGTGACCAAAGGCAAACCTTATATGGGAAATCACAACTGATCTCAGTGCAATTCGCACCCACTGCATTTATATTGCATATTACAATACAATACAAAATTACATTTGTATAATGCCTTTCACGTCGCAAGGTGCTGGGATTTGGACCCGAGCTGAGGGTTGGGATCGGGGAGGGTGGAGGGCAGGGAGGATAGGAAAGTGGCTAAAGGTGCGGTTAAAAAAGAAGGTCTTGATATGTGCCTTTAAGGAGGCAAGGGAGCTAGTAAGGTGAAGGAAATGTGGGATGCAGTTCCAAAAGGTGGGGACAGATAGGTTGAAGGCCTGATATGGTGGGGTGGGCTTCTCGGGGGATGTGGAGCAAGCTGGAGCCTACTGAGCGGAGGGAGCGGTCAGATTGATATGGGTTATGCACAAGGGCTGATAACTGGAAAACAAAAATTAATACAGATAAATACAAGGTACTATATCTAGGAAGAAAGAATAATATATGTGTTCCATGGGTGAGGTAGAACCTGCTAAGAGGGAAGCTGAAAGAGATCTTGGGGTGTTAGTTGATTCATTGCTCGTTAGTCAAAACAATGTGAGGCAGCAAAAAAACAGGCAAATAAGATGCTGGGCTTTATTGCCAAATTAGTTGAGTTTAGATATCTGGACGTCATGCTCAGGCTGTGTAATACTCTGGTCGAGCTGCACCTAGAACAATGCATACAGTTCTGGTTACCACATAAGAGCCCAGGCCCCAGTGGGAGAGGAATTAGCTATGTTAGAAAAGCTAGTCCTCTTCAGTGTTGAGAAGATTCTGGTGGGGGTGGGGGTTCTTCAGGATGTAATACTGTATTGTAATCTTGAATGTGACATATATGAAATTATCTGATACAAAAAATTTGGATGTATTACCCTTTCACCTACTGGCAATTTTGCAAACAAATGTAAAATAAATAATTTCCCATAAGTAATTGATTTCCGATCTCCAGCCTTTCACAAATGCCAGCAAGAAATTATGCAAATATTACATAGGCAGCTGCTCTGGTAGGTCTAACAGAATAATTATGCTAACTGAAACATGCTCTCACATTGTTGAGAGAGGCAGCTTTGATACTAAATCATTTGAGCAGTTTTGGATCAATAAAGTTCTATTGATAGTTGTGGTGTTAGAAACTTTGCAGTTCATTTTCAACCAGGAATAATGCAACATTAAATGTCCCATTAATACATTTGCAAAATCTGTGCAGTATTTACAACATACTTCAATTGTCATCAAAAATCATCAGTCGCATGCCAATCAAATTAAATTTACTGAAGCAAGTTGTAACAGCCTGAAACATTTCTCATTTTCGCCCACAAATATACAGTCAATTCAATTTACAGCATATTCTGTGCAGTGCTTTGAGACTTCTACAAGACATAAAAAGCATTATATCAAATGAAAGGATTATTATTAACTGATGTAGAGATTAACATGAGAATGAATAAAGTCACAAAACAATAAGTATCATTTAATCTGTTGTATGTAATAATACGTAATACTTGATTTTGAGATCGGTTATGATTTACATTAAGTACTCCAAGACGCCGTCCGCTGTGATGCAAGGTATTGTTACTTTAAAGTGCAGTGACTTGATGTGTAGGCAAACATCAATCTACTCTGGTTACACCCACAAACAGAAATGAGATGACTGAATAATTTGTTAATTATGACCGAGGCACCTGAAGACCCCCCTGATCTGGTTTTAAATAGTGTCATGGGAGGGGATCTTTAACATTCAACCTGGAACGGACAAAAGGGACCTCAGCTTGACATTTTAGCTAAATTACAGCAATAACAATAAGTAAGCTTAAGCTCCTCATTCCACACAGAGAGACATTTCTATATGTAGGTGCTAACACTAGTCTGGCCTGGTTATTGTTAGACAATGCTATGATACTAAGGAAGCACCTATTACTCTTCTTGGTGTCATTCAAACAGCATGAATAGCAAATGTCCACATATCCCTTCCCACCACTATCAGTCACTGCCCACATCCAAAATGATTCTGTTGTCAACACCAACTCTTCTGTGCAAGCAGTTTCAATTCAGTTTCCTAATTTGCAATTAATTCCCATCATCCTTTATCAACTGTGTTCTCTCTTCTGCCTTAGCTCAATGGGAAAAACCCTGCTCTCAGACTCCATTCTGATAATGATAATAATAATGATAATTATCCTTGCATTTGATATAGCGCTTTTTCATGTCTTCTCGATATCTCAAAGCACTTTACAGAATATACTGTAAAGTGAATTGACCGTATATTTGTGGGTGAAACGTGGCAGCCAATTGCGCACAGCAGTGTCCCACAAACAGTCGTGGATCGAAAATGACCAATTTATTATTGTTTTATTTTTTGGAGGGTTTATTAGGCGTGTGGAGTAAGGAAACTTGCCCAAGGTTTCACCCTGCCTGGAATTGAACCCAGGTGTCTCGCTTGCACAGCGAGTGCTCTAACCACTGAGCTACAGGACTGATCTTCAATGACAGCAATGGGTTACACCAGAAGAGGGAATTGACTGAATTAAATCAGTTTCCTCAACTCTGGCTGAAAATCACACCAATCCCCACTCCACTAGAACAATAAGACAGAGGCAGGAAGGAGGACTGCACTTTTAACAGCATATGTATGATATGATATTCCGCTCATAAAATATATAATCAATTCACTTTACAGTATCCTCTGTGAAGCACTTTGAGATGTCTCGAGGACATGATAAGGCGCTATATCAAATGCAAGGATTATTATTATACATGTTTATGGAAATTTAAGATGGCTCTTCCTAATTTAAAATGAAATTTAGTACAAATTAAATCCAATATTCTAAATATACATTTTAATTTCTTTGTTTATTCTGATATTTTTGTGGTCTGCTCTTTGACCCTCTATTAGTTCACTTACAAATATTTGATGATATTGTTTCTACAGAACACTGTAAAGATGTTCACTCCAAGCGCCATGACAGTGTGCCCCATGCAAAGACATTATCTCAAATAATATTCTGCAGATACTAAAGCTCACTAACCTTATCAGTACCTAAGCCTCAGACCCCCAACAGTTATGGATATACACTGACATGGTTCAAATGGCATAGGTTTACTAGAGCAGAGGGGAATCTTCAGCTGCCCCAATAGCAACTTGTCACACTGCTAGCACTACAGTCCCAGAGGGGTCCAAACTCATGGTTTCATGATTGGTGTTCTGCCATCCCTCTACTACCACTTGCCCTCACAATCTCCCCTGTCAAGCCTTCAGGCTAGCCATGTGACATAATAATAATAATTCTTGCATTTGATACAACACCTTATCACATCTTCGAGATATCTCAAAGCACTTCACAGAATATACTATGAAGTGAATCGACTGTATATTTTGTGGGCAAAACGCGACAAACTATTTTTTAGTTATTTTGAAGGAATTGTAAGGCAAAGCACTGAAAGGCAGGCTTCTCACAGCGGACACAGCATAGGTCTCACCTCTTTTTCCCCAAGCTCACCTGGGTTAGTGCCTCCTTCCTGCAGCCCAGCGAGAGAGAGAGAGAGAGAGAGAGAGCACCCCCCCAAGAGGTGCAGCCCAAGGGATTTCTTCACTTCCAGTACATCCTGCAAATGAAATAATTGCTCTGTATTTAAAATTAAAGTGCACAGCACAGTAAGAAATAGGAATAGATTCTGTGCCAAATATAAGTGTTTTGAGATGTTCATTCTGATGTGAAATGTGTTTTACAGGTGAAGGTTGTTGTATTAAAAAAAAGATGTTTTGCTACATGCTCCCTGTCAAACTAAATGCAATAAACCGACATAAGAATACATATTTGCAAATGATTTATTGATAGGACCTCTGCTAAAGGCACAATGTATAGATTGGAGTCTTTAACAGCTGGTGTGAGCGAGTTTTGGCAGGCTGGTTGGTGCAGAACAACAGCTGCCCAATGAACCATTTGTTTTAACCAATTTCACATCCATCTTCATCAACTCAAAGAGCTTTTTTGGCTTTTCTGTTGCTCTAATCGCCTCAATCTAATGGAGGAATTTGAACTAATCTATTGGTAAAATCAATAGTGTTCTGTTCTTTACTCTGTGATTTTTAGGAAGCACAGCTGAACAAAAGTAGTTCATTTTTCTGCCTATTTTATTTAAGTCCTATTTTTCTCCGGCTGGGTACCAAACAGAGAGAGGGTGTTTGTCCGTCTCCCAGGCCTCTGCTGCTAATTCTGTGAGCTGTTTGCTAAGAAGTGCAGTTTGTTACTGTCCAGATATCAACACTGCAACCTGCTCTGCTAACCTTGTCCAACAAATCCCATATTATAGTAGTAACAAGAGGGTCAAAGAAGGAACATTTGAGAGGAGTCATAGTTGCGAACAACACAATCAGCTTTAATTAAACAAACTAACCAACTAAACAATGCGTAATAATAATAATAATCCTTGCATTTGGTACCTATTATGTTCATTGAGACTTCTCAAAGCGCTTCACAGAATTTATTGTAAAGAGTATTGACTGTGTAATTAGTGGGGTGAAACATGGCAGCCAATTGCGCACAGCAATGTCTTTTACAAATAGTCGTGGATTGAGTGGAGGGATTATTACCACTGTAAAGCAATCCAACAATCAACTAATTCCTGGGTTCCTACTACTGTTAGATAATCAGAGGTATGTGGAGTAAGGAAACTTGCCTATGGTTTCGACCCACTCAGGAATCAAATCCAGGTCCTCTCGCTAGTCAGGCGAATCTGCTAACCGCGACGCTACAGGACTCTGAAGCAATGTGTAGTGAGCACCCACAGAAAGGGAAGGCAGCTGGCTTTGTTTTCTCTTAAGACCCCCTGTTCCCACAGTCAAGATGCCTTAAATAATTTGCATAGCTTAGCTGCCAAGAAGAAACAATCATGTGGTGCCAAGGATCAGTCCTGGGTTAAACCAAGAGTCATCTGGAGTCACTGAACAGTCACTGCTGACTTGCTATTAATACAAGTGCATTTTGATTCAGCCTAAAGAGTAGAAGTCAACAAACGTAATCTTGGAACTACCAGAAATAACATGATAAATATAGACTCCTGCATGAGTTTGGAATAGAATCATGTCTTATGTTCGTTCAGAGTATAAGGTATTCTTGTGCTGATTAAATACAAGTGCCATAGGCTGTCATCTTTAATCAAGACACAGAAGGTGTTGACATTCCAGACAAACAGGTTATCTGCATAAAGTAGTGTATTAAATCGTTCAATCTGTGCCTATAATGAAACCACATGGAGAGCTAAGTTATCATAACAGGCGCCATGCAGAGCTCTACTCAGATTGATGTGGAATAAAAAACTACAAAAAATTCAGACCTCGACAAATTATTGTAACTAAAATGATTTGGGATTATTCAATTCAGAGATATTCGAAATGTTTTCAATGTTATAAGTGTTCTGCCAGATTCAAGGATTATTATAGACATCTCTTTAAGAAAGACATCAAAGCGACAGAGCAGGGATGCAGAGTGGATATCCTCGGACGATCGCAGAGATGAGTTTTTTACTTATGGACAGATCCAAAAGAAACTGGTCTTAATTTTTCTAGAACAGAAAATAATTGGGAGGAGACCTGACTCTTTAAAATTATAGAGACTTTGATAGATTAGATAATGAGAATGTATTTCCTTTATTTGGTGAATCAGTGGCTAGGGAATATAACCAATATAAAACAATTAGCAAGGGAGCAAAGGGGATATTCAATTTTTTTTTGTACAGAGACTTGTTGGGATGTGGAATGTTCTGTCGGGTGCAGTCACCAAGACAGAATCCATATTAGCTTTCAAGAAGCAGGTAAATAGGACTGATAATAATGCTGA
This sequence comes from Callorhinchus milii, assembly GCF_018977255.1. Taxonomy (NCBI): domain Eukaryota; kingdom Metazoa; phylum Chordata; class Chondrichthyes; order Chimaeriformes; family Callorhinchidae; genus Callorhinchus; species Callorhinchus milii. Next base: position 91,811,906 of record NW_024704743.1, read on the forward strand.
TCAAGTCAATACAGAGTTAATGGGCTGAATGGCCTTCTTCTGTGCTGTAAATTTGTATGGATCTATAGAATCACGGATAAATTGGGTGAATATTCTTGATGTAGACAATACAAAATGATCAATTCCTGTCCAAAGATTATTTATTAGTGGTGAAAACCGCTGCATTCCTTCATGTATACCATTTCTATAGTGTTCAGATCCATGTTGATGCAACATCCATCATTGTATTTCCGTTGAAAATATATTGTAAAAGATAAACAATGGAACTCAGACAACACATGCCCTGACAGAAACAGTGACATGTGGCTTCTCTTTATATTGCTCTGTCATTAAAGCTTTGTGCCATGGCTTGAAATCCAGTTGAATGAGTGAATAATGATTTGAAACAGCGACAATTACTGTCAGTGATTAAAGTGTTATTCATTGGCATTACTAATAGAATGTTGCTAATAACTGGCCCACATGCCACATAAACAAAAACCTATTTAACTCCACGTGGTTACTACTATTTAGTTCATGACTGAGTAAGCTCCATTTTGTAATGGGGTGCTTGTGCTGATGATAACATTCAGCCTTATGCTTTATTAACCCTTTATGTAACTCCAAGCAGTACTGCTCTGTATTTTGGGTGCAGTTGGTGGGGAGCTGCCATTTCACTGACATGTGCAGTCTTGTGAAGTGGGGGCAATCAAGGTCCCAAATCCCATGTAATTTCAGTCTCTTAATATTTATGATCACGCTTCATAGAATCATAGAATTATACAGTACAGAAGGAGGCCATTTGGCCCATTGTGTCTGTGCCGGCTCTTTGAAAAGAGCAATCCAAAGCAATCCCACTCCCCCGCTCTCTTCCCATAGCCCTATAAACTTGTCCTCCCATAAATTGATAAATTCAGATTTATAAATTCTGAATTTCAGTCTCTGTTGAATTCCGGGCTAAGGTGCCCAACTAGATGGGTAAAACACTTTGAGACGTCCTCTCGATGTGTAAGGTACTATTTAAATGTAAATTGTATTGTATTAATTAGGAGGCAGTTTCTTTTTAAGAATAGTAACCATATTAACTTCCATATTAACCAGCAACAACAACAACTTGCACTTATATAGCACCCTTTGAGTAGAACGCAGTCTCAGAAGACTTGGATTTATGAACTTTCCATAATTCTGCATGATCTTAAGTTTTAAGACAAAGCAGCCTTACAGGCTAAGATGGTGAAATCTCAGGCCTGTGTAACACCACATAGTCACGGGTATGTCAACAAATGACCTTACCTCACAGGTCCCCACTGTTGGTGACACCTGCCAGTGATTGCAAATTGCTGTCAGTGCTGTCAGATCATTGAATCAATAAAAACTGCAGCTCCAGAAGTTTTAAAATATATATTTTTAACTCATGACTTTTTTGGCACAGACCAGCGTTCATAGCACAGCCAAATCACACACCATTACTGCTGGGTTTGCTTGTCAGTGGCACAACCCACTGTAGCACTGCACTGCTGACATCAGCTCAGTGCAGTACTGTTGCCCAAATTGTGAAAGCAATGCACATTATTCTGCTCATTGTGCTTGTCTCAGGGATATGGTTATTCACCTACACCTATGACCTCAATAGGACACAGATGCACATGGAGCAATGGCATTTCCCACTTACCCCTCTGTGCAAACGAACAGCCAAACCAATGAATTAAGTGCGACTGTGAAAAGGAGAAAGCTAACCCACACGACCAACGGAAAATGATTAAACACAGCAAATCTGAATGAGAAAGACAAGTTGTGTAGCATCTGGCATTAAAATAGAAGAGAAGAGGAGCAATGCTAATTACTCCTAATAATGTTAATTACTCCTCCTTATTAATGTTAATAATGTTAATTTCTCTTCTAACCTGAAGTGGGTTCTCTCTTTTCCTCTTTTGAATTATGATGAAGGGTCACATCTGAAATCTTAGCCTCCGAAAGGCTACTGTCATTTCAGCAGCAGAGCCCTGCCCTTAACTCCCTTCAGCTTCCCACCGGAAAAAACACTGGTCGATTGTGTAGCTGGACCTCATTGCATTACATATGACATGATGACAGGGCATCCACATGTGGGCATAATGTTATAGGTGGTCCAGACGCTGTATAAAAGCACCAACTCCCCATTTCCCCATCACCAGGAAGCAGAATCTAAGTGTGTTTTTACAGGCTGTTTGAGTTGGGCTATTTTGTCAGCTTCTATCAGCAGTCTGCCTCCAAATTATTAAGTGTCTCTTCACTTCAGTCCAAGAGTACACGATCACAAAGCATATAGTAATTCCTGCAGACATCAGACCTTGACAAATACATTTACATGTATCAAAGAGTGTAGTCAGGGTGAAATAACAACTCTGTGCAGAGGAACTCCATTATTTAAAATCTATTTTCATTTGTGAAGTGTCTTGAAATCCTCAGTGCTTCTAGATTTCCTTCTAATTCCACACTGCGGTTCAGATTGCCACTTCAATAATTTATCATTGAATAATTATCAGGCCAATCTATCATATTCAAGCTGGTTTCGCAGTACATCCTGTTGAATTATTGCAATATAAAATGATGTGTCCGTTCAGTCTTTCCCTGACAAGAACACTTACATTGTCTCATTAATTTTTATCAAACATACAGCTCAAAAGGGAATCGTGCAAAGAAATGCCAGGAATGCATCTATTATTGTCGGAATACAGGTTTGTTCTTTCTGTTGATAAATACCAATGAAAAGCACATAACTATCAGAAATAAAACATTTTCTTGGTTCAACAGACCCTAAATAGTCCTGGAGTATATCGTGATCATGAGTAAGTATCCACATTGACATAGCTTGCATGAATTTGTGGGAATTATATTTTTAAATTCTGTCCCTCCCCGACCATACCAAGTATGGCAGAGATTTGAATCAGTGTACATGTCTGAAAGCTCAACCAACTCAAATTGCCTTCTTACTTGGATGTTCTGAGTTACTGAACGCAAGCTAGCAGAACAAATAAAATCAAATTTGCTGCATTAACCAAATGTCAAATTATTTCAACCCTGTCAACTTCTGAAGTGTTCCTGACAAGAGAGAGATTGAGAAGATTGTGTTTCCTGAAATTGTGGTTCAACAAATAAGCTTCTTTACCAGCTAGGCATATGTATCAGCACATTTTTAGTTATTAAATTGCAGAGCTAAACAGACAGTAGTAAACACTGTTACTCCCCTGGTAAATAAATAATCTCTTCTAATTGTGCTGTACAGTTTTGTGACAGGAATGAAGCTCCTTTGGTAATATTGTTCACTAATATTCAGTATCTGCATAGCCTGGTAAGGTATGCAGAGTTAAGACATTCCAAAATCTGTACAACTCTGATAAACATGCATGAATGAAATTGTCAAATATACTCTGCATATGATAACGGATGAAATAGTTATTACTGTGACATCAATATCTCTTTTTTAATTCTTTGTTACATTGTGAATTTATGTGCCTATGATTCTGTTTTGCATAAGTTTGTACAGAATAAAACTTTATTTCAGAGTTGCAGAGAAAATTTGCGAGAATGATACCAGGGCTGAGTGGCTTTAGTTATGAGGAGAGATTAAAGAATTTTTGTGTTTTCATTGGAACGGAGAATATTGTGAGGGAGTTCCTGATAGAGGTGAACAAAATTGTCATTTCTTTCGATAGAGTAAGGGGAGTGAGCGATAAGAGGACACAGATATAAGACATTCATAAAACGACTGAAAGGAGGGTTTAGGAGAAATGTTTTCAAACTGAGAGTTGTTGGGATGTGGAGTGCCCTGCCAAGTAAGGGAAGTAGACAGCTATTATGAAGAATAGAAGCTTGAAGGTGGATGGGGATAGAGCAGGGAAGTGTGATTGAATGAACGCCTTGCTCTGAGAGCCAGTGTAAACTCGATGGGCTGTAAATTTCTATGATTCAATAATTATTTTTGGTGTCATTCAATCTATTTCTGCAACATGTATATAGATTTTTAAAATGATATTTTACTTTTCAACTTTGTTTCAATAAGTATTTCAAACGACAGGTTCTTTCAGCTCTTAAACTTTTATCAGGATTAGGGAATCAATATGAATAACTTTCATTTATAGAGTGGCTTTCACAGAAAAAATCTCTCAGCGTTATTTACAAAATAAAGTTGATAGGAAATTAAGTGATATTGTAATATTCTGTAATATTCTTGTACAAGAAAATCCAGCAGATTATCTGCCTGGCAGTGCTCGATAAACCATAATGGCAAATTAAACAATTAATTTGAATTTGGGGTAAATAAGACAGGACATAAATGCTCCAAGATGCTACCCTAAATTAAGGGTGCTATATAAATGCAAGTTGTGGTTGATAGCCAGAAGAAAGACTCCACTTTTCATTGAAATAGTGACTGGGGCGTGGGAGTGAGAGAGTATCTGTTTATATCCACCAAAATCACAAATCAGGCAGAACCTAAATTAATAACATCATCAAAAAAAGACAATCTGAAAATATTCTTTTATTTGCTGGGTGGCAGACATATACGGAAACCATCACCATGTTTAAAAAGACAGATTGGCATATTCTGACCTCAGCAGATCCACTTAGCTTAGGAACTGGACTACCAAGACCACCACAGAGGGTTGATTCAATGTGAAAAATAAGCTTGTATTCGATATAGGATGTTATTATGTAGGCGAGCACAGCAGCAATTCTGAAATGACTGTTTCCTGAGTATAACATTTGTATAAATCTGAGCTGATTCACTGAACAACTTAATGAAAACCTATAATCAAATTTGCTGCCAGCTATTGTAATGAATAGTATAGTTTTTGAACAAAAGGCAAAATACTGCAGATGCTGGAAATCTGCAATAAAAACAGAAATCGCTGGGAAAACTCAGCAGGTCAGGCAGCATCTATGGAGTGAGGAAAGTGAGTTAATGTTTCAGGTTGATGACCTTTTGTCAAAACTGAAAGGTGTAGTTATTGAGTCAGTTGTATGTAGAAAGCTACAAAGAGGAAAACAGACTGGAAAAAAAGGCCATTGCATCCATCCAGCCTGCTCCTTCCAACAGATAACATACAATTTGTTTCATCAGAGACTCTCCCCAATGTATTTAATCTCCTAAGGAACGATAAATATCTTTCAGATTGTTCCTGGAGGTAATTTACCAAAACCTTTGCATAGCAATCTACCACGACCATCTACACTAGTCACCACTCATCAAGACCATTTTACAGGTGACATTTCCAGCAAGAATGGAACTGTATGTTGGGCAGTATATTTGATCATCTCTCTCTGCAGAGATCTTTATAATCTTCAGCTCGTTTCTATCCAGACGTAGAACCTCTTCTGTAAAGCAGCTGACTACTTTAAATATAGACTATAATGAGATAGAGGCACGGAGGATCAATAGCTCTGCTCATGTGTGATAAATTGATACCAGACTGAGATGTCATAAAAAGCATTTATTACACATAAGGCATCAAAGAATACTGACAAACCATGTGTCATTCATAGTCCAGAGCTGTTTCCTTTTCCAAAATTTTTATTTCAAACATCATGGTAATTCTTATCACAACACTGCCTGTTTTTGTTACATAGAAGCAGATAGTGTTGTTTTCTCAAAACAGTGTACATGATTCCTGTGTGCAGCAGTGACAGAATGGTGGACAAACCCTTTGGACTCACAGAGATTTATAAGTCTCACTGAAATTCCTGAACAATGAGCTCAGTGACATTAAATTAAATTTTGTACATTAAATACAAAAGTATTGCGCAGAAAGCCACATAAAGAGAAAGATACAATTGATGCATTTCACTATATTACTACTGTATTATTTAATGCTGCAATATCAACCAGACCCATTATAGTTTACAGTATCTGACAAAAACACAGAGAAATGTAAGCAATAAATGTTTAATGATTACGTTAAGCAAAGTTATTTACCCACAGCTAATCCAGCTATGTGCCAGAGCAATAGCTCATTGAATTTAAAAGATAGAGGGATGAAAGTTTGGGCTTTCATGAAAGATTTGACACAATTATCACAGATGATAATTATTACAATGATCCTGTTGTGAAATGTTGCAGTTTTTGACCCAGGTCATTTTTGTGATTTTTTTCCCTTTTTCTTTCTCCTCTTCTAAAGACACGGAATGATAATGTAGCATAGTATCACTATGTATTCTCATAATGGCTGTGTGGTCAGTCAGTCGTGCAGTGTTTGTGCAGAAACGGTGTATTTATGCTCTGCTGTTTTCCATCCCCTGTACCCCAATCCCACCTGTCCAACAATAACCTGCCCAACTACCCTAACAATAAAACCAGCCTTTCAGTGATTTTTTTTGTATATATATGTGCACTCAACTGAACTTAGTTCAGCTTCAGAGAGCTGGCTTGCAGAAAAGGGTTGGTTACGTTTTGTGCAGTGGGCAGGGTGGCGAGAGGAGGGGTAGAAGGTAGGATAAGGGAGTGGGGAGGATGTCAGACTGTTTGCACTCTTAGTTAACAGATAACTCGTCATCTTAATGTGAAGCTGATGGTTTGAAAGCAGTAAGTAGGAACCTGACTGTTAGTCGAATAACAGATTTCTTTGCAGGCATAATAATCTCTTAAAAAAAAAATGATAATTATTATTTGAGAGATGTCTCAAAGCTAAGGCACAATATCAAATGCAAGGATTATTATTATTACAGTAACTGCTTACATTTATACATAACTTGGAGCGCTCGACACTGGCAGGGTAACCAAAGGTGCGGTAGTAGAGGAAGATCTGTTACTTAGAATTACATAGAATCTATAGTACTGAAACAGGCCATTCAGCCCAACTAACCCACACAGATGCTTATACTCCAGATGAACTCATTCAGAAATCTGCAGCTCGTGTACTGTCCCGCACCAGGCTTCGGGACCACATCACTCCCACCCTCACTCGCCTCCACTGGCTCCCCATCCCCCAGAGGATTGATTTCAAGATCCTCATCCTCACTTACAAGGCCATTCACGGCCTTGCTCCCTCCTACCTCTCCAACCTACTATCCCCCTACTTACCTGCCCGTACCCTCCGTTCCTCCGGCTCCGGTCTGCTCCACGTCCCCCGCCCCAATCGCCCTACCATTGGTGGTCGGGCCTTCAGCCTCTCAGCCCCGAGGCTCTGGAACTCTATCCCCCAGTGCCTTCGCCGCTTCCTCCCTTTCCTCCTTCAAGGCCGGTCTCAAAACCTTTCTCTTTGACCGAGCCTTCAGCTCCCCTCTCGACTCTCTTCCCCCTTCTCGCTCCCTCCCATCCCTCCCCTCACCCTGACCATTTCCCCCTCCTCGCTCCCTCCCCTCCCCTCACCCTGACCATTTCCCCCCTGCTCGGGTCATGACCCAAACTGTGCAGCGCCTTGGGACGTCCTCCTGAAGTGAAAGGCGCTTTATAAATGGAATCTTGTTGTTGTTGTTGTGGTTGAACCTCCGCCCATCTAGATTCCCCTACTCAAGCCTCCCCCTATTCCCCTCTATTCCCTCTTGCCCATTCCCATTCCTTTGCATAATTTGGGGAACTGCTGAACTATTTGTGATTAGCTATTTATACTATTTAAATGCAATTCTGGTTCTCCCTGAATGAATAGGGTATCTTGAATTAACTTGAAATGTCTGGTCAATAGCAAAGATAATTAGAAGTGTTTTGCATGGGAATAGATGGTTTATGGAGAGAAAAATGTCACAAACTGGAATGGTTTTCAACTTTGGGTACCAACACTTCTGCAAAGGCTTGAAACTCCCCCTGATCTTAGTTTTAAGACTGTTGTCTTCAAATGTACGTTACAGAATTTTACAAAATACTTCAATCAATTTTTTCCTGAGTTCGTGCAGAAGGAATTTCAGGATTCAGGTATTCACAAAGCGAAATCTGAAGTTAAAGGAACCCATATGAAGATTGTATGACTAAATCTTGACATATATAATCATCTACATTATTCTGACACAGTTGGGTGAACACTCGTGGAGTCCTGTAGCTCAGTGGTTAGAGCACTCGCTTTGCAAGCGAGAGACCTGAGTTCAATTCCAGGCAGTGAGAAACCTTGGGCAAGTTTCCTTACTCCACACGCCTAATAATAATCCCTCCAAAACCAAAAACAATAATAAATTGGTCATTTTCAATCCACGACTGTTTGTGGGACATTGCTGTGCGCAATTGGCTGCCGCGTTCGCCCACAAATATACAGTCAATTCACTTTACAGTATATTCTGTGAAGCGCTTTGGGACGTCCTCCCGACGTGAAAAGCGCTTTATCGAATGCAAGGATTATTATTATTATTATTATTATTATAACACTGACACAGTTATGAATGCATGAGTGGACCTTCAATGACGTTGGATGTGCGGCAGAAAGAGTGCTGTTTTTGTTTTGATCCTTATATCATTAGTGCTGTTGTTGTTTTGATCCTGATATCAGTAGGTCAACACTAAACTGCAGGGTTGTGCAGCTGGGAGAGAAATTCCACCCTGGTGTAGACTTACATTAATTTCTTAGCATTTTAGGGCTAATTTCAGGGTGATTTTGAAGGTGTTTTTCTCTAATTTCTTATAAGATCTACAGACAATTAGCTTTAAAAAATTACAATTGAAGATAGATTTACAGAATTCTGCATGTTCGAGAGACAGGTGGACTTCCTCCCATGTAAGGCTGGTTACTTTCTTCTACTTGGTACTTTAAACTCAGATGACCTCTGGAGCTATTATTCTATTTCTAGCGATTTAAAAAGCGCCGAATGCCTCTGTCAGCTCTTATCAATCAATAAAGTACTAACCACCATTAAGTAGCTTTGTGCTTGCCATTTTTCCCTACTCCAAGTGAAAATTGTAACCTTAGATCCTCACTATTATCGCCGCTGAAGTGCCATTAGACATGCACTGCTATATCCAGTAGGATGACAGCCTCAATTGGAAAGAAGAATAAGCTCACTTTTGTATAGCATCAAATGTCTAAAAGACCTTTACAATAATTACTATCAAGTGTAATGACTGTTTCTTTATAGGCAGAATCAGTAGTCATTTGTGTACATTAATATCCTTGATAAACAGCCTTGAGGTAAACAAATAAATTTATCAGGAGGATTGTTGACTTGGACTCAGGGTGAAATTCTGTTACGTTTTTGAAGTGTCATGGTGACGAATCTTTTACTGTCCACTTCGACTGGCACATGCGACCTCAATTTAACATCTCTTCCAAAGGATGGGACCTCCCAATAATTCAAAATTCTTTCAGTACTGTATTAGCATGTCAGCCTGGACAATGGGTTCCTATCCCAATATGGGGCATAAATCCACAACCTTCTGACTTTCTAATCCAGAGGCAAGAATTCCTACTGACTGAGCCAGACAAACACATCCATATCATCTCTAGCTCTCAGGATTTTGTAGACCTGGATCACAGATTATTTTTTCTTCAAATGAAGTCAAGTTCAATTCAACAAGCCTCTCCTCAAGCCTTGTATATCCATGAGATTGGCAATCATCAGCTGTGCTCTTGTCCTTTCTGTTGCTTTATTTACCCTTTGAAGGTGGATTGCTCATAACTAGCACAATGGGGCTCTGATTTGTGGGATTCGTAAAAGAGTTCACAATTATAGAATGCTGTGTGTTTCCAGCCTGATGACCTCCAGAACTTCCCTGGAATGCTAATTGCATTCCTGATTTTTGCAAACTTGGATTGTAGTTAAACAGGAGCCGTTTGAGTGGAGTTCTGTACTGAGACACATCTAGGCATGTACGGGCGACTGCATTTGCAAATCTTCTTTCAAATATTACAACCATAGGTTGTCTTAGCATTAGAAGAGCTTCTTTAAACTGAGCCGAATCCCCTTAAAATACAATCTAGAAGTCAATTTGTTTGGTTGATAACAACAACAACAACAACAACAAGATTACATTTGTATCATGCCTTTCACATCGGGAGCACAACAGCTTCAAATGGATTGGATGTTTCACCGAATGTTAAATAATCACACATAAATCATTTTTTTCCTCCACGCCTGTTCTAATGGACATCCCTTCACTGTTTACACATGTTTACTTTATCCTGTCTCAGTCTGCATTACCTTATATTTATCTCCATTAAAATTCCATAACCCATCTGCTTATTTGATCAGAGCATCTAATATTCTATTTATCCTGTTTACTATATAAATCATCTGCTCACATAGCTTGGCTTCACTGGCACATGTCGCAACCTCACCCTTCTCCTATTAAGATGTACATTGTGACCTGCAGGAGGTTCTGAAACCATCTTTGAAGAACTTTGCTGTCGTGGCTGCCCTCAAACTGATCACTTTTTCCCCCTTTATCATCTGTCCGTTGTAAAACCATTATACAATCCAACCAGCTAATTTATATTTAATTCCATGAACTGCAAAATTCTTTTGAAAGTTGCAAATGGGGAAATTATCAAATGCCTTCTGACAATCCAAGTTCTCACCTAGAAGTTAAGGTACGACCTCAAGGTATCTTGGACGACATTCAACATTCTAATACATACTAGGGAGCACTGCATTGTTAGAGGTGCCGTACTTCAGATGAGATTTCAAACCCAGGTCCTGTCTGGCTGATGACGACAGGTAAAATTGGTGACTCACTCCATGGCAGTTTACAACTGGCTGTTGCGTTTCACCCACAAAATAAACAGTCATTCCACTTTACTGGATATCCTATGAAGTGTTTTGAGACTACACAGCAACCGGATAAGGCGCTATATCAAATGCAAGGATTATTATTATTATTAGTAGTAGTAGTATTATTATTATTATCAGTCAAATGTTAAAAGTACCATGGTACTATTCGAAAAGAAGAAGGAATTTCCTGTGCTGTCCTGGCCAACAATCCTCCAGGTAAAATTGGTCATTCCCTTCATGTTTATTTGTGGGATATCAGGTTTGTCAAAAATACCCAGTGGCTACATATTACAATACATTACTTTGAAGTACCTTGAGTCTTGATGTGATAGGATGCTATATGAATTACAAAGATTATTATTATCTAATTCCAGTAGAGTTAATCAAAGACTACAGTTTTTATAGCCAATGTGGCTGACTCGCCTGATAAGCAATTTCAATGCTTTAACACCTCTTGGGACAGAATCACAAATATTCACAGCAACGTTTAAATACAAATGAATGTTGTAATCAATCTTGATCACTAGTTTGACTATTCTAGAGCCTGCCTTTGATTAAGATTCCAGAGATTCTTTTGTGCAATGCACAATTGAAATGCAGGACAACACGTCGCAACATAAAATAGAGCGTTTCATACTGCTTTTACACTGTGATTTGTCGAATTGGCAAACCGATGCTGGAGTATTTTTGTACACAAATGAATGCTGAAGTGTTCCTTACAATGTTTTCTTTCCAAACAACAACAACCTCCATTTAAATAGCACCCTTCATTTGGGGTAACATCTCAGAGTGTCAGCTGGGGAGAAAGGGGCGGTGACCAGGTGGTGGTGGTGACCACCAAATTCGATGCCCTTGCCCCCCTCACCTCCCAAACTGCCTTCTATTCCCGATCCTCACCCTGGTTCACCAGCCATCTCGGCTCGCTTAAGGGCCAGGTGCGGGCTGCTAAACGCACTTGGCTCAAATCCGGCCTAACAGTCCACCGCCACATCTGGCTGGACCTCATCAAGAGCTACCGCTCTGCTCTTGCCTCAGCCAAATCAGCCTTCTGTTCCAGGTTAATCGTGGAGGTGAAAGGCAATCCCAGGCTCCTGCTCTCCACCACTAACTGGCACCTCCGCCCTCCCCGACATGACTCGCAGCTATTTTCCTCCAATTCTCACTGCGAGAAAATGTTGGACTTCCTCAAGTCCAAAATTGAGGGAATCTGCTCAGCTGCCACTGCCCTCCAAACTTCTAACCCCTCCCTACCCCCACCCCACACAATTATCCATCCGACAATCACCCTCCTTCCACACCTTTGAACCCATCACCCCCTCTTCTGTCTTCAACACGGTAACCTTCATGAAGTCCTTAAATCCCAGCTCCACCTCCTTGCCCCACTATTCGCCAACATCATTAACCTCTCCCTGTCATCTGGCATTGTTCCTTTCCCCCCTCAAAGCAGCCACTATCACCCCCACCTTGAAAAAATCTTCCCTTGACCCATCACAGCTATCTAGCTACCAGCCCATCTCAAATCTCCCTTTCCTATCCAAGTTCCTTGAGAGAGCCGTTGCCTCCCAGCTTCGCTCTTTCCTCTCCTCTCGCTCCCTCCATGAAGCTTTCCAATCGGGTTTCCGTGCTGCCCACAGCACAGAAATTGCTCTGATCAAGGTCACAATCGACATCCTGACCATGTGTAACCTGGGCTCCCTCTGCCTCCTCATCCTCCTCGACCTCTCCACCGCCTTTGACACCGTGGACCACTCAATCCTCCTCCACTGCCTCACCTCCCACCTCAACCTTCAAGGTTCTGTCCTTGACTGGTTCAGGTCCTACCTTTCACACCGCCTCCACTTCGTCGCGGCAAGTGTTTTCTCCTCCAGCCCCTGCACTGTCTCGTGAAGTGTTCCTCAGGGCTCTGTCCTCGGTCCCCTCCTCTTCACCCTCTACATGCTCCCCTTGGTGATGTCATCCGCATGTATGCGGATGACACCCAACTCTATCTCTCTGCCTCCACCCTGAACTCCAGGACTACTGAGGTCCTGACTGACTGCCTGTCTGAAATCAGTCCTGGCCAACTTTCTCCAACATAACGTCAGCAAGACTGAGGCCCTCCTGATTGGCTCGTGCCTGCGCCTCCGCACCTCGGGGGCTGGCAGCATCAGCCTCCATGGCTGCACACTCAACCTCACTAAGCCAGTCAGGAACCTGGGTGTCTTGTTTGACCCTGAAATGTCCTTTCTCCCCCACATCCAAGCCATGACTGGCACTGCCTACCACCACCTCCACAACATTGCCAGACTCCGCCACTGCCTCACCTCTCAGGCTGCCAAACCCTTATCCATGGATTCGTCACATCAAGGCTGATTACGGAAACTCCCTCCTCATCGGCCTTCCCAACTCTTCCCTTCACAAGCTGCAGATCATCCAAAACTCTGCAGCTCATGTACTCTCACGCACCAGGCTCTGCGACCCCATCACTCCCACCCTCCCCGACTCCACTGGCTCCCCATCCCCCAGAGGATCGAGTTCAAGATCCTCATCTTCACCTTTAAGGCCTTGCCCCCTCCTACCTCTCTGACCTGCTGACTCCCTACCAACCTGCCCGCTCCCTCCGCTCATCAGGCTCCAGCCTGCTCCATGTCTCCCACCCAACTCGCCCTACCATCAGCCTCTCCGCCCTTACACTCTGGAATTCCATCCCACAGTCCCTTCACCTCACTTCCTCCCTTGCCTCCTCCAAGACCGTTCTCAAGACACTTCTCTTTGACTGTGCCTTTGGTCTCCCTCCCACCTCTCTGCCTTCCCTCACCCCTACACCACACCCCCTCCCCCACACACCCTCCCCCATGCTCGGGCCCCGACATCTGACTGGTCAGCGTTTTGGGACGTCCTCCCGACGTGAAAGGTGCTCTATAAATGTAATTTTGTTGTTGTTGCTGTTTGTTATTCACATAGAGTTAAACTCAGTCATATTGCTTCATTGTGAGAGAATTTCTACTTTGGACAAGAAATTTAGACATCAAGCTTTCAAAACTTCTGCAAGATTTATTCCAAGGCTCTCTTTTTAGATTATCTACTTTAGAGCATTTGTGCTTGTGTCTGAATTGTTTGTAGCTTTTTGCTCCTACATTCCGCTTTCTGATAAATTTTGTTTAATTGGCTATATCCTGTGGTTTGCTGATAACACTCAGTCTTGCGATAGAGACTAGAATGTGTAGCTATATTAATTATTAATCAAATGATCCCATAAGCATCATGTTTTATGAAAAGACATCTGATGCTCCAAAATGGCACAGTTCATAAGAGATCCATCCAATATGAATTGTGTGCCTGCCTACAATTTTGAACAGTTCCAAAACTTTGCTTGCATGTAAAGATTTCAAGCTATTCTTAATGCACCAAACCGATGCAGTGATAGCCAAACAGATGGACATGGACAGTTTCCAGGTTTCACTTAACCTTGGAAAAAAACAAGACTGGTACAGACAAAGAAAGACAAAGTTAGTAAAGTAAAATGTAATCTCAAATAAATACAATACTGTGTGGAGGGGAACATTGAAAACCATTTTGTTCAGAATTGGCAGAATTTGCATGCCATAATCTGTTTGAGCTGAAGCAAATTCAGCTCAGAAGGGACTGAAATGAATTATGTGTAAAAGGTAACCTGGGGGCAGGAGAAATCATTTCACAAATAGCTCATTCTTATTTTGAAGGCACAGAGCAAACAAGTAATGAGTCACCTTCAGCTATATCAATTATCTTGAAGCACAGTTAATTGTATTAAGGCAGCTAACTTATTCTCCAATATTGTACCTGGTCCTTATGATTATTTAAATCTGTACTTATTTCTATTGCTATTCGTTCTTCTACACTAGTTTTAGATTACTTGTAAATCGAATGCTTCTGAAACCTTATTTCATTGTAGATTGTTAATATTTGCTGCCGAGACAGAACTTGTATTTTGGGACATTGCCTGATCAGCAACTTAGATCTACCCTGGAGTCTTCCTTTGAATACAAAGCTTGATAAAAACCTCACAATTTCAAGACCTTACGAATTGCAAGTAACGTATCCATATGATGATAGACAGTGACATTATCATATCATAAAATATTAATAACTAAATGAACAAATTCTACACTTAGCCCTTATTACTTCAATATCTCTTTTCTCTTGGACAGGATGATTGTGTAGATATAATATTCTTTTACATGTCTCTGCTATCCTATGTCAATATATTTCTCATTTTTGTTCCATTAACCAGTTGTATATGTCGCATGAAAATAAATGCATGAATTAGGATCAACTTGATGAGGTGCATCTCATCTATCTTGTCCTGAGACACAGAGCCTCTTACCACCTTTCACTGTGGTAATTATTTAACAGATTTTTGTACATCCTGAGAAGTTCTTGGCATTTTCCTGTTACAAATGGGGTTGAAAGAGTGCTCAAATTGCTGGAAGAAGTGCCTGTATTTTCTGTAGAAAATCTATAGAGAATCCCATGTTTATCATTCCAACTTACGAGTTTTCAGCTTCAAAGAAACTACCGGTTGAACCTGAGTTGAAATATTGGAATTCCCTGCAGAAAACACAGCTTGTATCTGGAGAATCGTTTCCCAGCAGTTATGTTGTTTGCTTTTTCAGTCCCAATATCTTATTCTGTGAACTAAACAAACAATTTGCATTAATTCTCACATTGGGAGGACATCTCAAAGCTCTTCACACATCTGGTTGGGCTTGGGGTGGAAGCTGAGGAGAGCGTAGAGGTGGCCGAAAGTGCAGTTGAAGAGAGGGACAAGGCGGAGGGACTTCAGGATGGATTTCCGAGAGGGGGAAGCGTGTTTGAAGACGTGTTTTGGTCAGCCGGGTGTCTGAAACATGCAGAAACCCATCACCATTCTTTAAAGTATCCAAACTAAGCTAAGAATTCCATGCATCCCACTTACATATGGAAATTCCAAAGATAAATTGTTGGAATGAAATGTGCATTCTCTCCCTGGAGGGATGCATTTTACATACCTAATTCCGAGAAGTATTAGGCACAGGCTGGCAAGGCTTGGGGACCCCAGAGTGTGTGTTGGGGGTACTGCTGGAGTCTGACCAGCTAAATCCGCAAAGCTTGCCAATGGTATTGCTGTCTGGCAAGCTTTCGCACTGCTTGTCCAGCTAGGACCATCCTGAACATTAGGACTTTGGCTTGCAGGGTTAACAGGAGCTGAATGGGAGGAATCCCTGGCCCTTGTGACGTGTCTGCCCTTCTAAGTCCTCCCAATGAGCCAAGCTGGCTGTGCTGTCATCAACAATGCCCTGTGGACCTGCCTGTCTCAGGAACCAGATGACCGAGACCACCACAGAGGGCTAGCTTGATTCCAATATTCCTTTGCCAATCGTGTCACTTTGGAGCCAGTTCTGATCTAACCTTCACCCTGGATTTCATGAAATGGAATTCAGGACTGAAGTGGCAACAAATGCACTTTGAATATCCCAAACTATGCACTTCCAATAAGGATATGCCATTCTAATGCACATTAATAATAATAATAATCCTTGCCTTTGATATAGCGCTTTTCATGTCTTCTAGATGTCTCAAGGTGCTTCACAGAATACACTGTAAAGTGAATTGACTGTATATTTGTGGGCGAAACGCGACAGCCAATTACGTACAGCAGTGTCCCACAAACAGTCATGGATTGTAGTGATCAATTTATTATTCTTTCTTTCTTTTTTTCCTGAGGAATTATTATCAGTTGTGTGGAGTAAGGAAACTTGCCCAAGGCTATGCTCTGCTGGACATTATTAAACCTCCACCATTAGCAGTAAGCAGAAACCATCCTGGAAGCTTCCTTCAGGGTATGCCAAGCAGGCAAAACTTGACTTTTTATGTTGGATTGACTGCTCTAATATATTTCCCTCCAACCCATTCCAGAAGATAGTTGCTGGGGTCATGAGGCAATTTGAAATAGTGGTATCTGTCGTACTTTATTAGCAGTTCAAATAGGAAAGGAACCATTACCAGTGGAAATTGTACATCCAGCATAAGGGATTTCAGCATCAGCGTTATCAAACTTTGATTGCATCAGGATGGTCATTATTAGCAGTATCAATGTTCAAACCATATGAAAGTTGCTCTACAGTTCAGTAATTGGAGTACAACAATGCCGATGACAATCTGAAGTGGTGCATGAGAAGATTTGGAGGAAAATTGACATGAAGCAACACCAAAGACGAGTAACTGCAGGCAAAATATATGAACTGCAGTGAAGGCTACATAATGGTGAAATATTGACCCAAAGAATTCAGACGACCACAATATTCCCCGCAGCCTTCATATTTGACTATTATGACACATTCAAGACTACTTTTGTAATCAAAGAGCACAGTATAGCTTAAAACATAAAAATATTGCATTCTAAACTTGTTTTTTTCTATCTTTAGAGTGAACGTGTTAATAAATATAACCAAGAGCTAGGAGGGGGAGAAAAAGAGATTGAAAGTACAACAGATTTTGTTCACTAACAATCAATCTTGAAGCTGTTCTCCAAAATGAAACTGACATTGTTTTCACAGTTACAGTGACACAAATCTGTTGAATGTATCTGACTAATAGAGTCATAGAACATTTACAACTCAGGAGGCCACTCTGAATATTATGATATTCCTCACATTTGGCATAGCTCCTTTCATGTCAAGAGACTGTCTTGCTGTCTCAAAGCACTTCCCAGCATGTTCTGTAACGTGTATTTCTTTATAGGCAAACGCAGCAGCTAATTTACACTTGGCAATATTTACAAACTGCCTTGAAGTGAATGATCCATTTTATTTGGCAGATTGTTGGCCAGGACACCCGAATATATTCTTTTCAAATAATGCTTTGGGAATGTCCACCTGAATAGGTAGACAGGATCTCATTTTTATATTTCACTTGAAGGATGGCCACTGCAGCAGTGCAGCACACCTCCAGTGCTTCATTGGAGTATCATCCTTGACTATATGAGTTCAAAGACTCAATGGTAGAGCTCAAATCCACAACCTTCTGATTTAGAAGTAAGAGTGCTACCAACTGAGTCAGGCTGATACCTATTGTACCTACGAAGGCACCAACTCTCCCTACTGGAGCTATCTACTCTAAACTCATCTCTTCTCTTTCCCTATATCCCTTAATATTACTTTTCTTCAAGAATGGGGCTGAAAAAATATTCCTTGGATAAGAGACAACGTCACTGTTGCTTGCTGCTGTGAAATGTAGACTGTGTTTTGTACAAGGAAACCTTTGATTGTCAGATTGACTCATGAGACTTGGGCGCCGAGATCCAGAATTTCAGGATGTCGGCAACGTAGGCAGAGCAGTATTTATTGTCGACCCTGACTGCCCTTAGAATGTAGGGGGGAGGGGGATTTTCTTAAAACAACTGTGGTTCTTGTGGCGATGGTGTTGGGCAGGGAGTCCCCGGAGTTTGAAAGTTGCGATTTAACTTTCTTTTCTGCACAAAAATGTCGGGCTGTGATTTGAACTTTCATCCTCGAGATCTGTATGGGTGTTTGCTACATTAGCTTGCGCCATTAACCAACCAGTAGACCATTGGGAAAGCCGGGTTGACTTTCTGCAAACTTAGAATGTGTAACCGGTAATATCTGTTTCATTGTATCAATCTGCTTCCGTTGGTCTTACTTTCATCTCCATGTCAGAAGGTTTGCTTTCAAGCTTTAAACCTGAATCTGAGCTCATAATGTAGGTTGACACCACAGTGCAGTTCTGAGAGAATGCTGCATTGTTGGAGTTGACAGCTTTTGGATGAGACATTAAACTGAGTTCCCATCTGCCTGTTCAGGTGTACATTAAAGATACTGCTGCACTATTTTAAGGAAGCGCAGGGAGTTCTTCTGGTGCCCTGGCTAATATTCTTTCTTCATCCAATTTCATCCAAAGAAAAAACAGATTACGTTTCAGAGGTGAAGCTGGTACCAGTTAGTTGTCGTGCCACAGTCGCTACAGTTAAAAGAATCTCATAGTGTGAAACACTTCAAGATAGTCTGATGTTATGTAGCACTATTTCAAATCAAGTGTTATTACTTATCATGTTTATCTGAAATACATTCTCTTCCATGTCTGCAGATCCTAGTAATAGATAGGGATCTTGATAGAAGAGCTGCAACAATCAACTGTTTTCTTGCTCTGTTTTCCCCATCCAGCTAGCATTTGTGCAGCCCCATTATCATTTTCTGCAACCAAGATTGGACTTTAGTGTAATAATTTCTTTAAAATCACTTCTGACAGCTTGTGGTTAGTCTCAATTTCCTCCTGTTTTTTGCCTCTAAATATATTCATGAAATCTCTCACAGGCGTGTGCAATTGCCATCACTTTTCGTTTTCAATCTGCACGTAATTCCGTTGTGTGTTTGTAAGACCATTAGAAGGATAGGTTACAAGATAGTCTTTTTAAAGTAACACCATTGATGAGAATAGGCATCAGCAGAAAGTTGAAGCTCTTGCAAGACATCAATGTGTTTCACTTTAATTCAACCCATTGCCAACTGCTTCAATTTGCAAAAGCTTTTTTCTTGCCATTTTTCCCATCGACAAACTACTTCTTTTTCCAACAAGTCTGAGTGGTACGTTTCCATTGGTGAGATTTGGTGGAAATGTATCTAATTAAGTAACCAGAAATATTTACTGGGCTTTTATATCAATAGGCCTATCCATATTAGTCATAGTTTCAATTTTCCTCACCTCAGGTTTTTGCCCAAGTTCAGTCAATTGAGTTCAATTTGAAAGCTAGCTCTGTTTTGTTAATGCTTTTCTCTCAAAATCTCTATAGCACCATTTGATGCCTTCCATTTGGTTTAAATTCATGTTCTCTTCATTTAAGTAAACCGCAAGCTATTACCTTTTACATCTTCAAAATATTTGGGTTTTTATTCCCCAATATATCTCTACAGCTGAGGAGATATGAAAAGAAAAATTTATTTTAACATATCCTTCTGTATTTCACTGTATTGAAATTATGAAGTTTAGCACTTTCATGATGTGGTGTACCATAGTTTGAATACTGTGATTGAGATTACTATGGTGCAATTGTGTCTTCAATAAATCGCAGTCCTTTAAACATCACTTGATAGTTGTCTCAGATAATATGGGCAGCTTCCTCTATAATCGATTTAACAGCTTCACCTCCAGCAAGGTGCTGAAGCATTTAAACTGTAATACAAGAGCATTTGTCTTTGTAAAGACATGCTACTCTTGTTATTTTATCAGTTGAATTTACCCAGTGACCTCAATGCGCAATTTATTTTATCTTTGAGTTTTGTCTACAGCTCCTATTAATACGTAAAATTGATCCCCAGTATCCATCTAGAAACACCATGTTTATTAATTTAATTCAACCCATTGCTTTTTATCTCATTTAATTCCTGTGTCTGTGATGAATGTGGTTTTGACACAGAGGTACATTTGTGCATTCACACTTTGCTTTAGTTTGTATGAGATAACAATAGCAGCTTTTTGCAAAAAGTTTTTTTTCTCAATTACAGGAGTTTGCTCCTATGTGAAGTTTAACTACATATTACTATTTATGTTACTGTATAAGCGAATACGTGTCATTATTTTTTCTATTTCTAACTGCAGTGTATGGTTATCAATGACACTTATCTTTAAGTTATCGATAGCTGACAAATAAGAAGAATTGTGTGAAGCTTTACTGCCAAGGGTTAATGAGAGGTACCTCTCCCTCGCCAATCTTTGCCATACATCACAAAGCTTCAGCATGTATGTGAGAAACATACTCCCGCTCAGTTATTGGTAGAACTCTTACCTCTAAGTCACAAAGTTGTGGATTCAAGCCGGATGTCAGGATTTTGATCTCAGAGTCAAAGCTTAGATTCCATTGCTGGGGGGCGGGATTGCATTGTCAGAGGTGCTGTCCTTTGGATGAAACATTAAACCAAGATCCCGTCCACATATTCAGGTGGTTGTTAAATATCCCATGGTGATATCTAAAAAGAGAAGGTAGCTCGCCTACAAATGCATGAGTCATTACACTTTTAGTATATACTATGAAGTGCCTTGAGACATCTTTCTCATATGACAGGCACTGTATTAAATGTGAGGCTTATTATTGTTACATAAAAACGAATCATAGAAAAATTTCAAACCTATTGCATTAGCTCCAATTTGCATCGGAATCTGCATGTTTTCCGCACCAGAATCAGGGATGGGTGAGTCAATGGAACATAATAGTACAGATTGAAAATAACAGTAGGATGAGTCTGACTGAGATTGCAGCATTTTAGGTTCTCAAGTCAAACCCAGACTTTTTCATTAATCAGATTTAACAACAGCTGAAGCCGTCAAAGGTTAACAGGCAAGTGAATTAAGGGAGGTACCCACAAAATTGGAATCACTCATTGTCGCTGTTCAAAAGTGTTTCAGCATATTGCTCATTTAAGGTGTGAGTGCAATTCACATATCCCACATCTCCCATGACCGAGACTGTGCCTTTGTAACACTTATCTTGTTTCGTACCCCATAGTTCAAAACTTAACACCGAATCCATTTCAATCAATACGTAAATCCCATAGTCTTCAGATATACTCCGGTCTTGTTCATAGCTGGCACAGCTGAACCCAAATACTTTTATAGGATAGAGCAATTAATAGACAGAAATAATACACTGAGTACAATTACAATGAGCTGGAAAAGGAAATTTTAAGTAACTTACAAATGAAGTCCAGAAACTTATTTGGAGCGTGGAATTCTTGAAAATGGTAGAGCTGTTTCATAATTTGCAGTCAACTTATATTTATTGTAGGGCTCTTCAACTGGGTAGTGTCTCAGAGCATTGATACTCTACTTAGCGTCTCTGAGCACAGTGATAGTAATACACTGCTTAATCAAAGTTGTCTCCCAAGTAGCTTGACCTGTAAGAAATGAGCCTTCTCATAGTTTACATGTCTCTCATTACAACAACAACAGATTTTAAAAAAATTAGTCAGCCATTGCAATTGCAGCAAAAGTGCTCTTGGACACTACCCTGCATGAAGGGCTCTATATAAATGCAAGTAAATGCAAGTTGTTGTTGTTATGCAAACCAACATCCAGTCAAGGACATCTCAACAATCCACCTGGGAACTCCCAATCAGAGACTCTTTGAGACGTGTCTGGCAATCCGCTGTATATAACTCCATAGCAGTTGCAGCGTTTTACAATACAACAGTGCAGTGTAAGACGTGAATTTACATGTGAATTTGCCTACAGAAATGGGATAGCCTCAGGAGGTAAACTCGTCATGTAAAGACACAGGGGAAAATGTTGTTCTGGCCACAGCAGTTAAGCGTGTGCAATCATGGTACAGTATGTGGTTACTGCACACATTGTTAAAACCAACATCCTTTAGATGAGATTTTAAATTGAGGTTCTGTTTGCCTATTCAGGGGGACATTAAACATTTCCATGATACTATTCTAAAAGACAAAGGAATTTCTCCTGTTGCCCTGGCCAACAAACCTTTAGATTAAAATTGGTCGTTTGCTTCATATCTGTGTGTCGGATAACTTTATGCAAATTGGCTGCCACATTATGCCTACAAAATACACAGTCACTACACGTTACAATAAATTCTGTGAAGAATTTATTATATATTACAATTATTATTGGTTTTCACTGAATGTGTAGTAACTGCATTCTGCAACCCAATTGCACATAGTAGCTATGAAAACATGGTTGCCATTTTGTACACAAAAAGGTCCCACAACGATCCACAAGGTGAATTGTCATAATATTTATCTACATGATTGTTGGCCAGGACACTGTGAGAGAAACTCCTCACACTTTCAAATCATATTATTAGGATCTTTAACATCCACCTGAACAGTAAGGTGGTACCTCGGTTTGAAAAATGGTTTTAAACAGTTAACGCCTCATCCATAACACTCAGAAACCAGATTTCCCCCATTTTTGAGAATCAAATGGAAAATTTCCGGAGAAGATAAAACTCTCCTCCCCAGTGTTCAGGCAAATTAAGGTCATGGAGAACTCCATTAAACTGGATGTATTTATTGGCTTATTGGTAAACTGCAGAGCATCACTATTGTAATTACAATTTTAGAGGCCTAAAAATATTGATACTGTCAGGGTCCTTTACAAATAATGCACATTTATTGTTGCCTCTAAAGTACTTCATCCCACTCGGTGTATAAAGCATGACTATAAAAACAAATCTATTATGGGGCTGTCTCCCAAATGTTAGACTCGCACCAGGGAAGGGAGAAGCAGTCTATCTCTCATTCCAGTTCCATTATCGATGTCAAGCTGGCAAGATATGGTGTCAGGGAAAATTGCTCTCCAGCCTATTAACTCTTGTCAAATCCCTTACAGAAACAAGCAATAGAGACTCCTCATGATGACAATGCTACAGTTAAATTCTTCTTTTCAGTGACCTGATCTATCAAGGATTGCTGTGAAGGATGTGATAAGAGCCAGCTGTCAAATGAGCAAATGGATCCTTTCGAAGAAGAAGAAAGACATTGGTCCTAATATTAGTTATATCAAGGTCTAGTATGTGTATTCAAAATTAACAGGTTGCTAATTGTTATTGTATGCTATTGAAATTATAAGATTGACTACTAAATTTACTGGAACAATTGCATAACACACTGTGAACTCCAATGATAGCAAATGCAGTTTTTGCTTTCCGAACTTTAGTGGTCTTCAATGGTAGATGCAAAGATTATACAATATAATTACAATTTACATTTATATACCGACATATCTCAAAGTATTCACATAGATAACTGAGCATACGAACCCCACCTGTGCGGGGAAATGGCCAAACAACAACAACTTCCATTTATATAGCACCCTTCATTCAAGGTAGCATCCCAGAGAACTCACAGTGGTGGAATCTGACAACGAGCCAGGGGGAGAAGGAGTGGGAGGTGACCAAAAGCACAATCGAAAAGAAAGGTCTTTAGGTGGGGAGAGAAGGGGAAAGGTAGAAGGATTGAGAGAGGGAGTTCCAGAATTTTGGAGTGTAGTAGCTGAAGGCACGGTGAAAGGTGTGGTCAAAGAGGTAAGCCTTAAAATGGGCTATCTTCTTCAATTCAATTGCAATGCTGGTACCGGCAGCTCAGTGGTTGGAGCACTAGCCTTGCAAGCGAGACACCTGGGTTCAATTCCTGGCAGGGCGAAACCTTGGGCAACTTTCCTTACTCCAAACGCCTAATAATAATCCCTCCAAAACAAAACAATAATAAATTGGTTATTTTTAATCCACGACTGTTTGTGGGACACTGCTGTCCGCAATTGGCTGCCGCGTTTCACCCACAAATATACAGTCAATTCACTTTACATTATATTCTGTGAAGCGTTTTGAGACGTCTAGAAGACGTGATAAGGCACTATATCAAATGCAAGGATTATTATTATTATTTAACCACATTTTTGGGCCCTGAAAAAAGCTAATAAATACTGAGAACTAGCCACGTAATTATAGACATAGCCAGCAATTCCGGTTTGCGGACCAGATTTCCCTCTCACTGATCCAGCCAGCCAGGGTTTCCATGTACAGGGTATGGTATACTAAGCTCGTAGGTATAGTAAATAGTGAGTAGGATCACAAAAATCTGCAGGGGTAGTTAAATAGATTAGAGCATTGGGCAGATCAGAGGCAGATGAAATTTAATGAAGTGA
Source organism: Callorhinchus milii (assembly GCF_018977255.1). Lineage (NCBI taxonomy): Eukaryota > Metazoa > Chordata > Chondrichthyes > Chimaeriformes > Callorhinchidae > Callorhinchus > Callorhinchus milii. The sequence continues at coordinate 91,836,224 of NW_024704743.1, forward strand.
GATGTAAGATGATTTATTTCAGCGAAGAAAATGAGGGGAGTATATATATTGAATGACAGTAAGGAACAGTGGAGCAAAAGGACTTGGGGGTTCAGGTGCAAAAGTCCTTCAGATGGGCAGCGCAAGTGGAAAAGGCCATAATAAAGCTTGTGGTATTCTGAGTTTTATACATAAGGGCATAGAGTACAAAAGTAAAGCAATAATGCTAAGTTTGTACAAATCATTGGATAGGCCACAGCTGGAGTACTGGGTTCAGTTTTGAGTACCTCAATTCAGGAACCATTTAAGTCCTTGGAGGGGTGCTGTGGAGATTTACAAGAATTATATCAGGATGAGAGGCTATAGATATTACTAATGATGGGACATCTTCCCGAAGTGAAAGCCTCTATAGAATTGTAATTTGTTGTTGTAGTTATGAGGAGACACTGGAAAATTTCAGTGGAGCAGAAAAGGTTGAGAGAGGACCTGATAGATGTGTGCAAAAGTATAATCAGTATTGACAGGATAAATAGGGAGGTTATTTCCACTGATAGAGGAGTCAGTGACTAGAGGATCTAGTTTATAATAATAATAATAATCCATGCATTTAATAAAGTGCCTTATTACATCACTGAGACATCTCAAAGTTATAAGATAGTCACAAGAAGCTTATGAGATTTTTATGACTCAGAAAGTTGGGATGTAGAATGCCCTGCCAGGTATAGTGATAGAGTCAAAGTCCATTGTGGGTTTCAAGAGGAAAGTAGAGTGGTACATGAAAATTAGAGGCTTCAAGCAGTTTGGGGATATAGTAGAACTGTGGGATTGAATGAATCACTGGCTCTCAGAGCTGGTGCAGACTCAATGGACTGAATGCACTGTAAATTTCTATGATTGTATGATTTTAATGCTCGTCCTACAGTGGTGGGGCTGATCGGGCAGGGCTGATCAGATATTCTCTGAGGGCAGTAGGGTTGGTCATAGTCCTGGTAGCTCACACAGACAGAGTGGGGTGTGGCTTTGGAGGGACTCATGCTGATTTTAGACCCCTAAATGTTTGATTTTAGAAACTGAATGCTGATTTCAAACCCTTGAATGCTGATTTTATACGTTCAAACGCCATTTTACAATACAATACCAAATTACATTTGTATAGCGCCTTTCACGTCAGGAGGATATCCCAAGGTGCTGGACAGTCAGGGATTTAGACCCCTGAATGCTGATGTTCATCTCTTGAATGCTGATTTTAAACCCCTTGAAAGCTGACGTGTGCAAAGAGGAAGGAATATGAGGAGGCAGAGTAATTAGACTAACTGTCTGTGATCAGTATTAATGTCAGCATCCCTGCCCCTGAGAAACCAGAGGTAAAAACTTTATAGTGAAATAAAAACAATTTTAGCTTGTTAAGACCTTGTTACACAGCGATTAGGAGGAACTCTTGCAGCATTGCACAGTTGAAGAGGTACATTAGAAAGTGAGTGTTTAGCTGCAGGTTGGACCTGCCATTAATGAGTTTAATGAGGAGGAACATTTTGAAGTATCACCACAGCAGTAACTGGTACAGAGGAGTTTCTGCCTGAGAGTAAGCTGGCCATTAACGGGTAGTGATTTCCTAATGGCGATTTGCTCCTGCATGTTTTCACGGGCCATGCGCTGAGAAAATTGCGGAAATATTTGCCAAACGTTGTGGGGAGATTTGCCGATCTTGGGGGAAATTGTGGGGGAATTTTTAACAACTTTTGCAGAAAATAGCAGGGAGTTGATTGGTGCAACTGAGTTACATTTTACTGCCAAACTACATTTTTTCACTTTATTGATAAAAACTAAATATGAGGAAATAACACATATTACATTTGTTGCAAAAAATATTAATTGTTTCTTTAACAAAAACTGGTGGCCTTTTTTTAGGTGGGGGTGGTGGGGAGGGGGGAAGTGGGAACACCAGCGAAGCTACAGTAGCGCTCAGGGCCCAGCACAGCACACAGACCCAGAGAGAGAGAGACACACAGACAGAGACACTCCCACACACACAGACGCATACACAGACACAGAGAGACACACACACACAGACCCAGAGAGAGAGCCACACACACACAGAGACACACCCACAACACAGACACACATACACAGACACGGAGCGAGACACACACACAGACGCAGAGAGAGAGAGACACACACAGAGACACACACTCACAGACAGACACACACACACTCACAGAGAGAAACAAAACACACTCACAGACACAGAGAGACACATACATGGGACAGCTTGTCACACTAAGATCACCAGCAGAGGTTTATAGCCCACTTTGAGCCAGCAGAAATCTAAGGTTTAGGTAACACAGTGTACTAGAGAACTAACATGATATTATACAATATTAATGCTTGCATTTTATATAGTGCCTTATTACGTCTTTGAGACGTCTCAAAGCGCTTCACATAATATACTGTAAAATGAATTGACTGTATATTCTGTGAGCGAAACGTGGCAGCCAATTGCGCACAGCAGTGTACTACAAACAGTCGTAGATTGAATGACCAATTTTTTTTTTGAAGGAATTATTACCCCTGGAAAAGCAATCTGCCAATCGACTAACAACCGGGTTGCTTCTTACTACTACGTAAACAGGGGTGTGTGGACTAAGGAAACTTGCTCAATGTTTTGCCCTGCCAAGAATCCTAGGTCTCTCGTTTCCAAGGCAAGTGCACTAACCACTGAGCTATAGGAGTCCACATTAGAGTGAGGGATATCAGCTACTTTCCCTCCATCATTTAGTTCCTTATCTCATTCCCTTCCATCACTGTAAGCGCTCTGAGATGTTACTCTGTATGAGGGCTATGATAAAAATCCAAGTTGTTGTTGAGCTTCTTATCTCATTCACTTCCACGTGTAAAATTCCCCAAAGTTGTATAAAAATCCACATTTGGGCAAAATATGTGGTATTGAAAAAACAAGAGCCACTGACTCTAAGTGTGAATTGTGGTTTGTGCTTGGATTTGTGCAATTTTACTTGCTCCAAGTTAAGATTTATATAGTGATGGACACCCAGCATTTTACCATGAGTCTGAAAGAAGTTTCAAGCAAATTCTAATTGTTTCCAATCCAAGACATTTTGGTGTGGGTGGCTAATAACCATCGTGAACATCTTATGTTGTTTAACAATACAATTTACAGACTATGCTGTGAAGTTCAGTGACTGAGTATTTAGTAGTCAAAAGCACTCTTTTGTTCTTGTTTGTTTTTTGTGTGTACATTACCGTGAGGGATTAGAGTATTGGGAAATTAAAGATGCTCCACTTCAAAGCCGCTCTACATTATATCCCCACAGATGGCAGGAAAGACATTGTTCAGATGCAGCGCAGAGGGCCAGCTACATTGTCTTGATGACGTACTTCAAAATGTATTTCAGCCGGGAGAGCTTCAGAGAATGACATGTCCAATTTCCACACTCTGCTCCTGTGGCTGTCAATGGCAATCAGATTAAGAATGTCTAGCTCCATTTCATTTGAGGTCTTAACATCCATCAGAGGGACGAGTGTATCATCCGTCTGTCTGTGGGCAGGATAGGAATCCTGGTCTCAGTGTGATGAAGCAGTTCCAACATGATGTGCTATTCTAAGGTAAATGTTGCTATTGAAGGTTGAGCGATTCTATTTCTATTTCTTTTTCAGATATTCACTGAAAATGTTTTAAAAAAGGTAAGCATAACTTCATTGGGGTTGCCATTCTGCTGAATGTTTACTCCTATCATGGTTATCACTTGAATCCTGAAGGGGACAAATGGGAATTTCAGCACAAACAACAACAACTTACATTTATCTAGTGAAGATATAGATCAGCCGTGATCTAATTAAATGGCGGAACAGGCTCGACGGGCTGAATGGCCTACTCCTGTTCCTATGTTCCTATATTTATATAGCACCCCTCACCCAGGCAGTGTACCAGGAAGTTTATGTTTACACCAAAGGTCATTAAGTACCAGGAACAGGTTACCAGAAGGAATATTAGAGGCCGGGGGTAAAGGAAAAGGCCAGGTAAATGGGACTGTAAATGATTGCTCTTTAAAAGAGCCAGAACAGACCCAATGAGCCGAATTGCCCTCTTCTGTGGGCAATTTCAATTTCTACAGTTCTATCAGAAGAGGGTGGGTATTTTCCATCTGAACCTCTCTTGGGATCCTGTTATATGGTGGGAAAAAAGAGACAACCAACGTGAATTCTGGAATTGGAAAAGAGTGACTGCTTTGGTGATTGTGAATGGTGAAAAGTGTGTGGATGAGATGTTAGGATTTCTCAGCGAATAGTGCCTCTGCTGGATTGCGTCCATTGGGAACAACATGGTGGTGCTCTTTATGTGCTACAATATTATGTGTGTTTGTGTATATTTATTGTGGGATGGCTATACAGAACTATGCCGTGTGCTTCATGTTTATTTAGCAGATCTGCAAAAATTTCAATTCCAAACAGAAACGAGACAGAACAACACACAATTATTTTAGCTGCTGGGTCTATAATTCTACCAAAATGGCCTGTGAACCATTGATTGACATCCACTGAATACAAATTTACCTTATCAATGCGTCTAACAAGAGACCATAGCAGTAATCAGCTACGTGGCTCAGCACTGACGTGCTCTAACTGCATGCCACAGCAGCACCTCATCCTGACTCTCACTCACAACATTGCTGCGCATTTGCCTTGATGAATGTTAAGTGGTGACTGGGTTACATCCAGAGAGTATTCAGTTCTGCCACTCTTTCAATGGTTTTAGGTCAAACAGGAAAATCGTAAATCGGGGCTGGGGAACGTACGGATTTTTGTGCTTTTTTGGCAGATGGTCGTCTAAAATTAAACATAACGCAAAATGTTTTATTTAAAAAGCCGTGCCTTGAATTCAAGCACGATTACACTTTAGGATGGTGCCAAACCAATACTGAACTAATCGTCAGGAAAAAACATTCTCCAGAAGTTCAGTGGGGTGCTTATCCCCAAACAGTGGTTAAGTGCTGGACAGATTGCAAATTCTGTCGTTGTGGTAATTATCACCTTCCACAAATGTTTGTCACATACCACAAATAGAACTATAGAAATTTACAGTACATTCAGCCCATCAGGATAGAAGGAGTAAACTTACACTTTAGCCATATTCACTTTAACCAGTTTACTCCTTGTATCCTGATCCCACTTAAATTCTGTATAGTGGAACCCTATTTATTATAATTATTTTATTACCACTTTCCTGTCTCCAGTCACTTCTCTCCTTGTCATTTCTGATTTTTCTCAGCTCATATCCATTCCTTCACTGTTCCTCCTTTCTCTTCAATGAGCGACATGCATTTATTCTATTTCCACTGATTGGTTGCTGAAGTTCAACTGCACAGAGAGGGCATACAAAGACCAGTACATGAAACTTTTCGATCCACGACAACCATTTTGATTATAAACCAAGAATTGCGATCTTAATGGTTTTGAAGGCTGTATAGAAACACAAATATTGACATACAATTAAAAGTCCTAAGAATGCGGTGTGTATTTTTTTTTAAACCTGGCTACCTGAACTTCAGAGATTTGAGTGTGAGATGCATTCAGAAAGCTCAACTGCACTTCTTGTGCAGTTTGGAGATTGCAAGATCATAAAACAAGTTCAGATAAAAACCTTTGGTCCATTTGATCTCCTCCTTCTATCTAGTCTTATGATTCAGGTGATATAAAGGAACTGCTCTGCTGTTATTATTTCAAATAAAAGGAATATTTTCTCTTGGTTATTATCTTGGTTCACATTTCCAAATTTATCCCAAATTCAAATGAATTGGGCTACTCATTTCTTTTTGGCACACTGGTGAAAGTTTAGCTGTCACACTTGCCTAGATAACAACATTCGCTTCATTTCTACTGCATTTGATTTGAAAAATACTTTACAGCATCAAGCTGTTTTTAAATGAATACAGTGTACTGCCTCCCTGGTAACCTGTTCCAGACCCCACATGTCAGGTTAATCATTGGAGTTCCTTTACTCCTTCTCTCCTGAAGAAGCCAATGCAGATATACAGGATTTGGCCTCTCTCAAACATTCCCTTTTCAAGTGTAAGCACAGCCATGTTGACAGGTTATTTTCTCACTGGGGTATCATAGGCAAACCATGGTATGTCCTCACCTGACATTCACAATGGAGATCACTTGTCAGCACTCAGAAGCGTGATCCCTGGCTGCTATTACCTCTTGTCTAGTCCAGGAGCAATAAAGCTGGTCACAACTACCCTACTGCTGTCTTCAGTCATATGTTCTTAACGGACAATTCATTTAAACATTTTTTCCAACACTTGGGAAATATGGGAAAAAAAACGTGCTTATGCCATTGTGATTTTCTTGCAAAAGTGCCTAATTTCAATTTTATTTGAGGAAAAACATCCCTGGTTACGCACAGCCATTTGGGGACTGGTAGATTGAAAATGACAGTATATATAAACCACCCAAGGCTGGTGTGAAAACTAGGACACCATATTGTCAGAATCACCAATCTTCAACAAGGTGTTAGAGAGAGGATGTGTCCGCAGGTCGTGGTGGCTGATAGAGCTGGCACTTTCAGAGGCCTTGTGATTCACTTAGTGATCTTGCCACAAGCAGGATAAGTCCAGTACTCTGGCAAGTAGTCACTCCCTACTCTGAATCTGCGGTACCTTAATAAAAATGTGATGTGGCATCTGACTGGCTTACTCTGGTTAAATTGCCTTGAGATGAGCCTCTAGACTCACAGTTCAAATGGATCATGTACAGTTCACAGTTTCATGTCTGCGCTCCTTGTAGTTGACTCGGGGTCTCTCGCTCACAATTCACTTCAAGTTTTTTCCTGATATGCCTCTCCAAGGACTCTAATAGAACATGATTTCTAATTCGAGTGGTGGAACTCCTCCCAATATATTACATACAATGCCCCAAACAATTTATATTTAGATAGCAACTTGCATGTCTGCAGGATATCTAAAAGTGCTTTATACAGCTGACTGGATATCTGAGCCAGGGGATGGGAGCTGAAGAAGTGGGAAGAAGTATGTTTTGAGGCAGGCTTTGAAAGTAGGGAGGGAGAGGAAGATTCAGAGGAACTCAAGGATGGAGTTCCAGAGAAAGGGGACAGAATGGCTGAAACCTCGTCCGTTGATGGCGGATAGAGAATGGGGGACATGAAGTTTGCTGAGCGAAGGGAGCGGCTGGGTTAGTTGGATCATAGGAGGTTGTAGACATAGGGTGGGATGAGGCCGTGGAGGAATTTGAATCTGAAGACAAGGATCTTGAATTTTAATACTCTGAGAGTATTGAACATATCAGTTAAAGAGGTTTACAGCAGCCTAAATCACTATTGCTATACCCCTCTTACACAAAGTGTTGTGAATATATGAAACAGTTTACCAGGCAGACATTTCAGGGGTCTAAGTTGTGAAATTTGCAACCTGGATTGATTCTGTTAATTGCAACTTCCATTTTCTAAATATCCAATTGCAAAATCCACTGTTGGTGAAATCCAAATCCGAAATGGACAAAGTCAATTTCCTGCCAGTTTTTCTTTGTTGGTGTCTTGGACTTTTTCGGATCTTTTTGGCTTGGGATCTGTCACCCAGTGAGGACTGTGAATTTGTTGCATAGGAGATTGTAGTTTGACCCAGTGCATTGAAAGCACCAAATGAATGAAGCTTTTTCTGGTCAAGATCTTGCTTTGTGAAAAGATTTCTGAATAACCTGGAAAAATCAAATCAAATGAATTACCCTTGCAGCTCATACAGAACAGACATTGTCATTTCAATTTGGTGGAAAGGCAGGATCTTTCAAAGGCTATCTGTTTCATAACGGATTATCTAAATTTGGTTAATAATGTAAAATTCATGCCACGTTATGAAAATAATTATCTCTTCTTCCCTTTTGTAGCAAAAAAAATAAATTATGTATTTTTCATTGATATGAAAAGAGGTCTAATGAGTATTCCCTTGTCTGGACATATATGGCTGAGTATTTTTAATCATCAGTGGTTCTTAAGACTTTTTTTAATAAAATATTTAATAGTGCTGTATACCGTTATTAATTTAAAATAACCTAGATATCAAAAGGACAAAGACTATAAAGAGGTTAAAATAACTGTATTTCGCACTTATTATAGCAGCAGCAAGATGCCTCATTCCTTATTTTCAGCACAAATTACTGAGAAAGTCAAATAATCTTCACAACTCATTCAGCTTCATCAGAAGCACAACTAAACAAAGCATATCTTGATAAAGCCTTTTGCTTCCTTCTTCGTCAACACATTGTTACCGAACATTCTTAAATTTAACCTAAGTTTGCAAGCCAGTTTTATAACACAGTACAAATTTGCATTTATATCGTGCCTTTCACATTGGAAGGATGTCCCAAGGACTCTTGATGGTCCTGGCTTTCCACCTGAGCTGGGGATGGGATCCAATGGGGGTGAAGAAGGGCAAGAAGGCACAGTCAAAGAGGAGGGTGGACTTTTAAAGGAGGTGAGGGAGGGAGTGAGTCAGAGGGACTCAGGGCTGGAGTTATACAGAGTGGGGGGAGATAGGCTGAAAGCTGCCAACGATGGAGCAGGTAGGCTGGGGGGCATGAAGCAGGTCAGCCTTCTGCTGTCCTTGAAATTTTTTTTCACAGTTCTGTATGACCTTCAATTTTAATACCCTCAGTATTATATGAGTGGAATTTGAGGGCAAAGATCTTTATGATAAAATTACAGCTGTTGTTAATATCTCTGTGTATAGAATCTCCTATTATACCATGACCGCATAGAGGCAGCGCTTGTCAAAGTCACAAACAATGTCCTTTCTAACCTTGACCAGGGCTCCGTCCCTTGCAAAACTGAAGAGCCTCAGCTGGTCTACTCATAGCTCATTCCTCTAACACTGGGGGTCATCCTCAGCTTGTGTTTCAATCACCATGACTCTAGATGCGGCCTCAGCAAAGCACAATATAACTTGAGGATGACTTCTGTGGAGCTGAACTCAACTAACTTCCTTTGTCTTTGGATTTATTTTTTTTAAATCTCTTTTTAATTTGGTTTAATTTGATTTGCCATATTCTTTGCTCAAATAACTGATTAACTCTTATATCATTCTGCTTGGATAAAAGTTAATCTATTTGGGTTCAGCAATTAGTCAGAGCTGCTTGTAGATGGAGAATTAGGATATTGGGATGTTAGCTTTCCCAAGTTAGCTTTAGCAAAGAAGATTGAATGCTTGGATTCGTGAAGCAAAAATTCAGGACGTGCAGAAATCCCCAAGTGGATTGATAGTTTCTAACCTTTGCTTGTAATCAAGAACCAAAGAGAATGTTTAATTTCCCTCATCTTCAATTTAGAGTTAGCAATAATCATACTATTCATAACTTTCCTAAAGTGATTGATTTATATCATTTAAACTGCATTCAATTCTGTGTCAATTTTCTTTTGCAAAATATATAACATTCTTAAAATTGATATTTTATTCCTTGATGCAATAAATAATGCATATACAATTACATTCATTCAATAGATAGGTAGATTAATGAATATTACAGAGAATAATTTAATTCACTTTTTAAAAAAATCTGTCTAAATATTCCTATGTAATTTAGCTGATAATTATTTTATTGGTGAGGTTATATTTTGTTCCAATAAAGTCTTTACAGTTTGTGTGAACAAAACTCAGCTTAGTTGCATATGATTTGTTCTGCCTTCATAATGCTTTTTGATAAAATATTAGTCTCTCAAATAGATCACTTTCCCTTTAAAATATCCTATAAAGTAACCTATAAAGCAACTCATGTTTTATAACTGAACTTTTTGAACTCATATATTCTAAGCAACTACAGCATGCATTTATATAGGAGACAACAACAACTTGCATTTATATTACAATTTAATACAAAATTACATTTGTATAACGTCTTTCACATCAGGAGGACGTTCCAAGGCACTGGACAATCAGGGTTTCAGACCTGAGTTGGGCGTCGGGATCGGGGAGGTGTAGGGAAGGGAGGGTAGGAGGATGACCAAAGGCTTAGTCGAAGAGGAGGGTTTTGAATGGTGCCTTGAAGGAGGCAAAGGAGGGAGTGAGGTGAAGTGAATGCGGGATAGGGTGGGGGTAGAAAGGCTGAAGGCCAAACAACCTGCCTGATTCTCAAAAATGTTCAGCGCTAAAACTTTAGAGAAATTTAAACCAAACATCAATGAACTCACCGTATTCAAACACATGTCCAGGTCCATCTCCTCCACATTGGGGCCCCACAAATGGCGGAACATAATGTGGAACCCTTTGTGGAGAATCATTGTCTTGTTGCATTGGCTGGTGTGTTGTCTGAGATCAGTAAAATTGTACCCTTCATGTAAAATAATGTCTTGGAGTGTTGGGACCGGAGGCTGAGCAATGAAGGAGGAAGATGTGAGTGTAAGTTCAATTGAAGAGATAGGTCTTGTGGCATGATTTAAAGACAGATAGAGGGAGGGAGTTCCATAGGTAATAACTGAAGGCTCAGCCACTGATGGTTGTGTGGATGGAAGTGGGGACAAGCAGGAAGCCCAAGTTAGCCAGTTGGAATGGTGAATATTTTTTATTTAAAAAAGTTTGATGCTGTGAGCGGAAGATGGTAGAGTGTGTATTCTGGAAGGATGAGGTCCAATTGGCCGAAGAACTTTCTTCAACCAAATCAGTCTTGTGATCTTGTGAAGACGCCTCATGTCTTTGTCATAGCAGAAGGTGCTGTCCGGTGATTTCCATATGTATCACAAAGTAGACAGAATCTAAATTAATGACACACAATAAAAAGTCACTTAAATAGATAACAAGCCATAAACTTATATTTAATTCGCAATATTGTTAAAAATAATGAAGGTTATTGATGGATTCAACTATCATATAGCCTTTGACTGTGGTATCTTTCGGCACATCTCCTGTGAAACGTCTCAGTCCCCAGCTGACAATATCATGCGTCCAGAGGAAGCACGTGGATCCAAAATATGGCTATGCTGATTTCACACTGTAAACGTATTTCAATTTAGCTGTGTGTGCTGAAGTTGAGTTGAAGTTGTCCACCACATTTGATTTAGTTACATATGAAATTATACTTTAACTTCAGTTCATTTTGAAAATAATGTGAACCCCCTGTCCTGAATTTCCAGTTGATGAAAGGGTTAGGCAATGTGCTCATTATAGATTTAATAAATCTATGCTGCTTGTTTGGAGAGGCCTTTTGGCCTTGAAATTGAGAAGTGCCCCTGCCATTATCTCTGAGTTTTAATAGTTCCAGTTGTAGTTGTGCTTTGAAGTTTAACAACACCTGCTTTACGCTTTGAATTTTAATACACAGTTAATGGTGTCAGTTGTGCACTTGGATTTTAATGGAATTTGTGTCTCTGGTTCTCTGATTGTTGGTAAATTTACCCACTTTCATAGTGTGACCTTGTAGGTGAGAAATGTGTGTGAGATAATTTCCGCCAATGATAATCAGACATTGTAGGACATTCTGCTCCTTGAAGATGTCCCAATAATAACTGCAACTTTGTTGAAATGGTTTCGTGCTAAAGCTGGTTTATGAACTTATTGATCCACCTGGAGGAGATTTTGACTCTGTCACCGTTCGGATGCCAGGATGTCAGTGCAGATTTCGACTCTGTCATTCTGGAGATCCCAGGGTGTCAGAGCTGGTTTGACTCCAGGGTTTGGAAATTACTTTTGTAATTGGAGAATGTCTGATTCTTAGAGGCCACAGTTGTTCATTAACTAGGGTAGTGGGGAAAACAGATCCCTGGTAGCCTATCATTGTCTTTCTCATCCTAGCTGATCAGTGGCAGACGGGCTCTGTTTGCTCTGATAATGTTGACTGGCCGATCATACTAACGTGTATGACATTGATATTTTTCATTTCTGGTGCTCTAGAAAATTGTCATTCCTGTGCTCTGTGTGGTTTAATAGACAAGAGGACCTGTGTTCCCCATAGTTTGGGGGTATAATAATAATATTATTAATAGGCCTTATCACAAATGCAGAGTCCGTAACCACATTTAGTAATTATAATAATCCTTGCATTTAATATAATGCCTTTCACGTCTTCTAGATGTATCAAAGCACTTCACAGAATATACTGTAAAGTGAATTGACTGTATATTTGTGGACGAAACGCAGCAACCAATTGCGCACAACAGTGTCCCACAAACAGTCATGGATTGAAGTGACCAATTTTCTTATTTTTTTCTTGAGAGATTATTATCAGGCATGTGGAGTAAGGAAACTTACCCAAGGTTTCGCCCTGCCGGGAATCGAACCCAGGTCTCTCGCTTGCGAGGCGAGTGCTCTAACATCTGACCTACAGGACTTCTTTATATGAAGTAACATGCGGGGAATTATGGTGCATTAGGAGACTTGAAGAGGCTGGAGAGAATCTTGCATGGTTCTATAACTTTTGGTACTCTTAGTGGGAGGATTGGGACTGGGTCTTCTCAGTAGCATAAAAAAAAGATATGATAATAATAATTCTTGCATTTGATAGTGCCTTACCACATTGTTGAGATGTCTCAAAGCACTTTGCAGAATATACTGTAAAGTGAATTGACTCTATATTTTGTGGGCGAAACGCAGCTGCAAATTGCACACTGAAATGTCCACACACATTCGTGGATTGAGTGACCAATTTTTATTTTTGATGGATTATTACCCCGGAAAGTTTATTATTTGCTTATTATTATTGGAAAAATTATTATTGGTACTCTTGGTGGGAGGATTGGGACTGGGTTTTCTCAGTAGCACAAAAACCACAACATGATGAGACACAAAGCAAAGCCGAACCACAAAGGAATCATGCATGATCCTCTCCAGTCTCTTCAAGTCTCCTAATACACTGCACATTCCCCACATATTACTTCATATAATAATTACAAATCACACTGATCAATCAATAGTGTGACAAAGTGAATGGACAACAGCATTGCTTATGTCATATCAGGCTTGTGGCTGAAAGGCTTGGTGATGGGTTGTGTTAAACATTGTGGAAATAAAGCTGTCAGTGGGAGATGAGATTGAAATATTTTTGAGGATTAATCATCCTTTGTGTCACCTAATGTTGATGCAGTCTATCAACTCCATTTACTGGTCCAGTGTGTTTAATAAAAACTCTTGCTATAATTGCACTTGTGGGTAGAGCAGGAAATAACTTCAGTTCTATGGTGTGTTGTGTAAAGCTTTAGTTTAACCCTGCACAAGCAAATATTGTAATTTTAATTGTTCTGCCCTGTATTGTGTGACAGACTGGCTCAGTTAGTAGCGCTCTCACCTCTGAGTCAGAAGGTTGTAAGTTCAAGTCCCATAATTGTTTATATTGGCACTGCAATGCTATATTGGATGGGTGCTGTATTGTTGGAGGTGTTGTCCTTCAGAAGAGACATTAAACCGAGGACCCGCCTCCTTGATCAGGTGGAAAATAAAGATCTCATGGCATAGTTCGAAAAGAGAAGGGAGTATCTCCCAGTGTCCTGGCCGATCATCCCCCAGACACAACTGCTCATTCACTTTATGGTTGTTTGTGGGACAAACATGCATTGGTGATCCAATAAATATCAGATTACCCTTTATTTTAGCTAGAGTTGACATTGAAAAAACACAACAAAATGTTTGGTAAGAATTTTGAAATATAGGCTATGTAAACTAGAAATAAAAGAATGGCTGATTTGACTGTGAGATTTCCATGATCAGCCTCCTTCTGCATATTGATGTACCTGATCTCACATGTACATCAGATATGTACCATTTTGTTAAAACCAGAAATACATTCACAGCATTGCATAATATATCAAAACATTGAGTGGTGCCAAATCAGACAGCAATGTTGAACAAGTATATATTTTGTGATGTGACCAGCTAAATCATCCCATTGTGTGGATTTATTTTCCATGTTGCTAACACATGTTAAATCCCTCCACAGACATATTACACATTCAGATTAACACCAGCCAGTGTGCAAAACAGCTTCTGTGGTGGGCAAACAGAATGTTGACTGAAGCCAAGTATCAGTAAACTGTGGTTCGAAAATGAATGCCACAGCCAGAATGGAGTCAATCATAGCTACTGTTTTGCTGCAAAGTATTTCCTGTGGGTATTCTGCTCTTTCACTGCAATGACTGGAGCCAAGAATATGACTGGCTCAATCGTAAGTGGGATTTGCATTGTTATTCACAGTGCTGGGGTTACAACTGGATTAAATCCCAAAGAAGAGGAGAGATGTCAGTCAAATTTTGAAAAGTTCACTAAGCTCGACTGCAGAGTTCATGTACCATTCACCAGAGACCAATTCACCAAGGGTATCAGACAGCAAAAGGGAGGTGATAACAAATAAGAAAACTGACAGGATTTTTTGGACAAATAAGGGCTGCTCTGAAATGTAGGGGGTGTAAGCATTCAGGATTTGAATTTTCCAGCAATCAAGACAATGATTGCCTTCACAGAATAATAATATGTTCATTGAACTATTTCAACTCTGAATGTCACCGGGCGTCAAAGCATCTGAATGTACTCTACATTTAACTGGTCCAGTATTGATCACTGATTTTAAATAATCAACAAGCTGGCATGGGAACATTTCGATAGAGTGATCATTGGATTTGACACTTTGATGAAGATTTATATTAACAGGAACAAAACTAAAAGAGGTAGATTTTAATGCTATGAAGGAGGAATCAGGAGAAATGGAATTAGAAGCATTGAGTCAAAAGAGATCCGAGGAAACATTGAGCCGTCATTTAAACCACCTGAATAACGAGATAAAGAAAATCATAAGAAATATATGAAGAACAAGCCTTTTAAGTAATGCAAGAAACTAGGAAGAGAAAGTGATCAAGTTAAATATAAAATTGGTTGACGATTGTTAAAGTGGAAATTAAAAGATTTAAAAAGAAACATATCTGTTTTGGCAAACATTTGGGGAACCGAGGTAGAACATGGTGAGAAAACAGGAAAGGCCATTAAGAATCTAAGGGGCCTGAAAGTAAATAAAGAATAGACATGATAATATAGACCTGGGAGATTAAAGTTAACATGGGGGGAGAAGAGCTTTGATGGCAACTGAATTAGTTTGTAAGAACAAGCAAGATATTTATAGAATGTCGTATAGAATACATATAAACGTCGTATAAAAGGTAGCCAACATGAAATTGATGTAGCTAACACTCTCTGGTTCAAAGAGTTTGGAGTGGCTGCATAGCTTGGCTAATGATTGGAAAGTAACGGTTAATGTGAATATGCTTAGAGCTGGAAACGTATCAAATTGAATTGAACTGTGAAATGCTGTACCTTACAGGATTTGTTAGTAGTTGAAGATATCTTTGTAAACTCAATGTGAGACACTGTGCAGGCAAACTGAATTTTACAAAGCATTGCAATCATCCAGTGTAAAATATTTTCCATTAACCCTATGATACATTAATCAGGTCACGTTCAGAACAAGATTTCTCTCCTGGTCAAACCACAAGAGTGATTCCCTGAAGATCTGTGAATTTGCTAACTTTGGTGGTATGAATTTATAATAGGAAGATATATTGTCCCAGAAAAAAATGGTTTATCTAGTTAGTAACAGACCATAGATATATAGATGCTTCTTGACCTGTGTATTGAAGTTTAGCTGGATCCAGAGGTTGAAGCCATTATTGATGACTTTATCAGTGATATTGAACTATAAATTTCCATGGGATTAAATTGCTCCCGGCAATATTTCCCAACGCTGGCAGCATCAGTCAGTCTGCTTTGAATGAATGATTTTAACCAAACTGTGGCAGAAGGAGTTAGATAAGATTAGAAATGCCAGTCATGGCACTGTATGCATGTGCTGAAGACATTTTGATGCAACAAAGGCAAAAAAACAACTTTAAATATTTTACTTTATTAAGCCCGTACATTGGCGGCATACATATTTTAAATGGAGGTTTTTGGATAAGGCAACCAACTCCTTGATGTATCTCATTGAAAATAATTTATTCTGGTACTGGTTCTACAACTGAATTTGTTTATCAACACTTTGCTGTTGCACAAGCTGTCAAGATTCAACTTGTGTCACGTTTTAATGAGCATCCTCAGTGCCCTGTCATATTTTCAGGAATCAAGTATAAGAGGGAAATGAATAATAAATAGGCTCTTACAAAGTTAGTTAGATAGGATGGTCTGACTTTTCAGTGTTTGCTTCTTTTAACAGCATTGTAGGGCCAATGAACAATTATCTATGTTTAGAGTTAGTCGCAGAATTGTTACCTCTCAGAAGCTACAATTAAACCTTAACAGAGAAGGGAGGAAAAAGATCAACTTATCTTGTTAAGGCTTTGTTGAAAGCCAATAAGGAGGGGTTTGTGCAGCATGATGCAGCTTACAAGGCACATCAAAAAAGTGGATATTCCAAGACTGGATATCCCAGACTTGGAGTTAACACCCTTTACAAAGAGAATGATTTTGAAGTATCACCACAGCGGTGAGAGAAATGCTTACAGCAAACAAGAAAATGCAAAACTACATGAAATGTCATCACTTCCCCACACAGATTCATGTCCGAAAGCACTAGTGGGGCAGCTATTGGTGGATATATCACAGTGATTTGTTTTGTTAGCCAGGGTCTGACACATGAGGAAACTAATCATCGCTCTTAAGAGTATCCAGAAGAAATTTTGCTGTATCTGGAACGGATGCACCCTGCTTACCTAATTACCAACTAAAACCAGCTAAAACCTCATGTCTTGCCATTGAGAACATTGTGAAGCAAGCTTCCCACTGGTTGTCCAGCTGGGACCTCCTTACCCATTGGGGTATTAGCTTGCGGAGTTAACTGGAACTGAGTGGGAAAAATCCCGGCTGCCAGTCTGCCCCTCCAAGCCCTGTTGATGAACTAGACTGATTGATGTATTGTGAGAATGACCCACAAAGGCAGAACACAAGGCAAGAAATGGATCTACTTTAATAGTCTGAGCAGATAGCGATCAAAGAGGCTGAAGCAGAGGTGTTAACTGCTGCATGAAATATTGCAAGTATCGCTCAATGTAAGGACAGCACTATCACAGACAACCAAGGTTACCCATTCCCTCCCAAGTGGATTTGGGCTGTTTCTAGACCTTGCAAGGGATTTGAAGGGCAATGGGTTTTTGAGTCTTATTGTTGTGGGCTCTTTTATGGCTGTGATGACATGGGAGGAGTGGGGTGGAGTAGATTGAGGCCCCAGAAAGCGGGTTCACTTCACCTTGTATTTATCCAGCTTCAGGCACAGTCATTCAAAGAGATAAAATAACAATGGAGACCTATATTTAGAAATGACATTTTTCCTGCAAGCATTTTTTAAGACCATGGTTCACCCAGGAGATCATAGCTTTCCATGAAATCTCCAAAGGTCTTTTAATATATTCAGCTTTTTAATTTGACCATGAGTTGAAACCCACAAGTGGAAAAACATCACATTTATACAAACGTATTTCCAAGAGCCATACTGTCCTTATTTTCCCATTGATCTCAGTGGAATTATTTCTATTACTTTATACCTTTACCAAAGTGCATGAGAACTCAGCTCAGTTAAGACGTGTTGCTTGTTTTTAAGCCCAGCTAGAAAAAGATCTATCCTGTATCCTCGAAAATAATGATCAGAAACCAATGCATTAAATATTCTATGGCAGAAGATACGAGTATTCATCAATGAAACAAGGGCTGCTCGATGAGATTAAAGACTCGTGAAAACATTTGCTGTAATTATCTGTTTGGTGTCTCTGATACAACCAGCCATATTGCTCATCTGCATTTAAACAGCATTCATAAAGACCAAATTTCTGTTCCCCTCATACCACTAAATTCACTTTAATCTAGAGATAGATTACTGCAGGATGAATTAGGGTGCGACGACAGGAAGAATAATCATCAAACGTTCACAGGAAAGCTCTTCTGCATGAATAAACTGGACTATCTGGTAACCTCCTCTGTGATTTTTAACAAAAGCATCTTTCCAGCTAATGCTCCCAGCACCCACTATCAACTTGGAGTGCAAATTCATGAAACCTGAATCATAAACCTTCGCAGTCCAGGAAAAAGTCTTACTTGGTACTCTATTTTTTTTCTCAAAAGAGGTTAGGATAGAAAGCTGTAGAGATGGGATTGAAGATATAGGGATAAATTTGGAAGCTTAAACAGATGGATGCTGGATTCTCTGGGGATCAGGGAGTCCATATACAGAACTTTTCCACAGACAATGGGACAGATGGGGGTGAAGGTCAAAACAGAGTGGAACAGATTGGAATTCTTTGAGAAAACTTCCTTTGAGCAACAGCGTTCCTCATGTTTGATAATGTCAGCACTGATGAGTTTCCCATGATTGCTTATTGGAATGTTTAGCCATTTTAGTCCTACTCAAAACTGTCTTTCACATGCTTTCCCAGCACTGTTTGTAATTTCAGATAATAATAATAATCCTTGCATTTGATATGGCGCTTTTCATGACTTCTAGACGTCTCAAAGCACTTCACAGAATACATCGCAAAGTGAATTGACTGTATATTTGTGGGCGAAACGCGGCAGCCAATTGCGCACAGCAGTGTCCCACAAACAGTCGTGGATTAAGTGACCAAATTACTATTTATTTATTTAATTTTCTTGAGGGATTATTATCAGGCATGTGGAGTAAGGAAACTTGCCCAAGGTTTTGTCCTGCTGGGAATCAAACCCAGATTACCACCATTCCTGTTTTTTTTCTTTCAGACGATCTTCTGCCCTTTTTGTGTTTCTGCTTCTCTTTACCATTCCCACTGTAAATGTGCAGGTTAATAATGACATGGGGTTAATAATTTACACAGCATGTATTCACTTTATCTGTAATGTTTTCCCTAAAAGACATTTCAGATTGGAACAAAATTGCAATGATAAAAGCTGTTAAAAGTAATTTTACACAATTGTCGAAATGTCACCTTATCACAATTTTTCTATTGCAAACATAAATATTAACAAAATTCAAACAAAGTTCGAAGCATCGAAGAGTAAGAACCAAGCCTCCAGCATTGCTCCTTTCCCCTTGGTATCAGATTGGTGGAACTATCTGCTTATATTTTCAGAGAAACCAATTAGTTTACCTATAGCAGAGTTCAGAAACATTGTTCAGTCATTGACTGATCATTTTGTTCAAGATGTTGTCATTTGAGTGTCCAACAATACAATAAATCAGCCTCTCTCATCTCTCTTGTTGACTGCCGGGATCTGACAAGGACTTCCTTTCACCTTGGAAAACTACAAATTGAGTTTCACCTCAACGTGCTCTTTGAGAATAAAACTGGGCACTAATATGCCCTTCTGAGAGATGCAGACCCATCCTTTCTGTCTTTCATGATGGATGATGGTTTAAAAAAAAAGATGCCTCTGTGACTTGTTTTTTTTAAGGCTCAAAAACGCAATGATGCCTGTATTGAACACTCTTGTTGCAATCGTTTTTTTTCAATGTGCTGTTATTATGGAGTTTTGAGGGTAAATTCATTTTTAAATGCGGCTGCAGTTTTCTAGTCATTTATCGTCAGGAGAGATTCGAGCATTGTTTGTAAAACCTGCAATTCCATCTCAAATTGGCCTTTTGGAATTGTCTCTTAAAAAAACGGATAACTAACCCTTGGCAAGAAAGAGACATTTTACAGAAGCACAATTAACTGATCACATTGAATTAGAAAATGTGTGAATGTCTTTTTTTCAAACATGTTCTTCAAATAAAAAAAAGCAATATAGCTTCACAATAGTTGGCAGTTTGCTATTTGAAGTTGAGCTTCAAAGAATACAAAATTTAGAACTTACAACAAAGGTTTAATAGTCAAAACACAATGCAATACAATTTGCATTTATATAAAGCCTTTCACATCTTAAAGAGCTTATGATTGCTGGCTAGGCACCCCAGTTGGGAATGGAAGGCCAAGGAGGTGGAGAAGTGATTAGTAACTGAAAACACAGTTAAAGAGGTAGGTCCTCTGGCCACTACTAGCTGATGTCATCAACCAGTCCCTCTCCTCTGGATCAGACCCTGCCCCCTTCAAAACTGCTGTCATAATAATAATAATCCTTGCATTTGATATAGCGCTTTTCACGTCTTCGATACGTCTCAAAGCGCTTCACAGAATATACTGTAAAGTGAATTGACTGTATATTTGTGGGCAAAACGCGGCAGCCAATTGCGCACAGCAGTGTCCCACAAACAGTATTGGATTGAGTGACCAATTTACTATTGTTTTATTCTCTTGAGGGATTATTATCAGGTGTGGTTTAAGAAGTGCACTATTCATTTTGCACTAAATTAGATTTGCTATGACACACCCCTAAAATGACCCAGTAAAACATTTTTTAAACTTGTTGAACGTATTCTATGTTGTGTATTACATGGTCATCACCCTCTTCCTCAAAAAACCTTCCCTAGATCCCTCAAACCCTAGCCACTATCGCCCTATTTCAAACCTGCCCTTCCTTGCAAAAGTCCTAGAACGTGCTGTTGCCAATCAACTTCACACACACCTCTCCTCCCACTTTGAACCCCTCCAGTCTGGTTTCCGCCCTGCCCACAGTACAGAGACTGCACTTGTGAAAGTCACAAATGACATCATCTCTTGCTGTGACCAGGTCTCCCTCTGCCTCCTTGTCCTCCTGGACCTTTCCGCCACGTTCGACACAGTCAATCACGCCATCCTCCTCCACCGCCTTTCCTCCGTCATCCACCTCAGTGGGACCGCACTCGCTTGGTTCGAGTCCTACCTCATGAACCGCCAGCAGTACATTTGCACCAACGGCTTTTCCTCCCGCTCTCACCCGGTTACCTGTGGGGTACCCCAAAGATCCATCCTTGGCCCCCTCCTCTTTCTGATCTATATATTCCCTCTTGGAGATGTCATCCGCAGACATGGAGTACACTTCTATATATATATGGACAACACCCAACTCTATTTTTCCACCTCACTTTGGGACCCCCAGTCCCCTGATGTTCTGTCAGCCTGCCTGTCAGACCTCAGGAGCTGGATGTGCGCAAATGTCCTTCAGTTGAAGGTTGACAAGACAGATGCCATACTCTTTGGCTCTCGTCAACGTCTAAAATCACACAGTTCTCACTTCTTCCACCTATCTGACCTCCCCCTAAAATGTTCTGAACCCGTACGCAACCTCGGCATTAGGTTCGATCCCCAATTATCCTTCCTCCCCCACATCCGGTCCCTCACCAGTACCGCTTCCTTCCACCTCCGACACATTGCCCGTCTCTGCCAATACCTCACTCCAAAAGCTGCTGAAACCGTGGTCCATGCCTTTGTCACCTCTCAGCTGGATGGTCTCCCCTCCACTACCTTCCATAAAATCTCAGTCATACAAAACTCTGCCACCCACATTCTTGCCCGCACCAAACTCTGCTCCCCAATTACCCCAGTTCTTGCCAGAGAGGATCGACTTTAAGATCCTCACCTTTGTCTTCAAATCCCTCCACTCCTCTGCACCCTCCTATCTCTCTGACCTCCTGTCTCCTCACAACAGTGCCCATTGCCTTCGCTCCACCAGGACTGGCCTCCTCCTTGTCCCCCGAGTCCTCCGCTCCACCATCGGCGGCCGTGCCTTCAGACACTACGCCCTAAGGCTCTGGAACTCCCTTCCTCACTCCCTTCACCTCGCCCCTTCCCTTCCGACTTTCAGGTCTCAGCTGAAGACCTTTCTTTTCGACCGTGCCTTTGGTCACCTTCTTCCCCCTCCCCCTGGCTTGGCCCCGGGATCCATTACTGTGAAGTGAAGTGCTCTGAGACGCCGTCTGGCGTGGAGGGTGCTATATAAACTGATGTTGGTGTTGTTGTTGTCTTCAGAAACTATATGCCAGACAGGAGAGGGATTGAATGGTTTCCAATTGATTCTCATCCCTGGCACTTTTCAGTTTAATGTTATCCTGGCTGGTGGATATTCGCCAGCTTTATATTTCCCTTGACAGTCTTTCTGCTCATTGATTCAAAATAAAATTACAGACTATTTCTGCTGATACACATAAACATTGTATTGTTTCAAATATTTCCTGCAGTGAACCTGAGGAAGGAATCTAAGATATTTCCAAAGTTTACTGTGTAACTACTGTATTAGCGTAACTGAGGAATTCATACGGTAATGGTTCAGTTTATTTTGCATCATGTGATGAATATTGCAATAGTTTTTGAAATTGTTTGACTTTAACTGAGCTATCCGATCCTTTGACCTGTAGATTACCTTCTCTTCAGACAAACCCATACATAAATGAAAGCTTGAAACAGTTCTCCAGAAGAAAATCCCCCATCTACCCATTTGTCACTGTTTCATGAGCTGATTGCTTAAGGATATCAACATCCAAGAATCAAACCTACTTGCAAACATCTTTTGCTGCATTGGATATTAATGCTTCATGATGCTTTAGAGAAAAGTGACAAGGATGATACTGGGAAATGAGCTCTATGTTACGAGAGATCACAGAAATGAGCTTGTTTTCTTTGGAAGAAATTGATCAAGAGCAGATATGACCCAGGAAGAGATATAGTGATGGCAATGGGATAATTAGATGTTAACATGGATGTTGACAAAATATTTATTGGGAAAATAGCATAAACGGTACCTCAATTTTGGAACAAAAGCCTCAGGCCATATAGTCTACACAGAACCCTGGCATGACTCCAGGCTGAGGTGAGTTAATTAAACACAGACTGATGATAACCTGGTTCATCTACTTAATTAACACTGAGCCATCGGGGGAGCTGTCTGAAAAAAATGTTTCTTCCACAAAATTGGAGATATATGGAGGAGTAAATATTGGATGAGATGTACTGATGGTAATGGAACGTTGAAGTGTACAACTGAGAGGAATAGGAGAAGATCAGTTGGTCAGAACATAAGTGGTCTTGGAATCAAGGGTAGAGGCAGGCAGATAGAGTTTGGTATCATCCATGTATATATGGAAATAGACCTCATGTCAAAAAATGACGTCACCAGAGGGAGCATGTAAATAGTAAAAAGACAGGACATGAATAGAGTACCAAGGAACGCTGCCAGTGGCTGCTCAAAGGCTGGAAGAGAAACACTTGGAGCACACAAAGTGCTGGGATAGGTGAATGTGAAATCAGGAAAGGACAGAGAACATTGGAGATAGAGCAGGAAGGAGAAATACTGGAGTGGGTAGTGGTATCAAAGGAATTGGCGGGAGAACAAGAAGCAAAGTTGGAAGGCAATGACACATTCCAGCACCTAGGAAAGGAAGGGCAGGTTGGTAGCTAGAGAATGTGAAGAGGTCCAGTAAGGGTTTGTTGGGGGGTGGGGGGGGGAGAGGGTGGATGATGACAGTTTTGAAAGTGGAAGTTATTTTGCCAATGGGGAAGGAGAATCTATGAATTTAGATAAAGAACTCAAATTTAAGATTGGGGGAAGTTTGATTGAGAGAATAGCGAGATGTCCATTTGGACCACTTAACATAGACACACAGAACTTTCATTTTCACCATTATAGTTGTTTTTGGTAGAGTTATGGTAAAATACTGCAAAATGCTGCAATAGCTCTGGGAAAATTAACACATTTTCGAGATAAAAATAGCTGCTTTTTTCCATTCTCTCTTCTCCCAGGCCAATTTATCTTGCATGAAACACAATATGTAAGCTCATTGTTCTATTTGCACTGGAAGCGTTGCCTGGGAGTGACACACACCAAGCTGTTGTACAAAATAATTTAGTGACACAGCAGGAGCGAAAGAGAGAGAACGAATTAGCTTAAAGCCGTATTATCCTCTTTTAGCTATGGT
Source organism: Callorhinchus milii (assembly GCF_018977255.1). Taxonomy (NCBI): domain Eukaryota; kingdom Metazoa; phylum Chordata; class Chondrichthyes; order Chimaeriformes; family Callorhinchidae; genus Callorhinchus; species Callorhinchus milii. Next base: position 91,859,984 of record NW_024704743.1, read on the forward strand.
ACACAGAACAATTTCACACATTGAAATGGTATTACAAAAATCCTTCCCTGAACATCAATTTAGCTCTCTGAAATGTTGTAATCACTTCTGACATTTTCTACTGTGTAGCTGAAGAAAATCAACAAAAAAACCTGCAGTATTCATCAACCACGCTTTTACTCAGGCGCAATAACAATTGCTCATCATAAATACATTATATTTTTCTATTAGATGCAAGAGAACTTTACAATGTGGATTCTACATATTACTCTGTGTCAGATGTAGCGTTGTGGGCTGAAATTGCATATCACCTTTGGTAATGTTGACAACTAATGGGATTTTCCTTTTGTAATTATACATTACATTCAGCACCTTGGGACATCCTCCTGACGTGAAAGGCGCTATACAAATATAATCTTGTTGTTGTTGTTATACATCACAAAGGTATTCTGATAGGATTTTCTACCCACTGGTGCTCAGGAGGGTTTAAATCTAACATGGATTGCTTTCCGAAAAGAATATCACTTCTTCCTTTTCATTACTGAGTGGAGTCATGATGTCCCGTAGTGTAGTAGTTAGAGGACTTGCCTTACAAGCAAGAGGACCATGGTTCAATTCCCGGACAGGGTGAAACTTAGACAAGTTTCCTTACTCCACACGCCTGTTTACCTAGGAATAAGTAGGAACTCGGTTGTTAAGTCAATTGGGAGGTCATTTTCTGGGGTTAATAATCCCTCCCAATACATACATTATTTGGTCAGTCAATCCACGACGGTTTGTGGGATATTGCTGTGCGCAATTGGCTGCTGTGTTTCACCCACAAAATATACAGTCAATTCACTTTACAGTATATTCTGTGAAGTGCTTTGGGACGTCTATAAGACGTGAAAAGCGCTATATCAAATGCAAGGATTATTCTTATTATTATTTATTATTACTTCAGTGCCTCCTCTCAAATCAATGGAAACTGAATCAGGTTCAGCCATAAATAACAAGGGTTAATGGCTGCAAGGAAGCAGAATGGAAGAGAGTCAAAAGTAAATTGGATAGTGTTGAACCATGCAAGAAAAAGGATAAAAAAAAGCATACTGAAGGCTGGAAGTTTGGGCTGTAAGTAGTTACATTAGGAGGAATACGCAACCATACTGTTATAGACAGTAATAATATAATAATCATCCTTGCATTTGATTTAGTTGTTGAGACATCTCAAAGCACTTCACAGAGTATATAATAATATATATGTGGGTGTGTCCCACAAACAGTCCTAGATTGAAGTGACAATTTATTATTGTTTTTTTTTCTTGAGGGATTATTATCAAGAGGGTGTAGTAAGGAAACTTAAGTTTCATTAAAGTAAGTTCCATTCTAAGTTAGGTGAGATATCTGAAAAATAACAAGAGAGGCAGCCTGAAACACAATGAATGCCTTTTCTTTAAAAATGACCTGAAAATTAACTGATGAGAAAATGATGAATATATGCAAGAGATGGAAAAAGATTCTCTTATACTACTTCTATGTAGCTGTTGCAATATTAATACCAGATGCAAGCATGACTTAAAATGAATATGCATTGGCTAAATATAGCGGGCAGCATTTGTTTTACTTTGGCACACTTGTCCAAACAGTGTAAAGTCACTTGGTGCAGTGACCATCACCGTAATGCAATTTAAACACTAAGGATATCATATGACACAGTATTTGACCTGGTTTAACATATAATTTTTGCGCCAACTCTAAGTGAAAACTGCATTATTAGACACAGTAAAAGCATAACTGTGTCAATAAAGTCAGTGAACTATTTACTGACTATTTCTCACTGTATAATTAGTGTTAACAAGAGCGCTGTGACTGAACATGAATAATTCTTTACCTGATTGCAACTCACTGTCGTTTCCCATTAAATTATAGTGGAATCTTGTGGGATTACCTTGTAATGTAAGAATGATAGGCCCAAATTCCACCTAGTCCTAGCCAGTATGACCTTTTCTTTCTTGAAATTTAACCTGCACAGAATTGTGAAAACATCTCAAATTTATTCTGAATTTGGAAACTTTTTTTTCAAGAAATACAGAAAATTGGCTTCCAAATGAATATTAATAACAACATTTAAGATCATGCAGAATTTAACAAAATCCTTAAATGACACATTAAGACTGAAGTTAGGGATTTTTCTCAATTTTGCACAATCTTAGTATTAAGACGTATCGGAATAAATGCTTTTGCTGGATGGAAATTCAGGCCAATTGTGGAGCTAACGTACCTTAAATTCAAAATTCTTAAAATCTTTAAGGATCAAATATGAATTATTCAGACATCCATGAAGAGGTAGCCACCCCACACTATTCTAAATGTCAACATTTGTTAAGACAGGGAATGACATTTGATTGCTGGCTAGTAATAATGTAGTAAAACCTGCAATTATACTAATAAGCAGTCAAGCAGGAAATCCAATGGCTCAACAACTTGTCGAGCAACGATTTATAATAATAATATAATAATCCTTGCATTTGATATAGTTCCTTGGCATCTCAAAACACTTCATAGGATATACTGTAGAATGTAGAATATAGTGACTGTGTATTCTGTTGAACACAACAGCCAATTTGTGTTCTACAAACCAACATGAAGTGAATACCTGATTTTATTTTGAGGGATTTTTAACCAGGACACTGGGAGAAACTCACTTCTCCCTTTAAATAGTGCCATGGGATCTTTAATCTATTAATTAACACAAACAAAGGTTAAGTGGCATACACTCTATCCCACCAATTCCATTGATAAGGGTTATTCTTTATATTTGGCATAACACCTACATTGAATTTTGTGAAGCTGGTGTAGTTCACTAAAAATAATCATTGACCTGTAATGTTGCAATTCACATTTGGGAGACAGATTATGTAATTTACTAACACGTGGATTACAAATTTAATAGAAATCAATGCAAATTCAGGGTTATCACTGAAGTGACTACTGTATATACAGTGAAAATATTTCAAAGGGTAATTCAGATGGGAGTTTTTACCTCCAATCGTAGGAGGAATATTGGCTTATTCTGCACTTTTCAAGGCAATTTTTCACTTGTTAAAATTCAAGCTGAGCTAGCAATGTGTAGCATAAAAAGCCTATTATTCAGGATAACTGTCTACATTACATTGATCTTCTCAACTTTGCACCAGAACCAAATAGAGAAACATTTTTAAAAACTTTGAAAATGTCAAACATCTGTCTTCAGATGTCTATTACTATTTCAAACTTAATGGAGGAATAACGTTGGGCAAGTTTCCTTACTCCACACACCTCTGTTTACCTAACAGTAAGTAAGAACCCAGTTAGTCGATAGGCAAATGACTTTTCCTAGGTTAATAATCCCTTCAAAAACAATAATAATAATAGAAACATTTGGTCCCTCAATCCACGATTGTTTGTGGGACACTGCTATATACAATTGGCTGCCGCGTTTCGCCCACAAAATATACAGTCAATTTACTTTACAGTTTATCCTGTGAAGAGCTTTAAGGCATCTTGAAGATGTGATAAAGCGTTATATCAAATACAAGGATTATTATTAATATAGAATGTAGTTCTTTGACAAATTTTGGAGATGTTGAGATTTTATTTTCTTAAACTTGGATAGGGAGTGTTTGGATTCTGGAGTCTGCATAATTTTGGCTCACATTAAGAGCCAACAAAGTCATGCATTGGAATAGCATCACTTTTATATTTAAACTCATGGCCTATTTCAAAAGTGACTACAATGAAATAGGACAAGGTTGGCAAGGCAACTCAGCCACTGTTGCAGAGTGAATTTTTATTGTGAAGTAATTTGCTTTGGATTTTGTAGTTTAAAGACTCCTTGTGAGTCACAGGTAAAACCACAAAAGTAAGTGCCAGCTACCATGTAGGCAATAGACAATAATCCTGGATATTAACTGAAGGTATATTAAAAGCTAACATGTCATCATCTGTCTTCTGCTCCGTATATATGTTACACATTTTATATAATAGGTTTTGCAATACATCCTTGCTTTCTCCTTTAGGCCTCTTAACCCATGTGTCTTTCTCCCAGTTGTCTAGAAATCTTCAGTTAGCAAGAAATCCCTAAGTTCCTCTATGTGGGTCTTGGAGAATATTGAGGGAATTTATCGTCTGATTTTCTTTCATCTCTGCTCAGGAGCGCCTCTTGGTGGCTCAGTGGAGGAAGGAGGGGGAAGTCAGAGGCAGTGCAGAGAAGAGCAAAAGGATGATCCCAAGAGTGTAGCCTGCTTTTACAGCTACTCTACAATAGTTTAATAGAATGTTTATAACACAGCACAGAAGGAAGCAGTCAGGTACATTAGGGGCCAGCCTGGCTCAGGTCAGAGCATGCTCATCTTTGAGTCAGAAGGTCGTGAGTTCATGCCCCACATCCAGACTTGGAGCTCACAATCTAGACTGACATTCCAATACATTGCTGGGGTTGTGCTGCCTAGTTGGAGGTGCTGTCCTTCAGATGAGACATTAAACCGAGGTCCCATCTGTCTGTTCACATGGAAGTTAAAGATCCCATGGCTTTATTTGAAAAAGAAGGGAATTTCTCCAAGTGTATAGGAAATCAATAAACAATGCAAACAGGATGCTGATTTGCATTGCTAAATCAAATAGGTTTAGATTCCCAGATGTCATACTCAGGCTGTATAATTCTATGGTCAGACTGCATCTAGAACACAGTACACAGTTCAGGTCACTGCTCCATATGGGGGTTGTTCAGGACCTAGAGGGGGTGCAGAGCAGAGCATTGATACCCAGTATTAGAGTAACAATTAGACAAGCTAGACTCTTCTTGAGAGAAGGTGACTTAGAGGGGAACTCATAGAAGTGTATAGCATTTTAAATGGGAATGAAAAAGTACCAAACAATACTTTAGGACGCACCAAAACAGTGGAACAAGGGAACATAGGTTTTGAGTTGCAAAGGGCAATTTCAGAACAGATGCTAGGATGCTTTTGTTTATTCAGAGGGTAATTAATGACTGGAACAGGGTGCCAGGAACAGTAGTTGAGGCCAAGATACAGAATACATTGGAAAAACAGCTTGAGGCTGTGATGGAAGGATGGTAGGGTGAATAATGGGAGGATGAGGTAAGAAGGGCCAAAGGGCCTTCTTCATCTGACCAATTTTGTGATCTTGTGAACCATCCTCTAGATAAAAGTGGTCATTCACTTCCTAGCTGTTCTGGGACATTGCTCTGCACAAATCGTCTGATGTGTTTGCCTACATATTCACAGTTACTACACTTTACAGTACATTTTGTGCAGTGCTTTAGAGGTCTTAGCAATCTTTAAGACACTATCGTATGCAAAGAATCCAGTTGTTAGTCGATTGGCGGATGGCTTTTCTGGGGGTAATAATCCCTTAAAAACACACATATATATATATAATAATTTGGTCACTCAATCCACGACTGTTTGCAAGATATTTGGTATAGCGTCTTATTACATCTTTAAGACGTCTCTAGGCACTGCACAGAATATGCTGTAAAGTGAATTGACTGTATATTTTGTGGGCGAAACGTGGCAGCCAATTGCGCACAGCAGTGTCCCACAAACAGTTGTGGATTGAGTTACATTGGTAAGATCTGAAATACTTTGGAGTTGTTGTTTATGCTATACAAATGTAATCTTCTTGTTGTTATGATTTATTTTGCAATGCGTACAAAGGCGGACAACACACTGAATTGATATTTGTATTGGTGGCAACACATCCTGGACATTGTTGTGTGGAGACCGCTGTGCTATGAAGATATTTTTGTTCTTCAACAAAATCCAGTGGTAGGATTTAAATACACAAATTATATTCTAATGCATGTTAATGAACAAGTTGTAATTTTGTATCAGGTGCCAAGATAAGCCTCTGAAGTGCAAAGCCAGTTAAGAGATAATCCATATTCTCTTTAATGATTGTTTTAAAGCATATTGAAATGTTTTAATATCGTCTTGGATAACATTTTATTCATTTTAATGTAAAATTAAATTTGAATTTCAGGACCATGATTTTTCCACTTTTGTACAATCTATGCTTGGTTCACGGCCGATATCGTTGCCTATTGTTTGCATGTGTTAACAGTGTAGCAATGGAATACAGAGTAATTAAACTCATTCTTGTTATTCTTGTCTCTACGCTATGGGATTTATTGCGAGACTACATCTCTCCAGCATTCTCCTCTCTGACCTCCACAACTCCAACTCATACAAAACTCCACAGCCTGTGATCTCTCTCACACTAAGCTTCGCATGCGCATTGACCTTCATTCTTCAAGTTTCCACTGGCTCTCAGTACCTCAATGAATTGGCATCAAAATCCTTGTCCTGACTTTCAAATTCTTTCATCATCTTCACATTGTCTCCAATGCAATCTCTCCAGCCTTATTTTCCGCAAGCACCCTCTGCTCTTTTGACCTGCTGTCTGCTTTATTGTGTGTTCCTCACTCTCTCTGTCTCATCAAGAAACCAAACTGTTTTTGCAAGATTTGCAAAAACATTTTCTGAATATCACAAACTAAATTGCTTCTGATATTCACAAGCTGAAAAAAATCACAACAAATCTGATTTATGAATCCTGCAATTCAGACCTCATTTTGTACTATGTTGTGTCCATATAATGAAAATTGAATTTGAAAAGGAAGTCAGCCTGTGAGACCTGTGATTATTTCATGCTATCTTAAATTTACCCAATAATGGACTTTTTCGTAGAAGAGTTTTCCAACATTTCCCCATTCATTCTTTCCCTAAATGGTTAAGGAAATAGAACTCCGGAAGATCTGTAATCCTAAACTCAGTGCTATATATCCCAGACCATATATTATAATCAGGGATACATATCCCAAACCATGTTTTATATTTACGATTATATATTCCAGGCTTATACATTCCAGACCATATATTATATTCAGTGTTATATATCCCAGACCATATATTATATTCAAGGTTATACCTCCCAGTATTATATATGCCAGTGCAGTTGCCTTCCTTGCTGTGACATTTATTTTGATCTCGGTAGCTCAGGAATCAATATGAATCACACAAAATGCAATCATCTGTGTCTGTCATTACCCTTAGAACTCTCAATGCTACCCTACCAAACGGCATTACATCTTTGTTTTCTACTGAAATATAATTATAACTATTACAACTTTAAAAAGCAAAACATTTATAAAAAAGAAACAACTGGCATAGTTCCAGATTTACAAATTTTAAAAAAAGACTGCTGTCAAATCCAAATTGATCCATGTGCTGTTATGAATATACGTGTAATCTTGTCACTTGTGAACTGTGGGCCATAGGATGGTGGCAATGCTTTCAATCACTTCTTGATGAGCTGTGCTGCTGACCAGAAAGCTTAACAGGGAATTTCTAGTACATACCACCCACTAAGTAGGGTCAAACTAAACCCGTGCTTGTTGGATGTCAAAGGACCAACCAATGACTATCCTATGGGGAGTTGGGGGGTTAGTAGGGTCAACTTGAAGCTGAAATGGCTCCATGGTTCTTGGCAATGGAAGGTCAGAATCGATTCAACCTCTGTGGTGGTCTGGTAGTCTGTTTCCTGAAATAGAGGGATCCGCAGGACTCCAGGGCCAAGGTCATTGGCAAGATTTAGAGGAGCAGACTAATCTCTGGATGAACAATTCTTTCCACTCACTTCCTGGTCACCCTGCAAGCTATAGCTCTAAAGGGTAGGGTAGTCCAAGCTGGATAAATAGCAACAACAATAAACAACAAATTGCATTTATATAGGACCTTTCACGTTGGGAGCTGGACAATGAGGGGATTGCATCAGAGCTGTGGATTGAGATCAGAGAAAAAACAGCAGGAGCTTGCCAGACCATACTCTCAATAGCAATTCATAGGTTTTAGTTGTATACTACCACAAAGCCTTGGGACCCCAAGCATTGGCTCTTGCCAACCTGCACCTGATACATTCCAAAATTAGGCAAGCAGGGTGCAATTGCTCCAGGGAGAGAGTGCACATTCAATTCCAGATATCGTGAAATTTCAAGTGAAGAGTGAAGTACATAGGTGGAACTCTCAGTCTGGTTTGGATAATCTTAATCATGGTGATGGGTTTCCATGTGCATCAGACACCTGGCTTGTTTAGGAAAGTTTAATTGCAAACATATAGGCTCTGACACTTAAAGCATCATTTTGTTTCTTGTTCTCATATAGCTTTTTAACCAAGTAGCTTGTATTGTTGAACCAGCTGGCAAGGTAGAGACAGTACAATAGTAATGTAGCTGGCTGTTTGCTCTTCGCTGTAAAACTGAATGACAATTTCATTTGAAAACGTCCATTAAATGCTTGAACCATTATTTATATAGGGACCCAAATGTCAGCATTTGTAGCATTCCATTGAACCCACTTAAAGATAAAGTACTTCTTTTGTAGTCTAAAATGGGTTAGACTTCAAGACCATCGTAAATCAAACATGCACACTTTTATTTACATATCTAGAACATAGGGAGCAAAAGCAGCTATTCCGAAAAATAATCAGTATCATTTTTAATAGTTTTCCAAAAATACACCAGCGTTTAAATGAAGCAGTTTGTCTTTACTAAATATAGCACAACCTTAGAATTGAATTAATAGAATTATATCATTGTTCTTTAGAATTTGCCAATTATCAGTAATGTATTGTGTGCCCTTCATGAAAATCTTCCTAAATCCACTTTGGAAATGTACTAGCGAGGGTAATTAAGTTTTTGAAGGGCTTTTTAACATTCAGTATTAAAACAGTGTGTGCAAACATGTGCTGCTCAAAATCCAAGTCACAGCCAGGTGTTTACCACAAGTCAGAACTGTAACTGTAAATGTTTGGATCATAAATTATATTAATGATTGGATATTGAGTGAGGTATATTGCCTGAAGATAGGGCAATTTTAGAAGTGCTTTCTGGTTGGCACAAGTATTCAGGAAGCATGGCTTTCTGATTTATATGTTTCTTGTAATACTGTAATGTGAAAATACACCTCATGTATTCTCTATTCAAGCTGTACGGAAGTATAATAATCCTTGCATTTTGATAACACGCTTTTTACGTCTTCTAGATGTCTCAAAACGCTTCACAGAATATACTGTAAAGTGAATTAACTGTATATTTATGGCCGAATTGCAGCAGCCAATTGCGCACAGCAGTGTCCCACAAACAGTTTGGATTGAAGTGACCAAATTATTATTATCTTTTTTGAGGGTTTATTATCCCCTGAAAAGTGATCCGTCAATTGACTAACAACCAGGTTCCTACTTACTGTGAGGTAAACAGAGGCATGTGGAGCAAGGAAACTTGCTCAACATCTCGCCCTGCCGGGAAGAGAACCCAGGTCTCTTGCTTGCAAGGCGAGTGCTCTAACCACTGAGCTACAGGACTGAACAATAGGGAACCAAATTTCTATTTGATTGTGCTGATTCTTCCAGTGCACGAAAAAGCAATAAATGCTTGAGTTTAATTAGAGCACAACAACAACAACTAATTCCACTTAATAGTGCCCTTCATGTAGGGTAGTTTCACAGAGCGCCTCACAGTGGCCGAATCTGAATCCGAGGCGAGGGGGGGGGGGGAAGGTGGCCGTAGGCATGGTCGAAAAGGAAGGTTTTCAGGCAGGACTTGAAAAAGTTGTGGGTTCAACCTCCACATCAGGACTTGGAATTGATATAGCCACCATGCTGATCCTCCAAATTAGTGCTGCGGATGTGATACGTTGTTAGAGGTGCCATCCTTTGGATGAAATGTTAAACCAAGGTATGCCTGTTCAGGTGGATGTTAAAGATCCTTTAGCACTGTTCAAAAAGAGAAGGGAGTTTCTCCTGGTGTTCTGGCCAACAATCCCTCAAATAAAATTGGTCATCACTCCATGGCTGTTAAAAGGACATTGCTGTGCACAATTTTGCTGCAGTGTTCACCCACAGAGTACACTTGGTCACATCACTTTACAGTAAATCTTGTAAGTGCTTGGAGACCTGTTGCCAACATGATTAGGAATTATATCAAATGCAAGGATTATTAATTCATCCTTTTGCATTATTTCAATACCCAATATCGTTCAGTGCATCTAATAAGTGACAGCATGGGTGACAAATGTATGACAAATTTGACATGATTATCATCCCATCAAATCTGTTATGAAATGTTACATTGTTCATCTCTATAAATAATATCATCAAATCAAATGGCAGCATTTTGGCTACCAACTTAAACTCACTGAGTCTCATATTTCTATTTAATCACAAGGCTATGAGCGGTAATGAGCTACCATGTCTAATAATTCAACTTTTTGGGTTTGATTGTTGTAGAGGCTCACATGAAAAGAACATACATTTCAAATGATGCCGGGACTCGATCCAATTTAAGTGTTGTCTTTTAGTGACTGTTAGACATATGTTCTAGTAAATGTCTGTGGATTATAGGTATCTTGAACCATGCCTTCGGTCATCTCCCCTCTCTTTCCAGCTCGGCGTCAAACCACACTGCTGTTAAGCCCTCAGAGAGACCACCTGCATGGAAGGCACTGTATAAATGCAAGTTGTTGTTGTTATATTTCACATTACCGTTAACCCAATGTTTCAGCAATTACTAGACAATTTAAAGAATTGCAATACAGTACTTTCCAGCACAATTAGGCTTAATTATGAATATGATACAACAGTGGGAGATACAGAAAAGTTAACCCATTTCAGCTTTTCCTTCTGATAATTATTTCCAAAATTTACTCTCAAATATTATATCTATGAAGTAGTCCCTGTTACTGACAGACAAGAATTGTTACTATTTCCAGATAAGTAATTGTGAGTTCAGAGAAAGGTTGGGGTGAAGCTTTGCACTGATTTCTCTGTTGAGTTGTTATGAAAAACAATGATGAGCTGGAAACGTAAGGGATTGGAACTAACTAGGTTACGCCTGCACTCAAGCCTGAGGTAGATTTTAAATGAACATCTTCTCCAATCCTCCTTGAATTAAAATAAGAAAGTTCAAGAACGAATCATTTCGAGAAACACCAGCAAGAAAGAAGTCTCACCGCAAGCTCCACTGCTGGGTTGAGCAGAAAGTGATGGAGGTGACAGGGCACTAAAAATCTCTTGATAAAAAACTGCTTCTTGTGGCAGAAAGAATAAAGACTAAATAATGCTCTTCTCGAGGTTGAAAAGAGGGTGAGTGAATCAAACTTCAGTGTCTCTCTAGCTGTGAAAGTCATAGCCATTAAACTCCAAGGACCACCTATAAAAATCGGAACGAGAGCAGCCTGAAGCTCTACTCTTCTCTTATGATTCTTGTGATCTTGTACTGTAAAGAACTGCCGTCGTTCACTTTATTTGTCAGATCAGATTGCCCCACTGCTAAACGTTTGGGTTGTGTCTGCACCCCCAAGCTTCAGTGATGAGTCCGCCATCATCAAGCCTGTCTGCGTTCCCCAGACCTGTCACCTCAGAACCACTGATCACCTCCTTCTCTCCCCCTCCCCCACACTGGCCTACTACCACTGTTACTGACGGTGGATATTTTTAGACATCCTACTCATTTTGGCAGTAAGTAGGAACCTGGTTGTTAGTGACTGATGGATCACTTTTCCGGGGGTAATAATTCCTTCAAAAAAAATAATAAATTGGTCACTCAATCCACAACTGTGGGACACTGCTGTGCGTAATTGGCTGCCGTGTTTCGCCCACAAAATATACAGTCAATTCACTTTACAGTATATTCTGTGAAGCGCTTTGAGACATCTCAAAGACGTGATAAGACGCTATATCAAATGCAAGGATTATTATTATTATTTGATTGACTTTATACAATATAATAATAATTATTACTAATTATTATTATATTATTGACTTTGAAAGGCAAAACATTGAGAGGACATATATAGAGAATCTTTTTATCTTTTACATCATCTTTTGCATAGAGAATCACACAGAATGTTACAGCATGGTAGCAGGCAACTCAGTTCAACTCATCCATGTTGGTATTTACACTCCACACAAGTTCCACCCCTACACCTTGACTCCCCCCTTGTCCTCATATGTGCATTTTCTCTTAAACATATTGATGCTTATTGCATCAGCCACATCTTCCAGCAGTGAATTCTATGTTCTCAACCTCCTGTCTGTGATGAAGTTCTTCCTAACTCTCTATTAGATATGCTACTGGTTATCCCCTATTTATGCCAATATGTGGAGTCCTATAGCTCAGCGGTTAGAGCACTCGCCTTGCAAGCAAGAGACCTGGGTTCGATTCCCAGCAGGGCGAAATGTTGGGCGAGTTTCCTTACTCCACACGCCTCTGTTTACCTAGTAGCAAGTAGGTACCTGATTGTTAGTTGATTGGCAGGTCGCTTTTCTGGGGGTAATAATTACTTCAAAAATAATAATAATAATATGGTCACTCAATTCACGACTGTTTGTGGGACACTGCTGTGCGCAATTGGTTTCCGCGTTTTTCGCAGAAAATACACAGCCAATTCACTTTACAGTATATACTGTGAAGCACTTTGAAATGTCTCGAAGATGTGATAGTGCTATATCAAATACAAGGATTATTATTATTATTATATGAGGTTATTGGCAATGACTCTCATTGCTTCAGCGCAGCTCCACAACCTGGTCCTAGGCTTATCCTACAGAATTCAAGTGGGTCATTTTAAATCACTTGTCACTAAATCTTGGTTATTTACTAAAATGAGAATATGCTACAAAACAGCAGAAGATGGAACTCAGGTTTAAATTTGCTTTGCTGAATTTATAACTTTATTAAGTTTAGGGCTAGGTTTACTGTCGATTAAACAAAGCAGGGCGTAACTATCTGAAGTGGTTACATTTGTTTTAAAAGTAACATCTGGACTAATCCAGTTGCAAAGACTGCATGATTGGAGCAGAGAATAGTACAAACAACAATTGCATTTACATAGCATCTTTCACCTTGGAAGGACATCCCAACAACAAAAGAGCTGGTGCATGGAGAATGTTTATCACTTAACACAAGACAGTCATTCTTATTAATGGCCTGTGTGAAAAAACTCCAGTATCACCAAACCCAAATTATACAGATCCATATTGAATAGTTGGAACATTGCCCAGTGTATTCAGTGAGTCATAATATAACCATATTTTACATCAGATGTCATGCTGCCTTCAGATGCAAAGAGTAAAATAAATGTTCTGTTCTCTAGTCTTCTCCTATATGTTTGCAGTTACAAAACCATATAAAGTGTGATGTACCATTTAATCTTACATCATCCTTTTTCACCCCCTCAGAACTTGAAATCAAGAGTTCTGTTAATCAGATGAATACAGGACAGCAGTAAATCACGACTGAGGCAATCCCCTCAGGCCAATCTTTGTGGCAGACATTTATTCAGTATCACTGTGCTGCACTTGAGAGACAGCAATATTTGTCATAGTGGAAACTACATGTCACCTCTATTGTATGTTTGACAGAGCTATAGCAGAAGATAAGAATTTTTAAAGAATTACACACATTGCATATGAACACATAAACATTAACACTTGCATCCAGTTTTTGGGCAACATATTATAGAAAGGGCTTCAGAGACATGGAATGAGTATAGTGAAGATTCACGAGGTTGATACTAAAAATAAGAGGTTATAGTTATGGAGAGAGAATTTGATAATTGGGGCAATTGTTTTTTGCTAAAATATTTGCTAGAGCAGAAACAACAAGAGCAACAAATTACATTTGTAAAGCGCCTTTCACATCGGAAGAACATCCCAAGAAGAAAAGGTTAAGGGAAGGTATAAGATGTTTTCAAAATTATAAATGGTTTAATGGGTTAAATAAAGAGATTATTTACACTGATTGGTGAGTTTGTAACAAGTGGATATAACTTCAAGATTAGCACTGGGGAAACAAAAAGGGGGTTTAGAAAATGGATGTTTCTCCACAATTGGCTGTTGAAACTGAGTCCATAATAATATTTATCAATGAATTGCATTTATTTTGCACGCATCAATTAAGGTAACATGTCAGAGTGTATCACAGAGATGAGGTTGGATACATTGTTTTTCTTTTAACCTTTGCTGTCTACCAACACAGTCTCAACTGTTAAAGTCTCTTCCACGTAACTAAAATCTTTCATTCCTGGCACTTCACATCACCTCGTCTTTGACTCCTCCAGAAGATATAAAATCAAGAATTGTTCTGCTACTCGGATGATTATTTGTTCAAAAGAGAATTGGATGAACACTTTCAAGTTATTAAAGGAGGAAAAAGCAGGGGAAATTGATTAGAGGAGAGTTTCATTGAGAAGGCACCAACTGGACCGACATGCTGGGTTGAATGGTCTCCCTTTGTGCTACAAACTTTCTATAATTTGGAGAAGGGTTGCCAATAATTTTTTTTAAAAATTCCAAATTCTGCCTGATTTTGAGCTTTAATATGACAGTTTAGGTTAAATCTGTGTGAAAATTCAGTCCTCGGGTATGTAAACAATTGGGAAATCACCTCATAATGTGTAGTAACATTTTGAATTCTTTCATGTTACTCCAGTGTATATATTATCCTATTTATAATAAAACAGAAGGTGCTGGGAACTATCAGCAGGGCAGGCAACATCTATAGGGAAAGCAAAGCAAGTTAACATTTTAGGTTGAATGACCTTTCGTTAGAACAGTTCCAGCATCTGCAGTATTTTGCCTTTTATCCTATTTATACATCAGTTTTATTAAAAAGTATACGTCTTATTTTCTATTTGAAATTCCAGCGAAATAAATATTTAATAGACATTTTGTGTTGAATGCAATGAATGTCAGCAGCACACGTTAGCAGAGCAAAGCTAATTTCTCTTGTTTAGTGTCTTTCAGATCAAATCTGAAGAGGTTGCGAGGTTCCCTCTTGGAGTGTTGATCTGTTATAGCTGACTAACTGCTGATGTTACTCATTAAAATCCACATGTGCTGCAGCCCATTACTTGAAACAAGGAGGTTTCTTCTTATCATTTTAAACCACTTCAAACTGGTGTTATACATTAACATATAACAAAGATCCAATGTGTGTGAATATGTTATACATTGGAATAAATGAGTTTCACTAAAAAAAAGAAAATCACCTTATTCTGTGAAAAAATATTTCTGATGCCATATTTAGCATTTAGCTTTCTGTTGGCAGTGTTGCGTCTGAAGAGTAAGACTCTTACCAGTTGCATAGACAGTCAGAGAAGAGGATTTTAGCCTGACTCAGGGTTCTACACAGTTCATTAGGATGAATCTGTAATATAAGGAACTATATATAACAACTTGGATTTCCCAGGTTAAAATCCACACATTACACCTGAAGGTGGTACTTTCACTCAATTCCCAAAATAAAATAGTAATAATCATTGTGTTTGATGTAACCTTTAGCACATTGTTGAGACATCTCCAAGTGCTCCACAAGATTTTTCTGTGAAGTGGATTTGTAGGCAGTTTTTGTTAGAGGAAAATATCGAATTAAGACATAGGATAGTAGAGGGCAAATTCCTTGTTTTGAGTGTGGTTTGAATCCAAGGCATGACTGCTGTATGATGCTTCAGTCGTTTTTTTGATGACCTATCTGCCAGGATAAACAGGCCAGGGTACGAGAGATCACAAGGAGGTGAATTACAGCATTTCTTTGGATAATCTTCAAACATCATCTCACTTCCAGATAAGTGAAATGCAGAATTTTGAAGAAACCTATAAGTTATCTCCTTCCCTACTTCACCAAAGTAGCAATTAGGGGAAAAGCAAAGCCATTTCAAATAACTTATTTTATTAAAGGGGGCACTCTTCTGACAGACTTTGATCTATTGTACAGGTAGAGAGTGAGCTATAGTATTTTGCCTTTTTAGGTATTAAATATTGGCGTATTAAGATATAATTGATGTTTCCACAGACAGGCAATAACTTCATAAATTACCAGTTGTGATGATCCTCATGAAGTTTAAATTGAGACCCTCTTTGTAACGTACTATAATATATTAATATATGCTAACACATGCTGATGAATGTACATTAATATGATATTGCTGGGGGTAATGATACAAAAGCAGTCCAGAAGGAATATAACAGCAACAATGTTTCTCTCCATCTGAGCTTTGTATTCTTGTTAAACGGTTTGCTAAACAGCAAGAGCCTTTTTGCAAGATGACCAACCAATTCACTACAAATATCCAAAGGCCATTTTTTGGGTCAGTCTGATACATGCCGAAACCCATCACCATGCTTCAGAGTATCCAAACCAAACTGAGAATTCCATGTATAATAATGTAATAATAATAACTTGGTCACTCAATCCACGACTATTTGTGGGACCCTGGTGTGCGCAATTGGCTGCCGTGTTTCGTCCACAAAAATACAGAGTCACTGCACTTTTCAGTATATCCTGTGAAGCACTTTGAGACATCTTGACGACGTGATAAGGTGCTATATCAAATGCAATGATTATTATTCGTAATGTGTATGACAGCTTAAACTCCGTTAAGTATCGACAGTGGACTCACTTAGCTTTTCCTTCTGGAAAGGGGAATAAGGTAAGGTTGCCTATTGTTAAGGAAATGAACAGTAGATAAAATGTGCTACTGAGATGCACATGTTCAGGAGGTGCCAGTGTCGAACCCAATTACGATATGCGATTGCTCTTGATGACCTGAAGCACAACAACGGAGTCAGTGCGGCGTTCAATTAACAAGTTTTATTTTCACACATGTGGGGTGTAGTATCGTGGCAACAACTGCTCGTGTGCTGCTCCCAACACTACACACTAAATGGGAGCAAGCACCTCACCTTTATACAAAATCTTATCGAACTATGAGTCAATCAATAATCATGAGGGGACCCTCTAAATTGGTTACATTTCGACATAGTCTTCCTTGTGACCGGATGTCTGTTTTTACAAAGACAATTACTCTGTCCTTACAATTAAGTACATATAGGAAAAGGACATTTTAAAGAATGACAAATGCTGATGCTGCTGAATGTTATCTGACCCCAGAACTGATTCCAGACATGACTTCAGGAGCGGTACCGATACTAGACATTTGCTTATCTATCTTTAAACAATGCCAATCACGAGCATTCGTGACAACTTCATAACAACATATATATTTCACTTAAGGCCAGGGGCCCCCCTGGCCTTTTGCCCTTTTGGTCTTAGGTCCTCACGTCCTGTTCATTTTGCTAACTCTGCAGAATGTGCGGAATTCACCTTCCACACTCCTCCCTTTTATCCCTGGGATAACCCTTCCGTGCTTTCTAGCCCTCGAGTGTACTGCTTTCCGAGAGGGAATCCGGAAAGGCATAGGGCATCTCGAGGTCACATTTATCACGTGGGGAAAATGGGCTAAGGTGTTGGTTAACGTGGACCATGTTCATGGTCATCATGGTGCGTGTAGTCTTTTTGCAACATTGTGTGCAACAAATGAGGGCACATTTAGTGATGAGAACAATAAAAACAAGGATTAGGCCTATTTCCAATAGAACCTGGACAGCACTGCCCAACCATCCTAGCCCCATACCTTGCAACCAATTACCCAACCAATCCAGTAATCCTCCTCCAGAATGTATGATGATATTACTCGCATCATGCCCTGTTTGATTGATCTCTTTGGTAATGTTTGAGATAGAACCAGAAAAATCATCAATTGTTATGCAGCATTCAGGTCCAATGACCTTACACACTCCTCCCGTCACAGCTAAAACATAATCGAGGGCCATACGGTTCTGCATAGCCTATAGACGAATCTCAGACATCTCTTTGTTAACGAGAGCCAATGCCGCAGATGTATCAGAGGCCAATGTGGAGACCGCCTGAGAGAGAATGGCAATCTGGTCAAGGGCGCACATTACTCCATAATTAGGGAGAAGAGCCCCGAGCATGCGATTCCACAGGATCTGGGAATGGGTGTGAAAAGGGTCGGCTCTGCGAGAGTGATGAACCTGGCGGGGAGGGAGTAGGCTGGAGGTATTTAGGACTAGTGGGGCCCGGGCAGAAGGCAGGGTATTGGTTAGACGAATCATAGGAAAATAATGAAAGAGAGCGCATCTCCCTTTGAAATTTGCCGGTAAGTAAGCATAGACAGTAGAATTGGAAACCCAATAAAAATCCTTATGAATCGGGGAAATGGCACAGCGCTGATTAACGGAGTATGTTATCATCCTGTGAATATGTGATGATAAAGTGACCTGGCAATCCCCGAAATTAGAAGGGAAAACAGCCACCGCAGCATAAGGATATGTGGTGTTGCAAAGGTGGGAATCCAGAAACTCCAGTGGTTCAGTCCCGGAAAAGGACTCGACGCAAAACAAAAAACCCGCATAGACCATAGTGGCAGTGCCAATCTTAGGGGGCTTGCCGCAGTCACGATTACACATTCGTGGCTTCCAGGATTGACGAGCACACTGCAATTCGTGTAATTCTTGGTGTAACAGGGAACAAGGTGAGGTTTGCCTAACTTGCAAATGAAAAAGGGAACAAAGCTCACAGGTAGACAATGGGAAAGCCATCATAGGGTACCCCATCTGGACTGACGGTGGGGACAATCCACATACATGATGCTGGGATTTATTTCTGTGCAAGCTCACAGTCTGGAGCATTTGAATATAAACATTCCGCAATTGGAAAGGCTGGGGAGAATCTGCTGGTAAAAAGTCACCAAACAAATGTTGGTGCGCAGTTTTAAAGGGATACATGTCAACAAATGGAACGTCACGAGGAAGTGAGACCAGTGACGAGGAAGGCAAGTGAGGCTCAACTAAACCCTCGTGCCAGTCCTGAGACACCCCTGTATAAATTCTAGTCCCATAGGTACCAGGACGCAAAAACACGAGCTGGGTTTCGTTGGAAAACCGGGCGCGTTCAGTAGAGTACAAGCAAGACTCGGTAAAAGAACAGTGATAATAAATGGAACAATAACACATAATCATGGAGTTGTTATGGACGGATTGACATTGACCGGAATCCTTAGGACAGCTCAAATCGTCTGCGTATGATCTATCCTGAGCATTCCACAACAAAAAATGAACATTAAACAAGTAGGATCGTTTCTCAAGGGGTATATCAGTGTAACAAATGGCGGAAGAACAGGCTTCCGACTGATCATCAGATACGGTGAGATCACGGTTTAAGGAGATCAAAAATCAGTAAACACCTCCCCCTGGGACAAGAGAGTAAGTATGGCAACATAGCAAAAACAATAAAAACATACAAAACAACAACCCCATAATGAAGCAAAGTCCGTCAAAAAAAATGAAAAAGTAACAACGTTAGGCTTTTTCGCAATCGCCGGAGTCCGCTGGGGCTTGCTTGCAGTGACTAGCATGAATCCACGTAGACCTTTCTCGAACCTTCACAGCAGTGTGGGTCACCAATAGAACTTGGAACGGTCCTTCCCAGCGCGGGCTCAGTCCGTTCTTTCGTTTGAAGGTCTTGATGTAAACGGAATCGCCTGGCTGAAACTTGTGGCATTGATCAGATGCCGGTGGATGTTGGAGCGCTCGAACCTGTGAATTAAAACTAGATAGGGTGTTAGTCAACGCAATGCAGTATTGCATCATCCCTTCCTCGAGGGCATGCACGTCAGGCAACGGTTCAATGTGTGCGGAGAAAACCATGGGCATGCTTCTTCCGAAAATGATCTCGTGAGGAGACAGCTTGCTTTTTGCATTCGTATGGTTCCTCATTTGCATCAAGGCTAATGGCAAGACTGTTACCCAATTTAATTTTGTCTGTTCAGACAGTTTGGACAATTTCAACTTTAGCGTCCCATTAGCCCTTTCAACAGCCCCTGCAGATTGGGGATGATATGCACAATGCAGATGCTGTTTTATTTGCAACATTTTGCAAATGTCCTTTATTACCGTGGCAATAAAGTGAGGACCATTATCGGAGGAAAGGCGAGATGGTATGCCGAACCGAGGAAGGATGTCTCTTAACAATATTTTGGCCGTTGTCGTGGCATCATTCCTCCTACAAGGAAAAGCTTCAATCCATTTAGAAAACATATCCACAATAACCAACACATACTGATATCCTTCGGCTTTTGGTAACTGAATAAAATCCATTTGAAGGTGCGCAAAGGGACCCTGAGGGGGAGGATGGGACGCCGGAGTCACATCGTCAACCTTGCCTGGGTTAAACCTTTGGCATATTACACAACATTTCACAACCTGCTGGAGAAAAGGGGTTAACCCTGGGGCAAACCACGACTTCGTTATCCAATTATACATGGACTGGGTCCCTTCATGGGTAAAATTATGCCAGACATGTGCCATCCATGGGAACATTTGTCGGGGCAGGACTACCTTTAATTCATTCGAGACCCAAATCCCTAGGTCGTTAATGAAACAATGTAGGCGGGTCCACTGTTGCTTCTCCTCCAGAGGGGCCTCATATTGGATCCGAAATATCTCACCACGCATTGTATCAGTGACAGCGGGGTGCTTGATAGTCGGTTGTAATGTTAGTAACTTTACAGGCTTACTTAAAGCAGCATTTTTAGCAGCAGCATCTGCGTGAGCATTTCCCTTAGAGACTGGGTCAGTTTGGTTAGTATGGGCCGCGCATTTTATGACCGCAATGGCTTTTGGCCGTAGTAATGCGGTGAGAAGACCTACTATAAGGTCTTTGTGTTTAATGGGGGACACACTTGAAGTAAGAAACCCCCGGTTTTTCCACAATTGACCGAAATCATGACATACTCCGAATGCATAGCGGGAGTCAGTGAACACATTGAGCGTTTGCCCTTCAGCCAATTCACATGCTCGCTTCAGAGCAGTTAGCTCTGCAGCCTGCGCAGATGTGGTGGAGGGTAACGAGTCGCTTTCAATAATAGTGGTAGCTGATACAATAGCATACCCTGCACAGGGTTGACCGAACTCGTTCCTACAAGCTGATCCATCTACAAACCATTCAAAGTCTGCATTTTGCAAGGGATTCTCCTTCAAATCTAAGCGAGGTTTTGTCTCTAATATAATGACTTTAAGGCAATCATGGGGTTCCCCTTCCTCTTCTATGGGCACAAGGGTTGCTGGGTTTAGAACAGTGCAACGTTTAATAGTTAAATTTGGGTTGGATAGTAGACCCACCTCATACTTGCTGCTCCTGGCACTTGTTAAATGTTGAGTAGCATGTCGAAATAGACATGCCTCGACCGAGTGCGGGACATGCACGATAAGGGGGTGATTTAACGTCAACCCTTCAGCCTGCATAACTGCATAGTATGTGGCAGCAACAGCCTTCAGGCATCCTGGAAGAACACTGGCTACCGGATCCAACTTGGAAGTGAAGTATGAAACCGGGCGCTGGCCTCCCCCATGTTCCTGAGTGAGGACTGCTTGCGCGAATCCTTTGATTTCATGCACAAATAAGTTAAATATCTTGTCATAATTGGGAATGCCTAAAGCGGGGGCGCTCTGTAAAGCCGTTTTGAGCTGATCAAAGGCTTGGTCCGCCTTCCACACTAAGGGTTCTAGGCTGGAGGTCGGTTTGGTCATTTCAGTCAGGGGTTTAGACAGTTGAGCGTAATTGCTAATCCACTGCCTGCAATAATTGGCCATCCCTAAAAAGTGTTTCATTTGCCTGATTGTGGATGGTTTGGGAATTTTCCTAATACTCTCTATCCTATCAAGGGAAAGTTGACGAGTGTCTTGACACAAATCGTGTCCTAAATAACGGACCTGTGGCCTTACAAACTGTAATTTATCTCTCGCCACTTTATGGCCTTTTACCGCCAATTGCTGCAAGAGGTATTTGGTATCTTTCTCACAATCCTCCACGGATGGGCTCGCAATTAATAAATCATCTACATACTGGATTAGGGTACTTTTCCCTGGAAAGCGCAAATCCTGCAAGTCATGCCGCAAAGTCTGAGAAAAGATAGTGGGACTCTCACAGTATCCTTGGGGTAACCTGGTCCACGTATATTGTTCACCCTTGTATGTAAAAGCAAACAAGTAGTAGGACTCAGGGTGAATTGGGATTGAAAAGAATGCGGAACATAAATCAACAACTGAATAACAAACCGAAACAGCGGGAATGGCTGTCAGAATAGTCGCCGGATTAGGAACTACAGGACAACATTGTATTACTACATCATTAACCGCTCTTAAATCCTGGACAAAGCGCCATCTCTTTCCATCTGCTTTAAGGACTGGTAGAATGGGAGTGTTACAGGGGCTACGGTATTTAATAATGATTTCCTGATTCAACAAGCTCTCTATTACTGCTCGTATTCCCTCCTCTGCTTCCTTTTTTAATGGATACTGCGCGCGGTAGGGAAGGGGTTTTTCCGGGTACACCTGTACCTTGAAGGGTGCTGCCGTCAGTATTTTCCCTACATCATTGGGGTGTGTTGTCCATAGGACGGAGTCTATATCTTCCAACCACTCTGGATCTGCCGGCCGAAGAGGCAGAACATGGGAAGATATAGTGTGAGTGTGTTGGATAAACTCGAACATAGTAAAAAGTGGGAGGGGACCTAGACACAACTTATAAATCCGTAAAGCTGGGTCGTATAAAATGCCAGGGCAAACTAGAGGGCAAAGTTCAGTGAAATCTGACGACCAGTTTGCCTTCCTGACCATGTGCCCTAAGTCCCTTGGGCTAAACCCGTCTGCTACTCTTAATGTTACATGAGGGTCGGAATTATTACCTTTAAAATAAAGCTGCTCCTCCGTTGTCAGAGTACATGCAGCTGCAACACCCTGTGGTCCCAGATAGAAAAAGTGAGCCTGAATAGTGGAAACAACCGCTACGTGTTCCTTGAACCGAGTTATGTCCACCTCCATATTCTCAACATAAAAAGCCGTGCAATGCAATGTGGAAGTGGGTGCTGTCAAACCATGCTCTAAAAAATAACATTCAAGGAGTGGCTCGTCACCATAAAGGGACATGACAGAGGATAACACCTCAGGTTTTAGCAATGTCCAGCAAAAGTAACCTGGGGATTGCAGTTTCTGGGGGCTGGGAGAAATTAAGGCGCATAGTTTTGAGTACTCACGTTCAGGTGCCAACAAAGTAATGCCATCCGGGGTACATTGGATGATTATTCCCATTTTACATAACAAATCTCGCCCACACAGGTCAATTGGTAATTCATTATTCACCAAGAACTGGTGGTAACCCTCAATTGTACTGTCACCTATATCCCCTTTTACCTCAACCAGTTGAGTCTTGGCCATCTGCACAGGTTTCCCAGAAATTCCCACTACTGCTACAGTATTGCCTGGTTGTATGGAATTTGAATCTTTTAAGGCTGAATAGGTGGCCCCTGTATCGACAAGCAACGTCTTTTCCTCCCATCTACGGTCAGACGAATACAGGGATCGGGAATTTCCAAGGATTTGGAGGTAACATGGGATTGGGGAGTCATTGGGGCCATTGAGAGTCATTGTGGTGGCATTCCTTCAGTTATCATAGGCATTTGATACGTCGGTGCTGGGTGCTGGAACCGTGTTTGTGCCTGCTGATATCCCTGGGGCGAGTAGGCAGCCGTATCTTGGGGGTAAAACTGGACCTGGGATCTCTGACTCCTAGTGGGGCAATCTTGGGACCAATGTCCATATGCCCCGCACGAAAAGCAATTCTGACTAGGGTCCCCGGGAACTTGCTGAGGCCGAGGAAGGGGAGGGCAGGCTTGCTGAAAGGCAGGTCGGATATACCCATGGTTGTACCCAAAATTATTTCTCCCTCTGCCCCATCCTCCTCTTCCCCTACCCTGCCCTCGTGGTCTCCGCTTTTGGAAGCCTCTCATTTGAGGTATCATGCCTCCCGGGCAAAACCATGCTCCGGGAGGTGCGACATTTTGCATTATGGTGGGACCGGTGGCAGGGGTGGTAGGCATAAGCCCACTCATGGTGTCAGGTGCATGTGTACCTGTGGCTAACGCAGGGCTCGATCCCCGCGCAGCTGACGTCAACCCATCAGCAATCGTAGACACCGCCACCTCAAAGGCCATTTTGGTCCCTTTTTCCTTCTTTACTTCAAGCTGTTTGTGACAGTGTCTCAACACCGGTAGTATGTCTGTCATTCCCTTGCCTTCCCAACCAATACATAAGGGTCTAAACATTTCTTGCAAGTCTTTTTCAAGACCAGCCACCAGCGCTGCCACGAAGGGCGATTGGTTATCGGCTACATTCTGAATCCCTGAATATCGTGAAAAGATTTTCGAAAACCTCTCAACATATTCGTCAGGAGTTTCCCCTTTCTTCTGGGTGCAACTGCTGATTTTAGTCCAATCAGAGATCTGGGGATACAGACGTTGTAAAATTTGTATAATGACAACAACAACAACAACAAGATTCCATTTATAAAGCGCCTTTCACGTCAGGAGGACGTCCCAAGGCGCTGTACAGTTGGGTCATGACCCGAGCAGGGGGGAAATGGTCAGGGTGAGGGAAGGGAGGGAGCAAGGAGGGGGGAAATGGTCAGGGTGAGGGGAGGGAAGGGAGGGAGCGAGGAGGGGGAAGAGAGTCGAGAGGGGAGCTGAAGGCATGGTCAAAGAGAAGACTGCGAACACGGGGGGATGAGCTGGTCTAGTGTTGTCAGTACTGGCGCACCTTTGGCGTAATTCTGATAATAATTGGGAGGATTTGGAGGGTGGTAACCACGCCTCCAAGAATACAGTCCAATCTATAAAAGTAGGATTGTGACACATGCGTATAATCGTTAATGACCTTTCAGCCTTTGCAAAATCCTCGTCTGGGGTAGGGGTTTGTAAGATCAAATCCTTTAATTCTGTCGCCGTCCATGGGCGATAAATGTCAAATGTGCCGCCCATAGGGGTTGGAAACTCGTGCGTGGGGAACGTGTTTGCCCCATTGTCACTCATTATTGGTTCCGAAACCCAAGAGCTGCCAGTAGGCATGGAATTGGAATATGGTGGCGGAGCAGAGGGTCGGAGATCAGGAGTGCCTGTTAACAGGGTTATGTCAGCAGGAGCAAACATAGGTGTTCCTCCCTTGGAGGACGAAGACAATTCAGACATAAGGGTAGTTGTGGAGGGCACTCCCTTTGCATCAGACACCGAGGAAGCTGGGAGTTCGGATGAACTACTTGCAGTTAATTTATGGGAATCACTTGAAGGGGTTGGTGAATTTGGGGGACAGAAGGAAACACAAGGCAGCGTGGAGGCAGAGCCGATATTGGGATATTGGCATACCCCCACCGCTGAGACAGCTGCTGCCATCGTCAGTTCCTCGTCCTCATTCCATCCTGTTAAGAGGGCAACTCCTTCAGCTGCATCTCTTTCCCTTTCCGTTTTCTTTTTCCGAGCCACCATTAGCTTTGCCGCTGAGTCCTGTCGACTGGCCAGAATACTCTGCGCTTGTCGCTTCTGACTTTCGGAGACCCATAAATTAAGCGCCGTTATTTGTGGGGATAGGTTATGCTTCCTGCAGACGCAGCTACCACATCCAGTCTGCTCAGATTTGGCATGTACTGCTGCCTGAAGAGCGGAAATACGATCTTTATTAAAGGACCCGTCTGGAGGCCAGGAGCAAGGCTGGCCCTTAGTTAATTTAGTCCAGCTTCGCAGATAGCGAACACTGTGTTGGCCAAAATGGGCTTCCATATAGGCAACTGGAGTCCCCTTATCGGCTTTCTGGGCCGAACTATATGACTGTCCCATGGTAATTCAAGAACAAAGTGAGTGGCTGCCCCAACACAATCAAAAAATAAGAACAATCAATTATCTATTTCTATTTTCAACGGCCGATTCCTTATGCATGCAAGACTTTATCTTACTTAAGACGTATATATACTATTTCTTATAGTATCTCTGGCCAATTCCTTATACTCAAGACGTCTATATACTATTTCTTATAGTATCTCTGGCCAATTCTTTATACCCAAGACGTCTATACCTTACAGTACTAAGCCGCCTGAAATTATTTAGGTCTAACAAATCGCAAATTTTGCACCTTAAATCGAAGAGGCCGGGAGTTCTTCGGCAACCACGTCTCATCAACACATCAGACACAAGCAATGGTAAGAATGCTTACCTGTGCGCGATGTTTGTGCTGATAGCTGCAGAGATGTAGGAAGCCGAAGGGGAAACCCAGTCTTTCGATCTCGGTGGAACCTCCAAATTGTCGAACCCAATTACGATATGCGATTGCTCTTGATGACCTGAAGCACAACAATGGAGTCAGTGCGGCGTTCAATTAACAAGCTTTATTTTCACACATGTGGGGTGTAGTATCGTGGCAACAACTGCTCGTGTGCTGCTCCCAACACTACACACTAAATGGGAGCAAGCACCTCACCTTTATACAAAATCTTATGGAACTATGAGTCAATCAATAATCATGAGGGGACCCTCTAAATTTGTTACATTTCGATATAGTCTTCCTTGTGACCGGATGTCTGTTTTTACAAAGACAATCACTCTGTCCTTACAATTAAGTACATATAGGAAAAGGACATTTTAAAGAATGACAAATGCTGATGCTGCTGAATGTTATCTGACCCCAGAACTGATTCTAGACATGACTTCAGGATGCGGTACCGATACTAGACACCTGCTTATCTATCTTTAAACAATGCCAATCACGAGCATTCGTGACAACTTCATGACAGCATATATTTCACTTAAGGCCAGTGGCCCCCCTGGCCTTTTGCCCTTTTGGTCTTAGGTCCTCACGTCCTGTTCATTTTGCTAACTCTGCAGAATGTGCTGAATTCACCTTCCACACCAGGTCCAATTCAGCATTACCTAAGCTAATTTGTTGCTTAAGGAAACGCAACCTGACACTTTTAGAAACCAAGGTTTCCTCAGGCAATAAGTACCATTTCCAGTTGCGTACAATACTGAAAAGACCTAGTAAAACTAGTAAAGACCGAAGAACAATGGTCCAGTTAGTCTACAGTGCTTGTAGGACAGCAATCTGACCCGGTATATTAGCGTTGCACTGCCGGCTTTAACATCAGTCGTACCCAAGCTATGAGTAAGCAAAGCTATATGCACACACTTACACAGAGCTCTACTTATCAGAGCGTTGAATGCTGATAATTTTTAATATTAGTGAAGAGCTAATGGATCACCCAAGAAATTTTATAAATTAAAATTTTAAGTTAAAATCATGTTGATCATCTGCCCATTCCTAGACTGTCCATGACAACCACTATTCCCTGACTTCAGCAAGTCCATCTAAAAATAGGATACTCAATCGGTATTGTGTTTGGACTAAACTAAGGTTGTGATTACACTTTCTCCAGGGTTTTATAGTAGATAAGGAATTCATCTCATGGATATACTTACCCCCAAACACAAGGTTACACTAACATCCATTTTTGAAACTAATTGTAAATAAATAAACAAGGTCAGTGTAATTGTAACAGCCATGAAGCAACTCACATTCAAGTTACCATTTAGCATTAACAACAACAAGATTCCATTTATAAAGCGCCTTTCACATCAGAAGGACGTCCCAAGGCACTGCACAGTTGGGTCATGACCCGAACAGGGGGAAATGGTCAGGGTGAGGGGAGGGAAGTGAGGGAGCGAGGAGGGGGAAGAGAGTCGAGAGGGGAGCTGAAGGCTCGGTCAAAGAGAAAGGTTTTGAGACCGGCCTTGAAGGAGGAAAGGGAGGAAGCGGCGAAGGCACTGGGGGATAGAGTTCCAGAGCCTAGGGGCTGAGAGGCTGAAAACCCGACCACAGATGGTAGGGCGATTGGGGCGGGGGACGTGGAGCAGACCGGAGCCAGAGGAACGGAGGGTACGGGCAGGTAGGTAGGGGGATAGTAGGTTGGAGAGGTAGGAGGGAGCAAGGCCGTGAATGGCCTTGTAGGTGAGGATGAGGATCTTGAAATCAAACAGGGTGAAATAGCACAGATCAGCTTCAGAGTTCTAATGCTGCACTAAACACTATTGTTTGGCTAATATTTTTTAATTCATAAAAAACTATGGTACAAAGCACTCATATGCTTCCCATTAGAGTTTATTAAAATAAATCATCACCTTCTGAATCCATCTCAAACATTTCAGTCTAACTTAACTGAGTTATGTCTCCACTTCATAGCTACATCTCCACAAATTGTCTCACTTTTATAATTTTTAGTAGACAGTTCTCGGAATGAGATGTTAAACCAAGGCTCCATCTGCCTATTCAGGTGGACATTAAAGATCCCATGACTCTATTCGAAGAAAGTTTCTTTGTGTGTCCTGCCCAACAATTCCACAGGCTTCCTGACTGAAATTTTGCTATGCACAAATTGATTGCCAAGTTTGCCCACAAATACACTTGACAGAAAGTGTTTTTTGATGTTTTGATGTTAAGGATTATATTTATTATATTACATGCCAGAATTATTACATTTTTAGTACATACCTCATATTCAAGACTCAAAGACAGTCAATAATTTTTTCAGCAAATTTCCTTCTTTAACTCACCCAGACCCATCTTTTAAAACATTTCCTATTGTTATGTTTCTGTTAATTGAGTCGGCTTTCTTAGGTAAGAAAGGACCTCAAGTGTTGCTGAGTTTCAGTAGGATCCTGAAGCGATTGTTACAAGATAGTTACAACTGAAGTAAATGTCCATGATGAATTGCTAAAGATATTTTAGTTCATTGCTTCTGCTTATTGAGGCTACAAGGTTAGTGTGAATGATGAAGGATCAGATTCAAACCTAGGATATCCTAATATTCCACAATCTCTTCTATTATTTTCAACCTTGGTGATAAATCAGGATCAAATTACATGGTATTGGTCTTTTAATGGATGTTTTAACTTTTTTTGAATTTCTCCCTCTTCAATGACCATGGCCCTTAAATCCTTAGTTTCTCATTAAATATTTGCCTGAAGACAACTTTGGGTAACACAAGTCATTTAATCCATTGACCTGCTGCTGATCTTTTTAACTCACCTCTTTAAGTCTGAGTATTGCACATTTCTTTGTGAATTTCAATACACACATACCTTACATGCATGTTCAGACTCACACAGGGGCCCTCAATCCTGCAAAATAACCAACAATGAAAAGGATTTTGGTTGCCTAGTGTCAAACCGAGTTATCAACAAATTATTTGATCCTCAGGTAGGGTTGTAGTAGAGCTACATTTGGTCTAAGCTATGGAGAGGGAAATTAACCAGAGCTCTCATCAGCATGCAGTTACCATAACTAAAAGATATGAACATCCTCCTGACATGAAAGGCACTTTACAAATGTAATTTGTTGTTGTTATTGTTGTGTGAGTACAAGGACAAAATTGAATGGTCTACTTGAATTCATCATCGATGCTCACAATATCATGGTTATTTTGGTCTGGAAGTGGAATGTGCTTGTGAAGATATGGTTCAGATCCACATTGTCCTTTGACAATTTGGGGCCTAGAAGAGTTATGGGGGAATTGGGGTTTGTCTGCAGGGACAACCCTTGTTTCCTAAGTGGAACATTTCAATCTCATTCGGTTAATGAGAGTGAGCAGGCCTAAACTCGTTCACCAATAAAAAAAAGTGGAGTGCAACCAGAAGAATCAAGCACAAGTCAGCACCTTCAGAAGAAGAAGAAAGAAAATAGCAGGCGGAGGGGGAAATAGGACTGATTGACTGACAGATAACGGGGATATTAAGGAGATTATCATAAAATGACAATGCTGGACAGTCCCAGATGAGGTTTTGTGCCTTACATCTCATGAAACTTTGCCAGAGAACCTTTTTAATGTGCAGGCATTGCATGTGTAACAGTTGTATTTTGATACCGTAGCAAATTTTTTAACTGCTATTTACTGTGTTGTGTTTTGCTAATTGCAAACTAATTGAACTAGCCTGATTAAGCATATCAAGGACATTCTTGGCAATGACATCAATCTGTAGTTAACATTACTGTTTTAGCTAATTCACTATAAAATAGTCGTCTGCTGCATTCCAACACAGAACTGGCTTTCCTCTTCGAGGGAGGATAACTATGTGATTTATTAAAATGGACATAGGTTTTACAACAACAACAGGTTTTAATTACAAAAGTCACTTGTCAATTAATTTTCTTTGTTTTGAGTTAAAACATTTTGGGGACTTTTATGCAGACAATTTACCCCTGACTCAGGGTAGGGATTCTTCCTACACACCTCCTGTTAAGCCTGCAAGTCAAAGATCCAGTGTGTAGGGTGATTCTAGCTGTATGAACAACATGAGACTTACTAAACAGTACTCTGAATAGCAAGTTACATGGTTTTAGCTGGTTAAAATCCAACAGTACCACATTGTACACTCTGCGATCCCCAAGCCTTAACTCTCACCAACCTGTGGCTAAACCTTTCTGAAATTGGTAATCAGGGTGTGTCCTTCCAGGCAGAGAGTGTGTTTTCATTCAAAATATGATGATTTCCATGCATCGGTGGAAAACATGGAACTCTCAGAGTCCGGTTTGGACACTCTGAAGTATGGTGATAGGTTTCTGCATTTGTCAGACATCTGGCTGACCAAGCGAACGTGCCATAAAAAGGCAAATTTTCATCTATAAGTGACATACATATATGGAACACACTCAGTCTGTGGTGTTGCCAGCAGTGCCCTGAGATACTGCGGACCAACCTGGTTCAAGAAACGGACTACCGAGACTGCCACAACGGGTTGGTCTGATTCTATCATTCTGTGGCCAAATATGTCACTTTGGAGCCAAGTAAGCTCCAAGTAGACCTGCTTGCCTCCTCCCCCAGGCAGGATAGTTATTAGTTAGCCATTTGACATCTGATAATCAAGGGTTTGAGCCCTCACTAGGTGGATGATAGGTAGGTACCAGGATCTCCCTGCAAGTTTCCTGGTATGCATCACATTTCAGAATGTAATACATGAGAGCATTGCCATCATCTTCCTGTCTGCAGCTCAGGCACATGTCCTTTCCCATTGAGCAATGGTTTCATCATTTGGAGGTGCAGTGTTGAAGCAGCAGCTGCTTACCTCTCTGCGGGCCAATCAAGGTGAATTCCAGGCGCTGGACATACAAATTTCTGTTCAAGAACTTGGGCACCAGGTAACTCCTTCAAGCAGCTGTCATCCCCAGACCTCAGAGTTTCCTCATAAGCTATCTGGCAGACACCTGCCTTCAGTGTGGTGAGCGGACCTTTACAGAATAGCTTGTGAGGTGCTAGTCAACTTGTTGTTTCAAAGTCCACATGCCATGTACCAGGTTTACTTAGCACCAGCTGCTTAATCCAGGTCCTCATAAGAACATAAGAATCAGGAGCAGGAGTAGGCCATTCGGCCCCTCGAGCCTGCCCCGCCATTTGATAAGATTGTGGCTGACCTTCAGACCTAACTCTAATTATCTGCCCTATCTCCATATCCCCTAATCCCTCTATTTTTAAAAAATCTTATCAGTCTCAGCCTTGAAGATGTTCAAGGACTGAGCATCTACAGCCTTCTGGGGTAGTGAATTCCATAAATTCTTCAACTCTGTTCTAAAAGGCTGACCCTTAATTTTAAGACTGTGACCCCTGGATATAGATTCTCCTACCAGGGGAACAGTCCCTCAGTGTCTACTTTATCAGCCCTTTAAGAATCTTATATGTTTCAATAAGATCTCCCCTAATTCTTCTGTACTCTAGAGAATACAGCCCTAGTTTATTCAGCCTATCCTCATAGGTCAGTCCCCTCATCCCAGGAACTAACCTAGTGAATCTACGGTGCAACCCCTCTAGGGCAAGTATGTCCTTTTTTAAATAAGGAGATCAAAACTGCACACAATACTCTAGGTGCGGTCTCACCAAGGCCCTATACAGTTGCAGCAAGACTTCCCTACTCTTGTACTCTAAACCTTTTGCAACAAATGCTAACATACCATTTCGCCTTCTTAGTTGCTTGCTGCACCTGCAAACTAACTTTTTGAGGCTGGTTTACAAGGACACCCAAATCCCTCTGAACACTAACACTATCTAATCTCTCCCCCTCTAGAAAATAATCTGTTTTTCTACCTAGGTGAATAACTTCACACTTCCCCACATTAAATTCCATCTGCCACCTACTCGCCCACTCCCCTAGCCTATCTATATCCCGTTGCAATCTTTTTGCATCATCCTCAGAGCTTACTCTCCCACCTAGTTTAGTGTCATCCGCGAATTTAGATACGTTACATTCAATGACCTCGTCTAGATCATTGATGTAAATTGTAAATAGCTTCATGTTAGGGGCTTTGGCAAATAGACACGGCTGCTGTGAAGCCAATTCCACCCTCAGGTGGTTAATGTCAGGTCAGTGTAGCCTGAAGCCCTCCCTCCCAGCAGCCACTCCCCAGGAAAGGTTCAAACATTGTAATCTCTTTAAACTCAGTTAATCATTGCAAACCACTAGATGTCTATTCTCATTCAGTGCAAGGTTATCTGAACCTGCTCAACAAATTGACTCTGGACTTTGTAATCAACCCTGTGAATTTCCTGATCTCACTGACATGAATTGATCAGTTAGTGATTGAGGCATCAGCATACTTAAAAAAATGACTTGCTGAATTGTGGAGGAATTAAAGTTAAATTGATTTCAGGCAAAAAAAAATATCATTTAGACAGACCTGGAACATGAGGTTGGCGGAGAGACATGAGTGTGTTTGTAAATAAGAGAGAGGACATAAAATATTTTTATCCATTACACAAAACTCTTCCACCTCCAAAATGCTTTGAAGCATCCTTCTGACGTGAAAGTCGCTATATCAAATGTAAGGACTATTATTATTAACCCTTTTTGATAAATGCTTTAGTTAAAATCTACACAGAACTAAATAGAAGTGTGGCAATCGCTTAAACCTTGTTAACATTCACTCCTTCTAACCCTTGATTAAATATTTTGTTTTAATCGACTAGTAATTAGAATTTAAAAGGTTCGCTGTTTGCTCATGGATTTGACTGCAATGGCAGAGCTGATATCCAGTTCATGTTATTCCTTTTATTATCCCTGAGACAGATTCTTCCTCTTCATCACCTTCTGGTACTGATGTTGATTTATGACTCGCACTGGCTTCTGTCATAGCCGCAAATTTTAGTTGTATCTTTGTTCTGTCAAGTTTGCTTGTTTCACTGTTAGAACTCCTCAGCTCCAGTACTGTTAGTGAGTTCAGATGTGGTCATTCTCAATCCCTGACTCCATCGTGCCAAGTTCTAGCCAATATATAAGTGACAGTGGGATAATTTCCTCCTTCACTCAGCACAGAGCACCAACATATGCACTGTGAGCAGCAGGGCTAATTGCTTTCTCCATTTTGAGTAACCATCCTTCATCAATATACACTTGACAGCTTGGTTTAACTGCCATGCTACTGAATGTCACATATTACAGCTGTGCAAATCAGCATTCTGGCCAGAAGCAGATTTTCAGCAAGCAGCACTGGCAAAAAAATATCTTCTTCCCAGGTTTGGATGTTTTCCCTCCTGCATCTTAAGATTATTGCAATAAATGCCTGCCCAGTTTATACTAGCAAGATAACACTCATGTATTATATTGGCATGATCTTCCTATTCTAAGCCCAATTGGATGCACTAATAGTTTTCTGAATATATTCAGCAAACTGAGGCTAACCATATGAGGGAGATGAATTAAATACCGTTGGCTATGATCCTTTGGGTGCCTCAATGATCCTGCTATTTGGACTGCATGTGTGATTCCATACAATGCTGCACTTTGTTGTTTCTTCCAGTCAATTCCCTTAATGATGCCAGCTGCATTCATGGACAATTGCTTTGGAAAACAACAACACAAATCAGAATGGAAATCAGAGAAGAAATGTTAACCCTTAGACAGCCAGCAGTTTCTGGGAGTTGAAGGTTCTCTGAGCTGACTATTCTAAGGTTCTCACGCTGCCAATAATAATATTTACAATAATCCTTACATTTAATATAGCGCCTTATATTGTCAACACATCTCAAAGTACTTCACAGGATATATTGTAAAATGAAGTTACTACATATTTTGTAGTCAAATGAAGCAGTCAATTTGCACTCAGCAATGTCCCACAAACAGCAATGAAGTGAATGATCAATTTTATCTGGAAGATTGTTGGACCACCTGAATAGGCAGATAGGACCCTGGGTTAACATCTCATCTGAAGGAAGGCACCTCTGACAATGCAGCTCTCCCCAGACTGTATTGAAGTGTCAGTCTACTCTCTGAGTTTAAAGTCCCTGTGTGGGACTGAACCCACAATCTTCTGACTCTGCAATAGAAGTCCTACCAACTGAGTCAGGCTGAGACCTGTTACTGAGCTATTGAAATGCCAGCAGTTGCTTTATTGCCGTAACAATAACCCTGTTACCAAACTAAAAATTAAATAACAATTTTCAATAAAATTTTAACTGTCTCATTTCTACTTACCCTGTCCTTTTCCCCTCTTTTTTAATTGTACATATCTATACACTGAAATACACTATTCTAACTGTTCAAACGACTTCTTTTTTTAAAAAAACTTGAATACAGCTATCATCATTGTTCAGCCTCGCTCAGTTGGTAGGAGTCTCACTTCTGAGGCAGCAAGTGATAAATTCAAGCTCCCCCGATAGGATTGAACACTGAGTTCCCAGAGCAGTATATTGTGGTTTTAGCTGGTTAGACTCCAGCACACAGGTCCCCAAGCCTTGGCTCTTGCCAATCTGCACCTATACTTTCCGGAATTAGGTAAGCAGGATGCGTCCCTCCAGGAATAAAGTGGTCATCTCATTCCAACAATCTATCTCTGGGATTTCCATTCTATTCTGTTCTGTTCATTCCTATTCGACCGTGATTACGGCCACTTCCCACCTCCCCCCGGCTCGGAGTCAGGCTTTGCCACTGTTAAGCGCTTTGAGACGCTACCCTGTGTGGAGGACGCTATATAAGTGAAAGTTGTTGTTGTTGTTCCACATGTAGATGGGATGCATGAAAATCTCAGCTTGGTTGGATACTCTTAAGCATGGTGATGGGTTTCCGCATATGTTAGACATCCGGCTGACTAAAGAAAAATGTATAGGCTGAGACTGCAGTGCAGTGGTGGGGGAATGCTGCATTGTCAGCAGTGTTGACTTCAGGGGAGATGTTAAGATGATGGCTGCATGATAGGTGGCAGATGTTAAAGATCACGTGACATTATTTGAAAATAAATGAGATTTTCTCACAGGATGTACAGCATTTGATCATTCACCTCATGGCTGTCCTTGTTGTATGAAAATTCAGTGTTGCACCTGCCTACAAATACACAATCGCTACAACTGATAGAAATTGTTTGTAAAGCCTCCGACATTACATGCTTTATGTCAAATGCAAGGGTTATTATACATTGTACATCCTATAAGGAGCTAGTGTTCCATTAAAAAAGCACATGTTGGGAAAGTGTTTTTTCTGGTGTGAAGCGCCAATTCGCTAATGGTTTTCAGTGCTGAGATGCTTTTCTGCATGAAGGGAGCTGTATAAATGCACTTTTGGTGTTCATGGTTTTCAGATGAATGCTTTTTCAACCCAGTTGCAAATTCCTGTTTCTGATTTAGTGAAAACTACCTCTGAAGTGTTTTTTTCCTCTCAGCTTATCGAAGCCTGGAAATGTAAAGAATAGTATATTTGCATGATAACAATAATGCCTTGTGACAATAATTACCTATTTTGCAGATGTCACAAATTAAAAGGCTCTAGAGATTCACATCAACAACAACTTGCACTTGTATAGCCCCTCCGTGCAGGGTAGCGTCACAGAGCCTTAGCATTGGCAGAGCCTGACTCCGAACCGGGGTGGGTGGGGGAGGTGGCCATAGGCACTGTCACAAAGGAAGGTTTTCAGGGAGGACTTGAAAAGGGGGAGAGAGGGGGCAAGGTGGAGGGATTGAGGGAGAGTGTTCCAGAGTTTCGAGGCATAGTGGCATAGTGGCTGAAAACGTGACCTCCGATGGTGGGGCCGAGGTTATGACGGGCAAGAAGGTGCCAGTTGTGCAGAGGTGCAGGGTGGTGGTTTGGGGAGTGAGGAGGTCGGAGAGGTAGGGAGGTGCCAGGGAGTGAAGGGATTTGAACACAAGTGTGAGGATCTTGAAGTCGATCCATTCGGAGCTGGGGAGCCAGTGGAGCCTGGTCAGAACTGGTGAGATGTGGGGTACGGAGTTTGGTCCGGATAAGTATGTGGGTGGCAGATAACCAGAAGTTGCAATAAAGCCATTGAATCCAGTTTGCAAATATTAATAATTGAATCCCAGTGCAGACAAAATTAGGTCAACTTTTGACATGGTTTGTATGAGTCAATATCTCTGCTGCTTGCTAATTTACCTCATCACAGCCCCACTGGCTGTTTGTGCTTTCATAAACTCACACGTTGCAGCACTAGAAAGATAAAGTTAATGATGGTTCTTTTAATCTCTATAGTTTTGAGAGGGACACTCATGGTGAAGCTTCTATCCCATTTGTCCAAGGTTGCACAATTTCCTCAACAAGGGGGACCTTTAATTAGATCTTTGCCTGACCTTCAGTAAGACCTTAACAAGCTTTAGAGTTCCAGCATATTTATTTCAATTGTTTTTAAGGTTGAATGTGCAGTTAGACGAATGCCTGGGGAGCTTTTAGAATTATTGCACATCAAAGATGGGAATGAGGATGTGGTATTTGCAAACCCCAAATTGATGTACTAAAATGATTGGTTTGTGACTGAGATTAAGGGATTAGCTACAAAGGTCACTTAAAAAAGGAGGGAAAATTGTAATCATAAGAGTCAGCAAAAAGGCTATTTAGTTGCTTGTATTTTGCACTCCAAACCTTCGTCTGAAGTATTAGGGCCTTTTCTCTAACAACAAATGGACAAAAGTAAAATGCTGCCCACTTTCATGTTTGTAAACACTAACATTTTCAACTCTCATGTCACTATAGTTTGTGTTATCAGGAAACTAACCTATGCATAACATTACTCACCAAAGATGCACAGTTACTACAGTTAACAGTAAAATCCTATAAAATACTTTGAAACATCTCAATACCTTGATAAGGTGCTATACCAAATGCAACAATTATTATTTTTATAATTTTTACAAAATCAATGGTAAATTTTAATGATGTGATAAATTTTTCTCCCATATGGGGACAAGACATCCAAACCAAAGAAGATTAAATTCAACTTCAATTTCATTCTTAAAAAGAACCGCTTTCCAAATTAAGATTGAATTTAACAATTTTCCACAATTCACTGGCATCTTAACATTGAAGACAAAATGCCTTACAGATTAAGACAAGATGATATTTCAAAGCTTTCAGGCTCATGTCTGCTAACAAAACGTAATTTAGACTAATCAACTCAATTAACAATTCTGTACACTCACACTTTCACTGAATGAAGATGATATTTGGACAGTAATTTAATTTAGAGTTAGAAGAGATTAATTAGTTACATTTTATTTCTAGCTCTTCCTGCTGAATAAGCTTACTGCTTGAGTTCCACATGTTGTTTCCAACTGATAGAGCTCCCAAAGGACTACACACATACCCAAAAAAGTATTTGACAACTCCTTTTTGCTTATTTCTGAATATGCATAATGCAGTGGCATGAATCACATGGAAACAGATTGTGTCTGTTTCAAGTGAGATTCACTACTAGCGACTTGGTTCTGGAGGGGAATTGTACTAGTCAGTGGGTTCATCACCTCCAGGCTCGACTATGCTTATAGCCTGATTGTCAGTCTCACCAGCTGCAGACCATCCAAAAGTCTGCAGCACGTGTCACCTCCCACACCAGTCTCCATGAGCCTATTACCTCCACCTTCGCTCAGCTCCACTGGCTTCCTATCCCCAGCAGATTGAATTCCACATCCTTGTCTTCACTTTTAAATGCCTCCTCAGCCTTACTCCGTCCAACTTCTGCGATCTCCCAACTGCCTTCCACCACTCATTCTTCCTCACCATCAATGGGCATTCTGCCCCTGATCTCTGCAACTTCATCGCAGACTCCCTCTACCTTTCTCACTAATGGGTACAAATTCTGTGCAGCATCAGTCACAACCCCTTCGGCCACGTGTGATTCTCATCGGAAATGCCATTGAAAGTCAACATTACCAAACGTGATGTGTGTAATGTTAAATGGAATCCTTTACGACTATATACCTGTTATATATCCAACAGAATGTGTCAACGTTTGATACGATGGGCTGAGTGGTCTTCTTCTGTGCTGTGAATATCTTTATCTATTGAG
The DNA here is from genome assembly GCF_018977255.1 of Callorhinchus milii. Taxonomy (NCBI): domain Eukaryota; kingdom Metazoa; phylum Chordata; class Chondrichthyes; order Chimaeriformes; family Callorhinchidae; genus Callorhinchus; species Callorhinchus milii. Next base: position 91,898,063 of record NW_024704743.1, read on the forward strand.
ATATTTACATATTTAACCAGGCATGAGTGACTGAGTTGAGAATTAATTGTCAAATTCTGTGCATGAGTGAATGTTGGATGTAATAATAATAATAATAATAATCCTTGCATTTGATATAGAGCTTTTCACGTCTTCTAGACAACTCAAAGCACTTCACAGAATATACTGTAAAGTGAATTGACTGTATATTTGTGGGCGAAATGATGAACCATTTTATCATGGTCTTATTCCTGTTTTATCAATATTACTAGCTGGTAATTGCTCCTCTAAACTTCTCCAATTTCTCTAAGGTTTAAATATAACATCCTGGACTTTCTCCCCCATCTTCCAAACTCATCCTGCCACCTCCTGCTGTACCTCCTGCTGCAACTTCCTCAAAATTTATAAAGTTTTATAATATTAATATTCCTTGCATTTGATATAGCGCCTTATCACGATGTTGAGACGTTTCAAAGAGCTTCACAGAATATACTAAATAGCGTATGACTGCATATTTTGTGGGTGAAACGCGGCAGACAATTGGGCACAGCAGTGGTTCACAAACAGTCGTGGATTGAATGATCACATTTTTTTTAAGTATTATTACCCCCCAGAAAAGTGGTCCAACAATCGACCAACAACCAGGTTCCTTCCGACTGCGAGGTAAACGGAGACGTGTGGAGTAAGGAAACTTGTCTAATAATAATAATAATCCTTGCATTTGATATAGCGCTTTTCACATCAGGAGGACGTCCCTAAGCGCTTCACAGAACACACTGTAAAGTGAATTGACTATATTTGTGGGCGAACGCGGCAGCCAATTGCGCACAACAATGTCCCACAAACAGTCGTAGATTGAAAATGACCAATTTAATTATTGTTTTTGGTTTTGGAGGGATTATTATTAGGCGTGTGGAGTAAGGAAACTTGCCCAAGGTTTCGCCCTGCCTGGAATTGAACTCAGGTCTCTCGCTTGCAAAGCGAGTGCTCTAACTGCTGAGCTACAGGACTCCAAGGACTCCACCTGGGAAACAAACCTGGCTCTTCTCACTTGTGAGGCGAGTGCTCTAACCAATACCCCACGGGATACCATAACCCACTCTCAGTGTCATCTAAGTACTAATGTTTGATTTACCATTGCTTCTTGCCCCCTCCTTATGCTGTGATGCACCATTGATCTTGACTCTTCACCTAGTGATTCTCAACGATAAAAAATATATTTTCCAGGGTTTCACTGTTCTGGTTTAATTCATTCTGTTTTGCTCTGTGTTCTGGAAGATTATGGCCAAGCTCGACAGGTTACTCTACATGCTTTCTCACAGCTTCTTGACAGCCTTAGGTATATGGCAGAGAGTTATTTGATTTATTTTAATTGTGACTTTCCTTCTCTAAGGTTGCTCTGTGTGTACCTTCATCAGATGCTAATAAACCTGTGCAGAGCTGGGGCAATCAATAGAATCTCTGCTTCTCTGAGCAATAATTCATAAGGACTTGCAAAGGACATTTGCTTCATTGCTCCTTGATCTCAGAAATTAGCTCTCACGTTTTGTTTTAAGGTGAAGCCGTTTTGTATGTCAAATCTATAATAATAATTATCCTTGTATTTGATATAATGCTTTTCATGTCTTCTCGACGTCTCAAAGCGCTTCACAGAATATTCTATAAAGTAAATTGACTGTATATTTGTGGGCAAAACGCGCCAATTAGCAAATTGCAATCACGGGCAGACAGATTAACATCATAAAGGATTTAATTCAGTTACATCTTGTGCAAATCAGATCTCTCGATCTTCATTGTTAGTGTAACCCATTTATTTGCACATCCCTTTTAGTGATAGATCAGACTAAAATTTGGTTCTTCATTAACAATAACAGTACAAAAAGCAAAGTGTTGGCTGAATGTAACATAATGGCAATAAATGTGCACACTTAAGTTTCATTTAACATAATAAAATTGTCAGGCAAGAACATCTCTAATGCTTGTCTAACTGAGAATATTTGGAGAATTTCTTCCATTTGCAGTAAAATATAACTATAGCAACCTATTGACATCTGCTCCTTCCTTTTCACACAAATCACATGGAGATAACATTTTTCGAAAATAGACTGTGAGAAACTAATAGAATTTACATGACTTTTTCAAGCGTAATATTACAACTGACAGTTAACAATCTTTGAATTATATTATTACTCTTAGTAAATTAGGCAATATTCTTCACTATGGGGAATAGTTCTAATATTTCAATATGTTTTTGTGAGATTCTTCTCTCAGCTGGCACAAGTCTATGTCCCCCACCGCCCCCCCTCCCCCTCCACAATCCCTCTTTCATTAACCTCTGAGATTCCCTGCCTCAATCTCTCCATCTTGCCCCCTCTTTATCTAACTTTAAATTCCACCAAAAAACCTATCTCTTCGACAGTGCCTATGGCATGTTCCTCTCCACTTCTCTCCTGATCAGGGTTCAATCTTAATACACTATTCTGTGTAAAAGGCACTATATAAATGCAAGTTGTTGTTGTTGTTGACTGTCCCACCAATTTCTCTTTTTTTCTTGGATCGAAGAACCCTTTTGGAAAACTTTGAAGCTACAGCCTTCTTCAAACTTATGAATATCTGTCTTGTCACTCAACACTTATTACCATGCTATCAATGCAGTAGCAAAATGTCTATGGTAGTTTCTATCTCCATGGATTGAGATAAAATGTAATGGGATCATTTACAGTGGACTGAAATTCTACTTAGACTTAAACTATAAAGCCATTTTGGTTTAAAATTTTAAGATTACACAGATTTATGGGACATTCTTAAATTCATTCTTAATTTGGAAGTCAGTTTTCCGCAGCTCTTAATAGGAATTGGCTTCAATTTAAGACAGAATATTTTTGGTAACTTCTTTCAGCTCCTAACACCTATATTTCTTGACCTCCTTCATGTCTGCTTACAGTCATATCTTGTCTACAGAGAAACAAAGCCAACGCATGTCCCATTAGGATACTAGCGGGCTGCTATTATTTACTCTATGAATGGCCAGATTCTCCCTCATAGCTTCAGTTTACAAGATGCCATATGCAAAGCACACCAGGAGAGGAAAAACCTTCAGCCAACTTTTAGCATTTTAACTAACTAAAACATTTGTTATTGCTGTCTAGCATACCTCTCTTGGGAAAGCTCATTATTAATTATAACAGACAATTTATAACTCTTGGATGCACTTCACAGAAAAAAACACTGGAATTGAATATTAACATGTGATTGGACAGATGCAAGGTATTTGACCAGCATAATTTGAATTATATTTAATTGGAAAAAACATTTGATTTTCTTTTTTGTAATGGTTTCCTTCCGAATTACTCACCAAAAGATCATACATTTGATTTGGGTTTCAATGGGAGCATTTACAGTGGACTGTGATGTATTTATGTTTTCAAAAAAACATAAACACATTACGTGCCTATCCCAGTTGGAACACTCAATAGAAAAATGGTCATTTGTGCATTTTAAGCTTCTTTTGCAACATAAACAAGTATAGATATAACATTTATGTTCATTTAATTTTGCAGCAGGCGCCAGGCTGCCAGCGGTATATGTGCATAAATTCTTTCCAAAGTCTTCAATGATATCTATAAGAATTCAGACTTTGAGTGTCAGTTTGGCTCATTTGGTAGCTGCTGGGTCAAGACTTCAGGATTTAAGATCAATATTTATAGTCCAATAAGATGCTGGGAGAATACAATTGATATAGCAACCTTTCATATCATAATAACTTCTCAAGGCATTTCTCCAGACTTTCTATAAAATGAAGTGATTGTGTATTTGTATGTGAACACAGCAGCCAATTTGCACACAACAGTGACCCACAAACAGCCATGAAGTGAGCGACCAATTTTATTTGGGGGATTGTTGGCCAGAACACTGAGTGAAGTTTCTGTTTTTGAACAGTGCCATGGGATCTGTATTGTCCACCTGGACAGCCAGATGGGATCTCAGTTTAATGTCTCATCCATACTGTACAGTTGATGAGGATAGTATTCGTCTGTGCCAGAATCGAATATCGGGGAGACGTGGCCAGATTTTCAGCACTCTATAAGCATGTGACTGAAGTAGTGCATGAGAGTGCTAAAACTTATTCTGGATCAACATATGTGCCAAAAATAAAAGAGCTACTGCAGCCTCACTTGAATTTTCTGCTACCAGTCCAAAACACCACACAGAAGACTCCAAAAAAANCACTTGAGCCATGCTGATTTCAGCTGTGTGGACCTGGCAAAAGCACCTCTGGCTTAACAGTTTTGTCTCCAGTGTCTTACCACCTGAATCGCCTGTACATAACACTGTTGTGAACATGGTTCTGGATTCAAAACATCTAATTTCTTTACTTAGCTTCCTACTCCTGGAGTCTTGTAGGGTAGTGGTTAGAGAACTCGCCTCACAAGCGAGAGGACCCAGGCTCGATTGCCAGTCAGGGTGAAACCTTAAGCAGGTTTCCTTAGTCCACACGCCTCTGTTAACCTAGCAGTAAGTAGGAACTCTGTTGTTAGTCGATTGGCAGATTGCTTTTCCGAGGGTAATAATTCCTTAAAAAATAATAATAATTTCTAATAATAATAATAATTTGGTCACTCAATGCCTGACTATTTGTGGGACACTGCTGTGTGCAACTGGCTTCCATATTTTGCCCACAAAATATACAATCAATATGCTTTACTGTATATTCCGTGAAGTGCTTTGAAAACAGCTCAACGATGTGATAAGGCATTATATCAAATGCACGTATTATTATTATTATTATTTATTACTATTACTCCACATTTGGTCCCTGACTAGGACTGTTTTCATCCATTATGTTTCACTGACTACCTCCAATCGTATGGCACACCTCATGCCATACCTTTGTCACCTCCTTCCTTGATTTCTCAAACACACCTCTCGTTAGTCTTCCCACTTGCACCATTCATAAGGTCCACTTCATCAAAATCTCTGCCAGCTGCATCCTCATCTGCACCAAACTCTGAACTCCCATCACTCATATCCTTTCCGGGCTTCACTGGCTCCCTATCTCTGAAAGCATTGATTTCAAGTTCCTCAACCCAACATACACTCGTGCTTTTTTACCTAGCACCTCCCTATCTCTCTGACCTGCTCATATTCCACTCATCAACCTGCCCCCTTAGACAGACCTTCTGTATGTCCTGATGTCCCATCAGCTTGTTTGATGGACCTCAAGTCCTGAAAGAGCACAAATTTTCTGCAGCTGCATATCAGCAAGAGGGAAGCATACTCTTTGACCAACGTCTTCTTTCCTGTGGGTCTCAATTCCTCAACCTCCCCATGCATAACATGTGTCAGGTTCGATTCCCAGCTTTTCTTTCTATCCCACATCTGTTCTCTGACAAGAACCGCTTTTTTCCACCGTTGTCACATTGCTCGATCTGTACTTCACAACCAAGGCAGCCGAAACCCTCAACCATGCCTTTGTCACTTAGCAGCTGGATTATTCTAATGCCCTCCTCACTGGTCTCTCCAGATCCACCATACACAAAATCCAATTAATTCAGAATTCCATCGCCTGGATACTAACCCACACAAAATTTCATACCCCCATCACACCAGTCCTTGCCAGGCTGCACTGGCTCCGAATTACTGAATGGATCAACTTCAAGATCCTCTCAATCATTTTTAAATCCCTTTATGTCCTCGCACCTCCCTATCTATCCAATTTGCTTACCCACCACTTCACCACCCGTTGCCTCCGCTCAGCTGGCTCTGGCCTCCTGTATGTCTGGAGAAAATATTGTTTACATTTCGGGTGCTTTTGACAAGACCTACTGATAATTACAGAACATAACATTACTCATGCTTGAGGTTTATTATACAATTCAATACAAATTTACATTTGTACAGTACCTTTCATGTCGGGAGGACGTCCCAAAGCGCTTATGCATGTTATATAAAGCATATGTAAACGCCGTCTTTATTTTTGTGTTTAGTAGGTGGAATCCCAACAGGAAACAGCTGGAGTCAATTTTGTATTCCTTTCAAGTTACCAATGAACAGCCATTTGGATGCATATCAACAAATAGTCAGCCGAGCCAACCAATGCTTTATTGAGTGCTTTCAGAGGATTTCAGGAGTTGGCCACTGTTATATGTACGTAGGCTTTACGGTTAGCTATAACATCTGGCAGAGGCCATTAGTAATTGTAAAGAACAGAGCATGGGTATAGAGTGAAAGTCTATTTTTTTTGCTTTTTAGCTAATCCTCAAGGCAGCAGTTGACATCTCTGAGCGGAAGCCTGGGTGCATCTGAATAACGCTGATCAAATTATTTTCTTGGTACTTGACAGATGGGTAAAAATCAAATAATCAGCAGATCGTGAATGATAAAATGAAGCCAAGTGAACCATCCTGTCCTTCAGGAAATCTTCTATCCAAGTGATTTCAAAGTTACTTGATTCCAAATTTGCCTGCAGTCCTTAGGGTATCGTCATCATTATGTCTTTTGATCCCACCAGAAACTTAATTTACCACTCGGTTTATTAAATATGAAGCACAGGATGGTCAATTCAGTAAATCTACCTTAGTATCGGACTGAGACACAAAGGTCACAGCTTTGACCATTAATTTGATTATTAGAAGAAACAAGAGAGAGGTTAGAAGGAATTTCTTCACTCAGAGGGTTGTTAGGGTGCGGAATTAATTACCACAAATGCTCGTTGGGGCAGGATCAGTGCAATCATTTAAAATAGAAATGGATACACACCTGAGCAATACAAATATTAAGGAAAATGGGAAAGAGCCGAATAGTGCGATGAATTTTTTTTAGATAAAGTAGCAGTCTTAGACATTGAGCCAAATGGCTTCCTTCTGTGCTGAAAATATTTTGGGGATTCCAGAGTATGTGTGGTGATACTTTTTTTATTATAAATCTTTGAACATTAGCTCCCAGTATGTCTTTTTTGAGAACAAATTGGAAAAACGTTGGAATTCTTAATTTTCCATGTCCTCCCAAAGATACTGGAAGTGTTAGAATATAAAAGCACAAAAGTAATGCTAAACGTATACAAAATATTAGTTAGACCTCAGTTAGAATATTGCATCCAGTGTTGGTCACCTCACTTTAGGAAAGACATGAAGGCGATAGAGAGAGTACAGAGGAGAACTGGGATGAAACCAGGGATACATGGTTTGGCCTATGAACAGAGACAGGAGGAACTGGTATGTTTTCCATTGGAACAAAGAAGATTGAGGGATGACCTGATATAGGGCTTTAAATTTCTGAGGGGTTTTGATAAAGTCAATAGGGAGAAATTATTTCCACTGGTCGGTGAGTCAGTGACTAGAGGGCATTAATTTAAGATAGTTAGCAGAAGGGTAAATGGGGAGTTAGATTTTTTTTCTGCAGAGTAGTTAGGATTTGGAATTCATCCTGGGAGAGGTGGTTGAGGCAGAATCCATATTAGCTTTCAAAAGGGGACTAGATGAATACATGAAAAGGAATAAGCTATAAGGGTTCAGGAACTAGCAGATAAATGTAACTGCTCTTAGAAGAGACAGCACAGACATTACTGTGCTGTAAATTTCTATGGTTCTATGTAACTCCACTGTTCATAAATTCTTTGTTTTGCTTCTTTGGATCAGATCTAAAAACATCCATTCTTGTTGTCTAAGCAAAGTTTGAAGTATTGAAGTACTGCTTCAAGACACTATCCTGCGTGAATGGTATCATGCATTTCCTTGTATCCTGCATATAAGTGTAAGTTGTATTGCAGGGTTTTCCCTGAGGCCAACAGAGAATTCTTTATAACTTACAGAAGTTAAATATTTTATACTTCTACTTTTTTATTTGCAACATCTTCAGTACTTTTTGGAACATTTCTGATATTTTTCATTAAAAACTTGCAAACAATATGTATTAATAGCCTAAAGGAGAAATGTTATTACTTATGTGAAATCCAGGCCCCATGAAGTGACTCATGTTATAATACAAACATTCAGGTAATGGAAAGAAATAATTGACAAAATTCTAATTTCGGCACTTGATATCTAGGAGATATACAGGTTGACATTATTTTAAAAAAGTAACCTTCACATCTTTCCTATTATTTTATTTGATGTGCTGTTTCCTTTCTTGTGCGTCCTGCCAGTCATCATGTCAGAAGAGAGCACTTACCCTGCAACCTATAACTCTGCTTCTCTGATCAGAACATCACTGATTGGCAGTGCAAAGCCATAGGGACAACTTTATGTTGATATTTGATGTTTCAGACCTGTTTGGGATAAATATTTAAAGAAAGAGAGAAAATGTGAGCTTTCTTTCCGTCAAAATGTGAGCCAGGCATTGTTGACACGCATATAGTATTGGTGTGTGTGTTTATGTGGGTATGGAGATGGTGGGGAGCAGACACATCACTCGATGGTTCAACAAAATTCAAATTAATGCCAGAGTTTAACATATATTATTGCTTCAGGAGACAAACTCATGACTCAGTTGTATCTAAGTCACTACATTGAAAGGATGCCTGTATTAGAGCACTGTGAACTGACAGTCTAGCATTATGCTGCCATCACCACACTTCGTTATAATAGAACTATGTTTAAGCATTGCAAAGCTCTAGACATGTACCTCGTAATACATCTGCAAAGCTCCTCTAAACTAGTGTTTGATTGTTGGTTAGATTTTGGTGTGTTGGTGGGAAAATTTACTAACATTTAGGATGCATATTTCTGCTGCTCTGCTAAAATTACCAACATTTAGTAATTTGGTGTGTAGCAGTGATTGGTATTTTTACCCCTCCGAATCTTGGGGTGATACACTTTTTAAATGATAAATTCAAACATGAAATTGCGGTATTTGAAAACTGTGCACAAAAAATGCTTCAAACTCGTGCAAACTCTGGAGTAGAGCATTTGAACATAGTTTGTTGATGTTTCCATTTGGTGGGGCACTTTCTGCATTCATTACATTTATTTCCCTGTACTGAAGAAGATAATCTGCTTCTCCAGCCTCTGTGTGATGCCATTCCAGCTCACTTACAAAATTGGAAGACTGTGTCTTGTTTTGATAAAATGCTTGACCTGGCCTTTGTTTTACCAAAGCATAAAAATATCCATTGGGTTCTTCATAAGATTCTGATTCATTTCACATCTCTTTGCAGATAATTTCATGTTTGTAACTTTGGTTAGTAATACAATACCAAGATATTGTTACATATCGATGTGTTTGCCATCTAACAGATTAAATAATTACACCCACATTCAGTTTTTCATCAATAAATATATTACTGAGAAATGACATTAGAATTGCAATATACTGCTTGTAGTTACAACTATTACTTTCATATACAATTTTCTCATTGCTTCCACACGGCATCCAGCACATGTATTGATCCGTTGATGGAAATGAGAAACAAGAAACTGAAACATTAGCAATATAATTAGTTCAAGACTGCCAGGAAGGGGAGAGAATAAAAATAATTATTGTCATTTTAATTTGTGTTATTTACCATGAAGAAAACTGTCAGTCTCATTACTTGATTTTTAACCAGCAAGTGAGTTTGTTGAATTAATTAATTGATGTGAATATGCAACTACAAGCAGATATGTTTCCTCAAACTGCAAATTCCCTTGTGAGACAATTCTAATTGTCTGTGCTGAAGGTACTCCATAAGGATTTGACAAGACCACTATTAGATTAAGATCACGATTAGACTAAGATCCTGGTTAGACTAAAGCCATGAGGCTAGAGACCTGCTAAACATGTTCAAGTTTATGAAAAGATTTGATAGGATTGACTTTGATGGGCTGTTTCTTCTTATTAGTGAGTCCATAAATAGTGGCCATGAATATGATAACTAGTGGTAGATTTAATAGGGTGTTTACAGGAACAACTTCACACAACGATAAGAAATTGCATTTATATAGCGCCTTTCATGTTGTGAGGACATCTGAAGGCGCTGAGCAGTCAAGAGTTTGCACCTGAGCTGGGGCTTGGAATCAAGTTCTTGAATCAAGACTTCAAGGAGACAAAGGAGGGGGTGAGGCAAAGAAACTCTGGGAGGGAATTCCAGATAGTGGGGGCAGAAAGATTGAAGGCACGACTGCCAATGATGTGGTGGGCAATGCAGGGGATCTGGAGCAAGTCAGCGCCCACCGAGTGGAGGGAGCGAGCAGATAGGTAAAGTTTTAGCTGGCCGAGGTAGGGAGTGGCAAGACCATGGAAGATATTAAGAGTGAAGCCGGGTCAGGAGAAAGGTGATCGGCTCACAGAGCTTGGTGTGTCTAAGTCGTGAGCATGTGGAACTCACTGCTGGAAGATGTGATTAAAGCAAATCATATTAATGTATTAACAATACGATACAAAATTACATTTGTATAGTGCCTTTCACATCAGGAGGACTTCCCAATGCCTGGACAGTCCAGCTGGGCTGCCACTGTCTGCCCCCCCCCCGCCACTTCCACCCCCTCCCTACCCTCGCTCACACTCTGACAATTACTCATCCCTCCTTCCACACCTTTGAACCTGTCAACCCCTCCTCTGTATTCACCAGCATATCTTCTACTGTGGAGTCCTGTAGCTCAGTGGTTAGAGCACTCGCTTTGCAAGCGAGAGACCTGAGTTCAATTCCAGGCAGGGAGAAACCTTGGGCAAGTTTCCTTACTCCACACGCCTAATAATAATCCCTCCAAAACCAAAAACAATAATAAATTGGTCATTTTCAATCTACGACTGTTTGTGGGATATTGCTGTGCGCAATTGGCTGCCGCGTTCGCCCACAAATATACAGTCAATTCACTTTACAGTCTATTCTGTGAAGCACTTTGGGACGTCCTCCCGACGTGAAAAGCGCTATATCAAATGCAAGGATTATTATTATTATTATTCTTATTCCATGAAGCCCACCACCTGCTCCCTGGACCCCACCTCCACCCCTCTCCTTAAATCCCAGCTCCACCTCCTTGCCCCAGTAGTCGCTGACATCATCCACCTATCCCTGTCATCTGGCACTGTTCCTTCCCCCCTCAAAACAGCTACTATCACCCCCACCTTGAAGAAATTTTCCCTTGACCCATCACAGCTATCCAGCTATAGGCCCATATCTAACCTCCCTTTCTTATCCAAGGTCCTTGAGAGAGCCAACACCTGACTGTTCAGCACTTTGGGACGTCCTGCCGATGTGAAAGGCGCTCTATTAATGCAATTTTGTTGTTGTTGTTGTGGCCAAAGGTTCGGTTGAAGAGGATGGTTTTGAGACGTGCCGTGAAGGAGGTAAGGGAGGGAGCTAGGCAAAGGGAATGTGGGATGGAGGTCCATAGGGTGGGGGCAGAAAGGCTGAATGCCCAGCCGCCGATGGTGGAGCGGGCCGAGTAGGGGACACGTAGCAGGCCAGAGCCTGCTGAGTGGAGGGAGCGGTCAGGTTGATATGGGGTCAGCAGGTTGCAAAAGTGGGGAGGGGCAAGGCCGTGAAGAGCCTTGAAGGTGAGGACAAGGATTTTGAACTCTATCCTGTGGGGGAGCCAGGCGAGGGTGGCAGTAATGGCATCACAGAGCCTGGTGTGGGAGAGAACGTAAGCTGCAGAGTTCTGGATGTTCTGCAGCTTGTAGAGGAAAGAGTTGGGAAGGTCGACAAATAGGGAGTTGGCGTACTTAAGCCTAGATGTGATGAATGTGTGGATGAGGGAAAACTTGATGCATACACGAGTGAGAAGGAAAAAGAGTGGTAGTATAAATGAGGGGAATAGGAAAGTTGAGGGCTCATGTGCAAGACCTAGTTGAGAAAATGGTAGTGTTGCAGCAGGTCAAAGAGGAAGTATGAGGCATGGCATTTGTGGTTAGAGCACTCGCCTCACAAGCCGGATACCTCGGTTTGATTCCCAGGTGGGCAAAATGTTGTGCAAGTAGGAACCCAGTTGTTAGTTGATTGGACGATTGGTTTTCCAGGGGTAATAATTCCTTCAACAAAAAAAATTGGTCACTTGAATCCCAAACTGTTTGTGGGACACTGCTGTGCACAATTGGCTGTCGCATTTCGTTCACAAAATAGTCAATTTACTTTACAGTATATTCTGTGAAGCACTTTGAGACGTCTCAAAGATGTGCTAAGGGGCTATACCAAATGCAAGAATTATTATTATTATATATACACTATACTTTTGGCAAACCACTTTTCACGTCAGAAGGACGTCCCAAAACACTTCACAGGATACACTGTAAAGTGTAGCGACTGTACGTTTTGTGGACGAATGTGGCAGTACACAGGAAAGTCCTACATATAGCCATGAATTGTATGATGCAAATATGCCTTGAGCTATTTGTTATTGTGAACCTTGGAATTCAGATATATCGTGTGCTGAACCTGTAGATTTAACATATACCGGAAGTGCAATACAGTTTCAGCTTCTGGTGCTGAATGCCTAGCTTCCTGTGCTGACTGCCTGGCTTCCTACTCATGTGCAGGGCACAGGAAGTAATGTCAGTCATGATCCGATGAACTAAAAGTGCTGTCCAGCAGCCATTTGTCTAGTATACTCAGTTGTAACATGGGCTCTAAGTTTATGGACCTATACTCAGAGCCCATCACATTATAACTGGGTCAGCCGATACATGGTAATATGTTAAGTGATACAGTCACCAATGGCAAGCAGCAAATTATGTTTTTCTCAAGTGAAGTGCTTTTAGATATCTAGAAAATGTGATAAGGTGCTTTATGAAATGCAAGGATTATTATTATTAATGTACAGAAATGGAAAAGTTCATTGCAGGCCATCTGGTCAAATTACAAAACAAATCCTCCACTAGAATATCTATTGCACTGCTCAATACACTTCAATTTCTAACAGCAGAAACAAGTATTTATATATATGAGTTAACAGACATCAAATGAAATTTTCTACGAAATCTTGTAAATTACATGGATTATAAATCCCTTTTGGATTTGGTAAGTGTAAGGTTACGATCAGAGAATGAGTCAAGAACATTGAGTGCTGCACCACTTACTGTGAAGGGTCTCCTGCACAGTCTGGCTATTTTTCCAGTGAGGACCACTCTTCCAGTTAGGTGTTTGATTTGGAGAGTTAACAGTGGGAATAATCCCTGCTCCCAGATTCTGATCTGTCCCACCTAGTCTTACTAATGAGCCATGCTGTCTGATCTGTTATCAGAAGTGCCGTGGAGTATTAGTGGGTCCGCAGTACCTCGGGGACTGCTGATGACAGACCAACCAGCCTGGTTCATTGGTACCTACAAGAACAACCATACCAGATAGAAACTGGATACTAAGACCACCACAGAGCGTTGGCTAGATGCTGATATTCTGTTGGCAACACATCACCTTGAAGCCAATTTAGCTCCAAGGAGATCCTGCTTATCTCCCCCCAGAAAGGATAGTCACTTCTTGGATCTCATGCTAATGATTGTGGATAACCTTACATTCAAAGAATTTGTGGAAAATCTCACCTTATATTGCTCAGTGATTTATAAATATATTTTTCTATTACACATATTAAGTACTTATCAATAATAATTAATGAAACAAATGACAATATTATGTGCAACATATCAATGAAAACAAATTCTACTGTGTATTTTGTCCGTTATCCATCATTGTGTATTTTAACGTTGTTTTTGGGGCTAAAATAGACAATTTTTTGAATATAAGGGCATCCACAATTATTTAGATCCATGCGCAAAATCATCACATGTTGGTGACTTGGATCAGCTATTGCACCCTCTAAGGCAGAAGGATTCAAGCTCCATGTTGGGACTTTAAGATGACACTCACACACAGTGAATGGGCAGTGCTACATTGTTGGAGGTGCCGTCCTTCAGATTAGATATTAAATTGAGCTCCTGTCTGTCTGTTCAGGTGGGTTTTAAAGATCCCAAAGCAGGATCCTCCAGATAAATTGATCATTCAATATATGGCTGTTTGTGGGATCTTGGCATGTGCAAATTGCCTGCCATGTTTGCCTACAAATGAATGTGTCTTGGGATACTTCAACGTAATAGGTGCTGTTTGAATTGCAAAAATTGCTATGACTGTAAAATGCAAGTGGGAGAGATTCGGGTCCATTTTTTCTCTGCAATGGGAGATGTATGTTGAAATGCTCATACCGTATCAAATAGTAATCTTTTATATTCTTTCAACATTAACATGTTGAACATAGCTTATCACCCTATTTTATTCCAAATGAGTCTTGAGTCAGACAAACTGGTTCACTGATGTGAATCTATGGTAAATGCATTGTAGCACAAACTATTAGGATGCCCTAAAATCATAGATTCCTGAAAGATAACATAGGCTGACTGCAAGACAATCTGCAACGCAAGCTAGAAGAACATAATGAGTATTAGGTTGTAGTTTCTCACTGTGCCTTCCAGCTGATACAGACATTTCTGATAACTTTTTTTTACTTCAGTGAATCTCACTTTCAAGTATCATTAATAGTAGTGGTGTACATCACCATGGGGAATGGATCATGTATAATGTACAAAGAAAGCATCAACACTTATAGAAGTGGCAGTTTCTTTTTTAACTCTGCTTATTTTATTCTAATATTCATGCTAGTTCACAGTGCCACCTTCATGGTAAAAGTGTTTTGTAGTTTTGCACAAATAATCATCCTTGCAATTGATATAACATTTCATAGCAGGAGGACGCCTCAAAGTGTTTCACATAATATACTGTAAAATGTAGTGATTGTGTGTTTTTTAGGTGAAAGCAAGAACTAATATTGTATGCAGCGGTTTCCCACAAACAGCCATGAAGTGAATGATCAATTTTATCTGAGAGATTGTTGGCCAGGACCCTTGTGGAAACTCCTTTATCTTGTTGAGTATCAATTATTTTATGTATAGAAATGCAGATATGGACCATGAAAATGGAATAAAATATTTTGCCTACAAAAACAGCCATTATTTGCAAAACACTTTGAGGCATTTTGACATGAAAAGATGCTATATGTTACAAATTCCTTCTTTTCTATTATCATGGCTACGACTTTTAATGGGGAATGGAAACATTGCCTGAAATGAGTCTGTATATAATGGGAGGGATAAACATCACCATCGATGGGTGGACTATTACTGTGTCCTTTCTGGGAAATTTCAAATTCTGTTTTTCCCAAGATTGAAAGGGTCTGAATCTGAATAATAATCCCTGCATTTGAATTAGTGCATTATCACGATGTCTAGACATCCCAAAACGCAGTACAGGATTTGGGTGCGATGCGTAGTGACTGTTTTTGTAGGTAAATACTACAGTTAATATGTGCACAACAATGTCCCCAGAACAGCCATAGTCTTCCCCGAGATACCTACCTTTCACACACCAGATACTAAAATCAGAAACTAAGCTTTCTTGGAAAGTGAGGTGAAATTATTCCATAACTCTATTCATTACAGAGGTGTGCGTCTTTTATAAGCCTCTCCACTGGAGGTTTAAACACAACACAATTGAGAGGTTCTTTGTGAATAATGTGATGTCTCCCTATTACCTCATATCATGTCTCATGATTGGTGTCAGCCTGGTTTAGTTGGTAGCATTCTTGTCTTCGAGTCAGAAGGTTGTGAGTTGAAGCCCCATGTTGGAATTTGGAGCTCATATAGTCTAGGCTGAGATTCCAGTGCAGTGCTGGGAAGCGCTGTCGGAGATGTCCTTCAGATGAGATTTAGCCTGAGGCCCTCCCTGCCTGTTCAGATGGACATAAAAGATCCTATGGAATTATTCAAAAAGAGAAAGGGTTTCTCCTGCTGTCCTGGCATCAATTATCCAGACTAAAATATCCTGATTCACTTCATGGCTGTTTGAGGGATATTTCTGTGTGCAAATTGACTGCACAGTCACCACACTTTACAGTAAAAATCCTGCAAAGTGCTTGGAAATATCTCAATGACATGATAGCCACTATGTATAATGCACAGATTATCATGTTTCTAGTTACAGGTGAAGGAGTGATACTTAGGCCAAAGAATTCAAAGTTCAAATGAAACAAAACTTCAGTAATTTTGTATCAACTTTGAGGAAATCAACAACAACAACTTGCAATTTTATAGCGCCCTCCACACAGGGTAGCGTCTCAGAGCCCTTAGCAGTGGCAGAGCCTGACTCCGAACTGGGGGGTTGTGGGGAGGGCCATAGGCACGGTCGAAGAGGAAGGTTTTCAGGCAGGACTTGAAAATGGGGAGAGAGGGGGAAAGGCAGAGAGATTGAGGAAGAATGTTCCAAAGTTTCGGGGCGTAGTGGCTGAAATCGTGACCTCCGATGGTGGGGCGGAGGTTGTGACGGGTAAGCAGGAGGCAGGTGCCAGTCAAGCGGAGACGCCAGGTTGTGAATTGGGGTGAGGAGGTCAGAGAGGTAGGGAGGTGCCAGGAAATGAAGGGATTTAAACACGAATGTGAGGATCTTGAAATCGATCCGTTCGGTGATGGGGAGTCAGTGGAGCCTGGCCAGAACTGGTGAGATGTGGGTATGGAGTTTGTTCCAGGTGTCCATGAACAAGCACAAGGGAAGCTAGGCTCAGTCTAATAAATATTTGATCACAATATATCTGCAGTCTCGTCATTTTCATGCAATCAGATTGAAACTAAAAATGTCCCGATTGAATCAGAATTATTA
Organism: Callorhinchus milii; assembly: GCF_018977255.1. Lineage (NCBI taxonomy): Eukaryota > Metazoa > Chordata > Chondrichthyes > Chimaeriformes > Callorhinchidae > Callorhinchus > Callorhinchus milii. The sequence continues at coordinate 91,914,654 of NW_024704743.1, forward strand.
ATAAATAACAGCTTATTTGTTCATTTCACTTCAACTATAAAAAACACAAAGGACAAATCATAGAGAAGTGAGCTACTTAATTTCCTTGCCTGGGTGATTGCATGTATAATCCTTGGCATCTGCTATCTCATACTGTAAATGAGATACATCTTCCAGAGATATTGCCAGACGTCAGATATTGCTATCTCAGCAATTAGGAGTACCTTAATTTATGTTCTTTATTATCTAATCATTCTTTCCTTTTTTGCTTCTGGGGATGTTTAAAGCTCCTGTGGAATGAATTGATGTGGTTGAGAATAGGGAATTAGAACAGAGATAGTGATGGATACTTACTTGCACTGAGCAATTGGAGTTAATAACAGATGGATGGTGACAGTTTTTGTGTTTTCTGTTTGATATTAATATTCATGAAAATCTGAGATAGAGGTCGACAGAAATCGAGCAGTTTTTGCTTTAGCAATGAAGGGTTTTCTTCAAATAATCAATTAGTATCTTTGAAAAATAGTAAATCTGTAGCTAAAATTTGAATTAAGATGCAGAACAATATAATTGGTGTATGTGAGGTGGTAATTACCACAGGTGCTAATTTTCATATCACATTCAACATTTTTTTTCCCTCAGTATGTAGCTGAAGCTATCAACTTCTCCATTATTTCCCAGTAAGTGTTCAAAACAAAATTTGTCAGTGTTAGATATTCATTAAGCATTTGAATCATTATTTCTCCAGTGAAAATGAGGAACACATATATAGGAGTGAAATTGGTTGTTTTTTTCACATTTTCTTAAATACACTGCAGTGGAAAAAAGGAAATAATCCATTAAACAAATATACTGAATGCGAATGATACCATAGTGATTTGTATTGGAGCCATTTTCACAGCCTCAGATTGTAATTAAGAATTCTTCTTTATAATTCTACATTTTGTTTTGGTCCAGTTGACACATGCAGAAACCCATCACTGTGCTAAACAGTCTCCAAACCGGTCTGAGAGTTCCACCTGCACATACAAATTTGCCTATGTCTGAAATGGAATGTGCACTCTTTCTCTGGAGGTATGTACCCTGCTTACCTAATTCTGGAAAGTATTAGGTTCAGGTTGGCAAGAGCCAAGTCTTGGAGAGCCCAGGTGTGTGTTGGGGGTACTGCTGGAGTTTAACCATTTAAAACCCATAGCTTGCTATTGAGAGCACTGTCTGGCAAGCTTCTTACTGCCTCTCCAGTTAGCACCATGCGACCCATTCATATTAATAATAATAATCCTTGCATTTGATATTGTGTCTTTTCATATCTTCAAGACGTCTCAACGTGCTTCACAGAATATACTGTAAAGTGAATTGACTGTATAGTCTGTGGCCAAAACCCGGCAACCAATTGTGCACAGCAATGTCCCACAAACAGTCGTGGATTGAGTGACCAAATTATTGTTATTTTTATTTATTTATTTATTTAAAGTGATTATTATCCTGGAAAAGCGATCCACCAATCGACTAACAATAGCCTTGCAGGAACTGAGTGGGAAGACTTTCTGTCCCCGGTGTCCCTCCAAGTCCTGACGATGGCTGGTCTGTCATCAGCAGAACCTTGGAATTCTGCAGGTCTGCTTGATTCAGGGACCCAGACTACAGAGACTGCTCGGAGGATTGACTCGATTCTGGCATTTCATTCTCAACTTCTACATTCTTATACTGTATCAACTGTAAATATTTGACTCAAGCACATGCTCCAAACCATTAGTAACTGCCATGTCAGTGGATTGTGTTTTCCTTAGACTCTCCACTGCCTGATGTGACACTCAGTTGAGAGACAATAATTGATGCTGCTCCATGGACATACTACAGAGAAAACATGTGATTCATTTTCTTTTTCATCCGTTCAATTAAACTCCTTAATCATATATAGTAACTTAGTTTATACACTGAATGAATTTTATAGATGATTGCAGTGAATAAATTAAAAGTTGTATCGCCGTGAATTACAATGCACGGCTCAGGTCCTGAACCTCCTGAATACTGGTTAATCTGAAAGAAAGAAAAAAAATGAAATTTACGGGAATTGCTGTCTGGCAAGCTTTCCCACTGCTTGTCCAGCTAAGATCCCTTCCTGTTAGGGCTTTGGCTTTCAGGGTTAACAGGAGCTGGATGGGATGATTTCCTGCCCCCAGTAATTGGTCTGCCCATCCGAGTTCTGCCAATGAGCCAGGTTAGCTGTACTGTCTGCGGACCCAAGCTGAAATCTGAAAGAAGAAAGGTTTTGTTGGTAGTGACACTTTAAAATTCCATCTTGGTTCTAGATTTACTCTTTTTATTTAGCATTCTTAAGTATCCAGAATTTGGAAAATTCTTAAATACAACCTATATTTTGAATCTGTTTTTTTGTAAATTTCTTTTTAAAAAGACAGAAAAAACAGGGGTCAAGGTTAAGACTGAATTCAATTACGTGTCAAGTTCTGTACATGCTGAAATGTTATATACATAGAGTAAATGTAGACACAGGTGGGTTTTCACCCCTATGCTTGCAAAGCTATTATGTAAATTATATCTGATTTCAACACACTGATTTCCCTATAAAACTAAATAGTTGAAATGCCTGTGCGAGGGACAAAACTGCATAATACTGCTGTGTTTGAACAGTGAATCATTGATACATTCTCACTTGATTTGCAATGTTTACAACTATGTTGGTGGCAGCACTGGGGCTTGTCTTTTTAGCAATGCATCCCAGTGTCGAGATTGGTTATTTACGCACTCGTTTTTATCAACAACCACTTAATATACCAGCTCATTTCTGAAGCTTCGCCACCCCCAAAGGTGCTACGTTTCCTAGTTAAACTTCAAAGGCACCCAGCCTCTTGTCATTGTACTAAAACAATAATTAACTTATGAAAAAGAAATTGGGCACTGATGTATATATGGATGGATATTATTTTAATTATTTTAATTATTTTAATTATTTTTATTATTATTATTATTATTTTAATTATATTTATGTTTGCCTCTTTTTAGGTCCTATATTGCTTCCTTCCACTGGAATGTACATTCCAGTCAGTCAATAAGTTCAGTTCTTTGAACATTGATTGATTCAATTCACAGATTCAAAATCAAAGTGCTGGTTAGAAGTTTTTTGCTGATCTACGCTCATCTCCTTCACATCTCTTTGACCAGTCACTGGGGGCAAGGAATCATCCCACTCAGGTCCTGTTAACCCTGCAAGCCAAAGGCCTAATGGTAGACTGGTACTAGCTGGACAAGCATTGGGGAAGCTTGCTGGACCGAAATATCAATGGCAAGCTCTGAGGTTTTATCAGTACCCTCAAAGCTCACTCTGGGTCCTAATACTTTCTGGAATTAGGTAAGCAGGATGTGTCCCTCCAGGGAGAGAGTGCGCATTCCATTCCAACAATCTATCTCTGGGATTCCCATGTGTAGGGAATTCTCGGTTTGGTTTGGATACCCTTAAGCATGGTGATGGGTTTCTGCATATGTCAGACACCTAGCTGACAAAAAAAGATCCTTCACATAAAGCAATATTTTCAGCCCGGCCCAGGTCAAATCTATAAATGCTAGAAAACATAGATGAGCCAGATATTCATTCAATTTTTTTTAGGAAGATGTCAATAGATGCATTATCAACTGCTTTGCTTGGGTTCTGTTCCAACAACAACTCGCCATTCATGTGGGGTAGTGTCACGGAGTGCTTTGATGTTCCATACATCAAACACTCCCAGGGTGGGGCAATTTATTTTCTCACTTCTAATATTAAGAACATGAGTACACCAAGACTGTTTCACCAGTTTATTATATTATTTAATAATTATTTATTTAATTATTTAATAATTATATTTAAAAAAATATTTAATATCAAGACCATCCTCTTCAACCTTGCCTTCAGTCATCCTCCTTCCCCCCCTGTCCTCCAACCTCTATGATCCTGACCCCCAGCTCGGGTCCAAAACACTGATCGTCCAGCGCCTTTAGGACTTCCTCCCGATGTGAAAGGCCCTGTACAAATGTAATTTTATTGTTGTTGTTGTTGTAATAACCTAGCAACAAGACTAGCAATTTGGCCCATTCAGTCTAATCTATCCATTTGCTGCCCTTTTCTTTAAATTTCTCAATGCCCATACCTCCCAAATATTTGTTTCAGCTTTTTGCAGTCCTTGATGCAAATGTTCTAAATTAAAATATCTGTAGCATCTATGGAGCTGAGTATTTTAAATGCTTAAATCATGTCCTGTTCAATCTCGCTTTTAATAAAAAGCTTAGGCTCTCCCAAATGAGAGGCCAATGATCCAAAATTATCCTTGTCTCTATCTTCTGAACCAACTCAAATGCAGCGTTACCCTGGGTAGATCACACCATTGATACTCATACTTTTTGCTAACTCAAAATGAAGGACTTGTATTGTTATATACCTGTGAGAATCTTCTTTTTTAAACCTTGGATGCTTCAAAAGCCATAATATCATTTCACTGTAATTAGTAAATGTATTTGCTATGACATCTTTCAATATCTTTACTTGTACAACAATATTGTTAGAGTGGATAAGTATTGAATTTTAGCCAAGAGATTAATCTTTGTTAGTGCCTATGTGAAAGGTAATCCATATATAAAATTTTGTTGTATCATTACATTTAAACAAACAGTCTATCTGCACATTGACCGGTTCTATCTGTTGCCTCCCTTTCTGCAGTGCTACACTTCATGTACAATCTTGCCTCAGTGTTCCTTCGTGTCTGAACCATGATTCATCATAGCCCACTAGAACTGTAACAAACCTGGTGAACTAATTCAAAATATAATAATCTTTACATTTAATATTGCTTGGCCTCCAACCTACCCACTGTGCAGCGTTCCAAGACCCTATCCTACGTGAAGAGCACTGTTATTATGAATATATTTGTTACTAATATAGTTGCAAGTTGTTATTGATGTAGAACCTTTCAAGTCCAAAGGATGTCTCAAAGTGCTTCACAGGATATACTGTAAAGTGTAATGACTGTAGTTTGTATGCAAACTCAGCAGCCAATTTGCACACAGCAATATCCAACAAACATATATAAATGACCAATTTTAGCTGGGGGATTGTTGGCCAGGATACCAGGAGAAACTCCTTCTCTTTTCAAATATTGGCATGGGATCTTTAATGTCCACTTGAACAGGCAGACTGGAACCTCGGTTTAACATCTCATCTGAAAGACTACACCCCCAGCATTGCACTGGAGTGTCAGCCTTGACTATATGAGTTCAAAGTCCCAACACAGGGCCACAACCTTCTGACTCAGAGATGAGAATGCTACCAAATGAGTCAGGCTGACATAAACATTTAATTCAAAAATAGTTAAAATTGCCGCAAACTTGATGTTACCTCACCGAGCCAATACGAAACCTCTGTGTCTTTTTCGACCCTCAGCTATCTTTCAAACCCCACATTTGTGCCGTGATCCATTCTGCCTCCACCACTGCCTCTCACCATAGTCCGCAGAGACCCCGATCCATGCTTTCATTGTCCCGGCTTGACAATGCCTACTGCCTGCTCACTGGTCTTCCCAACTTTTCCCTCCACAAGCTGCAGATTATTCAGGACTTTGTAGCTCATGTCCTCTCCCACACCAGGCTCTGGGAACCTATCACCCCCGTTCTTGCCCAGCTTCATTGGCTCCCCATCCCTCATCAAACCATTGTTCTCACCTTCAAAGCCCTCCACAATCTTGCTCCTCCCTACCTATCTGACTTCCGAACCCTATATCAACCTGTTCGCTCCCTCCGCTCGGCAGACACTGGCCTGCTTCAGGTCCCCGTTGGCAGTTGGGCATTCAGCATCTCTGCCCCCACACTCTGGAACTCTATTCCACAAACCCTCCACCTCACCTTACCTCCTTCAAGTCCCATCTAAAGACCTTCCTCTTCAAACGTGCTTTTGGCCACCCTCCAATTCCCATCCCCCTGCCCTCCACCTCTCCTGAACTCCTAGCTCATGTCCAAAAAACTCTGACTGGCCAGTGCCCTAGGAATTCTTTCTAATGTGAAGGGCACTATAAAAGTGTAATTTGTTGGTGGTGGTGTTGTCTCTTGTTCATCAGTGGCTTCTGATTTGCAATTGAATATGTGGGAGTGACAAAAATTTTTAAAAAAAATCCAGGAACAAAATCAGGAAATATGACCCCAGAAGTCAGCAAAGACTGGTAAACTCTGCAAAGCATTTAGACAATGTGAAATAAATCTGAACTACATTCTGCAAAATATACTTGATGTTGTTACGTCCCTTGGAACCGAGTCATTCCAGGCACCTTGTTATGCTTAGCTACAATTGTGGAGTGTTCCATACATTAAGCTCGAAATTGGTGTCTTGTATCAGCTTTGAGGCCAACCTGGAGTTACCTGAGCTTGGGAAGGTTAGTGCTGGTCAGGTACTGCTAGGTTGTAGTCTTTTCTTCTGCAGAATATTAGTAGAATCTGCAATCTAAAGATGTTATGTGGATATTTCGACAGCAGAATTTATGGGGAGAACTTCCACCTGGGTCTAGATTTACTCTTATTTATGTAGCATTTCAGAATATTGAGAACTTGGTAAATTGTTGATTTCAGTCTTAACTTTGAAGTCAGATTTTTATAGCTCTTAAAAGAAACTTGCAGAAACAAGCTTCAAAATTTAGATTGTATAAAGAATTTGCCAAATTCTGCTCTCTGAAATGCTAAGAAACCAAAGTAAATCTGGACCCAGATAGAATTTCTGCCCCACAATTCAGAGATCAGCAAACATGTGATGATTGCGTAATTGAATATATAACATATTAGAAATATGATTAAAAGGAACGATTCACATGGATTAAATTAAGTAAAGTGAGTCAAGAAAAAGATCTGAAAGTAATAGTTGGTCAAAAGGTGAATGTAGAAAGCTATGAAAGCAGGAATTTTAATTTTAAAAATCTAAAACAGAAGTCACAATATGGTTCCAGTTTTTAAATTAATGAAAGGAATCAATACGATAGATGCAGGAAAGTATGATACACCAATACATGATAAGAAATTCAGGGAAGATAATTATAAGTTAAAGAAGTCCAAGCAATTTATAGATCAAACTCTTCATCTTGAAAGTTATGATGCAGATTGACACCTACTAAGAATATTGATTTAATGCCATATTTTAATTAATACTCCAGTGCATCCAAATTTGAGAGGCTTATTGCAGTTTCTGAAAGACTACGCAAATACAAAATAATCCTTGCCACGTGATCAATTATATCTGAGGGATTGTTGGTCAGTTTTCTGGGAGAAACTCTCTTCTCATCTCAAATAGTGTCATTTGATCTTTAACATCCACCTGAACAGGCACATAGGACCTTGGTTTGATATCTCATCCACAAGACGGTACCTCTCAAAATGCGAAACACCCCAAGAGCTGTACTTGAGGGTCAGACTAAACTGTAAGCCCAAAGTTCTATCATGGAGCTGGAACCCACAACCTTCTGACTGAGAGGCAAGAGTGCTTAGTGGTTAGAGCACTCGCTTTGCAAGTGAGAGACCTGAGTTCAATTCCAGGCAGGTCAGGGCGAAACCTTGGGCAAGTTTCCTTACTCCACACGCCTAATAATAATCCCTCCAAAAAAAAACAATAATAAATTGGTCATTTTCAATCTACGACTGTTTGTGGGACATTGCTGTGCGCAATTGGCTGCCGCGTTCGCCCACAAATAACAGTCAATTCACTTTACAGTGTGTTATGTGAAGCGCTTTGGGACGTCCTCCCAACGTGAAAAGCGCTATATCAAATGCAAGGATTATTATTATCTTATTTTAGCCAGGGTAAGGCAGGCATTCAAGCTTCCACAGCACCAGAAAATACTTGCATTAAACGATGACTCAATATGTTTAGACATCTTGATGTTATTGTGCATATATCACTATAATGTCAAGCTCTTCACCCATACATGTATTGATGGTCAAAAACTCTTTGCAATTTTGCTTAGGTGACATGTTTCAGGTTACTTTGCTCTCAGCCTTTTCTGTCTTTCTGTTATTTAGCACGTGGAGATTGCAAAACAAACCTAGGTTCATGTATATGCAATACTTTTACAATGTCTACTGCCGGGCTCCTCATTCTGGAAATCCAACTTTACATATTAGAGTCAGATGTATATGGAATATGGAGACATGATTGGCATCCTCTGACCGAGGGCTTGCTGAGACCAGAGCTGTTATACATTACTTCTGAAACAAATTAGTAATGGATTAAATTAAATAGGAATGCTTAAACTTGAGGTAACCAGCTTACAAATATGCAACAGATTCCTATTAAATATGAAGGTTTATTATACTCTAATTGCTAAGAATATCAATCTTTCCATATTGTTTTTACAAAGGCAATCCTAATTGTACAGATAATATTTTTAGTGAAGAATATATGATAGGCCCTGTAATCTGTGATTTCTCTGGCTATCTAACCTGAGAATATTCAGGTAATCAGACACTGGGTACTGATCGCTGAGGGTGACACAGGTCACAAATTAAATGCAGTAATTCAAGAAACATATTCATACCTATCCAAAATGTCTTTAGCTATTTAATGTGATTTAACGTGTTTGGAGAAGTTTGCAGGTTCCTCAGTCGCTTTGGATATATAAATTACCACCAGCACAGGCAATATCTTTTCAAAGGCAGTTCATTTTCCAGTTTGATCACTTGAGTCTGATATAGTCCATTACTTCTATTTAAAGACAAATATAGTGTGTAACTCGTTCCCTCACACGGTCGTATGTAGCAATTTCCCTTTTCCAAGATGCTGGTATTTCAGATTACGTACACTGGTGCTCCACTTGCCTTAGGTTAATTCAGAACATGAATTTATATTCAATGAGGAGTAAGAAATGTAACCTGAAGTAGAATTGAGTCAAACTATTTCCCAGAAACTGAATCGCTTATTATGAGTGAGGGCAGCTTCCAGACAGATATCAGAACCAATCTCAAGATAGGCACGATGATTGGGCTGAGACAAAATGTTCTTTGCTTTGTTCATGCTTCGGTAGGTTTGAATCTTTTCAAAATTCTGGAATTAATTTGTGCAAGGCTGGTTACTTGCTGCTCCTCTTGAGAAAGCGAGCGCAAATGCATGAAAGCAATCATGTGCATTCTGCACTTCAGTAACATTGGGCTACTTTGTACAAAGAACAATTCCCATGGGATCATGAAACCGTCATTTGAAGTTGAGTTTTCTTGGAATGCTCGATGTGTATTATTCTCAGCGAATGTGCATTAGTGAACAGACTGTTCTGGCTAACAATTCCCCAGATAAATTCACTTTTTGGCTCTTTGTAGGATTTTGCTGTGCACAAGATTTGGCTGCCACATTTGTCTAAAAAATATACAGTGACCGCACTTTGCAGTTTATCCTGTGAAACCCTTTGAGACATGAAAGGTGTTGTGTCAAATAAAAGGATTATTTATTTATTTATTTATTTAATGGTCTCTGGACAAAGTTCAGATTAATGCTGAATGTAGACAAATCATATCTAAATGTGTAATTGAGGGAAAAAAACAAGATGAGGATAAATGATACCGTGAATGTTGATGTTGTTACCAGTTTGAGTCCCTGTGAAATTCAAGCTTTTTTTCCTTAAAACTCTAAACACACTCACACTAGCTGCAGTAATAAGTTGTCAATAATGACTGGAACGTTAAACAGTAGAAGACACATTACATCAGTTTAATTAAAAGGATTTCTTTAGCTTCATGGCTGTACTGCATATATGCTAGGTCATCTAGAAAGGAATCATTGCAATCTGTTTTTGTCTACTTAATTGGAATGTGCTTCTTCAGCCAACTGCTGCTGATGGAAAAGGATTTAAGTGGGCTCGCCAAGTCTGTCCTAGTTTCAGAGCTGTCTTAGAATTGCCATTTTCCTAATCCGTTTTAAAATAGTGGGAAGATCTGGTTCAGAAAATTGTAGAATTTAATAACACTTTTAAATGGAACTCATATTTTCAGAAACAGGTTGTCCGATACCGTAGGGGAACAAGGTTATTCAAGCAAGCGACTTGTCAAGAGGTAGCCACTTATACATAATTCTAAACCACTGGGTAAGACCTAGTCACCCTTATTCCTTCTAGTTACTGAAGAAGTCCCATTCTGGTATGTTAGCCCACGTGTCAGATCATACTGTATTCAGCAAAGACTAGTTTTCCAAAACAACTATCATCTATTTTTGATGTGCTACACTATAAAAATGTGAGATCGAGGGATAGATGTCTTGAAATTCTTTTTTAGTGCTTTGGAAAACCATGGCTTCCAAAATTCTGAACGGTCTTAAATTTTGAGGCAATTGTCCTGAAGCTAAGACCATGAGAAATTTCAGGCTTCAGATTACTTTGGATGTTCAGATACACATGAGCTGGTGGTTCTGTGTGGAGCGTACAACTGTCTCCTACTCACGAAAGTCATGATGGTACACCAGCCACCTCTGCTCCCTTAAAGCACAGGTGCATACTGCTGAACGCACCTGGCTTAAATTGAACCTAATGGTCCATTGGCAGATTGGCTGGCCCTTATCAAATTTTACTGCTCCACCCTCGCCTCCGCTAAATCATCGTTCTACTCCAGGACAATCTTGGAGGCCAAGGACAACCCATTCTTCTCTTCTCCATCACCAACCGGCTCCTCTGCCCACCATTTCATGGCTCACCCATCTTCACAATGCCAACTGCAAGGCAATGCTGGGATTCCTTGAAGTCAAACTCGAGGGGATCCGCTCAGCTGCCTCTGTCCTTCCATCTACTTCCGCCTGCCCATCTCCTCCTCTCACCCCAGGCCGCCGAAATCCTCATTCATGCATTCATAACATTGAAGCTTGACTATACAAGCTCCTTGCTTGTTGTCCTGCCAACCTCTTCCTTCTATAGGTTGCAGATCATTCAGAACTCTGCAGCCTGTGTTCTATCCCCCACCAGGCTCCATGACCCTATCACCCCCATCCTTACCCGACTCCACTGGCTTCCCATCACCCAGAGGATACAGTTCAAGATCCTGGTCCTCACATTCAAAGTTTTCCATAGCCTTGATAGCCCCTACCTCTGCGAACTCCTAAGCCCCTTCCGCTCAGTGGGCTCCGGCCTGCTTCACGTCTCCCGCCTCGTCTCCCCCACTATTGGCGGGTTGGCTTTCTGCAACTCTGCCCCCACCCTCTGGAACTCCATCCCGCAGTCCCACCACTTTGCTCCTGCCTTACCTCCTTCAAGACCCATCTCAAGACCCTTCTCTTTGCCTATGCTTTCGATTGCCCTGCTTCCCCCCCTGCCTTCCACCCTCCCTGATACCGATCTGCAGCTCGGGTCCGAGACACTGACTCTCCAGCACTTTGGGACATCTTCCCAACGTGAAAGGCACTATACAAATTTAATGTTGTTGTTGTTGTTACAACAAGAGGAACAATATAATCAGGTGAGGGATGTGATAGGGAAGCAGCTGGAACTGAATATTGAATATAATATTTTCATACAATTGAACTTGAGGACGGGCCACAATTATTTTTTCATTTCCGTATACATTTAATAAACAGGATGCATCAGAACAGCACAAGCATATAATATCAAGCATCCTACTGGATCTTGTTACCAGTATGGAAGCTTGTCAAATTCTGCTTTATTTTAGCCTAACTGAATGTAAATGACAGATTTTCACATTTTAATTTTTGACAGTGTTTTATCCTGATTTGTGCATTGCTTTCAAGACTGAAGGAATCCCTAGATTTTACAGTTTGAACAAATAGATAAGGAATTGATTACCTGTAGTATTTGTTTTAGTGTCTTCAGACTAGCATCATTCTGTGCAGTTGAATTAATATCAATATATATCAAGTATAATGTCTTTTTTGGCACATTTTTTACACCAAAAATATCAGAAATCTGTTCATGTGTATGTGACCTCTCCTGACAAATAAATAGCATGGAGGCTGTTCCTCCACCAGTATTAAAGACCTTTTTTTTGGTTTAAAAGGAAGTCTATACTTCAAGGAGGCAAACAGAGAGGTATACGAAGGAAATATATTAGGTCTGCTCGCTGTAGCAATTACGAAACAGAATTCAGTGCACATCGGGTGTTTGAAAATCAACTTGGAAATTGACTTGGTATTCATTTAGAAATGCAAAAATGATCTTAATCCGATGGTGCAGGTTTGTCCAATTTAATATAAAGAAAAATGTTGCAAGCATGAGTTGCTCCCTCTTCGACAATTGCTTTCTAGTAGTCGGATTGATTTTCCAATAAGCTGGAGACAGGAGGCTAGTATGCATCACAGAAATGGACGAGCAGTAGAAACATTCAACTCCAAACATTTGTGTTTGCCTGCTGCTGAGATGGCCTGCTGCCAAGAGCATTTGCATCTTATTTAAAACTTATTTAAAACTACTTCGAGGCCATTTTTTTCCCATTACAGCAGCATTTTTTCCAGCTTGTGCAAGGATTTATTCAGTGGATGTAAATTTATGCTTTGAAGAAAACACATACACTCAACACGTCAGACAAAATGTCTTGGAGTGAACTTGAATGAGTTTTTAGGTCTGTTTTGGGGTGAATGAAAACCCACTTAAAAGTAACTGAAATACATCAGCATTGACTTAAGGTCAACTTTCATTTTTTGTGTTAGGCTGATAGCCAGTGCAAGAAAATTAAAATTAAGGTGCAGGTCATTCCTCACATTATTCTAGACCTTTCCCAACTAATCTCCTCCTCCAAGTTTGTATGTCATTCCTATTTTGATTGGAGATATATTGAATGCACAACGGTGAGCTTAGCATACAGTTAGGCAAAAACAGCTTGTATTTATATAGCGGCCTTCACACAGGGCAGTGTCTTGGAGCACTTGCACACATTAATACTGTAAAAGCAATTCACAGATAATAATATAGTGTCAAATATAGTTCAAATACAGGTCAAATATAGTGACTGTTTTTGGAGGCACAAAAATGGTCCAAAAACAACCATAAGATGGATAGTCATATCTTTTCAATTAGTTGCCACCCTGGTAGCACTCTCGCCTCTATGTCAGAGATCATGGGTTCAAGCCTCACTTTGGGATATCAGACTTACATATTCAACTTGCAGTGCAGTCTTGGGGTGCATTGCATAATTGCGTTGCATTGCGTGGAGTCCTGTAACTCAGTGGTTAGAGCACTCGCTTTGCAAGCGAGAGACCTGAGTTCAATTCCAGGCAGGTCAGGGCGAAACCTTGGGCAAGTTTCCTTACTCCACACACCTAATAATAATCCCTCCAAAACCAAAAACAATAATAAATTGGTCATTTTCAATCTACGACTGTTTGTGGGACATTGCTGTGCGCAATTGGCTGCCGCGTTCGCCCACAAATATACAGTCAATTCACTTTACAGTGTATTCTGTGAAGCGCTTTGGGACGTCCTCCCGACGTGAAAAGCGCTATATCAAATGCAAGGATTATTATTATTAATGGACATGTCATCATTTGGATGAAATGTTAAACCAAGGTCCCGTCTATCTATTCGGGTCGGTATTAAAGATCCCATTGCATCCCATTCCCATATTGGAAAAAGAAGGCAGTTTCTCCCGGTGTCCTGACAAACACTTCTCCTAGATAAAATTGGTAATTCACATTATTTGTGGGTCATTCCACAAATTGGCAGCACATGTTCGGCTCCACAATACACAATCACTGTATTTTACAGTAAATCCTGTGATTGGTGGTGAGATGTTTTGATGATGTTACAGTTACAGTAAGTTTACGGTAAATTATGGTAAGTTATGTAGCATTGTTTAAAAACAGTGGCCTCCTATCATTTGATTTTGTTAGATCTCAGCAGTTATAGGTGAACTGCCAGCTTAGCATTATGTAGTGCTTGCTGTACGCTGGAGCAGAAAGTTGAGTGCTTGATTTATACTTAGGAAACTAACTGCATTTAGGAGGGATTTCTTTTCATTTATAGTTTAGAGCCATTTCAAAAGCGTTCTCCTGCTGTTAGGTTTCTCTCTCTTGCTGTTTGCTTTTAGTAATTATGTACATTATTATTAGTAGTAGAAAGTACAGTGGTGCCTTTTGTAACTAAGTAGCTGGTGGTCCATAATATCCCAACCCACGACTGCAATAATGTATTCACTGTGTATGCGCACAGATAGCTGCTTCAGTTCCTGCAAAAACAAAAGGGGCCAGCAGATCATTAGGTCATTACCAGCTTCATTTCCTATGTGCACAGGAAGGACACATGACGTGACATCAGCGGTGACCTGGAAATCAGCAATTTTTAGTGCAGGAAACAGTAGGCTCCCTGAATTACTGATGGTCATTATTTTTTAATCCACACCGATCAACACCTAACCATTGTGCAGTCTATGTAGGCTGATGCTTGCTTTATGTGAATGTAGTACAGGAACACAAATGTATATTGTATTTGGGGTGAGGCTTGTAACTTTATTTGAATAAATAAAACATTTGTACAGTTCATATTACCTTTCAATCTTCTGTTCTTCCAGTTGATTGCGGTGTGATTGTTGTTCTTTGGCATAGTGCTAGGGGTACTGCATTTCAGATAAGTGAACAGAGACTGATTTGCCTTAACCTGTAATTCACATCCCATACCCAAGTCAGGTTAAATGTCAACCCTGTCTCAGTTGTGCTTTGTACAAAATAGGCTGATGTCCAATTTGCAGATGGACCACACCCACTATATCAATCAGAGACTATTGGAAAATTCTCACAAACAAATGTTCAGGAATTGGACACCTCTCCCACCAGACTGTGTGGACCACCAAAACTGTCAGATAGCACAGGCATAAATTTATTGTTGGCCCATGAGAGAATACAGCATATCCCACCAATAAGCCCCCATAAAATGGATGGCCTGTTACGGGACCAGCAAACCATCTGGATTCAAGCTCTACTATAACTATGAGCAAAAAAAAATCTAATCCAATCATTTAAACGTCCTCATCTTCCTCATCTCCTTTTCCTCTCGCATCCTTCTCCCCTCCACCAAGCCCTCAACCATTCTCTACTGCCCTTGGAAAAGGCTACCCCCGAGACCCTCACACAGGCCCTTGCATCATCAAATATCCTATCCCTCTGGCCTTCCACCCACGGAGATCCTGAAGCAACCGTCCAGCTGCTCCATGATTGCCTCTCCTCCATCTTCAACTCCCTCATCCCCCTAAAATCCAGGACCATCTCCAAACCCACCCGATCCCCCTGGTATAACAACCATCTCCGCTGCCAAAAAACTCAAACCTGTCTGCTTGAACACAGATGGCGGAAAACTGGCCTGACAGTCCACCGCCAACTGTGACTCGAGCATCTCCACAGCTACCGCCATTCTTTGATACATGCAAAAACGGCCTTCTACTCCAACATCATCTTGGAGGCTAAACACAACCCTAAAATCCTTTTTTCCACCACCCACTACACCCTCAGGCCTCCTCAATCTTCATATCAAATGCCAAGTGCGAGGAGGTCATGGACTTCTTTTCATCTAAAATACACAACATTCGCCAGGCAGCCTCATCCACCTGCCTCTTGTCACCCACAATAACGCCCTCTCTGTCCCCTTCACCATCATCTGCTCCTACCATGACCCCCATCTATATTCCTTCCTCCCCATCTCTTCCTCCTCCCTCTCACCCACCATCACCTCCATGAAACCCACCACCTGATGCCTCGAGCCCCTCCCCACCAACTTGCTGGTCACCCAGCTCCCCCTCCTCTGCCCACTACTGGCTGATGTCATCAACCATTCCCTCTCCACCGGATCAATCCCTGCCCCCCTCAAAACTGCTGTTATCAACCCTCCTCAAAAAATCTTGACTGGATCCCTCAAACCCAAGCCACTACCACCTATTTCTAACCTGCCCTTCCTCGTAAAAGTCCTAGAACGTGTTATTGCCAATCAACTTCGCGCACACCTCTCCTCCCACTCTGCACTTGTGAACGTCACAAACAACATGCTCTATATCTGTGACCAGGGCTCCCTCTGCCTTCTTGTCCTCCTGGACCTCTTCGCCACTTTCGACACAGTCAATCACACCATCCTCCTCCACCAACTTTCCTCCGTCATCCACCTCAGTGGGACCGCACTTGCCTGGTTCGAACCCTACCTCACATACCGCCAGCAGTACATCTGCACAAACAGCTTCTCCTCCCGCTCTCACCTGGTCACCTGTGGGGTACCCCAAGGATCCATCCTTGGCCCCCTCCTCTTTCTGATCTACATGTTCCCTCTTGGGGATGTCATCCGTAGACATGGGGTACACTTCCACATGTATGCGGATGACACCCAACTCTATTTTTCCAGCTCTCATTGCGACCCCCAGTCCCCTGATGTTCTGTCAGCCTGCCTGTCAGACCTCAGGAGCTGGATGAGCACAAATTTCCTTCAGCTGAATGTTGACAAGATGGAAGCCATACTCTTTGGCTCTTGTCAATGTCTAAAATCTCACAGATCTCCTCCACCTACCTGACTTCCCCTTAAATCAAACCAACCCGTACGCAACTTAGGCGTCAGGTTCGACCCCCAATTATCCTTCCTCCCCCACATCTGGTCCCTCACCAGCACTACCTTCTTCCACCTCCGATGCATCGCCCATCTCCGCCAATACCTCTCTCTGAAAGCTGCTGAAACCCTGGTCCATGCCTTTGTCACCTCTTGGCTGGACTATTCAAATGCCCTCCTTGCCAGCCTCCGCCCCACTACCATCCATAAAATCCAGATTATTTAAAACTCTGCCGACTGCATTCTCACCCGCACCAAACTCTGCTCCCCAATTACCCCAGTCCTTGCCAGACTGCATTGGCTGCCTGTCCCAGAGAGGATTGACTTCAAGATCCTCACCCTTGTCTTCAACTCCCTTCATTCCTCTGCAACCCCTCTCTCTCCGACATCCTGTCTCCTCAAAACAGTGTCCGTTGCCTTCGTTCCTTGGGTCTGGTCTCCTCCTTGTCCCCCGAGTCCTCCACTCCATCCTCGGTGGCCGTGCCTTCAGCCACAACGCCCTGACCTCTCTGGAACTCTCTTTCTCACTCCCTTTGCCTCGCCCCCTCTCATCCTATCTTCAGGTCTCTGCTGAAGACTTTTCTTTTCGACCGCGCCTTTGGTCACTTTCCTCCCCCTCCCCCGGCTCAGCCCCGGGATCCGTTACTGTGAAGTGCTCTGAGATGCCATCCAACATGGAGGGCGCTGTATAAATCCAAGTTGTTGTTGTTGTTAAATAATAAGTTATCCTTTCTCCCCTCTCTCCTCCCCCCACTCCCTTCCCCCCAATCCATAATCCAAGGCCTCTATTGATAAAATCACTGTCCAACATAAAACTGAGTCCCTGGCCAGGACCACTTTCCTCTACCACCACCACATTACCCATCTCTGACAATACCTCACTCCACAAGCTACCGAAATCCTTGAACTTGCCTTCATCACCTCTTGGCTGGATTACTCAAACACCCTCCTCGCCGGTCTTCCCTCCTCCACTATTCACAAAATTCAACTCATCCAAAACTCCACCCCCCACATTCTCACCCACACTAAACTCCGCACCCCAATTATCCCATTCCTTGCCAAACTCCACTGGCTACCTGTCACAGAGCTCATCGACTTCAAATCCTCACTCTAGTGTTTAAATCCCTCGATGCCTTGGTACCCCCCTATCTCTCTAACCTCCTCTCTCCTCACAGCACTACTCGCTGCCTCTGCTCTACTGGCTTCGGCCTCCTCCTTGTCACTCGAATCCTCCACTCCACCGATGGTGACCACGCCTTCAGCTACTATGCCCCAAAGCTATGGAACTTCCTCCCTCAATCCTTTCACCTTGCTTCCACTTTCCCCATTTTCAGGTTGTGCCTGAAGACCTTCCTCTTCGATCATACCTATGGTCACCTACCCCTCCCCTTGGCTCTGCATCTCCACCATCTTTAAGCGCTCTAGGACGCCAACCGGTGTGGAAGGCGCTATACAAATACAAGTTGTTGTGTTGACAACAGATGTGATCCCTAGTCTATGCTACATTATCTTATTTCAGCCGGATAGAGTAAGGTTGTTTACAATGTCCCTGGGTTGGAGAGAGCGAGCAGAGGATTAAAAATGAGCCAGGCTTCCTGTTTTGATCACTATCCAGGGTCCCTCCTAGAAATGGATGTGTGGGGATGTTGGGCAAGGGCAAGATTGAGCTCAGCTGTTATGCTCCACAGTTGTAATTGCTTGCCAACACTCATTGTCCAGGCTCAAGCATGAATAATGACCATTTTGAGGAAGTTATTAGTCAGTGGCCAGTGCCTATTGGAATTGGAGCCAACATAAGTCTGTTTCTTCAGTGAATGAGAGGATAACATTGGAGGAAAATATATACAATAAAAATAAAGAGTAGCAGGTAATAAAATGCAAACACAATTTTTTTAAAAAAAATCTCTGTTGCTGCATTTCTGGTACAATGGTGTAAATGGAAGTTCAGCTGTAACTGTAAATACCCAAATCCAAATCTGAAGGCTCAGCACCATTTAAATAAATGGCTTTTAACTATTATACCTGCTACTCTGGAACTCATCCCAGAGTCTCTCCAACTCATCTCCTCCTTCCCCACTTTTAAAGCCCACTGTAATATTTTCCTCTTTTTGGTCATCTTTCCACCCCCCTCTCCCTCCCCCACCCCACCTTTAAATTGGACCTGAAGGTCCGGACAGATAGAGTGGAAGCAAAATGAAGGAGCAGTGAAATGCAGTTCCAGAGCTTAACAGACCAGAAGCTTTACCGACTCACTGATCATTACATTTCAGTTCAAGCTATCTTTGTTAGCCAGTTTAGTGCTCATTTAAAGTGTTTTTGTGTGTTTTCACACCATTTTCAGCAGTTCTTATGTTGAGTCCAGACATCTTCAAAGGTCCCTTTGCTTAGTTGGGGAGATTAGAGGCACCCCCAGCATCTGAGAAAGCACAAAAGGCCTGTCACCACTATCTATTGCCACACTAACCTTCTAAAGGCTGCAGCAAGTTCATGACTCAACCAATGCTGCATTCGCAGCAGTACGAACCATTGGAATATTTTTTTTTCCCTGGATAATTGTTAAAACTAATTCATAGTGGCAGTGCCTGCCCAAAGTCTATATTACCTGTCTTAGCACAGACACACCATATGCTGCCTACTAAAGAGTGGTCTGTTTCCATTAGAGAAATGCTGCCTCTTTTGGACTTGTTTTCCCCTAACATTGCAGCTAATCTAAAAATTTCTTTCCTCATGCTCTTCGTCTATCTTTTAAGCGGTTCCTCTCTTACCAAATATCAACATGTTTTTTGTTTCCCTGCAGGAATGAATATAAAGGTTAAAAAATGTGAACACGTAAAAAATGTCTGTTGGTCTCAGTATCATTAGGAACTGGTCCTGGGGCTTCAACATGTGCAATTCATTCCTGGTGAAACCTGAGAGGCATTGGCTTTCCACGAGGCATTAGCAGCAGATATTGTCCTTGGAGGGTTATTGTATTGTAAATAATATTGATAACAGGGTATCATCCCGCTCAGTTCCTGTTAACCCTGCAAGCCAAAGCCCTAATGAGTAGAGTGGTCCTAGCTAGACAAGCAGCAGGAAAGCTTGCGAGACAGCAATATCAAAGGCACACTATGGGGTTTTAGTTGGTTAGACTCCAGCACCCACTCTGGGGTCCCCAAGCCTTGGCTCTTGCCAATATGTACATAACAACAACAACTTCCACTTATATAGTGCCCTATATGCAGGGTAGCTTCGTAGAGCGCTTAACAGTGGTGGAACCTGATTCCGATCCGGGCAGGGGGGATATGGCCGTAAGCATGGTCGAAGAGGAAAGCTTTCAGGTGGGACTTGAAAGGGGAGAGATGGGGCAAGGCAGAAGGATTGAGGGAGAGTGTTCCAGAGTGTTGGGGCAGAGTGACTGAAAGCATGACCTCCAATGGTGGGGTGGAGGGTGCGAGGGATGAACAAGAGGCCAGTGGGGTGGTGGATTGGGGAGTGAGGAGGTCAGAGAGGTAGGGAGGTGCCAGGGAGTGAATGGATTTGAACATCACTGTGAGGATCTTGAAGTCAATCCGTTCATTGATGGGGAACCAGTGGAGCCCAGCCAGAACTGGTTAGATGTGGGTACGGAGTTTAGACCAGGTCAGTATGCTGGCGGCAGAGTTTTGAATGAGCTGAATCTTTTGAATGGTGGAGCTGGGGAAACTTGCGAGAAGTGCATTGGATCAATCCAGGTGGGAGGTGACAAATGCATGCACAAGGGTTTCAGCTGCATTTGGGATAAGGTAGGTCAGTGGCGGGCAATGTGGCGGAGGTGGAAGAAGGCAATCCCGGTCAGGGACTGGATGTGGGGGAGAAAAGACAGCTGGGGGTTGATCTGGACACCTAGATTGCACACTAGTTCAGTGAGTCTGAGGGAGAGTCCAGGGAGTTTGAGGAGTTTAGAGCAGCAGGAGTGAAGACGTTAACGGGAGCCAAGGAGTATGCGAACCATGCAAGTGCGGTCCCACAAAGGTAGATGAGAGAGGAGAGACGATGGAGGAGAAGGGTGTGGTCGACTATGTTGAACGTGGCAGAGAGATCCAGGAGGATGAGGAAGCAGAGGGAGCCCTGGCCACAGATAGAGACAATGTCAATTGTGACTTTGACATGCGTTGTCTTTGTGCTGTGGGCAGGGCGAACACCAAACTGCAGGGGCTCAAGGAAGGAATGAAGGGAGAGGTGTGACCTAAGTTGACCTGCAACAATGCGATCCAGGACTTTGGCAAGGAAGGGTAGGTTGGAGATGGGATGGTAGTGTGAGAGATTAGAGGGATCGAGGGTGGGTCTTTCGAGGAGGGGTGTGATGACAGCAGTTTTCAGGGGGAGTGGAGCAGAGCCTGAGGAGAGAGACTGGTTGACCATGTCGGCAAGCAGTGGGGAGAGAAGGGGCAGTTAAGTAACCAACAGCTGGGTGGGGAGGGGGTCGAGGCAGCAGATGGTGAACTTCATCTGGTGATTGTAGTTGAGAGGGAGGAGGGAGAAATGGGGGCAAAGAAATGTAAGGAGGGATGAGTAGTAGAAGCCATGGTGGTGGGAGAAGGCGGTGTGGATGGTCTACTAGGGTGGAATACTTTCTGGAATTACGTAAGCAAGATGTATCCCTCCAGGGAGAGAGTGTGCTTTCCATTCCAACAATCTATCTCTTGGATTTCCATGTGTAGTTGGGATGCATGGAAATCTCAGCTTGGTTTGGATACTTTTAAGCATGATGATGGGTTTCCGCATGTGTCTCACATACAGCTGACCTAAATAAATAAAATAAATATTAAAGAAGCTACCTCTGTCTTTGCTTTTGATTACCCTCCCCTACCGTCACCCTCTCCAGACCTCCCCCACCCCCATAGGTACCCAACTCTTCAAACTCCACCTCTCTCTGTCAGCCAGCCTGGCTCCTGGAGCTTTCTTTGGGTTTACTCAAGATTGGTGCCAAAACAGGTTTTCAAGGGTTCTTTGAGACAATTCCTGGCCCCTGCATGATTCACTATTTATAAATCAATGTGTAGCAGTTTAAAGAAAATGCCCAGTATCATCTTGTCAGGGTAACCAGGGATGAGCAATAAATGTTGCCTGGCCCTCGCAGCATTACCAACATCCCAAAGTGAATGACCATTTTATTGGGGGATTGTTGGCCAGGGCACTAGGATAAACTCCTTTCTCTTTTCAAATAGTTCCACTGGCTATTTAATGTTTTCCTGAATAAGCAGAAAGGACTTTGGTTTAATGTCTCATCTGAAGGATGGCAGTCCAACAATGCAGCACATCCCCAGCACAGTATTGGAGTGTCAGCCTAGACTATAGGAGTTCAAAGTCTCTATTTGGGGCTTGAACCTACAATCTTCTTACTCAGAGGCAACTAATTAAGCGAGTCTGTCATACAAACTGAGCACTGCTGTCATAATAATAATAAAAATAATAATAATGCCCCCATCCCTCCCCCAGCCCTTTCCTCAGCTCCACCCTCCCAAATAAAGCTCCTAGTCAGCTGTGTGAAATGCTTTCAGACGTCCTCCCAATGTTAAAGGCACTATACAAAGTCAAATTATTGTTGTTGAATAATTTTTTTGTACTTAAGTTATTAAATCTTCAAACCTTCAATGAACAGTACAGTAGGCAATGTTAACGTACAATTATAAGTGTGTACCGACAGAAAGAACTTATAATAATGCTGGCAACATTTGTTTAATTTTAAATTGTGATTTATTAATACCTTTTTGGATGAAGTCCAGACACATGTGATGTATAAGCACCAGGAGAACTGGTTTGACCGAGAGACCTGTTTCTGTGAAAAAAAATTCAAGATGGTTGGTGTGTGTGTGGGGAAGGGGGATCTGTATACAGCACACCTGGGGGCCAGTCAATAACTTTTTTTATCATAAATCATTTTCAGCATTGGAAAATTTACCTGGGATTTTCAAATGTTTATCATTACTGTTGGCCTTGTGAAGACTTTCAGTCACTTAATACTCTTTGTTTAGCTGTGTTTCCAATGAATTATTCCCGCTGCAATGGCTGGTTATGCTTTATTAAACAAAAATGTTTCCGCTGCAGACAGAGACAGAACAAAATAACAAAATAACATTCAAAGTGCATTGAATAGTAATTAGTTTGTCTCTGCATTCATTATCCCTTCTGAAAGGTGCCCTTTTGTGTAAGGTAATAGGAGTTTGTGCCTTATGCCCCTGTTTATATTTTAAAGTAATTATTTTCATGAACAAATATTCAGCATTTTTTCCTGCTTTTGCCAATAACATAATGATGTACTTTATGTAACATGATTATAACATATATCATGTGCTAGTGAATAAAGGTTGCCATTTGTTTTCTACGAAATAAGTAGATTCTCTAGTCCAGATTAACTGGTCATTCACCTCTTGTTTGTGATGTTATTGAAACATAGGCACAGGAGTAGATTATTCAGCCCCTCAAGCCTGTTCCGCCATTTTATCAGATCATCAGATAGTGAAAAATGCTGTTACATTTGCTAACCAAAAATTAGCACCAAACATTGCAGGTA
Organism: Callorhinchus milii; assembly: GCF_018977255.1. Classification (NCBI taxonomy): domain Eukaryota; kingdom Metazoa; phylum Chordata; class Chondrichthyes; order Chimaeriformes; family Callorhinchidae; genus Callorhinchus; species Callorhinchus milii. Next base: position 91,937,688 of record NW_024704743.1, read on the forward strand.
TTACCTGTGAAGGACATTGAGATATTTTAATGTGATAAGATGCTATAAAAATGCAAGTTTTTTCTTTTATCATGGTGATGCTGCCCCTTTAAGGGAATTTTTGTTCTGAAACTAAAGATAACAAAATCAAAAATGAAAGATATGAGAGAAATCTCCTGAGATAAACCTCTACACAACACTTTCTAAATCCTAAAAATATCAGGTAAACTTATTCTTACATCTTCGCTTCTCCACTGTTCAAACCTGGTTTCCTTCTTCCATAGAACACAATGTCTTCCCATTAGCTCCAGCAGCACAGAAAGCATTATTTCTCAGGGAGGATTTGTTCAATGCATGTATGGGAATAGAGGAATATGAGAGGGGCAAGGAGGAGCGAAAGCTCATTAGGAGTATCAACACAGGCACGGATAAATTAAACCAAATGGACTATTTTGGTGATGTACTGTCCATGTAATTATTTGTAATATCAAGGAGTTGGATAAATACTAGGCATCATGCCAGGTAAACTCTAAATCAATATGTTGTAAAACATTGGGTAAAGAGCCAGCACACCTGAGACAATTAGTGAGAAAAGCACAAGACAAGTAGCCAGCCAAGCACCAGGTATTGCTTGGCTGCAGAACAAAACACATACAACTCCAACACACTCCCCAACGACACGATGAAGAAGTTACACAATTAACTTTCTGAACAAACTATTTCTCTAACAATATATATCACTTCACTATGCCAGTAACCAAACTATTTCTACAGAATCATCCACACAGAAATTCTGGACACAGAATAGCAAATGGGTATATTGAGAATTGCTCCAGGTTCTTGAGAATTCTGTAAATGCACCACTGAGTTAGTTTTTTTCTAATCAGCTAGTCAAAGGCAGATTGAATACAACAAGGCAGTTGTTCTGCTTGAGCCGAGCCTTGTTTAGACAAAAGGAACATTGAAGTGTCTGCAGGGGTGTTGTTGGAATTGGGAGCAATAGAAAGAAGGAGGCAGATGTCTTGTGAACACACGATACAAGATTACTAAGAAGTAGGAGAGCAGCTGTAGTCAGCCTGCTGTATTGTTGGAACCAGGGGAAAGCTATTTGCTCATCCTTGTATAACTCTACCTCCTATTTTCTGTGTTCTATTACCATACCTGTTTAAGTCTTCCTCTACTGATATGAATCAGTGGGGTTTAAATTATAGTATTTCTAAACAGATTCATTTCAACATTGAAAATTTCCTGCCTCTATCCTTCCTCCTCGCTCTCACACTCTATCAATCTTTAAATCCCACCTTAAAATCGACCTCTTTGACTGTGCCTGTGGTCACTTCTCCCTCCACTTTGCTCAAAGTTCAACTGAGAAGCTCTTTGAGACATTATCCTAGCACTGTGAAGGGCACTGTATAAATACAAGTTGTTGCTTTTAATAAAGAATCTGAGTTGCACATATCAGCACTCCCTGATATGTTCTTGCAGGAGGGAGAGCAAACATAAGGGTATTGGAGAGGACATTATGTTGACTTATATTGTCAGTGGATTTGGAACCAATATAGCCAAGCTCGCAAAAGTTTTACGCGAGTTGCAAATGTTTTAATGGCAGTATCAATTGCAGAAAGGTACAGTTACCAATCCAGGGAACAGAAGAAATAGTTGCAGGAGTTTCTTCTTTTTTCTTCAAGTGATATCTTTTCAGGCCTGGAAAGGGTTCAATTCCAGGCAGGGCGAAACCTTGGGCAAGTTTCCTTACTCCACACGCCTAATAATAATCCCTCCAAAACAAAAGAACATTGGTTATTTTCAATCCACGACTATTTGTGGGACACTGCTGTGTGCAATTGGCTGCTGCGTTTCACCCACAAGTATACGGTCAATTTACTTTACAGTATATTCTGTGAAGCGCTTTGAAACGTATAGAAGACATGAAAAGCGCTATATCAAATGCAAGGATTATTATTATTATTATTATTATCTTCTTTTCTTATCTTGTCTTCTTTCCTAGGTCTGTTTTAACATCAGGCTAGTTAGTGTTCCATATTGATACAAAGAAACAAAGAAGTTTTCGTGAGCTTCAAGACCATCTGGCTTGGCTCACAGATACTATTTCTTTGTTTTTACTCCTCATCTAACAATGACCATCTATTACACATTCCTCTTTCATTATAACTGTACAAGACAGAGCAAGGATGTTACAGAAAGAAAAGCCAGACATTATTAATTTCTAGCAAGTAAACAAATTATATGAGTACAATCATTAGCAAAACTTCACTTAAAGGAAGAGTAGTACAAATGTTCAGTAATTTTCCATTATACGCAAAATATACTTAAACCCCAGCTAGCGGACTAATGGGGAGAAAATCCAGTCCGGCGAGTCACAATTTGTGGCTATATGTAATTACAATGCCAGTAGCGGTATTTACCAGTATTTCAATCAGTGCCGAAATATGCTGGTATTGTAATTGTTACAACAACAACAAGATTGCATTTGTATAGCACCTTTCATGTCGGGAGGACGTCCCAAGGCGCTGGACAGTGTACAGCATTTCAGACCCGAGTTGGGGTCAGAGGGGGAAAAGGGAGGGGAGGGGAAGGGAGGTGGCCGACAATTAATTAATTAACAACAACAACAACAACAAGAAATCACATCAGGAGGATGCCCCAAGGCGCTGGACAATCAGTTTTATGGACCCGAGCTGGGGTTTGGGATCAGGGAGGGTGGAGGGCAGTGGGGGAAGGAAGGTGAATGTCGAAGAGGAGGGTATTGAGAGGGGTGTTGGAGGAGGCAAGAGAAGAAGTGAGGTGGAGGAACTGCGGGATGGAGTTCCAGAGGGTGGGGGCAGGGTGGTTGAAGGCCCGCCCGCCAATGGTGGGGCGGGTGAGGTGGGACGTGAAGCAGGCCGGAGCCCACTAAGCAGAGGAAGCAGGCAGGTTGGTAGGGTGTTGGGAGGTCACAGAGTTAGGGGGGAGCAAGGCCATGGAGGGCTTTGAAAGTAAGAACCAGGATCTTGAATTGTATCCTCTGTGTGATGGGAAGCCAGTGGATTCAGGCGAGGCTGGGGTGATAGGGTCGTGGAGCCTAGTGCAGGAGAAGACACAGGCTGCAGAGTATTCAATCCCGTGAGCAGAAGATAGCAAATAAACTATTGAGGCAGCTCAGCATGGCATGAACACACGCTAGGAGAATTGGGAGTCGGAAGTCCCTGAAATGTTTGGCCCACAAAAAAATTACCATAAGAACAACTGGGCTTATCCCTCCTTTCCAGTGAGGCCAGCCAATCCTGGCTATGTAATGGTGAGCACTGTAACCTGGGTCATCAATGATCTGGAAAGGTAATGATGTGTCAACAATAATAAGAAATCAAAAAATGTTTCTAACAAAATGTTACACAAATGTCACATTTGAGGCTGATCTTGGTTTTGGACAATTCATCACATAACTGCACAGGGAATTATTTAAAGCTTCAAAGGAAAATTCTGCACTATTGCTTTTATTTTCATCATTGCTTTGTTGTCCTAAATTTCCAGACAATGATTAAAGCTTTGATTTAGGCTGAACAAGATCCAAAACCAATGACTGGGAAGGTATTGACTCATTTCTTTGCTAAATGCAGATTGATTTCTAAAACATCAGTATTGAGATTAAAGACCCTTCTTCGAGGATAGCTATAGATCAGGTAGTCTTTGCTCAGGGTGGACAAGGTACTGACATTCTAATGTTATGTTGATACTCCCAAGAACATGCCTAGAACTTGTCATGAACCTGTCAGGGACATGTTGAAAATGGAGCCTGGTTCAAAGTTTCCGCTTCACATCTCATCGAATTTGGTTCATAAGAAAACAAACACCGAATTTAAAAATACTTGCAGATTACTGCATTAGAATGCTTCCTTTTTAACTAGTTGCACATCTGGCTCTTTAATAACATTAAAAACCCAGCCAAAGTGATTTGCACTAATACAAAAAATAATAACTTGCACTTATATCGCGCCCTCCACATAGGGTAGTGTCTCAGAGAGCTTAACAGTGGCAGAGCGAGAAGTGAAACTAGTGCAATTCGCATCCTCTGCATTTATTCTGTGTGAGTCCAAATTTTATTGGATTTTGTTTCATTTGGGGACTGGCTAGAGGAATCACAATGGTTGTTTGCACTCCTGTACTTTACTGTGTTCCCATAATGCATGTTTGTTGGGCACATTTGTCCTTATTTCAGTGAATTCCAATTTGGCTGCAGAGCGGTACTAGATATCATGAGCCAATAGGAGGAGTGATTCTCTGAAGGTTAGTAAATTTATGAAATATCCCAGTTGAAACTCATATGTGATTTTTTCTTCCGACAAAATCTGACAATCTTTATAGAATACGCCTGAGATTTGTTCACCGATATGAAGTCTACTGGGTTAAGTTTAAGGCAACAAATACTTTCATTAGTTACTCATAGTCTCCTGAAGGACTGAGATATTCAGCAATAATTTGCTTCCTTGTAACTCACGTTCATGTGGAAATTAATGCTACATCTTCGAGAGGGAGGCTGGGGAGGGAGTCAGTGAAACATATCTTTAGAGATAGTTGGTGTTATCTTTTCCTTGTGGAGTAAAGTGGTGGTTGTTTGGAATAACTATTATTCTGTGATTCGCTTATCTTTTTCTATATCTTTGCTACTAATCTATTTCTACGTCTCTACTGGAGTCAACAAAGTACTTACTACTTACTTACAGATGAATTGTGAATCCTGATCACCTCTTGCTCATTTTGATTATAGTTTCTCAGAAAGGGATGGGTGGAGGAGAATTCCACCCAGTGGCCTTAAAAGCATTTTGCCTTAAATTGTAAGATTGCACAGAATTGTGGAGAATTTTTAAATTTAGTTTCAATTTGAAAGCCTATTTTCTGTAGTTCTTAAAAAGCACCATCTGCTGACGCAATCTTGAATAATAAGATAAAACATTATATTTGTAGGACCTTTTCTGCCTCATCTGATTCCTCAGTTCTCCCCAAATTGGTATCATCTGCAAATTTAACAATCTTACCCTTGGTCTGCAAATCCAATAAATTTACATTTGTACAACATGTTGAAATCCAGCTCATTAATATAGTTTTAAAACATGATTATTGCTATCGTAACAACCCATGGGAAAGACAAATAAGTAACATAAGTAACTATTATTAATATTTCACTTGTAAAATGATTCATTCCATCCAATGAAGAAACATATTACTTCAACACAAAAAAATGAGATAGAACAGGTTTGAAGTATAAAGAAAAAACAAAAGCAGAAGCATTCAGAATATATTCATTGAAAATACATTTTCTCTCTCAGACTTACTATCCGTGACCTTAAATTGGTAGAGTGATGGGTTTTGATACAACTCTGAATGATCAAAGGCTAAATTACTGAAGGGAAACAGATGCATAATCTTCTGCTGGAGCTAATGTTATCTAAAACCACCTGATGTTTGGAGTATTGATAGCAGTGTTTGACAATATTCCCTTCATCTCGGCTATCTTTGATGTACAGGCTGACTGCCCAGGTGACTGCACTACTGCTCGTAGTTTCTTCATTATCAAACCTCACTGATAATAGAAATCATATTTATTTATAGTTTTCTTTAAGAGTATAACATGTAAAAAAAAACTCCTGTGAGCATAATATTGTTATCTTTGGCCAATTGTTTATTGCTTTATAGCCCATAATTCTAAGTGTTTAACAACAACAACAACTTGGCTTTATATAGCGACCTCCACACAGGACGGCGCCTCAGAGCGTTTTACAGTAATGGATTCCGGGACTGAGCTGGGGGAGGGGGCGGAAGGTGAGCAAAGGCACGGTCGAAAAGAAAGGTCTTCAGCAGAGACCTGAAAATGGGAAGGGAGGGAACGAGACGAAGGGAGTGAGGAAGGCAGTTCCAGAGCCTCGAGGCATAGTCGCTGAAGGCACGGCCGCTGAGGGTGGAGTGGAGGACTCGGGGGACGAGGAGAAGGCCAGACCCAGAGGAACGGAGGCAATGGGTACTGTTTTGAGGGGAGAAGAGGTCAGAGAGGTAGGGAGGGTGCAGAGGAGTGCAGAGATTTGAATACTGGGGTGAGGATCTTGAAATCGATCCTCCACACAACTATCATTTCATTATCTGCATGGACAAACATACTACACAGCAAAACCTTGTAAAAGATGAGAAAACAAACAAGAGAATCCATGGCATGATCCCCAGGAATTCTGTATCACTCGAGTTTTTGTGAAATTTTATTTCTGCAGGCAAGTTCAAACCATCAACCCCTTCTCCCAATGTAGTAAGCATTTTACTCAAATAACAGCCCTTTAGAATTTTTTTAAAACAACATTTGGATTGGGAAGTTAAAGAATGACCATCAAAATAGACATTTATTCTGTATTTAAATTAGAACATACATTTGACTCGAATGAAATGAACAGACAGAGACTGAAATGCTTCCTAGTCTTAGCCTTAAGACCATTATTCATTAGAAGATGGCTTTCCTCACTTTCCAGTTAAGGTTGAATTTATACATTTTAAAATGTCTTACATTTTAAGGCAACGATATTAATAATAATAATAATAATAATAATAATCCTTGCATTTGATATAGCGCTTTTCACGTCGGGAGGACGTCCCAAAGTGCTTCACAGAACACACTGTAAAGTGAATTGACTGTATATTTGTGGGCGAACGCGGCAGCCAATTGCGCACAGCAATGTCCCACAAACAGTCGTGGATTGAAAATGACCAATTTATTATTGTTTTGGGTTTTGGAGGGATTATTATTAGGCTCTGTGTGGAGTAAGGAAACTTGCCCAAGGTTTCGCCCTGCCTGGAATTGAACTCAGGTCTCTAGCTTGCAAAGCGAGTGCTCAACCACTGAGCTACAGGACTCCACATTAAGTCTAAGACCAGGGTAAATTTCAGACCTCTGAAGTTCACTTGAATGAGGTAACTGTGAAAATCTAATTAGGAATAAATGACTATAACAGTATGATCTTTAAAAGCCAGTAGCTGATACATAGGTCTCCGATTTCAAAATATTTTCCATGATCTGAGTGATTCTGTGATGTGTTTTTGTGACATGTCGTTACCTCTATGTTTACCCATTTTCATCTTCAGATGTGACAGATTTGTGAATGAATATAATGCATTTCATGGAAAGAAAATACACTGCAAACAAGAACAAAATTGTCTACAAACAACACTTTGAAATCTTCTGAACTGATTCATTTTGAATCCTGTGTGTTGATCCACCTTCAGAGCCCTCCACAGCCTTGCTCCTCTCTACCCCTGCAACCTCCTAAACCCCTACCAACCTGTCCTCTCCCTCTGCTCAGCGGACTCTGGCCTGCCTCATGTCCCCCTGCCTTGCCCACCCCACCATTGCCGGGCAGGCCTTCGTCTTCTCTGCCCCACATCCCGCAGTCCCTCCATCTTGCTCCCTCCTTTGCTTCCTTCAAGACCCATCTCAAGATCTTCCTCTTCAACCGTGCCTTTGGTCACCCTCCTACCCCTACCCTCCCCAACTACCAGATCGGGTGCAAATCCATGATCACCTTGGGACATCCTTCTGACATAAAAGGCGCTATACAAATGTAATTTCTTGTTGTTTTCCGTTGCCCAGCTGTCAAAAAAAAAAGCACTGAGCCAGCCTAGTTTCATCTTTCAGGGCTCAACATTTTTAGGCTGATGCAATCCGCTCACCACCACAAAACTATCTATAATTCAGTACTAAATCTGAAGTGTGACATAGACAGGCCTTGCAGATGGCTTACATTGCAGAATGGAAATCTTGCCCTTGCAAACACTGTGGAAGGCTGTGGATGAAGTGCGTTCACGCAGTCACTGTTACATTTTATCTGAACTCCATCTATCTATTCTTGAAGAGCTTGATGCTATCAGTAATTGTGAAATGAGGAAGCCTTTCATCCCTAGGACTAATAGTTACAAAGAGTAAGTCACAAAATGCAGTTATCCCAAGCCCAGAATGGTCTTAAAGGTAAGAACATATGGAATGTGGGATCCATTGCTTTCAGATTATTCTGGTGAAGTACAGGTGTAGTTTAGTTTTGTTCATTAGGATCAATATAATGCCTCCAGAGCTTTAAATCTCTACTTTTCCACCAAATAACTACAGTCACAGATTAAAAATAGACTTTTCCTACATATATAAGTTCCTAAACTCTAGTGGCCGGTATCCCTTGAAGTGGCACTGAAACTACTTTTGGTGATCACCAGCGCTAATTATCACATCACAATAATTTCCCCCTCCTTCTCCAACTCGGGCCAATAGAAAAGTGCGGACCCACTTTTCCCGCATTTTCTGCCACAATGGCCCTCATCCCCCTCGGGTACTAACCTTTACACACACTGTGCTGGGCCCCAGGCCTCTCGTGCTATTTGCTTCAGCTGCTACTATGGCTGGAGCAGCTCCGATCGCACATGATCGTGCGGTGAATTTTGGGATTGCGGAAGCAGTGTGTGCGGGAAATTGACTTCGCTGTATTGATGAACAAAATCTTGCAGACAGAGTCTCCAAGCAGAGAAAAGGGCAAAGAAACTTGCAATTGGCTGTTCTTGTGTTTATGCTTTGAGCAGACGTAATAACAAAAAGAGGCAGTGAATTCCCAGACGAGGCCCTGTAGGCAGCTAGTGCGTGTCAGACCCAGCACTTAAAGAACGTGTGCCTGCAACCTGTATCCATGGTGAACAGCCTGAAGTGTGCCTGGGAGGATTGTAATCAGAATCTCTTGGAGAACCGGGTACAGAGTGCCATATGTTCTGTGTGTACAAATGGTTTGATTCCTAACAGTGTCCTTTTTCCACTCCACAGTGAACAAAAACACCTCCACAATCCATGCTCACCAGCTCAAAAGCATTAACTCCTCTCTTTTAACCAACAGGTAAGATGTTAAGAGAGGAAGTGTAGATATGTTTAGCATGTATAGCTAGACACAAATAAATATTTTTGCTAGGAGCTTACATAAAAGTAACAGGACCTCCAACAAAAGGCTTAACTGAATAGACGAACAAGGTGCAACTATTATAAAGCCAGTTAACAGCAACAACTGGCATTTATGTAGGGCCCTTCACACAGGATAGCATCTTGGCATGCTGCATGGTGGTGGGGTTGGATCCTGAGCAAGGGAGGAGTGGGAGGTGACCATAGGGTGCGATCAAAGAAGTCTTAAAGTAGGATTTAAAGCTGGATAAAGAGTGGCATAGCACGGGGATTGAAGCAGGGAGCTCCAGAGATAAGGGAAATAACTGAAGGCACCACCATTGATAGTGACCTTGAAGGGTTATAGTAATAATAATAATCCTTACATTTAATATAGCGCCTTATCACGTCTTCTAGATGTCTCAAAACACTTCACAGAATATACTGTAAAGTATATTGACTGCATTTTCTGTGGGCGAAATGCGGCAGGCGATTGCGCACAGCAGTGTCCCACAAACAGTCATGGATTGAAGTGACCAATTTATTATTGTTTTTTTCTTAAGGGATTATTATCAGGTGTGTGGAATAAGGAAACTTGCCCAAGGTTTCCCTGTCGGGAATCGAACCCAGATCGCTCGCTTGCAAAGCAAGTCCTCTAACCACTGAGCTAGAGGCTTGGTGTTTCATTTCATGATTGCTGACAACTTGATTGCTGCATATTTACCAGCACGTTTTCACTTATAAGTACTTACAGGAAGTTCCCAAAATCCAAAGAGAGAAATGGATAATTCAATTGAAAAACCCGTAAATCCATTTGATTTTATCCTTCCAGAATACTAACTTTCCGTTATAGCATGGGTTTATTTCTTAAATTAGTTCAGCGGCCTGGCTTCAAGCATTCTCTTGTTAGTTTGTTCTACTTGCTAACTATCCCCAGTGTAAACAATTACACCCCAATGTCTGTGCTGAAATTGCTTTTTACAATTCTGAACCTGTGACCTCTTGTCCTGCTGCCTTGCTATATTTGAAAGTATTGTTCTTTTTACCTGAATCAGTGTACACACTGCGTAATTTCTATTATTCTCCACAACCATCCGACGAATACCACAACAATATCATTCTGCACAAATGAGCTTCTTGGCAGCTCCAGTGATTTGTAGTGTGAGCAAACAGCTTCAGAAACAGTTCATGTCCATATTAAGCTGTGGCAAAATGATTCCACATCCCTTCCCATTTTGGAAATTGGAATGAGATCTTATTGATGGTATTTCCTGCAATTTGATGGGTTTCAATTCAAGGAAAGCGCAAAATACCATCAATAAAGTCTATAAGACATTTTATTCAGCAACAACAACAAAGTGCATTTATATTGTGCTCTTCAAGCAGGGTAGTGTCTCAAAAGACCAAGTTTGTATCACTTGACTCTCATCCCAGGCCTTTCATTCCACTTATTTCATTTGAGCTATAGCCAGCAACCATAACTCCAGGAGCACTGGCAATAAGATAGCTCATTCACTGGTGCCTGTGACACTGACCTGGCAACAATATAGCTGCCTTAGTTGCTTCTGAGTCAGAAGTTTTCCTTTGAGTCAGAAGACTGTGGGTTCAACAGCAACAACTTGTATTTATATAGCGCCCTTCACACGGGGTAACTTCATGGTGGCAGAGTCTGACGATGAGCTAGGGGGAGAAGGAGGGGGAAGGTGACCGTAAGCACGATTAAAAAGGAAGGTCTTTAGGTGGGATTTGAAGGTGGGGAGGGAGGGGGCAAGGTGGAGGGGTTGAGGGAGATAGTTCAAGCTCCTTGGGGATTCAAGCCCCATGTCAGGACTTTGAGTTCCCAGCCTAGGCCTTCACTATAGTGCAGTGCTGGGGAATGCTATCCTTCAGATGAGACATGAAATTGGGCTCCCATCTGTCTGTTGAGATAGGCACTAAAGATCCTCTGGCACCATTTAAAAAAAGAATGGTGTTTCTATCGGTGTCCCGGCCAACAATCAGCCACATTTCAAAAAATAGAAATGCACTTCATGGCTGTTAGCGTTACATGGAGTTGGACAAATTTGGCTACAGATGCAGTCACTGCACTTTACAGGAAACAATGGTAGCATTTCAAGACATTTTGGCACAGTAAACTGCTATATGAAATACAAGATGCCACACTGAATAGTTGGAGTGCTAGACAATCTGTTAAACAAATGTCATAAATTTAAACTTGAATGGCTTGACCAGGTCACTGTTCATTACATTGACACTGTTATGGCTGAAATTGTCTGTTAGGAGTAAAAACAAGGTTGTATTGCAATGCTGAGCTGATTGTGCTAAACTGCTTTTGCTGAAAACAATGCCTAGTTCCTGCCTGCAGGAAAACTAAGCTGTACAGGGGTCAAAGACCATATTTGGGAATAAGTTAAGAATGTTGGTTTTGTGACTTTTACTGTAAATACAATGGCTGAAAGAATGAGTGATAAGGAAGAAGTTGTGGTTAACAACAACAACAACAACAAGATTCCATTTATAAAGCGCCTTTCACGTCAGGAGGACGTCCCAAGGCGCTGCACAGTTGGGTCATGACCCGAGCAGGGGGGAAATGGTCAGGGTGAGGGGAGGGAGCGAGGAGGGGGGAAATGGTCAGGGTAACATGTTGCAGGACCACATGAATACCCAAATAAGGTTGATAACTTGCAAAATAGATTAGGGGACATAGTGTGCTCGGGTGCAAAGGATAAAATAAGGGTAAGAACAGGAAAAAGACAGACGTCTCCGGAGTATGGGTAGATGGAAGATTGAAAGCAGGAAGAAACAAGTTTGCACGTGGTAAAGACACAGTGCTGAGTTTGTATGCTGTAAAGACACAGTGCTGAGTTTGTATGCTGTAAAGACACATTGCTGAGCGTGAACCATCTACGGTAGTATTGTTCCGTTATAAGATCGATTGATTGTACCTGCCTTTCTTCTACCCATTGGGAAACTGGGGAATAACGATTAATAAAACAGTCTAATATCTGGTTTCAAACGGGTGTTGGCTGACTTTATTTCAAACAACACTATCTTAGTTAAAATAATGTCTTTGGCATCAACGTTTAGCAAAGCAGAAACCAAAAACGATAAAAGTGGATCTCAGCTCAGGATGAAGATCCAAATTGGAACTGAAAAGCAAGACAAGGAGATTTTACAAGTTAAATAAATAAATTCAAATAGACGTTAAGCGTCCTGTAGCTTAATGGTTAGAGGGCTCGCCTCGCAAGCAAGAGGATTTCTGTTACAAATGTTGGGCAAGTTTCTTTACTCCACATGCCTCTGTTTACCTAGCAGTAAGTAGAAACATGTCAGTCGATTGGCAGATTGCTTTTCTGGAGGTAATAATCCCTTCAAAAAAAAATAATAATTTGGTCACTCAATTGAAAATTGTTTGCAGGATACTGCTGTGTGCAATTGGCATTTCACCCACAAAATATACAAACAATTCATTTTACAGTATATTCTGTGAAGTGCTTTGAGACATGTTGAAGATATGATAGGTGAGAAGTAGAGGAAGCTAGCAGAGTAGGGTGTGAGCAGGTCAAAACTCCCTTCAATTCTGAACAGTGCCAAAGGATCTTTAATGTCCACCTGAACAAGCAAACGGGATCTTGGTTTTATGTTTCATCTGAAGAACAGCACCTCCAATAATGCAGTGCACCTTCTCCCTGCACTTATATTCACTCTGTGCTTAAATATAAAATCTCCATTTGCCACATCCATGAAAAACCTACTAACCATGGGGTTGGCGTCCTCCCAGATACTTGCCTACGTATGGTATAGCCAGAGGTTTCCCAAAAGCAATCAAACATTTCCCCTCTGTAATTCCCAGAAGTAAACAATTTTCTCTGTTTTCCCTCACTAGATAACCTTTGTTCCTTTAATTTTCTTCCATCTCCTTCACAACCCTTGTAAATCAGAATGTTTATTGGTCTCTTTGCTCGGGTTTGAAATGGAAGCAAAAGCAACTCAGCTCACAGTTTACTCCCTGGGTGGATCATACCCTTTAATCAGATCTTGCGTGAATGTGGCATAAAATGTGAGTGTTTCTGTTTATTTTGAATGTCTTTAAAGTGCCGAGACATAAAGAAAACAAAGATAGGTCCATTAGCACCATCAGAATTAAGAAGCTGGTCTTCTGTCTCAGTCTGGCCCACACATCGGCAAGTACATGGGAGGATACCAATGATATGGTTAGTACGTTTTTTCCTGGTCTATATTGTGAAAAACTATCATTTTGAGTGCACAGCAGTGAACGATTGTATGATGTGCCTGTTGATTGAATTACAGTTATATAGAGTGATACGACCCAGAAAAAGACCATTCAGCTCAACTAGTCCATGCAGGTGTTTATATTCAACATGAGCCTCTCTCCTTGTCAGAAGGTTGTGGGTTCAAGCCCCATATTGACACTTGGAACCCATATAGTCTATGAAATGTTTTCCATTTTAAAACTGAATATTAATGGATTTTTTTTACACCATGAAGGAAAATATGGTATATGATATAATTATCACATTAGGAGTCCTGTAACATAGTGCTTAGCTTGCTTACCTCGCAAACGAGAGGGTTGAGGTTCAATTCCCAGGCAATGCGAAACTTTAGGCAAGTTTGCTTACCCCAAATGCCTCTGCTTACCTAACAGTAAGTAGAAACCTAGTTGTTAGTTGATTGGTGGATCGCTTTCCAGGGGTAATGGTCTGTGTTTCAGACTGGCGCAGTAGTACCACTCTCGCCTCTGAGTCAGAAGACTGTGGGTTCAAGCCCCCCGTTGGGACTTGGAATCACATAGACTAAGCTGACACTCCAATACAGTGCTGGGGGGTGTTGCATTGGCAGAAGTGCTACCCTTAATCCGAGTTCCCATCTGCCTGTTCAGATCAATGTTAAAGATCCCATGATACTATCTGAAAAGAGAAGGGAATTTCACCCGGTGTCCTGGCTAATAATCCCTCAAAATAAAATTGGTCACTCGCTCCATGGCTGTTTGTGGGACACTGCTATGCGCACCTGGCTTCTGCATTTCGCCCACATAATACAGAGTCAGTTCACTTTACGGTATATCCTGTGAAGGGCTTTGCGATGGCTCAATGACGTGATATATCAAATGCAAAGATTATTAATGCAAATTATTATTATTATCACATACCACATTGTTCTACCATCCATATATAACAACTTACATTTATAAAGCTTCTTTCACATAGAAAATCACCACACAAAATGAGAATAAGTAGAAATGAAGTGATTGATAAAGTAAACCCAGTACAAAACTTACAGATGTGTTGAGGTAGCAGAATAAGATAGCACAGGTATAGGGCTGCACAGAGCAATCTCAGGACAAGCATCAGGAGATATTGTGTCAGAAGGTAATTAACATCTGTAACAGGTTATCGTAAAGGATGGTTGAAGCTAGGACACTGAATTCATTTAAAAAGCAATTTATTATTGTTATGGAAGGGTGTTTATTCCAGAAGGAAGACATCAAATGGGTCAAAGCGCTTTCTTCATCTGAACCTCTCTTGCAGATGTATAATCCTGCATGAACCAATCAGTTAATCCCACTCCTGCTTACGTAGACAATCATAGCAGTTACGTTATACAAGCAAATATAAAGCCATGTTTTTCGGATTTCTCTGCTGTTGGCATTTTCCATCTTGTAAAAGGCTCCCATTCGAATAGAGAAATAAATTTGCCAGTGAAGCATCTCAGACCTAATCTCAATAACATGCCTGAGGCAGAAATAGAGTGCGGCAGTTAACGGTTTGATTTCAGCCTCTGCCCAATTAACTTGGAGTGGTCAGAGTACAAGAATGATAGTCAATAAAGGTTACATAAGTCCATGTGCACAAGACCACAACAATGAAACCTGCAGAACTCTAATACAGGGAAATATTTCTATTTTGCTTAATGCAAACAAATAATGAATAACAAGCTCAGTGAATAAATACAGATCAATGTGAATGACCCTTTGGACCGCTCTGGTATGTTGCTTTTGCAAGTGATTGGCAGACCGCTGCCATTTTTTTTGTGTTAAATGTGTTTTCATAAGGTCAAGCAATTTCACTTTTTAAATCTTTTTGAACACATATATAATACTAGGACCACATTGAGCTCTTCCCCATAATAATAAATTATTAAACTTGGACTTTCAAACAGCCTTTATTTATTGCATCTGACTTGTGTATATTTAATGTGGGTACATTCATGATCCAACGAGCTGCCAGTGGGGTGTTCAGTCTTCAAAGATTAATTTTCTTTTCATTTGGGTCTTTATTGATATTTGAGAGGAGATTTATGTCATTTCTTTACAGGATTAATTTTAATATTTGCTTGATCATTAATTATGGCTACTGATGCATTCACACATTCCTTTCACAGAGGGGGAAGAAAATAGTCATTAATTTTCTGTCCACAAATATCACTGGTAGCATATGCTGCTAAACACTATGGAATAAATTGATTTAGCTTCAATTCAGCAGCGCTACCATATCACTGATTTATAATGTCAGTGAGTGACAAGGTCTGTTTGTCTTTATTTTCATTCTGACAAATGTCAGCGGAGAATTGGCGGGAGGGTTTGTATTCTGTGGCACCTGTCAGGTTTCTGCCAAAGACCATGACAAGAGCAGTACCTTCTCACATGCCAAGGACTGTCAGCAGGGCTGTCACGTTTCAGCACACATCCATATAAGCATGAACTCTGAACAAAGGTAGAACCTGATATAGCAGCACAAAGGGTCTAGAGTACCCACCAAGCATAAATTGCCAGCAACACTGCAAATCTATGGGCCACAGAAAGGTTTAAGATGATTTTTTTTCTCATAATCCTTTCATGGATTTGTTTCAAACAGAGACCACTTGTAATTGTTTGTATGAGCGTCCTTGGGACGTCCTCCCGATATGAAAGGGGCTATAGAAATGTAATTTTGTTGTTGTTGTTTGTAGGATTAAACACTAATGAGTTTACCAAGTGAGTGACCAATTTTATTTGGGGGATTGTTGGCTAGGACTCCAGGAAAAACACCCATCTCGTTTTGAAAAGCGGCATGGAATCTTTAACATCCACCTGAACAGGCAGATGGGACCTCGGTTTAACGTCTCATCCAAAGGATGGCACCTCCAAAAATGCAACACCCTCAGCACTGCATTGGAGTGTCATTTTAGATGATGTGATTCCAATTTCCGATGTGGGTCTTGAACCCACAACCTACTGATTCAGAGGCGAGAGTGCTACCACTGTGCCAAACTACACACCATCAAACAGATAACCAATTTTATGTGGGGGCATGTTCAAGACACAAGGAGAAACTCCCTTCTATTTTGAATAATGCTGTGAGACTTTTAACATCCACCTCTTCTTGAACAGGTAGATGGGAACTCGATGTGATGCATACTAAAGACTTGATAGGTTCTTTAAAGGATATTTTGGGAATATTATAGAAAATATTATCAATTATCACATGTAGGCAGATGGTGTTAAATTGAATTTTCAAATCAGTTATCATATACGCAGATTAATTAAATTTCAGATCCAGATTGTATGGGCTTTAATATAGGAACCTTATAATTGGAAAACATCAGCTCAGTTTTTATTCTGAAGAAACTTGAAAGAAGTGACTGTCAGAATACATTCCAGGATCCTCAAAGAAATACAATAGTAAATCAGTGTGGCTGTAATATCTGAGGACTCGTAATAAATAATAGAATTTCACATAGGCATTGTTCCGTATTTCTTGCTGTCCACAATAATAATAATAATAATCCTTGCATTTGATATAGCGCTTTTCACGTCTTCTCGACGTCTCAAAAGCGCTTCACAGAATAAACTGTAAAGTGAATTGACTGTATATTTGTGGGCGAAACGCAGCAGCCAATTGCGCACAGCAGTGTCCCACAAATAGTTATAGATTGAGTGACCAAATTATTATTATTTTTTGAGGGAATTATTACTCCAAAAAAGCGATCTGCCAATCGACTAACAAACAGGTTCCTACTTACTGCTAGGTAAACAGAGGGATGTGAAGTAAGAAAATTTGCCCAACATTTCACCCTGCCGCGAATCAAACCCAGGTCTCTCATTTGTGAGGCGAGTGGTCTAATTACCAAGCTACAGGACTAAGAGAGCACTTTGTGTATTATAAAATTGTTGTTCATTTTAAGATAATGTGGGCGGTTGAATAATATAGAGGATACATACAATTTAGGGATTAATTAGATGTTGTTGAGAGTTTATTTATGACCCAGAATCACATTACTCTGTTAATTACATCACTTTTGTCTACGTTAACACCAGTGTTACTTTACTGCTGTTACATTTAGTGCAAGCATTATGAAACCTCCCCTTAGAAGGACCAAACATGTCAGCTTGGAAAGAACATATGGTGGTGAACACATTCTCTTAAGTAGAACTTTTTTTCCTCATATCCATTAATTAATGTTTCTTCAAAGCCAAACTAGAAGATATCATGCCCCTGCCATCTTACACCTGCAGTGCTCAGACAACAGTAAACGTAACCCTTGCAGTTGACATAGCACCTTTCATGTTGGAAGGACGTCTCAAATTGCTTCACAGGATTTATTGAAATATGGTCGCTATACCTCCCAGTAAATCCTATGAAATACTTTATGTCCTCCTGACTTGAAAGGCGCTATATCAAATGCAAGGATTATTATTATTATAATTTCCTAACAATAGAGGCTGTGATTGATTGTGACTCTTCCCACTTGCTGGACAATCCCATTGCCAGTGAGCACAGTCCATAAAATATTTCTATACTTCTGAATCAGCGTGAAAAAANGCTATATTTCCCCTTACTCTTCAGTTTGGTACCTGGAATTTCTCCAGCTTGATGTGTCAAAGCCCATGAATACAAGCAGTAATGTCCTATCTGACTTGTAAAACAAAAACAGTTCATTGAACTTCAGATTTGCAGAAACATTCTGCTAGCTCCACTCGGAGAGTACTTTTCTTTGTGTGTGCTATGAAATAATTAGTCTTGGTGAATCGGTTTGGTAGTGATATCATTCCTGTGTTGCTGTCCTTTGTCCTGAAGAAAGCCAGGTTGGCTGGTTTCTGTCAAAACAACCTGACAGAAAGTGCTGTTGGCTGGGGAGCCCCTCTGCTGCTTCTAACAACACCTGACAGCTTCCATTCTGTGTACCCAATAGCCTGAAATATAAATCAGCTTCCCATTGATCACAGCATGTACAGTCACACATATTAATATCGTCTTTGTTCATTCCCGCAAAGAGGTTAATAAATAGGGAGCAAGCACCGAATCAGGGAGACATAAAAGATTTAAACCATTGTAAGAAAGGTGCTTTTGGCAATCATGAAGCATCACGTAACTTTTGATCTTTTCACCCACCCCACAATTTAGCACATGTTCAATGTTGTTCTGTTATTTCTGTTTAAAACAAGACCCTCCAAAACAATTTTGTCAAATCAAAAGAGTTTAGAAGTATTGTAGTTTACCCAGAACTTCCCAACCCATAGGAGAAAGAACTGTATGTAGATATATTTGTATAGGTTTTTACTTAACTTGATTTCTGATTAAGGATAAAGCTTAACTGGATAGGTATCTGGAGAAGACAGGTTTGCAGGGTTATGGGGAGAAAGCTGGTGAGTGGGGTTAATAAAAGTCAGTTGCTCTGTCAAAGAGCCGGCACAGACTCGATGGGCCGAATGGCCTCCTTCTGTGCCATAACATTCTATGATTCTATGATTCTATGATTAACATCAGTGATTGGTGCCCATATTAGAACTTCCAGAACGTATGTGCCTTCAAATCGTATTTTATTCACCAGGCATCAAATGAATATGTCTAATGCAATTATCATTCATTTCTGCTGTACTTTTATACTGGTGCATTGGAATCCCCTGCACACTTGGATACAGATGGTGGCTCTGAGTAGTGGTGAAAATAGCTGAATTTCAGCAGTAGTTAGAAAAATCTATTTGAAGTTAATTTTCATACAAACTCTTACTTTTTGGGGTATCATGGGGTAAATGATTTGTTGTATGATACTCGCTGTGGGGAATGGAACGTTTTCTACATTTGATTACAACAACAACAAAATTACATTTGTATAGCGCCTTTCACACTGGGAGGATATCCCAAGGCACTGGACAGAGAGAGTTGCGGACCCGAGCTGAGGGTCGGGGTGGAGGAGGGGGGAGGGCAGGGGTGAAGCAGGGAGGTTGAAAGCACGGTCGAAGAGGAGGGTCTTCAGGTGGGTCTTGAAAGTGGTGAGGGAGGGGGCAAGACTGCGGGATAGAGTTCCAGAGGGTGGGTGCAGAGTGGCGGAAGGCCCGCCCACCGATTGTGGGGTGAGCAAGGTGGGAGACATGAAGCAGGCTGGAGCACACTGAGCAGAGGGAGGTTAGGAGGTCGGAGAGGTAGGGGGAAGCAAGACCATGGAGATGCAGTGAATGAGAATAGAGTGGTCGACGGTGTCGAAAGCATCAGGGAGGTCAAGGAGAACGAGGAGGCAGAGGGAGCCCTGGTTGCAGATGGACAGAATGTCATTTGTCACTTTGACCAGTTTCTGTGCTATGGGCGGCAAGGAAACCCGATTGGAGGGGTTCGAGAAGGGAGTGCGGGAGAGAAAGGAGTGAAGCTGAGAATCAACAAGTCATTCTGGGACCTTGGAGAGCAAAGGGAGGTTGGAGATGGGGTGTAGTTAGGAAGTAGAGAAGCCTCCAGGGAGGGTTTTTTAAAGATAGGAATGATGACAGTGTTTTTTAAAGGGGTGGGAACAATATCAGAGGACAGGGAGAGGTTAACGATGTCTAGGAGGGGGGTAGGGATGGGATTGAGGAAGCAGGTGGTGAGTTTCGGTATGGTGGTGATGAAAGAGGAGGGGGAGACTGATTCAAAGATGTGGAGGGAGGGGTGGGTAGGGGCTGGGGTGGAGTGGGAGGAGGAGATGGGGAGGGTGTAGCAGTTGCAATGGCAGAAGCAGCTGAGCGGATTTCCTCGACTTTGGATTCGAGAAGTTAAGGGAGATGAAGTGATGGTCCGAGATCACTTTGTCAATGATTGTGAGGTCCGCAACATGAGACCCCGAGTGATTGCCAGGTCAAGGGGGTGACTGCGGACATGGGTGGCAGAGTGGATGTGGAGGGAGAGATTGAGGGAGGAGATAAGGGAAGAAAAGTCAGCAGAGGTAGAGCAGGAGGTGGTGAAGTGAAGATTGAAATCACCAAGGATGAGGAGGCGTTCAGAGCGAAGGGAGAGGGACGATAGAAGGGTGGCGATGTCAGGGATGAAGGTAGAGGAGGGCTTGGGGGTGCGGTAGATAAGGAGAATTTTGAGGGAAAGGTTGGAGGGTTGATAGAGGGTAAGGTGCTCAAAGGATGGGAGCGCCAGGTTTAACGACAAGTCTGGTTTCTTTCAAACCAATTTGACAGCTGTTGGCTGAGAAATACTTCTGCTGTTTCCGATAACATCCAACAGTATCCAATTCAGCCATAATGTGGGTTTGATAGAAAGGAAAACTCCTACTCTGACCCAACAATATGCTTCAGACTCTACCTCAGAACATCATTCTTTTTCCTGCTATCACCGTGTGAATTTCCATTAGGGTTAACCAGCTTCGAGTTGAGTCTGAAAAAATTGATTTGTAACAGAGATTGCAATCAAACCATTGTGCCAAAGCCAAAGAGATGTTCAGACTTGAAACTAATGAAAAATTAGCAATTCATAGGTCTCATCTGCTCCAAGACATTATCCTACATGAAGGGTGCTAGATAAATGTAAGTTGTTGAAACTTAGTAACTGAAATTCCATCATTTCTTAACAGATTAGATGTGATTATGATCACGTTGAGTCTGTTAGGAAATGTTACAAGTTAACCCATTGCATGTTATTAGGCTCTGGCCTTTCACATCCCAGACCAATTTCTCAGATTTAGTAATTGAAGAAAGTTATCTTTGCATATTTTCTCCTCAGATTTAGCTGAGCCAGAGTAATTATCTACAATAGCTACATATAATGACACATTTTCCCCTACTCCTGGATAAAGTATCAGATAATCTGAATCTTGATGTAATTTCCATCGTAGCTCAGAGTGAAGTGGATGAGGTTAGTCAACTGCTATGAGCTAGAAGTCTTGGTGATGGTCTGTAGCATGTAAGATGAGTCTGAATGAATCATAATTGCCAAATTATTCAAATGCCTAAGGTAATGCTGGGAGCTTGCAGGCAGATTGGATTCAGGGGAAAGAGCAGAAAAGGTGTAGATTGTAAAGTGAAGCCTGCAGGGCAATAGGGATTGATGTACAAGAACTGTACATAACTGGAGTGAGAACAACAAATAGAAATTAGTTGATTAAATCCAAGTTTAATTTGAAGTAGAAAAGTCAAATGAAATACAAACTTCCTGTGGGTGTAATTTGTGTTATTCTTTCTTTTATACCATGATGGAAATTGGACTCGGATGAAGGATGCAGCTGTAAGGCTGCATTTGGTACATTCAATGAAATTAGTGGAGCCCAGGAATGATTCTCTAATTTGCTTGTATGAATCACAAAGATCACAAGTTTAGTTTGGATGAAGAAGGCTCTTTGGTCCATCTGATGTCATCCTTTCAGAATGCCCACCTTAACAATCTTCCATTATCATAGCATCAAGCTGCTTTTAAAATAAGTCCAGGGCCCTCAAACACCCTTACTGGCAATCTGTTCCAGTCATTCGTTTCCCTCTGGTAAAGAAAAATAGTCCTCTTGTCCCATTGTCTTGGTGCATCCAAAAGTGTTGTCTATAGATAGAATAGATTTCACGTGAGAGGAAGGAATATCAAAAACTGTGCCTGCTGCTTTCTTTAGTCTTCACCTGTTAACTTGTATCACCTCATTTTCTCCTCTTTCTACCACAATCACAAACCTGCACCCTAAATTTTAAATGAAGTAGAGCCATCAAATGATATACAAGCTTCCTGTGGGTGTAATGTGTGTAATTAATTTTGCTATTGACAATAACAATGGATTCTGAATAACTTTGTGAAGTTGGTTGAAGTGTAGTTCTTTTTTGGTCCAGCAATGAGCAGGTATCTGCTCTACCCAATAGTCCAGAGATACTTGCATGCAGTCCACAGTCATTGGAGTTAAAATTCACTCCTCAGGTAAGGGGTAACAATGATGCTACATGATCTGCATTTTCTACAGGAATATATCTGAAGGCCACACCAACTTGATAGGCCACAGATTGTGAAACATAAGCACTTTCCTGAGCAGCTTTTTCAGTTGTAATATCTTTACGAATATCCACAGCCTCTGATATGCACTCAAACCTGAATGCTAATCTCCACATAATGCATTTTGTGCTAAAATTCAGATTGCACCTTCCTCTTCGACCATACATATAGTCACTTCCCATCTCTTCCAGCTCAGTGTCAAGCTCCACTGTTAAGCACACAGAGATTCTGCCCCACATGAAGGCTGCTATATAAATGCAAGTTGTTGTTGAAATTCTGTAGATTAATGTGCTGCTTAATTCCCTTAATCAATAATGTAAATGAAAGCAAGGGCACATTTCTTCATTTTCGATTTCAGGTCAGCAAAATTTCAAGGACTATTGTTGCATTTACAAGAACATTTGCGAAAAACGCTCAGCACCTTAATGATTACAAAAGCTCACGGATGACTTCTTTTGGAAGTGAATGGAAGTTATCATGTATCTGAATGTGTTTCTCACAGAATTTGATGAACTATACAGTTCAATATTGATTATGAATGTCCCTAAACTAAGAAAGACCCCATTTAATATTTATGTATAAACCAATGGCCATGAACTGCTAAAAAGCTGTTGTACATGTTCATGAACAATTAACCATGAAACGTCAGCAGGTTTCAAATGAGCTTCATGAATTATCCATAATCAATTTATCTGCTTGTCAGATCCTTATAGGCTGACCAGTAGTTAATTGTGTTGTCAGGCAAATCTTAAGAACAAACTTAAAATTCTCAAATGTCAATAAATAGGAGCAGAACGAATGTTCTGCTAAAATAAATATCATTGTCCTTCAATATGAACTGCATTATTATTGTTAAAGTGTGTAAATGAAGTTTAAAACAAGGACCTTTGTGTTGATTAAGGTTATTGCCTTATATTTTAAATCAACGTTATATCCGCTATTCAAGTACGGTGCCTACTCATACAAGGTGGCCTCATTTATCAATCTGATGAATGTCTCTTCCCTTTCTTTGGGAGCAACCAGATGAATTGCAATGATCATAGAATCATAGAATGTTACGGCACAGAAGGAGGCCATTCGGCCCATCGAGTCTGTGCCGGCTCTTTGACAGAGCAACTGACTTTTATTAACCCCACTCACCAACTTTCTCCCCATAACCCTGCAAACCTGTCTTCTCCAGATACCTATCCAGTTCTCTCTTAAAAGTTGTTATCGAATCGGACTTCACTGCCCTTTCAGGCAGATCATTCCAAATTCTAACAACTCGCTGAGTGAAAACATTTCTTCTAACCTCCCCTCTGCTTCTTTTGGTAGATACCTTAAGACTGTGACCACGAGTCACAGACACACTTACCAGCGGAAACAGCTTTTCCCTATCTAGCCTGTCAAAACCTTTCATGATCTTGAAGACCTCTATCAGGTCCACGCGTAACCTTCTCTGCTTTAATGGGAAAAGTCCTAACTTCTCCAGCCTATCCTCATAGCTAAGCTTCCCCATTCCTGGTATCATTCTCGTGAATCTCCTCTGCACCCTTTCCAGTGCCTTAATATCCTTCCTGATATTGTTAACTATTGTTATCAAAGTCAAAGTGCTGGTCTTATCTAAGTTCTTATGTTAAACGACTGTGGACAAAAACAGGAGAGATTCTAAAAGAATGACAGAAAATGTGCTCCCATAAGAACATAAGAAATGTTTGGTGAAAAAAGACCAAGTTCCAACTAGTTCGCCTTCCACTTTCCTGGCAGTTACATGCACATATGTCCTAAACTACCTATGTAGCTCCCAAATTAAGACCGAATTTAAGAATCTTCTAAAATTCTGCAATGACCCCAAATTTTAGCAAAATAATCTTAGGGCTAAAGCTATGAGAAATTTATGTCTCAACTGCATTAAGCTATTTAACTACAATATGGTAAAACAGATTTGGATAAAAGAACTAAAGTGGAACAACGTGTCAACATATAGATAGGAACAAGAATTAAATTTAAGTGATTGAGCATTCTTTTGAACTTGTCTTGATCATTTAAGAAAGTGAAAACTATTTAAAACATCTAAGAAGATAGAACCAGGTGTCGAAGAGCCATTTCGATTTTACACATCAATAAGAAATGACCTTGAAACACTGAATACACTGCTATTGTAACAAATTTATGAAGATATTTCTGTAAAGAACTCAATAAAATCCACGGGCCTGAAAATCTTCATGTTTTTATTCTTGAAACCATTCTATTAAAATTGAAGATAAAGAGTAAAATTTTAGAAAGTTCTTCAATTCAACCTTCATTTGGTGTCTGATTATCCACATACGGAGAATTTAAACAGAATCTAAGATTTTTCCGAAACATTACCACAATCTTAAATTTCAAGACAATGATCTTAAGGTTAAAACAATGTATATTTCAAGTCTCATGTATGAGATGAGAGAGAAGTCTCATATATATATGAAAGGAGTATGGGGAAAGGCTTAGTAGGGGGGTTTAAGAGAGGTGAGGTGTATGTGCAGTATAAACACCAGCATGAACCAATTGAGCCAAATAGCCTGTTTCAATGCTGTAATGGTATTTAATTCTATATTTAACAATTTGTCAACTGTTAACATTTCTGTAATAATGGTATTTTGCAAATAAATTATATGTTGTTACATTAATGCATTCATAGAATTAACATATTAAACCTAAGTTTCCTTATTTATTTTCCTATGGAAGCTAATAACCACTGTGTCATGTTTCAGTGAATGGAGGTTTGATTTGACAAAGAAGCAATAATTAATGCAAAGCTTCAGTATTATATCTCAATGTTAATCTGCCTCATCATCATTGTCATGAACTTCAGCTATTGACAATGGGTGGCCATAAGTAAAATTGCTGTTATTTAATAGCCTCCTATAATAGCTCTTTCCTCCTATATATATCATTTCAACTCATTGGGTTTGAATAGATTTTTACGTGGTAATCAACCCCAAGGCATATCTCTGTGACTGTGCTTTTGGTCACCTTTCCCCTCCTCAACCCCTTGCATTCCATCCCCAGCTTGACTGCCCATTCAGCCCCATTAAGCACTATCATGTCTTCCCAACAAGAAAAGTCCTACATAAATGTAGATTGAATCCTTTAATGAACAATGAAAGAACAGGAGATGCAGTGTCAGAACCTTGTAATGAAGAGTTTTTCAATAAAAAAATATTCGCAGACACATCTAAAAGAGATGTGATCTTTGACCTTTTCCAGTCCTGCTGGGGAACATTAGAAAAAAAAATCAGAAGAGGCCATTCAGTCCAGCAAACCTCACCACTGAAATGCAATAACTCTCTTATTACAATTTTCATGATATTTTGAATAGCCATAATGATTTCAATTACCTTTCAATTAGCCAATTACCTTTCTTGGTAGATTATTCCAAAACATTATTATAGTACTTTGAATAAATACGTTTTCTTCCCTCCTGGTATCTCTTCCAGATTGACTTTTCATTTGAGGTATGTTCTCTGGTCCTAATTCTTGGCTTATTTTGCAGTAATAGTCCTAGTTTACCTTATCTATGTTATTTATTATTATATGCCTCGATGAGCGCACTTCCCTTGAACAGTCTGTGAGAAAATCAAACTGGAAACCTTACATTTCTGTAATCGTGCTTCATAGCTCACCCGCTTAGGATCAGTATCCTGTCATTTTTTTCAATTTTTTTTCTAGGAGGCTGCAGACTTCACCAACTTGTTGGAGATGCTGTTCTTCGTATGAGACACTAAACTTCTGGTGGATGTTGAGGATCACATGACACTGTTCAGAAAGAGAAATTGTCTTGGCCAACCATCAAGTGCACAAATTAGTTTCTGTATTCATTAAAAATATGCAGGCACCTCACAGTAAATTCCTGTTAAGTGCTTTGAGATGTCGCACCAATGTGATAAGGTGCTATATCAATTGCACAGATTATTATTGTTGTATGAGTTAGTACTGAATAATCTGCCTGGATCCTGAGATTGCATTCTTGTCCTTCACCTAAACTTGAAAGACAATGGTTATGTAGAATATATTGCTTGGGGAAATAGGTAATTGGATCTCTATAGGATCAAGCTGGCTTTACTGTGACACACTTTTTGAAGAGAGAGTGCAGCTGATCAACCCTTTGCACTCAACTGAGTAAGACACATCTGCAATATTTCAGGGCATTATTGATGATAGATTGGCCTCCTGGATTCAACAGTAGAACATGGAGGGGTATTAGATATGTCTAGTGGGAGCAGAATTGACATTCAGCTACTGATAACTTTGCCAGCCAATTGTCCTTTAGGTGGTCAATCAGCCCCAATCTCACCAGTGCCTTATACTGGCTTTGGCTTCTACACTTCAGTTCTCAGACACAGAGGATTGAGGAATGCTGAAATCCTGTCCCATTTTAGACTGCGTGTCCACTTTGAATTCAAGATCCTCGTCCTCAATTTCAAGGCCTTCCATGGCCTTGCTCCCTCCTACCTCTCTGACCTGGTGACTCCCTACCAACCTGCCCGCTCCCTCCATTCAGCGGGCTCCGGCCTGCTACATTTCTCCCGCCCGATCCGCCCTACCATCGGTGGCCGGGCTTTCAGCCTCTCTGCCCCCACACACTGGAACTCCATCCTTCAATGCCTTTGCCTCGCTTCCTCCCTTGCCTCCTTCAAGGAGTCCTGTAGCTCAGTGGTTAGAGCACTCGCTTTGCAAGCGAGAGACCTGAGTTCAATTCCAGGCAGGGCGAAACCTTGGGCAAGTTTCCTTACTCCACACACCTAATAATAATCCCTCCAAAAACCAAAAACAATAATAAATTGGTCATTTTCAATCTACGACTGTTTGTGGGACATTGCTGTGCGCAATTGGCTGCCGCGTTCGCCCGCAAATATAGTCAATTCACTTTACAGTGTGTTCTGTGAAGCGCTTTGGGACGTCCTCCCGACGTGAAAAGCGCTATATCAAATGCAAGGATTATTATTATTATTATTATTCAAGGCCAGTCTCAAGACCCTCCTCTTCAATCGTGCCTTCAGTCACCCTCCCGCCTTTCTGCCTTCCCTCACCCCTACACCTACCCCACCCCTCCCCATGCTCGGGTCCTGGAGAGAATAACTCCAACTCATCTAGATTTATTTTATTTAAGCAGCATTTTAAAATGCCCAGAATTTAGTAAATTCTTAAAAATAGCTTTAACTCTGAAGCCAGTTTTCTGTAAGTTTCTTTGACAACTACAGAAAAAAATTGAAAGTTTTGACTGAATTCAACAATTTGCAAAACTCTAGATGCTCTAAAATGTTAATACCAACAACAATAAGATTACATCTGTATAGCGCCTTTCACATCGGGAGGACATCCCAAGGTACTGGACAGTGTGCAGCATTTCAGAATAAATAGAGCACATCTCAATCCACGTCAATCTTTTTGTATATAATGCTTATAACTTTGAAATGTCTCAAACTTCTGCTCTCAACTTTGGTGATTGTATATTTGTCACAAGTAGTTATTTGTTAAAATACATTTGCCAATTGCCTATGGTTTGCCTATGAAAAAGAGAACAAGGATTGTTTTAAAGAAGTGAAAGGAGAAGGAAGTACTCTCAATGGGAAGTAACTTTCCACTTAAATCTCCCACTGGCTATTTATGAGGAATAATCTCTTTGTGAATAGCTGCTCTGGATCTGTCATCAGAACATTTCACAAGAGTGAATGTATTCTGCTTACATCACTTATGGGCATTGTCAGTGAATTTGTCTGCCATGTACAGTTCATCATAAGTTTCAATTTCCTGGATATCATTTGCGGCTCTGAGTTACTTTCCTTATGCAGCACTATGGAGTTCTGATAGCAATTGACAACAGAACTTATAGGTTCTGGTTTAGGAAGCAAATCTTTGCATCAGAATCCAATAATTTAAACTTATGTAATACCTTATTTCCCTCAGCTGTTCATGATACCGAAAGAGGTCCCTAGGTCTTACCTGCTTTCATGAAATAGATTTCTGGTTATAGATATATATGGAGCCATTCATTGAAATATAGGTTTCACAAATAAATTTGCATTATGTGATCTGTGAGAGACAAACCAAACAGTGCATTAATATCATAAACAAACTGGGGTCAATTTAGTAACAATGGATATCGGATCATGGCAACTTGCTGGTTAGCTGGATACTCTTTCTCTTTGTTTTTTTAATTTGCTGCAAAGTATCCTACTAACCTCCAACAATCATTTGCCATAAATCCAGTGCTTTATAGATATCACTATTGAGAGCCTGTGGGTGGGGGAAGAGGGAGAACCACAACACACACATCTGGGTACATTAGACACCTTAAACATTGCTAAACTAATTGCTAAACTAACCCGAATGCATCTCATTACAACTACCTTCACCTTTAAATCATGTAATCAATGCTGTCTTGAATTCTCTGGGATCCAGGAAGAGGGTCCATAGCCACATCCAAGTGCAAATTTGTCTCAATATTTCCAGTGCCATGTGACACTGTGACATAAATGTCATAAATGTCATAAATGACATAGATGTCAAAGAAGTGAGAAATGGAAGACAGAAAAGTATGAGAGTAAATAGCACAATTTTAGACAGAAGAACTTTCATCTGATGCAATGTTTACTTTATTCATGTAGCATTTTAAAGCGCCAGACTTGCTAAATTCTCAAATACAGCCTTAATTTTGAAGACTGTTAACTTATTTTAAGAACTACAGAAAACTGGCCTCTAAGTTACGACTGAATTCAGCAATTTGCCAAATTGTAAATACAAACAGAATTTCAATTGTGAAAGCAATTGCATGCAACAAGAATCATCAACAACAACAACAAAAAAATTACATTTCTATAGCACCTTTCACGTCAGGAGGATGTCCCAA
Source organism: Callorhinchus milii (assembly GCF_018977255.1). Taxonomy (NCBI): domain Eukaryota; kingdom Metazoa; phylum Chordata; class Chondrichthyes; order Chimaeriformes; family Callorhinchidae; genus Callorhinchus; species Callorhinchus milii. The sequence goes on from NW_024704743.1 coordinate 91,966,699, forward strand.
GGTGCTGGACAATCAGGGTTTCGGACCCGAGCTGGGGGTCAAGATTGGGGAGGGTGGAGGGCAGATTGATCGAAAGCACGTTCGAAGAGGAGGATCTTGAGACGAGTTTTGAAGGAGGCCAGGGAGGTGTAAAGCAGATGTCTTTAAATAATTCACAAATTGGAGGAAAAATCCATCAAATAATTTTAAAATTTAAATATCAGAAGTAAAATATTGGATTTAAAAAGATAAAAGAGCTCAGATACAGATTAAAATTCATTTGGCTGTTCAATACGTCTGTGAGTGAAATGCTAATTTCTGACCTTTTCATTTTTTATAGAAAGAGTTTATGGAACATTTTAATGAGACAGTAGAGACCAATGCTTCATGGTAACAGGCACTTTTGTAACAGATCACAAAGAATTATAATAACAGTCATACGTGCATAGCAACATGGAGAAGTATGGCATTCTAATTTTTACCATTTTGCACATCAATAAAGTTCAATTCCCCTAAAAAGTTATTTAAACTGAGCATTTTTGCCTGAAGGACAAGGCAGGAGCAACAATCAAGAAGGGACAGGTCAAAAATATCCACTTGATAAAAAGATACAGCTTGGGTTTCATGTCCTGTCTGAGGGGACACCACCTCCAAAAATGCAACTCTCTTCAGGACATCAGTGGTGCATCAATCGAGAATGAGCTCAAGCCCTGATATGGAGTCTGCAAATCACACATTTGATACACAGGTGAGAATGGTACCAACTGATCCAGGCTGGCACTTGGTAAAGGTAAAAAGGGTTTCCTTTAGCCTCCCATAATCTAATGTTGAGCATGTTAAGTGAGATGTCTCAGTTGGAATTATTTTCTGAAGTGCACATTTTAGTTAATGGCGACTGAAAACCTGACCCACAGTTAGAGTGTATTTATCACTTGGGGTGACAGGCAAGGTCAATTACATAATACAGAGATATAATTTATTCCTCTCATTCTCCATGCTCTCCAGTTAATTTGTCTGTTCCCTTAATGGTTGCTTTGTTCCATACACAGAGACATAAAAGAGCTTCCCCTGGTTGATTAGATGTATTAAATTGCTTCTCTTAAGTGAAGTTAGTCTGTGCGATCATCAAATGTAAACTCATTGAGTCATAATATTTATTTCATGAGCTAAATATTTACAAATACAGTAATTTCTTACAAATAATTTGATAATCCTTATCATATGTAAGTATCATATTAAATAGCAACTACTACACTTGAGAGCAATTACATATGAAGTGCTTTGAGATATGTCTAAGTTACAGGAACTAGGACATTTGAATGGGGTTGGTTGGGGAGGGGTATAACGGGGATTTATGGGAGCTGAACTGACTCCGAGATTAATTGCTTGACAACAGTGTCAGAATTGAGTCAATCCTTTGTAGTAGTCTTGTTTGTCTGGTTCCTGAGCTCGACAGATCTGCAGTACTCCAGGGCACTGCTGGCCAGCTTATAGGGGCAGATCAGAGTTGTTGAGGGGAGAAATTCTTCCCATTCATATCCCGATAATCTTGCAAGCTAATGCTTTAATGGGTATTGTGGACCTAGTTGGCCAAGCCAGACAATGCTTTAAATGGCAAATTATACGTGTTTAGTTGGTTAAACTCCAGCAATATTCTAATGTATGCTCTGGGGCCTCCTAGTCTTGGGTCTTGCCAACATGCACATAATACTCTCTGGAATTAAGTAATCAGGGTATTTCTGTCCAGTGAGAATGCACACTCCATTCCAAACAGAAGGAAACTTCCTTGTGTAAGTGGCATGCCTATGCAGAACTCTCCATCTGGTTCAGATACTCATGGTGCATGGTTGTCCATAGACATGCCTCAAAGCATTTCACAAGTAAACATGGTGATGGGTTTCCATATGTGTCAGACATCCTGTTGACAAAAAGAAAATACAATAGTTATTAAAAATAGAATCATAGAATCATAGAATATTATAATACAGAAGAAGGCCACTTAGCCCATCAGTCCCATTCCCCTGCTCTTTCCCGATATTTTTTCCTTTTCATGTACCTATCTAATTCCATTTTGAAAGTTGTTGTTGAATCTGTCTCCATCATCCTTTCAGGCAGTGCATACCAGACCGTAACAAAACTTAAATGGTTAAGTTTTGGATCAGGTGGCCAGGAGTAATTCCTGACTTTTGAAAATGTGCCAATATCTTTGTGATCACAGTAAAACATTGTGAGTTTTAACTCCACTGGTTGTCATCAATATCAACATAACAGAGGAAATTATCAATGATACCAATTACATTTATGCAGTCAATCCATACTAATGTACATGCATGAGGTTACTTGCTTTATATAGCATTCATACATTACTTCACTGACAAATTATTTTGAGACCTGAAGGGGCAATAGCAAATAAACCGTGATGTTAAATTGAGTTCAGTCCAATTATTTTCATCCATTTTACATCCAAATAGGTTTGCATAGGTCAATGTAGCAATCAGAATTGTATTTTGTTCATATACTGGGCCCAGCTCTGTTTATTTAATATGCACAGAATGTTTTTGATATCCACTCTTGCGTTCAGACTGATAAATTGAAAATTCTGAGTTTCAACTGGCTTTCAAAGTTAATTTATATTTTTAGATAAATAGTTATAAATTTTCTTACCAGCTAAAGTTCCATTTTATGTTGATATGATATTTCCAGGCTATTTTCAATGCCCAATTTCCTGACATTTTATGTCTAATTCCTTTGGAGTAGGGAGCATGTGGTTGATAAATGTTAGGTGCTGTTGTGGAGTCTCAACCTCATTACTGTTAGTAAGAATGAATATTTCATCATTAATATGTATGTAAAACTGCTTTCACACTATGAGTTAGTCTCCAGAGGCAATGTCTTTGGAGCCGAATACTATTATAAAATGAACAGTTTTCCTAGCTCCAAACCCTACTCCCCCCAAGCCCAACCAAGAGTTGGAACTCCCATTGCCTCCATACACAGGAAAGTGTAACTTGCTGGTGAAAACTAGCAGAGTTGAAGTGATGTTTGTGAGGATGTCTTGACATAATTGTCTAAGTATCGCAATGACATCAATACATTTCCGTAAGCACAAACCATCATTTTTTTCAGTGACTTCTGGTGGCCAAATAACATTAGTGGAAAGAAAAAGAAAATATAGGAGCAAAGTTGTCTGATGTTCAGATGCTTCCCAGCCTCCTCTGCTACTATTCTTGGGTAGCAGAGATCATTTCCAATGACAATTTGCACATGAACAAACATTTCAACAATATTGGCTTCAGTCTTGAAAGAAGAGGACTTAAGGAGCTGGATAAAATTTTAAAACAGATTGAAAAAGCAAACCCAGAACAATATTTTAGAATGCATCAAGACAGTAGAACATGAGTACATAGGATTAGAGTTGCACGGGGCAATTGCAGGTCTGATACAAGGAGGCATTGTTTTTCTGTACTCAGAGCAGAATAAACAACTGGAAGAGGTTGCCAGGAAGGGTAGTTGAGGGCAGGGCACTGGACTCGTTTAAAAATATGCTGTGATGGGGATAGAGTAAGGTGTGTGTTCTGGATGGATGACATCAGATGGGCCAAAGGGTCTACAAGATCCAGAATCCTTCAGGATAAGGACATTAAATTTACTTAAGCACTTTACTTTAGCATTGTTTACTTCACAAACTGTAAATTAGCAGTACGGACTACCAGATCTTGGGATAATCATTCTGATCAGCTGTTGGAATGTAAGACCAATTACAAAATGTAAAACCTAAGGATGTGATGACACTGTAAGATGGAAATATTTCAAGCTGTCTCAACCAAGCATGTTTTGAGGGAGACGGCAAACAGATTTCTTTTACAAGGTCAATGTTTACGTGACTTGAAAAGTATGTATGTAAGAACAGAAGAGCAGAAGTGCAGACATATCATTGATGCATGCTACAAATTCAAAACCACACTCTTGATCACCCCTTCAGTCTTAAACTACTCTCCGTCGTTGTAAGCATAAATTGCAACTGCATAATGTGCTGCTTTAGCTTGATTTGGCTTTAGCCTGATAAGTAAAATAATTTAAATTAATATAACAACGTTTGTTTGATTTACTTTAGGGTCTCACAAATTCTAGTTAGCGTTACACAAAAGTAACAGATCACAGGCCTCTTCATCCAAACCAATCTTGTGATTGTGTGACATGATACCATCAAGACAACCATGAATGGGTAATGTCATTTTCTATACTCCAAAAGTCCAAAAGTCTTGAGGCAGTATAAAAAAGCATTGCTGTAAGTATTTCAACGCTGGTAATCTTCCAGATCGCTAAAGAGTTAGCTAATAGATCATAATAAGATTGATTTTTGGCCTTTTGGCAACAGTTTTAAGTTTGTTTGATTACAGAAGTCAATCCGCAAGTTATCATATTGACATGATCATGGCATCACTATTGACTTGGAACCAATGCAGTGTCAGCTCCTGTCTTTGGGCCGGGAGGCTGCTTTCAGGAGCTGGACTAACCTAACGAGAGCAGTGCTCCAGTTGCAGTGGAGCCTGGTTGAGGCACTGGACTGTGTAATTGGGGTATTTAGGTAACTGGATTTATGTAATTTGAACTTAGATGGATGGATACCAAAAAAATCATGAATAGTGTTTTACCATCCTTTCCAGCATTTAACTAATTGTAATGTGAACTTAGTTAGTTACTCTAACTTCAGCCTTATGTTTAAATTTATTCTGGGTCTGTTCTATTCCAACCAATTCTGATCACACCCAAGACGTTAACCCATTTTTCTCTTTTGGATGCTCAATGGCTGGTTGTTAATTTCCAACATTTTCTGTTTTTTTTATTTTGAGACCCTTTGGGCACTTTATCTTGACTATTCATTTGCTGCTCATCTGCAGTGGAAAGAGGTCAGCGATGTCTGTAATCTCGCAAACAAGTGATGTTCTGACTCATGCCTTAGGCTGGGCAATAGAGAATTTAAATGTGACTTTTCAAAGACTCTTAGAATACATAGAGCACACGCCACATCAAGCAACTCCTGATTGTCTTCAAAAGCCCCAAGGTTTAATGTCTTAACATGCACACCTTTAATGAAACATAGCTGCTTGCCGAGCTACATTGATGAAAGAGGAGCTACAATAACCAGTCTGGCTGTTCAGATCATCCACTGGTCACCTATAGGGAGAAGTATTGCCCGATCTAGATTTATTCTATTTTCTTATCATTTCATAACATCCAGAATTTGAAAAATTGTTGAATTTGATCTTACTTTTTAGGAACTACAGAAAATCGGTTTCAAAATTAAGGCTTGTTTTGTGCTTAACAATTTTCCAAAAGCTGGACATTCTCAAATAGAAAATAGAATAAATCTGGATCCAAGTGGAAAATCTAATAAAAAAATGATTAAATCTAACTACTGCAATTAATGGTTAGAATGGGAGCTGGTAAGTTTTTTTTGAAACACACTGTAACATTCTTGCTGATGATACTTATGCATTGAAGATATGACTCTCAGTTTCTTTTTGAATATATTCTTTCTCACTGAAATATGAAGTGCTTCAATCCAACAGGAGAAAACAAGTCTGCATCATTAACAAAGGTCAAGGAGTGAATGATTGGCTAATGTTTGGTGAATATTTAATAGTTCAAAATTGAGACAGGATATTCAGTGGATTCAAATGAGATTCCTTAATAAGAAAACCAGAATTAATCAGTCTGATTTCCAGTAATCTCCTTTTGGAGTGGAGTTACCAGAAAGGTAGGTGGAGATCAGGATTTAAGCAACATTTTGATGTCCTGACAGGAATATGGCAATATGGTGGATAATCTGCAAGGATGAGGTCAAATGGGCTGAAGGGTCTGCTTCATCTTGTTATCTGTGATCCTGAGTGGGGTTCCGAGATATATTTGCACTGGTATATCTAGTTACTGGAAAAAGACCTCACTCAGATTAATTATGAAGAAAGTCTGTTAGACATCGTCGAACACTTGACCCCAAGGGTCTATGTAACTTTGCTGATTTTTGCTTAACCTGGCATAAAGTATTTTACATGCTCCACCCACAACCTCAAATTCTGCCTCTTCCCTTCCTTCCAGTCGCAATAGTACAGGAAGAATTATGAATGAGGCTTTATAGCTAGGATGCTGATACTGGTGGACAACAACACAAATTAAACATGCAGGACAGAGTCTCAGCACAAAATGCACCACAAACAATGTGACCCAGAAGCAGAATCAAAAATCCTTTGTTGACCAGAATGGGAGCTCTCGAGCTACATGTGGTGTAGTACTGCATTTTCAATCCCTTACACAACAACAATTAATTTACAATTGGTTGTATAGCCCTTTGATAATAAACCAGATTGCTCCAGATGCACAATTTTTTTGATCTTGCCATTTTATCAACTCCCTATGAATCAAACCACAAATCACACTCTATCAATCCCATTCAAGCCTACATCTATCGGAGTCCATAGAATGATGGGTTTGTTAGAAGTGGCTTGCCTTTTGTATTTCAAACGGTTTAGTTACATTGCTGAACAAGATACAAATTAAACATAAAAAGCAGTTCCCCGTGGTAAACACCATGGCTCTAACATTAATTAAATTCTGACTTCTCTCATTTATAATACATAGCTCTTCAGAAATGGACAGCTGTTGCCCATTGGGCAGGAGATTAAAGTTACTTAGACTTTCCTTGATCATATTGAAATGATGAATAGTTAATTGATTCACCCTTTAGCAGGGACAAATTGGAAAATATTCAAGATTAATTTTTATATTCTTCACAATTTCTCACAAATTTTAGCACAGTTGGAGTAGTAAACTTGGAATGTGTTCTTCTGTTGTATTGATAAATTAAAGTTTGACAAAATATTGATATTTCCCTCATTCTTGCTAGATACTGAGAATATCATTCGAGTTGTTGTTTTCTTCAGGCTGTTTTTCTTGAGTTTATGGGTAAACCCGTCCATCCATTCACTATAAATGCTGAAACCATCAATGCTTTTAAATTCTCATGACTGGGAGCTGAATATTCCAGGCTATCAGATCCTGAGAAAAGACAGGGACATTGGGAAAGGAGGATGAGTAGCAATATTAATAAAATACACTGTTACAGCAGTGGAAAGGAAAGATTTCAGTAAGGGCAATCAGGTAGTGGAAACTCTGTAGTTAGAATTAAGGAACAGCAAAGGAGGTAAGACTCTGTTGGCAGTAGTCTACAGACCTCCAGAGAGTTGTGATGTAGTGGGAAAATGTATAAATACGGTGATCATGGAAGCATGTAGCAAAAGCAATGTGGTTATAATGGGTGATTTTAATTTTCACATAGACTGGGAGAAGCAAGGCAATGAATTTCTAGAATGCATTCAGGACAGTTTTTTTGGAACAATACGTTTTAGAACAGCAAGGGAATACACCATACTGGATTTGGTGATGAGTAATGAGCCAGAACTAGTTAACAATCTGACAGTAAGGGAACATCTTGCAAATAATGATCATAAAATGATTGAATTTGACATTAGATTTGAGAGGGAGAAGGGAGAGTTCCAACCAAGGATTTAAATTTAAGAAAGGTAAACTTCGATGGGATGAGAAATATATTGATCACAGTAAACTGGTTAATTGTTAATGGGTAAACCTGCAGATGAACAATGGGAAGTATTCAAAAAAGTACTTGATACAATACAGAACAAGTACATAACCCTAAAATGCAAAAGCTCCAATTGTGTACTTAAGCAACCATGGTGGACAAAAGAGGTTAGAGATCGTATCAAGCTAAAAGAAAAGGCTTACTCAAATGCAAGAAAAAGTGGCAATACAGAGGACTGGGAGAACTACAAAAATCAACAAAGAGATAGAAAGAAAGTAATAAGAGCAGCAAAAAGGGAGTATGAAAACAACTTGCAAGGGATATTCAAACCAATAGTAAAAGCTTTTATAAGTATATTAAAAGAAAAAGAATGGTCAAGGAGAATGGGGGTCTGTTAAAGACAGATGTAGGGGAGGCTATGACAGAAAATAAGGCTGACTTGATAAATAAATATTTCACTAACATCTTTATAGTAGAGGATGAGGACAAAATACCAGCTATACAGGGGAACCTAAAAATAGTCAAAGAGAAAAGCTTAATAAAATTAATATAAATAAATAATCGTAATGGGTAAAATAATGAGTCTCAAGATAGACAAATCTCCAGGACCTGATAGTTTCTACTCTAGGGTGTTAAAGGAAATAGGAGAGGAAATTTCAGATGCATTCATCATAATTTTCCAAAGCTCACTAGATTCGGGAATTGTGTTCCTAGATTGGAAAATTGTGAATATCACCCCTTTATTTAAGAAGGGAGGAAGGGAGAAACGAGGAAACTACAGATTTGTCAGCTTAACGTCAGTTGGAGGGAAAATACTGGAATCCATCATCAGGGACAGAGTAATGAACAGTTATGAGCTAGTCAAAGAGAGTCAGCATGGGTTTGTGAAGGGTAGGTTGTGTCTGACTAATCTAGTTTAATTATTTGAGGAGGTGGATAGGAGAGTGTCTATGGATGTGTGTATGGACTTTCAGAAGGCATTTGATCAGGTTCCACAGAAAAGATTATTAGTGAAAATGGAAACGCACAGAGTCGGAAGTAACCTTGTGATGTGGCTTGGTAATTGTTTGGGAGGCAGGAAACAGAGAGGAGGTATAAAGGGAACATTCTCTGATTGGCGGGATGTGATAAGTGGTGTCCTTCAGAGGTTGGTACCGGGACCCCAGCTATTCGCCATATATATAAATAACTTGGATGAAGGAATAGAAAGTTTTATATCCAAGTTTGCAGATGACGCTAAGACAGCAGGCTCAGTAAATTGTGTAGATTGGAGTAGGAAGTTACAAAGGGACTTAGACAGATTAAGTGAGTGGCAAAGCTGTGGCAGATGGAGTTCAAACTTGGATTGTATTCCCTTGAGTTTAGAAGGTGAGGGTTGATTTGATTGAGGTATTTAAGATGATAAAGGGATTTGATAGGGTAGGTACAGCAAAGCTATTTCCTCTGGTGGGGAATCCAAAACAAGGGGGCATAGTCTTAAGATTGGAACCAGGCCATTTAAGAGTGAAACCAGGAAGCATTTTTTCACTCAAAAAGTGGTAGAAATTTGGAATTCTCTCCCCCAAAAGGCTGTGGATGCTGGATTCATCCACACCTTCAAGAGTGCGGTTGATAGATTTTTGGTAAATCAGGGTATTAGGCATACGGGGAGAAGGCGTGAAATTGGGATTGAAAGGATTAGTTGAGGTACAGATCAACCTTGATCTGATTAAATGACAGAACAGGCTCAAAGGGCTGAATGGCCTCCTCCTGTTCCTATGTTCCTAACTCTCATGTGGGTTTAAGATACAGAGTAAATAAACTTAACATTGTACATGATTGGAAAAGACTATTGCAGGCTATCTATCGATTTATATAGCACCTTTTGTGTCAAAAGGATATCTTAAGGCCCTGGAAAAAAATTGTGGCGTGATGTGTTAATTATTATCGGTGCTAATGAATGCAATGTTGACAAATACAATTGAGAAAGTTGATGACAAATCTTTTCTACAGATGTGACCCTCCCCCAACTCCATGTCAAAGCTTGGGCCCCAAACTGGCCACAATAGCCTTTTACTCTTTCAGCCCACAATTGAAATGTCAGTTCACAGGTTACTGACATAACAACAGAAAACACAATTGTGCTAAGGAAATAGCAAAGCAGTGAGGGTGCCATACATAGCTGTGTATAATTCACTATAAAAATGTAGACTGCGTAGCTGACACAACTGTAGATCTTAACTCATACATTCACAGTGTGAATCTTGTTCATATTTATCAATGAGTATCATGTCTAAGGAAAAAAGCTTCTTATGTGAATGTGATTATGGTCTCTCTGGCAAGGTTAAGCAGAACCAATGTAAATCAAGGTATTGTTAATAGTTGATGAGTCTTGATGTTTAGAAATCTATGCGTTCTATATGCTTATCCTTAACGGGCAGGGAGACCCTACCTATATGAACACCATGGCTTACACTTTTATCAACCTTTATCCTTCATCAAAATCTTTTATAAAAAAGATTGATAACAGGAATGGTACTTATTTCAATGCTATGTGCTCTGCAGTGAGAGAGTTGCCCATTCCGCTTTGAGACAAATGAAAAACATGTACGGTCAAGTTGGACATAACTACATGAAAGACTTGATACAAAATGTAAATTGTACTGAACTGAGAACTGGTTGGAAAAGGATTTTACAGTTATGGACTGTATTGTGTGTCAGTAAATTGCGGCATGTACCTGCTTTTGATATCTCAAAGCATTTTGTGTGAAAGTGAATTTATTGCCAGCCGAGTATGTAACTGGGTACAAACCAAATAAATCATTTGCTTTTCTTGGGTTTTCATTTAGAAACTTAGAATTTGGAATTTATTGTGAAATTGCAGCAAAGGTCTCAGAGCATGATGAGGATGAGGCACATTTACAGTCATCAATATACAATAATGTAGAAGCAGCCTTGCCCTTCAAATTCATAAAAGTATTATCAACAATGCAATTAACAATTATCAACAATTTGCTATCAGTTCAAACCAGAAAAGAATCACTGAAGAGTGAAGAAAGAGGAAGATCAAAGAATGGGAAAAAACATTAAAAACAGAATTTGAATTAAGTCAGAATTCATTCAGTTAACGGCTATCGGAAATCTAATCCTTAAAACTGTATTTTTCTTGTGTACTTTTTCAATTGTTATTTTCACTCTCTGCCTTTCTGCTCTGTTAGTTTTTGTTGCATTTGTTTTTCACTGGCTTCTGCCTTGTGTCTCTTTTTTTCCCCAAGACTATTTTTGTTTCTCTCTTCCAACCTTCTCTTCTTTATTTCTTTGTTTCCCTCTATCTTGTTGATTCTCTTATTATAGTTCTTTATCTATTTCCCAGGTTCTGTTGTTTGTCTATATGTTTTGCTTGTCTACATCCCATACAGCAGCAGGAAACTGCAGCACACTTTGGACCTACAATCAATACAAATATGTTGATTGCATGCTCCATGAATATTATACCTCCTCCATAAAGAACACATTTATGTTACCATGTTGAAAATTTAAGCAATCAGTGCTGTCATTTTACAATGTCAAGATTCCATGCTACCGTGAAAAAGGGGTAGAGGGTCAGTCATAGAATGTCATAAAATGGATAAATCACCCTTAATTATACAATAATTCTTGCATTTGCATTTGATATAGCCCCTTATCACATCTTCGATATATGTTTTGCACATTAGCTAAAATTAAAAATTCCCAACGGAATTTAAAATGCTCATAATTCTCGGAGATCATAAAGTTCTCAATATAGGATTGCTTGTTTCTCAGCCACTTATTCTTTACTGTTCCAAATAGTAGAGAAACCACAGAAAGCAGTATGAGCACAAGATGAAGACTGAAGATATAGTGATAGGCACTTCAGTATTCTATCACTAGTCCAGTGATGGGTGTCCAAAAGAGATAAAATGTTCAAAGGTATTTGTGAAACTCTTATCCAATACTATTGACAATGGTTACCTTTCCTCAGAGATTTAACTCAGATTTCCTTCCAGCTGACAATCTTACAATGAGTCCTGCTACCTAGATAAGCACCATGTTATTTGATGCCTCTTGATCCCATACGATATCCCGTTTGCTGTTGATAGACTGCACCACTGCTTCCAAGGGAGCAAACAACTAGACATGGTTAATGCATGAACATCTGACCACAATTAATGCATTCCACTCTCTCCCTGTGTAGGGATTATGGTGGGCAGGAAAGGATCTCAACTGTTTGGTTCATTGATGTGGAAAATAATTAGGTGATCTGCAGCCTTTTGGCCCAGATGCTGTCTTTGGGGACATGCTCTGTCCTTGGGCAACCAAATCAGGGTTATAGCAAAACTGAAAATCGACCAAACGAAGCTGAACTATTTCATTTGGCAATTGAGCTAATGTCAGTAATTGGTCCAATCCAGAAGAAGACAAGACAGGAAGTGTTTTGGGAACTATTGGAAAAATCTCATTAAGTGCATTGGGGCGAACATTTCCAGAGTTCTTGAATGGAATTAAAACACAGCCAGACTTTATAGCACTCCAATAAACAACGCACCAGTTGTTAACCTTTCACCAGATGGCTGAGGGTAGTTGGAAACATGACAAGACAGTGAATGCATCATTTGTACATGTTGCAAAGAAGCATTTTCTAAATGACCAGTTTCAGACAAGGAAGTAGGAGCTCCTGTCAATAAACAAGAAAATGTTTTTGATGACAGCATGGTACTGCTAAAAATGAATGCCTACTACTCCTGGTGGTTCAAGTGGTTGCATCCTGCGAGACCAGGGTATGTACTCTCTTTTGTTATTTTTGACAGTTATGGGCTGCTTATGTTCTTCTAGGTGCTGGTGACAGAAACGTGACAGAAAGGTCCCAAAAAAACACTAGTGAAGATTAGGGTGATAATGCGGATGAGTTATTATTTGTAGGTGAAATGAAATATATCACTGCAAGAAATCAGCTTGAAATTGCTAAAGTGTGGAGACAGCCAAATTACTAACAAATAATGCAGGCCACGGACAGTGTTTGGTAAATATTCAACACTATCCATCAACGATCTGGCAAGATTTCAGCAAATGACATCTCTGTGCTTGAAAAATAGAAAAGATGCAAAAAAGAATTTTCAATTTGTCTTTGTAATATTTGGATGGTTTGGAGATGATCACAGCACAGAATATGGAGAATGACTCTGGGATGGCCGTCTGTTATAAGGTTAGAAGTTTATAAGACTCTCAAGGAATTTGAGTGATAAATAAATGGAAAACCATAAACTATTTTTCCATAAATGGAAAACTTGATAGGAAGAGTATATGTTTCTGGACAACAGTAGGTATTATACTACAATACACTGTAACAGGACTACATGCTGAGTATCACACAGCAGGTCTGGCTGACACCATGGGGGGGTGGGGGGGGGGCGATTCAGCCTATTCTCAGGAGCAATGGGACAGCTAACAATAACAACAACAACTTCCATTCATATAATGCACCTCACGCAGGGTAGTGTCCCCATGCAAGTTTGGTGTAGCTAATACACAAACTGGCCAATTGGCTCATAACGCATCTCCATCCACTAGCTAGGAGAATTCTCTTGTCCCCACCCCACCCACAAATGCTCATCTTATTCCTCCCCATTGGGAGGACCAGATAATTGACCTGGGTGAATAAATTAGGGGGTATAAAGCTGTGGGGAGTTTGGTCCCTACATTCTGGGACTCGAAGGAAGGATTTGTCCAAGGAAAGCCAGAAAAGAGATGCCTGTGGCCTAAGGCCTAGCTTAGATCATATAGTTGAGTCAGGTCTGTAGAGAATGTGATTGAGAGTGAGGTCTCTGGTGCTTGGCAGAGGATGAGTATTTTGTACTCATGGGGAAATAGAGGGTGTAACACTAAATGAAAACTGTAACAACCTGCACACTGAGAATCACATAGCTGGTCTGGCTGAGACTATGGCCGACTGTTCAAAACAATACAATTTCCAGTATATCACCCGTTTCGCACAAGAAGATGTCTCAAAGCACTTTAGACAATTGGCTGGGCACCCAAGCCAGTGAGTGGGAGGGTGCAATCTGAAGAGTGTGGTGGAGTGAAAAGATGATTGAAAGTGTAGTCAAAGAGGTAAATCTTTAGGTAGGTTTTAAAAGTGTATATGTGGTGTATTTTGGGCACCCAAGCCAGTGAGTGGGAGGGTGCAATCTGAAGAGTGTGGTGGAGTGAAAAGATGATTGAAAGTGTAGTCAAAGAGGTAAATCTTTAGGTAGGTTTTAAAAGTGTATATGTGGTGTATATTGGGAGAAAAGAAAGGTGGTAATCCCAAAGCAATTCCTATGCTGAAACATTGCCCTGGTCACAAAAATTAGCATTTGAGTGCTAGAGAAGATGATATTGACTGACTTTAATCAGTTTCCTCTTCCTTTGCATTCATATGCTGCTTGTAGGATATTAGGTTCTACAAGACCTAGCATCATAACATGCAATGTTTCAAAGATGGCATCGCACAGCAGCTAAAATGGCACAAAAGTGCCATTGTCAACACAAGTAAGTCAGGCAATAGTTATTGAATGGTAAGAGACTTGCAGTGTTTCATAATAGTTTTATGTGATAACACTGAACCATCATGAAATGCTGCAAATTTCACCTCTATGATTTAACTGGTAGGGCTATGCCTCATTATTCAATCATTCCTTGTGTTCCATCATCCCAAATAACACGTATCAAGATGTCATAAATTCCGGCACTATTTCCAATTTCTTTGGTTATTATTGTACAAATGTCACACTCTTAAAACGTTGACACTGCCACATTCCAATTACTCTGTGTTAATGTCATAGTACTTCAGAATTAGGCTTGTTATCTGCCATTTCTTGTGCTATTTTTGTCCTGGGGTTTCAAATCTGCATGATATTCTGATGCAAATGAAGATATGCTATGTCTTCCTATATGTCATACTCAAGTCCTGTGATTTTCTTCCTTTTGTCAGACTGACCTTATAATTTCTCTGTCTGCTTGCAAAAACAGAAAAATTGTATATTCTACCAATTAGTGGATGGGAGCTTCTGCCTGCAATAACAACTATAGGCAGAAAACAATAATCCACCCTATGCATTACAGCCATACCAGCTGATGTCTCTGGTTGAGTTCCACTGTCCTTTGCTATTAAATTATGTCTGAAAATCAGATTCAACTGAGAATAGTTCTTGATCTTCCAAACATACTCTCCCCAGTGCGCTGTGGAGTGAAAATTTCAGGATTTGATAATTATCATATTTGGTAAAGACTGGCAAAGTCATCTTTTCCCCTCCACAAATCTAATAGTCATTACAAAGAGGTTGATTTGTATTCAGCTTGCTATAAAAGGTTTGTGTGTTGATTTTTCACTTAAATTAAGAAACAAAGCTGTTTAATTTCAGTAATTCTTTTTTGGTCAGCTGGATGTCGCATTTGGAAACCCATCACCATGCTTAAGAGTATCCAAACCAGACTGAGAGTTCCACATCTGTATGACAGAGTTCTGTTGGGATAATAATATAATCCTTGCATTTAATATAGTGCCTTATCACCTCTTCAAGATGTCTCAAAGCGCTTCACAGAATATACTGCAAAGTGAATTGACTATATTTTGTGGGCGAAACACGGCAGCCAATTGTGCACAGACGTGTCCCACAAACAGTCATGATTGAAGTGGCCATTTTATTATTCTTTTTAAGGAAATCCCTGGAAATGTGATCCGCCAATCGACTGACAACCGAGTTCCTATTTACTGCTAGGTAAACAGAGGCGTGTGGAGTATGGAAATTTGCCCACCCAGGAATCAAACCCTGGTCTCTCGTTTGTGAGGCGAGTGCTCTAAACACTGAGCTACAGGACTCCACACCCTGCTTGGACTCCATACCCTACACATAGTATGCACCTTGTTTACTTAATTCTTGAGCTTATTAGATGCAAGGCCTGGGGTCCCCAGAGAATACATTAGGTACTGCTGGAGTAATAGCTTGCTGTTGAGAGTACTGTCTGGAAAGCTTCCCACTGCTTGACCAGCTAGGGCCATGCTACCACTTATATAGTTTGAGTAAGAATAGGGAGTTTTCACTGTATTTGTTCTAATGGGTAAATGGACACAAAGTCCTTTGACCTGTATTGTAGTACTTTCAAAGGATATCCAGTTAGGACCAGAGAAGCCCACATTAATGTATGGATGGGAGAATGTGCCTTTGTAGTACTTGTTGCTGCTGTTGCAAGAGACTAGGTGGCCCTATTGGTAGGACATCTCCTGACACTTCTGCTAGTTCCACTGCCTCCCTCTGACTTAGTGGCCTGAAGTGGCTGATCCTGCCAATAAAGTACAACAAAATAATTATTGTGACCCATGGGAAGACATTATTCTGGCTTTTCACCTTTTGACCACCTTTTGATCAGTTCTTAACCTGGTACAATAGAATCACACCTCAATAAAGGAGGACAAAAATGAAGGCTACTTTTTCACAATCTGTTTTTTTACATTTGAAGTTGACAATGACGAAAATCCCCAAATTCACTATTGAAGCCACCCCACCTTTAAGCATAAACCAGGACATTTTGTTGACTGTCCTGAATAGTGAGCTTTCACTGTATTTGTTCCAATAGGCAAATGTTTGCAGCTTGGCTAAACAAAGATGCTGTTTGTATTAATTCAAATGTATGGACAGACATTTAATAATAATCCTTGCATTTGATATAGCGCTTTTCACATCGGGAGGACGTCCCAAAGCACTTCACAGAACACACTGTAAAGTGAATTGACTGTATATTTGTGGGCGAACGCGGCACCAATTGCGCACAGCAATGTCCCACAAACAGTCGTAGATTGAAAATGACCAATTTATTATTGTTTTTGGTTTTGGAGGGATTATTATTAGGCATGTGGAGTAAGGAAACTTGCCTAAGGTTTCGCCCTACCTGGAATTGAACTCAGGTCTCTCGCTTTTAAAGCGAGTGCTCTAACCACTGAGCTACAGGACTCCACAGTTTCTATTTCTCACAGTCTTGGGATGGAAATCCAATAATGGTCTCCAGATCCCATGTGTCAATTATTATTATTTGGGGGAAGTGTGTGCATGGGTGGGAGGGTGGGAGGGGGTTGCGGCTGACGGTGGGGTGGGGAGGGGTTAAAGAGTTCCATCTTCCTTTTTGGGCACTTTTACTGCCAAGTTTTGACTGAAGAAATAGCATCACACTACTGGATCTAATATTACTTGAGGTATATTTCTATTTCTATTGTATTCATTAACAAACAGTGTTATTATGCACAGTATCAGCATCACAAATAGCTGTTCCCATTTCAAGTTGAGTGACACTTCATCCTTTTTCTCAATGCTTCACAGACAATATTTGTATTCCACTCTAGGAAAAGGCTAACATAAGAACATAAGAAATAGGAGCAGGGGTAGGCCATTCGGCTCCTCGAGCCTGCCCACCATTTAATAAGATCATGGCTGATCTTCTAACCTGCTGCCTGACCTTCTGATGTTAAGGAAAAAAAAGTTTTCGAGTTCCAATCAAGCGCAGCCACTGTTTGCAACCAGCATGGTGTTTATTAAACTCCAGGATCCGTTCAACTTCCCGATGGGCGTGAGCAAGTAAGCACAATCAATCAATTCACTAACAGAACAATACTCCGCGTAATCCCTCCTCGTGGTCATCTATACTTCTGCCTTCTAGCTCTCAGTCTTCCATCCACGGTAGGTACTGTCCAGGGCGCGCGCCGATCTTGGTCTGGCACGGTGTCTTAAGCTTGTGTCCATCCAATCATGGTGCGGACATTAGGTCACCTGGCCAAAATCATGCTGAGTTCACGTGAACATCTCACAGAGTGTACGTGCCTCACACACACAAACACACTGTCCTTGAGATAATCCGTTATCTTGTGTACTTGCAGAGCAGTAGTACACATCTTGTCCTTGAGACACTCACGTGATCCTGGGAAACTCATGAGTTTCAGTCCAGTTGTCCCCCCACACTTAACTTGAAAGTTAACCCGTTCGCAAAATCTATTATGATTCTAACATTATACAAAAAGTGTAAATTCTAACACTGAGTGCTCCTAGCAACTTCTGTTTTTATTTCAGATTTCCAGCATTTGCAGGATTTTGTCTTTTGTTTACTTATTTACCCTTGTTTACATGTCAATTTGGAACACTATTGCTGCTCATTTTCATTGGCAGTTGTACCTTTTCCGTGCCTTACAATTGTTCTAATGTAAAGTCTGTCAGGACACTTTCTGCAACATGATTTGTGATTAATCTCAAACTGTTCTCTACCTGTGTACGTACGTTAGACTAGTGTGAATATTTGAAATGAAAGAACAGACTTGTTACGGATGATACATTGAAGTAAGTTACACCCGTGGAGAGAAATATAGTTATCTACCCCCAAGTAGATTATAAGATAAGTTTGCAGGGCTATGGGGAGAGCATGGGGGAGTGGGATTGATTTGGAGAGCTCTTTTCAAAGAGCTGGCACAGGCATGATGAAACGAATGGCCTCCTTCTGTGCTGTATAATTCTTTGATACTGTGCTTCTATGAAATTCTATCCAGGTCTAGATTTACTGTAAAAAAAATGCAAAGTACTGCAGATGCTGGAAATTGTAAACAAAAACAGAGATCGCTGAGAACACTCAGCAGGTCAGGCAGCATCTATGGAGAAAGGAAGTGATTCAAGGTTTCGGATCCATGACCCTTCGTCAGAACTGGGGGATATTGGGAGTGAGAGGATTTAAGGACTAACAGAGAGCAGAGACAGGGCAAGAAAGACAAAGGAGAAAATGGACTAGAGGGCAGCGGATGATGGATTTAACAGGTGTTATTGATGCAAAACAAAGGAGGGCGGCAGGGGCAGACCAGAAAGAGAAAAGGTGTATCTGGGACCCAGATTGTGTGCCAATGGTCACAGAAGAGGAGGAAGGGAGAGGTCATGGGGAGGTCAGAGTGAGAGCGGGAGAGAGTTAAAGTGGCAAACAACTGGAAGCTCAGGGTTGTGCTTGGAGACAGAATGGAGGTGTTCGGCAAATCGATCACTCAATCTGCGTTTCGTCTCCCCAATGTAGAGGAGATCACATCTTGAGCAGCGAATACAGTAAATTACATTGGTGGTAGTACATGTAAATCACTGTCTCACTTGAAAATTGTGTTTGGGGCCCTGGATAGTGATACGGGAGGGGGTGAACAGACAGATATTGCATCGCCTTCACTGGCATGGGAAGGTGCCAGGGGGAGGAGAGCAGGTGTTGGTGGCGATGGAGGAATGAATCAGGGAGTCATGGAGGGAATGGTCCCTTTGGAAATCTGAGAGTGGAGAGGAGGGAAAGATATGTTTTGTGGTTGGGTCACCCTGGAGGTACCGGAAATGGCGAAGAATTATTCGTTGGATGTTGAGCTGGTCAATAGAGTAGATGTGGCGGAGGTGGAGAAACTGGGAAAGGGAATAGAATCTTTGCAGCATATTCTGTGAAGCGCTTTGAGATGTCTAGAAGACGTGAAAAGCGCTATATCAAATGCAAGGATTATTATTATTATTATTTACAGGAGGTGGGGTGGGAAGAAGTGTAGTTCAGGTAACTGTGAGAGTTGGTGGGCTCTAAAAGATATCTGTGGTTAATCTATGCCCCGAGATGGAAATTTTAAGTGGGGAAGGGTCGGAGATGGACCATGTGAATGTAATGAAGGGGTAGAAGGTGGAAGCAAATTTGTCGAATTTTTCCATCTTATTGGGAGAGCAGGAAGCAGCCTCAACACAGTCATCGGTGTATCTGAGGAACAAACGTATCCGAGTAGGCCCAGAACAAACAATGTTTACTATCTAAACAATCTACTGTCTAGATTTATTATAGTCATGTAACAATGTTTAATTATCCAGAATTTGGCAAATTATTGAATTCAAAAATTGACTTTGAAGCAAGATTTCTGTATTTCTGAAAATTCAAAATTGTATTTAAGAGTTTCCCAAATTCTGGATGCTCTAAAATGCTACATAAATAGAATAAATCGAGACCAGAGTGGAAATTCTCCCCAAGGTGGTGTGCAGAAAAATACAATGATTTATTTCCTGCAAACTCTGAAGATCTAACTGCTCAGCTCATTCTGACCAGGTCTTTGGTGTATACTTTTCTCCTCTGTCAAGTTCATTTTCATTTTGTGTACGGATTGGAGCTCTGCAGCAAGCTCTATTTCCAATTTCAAGACTATGCAGAGCATTTATTTGCATTAATTTTGTTTCACACACAATCTTTTTTTCTGGTATATTGTCGGATTCTGCTTTTGTGCATACATTCACACAGAAGTCTTGTCTTTTGTCATAGAATCATAGAATCGTACAGCTTAATAGAAGGAGGCCATTCGCTCATGGTGCCTGTGCCGGCTCTTTGAAAGAGCTATCCAATTAGTCCCAGTCCCCCGCTCTTTCCCCAAAGCCTTGCAAATTTATGTCATGTCAAAAAAAATGTAAATGTCGCAAAGGCAAAATCCCTTAGAGTCCACTTAGAACACTATATGATACAATTTGCATTGATATAGAACCTTTCACATTGGGAAAACATTTTACAGCATTTCAAATAGCTGAGCAGGCTGTGCAGCCAATTTTATTTGGTGGCGGGGCGGGGTCGAGGTTGAAAGTAACTGAGGAGAAAGGGAGAGATGACTGAAAGTATAGTTGAAAAGGTAAGTCTTGGGGCAGATATTAAAAGACATGAATTGGGCATACGATAGCTCAGAAAGCAGCTGTATTAATGTAATTCAGCAGTAACTCAGTGAGCAACACTCTTAGCTCTGGGTCAGAAAATTGTGAGTATGGCCCCATGTAAAGACTTGAGGTCATAGTCTGAGGAACACCTCACTGTTGGAGATATCATCTTTCAGATAAGTAGTTTAACCAAGGATCTGTCTGCCTGCTCAGTTCATGTTCACGAAAGCGTGAAACTGCTTGAAAGAGTTTCTCACTTTATGTCATGGCCAACAGTCCTCCAAATTAATTACTTATGGTTGGTTTTGGTACAACAGGTGCAAATGGCTCACAGAAAGTCATAAAAATATCAAAAATTTACATTTTAATGATGAGATATAGGGCAGCTTGGAGATAATTCTCATTTAAAGAGCAGCTTGATGGGAGGGTGGGGGTTCTGGAGGAATTAAATCAGATGGACCAAAGGGCCTTCTACATCTAAACCAATCTTGTGATTTTCTGAAAACAGCAAAAATTAACAAATGAACATAAATGTTAATTCTGCTACTTTATTCATGACTAAGGAGGTGCAAAAAATGCTGACACTTGAAAATAGTATGCCCCCCACCCCCCACGGTCTAAGTAAAATAATTGAACTTGCAATCTCCAAGGTTATTCTCAATTATTTAACACTATACTTCAAATAAGTTATAGACCTGGGATCCCCAAATCTGCCATTACTACCTAATTTTCATGTTTGTTAATCTGCCTTACTAGTCTTACACTTCAAAACCTATTGAAAATCATTAGTGCATCAAGGACATTGCTAAAATATGGCAGGTCATGAAAAGGGGTTTAAAGCTTTAAAAATGAAAACAGTGTTGCTGTTGTAACTTGATCTCCTTCTATCATATTCTCATGTCACTGCATTTCTATGGGATTGTATTAAGTCTTGTTGAAATGTTATTATGCACAAATTCTGCCTGGGATTTACTTACTGAAATTGAATGTGATTATTTTGAGCCTGTATTGAGCTCCTGTAATATATTTCCTAAACTTTAATATTCATAAGAATTATAACGGATAGTATTGCAATGATCAGAGTATAACATTTTTCTCGAAAAACCTTTTTTCTCCCCAGCTTGATGGTTAATGGAATTTATTTGTGAAATAATGGAGTTAATTTGTAGAAACATTAGTCTGGAACGCAGAGGAGGCAAGCCGGCTCATGTGGAAGCTGCCTTCACCGCCTTTTATGGCTCATGCTCTGTAAGATGCCCCTTAATCAGCCTTGTGTCTTTTGAGAGAGAGTTGATCTCCTATTCTGTTGAAGAAAAGTCTACATAAGAAATCATTTCGGGGTTTAAGAAAGAAAAACAGCTGTCATACTCTCCGTTGCATGACAGTACAAGATCCTACTGTCAGATTAATGCTTCTCCCAGCAATAAGGTAAGAGACCGGCTGAAGTACATTTGCAAAATGTCTGCAAAATCAGCTGCCTCCATTACAACCTCACCCTCATCGGGTTTCCTAGACACTCATCCACACCTTCATCACATTGATTATTCCAATGCCCTGATCCCCAGATTCCTCACCTCCTCCTTACACAAGCTGCAAGACAAATTGAGTGTTGTGTTTGCCTGCCAAATGTTCAGTCACTACAATTTACAGTGAATCCTGTGAAACGCTTTGAGGGGTTGCATCAATGTAAATGATGTTATAGAGCAGCCCATCGCTCACTCTCTCCACACCAACTGCCTCCGAAAGGCAAATATCCTTCCCCCTCACTCATCCATACCCTCCCCAACTCTTCCTGCTCCTCAAACTCCACAGTCATTTCTCTCCCCCAACCCCAAATCCTCTCTGTACCATTCTCTCATCCATCCCCACTGGACCACTTTCTCATCTCCCTCTCTTCCCACAACCCCTTCCCCTCTTTCCAAGACCTCCACCATTTTTTTCCACCCCTGGAAAAAGCTTTCCCCGAGTCCCTCACAAATGCCCTCTCTTCTTCGGACCTCCTCTCCCTCTGGCCCTCCACCCGCAGTGATCCTGATTCAGCCACCAAGCCACCATCTAGCCACAACCTTCAGCTCTCTGGCTCCCCTGAAATCCAGGGCTGTTTCCAAACCCACCTGCTCCCCTGGTACAACAGTCATCTCTGCTCACTCAAATCCAGTTGCTCAAGCACAGATGGCAGAAATCCGGCCTCACAATTCACCGCCAGCTGTGCCTCGAGCGCCTCCACATCTACCACCTCTCCCTTTCACAGGCCAAAACTGACTTTTACTCCAAAGTCATCTTGAAGGCAAACAACAATCCAAAGATGCTATTTTTCATTGAGTATCACCTCCTCTATGCATCCCCTCAAGCCTCCTCACATCAAACACCAAGTGCGAAGAGGCCCTAGACTTCTTCACTTCAAAGATTGAAAACATACACTTGGCTGCATCGATCTCCCTCCCCATTTCCTCTTCCACCCCACCCAGACCATTCACACCGCCTTCTCCATCTACTACAGCTCCTGCCACTCCCCCCTTCTTACACTCTTTTGCCCCCATTTCTTCCTCCTCTCCCTCAACCACAATCATCCGGATAAAGTTCACCACCTGCTGCCTCGACCCCCTCACCACCCAGCTGTTGGTCACTCAACTCCCTATCTATCTCATGCTGGCCAACATGGTCAACCAATCAGTCTCTCCCCTCAGGCTCTGTTCCACTCCCCCTGAAAACCGTTGTTAACACACCCCTCCTCAAAAATAACACCCTCGATCCCTCTAATCTCTCACACCACCATCCCATTTCCAACCTACCCTTCCTTGCCAAAGTCCTGGAACGCATTGTTGCAAGTCAACTATGGTCACACCTCTCCCTTCACTCCCTCCTTGAGCCCCTGCAGTCTGGTTTTCGCCCTGCACACACCAAGGTGAGAGCACTTGTCAAAGTCACAAACAACATTCTCTCTATTTGTGACCAGGGCTCCTTCTGCCTCTTCGTTCTCCTGGATCTCTCTGCTGCGTTTGACACAGTCGACCACGAGATCTTCCTCCACCACCTCTCTTCCCTCATCCATCTTAATGAGACTGCACTCACTTGGTTCAAGTCCTTCTTAACCAAATGCCTCCAGTTCATCTCGGCAAATGGTTTCTCCGCCCAGTCACTTGCGGGGTACCTTAGGGCGCCATCCTTGGCCCTCCTCTTTTCCTAATCTATATGCTCCCTTTGGGTGATGTCATCCGCAGACACGGAGTAAACTTCCACATGTATGTGGGTATGTGGATGACACACAAATCTACTTTGCCTCCTCCAGTACCAATTCCAGGTCCGCCGATGTTCTATCAGCTTGTCTGGCAGACATCAGGGAGTGGATGTATGCAAAATTCCTGCAGCTGAATGTGGACAAGACGGAAGCCATACTCCTTGGCTTCTGCGGATCTGAACTCCTCAACCTCCCTGGGATCTCTCTCACACTCACTGAACCAGTGCGCAATCTAGGCGTCCAGTTTGAACCCCAGCTGTCCTTCCTTCACCACATCTGGTCCCTGACCAGGACCGCCTTCTTCCACCTCCGCCAGATTGCCCGCCTCTGACCTACCTTACCCCAAATGCAGCCGAAATCCTCATGCGTGCGCTTGTCGCCTCCCACCTGGATTACTCAAATGCACTCCTCGCCCATCTCCCCAACTCCATTATTCAAAAGGTCTAGCTCATTCAGAACTCTGCCCCACCAAGCTCAGAGTCAGGCTCCATCACTGTTAAGCGCTCTGAGATGCTGCTCTTCATGGAGGGTACTATATAAGTGCAAGTTGTTGTTACCAGGACCAAACCAGATCCGGGAAACAACACTTATTGACCACTACACAATGTTCTTCAATCAAGTAGAAATAAAGCACAAAGTTGCTGCAATAGATTCTCTCTCTTAGATGTGATGCATCCGTGATTGTGTTAGAATTTACACTTTTTGTATGATGTTGGAATCATAATAGATGTTGCGAACGGGTTAACTTTTAAGTTAAGTGTGTTGTGGGCAGCTGGACTGAAACTCCCTGCATGTACACAAGATAACGGACTGTCTCAAGGACAGTGTGTTTGTGGATGTGAGGCACGTACACCCCATGAGGTGTTCACGTGAACC
This sequence comes from Callorhinchus milii, assembly GCF_018977255.1. Lineage (NCBI taxonomy): Eukaryota > Metazoa > Chordata > Chondrichthyes > Chimaeriformes > Callorhinchidae > Callorhinchus > Callorhinchus milii. Next base: position 91,991,093 of record NW_024704743.1, read on the forward strand.
CAGCATGATTTTGGCCAGGTGATCTAATGTCTGCATGAACATTGGATGAACATTGGTATAAGAGTTCCGATAACTTTGTGTACGGGGCCGTCCCGGGTCGCGGAGACAAGGATACGGGAAATGGAGCCGTCCCGGGTCGCGGAAACAAGGATACGGGAGATGGGGCCATCTCGGGCTGCGGAGACAAGGGTACGGAGATGGAAGACTGAGAGCTGGAAACACTAAGACTGAGGATATCAGATGGAAAATTGAAAGTTGTAAGCAAGAAGACTGAAAGCATGAAGAATCAAGCTTGTGTGCTGGAAAGACACAGTGTTGAACTCTTGAACTCGAGATATCTATAGTGGTGTTATTCTGTTATAAGATCTGTTGATTGTACCGGCCTTTGGTCTGACCCATCGGGATATTGGGGAATAACGAACGAATTATAATAAAACAGTCTGATATCTGGTTAGAGGAATTAGCGTTATTTCCTTACAGATTTGGCTGATTTTATTTTCTAACAGTTTAGACTCCAGTCATCAGTACTACACTGGCTTATCACCTTCAGACAGACATCAGCAGGGCAGCCAATTGCCCTCTTTAGTGGATCTCCCCATTTCCATATGGTCGATGTGTTACTCCATCCTGATTGCATATGCAAAATACAATACAAAATTATATTTGTATAGCATCTTTCACATCGGGAGGACAGCCATAGCATGGGTTTTGTTCTTTTATTATAATAATGTCATCCGTGATCAACTCTCCGTTCAGTAATCTCAAATTGCCTGCTGCATTCGCTCACAAATCACACAGTCACTGCAGTTTACAATATATCCTGTGTAGCGTTTTGGGATGTTCTCCCAACAAGAAAGGTGCTATACCAAATGTAAGCATTATTATTATTAATTGTTATTACAGTGACAGTGTTGGTTGCCGAGCATGGAAGAAGGGGAAGGTGATTATCGTGCAATCAATGAGGTAGGTACATGATTGAAATAGAAATGTTAATTTTTGTCACTAACCTATATCCAAGAACTTTCCAAATATTACCATGTTTTCAGCAATTACGCTTTTCATTCATTAATTAATTTATGGCATTGGACATTTAAAACAAATGCGTTTGTTCACACATTAGTTCAGATCTGTCAAGCCCTAAAGATGTGTTCCCTAATGGGATCCTTGGGGCATAATCACCGCAACAATAAAATGAGCTCTTGAGCATGGATTTATAATTTAGAAGAAAAATCGTATTTTCTTCCACCCAAAGTGGAGCTAAAAGAGATGGAGAGAAGAACCAAACTGCTAATATTGGATGAAAGTTCACACTGTGAATATTAAGAACATGATTAACAGGGCATTATATTCACATACAATACATTTGACATATATTCAAATACTTCATTTACATGACACAGGAGCTATGCAGTAAGAGCACAAGTTGTAATTATTTTTATACTGGTCCAAATTAACTCTGGGTTGGTACAGCGCAGGCAGCATGAATAAAATGTTTAACAATCCTTTCCATCAATCTGTGTGTCTTAGATCCAGCATGTGGAATCAAGCTGTTAAGAAAGTTTTTTTCTTTTTATGGACAGGGTAAGGAATCAATTGTGTTCTTTATGAGAGAATAGTTGCTGACAGCTCACATTTATCATTGAACACTGGAGAGGCCTTCTATTTTTGCTCAGAAACTCTCTCAGTCTATTGAAGGTCTAACTGTACAGGGAAGCTAGTTATAAAATTTAAGCTACCTACATCATAAAATGAATACAGCCAATACATCGGTGCACCTGTCTTTCAGATGAGATGTTAAACCAACTTCCCAAATGTCTGTTCATGTGGATATTAAATATCCCATGGTACGAAAGAGAAAGGAGTTTCTCCGGATGTCCTGGTTAACAATCCCCCAATTAAAATTTGTCACTCACTCCATGGGTGTATGCAACTGGTTGCCTTGTTTCGCCCACAAACTACAGTCAATCTATATTTTTTTGATCAGCCGGTTGTCATGCGGAATCCAATCACTGTGCTTAAGAGTATCCAATCCAAGCTGAGATTTCCATGCATCCCACCTACACATGGAAATCCCAGAGATAGATTGTTGGAATGGAATGCACACTCTCTCCCTGGAGGGACATATCTTGCTTACCTAATTCCAGAAAGTATTAAGCGCAGATTGCCAAGAACCCAGAATGTGCATTGGGGTACTGTTGGAGTCTAACCAGCGAAAACCGCTTACTTTGCTATTGATATTGCTATCTGACAAGCTTTCCTGCTGCTTGTTCAAGCTAGAACCACCCTCCCATTAGGGCTTTGGCTTGCAGGGTTAACAGGAGCTGAGTGGGGTGATTACCTAATCCTAGTCTACTCTTCCAGGTCCTGCTAGTGTGTCAGATGGCTGTGTTGTCATCAGCAGTGCCCTAGAATATTGCGAACCTGCCTGGCTGAGGAACCGGACTACCAAGACTGCCACAGAGGGCTGGCTCAATTCCGATACTCCGTTGCCAGGAATGTCACCTTGGAGCAAGTTCAGCTCCAAGGACACCCTGTTTATACTCCAGAGAGACCCTATTTAGATTTACTTCACGGTATATTCTGTGAAATGCTTTGAGACGTCTCAGTGATATGATACGGCACTATATAAAAAAAGCAAGGATTATTAATACATGGGCAGGATAGGGGGAATGATACCAGCAGACGTAATAAAATAAATTGATTGTCTGCATCTGCACTTTTGTTTCCATTCATATTTTTTCATATATTTTCGCCCACAAAATATACAGTCAATTCACTTTACAGTGTATTGTGTGAAGTGTTTAGATACGTCCCGAAGATGTGATAAGGCGCTATATCAAATGCAAGGATTATTATTATTGTTATCATGACAGTTTTTGAGTACAGGTCATTGTGGCTGAACTGTGAATATATTCACAAACTGATGGCTGTCCACCAAGAAGATCATCTCTTCCTTCAATTGTGAGACATCTGGAGGTTGTTCGTTCAGGATGGTGCTCAGAGTCATTAATTGAATGATATGCCCTTCACTTCCTTCCAGTGAAAAGAGGAAATGCTAAAGTAAATCAAGCTGTAGTTAAAATGCACCAAAAATTAAAACACAAAAATAATAGAAATTTTAAATCCCATTACAACCTCACTCCTTAAAAATGAGGAGAAATAATAAAAATAATAAGTAATTCTTGCATTTAATATAGCTTAATCATGTTGTCGATATGTCTCAAAGGGCTTCACAGAATAAACTATAAAGTGGATTTTGGAGGCAAAATGCCGCAGTCAATTTGAGCACAGCAATGTCCTGTAAGCAGCTATGGAGTCAGTGATCAATTTTATTTTATTTGGGACACTGGGAGAAACTCCCTTTTTTTTTCAAATAGTGTTTGGGATCTTAACATCCACTTGAACAGGCAGACAGGACCTCGGTTTAACTTCTCATCCAAAGGATGGCACCTCTGACAACCTCAGCAGTACAATGGAGTATCAGCTTAGATCGGGACTTGAACCCACAATCTTCTGATTCAGAAGTGAAAGTGTTATCACTGAGCCAGGCTGACATCACTCAGAAGAAAATTCTTCTTTCCTGCTCTCTGAATATTTGAAGTGCTTTCAGGCAGATTTCGTGGAAGCAATAGAGACAAGCGCTTCAAATATTCAGAGGGTTTGTCACCAGCAGATAAGGTGACATCAGCAATACAAGGCAATTGTCTTCACTGTGGCTGAAGCAGGCAATGTTCACATCACAATTTGCAATCTAGAAACAATCTAGAAACATTTGCATTCACATAGACCTGGCTTTTTCTGAACATTATACAGTTCAGTTGTGCACAGTTAACAAGTAGGTTGGCTCTGAATAGCATGCTGTAAATCCAGCAACACCGTCCATCATGTTTCTCCTGGATGTAGCCATGCAGAGCTTTCAGGAATAATCTGAAGGCCTTTCTGCGTGGAAAGACTGATGAGAATGCTAGTGTATGATCCTCTTGTGGTGAAGAATCTTCCATCGAGTTTAGTATGGAGCAGCTTTTGATAGATAGCTCCTCCAAAAGCTTAGCTGCAGTTTTTTGCAAATCAATTGGAGTTTGATCGGTATTCTGTGAAATGACATTCAAACTCTGCAGGTGTCAAAAGTGGTGGCTGGAGGCTTCTGGCCAAACAATTGTTTCATTTTTGTTTCAAGCAATTTTATGCTATCCAGTGAAATCACAATATTGTACTTTGATTGACAGCTGCTTTATCTTGTCATTAGTTGTATACATAACATTCATATAGTTCTGCATTCAATACATTAATAAATGTTAAATAATATTTTAACATCTACTAAATGTTTAATGTTTGGAATGTGGAGCGGTCCAGGTTGTCCAGTTCCTGAGCCATGCGGTTCCTAGGTACTCCATAGCACTGCTGATGGCCCAGACAGCCTGGTTCATCATTAGGACTTCAAGGCCAGACCAGTCACTGGGGGCAGGGAGACATCTTACTCAGCTCCTGTTATCCCTGCAAGCCAAAGCCCAAAGGTATGGTGGTTCAAGCTGGACAAGCAGCAAGACATGAAGCTTGCTGAATTGACTGGGCAAAAGTGACCTACTTAGTGAGTGACCTGATTACTGAAACAGGTCGGGTGATCCAGGTCACTGATGTAATGTTAAGGGCATTGGTAATGGGCAGGTGATGAACATTCAACAACCATACTTTGCAATCTGATTAAAGTAAAGCCACTGTCACATTTAAAACAAAAGCTGTCATGTATTCAACCTTCCTTTTGAGAATGCATCCAACTTGTGTTCTGCCAATGCTATAGATCACAGCTAACTAACTACGACTTTTGCCCTCACTGTGTTTGATTAAGTTCACTCTCTCATGTAAGGACAACTCCTTCAGTGATGGCATGTTTACATCACTTGTCAACACTCACTAAATCAAAACAAACAATATAAACACAAACCACATGCTCTGAATACAGCACTTATGGAACTGGCCTCAGGAGCTCAGGTTGGGCCTCGGGCATCGGGTGAAGTCGATTTTCTGCTCGTGTCGCTTCCGCGATCCCAACGCTCCCCACACTGTGCAGGCGCGACCGGAGCTCACTCCGCCCACAGTAGCTACATTGAGCAAACAGCGAGAGTAGCCCAAGGCCTAGTGCACTGTGTACAGGTTAGTAGCAGAGGGGGGTGTGTGTACCACGTTTGAAGCGCAGGAGGGCACTTGTAGCAACTGCAATCAATAACTGTTGTCCTAAATAATGAGGTGCCCGTCTTACTGAAACAGACAGACTATCTTTTAACATAGACAATGAAAGAGATTGTGGAAATGTGCCCGCAATTGTGAGGTGACTGGATTACTGAAGTGACTGCAAACCGGGTTTGTACTGTAATTCATTTTTTTAAAAGAATGTATGGAATCTGGAATGCAAATGATTTATATCATACAGTCAACGGTTCAAGAATGTGATTACCTAACATTCCCATTAATGCAGGAAGCTTCCCCATGCATCAGTGTCGAATGGTAACTCATTTGCAATGTCACATTCTGCATGATAATAAAAATCGACCTTCACTGCATTGACCTCCCACCCCCAATGTCAAGCTAAAGCCTGGACCGAGTGTGACAAAAATAAATCTAGGTAAGGTTGTCATGACAGATTGGGGAATTGCTACTTGACTAAAATTAATTTCCTCTGACCTATTCTCCATTTCCAAATAGCTTAATTTGTGTTGTTATTCATTGGTGTTTACATGACTCTAACATGTTGAACTTATAGAGGTGACAAATGTGATGTTTCATACTAGATTTGACAATTATCAAATGTGTTGTTGAATCTGTTATGAAAACATTGCATTTTTCATTCCATGTTGTAAAATGTAAATATCATCCTCTATATAACTGGACTCGAGGTTGCTTGGTCTGTCAATCTGATGCAACCTCTCTCTTGAGATTTAAGTTCCTCTATCTATAGATGTGTCTCAAGTGAACAAATAGCATCACAGCTCAAGAGACTCAGTTTGGCCCTTGAGTAAAATGTAATACCAGCATCCTAGGTCCTTGTGTACATCGTGCAGATACTGAGTAATGGTGAATAGTTTGTGTCATGCAAAGCGTCAACAAATTGCATTCATGTCCTTGAATGTAAAACATCAGGACCACAGGCCTGTTCCCTACATTAGCCCTCTTAGCACCACAAGCCTGTTCTGTATATTAGCCTCCTCAAAGACCACATAGTTGTTCTATACATTAACCTTCTTGGGACTGATAGTCAGTACTATGCACTAATCTTCAACAATATTCAAAGATCAAGCCAAAAATCAGACAATCAGTAGGAATGGTCTTTGATTAAACTATTTTAATGTGACAAGCAACAAATCGTCTTTTGGGACTAGTAACTGTTACTAGTAACATTCTTACTGAATACAATCTAAATCTGTATCACTGTTGGTTTTCTTTAGGTTTGCTACAACCTATTTACAGTGGGTGGGTGTAGTTCACTAATTTACATCGACAGCTGATAGAAAATAAGAACCAACCTTCATTGACCCATGTGAGAACATGTAGCTGTTGTTGTAATGACTGTGCCCATAGCAGTGAAGCAGCGAATCACTCACTGGTTAATAATGACAAATGACAAATGAAAATTACTCAAAGGATATTGATTCACTAAGAATGGTGGGCGATAGTGACAGGCCAGCGTTCAGATAGGAACCAGAAGCCAACCCCCCCACCCTTAATCCCTTCACATCTCACCCCACTTCTGTGATCTCTTCAAACCCTACCAACCTGGCCGTTCCCTTCACTCAGCAAATAACGGCCTCCTTCATATACCCGCCCTATCTTTCCTATAAACGCCGGTGTTTGTTTCAGCCTATTTGCTCCTACTCTCTGGAACTCCATTGCAGTCCCTCTGATTCAATCCCTCCCTCACCTCAATCAAGGACCTTCTCAAGACATACCTTTTTGACCTTGCTTTCGGTCATTTTCTCCTCACCATTCCCTAAGCTCGGACGACATCCAGTACTATTAAGCACTTTGGGACATCCTCCCGATATGAAGGACGATGTAAATGTAAATTTGGATTGGATTGCAAGTGGGAAATAAAACAAACAGAAGATAGAAGCTCATAAAGATCCTGAGCCTCAACAAAGACAAAAACTGATGTATAGAATCAGGGAAAAAAGGAATTGCTTGTGCAGCAAGGTTTCTTAGCAACTAGTTTGGTTCTTCTTTCCTTCAATATTGACACAGTGGTGAGGCACATGAATCAATTTACTGATGAAACACACTCGTCATGAAAGTCTCAGACGCCAATCCGAATGACTTTGACTTTGTGAACCCAAATCTCAAACCAGATTTGGACCACATTTTTCCAACTTGAATTAATATGATTTTTATAATACAAAGAGGAATGAAACTAATCTAACAAAACACTAGTTAATTTCTACAAGTCAAGATTTCAATTGTGAATCACTTTGCTCCTGGAAGTGATAAGGAATTGTTCAATTACTAGTATCTCTGTTAAATCACTGTACAAATATTGGTCCAGAATGATGACTAAGAATGAGAAACCATGTTTTTTTATGGCTAGGTTGATGACTAGATAGTACTAGAAGGAAATGCTTATTAGAAAGAATTTCACCTTTGGGAAGTATCCTCTTGATTTTTTTTNGTTGTCTCCCTAGAAGGACGCAACAACAACAAATTGCACTTATATTGCACCCTCCACTCAGGGAAGTGTCTCAGAGCACTTAACAGTGGTGGAGCATGACTACGAGCTGCAGGGGTGGGGCGGGAGGAAGTGGCCGTAAGCACGGTCAAAGAGGAAGGTTTCCAGGTAGGACTTGAAAAGGGGGAGGGAGGGGGCAAGGCGGAGGGATTGAGTGAGAATGTTCTAGAGTTTTGGGTTGTAGAGGCTGAAAGCGCGACCTCAGCTGGTGGGCAGGAGGCCAGTGCCAGTCGAGCAGAGGCGCCAAGTGGTGGATTAGGAAGTGAGGAGGTCAGAGAGGTAGGGAGGTACCAGAGAGTGAAGGGATTTCAACACAAGTGTGAGGATCTTAGATTAATTTGTTCAGTGATGGGAAGCCAATGGAGTCTGGCCAGAACTGGTGAGATGTGGGTGCAGAGTTTGGTCCAGCGAAGTGTGCAGCGCACCCTGCTTACCCTGCTTAGTATATTAGGCATAGGTTAGTGAGAACCAAAGCTTGGAGATCCCAGAGTGTGCACTAGGGTAACTACTGAAGCTTAACCAGCTAATACCACCAACAACAACAAAATTACATTTGTAAAGTGCCTTTCATGTCGGAAGGTGCTGTAACCACATAGCTTACTACTGAAAGCACAGTCTCTCAATGTTCTGCTGATGAGCCAGGGTGGCTGGTCTGTCATTGGCAGTGCCCTGGAGTACTGCAGATCTGTCTTGCTTAGGAACCGTAGTTGTGAGACTGCATCAAAGTAGTCCCTTGTTTTCAATATTTAACCCTTTCTAATTTGATTGTGATTTTACATAACATTTTAGCAATATTGGACAGGAAATTGTAACGTGATGTATTAATTGATGAAAAATGCACCTAGTCAATGTTTTAATGTATTTACTGGGATAAAGGTATGGACCTTCTTTGACCTGATCACATTCTGAGAATCCAATACCAACATTCATAATCCAGGCTGACACCCAGTCCAGCAGTAGTGGAATGGTGCCTTGTCACAAGTGCCATCTTTCTGACAGGATGTTAAACTGAGGTCCTATCTGCTAATCCTCATGTGGATGCTGACAATCCCATGACATTGTTCTCTAAATTTAAAGAAAGATAGATAACCCCTCCCCATTACTATATTGACATAAATTCCCAGAATTTTAATCCCAATTCTTCAGAATATTCTGTTCAAGATTTATGATACAAACCAGTAATTTCTACACTTACACAATTGCCAGCTATTGTCCCAAATGCCTAATTAATGAAGGATTAACATGTCACAGCTAATTATCCAGACATATTCTGCAAATGCAATAAATAATACTTTGAGGGGAACACATTTTTACATTGGCTTAAATCATCTACAAGACAAATTGAAGTATATTTTAGGGCAATTTATTTCAAGCTCACACCTTAACATGTGAAAATTGTTATGCAAATATAAATTGTATTGAGTTGTACCATATAGATGTATTATGGTGTATCATAAAACAGAAACCCTGGCGCACAGTTTCTGGAACTGGTCTCCCCTTTCCCCATGAGATTCTACTCTAATATTCCAAAATAAACTTTCCTGCGTAACTGGGAAAGATTGATCATTCCTTCCAACCAGGATCAGAATTTAAGTTCCCACTTTGAAAATGTTTGCACTAGTGTTCACTAGACCTATGGTAACTAGTGGCAAATGCTGGTTATTCTGTATTGGTATTTAAAAAATAGAGGGATTAAGGGATATGGGGATAGGGCAGGTAATTAAAGTTAGGTCAGAAGATCAGCCATGATCTTATTGAATGGTGGGGCAGGCTCGAGGGATCGAATGGCCTACTCCTGCTCCTAATTCTTATGTTATTATGTTCTGAAGTGGGACAGGCTAACATTAAGAAGCGCTAATTTCATTTAATGAATTAAGGGTGGTCGAATGATAATCTTGGTTTTGAAAAATATTTTGAAACATAAAGTCAGCAGTGCCAACCCAGTTATACCACAGCTCATGAGTTGATTTGATTCCTAAAATCACCGCTTGAGGTAATTTTTGGAGCAAGTGTTAAAATTGAGTGTGGGCCTCTTTGCAGCTCACCAATACACTGAAACTGTGACCCACTTCCTGCAGACACAGCTTTGCTGTGGAAGGAAGAAGTGTGGTGCAATGCACCAAATTGTCACAAGTGCAATGCATAGGGGAAATGTGTTGTCTGGTAACATGAACTGATGATTATTTTCTTTCTCAAATGGATCAGAACCGTAAGTGGGTGAAGCAGGCTGATTCCCATTGGGTTCAGTATTCAGTTTAAGATCAATCCCTAATATCATTCTTTTCTGATGTGACTGCAATTGTGAAATGAAAATGAGACTGTTGTGCACCAGGGAGAGCAAATTGAGAATCATATGTTCATGTTGCTTTTCATACATGCCGAATTCTCTTTCCCGTTAAGCAAATGACTAAAAATTCAGTAATAGGTGATTGAGAGGTACAACAACTTGTATTTATGTGAGTTGCACTGCATTGGGCAAATATTTTATCCATATCTTGTTTTAAGCGTTTGATGTAAATTGAATTTGAGTAGTCTCACCCAGTTCCTATTGAGCACAAGTTTCTTTACAAACAACCTCATTTGGCATTAAATACTCAATCTCTCAGAGAGCTCACAAGAATGGGAGATGGAAAGAGATGGCTACTCCTTTCATGTTGAAATCTTGGGAATATTAGTCTGTAACTGGCTGTGTTATATCTGAGGAAGAAATACTTTATCTTGGCACTGACTAGCTACCAAAGTAAAATTAATATCTCTCACTTCAGTGAACACAACTCACCCCCTCCACCAAAAACAACCAACACTATAACAAGGTAATATCAAATTTACCCAATGTTATACCATGATGTTGAAGGTGCTGTCCTTCAGATTAGATGTTAAAGCAAGATCCTGTCTGCTTGTTGAGGTGGACATGAAAGATTTCATTGCACTATTTCAATATGAGAAGGGAATTTCTCCTGGTATCCTAGTCAACAACCCCCCAGATAAAATCGACCATTCACTTCATGACTGCTTGTGGAACATTGCTGTTTGCAAATTCTCTGCCATGTTTGCCTACAGTCATTGTACCTTACAGTAAATCCTATGAAGCTCTTTGAAATGTCCTCCCAATATGAAAGGCATTATATCAGATGTAGGAAATTAATGTATGAAATGATTAAGTACCACTTCTCACTGTGAGATGATGTGTACATAACCTAGCCCAATTTTAGCCCTACATGAAGAACAGTAGCATTATCCATTCATTGTATGTGAAAATTATGCTGTGTTAAATTTGTATTTTTAATAACTTGGCATGACAATAAAATTGTTGTATCTAACCATCTAATCCTCAGACACAGTGGCTGCATTGCATTCAGATACAATAATCTATATTGTTGTATGCAGTAACCTTTATAACTTAAATCTAGAAATAGAGGAAAATGTGCCCTCAATAAAACTATACTGATGTCATATTCACAGAACCGGAAGAGAAATACAAATTATACATGCAAAATAATCTAACTGTCAAAATTATATGAAGAAATATGTTATTTCTGCAATATCTAGGGCAAAAAGAACTGTTCAAACAATTCTAATACTAAGCAATCATAGATGTAATAGAAAACCTAATCTTTTCTTTGTAACAGCATGTTAACACAATTTTTCCTTATTGCATGCTTTGAGCCAATTATTACATCTCAAATATGTACTTGTGAATTTCAAGATATTGGGGATTAAAATTACTCTGTGTGGTCATTGGATAAAAAACCTAAGAGCAGAAAAGAACATAACACAATACTTGGAAAAGGGAAATAAAACTGCTCCATTGATAGCAATAATAAACTTGTTTTGGAATTTTCTACTTCCATAGGAACAGGAGCCAGGATAGAGATTATTTCCAATCAGCTACTTGTTAACCATGCAGGCCAAAGCTCTAACTGTTAGGATGATCCCAGGTTTACAAGCAATGGGAAGTTTGCAGACAGCATTTTTAGTGGCAAGCTACTGGTTTTAGTCGGTGAAACTCCAGAAGCACCACAACCCTCATCCTGGGGTCCTCAAACCTTGTTTAACACCGAACTATGCCTAATAGTTTCTGGAATTAGGTAAGCAGGGTGATCCCTCCAGTAAGAAAGTGTGCATTACATTCCAGATACAGGGAAATTTACATGTGTAGATGGCATACATATGTGGAACTCTCAATCTCGTTTGGGTTCGCTTAAGCACAGTGATGGGTTTCCACATGTGTCAAACACTCAAAAGTGTCTTAAAACCAATTTTTGTGTGGAGAAATATTTTCTGATCTTACTTTGAATTGACTCATTATTAATATTCCATTCACTAACAGAATGAAGGGCTGACCTCCAGTTAACTTGTCAACTCTCCTAAGATTATGTTGGCATTTCACTGTTTTTATACTGCAAATTCCTTGTTATAAAACCCAGCATCACATTAGTCTTTTTCATTACTTTCTGTATCTGCAATATATATTTTGATAACTTTTGTACTTGGAATACTAATATCTTTTTGTTCATCTTCCTCCTATAGTGATTCCCCATTTAGAATGTATATCCATCTGCCATTCTTATATATACTGAGTGCTCTACCTCACACTTTGTGATGTTGTTGATCCCCATTTGCCACAGTTCTGTCCATTCATTTAATCTGGCAATGTCCTTTGTAATTTTCTCCTCTCTTCCCAATTTACTACATCTCCTAGTTTAGTGTCATCAGCAAAATTGGATATAAATAATAATAATCCTTACATTTGAAATAGCGCCTTTCACATCAGGAGGACGTTTCAAAGTAGAGAGACTGCATTTTCTGTGGATGAGAGGATACTATACTCCTCTCTATTCCGATATCCAGGTTAATTATATGCAGCATCAAATATATATCATACTATATATAAATGACCTGGATATAATTTCCGGTAAAAATTGATGAAGTTAAAATAATTTGGTCTTAATTGAAACTAGAAAATGAGGCAATTCCCAACACTAAGGTTTTCCGATTGGGAATTAAAGCATATTGCATTAAGTAGATTAATGCAGTATCTCATTCAATTTGTTCTAATATACTGGAAACCTTTTGAAACAGTAATTCTCAGGCTGTTGCTCTGAAATATTTCCATCAGAAAATCTTGCAGTTATATTGTTAGTTCTGAAAACAAAAGTATAATACACATTTGTTGTTACTTAGAAGATCAATTTACTCTCAAGGGACCAAAATTCAATCTTTTGAGCCCCCAAATCAATATTTCATTGGGTGTAAGAAGGTATAGTTTTACGTTTGTAAGCCATTGAGAGAGATATAAATAACTATTTTGAACATTTTTTGTCTTTGTAAACTGAGAGACTGACACACATGGAATCATTGACATGCTTAAATGCAATTTGTTTTATTTGGGTGTCTGAAGAGATTGCTTGACATTAATTGGAAGCATAAAGTATGCAATTGAAACATACATAACGTGAAGGAGCAATAATTGGACATATCTGCTAAAGAAGAGCAAGATACAGTATCTAGTGGGAATACAATGGATTGTATGAATCATAGAATTTTAACAATTACAACATTAACAACAGATTTAACAACAAGCTTAATTAAACATAAATTCCCTCATCAGGGCTCAGATGACCATGTCAAAATGAGCACTCTTAAATTTAGTGGTGGAAGAAAATAAACTGCAACAAATTACTAGTGCAGACTAAGTAGAGCTAGGTTAATTTTTGCGATGTGAGTGGGCTTCCAATCGATCAGTTAAAAGTTTTTGATGTTTTAAAAATATCTAACATAAATCCCCAGAGCTAAATCCAAATATATCTATTAAGGATCGAAAGCAGAGGTTCTAAAATTACTTATTAAATTAACTTGATTTCCAATTGCAGAGTCAAAAGTACTTCATTAATAGCAAGCATTAAATTGTGATAAATATTTATCACAATTCAATGCTTGCTATTAATGGTCTTTTTCATCTAGCATTTCTTATATTCTTGTGTTCTTAAGCCAAAATTATTCTTTCAGTATAAAATCTCCAGCCTACTAGCTGAAAATAAATAAAAGGATGTTTGCTTTGTTCAAGGGGTTTTGTTTTGAAAAGATGCCTAGAAGTCTGATGGTATACTGTAGCTTCATTAGAGATTCTGTTCATTATGCAAATCCAACGCAGGTACAAAGCAATTAGTCATGAGTCTTTGCTGGTTTAATTGGAAGACGTGAAATGTTTTAACAGAAATACAATGTATATGTGCTCAAAATGTTATGATTGGGATGTACATCTGGTGAATAGATGTTAATATTTACAGCCATTTTCACCACAGAAAGGAGAATACTCTTTCTTATGTTATTACCTCTGCACTATTAAGGAACCATTTGAATTAGACGACAATGCATTGGATGTAAAGTGAGAGGCTTTCACTTACTGAGAGCGGTACTGTTTTTTCTGCATAAAGGGCAGGCTGCAAATTCATTGTGCTCAATTGTTTGTTGATAAATATTGTATATTAAGCTAATTTTTTCCAATTAGTGCCCATAATTAGCAAGTTCTTTCTCATGCTACCATTTATAACAAGATGCTAACTGGTTCTGATTCTAGTGCCAGTGAAATTCAGAAATACAGTGAAATTAATAGTCTTACAGCACAATAAAATAATAATAATCCTTGCATTTGATATAATGCCTTATGACACTGTCGCGATATCTCAAAGCACTTTACAGAATATACTGTAAAGTGTAGTGACTGTATATTTTGTGGGCAAAACACTTTGGGATTTTTGATGCCCCAGCACGCTCTGCCCCACCATTCCAGGGTGAACCTTCAGCCACTTTGCCTCTTCTCTTTGAAAATATGTCCTGAAAACCCTTCCCTATCTGCTCTGAAGTCCCACCTGATGACCTATATTTTGACGGCCTCCTTCCCTCCCAGATCAAATTCCCCACTCAGCCTTTGAAAGTGTTTTGACACCCTCTTCCAGTGTGAAAGGCGTTGTACAGTAAAGTGGAAATATTTATTGTTGAAACACTAAAATGAGGTTTGATTTGCCTGTTTAGTTGGATGTTAATGATCCCATGACATTAGAGGAAGAGAGAGGAGGGATTTTCTGGTATCCTGGATGGCAATCCAACAGAGTAGTTGGTCAGTTTTTGATTCCTTGATAATGCAAATGGTGGGTGCATTTGTCTGCAAAAGACAGTAACTGCACTTGACAGTAATTACAGTGCAGCCTCACTGTAACACTTCTTTATAATGTTTTGTTAGAGCACTGTTGCGGTGTGGAATGTATGCCGGCCAACTTTCACACTAAAATAACCAACTTCTGGGTCGATAGGTCACTGACAACGTCATTTGTTGTGAATGTGCAAAGCAAAATATAATGTCGGTTTTAAGCCCATGACCTGGAAGCTGGCCAATTTAGCTTCCTTTGCTAATAAAAATGGCCAACCTCTGGATCACTAGGTTTCCACCAACATCACTTCCTGCTTGCGTAGGAAATCTTGTTAGCAGTGAACTGATGACCTTCAAATAAGCCATTTTTATTTTAGTACAGGAACCAATTGGCATACAGAAAGCGAGTTGATTGGTTGCATCGCAAAACTGACTACTAAACTTCATTAGAGCACAAATTGTAAATTTATGGATTTCCACCTCACATTATAACTTGCTTTGCTGTACTGTGAAGTGCTTTGAGATATTTTGACCAATAATGTGGTTTAATAATGCAGGTTCTATCAAGTTCTTTCTAAGTGCAGATCCAATGATTTGTACACATTGTCCTACGCAGAAATAAACCATGTAATGTTCATATAACTAAATGCTGATTATGTCTTCATAGTGTAATTAATCTAGGATCACCTCTTGTCACCCACCTCTGTGTCAGGCAGAAACTTTACCCCTTTATAATGTACCATACAGTTTTACAAACAATAGCTCTTTATCGGGACACAAGTAAAAGCACGTTTCCAAGTGTTATGAAACATTGGACACAATCGTGCTGTCAACCATTGACCTGCAGTAGTTGAGCACATTGTGTGAACAATAAAGCTATGGCTGTTTCAGCAGATTACACATCGGCAACTGATTTAACATAGTGAAAGAAGCTAATCCATTCCAGCAATGCACTAATTTCCCAATACAAGAATCATAGCATTTCAAATCAGGACTGTTTACTCATGGCTGCACATGGCTTAATGTTATACCCACTGACATCCTTTTCTTTCAGCTCAAAACGACTGAATGACCCATAGCTTTAGTATTGTGACATAAGGTATTGCACCCCAGCCTATTGTATCACACATAACCTATTATTTTCTTGTCATCCAGTTGCACATAACTAAAACTGATGCAGCAGTACATCAGAAATATAGTTAATCCACTAAATTGCTTTATTGCACATAAAAGGCAGGTTTATAGTTGTCTATTTGCCCCAGTAGTCCATCATGTTGAAAGTCATGATACAGAACTCTCATCTGAATCAGAAGGCTGTGAGTTCTAGCCCCACATCAGGTCTTTGAACTCACAAGTCTAGGCTGATGCTCCAATACAATACTGGGTGTGTCTGATTTGTTGGAGGGGCTGCCTTCGGATGGGACATTAAACCCAGGTGGACATTAAAGATTTCATGACACTATTCGAAAAGAGAAGGGAGTTTCACCCAGTGTTCTGACCAACAATCCCACAGCTAAATTTGGTAACTCAATTTATAGGTATTTGTTGAGTATTGCTGAGTGCAAATTGGCTGCCGCATTTGCCTACAGAATATACAACAACAACTTGCATTTACATAGTATCCTTCACAGAGGAAGCGTATTGGAATGCTTCCTTTAGCTGGCGAGAGGGGGAGGTGAACCGAAGCATAGTCAAAGAGGAAAGTCTGCAGATGCAATCAGAGGGGTATCAGTATGCTGGATCCAGCTGAGCACCACTGGTGGTTGGTGGACTGGGATGTAAGCAGTTCGGAGAGGTAGGGAGCTGCCAAGGCATGAGCGTGAGGATCTTCTAATCAATCCGTGATAAGAGTATGGAGTTTGGTGTCGTTGAGGGAATGAGTGGCAGAATTTTCAATTAATTGTGGAGATCCTCGAGGAGGGCACAACACTTTATAATTAATCCTGTGAAGTCCTTTGACGTGGCCAAATATTATTATTATATTGTTTCTGGTGGCCATGCAGCAGTTACTCTGTTAGAGAGCTATTTAGACACATTACTTTCTCAGTCCTGGGACTGCAGAGCATAAAGTGTTCATGGGGCCATTCTCCTGATTTTTCTATCTTGTGTGGCCGGTACAGCCTAATATGAAAGAAGATTGAGTCAAGTAAACATTGTATGGCCCTTTGAATACAAGAAAGTGTTATATGAAACCGAAATCTTCTTTTTTAAGTATTACTGAAAGGGACCACATCTATAGTTACTGGACATTAATAATAATAATCCTTGCATTTGATACAGTGCCTTATCACATCATAAAAATGTCTCAAAGCGCTTTGTATGATTAAATTGCTGATCAGTTTATCACAGTGTTTACCTTCCTTGTTCCCATGGCAACATTACACCACATTACTGAAATTATCTAGATTGACTTTATGGGATCAAAGTATAGGTAATGGTTTGGTTTCTCTCTGCTGGGTAATCGAGGTCAACAGCTAGATATCAAGTAAACATTTCACTTCTAATTGGAAATAGATAGTTGTTATTTTCAATCTCTTAGCTCATTTAAAGTCAATGCAATTCATAGTCTGAAGTCATTTTCTTTAAGCTAATATTTTATGCAAAAATAATAGCTTTATTCTGTGTATCACATATGTGTGGGTAACACAAAATATTAGTGATTATGGCAACTGAGGTGATAAAGAAATCATATGATTTTCAATACAACTTTGTATTGATCTTATTTATAGTACTTCTGTGTTACTTAAAAGAGAAGAAAAGTGCAGTGGGAGTATTGTTTGTTCATAGAGTAAAAAGCTATATTTAATAATAACCATAATAATCCTTGCATTTGACATAGCACCTTATTGAAACATCTCAAAGTGCTACACAAATTCACTGTAACGTATAGAGACCGTATTTTGTAGGCAAACATGGAAGCCGGTTTGTGCACAGCGATGTCCTACAAACAGCCTTGAAATGAAATGACTGATTTTATCTTGGGGATATTTCTGAAGGTATAGTGAGGAACTGCAGAATGTGATGTCCTAATTACCTCCAGTGATAATTAGTTGCATTGTGTCCTTAACAACCTGTCATTGATGACAGATTTGGGACTGAATTCCACCCCCCCTCCTCCCCCCACCCACCCACACCTCAATTCCTGTATTTGAACCTTTGTTTCGATTTCACACACCAGTTGAACATCTTCATTTTGTATCATTTTTCTCCTTGTGTCATATTGTGGAGTGAAAGCATTGCCATAGCTTATTGACACTGTCGCGTTTCTAGCTACGACACTCCTTACGTTTTCAAAATTGGCCCCAAATGATGTGGTAGAAAACAAAAGTGCTGAACTGTAGGTTCAAATCCTGGTCTGTAGCTTGAACCCTCAACCTTCTAACCCAGAGGAGACAGTGCTCCCAAACAAGCTGCAACGACAGTGGCAAATGTTAAAAATATTGTTTATGTTTTTAATTAATCACATTGTAGCCTTAAAAAGTATTAAAATATTTCCATAATTTATAAACATTTGCGTCTGTGGAACACTCCACTGTAAACTAATGAAGAGACTATCAATATAATCAAGATTTGTAAACTAATGTGAGTTATCAATTGTGGCTGAGTACAGGATTATTTCTCTATTTCAAGGTTCATCAATTAGGATGTGACCTCTATCTTTCTTGACTTTTCTGTCTGGATGGAGTTGCTGCAGAATCTATGGAGCCTAAAGTAGAAATGTGTCCTGTAATTGACTGTAGCAAATGGCCTGCATTATCAAGCACAACTTTTGTTCCCTTTCAGAGTCTACATGAATTTGTCTGCACAAAACAGTAAAGCCAGAGAACTCAATCACAGTCATATGCTTCATTGACAGCTTATAAAGAAGTATTTAACTCATCAATTATATTGGTGCTTTGGGAATATCAATTTTGTTACACAAAATGATAATGCTCTGCACAATTCCTGCATGGAGATACATTTATGAAACACGGAAGTTTCAATTCAGCTACTGACTAAATATGACTTGCAATTTTATATTCCATATTATATCAGAATAATGCTTGAATATATCACAAATTGCTTTATACAATAAATTAATTAAGCTACAGTGACAGCTACTGTCTAAGACCGAGGCCTTCCTAATTGGCTCCCGTCAGCGCCTCCACACCTCGGGCACTGACAGCATCCCCATCCAAGGATGCACACTCAACCTCACTGAGCCAGTCCAAATTACATTTGTATAGCGCCTTTCATGTTGGGAGGACATCCCAAGGCGCTAGACAGTCAGGGATTTGGACCCGAGCTGGGGGTCGGGATCAGGGAGGGTGGAGGGCAGGGTGGGTAGGAGGGTGGCATGTGATAGATCCTATTATTTAAACTTATCCAATGTAGGATCCTCACAATCACAAGAGAGAGGAATATTAGACCATCATGGGTTGAATTGGATTTGAGTTCAAAAGTTCCAGAAGTGACGAGGCACTGTTCCAATCCATTGTGTTTCATGTTCCCTCTGACTAAAAAAGTTGACAGTGCTGAGTGAGGTAATCTGTAGCAGTCAATCCAATATAGGAATATAGAAGTGAAATTTACAATGATTCATAATATATTCATAGCAAAAAATGGAAATCAGGAATAGGCGGAGACCTTTCAGCTTTATTCTTTATGATAATTATTAAGAAATGTCCCAAATTTTGAACCATATTCATGGGATGTAATTTGTGATATTCACAAACCAAGATTTATTGCATAAATTGCAGCCTCTGGTTTGTGAAATTGCTGTTCGTTTTGCCTCCAGGTCTGTTTTGGACTCTGTCGTGATTATTTCAGGCTGGAAACCACAAACAAGAAATTACAATTAATACAACTGCCTTCAATTTGTGAATATTACAAATTAGACCCTGCAGACTACATGTCCAAGGAATTTTTACTTTTTGTAAAGAGGATATTTTATATATTCTCGATGGGAGCACAAAGCTGCACACCCAAGTTCTCCATGACTCCCAGTATCTTTAAAAGATAGACATGCAATAAAAGTCAAGTTCTATTTGATTTTCTACATAAATAGGAATAATTATCTTCCGTTGTAACCAATGTTGTGATAACATGCCTTGTACAATTTAATATTAGCAACTGTCTGTTGCTGTGGTGCCTTGAATAAAACATTTGTTTTGCACAAGTGTCAGACATCCGGCTGATCAAAACAGTAAAAAAAAACATCTCCATCTAAATCAGCCTCCAAACTAAGTAAGTATCTGAATATGGTCAATTGCTGACATGGTTGTTATTGTGGAGTGTCTCAATTACTGTGGAGTCCTGAAGCTCAGTGGTTAGAGCACTCGCTTTGCAAGCGAGAGACCTGAGTTCAATTCCTGGCAGAGGGCGAAACCTTGGGCAAGTTTCCTTACTCCACACGCCTAATAATAATCCCTCCAAAAAAACAATAATAAATTGATCATTTTCAATCTACGACTGTTTGTGGGACATTGCTGTGCGCAATTGGCAGCTGCGTTTACCCACAAATATACAGTCAATTCACTTTACGGTGTGTTCTGTGAAGTGCTTTGGGACGTCCTCCCGACTTGAAAAGCACTATATCAAATGCAAAGATTATTATTATTATTATTATTGGAGTGTAGGAAAGACAGCCTGTGGTCATTGGTGTGGTTTCAGGATAGTTAGCTAAAACCACACAATATATATGCACAATATCCACAATAGATATTCCAGAGACCCTAATGTAATGCCAGCTGCACATACTCTGACCGCTGCATCAACATTGGAACGTGAGCTTTCATTCACTACTCCCTCAATTTCTGGAAATGCCTCCCAAAATCTCTCAATCACTCACACCTTCTCCAAAACCATTCTAAAAACTTTCCTCTTCAGCTATGCCTTTGGACACCTTCTCTTACCCCAATCCTGTCTTGCTTGGGTATTATCCCTGTCTCTATACATTGCATTTTGTTTGGATCAGCTTGGTGTCTGAGACATGCGGAAACTCACCGTGTTCAAGAGTATTGAAACCAAACTATTTATGCCACCTACACATGTCAATTTCCCTGTGTCTAGAATTGAATGCACACTCTCGCATGCACCCTGCTTCCCTGATTCGCGAGAGTATAAAGTAAAGGTTGTCAAGATCCAATTGCTACTATTTTTACACTGGAGACACATGTTTAGCGAAGGGGCATGTCAAACACTGCGAGATAATCAACTGGCCAAAATAAATCTCTGTCCTGTATTGCTTTCTAAGAATCACACAGAACTTGGACTAAGAATAAATTGAGCATACAATTTGTCGCTATTTCCTTTTCAAAGTGTGCCTGTGAACATTTTTATTGAGGTTCTGGATACATTTTGAAGGTGGTTGGGATGTAAACTAAACCAAATGATCTAGTGTCGTGCACTGTGTGAATATGAAGTCACACAACAATTTCAGTAATTAAGTACAAAATAGATTAATTGACATATTTACTGTAAACTTGTCCAGTTATAGAGGGACGGAATATAAATCACACCCAGTTAATCCATTTGATACAATGTTTGGAGGCGCAGGTGAGAAGCATGATTATTAGATTGATAGCTTATTGAAAGCATTTACTTTAGGTAGCCTGGCTCAGTTGATATCAAAGGTGAGTTGCTGCCACATTAAGTCTTTGAACACATAGACTAAGATAACATTGGAATGTAATGCTGATGGGGAGGATTGCTACTAATGCAGTGTTGGGGGAGTGGGGTGCTGCTTTATTGAAGATGTTAAATTGAGGTTCTGGTTGCCTTTCAGCTGGACATTAAAGATCCCATGCACTATTTGAAAAAATAAGGGAATTTCACCTGCAAGCAATCCTCCAAACAAAATTGCTCATTCACTTCAAGGCTGTTTTGGGGACATTCATAGAATCTTACAGCACAGAAGGAGACCATTCGGCCCATCGTGCCTGCGCCAGCTCTTTGAAAGAGCTATTCAACTAGTCCCACTCCCCCGCTCTTACCCCATTGCCCTGCACAGAATGATAGTACAGAGCTTTGTAACAATTGGACTCCACATTCACCTACAAAATGCACTATTACTACAATTTATGGTATATTCTGTGAAGTGTTTTGAGACATCCTCCTGAACTGAAAGGTGCTATCTCAAATGCAACAATTACTATTCATTTTCTTCACCAATAATGAATTTAGTTATCTTAACAAGCCTTAGCTCTCTGATAATAATAATAATAATAATAATAATAATAATAATAATAATCCTTGCATTTGATATAGTGCTTTTCACATCGGGAGGACGTCCCAAAGCACTTCACAGAACACACTGTAAAGTGAATTGACTATATTTGTGGGCGACCGCGGCAGCCAATTGCGTCGCAGCAATATCCCACAAACAGTCGTAGATTGAAAATGACCAATTTATTATTGTTTTGGGTTTTGGAGGGATTATTATTAGGCGTGTTGAGTAAGGAAACTTGCCCAAGGTTTCGCCCTCTGCCTGGAATTGATCTCAGGTCTCTCGCTTGCAAAGCGAGTGCTCTAACTACTGAGCTACAGGACTTCACAATTCACTGATGGTGAATTTAAAGTAAAAGTGTAATTTAGAAAGCTTTTGGGGCACATTCTAAGTTTATTTCTATTTGCAAAGTGTGGTTCGTTTAATTTTTAATTGGCAGACCTTCCACAATATTCGAGTTCATTTGTGCAATGTGCAGTACATCTGGCCAGATAGAAATACTGAGAGATTTACAATGCTCAAGTAATACTTGATTGATAGTTTAATACTTTGAAACATTGAACTAATTTTGTTATCTTTCATATTGGGAAGACTACTTCTTTATTTGTTTTTATTTTTGTAACACTTCAGAGAATTTCCTGTCAGGCTAGATATCAATTTATGTGACAACACGAATTTCTCTGATGGGCATTAAAAAGTTATTTAGTCTGCATAGTCAAAACTCACTAAATGCTGTAAACAGAGATATCTGTCCACTTATTGATGTCTCTCAGTCATCACTTTTGCTCCTTTCATGCATTAGTACTACTATCTAGTGACAGCTAAAGATTAGATATTTTCTTTATAAATTCACCAGGCATGACGTTTGTCACATTTTGAATGTTCACTTCAATGCTGTGATGAATGTGGAGAGTAGATTGTGGCCTGCCAGCCCATGCATGATATGAGCGGAGTAGAATTTCATCATGTGTTGGGGAACAAAATATCCTTTCCTGAAGTAAAAAAAGACAATAGGATGTATTATAGGGTCAAAATGTTAAGAATTATCATAGGGTGCAAGTTTCTGTGATTTGTGACAGTATTCAGACTCCAAGTGACAAATAGCAACTCCTTCTAGTAACCAGAAGTACATTAGTTATATATGGAAAATAAATATCAGTGTTTCTCTTCATCGCTAAAGGAAAATTCTCCAATCAATGGTAAATTTACCGACCTTGGCAACATAGACTTATTACAAGAGAGGTTCAAATGAGTAAGGACCTTCAGCCCATTTGATTGTCCCTCTAAAACAGGGGATTAACTTCATTGCTCACTTCTCTGTAGTGCCTCTGAGTAATGAAAAAATCCTGTTATAAGATCACACTGTCAAGATTGGGAGATTTGCTCACTAACGGAGAATTTTCCACATTTATCCTCAACTTCTTGATGCAAACAAGGATGCTCTCACATCTTGTAGCTCAACATGCTCAATGTTTAATAAACATAATAAACTCATTATCAATTGACAGAGTTAGAGTTATTGAGTTCTGAAACGCAATTAACAAAATACAGATCTGTCAATGTCTTTCTACAACTCTTTGCCAACCTGGTTGAAAACAGCTCTCTACACCCCAGTGGAGTTGACGAACAGACAGCGATAGTTTTTCATCTGTTGTTGGTTAAGCGCTCTGAGATGCCATCCAGCTTGGAGGACGCTATATAAATCCAAGTTGTTGTTGTTAACACAAAAATCTCAGGGTTCATTACAGTTCCTATTTTCATATACTGTAGTTTGCTAACCTGTAAAATTAAATGAACTGCTAGATATTTTTGGTTGCAGTACTTCTATTAAGCTGTTTTACAGAAGTTGTTTGAATATCTAGACACAGCATATTGCATAAATGACTTGTGAGCAAAAAATGTGATAGAGATATTGATACGGATCCTCTAGGTATTGAATTCTCTTTGAAGTTAAAAAAAAACGGCTTGTGGGTGCTAGATTAAACATTCCCCTCTGGCCTCTGGGATATATTCAGATGAAAGGGATGCTTCCTCACGCAGTTGTTATTAAACTTAACTGATATGTATTTGAGCAGAATGAATTTAGTTGTTATTGAATACAAGTTAATTCCCAGTGTGTATGAGACAACACATAAAAATGCCCTCACATTTGTTACCAATTATCACTGATTCATTTTTGTATTCTCCTTCAGATGTGTTATAAGGTTCAAACATCACATAAATCTTTTAGGAAAGTCTTTGTCTGTGGTTTCATTGAGAATATCATCGATTCAATATTCACAACCATGATTCTCAGTTAACACTTCTACGGATTCTAAATGGGATTGAAAAAATAAACCTAGGTTCAGATTTACCATGCCAGGATGTGAGAGGACACAGGGTTCATTCCGGGTTGTAAAAAGAAATATCTCGACAGATACCAGGAATTAGTTTTGGGGGAAGACTGCAAACGGCAACATTGGTCCTAAAATACAGAGTGATACAGCATTGAAACAGACCATTTGGCCTAACTAGACGGGTGGATGGGAGTAGTGTTCATTGTTCATTGCCTAATCTGGACTGGTGTTTAAACCCCACTCAAGTCCCGACTCCCCGTATTGACTGGAACAAGGTTACCAAGTAGGGACGTTGAGTTCAGACTGCTGGTGTGGGGGAAGGAAGTTAAGCTGATGGAAGAAACAAAGTGAAGAGTACGTAAGAATACAGAAGAGTGAAACCAAGAAAAGAACAGAACTATAGAAATAGAGGAGAGACCCTGTTGAAGGCAACAGAGAAGTCAAGAAGAACAAGTAAGCAAAGGGAGTAGAATAAGTGGTCAGAACAATGATTTAATTTAGATATCTGGTCAGTGAACTGCAGCAAATCTGCCGTCTGATTTAATGTGTTGTGGTATTGATGACATCCTCTAGGTTCATAACCAAATCAGCAGAAGTAATTCCAATTGGATATGTTGATGCCTGATACGTGACATATAACTAAGGGAAACAAGATGATAAAGAAGCACAGTTGTTGCTCCATTGTCAGAGTAGCATGGTGAATTATATTTGAGGAAAGGAAAAGAAAGACTTCCTGAAATGTGGCTCATTTGCTGCTCTGTTTGATTGCAATATAGGTCTCCGGAATGCACTTTACCCATACTGATCCCAGAAGTACACTAATCATCTTCCACACCTTCTAATTGAATATTATAATGACTTCATATTGAATTGTAACTTACTTACAAAAATAGTCATCTTGTGCAGTGAATGGTCGATAAAAATGCCAAAAAATGTTTTACTCCCAATGCAGAAGTCATTAAAACTAATATAATTAAATTGTAAATGAATTTACAACTGTTGTAATGATTGTGAAATTCCAGAAATTCTTTATTTTCAATTACACTTTCTTCCAATTGATTTGTTCATTGCCTTTATTGGATAGCATTGGACTAATTAAAAATTGAGCATTGTAAAGCATTTACTTACTGTTCCAGTCCCTGTATTTTATTATTAATGATTCCACTGTAAACTCACCTTATGGAAGTATTGCTAAAAGTGTAAGTAAAAGTTTACAGCACGTAAACTGGCAGAACTCCTGGTTCTGCAGTACGTTTGACATAAATAATGCATCTGTGCCATTGATCTGTGAGAGTGAAAATAACTTGAATGTCGGAAAAGAAGTCAATTAAATACAATGAGGGTATAGTTAAAGATTGGATGTTTCACCCATCATAAAGGAAAATCCCACTTCATGTAAAGAAATACTTCAGGGAAGTTTCACAAAGCTAAGAAGGAAACTGTGCCTAAGCTGCAGGGAGGGATTTGATATCTCCACACATGGCTTTCCATTTAAGGTTTGCAAGTACAGACTTAGTATTCAGCCACTGCACATCAAACTACACCAGGTTGATGCATAATGGCTGAATATTAAGCAGGGTCTCCTTGAAGCTGAACTGGCTTCAAGGTGACATTTCCTGCAATGAAAAGTAGGAATCTCAGTAGTCGAGTTCCTGAACTGCTGATGACAGCACTGCCAGCCTGGCTTACTGGCAAGACCTGAAAGGGCAGACCAGTCACTGGGGGCAGGGAGTCATCCCATTCAACTCCTGTTAACCCTGCAAGCCAAAGCCCTAACGGGTAGGGTGGTTCTAGCTGGACAAGCAGCAGGAAAGCTTGCCAGACAGGAATATGCATCCCTCCAGAGAGAAAGTATGCATTCCATTCCAACAGTCTATCTCTGGGATTTCCATGTGTAGGTGGGATGCATGGAAATCTCAGCTTGGTTTGGATACTCTTAAGTATGGTGATGGGTTTCAGATGTGTCAGACACCGGTTGACCAACAAAAAAAACCTGCACCATTTGAAGAGTTGAGATACTCTGAAAACGAATGGAAAGATTTTTTCATCCTCTTAGTTTTTCCCCTCCTCCTGTGAAGGCAATGGCACTCAAACCACATTGCATCACCTAAGTGACCATTCTCCATGAGGTGTTTAGACAATGATTGACAGCAGACCATTGCTGGGGGTTGCTCAGCCTTGTTTTTGCACGTGCACAACAAGCACATCCACAGAGCTGTGATAAACAGCTCCAAATATAGTTTCCTTTTTAAAAAAAACTCCTCTGGTGGCTTCAGATTTGGGATATGGAATCAAAGTGATGCCCTTGAAACTTCACTTATGCTGGATGTTTTAGTGTTGATCCAACATGGAAATTGAGGTTTGAAATTCCTAACTGCACAGCATAAATAAGGCATTACTGTCAGACCACATTTTCCAATATGTGTTTAACACAGCAGTAAACCCTTCCCATTATTGGGCTAAAAAGACCAATTTAGTCAATTATTAAGGAATAGATTCAATTAGCTTATGTGTATGATTTCTGCTTTAATTAGAAATCAAGTACAAGTGGAAAGTACAAGAAATCAAGTAGAGTCCTGCAGCTCAGTGGTTAGAGCACTCGCCTTGCAAGCGAGACACCTGGGTTCAATTCCAGGCAGGGCGAAACCTGAGCAAGTTCCCTTACTCCACACGCCTAATAATAATCCCTCCAAAACAAAAATAAATTGGTCATTTTCAATCCACAACTGTTTGTGGGACACTGCTATGCTCAATTGGCTACCGCGTTTCACCCACAAATATACGGTCAATTCACTTCACAGTCTATTCTGTGAAGCGCTTTGAGACGTCAAGAAGATATGAAAAGTGCTATATCAAATGCAAGGATTATTATTATTATATTATAATTAGAGCTTTATGACACCTGTGCTCCAATTTCCAATGAGACCAGGTATTAATGCCGAACACTGAAATCATGAAAACTAAATAAAAAGGGGCAGTGAAACCAACCAGTGAGATGTTGGTGGGGGGTGGTGGGTTGTCAGTGAGGACAACTGATGAGGAAGGGGCAGTACTGTAACAGCTGCTCTCTCGTGTCTGGGCGAGACCCTTTTCCTGATGGAGAGGTCCAGGTCCACCCACTGGGGAGGATTTATTTGGTGAGCCCCAGTGGAGGGATATACGGAGGTGTTCCTGTGTGCTGGAAGGTGAATCAGGTTAGGGCGTTGCTGTAGTGTCTTCACCAGGTTGACTGACAGGTTTTATTGGTATTGAAACCTAGGACCAATGTTGCCTTTTGAAGTCTTCCCAATACAAGCTGGTCAATTGTCACTGAAACCAATTCCCTGGATTACGTCAGTCCTCACCATGTATTACTAACTTGCCTTGCTGCCAAAATAGATTTCATGGTGGGAGCCAGAAGACAAATAAAGAAGAGACATCCCTGTTACTGTAACCTGATGCAGTGGGTGGTAACTTAAAGCCATCACTGGATGGGGGCAGATGAGAGCGTGGGGAGCAATAGACCAAAGCATGTCAATGCCACAGACTAATTCTTCCACAGGTTGGAAGGGTTGAAACTAAATGCATGATAGAGATCTCTGTGTTCTACATGAACTAGTGATAACTTGCAGGAAAGGAAAATCAGACTTGAACAACATCACAAAATAACAAATGACTAAAATGTAAAACTCCTTTAAATTGCAGACTGAATCCATCAAAGAAATATACTGGCTCTTTAAAGCTACTGAATAACATAATCCAAATTAATAAATCATAAGTTTAATCAAATCACTGCATTACAAATATCAATCAATATTTGATTATGAATTTTACTACAGTTGCAAAAATGATGTTGTCCTTGTAATCTTAGTTAATGCATTGCTTGCAGTATATGCCTTTATGCCAAGTAAACATATTTGCGCAATAGAGCATTACTTTCTGAAACTATCTTTTATGAACCAACTAAAAAGCTTTTTGATGCAATAATATTAGAAGGGGGAAGCAACAGATCATAGTGAACAGATCAAGTTACACTAATCTCAGTCAGTAACTTTTGCCTTTGGGATTTAAGCTTGAACCCAGGTAGGGAAGTGAGTAACCTGAATTTATATTGTGTTTAGGCATTAAATTTAATTGGTCGTCTGGGATGGATTACCGAAAACTCTACTCTGCGCCTTGCTGCAGTGTTTGATGCTGTCATGCGAGATATAAAACCTTTTTTTTCCCTGTCTTAACATCCTTCATATAAACGCAAAAAATTCACCAAAATTTCACAAGATTATATCTTTAAATAAAAATGAGGGAGCCAAGATGAAGGAAAGGAGGTCACGTTTACTGTGCAGTGAATCTCGAGGCATAGTCTGGGAAGAGATGCAGACTGGGTCAATGCAGTTTCCATGGATAAAGGAAAGTGACTGTGCTTCACAGGTAGCCAATTTACCCAAATTAACTTCTTCAAGAGAAGCTTTGTTGGGTTTTGCTTGACAGGGATACAGAACCCATCACCGACATAAGAGTATCCAAACCAAATAGAGTTTCAATTATGTATGCCACCCATAAATAGAAATTTCTCTGTGTCTGGAATGGAATGTGCACTCTCTCCCTGGAAGGACTACACCCCTATTACTTAATTCTGGAGATTATTAGGCACAGGTTAGCAAGAGCCAAGGCTTGGGGGTACTGCTGGTGTTTAGCCAGCTAAATACAAATAGCTTGCCATCAAAAGCACTTTCTGGCAAGCTTCCTGCTGCTTGTCCAGCTAGGACCACCCTGCCTGTTAAGAACTTAATCTTACAGGGTTAAATGGACTTGAGTGGGAAGAAGCTAACAGTTTTGTGACAAGAGCTTCATGAGGCACTAGGTAGAAAGCCTTGTAGGTAGGTTTCCATTGAGTCTTACAATGGCAATTTGAAGTCACAAAGATAGTTAAAGGGGTGAAAAGTACATCATATATGATGCATTAAATATGACCTATGATAATTATTACATCACTGAGCAATGTGCCCTGCCAAACTAATTTTATATTGTACCACTGTTCCTGTGTAAATCTTAAAGCAATGTGAATGTCTAGTCGCTTCTGTCAATCTCCTGTCTCCTCCATCTTCTTTTGCTTTTTCTCCAGTGATTTTTGCCTTCTGTAAGAGCCTTTAACCAGTATATCCTCCACGTATTCCCTTTGTCTGTATTGTCTGATTTCATATTTCACTCCTCTCCTCTCTCGCCTTTGTATCCACAGTATTTCAATCATCACCTGAAAGAGAAGAATTGATTAATATTTCATTCATAACCTTCAGCTTTTAGAACTAAAGCAGTGGGTTCAGGCCAACTATATCCTATATTGTGATTGTGCAGCCCAACATCTCAGCTATGATGAACATTTAACATTTAAAATGTTAACCCATTTTTCTCTTTCAGATATGAATCACCCTACAATCTATTTCCAGAATTTCTGTTTTTGTAAAGGAACCCTCATTTGAGCATGACTTCGCTTATAGCACTGATGTCCTTTGGACCCACAGTAACTGGGAAAGTGGTACACCCAGCTTCCAGTGATGGCTAGACAGTTTCTCCACTGAAAAATGACCAATTTCCAAGTTGTCAGGTTGCCACATATGTCACTTCCCCCTCATTGGGCATGTGTACAATGTGCAGGAAGCATTATTTATGTCAGTTCACAAAAGCAGTAGAATCAGCAGCATAATCTGTACATTAACACGCATGAGTGCAACATATAAGGAGTGACATCAGCTTTGCTTATACACAGTCATTGAGAAATTGGACCTAGACAACCATGTTATAATGGGAGCGGATGATATTTTGGATTTTGCCGTATTATGTGTTAAATATCATGTATGTGCCAGTTAGCAATGGTGATCAATTTAACAACTTTATGATATTTAACATATTGACTGTTCCCCAGATCTGCTGGAAACAAAGTGCCCCTCTCCCCCCAATTCCCTTACCCTTCCCAATGATTGTGTCTGACAAGTCAGCTCAGCCATTAGTCTGTTTGTTCTCCTAAAGGTATTAACGTGAACTGGTAAATAATAAAGGTAGACATCTAATTTGCTGGACGATAAATTTCAGGACCAGTTTCACAATCTGAGCTGAGCAGTCACAGGATCACACAATTGGTTTGAGTGAAGAAGGCCCTTGGTTCATCCAATCTCATCCTTCCAGAACACCCCAGCCCTACTATTCCCCCTTAACAGCATCAAACTGCTTTTTAATGAGTCCAGTGTCCTGGCCTCTAATACCTTTCCGGGCAATCTGTTCCAGTCGTTAATTACCCTCTGAATAAAGAAAAGCTTCCTGGTGTCTGTCCTGGAATTTTCCTTTACAACTCTAAACCTATGTCTTCTTGTTCTTACTGTCTTTGTTGCTTCCTAAAATATCGATCTGTGTTTACTTTTTCAATCCCCCTTAAAATGTTATATGGTTAAAGACTATGGAATAATCTGTTGAAACAGAAAACATTTTGGAGAGTCTTTCAGAATCTGCCAGGATTCTAAGATTGAAGTTCAGATCTGAAATGGTTCTGAAATTGTTTCTAGTTATTATGTCCCCATTTTCTACTATTGAAACAGAATTATCTATGGAGTACTTTGAAATGTTGTTGGCCCTGTATTCAGTGCAATGATTACCATTACTGCACCAAACTGAAACACTTGAACTCTTAGAGCCACTAAGTGAGAACTGCCAGCAATCAAGCTCATTAAAAAGAAATTAAAAATAAAGCCAAGAGGAAGCAATGAGACACAGAAAAGAGCAAGCATTCAAACAAAGGACAAAAGAGGTCCAGCAAGGACATACAATATTTTTTTAAATGCTTGCATTTGATATAGCACCTTTTACGTAGAGAGGATGCCTCAAAGTATTTCATGCTATTCATCCTAAAGAATAGTGACTGTTTATTTTGTAGGCAAGTTTGCATTTTCATAGTGTCTTATCATGCCAAAACATCTGAAAATACTTTCAAGTGACTGTATTTTTATGCAAACATGGTACTTATCTATGCCAGCAGCATCCCACAAACAGCCATGAGGTGAATGACCAATTCAATGGGAAGATTATTGGACCAGACACTTTAAGAAACGCTCTCTTTTTTTCAAATAATGTCATGGGATCTTTAACATCTACCCGAAACAGTCGAATGGCACTTTTGTTTCAAGTCTTATTTGAAAACAACACCTCTGACAATGCTACACTCTTCCATTCCCGCCCTTCCGTGTCAACATAGACTTGGGTCTTGAACCTACAACCTTTTTGATCCATTGGCACAAGTGCTAGCAATTGAGCCAAAGCAGCTCTACTACAATACTCAGCATTGGAATGTAAACAGCCCAGCAGTGCCCTCATCTGATCAGAATTGTAGAACTGCCAGGGAAAATACATGCAATCCATTTAATTGCTTGGAAATATAGGAATAGTGTAATCCCTGTTTAGACAGTCACAGGAAATCTGAAAATATGAAAAGGAAATGCCTAGCAGGTCGATCAGCAATTGAAAGAGAAGTCTGGGTAATATTATGGGTAGGTTACTTCATGAGAGATGAAACTGGAAGGGCTAGAGAAGACCATTTGTTGAACTGAGAAGGAACCAGCCCAAGCCATGCCAAAGAAATCAAGCAATAAGAACAGGTCCACATCAAGAATTCATTCAAATACAACACTTTTTTAAATAAAAGATAGCGATTGTCTCTGATTGTGTATTAGCAGATTTTAAAATGCTCTACAGAACATCTCAAGCAGGCAGCATTCAAAATATAAAGGTTTTTATAATTCAGAAGAGAGAGTGGGATGTGAATCCCAATTCAAAGGGAAATCAGCAGAATGTCAATGACAACAACTAGGGGAATTGAGCAGGAAGATAGAGGAGACAGAGAATATCTCAACTTGTTGAGGTCAAGTTTGAGATCAGAGTGCCTGAGGGAAGATAAGAGATTCTGCTGATGTTTGCATGGAAATTAAATAAAATATAGCCCACACTTACAAACTGGAGCCTGTTATTACTTACAATGGAAAAACACAAATGTGTGGGGTTTTTTTAGCTATTAAACCAAATTGTGATTAAATGAAACAGAGTACCACTTAGCATCTGGAGGATTTGAATTTGACTTTTACCGTGTTTAATGGCTTTAGTCGAACTAATACTCAATGTAAAATGGATGTATTTCAGTCTCCAGCTCTGTTATACCTTTCATAGATTTTAATGAATGGATTGGGGACAAAGATCTGCTTAAAATATGTGCGCTAAGATTTCAGCCAAACAAGAGGAACACACACAGTCTGCCCATGAAATTAAGGGAAATAACAGATGTGGCTGCAGAATTTTAAGGTAAAATGTAATTTCTCTACATGAAGGAAGAGGTATAGCAAAATATGTGCAAAGATACATTTATACATTACTTGGGAAAGGACAACAGCAACAACTTGCAACACTCTAGCATCCTTCACATAGGATAATGTAAGCTATGCAGTTTTAACTGGTTAGACACCAGCAGTACCCCAACACACACTCTGGGATACCCAAGTCTTGGCTCTTGCCAACCTGTGCCTAACACTTTCCAGAATTAGGTAAGTAGGATGTATCCCTCCAAAGAGAGAGTGCGCATTCCATTCCAGTAAATATTTCTTGAATTTCCATGTGTAGGTGGGATGCATAAAATTCTGTTCGGTTTGGATACTCTTAAGCATGGTGATGGGTTTCTGCATGTGTCAGACAACCAGCTGACCAAAAAAGGTCTTGGAGCACTTCACAAAAATGGGGTCAGATGCAGAGCAAAGAAAAAGGAGGTAGGGAGGGGGAAGTGGAGGGTGACCCCAGATGTGGCCAAAGAATTAGGTTTTCAGAAGGGATTTAAAGACAGAGAGTGAATCTGGGGTTTAGAGGGAGGAGGTTCCCAAGGTTAGGGGTAAAGCAAGCCTGGGTTAGCTGAGTGGAGGAGACAAGCAGAAGAATGGGATAAAAAAGATAGGTGAGGTGCTGGGGCATGAACTGTATTTATTGATGAGGGTGATAATCTGGAAGTTGATCCTCTGGGAGACAGGGAGACAGTGGAGCCTGGCGAGAACTGTGGTGATGGATGTACAGAATTTGGTGCAGGTAAGGATGTGGGTGGTGGAGTTTTGCATCAGCTGTAGCTTACAGATGGAAAACAGATTGAAAGGGCCCAAGAAGGGAATCAAGGGAAAGATGGGAGTGAAATTGAGTGCAAACAATACTTCCAAGACTTTGGATAGGAAAAGCAGGTGTGAGATGAGCTGGTCATTGGAATGTTTGGAGGGATCAAGGGTCGGTTGTTTAAGTGATGACAGTGGTTTTGATGGGGAAGGGAAGTCCTGGAGGAGAGGGAAAGGTTGACTATATTCACCAGCAGGATACGAGGATGGGGTGATTAGGTGGTGAACAATTTGGGGGAGATCAAGGGAGCAGATCATGTGCATTCTGAGGGTGGCAAGTAACCTGGAAGAAATGGGGGCAAAAGAGTACAGACTTGGGGCAGTGGGAAAAGGCAGAGGTGAGAGAGGTTTCTAAGATGACCTTGGAGTCAGAGGAGGTTTTATTTTCAAAGAGGGAGAGGTGGTAATTTTGACAGTGGCTGTGACAGACTTAGTGATGAACTGCAAAGAAATTTTGTGCCTTCTGCGTTTGAGAAAAAAAGAAAAAAAGAATTCAGCCGCCAACATCAAAATATTTCAAAGCGGTTTACAGTAGTAAGCAAATGGTTGAGTAATCTGGAGAATTTTGCCCAGAACATTAGGAGAAGGTCTCGCAGCCTGTCTCTTCTCTTTTTGAATAGTGTCATGGAATCTTCAATACCTGAGAAACGGTTTAACGGTTCACCTGAAAGGTAGACATCCAACTGATTTACGGTAAAGCTCTTTGAGAAGCCCTACCAATATGAAAGGTGTTATACCAAATGCAAGCATCATGTATTAATTGATTGTTTACAGCACTGAAGTGCCACCGAGGTTATAAAATCAAAGTTCCAATATGGGTCTTAAATCCATCTGACTCCGAGGTGAGAGTGCTATTAGCTGAGCCAGAGACAGAAGATTTAAGTGCCAAAAACACACCTTTTGAAAACTGCCAAAATTAAAATCAAACTGAGAAATGTTATTAACATTTAAATGGCTTTCATGATTGCACCTTTGATATTAATCAACATGTGAATTCAATATTATATATCTAGAAGATATGGTGATCCAGAATTACAGTATTCATATTAATATTAAGAAACAGGATAAGACAATTATCTTGACAGCAGATTTTTATCTGCAGCTATAACTAGTGTAGATTTAAGAAATCTTATTTTACAATATGCTGTGTTGGCAATATGCACTGTGTAACGTCACAGGAATGCAGTTTTATCCTTCCCAGTGTAACATCTATTTAAGTGATTGCTCGTCAATCACTTGTAAATTGAAATAAGTAACAGATGTTTATTTGTTCAAACTCACTATAATACATCATAATTCAGAAGACAAATAACAAACTCCACATAATAATGAGAGAAAATTCACAAGATCACCCAGTCATTGACAGATGAAGTGCTGCATTTAGATGAATGGAGAGGTCAAGGTGGTAGACAAGCATATTTCATTCTCTGGCTGTCAGTCTATGGTCTACTTATGGACCTCAGTGGTATGAACATAAAGTTGGGTTATTATAAGCTTATACTGTCAAGGTCGGCAGTTGAGAATCATTCCACCAGAAACAAACAAATGAAGAGAGAATCTTTCCAAATTGTTTTGTGTCCTTGACTGTCCAGTGCCTTGGGACATCTTCCCAATGTGAAAGGTGTTATATGAATGTAATTTGTTGTTGTTGTTGTAATTAACACAAATTCTGAATATTTGCTTCATGCTGTACATTACAAAAAAAACAGTAACTACACTTTACAATATGGTAAAACCCTCATAAGTCTTATCTTAATAAATCATATTGCTGGCGTTGAACTAGTTAAAACTGCACAACTTTCCTGTGGAAGCATTTCTGGGCAAGCTCCCTGCACTGCTTGTCCGACCAGGACCACCATACCCATTAGGGCTTTGGCTTGAAGGGTTAATGAGTGCTGAGTGGGAAGAATCCCTGCCCCTATTGACCCTCCAAGTCCTGCTGATAAAACAGCCTAGCTAATCTGCTATCATTATTATTTAATTGTTTGGTGTTTAACATAAATCAACCACCAAGGAAAGACAGACCATCCTTCCAATTTACAGTGAAAGTTTTCTCCCATCTGCTTTTTTTTCAAATTGGCCCCTGCCAAACATTGATTTTTATTTATTTAAAATTATAGTGGCTGGAATGGCTTTTAACTTAATTTTTTTGTTCAGTATAGATTTTCTAGCCATGCTCTGCCAAAGAAGCATGAAATCTATGCTCTCTCTGGGACTTCAATAAGATTTTCCCTGTCAGCTGGCCTGGAGACTCAAATTGATTCATAACTTGGATTCCTGGATTACATGATATTATATTGAATGTTAAAGCATGGAAACAGCCCATTCAGCCCAACTAGTCTATTTATAAAAGGCAAAGTACTGCAGATGCTGGAAATGTATAAGCACAGAAGTTAATGGGAACACACAGCAAGTCAGGCAGTATCCATGGAGAGGGGAAAATTAGTTAACATTTCAAGCCTGACGAAAGGTCATAGACCTGAAACGTTAACTCAATTTCCTCTCTCCATGGATGCTGCCTGACCTACTGCGTAATCTATTTATACTCCGTATGAATGCTCACCCCCCCCTAATCCCTTATCCTATACCCCTTTATTCACTTTTTACTCATATATGCATCACATCTAGTGTGATCATACCTAAGGTTTCTCCTAAACTTCTTCTTAGATGGGTTACTG
Source organism: Callorhinchus milii (assembly GCF_018977255.1). Taxonomy (NCBI): domain Eukaryota; kingdom Metazoa; phylum Chordata; class Chondrichthyes; order Chimaeriformes; family Callorhinchidae; genus Callorhinchus; species Callorhinchus milii. The sequence goes on from NW_024704743.1 coordinate 92,027,336, forward strand.
ACTCCCTTATACTTATGCCCCCTCAGTTTGGACTCACCAACAAAGGACAACGGCCTATTAATTCCACCTTATCAATTTTTTTTCATAATTAAACTCCTCTATCAAGTCCCCTCTCAATAATTTCATTGGCAAAGAGAAAAGTGTCTAAAGTGTCCAATCTTTCTTGATAGCTATATTCACTTATCCTTGGAAACATTCTTCTAAATCTGCACTACATTCTCTTCAATGTTACAGTATCTGTCTTGTAATATGGTGGCCAGACCTGCACACAATACTCAACATGTTTTCTAACCAAACTTTTAGATACATTTAAATTCAGGTCTGTCATTAAAGCTAGTAATTCCTGGATGTGATCATAACTAACGATTCTTAGATGTGATAATAACTAATAATACCCAAATGTAACTAGAGATTCCTGGGTGTGTTGGAGGCTGAGCAATTCCAACCAATCAATCACAAGCTGCTGCCAAGGGATATGAACCTCATTTAGTAGTGATCTAGCTTCACAGAAGCCAGATGAGTTCCAGTGGGTCAACCTTCAGCAGGTCTAGGTACATGCAGAATAATAATAATCATCGCCTTTGATAGCAGCTTTTACGTCAGGAGGACTCAAAACGCTTCACTGTGAAGGGTACTGATTGTATTTTGCAGGAAATGTGGCAACCAATTTGAACACAGCAATGGCCCACAAACAGCTATGATGTTTGTGAATTCATCAGTTACATATTCCTGTGCAATGTTTGCAAATTCAAACACAATTCTGAGTAACACTTTACACTTGCAACTCATCTTCCCTTCACAGTTTTGCACCACGCAAGACATTGATGGAAGGAGAACTGATTAGTGAACTGCTGCTGAGCATTTCTTGGGTGTGTTTTGTGTTTTGTTTCCTTTACTTTAATGGCTATCTTCAAAATAATAAAAATAATGAAGCCAGGCTCCACTGGCTCCCAATTACCGAACAGATCGATTTCAAGATCCTCTCACTCGTTTTGAAATCGCTTCATGCCTTCACACCTCCCTACCTGCTCACCCTCCACTCCACCACCTGCTGCCTCCGCTCGGCTGGCTCAGGCCTCCTGTTTGTCCCTTGTCATCTTCTCTCCACCATCGGTGGCCATGCCTTCAGCCACTACACCCCGAAATTCTGGAACTCTCTCCCTCAATCCTCCTGCCTTGCCCTCTCCCTACCCACCTTCAAATCCTGCCTAAAAACTTTACTTTTTGATCGTGCTTACAGTCACACCCAACCCCACAACTCTCTCTGCCCCTCTTGTTGTCAGACTCCATCACTGTCAAGCACTTCAAGACGCTATCCCGGCTGAAGGGTGCTCTATAAGTGCAAGTTGTTGTTGTGAGCATTTCTTGGTGTATTTTGTGTTTTGTTTCCTTTACTTTATTTGTTATTTTCAAAATAATGGCATTTGGGATGATTGTCTGTCCATCATCAACTTGCACAAAATCTAGGTGAACAGGCAGACAGTACCTTGATTTAATAATAATAATCCTTGCACTTGATATAGCGCCTTATCACGTTGTTGAGACATCTCAAAATGCTTCACAGGACAATGGTTTGACTGCGTATATTGTGGGCGAGATATGGTAACCAGTTGTGCACAGCAATGTCCCACAAACAGCCTTGGAATCTTTAATGTCTACCTGAACAGATTGACAGTACCTTGGTTTAACGTCTTAACCGAAGGACACCACCTCCGACAATGCAACATACTTTCCAGCACTGTATTGGAGTGTCAGCTTAGACAATGTGATTTAGGTGGCTTATACCCACAATCTTCTGACTCAGAGGTGAGAGTGCTACCACTGAACTACACTAACACCTCATGACCCCATAGTGTCACTCCACTGTTGTACAAATGTGTTTCTGAGAAAACATGAGCGTTTGATTAACTAAGGTTTGAGTCAAAAAAGAATTGAAGTTTCGATGAATGATCTAATTGGGCAAATTGTGAATGTACATCTTTAATTTCCAGGGTGCAATGCAAAGAGTTTATGATTCTTTTTCTGACTGTGTCTAAGCAATTAATCAAAATGACATTGTCTTGCTTTCTCCTTTGCTCTATCCCCCACTGTAAAAACGAGAATAAAAAAATTCAGGCTGAGAGCATGGTATCAAAGGGAGATCAAAGAGAATGTGAAATGGAATTTTCAAAGTCATGCATGTGCTTTACACACGTGCATAAGCAATGCCTTGCTCTTACATACATTCATACACATTAATGGAAATTCACACACCCACAATTTGGAAATGTGTAATCACATCTACATATACACACATGCTCCTCAAACATGTGTCCTGCATACTAAAAGCATTGAGTTCGCATCAATCTGATTTGCTAATATTTAGCTTCTAATAGTTGTCATGGGGAGTCTTAAATGGCATGTGTCAAAAAAAGAAATGAGAAGATGAAAAATATTTGCCTTTATTTGACCAAGCTGAAATCTCTTGTGATTTCAACCCCCCCAATGAAGGTTTGGCTATGCTATTAATCAAAGTAGTTACAATACTGCATTGCGCAGGGGTGGGTAAAAACATTAAACACGTTTTGTGGTTCCTCAAATTTTCTGGAAAAGCTTTAAATATGAATACTTCTTTTAATTCAATCCATTGCAGATTTCTGCAAATTCAAGTGCTTAAATGTGTTTGCTCAATGGGCTCCAGTTGACACAGGACTTACTGTGTGTCATTGTGGGATTCCTGCTTCCTGTGTTGCCTCATTTTGTGTATATGTTAATGAGGCACTTTAGCATGTTTCTGTTCACAGAGAGAGGTTTTTCAAATGTCTAGTTTCTGGTCTGATTTATGCATTGCTTTGACATGCCAAGTGACTATGCAAATATATACAGCTGCGATTTTGAACATGTTTTGCTGATTTCATAAAAACAAATTGAAATTAGTGGTCCAGGCACCCATGGGTTTCAGAAAGTGAAACATTTCTCAGGATTTACACCACATTAATGTCGCTCATTGGTCTGACATTAGCTGTTTTCAGAGGCTTCAATTTAAGAAGCTGTAAGAGTTGAACAAGGATTTGAAATGGCAGGCTCACATTAACCATACTCTGCTGATGCTAGGAAAGATAAATAAATAACGCTTGCATTTGATATCACGTGCTATCACGTCAAAACATTTTAAAGTGCTTCGCACAATGAATTACTTTGCAGCGTAATGCCCATGGTGACGTTAGCAAATGCAGTAGATAATCTATCCGTATATACTGTCAGTGATACCAGGACCTACCTTCACAAAGATATGTGCAAATTTCCCTATCTGTGTGCATGCAATAACTTGTCAATTCGTGGCTGGTCAGAAGTTTTAGCGAAGGGGGATTGACAGATGGAATCCTATTAGGTTATCATTAACCAATAGATCTCAATATCTAAGCAATATTCTTCTCTTTTATCATTCAATAATGAAATTCTTTCTTTGGCATCGCACCAGCATTGCTGTTGTCTGAAGCTGTGGTTCATGTCTCCTGGGCCTATAATAACTCAAGCCAAATGTAAATGTGGTCCAATACATCACACACTAGAGCTGAAAAAAACAGTTGAAAAGCATAACCACTGTGTAAGCTCCAGAAAATTGACAGCAATGCATATCCCCTGCATGTCATTCCGACTTGCAAAATTTTGGCAGCAACACAAGATCTCCTTGAATGACGAGTACACTGTTGAAGAGAAGGCAGCATTTCCTAGGCTTCAGTAACACAAAATGTAGAATTATCTACTGCAATATTTATCTGAATAAACATCAATCCAAACTACTGTTAGATATCAAAAAGTTCACCCAGCATTCCGTTTAGATAAAATCTGTTAAGCCAAGTGCTGCGAGTCCAGAATAGGGTTCTTTCTTAGTTGCTTCAGTTATTCAGGCTTTCGTTCTTCCATCACCATCTGTTGGCGCCGTTCCAGACTGCTTCCCACTTCTCTTTTTTGGCTACTTATAGTCAGTCGCCTGACTTGCCATTACCTCCCGTATTTACATAACTAATCACTTGTATTTTACCTCGCCTTATTCAGCGGTTTGTCGACCAACCACCTCGTCCTTCCTAGGGCCCCTCTACCCACTTCTGATACTGTCACGTACTCAGGTTAATCAATCATTTGGCTTGGTGCCAGCCTGACTGAGTCTCCAAGGGGTCTTCCCTTTTTCCTGTCTAAGATAGGCGATTGATCAGTTTAGGGCTTTATCTGGTGCTTGTTATTTTGTTATGTGGGATCATTAGTACATTCCTTTTAAGTGACTGGTTATTTCTTATCAGTATCCCGGGATGGCACCAAGGTCCTCTAGTTTAAGCAACTTGCTCATTAGTTGCTATTCTTGAGGGTTGCCTTCTGTCGCTTGGCACGCCCTGTCAGAATCTAGCGACATGGCTAAGTCAAGATCCTGTATCGACCGGTACCTTAGACCGTTACCTTTGTGGGCTTGTTGTTACTTACTGATAGGATGTGACCCTCTGCTCTTTTTCAAGGCTGTCAGAGAAAACCTGATGTGTTCTATCCCATGACTGTCAGTACTTTCTCCATTCCACATTTGTTTAATATTCATTATTATTATACTACAACTTCTATAATCTAACACTATAATCTTAACCAGATCTATTTGAAATCTACCTCACCATTAATACACTTCCATTACTCTAAGGGAAAAACTTTTTTGACACTTTTTGTCTCACTTGAAGTTTGTTATTATGGCCCATTGATTGCTGGAGCCGAAAAATTCATCATTGTTGAAAATAAGACTATTATAATGTGATATCCTTTTTGTAAGGTTTGCTGCCACTGATGCAGTTATTTCTCATTCACTTTGTTTCTAACTTCAAAACCTGATCCTCAACTGTACCAGGTGTATTATTAGCATCTCACCAATAAATTTAATTACCACGTCTGGCAAACAGACTTAATCCTTGACCCAACGCATATCGACTCAACTATTTGATTGCTTAGACTGCATCAATGCACAAAGACAGTTTGAGATGAGGAAGAACTTCTTCACTCAAAGGGTGGTGAATGTATGGAACTTGCTACCCCAAAGGGCTATTGATGCTCAGTCCTTGAACACATTCAAGACTGAGATAGATAGATTTCTTATTGCAAAAGGGATTAAGGGATATGGGGATAAGGCAGGGTTAGGTATTAGCTGGAGTTAGATTAGAAGATCAGCCATGATTGAATGGCGGGGCAGGTTCGGAGGACCGAATGGCCTACTCCTGCTCTTACATGTTATGTTATGTTATGAATTGTATTATCAAAGATTGCGATAAAAAGAATAGGATTAATACAATGCCTTTGAAATGTACAGGTCTCGGGTTTATATTTAGTAGAGATTATAAAGTCCACTAAGAAAAAAATCAAATAGCAAAATTAACTATAGAAAAACTAAAAGTACAGAAAATTGAGTCTAATGTTAGGAAATTATTATCAATTTTCTGATGTGCAACACATAAGACACTCACAAACTACTATAACATCAAATAATGAATTCTTAATATTATAATCTTTTGAAATGATGCACTGTATCTAAATCCCTTATAATTGCTATTGACTGCAGCAGACTCACCCATTTAAATCATGTTACAATTCAAAGAAGTCACAGATTTGCTTAAGGAAATGGCTCCATAGAAGCAAATTCACACCAAAGAAAAAACTTCAACAAGCAGCACAAACTAATTGCAAAATGCTAAGGTTGAAATCAACAATAGTAATGGCTAGATTTAACAAAAAAGTAATTTAACAAACACAATATTTATTTGAGATCGTAGTGAGTCAAATAACCACTCAACCTTTCAGTATTACGAATAGGCACAGAGGCACTGACGAGTGCTGAAAGGACTGCACGAATGAGACTGCGAGTTGAATCAGTGACCGATGAAGAAAGGTTAAGGGAGTAAAGCTCAGTTCCTTGGAGGAAATTGATTTCATTATGGGTTTTACACAACTTTTAAGCCAATATCCAATGAACTGCTACAGTCTGCAGGCCAGAATAGTAATGCCACTGCACAGACCACAGTCATAGAATCATAGAATTATACAGCACAGAAGAAGGCCATTTGGCCCATTGTGTCTTTGCCAGACATGTTGGGATGAATCAACATTCATGCAGACCCAACCATTGTTATTTCACACTCATGATTACTTTTTAGTTATTGAATAGCTTGAGTTGTCAACTGTGTTTAGTTATCGACTGTTTCGTTGTCAGCTATGTTTTATTGTTGACCAACTTTAGCAATTGAATGTGCTTATTTATCATTTGGCTTTAGGTAATGATTGGGTTCAGTTATCGACCATCCTCAATGGTGTGATAATTGTCACCAGTGATAATTAACACTTCACAGGTCACTCTTGGTGACAAGATAGGCTGGTGATGAAACAAGTACTTTGCAAGGATCCAAATAACAAAGTCAAGCAAGTTGAATGTCCTTTTTCTCAATTCTACCTTGTTAATTAATATCCATTGATACATCTCTACACCAAGAGAATCCAAAGGACTAGGTCTAGAGAGCAGAGATGCCATTCACAACCACTGTTATGTAGCAATAAAGAAATCTGAGATGTTTGTGGAACTATCTAACTATGATTGTAAAGAATCTTCAGTTCCTTTATAAACAAATTTAAAGTTTCATGTTTCTTTTGCAGCTAGAACCATCTACCTTTCTTTTGAGAGGGAAGAAAGCCAACCTCTACAAAATGTTTGTTCCTAGACCTGCTGGTATTGAGCCATGCTCTACATAAGGATGATACATACGTGCCAAAGTACATTGGCTGAGCTTCACTGAGTTTAATATCATGAAACAGACGTTTATCATTAAAAATGGTTACTTAAAGGTTCATCGAATGCTGTTAATGGCCCATTATTGAGCAGAGGTCAAATCAAGTTGCATTCTGTCTTTATATTAGAGGAGATGAATGAATGGTCCTGGCAGAACCGTCACCATGAGATGATCTTGTTATCCAGGCTCCAAGGAACGAATGGTAAAGCTCAGGGCACAAAACTCATCGAAAAACAATTTGACACAGTAAGGGAGCAGTCAGGCTAATATTCTAAAAGGATACAATCAAATTGTCTTAAAGCCTGCTTCATCCAAATTTATTTTGATCTTGTGATCTCTGCATATCGAAACAGCAATGCATTTTTATTTTCGGCAGTTCTGACAAAAGGTCATCGACCTGAAACGTTATCTCACTTTCTTCTCTCCATAGATGTTGTGTGTATCCAGCGACTTCTGCTTTTACTTCAGATTTCCGGTATCTGCAATAATTTGTCTTTTGTTACATTTTATATTGGTGGACAACGGTTTCCCAATATAACTTTTCACAAAAGTAGTTATTAAAATTGGGCACACTACTCCCCATGGTCTGACACACTAACTGAAAAGAAAATGAAATAAAATCACTTTCATGAACCGCATTGGCTGGGAACTTATCCTATTAGATGTACTAAGGGACTGCTCCACGTTTAGACCTTTTCAAATAAATTAATTAAGTTCCCACTTAATTGATTTGAAATCTATATCCCTCATGAGCCATTGCTCTGTACTGCTGAAGTTCTCTTTTGTGGTTTCAATCATAAAATAAAATGTTCCATCTAGTGGTATCTCTCAATTGCACTGCAAAGTCAACAATTCCCCTACCGTTTCACAGAAAGGTCCCTAAACTAGAATTAATTTTGAATCTTAAAAGATTGATTTCCAGATTGAGGATAAACAACAGGTAAAAGCATTAAAGGATGGAATCAGACAGGGGAGCTTGCACCATCACATCTTTCTCACACACAAGCTTGCTCTCTCAGTCATTCAAAAATATTTTATGCCCACACCTTATCTGAAAGTCTATATCATCCATACACTGTGCATAATCACATTTTACTTATTTCAAGTGTGTCCTGATTCAATGTCCTGATCTAACTGACACCATCTCTGATAATATGGCATGCCACTAGTACTGCATTGTAACATTGTTTGGTTTTGAGCTGAAGCATGGTGCTTGAACCCATAAAACTTCTGAGTCAGAAATAGTGCACAAATAGTGCAAGTTCTTTTTTTGCATTTGTCAAGCTCAGCATTACATAGCGATGGGCACTCATCCAAATCATTTAATCTGAAGGGCATATGATTATAAAATGGCCATTAATAATAATAATAATAATAAACCTTGTATTTGATATAGTGCTTTATTTATCATGTTTTTAAGACATCTCAAAGCGCTTCACAGAATATATTGTAAGGTGAATTGACTGTATGTTTTGTGGGCGAAAGGCAGCAGCGAATTATGCACAGCAGTGTCCCACAAACAGTTGTGGATTGAGTGACCTAATCATTATTATTACTACTTTTGAAGGGATTGTTACCCCGGAAAAGCAATCCACCAATCGACTAAAAAACGGATTCCTACTTAATGCTAGTTAAACAGAGGCGTGTGGAATAAGGAAAATTGCCCAATATTTCGCCCTTACTGGGAAACAAACCCAGGTCTTCTCGCTTGCCCTAACCATTCTTCACAATCTCAGCTATTCCTAGCCAGTAGACTCTTGGAAGTTAGGATCATTTCATATTTTTGGAGAATAATCCTGCCATTTCAGATTTGCCTGATTGAGCCAGAATTGCCAGAGACCTTAATCAGAGACTGGAACACGTGTATGGTTTGGATTCACCGCAAAGGAACAAACACTGTTATTAAGATAGGTACCTTGCTGGTTCATGATTACGAGCTCTGACAGCATGAAAACTACAACCAGGTTTTATTGCAGATTATTCCAGTCTCAGCAGCACTCTCTTTTCACTACTAAACAACATCAGATAACATTGTTGACCTGTGGAAGGGTTTTGATTATTGTTAACAGAATTAACAGTGGTATTTCATCAACTGGCAGAAAAAGTGATTTTTTCTAAACTTGCAATGGTGTTGCCCAGAATACACAATGAGGATTTTATGTGAAATTGCTGCAAAGCCCCATGGCTGTGTAACACACTTGTAAATCTTGTTGAACGGTCAAGCCATTTAATTCAGCTACTGTTATAGTAAAGAGCCTGTCCCAGTCAAAGCTAAACTGGTGGCTGAGATGAGTTACACTAAGCTACCCATCAAAGTAGGAATAGCAACTAAAATCAATAGGAGTCAGGGGATCCAAGGAAGCAAACAGAACAGAAAGCTATTGGGAATCTCACATCCTTACTTAATTATCTTACTTATCCAAAGGAAAATCTAGTTCTGCAAAATGTATTTCACAAGGTTTTCACTAATTAAAGGCCTGATTTCGCTCAGAGAAAGTTGATATTTTTAGGCCTCACTTCTACTGGATGAATGTATCAATGAAACTGCAAAATTATTATCTTCAAGCCAATATTCCTCCTCCCCACACCGACACCATCACCCTACCCACACATACAGACTCACACGTTCACTCATACCTGCACACAAACTTAATGCACAGATTTATACAAAAAAAACACATGCAGCGAGAAAATATTTGTGAGATTCCAACAATGTAAGAATCAAAATCTGCAACCTTAGAAAAATGAAATATTGATACATAATAATAAGAATTCCTGCATTTAATATAGTACCTTCCCTGTTGGAAAAAGCATTTCAAAGGGCTCTACAGGATTTACTGTGAAGTGTAGTGACTGTATTTTGTAGGTGAATACCTTTGCACGCTGCAATGTCCTATGAACAGCTGTGAAGTGCATGATCAATTTTATCTAAGGGATTGTTGACCAGGATAGTGAGAAGCTCCATACACTGTGCATAATCACATTTTACTTATTTCAAACATTTGGATCTTATAGGTAGGTTAGGTATGGACTGCATGGTCTAATAAACTGTTTGACTCAAGTGGAAGCATGCTCACCTCTGGGTCAAACACTCCATATCAGAACCTGAGCTCAAAAGTCCAGACTGATAATCCAACAACAACAACAACAAGATTACATTTGTATAGCACCTTTCATGTCGGGAGGACATCCCAAGGCACTGGAGAATCAGTGTTTCGGACCCGAGCTGGGGGTCAGGATTGGGGAGGGTGGAGAGCATGGGGGAGGAAGGAGGGTGATCGAAAGCATGGTTGAAGAGGAAGGTCTTGAGACTGGTCTTGAAGGAGTCAAGGGAGGGGGCAAGGCGGAGGGACTGCAGGATGGAGTTCCAGAGGGTGGGGGCAGAATGGCTGAAGGCCCGCCCGCCAATAGGGGGCAGGTGAAGGGAGGGGATGTGAAGCAGGCTGGAGCCCACTGAGCGGAGAGCGCGGACAGGTTGGTAGGTGGTTAGGAGGACGCGGAGGTAGGGGTGAGCAAGGCCATGAAGGGCTTTGAAGGTGAAAACCAGGATCTTTAATTGTATCCCCTGTGTAATGAGAAGCCAGTGGAGTCGGGTGAGGATGGGGGCTGATAGAGTCATGGAGCCTGGTGCGGGAGAAAACATGGGCTGCAGAGTTCTGGATGATCTGCAGTCTGTGGAGGGAGGAATTGGATTCAGTGCAATCATGGGGGGAGTGTTGCACTTTTAGAGGAGCTGCCTTTGATTTAGTACATTTATTTGTTTGTTTGTTTGTTTGTTTATTTATTTATTTATTTATTTAAATAATTAATTTATTGGTTTAATACATTAAACCAAGATCTTGACTGACCTTTCAGGTGATGTTAAAGATTCCATAACACTATTTGAAGAGACAAAATAGTTTCTCCTGGTGTCATTACCAATGGATACCTAGAGAGTCTCTTTTCTCTGTGGAGAACAACAATAGATGGTACGTGGAAAGTACAAGGAATTGGTATTAGGATGGAAGACTTTAATGCAGTGTGGGAAAACAGCTAATGGGCATTGCTAGTTATCTCTAGAGACAAACTAGTGATATAAAAGATTTCAAATGACAAAATACCTACAATTGTTCCCTCATCCTCTCCCCTCCATCCCCTACAGCCCCTCTGCAGAGAAGCCTGTTTGGTGTCAGATGAAATATGGGAATGAAGCAGGTTAAACACAAGCAAGTTGTCAGAGTGACATAAACCTCTCTGGAGGTATGACCCAAAGACAACTGATGTAATGCTGTAACAGAAGGGTAGCATGATCTTTCCAGAGGGAACAGAACACAGGTCAGCCCTGGTTATTAAATATTTGAACAGTGGTCTCCAAGCACAAACCCACATTAAACCTGCAGTGTAGCTTGAGAAATACCTGTGCCCATGCATGAATGTGTCTACAATATGAAGCTATTAGAAAAAGGATTCGACTTAAAATTTCCCTGCGGCACTTAAGGATTAGTGTCCCATACATCAATGTCATCCTATTTTACACATAATATAAAGGCCTGACAGGGGATGTGCTCAGTGTCATCACACACCTGCGTACGAGGCAAAAACAGTTTCCACATCTTGGCCATCTGTGACATTGTACAGGGGTTACGGCCCAAAGATTGCAGGAGATGTAGAGGTTATGAATAATGAGAGGCCCTAGTGAACATCCAGTAATAATAATAATAATAATCCTTGCATTTGATATAGCGCTTTTCACGTAGGGAGAATGTCCCAAAGCGCTTCACAGAACACACTGTAAAGTGAATTGATTGTATAATTGTGGGCGAAACGCGGCAGCCAATTGCGCACAGCAATGTCCCACAAACAGTCGTAGATTGAAAATGACCAATTTTTATTATTGTTTTGTTTTGGAGGGATTATTATTAGGCGTGTGGAGTAAGGAAACTTGCCCAAGGTTTCGCCCTGCCGGGAATTGAACCCAGGTCTCTCGCTTGCAAAGCGAGTGCTCTAAACACTGAGCTACAGGACTCCAGTACTGCTCTCTTGACGGGGTAACTGTGTGACATTAGATCTTGTTTGAACTTTTCTTTCCAATGCATCTTTTTTTTATATGCCGGAAAATAGTTTTGAGCTGAGCTGGATTGGATTCACAGCTGCATATCACTGGCATTATCATGGACAAGCATCAGTCGTAACAAGATAAATTGTACATCAAGTGCATTTCCAGTGAAGGAAGGAAGTCGGGCTATACACACAGTACAGTTGGCATAAAACCAGAAAATACACAGCAGGTTGATCAGAAAGAAATAGATAGATTGCATTTCAAATGTGACCCTTCATCAGAACTTGCATGATTAGGGTGGAGCAGCACCTTTCATACATACAACAGTAACAAATTCAAAGAGAGCAGGGAGTTTCTCCTGGTATTGTGGGCAATGAGATACCTGGAGAAACTCTATTTTCTGTGGAAGAAGGGCATTAGAGGGTGTGTGGAAAGAACAGCGAAAAAATAGTTATTATGCATTGCTAGTTGTCTCTGGAGACAAACTAGTGATATACTGCCAATAGATCCCTTATGTATATCTATTGTGAAATCTATTAACCCTGAATGTTTTATTTCTTTTTGAAAGTCTTTGTGGTTTGTACCAGCTGTCAGCTGTGTGTCTGATACATGGAGAAACTCATTACTATGCTTAAAGGGTAACTAAACCAGACTGAGAATTCCACAATAAATATGCCACCTGCACATGGAAATTTCCCTGTATCTGGAATGGAATGCACACGCTCTCCTTAGAGCAATGCACTCTGCTTACTTGATTCCAGTTTATTAAGCACACATTGGCAAGACCCAAGACTTGGGGACCCCAGATGGGTGTCAGGGTACACTTGACATTTTGCTAAGTCCATATAGCTTGCCATTGAAAGCTTGTCCAACATGAACTGCCCTATGCATTAGGGTTTTGGCTTGCAGGATTAACAATAACAAGTAGGAAGAATCCCTGCTTCCAGTGACTGATCTGCCCCTCCAGTCCTACCAGTGAGACAGGCTGACTGGTCTGTCATCAGCAAGTCTATCAAGATTACCACAAAGGATTGATTCAATTCTACATTTCAATTGCCAAGCATATCATCATGTCATCTTGCTCTGCTAATAGCTCAGTTCATGTGCCTTATCATTTTTTTACATTAAAAAATCACAGTTTCTTTTCTCTTTGTTACATTTATTTTGACACTCCCCCACTTGCTCCACCCCAAGCATGTTCTTGAATTTGTGCATGGCAGAAAAACATATATTGATCCAATTTTTCAAATTGTATATACTATTATATGCTTGGGCTACTGAGGCTGACACCACAACAACATATAAAAGGAAAAATGGATAGACATTTAAAGAGGAAAAATATAAAAGGGAAAACAAACGTCACTGGGAACACTCAGCAGGTTAGGCAGCATCTATGAAGAGAGAAAAGTGAGTTAACGTTTTCAGGTTGATGACCTTTCGTGAGATTTCAGGAGTGGAGAATTAGATTAGGGTAGTTAACTCCATTAGATGAGTTAGCACCAGTTTTGACTCAATGGGCCAAATAACCCCTGTGCTAAAATCTTTATGATTCTTTATGGTCTCACCCAGGCCATGTATGGTTTTAATATCAATTCTCTTGTCCTATACGTTACTCACTTAGCTGTACATCCTGACATGTTTTCTTTGTGATTGTCTGAGTACGTTCTACCAATCATATAGTGATTGTCCACCAAAACCCTAGGATCTCTCTCCTCTTCTGACACCCCTAAATTCCTATTCAGTACATATTCTGTTTGCCTACAAATACACAGTCACTATACTGCGAAGTGCTTCACGGTGTCTTGATGACATGATAAGGCACTTTATCAAATGCAACGATTATTAGGATTAATATTATTATTCGAAACTGCCCTTCCTGTTGGCAAAATGTTTGAACACAGACAGTTATATAATAATAATCCTTGCGTTTAATGTAGTGCCTTATCATGTCTTTGAGATGTCTCAAAGCGCTTCACAGAATACACTGTAAAGTGAATTGACTATATTTTGTGAGCGAATGCAACAATTCTTGAATGCAGCAATATGTAACATTTCAAAATGTGTAAAATTTGATAAATTCTTAAATACAATATAAATTAATTTTGAAGCCGATTTTATGTAAGTTTCTTTTAAGAACCACAGAAAAATTACTTAAAAGTTAAGACTAAATTCAATAATTTACCAAATTCTGCACACTCTAAAATGTTGCATAGAGCAACTCCAGGCCCAGGTGAGATTTCTCTCCATTACCAAAATAAATGGTTGAAGCAATGTCCGACAAGATTTTAAAAAGGAATTAGGTAATATTTGAAAAAATATAAAAGTGTATGGGGAAAAGGAAGAGGAATGGGACAAAATATTTGACACAAGCACAATGGGTCGAAAGATTTCATTCTGGGCTGTTTAATTCTGGGAGTCTAAATCTCATTGCTTTAAATATCTCTATATTATTCTTCTTCACCTTCTGGAACACTTGTGGTGAATGCTTTAATGAAAACCAGGTAAATGACATCCACCGGCTCCCAACAATCTGCAAAAACATCAAAGAAATCCAATATATTTAATATGTGTGCCCTCCCTCTTCTGAGGACTCGCTGACTCTCCCTAATTAACCTATGCCCTTCAAGATTATCCATTACATTATCCTTCATCATCATTTTAAACAGCTTTCCCATAATCAACATAAGGATAATTTATTTGATAACGGCTCACCCAAAGCCCTTTTTTTAAAGATGAGAATCATGTTTCCTATTTTTCGGTCCTCTGAGTTTTAACCCAAACCCAGTTTGCTTTGAACAATATCCGTGAACGGACTCACAATCACCTGAGCCAATTCATTTGAAAGCTTCAGGTGAAAGTTGTTAAAGGCTTATCTGCCTGAATATCTGCAACCTCTCCAAAACATCCATTGTGATCTTAATGGTTTTAAAGCTACGTTCACCTTGAAACTTTACCTCTGCATTTAGCTTGCTCTTCCCCTTTCATTTGTAAACATTTTAAAAATATGGTTAGTGGCTTACTAAACTGGGCAGATTCTCTATCTCTAGATCTTAACTTTCCCTTGTCATTTCTCAGTGCCCGGCTTCTCTCTCTGTAGCCTTTGTTTGCTTCCTATATACCTTAAACAGTCTTTGCTATTCTCTGTGTTGTTTGCAGCATATTCCCTCTTTGCACCATTGTCAATTTCTTGGTTATCCTCAGCCTGTCTGTATAGATCTTCCTTTCCTGTTCCTTTAAACCCTTACACATCTTCTCCTTCTCCCAAATGCCTGCAATAACTTTGTTCATCAGCTACACTGGTTTCACACGTCTACTTGCCCGACAATTTATTTCTGCAATGAATTTGTTCTGTATTTTTTTAAAAAAATCTCTTTAAAAGTTTCCTATGAATCTTTTCCTTTTACTATCTTTGTTTCCTTTTTAAATGTTTTCATCTATTTCCTCATTCCCTCAAAGTCAACCATTTTATGTTCCAGTCTATCCTGAAATTAACAATCCCAGATTATAGTCACTAACCAAAGATCTTCCTTTATTGCTACTTTTTCTGTCACATTTCATAGGAAAAAGCATTCATTTTCTTGATCGCTAAGTCTAACATTGGCTACCTTGCACTCATCATCGCTGTCTGCTAATTTGCCTTGACTAACAAAGCTCATTTATATGATTGCTAGACATGTGTGCATTGGCATGACAGTAGACTTTGTATGGAGCCAGAAAAAATATAACATTTTGCAGAAATGTAGGAAATCCAATTAAAATTTCACATGACCCAAGAAAGTATCAAGATTTCTTTTCCACATGCCACTCGTGTTCTCTTTGCACGTGGTGCACACATCTCAAATATCAGATCCGACAGCTGACTTTAATTTATTACTGCCTGTAGCCTCTGGCTTTTGACTGCAATCTATGTTTCAACCGTTGAAATCAAGCCACAGAACTAATGCATCTGTTCTACTCCTGACACCAGGGCAGTTTTGACTTCAGGTTCCGAATAGATCTTGGAAAATCAGATCAGTTATATTTAATACTGGCAACAGGGTTTTGGGAGTGGGTGGATATTAGCAGAGCTCCATGCCTGTGCCCTGACTGGCTACACATACAAAGCTGACTGATACATAGAAAACTTGTACTGAGTAACAATATATTGGAGGAAGTGTTAAGATTGCAAAGATCTTCAAGTTAATGTTGTTCTGGCACCATGAAGCTTCATCCAACATCTCAGCAGAATGACTGCAATTTTCAAAAGTCATATTTATAATAAAAATAATAATAATTTGGTCACTCAATTCATGACTGTTTGTGGGACACTGCTGTGCACAATTGGCTCTGCTTTTTGCTTTCAAAACATACAGTCAATTCACTTTACAGTATATTCTGTGAAGCGCTTTGAGACAACTTGATGATATGATAAGGCGCTATTTCAATTGCAAGGATTATTATTATTACTTATTCACTTATTGTTGATACTGTTAAAATACCCAATCTGCTAATCTCAGTTCTTAATCAAATCTACAACTTCAATAAACTCCTTATATGTGATAATGTTTGTTAATAATTTCAAGTGAGTGTGATATATCTGCTGGCTGTAAAGATACAAGATAGACTCCAGTAGGAGACAAAGATAGCCATGTTTCTTAAATCCAGAGTTATATCAATTATAACAATTCTTGCATTTGGTATTGCACCCTATCACATCATCAACACATCTCAAAGTGCTTCACAAGATTTTATCTGTAATGTAAGTGTAATACCTGTTAATGTATAGGCAAACATGACATTCTGCTACGGCTTAATGATTATCTTTTTTACATAGTGCTCAGATGTGGCTATTCAAAACTCTGCACAATGATCCAAAGGTTTTCTGTGGAAAGTACGTGTGATGTCTCCGGTGTTAGTTCTGAAATATCTTTTGACAGATGAATCTTCCTCAAAACATTGCAACAATATTTCTTAAATCTAAAAATAGAAAAGCCACAGCACATTCCAACTTTTCTTCATGTTCATATGTCCTGTGCAATCATCTGAAGGTATTACTTTTTTATTCATAGTTTGTCCTTTGCACACATTTTGGCAAACTGATACTGAGACATGTTGCATTGTTTTATTCTTTATTGAGCGAACAGCTTCAATCACAGAGGAGACAACTACACAGATACAGTTTGTTTATTACTTTTTCTCAGAGCAATAAGTTTTTATTTTCTTGTGAATTTTTTCTAGTTCTTGAAGAAGCAGCATTTTCCTTTCTTCCTGCATTACCAGCCTTTTAAACCCAGTTTGTATGTACAGCGTGCCTCTCAGCGTGTTCTGTTTTAGAAGGTTTTGTCTGATTTGGCATTTTTTTCTTTCCCCTTGGTGTTCCTGACAACGCTTCAGAAAATTCAAGAGAGCTCAGAGGCAAAAAGCACAATGATATCCTCAAAACACATGTGGCATATGTATCCATTCGATGAGCGTGCACTGAGAACAAAGCAGCATGATGCAGAGCAGGCAGCACATCAAGCAGTGATAAACAGTTTTTGCCAAACATCTGAATCAATGCTTTATACCTTTGTATGCATCACTAAAGCTCTCGTCACTCTTTTTCACTGGAATGTTTTATGCAGCAGTAAAAATGGACTTTCATCAGACTGAAATCCCATCACTATAAGTGGGTATGACGCATAATAGTTCAGGAATTGCAGTCCGGCTAAAGCTAATTGTGTTCTTCCCTCCTTTCTACAAATAATTGGTCTATGAATGTTTTTAATCCATTGGCATTAAAACCTTACAACCGTATTAAACCTGTGTAAAATGAAAACTACTTTTACCACCAAATTTCAATTTTATGGATAGGTGGGCATTATCTACATGGTATTAGATTAAAACTTAAAACTGCTTCCAGCCAGATTAGCATTCCTGTTACTATGTATATAAATACTTGACGGATAAATTCCTCTGCGTTACCAAAACATGTGTATTGCATACTTAAGGGCGTTCTATTGTTTTATCTGACTACTATTCTATCAGCTTGGCTCAATTAATACAAGCCTTGCCTTTGGGTCAGAAGGACGTGGGTCCTACTTCTGAATCTCAAACTTCTAGTTCAGGCTAGCCATTGTTATTTTGGTTCTACTGGTAAAGTGATCCGTTATAACACTGTTGTGATGGAAAAAGTAGCTTGTCTGGTTCCACGATCTCTTCACCTCTGTTTGCAGATTTATATGTGTGTGTTTGTGCATTTGCATGAGTATACCAACCAAGACTGATGCAAAGAATTAATCATTATATCCATTCTTTATCCACTGTTTCTCCTCTCAGCTCCATCCTTATGATTCTGCTCTGTCCTGATATCATTCTTACCTCTCCCAACATCTCTTTGTCTCTTCAAATGGTTTCTCCTCCCACCACCATGTTGTCCCATGCAGCGTTGGTCAGGGCTCTATCCTCAGTCCTCTCCTTTTTAATATCTTCATGGTCTGCACGTGTATGCACATGTCTCCCCAATTCTGTCTCTCTATCTCCAACCTCAACCTACAACCACTGCTGTTCTAACCGACTGCCTGCTGGACATCAATAGATGAGCTCTAGCTTTCTTCAGTTGAACACCAACAAAACAGAGGCTCTCTTGTTTAGCTCCTGTCATTGCCTTTTCAACATAGGCACTGACAGCATCAAACTATTTGGATGTACTCTCCACCTTGAAGAGCCTATGAGGAACCTCTGGTCTTGTTCAACTCTGTTGTCCTTTAAATCTTACATCCATGCTTCGACCTGCTCAGCTTTCCCCCACTTCCGTAACATTGTCTGCATCCACCACTACCTCTCTCTTCGGACCGCTGAGATCCTAATCAATGCATTCATCATGTCCAGGTTAGATTAAACCAACTCTGATTGCCAGACTACCTACCTCTTCCCTTCGTGAGCTGCATACTATCCAGAACTCTGCAGTTCATGTCCTTTACCGCACTATGAGCTATCACCTTCACAAAAGGCCACTGGCTGGATCGAGTTCAGGATCTTCGTTCTAACCATTGAATCCTTCCATGATCTTGTCTCTCTCTGTCTCTGCGACATCTTCAAACCATATCAACCCGACTGCTCCTTTCGTTCAACGGGCACCAGCCTGCTTCATGTCCCCTGCCCCACTGTCAGTGGTCAGTTTCAGTGTATTTGCTCCTACTCTGGATCGCTATCCCAGCATCCCTCCAGCTCAACCATTCCCTCACCTCCTTCAAGGTCCAACTCAAGACTTTCCTCTTTGACTGCACTTTCAGTAATCTTCCCCTCCTCACCACCCCTCAAACCTCCTATCCCCTTTGCCCCCACCCCCAGCACGGGTGCAAACCCTTGACTTACCAGCATCTTGGGAATTCATCCCAACAGGAAAAGGTCTATATAAATGTAAATTTGTATTGTATTATTTCTTGGTCCCAGCTTCCCACTGTTTATAAGTGGATCAATAGAAAGCAGATCAATACTTTCATGCTATGTTGCATATGTGTATAAAAGAGCTCATATTGTTAGAGAGATGTTCTTATCAATCTTAGGTACCATGTTTCACACTGCTTCTCTATATTTTTCATTTGTTTTTGCTTAACTTTATGAAGGGACCATGCAACACTCTGCATCTTGTTGTTGTTGCATGATCAGAAATTGGAACATTGCATTCCTGTTATAAGAATGAGGTTTGTCAATTTCATATGCACAGAGTGTAAAATATAACATAGAACATGGGTTCACATCATAATAATACATACCTTTAATATAGTGTTTTATGACCTCCCAAACTCTCACAGTATTTTACAGGTAATTGCTGTAAAGTGAAATTATATTTGTCGATGAAGGCAGCAATCACTTTGCGCACAGTAATGTTGTACAAACATTTATCTAAATCCTGGAAATTCCAGCTATTCCAAATTGTCCATTTGCATCTTGATTTGGAATTATGATTTGCTTCAGAGATCTCTGTAAGACCTCTCCATTGGGGAGAAATACCACTTGTGTATAGGTTTATTCTATTTTCTTAGCATTTCAGATTGTGCAAGATTTGGTAAATTATTGATTTGGTCTTAACTTTAAAGTCATTTTCTGTAATCCTTAAAATAATTTATAGAACACCAGCTTCAAAATTAAGACAGTATTTAAGAATTGCTAAATACCGCGAATGCTGAGAAATGCTGCAGAAATAGAGTAAATCAACAACAACAACAAGATTCCATTTATAAAGCGCCTTTCACGTCAGCAGGACGTCCCAAGGCGCTGCACAGTTGGGTCATGACCCAAGCAGGGGGGAAATGGTCAGGGTGAGGGGAGGGAAGGGAGGGAGCGAGGAGGGGGGAAATGGTCAGGGTGAGGGGAGGGGAGGGAGCGAGGAGGGGGGAAATGGTCAGGATGAGAGGAGGGATGGGAGGGAGCGAGAAGGGGGAAGAGAGTCGAGAGGGGAGCTGAAGGCACGGTCAAAGAGAAAATCTAGATCTAGCTGAGATTTGTCCCCAGACATCTGGCAAGATTCCATTGAGTAAAGCAGCAGTAGTCTAGCTGTGCTGTGAGATTTGCTGAAACAAATAAATAGAGCCTGCACATGGAGAAAACTCATCTGAAAGTCTTCCTGGTGCCAATCTTCTTATCCAGGGGTAATAATCCCTCAAAAAATAATTGGTCACTCAATCTACGACTGTTTGTGGGCCACTGCTGTGCGCAGTTGGCTGCTGCGTTTCGCCCACACAGTACACACACACACAATGCACAGTCACTCCACTTTACAATATATTCTATGAAACATTTTGAGACATCTCAATGATGTGAAAAGGTGCTATGTCAATTGCAAGGATTAATAATGTGTTTCAGCCTGGCTCAGTTGGTAGCACTCTCGCCTCTGAAGGTTGTGGGTTTAAGCCCCACATTGGGACTTTGAACTCATATAGTCTTGGTTGACACAGCAATGTAGTGCGAGGGATGTATTACATTGTTGAAGGTGCCATCCTTCACATGAGACATTAACCCTGTTCAAGTGGACATGAAAGATAAACTACAGCTTTTCCCTCCATATTGCTCGGCATTTTAATCCCTAATGAAAGAACTTACTGAACGCAGTTATTACCATCTTTAGTTACTTTCACCTCTCAAAGCCAGTCAGGAACCTCGGCGTTTTGTTCGACCCTGAGCTGTCCTTTCGCCCTCACATCCGCACCATAACTGGCACCGCCTTTCATCACCTCCGGAACATCACCAGACTACGGCATTACCTCACCCCTCACGCTGCTGAAACCCTGGTTCACGCCTTTGTCACCTCAAGGCTGGACTACGGGAACTCTCTCCTCGCCGGCCTTCCCGCACCTCCCTCCACAAGCTGCAGGTCATTCAGAACTCTGCAGCTCGTGTACTGTCCCGCACCAGGCTTCGGACCACATCACTCCCACCCTCGCTCGCCTCCACTGGCTCCCCATCCCCCAGAGGATTGATTTCAAGATCCTCATCCTCACCTACAAGGCCATTCACGGCCTTGCTCCCTCCTACCTCTCCAACCTACTATCCCCCTACCTACCTGCCCGTACCCTCCGTTCCTCTGGCTCCGGTCTGCTCCACGTCCCCCGCCCCAACCGCCCTACCATCGGTGGTCGGGCCTTCAGCCTCTCAGCCCCCAGGCTCTGGAACTCCATCCCCCAGTGCCTTCGCCGCCTCCTCTCTTTCCTCCTTCAAGGCCGGTCTCAAAACCTTTCTCTTTGACCGAGCCTTCAGCTCCCCTCTCGACTCTCTTCCCCCTCCTCGCTCCCTCCCTTCCCTCCCCTCACCCTGACCATTTCCCCCCTCCTTGCTCCCTCCCTTCCCTCCCCTCACCCTGACCATTTCCCCCCTGCTCGGGTCATGACCCAACTGTGCAGCGCCTTGGGACGTCCTCCTGACGTGAAAGGCGCTTTATAAATGGAATCTTGTTGTTGTTGTTGTTGTTTGTGAAATATTATTTACAAAAAAAAGAAATAAAGTTTAATAACACCATCTATTACTCACATTGCAATGAATGTGCAAAGGTGTAACGTTCAACAGCAAAGGTGGGGGCCAGTTTTATTCTGGAACACAGATTTATGAAACAATTACTTTTACTGCAATTTCCCAACACAATGAATAGAGGTCTGGAGATCACTGTTTTTATACATTTGATATTTTAGAGTCAATTAACTCTTTTTTATAAACATGGCCAGGATGTGGTTGCATGTGCTTGTCTGGAAATCTCATTTGATACTTATTAAAGGTCTCATAGCCTCTGATGAGACTCATGAAAACATTTTTGAATCCTGTTTCTTTAGCTAGTAGTTCATTTAATGTGTTTTCGATAAAACTGATCATACTGATAATACTCTAATACAGTATTTAGCAGCCTTAACAATTTTAACACTTTTATTGATTTTATTTTCTCTTCTTCTATTTATGTCCCTCAAAGTAATGACTCTGAGTAAGATGTCAGTGATGCATGAATCTAGTTTCAAAGCTTCATCACTCTTTACTCTAGAAGATAAATTACAAAATCACTAGAACAGAAGATTGCATGAAGAAGGCCTTTTGGCCCATCTGACTGCATCCATGCAGATTACCCAGCGTTCCATCCACCAATCAATGCATTAAGTTGCTTTTTACATGACAAGATGGTTTTTAGATAAGAGGTGGCAAAAGATGCAGCAGTCCACTCACTGTTCAGGGGGAAGTTGCATCTGGGTCTAGATTTCCTCAATTTGTGCAGCTTCTCAGATCACTCAGATTTTGTCAATTTTTTTAATTCAATCCTAATTTTGAAGTTGGCTTTTTGTGGTTCTTGAAAGAAACTTATAGAAAAAGGCTTCAAAATGAAGACTGCGTTTAAGAATTTGCCAAATGCTCTGAAATGCTATGTAAATAGAGTAACTCTCGACCCAGGTCAGACTGCTCCCCAGGTGTTAATAATATTCAACAACAGCCAATCTGACGGAAGGTCGTGGACTCAAAACGTTGACTCACTTTCCTTTCTCTGTAGATGCTGCCTGACCTGCTGAGTGTTCCCAGCAACTTCTGTTTTTGTTTTCAGATTTCCAGCATCTGCAGCGTTTTATGTTTTGTTAAGAATATTCAGTTGATCATTTTGAATAGATCTTTTGAAACAGGGGCTAGCTTGCCCTCTCTCCCATCCTCAAGGAGAAAAAAAAAACCTTGGGATGAAATTACCAATAATATTAATGCAATCTGCAAGCTTCAAAGCTCACAGATGAATCACGATTCAGATTTGCAGTTCAACATAACAAAGATAAAAGTATCTAAATTCATATTGGTATAGTCAGGTTATATGAGGCCATTATTGATATCTCTATTTGCATAGTTTGCCATGCATCTTATTAGAGATGTCCTCTGTCTTCCAAAATTAGTGAGTAGTTACCTGTCTCTCATTACATTATTGAAGAATTTAAGTGGAAAAAATCTTTCTCAGCAATGTTAGTAAAACAGCACCTGAGTCATTTCTTCTTGTCTTTTGTAAACTCAGGTGGTAATTACTACCAACAAATAGGTTAAAGGGTAAGGAAATAAATCAGGATAAAATAACAAAAATAATAATCCTTGTATTTGATATAGCACTTTATCACATTGTCGATATGCCTCAAAGGACATTACTATAAAGTGCAGTGACTGGATATTTGTAGGCAAAAATGGCAGTCAATTTACACACAGAAATGTTCCTAAAACAGCATATTGGCCAGGACACCAGGAGAAACTCCCTTCTCTTTTCAAATAGGGCCAAAGGATCTTTAACGCCCACCTGAACAGGTAGATGGGACCTTGTTTGTGCATCTCATCACAAGGGGTGTGTTGTTGGAGGTGCCTTCCTTTGGATGAGATGTTAAACCATCTGCCAGTTCAATGGACGATCCCACAGCACTATTCAAAAAGAGAAGGGAGTTTCTTCTCCTGGTGTCCTGGCCAATAACTTACCAAATAAAATTAGTCACTCACTCTATGGCTGTTTGTGAAACATTGATGTGTGCAAATTAGCTGCCTCGTTCACCTACAAAATACCTACAGTCACACCACAGTTACAGCATATCCTGTGAGGCATCTCAACGACATGATAAGGCATTATATCAAATGTAATTATTATCCTCAAATCTAAGACATGGGGAGATTGAACAGAGTTGGAGGAAGGAAAGAATTTTGTTACAATTTTTTAGGCACTATTGATTCTAAGATGTACTCTGATTTTGGAGTTTTTTTAATGAAAATATTGCACCATAGATTTGAGAACTTACAGTATCAGGAATGTTTCAGAACAGGCAACAAGATTTATATTTGTATTAACATTATATTTCCTGAACCTCAACTTCCTACGGGAAGCAACCCACCACAGAGATCAAAGACATTTTCCCCAGGACTGAAAGAGAATCAAGGACAACTGCAGAATATTAATACCTCAGAAGTAATAAAACTCTGACTGTGTTTCACAGTGACTCATTCACATTTCCAGTGAAGCATTTTGCAATATGCACTGCACCATCCAGTATCTGTACTTATTTCAAACATTGTGTGTTTCCCTTCGTGTGCAGTGCTATTCAATCTTGTGTTATCATTTTAACATGATAGTTGAAAGAATTTTCTGCTTTTTGACAGCAATGTCCTGATGGTTTGCAAACTTTTGGAGATTTTCTGATATGCTATTCAACTGGGAGATGTCAGCTCAGTGTTTGCTGGTATTTGAGGGAAGCAAAGCATTTCATTATCAAATCCTACAGTTATTGGGGAGCGTGGGCTTACAGCTCAACTCACCCGGGTGGACTCTGAGCCTGACCCCTGTTTCATTACTGAATTTTGATGGAGGGAAGGCTATCACAAATAGGTTATCAATCAATACAAGGCAGCCACGTGGATACTGTAATTAATTTTGAGCATACACGGAATCCACTGCAGGTTGTGGTTTGTTTACTGCGGAACAAGGTACCTTAAATGAGTGTAACGCTCTCTGTTTCACACCGAGTAACATCGTCACTCACTGGCAGGTAATCTACTTTTTTGCTTCTCCTTTGTTTCTTCTTTCCAGCATGCTTTACCATTCCGCTGTAGTTTCAGTGTATGACATTGGTAATACAATTACAATAAATTTATATAGTGCCTTTCATCACGTCAAGAGAACATCTCAAAGATCTTCTGGCAGCTGATTGGTCATCCGTCCTGGGGTTGAGGGAGTGGGAGGTGGAGGTAGAAAGATAATTGAAAGAGTGGTCAAAGAGGTAGGCACAGTCTTAAGGTACGGAGCTGATAATAACAATCCTTGCATCTAGATTAAGATAGGGAGGAACAGGGAAACGTAGGAATCTAAGCATTGGAATTAGCCTTTCTGCTCGAACAGCCAATCCCACCACTTCATCTATGGCTACTCTTCCATGCCTTTTCTCTGTATTCCTTAATAAATTTATTATGAGCACTATGAGACATTTCGACTTTAGGAGCTGTATCAGACAAAAACGTTATTGTTCCATGTAATGGAAATATTTCTTTACACGGCTGGAACTTCACTTCATTGAATGAATGTGATAACAAACAGCAGGCTTTAACAAAGTACACTGATTTTCAATATAAATTACATTTAGCATTGTTAACAAGACATGAGGAACTAGTTGCCAGATGCTTAGCAGATGTGGAATGGAAACAATGAGAGCTTCTTATCTTTATGGAATTACAAGGGGGGATTTTAATAATAATAATCCTTGCATGTGATATGGAGCTTTTCATGTCAGGAGGATATTTCAAAGTGCTTCACAGAATTTACTATTAAATGTAGTGACTGCGTATCCTGTAAGTGAAACAACAGCCAGTTTGTGCACAACAATGCCTCACAAACAGCCATGAAGTGAATTGTAGCAGGTGATGTGATAATTATTATAAAGTACAGAATTTAAAACTCTGTTTGCCCTCAAAGGCTGGCTTGGGGATGAACATTCCCCCACCCAGACACACACACACAACTTCTGGAAAATGGCTCACCTTCTAACTGTTTCAGCTCCGCATCACCCCTATTTCTGTTTTAAAGATGTAATCATTATAAAGTGCTTGCAAGATATTATCCAAAATTGATGTTTCAGGGCAATTCTACTTGTCAGTCAGTATAAAAGCATAAGTCGATATAAGAGAGCCTATCCCCTCTGAAGAGTGAACAGCTCTGAAGATCCCTCTCCCCAATAAAATTGATAATTATCTTGAACATCATTAAGTGTCTCCAGCATTAACTCTGCCTCCCTCCAGAGTACTCTTCATACTGCCCTCAAAATAATGGCAAATAGGCACAGTCCCTTTGGAATAAAACATTCCATCAGTTTTCAGTAATAAATACTGAAGCTAAATTCTCCTTAATGTATTGTTTCCATTCAAATAGACCAGCTGCCAAAATGATGTTGGATATTACATTCTTTCATATTTCCACCGATTGCTACGTTGGCTATTGTTTCCATTCTGAAGTCTCAATTCTGCTCTGCAGATTTTTTAAACTCTGAAAGCTAATTATAGTCAAGTATTGACTATCCTCCTGTGGGGGGGTGGGGGTGGGGAGGGGGGCATCCAGGTAAGCGGGGTCTTCTTGGAACTGAACTGAAGACTTTCCTCTTCGACTGTGCCTATCGTCATCTCCTCTTTCTCCCTGTTTCAACAATGAAGCAGGGAGAAAGGGGAGGTGACCATAGGCTGGGCATCAGACCCCATAATTGTTCAGTGCTCTTGAGACTGTACCCCGCACGAATATAAATGTAAATTGTTGTTGTTTCTGGGAGGAGTCACTCTGCGTAGAGGTCAAGACTAATCATTCTGCTCCCTAACCCACGGGCAAGGAGCTCAATCTAGCAGCTCTACCACCACCCAGCAGTGATTAGCTAAGTCATTTACTTCCTCACAAAATGTCCTTCCTTATCTAGTATTTCAGATTCTTTTGAGAAATTGATTCTGTAGCTCTTTTGAACCTCCTCCATCAGAGTATTTATTCTTGCATATTTAATATTTCTAGATGAACTTATTCCATTGGTCTGTTGATAAAGTTATTTTTGGTTACTTGTCTTTCAGTATCAGATCATTGTACTGATCATAATTCTGATAGAGACTGGGGACAGAGCTGAAAATCCTGGGATACCATATTAGTTACCAAAGGTCATATTAGATTCCAAAAAGGCATTTGTTGTGAAAAGGCACTTATATTAATAATAATCCTTGCACTTGGGTAGCACTTTTTATATCGGGAGGATGTCTCAAAGAGTTTCATTGGATTTACTGTAAAATGAATTGTAAAACTGTGTATTTTGTAGGCAAATGCCTATAGTTATTGCCAAATAGCCTATACTTATTCATGATGATCTCCCGGATATCATCTACCAAAAGTTGCTGAAATCCTTTTGAGCAGTAACATTCACCAATAAAGAATAAATTGAAAAAATCCTTTCCATATATCAAAGTTTGAGAAAATGTTTAAAATGTCTCATGTGATTTATATCAGCTGATAAGGTCCTGCAGTATTAGTATCACGTGTGTCCCATGGCAATTTTGAAATGTTTTAATCATCAATCATTAATTTAATCATTAAAATCCATGTCACCTCAATCTACAAGCACAACAATAAACAAAAGTCTTTTCCTCCGCACTGACCCAAATACATGTGTAGCTTGGCTGCACTGGACCATAAATCACCCCAAGCAGCCTTGTCTGGTTTAACATTTTCTGTTGGTTTCATCAATTTGTTTATTCTTTCATAAATTGACTCTAAGCTTTTTTACTTTGTCTTGCTTGTGAATTCTTTATATCCAAGATAATTACTTCCCCAACCCCAATATTTAGTAAGTTTACACAGAGACTCACTGAAGACAGGTCTGTCATTAATCTTCTCATTTTGCTTCATAACAAAAATAAGACACAAATTGTCTTTCCTGGGATCTGATCTTGGCAATGAACTAGGGTCAATGAAGCTTTAGTGAGATGAACACGCGGTATACAATGCAATACAAATTTACATTTATATAGAGCCTTTCATGTCAGGAGGACATCCAAGGCACTTAAATAAATAAGTAAACTGGAAGGCAAAAATAAGTTGGTTAACTGGTCATTTTGGGTAGGTGTATAGCTAAACAGAGTTCCCATTAATTGTCGTTGTTACAAGTGTAACATTCATCACATTATAATCGACTTTCATTTGAATGTTAGCAGGGATAAGGGATTTCAACCTTTAGAGGCTAGACTTTTTCACTGGAACTGAGAATAGAATAATCCAAAAGAGAACTGGTTAAGTACCAGAACTTATAAAATAAAATTAAGCAAAATTATTATAATAATAATAATATTAATAATAATAATCCTTGCATTTGATATAGCGCTTTTCACGTCGGGAGGACGTCCCAAAGCGCTTCACAGAACACACTGTAAAGTTAATTGACAGTATATTTGTGGGTGAACGCGGCAGCCAATTGTGCACAGCAATGTCCCACAAACAGTCGTAGATTGAAAATGTCCAATTTTTTTATTATTATTGTTTTTGGTTTTGGAGGGATTATTATTAGGTGTGTGGAGTAAGGAAACTTGCCCAAGGTTTCGCCCTGCCTGGAATTGAACTCAGGTCTCTCGCTTGCAAAGCGAGTGCTCTAACCACTGAGCTGCAGGACTCCATGTTGACCATTGGGAAAGAGAAGAAAAATAGAAATAATAAAAAGTGCAATTTCAGAAAAACAGGCAATAATGCATATATATGAAGAACTGAATAACATACTTACAAATCATATTCAGGACTGAATAGCATGCCTACAAATCATATTCAGGGTTGACTTGCTGGAGGCCTTCAAGTTTATAAAGGGTTGTGATGGAGCAAATTATTATTTCTACTTGTTGGTGAGTCAGTAATTGGAGAGTACAAAATGAAAATATTCTCAAAAAACATTTCTTCACTCAGAGGATGGTTGGGGTGAGGAATTTTGTATCACAAACAAATTTATAAATTATTTTGAAAGGGACTTGCATAGAATAAGAAGAGAAACTCCAGTACAGAATTGATGGTCTGAATGGCCTGTTATGGTTCTTTACATTCTATAAATCTAAATCCACACTAACTACCAATTATGCCCCCTCTACCTTTTAGATGAACATTTATAACATCTCACTTCCAGTTACGGATATTAGGTGAATTAGCCTGAAATAGGTGAAATCCCTAGGGTCGTGTGCTCTTTCTTTGAATGTGAGGCTACCAATCGGCATTCTCCAGGAACAGCTTGCTCTGTGTTTAAAAAGGACCAAAATATATTAGCAGAAGCCGTAACGCAGTGCTTCCATATTCAAGATTTATAAAGTGGCAGAGTGCTTGTTATTTAAAAAAGTGGCAATGCATCATCAAGTACAGTGTGAAGACTGGTGACAGATTGGTAAATAGCACCTCAATACACAACATATTACAGCTTTCTTCTCAGTTATCCAAAATTTATGATGCTCATTTCTGTCTTACTTTCCTTCTGTCAACCCGTCTTCTGTCCCCCTCAACCCGACGAGTTACATCAAATCACACTTCGTCCTGATTGAAAGTGATTCAAATTATTTTCCGAATGATTCAGATTTCTAGGTATTTATTTCCACGTATCTGAAGAATGCAACAATACAGAACGTGTACTCACACTGCCTTGTACATTCACTTAGTGTAATGGCTTTTCAGCTCTTCTGTTCACAATGCAAAGATTGAATGATGATCTAATTAAATCAGCATTCCACAAATCCAAAATGTACATAAATGGACGGAAATTGTCAAGCATTCATAAAAGCTCTAACACGTGCTGTAATTGTAAGCTCTAAGAATAACACATTAGGGATCAGCTGTTGTATATTTTTCCTGGGAATCATTACAGTGCGTTGAAACATTTGCCCTATTGAACTTTGACCACTGAGATTGTTTTTTAAAAGATGGAACATGACTTTCCTTCAGTTATTGGCATAATTTTCCTGACTTTTCCCAATCCCGCACCTCCATCCACTGGGACAATGATCCGTTCTTTGGATGAGATATTAAACTGAGGTCTTGTCTGCCTGTTCAGGTGGATGTTAAAGATCCCATGGCACTATTCAAAATGGAGACAGTGCTTTCCAGTATCTGGCTAACAATTCGCCAAATAACATTGGTCCTTCACTTCATGGTTGTTTGTGAGACATTACTGTGAGCAAATGGTTTGCCAAGTTTGCCTACAACTTCACTGTAGAATTATATGAAGCACTATGAGACACCCTCTCAATGTGAACTAATATAATAAGCTACAGTTTGATCAACACCTTGATAGTAATCCTAATATCTTCACATGTCATAAAGACACTGTCACATGGCCGAATATGCAGTCAAAGATGAAGGTCTTGAGGAGTACCTTGAATAAGGTGAGAGTAGGGGCAAGTTGAAGAGACTCCTGGAAGGAGATCCAGACAATGGAGGCGGATATGCAGAAAAGCCTGACTGTTGATGGTGGGCAAGAGATGGGGGTTGTGAAGCAGACCAGTGCCCGCTGAGCAGAGAGAGTGACTGGTTGGTACAATTTGAGGAGGTCACAGAGGTAGGATGGGGCAAGACCATGGAGAGATTTAAAAGTTAGGACAAGGATCTAGAACTCAATATGCTAAGGGGTGGAGAGCCAGTGGAACGAGGATGGGAGTGAGAGGCTCACATAGTCAAATGTGGGAAAGAACACAAGGTGTATAGTTGTGGATAGTGGTTAGCTTGTGAAGGGTCAGAACAGCAGTGGTCTTGGAATCAAGAGTGGAGGCAGAGAGATAGAGTTTTGTGTCCTCTGTATACATGTGGAAGTTAACACTATGCTTGGAACTCCATCCCCCAGTGCCGGCTCTGGAACTCCATCCCCCAGTGCCTTCGCCTTGCTTCCTCCCTTTCCTCCTTCAAGGCCGGTCTCAAGACTTTTCTCTTCGACCGTGTCTTCAGCTCCCCTCTCGACTTTCTACCCCCTCCTCGCTCCATCCCTTCCCTCCCCTCACCCTGACCATTTCCCCCCTGCTCGGGTCCCGACCCAACTGTCCAGCGCCTTGGGACGTCCTCCCGATGTGAAAGGCGCTCTATAAATGAAATCTTGTTGTTATTGTTGTTGTTGTTGTTGTAGATGACATCGCCAAGTGAGCGCATGCAAATATTAAAGAGGAAATGAATCAGAATAGAGCCCCTGAGGAATGCAGGGGGGGATCAACACCTTGATAGTAATTCTAATATCTGTGGGGCAGGAGGAGGAGCCATTTGAAGAGACAAAGTGGAGACGTGAAGACAGAGCCATGAAGGTGAAGTGCTGAAATGAGAGGTGGTGGAGAGACATAGTGTGATTGACAGTGTTGAAGGTCAAGAAGAATGGGGTGGCAGAGCGAGCCCTGGTCACAGATAGAGAGAGAATGTCATTTATGACTTTGACCAGGGCAGTCTCAGAAACCGGATTGGAGGGATTCATGTAGGGAATGCCGGGAGAGGAAATAACATAGCTGAGAAACAATGATTTGTCCTAGTATCTTTGACAGGAAAGGCAGGTTGGGACACTTGCTGCTTTGGAGGGGGTGATGAAAGCTGAGTACTTTTTCAGTCCATACATCACCAGAACTCAATGCCATTACCGATCTCATCTGCTGCTACAAAATGTGATTCTGTCAGTTACTAACAATACCAACCACCGGGGCTTGTCAGTGTAAAAGTCACATTGGAATCTATCTGCACAGTTGCAGATGTTATACTTGGAGCAACGTGGGGGGAAAAAAATTGGAACAGACTGATCCAGGAACTGAAGCTACCTGGAAATTCATTGGAGCTACAACTGTGCACATTTAATTCTTGCGACAGTCGTTAAAAGACAAGGAAGTATCAAAGACAAGGTGAAAGGATAAAGGAAATCCCAGAGGGAAAAATGCCTGAAAAGCAATTTTTATTAATTTCATTAAAGGTGTAAAAGATTAATTGGCATTCTTTAGCTCTGGAAAGCTTCAACAGGGAAGCTTCAGCACTGAAGTCTCTCCAGGGATCCACGCTACCATCTGTTTCCGTTTTGTGTGATGTTTCATGTACAATGTTATGAGTGTAACATTCAGAATTGTTTCTCATTTTTGGAACTGCTGTTCTGGAACCAAGTAACAAACTGACTTCATAGAAGTATTCCAGTCATTTAGTTAAAACATCAAGTCAGTTTAAAAAAACAGTTCTACATGTTCTCGTTATTGGAACCATGTCTCATTCACAAAAAAAAACTATCCAAGTCAAGCAGGTTTTGTAAAACAGGAAGAGAGTGCATGTTATATGTGATTGCTACAAGAAGATTGAATGGTGCTACAGATTAGACTAGACTTTTCACTGATGTCTCGCTCAGGCTAATGGGGTGAAAGTCTTCGACAACCGTTAACAACTCTTAAGTGAACTGTGTGTCAGACCAGGTTTTATTACAAGACAAGTTCATGCCAGGTTGGTCTCAATTAATTTAGTACTAATTAAGCAAGCTTAGAAATAACACAATGATCCAGTGTGTAAGTGCCTCGTCAGTAAAATAAACCAACTGCAAATATATACATTTTTGATTTGTGCAACTATGTTTAATACGAGTCATGTAGCTCAGTGGTTAGAGCACTCGCCTCGCAAGCAAGAGACATGGATTTGATTCCTGGCAGGGTGAAATGTTGGGCAAGTTTCCTTACTCCAAACACCTCTGTTTACCTAGCAGTAAGTAGGATCCCAGTTGTTAATCGATTGGCAGATCGCTTTACCAGGTATAATAATCCTTCAAAAATAACAATTATAATAATAATTTGGTCATTCAATCCACGACTGTTTGTGGGACGCTGCTGTGCTCAATTGGTTGCCGTGTTTCTCCCACAAATATGCAGTCAATTAATTCACTTTGCAGTATAATCTGTGAAGCGCTTTCAGAAGTCTACAAGACGTGAAAAGCATTATACCAAATGCAAGGATTATTATTATTTTTATAGAAATGGAAAGAATGCTAAATAAGGTTGAAGGAGGGTGGAGCAAAAGCAGACAAAGAGGTAGAAAAAGACCCGAAAGATTAAAAATGGGGCTGGAGGCAAATAATTTGGCAGATGCTATGTTAACGGGCAGATCTCTTAGGTCATAATGCAGATATATGTGCAAGTGTGTTCTTATATGTTATACCCTAGGGAGGTGCTTGCAATTCTAGTTGGAAAGGGCAGAGGAGAAGTAAGATCAGAAGAACAGCAATGTAGTTTAACACTACAGATAAAGATGAAGAATATGCTGGTTTCAGAATTTGTACAATTTAAAATTACAGCTTATATTTATATAGGCTTTTCTTGTCCAGCAAAAGTTGCAAAGTGCTTCACAGGTAACCAACTGGGAGCCCAAGCTGGAGACAGAGCAGAAGTAGGAGAGAAATTGGCCAAAAGTGCAGTAGAAAAGATAATAAAGAATCGTTGCATTTGATTTAGCGCCTTGTCAACTTGACTCAGACATTTTTTAAACAAAAGTTACAATAAAGTTGTTCCAAAATCGAATCAAGGGCAATGCTAACAGAACGTAACATGGTACATTACTTCCAGTCAAGCTGCAATTCAGAGAACAACACTCATTCAACAAATACGCAAACAATTTAAGACATTGATCTGTACAAGAGAAGTGGCTGACATTTTGGGGTTGAAAAGGTATAGCATTCCCACAGTTGCCTTTTGTCCATCATTTCTCTGTAGTCGTTGCTGTCACTTGTTCTGCCTATCACTGTGGGGTTTCTAGCACCTTGGGATGTCTTTCTGATGTGAACTGCGCTATCTAAATGCAATTTGTTGTTGTTGATGTTGTCTTTGAACTTGAATGGCTGTGCAAGTCAAATCACCAATTTCTCAGAGGGGCATCATTATCCTCTTTGCTCAGTTTCTCGACTCTACTCCCAGTTGTTATTTGCCAATTTTTCATCGCTCCTAGAAACACATTTGTGCAGTATACATTTTGTTAAAAAATACACATCTACAATAATCCCTTGTTTTCCTTCACCTGGCAGGCTTTTGTGTCTTTAGAGCAAATGTTCCTCAAGTTAAACTGCGTTGTTGTTTGAGCAAAGAATTAATAAACTAAAGTGTCATGTATGACGAAAGCCTTAGAGGTGATATCATGCCAGTTCTTGTTGGATATAATTGCAGTAGATTTTTGTCTACATGACAACAAAAAGCTAGGCTTTTTAATGTCAGTGAACATAATTATATACCGTTACAGAATGACCTAAATCATTAAACAACCTGTCATCATAATGTCAGTGCCATGCCTGAGCTTGAATGCAAATTACACCTGACAGCATTTTTTATCATAAAAGGATAACTGTCACATCTGCGACATTTATTATTCTGGTGCACAGCGTAAGCATTATTGTGCTCTGTTATTGTGCTGCTTTTACCAAGCTATTGATTTCTTAAACCTTAATGTCTCAAGACCTTTCAGCTGCTTGCATTCCTACAGCTGCCTTGATTCCAAAATTATGAACACAATTTTACTGGTCATTCCTTTGTGTACTTGCGTATTGAACTGGCATAATTCTAGTTATTGCCCAGCTTTTTGTAACCATTATAATAATAATTCAATAACTATAATAATCCTTGCATTTGATGTAGCACCTTTCACATCAGGAAAATATATTTAAGCTCCTCACAGGATATGTCTCAAAGTGATTTGCAACAACAAGAATAATGTCCCAATGCTCAACAATGTGTGTGAGGGGATTTAGAAAACAAGGTATAATAAATAATTTAAATGTTATTTTAACATATTAGTAATTTAAGGCTACTATCTGCAGACATTACGTTATTTCTGATGCTATCACCATAATAACAATCGCCATAATGTTAATGATATTTTCATTTCCAGCTGAAAATATACAAAAATGCTTGGCTCATGGAGATAAGAATTCTCCCAGACCTGTCATTTAATGTTAAACCACAGGTGGTATTTTTTTCTGGCCAGCCAGGTATCTGACACACGTGGAAACCTATCACAATACTTAAGAGTATCCAAATCAGACCGAGAGTTTCACACATGTATGCCACCTACAAGTGGACTTTTCCTGTGTCTGGAATGGAATGCGCACCCTGCTTGCTCAATGCCAGAAACTATTTGGCGCAGGTTGGCAAGAGCCAAAGGTTGGGGACCCGAGAGTGTGTTTTGAGAAAATGGTGTAGTTTAGTCAGCTAAAACTGGTGAGAGTTGGTTAATGGGTGAGAGGTACATTAGTATCTCTCTGGGCCTGAATTGCCTGTGAGGAGCTGTTCCAAGTAGGTCCATGGTAATCAAAAGCAACTTTAGAGGTCTAGATAGGCACTGAACCCTATGAACCAAAGCCCTAATGGATAGATTGTTCCTAGCTGGACACATTTTCTGTTTGTTTTTAATGAATATTATTCATATAACCTTCTATAACCTTTCACCATATTCATGCTGGATTTTTTCACACAGAGAGTGATAGGAGTATGGAATTCTGTGCTGCAGTTAATATCTGGGGTGGCAGCCATGTGTACTTTAAACTGAGCTCATGGTTAAAAGAGAATAAAGTTGAGAAATATTGGGGGTGCGAGGGAACCTGGGATATGGGATGAGGGATAGGTCGTCCTGCCTCAAAACCCTCCTCTTCGACCATGCCCAAGGTCACTCCCCTTCCTCTCCCCTCCCCTCCCTTCTCTCCCCCCCGATCCCAGCTCGGGTCTGAAACGCTGTACACTGTCCAGCGCCTTGGGACATCCTCCCGACGTGAAAGGCGCTGTACAAATGTAATCTTGTTGTCGTTGTTGTTTCTGAGCTGCATCGGCTATGAATCTATGAAATATAGCTTGCCATTGAGACCACAGCTTGCTGAGCGACGATCACTCTATCCATTCTGATTTGCAGGGTGAACAGGACTGAGTGGGAAAATTCCATGCCCCCAATTCACAGATGGTTTAAAGGCTTAATAATGGTGAGAGATATTTATTTAATGGTGAGAAATAGAGTTATTTAAATTAATTGGATCCACCTCTTAATAAATGGCTGATTTGGAATTTTTAGTACATTATACCATTACTAAAACAATAACAAAATGACAACTTGGTATTAACATTCTATTATTTTTCTCATAGATATTTTCAGCTTGGTTGATAATTCCTCCCATGGCCCTGCCACCAGACCCCCACCACACACACACACACACACACACACAGATCACCACCACCCTTCAATTCTAAACAATCTTAAATGTTGCATGTAGCAGTCCAATAATGGCAACATCGCATCTATAAATATATCAGCCCAGATGCAGTGTCGGATTAAATAAACGTATCTCATTTCCCCCAGACCTAGGAATAAAACAGCAACTGATGTGCATGATTGGATTTTCTGCCATCTCGTTACAGGCGGAGCAGACCTCGGTATATTTCACAACTCATTTTATTTCTGGCCAAAGGATCCATAAATCTTTGGTCTCCTGACTTTAGCAGGTCACTCCTGCCTGAACAATGGTTCAATGTCTAAAAGGCACCTTGCTATGAAAAAAAGTGATGGATGATATTAAGACTCCGACTGATAGAAGAACAGCTGCCGACAGTGAACAGAGAGCCTATGGCTTTGCTGGCTACACAGCAATGGGATTACACATAACCCAAATTTCAGCAGATTTCAGCTGTTATAAAATGCACAAATTAACATTTCATGTGAATGAGTCCCTTCTTCTATTCAGAATCCTATTACTTGCCTTGTCACATCATCCTCTTAGGACTTATTTCTTTCCTTTTGTACTAAAATTAGTTAAAATGACATTCTGCAATGTATGTGTCCATGTAGCAAGGTATAACTGTAAATATTTGACCCATGATCCTAAACAGGTGCTTAAAGCAATGAGCAGTCACTTATAAACTAATATAGTGCCTTAATACTCTGTTGAGACATCTTAAAAAGCTTCGTAACTTGGCGACCAGTAGAGTAAAACATTAGAATTTGAAGTGGAAATCATAAACCAATCATTGCACCAGCAAAGTTTAGGGTTACATAATATGGATCTCAAATGATACATTTTCATTCTGTTCTGTTTGCAACTATGGTAAAGTTGAAAAGTTCTTGTTTAAAATCGCTTGGTCGGTGTTCAAAATGACCTACTCTCCGAAAAGAAACCAAAATTTAGCCCACATCACCATTAATACACCATTAAATCTTACCCACATCGCCATTCAGTATATTACCAGGAATGAGGGTTTTCAATTGCGCAGAAGACTTGAGAAGTTAGGGCTATTTTCACTTGAGCTAGGAGGATTAAGGAATAACCTTCAAGATTATGAAGGGTTATGATAGGGTAAGTAGTAAGAGATTATTTCCACTGGTCAGGAATTCAGTAGTACAAAAGTACACATTTAAGTTAATCACAAAAAAGAATTGAAGAGGAGGTTGGAAAACATGTCTTTGCACCCAGTGTGATTGGAATTTTGAAATCTCTGCCAGAGTCCGGAGATAATTTTTTAAAGGGGAATAAAATAGATGCTCGGCCGACAATGAGGAATATAAAGGTTATGGGAAGCAAGCAGGTGAATGGAATTAAATCACTCTGCTCACGGGGAGAAATCCACTAACACATTTGAAGACAAAATGGTACATTTCTGTGGTGTAATATTCTATGATTCTAAAACAGAGTTCCTTGCATTAGTTTTGAATAAAAAGTATTTCAGTATTTTATGCCACTAAATAAATATAATTTATTGATTAATTCTTGTTCACAAGAGGGGAATTACAATCTGAAATTGTTTAAAACATATTTTTGCTGTAGTGAACTTAGTCTGTGTAGATTATTCAAAGAATTAAAGTGTGGGACTGTTTGGAAATGAAGGCAGGCAGTAGGAGGAACAATCAAAATGTAGCAAGGAAACTGCATTTGTGGCAAAGGATAGTTGATCTTCTTAATCTTGTGTGTGATGGGAAAATGAAGGAAAGCCGAATAACTGCTAATATTAGAGCTCTACCTCCTGAGACACAGGGAAAAGACAGATTGATGTATTAACACAGAATGGGTACCTGCATCATCATGTATTCCCTGGTGGCAATGAGGAATCAGCCAGGTCTCAGTAGCTTTCATCAACCATCTGACAGATGCTAAAGGACAAAGTGATGCTGTCTGGATACAACAAACAAATCCATTTATTTATAGACAGAATTGTGGTGTTCAGCGTGACTGCATAGGAACTTGTTTGGAGCTGTTATTGATTTGGGGATTACTTGCAATAAATGAAGTATATAACACTAAAGTTCAAATTAATTGTCTTGAAATAAATTTGATAAGTAAAGCATAGGAGCACTTGGCACTGGCGCTGGTCACAAAGAGGAATAATGTTCCTTTCCCAGTATTGACATTTGATTAGCGGAAATTCACCCTTATTTTTAATAAATCACACATGCTGAGGTTATCTATCTGCATTAAGTGCTTTCATTGGTGATGTGCAATAGATTTTTATTCTTATTAGAAAAGTTATTTTAATTCCAACTGATTTAAATTTTTTTCATTCAACTGAGCTTCAGAAAACCCTAATTTTGGGGTATTTGTAATCTTGGCTACAAACCACAATGGAAACCATTATCTTCCAAATTTCTCACAATCCCCTGTTAATCTGCTAAAGTCTTAAAATGTCCGAGGATGATTGTTCCAAAGACAAGACAAGTTTGTTCACTAAATGAGTGTTTCACTAGTGTGGGCAGATGTCCAAAATATTTTATTTGGAGAAGCCTTTGCAGCTAGAAAAAGCAGGTCTGAACAAGAGACCAAAAGTGATAAGGTTAATACTGTCCCTCCTGCCCGAGTCTGCCAGAGACCATACTCACTGCCATATCAGGTAGACATTTGGTCTAAATATCAAACCATTTCCAATTTTCTGTTCAGTCTCTATGTATCTATAGGCACACCTTATTAATTATTGCATGAAGTATGTTAAATTTAGCAGCAACAGTGTCGGTCAAAAATTGTATATCGATATCAAGTAGCTTAGGCAAGATAGGAGCATATTAGGCACTGGCAACAGAACAATATGAAACATAACAGCCTAGACTAAACTTGGTAGAGATCCATTAGACCTCTGTCGTGGTGATTGAATCACTATTAAAATACCTTCCTCTGACTCAATTAATCCATAGTAAAGGAATTCAGTGAGGATGCACAGTGAACAAGTTAGAAAGACAGATTGAAACAGCTAGTGTGAATGGGTAATGAGGCAAGAATGGGTAATTTGCACTAGAGTGTAAATAATGTAGGACTACATGGAAAACACAAGAGGTTAAAACAGTACCGTATGTATCTGCAGGCACACCTGACTGTTGAAATATTGAGTCTTAATGCGCTGGAGAATACAGTGAACAGTTGGTTCAAATTAAATAGAGCACAGAGCATGATCTTCATCAAATGCCTTTCTGCTTTCATTTCCAATTTTCAGCTGCAGATTTGTTTGAAACCAATTGAGCCAATGATTGTGTAATAAAAGCAAAGGACAGTACTTTCAATCGTCTGAACCCAACATTTTGGGAGGGAGCAAAATATAAAATAAAAAAATTATCTGCAAAAAGAAAAATAATGGAAAATGCCCTGAGGTGTATAGCAATGGAACCAGTAATGTATGAAAAAATCAAACACAAACAGAGAATCAGTGAAATAGTAGAGGTAAATAATTAAAGAAAAACAGAAGGGAAAAAAAGCAATACATGGCTCAGGCAGAATAAAAAGTTTTATTAAAGCAGTGAATCCTCATTATAATCTGATATTTGTGAACAATCAAATTCCTTGAGCTAACATTGGTAACGCAATCAGCATAGATGTTCTAATTCATGCTTCCTACATCCTAAATAAATTTAAGCAAGAAGCATTATTACTGTAATCACAACCCTAATCCTGGTGAGTGTGCATGAATAGTTTTTCATGTACATGAATAGATTCATTTTCCTTTCTCTCCAGTGCTGTTGGCAGGGACTTGTTATTGTAGACGTTGGATGGAATTCTTCCTTGAACCACAAATTCCATTTTGTTTATGTTTATTTACTCCCATTGGCAAACCAAGAACAGATAGAAGTCTACTTTTGTGTCATCCCAGTTCAGTTGATAGCATTCTCGCCTCTGAATCAGAAGGTTGTGGGTTCAAGCCCCACAACAGGACTTAGAACTCATATAGTATAAACTCCAATGCAGTGCTGGGGTTGTGGTGTATTTTTGGTGGTACTGTCCTTGAGACTTTAAAGCTAGGTCCCACCTGCCTGTTCAGGTCAAAGTTAAAGATAGCATGGTGTTATTTGAAAAGCGAAGGGAGTATTTCTTGGTGTCCTAGCAAACAATCCCCCAACTAAAATTAGACACTCATTTCATGCCTGTTTGTGAGACACTGCTGTGCTCAAATTGGCTGCAAGTTCACCCTCAAAACGCACAGTCGAGCCAACATATTGGCTATGTATTGCATTGATGTTTACTTTATAGTATATCCTATGAAGCGCTTTGGGATATCATCCATACGTGAAAGGCATGATACCAAATGTAAGGATTATTATTATTACTGTAGAGCAATGCATCTGTCTTCACAACGGAAATGGATGCCCCTAATGCCACAGTATTGGATGAGAGGATAGAGGAAATAGATCAGATTACTAAAGACAGAGAGGAAGTTCTGAAAAGATTGACTGGGCTCAAAATTGATAAGTCACCAGGACCAGATGGGTTTCACCCAAGGTTGCTGTGAGAGATACGGGTTCAAATAGCAGAGGCTTTGGCCATTATATTTCAATCTTCATTGGACACAGGAGTG
Organism: Callorhinchus milii; assembly: GCF_018977255.1. Lineage (NCBI taxonomy): Eukaryota > Metazoa > Chordata > Chondrichthyes > Chimaeriformes > Callorhinchidae > Callorhinchus > Callorhinchus milii. The sequence continues at coordinate 92,067,926 of NW_024704743.1, forward strand.
GTGCCAAGAGACTGGAGAGTGGCTAATGTTACCCCCTCTACAAAAAGGGGCAGAAAGACAAACCCGGAAATTACAGGCCAGTCAGCCTAACTTCGGTAATAGGAAAACTACTGGAGACCATAATCCGGGACAGAATAAATCTCTACTTAGAGGAACACGAGGTAATTAGAGACAGCCAACATGGATTTGTTAAAGGCAAATCTTGCCTAACAAATCTAATAGAATTTTTTGAAGAGGTGACTGCGAGGGTTGATGAGGGAAATGCGGTGGACGTTATTTACATGGATTTCAAAAAGGCTTTTGACACAGTACCACATAAGAGATTAATACAAAAATTAGTGGCCCACGGTATTAAGGGGACAGCGGCAGTTTGGATTAAGAACTGGCTGAGTGACAGAAAGCAGAGGGTGGTGGTTAATGGGTGTTTCTCAAAATGGAAGGAGGTGTGCAGCGGTGTCCCCCAGGGATCGGTATTGGGACCACTGCTCTTTCTAATATATATTAATGATCTGGACTTGGGCATAGAGAGCACTATTTCCAAGTTTGCAGATGATACAAGTTAGGTCGGGTAGTAAATAGTGAGGAGGACTGTAACCAACTGCAAGCAGACATACACAGAATGGTGGAATGGGCTGACATGTGGCAGATGGATTTCAATGTGGATAAGTGTGAGGTGATACACTTAGGTAGGAAAAATGATAGGAGGCAATATAGACTTGGTAGCTCAATCTTAAGGGGGGTGAACGTACAGAGAGATCTGGGTGTTCAAGTAAGCGAATCATTAAAGGTAGCGGGGCAGGTAGATAAGGCAGTAAAAAAGGCAATTGGTGTACTGAGCTTTATTAGTTGGGGCATAGAGTATAAGAGTAGGGAGGTTATGGTTAATCTATACAAAACACTGGTTAGGCCTCAGCTGGAGTACCGTGTCCAGTTCTGGGCACCTTACTTCAGGAAGGACATTAAGGCACTGGAAAGGGTGCAGAGGAGATTCACGAGAATGATACCAGGAATGGGGAACCTTAGCTATGAGGAAAGGCTGGAGAAGTTAGGACTTTTCCCATTGGAGAAGAGAAGGTTACGTGGGGACCTGATAGAGGTCTTCAAGATCATGAAAGGTTTCAACAGGCTAGATAGGGAAAAGCTGTTTCCGCTGGTAGGTGTGTCTGTGACCCGTGGTCACAGTATTAAGATATCTACCAAAAGAAGCAGAGAGGAGGTTAGAAGAAATTTTTTCACTCAGTGAATTGTTCAAATTTGGAATGATCTGCCTGAAAGGGTAGTGAAGTCCGATTCGATAACAGCTTTTAAGAGAGAACTGGATAGGTGTCTGGGGAAGACGGGTTTGCAGGGTTATGGGGAGAAAGCTGGTGATTGGGGTTAGTGAAAGTGACGTGCTCTGTCAAAGAGCCGGCATAGACTCGATGGGTCGAATAGCCTCCTTCTGTGCCATAACATTCTATGAATCTATGAATCTATGAAAAAAAATGCAGTCTAGTTTTCTGTTTTGAAAATCAGAACTCCCAATTCCTGTACTGCACATCAACTATCTCACTTGTTTTTTTTATGGACAATAGTATGCAAGTAGCTGTTATAAAGCTGCTTTTCCACAATTCCCAAGGTCCACTAAACTAAGCTGTTTAAATTTATCCCACTACGGGAATGGGGAAACTGTAGAAATTCCACAGAATGCTAGCTTAACTTTTATACTTGGATCACCCAGTCAAGACTTTGCTCAAACTGTCCCTCCCTCCATTTGGCATGTTTATGCAGTTCTGATCAGGAATTGAGTGGAGCAGGACACAAATCTGTGTGTTTCCATTGGCTGCCCTTGTTATTATCTTGAGGTGTAATTTGGCAGTAAATGAATTGTTCTATTCATTTCATAGCTATTTATGGGACACTGCTTTGTGCTGGCTGTTTGTAGAACATGGCTGCATGCAAATTGGTTGCTGCATTTGCCTGCAAAGTTCACAGTCACAACTCTTTGCAGTGGATCCAGTGAAGCACTTTAATACATCCTCCCAACTTGAAAAGTACTATATCATATGCAAGGATTAATATTGTCGGTGTGTGTTATAATTGATGAACAGTTTGGAATTAATATCTCTATTTTCAATGTTTTAATCTTCCTCTCTTTAGTTATTCCATTTCAACACAATGTTCCCATAGTGAACCATCGATAGGGCCACCTGCTTCCAGGTCTTTGTCAATGTTTAAATCCATACTTTACCATTACAATGGAATCTCATTCCAATGCATTACATCACCTGATGTTCTAAATCAGGATTTGTGTCATACTTGTATTGAAGATTGATTGCATATGCCTGTGCGAGATATCTTATTTTATCATTTGATAGTGCATGCCTGGGCGAGATACCTTATTTTATCATTTGATAGCTCATGCTTTGATTAAAAGATGCATCGTTGATTGGTTATGTATAACACTGATGTGAGCATGATTGATTCACCTGATCAAGAATCAGCCGAGCTTTGTTTATAGGCAGGGCTGGAATCTGGCAAAGCAATGAGAATTTTGTTCGAAGTCATCTTAGTTATGTGCCTGATGCATGCATGCTGAGAAATATGATGAGCTAAATTATAAAGTTTATTAATCATAAAGTTTATAAAACATCATTTGCGTAATACATAGGTGACACTTGGCGCACAATTCAATTTTTTACATTAGTGATGTAATAATTTTTTTGATTTTGTTGCCCCTTGGATCAGTGCACAGCATATTGATACGTATATAAGCGTGCCAATCATGTAATTGTCTTCAGTCAGGATGCAAATTAAATTGAAGAGCCTGAAAATTTGATATGCAATGCAAAGGTCTCTTTGCCTGCCCTTTCAGCTATCATTCCCCTCCTCACCCCACTCAGCTTCACTCCCCATTCAGATGCCCAGCCCAGTGATGTTTTTTTTTAGATGTCCTCTTGAAGTAAAATAAACATAAATTGTATTATGTAAACGCACACCTTGGCTCTTGCCAACCTATGCCTCATAGTTAGGTAAACAAGATGCATCCCTCCAGGGAGGGACTGTGCATTCCACTCCAACAATCGATCTCTGGGATTTTTTTAGTGAATATCTATTGCTTTTTCCTTCTGCAAGTTTGGAAGATATGTAAATAGGTAAAGTCAACCTTGGTCTGCAGAAAGCAATGCAGATTCAAAATGGCACAAAAAAGGAGAATCTTCCAATTGATATGCAAACTTGATAAATTGATAAAGCAGACAGTCACTCCACGTTACAATATACCCTATCAAGCGTTTTGGGATACTCTCCTGAAGTAAAAGACTCTACACCAAATGTAAGGATCATTATTATTTTATCTTTCCTTTGTAGCACTAGTGTCCTCCAGAGGAAGAATCAACTACAATAATTATTCTTTGCCAACGTAGGGGCATTGGAGCCAGCACGTAGTGCTTCAGCTACCACTGAGACAGCTCCCTCAGCTCATTCAGCTAATTAGAAGTCTTGAGCTTATGTTTTGGAAAAATTGTTTTTCAATTAAAGTCCTCATTATGTGTACTACATCTTCCTTAATGACCTGGGACCACAAGAGACAACTTAACAATCTCCCACTGTTTCCTAAAGTCGCTTTCATCTCATTATGTCCTCAACTCCATCACAGCCAGATCAGACCACAAGTGTGATTTTGCAGACATCTTTGGGATGTTCTTATAAGAACATGCTCTGATGTATTAGAGTATCAGATCTTACAAAAGAGAGCATAGATTAGATAAAGATGTGACTAGAGCATTTAAAGGCAGTAAAGGAAGGAAGGCCACTTTCATAAAATTGATGCTATGAGAGTTTAGAATGGACCTCTCCATTTGGACAAGCGAGTATTAGTAAGCAACCAATATAAAGAGGTGAAGTCCACCCTAAGCTGCTAAATGCAATACAAGTGCAAAATGGTGCATGAAAGGAGCATTTTCCATGTTCACCCACAAAACACACAGTCACTCCCCTTTTCAATATAGCCTGTGATAAGTTTTGGGATGTCCTCCTGAATTAAAAGGTGCTATACCAACTGTAAGCTGCCAGTTACAAGTGCCAATCCTCTTAATGCATCTTTACCAGAGAAATTGGTTCCTCCATATAAGAACAATGCAAATATACTCTTGCTAAGTGTTGCCAGCATGAAAGATATACTAGTAATTATTTTAATGCTGCAGATTGGTGAAATTTTGTTTCGTTGACTGCTGTTAATACTTTTATATTACTATGTACTTTGTCTGTAATGGAAATTATTGAACAATTGTAGTATTATACTTTTAAGTGAAGTTTTGTTAATGATTATACTTTGTAACTTTTATAACTTTCTAGGAATGAATGGTATCTGTCTTATCCCTGTCTAATGTCATTGATCTGCCTTATACTATTACGTGGATTATATTGATAAGTTTGTAACATTTCCCTTCCTTAGTTGGTTAGGTATGTCAATGCGGAAAAATTATGTCACCAAATAGTTCATATCTTGGGTGAGAAATACAACAAAGCAACAGTATTAATGATCAATAAGGCCTTGTGTTAAAAATTTGTAGGAAATTGAAGACAAAGCTACCTTTCCTTATGAAAATCCATGTTTTTCCAAAATGCAGGTCAGGATGAGCTCAGGGGTACAAGTAATGTAATGAAATTATTTTGTGGGATGAAAGTAAAATCAAGGAAATAATACTTGTGAGGTAAGTTGGATGGTTAAAATTGAAGGAAGGCTCAAACAACCAAATGGGTATAGATATAGTTGTTACAGCTGCTGCTCTTCAGAACAGACCCAGGAAAGAAGAATAAGAAAGAGCTAGCAAATAAAGAAGGAAAGAAACAAAGAAAAAATTTTTTTTTAAGAAACTCCTGTAACTATTAATTCGTTTTTCCGATTGGTAACCATATCTTTGTGTATCATGCGCATTGCTATATAACGGTTTCTTAAACGTAACGTTCTCTCTCTGTGAACTTGATTATCTCAGTGTCTGAATAATTAAAATATAGTGACGAGTTAACACCAGAACTGAGCAAGCCGTCTTTTCAGTCTTTGCTTGTGCTTTGATTTGCATACTTTTTTTCGCCTCTCTGTTTATTTTCCTTCCCTGATCAGGGGAAAAAGTTGAATTGTCATTGGATATGTCTAAAAATGACTTTTTCTATTAAAGGTTACTTTTGAGATGCTTACAATTCAGCACATTAGTGATCTTAAAATGATTTTACCATAATTATTCCAAAGTGCTCCAAATTGTCAAATTACACTACACTTCTATAACTGCTATGATGGGTTTTCAAGTATAATTGTACTGTGTCATTACACTCTATGAGAATATAATCCTCGATTACATTTAAAACTAGTCCACCTCCAGTTGGTACCTTCTTTTTAAAGGCTTCTTTCTTTGATTGTGCTTCCTTTTATGTAATTAAAAAACAAAATGTTTGCATTTTTGGACATGCTTGCTTACCCAAACCATTAGTCAGACTGTGTTCTCTGTATTAATATGTGACAATACAAATCAGTATCATGCCCAGAGACCTTAAAGAAGCTAAATTATGAATGATGAAATTGGGGCTATATGATATTATTTTTGTGCACTTGCTTTGGTTTGATGGCTGAAACCATCCAGTGTTTATTGCAATAATTATAATCATCCTGGCAGTTGATATAATGCCTTATTGAAATGTCTGAAAGAGCTTCACAGGATCTACTGTACAATATGTTGGCTGTGCATTTTATAGGCAAACATGCACACAACATATCTCACAAACAGTCATGAAGAAAGTGACCAATTTTATTTGGGTGGGGAGGATTGTTGACGAGGACACCAGGGGAAACTTCCTTCTCCTTTCTATTTAGGGCAGTTGGATATTTAACATCTACCTGACCAACCATTAAAATTTGCACTGTAGTGTTATCACATTGGCTAGGATACAAGAAGCAAAATAATTGCACACCTCACAAAATCCAAGATTGGTCTGGATGCAATCACAAATTACTCCATGCACAATTACCAGCTGCATAAAACTCTGCATGCGCAATGTAGATTTTTGATTAAATCAGATTTTTTTAGAATGTACTGCTTGCCTGCAAGTTGGAATTCACGTGAATCATATTAAATGTTATGATCCGTACTTATGTGACTTATATGAGTTTTATTGTACTTCCATTACATCTTTATAAAGGACGTTCATTATATTTCTTCTATCATATCTGCAAGAACATTGGGAAGTTCATGAGACATTTTGTCCCTCAGCTGTACAAATCAGCCGTGATTTCAGAAATGGTCTTGGATTGACTAATGCCCACGCTTCCTCTGCGGTAGTTTGGAAGATGAAAGTTACAGTCACCTTCACTGGCACAGTCCCCAGTGTAATTTGTTTGAGCATATCACGCCAAATCCTCTTTTAACTCATCACATCAGTCGTATAGCATTTGCTTATTAAATATAAATCTCTGAAAACAGCGTGTATCAGACTAATCAATAAAACTAATGTGACATCTATAAATTCTGATGGATTCATCTCATTCTATAGTTCTGACATGTTCATAACACCAATAGTCATAAGTTGTTTCAAATTGGCAAAATGACAAAAGTGGCAGCTATTTGATACACCATCCAATTGTTTGTTGCTCTGGAAGGTACAATTCTGAAAAGCCAACAAAGGAGGAGGTAACTCCAACTCAAAGTTTCTCCGAGTCGCTCCCTCCCTCATCTCGTTCAAGGTCCAACTCAAAACCTACAAACACTCTTTCAGTCATCTTTCCTCTCCTCACCACACTCAGCTCCCAGTTTGAATGCCCAGCCAGTACCGTTGAGCAGTGAGGTGGGTATTTTTGAGGAATGAGATCTGCAAGAACATTGGGAAGTTCATGAGACATTGGGCCTTCTTCATCCAAACCGAACTTGTGATCCTGTGATTGCATTTTAAGCACTGCCACTAATGGCTAGTCCGCGTATTATAATCTATATATTATAGTATTATAGTTGAATAGGTGCTCCCTACCTATCTGACTTGCTTACCCCCCCCCACTCCACCACCCACTGCCTACGCTCAGCCGGCTCTGGCTTCCTGCTTGTCCATCGTTCCCTCTGCTCCACCATTGGTGGCCGTGCCTTCACCCACTACTTTACAAAACTCGGGAACACCCTCAATCCCTCCGCCGGGCCCCCTCCCTCCCAACTTTCAAATCTAGCTCAAAGTCCTATCTTTTTGATTGTGCTTATGGTCACTTCCTCCATCCATCTCCCCCTGGCTCGGCATCAGACTCCATCACTGTCAAGCACTCCGGGTTGCCACCTGGTGTGAAGGGCACTATATTACAGCAAGTTGTTGTTGTATTTCAGCAGATTCATTGCTAAAACAGTACATAAGATTGGTTTAGATCCTAAAATATTGATCGGGGTTTCTTTTACAATTCCATTTAAAATGTTATACGCCTCCATGAGATCCCCTCTGAATTCTCTTCTCTCAACACTAAAGAGCCCTAACTTATATAATCGTTTCTCGTAGCTGATTTCTCTAACACTGGGGATCATTCTCATTGCTCTCCTCTGTACTGCCTCTTGTCTTGAGCAGCCAGTCCCCTTGTGTTATGGTAACCAGAACTGTATGCAATATTCAAAAAAGGGTGTCAAGAGCACCATACAGCCTGAGAATGACATCTGGGGAATTAAATTAAATGCAGTAATGTAGCCCAGCATCCTGTTTACCTTGTTTATCGTTACCTCGCAGTATTTTGACAAAGAGTAACAAGAAACACTGCGACACAGACATTAACTAACACCAGAGCCACTCCAAGCAACACTTAGGGAGTACCATAATTTTATCCCACAGAGTCATAGGACTAAAATACAAAGAATTCCGTAACCAATTCAATGTAATAATTATCCCTTACTGCAGAATAAACTATTGACACTCAATCTTATATGGTTTAATTATCACTGGTGATAATTATCAAATCAAAACATTTGCAAAACACTGCACATTTTACTCCTTAGAAAAAAGGCATTCAGCTCATCAAATTTGTGTAGTTGTTTTTCTCCAAATGAGAAATCTGGTATAATCCTCCTCTCCTGCTAGTTGTCCCATACCCTCTAATGTTTGCCCATTTTGGTAACTGTAATTTACAGTATATCCTGTGAAGTGCTTTGGAATGTCATCCCAACGTGAAAGACGCTATAGCAAATGTAAAGGTTAGTATACTTTTGTCAAGCATCTAGGTTGAAGTGTAAGCATTTTTTAGCACTGATTTCGTTTTCAGCAGCGCTAATTGAATTGAGAAAGGATTCTTGAACAAAACAGCAGGAAAAGTTTCAGAAATAATAATAACCCTTTAATTTGATATAGTGCCTTATCATGTCTTCAAGACATCGCAAAGTACTTCACAGAATATACTGTAAAGTGTAGACTGTATATTTTGTCGGCGAAACATGGCAGCCAATTGCACACAGCAGTGTCCCAGAAACAGTCGCGGATTAAGTGACCAAACTATTTTTTTAAGGGATTATTGCCTATGGAAAGTGATCCACCAATCGACTAACAACTGCGTTCCTACTTACTGCTAGATAAACAGTAAGTAAAATACATGAAGCTAAATACTGAAAGCCCAAAGCAGGTGTTTTCTGTTCAGCAGCCAATACATGCTCCAAAGCCCATGCATGCTTTGTACTGACTATTTCTCTCTGAAACTCATTAAAATCGATCCGACCCTTTGCCCATTCAAGAGTGTTCCCTCAATTGCTTTCCTCCCACAACGTTCAGAATTTCAATTGCTGGAAAAGCATTAAGATCCTCTATGAATTCATTTCCCAATTTCTCATCAGAGCAGTGTGTCATTGTCGGCTTCTACAATATTATTGACCAATAAAGAAATTTATGACTAAGGCCAGGACACTTGGGAACAAAAAGAAAGGTTTCCCAGCAACCAGATTGAAGTCAGATAACCTTGGAATATTCACTAAACTATTTACGATAGTTCCCATAACAAACTCTTCACATTTGTTTTTCTAAAATGATTAGAATTTAATAACTGTTGCTATGTCATATTTAATAATCCTTGCATTTGATATAGTGACTTATCACATCTTCCAGACATCTCAAAGCACTTCACAGTATATACTGTAAAGTGAATTAACTGTATATTTTGTGGGCAAAACAATTTTTAATAACTCGGTTTGAGATTTCTATATCTAAGCTATGCAATGCCCTTTTTATTCCAGTTCTTTTCTAAATTCTATCTATGGCTATGCCATTTTCAGTTCAGTGAGGCATTAATCCCATGTGATCCACATAACAGTGGGAATCCAAGGTGTACCTTGTGTTAGTATTGTATAGGTGGTTAAAGCAGATATATCGAAGGACTTGTCTTGTCCATGTTAATTTATTTCTAAATCAGAGTTTTAACAATTTAATTCTGAAAGGAAAATGGTTGGTGCAACACTTGTCCTTTCCCTACTAGGACTTCACTTTGAAATCAGCCTAGGCTAATGGGATGAAGGTTCTCTGTCTCTTTCTCTCTCTGTGTTTGATGCACTGATCTGTGCTGTAGACCTCATGGTGCGGGCTTATTTTGTACAGTTCACACCTGTCCAGGTCACCTGTTGCACACCACAAAGAGGTTAGGTTCCCTGCCTGAAGCATTCATCTGAAACTACACTACAGAGCTCCTCTGACAGCTGCTCTTTGCCAGCGGAGGTGACATTTCTGCACAGGCCTGCAAGAAGTGATAGAAGCTCCTTCGCATAAATACATTGTAAGCTTCACTGGTTAAGCTGGCAAAAATGATTTAATCTAGATAAGCACAAACCTGTCACTTATTAAATATAGGAGTCAATTTCACTGGATCATTATGCAAATGAAGTTATTCATTTCCCCACACAGGGATTGACTGTTAAACGCAGTTGATTAATCCTGCAAGATTAGTTACAATTGTCAGTTTTTCTATACTAATAAAAATTATTACTTCTGGATCCGCCTATGGTGGGGCAGTCCGGGGGACATGGAGCGGGCCGGAGCCTGCTGAGCAGAGGGAGCAGACAGGTTGATATGGGGTCATTGAGTCGCTGAGGTAGGGAAAAGCAAGGCTGTGGAGGGCCTTGAAGGCGAGGACGAGGATTTTGAACTCTATCCTCTGGGGGATTGGGAGCCAGTGGAGCTGGGCAAATGTGAGGGTGATAGGGTCATGGAATCTGGTGCAGGAGAGGACATGAGCTGCAGAGTTCTGGATGATCTGCAGCTTGTGGAGGGAAGAGTTAGAAAGGCTGACAAGCAGGGAGTTGGCATAGTTGAGCCTAGATGTAATAAATGCATGGATGAGGGTTTGGCGGCCTGAGGGGTGAGGCGGTGGCAGAGCCGGGCGATGTTGTGGAAGTGGCAAAAGGCAGAGTGGGTTAGGGTTAGGGTTAGGGTTTTGTGTCATGGCATGGATAAAACATCAAAAAGTTATATAAATTTCATGTTATGCCCATTTTAGACCTATTTCTCCTCTCTTTTAAATTGCTCAGTGTAACCTGTCATTCAGCAGTTTGGAGGGCAAGACGGTTCAATATAACTCTTCTCCATATTTGCTCTATGATCCGTGGGCAGGAGGATGACATTCTTAAAGCAAAATGAAAGAAACTTTGAAAATTCTCATATCACACCCCATTCCTCTACGCGCCACCTTCACTCAGCTGTCACAGGTCTTCTGCACGTCTCTTGACCGCAATTGGCGACTGTGCTTTTAGCCACTATGCCCCAAATATCTGAACTTTCCTACGTCAATCCCTCCATTTGCCCCATCTTTGTCCATCTTTAAATCATACCAGAAGATTTTCCTCTTCAATCATGTCTTCAATTACTCCTCCTCCCTTTCCGGCCCAGCAGCAAGCCACGCCACCGAGACGCTACACATGTGAAGGGTGCTGTATAAATGTAAGTTGTTGTTATTAAAAACAAAAATTAACAAGTTTGTAAGCCAGCTTATATCATGTAGCAAATGTATTGGGATGACATCCGCATTGTTTTGTAATATATTCAATATGATAATTATGACAATGCAAATTCCAAGCCATTTCTAAGGTATGGCCACATAATGATCCCCCCACCCCCCACCACACGCTCACACACAGGCACATATAGACACACATCCACCCACACACACACCCAAACACACATACCCACACACACCTAAGCAGATCTGCCTAACCCAACCCACACACACACACACAGGTCCACTGACTTATGTACGTTGAATGATTCTTATTCAATTTTTAAAAATCACCATGGGGGTGTGTTGCAAGGAGTTTGACTTCAGATCCTGGAGGCAGTATTTGAACAATGCTTCTTGAGATATTAACTGAATTATGAATGTGAGTGTTGACAAGCCAATCGACTGTAGAGAGTGTCATAGCTAAGCCTGACCCAAAGAGAGGCCCAGGGCCAATTTAGCTTTCCCGTACAATCCCGGCTGAGACCAGCAAATTCAGCACAGCCCTCCTGTCTGTGGATTCCAACCAGTGAGCTTCTGGTTGATAAACTGCAGTCTATCCATTATAATCACCCACAAAACACAGTCACTCCAATTTATCATGTAAAATACTTTGAGATGGCCTCCCAATATGAAAGGCAATGTATCAAATTTAAGGATTATTATTTGTATTGTTTTATAACATCACCAAGCTTTTTTTCTTCACTGTTTACAAAACTGTGGATTTCTGGTGCAGAAAATAGTTAATAGCCACAAATCTACTTTCTTTTATAAATGCAAATGGAATGTTGTGAAAACCACCACTTATATTTCTTGCCCATCCACTGGTGACAGTAAAGTTCCAGCTGTTGTTAGATGCGGTAATAAACTGACAGACATGGACAACAAAGTAATTGTAACCTTCATATTTTTGCTAAAGGCAACACATCCTTCCAAAACAAAAAACAATAATAAATTGGTCATTTTCAATCTACGACTGTTTGTGGGACATTGCTGTGCGCAATTGGCTGCCGCGTTCGCCCACAAATATACAGTCAATTCGCTTTGCAGTTTGTTCTGTGAAGCGCTTTGGGATGTCCTCCCGACGTGAAAAGCGCTATATCAAATGCAAGGATTATTATTATTATTATTCTGTGAAGCGCTTTGAGACATCTAGAAGACGTGAAAAGCGCTATATCAAATGCAAGGATTATTATTATTATATGATGAAAGAACCATCCTCTTATTATTTGCTTCAGGCACTGATGGGTATCCTGCAACTTTATACTAAACAACAAAGAAAATGTAACATTGATTTAGGCTTAGCATTGACTTCACAAGTACCAAGCAAGTTTTTGTTTTTCTCAAAAGGAAGCAGACTCAAAGGACTTCTGGCTGCCTTCCACTCGTTTGTCTATTTTCTCAAAGCCTTAGGAACTTTGAATGTTTTCCCAGCTACCTCTTGTTTTTGCAAAAATGATTCAAGGTTATAACTTCAGTGACTTACAAAGTGAACGATTTAGATTGGATGGTTTCCTCTTCTATATATACTGTCTGTTTGGGTAATCTCTGGGAGGACGTATTACTTTGTTGTCCACGTCTGTCAGTTTATCACTGCGTCCAATAGCTGGGACTTTACCGTCATCAGTGAAATTCGCCAAAGTGTTAGATAAATAGAAACAAAAGATAATAAGGCATTTAATCAATACAATTTATACAATACAATTTACGCATCAGGAGGAGATGTCAAAGTTCTTTACACTGCTGGCTGGACACCTGAGCTGAGGGTGGGGAAGGAGAAAATAACTGAAGGTGCTGTCAAAAAGTATGTGGTGGGCATTGAAAGTGAGAGGGGAGTGGGTAAATTGGAGGGATTCAGTATAAACAAGCTGTCCAAGTTCATGGGCTATCCTGGTGAAATATCTTGAAATCAATTTATACATTGCACGCTATACTGCTACTTTAAAGTAATATTGCTTCAAAGTATTTGGTATTATATCAGAAACATAAAAAAATGCTCAAAGTGATTTTAGGACAATGATGTCAAATGGTAATTTGTCATGCCCTCTACCGACGCACACAAGAAGTACCATCATTGGAATAGGAGCTCCATAGAAACAGCACAAGGCTTTGGAAAGAGCTGATCTTCTGCCAACCGCAGTGACGACAGACACAATTTTGCCAAGGTATGTAGCAATCTTATTGAAAAATGAGTCAGACTGGAAGTGAGCGAGGAATAGATACATCATGGGATTTTGTTATTTAATGCACCATTAAAATGTAGTTATAGTTGCACGAACAGTTGACTAATGGTCAATTAACTAAATAATCTCTGCACCACAGCTGACCTGAAATGCCTTATGGTATTATCAAATGAAATATGGTCCCATCCCTCCACTATCAATCCTCACCACATTTGCTTTATTAGGAAAGTGATGCTTGAACATACAGAGAAGAGGGAGGCTAAAATCATTGTTCTTTAGAAGGCTCTTAGCATTAAAAAGGCTATAAAGTGCTCTTAATGATTCCACTAAATGATTGTGTCACACAGGCTCCTGCTCCATGAGCAGCAGGAGCAATCTGCTCTGAAAACTGTGCCATGCATTCAATGTGGGTTGAAAAATTGCTTAAACGGCATAACCACCCGAAAAAGTGATTGCCATGTAAACTGTTGTCTGTAGGGAAACCCCTACAGCGGGGGTCAATTCGCTTAGACTCCAGCAGTACCCCAACTTCAACGTGCACTCTGGGGTTCCCGAGCCTTGGCTGTTGCCAACCTGCGCCTAATACTTTCCGAATTAGGTAAGCAAGATGCATCCCTCCAGGAAGAGAGTGCGTATTCCATTCCAATAATCTATCTCTGGGATTTCCATGGGTAGATGAGATGCATGGAACTCTCAGCTTGTTTTGGATACTCTTAAGCACAGAGGTGGTGCCACTCGACTGCCACCGGCCTCCTGCTTGTCCCTCGCACCCTCCGCCCCACCATTGGAGGTCGCGCTAACAGCCATTACACCTCGAATCTCTGGAACACTCTCCCTCAATCCCCTGTCTTGCCCCTTCTCTCCCCTTTTTCAAGTCCCATCTGAGGTGGGACTTACGGCTTACGGCCACCTCCTCCACCCCATTTCCCCCAACTCGGAGTCAGGCTCCGACACTGTTAAATGACACTACCCTGCATGGAGGGTGCTATATAAATAGAAGTTGTTGTTGTTGTTGATGGGTTTCCGCATGTGTCATGAAACCTGGCTGACCAAACAAAAAAAAGGGAAACTTCTGGACTTCATTACAACTGAATAATAATCCTTGCATTTGATATTATTATAATAATATTGCCTTATGATGTTATTGAGATGCCTCAAAGTGCTTTACAGAATATTTGGGGAAAATGGATTGACCACGTATTTTGTAGGTGAAACGTTGCAGCCAAGACTTTGCAAGACCTCAGCTCCGACTCCATATCTCCTCTGAGCTGAGATCTCACGAGCCAGAGAGACAAAATAAACAGGGCATTCCCTGTAAGCTCAGGAAACGAGATACAATACTTTTTCCAGCAGTTAACCCAACTTGAGTGTTTATTCAGCTCCCACGGCCAGTCATCAGAGCATATTTGTGCTACGGCACATGCTAGCTTTGCTGCAGCGATGTCCTTTACAGAGCAGGATTCATAGGCTTTATCTTGGCTTTTATTAAAGCAAAACCTATAAACAGAAGATTCCAGAAATTATATCATCATGCCAAACCTCTGCTTTCTATGTATAAATAATCTTTTGAAGACATTTTACAAAAATAATAATAATATTCCTTAAATTTGAAATAGTGCCTTTCATGTTGGAAGGACATCTTAATCTACTTCACAGAATTTACTGTGAAGTCTTCCCAATGTAAAAGGTGCTGTAGCAAATTTACAGTGAAGCGTAGTGACTGTGTATTTTATATGTGAATGCAGCAGCTATTGTCTGCACAGCAAATTTTTCACTAACAGTCATAAAGTGAAAAATCGATTTTATTTGGAAGATCGTTGCTCAGAACACTGGGAGTAACTCCCTTCTTGAATAACATCTAGCCAGGCAGACAGAATATCAGTTTAACATCTCATCTGGAAGATGGCACCTTCAGCAAAGTAACACTCTCCTGGCACTGTACTATAGTGTCAAAATGGCTGTGAGTTCAAAGCCCCGATGTAATTGAACCCACAGCCTAATGCAGAGGCGAGTAATGCTACCAACTGAACCAGACTAACACACCAAAACAACAAAGCAACATAAATGAGCTAGGATAAGTTTCTTTATAGATTTTAAAGGTGTGCATGGATCCACAGCTTTGATTTTATTGTTGAGGTTTCTTATGGTGAAACAGCTTTCTCCATCTAAGGGAAGTTCTTAAAATGAACTGCGGGAAACCAGCCTAAGAAATAAGACTGAATTTCCGAACAGTCCAACATTTCAAACTTTGAAATGCTAAAAATATAATGTAAGTTCTGGCCCCAAACCACACGTTAGGTGTGATCCTGCCTCAGTTAAGTAGCACTGCCCCTGAATCATAAGGTTGCAGTTTCCAGCTGCACCTCAGAATTTTGAGCTCATAGTCCTCTAGGCTGACACTCCAATACAGTGCTGGGGTGCGTTACATTTGCAGAGGTGGTGCCATTCAGATGAGACATTAAGCCAAGCTTAGGTCTGCCGTCTTAGGTGAATGCCAAAGGTCCCATAACACTATTCAAAAAGAGAGTTTCTTCTGGTGTTCTGTCCAAAATTCATAAGAACATAAGAAATGCTTGACGATAAAAGACCAAAGTCCATCTAGTCGCCTTCCACCTTCCTGGTGATCGCATGCACATACGTCCCAAACTACCTATGTACTATATCACATAATCTTATTTCCTAAAAGAAAACCATCTTATCTGTGTTTGAAAGAAACAACACTTCCTGCTTCAACCGTCTGCTTAGGGAGCCTGTTCCACAGGTTCACTATTCGCTCACTGAAATAGTGTTTCAAATTCCCCAAGATAAAATTGGTAATTCCATTCATGGTTGTTTTTAGAACATTGTGGAATGTGAATCGGGTTATGTGATCACTTACAAATTCACAGTGACCACATCTTATACTATATCCTGTGAAACGCTTAAGAAATTATGATAATGTGATAAGGCACTATATGAAATACAAGGATTATTATTATTACACACACACACTAACATGCTTTGTTCAGCACATACACATGCAGTAAAGATCATTTTACAATCGGGGTAACACATTGGAAAGTGAATATTCTCAGCAGAACTGCCTGATAGAAACATGAAGCAACATGAATACTTACTTTGCGTTAAGTACAACATACTGTGTTATATGCATTTCAAATTTAAGGCTTATTATTATTGTAAAATGTCTTGGAAAGATTATTTATACGTAGAAAGCAGAGGTTTGGCATGATGATATAATTTCTTGAATTTTATATCTTAATGATATAATTTCCATTCACTCACTGGCACCTCCCTACCTCTCCAACCTCCTCACTCTCCAATCCACCACCCGGAGCCTCCGCTCGACTGGCACCGGCCTCCTGCTTGTCCCTCGCATCCTCCGCCCCACCATCAGAGGTCGTGCTTTTAGCCACTATGCTCCAAAACTCTGGAACACTCTCCTTCAATCCCTCTGCCTTGCCCCTCCCTCTCCCCTTTAAAGTCCCACCTGAAAACTTTCCTCTTTGACCGTGCTCATGGCCACCTCCCCTCTCTCCCCAGCTCGGAGTCAGGCTCAGCCACTGTTAAGCGCTCTGAGATGCTACCCTGCATGGAGGGTGATATATAAGTGCAAGATGTTGTTTATATTCACTCCCATTAAGGCAGAACAGTTGATTGCAATTTGCATTGTCAGTTTTGCCATTAATGTATCTATTCCTAAATTAGGTTATCCAAGCAGACTCCGCTATATTGTTCTCCTGATTCATCATAGACTTCAGCTGGGAAGACGTCTGTTTCTAAGCAAAGAATTGAAACTTATTTAAATTTGTATCACATCGAGTACAGTAAATGTCAAATTCATATTGAAATGGTCTCTGCAAATCAGCCACAATTCCCTTGCTGAAAATATCCTTGAAGATCAATCACGTTCCATGCTTCAGAGCTAATCAAATTACAATTAGTGTTTTTATCAAATAGTAAGACATTTTCCTTTATTATTATGCCTTCATTTGATGTAGCACTTTTCACGTCTTCTAGAGATGTCTCAAAGCCCTTCACAGAATATAATGTGAAGTTAATTGACTGTATATTTGTGGGCGAAACATGGCAGCCAATTGCCCCAGCAGTGTCCCACAAACAGTCGTGGATTGAAGTGACCAATTTATTATTTTTTTCTTGAGGGATTATTATCAGGCATGTGGAGTAAGGAAACTTGCCGAAGGTTTCATCCTGTCAGGAAACGAACTCAGGTCTCTCGCTTGCAAAACGAGCACTCTAACCACTGAGCTACAGGATGCCTATGTACTAATAGGGACCTCGTCCGTCTCCCCAGCTCCACTATTCAAAAAATCCAGCTCTTTCAGAACTCTGCCGCCCACATACTTACCCAGACTAAACTCCGTACCCCAATCCCACCAGTTCTAGCCAGGCTCCACTGTTTCCCCATCACCGAACGTATCGACTTCAAGATCCTCACACTCGTGTTCAAATCCCTTCATTCCCTGGCACCTCCCGACCTCTCCAATCTTCTCACAACCCAATCCACCACCCAGAGCTTCCGCTTGACTGGCACCAGCCTCCTTTCTTAGTTTCTGCACAGCTGGAAAATTTGAATTGGTCACTGAGTATTTAGGATTCACAAAATAGATACTGCAGATTTATTTTCATTTTAAAACAGAGTTATACTGTGCCTCTCAATTGAAAGGTCAGACATTTCATTTCTTTAACTTTGGGTGTATTTCAAGCTTGTCAGGGTTCAGGGACATGAAACATTTTTCTAATTTCGAGCACCAAGTGTTAGCAACGATTATAATAATAATAATAAACCTTGTGTTTGATATAGTACCTAATCACATCTTTGAGATGTCTCAAAGCGGTTCACAGAATATACTGTGAAGTGGATTGACTGTAACAATTACTTCCAAGGTCAGAGCCTGGTTAGATGCAACTGTGAAACTTCCTCCTCTCTGGCTCAGCTTCTGAAGAGCCCCCTATTTCATCAGTGTGATCATTTCCATTTGCACCTCTGACTTTCTGTGGCTCCACTGAATGAGACTAACAATTCAGTATTGAATTACGCACAATGAGAGCGAGAAATTATTAATAAGACAGAACATATGACAGAAATATCCATACTTCAAAGAAAAAATGCCCAGTTGGGAAAACTGAATAAAGCAATTTGCTTGAACAAAATATTTGCTTATATGTGTGTGGTATTAAGATTGAGAAAAAGCTTTTGTGCTTGTGCTTGAAGGAAAACTGTTACAGGTCCCCTGGAAGATGAGGTTTAGAGCTGTGGACAGCCACTAGTGCCACAGCAATGAAGAAACAACATTACCCCTCCATAAGTCCTATAATAATAATAATCCTTGCATTTGATATAGCACCTTATCATGTCTTTGAGACATCTCAATGCGTTTCACAGAATATACTGTCAAGTGAATTGACTGTATATTTGTGGGCAAAACGCGGCAGCCAATTGCACACAGCAGTGTCCCACAAACAGTCGTGGATTGAAGTGACCAACTTATTATAAGATAGAGGCTTGCATCACAGAGGCCTCTGTCCTATCCTGGACCGCATGCTCAGATGCATTGCTGAAGCCTCTGGTTTATTGGAGGGCTGGATCGTGACCTCCTGCCTTATCTTGTCAAAGGATAGGGTGAGATGTCAAGGTGACGCATCTAAGCATGTGGGAGTTCCAGAGATTAGGAGTTTAGGTGCTGAAGGCTTGGCCATCGGAGGTGGTGGGACAGCTTCTGAACAGTACAGAACGGTAGGTATCATACCTGTTACAGGTGCTTTGCAAGAGCTGTCCATTTACCTCCTTGATCTTTCCCTTTTTTTATATAAATATGTGCTTAATTCACTTTTAAAAGCTGCTGTAGATTCTGCTTCAAGCATCATTATGATGGGGCGTGATCAGTGCAGTCTTACTAACCCTCTATGTAAAAAAAATCCTCTCCTTTGGTCTACGATTCTAACTATAATTTAACAAGGTCAGCTTCATTTTTTCAAAAGAGTTACATTCATACATAACTTTCATTATTCTGCTTTATCTATCTGGTTGTTCCAAGCAATAGAGAATGTAATTAAGTCATATACTTTGATCAGATGAGCAGGGTATGAGGCAACATTGCCTGGAATTTGTTACATGTGGTTAAAAAAAACTTGCATTTGCATAACGCGCATCCTTAACATTGGATAAAGCTTCAGAATGCCATGCTGAGCAAGGGAGAAGAGGGAGTGGGAGTGACCATAGTTATTAAGGTAGGATTTAAAGATAGACAGAAAAGATGGGTGGAGGCATAAAAGTAAGGAATTTCAGAGGTTAAGTGCATAAATGACTGAAGGCATGGTCACCGATGGTGATGTGAAGGAGGTAGGGGATGCACAGTAGGCCTGTGTTAATTGAGTAGGGTGGGGTATGAGCAATTCAGAGATAGGAGAGAGCTAGGATGCTAATTGATGTATATGTGATAGTATACTTGTAGCAGTGATCTCATTGCTTGTTAGACTAGGTCCACTCATGCAGATAAACATTTGCTCAATTGGTCTGAAGTGCCATGAACATTTAGAATGAACCATGATCAATTCTAACCACGGTTTTCTAATCTGCTGTCATGCTCTCACAACTTACTTCCTGTCCTCACTGGGACAATCTATTTCACCATAACTGTGCTCATGAAGTACTTGACATCATCATCATCACTATCAAGGGCAACAGGCGTCTGTCAACATATCCATATGACTCAATTATTTGCCAATATATAGGCTTCCCGTTGAAATTCACAATAATAAAATCAAATTGTTTCTCGTATTGGAATGAAAAAGGCAACATTTCACAACCAATCTGATAAATGTCGAAAAGTTATCAAATCTATTATTAAATGTCATTTTTTCCACTCCATTGTCTTCCAGGCATTTTTACAACAAAAAAGAGGTTCAGATGAAAATAAGATTTTGAATGAACTACTTCACGCAGGACTTGATGTCAGGACTTGATCTCACAGTTCAAAACATATTCAAAACTGAGGTGGATAGACATTTGTTAGGTCAGGGTAGCAAGGGATACGGGGCAAGAGCGGCTAATTGGAGTTGAGGTAGAGATCAGCCATGATCTTATAGAATGGTGGAACAGGCTCGAGGGGCTGAATGGCCTTCTCCTGTTTTTATGTTTCTATGCATGTTGGATAATAGTTTGCATTCAAATGGTGTATTGCACCTGTTATAATAAAAATGGTTAAAAATTGGAATTATGGCATTAGCAGCGATTTCCATAGATACATAGCTATATATAGACTCTCAAAAGACCATCTGGCCTTCCATCCTTCAAAATGGCTATTATTCCCAAAGTATACATAAACAATACTTATTTTACAATACAATTTATTTTACATTTATATAGCGCCTTTTACATTGGGAACACGTCTCAAAGCATTTTACACAGCTGGCTCAGCATCCAAGCTATGGGGAAGCGGGAGTAATGGGAAAGATGATTGAAAATGTGGTGAAAGAGATAAATCTTAAGGTGGGATTTGAAAGTGGGGAATGAGGGTAAGAATCAGGGGACTCAGAGATGGAGTCCAGAGAGCAAGGTCTAACATTTACACAACACAGATTTTGTTTTAATAAGCAAGTGTTTTTTTGATGTGTGTGAGGAGGTAAGGGAGGATTTGGAATGTATGAAGCTTGGAAATATGCCTTTCAGTTTCAGTATTCACTGTGTGCAGCACTGCTGTCTCTCAGACCCCCAGTAGAGACATCACAAGTATCAGTCAGGCATCAATGTCAAAGCCTATTTCCCAACTTACTGCTGCGTCAGTCAGTCATGGATCATTTCAGCTGTTTCCAATCAAACCTGTATCAGTGACTGTGGATAAACATGAATTTCTTCAAATTACAAAATTCTCGCACTTTCTTGGATCTATTGATAGTACCTGCACAGCCCCTGGATTCACCTCATGCCACCTTTTCTTGAAATCAAATACGTGCTTTAATTTATCAGCTGCATGTATTGTTGTGTTCATTGCAATGTCTGCAATACAGTATCACCCCTCCAGTCACAACCTCTTCATACTCCCGCAATCTTCAGTCTCCAGATCGGTGAATAGAAGAGCTTTGACTGAGAGGTGGCAGCTTATTTAGAATTAGTCTGTCTGGCCTTTTACACGGTTATTTAGTGAAGTTATTTATTGCTTACACTTTTTCTAGCTAACAAGAGGTCAAAGACCAAAGCCACCTCATGACTCCAGCTTAAATCTCCAATCCTCTTGCCCAGTCAAGGACATCATTTAGTGATAGAACTCTTTTGGTATTTTTAAAGTGAATTTCCAGATCTTTCTTTCTACCTGGGTTGTTTTTCAGAAAAGTATTGAACGTCCATCATAGCTTTGTATCATCTGATTTGTGTGTAAGCCTGCCTCAGTTGGTAGCCCTCTCGCCTGAGTCTTAAAGTTGTGGGTTCAAGCCCCACTTTGGGATTTGGAATCATATAGTCCATGCTGACACTTCAGTGAGGTGCTGGGGGTGTGCTGTATTATTGGAGGTATCGTCCTTCGCATACAGATTCCATAGTACAATTCAAAAAGAGAAGGATGTTTATCCTGGTCAACAATCCCCCAAATAATTTGAGCATTCATTTCATGGCTGTTTGTTAGAGCTTACTTAACATCATCAAGCAACGCTACTTGAGAACTGTCCCCATAACTTAGCTACAACTTGAGGCACATGTTCTATGTGAATCACCAGTGTCTATGTGAATCATGACCTGTGATCATACCTCTGCATTTCTCCACCAAAATAAGCTCATTTTATTCTATAGGGCGAAAAGTATGATCTGTGATTGATCAGTTATTACTGGTGACAGATATCAGATCGTAGATAGATGTATTCACTGAGACTAGTTAATGACTAAAGACCGAGATACTCAATAGCTAACATCTGGTTATGGATGTGATTACTTCCCCCCAAACGTTCTTCATAATGTTTGGGCCTGAAAACCGTCCACATCACTACAAGCACAAGTCTTTTCTGTAGTTTACATCAGGTTCTAGTTTATTGTATTACTTCATAAGAACTGTGTAATTATCAGATTTCTAAACTTTTGATATAACTGAGAAAAGATTCAAGCTTTTAGAAATTTGATAATTTCTAACTCATTTCTTTTTTCAAAAAATCTGTTACAAAATACCACAAATTAGACCTTGATTTTCGTATGAAGGCAGTTTGACTGAGACTGAGTATTTTGTATTAATAACATTCAGCAAGTCCATGACTGATGCTCACACAGCTTTAAAAAGTAAACAGTGCCATCTACTGTTGGCATTTATTGACCTGTGTTTTTATCTGATACTAATAATATTCCTTGTACGTAATGTGTATAAATTCGAAACATCTCGAAAGGCTTCCCAGGTAATTGCTGTGACATGTAGTGTCTATATTGGCATCTAATTGGCAGATAGCAATGTACCGCAAACTATATTCCACTGATTAATCTGGGGGATTCTTGGCCAGGACACCTGAAGAAACTCTCTTTCCTTTTGATCAGTGATGATGGAATTTTTAGAATCCTCCTGAACAAACTTATGGGACCATGGTTTAACATCTCATCTATAGGGCAGTACCTTTTACAATCCAACACTCCCCTCGTACTGTCCTGGAGCAGCAGTCTGGACTGCAAGCTCAAAACCCTTAAGAGCACTTGAAATAAATGATAACCTTTCCTTTATTAACGAATGGATGGATGGCCTTCCTATTTCAGCAACTACAAAACAATTTACTGTGTAAGTATATAGAATCTTCTAACCACAGGATGATAAAAGAATGTTTCTTTGAGTGGGCATCAAAGTCCATGACACTGTTTGCAAAGAGAAGGGAGTTCAACCTCATCGCTTTACTAAAATAAATTTTGTTTTTGGTTAATTGATGGGTTGTACAAAGTTTTAGATAAAATCTTATATGTAATAATAATAATTATCCTTGCATTTAATGTAGCACTTTTCTTGTCTTCTAGATGCCACAAAGCGCTTCACAGAATATACTGTAAAGTGAATTGACTGTATATTTGTGGGCGAAATATGGTAGCCAATTGCACACAACAGTGTCCCACAAACTGTCGTGGACTGAGTAACCAAATTATTATTGTTTTTATTATGTTACATTAATATTGTAATAAGAAAACTATATCTGCCAGATTTTTACTTCTAACTACAGAAGAAAGATGTAGCTTTAGATATTCTGCACATAAATTAACTTCCAATGTTTTAGTAAACACAAATAATTAATGTGTCAGATTTGTGTTGCACTTCTTGTCTCACCACAAGATTTCGTCTTCATGTTTAGCATTCCCAAACCTCAAAATCAAGATCTAGTGCAAGAATATAAGTACTGTAGCGAATGAAACCAAATAAATTTGCAGCACAGAAGATCTTTGACTCATTGTGTCTGTGCTGATTCTTTCAATCCTATTTGCCTTCCCTTTCTCCATTCTCCTGTAGTTTACTCCTGTTCAGATATCTATCTAATCCCCTTCTGAAAGACTATGCAGAATCTCCTTCAACCACCGCTCCCAGCAGGGCATTCCATATTCTAACAACTCCATGTGTGAAAACATTGCTCCTAACCTGTCCACAGATTCACGTTTGTTTACAAAAAAATCAGTGCACTTAGTAAAGTGTTTGAAGCATTTTGACACAATAACATGCTGTAAGAATTCAAGTTCTATCTTCTTTCCAATGCATTTGCTACTTGGAAGGACCATTAAAGTTCACACTATGTGGTCAATTGAGCTCCGAGGGAACCTCAGGCATCATGCACACAATTGCACAATTCTTGCACATGTATGCAACTGGAATTATTTTGCCAGTCCCACAAAGATATGTCTTAGTGAACAACAATATCATGTATTCATATAGCACCCTTCACAAAAAATAATAATAATTATTACATTTGGTATAGCGCCTTTCACATTAGGAGAATGTCTGAAAGCACTTCACAGGATATACTTTAAAATGTAGTGACTATGTGCTTTGTGGGTGAGCATGACAGGCAACTTATGCACAGCAATGTCCCACAAACAACCATGAAACGAATAACCAATTTTATTTGGAGGATTGTTGGCCAGGAAACCAGGAGAAACTCCTTTCTCTTTTCAAATAGTGCCATGGGATCTTCAACATCCAGCTGAACAGGGCATTGGTTCAATGTCTCATCTGAAGGTTGACACCTCCAACAATACAGCACATATCCAGCATTGGGTTAGAGTATCATTTTATACAATACAGTGACGAATGCCAAGCGGGATGAGATAGGATGGGGGAGGGGGGAGGAGGGAAGGGGGAGGGGAGCTGACCATAGGCATAGTCGAAGGTGGTGGGGAGCACAGGGGTTGGAAAGGAGAGAGAATCAGAGAGTGAGAGAAAGAGAAACAGGGCTCAGAGAGACATAAAGATAGTAAGAAGTAAAGGGCTGGCATAATATGATTTAGTGGATAATACTTTAAATTGTTACTATTTTACAATCTGGAAAACATGTTACCACTATAAATAGGATAATTTTAATGTACCACAATATTGTTCTTGAATTACATAAAACGTGTTTTGCGGCTGCTCTATAATTACAGTATGAATATATTAAATGTTTCCCTTTTGTTTTCTTACACGTAACACATAAAATGCAAAACAAAACAACAGATATATTTGTTTCCAAAAATTATGTCTCCAAATACGTGCAACTTAGATTCTGTACTACATCTGATTGAAGGTAGTGTACTGCTGGATGAAATTAGGAGTGAAGACTCAGCAAGATATAGGATCTGCTCATTTACTCAAAACTATTTATTCATTATTAGAACATTAGCCTGGTATGAATCAAAGAAAAATGACAAATGACAAGGAATGCCGAGAAAATGAATGTGAAACAAACCACTTGAAAAATGAAAATACTTACAGGAAATACTCCTCAAGTTCCTTCGCAAAATAAAACACAAGATAAATCTTATATTTGGGATACATTGTTCATTTTCATAAATATTCTGGACAATTTACAATTACATTAAACCACTTCTGCCATTCTTACACAGAGGATGAAAGGCTTCCAGGATTTTCTGGGCTGTAGTCCAGAGTCCATAGGCCCATTTACAAGGATTGATTGCAGTATGTAAGATGTAAGATCCTGAATACAGTAGGTCACACAAAATGAAAATGTAATATGGCATTTTAGATTAAATTGCTAATTATGTCATACTTCCCCCAGATTGTAATTAGTATTGTTTGCAAACTTATTCTGTTAAAATGTTCAGCATATTAAAAGCATCAGGCTGGTCACCAACACCAGCAAGTCCTGAAGGTTTATCATGGACCAGAAAGTCTGAGAAACCTATCTTACCCTATGAAAGGACGGCAGAATGATTTAATGTGGACTTAATAATAATAATAATCCTTGCATTTGATATAGCGCTTTTCATGCCTTCTGGACATCTCAAAACGCTTCACAGAATAGACTGTAAAGTGAATTGACTGTATATTTTGTGGGAGAAACGCGGCAGACGATTGCGCACAGCAGTGTCCCACAAACAGTCATGGATTGAAGTGACCAAATTATTATTGGCTTTTTTTTCTTGAAGCATTATTATCAGGGCGGGTGGAGTAAGGAAACTTGCCCAAGGTTTCACCCTGCCGTGAATCGAACTGGGTCTTCCACTTGCCAGGTGAGTGCTCTAACCACTGAGCTACAGGATTTGGACAGTAAGTGCCTCAATTCTATAGATTAAGGACACCTATATTGTACATAGGAACATCATAGCATTAGTTATGTTTGCAATTTTTGAATGATATAAATTCTTATAAAGTGTTATAGTATCCATCCACGTGCAGTGAACATAGAGGATATATATTTTAAAGTGCATTTTATAAGTAAATCTGGCAGCTAATGTGCGCACAGTAAGTCCTACAAACAGCCATGAAATGAATAATCAGTTTATCCGGGGGTTGGTTGGCTAATACACCGGGAGAAATAATGCTATTGTGTCTTTAATGTTCATCTGAAGAAGTCGACAGGAGCTTGGTAGGAAACAATGTGGTGGTCTCAGTATTCTGGTTTGCCAGCCTGGCTCACCTGCACTGGGGCATGTGTTCTTCGCACTCTGGTCCTGGTAAACCTAGAATCCCAAGCCCTAACAGATAGGTTTGTTCTCGTTGGAGAAGCATTTGAAAGCTTGTCAGACAGTGCTTTCAAAGGCAAGCTACGCTGTATTAATTAGTTAAACTCCAGCAGTACCCCAATGCACACTCTGCGGTCTACAAGCCTTGGCTCTTGCAAATCTGCATCTAATATCCCTCCGCTTTGCCCCCTTCAGATTGCATGTCTTCGGATTGCACCAAACAACCTTCTTCTTTGATTGTACCAACAGTCACCTCCCTTTTCTCCTTGGTCAAGCTCTGCCATGGATTAGTACTCTGAGTTGCTGCTTTGTGTGAACAATGAGAACAACAAAATTACATTTGTAAAGCGCCTTTCACGTCGGGAGGAGTCCGAAGGTGCTGAACAGTCAGGGATCAGGAGGGCAAGGTTGAGATGAGGGAAGGCAGAGGGGGCAGGAGGACGGCTGAAGGCACGGTCAAAAAGGAGGGTCTTGAGTCGTGCCTTGAAGGAGGCGGCAGAGGGAGTGATGCGAAGGGATCGTGGGATGAAATTCCAAAGAGTAGAGGCACAGAGGCTGGAACCTGGCGGCCAATGTCTGGATGGGTCGAGCGGGACACCTGGAGCAGGCCAGAGCCTGCGGAGCGGAGGGAGCGGACAGGCTGATAGGGGGTCAGCAGGTGAGAGACGTAGGAGCGCCTTGTCAGCGAGGGCGAGGGGGGAGGGGGAGCCGGGGGAGCCGGGCGCGGGTGGGGGCGATGGGGACACGAGCTGCACGAGTGAACGCACTTTATTAATTTGAACTTGCAAAATCGCAAATAGATGTCACAATGGACGGCCAAGAAGCCGCACCCGGCGATGCAGAGTCCTGCGCGATTTCGCTTTGGGTTCGGACGACGTCGCGGAGGGGGAGGGGGAGGGCGGAGCGGGTCATGGCGCGGCCGTGGGGTAGAAAGGATAGTTGAGGGTCAAACAAGACGTCCGAGCCCCCGGACCGGCGGAGTGAGGCGGAGTGAGCGGCCACGGCTGGCGAGGCGGTCAGTGCCTGAGGTGTGGAGGCACTTGTTGTTGTTGTTGTTGTTGTTGTCAGATTGCGTGACACCCAATTCCCGCCCAAACCCTGCGCTGCGCGCTGCGCCGTGACGTCACCGCGCCGCTGACGCGCGGGGGGCGTGTCAGCCCCGGGTTTATCGGCGCGCAGGCGCGGAGGCGGAGAGAGTGACCCAGAGGCCTTGAGGAGGAGGAGGAGGAGATCGGGTGAGGAGCTGCCGCCCGGACACCACCCAAACCCCGGCCACACAGCACCGCACGGCCCGGGGGCAGGGCGCGGGGGCCAGGCCTCGGCTCACACTAACCGCCGTCTGGGTTCCTGTCTGTGCCCGGGGGCCGGGCGGAGGGTAACCGCTGGTAACCTTGGAGCCTCGGGCCTCGGGTTACAGCTGATCCCGTGTCCCCCGGACCCCCGCCCCGCCCCGGCCTCCACAGCGGCCCCCAGGGAAGGGGAGGCCGCGCTGCCCGCCATGGAAACGGCTGTGCGACTGTCTTGTCCACAGGGCGCGGGGAGCCTTGGCCTCAGGTCGTGGTGGTGGTGGTGGTGGGGGGGAGGGCGGCAGAGACCAGGGAGAGATTTACCCCGGGGAAGAGGGTGTTAGGGGTTGGGAGGGGGTGGAAGAGGTTGGGAGCGGGTGTTAGGGGTTGGGAGGGGGTGTCCGGGGTTGGGGGAGCGGGTGTCCGGGGTTGGGGGAGCGGGTGTCCGGGGTTGGGGGAGCGGGTGTCCGGGGTTGGGGGCGGGGGTGTCCGGGGTTGGGGGCGGGGTGTCCGGGGTTGGGGGCGGGGGTGTCCGGGGTGTCCGGGGTTGGGGGCGGGGTGTCCGGGGTTGGGGGCGGGGGTGTCCGGGGTTGGGGGCGGGGGTGTCCGGGGTTGGGGGCGGGGGTGTCCGGGGTTGGGGGAGCGGGTGTCCGGGGTTGGGGGGCCGGGGGGGTTGGGGGGCGGGGTGGGGTGTCCGGGGTTGGGGGAGCGGGGGGTGTCCGGGGTTGGGGGCGGGGGTGTCCGGGGTCGGGGGTGGGTTATCCCTGGGTTTCCCTGGTTTGTGGGTTGTTGTCTTTTCCTGTGTTTTTGTTTGAGGGAAGAGGGTTCCCCCCTGGAGGAGGAGGAGGAGGAGGATGCTTCCCCACCCCCTGTTTTAGAAGTTTTTTTTTCCCCCTAATTTTTAAAGGGAGAGAGTTTTCTGCCCTGGTTTTAGGGGATGACGGTGTTTGTTCCCATGTTTTTTTTTGGAGTGGGGGGAGGAGGATCGGAGGTTTTATCCTTCGGTTTGGAGGGGCAGTTGCACATGTAGGTTCATCACCTCCAGGCTCAACGCCCTGCTTGTCGGCCTCCCCAGCTCCTCCCTCCACAGGCTGCCGATCATCCAGAACTCTGCAGCCCGTGTCCTTTCCCACATTAAGCTCCGCGACCCTATCACCCCCATCCTCGCCCGACTCCACTGGCTTCCCATCACACAGAGGATACAGTTTAAGATCCTGGTCCTCACCTTCAAAGTCCTCTGCAACCTTCTAATCCTCTACCAACCTGCCGTTGTCTCTCTGCTCAGCGGGCTCCAGCCTGCTTCACATCCCCCGCCTCGCTTGCCCCACCATTGACAGGCGGGCTTTCTGCCATTCTGCCCCCACCCTCTGGATTTCCATCCCGCAGTCCCTCCACCTCGACCCCTCCCTTGTCTTCGACAAGACTGTCTCTAGACCCTCTTCTTCGACTGTGCCTTCAGTCATCCTCCTACCCCTACCCTCCACCCCTCCTGATCCAAACCACCAACTCGGGTGCGGATTGTCGTGCATGTTCACCAACTCCCTGACGGTCCAGCGCCTTGGGACGTCCTCCTGACTTGAAAGGTGCCAATACAGCAGCGAACTTAATTTGGTCACGACATTATCCCACAAACAGCCATGAAATGAACTTTTATCTGGGGGAGTGTTGGCCACGACATCGGGAAAAACTCTTCTCTTTTCAAATATTGGATCTTTAATGTTCACCTGAACAGACAGAAGGGACCTTGATTTAATGTGACCAAAAGACAGCATCTCCCAAAAAATCACCTACATGAGTTCCAAGTCCTGATGTGGGGCTTGGCCTCATGACCTTTTGACTGATCTGTTAGAAAATCACATTTCTCATGTTCATTTTTGTTTTTTTCTTAAAAGGAAAGATTTTATCATGTCTTCCTCCGTGATTGTCAAGCCTGTGATGAGAGGCCTGTTGGCCAAACGTTTGCGATTGCATTTAGTTGTGGCGTTTGCAGTGTCTTTTTCAGCAGCTGCTTTCATCAAGGTTAGTATCATTGAGCTCAGGATCTTTATTCTTTTCACCACACCCAGTCTCGCTTTGAGACAATAAGGTGTGAAGGTTGCTATATAACTAAATGCATGTAGTTGTTGTCCCATATATTCATACTACCATTCCATAGAGGAGTGCAGTGGTATGGATGATTTTGTTGACAGATTCTACACAAAGTAGTGGACTGCTGTCTTTCAAATATGGCTATAATATTTAGGTCATTTACAGAATACAATACATTTATTCAACACCTTTCAAGTCCCAAGGTGCTTAACATTCCTAGCTTGGCACCCAAGGGGGTGCGGAGAGGAAAGATCACCAAAAAGGTAATCAAGGGTCTTAAGATGGACCTTGAACAAGATGAATGACTCAAGGTGAAGGCTGGCAGGTAGCTTAAAAATAGTAGCTGATGTGAATTTTGTTAAGTAGTGACTAAAATGCCACTTTGTGTTAACGTTCACCTTTGCCCTGAAGCCTGCAGATACTCTCTAGCTCTTGTAATTTTGGTATTTGACAATTTTATAATGTGTTGGTAATCTGATTTGATCATTAAATTTATTGCAGCTTTTTCTTAAACGTTGTACAGTTTTCGAGACTCGAATGTAGTTAACACTCTGAAATATTCAACCACATTTTCCATTGATGTGTTAAAGATAACCCACAAAGATTATTCACAGTCTTTCGAGTCTGTCTTTCTGAGTCCCTCTGCTTTGTTGTGTATGTGTGTATATGCATGCAGGTGTTCTGCGTCAAACTTCCATTTAAGAGGCCTGTGCAATTATTAATAATACTAATCGTTGCATCTCAAACTGCTTCACAAGAATTTACTATGAAATGAAGTGACTGTATTTGTAATGAATAATTATTTCATTATAATAAATCATTGGTCTACTTTTTTGTTTTACTGTTTAAGGCACAGGGGTAAAAATACAATATTTTTAATTCTGAAACATTTTAACACTTTGCAGTATGCAGTAACTGAACCCAAGAAGCAGGCATATGCTGACTTCTACAAGAAGTATGATGCTATGAAGGAGTTTGAAGCAATGAGAGAAGCTGGTATATTTGAAAGTGTGAAACCAAAACATAAATAATGGCCTAAATATGAAGGTAAGAACATGGAATGTTCAAAATACAAGGATATCTACAGTCTATTTTCAACATTTCATATGAGATTTTAAAAGAAGATTTTCAAAAAATCTTTGTAAGAATGGTCACAATAATAAGAATAATCCATGTAGGGAGGATGCCCTGAAGCACTACACGGGATTTACTGTGGAGTGACTGTATTTGTAAGAGAACAAGGCAGCTGAATTGCACGCAGCAGTGGTACACAGCCCAATTCCACAAACAGCCATGAAACAAACGTCATGTAATTCTATAGTTTTTATCAATTTGCATAAAATTGATACTTGAATGTTTCATATAGTTTAGAATATTTTCATTAATAATTTTCTAATTGAATGCTCGCTGAGGCCCGAATTCAAAATTTAAAATTGTTTTTCAAATGCCTTTAACAGATTATACCTAAAATGAAACATTCACTTTTCCCAACAACCATTATTCTTTTTAAAACTGATACAAAAAACCAGAAATCCCCAAATACATGAACAGATCTTTAGGTACTGTGAAAGCAACGTGTGATTCTAGATTTTTGTTTTTGTGAGTGCAATTAGAGCACTCCAATTGTCATTACTGCCCCTGAAGTACAAAAACATGCTGTAGAACCACTCACACAGGTTTTGTTTGGGCATGAGTTTAGTTTGTATGCTGGCAGACTATTTAGTGTAGCAGCATCACAGCTGAATAAAATTCTGTCAATACCCAATATCCATACAATCCTCTTTCCATCAGATGGCCACTGGATGGTGATCTAGAGCAGGAGCGCTGGCTGTGTTTCTGCCATCCACTTCCTTACCTGTTAACAAAACCAATTATGTTGTACTTCTCCTGCCACCTTGTCTCAGTTGATTCTCCTCCATTTTGATTAAAATATGAGATTAACTAAACTGTTTTTGTTAGTACCAAAATGAGAACTTTTTTTCTTTTTATGCATCTCAATCCCACCTCGGATGACATTTGTTTAATATGCCCTTGTCACATTTTGAATTAATATTATTTTTAAAACTTTCAGATATTTTGACTGTCTCCCCATCATTCTTCGTTTGAACTGAAGACAAAGGCTTTCTGTGCTTGGACATAAATAAAATATTTCCTGTTGACCTTAATACCTGTCTGGATGTGGCTGCTTTTGCTGAGTACAAGAAAATGTGGTTTTAAATTTTACAAAGGGCACATTATCTTGGTGGATTGAAACACAGCAGTTGCCAATGTGGTGTTCTACAGATTGGTAGATTATTTTTTTATATGTAGTTGTGGAATATTCTTGAGTTTTCCACATTTAACAAAAACAAAGTGAGCTGGAATTTGTACTTGTTATTTGAGCTTCCAGTTGATATCTAGTCAGAAAGCCTCTTATGTTGAAGGCTTATTGTAAATTTTAAAAAGTTTCCTCAATTAGGAGCAATATCACATTATGGATATGTAGTAATTCCCTAGATCCACAAATTCATTAACTTTTCAGACATTAAAAAAGATTACTGAATATTTGAAAATGTAAACTATTATAGAAAAATGCCATAGGTTTTCTTGACTTTATTTGTTCAACACAGAATTAACAAATGCCCAGAAACAAAATGATGTATATTTCATCGTGAGGAAATTAAGTTGTTACATAAATATGTAGATTTTAACAGGAAGCATCACAGCTGCAATTTTATTTTAAGCATTCTACTAAACTAATGCTGTGAAAAATCTACAATTGGATTTCCAACCAGGATTACTGCAGTAACCAGGGCAATGGAGAACATAAGTTACTTTGAATCTAATCTTGGCTCAGCTGTTTCAAACCATTAAGTTGCACATTTCATTATTTTAGGCCTGGCAAAACCTCATGTATCAGATTTTGCTTCTGATAAACAAAAATGATTATTCCAAGTTTGTTATAGCAAGCTATATTATATATTTCCTTGATTGGTACACAGATGAGCAGCTGCTGTTCAAGCTCTGTACTTACAACTGTAACCTCACTGAAATAGGTAAGGATATGGCACAATTTGTGCTATTCACAGGGAGTAAGGACTCAAACCTGGTTTATCGGGTGACCAACTAGTGACTATCCTCCAAAGGGGAGTAGAGATAAGCGGGATTATTTAGGCTGAACTGGCTCCAAAGTGACATGCTTAGAAACCAGAGTATTAGAATCTAGTCAATTTGCTGGCAGCCAAGTCCACCAGGCATTGCTGATAAGACGAGCAGGCCTGGCTTGTTGATGAAATTTAAGTTAAGAAACTCAGTCAAGCTCCCTCTACACTGCATCCATACTCCCAGTCAGGTTTAGAGACACAGATTCTTTCTACTCAACTCTTGTTAGCCATGCAAGTCAAAACCCTAATGGAAAGGGTGGTCCTAGTTAGACAAGCAGTGGGAAGCTTTCTAGACCATGATAAATGGCGAGATTTGTGGTTTCAGCTGGTTAACTTCCAGCAGTACCCCAACGCACACTCTTGGGCTTACAAGTCTCTTGCCAACCTATCCAGAATTGGGTAAGATGGGTGCATCTCAAAAGGTGTGCAGACATAAACAAAAGTCCATGTGTTGAAGGAAGGCGTATGCAAATCTGGTTTGGTTACTCTTAGAAGCATTGTGGTGGTGGTTTGATGACAGATACAATTGTTGATAGTATTGTGTGCAAAAATAATTGCTCGTTAGTCTGAGATGCCAAAACCATGCAATGGTATTGTGACTTTCAATTTATATTGGGCAGTAAAACTGTTAACTTGTGATATAAAGAACAGAATGATTGCACTTAACTTTTTCATGTGTGGTAAATGATTACCAAACAAGGCAATGAATTGCATGACCGAGGACATTATGGTAGCAAACAACAAAATATATAAATGAGGAAGAGGTGATTGAGTGCCAGATGGTCAAGCTGTCCACCTGCCCCAAGGAAGATGTTGAGAAGAAACAGGTCATATGTTTTATATTTATGAAGTTCAGGAAAGAAGCCGATACTTAATGTGCTGCAAGCTTGAAAAACATTTAAAGAAATAAAAATGTTAAATTGATTTGGTTTATCTTGGATTCCCTGTTTCTGAGTCTCACCAAACTCCCAATTTTGATTGGATTTAGTCGAATGGTGACAGGTTTTATCTCAACTGCTATTTGAGACATTTCAAGCAATATATTTGTCCTGGACAAAATAACACAAAGCATTCAGACACCCGGTTGACAAAAAAAAATGTATTGAAAGTAATAAATTTGTTAAATTGGAACAATGATGGAGCACAGGCATTTGTCATTTCAGAAATAAAAGTTAAAAGCATCCAAGTCAAAAACTAGAAACAAAGAGTAGACAATAACTGGTTATTCTTGTTCAGCTATGAATCAATTTTGAACAACCTTATTGCCCTGTTGAGCTACATCAAAAATCCTACATATTCAACACTGATTAGGCAAAAGTATGTGGCTGCCTTGATAGTGCACTCCATATCAAACAGCATACAGAAGTAGAATTGTCAAACAAGCATGATGACGTATCAGCTAACTGGCTCACCATAAAAAAGTGCCAAATCCATTCGCCGTTATGATCAACAAAGATTTAAATATATTGTGGTCTATTGTGTGACACTGATGGGATTCCTTACATTTCCGTATGATGTACCTGGAGTCATCAATTCTTAGGAATTGTACAACCTTCCAAATAATTTATTCATGAAAATTTCTATACCTTTCCTAGCTCCAGCATGATACATTTTCTGGCAGTTAGAAACACAAATTACTATTTTAACACTTAAGCATCTATATTATAATAATCCTTGCATTCGATGTAGCGCCTTATGACGTCTTCCAAGACGTCTCTAAGCAGTTGTGGGTAAAACTAATTAGGAAATTAAAGCAAGTATTGCAGAAACACTGCATGTGATTCTTTGTAACATTGGAAAAGCACATTGCTACCTTTTCCCTTCCAAGTTTATTTTCTGAGATTGGCGACTCCTGCTGGGAGTTCGTACAAGTGTCACCAGCAGACCCGCTCACGCATTGCTATGCTTCATGAATGATTCCAGACTATTAGCTGGGTGTGGGAAAGGAAGGCCCCATCGCAGGTAAGCTCACTATTCTTCCAATCCTGCAGCTAAATTCATCAGTTATTTCATATGATTCATATGATTTGTGGTTTGTTTGCCTACAAATACTTCACTATTCTCACCTACTATTTGAGACATTTCAAGCAATATATTAGAGGCTGGATATACTGGAGAAGTTTTGCTGGGGTAATGACTGAGAAATGTGTTGATGCAGGTAGCTGAAGTTTCAAGGCAACCATATAAGATTATGAAGGGCTTGGAAAACTTGGATCCAGATGTGCTTTTTAGCTGCATAAAGAGATCTCCAAAATAAGAAACGCAGATTTATTTTTAAGTGAAGCAAAATTAGTGACAGGCGCATTAAACCTGGAATTATAAAGGGTTTCAAAACATAGGGTCAAAATAAAAAAAACTACTACATAAACAAATAGTTCCAATGGAAATTAAAAGAGGAAGTGCTAAGAGAGGAGGAAGAAACCAAGCAATGATACTAAAATTATAAACAGTTTCACATTTCTAGCATTTGGTCTTTTGAAATATGAGTTTTATATCTGATTTATTTTTGGAGCAGTTGAGAACATTGGCTCAGTGGGGTAACATTGTAGAAATAGATGGAAAAAATTATCCCAGGCCCCACAGTGCAGTTATTTCCATTGAAAAATATCTTTAAAACAGCTACTCCGGCAATTAGTTGTAAGGGGTTCATTTTACACTACATGAAAGGCTGCACTGTATTTGCAACCCTGTATTAACTATTGAAAGACTATTGTTGATTTACTCAGCTACATTCATGTTTATACAAGTATTTATATAGGGATGATGTTGAATTGCCAACAGTATACATGGAAAGGCCTTAACAAAAAAATTATATTTGTATAGCGCCTTTCACGTCGGGAGGACGTCCCAAGGCGCTTTAACTAGTGAAAATAAATATTGGACAACATGTACTGTGTATTTCAGTCATTTCCTAAATAAAAGGGATGTTTTAAACTAGCATTTATCGTTTTTTATAACCTGTAGAAAGCACTTTGATTTAATATTTCATTTACTATATATTATATTATCAAAGCAGTTGCTTATGATTTGTAGAAAATGTGTAACCTACATAAATAACAATAATTTGTGTTCACATCAAGTCGTATTCCACTTCAAGGCGTGTATGGCTTATTTCAGGTTTTTGACAAAAAAAGGTCAATTTTAGGTGTAAAATGAACCAACATAAAAAGTACAAGAACTCCAAAATAATCATTTGTCTTTGTTCCCAGTGTAAGTACCACTGAGATATTGGAATAGTTTTGTTAGTAAAATGCAATCTCTTATAAAGATTTTGTTTTCACAGCTTTCATATAGTCTGTCAAGTAATAGAAGTGGCTAATACTCATTTCTGATGTTTACAACTGTAAACAAACAGCAATGATAAAACATTCTCATTAACAATGACCTACAGATTATGTTGAGTGATCACTTTCTACTCCATCTTACTCATTAGCTTCACTTTATGAAACTCTCAA
The DNA here is from genome assembly GCF_018977255.1 of Callorhinchus milii. NCBI lineage: Eukaryota > Metazoa > Chordata > Chondrichthyes > Chimaeriformes > Callorhinchidae > Callorhinchus > Callorhinchus milii. The sequence goes on from NW_024704743.1 coordinate 92,104,182, forward strand.
ATGCCCTACAGTGGGCTATGTGTTCAATGCAATACTCTTTCTGCTGATCTCAATATTGAATCGTGAGTGTAAAGTGGGTCTCAGTGTTTGGGATCCATAACAACTCTAACTGCACGCCAGCTGATCCACAGGACATATGTGGGCTGGCTGGGTATATGCATAGTGAATAGGGTCCACAGTAGAGCCAGCATGATAATGATATTCACACTGTAATAAGTGTTATTCATGGAGCTGCACTGTATATAGATGCATGTTGCAGAGTATGGAAGAAAATGGTTGTAATGCTCATTGTATACTTGTATAACATAGTCTATATCATTGTTTTAAAAAATTATGTGCACCTAAAGAACAAAATGTAAATTTACATAATCATTCAAAACATCTCCAATCCAGACAGCTTCTATAAAGAGTGCATGTCACCTGGTTAAGTCAAGTATCCATTTCTGTTATTTTTCTAAAGGTCTTGCTCATGTTAAAATGCAACAATGGTCATAATCATCCAAAAACAAACACTAAAAAGAACTCAGCATTTAAACTCTAGTTAATCAGTTTTCTTTTCCACCATGCTCTTTTCTTCAAGTTCCTCATCTGTATGGTCTGAATTTTCTCTAATCTTATCATCATTTTTGTGATATTCGTAGTTGCCATCTTCCTTCTCCTCATCACTGGCTTCAGTATCTCCCTGAGTAATGGCATTTGGTTCAGGTAGCTCGCCTTCTTCTGGTTCATATTCCCCATCTGCTGTCCATATTCCATAACACATGATGCTGATAACACCCAGTGGCAGGCCAAAGAGAAAACAGCCCAGGAGTGGAGAGGTCTTAAAAACAGACTACGTTAAGCAGAAGAAAACAGAAAGTAGGTACTTAGTAAGCAAGGTTCATTTTCATTTAATATTTGTACAGATAGTCTTCAAAAGCATAATGTTTTAAGAAAGAAGTAGTTTGTATTTGTATAGCACTTTGCAGTAATTTCCTTGTGGAGTCACAATTTTTATTGGCCAACGCCATTGGCACACAGTAAATTCCCACTGAGTACAGTCACTCATCAGTAGCCCTTCCTGTTCTGTGTATTTTTACATATTACCTCTCAACTGGGCCACCGAGAACCTTATTCATGCTTTCATCACATCCAACCAAGTTTATACCAACTCTCTGCTCACCAAATTTCCCAACTCTTCCCTCCACAAGCAGCAGACCACCAGAACCCTGCAGCTCATGTCCTCTCCTCTGCCTATCACCCCCACCCATTTCCACTGGCTTCCCGACGTCCAGACCGAGTTCAAGATCCTTATCCTCGCTTTTGAATCCCTCCATGGCCTTGCCCCTACCCTATCTCTGCTACCATCTTAAACCCTACCACTCGGCCCACTCCCTTTATTCAGGAAGCACTGGTCTGCTTCACATCCCCCCACCCAGTCTGCCCCACCTTCAGTGGTCAAGCTTTCAGCCCATCTGTCCCCACTCTCTGGAACTTCAGCTCAGAGTTCTCTTCATAGAATCATAGAGCACAAAAAGAGGCCATTCGGCCCATCGAGTTTGTGCCAACTCTTTGAATAGAGCAATTAATGTCAATCCCACTCCCCAGCCCTTTCCCCATAACCCTGCAAACCCGTCGTCCTCAAATACCCGTCCACCGCGTTTTTAAAAGTAGTTATCGAATCGGCCTCGACCACCCTTTTCAGGCAATGCGTTCCAGATTCGAACAACTCGCTGCGTGAAAAAATTTCTTCTCACCTCTCCTGCTTCTTTTAGATACTATTTTGAATCTGTGACCTCAAGTCACCGACACACCCACCAGTGGAAACAGTTTTTCCCTTTCTAACCTATCAAATCCCCTCATGATTTTGAAGACCTCTATTAGATCTCCTCGGAATCATCTCTGCTCCAATGAGAATAATCCCAGCCTCTCTCGCCTTTCCTCATAATCAAGGTCCCTCATTCCTGGTACCATTCTTGTAAATCTCCTCTGCAGCCCTTCCAATGCCTTAACATCCTTCCTATAGTGTGGTGCCCAGAACTGGGCACAGTATTCTAACTGAGGCCTAACCAGTGTTTTATATAGGTTAATCATAACCTCTTGTACTCTATGCCTCTATTTATAAAGCCTAGAATCCCATTTACCCTTTTTACAGCCTTATCTACCTATCCTGTCTACCTATGTCTTCCTGCAGTTGGCTATTATCGTTCTCACTGTTTACCACCCTACCTAACTTTGTGTCATCCACAAACTTGGAAATGGTGCTTGCTATACCCAAGTCCAGATCATTTATGTATATTAAGAAGAGTGGTGGTCCTAATACCGATCCCTGGGGGACGCCACTGTACACTTCCCTCCATTCAGAAAAGCAGCCGTTCACCATCTGTCTCCCAGCCAGTTCTGGATCCATGCTGCCGCTGTCCCTTTTATACCATGGGCTTCTATCTTTCTTACAAGTCTTTCATGTGGCACTTTGTCAAATGCCTTTTAAAAGTCCATATAAACGACATCAATTGCACTACCTTTATCCACCCTCTCCGTTACCTCATCGAAAAATTCTATTAGATTTGTTAGACAAGATTTGCCTTTAACAAATCCATGTTGGCTGTCCCTAATTAACCCATATTCTTCTAACTGAAGATTTATTCTGTCCCGGATTATAGTCTCCAGGAGTTTCCCCACTACTGATGTTAGGCTGACTGGCCTGTAGTTCCCAGGTTTGTCCTTCTGTCCCTTTTTGTACAGGAGAGTCACATTGGCCACTCTCCAGTCCTATGGCACCACCCCTGTGTCCAACGATGATTGAAAAATTGTAGCCAAAGCCTCCGCTATTTGTACCCGTGCCTCCCATAGTAACCTTGGTTGCATCCCGTCTGGACCGGGCGACTTATCTACCTTCAGCGCAGTCAACCTTTTTAGTACTTCCTCTTTGTTTATACTTATCCTATCCATTTCCTCTACCCACTCCTCTGATACTGCAGCATTTGGTGCATCCACTTCTTTTGTGAAGACAGATGCAAAGTACTCATTCTGCACATCAGCCATGCCCTCTGCCTCCACAATAAGATTTCCCTCTTGGCCCTTAATTGGCCACAAGCCTTTTTTCCTTGATATGTTTGTAAAATATTTTAGAATTCCCTTTAATGTTACCCGCTAACCTTTATTCGTATAATCTTTTTGCCCCTCCTATTTCCTTTTTCAAATCTCTTCTGCACTTCCTGTATTTGATTTGGTTGTCTTCTGTATCTTGGGTTTGACATTTGTCATACGCCTCCTTTTTCTGCTTCATTTTAGATACAATTACCTTCGTCATCCACAAAGGTTTGGAAGCCCTACTTTTCCCTTTTGTGGGAATGTATTTATTTTGTCCCTGAGCTATCTCAACCTTGAAGACTTCCCACTACTCTTTAGTTGTTTTACCCACCAATCTTTCTTTCCAGTCCACCTTGGCTAGGTCCCTTTTTAACTCAGTGAAATTTGCCCTCTTCCAGTTGAATATCTTTACCTTAGATGGTTCCTTGTCTCTTTCCATATGCACTTTGAATCTAATGATGTTATGATCACTATTACCCAGGTGCTCTCCCAATGAAACCTGCTCCACTTGTCCTACTTCATTCCCCAGAACTAGATCCAGCACTGCTTCCTTCCTTGTTGGGCTGGAAACGTACTGATCAAGAAAGTTGTCCTGTATGCATTTTAGGAATATTTCCCCCTCCTTGCCCTTTGCGCTGTTGTTTTACCAGTCTATGTTGGGATAAATAAAGTCCCCCATTATCACGACTCTATTAGCCTTGCATCTGTCTGAGATCTGCTTGCAGATCTGCTCATCTATTTCCTTCCCACTATTTGGTGGTCTATAGTATACCCCTACCAGCGTAACAGCTCCTTTTTTGTTCCTTAACTCTAACCAGACAGATTCCGTTTTGGGGCCCTCCAGCACCTCGACCCTTTCCACAGCTATAACCGTATCTTTGACTAACATTGCCACACCCCCTCCTTTTTTTCCTTCCCTATCTCTCCTGAATACATTGTAGCCAGGAATATTCAGCTCCCATTCCTGTCCTTGCTTGAGCCAAGTCTGTTACTGCTACTCATCATATCCCCTATGACCACTTGAGCCTGCAGCTCACCAATCTTGTTTGCTGAACTCTGTGCATTTAGGCACATGCACTCCAACACCGACTTGACCTGTTCTGCACTTCCCCCCCTGTTTTATTTCTCCATTTTCTAGCTCTTTGTTTTTGGCTTTCCCTTCCCCCCTCAAAACTAGTTTAAAACCTCCCCAACAGCATTAGATAGCCTGTCTGCAAGCACATTCACCCCAGCCCTGTTTAGGTGCAACCCATCCATATGATACTGGTCCCAATTCTTGACTCCTAAAAGATCCGTCTCAAGACCTTCCTCTTTGATCGCACGTTTGGTCATTTTTAAGTCTCCCCCCCCACCCCAACAAGTCCAACCTGTAGCCTTGGGTGGAAATCCTGAGACATCTTCCTGATGTGAAAGGCACAATGTAAATGCAATTTGTTGTTTACATGACTGATGTAACCTGCAATTGGCTTGGACCTACAAAAACTTTTAGTATGGCTCCCACTTCTGACATAGTTGGAGATAATGGAGCTTAAATTACAAACAAACAGTGAAAAGGGAGCCAATTATATAAACCCATTGTAGATGAGCAAGCAATGCAGATAATTGGTCACTGCAAAATACAAATTGGCTAGGTGCTAACCAAAAATATATCCCATCAAGAGTTATAATTTAAAATAGCACCACAATGACAGCCTCTTTTTCTTCTACTGTGTTCTCTCTCTGAAATTATGTCTCTTTCTGAGTACTTCTGGTATTATGGTCACAATTACATCACAATTTCACAACTTATTTGAGAATTTTATTCTGGTTTGACTAACTGTATAGTAGAACCCAGTACTGGTGTACAGCACTGTGCTTATGAAATCAGCTAACTGCTCAAAGTAAAATCTGCAGACGAATAGATCTGCTTGCAGTCTAAAGGTTCAAATTAAACACACAGATTCACACTTGTTTCTTGAACCAGAATATCAGCCTCTAATAGTTATATATAGGCAATGCATTACAATTCAAGAAACCAAATATCTATCACAACACATTTCTCTAAACCTATAGAAGTGGCTGCAAATACAATGTAGCCATACAGGATTTACTGATACTTACCAATATAGTTGATTTTCCATCGTATAACATTCGTTTAACTCGATGAAAAAAACTATCTCCGCCTTGTGCCTGTAAAATAGGTTCACCAAACAACTGGATTTATTTTCAAGAGCATAAAATTCAATTAGCTTTAAACAGGTGTATTTCATTTGAAAACATTTAAAATTAATATTAATTTAAGATTGCAATGAAAAGAACTAAAGAGGTTAGAAAACATTCTTTACATAGAAAATAGTCTTTGCCACAAATTGTATTTACAGCAGAAATACCAATTGTTTAAAAAGGGAAACAGATATGACTCAAGAGAAGCAATATTAAATAAAGGAGTGATCAGGAAATTGAGATTAGATCAGTTGCCTCATGCAAAGAAAAACAACAAATACTTGATGGCCGAATGGTCTGTTTCTCTGCTCTGATACCATAATAATGAAAGAATGTCAGAATTGAGTCAACAAAATTGCCGGCAAATACACGATCACTACATATTAAAGTAAAGCCTGGGAAGTGCTTTTAGATGACCTCCCGATAGGAAAGGCACTATATTAAATGCGAACATCATTATGAATATCTGTGGCCATCTCAGTTCCTGAGCCAGGTGGATCCAGCAGTCCACGGCACTGAGGATTACAGACCAGCTAGCCTGGCTCATCAGCAGGATTCAGAAGGCAGACTGGGATCAGGGATTCTTCCTTCCACTCTGCTCCTGTTAATCCCGCAAGCCCAAGATCTAATGGGTAGCGTGGTCCTATTTGGAAAACTATTGTCAAACTGTGCTTTCAATGGTAAGTGATTAAACTTCAGTCGTACCCCAACACATAATCCTGGAGTTCCCAATATTTGGGTCTTGCTAACAACAACAACAAAATTATATTTGTATAGTGCCTTTCATGTCAGGAGGACGTCCCACGGCGATGGACAATCTGTATTTCGGTCCATGGATAATACTCTCCAGAATAAGGTAAGCAGGGTCCCTCCAGGGAGAGAGTGCACATTCTATTCCAGAAACATGGAAATTTTGTTCCAGTCACATGGAACTCTGGTTTGGGTAATCTTAGCATGATATATTTCTGCATGTTATCCAGCTGACCAAAAAGAAAAATTCTCCTCAGACGCACTTCCAAGAGAACCATCATGTATGTATTCAAACCTGTTTAATGCCACTGAAACTTACCTCTGCTGAGCCTTCCAAGATGTCATTAATAAATTGAACCAAGTCCTGAATGCTTCCGATTGTCTTTTCTGGTACAAAATACTGTTGGTTTGAAGTATTCAGCACAACAATGGAAGGAACCTTGACTTCACTGAAAACAGATAAACAAGTGAACTTTTCAACAAATAGAATTTCTCATATAACATGATCCGTTAATGATCTTATATTAATATATATATATCTAATGTCCAAAATAAACAAAGTGCTACCCATTCACAACTTATAATCATGAGTTTTACTGTAAGAATGTTATGATCTAGAATCCTTACTCTGGTAAATTAACACAGTAAAGAAAGACAGCTTTATTGGATCATTCCTTTTCAAGAATTGGTGAAATTAAGTGGTCAAATAAGTTAATACACACTGCCGCAATTTAGAACAACAACAACAAGATTCCATTTATAAAGCGCCTTTCACGTCAGGAGGACGTCCCAAGGCGCTGCACAGTTGGGTCACGACCCGAGCAGGGGGGAAATGGTCAGGGTGAGGGAAGGGAGGGAGCAAGGAGGGGGGAAATGGTCAGGGGGAGGGAAGGGAGGGAGCGAGGAGGGGGAAGAGAGTCGAGAGGGGAGCTGAAGGCACGGTCAAAGAGAAAGGTTTTGAGACCGGCCTTGAAGGAGGAAAGGGAGGAAGCAAGGTGAAGGCACTGGGGGATGGAGTTCCAGAGCCTCGGGGCTGAGAGGCTGAAGGCCCGACCCCCACAATCCCACAATCCCTAACCTAACCGATGCAATTTACATTAGTTATGTTCACTTCAAATTGATTAATTTCTATTGAGGAAACACTCACTCCATTATGACACTGTTGATGTAGTCAGCTCCATCTATGTGCCCAAACTGGAAATCCCTGCAAAAGTATTTTCATCATTAGCTGTTTGAACCCTATGAACAAATAAATAAATCTAGAGGAATCTGAACCTCCTTGTGGACATGGATCTAAAGCATGACCTTGTTCCATTCATAAAATACTATTCTGCTTATAATGTTTATTTCTTAAACCAATAGAATGTAATACATTGATTTTCTTTCTTTAAAACAGCAGAGGAAAACCATCCTCTAGCAAGATTACTGATGTCTATGATGTAGCAATTGTGGAAATATGGAAAAAGGTTTTCAATGCTAGCTTAGATGCATTCAATTCAGTAACAAAATTCCTGACAAAGTTACAAAACTAATGTTGGTGGGGGGGGGAAGCAAGAGAGAAATAACAGTGTACAATAAACTGATAAATTGTCTGTGATGTATTGCCGGAGACTAAAGTATTAGAAAGTAAATGTTTCTCTTTGAGGCAGAAGTAATTTGTATTTATCAACTAACCTGTGAAACTGATTCCTGTAGCCAAAAGCAACTTCCTGAGTGATGGACTTCAAGCTGGGGGGAAAAAGGAAAACATTACTTATCTGTGCAATACACTGCAAATATATCAATCAAATTTATTGGCCAGTGGTAGGTGTTAGAGAAATGTCAATTGGGCCATTTAGAAAAGCAATTGCAGAGGGAGGGCATGAGAGGGTACAGGGATAGATCATGTTATTAGCAGTAGAACTAGGATGGATTGCTTCTGGAAGGAGCAAACATCCAACTTGAATAAAAAAAGGACAAATGGCTTGTTATAGTGTTGTATATTTTTATGTTGGGGTTTGTTGTAAATACCAGGCTGACTCCCCAAAACCCTCAGATTCCTACTTTATTCATTTATAAAGTAATTCATTTATAAATAATGTTGCTTTTATATTGCTACTTTGGCTCCAGAGTTAAGACTTTCTTAGAAGTAAAGCCATTGTAAAAGCAGCATACTGTGCTATGCAGCCTGGATCTGGCTCTACATTAGATCATTATTGGGAGGGGGGCTGAGCACCAGACAACAGAAATGGTAGCCAAATAAAATACAAAGTTGAAAAGAAAATAGAAGAGCGAAAAGAAGAATACTTATCCAGGTCAGGGGTAGTGGGCACCTCTTTACTGCTCTCCACTCACCAGCCATACTTCAGCCAATGCAGCTTTTAAATATAAAAGATCTGATTGGGTCTCAAGTTCCAAAATGCAGGACTTAATCCACATTCTCGGAGACTCAGATGGAATAATATAAAATTAATTGTTCCAGGAAATCTGGAAATTGCTAGTGTCAGTTCAGGTTACCATCTTAATGTACATTCAATGTACATATTTCAGTGCCAATTATAGAACAAAATATACCTGTGAATTTGCACTAATGAAAGGGTACACAATATTACCTAGTATGTTCCTCAGATGAGTTCTTGCCATCGATAACAGCAACCACCACCAATTTTCCTGATAAAACAAAGCAGACATCAGAACTGCATGTCAAACAACTGATGCTTCTCAGAAAGTGGTGAAGTCTATGTTTTAAACAAAGTCTGGTCTGAATCCATTTGGAAGAATTTAGTCATCTTCGTTTAGTTTATTTTTATATTCATGATCAACCTGGCTGTTGGTTGCACAATTGTTGTCACAGGATGCTTTCTCTCTCTCTCTCTCTCTCTCTCTGTAATTACATGTCTTCCATCCCACCCCTCACAATTCACTGTTTTTCCCAGACAAATGTTCATATCAACACACTTCTTATCTGAATCCTAGACCCATTCAATTGGATTTGTCAATCTGGTGGATTTGGCACTAAATGTAGTTTTGATTTGAGAATTTACAGTTCTCCTCCCACAGCAAATATGATGGTTTTAATCTGTTTCATTTTTATAGTGAATAGTGGCTAAAACCTATTTTAAACTGGTCCCTTTCATCTATTGAATAACCTTTCCACCCTTCAAGATGGCCCTTCATCCAAGCTTCTCACAAGAAAATCTGGTTTATCAAAGCTAATGTTTATTATTGGACCACATGCAGCAAACCAAATTAAAACACACAATGAAAAAGTGTTGTGAAGAAGCAAAAGGAGTAAGGCTCATGCAGACACAACAGATTAGTTGGGGTGAATTGCCTGTTAGGGCTCTGAAATATTTTGATACATATTATCATAGTTGAGAAGTTAAAATCATAATTTACCAGTCTCTGAAAGTTCATACAAAGTGAAACCATCAATATAAACATATCCTTGGAATTTTTCTTTGTTCACCCATGAGGACAGATCACCATCTTCATACTCTGAGGGGAAAATAAAGAGAAATTGTCAATTTGATAAATCATAACTTTTGTTTAGTGACAGTCATTGTCTACTATATATCTGTAATAATATCCACTATAATATCTCTATAGGCTTATGGAGTTGCTTTCTAAGACTTGTTTTGTTCAAACTAGAAAAAGTAATTATATAGCCAATGAATTCAGGATTCCTCACTATAACCGATCTGACAATATTTTAATATATTAAAAAAAATCTGACAAACCATTGCATATGTGTGGATAAGGAAGGAATTACCCAGTGTTCAATACTGGTAGTTCCATTACATGTGGGAGAAGTTTGGAAAACATTGTTGGAACATTAAACATTACTCCTGGAACACTTTTTTTCCACCTGCACCACATTACCAGCCTCCGTCCGTACCTCACTCCCACAACAGCCGGAACCCTCATCCGCGCCTTTGTCCCATCCCAGCTGGACTTTTCAAATGCTCTCTTCGCTGGTCTCCCCAGTTCCACCACTCACAAAATTCAATTAATTCAGAACTCCGCCACCGGATACTAACCCGCACAAATCTCCGGCCCCCATCACACCAGTCCTTGCCAGGCTGCACTGGCTCCCAATTAATGAACGGATCGATTTCAAGATCCTTACTCATTATCAAATCCCTTCATGTGCTCCCAACTCCCTACCTATCCGAGTTACTTACCCCTCGACTCCACCATCTGCTTCCTCCGCTCAGCCGGCTCCGGCCTCCTGTTCGTCCCTCAATCCCTCCCCCATCGGCAGCTGTGCTTTCAGCCACTATGTCCCGAAGCTCTGGAACTCCCTCCCTCAATCCCTCCGCGTTGCCCCCTCCACCCCCACTCAAATCCCGCCTAAAGACCTTCCTTTTTGATCATGCTTATGGTTACCTCCCCACTCCCTCTCCCACTGGTTCGGGGTCAGACTCCGCCACAATCAAGCACTCTGGGACATTACCCCATGTCAAGGGCACTGTATAAATGCAAGTTGTTGTTGTAAACTCCATCGGTCATAGTTCTTCCCACTTAATTAAAATATGTCTTCTTCCACAACAATTACATTTGTATAGCTCCTCACATCGGAAGGACGCCCCAAGGTGCTGGACAGATAAGAGTTTCGGACCCGAGCTGGTGGTCGGGATTGGGGAGGGAGGAGGGCAGGGGAGGAAGCAGGGAGATCGAAAGCACAGTCAAAGAGGAGGGTCTTGAAGGAGGCAAGGAGGGGGCGAGGTGGAGGGACTGCGGGAAGGAGTTCCAGAGGTTGGGGGCAGAGTGACTGAAGGCCCACCTGCCAGTAGTGGGACGAGTGAGGCGTGGAACGTGAAGCAGGCCAGAGCCCGCTGAGCGGAGGAAGCGAGCAGGTTGGTAGGGGGTTAGGAGGTCGCAGCGGTAGGGGGGACCAAGACCATGGAGGGCTTTGAAGGTGAGGACCAGAAAACTGAACTGTATCCTCTGTGTGATGGGAAGCCAGTGGAGTCAGGCGAGAATGGAGGTGATAGGGTCTCGGAGCCTTGTGCGAGAGAGGACATGAGCTGCAGAGTTCTGGATGATCTGCAGGCTGTGGAGGGAGGAGTTGGGGAGGCCGACAAGCAATGAGTTTGATTAGTCAAGCCTCGATGTAATGAAAGCGTGTACGAGTTCCAATAGCTAATTTAATTAATGTGGAGGATGTGAGAATGCGGAATTCACTGTCGGAAGCTGTGGTTGAAGTAATAACATGAAACCTATTCATGAAGAATGGAATTTCACACCTTACAGGATTAACCAGTGAAAAGCACACACGCGTATAGAGAATTAAAAACAAAGAGTTATGCTTTCTGGACTCACCATCATATACATAGTAGACTCCGTCTTTGAACACCAGGATAGAAGGCAGCTCCTGCAGGGAGACACTCTGGAAAAAAANTCCTCACAATGATCTCTCGCTTTTACAGTGTGAGAGAGGAAAGATCTTTGTGGGTCCACTTGAATACAATAATAAAATAAACACAAGGTATCTTTTTTAATTAACTATCTTTTTAACTTTGTTGAACCACATATAGGTTGCTATGTACAGTTCTGGTTGTCACATTATAGGAAAGATATCATAGCATAACAGAGTAAGTGTACAGATTTACAAGAATATTGTCAGGGATGAGTGGTAAGTGATTAGGGTTCGAGTTAGGATAAGATCACAGAATGAACTAATGAACTAACTCTTTTTCCTCCATAAACTAGGAACTTCAGATTTTAAAAAAATATTTTGTTAACTTGTAGGGGTCAAAAATCCATGTACTACTGTGAATAATAATCCTTAATCGCTCTAGGACGTGACCCGGCATGATGAAGCGCATTGAGGTGTCTCGAAGATGTGATAACAACAACATTACATTTGTATAGCGCCTTTCACATCAGGAGGATGTCCCAAGGCGCTGGACAGTGTACAGCATTTCAGACCCGAGCTGGGGTCAGGGATGGAGAAATGAGGGGAGGGGTGGCCGATGGCATGGTCGAAGAGGAGGGTCTTGAGGTGGGACTTGAAGGAGGCTAAGGAGGGGGCGAGGCGGAGTGATTGGGGGGATGGAATTCCAGAGGTTGGGGACAGAGTGGCTGAAGGCTCTCCCCCCAATGGTGGGGCGGGTGGGTCAGGGGACGTGGAGCAGACATGAGCTGGCTGAGCAGAGGGAGCGGGGGGGTTGGTAGGGGGTTAGGTGGTCGCAGAGATAGGGTGGGGCGAGGCCATGGAGTGCTTTGTAGATGAGGACCAGGTTCTTGAACTGGATCCTCTGAAGGATAGGGAGCCAATGGAGTCGGGCGAGAATGGGGCAGATGTTATCACGGAGTTTGGTGCGGGAGAGGACACGGTCTGCAGAGTTCTGGATTATCTGCAGCCTGTGGAGGGAGGAGTTGGGAAGGCCGACAAGAAGGGCGTTTGCATAGTCGAGCCTAGAGGTGATGAAGTCATGAACAAGAGTTTCAGCGGCCTGAGGTAGTGTCAGAGTCGGGCAATGTTACGGAGGTGAGAGAAGGCAGAGTGGATCATGGCTTGGATGTGGGGAAGAAAAGACAAGTGAGTCAAACAAGACACCTAAGTTCCTGACTGGCTTGGTGAGTTGTAGTGTGCAACCATGGAGGTTGATGCTGCCAGAGCCTGAGGTGCTGAGGCACTGGCATGAACCAATCAGGAGGGCCTCAGTCTTGTTCACATTCAACTGCAGGAAATTTGCCCTCATCCAGGACTTGATGTCCGACAGCCAGTCTGTCAGTACTGATAAGGCACCATATGAAATGCAAGGATTATTTATTTATTTATTATTATTATATTAAGCGCCTTATCACGTTGTTGATTCGCCTCAAAGCACTTTACAGAATATACTGTGAAGTGAATTGACATTACAATTTGCATAATAACGTAAAATAGGATGACTGGGTAAATAAGGTGAGAAAAGTTCAAATGATCTGTGAGAGGTAGATTTCTAGAAACAATTTCTGCTGCCTGAAAAATACAGGTAGGTGTGTGGCAGATATGGGAGCTGAGGCAGCGCTGGATGGGGCATCTTCATTGAGGTGGAAGAGAGTCACTGAGGGTGATCCACTGAGTTATATGAAGGAGGTTGTTGTGCTCATCCACAAGTCATGGATGGGGAAACTTTGTTGAAGTGGAATGCAAGAACATTTACTAGTGGTTTTAACAACTGACTTTCATAATTCACTTAAATTATTTACCTGTGGTAAAGCATCCTCTGAAGCAGAAAAGAAGTATGTATAGACAATAAGTTCTGCAGCCACCTCAAAGAACTTCTCCTGGTGGGGAGTAAAATTATAACATTAAGGTTATTAACATAGTTTGCACAGACATTTTTCATTCACTTCAAAAAATAGAATACAGGAGAAAATTGTTTATTAACTTTCATATGGTATTTATCCATGAAAATTAATAACAAAATCAATGGTCCTGACAAAAACATAATCCAAAGGTAAAACTGAATTATTCTATACAAAGCATTGGACAGTTAACAATTTTCATTTGCCCCTAAACAATGGTTTTAGGATCTAAACCTTTTGAATAAGATTGTAAACACGTTTAGGTATTATTCTCAGAATGTAGACTATACAGTTCTATAAACAAAATTAAAGATACTCTGCTCAAGCCTTTTCCTCAGCACTATATTAAACATGTCTGTATAAATGTAAAACAATGGAATAATTTTTTGTGTGTTTTGTAAAGTTTTTATTTCAAATAAACTTCTTTTCAGACCTTCAATGGAGATTCTCCGCCAACGTACACAAAGAACACTGGGTACCTTTTGTGCCAATGATCAAACAGCTGCTGGGTGGAGAGTGTCCGAACCAGAGGCCTGTTTATAAACATATTTAAGAAATATAAATAAATTGCACTACAAAATTTTAAACAGTATAAACCCAGATATCTGCATTAATTAGGGTCAAGTCTGTTATACATATCAAGTCATCACGCGGAGTGTAAATCTGACCAATAATCTCTCAGATAAATTGGTCATTCATTCAATGCCTATTTATGGGACCCGATTTCTGCAAATTTGCTGCCATGTTTGCCAAATACCCAGTCACTATATTTTACCCCAGTTGTCACTCTAGCTTCTCTCCTTCCATCTTGATCAGTAACCCTACCTCTGACTCTTTCTCCATTCCTCAGCTTCTTTTTCTCTCTCTACTAACTTTTTTTAGATACAGGAAAAAACTAAAACAAGATAAGGAGGATTGAAAGACCGAGATTAAAACAAAACAGGACAATGTTAAGAGTATTAATAATAACTTTTATAAGTACATAAATTGGAGAAAATAATCAAGGAAGAAGTGGGGCTACTGTAAGTTGAGGAGGGTAAAGTAATAGATGAGCCTAAACTGATGATGAGATGCTCATAGATATTTGTGTCAGTGTTTAGAGAGGGATCACTGTAATGTAGGAATATATGTACAGAAACAGATAATTGATATATAAGATAAGAAAGGATTAAAGTAGATCACTAAGTTCAGTAGCAGAGGTTCTTACGATTATTTTCCAGAAGTCTAATTTACAGGGATTGTCACATAGGACTGGAGAGTGGCAAACATCACTGTTGTTCAAGAAAGAGAAAAAGGAAAAACTGGGGAACTGTATCTGGTGAGTCTTATGCAAATTGTTGATACATTTATAACTACATTAATGATTTCTTTGTCCTACTGATGTGGAGCATTTCAAAAGATGAAACTGATAAGGGAAGGGCATGGCTTTCGTCTTGTGTTATTTTTCCAGAAAGTGGGATTAATTTAAAAACATGTAATTTAGAAGTAGCAATGGCACAGGAATGAATGGCCTTTTATGTGCAGATCTTTTCTGTTTTGTAAAGGAAAATTGGGTCTAACCAATTTGATTGACTTGAGGGAGTAACCAAGGGTTTAGATACAGGAGAAGTAGTAGATGTTACATGGCTGTCTGTGGGACATTGCTGTGCAATTTCAAATAAAACAGTCATCACATTTTACAGCAATTATTTGTCACATCTCATTACCAAAGACATTTCGACAAGCTAGATGCTATTATAAGTGCAAGGATTAGAGTTTTGCATTTGAACATTTGGAAGGTATTTGGTAATGTGTTACATAAGAAACGTGTGGCCAAAGTCAAGGCACAAGCGAATGATGGAAAAAAACAAAATGGATAGTGCAATGATTGAAGAGGTGGCAGAAAAGGGGAATTAAAGAACGTTTTTCAAATTGGTACAAGGTAAATAGTTGGGTTCCTCAGGAGGCAGTGCTGGGACCGCTCTTGTTCTCCAAATGGTCATTCACTTTGTGGCTGTAAGAGGGACATTGCTGTGCGCAATATCAGCTGCTGTTTTTGCCCACAAAATATATAGTCTCCGCTCTTCACAATATATCCTATGAAGCGCTTTGGGATATCTTCCTAACATGAAAGGTGCTATAATTTCAAATGCAGGAATTATTATAAGAGTAAATTGCTGGAATCTATCAATTGGAATAGAGTAACTGTATAAATATGCAAGGAATGGGAAACTACAGAATGGTTTTGCGACAGGTAGATTATGTCTCACAAACCTAATTAGACTTTGACAGAACCACAGAGGTGATAAAGGAGGATCAATCGATATCAAGTTATATTTTTCAGAATATGTATCACTTAAGAGATTACTCACTAGAATTAAAATACAGGGAATTTAATGTAATATTGTTACATGGTTAGGAAATTAGTTTGTAAAATGTTTAAATCTCTGACAGGCAATGACAAGCAATATCCCCAAAAATTGGTAATCGGACTTCACTTCATATTATTGACCTGGATATAGGAGGGGATAAGTTTTTTAATGACGCAAAGATGGTGGCTATCAATTGTGAAGAGAGGACAAAATGGCAACTGGATATAGACAATTTAAATGAGTAGCAAACAATGGCAAATAGATCTTAAAACCGCAAAGGGTGAGGTGGTACACTTCAGATAGAAAAATAGTATGTAGGAATAAGTTTTAAATTAGTAAGAAATAAGGATAGAATAGCAGAGGAATCTTAGGGTCCAAGTTTATTAATCATTAACATTTATGAGTACAGAATGCAAACAATGAAGCTAATGAGATGCTGGACTTTTTAACAAAGGGGAAGATGCAATACAGTAGGAGGCCATTTGACCTATTATATTAAATGCTAGGATTATTATATTGATGTCAGTTTTTGGTCCTTCCATGAAGCCATCTATCCTATCCTATTCCCTATTCTTTCCCGTGTCCTCTGTGGTGGTCTCAACCCTCAGTCTGATTTGGATATTCCAAGCTTGATAATGGGTTTCCACGTGTCAGACATTCATTTGCCCCCAAAAAAGAATTTTCAGCACTAAAAATGAAGACAGTAATAGTCAGAATTCACTAACCCGGACACTCTGTTAGCAAATTCAATGATGTCATCTTTAGTCCGAGGTCCTTTGTAATTGTAAGCTAGGTCCCCTTTCAACCTTGCAAAAGGAATTTAAAAAGACGAATCTTGAGCAAATAAGCATTGTATTAACAACTTGACCTATGGTGGATTTGGTTGAGCATAATAGAAAACATTCAAAGAGCCTAAATAAAGGCCCAAATGCAGGCTTTACCAATAACAAATATTGAATTTAACATAAATGTAGACCAGAGGATCAGTTAGATTTGTGCTATCAAATATACTTGTGACAAGTTCAATTTTGCATTCAACACTGCAGTACCACATTCACGACTTTTTAAAGCAGTAAATGAATTTTCATCAATATCATTTCACTTGTGCTTTCCTGTGATTTATTCAACTGTAAATCTTGATAAGCAAAATGAAGGAACTGAAAAAGGCTGTATCTGCTGGTATATAGTTAAATCTAAAGCAAGTAAAGTAGAACCCCATTATAACAGGCAGTTTACTAAACTAATGTTGGGATATAGAGCTAACACTTATTTTCCAAAAAAACGCTGACTCCATTAGCAATTTAAAACTCCAGATAGCATGTGGAAAATGGTCAACTCCAGGGCATGAGGTTGACAGCACTTCCTGCAGACTGCATATGTTTGCTTTCTCCAGTGTTCTGAAGCACGATTGGAGCCGGGTATCTTCCCACGCACATGCAGTGAATGCAGAAGTGCTGACTTGCCATTGCATTCCATTATAGCATTGATCAGGATTTTACGGATCCCAAACTACTGTGTTATAACAGGGCTCCACTGTAAAGACACAAGTGACATACATAGAGTAACAAATAAAGTAACAATTATTAGTGATGCTATTTGATCTCCAGTGGATATTTGCCTTCCCTTCGGCCTCTTTTCCTCCTCCGCCCCACCCCCCCGAAACGCCCAGGTTAAGGTTGGGTTATCAACAGATGGCAAGCTCAACCTCACTAACAATAGAACTTCACATTAAATACAATCTCATCCTGAATCCCTGTCCACTGGTCAGAAAACAGACTTAAACATCACCTATCCTAACCCTTTTATTCCTTACTATTGCTTATAAAGTAACAATTTGAGCTCAACTGTGTTCTCTCAATATACTGACTCTGCCGCGTTCAACACAGTCGACCAACAATGGATCGCACTGTTACAGGTCAACTTCGGTCACACCTCTCCCTCCACTCCATCCTCGAGCCCCTGCAGTCTGGTTTTCACCCTGCCCACAGCACAGTGACAGCGCTTGTCAAAGTTACAAATTACATTCTCTCTACCTGTGACCACGGCTCCCTCTGCCTCCTCGTCCTCCTGGATCTCTCTGCCGCATTCGACACAGTCGACCATGCCATCCTCCTCCACCATCTCTCCTCCCTTATCTATCTTAGTGGGATTGCACTCGCATGTTTCGAGTCCTACTTAACCAACCGCCTCCATTTCATCTCAGCAAATGGTTTCTCCTCCCTCCCCCGCCTGGTCACCTGCGGCTATCCCAGGGCTCCATCCTTGGCCCTCTTCTTTTGCTTATCTATATGCTCCCTCTGGACGATGTCATCCACAGACACGGGGTAAATTTCCACATGTATGCGGATGACACACAAATCTATTTTACCTCCTCCAGTACCAACTCCAGGTTCACTGATGTTCTATCAGCTTGTCTGGCAGACATCAGGGTCTGGATCACTGTAACTTCCCGCAGCTGAATATGGACAAAACAGAAGTCATACTTCTTGGCTCCAGTCAACGTCTTCCCTCTTGCGGATCTAAACTCCTCAAACTCCCTGGGCTCTCTCTCAGACTCACTGAACCAGTGCGCAACCGAGGCGTCCGGTTTGACCCCCAACTCTCCTTCCTCCACCACATCCAGTCCCTGACCAGGACCACCTTCTTCCACCTCCGCCACATTGCGCGCCTCCAACTATACCTTACCCCAAATGCAGCCGAAACGCTCGTGCATGTGTTTGTCACCTCCCACTTGGATTACTCAAATGCACTCCCCGGTCTCCCCAACTCCACTGTTCAAAAGACCCAGCTCATTCAAAATTCTACCGCTCGCATACTGAACTCGACCAAACTCCGTAGACATATCTCATCAGTTCTGGCCAGGCTCCACTGGTTTCCCATCACCGAATGGATCGACTTCAAGATCCTCACACTCGTGTTCAAATCCATTCACTCCCTGGCACTTCCCTACCCCTCTGATATCCTCACTCCCCAATTCACCTGGCGCCTCCGCTCGACTGGCACTGGCCTCCTGCTTGTCCCTCGTACCCTCCGTCTCACCATTGGAGGTCGTGCTTTCAACCACTACGCCCAAAAACTCTAGAATACTCTCCCTCAATCCCTCTGCCTTGCCCCTTCTCTCCCCTCTTTCAAGTTCCGCCTGAAGATTTTCCTGTTCAATTGTGTTTACGGCCACCTCCCCCCTCCCCCGGCTCGAAGTCAGGCTTCGCCACTCTTAAGCGCTCTGAGCTGCTATTCTGCGTGGAGGGCGCTATAAGTGCAAGTTGTTGTAATGTTGCCAGACTGCAAATTCACAATTAATGCTCCTCATTCTTCCTAATAAGCTTTTATCATTAGTTAACAGGATTCTATTTTTCATTTTGTGATTGTGCTTAGTTACTTGTGTTAGACGTTTATAAGAATAAAACAAGAAATGCAAGGCAACACAACAATGGTAATCTAATTACATTATAATCTGACTATATTACACAGAAAATGAATACAGATTTTGCCGCTTTGTACACAATTTCTTCAATTTATCCATATTATTTATACTGTGCATTTCAGGGCAATCCCGTTTTTAGGTTCCCCAGTATACAACAGGTTCACCGTAAACCCAGTTTATGTTATGTGCTGCCTGGCCAGTTTCCCATGCTGAAAGATGGCTGAGTACAAGATGCAATGCAAGCTGATCTGATAACACTGAAAACAGCCTATTTTAGTGTGCCTCTTTATAATGCGGGTCTGAGTTTATGGACCCAAACCACCATATTAAAATGGAGTCACTCTTTACTACTAAATCATACATACATCCATACCACAATAACACATTGTTAGCAGTAATAAGAGTTGAATAATCCTTTACTTACAATTTGATAGTTGGATAACCTCTGACTCCAAATTCCGAAGCAACTCCTGTAAAAATATAAGTGAACATTAAAAGTTCCAAAGCAACATATTGTAATCAGGGTCTGTTCTCTCCAGATTTCAGATCACCCCCCTCCCCACTGATTTGGCAGGAATAACTGCATGGATTGAGCACTACCTCAATATGTATAGCCTCTCGTTTCTTTCAGAAGGCAGTATACTCAGTAACGGAGGATGACTCCTTGAAAGACTTGCCGAGTTACAGTTCTGAAATGCCAATACAAACAACTATTAGCAATTACCCCCCATTCTGAATTAGCCCAATTAAAACATTTCTCCCACACATAGCCCAGCGTCTTAGCCCATCTCTCAAAGGTGGGTCAACTTCTCATATAATTCAGCACCTTTAAAGCACTAAAAGTCATCTTAGGTACCGGTGCAAGTCTCAATAATGCCATGACCATCTCCTTACGATTTAGGCACTGGATCAATGCCTAAATCACGTGAGATAACCATGTCTACTTCTCTTTATTAGGGCTGATACAAAGGTGATACAGTGACCAAAAAGCCTTTTGTTACGCCTAAAGCAGGTGGGGCTACTTAATCCTAACCCAATTTGAACTAATAAATGTTCAATTTAATACTTTTACAGGTATGTCATAGGGTTGGAGTCAAACAGACAGAATGAGATTCACTCAGGCTGGGGGGAGGGGGTGGGACAAAATCAGAGATCAGGCAAAAAATGGGAGACCAAAGGGCTGAAACACAGTGAGCACAAGAACAGAACTAGAGAGAGAAAAAATTAGTAAGCAACAGTGCAATGCAGGTTCACTGGGATGATCGTGGAAATGTAACAATATACAAATGAAGTACTTTTTTTTCCTGCATACAACATAACTGCAACCCACCTTCTCCACGAATGTAAATTACTGGGAAAAGCCAGAGCAGCTCCATAAGTTTAACACAAACACAATTTGCCTGAGAGCAGATCCTGCTGAGCCACAGTTTAGTAATTTAACTTTGAAGAATACCAGCCAAGAATACAACATGGTCACAATCCTAAATAAAAGCAATTGGTTTGTACCTTGTATCCTTAAAATCCTTCCTAGGTGAACATTCTTTCATTGCTCCAGAGATTCAAACCTGAAAGCACTTTAATCACCAATGAAACCTTGTATGTTACCACAGTAATTATTTAATACACTTGAGCAGAGAGCCCAGGAGCGTACTGAGTGAGGTGGAACAGGGTGAGAATTCTGTTAAGGAATTTGGTGAGAGTGGGAATTCTTCAGCAAGAGAGAACTCTTTCATTCAGCAGAAGAGTGGGAAATCTATCTTGAGGTAGAGGCAACCTTATATGTAGAAGCAGGCAAACAAGTCAACTCGCAGTTAATCATAGGCCAGGTGGTGGGGATTAAAAAATCTGCTGACCAGTCAAAACTGGGTGTTTTTGTGTGTGTCCTATATAAAGGAGAAGACTTGTAACAGCTTCATTTGAGCAGAGAGCCCAGCAGTGTGAGGAGGGAACTGAGTGAGGTGGAACAGAGTAAGAATTCTGTTAAGGAATTTGGTGCAGAGGGGGAAAGAGGTGCATAATTATAAAAATATGTTATATTCAAATTATATAAAACATGTCTGGAAATATGGCAGGACAGCTGAGATGAGTTACATGTGTGCTATGTGGGAACTCCACGATGCTTTGTGTGGGTTGGACAGAATGTGTGTAGGATATGTCTCTGGCTGCTTGAGCTTAGGCTCAAAGTTTCTGAGTTTGAGGAGAGGCTGATATTACTACATGACATATGGGAGGCTGAAGAGTTCATGGGATAGTTTCAGGAGATAGTCATCCCACAGCCACAGAGAGTTCAGGAGAGTGAGTGGGTGACCATATGGCATGGTAGGAAGAAGGGATGGGCAGTGCAGAAATCCCTTGTGAGTGTGGCACTCACAAATTAATTCTCTGTACTGAATACTGGTCAGGGTGGTGATATCTCTGGGGAGGGGAGTCAAAAACAAATGGATGCACAGGGGGGGACAGGGAAGAGTGTCAATGCAATTGTCATTGGGGATACAATGGTGAAAGGAGTAGGCAGGTGTTTCTGCAACCAAAGATGTGACTCTTGTACGGTATGTTGCCTCCCTGGTGCCAGGGTTGAAGACATCACAGAATGGGTACAAAATGTTCTACAGGGAGAACAACAACAAGATTCCATTTATAGAGCGCCTTTCACGTCGGGAGGACGTCCCAAAGCGCTGTACAGTTGGGTCAGGATCCGAGCAGGGGGTAAATGGTCAGGGTGAGGGGAGGGAAGGGAGGGAGCGAGAAGGGGGGAAATGGTCAGGGTGAGGGGAGGGAAGGGAGGGAGGAGGAGGGGATAGAGAGTTGAGAGGGAGCTGAAGGCTCGGTCAAAGAGAAAGGTCTTGAGACCGGCCTTGAAGGAGGAAAGGGAGGAGGCGGTGAAGGCACTGGGGGATGGAGTTCCAGAGCCTAGGGGCTGAGAGGCTGAAGGCCCGGCAACCGATGGTAGGGCGGTTGGGGCGGGGGATGTGGAGCAGACCGAGCCGGAGGAACGGAGGGTACGGGCAGGTAGGTAGGGGGATAGTAGGTTGGAGAGGTAGGAGGGAGCGAGGCCGTGAATGGCCTTGTAGGTGAGGATGAGGATCTTGAATTCGATCCTCTGGGGGATGGGGAGCCAGTGGAGGCGAGCGAGGGTGGGAGTGATGTGGTTACGAAGCCTGGTGCGGGACAGGACACGAGCTGCAGAATTCTGGATGACCTGCAGCTTGTGGAGGGAGGTGCCGGGAAGGCCGACGAGGAGAGAGTTCCCATAGTCCAGGGTGATAAAGGTATGGATAAAGGCATGAAGGGGAATATCCAGAAGTTGTGGGTCTTGAGTATAGAGAGTAAAATTTCCAAGTTTGCAGATGATACTAAGCTAGAGAAAGTAGTAAACAGTGAGGAGGATAGTAGCAGACTGCAAATAGACATAGACAGACTGGTAAAATGGGCAGACCTATGGCAAATTAAGTTTAATGTGGAGAAATGCAAAGTGATGCATTTTTGGAGGAAGATTGAGGAGAGGCCATATAAGCTGATGGTAGAATCTTAAAGGGGGTGAAGGAACAGAGAGACCCGGGGTTCATGTAAGTAAATCTTTGAAGGTGGCAGAACAGGTAGTTAAAGCTGTTAAAAACGCATACGGGATACAAGGCTTTATAAATAGGGGCATAGAATAGAAGTCAGGATGTCATGATGAACCTTTATAAAACACTGGTTAGCGGTCAGCTACAGTATTGTGTGTTAGTTCTGGACATCACACTTTAGGAAGGATGTCAAGTCACTGGAGAGGATGCAAAGGAGATTTACCAGGACGGTATCAGGAATGAGGGACTTCAGTTATCAGGAGAGGCTGGAGAAGCTGGGATTATTCTCCTTTGAGCAGAGAAGATTAAAAGGAGACTGAATAGAAGTTTTCAAAATTATGAGGGAATTCGATAGGGTGAACAAGGAAAAACTATTTCCACTGGCGGGTGGGTCAGTAATCCGAGGGCATCAATTTAAAATAGTTGTCAAAAGAAACAGAGGGGAAGGTGAGGAGAATTTTTTTCATACAGTGAGTTGTTCGGATCTGGAATGCATTGCCTGAAAGGGGGGTAGAAGCTGATTTGATAACTTCTTTTATGAGAGAAATAGATAATTATTTGGGAAGGATAAGCTTGCAGGTCTATGGGGAGAGAATGGGGGAGTGGGATTACATTGTGGAGTCCTGTAGCTCAGTGGTTAGAGCACTCGCTTTGCAAGCGAGAGACCTGAGTTCAATTCCAGACAGGGCGAAACCTTGGGCAAGTTTCCTTACTCCACACAGAGCCTAATAATAATCCCTCCAAAACAAAAACAATAATAAATTGGTCATTTTCAATCTACGACTGTTTGTGGGACATTGCTGTGCGCAATTGGCTGCTGCGTTCGCCCACAAATATACAGTCAATTCACTTTACAGTGTGTTCTGTGAAGTGCTTTGGGACGTCCTTCTGACGTGAAAAGCGCTATATCAAATGCAAGGATTATTATTATTATTACATTGGATGGCTCTTTTCAAAGACCTGATGTGAACACGATGGTCCGAATGGCCTCCTTGTGTGCTGCAAAATTCTGATACACAATTTTTCAGTTATTATTTCAGAAAATTATTTATTTTCTGAAACAATATTTTACAAGAATAGGATTGGTTGATATGCTTGAAATCAAATACACTCACTATCAAGACCATTGGTGGCCAACCAAAGAGGTTGGCCAACAAAATAAGCGTTTCTAGAACTTTGTGATCTAGACTCATGCATTACATAGGCGAGACATATTGAGAGTTACTCACAATATCGAATCACACCCGAGCAAAGTCATCTTCAGGGAGATGGATGGCGGTGGGGGGGGAAACAGCCAATGATTTGTAGCAGATATTGAACACTGAAGCAACAATTAACTTCCTTTGTCATAAGTATCTACTGTAAAAATCACAGTACTTATTAGTATGAAAAATGTCAGTTTGTTATGGGGTTAAATGATGTTCTTTCCAGTGTGGAAATATTTCAAAGCTAGCTTTATACCTTTGATATAATTGATATTCTTCAGAGAACTGACACTGTTTTTTCTTTGGTACAAATGTTCATCAGGGAACCAACGTCAGAGGTGCTGACTGTTTACCATGAGGTTCAAACCTATAGAGAATCACTCTCTAGCGGGAAAGCTCATGTGTAAAATAGCTAAAAATACCAACGGTATTCAGAAATCATATTTTTCAGCATGTAGTCTGCAAGTCTCTGTAAGAGGTCCTCCCAACACGATTATATAATCCTAGCATTATATAAATGTAAATTGCATTGTACAATATTACCAATGTTTACTAATGCACCAACCCAAAGAATGAAATGTTTTAGCTCACAATGTTCTTTAGCAGTCATGAGAAAAGGGAAGATGCAGAAGACATGATTTACTACAGAAAATTACATTACAACCTGAGGGCACACTTTACCTGAATAAAGTGTTGCGTCCATCTTCCCCACTTTTACTGGCGAGCCTGAAGATTGCAATTCAGCAGCTACATTATCCCATATTGGTTCTAGTTTCTTGCAGTGACCACACCAAGGTGCATAGAACTAAACCAACAAAAACAAAGATGCAGCAGTTAAATGCTAATTTACTGATTAGCCACTAGAATCATTTAGATAGAAGATAGAAATGCATACATTGCAATTTCATTTCCTGTTATTGACTGCATATTCAGTCATGTGATGAACCTGTGGAGAAAGATCAAATATATTCCAATATCTGAGAGCTGATCAAGATGCTGCCACTGGCTATGGGACCTATCTCCAGCATTCATTCCGCTTTATTTTGGCCACCCTGCAAGCATAACAATTTGCATTCTTTTTATCTTGAGGTCTGACAATGGCTCAAACAAGACAAAATAAAATGAGGATGGTATAATCTATGTGACCTCTTTGATATTCTTTACACTTTTCCTGCTGCTGAGCGCAGAAGCTTTGACAATGCACTTTTAGGATTTTATGATCAAGGTCATTATTCTAAGCGACAAGAGGAATTTCATCCCCTTTATCTGTTTCATTAATTCCCTCAGTGCTTTGTTAAACCCTTTCAAATAGTCTGTGTTGTGATAGTACTGCTCAGAATTTCCTGCTCTACTGCCAAGTCATCAGGTCTTGTTCATGCCCAATATAAAAAGTCAGGTCAGCAATTACATTACTTATTTGCAATTGTGGATTTTTAAACATCATATCACAAGTGGATGAACACAAAATGGAAGGGGTTGGAGCTTAAAATGAATAGAATTTCAAACGTACTACAAAATTAACTTCTCCAATATAGCTGAATTTATCTACTTATATTCATTATATCCTTTTCAGAAGACCATTAAATTATATTGGAAAACAAAACTGGTGAAATTGCTGGTATTTGCATCTCATATGTACCAGACTAAGAAATTGAATCCTAGTTTGCATTGTTTGTTAGGGGCGAGTCTAGGCTTGTTGATTGTACCTATAAAAAAGCAGCACATGCGCAACAGGCTCGAGAGGAGCGATATTAGCGATATAAAAGAACGTGGGCTATGGAAGGCATTCGATAAAGCTGAAGCCAGACTAAGATACAAAAACGTGAAAGATTTTAAAAGGAGCAGAAGAGTGGAGAGACCAATGGTTAATGTAACACATTTTTAAAGGTGAGATAGCAAGTTGCCAAAGCTGTTAATAAAATGGAATCCTAGGTTTTATAAATAGGGGCATATAGCCTAGAGGTAAAGTGGGTAATGCTAAGCTTTAGAAATCGCAAGTCAGGGTACAGTTATCCAGTTTCAGACACCTCACTGTAGGAACAATATCAAGGCCTTAGTCATAGGAAATTCACCAGAATAATAATCCTTGCATTTGATATAGCTCCTTACCATGTCGTCTCAAAGCGCTTCACAGAATATACTGTAAAATGAATTGACTGTATAGTTTGTGGGTGAAATTTTGAATATACTTTAGAATTATATGCAAACTTCCAGCATCTGTTCAACAGTGGTTTGTTAGGTTTGACGTTTTTTAGTCTGTGAAGTGCTTTGAGACGCATAGAAGACGTGAAAAAGCGCTATATCAAATCCAAGGATTATTATTATGGAATGCGCTACTAGAAAGATGATTGAGGCAGAATCCATATTATCTTAAGAGGAAATTAGATGAATATCTAAAAGGAATAAAGGTATGGAAAAAGGCATGAGAAGGGACTAAACTGGTTACTTTTCAGAGCCAGCAAAGGCACGATGGGCCAAATGACAACTTAGGATGTAAATTTCTATGGTTCTATAACTCAATTCGTTCATGAGGTTCCTGGACAGTAAATCAATTGTGACAATTCCCAATGTTATTGGAACGCACTACTCAAAGTACAAAGAAAAGCACCAAAACCATTGAACAGAATTAATTGCAATGTATTCCTTTTAAATAAAAATATATTTTAGATAGCCAAGTAACAGCTAACTAAACTAACAGCTATTTAGGTACAGCTCACTAAATTCTAAACTTGCTCACTCTTTCAACATCTAAGTTGGTTGTTGGCAGTTATAAAGTGGTCAAGCTATCGTTTTGATGGCAAATCTGCAATGTGTTAAGCAAATCACAGGTTTATGACTGAATCATGTAACTGCAACTTGAACACTTTATAATAATAATAATCCTTGCATTTGGTATTGTGCCTTATGACATCTTTAGATGTCTCAAAGATCTTCACAGAATATACTATAAAGTGAATCGACTATGTTTTGCGGCTGAACCGTGGCAGCCAATTGCACACAGGAGTGTCCCACAAATAGTTGTGGATGAAGTGACCAAATTATTTTTTTATTATTTTTATTAAATTGAAAGGCATTATTACCCCTGACAAAGTGATCCGCCAATCGACTAACAACCAGGTTCCTACTTACTACTAAGTAAACAGAGACTTGTGGAATAAGGAAACATGCCCAACGTTTCACCCTGTCTGGAAATTTAATCTGGGTATCTCGCTTGCAAGGCAAGTGCTCTAACCACAAAGCTACAGGACTCTATGACTAGCAATTTCTCAGCAAAAAAAAATGCAATAGAGAGTAGCAAATAGGAAGGAGTAATTCTACAAAACAGAGGGATTATAAACCACAAAGAAAGCTCAACATGTTTTGTCAGGTCACAGAAACCAAAGCAAATGAGAAAATCATCCAGGCAGTGGATCACATGTGGGATTTGAAACTGTATAAAAGGATGGCAATGACTGAATCCCTGTGAACAAAAATAACAGAACTTTTTGCACTCATTGTTGAGAGAACAGGACAACAACTGAAGATTAATTGCAGTGTTGCTCAGTTATCTGAACTCTAATGATTTCTAGCTCCAGCACTCATCAGTTGTAAGTATTTAATTTCTTTGCTTGGTAAGCAAGTATACCAAAAGGCACCATAATTTCTTCTGTAAATTATTGTACTGTTTATCACTGGCAACTTCCTGGAGGTATAGTATTGTCCAACTTTCAAAGAGTTATCCCCCCATTACTCAGTGTACTGCCTTCTGAAATGAAGTTATCCAAGCATGATCAGACACCCAGCTGACCAAAAAAAAACTTTCAGAGGGGGCAACCTCTTTCAGCTGCATCCAAGGTCATTTATTCTTCTTGAACTTAGGTGACACATGCTAATTTCCCATAGGTAAAAACAAGCAGCTGAAACTAGCCTGGAAACAACTGCAAACCAGGATTTTGTTTCACAGTTTGGGCTCATCATTGTGTCTTAGGGAGTGAAAAATATCACTCTCTCTCAATCTGAATGTTTTCCAATTATAACAACAACGAAAACAACTTGCATCTATGAGTTTGTGCTTACGGTGACTTGCTTAAGCAGTGGCTCTCTCTATCAGACTTGCTTCCCCCTCATAATTCAGCACTATTTCTAGGCGTGTTTTGCATTTCTCAATAGCCATTCACATTCTATAGACATTACAATCCAATTTGATAGAGATTTTCAATTTGTCAAGGAGATCCCTGATCAGTTCCTTTTTTCTAAATGTTCCACAACTCTTATGACTTCAAGTAGCTTTCCTAAGGTTTTTCTTGATGTAAAACTGTCAATAGTTCCCTGGCTCTTCCATTTTTCTTTTCTTAAAAACAGAGTGACACTTACGGCACTCCCCATCAAAACGCTTCATAATTTTAAAGACCTCTATCAGTTCTTCCTTCAACCTTAAATTATACTGCTTTCCTATTGTTAGCCACTTCTTTCACCTCCCTTTGTATGAAACTAAGCATAGAAAATAAACAAATGCATATCTCCAACATAAAATTTAGTTTGAAGATACTGGGCCTCAAAATTTTCAAATGCCCATTATCAACAGGATAGGATTACAAATGGACAACTTTCACACATAAAATATTCAGTAAAGATTTTGCTTGTACAGTAATTAGTGATGAGACATTTGATCCACAAATTTTAACTCACAGCACAATCACAGTGCAGCAATAAATGAAAATGGATCAGTTCAATAATCTGAGACACATCCAAAACTGTAAATGCTACATATTAAGGTGAATTAAAGAAAGGCACCTTTTAAAAATAACATTAGTGAAAAACACACAAGTCTGAATCGCCCCCGTCCAGATAATAATAATAATCCTTGCAGATGATACAGCATTTTTCACATCTTTGACACATCAGATCATTATCAACTGCAATATTTAATGGCTGGACTCAAGGGAAAATGCATACTTACGTCAACTAACCATATTTGATCTTCTCTATTTTCTTTAAATCTGCAATTTAAAAAAAACATTTCTTATATAGATTATATCCTAGATATGCCTTAATGAGTAACAATACAATAAAAAATTACAATACAAAATTACATTTGTATACAGTCTTTCACATCGGGAGGATATCCTAAGGCGCTGGACAGTCAGGGATTTGGACCAGAGTGGGGGTTGGGATCAGGGAGGATGGAGGGCAGGGAGGGTGGCCGAAGGCAAGGTCGACAAGGAGGGTCTTGAAACGTGCCTTGAAGGAGGCAAGGGAGTGAGCGAGGTGAAGGGAATGTAGGATGGTGTTCTAAAGGGTGGGGGCAGAGAGACTGAAGGCCCAACCGCTGATGATGGAGTGGGTCGGGCAGGGGACGAGGAGCAGGCCGTAGCCTACTGAGCAGACAGGTTGATAAGGAGTTAGCAGGTCATTGAGGAAGGAAGGGGCAAGGCCGTGGAGGGTCTTGAAGGCGAGGACGAGGATTTTGAATTCTATCCTCTAACAGGTGTCTGTTCTTAGGGGGAGGAGAAGTAAGTGAGGTCTCCAAAGTCACATCAACCCTCTGTGGCTGTGTTCGTAGTCCAGTTCCTGAAGTGGGATTGCAGTCCAAGGCATTGCTGATAACAGACCAGCATCTTGGCTCATAGGCAGGATTTTGGAGGATATTGGGTGTAGGGATTTGTGTATCCCTCCAGGTGGAGAGTTTGCATTCCATTCCAGACACAGCAAAATTTCCCACATTTGGGTAGCAAAACATATGTGAAACTCTCAGTCATGCTTAAATAATCGTAAGCATGGTGATGGGTATCAAGACACCCAACTGTTATTAATCTTTCTGGACAATTCAGATAACGTATCTGCCTAAAGGGCAAGAGTTATAGATGTACTTCCACAAGAACTCAGTTATGAATCTATAATGTACACATTACATTTAGAAATCAAACATGTGCAAACAGTTCTAGTTATATTAGAGATGGCTGGACACAAAATGTGAACTCAGCAAATGTAAGGCAAGTCCAAACTGGAGTTTCAGTCTAGACTTGAGTTTAAAGTTCTGATGTGTGGCTTAAACCTTTTGGTGCAGAGGCAAAAGTATGACCAACTGAGTCAGGTTGACACCAAAGTGACCAAAAAAGGGGCTGCAGAGGTCGATTGGTATATCAAAGACAGGCCATCAGAAATTTGTGAAACTCCCCAACTCACAATCTTGAATTCACACCCCGCTATCTTTGAATCATCTACTAACTGAAAGAGTGTTTCACAATTAATTATTTAAAATCTTTTCATTATCTTAATCACCTCTATCATATCACCCTTCCACCTCCTCTCTTTCAGCAGGACGTCTACTAACTTCTCTAGCTTGTCATCGTAGCTCTATCTTTTCATCTCTGGTGTCACCTTTATCAACCATCACTGTACCCTCTCCATAGCTCTTGCATCTTTTTATAAGCTACAACCTACACTGCACCCAAAACTGCACAAATATTCCAGTTGTGACCTCCAAGCTCATGACCGGTTGGCCACCTACAATGTCATAGTCCAAGCACATTACACTGAAGAAATAGAGTCTGGTTTACACGCATTTCAATGAATAAAAAAAACTTTCTTAATCATTCAACTGTGGGCAGATCAACACAATGGAAACTTCAAAGCAGTAAGATACCAATCTCAAAGTGTATATCAAAAATTAAACACAATGTAAATTATTTTATCAAAGAAAAGATTACATCACCACCTGCAACCTTGTTAATCTCTGTCATACTGTAGGCTGTTCTTGAAACACGTGGCATTCATATTTACAGCGCCTTGAGACCTTTCCATTTTAAGCTACAATCCACATGGGGGAACCTTCTTTGAAAGCAACACCAGGTCTTCTCCATTGGCTCGAACATTTTAAAAATATTCGAATTGTGCCGGCATATTTATTTTTCCCAAACATCTGCAATGCAGCTGCACCTTCTACACTGTAAATACCATTGCAGAGCTGCTGCTAGAAGTAAATGAGCGCACCCAAGTTATTCCCAATTTAGTCTCTATCTCTCTTATTTCAATCTACACTTTTCTCCTTACCCCCCACCCAGTATTGATGCATCATTGCACAGCACCCAAATAGTGAGCCCAATGTTGGCTTAAATAGTAAGGAATTGGTGATGGACATTTAATGACTAGGTTGACAAACGTTTGGCACATCATTACAGAAAGGATTTGAGAGCTCTGGTGAGGAAGAGTATAAATTCAGAAGCACAATTTTGAAGGTCAACGTTTAATTTCAATGTCCATTCTCTCCATGCCACAAGGTCAGAACATTCCAATTGTGCCGTGCAGATCATTTGCTACTGAAAACTTAAACAATAGGGATTTTGAATATTACTAAAGCCCTGTTTGCACAGCAGGTTTTCAAATGGTTTTGTTTTTATTAGCAATACATAAATATTTATAATTCTACTGAAGCATACATTGAGCATATTTAACAAAGCAATAAATTAGGTGTTCTAATAAAATGACCCACTACCATTAACTATTTCTATCCATGGGATATTGAAAGAAAACTAAAGAGTAGGACCATTGAAATGTGCAGCATAGGAGGCATTGTCTGTATTGGCGCTCTCTAAAAAAACGCATTTAGTACCATTCTCCTGCCTTTTCTCCAAATCATTTTTATATTTCTCCTTTCCAGATATTTATTTTATTCCTCTTAAAGGAGATAGGGATTCTGCCTCAATCATGATTTCAGTTAAGACTCCCCCTATTATCTGACCTGGTGACATGAATAACTTTGGGGCAAAACAATATATTGTACATTACAATTATGCTTATTACATCCTTGTCATCAGCAGATCTTTTCAATTCATTAAATACAGCAAAAGGCAATATAGCTAAAGGCAATAGATCCCATATGTTGGGTGTTTGTTTGGCTCAGTTGGTAGCACTATCAGCTTTGAGTTAAAAGGTTCTATATATATATAAGATATATATATGTAACAATCAGCTTTGAGTTAAAAGGTTATATAGAGGGGAGGGCACTATATAAGTGCAAGTTGTTGTTGTTATGGAATCAACCCTTATATCAGGCCTTTTGAGTTCACAGCGTGGACTGACAATTACAATGTAGTCCTTTGGATAAAATATTAATCCAGCCATGTCTGCCTGTTCTGATGGATGTTAAAATTTCCATGAAAATATCTGAAAAGTGAAAGGAATCCTATCTAATAATACTAAAGATAAAAATGTGTCATTCACGTCAGTTAGGTGGCATTACTGTGCACAAATTAGTTATTAATAATAATAATCCTTGCATTTGGTATACGTTAGAACTTGTTCATGTCAGGAATAAGCCCCAAAGTGCTTTACAGAGATATTATGGAAACCTGTAGCTCAGTGGTTAGAGCACTCGCCTTGTAAGCGAGAGACCCGGGTTCAATTACCAGGAGGGCGAAACGTTGGGCAAGTTTCCTTACGCCCCACGCCTGTTTACCTAGCAATAAGTAGGAATACAGTTGTTAGTTGATTGGCAGATCGCTTTTCTGGGGGTAATAATTCCTTCAAAAAAATAATAATAAATTGGTCATTTCAATCCACAACTCTTTGTGGGACATTACTGTGCCCAACTGGCTGCTGCGTTTTGCCCACAAAATATACAGTCAATTTATTTTACAGTATATTCTGTGAAGTGCTTTTAGACGTCTCAAAGACGTGATAAAGCGCTATATCAAATGCAAGAATTATTATCTTATCATTTATTAAATAGTGGAGTGTTTGGGGGCTAACGTAGTAGTCAATTTGTGCACAACAATGTCCCACAAACGGCCATGAAGTGAATGCACAATTTTATTTGGGGGATTGTGGGCCAGGACACTTTTCTAAATAGTACCATTGGATCTTTAACGTCCACGTAATGAGGCAGACGGGCCCCGGTTTAGCTTCTCATCCAAAGGATGGACCTTTGCATACAAATTCAGCCACTAAACTTTACAGAAACGTTCAACATTATAGGCACAACATGAGATTATTATAATACAAAAGAAGCATAAGCAAAACAGGCATAAGTTATATTTGCAACTGCATGTGGAGCTTCTGGCATGGGGAGAGGGGGGAAATCAAGGCGCACCTTAGAATTGATGGTCCCTAACCCTAACACATGTGCAAGCTTCTCATTACTGCAAGGTAGTGGACATGAAGTAAACTCAAGCTGTAAGTGGGAGGACGAAGGTTTGTATACGATTTTACAGCACCTGTAAACAAGTAGCATGGTAAGGGTTTATTTTATATTTAAAAGTACCTATGCTTTAGATTTGAATAGTTTCATTTGATTCTAAGTCCTGATATCACAAGATTGTGTGATGACAAGACCTCCACGACAATTATACTGTTTAAATTATACAAAACCTAAATATCAGTTAACATTCACATACAAGTTTACATATAATTTATTTCACAAATTCAAAGTGGAAATTGCTGTCAATACAAGACTTTTCAGCCAGTTACTTTAGGCAACACAAATCGGTCGAAAAAAATGCTCCTTCACATCATTTTTGAAAGTTTAACTAACTGCCAAATGTGATGTTTTCAAAGCCGCTCCCCATAATTGTTTTTCTTTGTGTGCGTATAACACTGCAAAATATCTTCCTTTTTTTTTGGTGTGCCTCTTGCATGACGTCCAGGTGTCTGACACCTGCAGAAACACTACATTATGCTTAAGTGTATCCAAACAAAACTGCTAAGAATTCCACAAATGCATGAACGTTTCCATTTTCTGGAATTGGGTGCCTGCGGTCTCCCCAAGGGACGAACCCTGCTCACCTCATTCTGTAAAGTAACGGGCAAAAGCCAAGAGCTGGGGATCCCAGAGTGCGTATACCCCAACCTGTGCCTAAACTAATTAGGTGAGCAGCAGGCAATCCCTTCGGGGAGTCTGCGCACTCCGTCTCAGCCAAACAGAAACGTCCACGCGCAAAACACAAGAAGAGTCAATGCACTTCACAGTAATATCCTTGAGAAGCGTTTTGCGACGTCTCGACGACGCGAAAAGGCACTTATCACCAAACGCGAGGATTATTATTGATATTATTATTATTATTATTATTATCATCAGATGCAACTCCCAGCGGTTTGGTTCGGAGAGGAGACTCTGAAGCAAAAGGTGACTGAGTGAGTGAGTGAGTGAGTGAGTGAGTGAGTGAGTGAGTGACACCCCGTTAACCAAAATAAACCGCTCGCTCTTCCTCTCCTCTCCTCTCCTCTCAGAGCAGCTCAGGTCCCTGTGGGCAGCCATGGCAATCGGACTGATTTACCAGCTCGCTTTTGTCCAACGACACAGAGTGACGACAGGAAAGGAAGGAAGGAAGGAAGGAAAAAAAGAAAGAAAGACTCACGAATCATCCAAGGGCACAGCGAAGGAAAGCACAACCTCGGCCCGGAAAACCATCACTGCAACAGAGAGGAGAGAAATCAATCACGAGGGCCCTGCGCCGTGGCCAAGTTTGATTCTATCTACATAACCAACGCCTGGAAACCCCCCCCCCGCTCCCCCCGCCCCAGGCAGACTGTCCTCACCGGCAAACAGCAGCAGCCGCCGCCACCGCCGACCTCCCTCACTCGCCGCCATCTTGGCTCTGACAGGAAGCCCCGCTGAGCGCAGGCGCACTGGCTCCCGCTGTGAACCACGCTTGTAGCCCAAAGGCCCCCAAACACGAGCCCAAAGGCCCCCAAACACGAGCCCAAAGGTAGCCCAATACCAGGCCTCGCCTCCTCTGCGGCAGCAGCAACGGTCGGATTGAGGTTTTTAGTGCTTTTTTAAACCGGGCAGGAAAAGGACCGCAAGAGGAGGCGGAAATAGAGGGTTTTTACAGGTTTAAAAAATGAAACTCGGCCCCCACCCAAACCCACTGCGCCCAACCCAAGCCACGCCCCAACTGGGCGTGAAGCCGCCCAACCGCCCACTTCACTGACTCGCTCTCCGCAGAGCGGCGTCATGGCAACCGGCCCCCGGGCCGGGCCGCGCCTGCGCACTGCTCAGGCTGTCACTCAGCCCCTGACGATCGCCATCCCCCACAGATGGTGTTGTCCTCATCATCACCGTTATTGTTTCGAGACGTCTCAAGTAATCATGAACTAATGAAGCGGTGCACCTCACCGGATATAGTGTAAAGTGGATCAGTCCCAAGTTGTGTGGGTTTGTGTTGCGCTTTCCATGACAAACGGCTTTCGGCGAGTGCCTAAAGTTCAAAGATTGAAACCCACTGAAGCCGTCTCCCCCTTTGAAGCCTTTTCTTAGTTTCAAAAGCACTAACCTAAACCGGGCACTCTGCTGCTCGTGTAGGCCGTGACGCATAATCGACTACTTTGGGGCCAGTATTTGGTTGACTTTCGGCGTCAAACCCATTTTAATCTCTGGCCACTCTGCTCGGCCACGAGGGCACCGTCAAGTTCTGCTTTATTGAAAAATGTAATTTTGGGATACTCATGACTTGCTCGCTCTCCCCACCTCACAAAGCTAAGACCTAACGTTAAAAATACCGCTACTCAACTACGAGCTTGTAATTCACAAAAATAGCAATCCTTGCTTTGGGTAATGGTGCTTTATCACATAGTCGAGACGTCTCAAAGCGTTCCAAAGGATTTCAACGTAAAGTGTAGTGACTTTATATTTTGTAGGCCAATGCAGTAACCAATTTGTGAACAGCAATATCCAACATGCGTTTGTGGGTTCAAGCCCCGTGTCAAGACTTTGAGCTCACAATCTAGGCTGACACATCAGTGCAGTGGCTGGGGCACACTAGTATTGGAGGTACCATCCTTCAGATGAAATGTTAAACTGAAGTCCTGTCTGCTTGCTCAGGTGAATGTTAAAAGATCACTGTCACTAGTTGAAAAGAGAAGCGAGATTCTCCTGGTGCCCTGCCAAGCCAGCAATTCTCCAGATGAAATTGTTAGTTCATGGCTATTTGTGGTTAATTGTTATCATACAATGGCTGCTGCATTTTACACACTATCCAGCAAACCAGTGAGATGTTATCCCAAAGTGAAATGCAAGTATCAAATGGAAGGAGTATTTAAAGATTTGATTCCAGTCCGTGTTCACGTGCTCAGGTACCCTTGCTCAACTGTTCTTTTCTAACTCAGCCATAACCCGATTAAGCCATAATAAATTAAGATAAAGAAATGCGTAACTTACATTTACCCCCAATATAAATTTACTGACTGAGCGAGACTGAATCTCATCAGCACTTGACAACATGTTAATAAGACTAAATGACAAACAAAACACAAATATATGAAGACTTTATTATAAAAATAAATTGAATTTCAATACAATATACACGATTCAGTTTTCCACAATAACATGTCATGGTCTGTGCTTGTGGCAGCCATTAACTGTTCAGCAGGATTGTTAGATTGTCCAAGCATTTCAAAAAATAGGTTCTCAATGGAACTTCATCAGCTTCAGTGACATCTGGGGAGAAAACAAAAAAAATCGGATTTTATACATGCTCAATAAAAGTCCTGTAGCTCAGTGGTTAGAGCACTCGCTTTGCAAGCGAGAGACCTGAGTTCAATTCCAGGCAGGTCAGGGCGAAACCTTGGGCAAGTTTCCTTACTTCTTACGCCTAATAATAATCCCTCCAAAACCAAAAACAATAATAAAAAAAATTGGTCATTTTCAATCTACGACTGTTTGTGGGACATTGCTGTGCGCAATTGGCTGCCGCGTTCGCCCACAAATATAGTCAATTCACTTTACAGTGTGTTCTGTGAAGCGCTTTGGGACGTCCTCCCGACGTGAAAAGCGCTATATCAAATACAAGTAGAAAAAAAAGTAGAAAAAAAAGGAGATATTTACAGCCGTTTACACAATAAAGTGTTCATTTTTTATTTTGAGATGCATAAAATAGTTCTTGCTTCTGGCTTCATTTTCAACCAGACTAAATAAGTATAGTTCTATTGCTCATTCCGCTTATCTTTTTGAACATGCATGAGAACATCCACCTACAGCGCTCGACAGCTGGAGACCTCTGTCCTAGCGGGACATACCCTGCTTACCTAATTTCAAAAAGTAGTAGGCACTGATTGGAGAGCCAAGACTTGGGGTCAGCAGAGTTCGTTGGGAGCACTGCTGGAGTTTAACCATTTAAATCACATGGATTACCACCGAGCTTCCTGCTGCTTGTCTGATCTGAATACACTTCCCATTAGTGTCAGCAGAAAAAAAATGAGATCAAAAGATATGTAATTGTGATACCTTACAGAATGATGCAACCCACAGAAATCGCTTAATTTCCCCAATAACCTTCCTGACTTCTTGCTGTTCTTGGTTGTAAGCAGTTCTAATTTGTTCTTAAGAGGCTTCTTATACTACTTTTAAGACCCTCTGCTTTTGCCTAATAGCTCTATTTCCCATTGCAGTTGTCTTGACAGGATCCTATTTTGTGGATAATAATAATGATAATCCTTGCATTTGATATCGCGCTTTTCACGTCTTCTAGACGTCTCAAAGCACTTCACAGAATATGCTATAAAGTGAATTTACTGTATATTTATGGGCGAAACTCGGTAGCCGATTGCGCACAGCAGTGTTCCACAAACAGTCGTGGATTGAAAATGACCAATTTATTATTGTTTTTGTTTTGGAGGGATTATTATTAGGAATGTGGAGTAAAGAAACTTGCCCAAGGTTTCGCCCTGCCTGGAATTGAACCCATGAGTGGCTATCAGGCTGCAGCTTTAGGCTGCTTACAACCTCAACTGCAGAAACAAGAAATTCATTAGCTACATCATCGGCTGTCACACAAACTCATTCCCGGGCTTCGTGGTCAACAGCATCCTTTATTTAAAAAAATACTGGCATTGATACTTAAAAACTAGCATTAATTGCATAACATGTTTCAAAAATTAGCCACCTCTGTTGGCAATCCACACTTACATTATGTATCCACTTTAATACTTACACTTTTTGACAGATAAATAAACTTCATCCACTCTTGTCTTGATTGATGGGTTTTTCAGAATAACCTTAGCCTGTAAACAATATTTGTGTTCAATTGTTAATGGGCAAACTGTCTACAGGATTCTTTATGCTATATCAAATGGAAACCTTGTTTAGTTAAAAATCACCTGAACAATACCTTTCACCCATGAAATATGTTTCAGCAACAAGTTGCATTTGTATAATGCCCTTCATGTGTTGTAGCATCAAAGTGCTTTACAAATAATAGGGAGCAGTCAGCACAGAAAAGAGAGATTTAAAGTTGCTGACTTAAAGCACAGTTGAAAAAGTATGTTTAAAAAGAGTTTTGAAAGAAAGGACTGAGTAAAGAAAAATAGATTTTGGAAGAGGGTACCAGAAGTACTCCATCCCATCCAATGATGGGATGGAAGGAGTGAACAAGTTACCAAAATCAGAAGAGTTGAATGTGAGGCAGGAGAATAAAAATAGAAGAGATTGCATGAATAGGATGGGGCAAAACTGTGAAGGGATTTGAAAGCAAGGATGTTGAAGTTAACCACTGTCACTGACAGAGGTTCAGAAGGCGGCCATTAAATGCCTGTTCCGTTAGTTCAGTGGTTGCCAACCTGTGGCCCACAAGTCAGAAATGGCCCGTGGGGCTGTCAAGAAGTAGGCACCCTGAACATTCACACGAGTCGAGGTAAGTCCTTGCTCGATCGATTGTATTTTCAGTTTTTTTAGAATGAATATTTCTTGATTTATGGCATAAATAATCCAGCTCCATTAGACAGAACAATTCTGTCAATCTTTCTTTAATAGCCACTTGGGTAATAAATTACAGACCTTAACAACCCTCTGAGTTAAGAAAAAAGGAACAATTGTTTAATAATGTTTAATATTATGAACTCACAACACTCATATAGGATCGTATCATCCAACAAAGATTACAAGTGTAATTTTTTATTTGCCAGTTGTTTTCATTTGTCTATCACTATTAAACCATCAGTGATGCAGATGTCAAAATGTAAACCATTTCCAGATGTGGCTACATTAACATTTAGAAGTCACTGGAAAGAATTCAAATACAATTTGAAAAGCTGAAAAAAAATTATAAAGGAACACACACCTTTTGATAGTTATGAAGTAATGCCCAAAGAGCTGAGGCTCCTATTGTCTGAACAAGAGGGTTGTCATTTTCTAGACAAGCAGCAAATGTTGACACAATGTTGTCTGGAAAACAAATCACACTGGTTAGTCAAACAATGCAAGTAGACAAGTTTCCTTACTCCACATGCCTCTGTGTACCTAGCAGTAAGTTGGAACCCTTTTTTTTTATTTAGTCGATTGGCGGATCGCTTTTCTGGGGGTAATAATCCCTAAAAGAAAGTGGTACTCAATCCACAACTGTTTGTGGGACACTGCTGTTCGCAATTGGCTGCCGCTTTTTGCCCACAAAATATACAGTCAAATCACTTTACAGTATATTCTGTAAGAGATGTTTCGAAGACTTGATAAAGCGCTATATCAAATGCAAGGCTTACTATTAGGACTATCTGTTCTGGAAGCCAACACTAACACATTTGATAGATTTAACTGTTTGCTGTCTCGAAATTTTTAAAAATGGCAAATGTAAACAACACATAGTCTCCAGCAAAATGTTGGGCCAGAGATGTTGGTTACAGTGATGCATTTTTCTAAACAGTTGCACTTAACTCTATAAATAAAGATCATTAGTTGTTTTGACCTATTTTTACTGATATTCCTTTTTTTTTGAAACTCAAAACATTCTACCAACTGAGGAGAGCTGACGAACCATAGTGTACTTTATATTTTGAAGCACTAAAATGCTATAGCATAGTAACAAATTCTGTAAGGACATGTAAAACATATATACAGTATTTTAAATATGCTATGGCTACTTACCATTGGCTAGAACCTTTGGCTTGTTGGCTGGACTGAAGCAAACGTTATGCAGAATCAGAAGAGCTGTGGGCTGACTACCCTTGTGTTTGTACTGGGACATTGTTGTTAGTAGTTCCAAGCTCCCATTCATCTTCAATATCATCTGCTGTCCATCATCTCCAAAAGATATGTTCAGTAACAGCTTCAACCAAAGAGTGGTCAATGTGCTGAGGCCTTTTACTGTGGTCTTTGGTAATGGCACGGCAAGGAAGTTTTGCAGGAAATTGCTCTACAATGAAAATCACAGCTTTAAAATAAACATTCACAGAATTCAAAGCAAAGCTCCACACCTACTTTTGATGTTGTGAATAAAACTAACTTGAGCAGAATTACTTGACAATCAAACACCTATGTGTCACTTGACAGGTGACAGAATGGCAAAAGCCTCCTTTGGACTGAAAATGAGAATTAAAATCTGATCTTACTATTGACATCCAATTTGTCATTCATGTGGTACTTTGTCAAAGGCTTTTTCAAAATCTAGGTACACTACATCTTACGACTTCCCACAAACTGGAATATCATCTCCTCAAAAGTCTGAGGTTGATCCAATCCTTCTGAAGCTGTGCTGGCTGTCATTAATTAGGTTATTTTCATACACGTACTCTTCCATTTTGATCTAATATTTGATTCTATTAATTTACCAATTATTGCAGTCAAACTAATGGGTCTGTATTTGCCAAATGTAGCTAACACCTTTCTTGAATATGGGAACCACATTAAGAACATAAGAAATGCTAGGCAAAAAAAAACCAAGGTCCATCTAGTTTGCCTTCTTGACGGTCGCTTGCACATATGTCCTGAATTACCTATGTACTATATCCCATAATGTTAATATACATTTGCTGGCTTTGTCTGCTAGAACCTCCCTAGGGGTGATCAACTTACTCATGTCTACAGTGCTACAAATATCTACCGCTTCTTCTCTGCAACATATCCTGAGATACAGGTCATCTGCATTTGGGGATTTTTTTTAAAGCTCTTGAAGCCTATCTAAATCCTCAGACTCACTGAAGTCAGAAAGTCCCGAGTTCAAAGGCACGGTTGAAGAGGACAGTCTTGATAGGGTTCTTGAAGGAGGCAAGTTTTTCATAGAACTATAGAAATTTATCCACCTAGCCCATCTGTGCTGACTCTTTTGGAAAAGCAATCCATTCAGTCTCATTTACCTGGCTTTACCCCATACTCCTGCAAATTATCCATTTGTATAGATTGCTATAAAAATATTTTGAGGAAAGATCAAGTGGATGATTCTTGGAATTGTTGCACTTAGGATTCTGAAGGATCTCAAAATGTTGTTTTGCTCCAATTAGTAAAATATGTTTTGCAGTCATAACACTTGACATTTCTTTTAGCCTCAGGCTCTGGCAGCATCAACCTCCATGGTTGCACACTGCAACTTACTAAGCCAGTCAGGAACCTAGGTGTCTTGTTCAACCCTAAACTAACTTTTCTCCCCCACATTCAAGCCATGACCCACTCTGCCTTCCCTCCCGTAACATCGTCCGACTCTGCCACTACCTCACCCCTCAGGCCGCTGAAACTCTTGTTCATGCCTTCATCACCTCCAGGCTCAACTATGCAAACGCCCTCCCTGCTTGTCGGCCTTCCCAACTCCTCCCTCCACAGGCTGCAGATAATCCAGAATTCTGCAGTCAGTGTCCTCTCTCGCACCAAACTCCGTGACTTCATCTCCCCCATTCTTACCCTACTCCATTGGCTCCTTATCCCTCAGAGGATCCAGTCCTCACCTACAAAGCCCTCCATGGCCTCGCCCCACCCTATCTCTGCGACCTCCTAACCGCCTACCAACCCACCCGCTCAGTCGGCTCCAGCCTGCTCCACATCCCCCGACCCACCACTGGCGGAAGAGCCTTCAGCCACTCTGCCCCCAACCTCTGGAATTCCATCCCCCAGTCACTCCGCCTCACCCCCTCCTTAATCTTCGTCCCGCCTCAAAAACCTCTTCTTCGACCATGCCATTGATCACCCCCCTTTCCCTCCCTTCTCCCTCCCTGACCCCAGCTCGGGTCTGAAATGCTGTACACTGTCCAGCGCCTTGGGACGTCCTCCTGAAGTGAAAGGTGCTATACAAATGTAATCTTGTTGTTGTTTATTTATTTATTAAGAGTTAAAGGCCAATAATGGAGGGCAAAACAACTTTTTAAATCAATCAAAGAATATTGAAGCTCTTTTTCTGGATTTGTTTTAAGAGATTTTGAGTCATAAAAAGATGGTCACTAACATGCAAATTCCAGCAGGAAGATGATACATTCACATAATGCAAAAATGCACAAGGAATTAAGTTTACATTGATTTTGAAAGGTTGGGTTCATTTTTGACAGGACTAGGTAAACTGCTAACTTAGTGCAACCGCCAGTGTACCATAAACAAAATGTGGATTTGACTTCAGGGAGAATGTTACTTACCTTCTGCAGGATTCCTTTACATTCGTGGAACATGGCTAAATTGGAGAGGAGAGCAAATGCCATTTGTCGTACCATACTGTTGTCACATGATTTGTGAAGGGCTTGCTTCATGATTAAGTGAACCAAACTGTTATTTGACAAGCTTCTTTGAGAACACTGGGGAACTAGTGATGCTCCACCTCCCCAGCAAAGGAAATTACATGCTGAAAGATACAATTAATAAGCAGCATATGAGATTTCCAACTGAAATAATCACCTTTACTTCATAACTATTATTACTTACTCGAGTAAGAACACAGTGGGGTCCAATTTGTAAGTTACATTAACTGTGTGTAAATGTATACATAGAGGTAACTACAGATGTCCTTAATTATGTAAATAATAATCCTTGCATTTGATATAGCACTTTACATGTCTTCTAGATGCCTTGAAGTGCTTCACAGAATACACTGTAAAGTGAATCGACTGTATACTTGTGGGAGAAACACGGCAGCCAATTGCACACCGCAGCTAATTAACAACCAACGTCAACCATTAGAGCACCATCTGTAATCCTGCAGGGTTAGCAAATGAGTTCACCAAACAGAAATGAGCAAGATTGATAACAGTGCTTTCAGAATTGTTTGCCACTCAAGTACATCACAAGCCTGACAAGCAAAAGAGGCAATGCTCAGCCTGGTTATAGAAAATGAACCACACGTAAGAAGAGACAAACATTAAAGGACATAGCAAGGAAGAGGTCTAATTCAACTTTGTGCTAGGCTTAGCGGGCTTCCCAATCCTATTCTGCCACGCTCTCTGGAACTCTATCCCAGAGTCCCTATGAAGTACATGGAATAGGTCTTAATGAGTCAAAATGTAGAAGTCACTGTACTGTGAAAATAGATTGCATTCCTAGGTGATCAGATTCCTGATGTAAGCACATTTCTTTGTAAACTAATGACATTCTGAACATCCGTGATCAGGGCTGCCTCTGCCTCCTTGTCCTCCTCGATCTCTCTGCTGCCTTTGACACTGTCGACCACTCCATCCTCATATACCGCCTCTCCGCTTTACTCAATCTTCACGGATCCGCCCTTGCCTGGTTCGATTC
Organism: Callorhinchus milii; assembly: GCF_018977255.1. NCBI lineage: Eukaryota > Metazoa > Chordata > Chondrichthyes > Chimaeriformes > Callorhinchidae > Callorhinchus > Callorhinchus milii. The sequence continues at coordinate 92,147,423 of NW_024704743.1, forward strand.
CTATCTCTCTCACTGTCTCCACTTCGTTGCCTCTAACGGTTTCTCCTGCAGCCCCCGCACTGTCACATCTGGCGTCCCCCAGGGCTCTGTCCTTAGCCCTCTCCTCTTTAATATCTACATGCTCCCCCTTGGTGACATCATCCGCAGACATGGGGTCAACTTCCACATGTATGCGGATAACACCCAACTATCTTTCTGCCTCCACCCTCAACTCCAGGACCACTGCTGTACTGACAGACTGCCTGTCGGACATGAAGTCCTGGATGAGGGCAAATTTCCTACAGTTGAATGTGAACAAGACTGAGGCCCTCCTGATTGTCTCGCGCCAGGGCCTCAGGCTCTGGCAACATCAACCTCCATGGTTGCGCACTACAACTCACCAGCCAGTCAGGAACCCAGGTGTCTTGTTCGACCCTAAACTGACTTTTCTCCCATACATTCAAGCCATGACTCGCTCTGCCTTCCCTCACCTCCATAACATTGCCCCGACTCTGCCACTACCTCACCCCTCAGACCGCTGAAACTCCAGGCTCGACTATGCAAACTCCCTGCTTGTCGGCCTTCCCAACTCCTCCCTCCACAGGCTGCAGATAATCCAGAATTCTGCAGCCCGTGTCCTCTCCCGCACCAAACTCGTGACCCCATCTCCCCCACTCTCACCCGACTCCACTGGCTCCCTATCCTTCAGAGGATCCAGTTCAAGATCCTGGTCCTCACGTACAAAGCCCTCCATGGCCTCGCCTCACCCTACCTCTGCGACCACCTAACCCCCTACCAACTCGCTGGTTCCCTCCGCTCAGCTGGCTCTGGCCTGCTCCACGTCCCCCACCATTGACAGGAGAGCCTTCAGCCACTCTGCCCCCAACCTCTGGATTTCCATCCCCCAATCACTCCGCCTCACCCCCTCCTTAGCCTCCTTCCAAGTCCTGCCTCAAGACCCTCCTCTTCAACCATGCCATCGGCCACCCCCCTTCCCCTTCCCTCCCTGACCCCAGCTCAGGTCTGAAATGCTCTACTCTGTCCAGTGCCTTGGGAGGTCCTCCTTACGTGAAAGGCGCTATACAAATGTGATCTTGTTGTTGTTGTAAACTATGCAAAAGGTATAATTGTCATCCAACGCTGATGTAAACAAGGCAATTCTTAGTATAGCAATTGTACTCACATGCTGATAAATTAGCTGTGTAAACACATAGCAGCTGCAAAGCTGTCAGCAGTAGTTGATCATCCATTAAAAACCAGGGCCAAAGTGAGTGCACTACACTCACAAGATGGGCATCAGAAGCTGCAACCTGTTAGAAAGATGGTAAAACAATGAACCTCTTGGTTAGAACTAGTGCCTTAAACTGATCCTGAAAGAATAATTCTGAACTCACTCTGAATGCTTCACTTTGGAAGTGGACTTACTTTGCATTCAGCATTGTTATATAAGCAATTTCTCAGGAGCTGCATGGCAATCTTCAACTCTTGGATAAGACTGTCATCCTGCATGAATAGAAAAATGTGAGAATGAAAACACTAAATTCAAATGCGTATTAATAAAGGATGACCCCCACTCTAGCAGTTGGGTCATGAACTCACAAAATTGGCCCTGAGTCTTGAGTTGAATGCTTATTCTCTCCCTGGACACACCACACTGAACTAATTCTGCAGAGCATTTGGCACAGGTTGGCAAGAGTGGGCATTTAGGTTATTACTAGAGTTTAACGAGCCCAAACTGCATAGCTTGCCACTGGCATTACTGTTTGGAAAGTGTCCCTCCGCTTGTCCAGCTAAGACTACCCTACCCATTTGGCCTTTGGCTTGTAGGATTAAAGAAGACTCAATAGGAGGAATGCCAACATCCAGTACCGCTTAAAGTCCTGTCTATGAGCCAGACTGACCAGTCTGTCTCATCAGCAGTGCCTTGGAAGGATTGTAGACCAACCCAACTCAGGAATAGACTACCAAGAACGTCAGACAAGTAAGAATTGATGCCAACATTTCTTTGTCAAGCATGTCACCTTGGAGCCAGCTCAGCAACAAGCAGACCTGATTTACTTACCCCAAGGATCATAGTGATCATCACTTCCTTTTAAACTGCATGAAGGAAATGCTGTTAATGTAATTTCCTCCGAGCTGTAAGTGTATACTCTGCGCAGGAAAGAAGGCAACCACTCTTACAGATTTACAGGACAGCTGCATTATCGGCAGACTTGAGGAATAGCAAAGCATGAGAATGAAAGAAATCTAACTGGATAAACAAGTTACAATTTGCAAGAGATTACTGATATTTCATCTTGTAAATTAAGAAACAAGAGCATTACATCTGGCTGTGTCTATTCTTTGCACCAACAGGAATCAGCGCATGCCATATGAGCTTCACTGAGTAACCATATTTCAGTACAACTGAAAAAAGGTCAAAAGGAAAGGGCATTTGTCAATTTGAAGTCAGATCTAGAATTGTAACATCTTGCTACTACAATGAATCGCTGCGAATCTTAATATTACTGAACAAAAACATCTGGGTTTACCTTTTTTCTTTGGACCACTTTTCCTGGTCTCAGAGAATCCAACTTAAGTTGAATACAAGTATGCTTCATCTGTTCTATGCTGCTGTCAATAACACCAGCTAAACAGATAGGAAAAATTATTAGTTTTTTTTTAAAAATTACTTAATCCTGACTTCCAATTATTTTCTAATATCTCCACATAGGCATATGTGTCTCTGCTCCTGGTCCTTAGCCTCCACATGACGGCATGTAGTTCCAGATGCTGGTGCCCAGTTAGTACTCCAGCCACTCCACTTACCACTACTTCCCCAGATGTCCCAAGTTGGTAATTAGACATCTAACAAACAGGTATCTATCTACCTCTCTTAGGTAGATTGCAGGCACCAGAAACTTCTTATGAGCTGCTTGGTAATCAGCCCAACTCACTGAGACCATTGCCACCATCCTCCAGCCTACACTGAGAGATGAACATTTCTTTCTTGCTTGTAATTAGAGAGTATCGTTATTTATCATATATCCTTCAGGTAGATGTAAATTTAATTTAGGTTGTATAATTCTAGTTTCTTTACTAACAATTACATGCTTGAGTAATAAAACTAAATCGACAAGGCTAATAGAGATGTGATTTCTGTTTAAATCCTACCTTGTAAGCGTGCTTTTGTGCACTACCACTAACAGCAAGCAATGATGTAAGAGCACCAGCTGCAACTTTCCTGTGGGCATCTTCAGTCGATTTACCTTCATAGCTCTGACAAAAAAATGCAAAACAGCATGTTCAATCAATCAAGGATCTTTTGGGGAAAAAAGGGTTCATATTATTCCAAAAACTGAAGCAGAAATTTCAAATGATTTTCCTGTTTCTATGTCGTTGTGATTCTGAGAACAGATTCCCACTTTCCTTTCTTGGATACGATTATAAAATCACTCTTGCTCTCTTGATGTCACCAATTGGTGTGCTCTGAAAGACTTTTACTGACTTGTAACTTAACTTTACAATTCTGATAAACGTTTCACACCCCAGATAAACAAACCACTTAATATTCCTTGATCAAGGCAAATAATTGATCATTACTATAATATAGTGTTGATCTTCAATAGTTCTGTCTCTTTCAGAAGGTGAGTAATGTTATTTTAACATCATCGGCAAGCAATAATTGAAAACAAGGTTAACAAGCAAAGGATATTTGTCAATTTGAAGTCAGATCCAGAATTGTTACATCTTAATATTATTGATCAAAAATGTTTGTGTTAATCTGTTTTTCTTAGGAACCACTTTTTCCAGTCTCAGATTTATTTAATTAAGATGGAATTCAATAATTGTGTTAAGAACACAACATTTAAGTTATAAGATTCATAGCAAAATCAGTTTAATGTTGCTCTTCCCAAAGGATAAATAAAAATATACAATTGATAAAAAAAACTGAAATGAATGAAAGTGAATTTTAAAAATAGAATAAATACAAATTTGGAATTGTCTACATGTGTGTGGGGGTTGGCTCTCAGAAATTTTAAAAACTTTGAGAAATTCCTGTGCTAAGTTTGGCTGCCATATTTCACGCATTGAGATGTTTCGAAGACGTGATAAAGCGCTATATCAAATGAAAGGATCATCATTATTATAAACTCAATACAACCACCTGGACAAAACTTACACATCTAGTAGTATTCTTTCAGATTACCTGTAATAAGATTTCACAGAGGCAAATTCCTGATGGCTCAGTCCCATCACTGATCTCTAGAAGTTCAGTAATCGTGGGACATTGACTTTCACCGCTATTGTGGAACTGTCTCTTCCCCTCTTCAGCCAAGAGGAGAGAAATGAACTGTAAGGATGCGGTATACAAATATGGTGTGCTGTTGGACAGCTGAATGCACACTGAAATTGTATCTAAAAAACAAAGAAATATTCATTGAGCAACACAAACCAACGTCTTTCAAACTTGTAGAAATAAAGTATATTCTGTTTGGAATTGAGAAAGGGTCATTTTAGTTAAGCAGTTGTAATTTTGTCAAATATTTTGTTTTTAGAATTGTGCAGAAATTTACATTATCTTATGTGACAATACTATAAAAAGAGCTCAAAGGGGGAATTCATTTTTTTAATAGAGAATGCACACGTTAATTGTCTTACATTACCTATGAGAGCAGCCCATTGCTCCGCCGCAGCACCAACAACAGACGGGAATGTAGCCTGACCACTTTTCCGTAGAATTAAATTTAGAAGGATGAACAAGTCTGTCCACGTTTGGTAGATGGCTGAGGTTACCTCACAGTCTGAAACATCGATATTGTTATTAGTTTGGTGTCAAAAAGTAAACCTCAAAGGATTCATTAATAGCTAATAAAAAAACCTACTACATTTGGTACGGCATTTTTCACGTCAGGAGAACGTCTCAAAAATGCTCATAGGAACAACTATAAAGCATAGTGGCTATGTATTGTATTGGCAGACATGGCATGATTTCCCAAAAACAAAGGGGATGGGGGACAACAACAAGAGATGTTCACTGATAGAAAGTGAACAAGTACCTTTTCTTACAATCCCTAGAATCCATTATTATTTATTATGGCCCTCCACTTTGTCTTCAATCTCAATGAATAAATCTCTCCTCGGTATTAGATGTGAGGGAGGAAAGAAATAAAGCACAGCGTGGGTGTCACTGTGTGGGGGTTCAAGCTGAGGCTGAGGCATTGGGCAAGAGCACTGGCTGCTGCCTATTCCGGTAGGATGTATACCTCACATTCTCAACTAAGGTGAGAATAGGATCACATTTTCTTGACTGGGGAATCACCAACACAATATTAATCTTTTCAGCCTTGCTACATGAAAATTACCCAATGAAGCTGTTAGCCAGCCATTTGGGCCTGGGCATCTACAAAGAAATGAAGCCATTTTCATGGGACTCATTTTCAGGACGAACCCGATTCTGTTCCTACCTGTGGCCTAACCTAGCAGAATATAATACTTGCATTTGATATAGTGCCTTATCACATCGCTGAAATGTCTCAACGCGTTTCACAGAATATACTGTAAAGTATTATTAAACAAGTGGTAGAACAAAGTCAAAAGTTGTGTCAAAAGTTATGTTTTGACAGTCATGTCAGTCCATATCTGCAGCATTTTGTTCCACAAGCAACTGTGAACTGCAGGGGAATCAAAGTTGGGTGCCCTTGAGCAGGGACCGCGGAACCTTTTTGCTGAGCTTCTGCGATAAGGGTTGTGCCACGTTTGAGTCTTTGAGCCACTTAAACTAAAGTCTTCAATAACTATTATGGTAAGTTCAAAATAAGAGATGAGGTAGTCAGCTGCTGTTCAGCCTCACTGTCCTGTGAAGGTTGATTCCTAGGTACTGTTTACCAGGATTGGGTCAACCTCAAGCTAAATAGGTGGTGCTGGTATAGGGATTGGTGACTGTAGAGTTGCTGCTGACACTAGTTGGTGGATTATTTTGCTCAACGGTTGTATGGAATTATTGACCAAGCTCTAAAGTAGGTCTGTATTAAAGCTTCTGGCTGTGTGGATGGGGAAATGAACTCTGATCTTAGGCACCCACACATTTAAATTACCCTGTGAGGACAATCGAAGACAGTAAACAATAATGCTCTTTTGACCACTGGTTGGCTGTGCTTTTGTGATAATTACCACATTATAAAGCACATTACAATAATCCCCCGATTATAATCGTTCAATTTGAATTAAAAGGTAAGTGAAGTACATTACCAAAATAATCCTTGCATCGAACACAAAGTACTGTTAATATATTTGACAATAATGGTTTCAGCAGGTCATCTTGTGTTATATTTTCATAATGCAGGATGAGACAGGTCTGGAACAGTCCAGACAAAGATGACAAATACTGAAGGAGGCTCAAAACCTGCAGAGAAAAATATAACATTGCTTGCACGGAACAAATCAAAACATCAGCCTAAGAAATCATACTGAACATCCTGTAACACTGAGTGCTAATATGTGCTAATCTCAACCAGCACAGCAGTTGGGAAGTTACTATTGGCTTCAGCACCTCAGGTTAGGGAAATTAAAAAAAATATATCAATGGGAAAAGATGGAAGAACTGAGAAGCATTGAGAGTCCAAGCTCAAAGCATAATTGCTTCTGCCATAAAACCAGTCAGAGCGACAACTTTTGAGGTCTTTATGTATTTGGCAATAAGCCAAACAAAAAAGGGCAAGTCTGTTCCGTTAGAAGGAAGGTTATTGGTGATACTTATGAGTCAAGAAAATATTTATTTTTAAAGAGTCACAGTGCAGTGGATTTCTGGTTCAAAGTCAGTTGAATATTCAAGTACTGCGAGTAAAGATGGTGCTAGCAGTGGATTCCAAGGAAATGAGCGGTTGAGGTATCAAACTGACCTGAGCTTTAATATCCTGTCTGTGGTTAGGGTGAAGTAGTGGTGTTCTCAGCTCCCACAAGCATCTCTCCAACAAACTAGTGTTAACTACACTATTGACAAAGCAAAGGAATATGAATATATTACAATTAATTACAAATTGTTTAGTGAAAGATTCACAAAAGTTTTTATATTGCACAAGAAGTAGAGGCATCGATTAAGCTCATCAAACCTGTTTTACTTGTTTATTAGATCGGGGCAGATATTTTAATTCCATTTCAACACCTCATCGGGGCAGGGTCGAGGGGCCGAATGGCCTACTCCTGCTCCTTATGTTCTTTTCTCAATAACATTTAAAACCCTGCTTTCCAAATATTTATCTTTTATTGATCCAAATAGATTTTGCATCTATGTATATTCTAAGGAAATAAGTTTAACATTTTCACAAGTTATTACTGTATACAAAGATCAGATGGGGTCCCAGCACAGACCCCTGAAGCACCCCACGTTACTTGGTATGAAGGATCACTTCTATCTATAGTAGCAACTATTTCTTCATAATGTAGCAGTAGCTATTTTCTCCACAATTTAGCAGTGGCTTTTCTTCAATGGAAAATATAATTCCTCAGTAAGGAACAACATACATTGACTAATGGAGTTCCTACTTATGAATCATCATTTTTGTTTTACATGTTGAATTTAATGTCACAACTGACTTAAAAACAACTAATTCCATTGATAATTTTTCATGTAAATCACTACATAAACTAAATAAGGGCATAAAACACAAAGTGTTATGAAACAAATACTGCCATGTCCTCTCCCACAACAGGCTTCGTGAGCCTATCACTCGCATCCTCGCTAGCCTCCACTGGCTCCCCATTCCCCAGCAGAGAGTTTCAGATCCTCATTCAATTAAAATTTAAATCCTCCACGGTTTTGCCCCACCAAACCTCTGCAACCTCATTCAATCATATCGCTCCAGCTGCTCCCTTTGCTCAGTGAACACTGGCCTACATGAGGTCTCCTGCCCTATATGACCTACCGTCAATCAGCAAGCAGGCTTTTAGCTATTCTGCCCCTGCTCTTTGGAATTTTGTCCCAGAGTCCCTTTGACTCGCGCTTCCTCATTCAAGATCCATCTTGAGTGGATGGATCTTGGAATCCTGTAGCTCAAAGTTAGAGCACTTGCCTCGCAAGCAAGAGACCCAGGTTTGATTCCCGGCAGGGCAAAACCTTGGGCAAGCTTCATTACTCCACATGCCTGATAATAATCCCTCAAGAAAAAAAAATAATTTGGTCACTCAATCCACGACTGTTTGCAGGACACTGCTGTGTGCAATTGGCTGCCGCGTTTGCCCACAAATATACAGTCAATTCACTTTACAGCATATTCTGTGAAGCGCTTTGAGACATCTAGAAGATGTAAAAAGTGCTACAACAAATGCAAGGATTATTTATCTCAAAATTCATCTCTTTGACCATACTTCCTCTCCCCTGCCCCTCGGCTCCTGCCCATAGCTCAGGTCCTATGCCAATAGGTCAAACACTTTGAGACATCCTACCAATGTGAAAGGGTTACAAGTATATTCTGTGAAGTGCTTTGAGATGTCTAGAAGACATGAAAAGCACTGTATCAAATGCAAAGATTAGGATTAGTTTAGAAGGGTGCTATTTAAATGTAAATTGAATTGTATAGATGGCAAAACATGGCCACAGACTTTATTGCATAGATTATCTGTAAAGGAAGCTACACGTACGACTAGAACATTGATTAGCATTCCAGTAACATTAATTATGAAATCATGCTGGAATTAGAGCCATAGAGATTTATAGCACAGAAGGCAGCCATTCAACCCAATCAATGCATCTGTGCTGGCATTTTCATGAACAATCTTTTCAGTCCCATTTACCTGCCCTTTTCTATACCCCATTACTTTTACTCGGTGACCTACTAAATGCTGAATAAGGGTGTATACAAAATACAATTGCACAGGCAGTAGAGCTATTCTTGCAACCCACTTGAGTACAGGTGGGTTGCATGAATAGCTATAATTTTAGTCACTGTTTGACACAAGATGCAGACAAGAGTTTGGAAATATGACTCAGTTGCCCTTCAATACTTCCCAATTAACTGTTATTGAATTACCTACCGATGGAAAGCTGCAAAGAGGTGGTTTTGTTTGACTGCAATTAATGTGTCTTCTGGAATAGCTGCCAGGAGGTTAGTAAGCAGGCTACAGACAGCTGAGAGAAGGTGAGGGGTAACAACTGCACACTGCTCTGAGTTAACAGAAACATGGGAATTTTCACTGTCCAGAGATTGAAGTGTGTCTGTGTCACTTTTCCCTAAGAGGAGTAAAAACAAAGGTTAAAACGTAATCTTGGTACTACAGCAGTAAAAGCAATACAAAACACATGACAATGACAAAATACTCTCAATCTGTAGACCAGAACTTGTGCTGTAAATTAGAGAACACAGTCTCCTAACTATATCCTGGGGAAACCAGCCAAGAGCATCAAATTTGTCTGAGTAGAAAAATATAATGGAATGATCACCAATGATGCTCATAATTAAGTCAATTCACTTAACCGTATATTCTGTGAAGCGCTTTGGGATGTCTAGAAGATGTCAAGAGTGCTATATCAAATGCAAGGATTATTATTATGGTTTTCAGGAAAACCTTCCATTGAGCTAAAGGGTTTATACTTTAGAACTTCAAAGTACTTGTGTCCTGTCCTTGCTCTGCCTTCTCCACCTTTAAACTTTCATTTTTAGTCACCTTTCCCATTTATAGGCACATTCAAAAAAATTGGATGCAATTGTTCTGAAGGAAAACATTGACTTATTGTGACCCAAATTGATATCTTGCACACAACAACTTGCATTGATACAGTGCCCTTCACACCGGATGGTGTCTCAGAGTGCTTAAAGATCAAAATCAGTAGGGGAAGTCCCACCAACATAAGTTCCATTTACTGTGCATTTGTGAAGCAGGAAATGGGTTGGGAGCAACTTGATAACAATTTAAGCGTCTTCGGGTCAACGCTGACAACACCTTTTGCTTTGAGATTGAGATTGGGATGCAGATAGGCGAAAATGTAGAAAAGCGCTTTTGGCCAGGGACCAATATGAGGGAGGAAAGAGAGCATTGAATCAAACTGAAAACCAAAGTTAAAAAATAGCTCAGTGAGTCTGAGGGAGAGGCCAGGAAGGTTGAGGAAATCAGGGCCGGATTATACAAATTGAAACAGATTTAATTTCCAAATTTCTACTGTGGTTGCTTTTCCTCCAAACACACCAGGCAAAGCCAGGAATAGAAAACAGAATGACTTAGTATTGTACTTTTAGGCTTCCACTGAAATAATGCTATTTTCAGGGTTGAATTGAAATCTGGTATTTTGAAATCATTCAAATGTTATTCAGTGTTTCTTGCTTTAGAAATAAGACACTAATCATTTGCAGAACGTTAATCTACCTTGAGCTGTAAGCCTGTTGCTTGGAGCTTCAGAAGCAATGACAGCAGACAGGGCAGAAACTTGCAACACTCTGTATAATTCAGGTCCACCGACTGATGGGGAAGACTGTGGCAAAACCTAGAATTTTCAGAACAGTTGTGAACAGTTTAAAAAGGAATTCAAACATTTTTTGAAAAGTAGTTGATATAACTTTCGCACACTAATATCCACAGGATGCACTTTTGAGGGAAAAAATTTTTCCAAAATAAAGTTCAAAACAAAAGGTTAACAAAACTGTTGAAATTAAATTTTCTAGTTAATGATCTATAGGTAGTTGTGCATTCAGGGTTTGCTACATACCAAAGTGCTTGATGTAGAAGGGGGACTTGAAGACTGATTGTGGTTGGATAAGACGGATGGCATTCGCCAATATTTCAATGAGTCTGTTAAAAGAAATATTAATAAATATTTGTCATTATGAACAAAAAAAATCGAGCCTGCTCTGCCATTAAATTTATGAAAACTCTAACTCTATTTCCCTTCCTTTTCATATCCTTTCCAACCAAGGATTTCTCTCTTTCGACCATCTCAGTCCATTGTGAATCCATGACCTTCCGTTGCATATATTCAAAATCCTTTGGTGTTAAAGCAATTTTCTGGACTCTGTCTCCTACGTACCTCTAATTTTAAAGTTATTATATTCCCCATCGAGTGTGAAGAGACATTCCTCACACAACCCCATGATAATGCAATCATCTAGGTACGATGTCTCATATTATTTGCAATAACAAAGCACAGAAAAATGGCTGACTTTCAGGAAGATTAGAAGGAGTTGTTTTTTTCAGAATTGCCAGGGTGTGGAATGCCCAGTTGGGAGTGGTTGATGCAGGATCCTACTATCTTTCCAGAGGAAATTATAGATATCTGAAAGGAGTAGTTTGAAGGGATTGGGGAAAAGACCGGCAAATGAACCTGAATGGATTGCTTTCAAAGAACCACCACCGACACAATGAGACACAGAATTGTAAAGTTCTAAACCAATCAACTAGCACAAAAAGTGTATTGAATGACTTGTGTATAAAGTGCGATGGGTAGAATTTTCACAAGCCATTATATTTTTGAGACTTAAAATATTATTCTAGTATCTTACTATTTTGTCTAAAATTTGTAACACATTATTCAGGAAATCGCAGCTTCTATTTCTGTCACAATTCTACCTATAATCTATTCAATGCTGACAGTAGCTTAGTAAGGAAGGTAAAGATAGCAGTTTGTGGCTGCCAGTGGATTGAGCAATTGAAATGTTAAAATCTGTATTCATGCAGATAAAAAGCAATTTTCTTACCTTTAACCTTGAATGTAGTTCAATTACTTAGTCCCCTGGCAGCCACAAACTGCCATCTTTCACCTTTCTCAGTTGCTGGGAAAGTACCAGCCCCAGTGAAATACTTATTACTTGTAATTTTAAATAAAATATAGATCAGGGTGCTGAACAACCTCTACAGCAGCAAGAAGTAGTTTGCTCAGATAAAAGCAGCATTATGTAAACCAAAGAAAAGATTCAGAATAAAATTCAATGGGTTGACATTCTTAAAACGCATACCTTCGAAGCTGTTACTGAGCAAACTGTTTTCAGTAGATTTAGCGACACTGAAATCAAACATTTGCCTTCCAAAGTAGCAATGTTTTGCCATATAAGCCACATGCTCATAAAATTGGCAGTGATACAGCAAGGCCTGGAAAGCAGGCAGTCCTACCAGTGACACCCCAGACTCCTCATCATGAACACATGGGGTCTGCAGAAAAATAATCAGGAAATTACATAGAACCATACTGCATGGAAACAAGCCATTTTGACTAACTCGTCCATACTAGCATTTATACTCCATACACAAGCCTCTCCTGTTCCCTTCTTACTCATGTACATTTGCACCCTCCCCCATCAATAGAGCCAAAATATCAATTATTAATATTACTGAGGTTTACACTTACTATCAGTTTGTTGTGAATAAATTGTGTCTGCAGCATATTTATGTAAATATGATGATTTTAATTTAGTACACCAATCCACCTATATACATGTTCAGATTGTTTATAGATCTCTTTGGACTGAAATGGACAGATGTATATGCACCCAACATAACTATAATGTAATGTCAGGTTTTGTAAAACAATTTAAAGAATGATTAGCAATTGTTTCAACATTGACTTCATCACTTAGAGGACACTGAACCCTTAATTAGATTACTACCTCTCAATCACTTCAAAGGACAAAAATTATGAATAATGAGTTATTGTTGAAAAAAAGTCCAAATTATAAATAAAAGGGCTCATTTCAAAGTTAGGTGGATATAATACTTATTGCATAATATTGTGAAAGCAAGAATATTTAACTAATTATATTACTTAGACCTTTCTCACCTGCCAGACATCCTTGGTTTCCTCCGTGTTAGCAGGCAAACAAATCATCAGTAAATTCTGGAGAATGGATGCTGCCTGAAGAAAAACAAATCATTGCTTTTTTCTGCATAAGTAGGTGCAAACAATACAGCAACATCACGCACCATAAAAATGTTTGTTAAAATTGTAATGCAGCAGCTTTTCAGTAACAATTAAAGACATTCAGATTTAATATTTTTAAAACAGAAATGATTTAGAACCATCTTCAAACTTTTTTTTTTACAAAATGTCAAAAATAATCCAGTTGAAATTATTTCATCAATTTAAAATGCAGTCAGAGATAGACTTTAAGGCAGGTTTTGAAAGCAGAGAAAGAGGGATCCAGTGAGCAGGGACAACCATCTGAGTGAAGACATTTTTGCCGTCACTCTCTGCATATTTAGCACGGCTTCCCTTACTAAACAATGGGTGACTTCTGAGTTAGCAGCAATTTGACAGGATTCTTATAATGGGTTCTATTGTACTTAAATTGTATGGTATCTCTTCCATTTTGCAGAAGTATTACTCACTTCTCTTCGAACCATACTGCATTCAGATTGGTCCAGAAGGATATTTAGCACTGTACCCCATAATCCTCCAGAAATGTTCTGGCAACTGGAAGCCAGAGCAGTGCACCCATTTTCAACCAATGTGAGAGCTGATCCAATACCCAAACTAGCAAAACGCACCTAAAACAATAAAGATAATAAAATTATGAATACTGTAATCCTTGCATTTATTACCTCTAATATTCTTAATATTGTAAAGCAACAAAGCACAGGTAGCTGTTGGCAAGTAGAGTGATTGTGTATTGTGGGTAAACATTCAGTCATCAATTTTTACACACGTTCTCACAAACAGTCATAAAATGAATGACAAATTTGTGGCCAGGACACTGGGAGAAACTCTGTTCTTTTTTCCAATAGTTCTGGGACCTTTACTTTTTCGATTTCAAATATTAAGCATCACTTCCTCAATAGTGCTATACATTTAGATCTACTCTGTGGATTTTCTGGAAAATAAGGTTAAGAGTATAAATAAAATTAACTCAGAACAAATAGAACTACATAAAGTCTTTTCTATACAATTAAAAAATCCATTAATAAGTCAGTAACTCTTCTACGATAACTTGATATGGAATACCTTTTAAACTGAGTGATATAGACAAACCATTCCAAGAAAAGTAACAGATTTGCAAAATGATCAGTAACTTTGGAGCCTCTTCTCCCTGTTTTAAAATACTCTTTGCCTCAGGCTCACAGGCCTGTACAAGATTCTGATAAAAGTGTACCCACCACCCCACCCAACTACTTTTCTATACAAAGGAACAAATTATCTATCCTAATGTAGTATTACAACAACAACTTGCACTTATATAGCGCCCTCCACGCACGGTAGTGTCTCAGAGCGTTTAACAGTGGAAGAGCCTGATTCCGAGCTGCGGGGAGATGGCTGCAAACACGGTCAGAGGAAAGTTTTCAGGCGCTATCTGATAGAGGGGACAAGGAGGAGGGATTGAGGGAGAGTGTTCCAGAGTTTTGGGGAGTAGTGGCTGGAAGCATGACCTCCGAAAGTGGGGCGGAGGATGTGAAGGACAAGCAGGAAGCCAGTGTCAGTCGAGCAGAGGCACCGACTGGTAGATTGGGGAATGAGGATATCAGAGAGGTAGGGAGGTGCCAGGGAGTGAATGGATTTGAACACAAGAGTGAGGATCTTGAAGTTGATCTGTTCAGTGATGGGGAGCCAGTGGAGCACGGCCAGAACTGGCGAGATGTGAGTACGGAGTTTGGTCCAGGTCAGCAAGCGGGCAGCAGAGTTTAGAATGAGCTGGATCTTGTGAATGGTAGAGCTGGGGAGACCGGTGAGGAGTGCGTTGGAGTAATCCAAGTGGGAGGTGCGCACTGGTTCGGTGAGTTTGAGGAGTTTAGATCCGCAGGAGTGAAGACGTTGACGGGAACCAAGGAGTATAGCTTCCGTCTTGTCCATATTCAGCTGCAGGAAGTTTACATTCATCCAGGCCTTGATGTCTGCCAGACAAGCTGACAGAACATCAGTGGACCTGGAGTTGGTACTAGAGGAGGCAAAGTAGACTTGTGTGTCATCCACATACATGTGGAAGTTTACCCTGTGTCTGCGTAACACAAAATTACACAAAACATACCATTATAAACCAATTTACCAAAAACACGAGCAATCAAATTTACTTACTTCAGGATCTCGATCGACCCAGAGAGGAATAAGCCATGCCAGACCAAGTCGTGATGGCATCTGCTCCTCATTATTTTGCTCATATGCCAATGACCAAAGAGATACCCACGTCTAAAACAGAAAGAGAGATTTAACTTTTTTTTAGGTTTTTAAGACCAAATGTTTACTAAAATTGTTGCCTTTGAAGACTATATAACGAGCAATGTTTTATTAAAAACCTGTGAACTGGTCAAAATGAATAACACTATGAAAAAGAGAAAATATTGTTTTGTATAGTAGATCTAGCACCAGAAATTTATACAATGCATTCATATAGTACCCATCCCAGAAGACAACGTCTCTGTGTGGGGTAGGGTCAGACATGGATGGAGGGGGGATGGGGGGAGAAAGAGGGGCAAGACAGTAAGTGAGAATGAGACATTATAAGACGTAAAAAAAAAAGGGAAGGAGTCATTGAGTGAGCAGTACATGGGAGCAAGATGAGGGAACAATTGTGAATGAATGTAATTGTTGTAGTTAAGAGAGCTAACATACAGAAGAGTGCTACATACAAGATACAAAGAATAAACCGAATGACTATCACACATGATGTGACTAGACCAACAGACAGTGTAAAAGAGGGAAGAGTGAATGTGAGAGAAGCGAGTGTCAGGTTCTATCCAGTTCCTTTCGATTTATTCCAATTGACACTTGCAGAGTATGTTGTGTTAACCTGCACAGTCCAGTATATATTTTACATCAGATCCTGCTTTGAGACATCCTCCTAATTGGAAAGGGACTCTTCCCATTCAGGTCCCCTTAACCCTGCAAGCCAAAGCCTTGACGGGTGGGCAATCCTAGTTGAACAAGCAGCAGGAAAGCTTGCTATACAGTGCTTTCAATTACAAGCTGTGAGGTTTTAGCTAGACTCCATCAGATCCAAAAGCACACTCCGGAGTCCCCGAACCTCGACTCTCACCAATCAGCACCTAATGCTCTCCAGAATTAGGTAAGCAGGAGACATCTCTCCAAGGAGAATGCATATTCCATTCTAATAAATCTCTGTGGAATATCCATGGGATGCATGGAATTGTATGTGATTTGGATACTCTTACACTCGTGGAGTCCTGTAGCTCAGTGGTTAGAGCACTCGCTTTGCAAGTGAGAGACCTGAGTTCAATTCCAGGCAGAGGGCGAAACCTTGGGCAAGTTTCCTTACTCCACACGCCTAATAATAATCCCTCCAAAAAACCATAAACAATAATTAAATTGGTCATTTTCAATCTACGACTGTTTGTGGGACATTGCTGTGCGCAATTGGCTGCCGCGTTCGCCCACAAATATACAGTCAATTCACTTTACAGTGTGTTCTGTGAAGCGCTTTGGGACGTCCTCCTGACGTGAAAAGCGCTATATCAAATGCAAGGATTATTATTATTATGCATGCATGGTGATGGTTGCAGCATTTGTCAGGTGGGCTGACCCCCACCCCACAAAAATAAACTGGTATGAAAGGCTCCATAGCAGAAAGTATTATTATTAATTAGAAATATTTTTGAATGCTATCAATCAACAGTAGCAAGCATGGAAAATGTTTGAATCAGCTCTACATATGCAATTATTTTAAAATGGTGTAAATTTTCCAACTAATTTAAAATTATTGTATAGATTTAATGTATTTTCACTGTGCATGTTATTTAATAGTTTCACATAATTCAGCGAACTGAAAGTACTCAAATCTTTCTAAGCACAATGTGTATAGACAAAACACTGGATAACAAATTTGTTGTACTGAAAAGTTTGTTGAAAATAATTATTCCTCAAATATGCAAAGTTACAGTTGACAGGCCTACCTCATCATTTGCCTGGGTCATCATCTCATGCGACAGTTGAAGCAAGCAAAGTACTGCACTTTTTGTAACACCTTTACCCATGTAAGACATAGCATTTCCTCCCCATTCCACATAAAAGGCTGAAATGACCTATTAATGATAAGAGGTGGATAATGGTTACCAAACTCCACATCAACCACTGCACAGGAGTTATCTGGATAGACAGTTGGAAAATATCTGTATAATCAAGAAGTAAGAGAATAAAGGATATAGAGAAAGGGCAATGAAATGGGATTAAAATATTTGTCATTATCCAATAAAATGTTAGAACTGGCCTACTGTGTCTTTGTGGCTTGCTTCATAGACTCAATCAAATGTTGACAGACTATGGTTAGATAAATGGTAGATGCAGTGTCATGCTAAAAATGTGAATTAATGCATTTCGGGAAAATAGGAAGCAGAATAATAGCTTAATTATATCTTGTGGAGTCCTGTAACTTAGTGGTTAGAGCACTCGCCTAGCAAGCAAAAGGACCTGAACAAAAAAATACAGTCAGTTCACTTTACAGTATATTCCATGAAGCGTTTTGAGATGTCTCAAAGACATAAGGCGCTATATCAAATGCAAGAATTATTATAGAATAAAACTCAATTAAAATGGAATTCTATAAATAGGGGTATAAACGATAACCCAAAGAGAAATTGCTAAACTTATATAAATCATTAAGACAACAGTTGGAATATTTTGTTCAGTTTTGGTCACTCCACTTGAGAGTGTGCAGAGGAGATTTACTCGGATGATTCCAGGGATGAGTGATTTGGTCTATGATCTATTTAAGGTTTAGAATGGTGCAGAGCATTGTGTACATGTAACAAGATATTTAATGCTAATTGTGAATCTATTTTAAAACAGATATTTTCATAAATTACTTCTGGCATTGTTGTTCATACCTCAAGCAGCCCAGTCAAATATTTCATACACAGGGAATAGGGTTCCAAAGCAGCAGAGTGCAAACTCCACCTGGGAAGAGCGGTGATGTGAACCATTCCTCGTAGTGTCCGCTCTAATGAAGGTAGACCATAGAAATGTGGTGCATCTGTTATTCGCAAACACTGCAGAAATTTAACTGCCAGCAGTGTCCTGAAAGGGCCAGCCAACAGCAAACACTTTCTGAAAGAAAAGCACAATACAAACCCAAGTGTGTATTTTAATCGGTTATGTACAGATCTGTGGTGAAACAGAAATAAGAATATTTTGATAGTTACCACCTAATAGCTTAGAAAACTAAAAAAATTTTAGAAAACACACTATAAAAACAAAGCTAATCACATACGATAAAACAATGTATAATTATCTTCTAGTACCTATCTGTAACAGAGGTGAGCGCTTGTAATACGATGTTAAAGAATTCAGTCAGCTCCTTTCGTAGTTTCTGTCTTAAAAGAGTTTGAATTTCATCCATTTCACCCTGCACAGGAGATTCAGCTGCCACAAAGAAGTTCAGCAGTGGGTTGGATTCCTATGTCAAAGACACCAGAACAGTAGTCACAAAACTCACCCAAATATACTCACCTGAATATAAAAAAGATATCTAATCCCAAAGCATACTTTTGCAGATAGCAAATTGCATTGTAGATTCAATAGTAATCCTTGCATTTGATATAGCATCTTATCATGTCTTGGAGACATCTCAAAGGACTTCATAAAATATTCTGTAAAGTGAATGGACTGTATATTTTGTGCGTGAAACACGGCAGCCAATTGCACACAGCAGTGTCCCACAAACAGTCGCGGATTGAGTGACCAGTTTATTACTATTTATTTTTGAAGGAATTATTACCCCCGGAAAACCGATCCGCCAATTGACTAACAACTGGGTTACTACTTAATGCTAAGTAAACAGAGACTGATTTACAACTTTCTTTTTTTAAAAATTGATTTTTGAACAGACACTGGAAAAAGGACAAGTCTAGAAAAGGCGATAGATGAATATAATTAAAGCAAAGATTAAAGAGCTCTTATGCTTTGGTGATTCTACACCTCCATTCTCACCCGTCTCCACTGGCTCTCCATTCTGCAGAAAATTGTGGTTAAAATTCTGGTCCTTATTTTAAAAGTCATCCGTGGACTTCCTCACTAGCTCTGCGAACTATTAACACCATACCGACCTGTCTGCTCCCTGTGCTCGGAGATCACTAGCCTGCTCCATGTGTCCCGCCTTGCCCATCATTGACGGTCGGGCCTTCAGCATTTCTGTCCCCATCCTCTGGAACTCCATCCCAGAATCCCTCCACCTAATTTGCCTCCTTACAGACCTGTCTCAAGACCACCTTCTTTGACCGTGCCTTCGGCCACCCTCCCACCCCCTACTCTCCCACCTCTCTTGCTTCCAACCCCCAGCTCGGGTGCAAATCGAGTGCAGCGCCTTGGTACATCCTTCCGATGCAAAAAATGCTATAGAAATGTAATTAATTTGTTGTTTGTTGTTGTTATTCCCATGCAGTGGTATTTAATATACTGTTAGTATTTTCTTGTGAATATACATAAGAGAAAACACATCTGTGATATTATCCAATAAAAGATCCAGATTTTCAATGCCCTTGAGTTGCCTTGTAGTTTCTTCATGATGCTAACATAACACAATATTTTTAACAACCTTAAATACTTTGTTACCTGTCTGAGCAGGAGTTCTAAAAGTGATGTCAGATCCTTTGAATCCACACCCTCTTTTTGGGCTAACAACAATTTCCTCAGGAAAGACACAACATCAGCCAGCAGCTTCTCATCTTCAGTACATGCTGGAAGAATTTGCAAAAACCTAAAACATATTTTATAAAGGTGTTCAAATATCAGAGTAGCACAAAAACATTCGATAAGCATATCTTTCCCGATTTATAAAATCAAATACTTTGAATATTAAGATTTTATTCAATGAAAATTGGATAGCTGATGTAGCCGCTGGTCAGCACTTCCAAGGTAGGTCGACTGGTCAGTCAGCAGATAATCCTCAAGCATTTCCAAGCCCTCTAACTTCACAGCATCCACAACAAGTCAGCGTAGGAAGCCTAAAACTATTTCCAGAGAGGAAGGAATGAATCACAATTCTATATACTGCAGGCCTGTGGTGTGACTACATTTTACCTGAACCACAGTATAAATGTAATGTTGAACGTGAAGATTTTAGTTAGGCCATAGATAGGAGTAATTTTTTAAATATAATTTTGGCACCTAATTATAGGAAAGCTATAAGAAGAATTGAAAAAGTACATTGTATATTTGCTAGGAAAAGGGGATTCAGTTATGAAGAGACAAAAGGTTATGCCTTTTTGACTGAAACTAAAAATATAAGAAGTCTTCAAGATCATGAAGGTTTCTGACAGGGTAAATAAGATTAGTTATACTGTGTGGTTAGTCAGTAATCAGAGCTTAAAATTAAGAATCACAAAAGGAACTAAAAAGGAGGTTAAAAAAGTCATCAAGAAAAGCTTCTGTGTCAGAAGGTTGTGGGTTCAAGCCCCAGGTTGGGACTTTGAGCTCAGATTGTACGCTATCATGCTAATGCAGTTCTAGGGAGGCACTGCATAGTTGCAGGTGGTATCCTTCAGATGAAACATTAAACTGAGGTCTTCGCTCCGTGTTTATGTGCAAGTCATGGCTCTATTCAAAAAGATAAGGGAGTTTCTCCCAGCATCCTGGCCTCAATCACCCAGATAAAATAGGTCATTCTGTTCATGGTTGTTTTGGGGACTTTGTCCACACTCAACAGTAAATCCTGTTAAGCGCTTTGAAACGTCTGAACAACATGCTATATCAAATGCAAGGATTATTATAAATTGTTGTTGAAGCAAAGTCATAAATGTATAGGAACTGTACACATGCTTGAAAAAGAGGACAATTAAAATATGGGGAGGAAGCAGCAAAGTCACATTGCAATAGATGACTTGTGGAGAAAAACACCAGTGCAGACCTGATGGTTCAAATGGTCTGTTTTAATGCTGTAACATTCTATGAATTTATATCATTGCTAAACTTGCTCTCAACAATTGTAATTTTTTTATTAAGATTTACACACTCAACAGCAGACCTCTTTCAATTTTTAAATAACAGCTTTTCTTAGTTATTTTGAACCACTCCGTTTTGAACTTTCACAAACCTGCCCAATGCTGTATGCCATTCAAGCTTCTGTAATACAGTTAAGCTGCTGTTTATTCCTTGCTTGAGAGCTAGTTTATCATTCAGCAAGTATAGTCTCATTCTGGAGAGAGCAGAGCTGACAGTGATGTGAGACACTGCCAAGGTGATGGAGGAGAGACAGTCCTGAAGACCACTGGCAACATTGGTGACTTTGAGCATCACACCATCAATAGGAGACAACTTTAGTTTCTCTACAAATCTACAAAGAAAACAAATGTAACAAATAGACGCGTCAGTGAAGTCTTTACACACTGCAACTAGAAACTTAACTATGGTATTTAGTATACAGTAAAACAGCACATGAAAAGCAATTCAGTTGAACTCTGAAACAGACAGCCAGTCACTAGACATTTTGGAATTTATAACAATGAAAATGTAAACTGTTTCTGGAAGCATTCATTTCTGAATTTCCTATCTTAATTCTCAATACCTGCTTCATTGCTTCCTTAATGAAAATATTAAGAATGTGGGGAGAATTATTCCAATGTCCACCAGAATGTTTATAGTTTAGAAGCAATATAGTGGCATATAAAAAACAAATAACTAGGCGTTAGGCATTAGGAGTTGGAGCAGTGGCATTACCAGATGAATGATTACAGTTGTTTAAAAGTATTGTGGGACAAAGTAACTATTATTATTACTTTACATTAAGATATTAAGTCACATTAAGTCTTGTCAGAGGACTGACTGAAGAATGAGTCCCTCCTCGTTTGTTGACTCGTTGAACCACTGAGTGATGTTAGACCAGGGACATGGTGGCTCGCTCTGCACCATTTAATCCACCAGTCTTAGATTAAATTCCTGCCTGTGCTGGCAACCCAATCTGCCACAGAACATCAATGAAAATGAGGTATGTTGAAGCAACGTGCTGGGGTCTCAAGGAGACCAGAGAAGTCAAGTTGGGACCAGGGAGGCGGGGGAGAGGGAAGCCTCAACAGCCATTGCGTATATAGGCATCCAGAACATGGGACAGCACTCATCCCATTACTGACACCTTAAAAACTTCTTAAAAGAGGCAGTTTGAAGGGTTACTAGGGGGTCCATATTCTGGGTCAAACCAGTGAGTTTAAACCAGTGGTTAAGGGTGCCAAATGAGGAAGAATTTTCCTAAACCCTGAACAATCTCAAATTTTAAGACAAAAATGTTGGACCATATTTGGGAAATTTCAGGCAGTTCATGGTCATTACCCTGAGAATGAGTTGATGTTTAGAGAAAGAAAGGGCAAGTAGAAATAATTGGATGGCTTTTTTAAAAAAAAAGTGGTTTACTGGTCACCATAAAATAGTGTATACTTACTCTGCTGATGTATAGGTTCTTAAACACTTCATCTGATCTAAGAGGTGGTCGATTCCATTATACCATGCAAGATTCCAGGCTATTTTTAACATGTCTGAAGCAGGTTTTGTAGTCAAATGATCCGAAGCAGATGGGACCACAGTGCAGTACGGACTTACTGCATGATGGACTGCAACTTTGATTGTCAAGTTATATCTTTTTGTTTAGAAAACAAAATCCAGTGAGTATATACTCTATAAACCAACAATGTGCACTTATATAGCATCTTTAATATTAGATAATGTATCAAAATGCTTTACAGAAACAAAGTGGGAGCTCGAGCAGCTCCCAAGTAATAAGATTCTTTATCAACTACAATTTTGTAACGTAAAGAATAATGTTATGGCATACTGATAACAAAAGTATACAATAGCTTACCTCCTCGCTACAGTAACAGGTAAACTGAATGGAGGAGGAGCAGTGGCATTACCAGATGAATGATCACACCTGTTTAAAAGTATTGTGGGACAAAGGAACTGTTTTATTATTTCGCATTAAGACAGAAGAATAGTTGGACGATATTTAACATTTCTTTCTTTACATGTAAAATGAACTTGAGGCTTATCCCACATAACATTTTAATTTCCATAAACACATTGCATATTTAGCTAAACAGCAACTTGTATCTTATGGCTCTTCACATTGGGTAATGCCTTTGAGAGCTTAATTTTCAACCCTTTCGCTGCCTGTTGGATACTCCTTTTAGAGTAAATTGACAATTAACAAAAGGGACAATAAGAAGTTCAGGAAATACAAAAGGACACTGGGAGTGGGACAAAGTGTGTGGTTTTGAGCGGTGGATGATTGAAAGTTTGGATCAACAAAATAAAGAAGCTATTAACATACTCAAGTAATATTACACTGCCAGCATGAACACCAGAAACTCAAACCGCATCTGATTTTATACATTTTCAGTGCTGGAGCAAGGTGTGCACAGAATGCCCTTAAATTCATAATTTATTTTGTGGATTGGGTTAAGATAAGAATCAACTCACCAAAGGGCCAAAAAAAATTGAACTAAAAGTCAAAACATCCTTCAATAATCATATTCACTTCATGGGATATTACTGTGGTTGCATTTTGGCTGCCAAGTTTCGCTACAAATACAGCCACTGCATTTACAGTAAAATCCTGTTTAGCATCTGGAGATGTTTCATGTGAAAAAAATGCAAGAATATACAAACCTCTTTAAAATAATGAGAAAAAGGTAAATATCCTACTTACTAAATACTTATATAATCTAGGAAATTGACAATATGCTTATTCTTACCAAAAATTTATTGTTGCAACTTCATCAAACAGCAGCAGGCTCAGCAATACTGCCGCCTCTATAAGGACACTTTTTTCCTTCTGCAGAATCAAAGAGACTACATAGCCAATAAAATAGTTACTATAAGTCTAAAACATACCACCCCTACTGCACCTTTATACTGATGGTACTTATAGTAAACTATTACTTACTGAAACATTAATGCAAAATCCTTTGACATTATATATTCAATAATATTTATATAACCTGTGCCAGTTGGTACTTAGAAGTGAATTATGTGGAGTAAAGGTGTTAAATGGGAAACAGAAGAGAATTGCAATTTATATACATGGTTTAGGGGTGGTAGGTTTAGTGGCTTCCTATGGTATGGATTTCTACTGCAGCATTCTCACTTCTGGTCAGGTTTGTGTGCTGAAGTTCCACATCAAAACATGAACTTATATCTAGGCTGTCGCTCTAAAGCCGATATGGGGAGTGCTGCATTGCCAGAACTACCATCTCTTTAGGTAGCATTTAAACCAATATAGCACAACATTCCCTCTTCTTCAAATCTAGTCTAAATGGAACACAATTGCTGCTTTTATATTTTTTGCCAACAGTTCGGTTCCTTATTCAGTTAAGCATGATCAATAACCCTCTACCATTGAACCACCCAAAAACAGTGCAGAGAACAGAGATTCTGGTTCAAGCTTCCTTTCCCAATCCCATTATAAATTTAGGAATCTCACCTCTGAAAAGTGCAAGTAGAAAAGGAGTTTCTTGAGCCAGGCTGTGGCGTAGGGTGGGGTCTGAGTAAACTAGTTTTCGTAAAATAGCAAGACATGGCAACACCAAGCACTGCATACTCTGGCCAAAAGAAAACATTTGTATTATACATATATTCACAAACTCACACAGCACACACACCACACTCATTTACCACATCCACACTAATTCTGCATGTACCATCATTTGCTAACTAATTTATCTTGAATTTCTCAAAATACATACAATTCTCAGATAAAGAATGAAAAGAAAGCTGTGGATGGAGTTTTGATCAGTTCTCCTCCTTTCCCCCTTCTCTCCCCTCTGGTTTGTAAATCCATAATCGGGTCAGTCGCAACTAGTGTTGAAATCTGGCTTTCCAGTTTACACCGCCGCGGAATTAAAAGGATTACACAATACTCTTGAAATTTACACTAACTACTCATATGCAATTGGGATGAAAAAAGTAAGTTTTAAACTGTACCTTTCCATTTCTGTGCACACTTTCATGTACAAATGAGATTATCTTTTCAATTATTCCATGATTTTTCAACACTCCATGCATTGTGTTATCTATATAAATAAGAATAAAAAGTGCAAGTTAAATAACTATTAACCAGCAATCAGGTTGCTTTCTGTATCAATCCAAAAAAGCAAAGGCTGGAAACGTTGAAAGGATGATGAAACTTTTGTCTACAAGTTTTGCAATTTTTCTCTACTTTTCTCTCCATTTGTACTAGTTCATTATTTTCATACTTTAAAGTCTTCCCATGTCACACACTATTGAGACTGGGCAGAAAACATCTGTTAACCGTCCAGTAAGCAGACTTCAGGCAGGGTTCACCATCATATTTAATCTTACTGCAATTCACAAGTCTCTATTAATGATTGCTAGAAAACTATTTACTGTTTTACTAAAACTGTTCTAGACCAGTCGACCATTCGGGAAACAAAGCTAATGTAAATCAACTATTTTTAATTGTCAGTTTCCTAATCTTATTGATTCATGGTATTGTTAATTCCCTTTGTTGGATTTCTCCTGACTGATTATTTGACCCTAGAATTCTGTTCTTTCAGTTATTCAATCTCTCCTATTAAATATTTTCTCTCCCCTTCACCATTATCCTCTCTCCTTTTCTTCTTCATAGTGATTCGCTCAAGGACGCTACCCTGCGTGAAGGGCAATATATAAATGCAATTTGTTGTTGTTAGTTCACTGGGTATGGAAACACTTGCCTTGCATCATAATGACAAGTTGCTCTGCTGCAGACTTCCGAAGAGCCAGATCAACAGTCTCAGATATTAGGATTTCGTACACTTTGAAAACATTGTCGCCCTGAGGGGGAAAAAGGGCAATAGAATGGTATTAGCATAATAGACAAGAGACATTATAATATATATAATATAAAACCTATTTGCAGGTATGTTTGATCCATTAGTTTTAACAATCATAGTTTTGCAAAGGAGGAAAGAAAGTTAAATGCAGGAGTGTAGTGGTAGTGGTCATGAGGGGTTGATATCTAAAAGCTGTAAATCATAATACAGTTTCACCCACAAAATACAGTCAATCCACTCTGTATTCTGTGAAGTGCTTTGAGATGTCTTAACATAATAAAACACTATATCAAATGCAAGGATTATATTATAAGCTCATTATAATGTAGTGGTTGAGACCTATAAAATCATGCTATCGCGAGGCACAATAGCCAGTTTCACTGAACGAGTGCAGCGAGCCAGTCCCTCCAGAAAAAATGTCCGACTTCCAGGGCATCATGGCTGAAAAAAGATTTTGAAGATATTCTAATTTTAGGATTACTATCGTTTGACTTACTAGGAACATGCAGATGAGGGAAATAAATGTGTGACAGGAGGTTGGAATTCAGATTCCTGGGAATTGGACCAGTTCTGGGACAGGGTAGAATTATAGAATTTTACATCACCCTATACTTAATACCGTAAAATCTTTCAAAGAATACGGGCCAGGCAGGATTTATTGCTACCATTAGTTCAAAAGTAAATAAATCCTGTAGAATTTTCTACTGCGATCTGTATTCAGTTCCACAATGGAGTGCCTTTTAAAAACGGAAACCAGTTCAAACAGACAGGAATAGTACTTGTGAACTTTCACAATACTCCTTTCACTTCTGCTTCAGATATGCAAAGTTGACAAATTTTACCCAGGGCCCAGAAGCATACAGCTCCACCTTGCTTAAACTAGTAAAAGTGTACTGTATTTTTCTCAGTATAATTGTATTACTGTTCACCTAGAGATTATATAGGGAGAGTGGAGTGATAACAATTCATATCATATGCATACCATATACCATTTTCTTTTAGGTTCAGTTTGGTAATGTTTTTATTTGTATGAAACTGACATACTTGTTGAGCAGTGAACAAAATATAGGTTGATCCCTTAAAAACGCACTTTACTATTGCGTGAGTTTGCTTATAAAGAGGATCTTCTATTGCACCCACTAACACAGTTGCTGGCATTTCTGCAAGTTGTGGAGAAAAGGTGCTCATTTTGACTTCATGCTACATTTCAAACTGAAAACACCAGGTTCAAATGTGGTCCTCCTACATTTATCGATGTACAGTGTTGAATACTCAATCTTTTTACTTGGCACATTTGGAAAAATATAAAAAATAATAATAATCCTGGCATTTTATATAGCGCCTTTCACATTGGGATGACATCCTAAAGCGCTTCGCTGAATTTACTGTGAAGTGGCTGTGTATGTGTAGGCAAACGTGGCAGCTCAATTGCACAAAACTATAATGCAGTGGACTATGGACCACTTTGGGGCTGTCACGAAGTTGACCGCCAAACACTAGCGCCAGTCCAGGCAAGTCCACCCCAAATCAATACCTTGTTTCCAGTAGCTAGTGAGCCCCGATATCCATGACGTGGCCATAAATGAAGGAAAAAAATTCAATAAAGAAAAATTTGGCTGACCAAAAAGGTTGACCACCACTGGCTTAGACAATGTGGGTTCATGTCTTGACATAGGGCTTAAATCCCCAACCCACAACCTTCTGATTCAAAGACAATAGCGCTACCACTAACCCAGACTGACAGAAATAATAAAAGGTTACCTTAAATAAAGATGTGCTAGTTTCTTCTGGATGCAAGTCAATAGATTCATCCAATACGTATACGTTTGATGCATATTGGAGTACACTTCCTTGTAATGAAGGTTGTTTATCAGTGGCTCCTTCTTCATTAATCAGATGCCACATCAAATGTTTCAGAGCAATAGAGCGTATTCTATTAAACAAAAACAGACAAATTAACCAATGCCTTGCTATAGAAACACCAAGGTTGTGATTACTAAAATTAACTTTGAGGAAGCCAGGATGCTTGTGAAAGAGCAATTATTCCATTATAGTGGAAGTTGCGAAAGCCAATGAAAGCCAATAAAAGCTGATGACAAAATTGTGTTTTATTTGTTACATGCATTTCTATTAAAATGGATAGATCAAAATTGAATATTGTCCTTACTAGTAATTTGTGTATATTAAATAATAATCCTTGCTTTTGATGTAGCACCTTTTACTGAGGAGAGAATTGATTGTATGTGGTAAAATTTGTTATTTAAACCTGCAAAAATTGTTGAGTAAAACCAGTAGTTAAAGAAAGCTTTTACACTTACGATTGTTTTTTGCACATAAGAAGTCGAAGAGCTGCACGAAGCCTAGCTTTCCTAGGGAGTACACCATCACCGGCATCATTGTATGTCTCACTTAGTGCAAGAATACAGCTTCCTAAGGGGCCTTCTGCATCTGCAAAACCCTAATCGAACCATATAAACATTCAAATATCTATAATACTATGAACATTGTTGGAATTATCTACAAAAAGTCAGATTTTACATTTACATACATCTCAAAAGCAACATTTAAACAACAACTCATGTTTTAATCCATCCTAATGATTACAAGTGTTATGTTGGAGAAATACATGGAACATTTTCAAAAAGCATAGAAATGTTCTCATCTGCAGTTACAATATAAATGAAAAACGAAACAATCAGGAAAAATAAATCCTTGCCTGTCTCTTGTGACATTGACAATAGTTGGGCACAAGATTTTGGCTATTTTTGTTACAATTGTGGAATTTAAATGCCATTTCATGGGTTATTGGGTTAATTTAAATCCGTTTGGGCAAAACTTGGGAGGTGCAGACCAACACTGGAAGAACAGATTCTTCCCACTCCGTCCCTCTTAATCCTACAAGCCAAAGCCCCAAGAGCAAAGATGGTCCTATTTAGAA
The DNA here is from genome assembly GCF_018977255.1 of Callorhinchus milii. Taxonomy (NCBI): domain Eukaryota; kingdom Metazoa; phylum Chordata; class Chondrichthyes; order Chimaeriformes; family Callorhinchidae; genus Callorhinchus; species Callorhinchus milii. The sequence goes on from NW_024704743.1 coordinate 92,175,996, forward strand.
AAGCAGCAGGAGCCATCTTCTTGTCAGGCAGTACTCTAACCAGCTAAAAGCATGGCTTGCCATTTAAACCCCAGCAGTACCCCAATGCATTCAGGAGTTCCCAGGTCAGCGTTATCAACCTGCACCTTATACTCTCTTGAGTTAGGTATGCAGTGTGCATCCCTCCAGACATAGGGAAACTTCCATATTTAGGTGGTATGTACATGTGGAAATCTCAGTCTGGAATTGATATCTGTAAGCATGATGGGTTTCCGTATGTGTCAGACAACTTGCTGACCCCAAAAAGCCTTCTGTCAATTTAAAACTGCATTACCTAATGACATAGGCATGATACAAACAAACATCAGATCTTTATTTAGTTCTGTAAAAATAATTTGCCACGGTTCTTTTTGCATTAATGAGAAAATTTCCAAATCGGATTTATGAGAATTAGTTTTACGCTGAACTGCCCAAATTCTCTTGCAGCCAGCAGTGTCTTGCATCACATCATTCAAGGCTGAATTAAACCCAGATTTAAATGACAGTGTTGCAATTCAACGAACTTCCCAATCTCTTAAGCAATACTATATTTGAGGTTCTTAGCTTTTCACCAAATTAGTTAAATTTACCTGCAGAATTGGAATTACAGGATAGAAGGCTTCAATTAATTTGCTCCAGGTTAAAGTGTTCATTATCAAGCCCCCCTGCAGTAGGTAAACCAGAATGTTCTTTGCAGCACTGTTCACCTAAGCAATGGGGAAATAAGAGAACTTCATATCCCAAACACTGACAAGCTGGTCACAATTTTACTTTTCATTATTCCTCATCATTAGTCACGTTTAATCCATACCCATCAAGTATTTTTGCAGTGAAAAAACAAATTACATTTGTATAGCACCATTCAAGTCAGGAGGACGTCCCAAGGCGCTGGATAGTAAAGGATTTGCACTCGAACTGGGGGCAGGAGGATGACCAAAGGTACAGTTGAAGAGGAGGATCTTGAGGATGGGTCTTGAAGGAGGGAGGGGGTGAGGTGAAAAGTCTGTGGGATGGAGTTCTAAAGGGTGGGGGCAGAAAGATTGAAGGCCCAACCACCAATGGTACAGTGGTAATTGTATACGGTAAAGCGGATTGATTGCGTATTTTGTGTGCAAAACCAGGTAGCCAATTACGCACAGCAGCGTCACAAATCGTTGAGGATTGGGTGACCACATTTTTCTTGAGGGATTAAAAAGCGATCCTCCAAACAATTAACAACCGGGTGCCTACTTACTGCTAGGTATACAGAAGCATGTGGAGTAAGGAAACTTGCCGAAGGTATCTCCACACCCAAGAATCAAACCAGGATCCTCTCGCTGCAAGGCTAGAATGCTAACTACTAAGTTACAGACTCCGCTCCATGACAAAGCAGGGCAGAGTCGGTGGAGCAGAGGGAACGAACAGATCAAGTTAGCATGTCAGAGGTAGCGAGGAGCAAGGCCTTGGAGGGCTTTAAAAGCGAGGACTAGGATTTTTAACTCTATCTTCTGGGGGTTGGTCAGCCAGTGGAGCTAGGCAAGGATGAGGGTGATAGGTTCATGGATTGGTGCAGGAGAGGACACAAGCTGCATAGTTCAAAATAATCTACAGCGTGTGGAGGGAAGAGTGGATAAGACTGCCTGATGTGATGAATGCATGGACAAAGGTCTCGGTGGCCTGAATGGAGTGGCAGTTCCCAAGGTGCGTTCAATGCATTTACATAGAATTTAAATGAATGAGAAAATAAACAACCTTTACAAAACAATCATTGAAAATCTAACCTGTTCTAGAGAGTCCTGTAGGCCAAATGTGCATATTTCATATAACACTCGGCCATGGAGAAGAAAATGAACACCTTGGCAAACTGATGGCATTGGCTTTGTGACATTGTAGATTCCCAAACACTCCTTGGCAAGAAAGAGAAACAATTAAGTTTGTGTTTCAAATAAGATCAATTTCCACATAGTGTAATTGCCAATATCTATCAGCTGACTGCTCAAGAATACACACATCAGAAGCCATAAGAAAAATACAGTAACCTTATGCCAAAAATCTAATAGCTGACAGAACTGAATAAAACCAATACAATACAGCTTGCTAGTTTATCACAGCCCAAAGATCTCACCTTTACAATGTTCAAGGAACAGAGATAAGCCTCAGATTTAACAGCTGGCAAGGGATGAGATAATAATTTCAGCAATACTTTTTGACTTTCTCCTTGTAGTAATGGACTGGCCTGTGCAGATTTCCAACTGTGAAAAATAAAAAACAATACACTTAGTTTCAGAGATATACATATATATGTAATAAAAAAATCAAAGATGGTATCGGCATTTAAAAGTTGCGAGACTCCACTTTCAGATAGGCAATGGCTGCAAAAGCACTTTGAAATGTCCTCATGATGTGAAAGTTGCTATATAAATGTATATTGCCATCTTGTGGCTGTTTTGTTTTCCATGATTCATAACCGATGCAGGCAAATACTGTAAACAATTTCACTAACTATTGCCAGCATTACTATTGCCAACAAGGTTATCAAGCATTGTAATTTCAGACCCAGTCTTTTATAAGGAGAATGCAACATGTGACAGAGAGAGCTATTAAGATTTTTAGCATTGCTTTTTGTAGTGCTCCAGAAAAAAAGTTTTAACACATTTAGCTTTGTCAAAGTTCTTACGTACGAACTGTTGATATAAAAGTTAAAAAACGAGTCATTCGTATTAGAATTTCTATTTTGTAGGCTGTAATATTACAAATGTTAGAAATCCTTCTTTACATTTCTGAGCAGATTTCAATATATTTCTGAATCAGCTGGAGGTGTTGATGATAGGGAAGACTCGTCACTGCCTGGTCTGCTAACTCAATCAGTTCAAGAAGATTCTTTTCATCCTACAAGAGAAAAATGCAGGCAGCATGACATCCAAATTTAAATTATAAACTTTAAGTTAAATATATAAACTGAGCTCACTTTTACAAAGCAGAGAATTACCAGCTTCCTTCAGGATCCTTGCACATAAACTCCTTATTCGATCTATTAGCTATCTTATATTTATGCTTTCTTGTTTTGGACTCACCAATAAATGGAAAGTCTCTTGATGTCCACCTTATCAAATCTTTTCATAATTTAAACATCTCTATCAGGTCCTCTTTCAATTATCTCATCTCCAGAGTAAAAAGCTCCAAATTGTCCAATCTTCCTTGATTCATCCCTGGTAATATCGTTGTAAATCTAACCTGCAAGAGCTCCAATTAATTAAAAACTCTGAGCCCCGCTGTGCTTTCAGCCGCTATGCTCCAGAACTCTGTCTCAACCCCTCTGCCATCCATTTCTGAATAATAATAATTAAGATCATCTATATTATAACCCAATTACTAATTTATGCTTTGTAAATAGTTTACAAATTTCATCCACAATATATTGCCTTTAACTATCAGATATACCCAAACAGATTCTATTTGGGATACTTTTTTCCTGAATTCCTTACCCTCTGTTGCTATTTAATTTGTGTTCCTTATCCTATTTTCCCTCCCTAACCCAGGAACACTGAGATTAATTATAGTAGTCCCAGTGTTGTCCCTCCTGAGATCAGCTAACTCAGCAAATGTCCTCATATGTATGACTCACCAACCAGTGGTTTTACAACCATCTAGAAACTCAGAATGCCATTTACTTTTCCATTTCAAACTTATCATAAAATCTGGCAGAGCAAATCTGGTACGAATCCAAAAAATGAATAGTACAAAGTTAAGGTTCTGTGCTTGGCCTGAACACTTTGAAAATAAAAATATTCCAATTAATTATAATAAAGTGGTCTAATACCACAACAAATCAGTGAAGTAACATTGCAAACAAGAGTGAGGGCATACAGATTTTCAATCAACAGTTCTCTGTATGGGGAGTTCACAAACTTAAAAGCAATGAGGCATTTCACTTTGAGGAACATCAATGCAAGAGAACTGATGGTAGATTATTTTTTTTATCTGTGAATGTTTTGATGTTCATAAAAAGAATGATGTAATTAGTTCATTGAAAGTAACAAGGGTACCAAAACAATGCTACGGTGAGTCTCTGCAAACCAAACCATAATACTTTCTTTGGAACAGAACCATAAACATATTGAACACCCGTTCGATTTGCAACCTCTCTCCTTCAACAACTCAAGTTAACAATAAAACAGTTTTAGATCTTAAAATTAATAGCAAATACCTTGTCTTCAATCTCCTTGAGAAAACGACATGCAAACTCCATTGAGTGGACAATCTCTGTGGCCCTCTTGTAAATAGTGTAACTCTCAGAGCTGACCTGCTCTAAGTAGGCAGTGATGGTCTCGTGAACGTTGGGATAAGCTAAACGAAACGATATGTCCAGAGACAAAAGATACAGAACAACTTCTATGCTCTCTGGCAGAACTTCATTGGCCTACAAGAGAATTCAAAATCAACAATGAAAAATTGTAATCTGTTCTAGCAAAACATTTTATTTTTAGCAATGTACAAAGTTTACTGTGTTTGTCTCCGAAGTAGTTATTCGGTGAACCACAAAATATAGCTCTTAGCTCTCTTCTAGATGACTATCACACAACGTAAAGCTGCATAAACCACATTTGATGTGAAGAAATCAATAGTATTCAAAGTTTGCAATTGCAGTAGATATTATTTTATTCCATTTAATATCCCACATGTGAATGCAAAACATTTGCTGAATTGAAAGAGTGAGTGTCTCTATCAGGACCTCTAGCATTTTAGGGCAGGTAAAATGGGACTGAATGGATTGCACATTGAAAGAACTAGTAGTCTTCTCCATTGTAAGTTTCTAATATTTTGTGTTTAATGGGAATACAGCAGACACATGATAGTTTCATCATTGAGAAAGTATCAAGAGACAAAGATGTGAGAGGTCTCAAGTAAAACAGTGAGATTACTAAAGCAGGTACAATTGTTCAATCTGTGCAAGTGGATGTTTCTGCGAGTATCAGAATTCTATCAATGCTCACAGTGGAACTCTGTAATAGCTGTCTTTTGGCACTCGGTCGAAATAACTGATTGGGCTGGAGGGTTTTTGATTGACAGGAGTTTTTCAGGTTTTTCTCCAAATTTCCAGGACAGTAAATTTTGTAATGGGTCTAAATCTTTACACAAGTGTGTCACTTGGAAGTGTTGACCCAAGTTTTATTGACTGAAGATGGAAAAATCTAAAAAGTAGGCATCACCGAAATTACACGAAGATTAACCATATCCAATTCCATCGCTTGGGACCATAGTGTATAATTACATAAGTAAATGCAGATTTCATCATAACTACACTTTTTAATTTGTAAAATAACTCATTTACTGCACATAGCCTTCATCATTCTATATGATGTATGTACTTTTAGATGCCTTGATGTGAAAGGCACCATATAAATTGTATTCAATATGATTTATCCAATATTCTCACCTTTTCCACTGGGACAAGTACTTGCAGCAGCTGCATAGTGAACAGTGCAATACTGATAAAAGTCATGCGGTGGTGCAGCAGCATAGCCTCTGGCAGGTCTACGTTGATGCTAGAACTGTGATAGGCAAGACTTTCCCCTAAAGCATCCAAACCAGCTATCAGGCTTTCCCTCTGTAAAACACAGAGATCCAACAATATTGTCACTTTAAATTAGTTGCCACAAACACAGTCACTCCACTTCACAGTATATCCTTTGAAGTGCCTTGAGACAGTCTTCCCTTTGTGAAAGTTGCTGTTCCAAATGTGAGGATTTTTATTAACCTTGCTTTTTCAGGCCAACTAAATAATTTGTGCTCAGGAGTAAATCCCCAGTAAGTATGAATACACAAACATAAGGTGGCTGAGAACTTTAATGAAAGGTTGACATACTCCTTACTTACAGGAGAACCCTTTGGTTTGGATACCTAAACTCAGACACATAGCACAAAGTCAAAATAGCCACTATTGCAATCATTTACTGCACACCGTGGACAGGAGGTGGCACTGACAACATTGTCTACATGCTGCTTGGAAGCAAGTTAAACTCAAGATTGAAATGTTTACAAGCAGATATTAAAAAATTAGGTGAAATATGACAGATGCAGTTCAATGTAGCCAAATGTAAAAAAAATCTTGTTTAGTCAGAGTGGTGTTGGACACATCCAATTACCATGCTTAAGAGATTCCGAACTAGACAAAGTACCACATATGTATGCCACTTAAATATAGAAAATTCCCTTGCCTGAAATAGATTGCGCGCTCTCTCTACGTTAACCAAATTATGGAGAGCATTGGAGGCACAACTTAGCAAAAAACAACCCACTATCCCACTATTCTGCTCCACCTCCCCTCGGCAAACTCCAGCCTGCTGTGCAACCCCCACACCACCAGTATTTCCCAAGCCTAAAGATAGTACACTCCTAACTTCTAGAACTCCCTCTACGCTTCCATCTCACTCACTCTCAAGCAGTCTTTAAATCTTACCTTAAAACCTACCTCTTCGGCCACACTTACAGTGATCTCCACCCCCCCTTTGCTCAGCATCCAATTCCATCATTGTGTGTCGTTCAAATACACTAGCACACATAAAGGGGGACATATGAATTTAAATTGTTGCCACATCACAAAATGAATCTGAAATGCTCTTAATCATACCAGTTCTCGACCTGTAAGACTATCATCAACCCAGACGTCTTCAGAGATTGAATAATTTATGAGTAGTACCACTTCGGCCAACAATTCCAGTACACACAACACAATCTTCCTACTACCTGCAAAGAGAATCAGTGACTTAAAATGGACACTTTAAAGGCTAATGAGTATCATTAGCACTAAACCAAAACACAACATAATCGGATATTTGTATTCTCAGGACAGGATGAAATCTGAACCACTTTGATGACATTACAGCCATAATCACTTCCAATTTTCAACTGTGCATGCAAGAAATTATCACTCAGCATTATTTTTCTCATGAATTTTTGTGCTCAATTTGGCAGGTATCAGGTTTTTTTTTTAAACAGGAAACCCTCTGCTGCACACGGATGTCAGTGTTAATCAGATAGTGTACCCAAAGGAGAAACGATCGACACTGGTCAATCAACTTGCACAGCTTTCAATTCATCAATCTGGATTACGTTTGAACAATTAATTACTGTTAATTACCTAACGTAAGCATTTATTTAATCATTACAATATTTTCTTCCAATCACCTGATACCATTAAACTGCTGGCCCTTACACAATGATTTATGGTTTAAGTCATATGACCTACATAAGATCAATGCATTGAAGAACATTGTTTAGGATGATGGATACCTGTTCTAAGCATGGAAATTACATGTTCCAGGACCAAACAACAAAACTGTGGCAGACTGAGCTGCTGGAATTGTAGCTCCACAGAATCCTCATTTTCCATCTTGGGCATCTCTACATGAGCCAAGTCAAGCACAGAATGGCTGGAAGTTGGACTTCTGGAATGAATATGTCCCTGCGAACTGCTTCCACTAGAAAAGAGAAACAATTAAGAACTTTAACAGACATTCAAATACATAAATTCTCATCCTTTCTTCTGAAGATGGAGAAAATTCAAATAATAAATCATAATCTTTGCATTTGAAACATTGCTTTTGATGTTGAAAATGTCTCCATCGAGGTAGGTACGAACAGGCATCTGGCTTCGGCATGATGAAAGGACCCTTATAAGATAACATGCAACATGCCAACCACTTTGATGCTCTAAAGTTCCAAATGCAACGTTAAGCTTACTCATCACCAACAGCTTAATCTTTCCCTTCTATTGGATGCCTATGAGCTCTGAACTACAAAAGAGAACTGTCGGAATACAAAACTTATACGCCGCAAGCTGTTGGGGCTTTAGTCAATTTCATCTTGTTTCAATGATAACAGAGCACTCTTCACCCTTTCCCAGCAATCACAAAGGACAGCATCCAAACAAATGTTAGCATCTACCACAACCCCCAGATAAACAGGAATCAACAATTCTGATAATAATCCTTGTATTTGATATAGCGCTTTTCATGTTTTCTAGACGTCTCAAAGCACTTCACAGAATATACTGTAAAATGAATTGACTGTATTTGTGTGGGCAAAATGCAGCAACCAATTGCGCACAGCAGTGTCCCACAAACAGATGTGGATTGAGTGAACAAATTATTATTTTTTTGAAGGATTATTATCCCCGGAAAAGCGATCCGCCAATCGGCTAACAACCGGGTTCCTACTTACTGCTAGGTAAACAGAGGTGTGTGTAGTAAGGAAATTTGCCCAACGTTTCTCCCTGCCGGAAATGAAACCCAAGTCTCTCACTTGCAAGGCAAGTGCTCTAACCACTGAGCTACAGGACACTGATGCATACATCTTCCAATCAATACTTTTATTGAGCAATGGAGCACCCAACACCAACTCCTACTGAATGGTCCAGTATTCAAGATGGTGAGCACAGCACTTGCAATCCTTGTATTTTATCAAACATTAAAGTGCAATGTTCGGCTGGCAACTAAAATGTAAAGAAATTCAAGTAGTAATAAAAGCACTTAATAAAGTATTCATGAATATTATGCTTGAGATGGTGACCATACTTGCCCCAGTACACCCCAGATTTGTATTCTATAAAACTAAGCCACAAATTCTACTTTTATTCTCATAGGAACAAGCAAGCTCAAGGGACACGCAGCAATATCCAAATTCTTAAAATAATTAAAGGATTTGATGAGGTAGAAGATGTGAGATACCTCATGCAAAACCAGTATAAAGCAGGAAATTAAATCTTACACTTTTGGAATGAAGGGACTACAGAATAGAATGCCGCCTTGTGGAAAAGATGATAGTTCAACAGAAGTGCAATATTCAAAAAATTACAACAGCCTGGATTAGTTGGTAGCACTCTTCTGATCCAAATGTTATTGGCTCAAATCCATGGTTTTGCTGAGTTTGCACCCTAGTGCAGTACTGATGGAGCGCTGAATTGTCAGAGGTGATGTTATCCAGATGAGGAGTTATATATTCCTTAATTGTTATACATTACAGATTAGAATAAAACCATTAAGAGTAGTTGAATTAAAACGCTGTATTGTCCCCTCAATTAAACCATCCAACAAAAACAAATGTATAAAGACTAAGGTTTGCATTGACAGAATCAATGATTTTTCATTATTCAAGTTACATAATAATCCCTCCGAAAACAAAATAATAAATTGGTCATGTTCAATCCATGACTGTTTGTGGGACACTGCTGTGCACAATTGGCTGCCGTGTTTCGCCCACAAATATATGGTCAATTCACTTTACAGTCTATTCTGTGAAGCGCTATGAGACGTCGAGAAGATGTGAAAAGCGCTATATCAAATGCAAGGATTATTATTATTATTATAAGATATCTACCTAAATAGAAGAAATTGTTATGATATGAATCCCAAGCAAAATTGCCATTTACCTTGAGGATGCTGCGTCTCCATCTTGACCATCTCCTCTGGGGCGCTGAACTGTTCGCCCAATCACAGATGGTCTAGGACTGGTACTTCTGGGAGATGGATTTTGGGAAATGCGTGTTCCCTGTGTTTCCTGAGCATGGGTCACTGAAGAGTTCTGAGAAACTAAATCTTGTGAGAAAGAAAATAAACAAGCAAAAAACTGATAATAAAAAAAAGGATTTAAAGGTAAAAAATAAAGGGATAAAAAAAATATAAAGAGCTTCAATATTCAGGTCACAGATAGTCAGTCCTCTATCATAACTTTAGGTTTAAATACTGTATTCAGATTGAAAGATACAAGTAAACTTACCATTTTTTGCTGAGAAGAAGCTGGGGTCCCTGTGAAAATTCAACCTATTTCTCAGGTAATTGCACAGTTGGTAGAGGCAACCTACAGCCTGAAGTGCTAAGTGTTGTGTGCCATCTCTCCCAAATGCTAATTTTGTCAATAGGAGAAGGTTCTAAAAGAGAAAGAGTTCCTTATAATTTTGACTGAATAAAAAAATCTGCACTTTGCACTCATGTTATATTACAATTTGTATATCAAATATTTACTGTATGCCTGTCAAAGCATAAATTAATGTCAAAAAGCATTGGTTAGCTGGACATTGTAATAACAGGAAGTCTGTGCATCAATATTTCTACTTAAATTCACAAATTGTATATTTAGTGAATTGATGGTTAATTCTATTGATAAATCTAATTTTTTGTTTAGGTTGACTCCTGTATGAAATTGCTCTGTCTTGAAAAAGGCTGCTTAAAATGCATACAAAAACTCTTTGTAGCTGTGAGAATGTGATTGGCACAGGTTAATGTAATAATAATAATCCTTGCATTTGATATAGAAAGAAATAACTTCTCAATCCAGATGACATTGTTTCTTCATGGGGAAGAATCCATAGGTGAGTCTTGTTAATCACAACTGACAGGTTACATCAGTATTCAAGTCAGTTTAAATCTGTCCGTGAGGCAATAATTATAACAATTCAATACAAAATGCACAGCAAAGAAGCTTTGAATCCCTTAGAGGTGACAGCCAGCAGTAGAAAAAGTTTTGTTTGCTCCAATCTAACAGCTAAACCTGACAACACTTCAGAATTCAATGCTTGTAATATGGGAACCAAGCAGTTTAAGCACAACACAAAAGGCAAGAAAATTCTTACCTGGACAATTTTTGGGCGCTGAAGGAAAATCTCAGCTGGAAAATCCTGCATGATGACATCCTGCAGAAGTTCACATGTACTACGGACTAAGGTCTGATTACTGCTTCTCAACGAGCTATTTGGGGGGAAAACAAATGAAATAGGGATATCAAGCCTTTTCCCCATTGAACTGTGCTGTTCCTACTTAAAATTTCTACACAACTCTAGCTCCGTCACTTGCATTTTTAAATGTGATATTTGCAAATAAACAGATTAAACTATTGAATCTAGACATAGATGAACATCTGTCTATCCACAGGATATCCTCACGATAAAAAAGGCAAAATATTCAAGCAGGCTCAGTGTGAATTCAGGTATATACAACAGTTTTATAGATGAAAACAGACATCTGCAATAAAAATTATACTTAGACAGCATGGGACGTGGAATAGAAAACTGTTACACTGTTGGCATAGCTACCTTTAAAACTGTTTTTATTTTGTCATCCAATTGTGCATCCAACTCGACATTGAGACCCGTTATTTCCTATTGATTCTTATCCCAATACAGCGATCATTGAAGCATCGCAGCCCCTGATATTACGATCTGCAATCAAGCCAAAATGGCGGGTTGTTCGGCAGTCAATCACTTGAGTGCTTGCCAGCTAATCATGGGGCCACTTGGCAGCTAAACAGCAAACAAAGCACTGGAGAGTGATAGTGCAGGGGTGCCCTCACCTCACAAACCCGCGGCTCTTCCCCTTCGGCAAATGACTGTTCACCGACTGTAACGTTCGGACATTTCAGTATTGAAATATTTATAGCTAACACTGGAATAGAACACTCTTTCCTCCTCCTCCCCCAAAATCGCAGTCAAAGCTTCGAAGAGTGCAGCCTTTCACATTGCCATTAATCTAACCTGATGAATGCTTACGTTTCATTTGATGAAAGAATGTGCCTGTCCGTCACAGTCAGCGTCAACCAAGGAAAGGTGGAAAACTTCAAACATTTGACTGCATTATTAACTAGATGGACAAATAAATTCATCAGTACAAAATAAAACAACAAAACAATTACAGTGGTTGATGTAATGTTAGCTGTGCATTATTGAACATACAATGTCTTAATCATAAGAATAGGATTATTTTTGGTCAGCTGAGCAGAAACCCATAACTTTGCTTAAGAATATCAAAAGATTTCCACATATGCATTCCACTCACACTTGGAAATTTCCCTGAATCTGGAATGGAATGCAAACTCTCCCCCTGGAGGAACACACTCTGCTTATCTAATTCCAGGGAGTATTATGCGCAGGTAAGCAAGAACCAAGGTTTGCGGTCGCCAGAATATGCTTTGAGTAACTGCTGGAGTTTAAAAACCCACATTGAAAGCACTCTCTGGCAAGGTTCTCTGTCTCTCTCTCATGTCCATGGACTCGGGTACAAGACAACATAAATATTATAAGGGAGCATTCAGTTCAAATGGCTGCCAAGATATCATTTTATTTTCGGGTTTCTCTCTAGAGCAAAGAATTTTTTGAAATTAATCTAAATCCTTACAAAATAGGTTGCAGTTGTGCAATTTCTGTGCTGTGGCCCAACCATTACCAGTAATCTGAACAACAACAAAAGATTTATAGAGCGCCTTTCACATCGGGAGAACGTCCCAAAGCGCTGAACAGTCAGGGATTGTGACCCGAGCATGGGGGAGGGGTGGGTAGGGATGAGGGAAGGCAGAGCGGTGGGAGGGCGACCAAAGGCACGATCGAAGAAAAGGGTCTTGAGACCGGCCTTGAAGGAGGCGAGGGAAGAAGCGAGGCGAAGGGTCCATGGGACGGAGCTCCAGAGTGCGGGGGCAAAGAGGCTGAAAGTCCGGCCACCGATGGTAGGGCGGGTCGGGCGGGAAACGTGGAGCAGGCCGGAGCACGCTGAATGGAGGGAGCGGGCAGGTTGGTAGGGAGTCAGCAGGTCAGAGAGGTAGGAGGGGGCAAGGCCATGGATGGCCTTGAAAGTGAGGACAAGGATCTTGAATTCGATCCTCTGAGGGATGGGCAGCCAGGGGAATCAGGCGAGGTGGGAGTGATGGGGTCACGGAGCCTGGTGCACGAGAGTTCACAAGCTGCAGAGTTTTGGATGATCTGCAGCTTGTGAAGGCCGATGAGGAGGGAATTTCCGTATTCGAGCCTTGATGTGACGAATGCATAACAAGGGTTTCGGCAGCGTGAGGGGTGAGGCAGTGGCAGAGTCTGGCAATGTTAATAATAATAATAGCATTTGATATAGCGCTTTTCACGTCGGGAGGACGTCCCAAAGCGCTTCCCAGAACACACTGTAAAGTGAATTGACTGTATATTTGTGGGCGAACGCGGCAGCCAATTGCGCACAGCAATGTCCCACAAACAGTCGTAGATTGAAAATGACCAATTTATTATTGTTTTTGGTTTTGGAGGGATTATTATTAGGTGTGTGTTGTAAGGAAACTTGCCCAAGGTTTCGCCCTGCCTGGAATTGAACTCAGGTCTCTCACTTGCAAAGCGAGTGCTCTAACCACTGAGCTGTAGGACTCCACATGTTGCGAAGTTGGTGGTAGGCAGTGCTGGTTATGGGTCGGATATGATGGAGAAAGGACAGTTCAGGGTCAAACAAGTCACCCAGGTTCCTGACTGGCTTAGTGAGGTTGAGTGTGCAGCCGTGGAGGCTGATGCTGCCAGTGCCCGAAGTACGGAGGCGCTAGCGCGAGCCAATCAGGAGGGCCTCGGTCTTGCTGATGTTGAGTTGGAGAAAGTTGTCCCTCGTCCAGGATTTGATGTTGGACAGGCAGTTGGTCAGGACGCCAGTAATCCTGGAGTTGAGGGTGGAGGCTGAGAGATAGAGTTGGGTGTCATCCGCATACATGCGGAAATTTACCCCATATCTGTAGATGATGTCACCAAGGGGGAGCATGTAGAGGGTGAAGAGGAGGGGACCGAGGACAAAGCCCTGAGGAACAAGACGGTGCAGGGGCTGGAGGAGAAGCCGTTTGCTGAGACAAAATGGAGGCGGTGTAAAAGGTAGGACCTGAACCAGTCAAGGATAGAACCTTGAAGGTTGAGGTGGGAGGAGAGGCGGTGGAAGAGATGGTGGGCTTCATGGAAAATATGGTGGTGAAGGCAAAGGACGGGGTGACAGGTTCAAAGGTGTGAAAGGAGGGATGGGTAATTGTGGTAAGTGTGGGGTGGGGATAGGGAAGGGGTGGAAGTTGGGAGGGCAGTGGCAGCCTAGTGGATACCCTTGATTTTCTCGTCAGAGTCAGAGGAAAGAATCTGCGAGGCAAGGTAGGGAGGGGAAAGCGAAGGAGCCATTGGTGGTGAAGAACAGGACCCTGAGGTTGCCCTTCGCCTCCAGGATTAACCTGGAATAGAAAGACGATTTGGCCAAGGCAAGAGCAGAGCGGTAGGTTTTGATGAGGTCCAGCCAGATGTGGCGGTGGACCGTTAGGTCGGATTTGAACCAGGTGCGTTTGGCAGCCCGCACCTGACCCTTAAGCGAGCCAAGGTGGCTGAAGAACCAGAGTGAGGATTGGGAATAGTAGGCAGTTCGGGAGGTGAGGGCGTCTAGTGTGGTGGAGAGGGTACTGTGGAGAAGAGTAAGCGCAATGAGTGGGTTGGTGCAAGAGGTGGGCTAAAGGGGAAGGAGTTCAAAGGACTCCAGGGCAACGTAGAGGGTTTGCGGGGAGATCTTCTTTCACAAGGGTAGAAGATGGTGGTAGGTTCGGAGGCAGTGGGGAGAGGGATATGGGAGTTGAGGGAGATGAAATGGTGGTCAGAGATGACCTTGTCAGTGATGGTGACATCCGAGACGCTGAGGGTGATCAGCAGGTCGAGTGGGTGGCCATGGGTGTGGGTAGCAGAATGGATGTGAAGGGAGAGGTTGAGAGAGAAGTCTGAGGAGGTATAGCAGGAGGGGGTGATGTGGAGGTTGAAGTTGCCTAGGATGATGAGGCGGTTGGAGCAGAGTCAGAGAGAAGCTAGGAGGGAGGAGATGTCAGAGATGAAGGTGGGGGAGGATTTTGGGAGGGGGTGATAAATTAGTATGTACATTAACCTCTACTAAAATTATATATTGAGATAATATCCTCCTCTTCCTTTCTAATTTCTCTCCTTCCCAAATATCCTGCTATAACGCACACTTAGCTACAAATCTTGCTCAGTTCATTGTCACGTCTCTATAATGACTATCACTTCATACCCTTTCAAGTGAATTTGCACTTCTAGGTCACGGTTCCTTTGTCTCAGGTTTTATGTACTATACTTGTATTGATTTCAATACATAATCCTGAAACATCTGTTGAAAATTATATTTTTAAAGTTAGTGTGCAAAATAAACTTTAAGATTCTAAAGGGGCAAGACAATACAGATCATGACAAGCTGTTTCAACTTGTCCAAAAGAGTAGAACCAGAGGACATAGCCTGCGATTGAAGGGGGTTAAATTCAGAATGAATCTACGCAAACACTATTTCATTGAGCGAATAGTGAACCTGTGGAACAGGCTCCCTAGGGAGACGGTTGAAGCAGGAAGTGTTAATTCTTTCAAACATAGATTAAATAGTTTGGGAAATAACATTATGGGATGTAGTGCATAGGTAGTTTGGGACATATGTGCATGCAACCGCCAGGAAGGTGAACTTGATGGACTTTGGTCTTTTTTCGTCTAGCATTTCTTATGTTATCATCAACTACCAAAAAGTAGAAGTACAGGACAACATAATCATTGTTTTACAACAAACTATAGGAATTTCACCTTACAAGTGAAAACATATTTAAACTTAAAGCACAAGAGATTCTAATAACTTACCATTCATTCTCAGCAGTGGAAATTCATTTAATTTTGCTCTGTTATTGTTTTGTTGAAAATAACCAGCCACTTTATCTTCCACGTCACAAGCAACAGCAGGGAGAGCTATACAAAAACAAATTTTACAATGATAACACTAGCTACTTGTTATCTTTTTAAACATCTCTTTATATTAAGATACATAGGAACAGAGGTCATCAAACCTGTTATGGAAACATAACTCAATCCTTTTCATATTTGTGATTGAAGTTCCACCTTTTCCAGTTAAATAAACTCTTTTCCAAGTGATTGTGGGTGCATGATACCAAGTGCACCCCGAGGTCTGACTAACAAAATCAAATTGGAAATGAAATAAATGCTCAACTGGACTGCCCGTGTCCACTACTCAGCACTTATGATTTGATGAGTCAGGAAATGGTAGAAAATAGAGTTCAGCCCCACTATTCCTATCAAGCAGAGACTCTGAGGATAGATGCATCTGAATGTACAAAGGACAAAATCAGATACATCCACAGTGGAAGAGATCTACCTCCATATTGATTTATGGAGGTTGTGAGAGGACAAGGGACAAGCATCCCAGTGACTTGCCTCTCTTCTCTTCAACTGTGCCTTCACCTCCCCTCTCGACTCTCTACCCCCTCCTCGCTCCCTTCCCTGACCATTTCCCCCCTGCTTGGGTCCCGACCCAACTGTCCAGTGCCTTGGGACATCCTCCCGACGTGAAAGGCGCTCTATAAATGCAACCTTGTTGTTGTTGTTCCTGGGTTAGCCTCATGCTGGATTACAGTTACAGTTACTGATGGCCCTTCTGTATCAAGTGGCCATTGTTCATGCACGAGCCTTGGCAGTGAGCATTGGCAGTCTGGACAAGGAGGGGCAGGCGAGCTTGACCTCTCTCCATCCTGTCTCCACAAACAGCGTACGGTGCTGAAAAGTGTCTAGGAGCAAGAACCTGCTGATTTTCCCTTCCCTAACCCTGGGAAGGCTGGGCCAATTTAGCCTACTCATGCAACTCCAGCTCAGTTGAGCAAACTCAGCATGGACCCAGCACCTTGAGACATTCTCCTGACGTGAAAGGCACCATACAAATGCAATTTTGTATTGTATGTATTCAAACCAGCAAACTCCAGTCCATAAGCTACAGCTCTATCCACTGCACCATTGGGGCTGCTTGGTTACATTTTTATTGCTCAACTCGGATTACCTTGCTGCTCCATGGTCATCTGAGGATGTAACTGATAGGCAATTGCTTGTGTATCAACAGGAGTATCAGGGAGTTTGAACAGATTATCCACAATCTCATCAATACAAACTTGTATTTTTGGTTCCACATTGGGACGTAACTGAGATAAAAATTCCAAGGCTCCAATTTCTCTGAAATGTTGGCCCCCAGAGGAATGCTATAAGTGAAGACATGGAAGTCATTCAGATTGTACATCATAGTTATGTTCTCATTCTGTGAGCAACTCAACATAAAAATAAGAAATTGCCATTCTATAAATCAAAGTCACGAGAAATTTGGTCTACATATAATTGATCTAATAATGAAACCAGGTACTTCTCTCTAACTTTGTTTTTGAAAGAATTACAAGCTTAATGTTCACTTCGACTCATGGAGGGCAGGAAACACCAAACATTAAATAAGGGGATGAACATGTCAAACAATTCCAAAATTATATATGGTGGAACTGTGAAAGTCCAACTCTGAACTACATTTACAGAATGAGGAAGATAATTTGTTTATTCAACTTCAGGCACAAATAGCAGTATGCTTCAGGATGGCCGTTATAAAACTTCTAACTGTCATGCAAGTTTGGTTATAATTTAGTCCCCCATTCCTATAGCCTATTTCACTCGTCTATAAAATGGTAAATCGTTCTAAAGAATGTTGTCCAAATTACTCACCTTTGCAAGCTGATTACACAGATTAAGTACATCTCCCTGCAGTGGAACATTTGGAAAGTTGAACCACTCAAGTAGCAGAACAAAAAGCCTCTTTTCTTGAGCTAGATCAACCAGAGTAATTAATCCATGATCAATTTTGCACAATATATTCTTTAATGCTCGAACTCGAATTTCAACCAGCTGATGACCTACAGAGAAAGGATGAAGTTCTCTTAATTACTTCAAGGAAATAAGGAAATCACAGCATCAAGCCAGGGAATACTGAAAGGGTGGCAGAAGTGGATTTAACAAATTGGAATATATCAAAATTGAAATAGAAATCATTAAGGCCATATGTGGTTGATATAAATATATGGTCCCATCAATGATGAGCTGATTTCTCACTCACACTATTTAGTTTCAATCTCTCTCATACACACTCGGTACAATAACAACAAATTGCTTTTATATAGCACCTTTCATGTCAGAAGGACGTTCCAAATCATTGGACAGTTAAGAGTTTCCACTTGAGTTGGGGGTTGAATTCAGGAAGCGTGGGGATCAAAGGGGTGGGAAAGATGACTGAAGGTGCTGTCAAAGAGGAAGGCTTTGAAGGAGGCAAAGGAAGGAGCGAGGCTAAGTGACTCCAGGATGGAATTCCAGAGAGGGGGGTAGAAAGGCTGAAAGTCCGACCCCAATGGTAGGGTAAGTGAAACCGGCCAGTATAGTGCAGGGAGCGGGGGGCTGTAGGGTAGAAGATTGCAAAGGTAAGCTGGGGCAAGACACAAGCTCTTACCCTGGGTGTCTCTCTCACACACACAAGATCTGTAACCAGTGTGCCTCTCGCACACACACAAGCTCTGTACCCTGGGTGTCTCTCTCACACACACAAGATCTGTAACCAGTGTGCCTCTCGCACACATGCTCTGTACTCAGTGTCCTTCACATACGCCCTCTGCACCCAATGCGCCTCACACACGCCCTCTGCACCCAGTGTCCCTCACACACACAGCACCCAGTGTCTCTCACACAGATACATACACTCTGCACCCAGTATCTTTCAGTGTCTTCCTCATTCCCTTCGTCTCACTCCCTCCCTTCCTATTTTCAGGTCTCTGCTGACGACCTTTCTTTTCGACCGTGTCTTTGGTCACATTACTCCCCCTCCCCCTGGCTCAGCCCCGGGATCCGTTACTGTGAAGCGCTCTGAGATGCCGTCCGGCGTGGAGGGTGCTACGTAAATCCAAGTTGTTGTTGATCACACATCCAGCAGCCAGTTTCTCTCATACACACACTCTACACCCAGTGTCTCTCTCACACCCACACTGCACCCAGTGTGTCTCTCACACCCACACTGCACCCAGTGTGTCTCTCACACCCACACTGCACCCAGTGTGTCTCTCACACCCACACTGCACCCAGTGTGTCTCTCACACCCACACTGCACCCAGTGTGTCTCTCTCACACCCACACTGCACCCAGTGTGTCTCTCACACACCCACACTGCACCCAGTGTGTCTCACACACCCACACTGCACCCAGTGTGTCTCTCACACACCCACACTGCACCCAGTGTGTCTCTCACACACTCACACTGCACCCAGTGTGTCTCTCTCACACTCACACTGCACCCAGTGTGTCTCTCTCACACCCACACTGCACCCAGTGTGTCTCTCTCACACTCACACTGCACCCAGTGTGTCTCTCACACACCCACACTGCACCCAGTGTGTCTCTCACACACTCACACTGCACCCAGTGTGTCTCTCTCACACTCACACTGCACCCAGTGTGTCTCTCTCACACCCACACTGCACCCAGTGTGTCTCTCTCACACCCACACTGCACCCAGTGTGTCTCTCTCACACCCACACTGCACCCAGTGTGTCTCTCTCACACCCACACTGCACCCAGTGTGTCTCTCTCACACCCACACTGCACCCAGTGTGTCTCTCACACACTCACACTGCACCCAGTGTGTCTCTCACACACCCACACTGCACCCAGTGTGTCTCTCTCACACCCACACTGCACCCAGTGTGTCTCTCTCACACCCACACTGCACCCAGTGTGTCTCTCTCACACCCACACTGTACAGTGTCTCTCTCACACCCACACTGCACCCAGTGTGTCTCTCTCACACCCACACTGCACCCAGTGTGTCTCTCTCACACCCACACTGCACCCAGTGTGTCTCTCTCACACCCACACTGTACAGTGTCTCTCTCACACTCACACTGCACGCAGTGTGTCTCTCTCACACCCACACTGTACAGTGTCTCTCTCACACACACTCTGCACCCAGTGTGTCTCTCTCACACACACTGTACAGTGTCTCTCTCACATTGAATGCAGTGTCTCACGCTCTCTCTGTACCTAGTTTCTCTATCATTCCTCTTATTTCCATGGTCTCGGGTGTAAATCGCGCGCTCACATTCCGAGACGTTCTCCTTTGGTATAAACGATCCGAAAGTAATAATGTAACGTATATCTTAATACACTCAGCACCAGAGAATGCCCGTGTGGGTCAGCATCAGTCTCCTGGCCGGAGTGTGGGGGGGCTGTGAGGCCGTGGGGCCGGGGGGGGGCTGTGAGGCCGGGGGGGGCTGTGGGGCCGGGGGGGGCTGTGGGGCCCAGGGGGGGGCTGTGAGGCCGGGGGGGCTGTTGGGGGAGGGCTGTGTGGGGTCGGGGGGGCTGTGGGGGGAGGGCTGTGTGGGGTCGGGCTGTGGGGGGGCTGTGAGGCCGGGGGGGGGGGCTGTGGGGGGGCTGTGGGGCCGGGGGGGGCTGTGGGGTCGGGGGGGGCTGTTGGGGGAGGGCTGTGTGGGGTCGGGGGGGCTGTGGGGGGGCTGTGAGGCCGGGGGGGGGCTGTGGGGTCGGGGGGGGGCTGTGGGGTCGGGGGGGCTGTGGGGCCGGGGGGCGCTGTTGGGGGAGGGCTGTGTGGGGTCGGGGGGGCTGTTGGGGGAGGGCTGTGTGGGGTCGGGGGGGGCTGTTGGGGGAGGGCTGTGTGGGGTCGGGCTGTGGGGGGCTGTGGGGTCGGGGGGGGCTGTGGGGGGAGGGCTGTGTGGGGTCGGGCTGTGGGGGGCTGTGGGGTCGGGGGGGGCTGTGGGGCTGTGGCACTGGTCTCCGGAGCTCGAGTGCTGATACTTGGGACCGTTTAACGGCCCCTCCGCGCTCGGACTTGTGGGAGGTGAAACATCCTCTCGCGCAGGCGCAGTGCGAGCGCGGAGAGGAAGGCGCCAAAATGTCATAATGAACAGCGAGCGAGACGCCGCGTCCAATCACGGTGCGCGAGACGCCGCGTCCAATCACAGTGCCCGAGACGCCGCGTCCAATCACGGTGCGCGAAACGCCGCGTCCAATCACGGTGCGCGAGACGCCGCGTCCAATCACGATGCTCGAGACGCCGCGTCCAATCACGGTGCCCGAGACGCCGCGTCCAATCACAGTGCCCGAGACGCCGCGTCCAATCACGGTGCGCGAAACGCCGCGTCCAATCACGGTGCGCGAGACGCCGCGTCCAATCACGATGCTCGAGACGCCGCGTCCAATCACGGTGCCCGAGACGCCGCGTCCAATCACAGTGCCCGAGACGCCGCGTCCAATCACGGTGTCCGAGACACACCGTCCAATCACAGTCGGAGAGGAAGGCTTCCAGGCGGACTTGAACAAGTCTGAGGAGAAGTGCATTCACTGTGCAATTATAATAATATACTAATAATCCTTACATTTGATATAGCGCTTTTCACGTCTCAAAACGCTTCACAGAATATACTACAAAGTGAATTGAAGGCCCTGAACAGACAGAGTTATGGGCCCGAGCTGAGGGTGGAGGGCAGGGGAGAAGCAGGGAGATCGAAAGCACGGTCAAAGAGGAGGACCTTCGGGTGGGTCCTGATGGTGGCGAGTGAGGGAGCGAGATGGAGGGACTAGGGGATGGAGTTCAAGAGGTTGTGCAGAGCGGCGGAAGGTCCTCCCACCGATAGTGGGGCGAGCAGGGTGGGGGACGTGAAGCAGGCCGGAGCCCGCTGAGCAGAGGGAGAGAACAAGGTGATGGGGGTTAGGAGGTCGGAGAGGTAGGGGGTGCAAGACCATGGATCTTGATCTGATCTTGAACTGTATCCTCTGTGATGGGAAGCCAGTGGAGTTGGGCAAGGATGGGGGTGATAAGGTCGTGGAGCCTGGTGTGAGTGAGGACATGGGCTGCAGAGTTCTGGATGATCTGCAGCCTGTGGAGGGAGGAGTTGGGGAGACCGACAAGCAATGAGTTTGCCTAGTCGAGCCTCAATGTAATGAACGGTTCTCTTCAACCGTGCCTTCAGCTCCCCTCTCGACTCTCTACCCCCTTCTCGCTCCCTCCCTTCCCTCCCCTCCCCCTGACCATTTCCCCCCTGCTCGGGTCCCGACTCAAGTGCCTTGGGACGTCCTCCCGACGTGAAAGGCGCTTTATAAATGCAATCTTGTTGTTGAAGGCATGTATAAGGGTTTCAGCGGCCTGCAGTGTGAGACAGTGTCGGAGCCCGGCGACATTGCGGAGGTGGGGGAAGGCAGAGCGGGTCATGGCACAGATGTGGGGTAGAAAGGATAGTTGAGGCTCATGGATTGAGTGAAATTCCTTATGTGTTTCCTAAAGTTGGAAGGCATTGCTAGGGTAACAAAATATGCAGAAGAATGCAGAAATGCAGAAAGGTGTCAAAGCTGCTTTGATATCTGAAAATTTTGAACAACTACCCAACAGGCTTTGCCATCTGTGATAAGGTTGTAAGTCTTGCATAATGATGTGCTGTATAAGTATAAATTGTGTCAAATGGTATAGTACTGGATCAAGTGTGTTGACATCTTCAAGTGACTGAGTTTCATCATACCAAACACGAAGGATTAAATGACACCTCTATACCAGGGGGGATATATTCTGCTAATGTATTTGTCCCTCATTCTAGGGCTCTGCCGAAGTGAGGAAGCCAGAGTTAAAGCAAGGCCCAGGCCTGAAGCTGAGGAGAGCCAGGTAGCACTCAGCAACGAGCACCTTTTAAGAGTGTCATCACAAATGCAAATCTGTTTGTATTATTGCTATAGTTTTACTATTCTATAGTTATGGGAATTTTGGCAGGAAAGAAAAAGGACCAAAGTGAATACAAAAAGCAGTATCAGGAATTCAACCATTTTTCTATTAAAAAACAATTCAGATCTGCAAGCAATTTTCCCCAACAAAGAACACTATAATTAGTCTTGTTGCTCTTTTAAATGCTCTCTGATGAATTAATATTGGTGCTCATACCTGCCTAAAGTATGACATGTTTGGTTAGGAAATGTTCTGGTTATTGTCACATTATCTCTACAAAAATAAGAACGACCTTTGTAATATTCTTGCTCAAACTGTTGAATTGTCCTTCTCCTACCAATGCAAATTGTTAGTTTAAACCCCCTCAATGTGCAGGTTTCTGTCACTGAAAGGGTTGAACACTGACCGACTCCAAATAAGCATACACTGACTGCAAATACTGGTCTATACATACAGAGTGTACAAAGTGTAGAGTCATGTAGTTTATTGTTGAGAGCCCTCGCAAGCGAGAGGACCTTGGTTCGATTCCCGGGCAGGGCTAAAAGTTGTGCAAGTTGCCAGACTCCACACGCCTCTGTTCGCCCGGCAGTAAGTAGGCACTCGGCTGTTAGCCAATTGGTGATAGCCCCAGATCGATTTTCCAGGGAATAATAATCCTTCGAAAATAACAATAATTTGGCCACTCGATTACACGACTGTTCGTGGGACACTGCTGTGTGCAATCGGCTGCCGGGTTTTGCCCACGAAATATAGTCGATTCACTTTACAGTCTATTCTGCGAAGCGCTCTGAGACGTCTCGAAGTCTTTGATAAGGCGCTGCACCAAGTGCAGGGAATGTTGTTGTCACAGACTGAGCTGCACTCACACTCGCACAGTGCACTGAGGTGTCTGAGCACACGCGGGGCGGCGTGAACGCGCGTGCGCGCTGGTTGCCAGGGGTGGGGGGGGGGAGGAGCGGGGCCTGGGGATCGCGGTGCGCGAGTGCGGCCTAAAGCAGGTGAGTGGATGAGGAGCGAGGGCAGCGCGGATACTGGGGCACAGCCCCGGGCAGGGGAGGGGAGCGGAGCAGAGGGCCGAGCCCGGGCCCGGGAGACAGACCCACCCACCGACCCCGGACTGGGAGCCGCTGTCCCCGGGCTCAGCTGTGACCAGGAGGCGGCGGCGGCGGCCGGAGCCCAGACTCACTGCAGCTGAATCAGGAGGAGCCGCCTCCAGAGTAACAGCGATTTATAGCCATCAACACCCCCTCCTCCCCCCCACCCGGTAATACCACCCCCCCCCCCCGGCAATACCCCCCCCCCGGCAATACCCCCCCCCCGGCAATACCACCCCCCCCCCCCGGCAATACCACCCCCCCCCACCCCCCCCCCCCCCCCGGCAATACCACCCCCCCCCCCCCCCGGCAATACCCACCCCCCCCACCCCCCCCCCCCCCCCGGCAATACCACCCCCCCCCCCGGCAATACCACCCCCCCCCCCCCCCGGCAATACCACCCCCCCCCCCCCACCCCCCCCGGCAATACCACCCCCCCCCCCCCGGCAATACCACCCCCACCCCCGGCAATACCCCCCCCCCCCGGCAATACCAACCCGGCAGCCCACCCCGACCCTCAACCCCTCCGGCTCTCAGCAACCCGCCCCCACCGCCCCCAACTCACCCCCCACCCCCCCCCCCCAGGCCCTCAAACCCCCCCCCGGCCCTCAACACCCCCCAACCCTCAAGCCCCCCCTCAAGCCCTCACCGCCCCCCCCCCCCTCAGGCCCTCCCCCCCTCCCCCAGGTCCTCAACTCCCCCACTTCTCCGCCAGGCCCTTGACCCCCCCCCCAGGCCCTCAACCCCCCGCCAGCCCCTCAACCCCCTCCGCCGCCCCTCAACCCCCCTCCGCCAGTCCCTCAACCGCCCTCCGCCAGTCCCTCAACCCCCCTCCGCCAGCCCCTCAACCCCCCTCCGCCAGCCCCTCAACCCCCCTCCGCCAGCCCCTCAACCCCCCTCCGCCAGCCCCTCAACCCCCTCCGCCAGCCCCTCAACCCCCCCTCCGCCAGCCCCTCAACCCCCTCCGCCAGCCCCTCAACCCCCCTCCGCCAGCCCCTCAACCCCCCTCCGCCAGCCCCTCAACCCCCTCCGCCAGTCCCTCAACCGCCCTCCGCCAGCCCCTCAACCCCCCTCCGCCAGCCCCTCAACCCCCCTCCGCCAGCCCCTCAACTCCCCTCCGCCAGCCCCTCAACCCCCCCTCCCTCAACCCCACCCCCCCCCAACCCCTCCTCCCCGGCCCTCAACGCCCCCCTCCTCTCCCCGGCCCTCAACGCCCCCTTCCTCTCCCCCGGCCCTCAACCCCCCCCCCCCCTCCTCCGGCCCTCACCCCCCCCTCCTCCGGCCCTCAACCGCCCCCCCCTCCCTGGCCCTCAACGCCCCCCTCCTCTCCTCCGGCCCTCAACGCCCCCCCCCCCCCCTCCTCCGGCCCTCAACCCCCCCCTCCCCTGGCCCTCAACCGCACCCCCTTCCCCCGGCCCTCAAACCCCCCCCCCTTCCTCCGACCCTCAACCCCCCCCCCAGCCCTCAACCCCCATCCCATCCCCCGGGCCCTCAACCACCCCCACCATCCCCCCTGGCCCTCAACCCCCCCGACCCTCAGCCCCCAGCCCCTCAACTCCCCCCAACGGCCCTCAACTATCCCCCTCTTCTCCCCTCCCCCACTTTGGACGTAGATTGCAGTTTTTTTAATGCTTTTGTGGTGCATGCTGGCATATTTTTCTGGTGTTTTTGGTTGCTTGTGGGCTTTTTTCTGACTGGAATATCTGTTTTCAGGGAAGATGAGGCAGAGAGATATTAAATTTGCAATCATGACTGTCAAATAATTGTGCTTACAGGAAGAGACTTTGAAATGTAGAAATAACATAAATTTGGGAACACAGTATTTGAATACCCCTTCTGTTTGGAAGCGTTGTAGTGGTATGAACACAACGAATCAAAATTCTTGTGATTGAACATGGACTGTTGAGAAAGTTTGCACTTTGATGTTTTGAATTAGAAAAATGTCTGATTTTTCGATTGGTTTATTTGTAGGTTTGGATTATTTCTGGGGAAAAATAATAGACTAATTGTAGTAATTATTTTGGTCAGCCAGGTGCCTTGACACATGCAGAAATCTATCGCCATGCTTAAGTGTATCCAAACCAAACTGAGAATTCCATGCATCCCATCTACACATGGAAATCCCAGAGATAGATTGTTGGAATGGAATGCACACTCTCTCCCTGGAGGGATGCATCCTTCTTACCTAATTCTGGAAAGTATTTGGCGCAGGTCGGCAAGAGCCAGGGCGTGGGGTTCCCAGAGTATATTGGGGTACTGCTCCCGACGCCTTGGGACGTCCTCCCGATGTGAAAGGCGCTCTATAAATGGAATCTTGTTGTTGTTGTTGTTGAAAAACCTCATAGCTTGCCATTGATATCGCTTTCTGACAAGCTTTCTCACTGTTTGTCCAGCTAGGACCGCCCTACCCATTAGGGCTTTGGCTTGCATGGTTAACAGGAGTTGAGTGGTATGA
This sequence comes from Callorhinchus milii, assembly GCF_018977255.1. Taxonomy (NCBI): domain Eukaryota; kingdom Metazoa; phylum Chordata; class Chondrichthyes; order Chimaeriformes; family Callorhinchidae; genus Callorhinchus; species Callorhinchus milii. The sequence goes on from NW_024704743.1 coordinate 92,201,927, forward strand.
TTCCCAGATCCAGTGTCTGTTCTGCCCTTCCAAATCCAGGCTTGCTATGCTGTCATCAGCAGCGTCCTGGAATACTGCGGACCTGCCTGGCTCAGTAACCAGACTACCGAGACTGCCACAGAGGGTTGGCTTGATTTCAATATTTCGTTGCCAAACATGACACCTTGGAGCCAGTTCAGCTCCAAGGACACCCCCCTCTCTTCTCTACCCCCCACCCCCCCGAGATAGTCACTAGTTGGTCATTCGTCATTCGACAAGCGCCGGGTTTGAGCCCTCACAAGGTAGATGGTAGGTACCAGGAATTCCCTGTGAGCTTCCTGGTGGGCAACATATCTCAGCATGAAATTTGTGACAGCATTGCCAACGTCTTCCTGTCCGCAGCTCGGCCACCCAGGTTCCAATTGTTGGAACTTCCCATTGAGTGATAGTTCCAACAAATGGAGGTGTCGGGTTTAAGCAGCAGCTGCTTGCCTCTGCAGGGAGATCAAGGTGGATTCCAGAGCTGGATATCTGAACTTGTGTTCACAAACTCGGATTCCAGATAACGCCTTCCAGCAGTTGTCACCCTAAACCTCAGAATTTCCTCATCAACTACTAGCGGATATCTGCCTTCAGTGTGGTGGTGGACCTTTACAGGACAGCTTGATTACTTGTGACTGATTGCGGCTAACAAGTAGCACTATTTGGAATTAAATGAAGTGAGAATCTCAAGATGTCATTTAAAGAGGAATACACTTTTTTTTAATTTTCAAAATAATAGCTTCCCCGATGCTTGTCCAGCTATTACCATGGCTTTGGTTTGGACTAAGTAGGAACAACACCTGCCCCCCATGGTTGGGCTACCCTCTAAGTCCTAGTCATGAGCCATACTGCCTGGGATGTCATCAGTAGTGCCTTGGAGTACTGGAGCACTGTGGTCCCGAGTGGCTCAGGAATCAGACTATCAAACTTGCCGGTATGGGAAAAGAACAAAACAGGAGAGCCCCTGCCACCCACTCCCCCCCCCCCCCCCCCGGGAATCCCATTGAGGCATAGACCTTTGAACATTGCCAAGTTGAATGCTAGGATGTCATTTTGGTCTTGAGTCAAGTTTGGAGAAAAGAAACGTGGTGGAACAAAAGAGACTGCTGTGGCCTCCATGCCCAGCTATTGTTTGTGGGGTGGTGAGGTTTTCTAGCATACTGCAGCCTTAAACTGCAGCTTAATAATAATCCCTTAAAATTGCAAAAGAGAGATGTGGCTTTTTTGTGGGGTATATTAGAAGAACTTCAACCGTTTTCTGGGTTTTGTGCTGGATAGAAAGTGAGGAAGGAATTTTAACGCCTCTATTTCCACAATACAAAAATTGTTCCTGAAATCTGCTTGACCAGTCTATCAGGTTGAATGATGGAAATTGTTAGAAGATTTTTCCATATAGTTCCCCAAACCAATGTCAAAGGGAAAGTTCTCTACTGCACTATGCTCAGCCAGTAATGCATGCATATCTGATATATTTTCCAAAAAGATGATACAGAATCCCCAGAATTATGTTCAGGACCTCTGGGAGATCTTTTAATGTCTTGAGTTGATTTTAATTTAGTGATTCCAAAAGTGTCGCTCAACTATTTTGCATCATATTCCCAGTTTAGATTTCAGTTGAATGTCGACAAATATCAAGGTTGACACCCATCTCCTTGGCTTGGCTTTCCACCTCAGGCACTGGCGGAGTTGACTTGGACAGATGCTCACTCTGTCTTACAGAGATGGTGTGGAACCTCAGAGCTTTGTTTGACCTCCCCCCACCCGCCCAAGCCTGTCTTTCAAGCTCACTCAGCTTATCTAACCTCCGCAAATTTGTCTGCTTCCACCACTACCTCGCGCCCCCCCCCAAACTGCTGAGATCCTGATTCACACTTTCATCACATCCAGTCTTGACTATTTTAACATCCTGATCACTGAACTCCCCAACTCCTCCCTAAAAATCAGTGGACAATCCAGAATTCTGCAGCTGTGTCATGTCCCTCAGCAGGTTCAGTGAGCCTGTCACCCACATCCTTGCTCAGCTCCAGGGATCAAATTGAAGATCTTCGCCCTAGCATTTAACTCCCTCCACCTCCTCACCCCATCCTATGTCTAAATTCCTCCCTCCCTTAAGCCTGCACTTTAACTGCACGTTCGGTCATTTTCTTCCCCACCACCCCCCAGCTCCCTCTTCCCCAATTTCCTTTTCTCCCCTTCCCCACCCCAGGTTCATTAAGCTACAAAGTGCTCTGAGAAGTCCTCTCGATGTGGAAAAACAATATAAAAATGTAAATTGTACTTTGATTAAAAAGTAGGATGAACAAAGAGAAACTATTTCCACGGGCGGGTGGGTCGGTAACCCGGAGACACCGATTTTAAAATAGTTGTTAAAAGAAACAGATGGGAGGTGAGGAGAATTTTTTTCACAAGGCAAGTTGTACGGATCTGGAATGGATTCTCAGAAAAGGTGGTGGAAGCCAATTCGATAACAAATTTTAAGAGAGAAGTAAATAATTATTTGGGGAGGACAAGTTTGCAGGGCTATGGGGGGAGAGCAGGGGAGTGGGATTGAGTTAGATAGCTCTTTTCAAAAAGCCGGCACAGACACGATGGGCCAAATGGCCTCCTTCTGTGCTGTATGATTCTATGAAATCTTTAATTAACCAATTCGCTTATTTACACAAACAAAATCTGTCTTTAGGGCTATTTTCTGTTGGTTGAGCTGATTGTCTTTCTTATCAGATCAGTGGTATTTGCCTGACACTAACCAAGCAGACAACTCTGGTAAAACTGAACACTTGATTGACCAAAAAGATGTCAAGTATTTTAATAATACATATAGGATGTACTAACTATTATTTTATTCACTAAATGTTAAGTAAAAGTTGTAATTGACAAACATACAATTACAAAAAAAAAACATATAGCGGGGCTCAATCTTAAAATAGAAACGTCAACAGTACCAATGTTATATCCAAAGTTAATAAACGTAATCCTTGCATTTTATGTTAGAATAATAACAGTATTTACACTTCACAGCAGGAGAACATTTTAAAGCACTTAGTGGGATACACTGTAAAGTGTAGTGACTGTTTTTGTGGGTGAACATGGCAGTCAGTTAGCACACAGCAAGTGTCCCACAAACAGCCATGAAATGAATGACCTATTTTTTGAGAGATTGTTGGCCAGGACGTAGGGAGAAACGCCCTTCTCATTTCGAATAGGGCCATAGGATCTTTAATGTACACCTAGTCAGGCAGACAGGGGTTCAGTTTAATATCTCATCCGAAGGAGTCGCCTCCAACAATGCCACGACCACCCACAGAACTGCATCGACTGTCAGCTTATACTATACAAGTTCCAAGTCACAACGTGAACCCATTGAACCCACAGCTTTAATAGTAATAATAATAATCCTTGCTTTTGATATAGAGCTTTTCACGTCGGGAGGATGTCCCAAAGCGCTTCACAGAACACACTGTAAAGTGAATTGACTGTATATTTGTGGGTGAACGCGGCACCAATTGCGCACAGCAATGTTTCACAAACAGTCGTAGATTGAAAATGACCAATTTATTATTGTTTTTGGTTTTGGAGGGATTATTATTAGGCTCTGTGTGGAGTAAGGAAACTTGCCCAAGGTTTCGCCCTCTGCCTGGAATTGAACTCAGGTCCCTCGCTTGCAAAGCGAGTGCTCTAACCACTGAGCTACAGGACTCCACTCCGCTTTCTGACTCGGAGGCGAGAATGCTACCAACTAAGTCAGACTGACACACAAATATAGAGCCTTTCAGTTCAGGAGAATGTCTCAAAGTGCTTCATAGGCTTTAGTGTAAACTATAGTGATTGTATATTTTGTAGGTAAACGTAAAGTCAGTTTGTGCACAGCAATGTCCAATGAAAACAGCCTTGAAGTGACTGACCAATTTTATCTGGGAGATTGTTAGCCAGGCCTCCAGGAGAGAGTCTGGGATTTTTAACATCCACCTGAATAGGAGGCAAGTTCTACTTTCTCGTATCTTGACTTGCATAAACAAGCTATCAGGGGTGACGTGATAGAGGTCTTTAAAGTTATGAAAGGTTTTGATAGAGTTGTGTTGTCGTTGTCTCCGAGATCTGGCAAATTAGTCTTGTCTCTCTTTGTTGATGGCAAAGTTCTGATCCCGATTACGTTTGTGACACATTAATTTCTCCTTTATGGTTCAGAGTTCTTGGTATGCAAAGGAGGGGACTCCTTCAGCCTATTGGCAAGTTCCAGAACCAAGCAATGAGTGGGATTTGTGTTTTATTAAAAAAAAGGAAAACCACTGCAGGGAGGGTGGGCTCTGACTAACACTGACCTGGTGCTGAGCAACCTGGAAGCAGTTAGCTTCACAGTGGGCACGTCTTTTTACCAAAACACTTAATTTGAGGACTTTGATTGCATTTTATATAGTGCCTCATCCCATGTGGTTGAGACATCTCAAAGCACTTCATAGAATATATTGCAAAGTGGATTGACTGTATTGTGGGTGAAATGCAGTCATGGATGGAGTGAGCAAATTTCTTTGAGTGATCCGCCGTTCAACTAACAACCAAGTTTCTACTTAATGCTAGGTCAACAAAGGCGTGTGGAGTAAGGAAACTTGCCTAAGGTTTCACCCTCCCCAGAATTACAACGGCCTGGGATTCAAACCCATGTCCTCTCACTTGCGAGGCGAACGTGCTAACCACTAGTCTATGGGACCCTTATAGGACAGATGAGTAATATCTGATTGTCTGCCATGTTTTGTCATGTTGGAAAATACGTAATGTATTTTGTTGAATGCAAATTGTTTATTACATGTTTGGGGTTCACATGTATCCTGGAAATACAGTACCTTTGTTCTTTGACACACTACAAGACAACTCCTGGGAAGTGTATGTTTCTAATACAGTAACAGAAAGAAGCGTTAGGAAAAGGAAAATAAGTGTATTTATAGACACATATGGCAGTACGTAAACTTATCCTGTACTTAACAAATGAGTTTCAACAAATAAACTGACATTCATGGCTACTCATGCCTACAATGACACACTGGATGTAGTCTCTGAGCTCTTTTCCCTTGGAATGATGGTGTATCAGGAGTTTACTGTATGTTTAACATTTACCTATGAGAGAGAATAGGTAGAAGGAAAACACTTGCTGCTCTCTATAAAAATTTGCCCCACACAAGTAGTAGATATTTTAATTGATTTAACAAACAACAAATTCAATTTGGTTTGGATTGATTTGTATATAAAAGGACAGCAGGTCCAAGAGCTGTATAAAAAGATACAGCAGATATATACTATTTATATAATGAAAACTAACGAGTAAATGTATCATCATCATGGTACTTTTTTTCAAAATCAACTATAGTATGCACTTATATTGCACCTTTCATGTACAATGAACATCTCTAAGCCCTTAACGGATATAAGAGAGGAAGAAGGGGAATTAAAGATGTTGACCAAATACCAGATAAATATATATTTTAAGAGTTTTGAATTCAATGGAAGTGCAGGAACCTCTCTTCTCGGTATGTCATAGTATGTCATACGTACCTGCGGGTCAGTAATCAGAAACAATGATAGCATTGAAATCTTTGAGTGTAACAACTATGCTGAAGCCAGGAGGGAAAATGCGATTCTTCAGCATTAATTTGTTCATGCACTTAATAATTATTTAATATTTAATAATAATGAAGTCCTGTAGCTCAATGGTTAGAACACTTGCCTTTCAAGCGAGAGACCTGGGTTTGGTTCCCGGCAGGGTGAAACAATTGGGCAAGTTTTCTTACTCCACACGTCTCTGTTTACCTCGCAGTAAGTAGAAACCCGGTTGTTAGTCGATTGGCAGATCGGTTTTCCGGGGGTAGTAATTCCTTTTAAAAAAAAAAATAGATTGGTCGCTCAATCTACAACTGTTTTCGGGACATTGCTGTGCCTAATTGGCTGCCGCCCTTCATCCACAAAATATGCTGTCAATTCACTTTACATTATATTCTGTGAAGCGTTTGATATATCTCGAAGACATGGTAAGGTGCTATACCAAATGCAAGAATTATTATTTTATCAATTCATGTTTTAAAGGGGACATTTGCACTTTAGGCTTAATGATATAGTCAAAGGGAATTTCCCAGTTTAAACTTTTTGGCACTCTAAATCCAAGGAAACTGACAAAAGTCATAGGCAAATTTCCTGTATTCTTTTTACTGATAATCTGACTGGATGATGGATCAAAGAATAGTTTAGCGGGGAGAAAATTTAGAGATGGTGATGGACGATCAAAGATGCTGAGAACTGTACCCCATAATAGCTTTAAGTTTGTTGGGATTCCATTGAGGTAGTTTTAAATTAATTATTAAATGCTAAACTACGTGAACTCAAAATGCATCCATCAGAGAAGCTTAGCAACCAATCCTCTCAGGCTCCATTAGATCAATGTACAGGTTTAGTTACATTTTGGAGTAGTCAGCCACCTGATGAAAGGATACCAGTCTATGGTTAGACAGAAACTTGTTCCTGTCTGTAGATGGTTGACAGTTCTGCACTTTTTTTAAAAAAAGTGTCAGCCTGGCTCAGTTAGTAACACGTTGAGTTAGAAGTTTGAAAAATAGTCTTGAGATTTAGGGAGGACAAGTTTGCAGGGCTATGAGGAGAGAGCAAGGGAGTGGGATTGACTTGGAAAGCTCTTTTCAAAGAGCCGGCACAGACACGATGGGCCAAGTGGCCTTCTTCTGTGCTGTAAGATTCTATGATGAAAGTGCATTGCTGGTAGTGTACTGCAATATTAGAGGTTCAGTACTTCATATTACGTGTTAAACTGAAAACCTGTCTGTCTATTCAGGTGGATGTTAAAGATCCCACAAAACTATTCAGAAAGAGAAGGAAGTTTCTCCTGGTGTCCTGGCAAACAATCAAATTGACTGTCACATTCGCCTACAAAATACGCAGTCACTACATTTTAAATCCTGTGCAGCGCTTTGGGACAGACATCTTCCTGACATGAAAGGCTCCATATCAAATACAAAGGTAACTATTATTAAAAATAAAAATCGAGAACTAGGTCTTTGAGTACTTTAGAGTTGCTTATTGTGGCATTTTATGTTTGTCGTACTTTGGACTATAAATAGATAATGCAATGTTTATGTAAAAACACTTATGATTATGCTTAATATGTCAAAACATGATCCAATAATGAACTGTGAGTTCAGTCTTTGAACTTTGACAGTATTATCACCAGACAATGAGTGTGACTCTTGCACAATTCTATAAGCTGTGCCTCCAATGCCAAGACATTTTGAGCATATCTCCAGTGTACAGTGAGAGCTGGGAAAACTCAGCAGGTCAGGCAGCATCTATTGGAGAAAGTGAGTCAACGTTTCGGGTCACAAAACATTGTCTCTTTTTTTTGTCTTCTTTGTCGTTCTTGTCCTGCCTTTCCCTCTCAACTTGTCCTTTAAAACCTCTCCCTCTCCCAACATATCCCAGTTCTGACGAAGGGTCGTGGACCCGAAACGTTGACTCACTTTCCTTTCTCTGTAGATGCTGCCTGACCTGCTGAGTTTTCCCAGCTCTCTCTGTTTTTGGTTCAGATTTCAGTATCTGCAATATTTTGTGTTTTCTCCAGTATACAGTTCCTGTTTTTTTATCATGCACGCTAGATTTTTCAGCAGACCTTGCAGTTCACATGAACGTGAACATCAGTTAACAATGTCTTGACAATTTGATGTCCTACCGTATATGTATTTGCACAACCGTTTACAGTTCTGAAAGGATATCTTTGAAATGGTGAAAAGTTTGACTAAATGCTTTTAATTCAGGGTTAAATACTTAACTTCAAGCCTTGATAGGTTTGTCTAAGTATACCCCTTATTCCTACATGAAGTATATTAGTTATTAATATTGCATACATATCATCAAAAATGCTTTAAAACGCAGAGTAAAGGTATATGTACAGTATTATATTGATTTGATAAGAACACAGCCAACAATAATTTCCATTCATATAGTACCTTTCCACATCAGAAAGATATCTCAAAGTGCTAAACACAACTGATTAGAGATCTGTTCCAGATGTGGGCAGGTGGGAGATTTCAGAAGTGGAGTGGAAAGGTGGCCAGAACCTTAAGATGGGTTAAGGTGCTTAAGATGGGTTTTAAGATGGAGTGGCATCACAGAGGCACTCCAGGATGGAAGCAGGTAGCGTTGCGGAAGTGAGGGAAAAGCAGAGCGAGTGAGATCTCAGATGTACTTCTTGGTGGATAGTTGGGGGGGATTGAACAAGATGTTCCACAGCAGCTCTGTGAGGTGGAGTGATAATTAATGCACTCAGCACCTAAGGTGAGAAGGAACTGATGGATGCCAAGCAGGAAAACCTCAGTCTTGTCAACATTGAACTGTAGAAAGTTAGAACTCATCTAAGATGTAACATTCACCCACAAATATATGGTCAATTCACTTTATAGTATATTTTGTGAAGCGCTTTGAGACGTCGAGAAGATGTGAAAAGTGCTATATCAAATGCAAGGATTATTATTAATATTATCTAACAAGAGCTGAGAACAGGAGAGGACTGCGATTGTATGTTTCTTCTCTTTTTCTCTTCCCCTTTTTCAATCTGCACAAGAAAAACATCTGTTGCCTGCCCTTGTCTATGATATTTTAATGATATCAAATCCAATGGGCTCACACTCTTTCTTGCTTAATGTTATAATCTACCATTGAGGGACGAGGGAAGAAAGTAGGGAAGATCTCCCAGTTGCTAGAAATGGATACATTTTAAATGAGCTTCTACGTTTGGATTTATATATACAGTTACATCTGTTTCTCCATATAACCTAAAACTAATTGCTCTATAAAGGTGATATGATTGCTGCTTGTGTCAATGTAAGTGCAATTCAAATCAAAACTTAAGAACATGTTCAGGTTCTGCATAAACCTTTTTCATTTTGCTCTTGCTTTAACACCAATCTGTTAACTCAGATGCACAATTTTTGTTTTGAGCTACATGTTCCTGTTGCAATTCTTGTTGCATTGAGCAATAATCTAAGCCTTCCTATAAGCGGGCTTCTAACGTGACGAAATTGTGAGGACGTGTTAATGATGCAATCCTAAAAATCGGTGATCAAATCATGTTTAACTTGCTTACAAGTCCATGAGTTTGGCAAATTAGTAGAATCTATTATCAGGAACAGAACAGCTGAACATCTAGATAAATATGCATAGATCAGGCAGAGTCCTACTTACCTAATGCCAGAGAATCGTAAATTGGCAAGAGCCAAGGCTTGGGGACCCCAGAGATTGCATTGGGGGTACTTTTGTAGTTTAAGGTAGAAATGGAGTGTGAGCCTAGATTATACTGTTTGACAGATATTTTGGGGTGAGCAAGACACTAAAGGTTCTGCACGTGTTCTGTGAGAATGTAACTAGGTAATTTCTAACTTGTGAGGATAATCGACTCTTTAAACCCTACATCCAAGCTCTCACTTGTGCAGAGTTTACTCACCTCTGCAACACCGCCTGCCTCTGCCAGTACCCCTCTGTTGGGCTGCCAAGATTCTTATTCACTTCCAGGCTCAACTATTTGAATGCTCTCCTTACCAGACCTCCCAGTTCCTCTCTTCACAAACTGCAACTCATCTAGAACGCTGCAGGAATATCCATTCCCACAACAGGTTCCATGAGCCCTTCAATCCCATCCTCATTTGGACCACTGACTCTCAACATCCTCCAGGGATCAAATTCAAGATTCTTATGTTCACTTTAAACTGCCTGTGTCACCATGCCCACCCTACCTTGTCCACTTCTGTGACCTCCTGGTTCCCTATGTTCCAGGTCTAATTCTGCTCCGCAAACACTGCCTCCTTCATATTCTCTAGGTGAACTTTTAGCCGTTGTCCTCCCATTCTCAGGAACTCCATCCTGGAGTTTCACTCTAAAATTATATTAAAATATGTTATTAAGCAATTAAGGGCTCTGAGACCCTACTCGTGTGAAGGGAACTATATGAATGCAAGTTGTTGTATTAGGAAAGGACATTGGGAAATTGTTGCATTTTCTAACCTTGTAATAACAACAACTTGGATTTATATAGCGCCCTCCACGCCGGACGGCGTCTCAGAGCGCTTCACAGTAACGGTTCCCAGGGCCGAGCCGGGGGGATGGGAAGGAAGGTGACCAAAGCTGTGGTCGAAAAGAAAGGTCTTCAGTCGAGACCTGAAAATAGTAAGAGAGGAGGCGAGGTGAAGGGAGTGAGGAAGGCAGTTCCAGAGCCTCGGGGCATAGTGGCTGAAGGCACGGCCACCGAGGGTGGAGCGGAGGGCTCGGGGGACGAGGAGGCCAGATCCGGTAGAACGAAGGCAGTGGGCATTGTTGTGAGGCGAGACGAGGTCAGAGAGGTAGGGAGGTGCAGAAGAGTGGAGGGATTTGAAGACTAGGGTGAGGATCTTGAAGTCGATCCTCTCTGGGACAGGCAGCCAATGCAGTCTGTCAAGGACTGGGGTAATCGGGGAGTGGAGTTTGGTGCGGATAAGAATGCAGGCGGCAGAATTTTGTATGACCTGGATTTTGTGAATGGTAGTGGAGGGGAGACCGGCGAGGGGAGTATTTGAATAGTCCAGCCGAGAGGTGACAAAGGCATGGACCAGGGTTTCAGCGGCTTTTGGAGTGAGGTATTGGTGGAGACGGGCGATGCATCAGAGGTGGAAGAAAGCGGCCCTGGTGAGGGACCGGACGTGGGGGAGGAAGGATAATTGGGGATCGAACCTGACGAAAGGTTGCGTTATCACCAATCATTATCACCAATGATGATTATCACACTACATACCTCATTATGTCCCTTCAATTTTTGATTAACAGAATTTTTTAAGTGTCTCAGCAGGTAAACCTCAGTGCAAGTATTTCCCATAGGGTTATGTTTTAGTTACTATATTTTTGTAAAGTCTGTTTTATATACATACATTAGCTGACAAAATTTAAAATAAACATTCCTTTTTTTCATTTGCTTGGTAAAAATGGTAATGAACTGAAGCAAAATTGAAGTAATTTTTTTGGAAGCAAGTGACTATTCATGCACACATTATTGTTTTACCTGGATAAATATCTTTGTTTTGATCTCCAAAGTAAATACAATGCATTGCAATCAGTCTCTAGGCCTCTGCTTGCAAGTCTCGCTTCAGTGAGCTCATAAGAACATTCTAGTGCTAACTTGCTCATGTTACCAAGTGGAAAAATGCTCATCTTAAGCCTTCACTGTGATACGATTTCTCAGTCTAAGCATGGTCTTTCACATTTAGAAACCATTTAATTGAGTAAAATGGCTTAAGATATTTACTGTAGTTTGTTTCCAATTAACTTAGTTCACTCCACCACCAACAACAACAAAATTACATTTGTATAGTGTGTTTCACATCGGGAGGATGTCCCGGGGCGCTGGATAATCAGAGTTTCAGACCTGAGCTGGGGGTCAGGATCGGGGAGTGTGGAGGGCACGGGGGGGGGAAGGAGGACCGAAGGCACAGTCGAAGAGGTTGGTCTTGAGACGGGTCTTAAAGGGGGAGAGGTGAAGGGACTGTGTGATGGAGTTTCAGAGCGGGGGGGGGAAGACTGGCAGAAGGCCCGCCTGCCAATGATGGGGCAGGCGAAATGGGGGACATGAAGCAGGCCGGAGCCCCTGAATGGAGGGAGCCGGCAAGTTCGTAGGGGGTTAGGTCGCAGACTTGGGGGGGAACAAGGCCACGGAGGGCTTTGAAGATGAGGACCAGGATCTTGAACTGTATCCTCTGTGTGATGGGAAGTCAGTGGAGTCGGGCGAGGATGGGGGTGATAGGGTCGCAGAGTCTGGTGCGGAAAACGACATGGGCTGCAGAGTTCTGGATGATCTGCAGCTTGTGAAGGGAGGAATTGGGGAGGCCAACAAGCAGGAAGTTTGCATAGTCAAGCCTGGGTGTTATGAATGCATGTATGAAGGATCCGGAGGCTTGCGGTGTGAGACAGGAGCGGAGCCGGGCGATGTTATGGCGGTGGGAGAAGGGAGAGTAGGTCATGGCATGGATGTAGAGTAGAAAGGATAGATGAGAGTCAAACAAGACACCAAGATTCCGGACTGGCTTAGTAAGGTGGAGTGTGAAGTTCAAGGCTGGACTATGGGAACTCTCTCCTCTCCGGCCTTCCCGGCATCTCCCTCCCTCCACAAGCAGCAGGTCATTCAGAACTCTGCAGCTCGTGTACTGTCCCGCACCAGGCTTCACGACCACATCACTCCCACCCATCGGGCAGCTTTATGCGGATTATTGTGTTCAAACAAAAGGTTTTTGAAGCATACTGACGGTCAATTGAGAAGTTTAAAAGATAGTTAGGCATACAGTAAACTCCTGATAAATCATCACTCGAAGTGGAAAGGGCTCATCAACTAGTTCTGCACCCCCTTACCTCTCTGACCTCTCTCCTCACAGCAGTGCCCGTTGCCTTCGCTCCACTGGGTCTGGCCTCCTCCTTGTCCCCTGGGTTCTCCGCTCCTACCGTCGGCGGACGTGCCTTCAACCACTATGCTCCGAGGCTCTGGAACTCCCTTCCTCATTCCCTTTGCCTCGCCCCCTCTCTTCCCACTTTCAGATCTCGGCTGAAGACCTTTTCATCCGCAGCTTTGGTCACCTTCCTCCCCCTCCCCTGGCTCGGCCCCGGGATCCGTTATTGTGAAGTGCTCTGAGACGCTATGGTCTTGTTATCAGGAGTTTATGAATAGAGATTAGCTAAATTTTAGCTTTTTCCATAGAAGCAGAGATGATTGAGATATAATATAATCCAGGTATTTACAGTTTGAATGGGTAGACCAAAATAAATAGAGAAAATTGTTTTCCTTTATTTGGGGAATTGGTAACAATGAGCCGTGTAATCTCAGGATTGTGAGCAGACGAATCAGGGAGAGACTATCAGGAATTTCGTCCTCAGAGGATTATTCTGGTGTGGAATTCATTGATTGAAAGAGAATTGAATAAGGATCTGAGCACTAAAAACATTAAGTGGAATTAATTTAAAAGAGCATTGTTAAAAAGTAAGCGTAACATTGGCTATGATTGGCCATTTTCCTTTGCACTGAATATTTCTGTTTCTATATAAGGATATTAAAATATGAAAAAAGATGGGGAATTTGAATAAAAGAGTTGTAATAGATTTAATAGTCAAATAGGATTGATAGGCTGAATAACATGTTCCAATGTGAATATGAATATGTACCTAAAGTGGAGTCCTAATATGTTGATTACATTTTGAAATGTATAACTTTTGTCTTTGTAGGAGATGGCCATCTTGGAGTATAACTGTTGTATAAAGAGAGACAAGCACGTTGGCTAGATCTGTGCAAACAGCATCTTTGGAGCCATTGCTGAGCAAAAAGACTCACTTCCAGAATGAAGAAAATTAGCCTTAAAACAATAAGGAAATCCTTTAACTTGAATAAAAGTAAAGATGAAAGTGACTTTGTGGTGGTGCAACAGCCAGCAGTTGCCAATGAATTTGTGAAGGAGGACTCTCTTTTCAGTTGCTATGGGAAAGAATTGGCTGGCAGTGAGTTAAGCAGAGCAGAAGAAGATGAAAAAGGATCTAAGAATAAGACAAAAGGTGAAGGCTTAATGGGTACACTGAAAAGGAGACTTTCTGCTAAGCAGAAACAAAAGGGTAAAGGGAGTTCACCATCTGCCGGCTCGATGGAGGATGACACATTTTCATTCTCTTCAACACGAACAAGCATTAATGATTTGAAAGCTCAAAGGCCTTTAAGATCGACATCACTCCGGGGCCACCATTACAGTCCTACACCTTGGCCTCTGCGATCAGCCAGCTCTGAGGAGACCTGCATAAAAATGGAAGTTAAGGTCAAAGCAATGGTTCACAATAATAGTCCAAACCCGGCATTAAATGGAGTTCGTAAGGAGTTCCATGACATGCAGACAGACCATGTGTTTCAGGATCAGGGCAATGCAATCAAAGAGTCCCAGAATGGTGGTTCACATCTAAATATTAATGAAACCTGTCATGTGCCTGTAGTTATTGGATTAATGCCTCAGGACTATATTCAGTACACAATGCCTTTAGACGAGGAAATGTATCCTATTGATGGGTCCCGTAACTATTGTCTTGACAATCCCTTGCCAATGGAAGTTGCATCAGTGCCATCCCAGGTATGTACAGGTACCCTACAAATGGATGAAGGCCACATGGCCTCAGATTTAGTGGTTTCCTCTGATATCTTCTTGGATCCACCTGTAAATGGTCTTTTGATTAGAACCAATGTTCTCTTACAGAACTCAAGATCTAACCATGTTGATCTCCCACAGCTATCTCCACTGCTACCTCTAATTCCAAATGTAATGCGGTTGGCATTTCCTGGATTTAGTGGCACAGAAGCTCAAGTAGCCGAAAGGGTTCGTCATCACTTGAACTTCGATCCAACCTCTGCACCTGGTGTTGGAAGAGTTTATGATTCTGTTCAGCACAATGGTCCAATGGTAGTTACAAGTCTCACAGAAGAGCTGAAAAAACTTGCGAAGCAAGGCTGGTACTGGGGCCCGATAACGAGGTGGGAAGCAGAGGAGAAACTTACCAATGTGCCCGATGGTTCTTTTCTTGTGCGTGATAGTTCTGATGATCGATATCTTTTAAGTCTGAGTTTTCGTTCACAAGCCAAAACTCTTCACACTAGAATAGAACACTCGAATGGCAGGTTTAGTTTTTACGAGCAGCCTGATGTGGAGGGTCACACATCCATAGTAGAACTGATTGAGCACTCGATCAAGGACTCTGAAAATGGAGCATTTTGTTATTCTAGATCTCGCCTACCCGGATCTGCAACCTATCCTGTAAGACTAACAAATCCAGTGTCCCGGTTCATGCAAGTGCGTTCGCTACAGTACCTGTGCCGTTTTGTCATTCGTCAGTACACTCGAATAGATCTAATTCAGAAACTGCCTCTGCCAAACAAAATGAAGGATTATTTGCAAGAAAAGCACTACTGAAAGCTTTCAAAGTCATGAGCAGATTGCACTTTTGGAACTGGAATGCATTGGAATATTTTTTTAAAAAATATATAATTTATCAAAGACTAGCTACAAAAGCTTGTTTAGTTGCTGGTGTTCCTTCATTTTGTAATCATCGGGCTTTGCTTTTTTTGCCCCTTTCTTCTCACATCTGTTACACAGTCTATTTGCCAAATAAGATATTTTTACTGTTAAGGTACAGCACTTTCTCACTCATCTCAGTGAGTGAGACAAGTTTTGCTAAATTTTAGACTGCTAACTGCAGATTTGTGTAACTGCTAATTAGTTCTGCATCTCTACTGGCATAATCTTGATGTAAGCTTCCACTTAAATCAGTCGCCAAATGCAAGAACATAGTGTTATTTTGACATTCAATCTCATTAAGCAGACCCCAAGAATTGACGGTGAGGTAAATGGTGCCTTCTTGGTTAAAGATTGTTCAACCGCTCATTTATATTTTTTTATAAATGGATTAATATGATTTTTTGTCGCACTATCATTAAGGATGCTAAATGCTCATTATGATTTTTGGCCCTAAGATTAAGCCAAGCTGCTTCTGTGCACAGTAAATGTGCCCAGTTGAAAGAAACTTTTTTGTGGCAGGGGCAGCAGCGATATCGAGCTAAACACCTAAGCAAGCATCTGCTTAAATCTGAATTTATGATTTGGTTTATTTGGAAATGAAGCTGTCTACCTGATAAGAAAAACAGTTATTAGATATGTAGGGATCAGCAGAAGGTGCATGGGGTGCACAAACACATGCTGCTTATTTGGATAGGTTTGTCAGTATAGGTAGTTCTGCATAATCAGCAGCTGGCAGCCTGAAGTGGTTGTGACCATTTTCCTGTATACAAATCATTGTATTTCTATTTCTGACACTATTATTTAAAGAGTTCAAGCAGACTTGAGCATGACTCCAGACATCTGTGCCTTTTGGGATTGGAATTTTTTTAAAATTTATGTTTTTTTTTAAAAAAGTATAGAATTGTGCTATCCTGATTCTTTTGTGTCTTCATTTTTATTA
Organism: Callorhinchus milii; assembly: GCF_018977255.1. Lineage (NCBI taxonomy): Eukaryota > Metazoa > Chordata > Chondrichthyes > Chimaeriformes > Callorhinchidae > Callorhinchus > Callorhinchus milii. The sequence continues at coordinate 92,217,989 of NW_024704743.1, forward strand.
GTGTTTGAGTTTGATTTCAAAATGCCATTTTATGATACAGCACAAATAAGATAATGTTACCATATCTGGTTTGCACAAGTTAATGTGCAGTTTGTGCTTGTTCATCCATGGACCAATTTTGTAAAGCCATTATAACAGTAATTTTGAGTGAGGGTTTAAAATTCAGTGGGGCACCACATTGCATACAGTAAATATTAAAGGATATTATTCCTGTTTTCAAGGGAATTGATGAGTCTTAGCTATGTTTCAAATTATGTTTAAAACTGTAAAATAAAAAATTCATAGGACAGCAGCATAAATTTCTATGAGGTAATATGGAATCAATGTTTACACAGTCCCTTGTTTGAATTGAGTCGTACAGATTGCAGTTTGGAAATCATGATCAAGGACTTTGAACAACATACAAGTCTATGGATCATTGTAACCAGATTTTTAAAAATGTTTAATCACAACAGAGAACTAATTTCAATATTTGGGTGACTCATTCAGCATATTATGCTGTAGTTCTTTTGTATTTCATTAGACTGATGTTTAGCAATAATTTCTTTCCCCTCCTGCCCCCTCCTGTGTTGAATTACGTTTGTGCACTTTTAGATTGTGTTCAGTTTCATTTTTGTTCTTGTATTTCCATATAGAAAACTTATGTAGTGAACAGGTAAAACAATTCCTATAAAATCATTTGTAATATTATGCAGATTGGTGCGTTATTTCTGACTATCTTCAACACTTATCGTAGAGTTTTCAGCAGTATGATACATCAATGTTCCAGTTTACCTTTTTTTATTTACTGATACAAAATAAACAGCCAAATTTTGTTACGAAAATTGAGCTGGTGGCATAATACACCAATAATTCTGAAATTACATAGTTTAAAGAGCAATTACCTTAGTCTATAATGTTTCACAAGACTATCGACAAGACCATTGTCTGATCTTACCCAGCTCGTCAGTTTGGGTATCATTTCTCTCTCAGGTTCCTCTCACTACGATACAGTATATTCCTTTCTTCTCCGGATCTTTATCCATATTTAGGGATAGCTCCCTCACAAGCCTGAGGTCCCTCCCGAATAGCCAAGTCCTCAGTTTTAGACTCTGTCAGAGGGAAAATTTGAAATTGGTTCCTACCCTCTGTGTGAACCAATTAAATCAAGCTGTTCACATTCACTCTCGTGAACTTGAGGCACTGTCCTATTGTTTCGTAATTATTTAAACACTAGCTGTACCCATTACAGGTTCGCTTGCAACCAGAGGATCCAATATGGAATGTAGATTGACACACAGACAGAGATTTTTGTTTTTATTAGCATAGATAGATTATTATATAAAATTATATACCTAAGAGGGGGAGGAGTTAAACCCCAGCCCTAGGTGAGGCCCCAACCCCAGATGAGGCTTGAACTGGAGCCCCAGGCTTCACTATCCCTGGCTAGTCGTTGCTAGACCGCGGCACGGAGGAACCCGGTAACTCCGAGCCTTACTGAGCCAACCATCACCGGCCCAACTCCGACATGGCACCGTCCAACCCAGAAACAGCAAGAAAAGCGGCTGAACAGCTGCCGTCAACACTGCTCGAGGAGACTTCCACCTCACCACCATCAGGTTTTGTCTGGGTGTGTGCTCTGTGACGCACGATGCCACAGCACCCCTGTGAGTCGGTGCGGCTATCAGGTGTAACTGCAGCGGAAAATGCAAAACTGCCATACATGTGTGATGAGCTTGTTTAGGTCATAGCTCACCAACAATAGGAGATCCCTGAAAACAATATGCCCCAGATGCAAGACCTTTCCAATGATGTACAAATCATGTCTCTTAAGTTAATCGGTTATTGAGGTCTTGGTTGATACACACACGCAGACAAAGTCATTTTATTAGTATAGAAGTTATACAAAGTAGAATGCAGAGGTGTTATACCTCTACAACAGTATTTAGTTGTACCCGGAAGGTTACTAGAGACATGATATATCTATGCAATCTGACTGAAATGAAAACAAGAAGATTACTTTTGTATAGCGCCTTTCACGTCGGGAGGACGTCCCAAGACCCTGGACAATGTACAGCATTTCAGACCGAACTGGGATCAAGGAGGGAGAAGGGAGGGGAGGGGAAGAGTGGTGACCGATGACATGGTCGAAGAGGAGGGTTTTGAGGCGGGACTTGAAGGAGCATTCGATACGGTCGACCACGCTACCCTCCTCCATCACTTGTCCTCCCACCTCAACCTTCAAGGCCCTATCCTTGAGTGCTTTAGGTCATACCTCTCCCACCGTCTTCATTTTGTTTCACAAATGGCTTTTCCTCCAGCCCCTGCACTGTCTCGTGCGGTGTCCCTCAGGGCTCTGTCCTCGGTCCCCTCCTCTTCACCCTCTATATGCTCCTCCTTGGTGATATCATCTGCAGACATGGGGTTAACTTCCACATGTATGCGGATGACACCCAACTCTACCTTTCCTCCTCTACCCTCAACTCCACGACCACCGATGTCCTGACAGTCTGCCTGTCTGACATTGAGTCCTGGACGAGAGACAACTTTCTTCAGCTCAACGTGCGTAAAACTGAGGCCCTCCTGATTGGCTCACGTCAGCGCCTCCGCACCTCAGGCGCTGACAGCATCAGCATCCAAGGCTGCACTCTCCACCTCTCAAAGCCGGTCAGGAACCTCGGTGTTCTGTTCGACCCTGAGCTGTCCTTTCTTCCTCATATCCGCGCCACAACTGGCACCGGCTTCCATCACCTCCGAAACATCGCCAGACTATGGCACTACCTCACCTCTCACGCTGCTGAAGCTCTGGTCCACGCCTTTATCACCTCAAGGCTGGACTATGGGAACTCTCTCCTCGCCGGCCTTCCCGGCACCTCCCTCCACAAGCTGCAGGTCATTCAGAACTCTGCAGCTCGTGTACTGTCCCGCACCAGGCTTTGGGAACACATCACTCCCACCCTCGCTCGCCTCCACTGGCTCCCCATCCCCCAGATGATCGAATTCAAGATCCTCATCCTCACCTACAAGGCCATTCACGGCCTCGCTCCCTCCTACCTCTCCAACCTACTATCCCCCTATACCTGCTCGTACCCTCCGTTCCTCTGGCTCTGGTCTGTTCCACATCCCCCGTCCCAACCGTCCTACCATCGGTGGCCGGACCTTCAGCCTCTCAGCCCCGAGGCTCTGGAACTCCATCCCCCAGTGCCTTCGCCGCTTCCTTCCTTTCCTCCTTCAAGGCCGGTCTCAAGACCTTTCTCTTTGCCCGTGCCTTCAGCTCCCCTCTCGACTCTCTACCCCCTCCTCGCTCCTGCCCTCCCCTCACCCTGACCATTTCCCCCTGCTCGGGTCCTGATCCAACTGTACAGCGCCTTGGGACGTCCTCCCGACATGAAAGGCGCTCTATAAATGGAATCTTGTTGTTGTTCTTGTTGAGGCTAAGGAGGGGGCGAGGCGGAGTGATTGGGGGATGGAATTCTAGAGGTTGGGGGCAGCGTGGCTGAAGGCTTTCCCGCCAATGGTGGGGCGGATGGGTCGGGGGACGTGGAGCAGGCCAGAGCCGGCTGAGCAGAGGGAACGGGCGGGTTGGTAGGGGATTAGGGTGTTAGGTAGGGTGGGAAAATGCATGGTTAGTGAATCGTTGAGCAATTGCCTATCTTTATATTGTAACATTGTCCTCAACAACAAAACAGAGTCAGGTTTGAATTCTGTCAGTTGAAGTTCTACACTTGGCCTTCTGAGTTAGTGAGGAAAAGTCACCACTCCTGATCATAATCCACTGACTTGCCAACCGCCCCCCCCACCACCCCCCCCAACCATCTCGAAATCCACTCTGCTGGAGTCAAATCGACTCACCATAGAAGCTTACACATGAAGAATGACTGCTTCGGTGACGTGCTGCGGAATGTGATCAGCACTCGTGGGACTAACCTAACCAGAGCTCAACACCTGTAAGAGAAAACTGGATTGGAGCAAATTGTTAAAGAAAAATTGGCAAAGGGCAAAATTGTACATGAATTTCTGACTCAATATGTAGTATTGCTCAAACTGTAGAGTCCATACAGCTGAAACCATAAGACAGTCAGGAGGAGTTAGCCTTGGAAGTGATTTGCACTGAGCAGCAGCAATTGATAATGCAGTGAAGGTAACCAAATGGACAAAGACGCAGGAAATTCTGGAACACTGAAACCTCTCTCACATAGCATCATTAATATTTAATCAATTTTTGGTCCCTTACCGCTACTTTGGCTGAGATCAGCTAATTTAATACAACCAGAATTAATATATTTTGGAAAGCTGTGCTGAATGGTTGATACACAAACTTGTACTTTATTAGACGATAAAATAGCTGATGTTGTATCTGCGGCAACAGGGATTCATTTATTGTTTGTCAGCAACTCAAGACAGATTGTTCACATTATTCCTCCTTGTCTCCACTTCCAGATAATGGTTATCAACATTGTGTCCGGTACTTCATCCTCCTTTGCTGCAGTATGTGGTGTCTTATGAGACTAGAGCTGATAACTGCTTTGCTTGCAAGTGATGCATTATTGCACATGACCTATACTTCTCCCAGCGAATCTCATGGGAAGGTCAGTTTCCTACATTGTTTTTTGTTTTTAAATAAACATGCAGCACCATAAAGCTATGTTTCTGCCAAGTGCATTGTTTTATATTATGACCTATACAAGCAATTTATATCACTTCCACACATAAAGCTTCAAGGTTTAGAGTTGCTGGAGCCTTCACTTTTCTCAATTTTTTTTCAAGCACAGCATATACTGTATTCTGGTATGTTTTATGAGTTCTGGGACCATGGAACTATAACACCAAAGGAAGCAGTCAAAGACTTACGAGGATTAAGTTTGCCAGTAAATTTATCGCCCTTGCTGGGTTGAGTTCATAATGTTCCTATTATAAGTTTGCTTTGCCGAGGTAGGTAAATTTCATTAAAATTTTATTTTAATTTAATTAGAACACTGTGCTTTGATGTTGGGGACTTGTGTTTCAGTTCAGCCCAGACTGGTTGAGGAGAAGATCTCTCTTCTCTTCTAGCTGTAAAATTTCTATATCAGATGAGCTAGAGCCAATCTCATTCCATCTCTTAGCTAGCGTAAAGCCGCAGTGACTTTCTGCTGTGAAATTTCACAATCTTACTCAGACGGGCCACATTGAACACTTGTTGACAAGTGGAGAATAACATGTCGCTCAGAAGATACACAGTCAATCACTTTACAGTATATCCTGCAAAGTGCTTTGAGATGTCTGAATGATGTGAAAGACGCTATATCAAATGCAAGGATTATTATTATTATGTATTCATTCCGAAGGTCATTGAATAAGACATCAAATGGACAATAACCTCTCATGATTAGAGGGTGTATGTCCGATTTACTCCTTGTTGCACCAGGAAGAAAAGTACAGTGCCAAATGGCTTTTCTTGCTCATTGTTTTCCTATGATTTTGTGGTATACATTACAGAGACATGTTTTTCACAAATCTGTAAAGCATATGATTTGAATGAGTACTAAATGAGTCTGCACAGCAGAGTAATGGGTTAGAGCTTCAACATAGTGGGAGGCTACAACGTAAGAGTCCCAAACTGAATTTGCAAAGGATCGTGAATATGAAATCTTGCCAGGAACTGGGTATGCATTACACTGACCCTGTGGGAACTCTGCTCCTATGAGATCTTCTGAACACAGAAAACCTCTATTCACTATAATGTATTATATAAAATCCAAAGAATTTGTAATTATCAAATCCTTCCGATTGTGAGTGACAGGTTATGTGCCAATTCAAGCTACAGAACATCACTCAAGACAGCTCGGTTAGATTGCACCGGAGCTGAGTTACGGCAGGTTGGCATGACACATTTCAGATTTCAGCATTTAGCAATCCTCTGCTAATCCTGTTGCAACTGCAACATTTATAATAGACATTTTCAACGGCAACGTCTAACCTGCAGATGCTGTGAGGACTGTTATGTTCCAGACTTATTGGGAAATGTGTTCAGTTGGAGCATGCTTACAGTTGCTGCCTGGGCTGTGTGTGTATCTTTCTGTTCCAGGTACAATATTAGGTTTCGTAATTCTGTAGGAATAAGAATGTGTGTGGCTGCCTGTGGTGCTGTACTGTACAGGCATGATGGAGGCTCTTGTAAGCACAGGGAGTAAAAACAATCAACTGAGACATGTCGGGTGACATCTGATTAAGTTAATGTTCCATTTGAATAGAATCCCATGAGGCAGCAACTGTTTTGTGCAAGCATTTTTTTCTCTAAGTTCACTTAAAAAAGAACATTATAATAAAAAACGACAGAATGAAAAATGGAATGTAATTGGTTCGGCTTTTTAAATTGTTAAGACTCTGCCTTGCAGAGCTAATAAATGAGACCTCAGAAACCTGCTCTCAATGCAGCTTAAGCAGCATTAAATGGAATGATCCAGTGTGAAATATAGGGAGGGAACTGCTACAATTACTTTCTTTTGAGTAATGCTCCGAATTGTGCCGAAATTATTTGTCCTCCAGGCCTGTAACTTGGATCCATACCAACACTGCAGAGACCTAAATTATGAGCCTCTGCCAAATGACACACCTGTATTTTCAAAGCTGCAGTCAGTGCAGTTTCTAAACAGTTTCTAAACCTGAGCCTCCATGGATATTGCCCTTTAAAACTTTTGCTCAGAAACAGCAGCATCGCTGTTAGTGAATTAACAGCATCGCTCCCATGTGCCTCACAGCGATGTCCACTGCTTTTTGTCAGTCAGTGAGGCCTCCTGTTACATGAAAGTAAACTACTCCCCCAGGACTTGGTTTGTTACGCTTGAGTGTTTCTGAGAAAAATCACCATTCCGTACTGTATCTGCGGATACAATACTTCCTCCCTTCGCTACTCAACCTTGCAACCAGCAACCTTTGGCAAAGCATCTGTTTTCCCTGAATCTGCTTTGGTCTTGAGGTCTTCCTCCTAGGTGCCAGCTGCCTTTCCAATGACTCTTGTTTGTGCTGAGGTCCCCTGTCACCGTCGTCTGTAGGGTGCTTTAGCAGTGAATAATGTAGATTTATTGCCATTAAGAGACTACCAGGTCTCAGACCGTCTCAGCACCAGCTGATAGTATCTAATAGCTCTCATAAGAAGGTTATTTCCCAGAGCAGGGAACTTTGTGTCCTCACTCTACGCTACAAAATATGGATACTGTCTATGCTGGAGTCAATTTTGTCAGCCTTACATCACACAGGTATTTAATGAAGACTCAGGATTGACGTTCCTAAATCTACTTTTGGAGCAGGGGTGTCTCAAGGTAATATGATGTGAGTGTAAAACACCACATTACATACCTTTTGATGTCTTAATTAGAAAATTCCCTTAAGACATACTACAAAATTTACCAGGCTTTACAATCAAGCTGTGCCTACCCTATGCCTCAAATATGTACTTGGCATTGATCCAGCTTGGCTCCACATTGGTGCAAGCCATGTTAAGATTGTATGACAATATTTGAAAATAAGGAGTTTCTCCTGGTGTCCTGGACATCAATCCTCCAGACATTTCACCCACAAAATACAGCTCCCAGAGCTTGGTGTGGGAACAGACATGAGCTGCACGATAAATCCACTTTACAGTATATCCTGTGAAGTGCTTTGAGATGTCTGGACAAGGTGATAATGTTCTAGACCAAATGCAAGGATTAGCTTTATTATATTTATAGGTCATTCACATCATGGCCGTTTCTGGGACATTTTTCTGCAAAACCAAGCTGCTCATTTGCCTACAAAATCAATCACTGCATGTGATAGCAGTTACTTGTAAAATACTTTTAGATATTGTGATGTTCTGGGCCCTATATCAAATGTGAAGAATATTATTATGGTTACAATGGAACTATATTATAATGTGGTGGTTGAAATGAAATTCCAACCTGTGCTATAAGGAGGTGCGCTAACTGTTTTCACTGTGTGTTAAATACACACAGCAAAAAATACTAACTGTGGCTTAAATCCACCCACATCATAGGAATATTTTCAAGCCAGGCTACAAACTGTGCCAAATTCAATCATTTTGTCTCTGTGAGGAACAAATTAGTGTGTCAGCTTGGCTCAGTGGAAGCACTCTCGCCCCTGAGTAAGAAGGTTGTTGAATCCCATGACAGGACTTGAACCCACAGTCAAAGCTGACACTCCAATGCAGTGCTGAGGGAGTGTTGTATTGTCAGATGTACCATCTTTTGAATGATACATTAAACCAATGTCCCATCTGCCTGTTTAGGTGAACATTAAAGATCACATGGCACTATTCGAAAAGAGAAGAAAATTCTCCTGGTGTGCTGGCCAGCAATCCCCCAAATAAAATTAATCATTCATTTCATGGCTGTTTGTGCAACATTGCTATGTGCAATTGTGCTGGCGGGTATGCCTACAAATATAAATACACACAGTCACTTCATTTCACAATAAATACTGTGAAGCGCTTGGGACATCCTTCCAGAGTGTCAAGGCACTATACCAAATACAAGGATTATTATTGTGAAATACCGTATTGGGCTTCAGTCATCATCACAAACAGATGCTTTGTAAACCGTGTTTATTTTGCTGAAGATTGATCACAGAAACAGTTTGTATGAAAATAAGTCAATATGTGATTTACAGTTAATGTCCCTGTAACAAGAATTACAACTAGCTATTCTGTCTCTTTCTCCTTCCCTGACACTGTATCTCTTTAAACACATGTTGTGCTGGATTGCCATAAAGTCCTGCTGAGGACAACAGTCATAGAGGTTTTTCTTCTGTTTTTATAGCAACACTGAGTTTATGTGCATCTCTGTCTGTGTCTCAACAAATGGGCAGGAAAGACTTCACCGAAGCAGAGATTTTTTTTTGGAGGAGAGGAAAATTGACATGCTTGTATTTTCATAACAGTATTATGAGTTGACCCACTCCCTTATCCCTGAAGCACCAAAGTTTTGTAACTAAAAAATAGCAAAAAGATACCCTATGATGGTCAACATGTTTCTGACAGTAAGCAATAATAAGAAATGTAAACTGCTGCTGGGAGCCATGGAGTTCCTTAGTCTTTGAAGGAACAACAAAAACAACAAATTGCATGTATATAACGCCTTCCACGTTGGAGTACATCCCAAGGGGCTGGACAGTCAAGGAGCCAAGGGAGGGAGGCGAGGCAAAGGGATTCCTGGATGGAGTTCCAGAGGTCGGGGGCAGAAAGGCTGAAGATCAGTGCCTACCGAGCAGCGGGAGTGGGCAGGTTGGTATGGTTTTAGTAGATTACAGAGGTAGGGAGGAGCAAGATCAAGGAAGGGTCAACAAAAGAAAGGCCGAAGACAGTAAACTCAATCCTCTGGGGGATGGGAAGCTAATGAAGTTTGGCAAGGATGGGATTGATCTGCTCTCAGAGCTTGGTGTGGGAGCGGACATGAGCTGCAGAGTTCTGAATAATCTGGAGTTGTGGAGGGAGAAGTTGGGAAGTCCAGCGAGCAGGAACGAAGGACATGAGATTTTGAAGGTAATTCAGGATCGAAAGCAACAGTAGTCCAGAAGCTTCATGGTATTCACCAAGTCAGGTTACCCCTGGCGATATGAAGAGGCAGATGCTCACGGCACGATTGGTAAAATAATGATACAAATACTTGTGTGTGCAGAGGAACAATTTGCTTTATTGCCTCTACACAATGGGACTTTATTAAAGAGACTAGGAGAAATGAAATCTGATATTCAATTGGAGGAAACATGAATTTATGCTGTTAGAATTTATCCAAAATGAATCAATTTGTTATTCTTCGGGCTTTGGAATTCAGTTTCTCAGCTTGTTATGTTTTCACTCAGCTGATTCTTTATGGGACACTCTCACTTATTCTGATCAGATCCCTGTTTTGTGTCTACACTCTGGCTATGCATCTGAGTTATGTCCCAGACGGGCGTTTAATGCATTACAATTTAATACAAAATTACATTTGTATAGCGCCTTTCACATCGGGAGGACATCCCAAGACGCTGAACAGTCAGGGATCTGGATCTGATTTGTGGGTCAGGATCGGGGGGAGGTGGAGTGCAGGTGGGTGGCCGTAAGCTTGGTCGAAGAGGAGGGTTTTGAGACACACCTTGAAGGAAGCAAGAGAGAGAACAAGGTGAAGGGAATGTGGGATGGAGTTCCAAAGGATGGGGGCAGAAAGGCTGAAGGCCTGACGGCCGATGGTGGGGTGGGTCCGGCAGGGGAGATGGAGCAGGCCACTGCCTACTGAGTGGAGGGAACGGACAGGTTGATATGGGGTCAGCAGGTCACAAAGGTAGGAAGGACCAAGGCCATGGATAGCCTTGCAAAGCGAGGACGAGGATTTTGAACTCTATACTCTGGGCGATGGGTAGCCAATGGAGCCGGTGGGAGTGATGGAGTCATGGAACCTGGTGCAGGAAAGGACATGACCTGCAAAGTTCTGGATGATCTGCAGCTTGTGGAGGGATGATTTGGGGAGGCTGACAAGCAGGGAGTTGGCGTAATCAAGCCTAGATGTAATAAATGCGTGAATGAGGGTTTCGGTGGCCTAAGGGGAGAGGCAATGGTGGAGCCGGGCAATATTACGGAGGTAGGGGAAGGCAGAACGGGTCATGGCAAGGATGTGGAGTAGAAAGAACAGTTGAGGGTCAAACAAGATGCCAAGGTTCTGGACTGGCTTGGTGAAGCCAGCGCCTGATGTGTGAAGGTGCTGACGGGAGCCATTCAGGAGAGCCTCAATTTTGTTAATGTTCAACTGTAGAAAGTTAGCTCTCATCCAGGACTTGATGTCTGGCAGACATTCTGTCAGCACAGCAGTGGTCCTAGAGTCAAGGGTCAAGGCAGAGAGGTAGAGTTGGGTGTCATCCGCATACATGTGGAAATTGACCCCATGTCTGCGAATGATATCACCAAGAGGGAGCATGTACATGTTGAAGAAGAGTGGACCAAGGACAGAGCCCTGAGGAACGACAGAAAGAGCACCTTACGGAAGATCTATGAGTAAAGGAGAAGTCACTTGTGACACCCAAATCTGTCCAAGAGTTAGTAATCAAAGACTAGCAAGATAAAAATGTGGAATCAAATATTCATAGATTTGAGCTGATGAAAGACAAGATTGAGAGCGAAAGAAATCTTCTCTTAATCTCGGGACTGACATTTTTTCTGGTGTCACTTAATTTTAGTTAGTAGCATCTGGGCCAGAAGGCAAAGGGTTCAAGCCCAACATTGAAACTTGAACTCACAATAGGAATGCTGCTTTATTTGAAGCGCCATTTGTCAGATGAGATGTCAAAACAAAGTATTGGCTGGCTCTTCAAGTGAATCGAATGACACTATTTGAATAATGAAGGGAGTTTCTCCTGATTTCCTGGGCAACAATCCTCCAGATAAATTGATCATTCCCTTCATAGCCAAACACAGCAATGTATTTTATTTAGTGAGGGCTTGAGACTTTCATTCCCAGTGACAATAACCATTATTTTAAAATATTTGTGACAATGTGTTAAATCATCTATCAGTGGATAGAATTAAAGGGTTTAGTGATCCTCACTCAGCAAAAAAAAAAGCAAAACTTCTAATTCTATCCACGAGTGGTGATTTAATGTTTCTTATCTTAGCTAACATTCAGTGACCCTGATTAATTTCGTAAAGTTTGACAAATTGATTGTGGGAAGTCATATTATAATATAGTGTATCTAGACTTCCAAAAGACTTTTGACAAAGTACTACACAAAAGAATTGTAATTTTATAATGTTCCTGATAATGTGAGTCTTGCTGTCTGTTAAGATTGTTGGACCTTGGCTCAAGATTTTGTTATAAACTTTGCTACATAACAGTTAGTCATCTGCCAGTGCTTCTCCTGGTATTGTGTGCAAAACTGACTGCCACGTCCGCCTACAAATATACAGTTACTACACTTTCCAGTGAACCACTTTGTGATGTTCAAGGACATGATAAGCTGCTGTATCAAATGCAGAAGCTACATTCGAGAGTCAAACATACGCATGGTTGGATGAACTGAAGTATGACTTTTGCATCATTATTTTTTGCATGAGGAGAGTACAATCAATGGCAGATTAACTCTGGAAAACATATACTCTATAAAAGTTACTCTAATGGCTCAGAAGATTAGAATTTAAAAATTAAATTGCTGCTTCAAAGTCCCAACAAATAGCAGGCAAGGCAAGAAGAAATCACTTACTTGGAGGGTTGCCGCCTAGTGGTTTATATTAGTATTAAATAAGGAATATGGCAACATTTTAACCATAGAATTTTACAGCACACAAAGAGGTCATTCAGCTCATCAATTTTCCTGATGTATTTCTCCAGACACCTAATCCTACTCTTGCTTGAACTCTTAAATCATGGAATCCTGTAGCTTAGTGGTTAGAGCACTCACTTCGCAAGTGAGACAACCTGAGTTTGATTCCCGGGTGGGGCAAAATGTTGTGCAAGTTTCCTTACTCCACATGCCTCTGTTTACCTAGCAGTAAGTAGGAACCTAGTTGTTAGTCGATTGGTAGATCGCTTTTCCGGGATTAATAAATCCTTCAAAATAAAAGTAATAAAAAAACGTTTGTGGGACACTGCTGTGCGCAATTGGCTGCTGTGTTTCGCTCACAAAATATACTGCCAATTCACTTTACAATATATTCTGTGAAGCGCTTTGAGGCGTCTCGAAGATGTGATAAGATGCTATATCAAATGCAAGTAGTATTATTATTGACAAGCTAACACAGGAAGGAAGGGAGGGAGGTTATATATCTATGAAAGTTAAGTGTCTAGGATTTTACATAACTCCCTGGAAAGAGTGTGCATTCCATTCCAACAATCTATCTCTGGGATTTCTATGTGTAGGTGGGATTCATGGAATTCTCAGTTTGGTTTGGATATTTTTAAGCATGGATAGGATTCCGCATGTGTCAGACACCTGGATGAACAAAAAAAAGGAATGTCAGATAAAAGATTTTAGTTAGTCAATTGAGAAATGTTTAAGCAGCAAAATATGATGGACTTGTGATGTGTGTGGTTTGCAGGACATATGTCACATGCACAAGCAAGATATTCAGGGGATTTGTAAGCTGTGAAAGGGTTGTATCCTTCAAGTGCAGAATTATTGATCTTGAAGGACTAACAGCATTCATAAAGGGAAAAGTGTTCTGAAGTAGATGATCACGCAGATGATCACCCTATGCGTGGGCAGCACCAGTGAGCAAGACGAAAACAATGGGTCATTGGAGATAGGTAGAGACAGTTAATTCAGGAGACTTTTGTAAGTCTGGATTTGTCTAATAGTCCTTGATGCAGACAGTCACTATAAAATCAAGGAGGATAACCTCGAATAAAATAAAGGCCTCTATGGAACAAGGGGCTAATTCGCCCACAAAGTACACACAGCCACATCACTTCACAGGGTACGCCATGAAATGCTTTGCGATATCTCAACAATGTGATAAGGCACTATACAAAATGCAAGGATTATTAGGGGAAAAACCTTGTCTTATATGTGGAAGAACACAGTATGTATTTTGTTTGTATCCTACTCAGTTCTGCGTTAAATTTTTCCCATTTCTGATCTTCCATTTTATCCACTTTGTTTTTCAGCTAAGGTAGCTGTGCCAAGTCATGTCTTATTTCCAGGAGATTTTCTCTTTTCCATGATCCTGCTCTCCATGTTTACTTTGTCCATTTTGACAGCGAATCTGATCATATTGTGGTAACTGTTTCTTAAATGTTTCCTACCTTCAAGTTGCTTAACTTCCTTGGCTCATTGCCCAGTATCAAATGAAGCACTGCTTCCTTCCTTGTGGGTTTATTAACATACCACTGTAAGAAACAGTTTTCAATGCACTTATAAACCCTTCACATTCTGTCTACCCTTATCTTTTCTAGTCTATCCTCGGGTAAGGAAAGTCATTCAATTTTATGGACCTGTTATTCTTCCTAACTGTCCCAACTTATCTCAACATTTCTTCCTCAACGTTCTTAGCATAATCCATGTGAGGTTACCATGGATAAATTTCACTTTACTATAGTGTCAGAGTCAACCTGTCTTAGTTGGCAGCAATCTTGCCTTTGAATCAGAAGGTTGTGGGTTCATGCCCCATATTGGGATTTTGAACTCACAAGTCTAAGATAACACTTCAATGAATTGCTGATGATGTGTTGCATTGTTGGAAGTACCATCCTTTGGTTGAGATGTTAAACTGAACTGAACATGTTAAATATTCATCTCTTTGGGTGGATGTTAAAGATCCCATGGTACTACTCGAAAAAAGAAGAGTTTCTCCCTGTGTTCTGTTCCCTAATCCCCCCAAATAAATTGGTTATTCACTTCATGGCGGTTTTGTGGGACATTGCTGTACGCAAATTGGTTGCATGTTCATCTGAAAAATACATAGTTCACTTTACTGTGAAGCATTTTGAGACATCCTTCTGATGTGAAAGGCGCAATATCAAATGCAATTTTAGTGTTAATGTTAACAGCATGGGCACACTTTTCAACCAGAATTGTTTTGCTGTTAGTGTAAAGGTAGATGTTGGTGTAGAGTTTGGGAACAATAGAGAGGTAAAAAGTTTGGCAGATTCAGAGCGAGAGAGAAAGAGTAAAAGAATCAGACAGTCAGAGAGGGAAGAGTTGGCACAATTTAATGTAATGACAGCTGTAGAGAATACTTAACATTGCCATGACAGGTATTTCAAAATTTGGAAAACATGTTTTCATTGTTGTTGGAAAATTTGTATGAACCACACTACTGCTCTGAAATTATACAAAGTGTTTTTCGACTGTTTTATAATTGCTGTATTATTCTTTTTAGTTTGTTCCCCAAATATAACTGAAAATTGGAAGGCTTTCCCTTATAATCAAGATCAACAAAAACAACAAGATTAAATTTGTACAGCTCCTTTCACGGCGGGAGGTCGTCTCAAGGCGTTGGACAGTGTACAGCATTTCAGACCTGAGCTCGGGTCAGGGAGGGAGAAGTGAGGGGAGGGGAAGTGGGGTGGTGATGGCATGGTCGAAGAGGAGGGTTTTGAGGCAGGACTTGAAGGAGGGTAAGGAGGGGACGAGGCAGAGTGATTGAGGATGGAATTCCAGAGGTTGGGGGCAGAGTGGCTGAGGGCTCTCCCTTCTGAAGGCAGGTGGGTTGGGGGACGTGGAGCAAGCCGGAGCCGGCTGAGCCGAAGGAGCGGGCGGGTTGATAGATCACCTTATATTCGGAACAATAAGGTACCTGCCGAAGAAAATGAATGAAAAAAGATGATGTTTCATGATAGATTTGATGAAATAATTATCTCATTGAATCTGTTATGAACCATTGCATTTTCATCCCATTATCCTTTATAGTGGAGAAATTCTGTACTGCGTTTGGCCTATTGTTTAACAAAAGCAAATGGCTTTGTACTTTATTGCTAATCATAAAAACAGAGACTGTATCATTGCTTCAAACCTGCAAGCGAGTAGAGTACTCTGCCTTTCCCTGCCACAAGCAACAAATCAGAATTTCACTACAGTGTAGAAGAGGAAATAAAATATCTTATTGCACATTAGTGATCTGTATCAAGATGAACACTCAGACACAGATCCATTTAACACAGGGAACAGGAGATTTGCTTGGTTGCATGTACTAACCTTCCACAGCTAACAATTACAATACAATTTACAATTATATAGTGCATTTTATGTCAGGAAGAATATCCTGGAGAACTTGACACTGCTCGCTAGGCACCCGAACTGGTGGTGGGATGTAGAGGGAAAATATGACCAAAAGCGTGGTCAAAGCGTCCTATCGGTTGTTTGTTATTGTTCTATGAAAAGCATCTTGATGGCTGCATCTCAGCTCCCAGGCAGCTAATGGCAGTAAAACAGTTGGCAATTGGTCTGCTGCTCATGATGTTGGGCTACTGGAAGTATTGAAAGATTTACGAGTAGAATTTCAACTGTGTACAGTCTTTATATAAAATATCTTTGGATTTATTATCCATTTTTCAAAACTAAAACAAATGTAACAAAATAGTTACATGTATTGATATCAGACCTAGTCACTTCACATTGTGCTTACATGGTATAGTACTTGTGGAATTTATATTGACATTATACTCAGATGCATTGATGTGCTGGCAAGCCTGTACGTGCTTTATTTTTTAAAAGTACACTTTATATAGCAGAATGTCTTGACACATTGCATTTTGACATGACAAAAGGCTTACATGTATCTTAAGTGGGATTTGAGCACATCAGAATGGATTTTAAGTAAACACCACTGAAAACATAGTAATGAGATTTATAAGATGGGATTCGAAATTCACGAGCAGAAGATAAATAAACACTGACACCAAAGCTGGTTTGTTATGTTTTTAATGCATTGGTATGGCAGATAAAATATATGACAAACACTGGATGATATGTTCAAGGTGGTGTCAATTCAGTATGTTTAATAAAGGTGCAATTAACTCGAAACAATATCCATTAAACCCATATAACCATACAAAATTTAAACATAAACATTGCAAATGTTGGAAATCTGCAAAACAAATAAATAATGTTGTAAATGCTCAATATTCTCTTTAGGGTTTCTACTGAAAGAGAAAATCAGGTTAACTTTTCTGGTGTGGCCCTTCTTTACGGCTGGAATAGTAGGAGAAGCCTTTCTAAATGTTGCACTCATGTGAACAAGTAGAACTAGATCAAGATCACAAAGATTTTCACTAACTTAGACATGAATTATTGGGAACGTTAATTTTTGGTTGTCGGCAGATCAACATTAGAAAATAAATATTAAGCAAAAAAAGAAGCCACTCAGAAGGCTATAATTTGCCAAAGATCTCACCTTGCGTAATGTCAAGAATGGTGGTGAAGGAGGCAAGGTCACTTACTGGATATGGTACTTTTTGCCAATGTTAATTAAAACAGAGCAGACTTAAAAAAAAATCACAAACTTTACACGATAAAATATAACAATCATAATCCTAGCATTTAGTATAGTGTCTTATCAAGTAAGTCATTGAGATGTTTCAACGGGTGCTTCAGATATCACTCCAGATATGTTGTTAACAGGTGATGAATTACTTATAGCATCTTAAACCTCACAGCCAAAAGAGCAAAAGTATCCTGACAGTGATTAAAAGTTAACATCTATTTCAACAGATTTTGAATTCTCTAGGCACTGGAGATTAATACCACAATAGATCTCTGCTGATTGCTTCACATGCAATGTTGTCACTCACTCCCAGCTGGGTTGAATTTAAGTTGACATTGTATAAATGACGATTATATATCTAAGTTTGAACAGTTGGCTGAAATTTACAATGCTGACCAAAACAATGCGCTCTCCTTGCTCAAAAGTGATTGCTAAAAGTTAATTGTTATTAATTTATATTAATAATCCTTGAATGTGTTATGGTGCCCCTCACTTTGGGAGTACATCTCAAAATCCTTTGCAATATACATTAACATGTGTAGTGACTGCATATTTTGTAGACGAATATGGCGGCCAATTTGTGCTCAGCAATGCCCACCAAACAGCCATGAAGTGAATGACAATTTTATTTGGGAGAAACACGTTTCTCTTTTCAGATAGTGCCATGGGATTTTTAATGTCCATCTGAACAGGAACATTGGTTGAATATCTCATCCATAGGACAGTAACTTGGAAAAAGCAACACAACTCTAGTAGTGCATTGGTATGTCATTAAGTGCTCTGGGATGCTACCCTGTGTGAAGGATGCTATATAA
Source organism: Callorhinchus milii (assembly GCF_018977255.1). Lineage (NCBI taxonomy): Eukaryota > Metazoa > Chordata > Chondrichthyes > Chimaeriformes > Callorhinchidae > Callorhinchus > Callorhinchus milii. The sequence continues at coordinate 92,235,710 of NW_024704743.1, forward strand.
ATCCAAGTTGTTGTTGTCATCCGGGACTATATGAGTTCAACAAAATTACACTTGTAAAGTGCCTTTCACGTTGGGAGGACATCCCAAGGTGCTGGACAGACAGAGTTACGGACCCGAGCTGGGGGTAGGGGTGGGGAAGGGCAAGTGGGAAAGCAGAGAGATCGAAAGCACAGTCGAAGAGGAGGGTCTTGAGATGGGTCTTGAAAGTGGCAATTGAAAGGGTGAGATGGAGGGACTGTGGGATGGAGTTCCAGAGGGTGGGGGCAGAGTGGCGGAAGGCCCACCCGCCGATAGTGGAGCAAGCAAGGTGGGGGATGTGAAGCAGGCCGGAACCCGCTGAGCGGAGGGAGCGAACAGGAGTGTGCAACCATGGATGGTGATGCTGTCTGCGCCTGAGATGAAGAGGCGCTGACAGGAGCCAATCAGGATAATCTCGTTCTTGTTGACATTCAACTGAAGAAAGTTAGCTCTCATGCAGGACTTGATGTCTGACAGACATTCTGTGGTCTTGGAGTCAAGGGTGGAGGCAGAGAGGTAGAGTTGGGTGTAATCCAACTGACATATCACTGACATCATCAACCTGTCCCTCTCCTCTGGCTCTGTCCCCATTCCATTAAAAACTGCCATCATCACGCCCACCCTGAAAAAACCCTCCCTTGATGCGTCGCAGCTATCAAGCTACCGGCCCATCTCCAACCTCCCCTTTCTCTCCAAGGTCTTGGAAAGAGTTGTCGCCTCCCAACTGCGCTCTTTCCTTTCCACCCATTCTCTTTTTGAACCCCTTCAGTCAGGTTTCCGTGCTGCCCATAGCACAGAAACTGCCCTGGTCAAGGTCACCAATGATATCCTGACCATCTGTGACCAGGGCTCCCTCTGTCTCCTCGTCCTCCTCGACCTATCGGCAGCATTCGATACGGTCGACCACGCTATCCTACTCCACCGCTTGTCCTCCCACCTCAACCTTCAAGGCACTGTCCTTGAATGGTTTAGGTCGTACCTTTCTCACCGTCTTCACTTTGTCTCAACGAATGGCTTCTCCTCCACCCCCCGTACTGTCTCATGTGGTGTCCCTCAGGGCTCTGTCCTCGGTCCCCTCCTCTTCACCCTCTATATGCTCCCCCTTGGTGACATCATCCGCAGACATGGAGTTAACTTCCACATGTATGCGGATGACACCCAACTCTACCTTTCCTCCTCTACTCTCAACTCCACGACCACCGATGTCCTGACAGCCTGCCTGTCCGACATCGAGTCCTGGACGAGAGACAACTTTCTTCAGCTCAACGTGCGAAAAACCGAGGCCCTCCTGATTGGCTCACGTCAGCGCCTCCGCACCTCAGGCGCTGACACCATCAGCATCCAAGGCTGCACTCTCCACCTCTCAAAGCCAGTCAGGAACCTCGGCGTTTTGTTCGACCCTGAGCTGTCCTTTCTCCCTCACATCCGCACCACAACTGGCACCGCCTTCCATCACCTCCGGAACATCGCCAGACTACGGCACTACCTCACCCCTCACGCTGCTGAAACCCTGGTCCACGCCTTTGTCACCTCAAGGCTGGACTATGGGAACTCTCTCCTCGCCGGCCTTCCCGCCACCTCCCTCCACAAGCTGCAGGTCATTCAGAACTCTGCAGCTCGTGTACTGTCCCGCACCAGGCTTCGGACCACATCACTCCCACCCTCGCTCGCCTCCACTGGCTCCCCATCCCCCAGAGGATTGATTTCAAGATCCTCATCCTCACCTACAAGGCCATTCACGGCCTTGCTCCCTCCTACCTCTCCAACCTACTATCCCCTACCTACCTGCCCGTACCCTCCGTTCCTCTGGCTCTGGTCTGCTCCACGTCCCCGCCCCAACCGCCCTACCATCGGTGGTCGGGCCTTCAGCCTCTCAGCCCCAGGCTCTGGAACTCCATCCCCAGTGCCTTCGCCTTGCTTCCTCCCTTTCCTCCTTCAAGGCCGGTCTCAAAACCTTTCTCTTTGACCGTGCCTTCAGCTCCCCTCTCGACTCTCTCCCCCTCCTCGCTCCCTCCCTTCCCTCCCTCACCCTGACCATTTCCCCCTCCTTGCTCCCTCCCTTCCCTCACCCTGACCATTTCCCCCCTCCTCGCTCCCTCCCTTCCCTCCCCTCACCCTGACCATTTCCCCCCTGCTCGGGTCATGACCCAACTGTGCAGCGCCTTGGGACGTCCTCCTGACGTGAAAGGCGCTTTATAAATGGAATCTTGTTGTTGTTGTTGTTGTTGTTGTAATCCGCATACATGTGGAAGTCCTAATGTGGGACTTGAACCCACCACCTTCTGACTAAGAGGTGAGAGTGCCATCAACTGAACCAGGCTGACATTTTGGATACTCTGATTCCTTATTGACATTCCTAATTAAGGAATCTATGTGTCCAACCCTGTCCGAGACTTTACCATTGCTGAAGGGTACTATATAAATGCAAGTTGTTTTTGAGTCTGTCAATTTGGGGACTCCTCCCACTAACCAGAAGCACGTCACACTGACCTATCGGAGCTCTGCTTCAACACAACGTACTTTCAGAGTAGAGATTGACGGGAATTATAATCGGATTTCTAAGGAGAGCTATTTCCAGATATTAAGGAAACCTGTTAAGGAATACTACGAATTGGATCCCAATGCCTTTAAAAGATATAACTTCTCATTTGATATTAATCTTACTCTGTTAATGAATTTCATTTGCAAATTGCTCTAATTACTTTTATACTAAATAAATCTTGATATTTCTTAATGAGATTCCTTAGAATTTTGTTGTATCTGAGGGAGCTCCTTTCTGGAAATAGCTCTCAGATTCCCATTAATTGGTGTAGTATACTTTCAGATAACAGGAGCACCCATTTGTATATGACAGATTCCTTACTAAGGAATTACGTTAAGAAATAGAACAAATTAGACCCTGATATTTAAAATGAAACTAATATTAGAATACAAAAACAAAACCCAGATTGAGCTGAAAGAATAACAAAAGCCATATCTTCCTCTGTTACTTGTAGACAAGTTCCTGTGGCTTGGCTTTCAACAGCATTGGCTTTCAAATAGTTATTATTATGATTTCCATTGAGACTCATTAAAAGATCAATACCTGGGAGAAGTTAAGTGTGCCCGACTAGAAGCTGTTCACTGACAAAGGAATAGTAGTACTCCCAGGTATTCATAAACTGCCTGAAGTCAACAGAGCTGTTTATTATTGGGAGGAAAACACTGATATATATAGCAATAATGAATCCATAGATTTTAGGTTTACCCCCAAGATGTCCAATGAAAGCAATAATTGGAAACATAGGACTCTGACCAACTTCGAGCCTCTTAATCTCAATGCATGTTTTTTTTGTCAGAAAATCAGGGATGTGTATGTGTGTGTGTGGGGGGGAGGCAGGGGTGGAATTTCAAACAAAAACGCAGGTAAATTCCATGAAAATTGGATTTATTTTGAACTAGAAAACAAAACTTTAAATCAAGCCAGATAATAGCAAAACATTAACTTTTTTTAAAAAATATATATACCTTCCCAGCTTAAAGCAACAATTCCCAGACATTGTTTTCCCACCAAGTACAGACACATGATGCAATGTGATGTGTGCATCCCAAAGCCTACCAGACAAATTCCTGGTGCCTGCTCACCCACTGCGCTCACTTTGCATTGTGTGCGCATTTCCAGATCCAGCAGTGAGGCAGCATTTTGGGATGGTCGAACACATTATGGACTCCGAATAAAATCGACAAATTTGTTTTTGAAAATTGAATTTTTTTTTTACAGATTGACTTTTTCTCAAAATCAGTATGAAAATTGACAAACCATTTTAAAGGTTCTTATTAACCCACCATAAATAACATTTTTATGGCACTATTTCAAAAATGAGCAGGTTTGTTAGTTTATTGACCAACATTCCTCCTTGATCCAAATGAACTCTTTCATAAAAACAGATTGATTGATGATCATTAATTCATTATTTTTGACTAGAACAGATTAGGTGCTGTGTTTACCTAAATAACAATATTTATTTCCCAGTATCCTGGTCAATAATCTCCCAAATAAAATGGTTACTCATTCCATGGTTGTACCAAATTGGATCTATATCCTGTGAAGAGTTTTAAGATATCTCAACAGCCTAATGCCCTATATCAAATGCAAGAATTATTATACTGTTAAGATCATTTTTACAGTATTTACTTGGGAAGCTCTTTGAGAGGCCCCTCCACATGATGAGTATCAGTGTTACTATTATTATTATTTATAACCAGGTTCAAATGAAATTCTAGGCATGTTGAACAAAAATAATAACAATACAAACAAAAACACTTTATTGAAACACAAGAAAAGCACTTTATTGCTCAGCCATAGGGTACAAATCTACCTTGGGAGGATGTCTCAAAGCATTTCACAGGATTTACTATAATGGGTAGCAACTGTCTATTTTGCAGGTGAACAAAATACAAATATTCTAGGATTCACTAGGAACATACTGCTGGTTAACAGCAAGGCTCCATGTAGCCTACTTTAAGATCCTGTTAGTGAAATATTGTTGTGCAAATCTACTTTTTCCCCAGAAATGTGAATCAAATAAATGCTACTGTTAACTATTAGCATGGGAGACGGGGAGAGCTCAGGAACAATAGCTTTAGCTTCCCATATTAGTGGCCTCGTGAGATTGATTTGTCTTCTTACCGTCCCCCCTTTGCAAAATACAATTGTACAATTTTCCCAGTGGGTGAATAATGTGACATCTGGCGTCATAATTATCACTAGCCATAATATTGCTGTGATAATTGTCACATCACTGAAAACTTCAACCCAAACCTGTCTAGTTTTAACTATTGTATTGTTTGAGTAAAAATCTCAAAACACCTAGGCATTCTGAAATATTTAAGAGAGGATACAGGAAGAGGTAAAGGAGGCAAGAAAGTCATCATAGCAGGAGCCTATCGCTAATAATTTGAGATTCATTAAGCTTGTCACTCTGCTAATGAAAAGGTCATTGTAGAATAAGTGGTCACACTGTGCCATATTCCAACACATCATCAGTAAGATAAGCAGAGGTTTGTGGATTTCCTGCTTGTTTAGTTTGAATGGGGACCAGAATGCCCTTCACCTCATTTAATCTCATCTGATCCTTTGGAATATCCACCCACCTGTTTCTCTATTATAACATCGAATTGTTTATTGAGTCCAATGTCCTGGCCTTTATTCCTCCTGGTAACACTTTCCAGTTGTTAATTACTTTCTGTGTAAAGAAATGCTTCTTGGAATCTATCCTCTGAGCGCTCTGAGACGCTATATAAGTGCAAGTTGTTGTTGCTGCTGTTATCCTGAAATATCTCTTTAAGACACTGCCTGGTGCATTGGTAGCATCTTGCCTCAGTCAGAAGTTTGTGGGGTGAAGCCCCATGTCGGGACTTGATATCACATAGTCTAAGGTGACATTCCAATGCACTGTGGAGGCATGTTGCATTTTTGGAGGTGCAACATTAAACCAAAGTCCCATCTGCCTGTTCAAGTGAATGTTAAAGATCCCACGGCTCTATTCGAATAAAGAAGGGAGTTTCTCCTGGTCCTGGCCGACAATCCCCCCAAATAAAAATTGATTACTCTTTTCATGGCTTGCTGTTGGACTTGCTGTACAATTTGCCAGGCTTTTTGTGAGACTTGCTATACAATTTCTGCCTGTTTCCTTCTCTGCATTTTGTCCCTTCCTGTCAACAACACAACAATTTTAGAATGACATATAAATGTAAATAAATGTAATATCAGGAGGATGTTTTAAAACTCTTCACTGTCTATCTCTCTTACCCTCTTTCTATCTGACTCTCTGTGAAGAGTAATTGGTGAAGCATTTATTCTATTAAAAATTGTTTATTACCAGTGATGCTGTATGTTTACTTGTCCACTAGATGGAACTAAGCACAGATGTAATAATGCCATTTGTTAAACTCTATGGAAGAGAAATTCAATTCCAAATCCTATTAAAAATGGTTACCACCATAGTTATTACTTTGCATTTCATCTCTTATTTTTTTTTGTGAATATCTGGGGCCTGATGAATAACTGCACCGTTACCAGACAGCTTCATTCCTGGTGTAACTTTCCACTCTGTTGAGTTAAACATATTAACCAAACATTTCCCAGATGGCAGCATTAAATCTGTGACTAGCTTCCTCTAATGGGGATGATTTAACTACATATTTGGGTCACATTTGCATATTGCTTAATTAGCATTGGCATTAATTTAATGCTGGCGTTATCACCACAATTAGCAGTGTTTAGCGTGAGCTCATATTCCTTACTTCACATCGAACTTGCTGTAATACACCATGTGGCTACTGGTGGCAGTGTCCTACCTCCTACTGCAGTCTTGAGTGACTTTAATTGGTGCCGTCTTTGATACTGACATGGTTTTGCTTTAAAATATTTTGTTCAAGACAATACAACTTATAATGAGATAAAAAAGGGACTGTGCCGACATTAACCGGAAAGAAAAGTTAACAAATAAAAATATAAGAAAGCAATTGAAAGTTTATGAAATAGAAAGGGTGCAAATTAAGAATATTCCAGTTGGTTGTAGTGAGGGCTATGTCCTCTTGCAAACAGATCCCTCTAGCAAGGTTGTCCACTACCGAATCTGTCAAATGGTTTATTAAATGGTGCAGTGGCTATTTCACTATTACAACATGCCATTGATATCTGAATGTGTTTCCAAGATCTCTTCAAAAGGAACAAATTGAAAATTTATATCAGAAATTTTAAATAATAATAATCTTACATTTGATATAACCTTTCATATCAGGAGGACATTTCAAAGTGCTTCACAGGACACACTAGAAAGTGTAATGACTGTATTTTGTAGGCAAATGAGTGAGTAATTTGCACATAGCAATGACCCACAAACAGCCATGAAGTTAATGATTAATTTTATTTGTGGGCCTGTTGGCCTGGGCACCAAGAGAAACTCCTTTCTCTTTTCAAATAGCGTCATGGGGTCTAAGTAAGTAAAAACCCGGTTGTTAGTCGATTGGGGGATTATATTCCCTCAAAAAAACATTGTCGTCACTCAATCCACAACTGTTTGTGGGACACTGCTGTGCGCTGTATTGCCCAACATAGGGCACCATATAAAAGTTTGCACATTGACTAAATATATGGGTTCCTCTTCTTCCTTGTCCTCATATTCAGATGAATCTTCTTGGTCAAGGATGAGTCAAACCATACAGTTGTCAAACCAGTGATTAGTTTAACAACATCAACAATCACTGAACAAAAACAAAAGTCACTGGGAACACTCAACAGGTAGGGCAGCATCTATGGAGAAAGGAAAGTGAGTCAATGTTTCGGGTCCACGACACCTTCGTCGGTTCAGAACCAACGAAGGTGTCGTGCACCCGAAACATTGACTCACTTTCCTTTCTCCATACATGTTGCCCTACCTGCTGAGTGTTCCCAGGGTCTTCTCTTTTTGTTCTCAGATTTCCAGCATCTGCAGTATTTTGCGTTTTGTCAACAATCACCAGTCTTGAAACAGGTCATCTGCTTACTGTCAGTTACAGAATGAACTCTTCCCTACCACCACCAAAATTATAATGGGACATTACTGATGTCTGGTGTGATTTCAATAGTACCATAAAACGTAGGAGCAGAAATAGGCTATTCTGCCCCTCGAGCCTGCTCCGCCAGTTAATTCTAACTTGATTCCATTTACCTGCCCTATTCCCATATCCCTTAATCCCTCTATCCTTTAGAAATTTATCAACCTTAATCTTGAATATGTTCAAGGACTGAGCAGCCACAGCCTTCTGGGGTAGAGAATTCCACAAATTCACTGTCCTCTGAGTGAAAAAAATGTTTCCTCAACTCAGTTCGAAAAGGCTGACCCTTAATCTTGAGACTATGACCCCTAGTTTTGGATTCTCCAACCAGGGAAAACAGTCTCATGGTATCTACCCTGTTAAGACCCTTAAGAATCTTATAGGTTTGTATAAGATCACCTCTTATTCTTCTATATTCTAGAGAATATAAGCCTAGTTAACTCAACCTATCCTCGTAGGTCAACCCCCTCATCCCAGGAACCAACCTAGTGAATCTACGCTGCATCCCCTCTAAGGCGAGTATGTCCTTCCTTAAATAAGGAGACCAAAACTGCGCACAATATTCTAAGTACGGTCTCACCAAGGCCTGATACAACTGCAGCAAGACTTCCCTACTCTTGTACTCTAACCCTTTTGCAAAGAACGCCAACATGGCATTAGCCTTCCTTGTTGCTTGCTGTACCTGCATACTAACTTTTTGTGACTGGTGTACAAGGACACCCAAATCCCTCTGAACACTAACACTACCTAGTCTCTCCCACTCCAGAAAATAATCCGCTTTTCTAATTTTACTACCTAAGTGAATAACTTCCCACTTCCCCACGTTAAACTCCATCTGCCACCTTCTTGCCCACTCACCGAGCCTGTCTATTTCCCTTTGCATTCTTTGTGTGTCATCGTCACAGCTTACTCTCCCACCTATCTTCGTATCGTCCGTGAATTTAGATATGTTAAGTTCTATTTCCTCATCTAAATCATTGATATAGATTGTAAATAAATGAGGCCCAAGCACTGATCCTTGTGGCATTCCACTAGTCACATCCTGCCAATCTGACACGGACCCGTTTATCCCTACTCTCTATTTTCTTCCTGTTAGCCACTCTCCAACCCATGCTAATATATTACATTTAATTCCATGGGCTCTAATTTTATGCAACAGCCTTTTATGCGGCACCTTGTCGAATGCCTTCTGGAAATCCAAATACACCACATCTACTGGTTCCACTTATCTAACCTGCTAGTTACATCCTCAAAAAACTTGATAAGATTTGTTAAACATGATTTCCCTTTCGTAAAGTCATGTTGTGGAGTCCTGTAGCTCGGTGGTTAGAGCATTCGCTTTGTAAGCAAGAGACCTGGGTTCGATTCCCGGCAGGGTGAAACCTTGGGCAAGTTTCCTAATAATAATGCCTAAAAAAAAAACAATAATAAATTGGTCATTTCAATCCACGATTGTTTGTAGGACACTGCTGTGCGCAATTGGCTGCTGCGTTCGCCCACAAATATACAGTCAATTCACTTTACAGTGTGTTCTGTGAAGCGCTTTGGGACGTCCTCCCGACGTGAAAAGCGCTATATCAAATGCAAGGATTATTATTATTATTATTATTGACTCTATAATCATGTTATGATTTTCTAGGTACCCCACGACGACGTCCTAATTAAGGACTCTAGAATTTTCCCTACCACTGATGTCAGACTAACTGGTCTATAGTTCCCCATTTCTTGTCTCCCACACTTCTTATATAGCGGCGTTATGTTTGCGATCTTCCAATCAATGGGAACCATTCCAGAATCCAGGGAATTTTGGAAGATCAAAAACAAAGCATCTGCTCTCTCTGCAGCCACCTCTTTTAAAACCCAAGGATGCAGGCCACCAGGTCCAAGGGATTTATCGATTTTTAATCCTATCAATTTCTCTTGTACTATTGCTTTACTGATGTTCATTTCTTTACATTCCTCACTAACATTAGCCTGCAGGTTCTCCTCTATTTTCGGTAAGTTTTCAGTGTCCTCTAACGTGAAGACAGAAGCAAACTATTTGTTTAATGAATCTGCCATTTCTTTATTCCCCATTATAATTTCTCCTGTTTCTGCCTACAATGGACCCACATTCACATTTGATAGTCTCTTCCTCTTTATGTACTTGTAAAAACTCTTACAATCTGTCTTTATGTTCCTAGCTAGCTTACTTACCCTTGTATTCATTTTCTCCCTCTTAATCTAAATTTCCTCCGCTAGAGGAGTTTAAATGAATTGTGGTTTTGTTGTACAATTATAGAAAATTAAGGGACATTAATGATTCAAGTTGTCTTTTACCTGGTGGAAAATGCACAAGTGACGATTTAAAATTGTACAGATGTGAGTGGCGGGGGGAGGGGGGTGGGAGGGGAGTGGTGTTTACTGAAAGAATTCCCAGGTTTTCCTTTTATTGAAAAGAAAAGCTTCAATTTATTCTCCTATCTATCTATAATTAACATCAATGTGTAATAATTATTATTGCTCTTCAGAAGCATGCTGAAGGTTGTATCTCAATCTTTTCAGATATTATATTAAACACCCATCCCTCCATAGCAGACATAAATTACAGGGATTTGGCAAATTTATGCGAGATATATACATTTGCATATGATACCAAATAAGGAGGAAATGTGGAATAAGAGGATTATTCCCTGACTCAATCACTTCACCGTGCCCTCTCTTTGCCCGTCTTCAGATTGCACCGCAAGACAACAACAACAACTTGCACTTATATAGCACCCTCCATGCAGAGTAGCATCTCAGAGTGCTTAACAATGGCAGAGCCTGACTTCGAGCCAGAGGAGAGGTTAGGGGTGAGGGGGAGGTGGCCGGAGGCACGGTCGAAGATGAAAGTTTTCAGGCGGGACTTGAAAGAGGGGAGAGAGGGGACAAGGCGGAGGGATTGAGGGAGAGTGTTCCAGAGTTTTGGGGTGTCGTGGCTGAAAGCGCGACCTCCGATGGTGGGGCGGAGGGTGCAAGGGACGAGCAGGAGGCTGGTGCCAGTTGAACGGAGGCACCGGGTAGTGGATTGGGGAGAGGTAGGGAGGTGCCAGGGAGTGAATGGATTTGAACACGAGTGTGAGGATCTTGAAGTCGATCTGTTTGGTGACAGTGAGCCAGAGGAACCTGGCCAGATCTTCCTCTTCGACCGTGCCTATGATCACCGCTTTTTACTCCCTGACTCAGTGTCATACTACGCTGTGTCCAGAAGCTACTCTGTGTGAACTAGATAAATACAAGCTGTCATTGTCGTTGATGAGACAGTACAAAGATAGCTCAACAGCATGGGCTGATCACTGGTAAATGCAATTCAATACAGATAAATGCAAGGTAACCTATAAGAAGTAAAAACAGTAGTCAAAATGAATTTTCTGGAATGAAAAGACGGCAGGTATTTTGGAAGGATTAGATCAAAATGACATTTAATAACAATAATCCTTGCATTTAACACAGAGCCTATAATTGTGAGAAAGTCTCAAAAAGCTTCACTAATAGAATGCAGCAACCAATTTTCACATGTTCCAAAAATAACCATGACGTGATTGACCAATTGTATCTGACGGATTGTTGGTTAGAAAACTGGTTAGGAAACTCTCTTCTCTTTTCAAATCATGCCATGGGATATTTAAATTATCACTAGAATTATTATTATTTATTGCTTGTTGGAGGAAGATAAGTTAGGTCTTCTTGGAGCTGAGCTGGCTCCAGGATGACATAATTGGAATGCCAAAATTGAATCAACCCTCTGTGGTGGTCTAGGTAGTCTAGATAGCCCAGTTCCTGAACTAGGCAGGTCTGCTGAATTCCGAGGCACTGCTGATGACAGACCAGTCAACCTAGATCAGCAACAAGACTTGAGAGGCAGGGATTGTTCCCATTTGGTTTCTGTTAACCAGGCTAGTCAAAGCCCCAATGATTAGGGTGGTCCTAGATGGGCAAGCAATCTGAAGCATACCAGACAGTGTTCTCAATGGTGGTTAACTTCAGCAGTACCCCAATGCACACTCTGGAGTCCTCAAGCCTTTGCTCTTACCCACTTGTGTCTATAACACTCCAGATTAAGTAGACATGGAGAGAGTGCATTTCTTTCCACACAGGGAAATTTCCAAGTGTAAATGATCCAGGCTTAGCATGGATACAGAACTGGCTGGGAGACAGAAAGCATAGCGTGGTGATGAACGATTATTTTTCTGAATGAAGAGAAGTGGAATCCTGTAGCTCAGTGGTTAGAGCACTCGCCTTGCAAGCGAGAGACCTGTGTTCAATTCCAGGCAGGGCGAAACCTTGGGCAAGTTTCCTTACTCCACACACTTAATAATAATCCCTCCAAAACCCAAAACAATAATAAATTGGTCATTTTCAATCTACGACTGTTTGTGGGACATTGCTGTGCGCAATTGGCTGCCGCGTTCGCCCACAAATATACAGTCAATTCACTTTACAGTGTGTTCTGTGAAGCGCTTTGGGACGTCCTCCCGACGTGAAAAGCGCTATATCAAATGCAAGGATTATTAAGTGTGCAGTGGGGTCTCCAGGGGTCAGTATTGGAACCATTGCTGTTTTTGATCTATATAAATGACCTGGACTTGGGTATAGGGAGTAGAATTTCCAAGTTTGCAGATGATACTAAGCTAGGAAAAGTAGTAAACAGTGAGGAGGATGGTAGCAGACTGCAAGAGGACATAGACAGCCTCATAAAATGGGCAGACACGAGGCAGATGAAGTTTAATGTGGAGAAATACAAAGTACCAGAAATGAGGGACTTCAGTTATCAGGAGAGACTAGAGAAGCTAGGATTATTCTCCTTGGAGCAAGGAAGGTTAAAAGGAGACTTAATAGAAGTTTTCAAAATTATGAGGGGATTCCATAGGGTGAACAAAGAGAAACTATTTCTGCTGGCGGGTGGATTGGTAACTCAAGGACACCGATTTAAAATAGTCGTTAAAAGAAACAGAGGGGAGGTGAGGAGAAATTTTTTCACCCAGTGAATTGTTCGGATATGGAATGCATTGCCTGAAAGGGTGGTAGAAGCCGATTTGATAACAACTTTTAAGAGAGAAGTAGATAATTATTTGGGGAGGACAAGTTTGCAAGGCTAAAGGGAAAGAGCGGGGGAGTGGGATTGATTTAGATAGCTTTTTTCAAAGAGCCGGCACAGATGCAATGGGCTGAATGGCCTCCTTATGTGCTGTGTAATTCTATGATTCTATAAAGTGGCATACAAGTGTGGAACTTTCAATCTGGGTTGGATACTCTTTAGCATGGTGATGAATTTCCACATGTGTCAAACACCCAGCTGACCAAATAAAAACTTTAACATTCACCTGTACAGGCGGGTGGGACTTCAGTTAATCCAATCTGGTCAAAATCAAACGTTGGCTTCAAAAAGTCTCTGCTATTCTTCATTGAAATCAGCAGAATGTAATATACCGAACTCCTAAGATTACATCAGCAGTATGATGAAGTCACCACCACAGAAAAGAAAAGAATAGGATTGAAAGGTGCTTGGTGTTTGCCTAGGTTTTGGTTGGTGGAGGAGACAGTGTTAAGCAGACCTTAGAAGAACTGTTCACGAAAGATTGAGGGTAGGTCTCCCCAGCCCGAGACACTTGTCAAGGGAAGCAATTTCTGCCATTTAAGTAGAAGCAATCAGTATCACATGGGTCTTAGAGGATCCGTGAAAACAATCAGTTAGTGCCATCTGTGCTTTGCCTCCATCGGGATATTGCTTGAATATTCATCAGGGGAAACATATTTTGTGATCCAAAGCCTGGCATATCCATAAGGGACATTATCAATCGAGAAGATATCCATGGGGAAAAGCAGAAGCATCAATCTGATCGTCTGGAGCATCTGCTGGTACATAAAGCATTAATTCAGGAGCATGGATTGTCTGTCAGTATAAGCTGGCACTGCTCATTGACCAAATCTGGAGATATTGACAAACTAAGATAATCCTTTGACTATCTGATTTTGTAGCAGAATGTGGACAGTGAAGAGCCCTGAACAGCAATCCATCATACAAAATGGGAAGAAAAAGGTCTAATATTTAATGAGGGCAAAACTGGTAATCCTGAATGTATTCCTTTTTTCAATTTATCACCGAGAATAATTAACCAAGGCTTTATGCACTGAAGACTGTCCTTTATAACAGGATTGAGTCTGCTCAGACCCTGATTTAGGAAATGCTTTTTCTTCAGGTCTTTCAGAATGTAGACAGCAGTCCCCTTGTTTTCAATATGGAAAGGGAATTGAAGTGTTGATTTGTAACTGTTGGAACTGCTTTCCTATTTTGAATTCGTATTCCTAAAAATATTGTTAAGTCACTAAAGGTTGAACTGTACGAGCAGTTTTCTAATTGGGCATGTCTGAACAAAGTGTTTCATCGCAGTGTGTCAGCTTGGCTTTTACCTCTGAGTCAGAAAGTTGTGGATTCAAGACCGCAGGTTGAACTCTGCTGGTCGGTAAAGATGTATATAATGGAAATCCCATTATAAGTCCATACTGACAAGGTCAGTAACTTGAACAGCAGCCTAAATGTGCACTCTAGATTTAGATATAGATTTTATTTACAATAAAAGAAAGAGAAAGTATCTGAAAGGGAAAGTGTTGGTTTGGAACTCGAGTTTCTCTACAATTACATTTTAGTAATGGGTTTTGTGCTTATTACTGATTAATTAGTGCTACGGAATATTCTGTTGGCAATGTTCTCAATAATGATATTGAGCCCACTTGGGTTTTCTCTGTTCTTTTCAGGACAGCTTTGAGTTGTCTGCATTGCCTGTGCCAGCTCGTCGTTCCAGATGTGCCAATTTCCAGCCATCAACCTTAATTACCTGTCCCTGAACTCCAGTTGAACTACAATATCTAGAAGCATCAGATTGTGACTCACATATTTGTGTCATCATTTCACTGGTTAAAATCTTCTTAAATGCTCCTCACCATGACAAGAACGACAGCAAGCGCCTCCATTAATGTAGTATGCAGTTCACTGAAGCTCTGCTAGATGGTGCTTGAAAACTTTCCAGCTCACAATGCCCCTTGTTCTTTTATCAGCTAAGGTATCTCTCAAACATGAAGCTAAGTAAATAATCAGCTCCATGCATTTAGATTAACAAACAAATATGAGGATGAGTAACAAAGGTACTATTGATGTTTCATTCAGATATCTATTGAATTTATTTTGATACAAAAGAAAATGAAACACTGCTGTTTTCTCACAGGGGATGGGAGTTATTGGAATTGGAAGCTTCATAATGTGAGAGAGAAATGGTGATTTTTAAAGGAAGCAAGTATGGTCTTAACTCATCCAGCTTTAATTAACTCATCCACATCTGGCTGGACCTCATCAAAACCTACCGCTCCGCTCTCGCCTCGGCCAAATCGTCCTTCTATTACAGGTTAATCCTGGAGGCGAAGGGCAACCCCAGGCTCCTGTTCTCCACCACCAACCGGCTCCTCCGCCCTCCCCGCCACACTTTACAGATTCTTTCCTCTGACTCTCACTGTGAGAAAATGCTGGATTTCCTCGAGTCCAAAATTGAGGGAATCTACTCAGCTGCCACTGCCCTCCCAACTTCCACCCTTTCTCTACCCCACCCCACACTCCGACAATTACCCATCCCTCCCTTCCACACCTTTGAATCTGTCACCCCCTCCTTTGTCTTCACCACCATATCCTCCATGAAGCCCACCACCTGCTCCCTGGACCTCATCCCCACCCCTCTCCTTAAATCGCAGCTCCAACTCCCTGTCCCACTACGCACCGACGTCATCAACCGCTCCTTGTCATCTGACACTGTTCCTTCCCGCCTCCAAACAACCATTATCACCCCCACTTTGAAGAAACCTTCCCTTGACCCATCACATCTATCCAGCAACCGGAGCATCTCAAACCTCCCTTTCCTATCCAAGGTCCTTGAGAGAGCCATTGCCTCCGAGATTCACTCTTTTCTCTCCTCCCATTCCCTCCATGAACCCCTCCAATCGGATTGCCGTGCTGCCCACAGCACGGAAACTTCTCTGGTCAAGGTCACAAACAACATCCTGACCATGTGTGACCAGGGCTCCCTCTGCCTCCTCAACCTCTCCACTGCCTTTGACACCGTGGACCATTCAATCCTCCTCCACCGCCTCTCCTCCCACTTCAACCTTCAAAGTTCTGTCCTTGACTGGTTCAGGTCCTACCTTTCACACTGCCTCCACTTCGTCACAACAAATGGCTTCTCCTCCAACCCCCGCATTGTCTCTTGCGGTGTTCCTCAGGGCTTTGTCCTCGGGCCCCTCCTCTTCACCCTCTACATGCTCCCTCTTGGTGATATCATCCGCAGACATGGGATAAATTTCCACATGTATGCGGATGACACCCAACTCTATCTCTGCCTTCACCCTCAACTCCAGGACTACTGGTGTCCTGACTGACTGCCTGTCCGACATCAAATCCTGGACGAGGGACAACTTTCTAAAACTCAACATCAGCAAGACCGAGGCCCTCCTGATTGGCTCGCTCCAGCGCCTTCGCACCTCGGGCGCTGGCAGCATCAGCATCCACAGCTGCACATTCAACCTCACTAAGCCAGTCAGGAACCTGGGTGTCTTGTTTGACTCTGAACTGTCCTTTTCCCCCACATCTGCGCCATGACCAGCACTGCCAACCACTAACTCTGCAACATTGCCAGATTCCGCCACTGCCTCACCCCTCAGGCTGCCGAAACCCTTATCCAGGCATTTATCACATCAAGGCTCGATTACGGAAACTCCCTCCTCATTGGCCTTCCCAACTCTTCCCTTCACAAGCTGCAGATCATCCAAAACTCTGCAGCTCGTGTACTTTCACGCACCAGGCTCCATGACCCCATCACTCCCACCCTCGCCCAACTCCACTGGCTTCCCGAAGATCGAGTTCAAGATCCTTGTCCTCACTTTCAAGGCCATCCATGGCCTTGCCCCCTCCTACCTCTCTGACCTGCTGACTCCCTACCAACCTGCCTGCTCCCTCCGTTCAACGGGCTCCGGTCTGCTCCATGTCTCCTGCCCGATCTGCCCAACCATCAGTGTCTGGGCTTTCAGCTTCTCTGCTCCCACACTCTGGAACTCCATCCCACGGTCCCTTCGCCTCGCTTCCTCCCTTGCCTCCTTCAAGGCCGGTGTCAAGACCCTTCTCTTTGATCGTACCTTTGATCGCACTCCCACCTCTCTGCCTTCCCTCATCCATACACCACCCGTCCCCCATACTCGCGTACCGATATCTGACTGTTCAGCGCTTTGGGACGTTCTCCCGATGTGAAAGACACTCTATAAATGTAATGTTGTTGTTATCAATATTCAGAAAAAATGTTAGTCTTGCAGCTGTCTCAACCAGTGACATGCAGAAAGGTAGAAGTCAGGATCCTCAGAGGAATAGGTTTATTTATGATGTGGAAGTTGAACTACTGAAATGCTTTAAAGAAATATTGAAGGTAGGTAAGTGGGACTTAATGGATTGCTCTTTCAATGAGGCAACACAGACCCAAATGGACTGAATGGCCCTTTTCTGTGCTGTCAATTTCTATGGTTGTGTGGATTTATGGGCCCTTGTCAGAGCCCCAGGAGGAGAGAAATTTTGCTTCCTTGCCTTTATACTCCACAAGTGCCTTCCAGATTCAGTATCCAGCGGATCAAAGATCTCCACACTTCTGATTGGACAATGGCACATTTAATCGTATAAAAATAAGATACTGGCTTATTCTTCCTGTAAAAGCAGCTCCTCTAACTTAAGGAAATTGTATATTTTGACTACGTTTCAAAATAGAAAGTGGCCAAAATGTTTTTAAAAAGGATTATGGAGCAAACGGTGTTAGAACTGAAACCAATCGATATTTATGGACTGAAATTTAATTGTTTCAAAACAGTTTCAGAATGATTGAATAATATGACTTCTCCAATCATATCACTTTAGTTTTTACGATATATTACTAAATTATATACACTGTGAGAGTTGAAAGAAAAACAGTATCCTTCACAGAAGGTTTACCCAATTCTGCATGAGGTTTTAATGAATGCAGTTCAAACCTTTTCACCACTATTTGTAGATCTTACACAGAAGCTCTTACTGTTTCTACTTCAATTACAGACTTACTGTGCTTTATTTTAATGCATGATCAAGTTAAAAGTAATTTCCCCTTATAGACTGTATATATCATCTCTTAATATACATTCTTTCAAGTTACAAGGAAATAGCACGCATTAACTTAATCAAAAGAATGGGAAAATGCATTGTTTACAGCTTCTCACATGCACATTGGGATGTATTTGGTAGTGGTGGTGTGGCCCTCATCTCCAGGCCCTCACTTGCTCTATCACCATACTCCTCTGACTCATTACCCTCATTCGAGCACCTTACACTTCACCGTCCCTCCAAACTTTCCCTCAAAATTCTCCTCATTTACTGCCCCCCAAAACCTCCTACACCTTCTTCTCTGACGTCTCCACCCTCCTAACTTCCCTCTGCATCTGTTCCTAATGCCTCCTTATCCTCGGTGACTTCAAACTTCATTTCACCCCTTCCTGCTCTATCTCCTCAGACTTTTCCTCTCTCCTTTCCTCTCAGGACTTCTCCCTCCACATCCACTCTGCCACCTATGTTCATGGCCACCCACTCCACCTGGTGGTTACCAGGGGCCTCAGTGTCTTGGATATCACAATCACAGACAAAGCCATCTCTGATCACCATTTCATCTCCTTTAACTCCTCAATCCTCTCTCCACCCCCACCAAACCCACCTCCATCTCCTACCGCTCCTGGAAAACAATCTCCCCGCAATCCCTCTCCACTGCTTGGAGTCATCTGAACTCCTCCCCCTCTGGCCTACCTCCCGCATTGATTTATCCTCCTCACGCACTCTTCTCCACAACTCCCTCTCCACCACTCTTGATGCCCTTGCCTCCCCTCAACTCCCAAACTGCCTCCTTCTCACGCACCTCACCCTGGTACACAAACCTCCTCCTCTTTCTCAAGGGTCAGTGCGGGCTGCCGAACCCACCTGCCCAAAATTGAGGGGATCCGTTCAGCTGCCTTTGCCCTTCCAACCACCACTCACTCCCCATCTCCCCCCGATACTCCGACTCCTACCCATCCCTCCCTCCACATCTTCAAACCTGTCTCCCCCTCGTGTTTCATCTCCACCATATCTGCTATGAACCACACCACCTGCTCCCTTGACCCCATCCCCACCCCTCTCCTTACCTCTCAGCTCCACCTCTTTGCTCCTAAACTCTCCGACACCATCAATCTCTCCTTATCATATGTCACCATTCCCATCCCCCTAAAAACAGCTATAATCGCCCCCATCCTGAAAAAACCTTCCCTGAACCCATCCCTGGCTGCTAACTACTGGCCCATCTCCACCATCCCTTTCCTTTCCAAGGTCCTTGAAAGAGTCGTTGCTTCCCAGTTTCGCTCATTCCTCTCCTACCACTCCTTTCACAAGGCCCTCCGATTGGGTTTCCGTGCTGTGAGCTGCTCTGCCCTGGTCAAGGTGACAAATTACATTCTGTCCATCTGTGACCAGAGCTCCCTCTGCCTCTTCATCTACTCTGCTGCCTTCGATTAAATGGACCACTCCATCCTCCTCAACTGCTTTTCTTACCACCTGAACCTTTAAACTTCTGTCCTTGAATGGTTCAGGTCTTATCTCTCACACTATCTCCAATTTGTCTCCGCCAACGGTTTCTCTTCCAGCTTCCATACAGCCTTGTGTCATGTTCCTCAGAGCTCTGTCCTTCGTCCCCTCCTCTTCAACCTCTACATGCTCCCACTTGGTGACATCATCCGCATACATGGTGTCAACTTCCACGTGTACGTGGATGACACCCAACTCTATCTCTCTGCCTCCACCCTCGATTCCAGGACAACTGACATCCTGACAGACTGTCTGTCAGATACCAAGTCCTGGATGAAAGCCAACTCTTTACAGCCGAATGTCAGCAAGACCAAGGCCCAACTGATTGGCTCGCGCCAGCGCCTCCGCAGCTTAGGCACTGGCAGCATCAGCATCCATGGATGCACACTCCACCTCACCAAGCCAATCAGGAACCTGGGCATCTTGTTTGAACCTCAACTGTCTTTTCTACCCGACATCTGTGCCATGACCCATTCTGTCTTCCTCCACCTCCACAATATTGTCCAACTCCGCCACTGCCTCACCCTTCAGGCCGCCAAAACCCTCATACATGCATTAGGGACCTCAAGGCTCGACTATGGAAACTTCCTCCTTGTCGGCCTCCCAACTCTTCACTCCACAAGCTGCAGATCATCCAGAACTCTGCAGGTCGTGTCCTCTCCCGGACCACGCTCCATCACCCATCACCTCCACCTCTTCCGACTCCACATCCCTCAGAGAACAGAATTCAATATCCTCATCTTCAAGGCCCTCCACTGCCTTGCCCCCTCCTACATCTCTGACCTGCTGACCCCCTATCACCTTATCTGTTCCCTCCGTTCAGCAGACTCCGGCCAGCTCCATGTCTTCCACCCAACCTGCCTTACCTTGGCAGCTGGGCTTTCAGCCTCTCTGCCCCCACCCTTTGGAACTGCATCCCACAATCTCTTCACTTTGCTCCCTCTCTTGCTTCCTTCAAGGCATGACTCAAGACGCTCCTTTTCCACTATGCCTTCAGCCGCCCTCCTATCTCACTGCCCCCCCTCACACCAACCCTACCCCCCACCCCCCACCAAGCTCGGGTCCTGATCCCCGACTGTTCAGTGTCTTGAGGCGTCCTCCCATCGTGAAAGGCAGTTTACAAATGTAATTTTGTTGTTGTTGTATTTATTTGAAACCGAAGCCAGATGTGTATTTGCAGATTCTTTGTAGTATTAAGAAATTGTCACATTATTTATTATTTATTTGACTCTGTCAATTTAATTTTAAGCCAATATTTATCAATGGACAAATGCTGATCCATCACTTGAAAGAATAAAATGATGGGTAGATACTCTACCAGGTTTCATAGGTACTGATGAATAAGTTAGAAACAGTCAGGACTGAGGTGCCACACAAATGGCAGTTCCAAGCACAAGTCATAGCTTCAACTGTGCCAGCTAAAACCACCGAAATTTACAGAATAGAAGAAGGCCATTTGGTCCATTGTGTTGATAGATCTTTGAAAAGGCAATCTATTCAGTCTCATTTGCCTGCCTTTCCCTGTATCCCTACAATGTATTCATTTTTTGCTATCTATCAATGAAAATAGGCCCGGTTTCTGCAGTCTCTGGCATTAGGTGAAACTACTGATAGTAGTTGGGTGGGGAGGAGGTGGGGGCCTGAATTTCTGGCTAAGTGTAATGACAGCCTTCATTTCTGGCCAAGTGTATAGTTACCTGCACCCTCCCCCGGCTTGGCATCGGGCTCCACCATTGTTAAGTGCTCTGGGCTGTCACCCGGCGTAGAAGGTGTTATATAAATGCAAATTTTTTTTTGTTGAGACATCTCATCAAACATTTTCTGAAAATTCATACACACCACATCCACAGCATAAACTTTATCCATTCTCTTGATTATTTCAGAACTCTATTAAATTTGTCAAGCAAGAACTGCATTTAAGAAATCCGTCCTGACTTTCTTTTGTCAACCTCTGACTTTCATAGTGACTATTAATATCGTGCTGTACTATAACCTTTCAGCATTTTCTCACTCTGCTTGTTAAGCTAATATAGCTATAGTTCTTGGCTCACTATGTTGTCCCTCTTTCAACATAAGTATTATGTTACCAACCCTCCTACCACTTTTAGTTTTCTTCTATCGCTTTTATGTTCCAAGATGTTTGAGAGATATTGAGAGAGCACCTACCAACTTCCCTCTGTATTCTCAGATGTATCTCATCAAACCCTGCTGACTTGTCCACTTGGAGTACCTAAATGTTTTAAGTATTATTTTTTCATAATCAGATGTGTCCAACCCTCAGAATGCTTCTGTTTTGCTGACTATCAAGGAGTTAATATTAGAAGAGCTATAAGTGTCACCCAGTTAGAATATACAGGTATAATTGTGTAAAAATGTCTACTGCTGTATTATATTACGGCTTTGACCTTTCCATACATGATCTATAATGCATTGATTGTCAATCATTTATACAAAAAACATTTGTGGAAGTTCAGTAACCCTTACAAAGCTTTGCTAAAACACTCGGCACTTTTGTTAATGGATGCTATTCTGACACTTTGTGATCCTTTTATCACATTAATAATTCACTTGCCAACAGACATAATAAAATCCAAGCTTATCCTTTGCATTTTTCTCTATGTATTCAACTCTACCCTCGCTCTCCAATTTTAATGTCTTCACAGGCAGTTTTCATTCATCAACATTAAATTGAACTGCTTTGATCAGCCCCCTCCCTAAGAAACTCACTGGATCCCTCTCCAGCTAGTGACCCATTTACAATTTCTCCAAGGTGCGGCTCCATGCTCTCCCACGACTCCCTCTTCGAACCCCTCCAATACAGTTTCTGTCTCATGCACCTAATAAGACTGCTCAAGTTAAAGTCACTAATGATTTACTTTTCATCTGTAATCAGAGTTCCCTCTAACTCTTATTCTCCTCAACTTCTCTGCTGCCTTTGGTACTGTTGACCACTCCATCTTTCTCCAGTGTCTTTCCTCTCGCTCCACCTCCATGGGCTCTCTGGCCTTTTCCAGCATCTACACTTTGTGTCCTTCAATTGATTCTTCTCCTCCCCAGTCCCTCCACAGTCAATTGCGGCATTTTCTAGGTCTCTCTTCCTCTCAGATGTTTCCACTTGATGACATCATCACAGGGTCCACTTCCAAATGTATGCATATGATATCTGCCTCTGCCCTCAATTCCAAGACCACTGCTTTTATGACCAGTTGACTGTTAGACATTGATTCCAGATGAGTTCTATCTTTCTACAGCTCAAAATCAACTAGACCAAGACTTTACGGCTTGGTTCCCTTCGACACCTCCTCTTCCTAAGAGTACTGACCACATCAACCTACATGGATGGTCAATCCGATTCACAGAGCCAGAGTGGAACCTTGTCTTGATCAACAACACCTGCTCTTCTAACCATACATCTGAGCCCTCACTACTCTGCATTTCCTCACTTCCACAACATCATTTGATCACTTGCCTCTGCCATCACCTTTCCTCATCCACACCTTCATTATCTCTAGGTTGGATTCTCTGGTGTCCTGCTGATCGTACTCCCTGTGTGCCTTGTATTCTGAAGGATGAGATCAAATTATTCTGGAAGAATGAGATCAGATGAACTGAAAAGCCTTCTTCACCTGAACCTCCCTTGATCTTGTAACATCTGGAATTCAACAACAACATTGATTTGCATTCACACAGCGCCTTCACACAGGAGAGCTGTATAGTTTGGGTATGGACGCTATTCAATTAAAAAAAACACAAATAATACAAATTTGCACGTGTACCCCAACAGCCTGGGTCTACGTTTTATAATTTAGTGTTTATTGGTGCTAGGGTGGTGAATTAGTGGTTTTGTGTTTTTAATGTGGAATCTCTTTAAAAAGCTTCACCACCTGCAAAAACACAAACTCCAAAGAATGAAAAATACCCCATTAGCGGAGAAATAGCTTCATGCCTAAACTTTGAAAATATTTTATTCCCAGCACCAGCATCTTGGTGAGCATAAAATACCGTACTGTGATGCTAACCCTGAGCTACTACACAAACACTTGAAACACAATTTTAATTAAAAATATATTTAATCACTTTAAATCATGCCTGTCTTGTTATCTATTTTTCATTTGTTTTCTGCTCTATTCTGCTTTTGAACCAGTGAATGAATAACATAATAACACATTGAATGTTTCAATAAAAAGATATTAAAATGCTCTTTCATAAATATTACTCTAACCACCTATGATTACTGGCAGGGGTCTTTTTGGTGTGTTGCATGTCACATTATGCTGTCCAGGCATAGGTTCTGTAATGATCTTATTCTCTTTTGCTATTCTGTCCTTGCAGAATAATATCTGAGGGATTAATGATCACAGTACATTGCTATTTTGTGCACTAAAACATTCCTGATTAGATACCGTATGACTAAACCTTCTTTAAATAATTGATATTGTAACAGAGTAGAAGCTTCTACATCAAAGAAAGTATTGTATTTGTATAAATCAACACAATAAAACTCTTAACCCCAAATACTATCAGGCAAAACTGGATGGAATTTCTCCCCTATCCCAATTCTAGATTAATGGTGAATTTCACCCTGTATGTTACTGAATCATTGAGGTTGAAAATGTAGCATTCGTTATCTAGATTTGTAAATAGCGACTCCTGTCATCTTAACACTTGTTTTAGTCATTGCATGATGGGTGTCCGTATGTCGGACACCAGTCACCATGTAAAAGCCCAGCAAAGCAAGTAACTGTAAGAAGATATGGACATTTTAAATCCTACTGATAGTAATCTTGTGTTTTGACAATACATTTAAGAAGCAAAGCAAATATTATTTTATTTTATCAAGCATTGGGGGGAAGAAAAAAATCATTAAAACAGACATTTTCTGGTAATGGTGCCATTCACTGTGAGCTGAAGAAGAGACAGTAAGGATTTTTTTATTCAGGTCTCTGCAAACATTAATAAACATGAGATACAGAGTGAGATACAAGTACAATCAAAAATAACGGCACTGACAGACCGAAACTCCACATGCCAGAGTCTAATACGTCAAAGTGACAAGTAATACCATTAAGACATGACATTTTCTTCTTATAGTCTGCAGCTGTATGACAGAAGTTTGAGCGTCCATTAAAGTGTTAGCTAGACTCACCAAAAACAAACCATCATCTAAGCAAGATATAGTTAGATTTTGTGTCTCTTTTCCTAGCAGTATATATTCTGATGTAAACATCTAAATTAAGATTTTTATCAGTCTAAGCTTAGCATAATTATTTTGGACAGTGTAAAATCGTTTTCCTGCTCAATGCATTGAATTCAATGAACTCTTGAAGCCCATTACTGTTTCTCAAAACTACTAATGTATATAGTCCAAACCATTTTCAATAAAAAAAATCTATTGTTTTATGCTTAGAGCAATAAGACTTGGTAACAGAATGTAGAAGAATGATATTTAGAACGGAGACTACTACTTTAACAAGGAAATAATGATCTAATTTATTGAACAGTCAACAGATCAGTACTTTCAGTAGTGAGAATGGAGTGATTAATCTGTTTTCTTTATACATCACTACACTGAAATGGAATATTAACATTCTTATCAAAGACTTAGAGAAAAACATTTGTCCATAGAGATAAAACAGCATTTTGACTTACATGCACTTTAAAGCACATATGTCCAGATATATATAAAGGGAGGATTTATATTCTTATGGTGCAGGGTGCAGTGATTTATAATAACCTACATTTATAATACTCATTCATGGCTTAAACAGGATGGCATAATCACACAAAATCTAAAGCCACACAAAATAAAACGATACCTATGAGCAGAATTTTTGACACTTTAAAGACTGAAGCTCAGATTTCTGGTATCTTTGTTTCTGAACATTCCTGTTGGCTCTGCAGTCTTTGGATACAAGTCACTATCAGAAAACAACCACAATTAAGAAATTCCACTGCAAAACTGCTCTAAACTGTAATATATGTAGACCTACTAGGTATTAATTTATAATTATGGCAGATTATTATTGCTCTAGGGTTCTACTTACTGGCACATCACATACAAAGTTAAGTCTTCGTAATGTTATAGTCTGTCAGACCGGACAAAATTATAACAATATACGTACTATAACAATCGGGGAACTAAAAAATAAAATCAGTTATTTTTGACTGTTTTATCTTTGAAATTGAATCGCATAATAAATAACAGCGACCAAAGGTGCTAAAATACTGTACTGTAACAGTCTCTTCTCATTAGACAATCCATCAATGAAAATATTATGGAAATTGATTGCGTGCTCTAATTTGACCATCTGCCTGTCCATCAACCCATCCTGTGCTCTCATCAGATGATCCACCTGTCTCTTGGTTCTGGGTTTCAGGTGTCGGAGCGATACTCCACATACATCACACCTCAGGGTAACATTATCCAACCTTTGTTAATCAGGACTGCAAATTTGTATAACATTAGACTAATTATAACATTATACATCTATCACAATATGCAAACCCAAACGTGTACAAAGCATACCAGGCCCCACCAGGATTGGCTATCAGTACAACATGATGTGGGTTATAACAATTGCTGATTTAACATTATGTATATTTGACAGAAAATAGTTGGGGGGGGGAGGAATTGTGATTAGGATTAAGATTAAGGCTTTATTTCAACAAAAACAAGCATAGACACAGACTTTTAAGGGGGAATCAAACTCAGGCTCCTTAAGCAGACCAAACTTCACATCCCCACTGAGCATCTCTGATGAAGAGGGCTAGTGAACTCTAGACTGCTTTAGCCCCCTTGTGATACCCCGATCGACTACCCTAACACGAAGGTTTCTCCTTTTCTTCTCTATCTTGATAAGCAGATATTGAGCCCTGCAATATAAGTACCCACGGTTGGCCACTAAAATGAAAACTGCTTCTTAAGCACAAGCAAAGCATTGATTAAATTCTTGCTTATATTAAAGGATATAGAGGACTACAGGAGTTACCAACAGATCATCCAGCAGCTAACAGTTCTGCCACAACTTTCCTGGCATTGTAATACCCGACGAATTATCAACCCTGCTCAGTTACAAGTACAAGACCAGCGAGCGGCAGCCAGCTTTTGTCTAATCCTGCCTTTGGGAACAATAAAGCAGTTGGTATTTTATAGGGATTGTATCTTGATGAGAGTCATAATCCATGATACTGAAGGTCACAATCTTCTAAGGGAGGAGAAATTGGGTCTATGGTATTGAAATCTATGTTTGATAGGCTTTACTTCTTTTATTCCTTTAAACAGAAAAGATGATTGCCAAAATGTCCCTTGTCTGCATAGTAGTCTTCACACTGGATGACATTCTAAGCAAAAAGTATCCTGAAGGGAGTAACATGACAACACAAACAAGCCAAGAAAGTGAATTAAAACTAGCTGACATAAATGAAGACTTTATTGTGTGAGTGACATTTATTATGTAAAGCGTTCTGATTATTTCTCATAGCTGTAATAAAGGATATCTTTTAATTCAGATTAAAATACTGTATCCCAGCTTTCTGACCACCATACAGGCTCAATCTGCTGGCTGGAGCATTATGACTCTCAGAATTATGCGGCAAAGCCTGAGATGCACAAGAAGCCTATTTTCTTTTTGTGATTAAATCCATATAGTGCAGTCATATACCTGTCTTCATGAAAAATAACTGCCATGGATTTTGTCAAAAAGAAAAATAGACGACGTAAGGTTTATTGATAGTTTATACAAAGCCTGACTGCAGCATAAAGTACGAATTTCAGAAGTTTGATTCTTAAAGTATCTTAAGTTTTAAATCGAAACTATCTATTATTATCTCTGGAATTACAAAGCACCATACGTTCAAAGGCAGAACTTGCATATAATAGAAACTTCAAAGTGCTAATTTGGAAGAGCTCCCTCTGCTCAGTGGGCCTGCTTCACATCCCCTGCCCTATGAGCTCCACCATTGGCTTTCATCTTAACTGCTCCACTCTCTGAAACTCCATTCAGGAGTCATTGAGACTTGCACCCTCCCTCACCTCCTTACGTCTGAACATCTTTCTCTTTGACCATGCTTTCGGTCATCTTTTCCCACCCCACACACCTTGGCTTCCACCCTCTCAACTCCCGCTCCCAGCTGAGTTGCAAACACTGGACTGTCCTCCTGATGTGGAAGTAACTATATAAATGCAATTTTCGTTGTTAAAATTTAATTGAAAAACATCCTTTCTTAAATTTTATATTACTATATTGATTTTTAAGCACTTAATGTGGAGTCCTGTAGCTCAGTGGTTAGAGCACTCGCTTTGCAAGTGAGAGACCTGAGTTCAATTCCAGGCAGGGCGAAACCTTGGGCAAGTTTCCTTACTCCACACAGAGCCTAATAATAATCCCTCCAAAACCAAAACAATAATAAATTGGTTATTTTCAATCTACGACTGTTTGTGGGACATTGCTGTGCGCAATTGGCTGCCGCGTTCGCCCACAAATATACAGTCAGTTCACTTTACAGTGTGTTCTGTGAAGCGCTTTGGGACATCCTCCCGACGTGAAAAGCGCTATATCAAATGCAAGGATTATTATTATTATTATTATTATTATTATTATTAATTTCTTATGATTTGATTCTTAGTTACAAAAAAAATTCAATTTATACTTTTATATAGTAACATATGTTTGCCTGCAAAATACACATTCACTACACTTTACAGTACATCTTGTGAAGTGCTTTGAAGTATACTCCAATGTAAAAGGTAACAACAATAACAAATTACATTTGTGTAGCGCCTTTCACATTGGGAGAACTCCCAAAGGCACTATATCAAATGTAAGGTAATTTTTGTTATTTTAAATATTTTAAATATTACCATCTAATTCCATAGAGATTGTCAGTTTATTCTCGGTTAACATTTCAGCTCTTGCCATCTTCTATCTTTAGTCATTTTGTACTATGCTGATGATGGGAACATATATAAAATTGCTGAAAATGGTGTTCTCCAAATGAGCTGATTAGGGAACTGCAAACACATGTTCTATGTTTTGTGTTTTATTGCAGAACAGATTGATTTCAAGATCCTCACACTCATGCCCTAACGCCTCCCTGCCTCTCCAATCTTCTCACAAATACTCCTCTACCTGCCTCATTTGTTTGGTTGGCTCAGGCCTTCTGCTCCCCCGAACTGTCTATTCCTTCATTGGTGGTCGGGTCTTCAGCCACTATGCCCAAGCCTCAATCCCTTTGCCATAACTTCTCTTTCCCCTTCTTCAAATTTCACCTGAAGACATCACACTTCGACTATGCAACATCATAACTTCCAGATCATAAAACCACAACAACTCGCATTTACATAGTACTCTTCACGTGAGTAGAAGTCCTGTATAGTCCTGATCAGGGTTCAGTACAGTCCTGATCCCTCGACTGTTTAGCACCTTGGGATGTCCTCCTGACGTGAAAGGCGCTTTACAAATGTAATTTTGTTGTTGTTATTGTTATTGTAGTGTATTGGATTGCTTAACAGCATTATGGGTGATTCCGCGCTAGAAAGAAACAGAATGCGACCGAAGGCATAGCTGAAGGGCTTCTAACCTATTTTACTAGTTGAATATTTGTTTTCCAGGGATGCTCTGATGCAGAAAATCAAAATACCTACTCTCCCTATTAAGAACATTGGAAAACAGGAACAGCAAGAGATCTTTTAACTTGTTCCACCAGTTTATTAGATCTTATTGGATCTTTTAATCCCAATGCCCTGCCCTTTTGCCATTCCCCTTTATACCTCTACTATCCAAGTTTCTCTCTCTCTCTCTGTTAAACATCCTTATCAATTATGCCTTTATAGCTTTTTGAGGAAGTGTTCCATGGCTTCTTAATCCTCTGTGTGAATACATGCTTAAAATATCCAATTTATTTATATATAGGGTTAGTCTTGGAGCATCACCTGTCACTGCCCACCAATTAGAAAATGTCACTTTATCCCAACTCTCCACCCCCTGTTTCCCAACCAATTCTCTATCCATGTTACAAGATTGCTTCCAATACCTTGTGTCTTAATATTAGCTAAGAATTTCCTATGTGGCATCTTTTCAAATACCTTCGGAAAATCCATGTAAATTGCATTCATCAATCCTCCTGTTATCTGTCACCTCAGTAATGCTGCCAAAGAGGAATGACTTGCATGAAAACTTTCTGGCTTGTGAGCCAGAAATGTCTGACAACAATGGCCCTTCACCACAGGATGGAAGCCAGATGCATCGGGGTTGTTTCATTTGTTCCATTGCTATGTCAACGCTCAAAACTGCACCAATACCAGAAGCTACCGTGGATCAAGTGGATCAAGACAAATCTGCTTCAATGCTAAATATATCAGCTGCTGGAGCTCTTGTGTATTCATCGGGGAATGAAATGAATGTCCTGCAATAGTCCTTTCATTATGTTCCTCACATTTTTCCCCATTTTGTTTACGTTGAGATTTCCTACACTGATTCTTATTCCTCTGGGCAGAGTTCTTTATAATTGCTTGGGGGGAAGGGGAGAGTAGTATAGCATAGTTTATGTGCTAAGAATTAATAATAATAATCCTTTCATTTGGTATAGAACCTTTCACATGGGATGATGTCCCAAAGCGTTTAACAGGATATACTTTACTCTTATACTATACTCTTCTCAACCGAGGGTTACATACTGCCAACAATTTCACTGTATTTTTAAGAATATGATTTCAATATGTATTTCAGAAATATATTCATGATTAAAATAGCTTCATGTCAAAGTGATTCAACCTCACTGCCCTCCATTCTCCCTTCCCAACACCCCACCCCGCTGCTCGGGTCCAGCACCTTTGGGACGTCCTCCCCACGTGAAAGGCACTATCCAAATGTAATTTTGTATTGTATGTGTGGCATCTATGTAGACAAAGAAAGACAGATAGAGATGGAGATTTTTGGGAGTCAGCTAGGTGTCTGACTTATGCGGAATCCCATCTCCATGCTTAAACATCTCCAACCCAGGCTGAGAAGTGGATTAGACTAGACCAAAAAAGGTGTTATGCCATGCATGCCCACCTATGTGCGAAATCATTGCTACTTAGATCGCATTATATATATAAGGTATGCATACATGGAAAATGCACCCTATGAACTCTAGTGCATTGGGACACCCTCCCGACGTGAAAGGCACTTTACAAATGTCATTTTGTTGTTGTTGTTGTAGTGATAATTAAACTTTGCCACCACTGATCTTAGTGGAAAGTAAATTGCGGTCTAAATTTGTGTACAATTTAGAGATGCATATATGAACAAAAGGATTATTATTTTAGGAGATTTCAAAGGGGAGGTGGACATTAGGAATCTTAAATTGCTAGAGGTGGGTATTGAGCAATTGCTGGAAGTTATTTTTCAAAGAGAAATTCTATTAAAGCAATTAGTTAAACTTAAGATAGATATATTATTGTTCTAATGGTTTGCATTCAGAGATCTTGGGATAAGAAATAGTAGAGGCTCTGATTGTAATTTTTCAAACTCAGTAGAAAGTAAAGATGTGAGAGAGGATTGAAGGATGGCAAGTGTGACATCTCTCATCAAAGAAGACAGGATAAATCAGGAAATTATAAGCATTAGCTTTGTACATCTGAAATCCAATAATGGCTGCCAGTGGCTTCGAGCCAGTCTTTAGTTAGTGACTGGTTTGACCATGATTTCTATGTCACATTTTT
Source organism: Callorhinchus milii (assembly GCF_018977255.1). Taxonomy (NCBI): domain Eukaryota; kingdom Metazoa; phylum Chordata; class Chondrichthyes; order Chimaeriformes; family Callorhinchidae; genus Callorhinchus; species Callorhinchus milii. Next base: position 92,266,693 of record NW_024704743.1, read on the forward strand.
CACTCTTATATTTTCGATTTATATTATTTTGTAACTGCTGAATATAAAATTCATGGGCAGTCTTTATTTATCACCCGGTTTGACATTATTTATTTGACGATGTGATAAATTATCGCTATGACAATTATCATATCACACATTTCATTTTTTATCCTATGAAATATTTAAATTGTGAAATGGAAGCTTTATTGCACTATTGAGGATTTAGTAATGAATTTCTTATACGGGGCTACGCAATTAATGAATATAAATGTATTTTATGTCAATCTTTTACTGTGGACAGTATTTGTGTAATACAAAACATGTTGGTTCATGTATAAAAAAGGGAATAAGTCAACAAAGTGCAAAATTACATCTACTTCCTGAAGAGGAACTGCACAGCAGAGGAGAGAAAAGTAGTGTTTAATCTTGAACCATAATGCAATTAAGGATCATGGGACCTAAAGTTTACTTGAATCAACAACTTTACTGAGGAGCTGTTTTGCTCAGAGGAAGAATGAAGGTAGTAATTCATTTCCAAGAAGATCACTGATTATAGCATTTTGGGAATCCTTTCATAGATGTGTCACTGATGGAACAGAGAGTAAAATTGTTATCGTGTGCGTGTATAATACCCTTCAGCTGCAGGGTATCATTATGGAGTAACATGACTCTTTAAATAGGGTGCATTAGGTTACTTCAACACCACCGCTAAAGAAAACTGTATAAAATCATCTATTCTCTTTTACTTCATGTCTGCGGATTTCAAATATGAAAAATGCTGATTATGCTGATTGTTATAAATTGTAAGTGAAAATGGAGGGAAACAAAGTTATGATAAATGGAATATCTTTAGAACGTGGTTTTCAAAGAGCCTCCTGACAGTTAGCAATTACAGTGATATTTGGTAGCATTTCAGATTTCAAAAAAAATGTTTCTAATCTTGGGTTTAAGACATGAATTTGTAGGTGTGTGATTTTGAAAATGTACCAGTTACAAACCATACTTTTAGCTAAAAATTTTCATATTTTATAATACAAACTACAGTGTCATAACTGATCATATATGTTCAATATGTGGTATTTTGAATTAATTTTCCCTCCAATGGCAACCTAATGAAATAGTTAATAAACAAAATATGTCTGGTTCAATAGAGAGAGCAATGATTCTATGTGAGCAAATTGACTCATTGACGTACATTCTGTTCGATAATAATTCTTTGATTTGTTTAGTAGAAAATAGTTAACTGGCCAAGCAGCGTGACCTTTTAAAAAATTTCTGACAAGTAAGTTTTATTGCTTGGACCATGACAACAGAACTCTTCATTTGGTTTGATCTGTTAGGTTGAAGAATAAAAAGGATTACAATGATAAGAGCTAATAAATTTGGTAGTTTGGGCCCAAAGCCCAGACTGACCTTTGAGTTTAACAAAAACTCATTTGAGAATTGACAGAAACACAAAAGATGTTTCTTATTTGACCTGTAAAATGTCTCTAAGTTGCCTGGATCAATAGGTAGCACTCTCACCACATTGGGATTTTAAGTTCAGTCCTGCCTGACATTCCAGTGTAGCGCTGGGGGTGTGCTGCATTGACATAAGTGCTGTCCTTCAGACCAGATGTTAGGCGTGATACTGACTGCTGGTTCAGGTGAACGTTAAAGATCCCAAGGCATTAATTCAAAAAGAGGAAAGAGTTTTTCCTGGATATCCTGCCCAATAATCCTCCAGATAAATGGATCATTTACTTCATAGCTATTTGTGAGACATGCTGTGTGCAAACTGTGTTTACAAATACATCACACTTTATAAAAACTTTGTGAGACACTTTGAGACATTAGAGATACTGTATAAATACTAATCCTTGCATTTGTATAGCAACTTATGCAATTGAGATGTCTCAAGGCACTTCACAGGATTTTGGTGTGAAGTGTAGTGACTGTATTTGTAGGTAAACACAGGGTCAAAGAGGAATGTCTTCGGCTGGACACTGAAGGAGATTAGGGATAGGACAAGGCAGAATGGAATCAGCCCCATTTCAAAATTTAAGGTTGAGCAGAATTGTGGAAAAAATGAATTTGAAAGTTACCTTTTTTTAAGAAAACACACAAAATAATTTTCTGCAATGCTGCACCATCATTAATTTTGAGATAAAATAGTCTTATAGGCTTACAACTAGATAGAATTTCAGGCACTATGATTTACCTCCAATTACTGTGAGAAATGAGACATTAGTGGCACCTAAATACAGAAAATGATTGCTATATTTTGTCTTTTTCTGGAATATTTTGACCCAATGCCATGTGTAATGCTTTTCATCCTATTCTAGTCAGAAATGGTTTGAAATGAGCCAATTTCAGACTCACATTGTGGGGATAGTTAACACTTGAGTTTTTCAGACTCCCTGAATGCTCATTCCTACAAACTACAGCAGAATCTCAAACAAGTGCAATTTCAGGAAACATTTGCTTTGGTCTTGCTTTGACTGTTCATCAATTTCAAATCTCAGAGCTGCACTCTATTGCTTTAATTATCTGATGCAGCTCACATCATTCTTTCAGTTAAAGGGAAATGCGGTAAAGCAGATCATCAGAGGTGTTAAAATAATAATAACAGACCTTGCATTTGATATAGCCCTTTATCACATTGTCGTGATGTCTCAAAGTGCTTCACAGAATATACTGTAGAGTGAATTGACTTTATATTTTGTGGGCAAAACCCCACAGCCAATTTCACACAGCAGGGTCCCACAATCGTACCTTGCGGAATCAAATTCAAGTTTTTTTTAAGGGAATATTACCTCCGGAAAACAATCCACCAATCGACTAATAACTGGATTCCTATTTACTGCCAGGTAAACAGAGGCATGTGGAGTAAGGAAACTTGCCTAAGGCTTTGCCCTCCCTGGGAAGCCAACCCAGGTCCTCTCGCTTGCGAGGCGAGTGCTCTAACCAATACGCTGCAGGACTCCACAATTATCTAGTACAGAAAGTTATCTTTCAAGAATAATATAATTAGAACAATAAATGGAACTTCCAAAAAAAGCTGGAGGTCATTCGACAGATGTCCAGCATTTAGTCCGTTTTGAAATATTGTCTTGATAGGAAATGAAAAGAGATCTTTTTTGAAAGTGTTTGCATTATCTCACAGGAATATGAAACATTCTAAAAGTTTTATGTATTATTTTACTGCATGTTGTCTGTAACACAGCAAGAGAATAATACGCTTTCTAGCTTCAACCCTTAAATAACTCAGATTGACTGATTTATTTGTCAGTACAATGTATCCTCCTTTTATTTACTTCAATGATTTGTCCTTAAGGCACTGAAGGGATTACTGGCAGAAAACAAGATACACATATGCTTCGAACTACAGAGCCGTCTCATTCCTCTTTTTACTGAACTGTCAACATTTTTCATTTGTTTCACTTCTGAGCAAAAAGGGGAAGAAAAAGAGTGGGTAAATTGACCATCAGACTGAAATAGGCACATTCCCTTTCTTGACTGAGTGTGCGGTGGGCATACTGCTGTTCTGTCTCTGCACTTTCCAGCAATTAATGACAATGTGGATGATTCCTGTCCTGTAGAACATAATGTGAACTATCCTACAGTGCTTTGTGTGTACTATCCCATGGCGGTAGTGTGCTGTTGTAAATTGTTCTGTAATTCAATGAAACAAGTTCTGCAAAGTCTGCACAAAAACTTGCTTAATTTCCCAAGAAAGTACAGGTTCCTTTGTTTTAAAAGCCAATGAGTGTAACTTTATCACTGAAATCATTTCTTCTCGTGACCAAGCTTTTGCTGAGACAGTGAAAAAAACATTAGGAGTAATTTGCATCTCTTCAGTAAACAGCAAACCAAAAGGTTCATCAAGTACTCCCCTGTTGCCCTGAAGTTAGCAGAGTTAGTATGATCCATTTCCTGGTTAAGATGATATGCTGTGCATGGTATCTCCAACCCTTTGGACAGCCTCAAATAGCCACAACCTGAAATGGGGAGGTGGAACGGGGGTGATAATGGTAATCAGTTGACCATTCTGCAGTTAATAATGAGTGCCTGATTTGGTTGCAATTTTTGGCAGTATGATAATTATCAAGGGCAGCTTTTTCATCCCACGTGTACACACATGCATGCAGATATAGATACGTGCAGACATAAACTCAGTCATATGTATATACGACAATTTGTAACACTTCAACGTGCACCATAGTTAAACGGCCATCTGAAAGAGTAACGGAATAGGTGCTGTAAACTCACAGATTTGGAGGAGCTTACTGACTTTTATTTGATCACAATATTCTGGGCCTGAAATTGCCATTTGCAACAGCAAACCTATGTCCTCTTGTTCTATTATCTTGAAGTATTGATCTGGGTTTACGTTTTCAATCCCATTTAAAATCTTGTACACATCTATGAGGTTCTCTCTGAGTCATGAAGTTGCTGCTCATAGCTCATTCTTCTAAAACTATGGATCATCCTCGTTGGTCTCCTCTGCACCACCTTTGGGCCCGAGCAGCCACCTCTGTGTTGCAGTGACCAGAACTGTATGCAGTACTCTATGTGCCATCTGACCAGAGCACTTTGGGAAGCTAAAACAGGTCAACCGCAGGCTGCAACTCCTAAGTACATATTCTTTTGCGTCGAACTTAGGAACTACTGACAGCCAAGAGGAGACCCCATGCTAATGTAAGCGTGGCCTCTTAAATACTAATTCCACCTGGTATACCATCAACAACAACAATAACTTACCATAATAGCACCTCTCGTGCAGGGTAGCTTCCCAGAGGGCTTATCATCCATTCCAGAGGGACCTCAGCACAGATGTGTGAGGTTCTGGGATGTGGGATAAGCTCTACTCAGGCTTGTAAGGCAATAGGGAAACCCACGACCATCAACCCAGCAACCCATGCACATGGGGTTTTATAGCCACTGTGCTTTGTGTCAAGTTAGATCGAGCTTTAGCAGAGGACATGTGTATCTGGTATTGCATTTATTTTCCTTTCCGGTGCTGTATCAGAGGTGCCAGTATCAGAGGTGCTAGTTAGGTTTTTGTCCCTTTTAGGTGAACCATAGCGATATCGAGCCATGCTTCAATAAAATCAGCGTGCTTGCAAATCTGTTGGTGACTTTCTCGCCTCTCTCTCAGTAATTGTTACAAATACTTGCAGGTAATAACAAAAAATATGATCCTTGTACAACAACAACAAAATTACATTTATATAGCGCCTTTCACTTTGGGAGGACATCCCAAAGCGCTGGACAGACAGAGTTTTGGCCCCGAGCTGGGGGTCGGGGTCGGGGAGGGTGGAGGGAGATTGAAAGCATGGTCGAAGAAGAGGGTCTTGAGATGGGTCTTGAAGGTGGTGAGGGAGGGGGTGAGGTGGAGGGACAGTGGGATGGAGTTCAGAGGGTGGGGGTAGAGTGGTAGAAGGTCCGCCCACCAATAGTGGGGTGAGCGAGGCAGGGTCACATGAAGCAGGCCAGAGCCTGCTGAGCGGAGGGAGCGAGCAGGATGGTATGGGGTTAGAAGGTCGCAGAGGTAGGGAGGAGCAAGACAATTGAGAGCTTTGAAGGTAAGGTCCAGGATCTTGAACTGTATCCTCTGTGTGATGGGAATTTGATATAGCACATTTGATATATGCTCCCTTTCACATTGGGAGGACGTCTCAAAGTGCTTCACAGGATTCAAACATGGCAGCCAATTTTGCACTGCAGCAAAGTCTACAAACAGCCACAAAGTGAATGCCCAATTTTATCTGGGGGGATTGTTGGCCAGGGTTATAGGAGAAACTTCATTCTTTTTTTGAATAGCATCCTTTGGGATTTTTAATATCCACCAAAAAAGGCAGAAACAGGACCTTGTGTAATGTCTCATCTGAAGGACAGAACTTCTCACAATAAAGCACTCCCCCAGCACTGCACTGGAGTGTCAGCCTAAGCAACATGAGTCCCAAGGTACACTAAGATACGTGCACTTGTAAGAGAAGCACACATAGAAAAAGAGAATGATTTACCAAATCATTTTACAGGCACCATCGGATTTCCTGTTTAATCCTTAAATGTGCTGCTCATAATAAAAGTGAACTATCAGAACTTCCAATAAGATTAGTTTCTGGCCATAGAACTGCCCGAAGCTAGTTTAATAAAGTGTTCTTAGTGTATTATTATAATATTACAGCATCGGTTCATAGTATCATAATAAAGCACATTGCCTGGAGATTTTGAAGGATGATTTAGTGTAATTATACCACAACATCCAGCAGGTCTTTTCAAATTAATGCTGCCCATGCTACTGAATTACTATAAAGTAACTAATATTCCACTAATACTCCTCAGCACAAGCTTGAAGATGCAGCTGCACGGCGGTGAGCCTGCATTTACATAGCATCCAATGTATGACGTGGAAATTAAGAAATCTGAAGGCAGGAAACATTGTGTGGGGTGATGCTTAATAGTGTGTTTGATGTGATAATTAGCGCAATGAACACATTATGAAATGCTACTAATTTCACCCCATAGAATGCAGAACAACATTTTCAAAGGATTAGCTTCCTGCTTTGCAGCTGGTGGGAGAAACACAATTCAGTTAATGTAAATGGAATGTCTTTTGCAATGTTCTTGAGCAGATAATGGGGCAACTGAGCTGTATTGAAGTCCACATATTCTTAAGAAAGTGTGATTTTGTGCTGACGGACAGCTCGCACCTGTTGAGATAATAACACAGCAAAACAAGCATCTTAAAAGCATCAAGCAAAGCATTTATGTCAATGTAGAATACATCCATAGCGCATTAGAGAAAGCTGAAATTGTTAAAAAAATGCTTAAAAAGCTGGGAAATTTTAGCAATTATCGAGAAGATGAGCAAACACATGCCAAAGCAGCAGGTTATGTAAATCTGAGGAGCAAATCACATTGTTCTTTAATTAATCAATGCAGTTTATTGGCTGGCTGAAAATTGTAATCCAAATCTGTTTCAAGACGGTTGGACTCCCTCCCCCTCTCCCGCTCGCCCCCCACACCCTCTCCCCCCCACCCGCACCCCACACACAGACACATACATTTAAAATTAATCCTTGAATTTGATGTAGTACCTTATCATGTCGAGACATCTCAAAAGAGCTTCACAGGATATATTGTGAAGTGGATTGACTGTTTATTTTGTGAGTGAATTGCGGCAGCCAGTTGCACACAGCAGTGTTCCACGAACAGCCATGGGGTGAGTGATAAATTTTATTTGGGGGATTGTTGGCTGTGACTGCAGGAGAATCTCCCCTTTTCGAATAATACCATGGGATCTTTAACATCCACATAAACAGGCAGACGGGACCTCAGTTTAGTGTCTTATCCGAAGAAGGGGCACCTCTGACAATACAAAACATCTCTAGCACTGCATTGGAATTTCAGTTTAGATGATATGATTCCAATTCCTGATGTGAGATTTGAACTCACAACCTTCTGACTCAAAGGTGAGAGTGCTACAACTGAGCCAGGCTGGTACCCAAATATTCGGTCTGAAGCCATTTATTGAAAGAAACTTTTGCTGTGTTGGATTGGCATTTGCAGCAGCGACCTCAATTCTTTTATTAGATCCAGAGACAGTTTTTCAGCCCACAAGTAAGGGGTGTGGACGCAGAGGTACTACATCCCCCAAACTGAACACAAGTCATAGAAGGAAGCCACGTGTTGGCCTAAAGCAATTGGTATCACTTTTGTCTCAGTCAAAAAGTTGTGAGGTCAAATTCTACAATGGGACTTTGAACATATCGTCCAAACTGGCATACCAAAGCAGTGCTGGGGGTGCACTGCATTATTGGAGATACTGTCCTTTAGTTGTGATGTTAAACTGAGGTCCCATCATCTCTTCAGGTGGACATTAAAGATCACATGGCATTATTCAAAATCAAAAGGGTGTTTCCCCTGATGTCCGAGCCAATAATTCCCCATGTAAAATGGGTCATTCACTTCATGGCTATTTATGCGATATTGCTGTGATGGGATGGCTGCCATGTTTGTCTATAAAATACAAGTCACTACACTTCACAGTAAATCCTTCGAAGTCTTCGAGACATCCTCCTAATGATACATCTATTGCAATTATTACTAATGGCCATCTTCATCTTTCTTGGAGACCAGTTACAGTCCACAGGGTTTCTAAAACATTGCAGATGTTACTGTTTCATACAAATATAAATCAGATTTCCTCATATGTCACTGGTTGAGGCACCAATTGCACAGGTACAGCTGGATGGCCCTTGTGTTAGTGGTAGTTTTGTTCCATTAAATAGCCCTAGTCGATAACTCCTCTGGCAGCAATGAGCCCACAGCAGTAGCACAACCAGGAACCTCTGGCACTGATCCATGGACATCAATGGTAAGGCAGAAACTCCCTTTTGTTTTTGAATACCTTCTGTATTTCATGAATGCCCACGGTTAGCTATTCAGCTGCCCACCAGTGCTAGTTTGTCAACCAGGGGATCAAATAATAAGTCACATAAATACCCAGCAAAGACAACGTCAACATGTACAAATAAGGCAAACAAAGAAAGATAATGGACATTGTTGTTTTCCTGCCAAAAGTGTCTGGTGCCCTCTGAGACACATATACCTGCCAACAACAACAAAATTACATTTGCAAGGCGCCTTTCATGTCGGGTGGTGGGGGACGGGGGCATCCTGAGGCACTGAACAGTTGGGGATCAGGACCTGAGCTTGGGGGGTGCAGATGTTAGAATTTACACTTTTTGTATAATGTTAGAATCATAAAAGTTGTTGCGAATGGGTTAACTTTTAAGTTAAGTGTGGGGGGCAACTGGACTGACACTCACAATTAACACTCAAGAACAACAGAAGGCAACCCTCAAGAATAGCAATTAATGAGCAAGTTGCTTAAACTAGAGGGCCTTGGTACCATCCCGGGATACTGATAAGAAATAACCAGTCACTTAAAAGGAATGTACTAATGATCCCACACCACAAAATAATGAGCACGAGATACAGTCCTAACCTGATCAATCCTCTATCTTAGACAATTAGATCAGATAAAAGGGGTCTTAAGGACAATGTGTATGTGGGCTGAGGCACGTACACCCCATGAGGTGTTCACGTGAACCCAGTATGATTTCAACCTGGTGATCTAACGTCCGCACCATGATTGGGCGAACATCGGTATAAGAGTTCCAATAACTTTGTGTACGGGGCCGTCCCGGGTCGTGGAGACAAGGGTACGGGAGATGGGGCCATCCCGGGCTGCGGAGACAAGGGTACGGGAGATGGGGCCATCCCGAGCTGCGGAGACAAGGGTACGGGAGATGGGGCCGTCCTGGGCTGCGGAGACAAGGGTACGGGAGATGGAAGCTAGAGCTAGAAACACTAAGACTGAGGATATCAGATGGAAGATTGAAAGCTGTAAGCAAGAAGACTGAAAGCATGAAGAATCAAGCTTGTGTGCTGGAAAGACACAGTGTTGAACTCGAGATATCTACGGTGGTATTATTCTGTTGTAAGATCTGTTGATTGTACTGGCCTTTGGTCTGACCCATCGGGATATTGGGGAATAACGAACGAATAATAATAAAACAGTCTGATATCTGGTTAAAGGAATTAGACTTTAGTTGCTTTAGTCGTTATTTCCTAACAGATTATGGGTGATTTTATTTTCTAACACAGGGTTGGGGTGAGGGAGTACAGAGAAGTAGGAGGGCGGCTAAAGGCATAGTCGGAAAGGTGGGTCTTGAGTTGTGCCTTGAAGGAGGCAAGGGAAGGAGCAAGCTGAAGGGAGGAGTTTGCTGAACGAAGGGAAGGATAGGTTGATCAGGGGTCAGCAGGTCAGAGATGTAGGAAGGGATAAGGCCGTGGAGGGCCTTGAAAGTGAGGATGAGGATTTTGAACTCTATCCCCTGAGGGATGGGGATCCAGTGGAGTTGGGCGACGATGGGGGTGATGGGGTCATAGACTCTTGTGCAGGAGAGGACACGAGCTGCAGAGTTCTGGATGATCTGCAGCTTGTGGAGGGAAGAGTTAGGAAGGCCGACAAGGAGGGAGTTTCCATAGTCGAACCTTGAAGAGGTATGAGGCTTTTGGCGGCCTGAGGGGTGAGGCAGTGGCGGAGCCGGGCGATGTTGCGGAGGTGGGGGAAGGCTGAGCGGGTCATAGCATGGATATGGAGGAGAAAGGACAGTTGAGGGTCAAACAAGATGCCCAGGTTCCTGACTGGCTTGGTGAGGTGGAGTGTACTACCGTGGATGCTGACGCTGCCAGCGCCTGAGGTGCGGAGGCGCTGGTGCGAGCCAATTGGGAGGGCTGCGGTCCTGTTGACATTCAGCTGTGGAAAGTTGGCTGTCATCCTGACTTGATGTCTGACAGATACTACAACACCTACTTTTTTGGGTGAAAGATTTTTCTGCAAAATATGCTTCTGACGTTAACCACTCTCTCCCCAATGTGCTTGATCATCTGTTCAGTCCTGCAAGGGTTGTCTTTAACAAGCAGAATCTTTCCTCCCCTCTCTCTTTTCACTGAAGATATAATTCTTAAGGCCAGAAATACTGAGAGAAGAGTTGGGCAAATCATCTGGTGGCATGATCTCCTGACATTCATTTTTCAAAGTGTGAAGCGTATTTTATTGCCAAGTATTGTGTTTGAATTGTAAAACAGTCTGGCAGACTGGAGCAATAAGGATTGATTGAAGGGCTTCGAAACTTCAGCTATTTAAAAAAAATAGACTCACTGCCTTGTGTCTGCTTTGATCGATAGAACGGAGAAGAGGCATGAAAGCTGAAGCAATTCCTGCTAATCAAATTACAGCTGATGGAAAATATGCTGCTATATAATTAGTGAATACCAAATACAGCACATCTTATCCCACCCACTTGGAAAAGAATGAATAAAACATAAGAGTTCTGCTGACAGAGGATCACCTTAGCTTGTAACAAGCGTGGCCGTTGGCTCATCATTAAGAAATGTCTCTTTTGTTGAAGTAGCTATCTGCATTTCCACAACTCTTGAAAGGCTAGGATAATACAAGTTCTCGCCATCGCATTCTGTAAATAAGATCCATTTTTGGAAACACAATAAAGTCTAGGCTATGCATTATATACATTACCGTGAGTACATTATTCCCATGTTAAACAATTGAAATTGAGTTGGGTAATTGGAAAGTGTCATTAAAACCCTTACTTGTTGAGAGGGCAAGCGGAGGAGAAGAGACAAGTATGGTGGCAGTATTTTCTGCACAGTTGGATATTCTTCAAAGCATGAGTCTTTCCAACCTACTTTATATTCTGTTCACACACCATAAATATACAGAGCAACTGCATTTCCCTTTAAAGCTCTTATTCACAAAAACAGCCAACAATAAAATTACAAGGAATGCATATTCTTATTTAGCACCTCTTACATTTTTTATTCCCTGCTCTGTTTTTCTCATTACCTATTCTGTTCATTCATCACTTGACTCCGGAGGTTCCAGACACTCCATTAGGACCGCAGTGCATATCCCCCAAGGTTGCCTGTGGCTGGAGGGGATTCAGTAATCAGTGGGTGTATATATATATACAAGGCTTATACATAAGCAACAATATCTCAAGACAGACATTTCAAAGCATTTTCGGAATGAATATCTTTGAGACCCATATATTTCTGGATCACAAAATATTACTTAATACTTGCACCTAAATTTTCTGGTGCTTTGCTATTGTAACCTCTTTCAATGTTGCAACCTTCTACAACCTGTTACAGGTTTAGCAATCTGCATGATTGACAACAGATTTATCGAATGCACTCTGAAACAGGTAAACTTAATGGTTAATATGATGGGTGGCATTTAAGTACTGATGGGTTTCAATTTCAATCCCAGTGATATCATTAACAATACTATTGTCGTGTAAGGATGCCACATCAATCTGATAATAGTGTGAGGGGCAGAGTCTGTACCTAGCAGGGATATTTCAGACAAAACATGAAGAATGTTTCTGGGACATTAACCAGTTCTGGGTGTGTATACATATATATTTTTCATGGAGTCCTGAAGCTCAGTGGTTAGAGCACTCGCTTTGCAAGTGAGAGACCTGAGTTCAATTCCAGGCAGGGCGAAACCTTGGGCAAGTTTCCTTACTCCACACACCTAATAATAATCCCTCCAAAACCAAAAACAATAATAAATTGGTCATTTTCAATCCACGACTGTTTGTGGGACATTGCTGTGCGCAATTGGCTGCCGCGTTCGCCCACAAATATACAGTCAATTCACTTTACAGTGTGTTCTGTGAAGCGCTTTGGGACGTCCTCCCGACGTGAAAAGCGCTATATCAAATGCAAAGATTATTATTATTATTATTATAGGATTAGTTTTATGATAATTCGGTGATTTATTATTGCTCTTTATCAAATAATAAATTGGTCATTTTCAATCTACGACTGTTTGTGGGACATTGCTGTGCGCAATTGGCTGCCGCGTTCGCCCACAAATATACAGTCAATTCACTGTATAGTGTGTTCTGTGAAGCGCTTTGGGACGTCCTCCCGACGTGAAAAGCGCTATATCAAATGCAAGGATTATTATTATAAATGTCAGGAGTTTAGACAGAATGGAATAATTTAAATAAATTGAGAATGTTACATGAATGACGGCATTACAGAATTCCTTTGGAGTGTAAAACACCAGTTAAAAGAAACATATATATAGAAATTCTTTCAAGTATTTTTCAATCAGTGTAATATTTCAAAGATCTGTTCCTTCTGTGGTGTAATTTTTAATACACTGTCCTAGTGTTTTATGTGACAGGGTGAGTGACAAGCTACTGCTGAGTGGATACCCATCGTGGCCGATGAGAAGCAGTGGGGAGCCACTGTTCCTCCAGAGACAGAGCCCCCTAGAAGTGTTTGGTGTTGGAAGTAAAAGGAATTAGCGACTTTCTTCCTTGGAGGAGGTAACCACAGTCCCCTTGGAAATTAACTGGCCCCAGGTTGACATGTTTGGCAATGGAATGTCAGAATTGAGCTAACCCTCTATGGTGGTCTCGGTAATCCAGCTTCCAAACCAGGCGAGTCTACAGTAATCCAGGGCACTGCTGATAACAGCCCAGACAGACTAGCTCAATAACAGGACCCCAGGGCAGGCCAGTCACTGGGGGCAAGGGAGTCATCCCACTCAGCTCCTGTTAATCCTGCAAGCCAAAACCTTAACCGATAGGATGATCTTAGCTGGACAAACAGTGAGAAAGCTTGCCAGGCAGCAATATCAATGGCAAGCTCTGCGGTTTTAGCTGGTTAGACTCCAGCAGTACCCCAACGCACACTCCTGGGTCCTAAGCCTCAACTCTTGCCAACGTGCGCCTAAAACTTTCCAGAATTAGGTAAGCAGGATATGTCCTTCCAGGAAGAGAGAGCACATTCTATTTAAGACACGAAAATTTCATACATGGAACTCTCAGTCTCGTTTGGCTACTCTTAAGCATGGTGATGGGTCAAGCTGACTAAAAAAGGAGCATACAGCGATATGAAAAATAGATTAAATGACCTCTGTGTGTTGTACATTTAAGTAGATTTTTGGTTGTATGTCAATGCACTTTTCAAGGTAGTGTGTCCAAAACTACAGTTTTCCAAATTTCGCTACATCAATGAACAGTACAAGGCTTCAATAACATTTGTTTTTACTTGGTAAAATGGCCTTGAGATGAAATTTAGCATCTTGGCTGTCTTCACTATTCCTGATATCAAGTTGTCTCGTGCAGAGAAGATGTATTGGTTTGTGTTTCAACCATAAATCATTAAATGTTACAGCAAAATATTAACTGAAAATTACTAACTCATTCAAAACAATCCCTAATATTCTTTCTAAATTCTCCTCATGTTGCTAGTCAAAGTCTTGGTGTACAACTGGAGTCTTGGCAATCAATAAATAAGAAAAAATGAAATCGCAAGCACAAATACAATTGTATTGCTTTGAGTGAGACTGACTTCCTGATCTCAGATATAATGTTTATTTATGCTGATTTTATTCAAACATTCAGTACAGATTTATTTCCAAAAAAACTTCAGTGGCTTGCCGGTCTTTAATTTTAATGTTTTGTTTAGTTTACAATGTATTTATGAAATAATTTACCTGTTTCAGTAACTGAAAGAGTATTAATATATCAACAAAAACGTAACATATATTATTATATAACATATCACATGTAAGTATAATTATTTAACTAGCAATGTTTTGCTTGTTAAATTCTGCTATTTTACAGAATGTCTTCAGAAGCTGTACGAAAAGTCATGTGGTGGTACCTTGAGAAGAAAGTAGAAAGTCTATTTTAATAATCCTTGCATTTCATATAGCGTCTTATCACATCATTCAGATGTCTCAACAACAACAACAACAACTTGGATTTATATAGCGCCCTCCACGCCGGACGGCGTCTCAGAGCGCTTTACAGTAACGGATCCCAGGACTGAGCCAGGGGGAGGGGGAGGAAGGTGACCAAAGGCGCGGTCGAAAATACAGGTCTTCAGCAGAGACCTGAAAATGGGAAGGGAGGGAGCGAGACGAAGGGAGTGAGGAAGGCAGTTCCAGAGCCTCGGGGTATAGTGGCTGAAGGCACAGTCGCCGAGAGTGGAGTGGAGGACTCGGGGTCCGAGGAGGAGACCAGACCCGGAGGAACGAAGGCAACGGGTACTGTTTTGAGGAGAGAGGAGGTCAGAGAGGTAGGGGGGTGCAGAGGAGTGCAGGGACTTGAATACAAGAGTGAGGATCTCAAAATCGATCCTCTCTGGGATAGGCAGCCAGTGCAGTCTGGCAAGGACTGGGGTGATCGGGGAGCGGAGTTTCGTGTGGGTGAGAATGCAGGCGGCAGAGCTTTGAATGATTTAGATTTTATGGATGGTAGTGGATGGGAGATGGCAAGGAGGGCATTGGAGTAGTCCAGCTGAGAGGTGACAAAGACATGGACCAGGGTTCCAGCAGCTTTTGGGGAGAGGTATTGGCGGAGACGGGCGATGCGTCAGAGGTGGAAGAAAGCAGTGCTGGTGAGGGACTTGTTGTGGAGGAGGAAGGATAATTGGGGGTCGAACCTGATGCCTAGGTTGCGTATGGGTTCAGAGAGTTTTAGGGGGAGGTCGAGTAGGTGGAGGAGGTGAAGCCGTGAGATTTTAGACTCACTTTTAGATGTCTCAAAGTGCTTCACAGAATATATTGTAAAGTGGATTGACTGTGTGTTTTGTGTACAATGTATTGGCTTTGGAGCCTTTGAAACAGACAAACGTAATGCAATTTCATTGCCTCTATGTTTTGATTAACATTTCAGGTCCATCCCCTGAAAACTTTTCACTATGATGCATAATTTAAAACTCAGCTTTTAATATACATGTATTAACAAACTGCCACAATTTAAGAGTCTGTATGATTTATTTCATTGAGGCTGAAGACTCCCTGAAGAGAGCATAAGATTGTTATGACACAAGATTAAAGGAACTACTTTTTTAAGACTGGGTTCCAGTTACAGCCAGGCAAAACTCACTCAAAGAACAATCGGAAGTTAGTCGTGTTGGCTGCTGGTGTAAATATGCAGTAAAATATATAATTTGATTGCTCCATTGGTCGACATTTGGAATTAAGTTGTTTATAAAGCAGTGGAGAAGAGAAAAAAACACATCATTTATCCAACAGGTCAAATGTACATATTTTCCTTCCATTTAACAACTAGCCCACTGTTAGGAATATAAATGTTCTTTTGCACAGAGCGCCATAAATGAATTAAAGCCACTTTCAGTGCCTTTGCTGCAAGTGTGAGGAATCTTACAGGTAAACTGACTTTATGTGATGTATTATCATTAGGTACCTTAATTTGTAGTGTATGCAACATATTTAACAAACTATGTAACTACTGATTCACAACAAATTAGACAAAATTAGTCTGATAATATAACTAATTGGAACAGGCTTTGCAATATAAATATTTTAATCACGTCTCAATCTAAAAGTTCCAAGTCTTCAAAATGAGCAATTACTTTATTTCTCAAGGGAGATGGTTTTGATTATAAATCAGGGAGGTGGCACTAATCATGAACAAATGTAAATACCAAGCTGCGGATCCATGTATGGAATTACTTTATTTGTAATTTAAGATGCGCTTGGTATCAGTTTCTTCTTGTAAATTATGTGACCCATCTTGACCGTTTTATTAGCAGCAGTAAAATTCAAACAAGAGACACTAAAGTGAGATGAATATATAGATCACCATGAATTCAAATTTAACAATTCATGATGTGCATTTCAATTAATAACTGTAAATTTAACTTGTAATAATTGTGGTAAATGTATCTAACAGTGGTTATAATTTGTGAATGTTTAGTAGTTGCTTTGCATTCTAACAAAAGAGCGTAAATATCTTCAGATTTTGATTACACTTAAGTAAAAACAGTAGGAGTATGTTCAGAGATCACAGGTGCTTCTGGTACCAGGAAGAATTAGTAAGTGTGCAGCCTCCTTCAGTGCCTTTCACTGCAATAAATCCTAAATTCACATGCAAGCCAGATATTAATCCTAAAATGCCACCTCCCTCTCTTTTTTCACTCTGAACAGCAAATCACAATAACTGGAAGATGTTGCAAAATTGAAGTGTCTTGTGATCTTGGCCAAGTCCCAGCAAAAGAAATAAGATTTGTTTTAAGCAGGAATAGGACAAAAAGGAGAATGGTTAATTAATCCCACTGTTGTTATTAACAATGTTTGTCATTAACTCTGTGCTACATTGCAAGTGGCAGCTTCAGTGGGACAACGTAAGCAAAAACAAATCATAATAGATTGTGATGGTGCTAGGGTTTAGTACTCAATCACTCGGGTTGAAAGTAGGATACAGTATTCATAATTTGAAAGTCTCTGTGCTAATAATGAATATCTCATTTCCAGCCCCACTATGCTAAGAGAGGAGCATTAATCTAAATAAATTGTGGCATGCTTTATCACATCACCAAGACATTCCAAACTGCTTTACAAGATTTTACTGTGAAGTGTAGTGTCTATGTTTTGTAGACGAACATGGTAGCCATTTTGCAAACAGCCATGTCCCACAAACAGCCCTGAAATGATTGACCAATTTTAACTGGGGGATTGTTGGCAAGGACACCAGGAGAAACTCCCTTCTTTTTTTGAATAGGGAGTGATAAACCGAGAGAGAGAGAGAGAGAGAGAGTGTGTGAGAGATAGAGAGTGTGTGATGGAGAGAAAGAGTGTGAGAGAGATAGAGAGAGAGAGACACAGAGAGAGAGAGAGAGAAAGTGTGTGAGTGACACAGAGAGAGAGAGTGTGTGAGAGAGAGACCTGGGCTCGATTCCCGGCAGGGTGAAACCTTGAGCAAGTTTCCTTACTCCACATGCCTGATAATAATCCCTCAAAAAAAACTGGTCATTTCAATCCACGAATGTTTGTGGTACACTGCTGTGCACAATTGGCTGCCGCATTTCGCCCACAAATATAGTCAATTCACTTTACAGTCTATTCTGGGAAGCGCTTTGAGACGTCTAGAAGACGTGAAAAACGCTATTTCAAATACAAGGATTATTATTATTATAGTGCCATATGATCTTTATCATCCACCTGAACAGGAAGACAGGACCTCGGTTTAATGTATCATCCTAAGGACAGCACCTCCAACAATACAGCAAACCCCAGCACTGCACTGGAGTGTCAACCTGGACTGTGAAACAACATATGGAATTAATTTTATTAAAAAAACTGTTGCAAACCTCATTCTGTTAGTGCTATAAAATTGATATTTTGAGTGGCACAGCAAAATGCATTATGCTACCAGCCAACACATTATTCTGAATTAAAATTCAACAAACAACCTTTGTTCCCGCGGATCCGACGATATTGTGTCCTTTTTTGGAATTGGTATTGGGGTTGAAATATGTTTAATTCCTGGGGGCCTAGCATAGCATGTGGCTATTACTGCCTTGCAATTCTTCACAATATAGAGAGGCAGCATATAAGCAGTTCATTCAGACCATAATGCAGACATTCAAATGGCAATGTAGACTAGTACTGATGCTAGGAGCAATTATGAAGTGTTGCACTGGGACCATTCTATAGTCCCTATTCGCAAACCTTTTGCCAATCTGCTTAAAAGCATTTTTTCTTGAAAGTTGCTGATCATTTATCCTGCATAAAACCTTTCGGTGATATTTCTCAGACTTATTGTAGAGCACTACAGTTTAACAAAACAACAAAATCAGCTTGAGCAGGGATTTCATTAGCTTTTTATGGTGACATAAATGGGGGCACTGAGAACAGTTTGGCTGTGGCAGTGTGTTTGCTTATAGTCCATGCTTTAACCCTTTGTTGCCATGTAACCCAGGGAATGAGTTCCAGACCTCAGATGTCTGTTAGAGGTGCCATTGGTTTAATCCAGAGATTAGCAACAGACCTCAATCAAGACTAAAAAATAGAAGAAATGTTTATTTCTCCTAATTTAGTAGTGGATATGTAGAAAATACTGCCAATAAAAGTATTTTTTGTTTTACTGAATTGTCTCAATAAATAATTATAAATCTGGTTGTGAACTATATTGATGGCTATAAATATAGACAGGATGAGATCAACAAAGGAGTGGAGTGAGAGTTTTGGGAGATGGATGAATTTTGTCCATAGAGGAAAGCAGGTAAAGCTAGTTAAATGACTATTCTGAAGCTATTTTGTCTTGATTACCTTTACGGAGCAGAGAATATTCACCTTTTTTAGGTGTTAAGTGGATGGGGCCAAGTCCATGGAAAGTAGGATTTGAGTAGTTTGTGGAGGGAATTGCTTTGATGGACTGATTGATGTTTCTTAAGTGGAGGTGACACAGCCCACATACCATACTTGTGGCAATAGATTGAAAGACACGAAGTGCTGAATTGCTGGATTCTCAACAAAAAAATCCTGCATATGCGACAGGACATCCTCTGGAGTCCTACTCGGACAATGATCTCAGTTCTTGTTCGACCCTCAACTGTCCTTTCTCCCCCATATCCGTGCCATGACCCGCTCTGCCTTCCCCCACTTCCGCAACATTACCCGGCTCCACCACTGCCTCACCCCTCAGGCCGCCGAAACCCTCATTCACGTATTCATCACATCTAGGCTTGACTACTCCAACTCCCTCCTTGTAGGCCTCCCCGACTCTTCTCTTCACAAACTGCAGATCATCCAGAACTCTGCAGCTCGTGTCCTTTCCTGCACCAGGCTCCGTGACCTCATCACCCCCACCCTTGCCAGGCTCCACTGGCTCCCCATCCCTCAGAGGATGTAGTACAAAATTCTCATCCTCACTTTCAATGCCATCCATGGCCTTGCCCCTTCCTATTTCTTTGACCTGCTAACCCCCATCAATCTGTCCACTCCGTCCATTCAGCAGTCTCCGGTCTACTTCATGTCTCCAGCCCGACTCGCCCTACCATTGGCGGCCAGGTTTTCAGCCTCTCTGGCCCCACCCTTTGGAACTCCATCCCACAGTCCCTTTGCCTTGCTCCCTCTCTTGCCTCCTTCAAGGCACGACTCAAGACCCCCCTTTTCGACCATGCCTTCAGCCGTCCTTCATCTCTCTGCCCACCCTCATCCCAACCCTGGCACCCCCATGCTCGGGTCCTAATCCCCAACTGTTCAGCACCTTGCGACATCCTCCTGGCATGAAAGGCATTTTACGAATGTAATTTTGTTGTTGTTATTCTAACTTTTGTGAAGTCAGCCTAGTGGGGCTTGTTGGGGCTTCAAAGGACTTATTCAATTGAGGTGTAAAAGAACTTGTCCATTGTCTTTGGGGCAATGCCTTTGAGATCCTTACCTTTCATCACATTCACACCCGAGCATGAACAGCAGGAAGACAATGTTACTTTCAACTATTTCTCATATTTCACGGAGCCCCTGCTTTTGACTGCTATGTATGCATATGGAAAAAAAGAATAATAAATTGGTCACGTCAATCGATGACTGTTTGTGGGACACTGCTTTGCGCAATAGGCTGCCACATTTCACCCACCAATATATAGTCAATCCACTTTACAGTCTATTCTGTGAAGTGCTTTGAGACGTCTAGAAGATGTGAAAAGCGCTATATCAAATGCAAGGACTATTATTATATGTGGCCCAGCAGCTTTTGATTTAAAAGATTATTAGAGTGACATTTTGTTTCGCCTGTGATTTGTAATGAGTGTTACATAAATGTTGACATTTATTTCTGATTTAAGTATTCAGGCAGGGCCAGAATATAACATCTCTAACTTTGCAAAAACATGCTTAAATTCCATTATTATCGGTGGAGATTTTCTGCATCACTTCTGTCCTCATCTCTCTGGGATGTTGAAACTGGTTTCTTTGAGGAAGATCTCATCTTGAACAGACAGACTCAACAACTAGTTGACAGACTCAACAACTAGAGGCTGGGGACCAGGAGCAAAATATCATTTGCTGAAGAGTAAATTAGAGAAAAAAATATTTGGACACATTATTCTTTAAAAACAAAGAAATAAAATCATTTGGCTTATTATTTTCATTTTTGGCCTTCAGACAGAATGGTATATTTCATCTTTATTGGTGATTCAAGTTTTTGGCTCTCTCCAAGCTCTCTGATTCTATATCTCCATAAACTCTGGAAACTTCCTTCCTCTTCCCCTCTGTCTTGTTCCCCTATTGGTCAAGTCCTTCAAATTCCTGTCTTACAACTTGCCACTTTGACTGCACCTATGGTCACCTCCCCCTTACCCCTCGCCATGCTCGTCTGTCCCTGGCATTCTAAAGTGCTCCAAGACGTTATTCTAAATGAAGGGCACCATATACATGCAAGTTGTTGTTGTTGGGATATCAGCTAGACCACACATGATATTGAAATATTCTAATTGTGTGTTACATAAGGCTGTGCGTGTGTGTGTGTTTGGCGGGGGTCCGGGGGCAGAGAAGCAGCCTTACAATTCACGCTCTGAGTGGAGAAATGCTAGCAGATTAAAGGAAGCTTCTTTCTATATTACCTCCTAACATCAGCAAAATGAAACTCAGTTTATTTGTTAGATGGAATGAAATCATAAAATAAGCACTAAGCTGATACCAAACAAACCAGAAATGACACTGGGATGTAGTTTACATTGATTTCTATCGGCACTACATCTGTGTAATGGGATTTCCTCTGTTTTTGTGGCCAGCATGAAATAGACTTCAGCATTTATTATTATTCTATTTATTGTATTGAAGTTTTGCAGTTTTTTTAACTGTTGGGGATGATGATAACCTTAGTTCTTGTTATCTTTACATTTGTTCTGCATTCAGCAGTCATTTCACCTTCAATACACTTGAATTTCTTTTCACAGCCTTGCTGCCAGATAATTTTGCTCTTGGCATTCTTCTTTTGCCTAACACTATTGATATTTTCATCATTGTTGAGCTGCTTTAATTAAACTGGTGCAAGTTCAGCTGCTCTAAAGCTTTCTTTGGGTCAAAATTCTAGGTCTCTCAGGAGTCTCACATACACGTCTCTCTCCGCCTTCCAATGTATATCGATCACGAACTAGTAATTCGCACAGTTCACCAAACTTGCCAGGATTTTTCTCAGATTTCTCGAACTTTCTTCTGGGGAATTGCTTAGACATCACATGGCTTGTGCCACCACCCTACAGCTGAAATGGACAACTGTTTTGTGCAAACTCACCTCCTGCCTCACTGAGACTTGGCTTTGCTGCTTTGAATCCAATTCAATTGGATTTGATGTAGAATTAAAGAAGGTGGCAGCATTGGAACAATCAGGCCATTTGGCCTATTATATCTGTGTTCATATTTATCTCCACATAGAATCAGAGAATCATAGAACTACAGCACAGAAGGAAAATTCAACCCATTGTGCTGGCTCTTTGAAAGAGCTATCCAATTAGTCCCACTCTCCTGCTCTTTCTCTATAACCTCACAATTTTTTTCCAAGTATATATGAAAACTAAACCTTCAGAATTTTTTTTAGTTTTAGATTAAACTCCATTTTTTGTATTCTGTGCCTCTGGATAAGATTTCTGGTTGTCCTTATTGCGCTGAATATCTGCTTTGCCACCTTTAATGACCTGTGTGTTGGCACATCAAAGATCTATTGTTGCCCTATTCCATTCCAAACCCTGTCACTTCAGGTGCATTTTTTTCTCATGTGGTTTAAATTTCGTAACATCGTGAGTGCATTGTACATGGACATGCTGGAATCAGACCTCATTCAACTTCTGTCTGGTTGGTTTTCTCTCAGTTTTTGTTTATTAAAAATCCCATTAACCTGCAGTTGAATGTTGGCATCATTGAGTATAATTATGATTCTTGCATTTGTTATAGCATGTTTAACACCTGGAGGATGTCTTCAAGCACTTCACAGAACATATGTAAAGTGTGGTGACTGTATTTTGCAGGTGAACGTGTCAGCCAATTTGCTCACAGCAATATCCTAGAAATAGCCAACAAAGTGAATGGCCAATTTTTATCTGGTGGGATTGTTGACCAGAGTTATTGGCTATTGTTGTGAAGGGGAGGTGTGGGGATGGGCACAGCCAACACAGATCCAGAATAAATACATTAATAATCATTGATGTTAAATCACAGTTTTGGTGCTCATTATCACTTTACTTCTTCCATACTTGCAGTTTTGATTGCTAATGATATTATACTTGTCATGTAATACATTTACCTATGGCCTTGTGTTATTCATCTAATTTGTTGCTCACAAAAATGTAACTGTCCTTCCTGCATGATTTATGTATTTATCCTGCCACTAGATTTTAAACAATTGCATTTCTTAAATGGCAGACCATTATTTCCACACTTCACTGTTGCAGATTCATTGCCTGTGAAGCTTCAGAGTGAATAGATTTGAACATTTTTAATAAATCATCTTGGCCTCCGGGTTAATCAGGGACATTGTTTTACAAAGTCGGACAATACACTCAATGGACTGAGTGATGATCATAATTTTCATTTTCAAGAAGTTGAATATTTTGCTACCATGGCAACAGTCAAATCTGATTGCTTGTGTTGTAATCAGTTCACCTACAAAGTACACATTCACTACACTTTACAGAAAAATCCTGTGAAGTGTTTTGAGACTACCGGTGAACATGAAACATGCTATATTAAATACAAGGACTATTATTATGATTATAATAGAATTTTTTGCAATGGGACCTAAAATACAGAAATTGCAATCTGGATTTGCAAAGAAATCAATGATGAAATCCCATTGGGAACCAGATGTACAAGACTTCAATCCGCGAAATTCCAACATTTCCAGAAAGAAATTTTGCATGAGCAGAAAGGATTCTCCTTTGAAAATTCAGCTCCTACATTTTAGACCCAATTGCCTTTACACTTCAGGGACCATATGGTATCACAAATGATCACAAATTATGATCATCACTCAGTCCATTGAGTGTATTGTCCGACTTTGTAAAACAATGTCCCTGATTAACCCGGAGGCCAAGATGATTTATTAAAATTGTTCAAATCTATTCACTCTGAAGCTTCACAGGCAATGAATCTGCAACAGTGAAGTGTGGAAATAATGGTCTGCCATTTAAGAAATGCAATTGTGCAGGGAGAAAGTCACAAAGTGCATGCCAGTTACACTCTGTGAGTTCTGTTCCACAACTCTCCCCCCTCCCCCTCTCTCTCTATCCAGCAGGGCACCTCCAGAGGGTGCTTCCCACCCTTCAACGCTTTAGCTTGCCCATTACACAGAGCATGGAGCTGGGTGGGAAGTTATGAATGGCCCAATGCAAATAATTAATTGGTTAGAATTGTACCCATTTTAAGCAGCATCCAGACAAGTTCCAGTCTGATACAACCACTGTCACCTTTTCCCCTCCTCCAGCATTACCTGCCCACTCAGACATGGACTAGTTTCCTGCATTTCCATGTTTTGGCAGGTACCTGACCAACCCTGAGAGTGCAGTTCTCCTGGATGGAATCTGTTTGATTCTAGCTGAGGTGATTAATTCTGGAGTCCTATGTGAAAAGTTTGAAGAGCCTGAATGAGTACTGTGTCAGTACAAAACTACCCATAATTTATGTATAACTGTTTGCTTTGCTGGTTTGAGCTTTGTTATATTTCTTTTTGACCCATAACTGATAGCAATTATTCTACTAATATCTCATGTTCCACACAATCTGTTAATACCTGAGAGATTGATAAATGGGGATTCATAGTTCTTCATTTCTGTTTTGTTAACAGAGTTGCAACAAAATCAATGTGTTTGTTAATGTGTTCCTTGTCTTAATTAACACTCATTAAGGAACATAACAAATCTATGCATCTTCCTTAATTCTCAGAACCTGGCTCCATGCCTTTGACTGCTGCCCCAGGGATCGCAATATTGCACTGTTGGTTGGCACAGTAGCCAAGAAAATTAAAGTTAAGTAGGCATCACATTAACAAGCAGACTAATGCTTTGGGCATAACTACTGTGACAAACTCAGGGCAGGGGTCACGCCCTGTAGTTATATAAATACTAAAGACTTGGGATAAATCATGTATTTAAACAAATTCATTGTGAGATCATGAACTACATATGCAACCTGTCAGCTCTGCTCTGGTTTCTGTCCTCAATTGCCCACTAGCTAATGGGAGTATTCTGGAAGGATGAGATCAGTGGGCCAAATGGCCTCTTCATCCAAAGCAAACAGAATGCTGGTCTATATTACTAAATCAGTTGAGTTTAGATTCCTGGATGTCATCTTCAGGTTGAACAGTGCTCTGGTCAGACCACAACTTGAACACTGCATACATATCTGGACACTGTGACATAAGAGGGCTGTCCAAGACCCAGAAGCAATGGAGAGGACAGCAACAAGGATAATCCCCAGTGTTAGAGGAATGAGCTATGAGCAACGACTAGACAATCTGGGGCTCTTGAGTCTTGAGAGATGATGACTCAGAGAGGACATCATAGAGGTGTCCGAAATTTTAAATGGGACTGAAAAAATAAACCCAGATCAATACTTTAGGATGTACCAATTCAGTAGAACAAGAGGAATAAAACAACAATAAATTACACTTGTACAACGCCCTTCACATCGGAAAGATGTCCCAGGGCGCTATAAGTTTAGAGTTGTAAATAAAAATTTCAGGACAGGTAGAAAGTTTTTCTTTCTGCAGAGGGTAATCAACGACTGGAACAGGTTGTCAGAAAAGGTGGCAGAGCCCCGAACACTGGATTCCAGAACAGTGGAGTCCTGTAGCTCAGTGGTTAGAGCACGTGCCTCTCAAGTGAGAGACCTGGGTTCGATTCCCGGCAGGGCAAAACCTTGGCCAAGTTTCCTTACTCCACACGCCTAATAATAATCCCTCAAGAAAAAAATAATAAATTGTTTACTTCAATCCATGACTGTTTGTGGGACACTGCTGTGCGCAATTTGGCTGCCGCATTTCGCCCACAGATATACAGTCAATTCACTTTACAGTATATTCTGTGAAGCGCTTTGAGAAGTCTAGAAGACGTGAAAAGCGCGATATCAAATGCAAGCATTATTATTATTATTTAAAACATAGCTTAATGCAGTGTTCTGGAGGGATGAGATCAGATGGGATGAAGGGCCTTCTTCATTCTTCAAAACCAATATGATCTTGTGATTTTGTTATCCTTTTTTGCAATCTTCTGGTTGCGCCTTAGAATTTCTCTACTACGGTGCTGTTCCCATTCATAGAGATCAGCATTTGCGTGCAGCTAAAAACAGTTAACTTGGTTAAATTGGTGGAATTCTGTGAAGCAGCACTCATGTAAAGCCTCCAAGGTTTAAAATCAAAGTACAGCTGAGAACCAAGTGATTTAAAAAATATATAAAGTGCAGAAAGGGCTGAGCTCTGGGGTTTCCGTTCCCTGACCAGCATATGAGGGTCTTGGCGGCCTGCGGTGTGAGACAGTAACGGAGCCGGGCGATGTTGCGGAGGTGGGGGAATGCAGAGCGGGTCATGGCACTGATGTGGGGTAGAAAGGATAGTTGAGGATCAAAAAAGACACCAAGGCTCTAGAGTGCCTCAGTGAGGTGGAGTGTGCATCCTTGGATTGTGATTCTGTCAAGGCCTGAGGTGTGGAGGCGCTGACGGGAGCCAATCAGGAGAGCCTCGGTCTTGTTGACGTTCAACTGAAGAAAGTTAGCTCTCATCCAGGATTTAATGTCTGACAGAAATTCTGTCAGGACAGCAGTGGTCCTGGAGTCAAGGGTGGAGGCTGAGAGATACAGTTCAGTATCATCCACATACATGTGAAAGTTGACTCCATGTCGGCAGATGATGTCACCAAGAGGGAGCATATAGATATTGAATAGGAGGGGACCAAGGACAGAACATTGAGGAACACCAAACGAGATGGTGCGGGGGCTAGAGGAGAAACTGTTTGTGGAGATGAAGTGGAGATTGGTGTGAGAGTTAGGTTCTGAACCATTCAAGGACCGAACCATGAAGGTTGAGGTGAGAGGCGATATGGTGGAGGAAGGTAGAGTTGTCCACTGTATTGAAGGCAGCAGAGAGGTCAAGGAGGACGAGGAAGCAGAGGGAGCCTTGGTCACAGATGGACAGAATATCATTTGTTACTTTGACCAAAGCTGTTTCTGTACTGTGCGTGGCACAGAAACCTGATTGGAGGGGTTTGTGAAGCATAATCGTATTTGGCTTGGTGAAAATGATATAATAATAATATAATAATCCTTGCATTTGGTATAGCGCTTTTCATGTCTTCTCGATGTCTCAAAGCTCTTCACAGAATATGCTGTAAAGTGAATTCACCATATATTTGTGGGCGAAATGCGGTAGCCAATTGCACACAGGAGTGTCATGGATTGAAAAATGACCAATTTATTATTGTTTTGGCGGGATTATTATTAGGCGTGTGGAGTAAGGAAACTTGCCCAAGGTTTTGCCCTGCCTGGAATTGAATCCAGGTGTCGCTTACAAGATGAGTGCTCTAACCACTGAGCTACAGGACTCCAATGTCATTTAAAATGGAGCATCAATATATTACTTGAGAGGTTGGTCTATTTTTCCCTTCTCTCCCACTTTCACCCAACCACATCCAGCAGGTTCACTATCCTTGTTTAAAATGTCTTCCTTAAATATTGCGAGAGCATATGAGGTAAATATCATTACTGTTTCATCATCTAATCACTCGGAAATGCAAGGTACTTGCATTTAATGAGGCATTCCTGGTTTTGTTTGCTGCCAAGGTAGCAGAAGTAATATAACATGTCACAGTCTTGAGGACATTTAACTGATCTGAAATCAACCAGTGTATGGAATTTGAAATAGATACGAACATCAGATTGAACATCTGACATATGAACTCCACAATACGTTGTCTCTTAGGCCATGATAACATCCTATCCTGTGTTAATAAAGGCATGTGAGCCTTTAAGCAGCAACGTGCAGTAAGTTAAAATTATTTGAAATTTCAACAACTTGATAGCAAGTTTCTGCTTCAATAATCAATGCTAAAAATGGTTTTGCACTTATATTAGGTCTTTAACCCTTCAGTCAGGTTTCCGTGCTGCCCATAGCACAGAAACTGCCCTGGTCAAGGTCACCAACGATATCCTGACCATCTGTGACCAGGGCTCCCTCTGTCTCCTCGTCCTCCTCGACCTATCGGCAGCATTCGATACGGTCGACCACGCTATCCTACTCCACCGCTTGTCCTCCCACCTCAACCTTCAAGGCACTGTCCTTGAATGGTTTAGGTCGTACCTTTCTCACCGTCTTCACTTTGTCTCGACGAATGGCTTCTCCTCCACCCCCCGCACTGTCTCATGTGGTGTCCCTCAGGGCTCTGTCCTTGGTCCCCTCCTCTTCACCCTCTATATGCTCCCCCTTGGTGACATCATCCGCAGACATGGAGTTAACTTCCACATGTATGCGGATGACACCCAACTCTACCTTTCCTCCTCTACTCTCAACTCCACGACCACCGATGTCCTGACAGCCTGCCTGTCCGACATCGAGTCCTGGACGAGAGACAACTTTCTTCAGCTCAACGTGCGAAAAACCGAGGCCCTCCTGATTGGCTCACGTCAGCGCCTCCGCACCTCAGGCGCTGACACCATCAGCATCCAAGGCTGCACTCTCCACCTCTCAAAGCCAGTCAGGAACCTCGGCGTTTTGTTCGACCCTGAGCTGTCCTTTCTCCCTCACATCCGCACCACAACTGGCACCGCCTTCCATCACCTCCGGAACATCGCCAGACTACGGCACTACCTCACCCCTCACGCTGCTGAAACCCTGGTTCACGCCTTTGTCACCTCAAGGCTGGACTATGGGAACTCTCTCCTCGCCGGCCTTCCCGCCACCTCCCTCCACAAGCTGCAGGTCATTCAGAACTCTGCAGCTCGTGTACTGTCCCGCACCAGGCTTCGCGACCACATCACTCCCACCCTCGCTCGCCTCCACTGGCTCCCCATCCCCCAGAGGATTGATTTCAAGATCCTCATCCTCACCTACAAGGCCATTCACGGCCTTGCTCCCTCCTACCTCTCCAACCTACTATCCCCCTACCTACCTGCCCGTACCCTCCGTTCCTCTGGCTCCGGTCTGCTCCACGTCCCCCGCCCCAACCGCCCTACCATCGGTGGTCGGGCCTTCAGCCTCTCAGCCCCCAGGCTCTGGAACTCCATCCCCCAGTGCCTTCGCCGCCTCCTCCCTTTCCTCCTTCAAGGCCGGTCTCAAGACCTTTCTCTTTGACCGTGCCTTCAGCTCCCCTCTCGACTCTCTTCCCCCTC
This sequence comes from Callorhinchus milii, assembly GCF_018977255.1. NCBI lineage: Eukaryota > Metazoa > Chordata > Chondrichthyes > Chimaeriformes > Callorhinchidae > Callorhinchus > Callorhinchus milii. Next base: position 92,295,401 of record NW_024704743.1, read on the forward strand.
CTCGCTCCCTCCCTTCCCTCCCCTCACCCTGACCATTTACCCCCTGCTCGGGTCATGACCCAACTGTGCAGCGCCTTGGGACGTCCTCCTGACGTGAAAGGCGCTTTATAAATGGAATCTTGTTGTTGTTGTTGTTTAAGATTCCATTTTTATTATTGACCCACTTTCTCATCGTAACATTGCAGTGTGGAACCTTCCTCCAGGCATTTGGTGTGTTCAGTGTAGTGGAACAATATCTTAAACATATACACATGTTTTTGAGGAGAAGCATTTCTTATAAATGCATTTTCCTTCTCCAATTATGGTTTTTCTTGTACCTACAGCATCATCCCTGGCTGAGAATACAGACAGATAGTCTGCTCATAAAGCTCTAGAACTGAAATTAGAAACACAATGAAGTCATTTCTCCCTGTGTTGGAGTACAGCTCACAGGTGCCTCAAGCCATTTAGCCCCGTTGTTACAGGTGTTGGAAATGAGATCCTGCTGCTGGAAAAGTTAAGAGTAAGTATTCAGTTAAATAGGTCTTGGGGGAATCAAACGGATAGTTTATACTTATTACATGAATCTGTGGTTGTAGACTAATCATGCTAATCTATTTATTTGAGATGTCTCGAAGACGTGATAAGGCGCTATATCAAATGGAAGGATTATTATTTTTATGATTGTTATTATTATTGTTTCTCAATGACTGTAATTTGCAGTTATATTTTTTGTGTATTCTATGCACTTTGTATTCATATTTACATGTGTTGAATGCTTCCATCAATTGTTGCATGCATGAATAGTTTTTTATTTTAGAATGTGCAAGGATTATTATTGTATAGTTTATTGATTTTGATTAGCAAATGTATATGGTAGGAATACAATAGAGAGGATTGCTATGGTCGGAAGAATGAAAGCATGGGACATTTCTGGGACACATAAATATTATATTTTGGAGAATTATATCCATGGTCACACTTCCAATCCATCTGAGTGGTGATTCAACCTTAATATTACACCAATCCCCTCATTAGTCCACGTGAAGGACCTTGCAAATAAGAAGAACAGTGCATGCTTTTCAATGGGATACATCCAGAAATGTACTACCTTTCACCACTGTAAGCTTGTTATCAAACCCTGAACTCAAGCGAGGGGTGAGAGAGGAGGGGAAATGTGTGCTGTCCCAGCATTTTGTTTCATCAGCTGGATCTCTGTCACAGCTGGAAATTCATTAAGAGTATCCAAACCCAACCAAGAATTCAATGCATCCCACCTACACTTGGAAATTCCAGAGATAAATTGTTGGAATGGAATGTGCATCCTGTTTACGTAATACCAGAATTTATTAGGTAAAGGTTGGCATAAGCCAAGGCTTGGGGACCCCAGGGTGTGCGTTGGGGTACTGCTGGAGTCTAACCAACAAAACTAATTACCTTGCCATTGATAGCACTGCTTGGCAAGCTTTACCACTGCTTGTCCGGCTAGGATCATCCTAATCATTAGGGCTTTGGCTTGCAGGGTTAATAGAAACTGAGTGGAAGGATTCCCCATCTCCAATGATGAGTCCGCCCTTCCATGTCCTGGTAGATGAGCAGGGCTGGCTGTTCTGTCATCAGCAGTGCCCTGGAGTACTGTGGACCCGCCTGGCTCAAACATGTCACCTTAGAGACAGTTCAGCTCCAAGAAGAAGATCCAACATGTCTCCCCCAAGGAGGAGAACAGTTATTCATATTTGATACTGAATTTCTCTTGTTTAGTTCAGTGTCAGCTCCTGTAGATGCATTTTGTAAATTGAACACTTGACATTATAGAGGTGTTCTTCACTAAGAATAGAACAACAAGTAGATGGATTGGAGGTGGCGGCAGATAGGACTAACAACAAGAATCGGATAAGAACTGAGTCTCCCTCCAGATGGGTTAACAACAACACCAACTTGCATTTATATAGCTCCCTTCACACGGGGTAGCGTCCTGGAGTGCTTAGCAACTGGTGCAAGAATTCTACTTAAGGCAATGCAAGGACAAAAAAGCACAGAGCGCATGGTAAACTCATGCTCTCGGTGAAGAGGACTTTAGTTAGGGCATGGTACCTTCTTCAAATACTTCAACCAATGTTGTACAGGAGTAGGCACAGACTGATGTGGGCAAGTCTCCCACATTGGTTTATGTGCTACTGGGGCTGGGGGCACAATGTCTTTTTTGGAATAGGTCAGGAAAGATAAGTAAAGCTGTAGCAAGGGATGATTCATCTCGAATTTTTTTGGTTATCTTTAGCAATTATAGAATATCTAGGCTAAACTTTTTCGCAGGAGATAGAATGGCTGAGAAGGAGTCAACAGGATAGTTTGTGCAAAGGATAGGTTTGATAATAATAGTATAATAATACAATACAATACAAAATTACATTGTACAGCCCCTTTCACGTCCCAAGGCTCTGGGATGTCCTTGCATTTGATATAGCGCTTTATCATGTCTTTGAGACATCTGAACACGCGTCACAGAATATACTGTAAAGTGAATTGACCGTATATTTTATGGGTGAAACACAGAAGCCAATTTCACGCAGCAGTGTCCCACAAACAGTCTCAGATTGAGTGACCAAATTATTTTAATTTATTTTGAAGGAATTATTACTCCCGAAAAAACTAAACGCCAATCTACTAACAACCAGGTTCCTACCTACTGCTAAGTAAACAGAGGAGTGTGGAGTAAGGAAACTTGCCTAATGTTTCGCCCTGTCCGGCAATCAAACCCAGGTTCTCTCACTTGCGATGCGCAGATACTCTTGTTTTTTCTATATCATTCTGTCTTATACTATGAATTGAGGAACAAGTAGAGAAAGAGTCAGGATAATTGAATCCAAGTGGCCATTTCTTCAGGGACATTGGCATTGCCCTGTCATGGGGCTGTCATCTAGCCTGGAAATGATGTTGATGTGCTGAACACCGAGTCTAAAACCAGGAGGCATATAACGTATAAGATACAAAAAACATTATCAGTGAAGATATTCCTGTGACATTTTACAAACGGAGTCAGAATCCTGTCATAGTTGTCAAGATTGAATAGAAGATTATGACCACTTAAGAATTCCAGTTTATGTAAATGTTAAGCACTTCTTGCTTCCAATTCAGTACAATTCAGATATATATCGCAGGTGCTTTCCTTTAAAATCTTCATTCTAAATGATGCAGAATGAAGAAATCTGCATCTGCCATGGAGCAAAGAATTCCAAGACTTTCAATACTGGCAATGCAAATTTTCACATAGTTCAAACACCCGTGGAGCTACTTGTATGGGATGCTGTTCCCTCAGGAGCAACATGATGCACAGGTACAGTTATTTATTTTAAATGATTTGTTGGGAAAGTAGCTCATCTCTGGGTCATACTATCATATTTTGAGAGAAAGTTAATAAATTAAACTAAAATGATGGCAAGTAAATTTACTCCTCTGTTTACCTAGCAGTAAGTAGGGATCTGGTTGTTTGTGGATTGGTGGATCGCTTTTCCGAGGGTAATAATTCCTTCAAAATAAATAATAATAAATTGATCAATCAATCCACGACTTTTTGTGGGACACTGCTGTGCACAATTTGCTGCTGTATTTCACCCACAAAATATACAGTCAATTCACTTTACAGTATATTCTGTAAAGCACTTTGAGACATCTGGAAAACGTAATAAGGCGCTATATCAAAAAAAGGCAAGGATTATTATTATTGAGAGTATAAGATGATCGCTTCTGAAAATGTTAAATGTTCCACAGTTTAAGGGCCAGTTCCCTCGCTTTCAAGCTGAAAAATCTGAAAAATCATCCTATTGTAAGTATAACAATAATTTACATTTATACAGCACCTTTCATATCCGGAAGATTCCTCAAAACGCTATACACAGCTAACTGGTACCAAGTTGACATGGAGGAAGGAGATTGAAGAGAAGTGTGGATAGCTGAAATTGCTGTCAAAACAATTAAGGCAAGTTTTGAAGATGGAGAGGGATGGAATTCCAGACAATAATAATAATAATAATAATATATAATCCTTGCATTTGATATAGCGCTTTTCATGTCTGGAGGACGTCCCAAAGCGCTTCACAGAACACACTATAAAGTGAATTGACTGTATATTTGTGGGCGAATGCGGCAGCCAATTGCGCACAGCAATGTCCCACAAGCAGTCGGAGATTGAAAATGACCAATTTTGTTATTGTTTTTTTTTTTGGAGGGATTATTATTAGGCGTGTGGAGTAAGGAAACTTGCCCAAGGTTTCGCCCTGCCTGGAATTGAACTCAGGTCTCTCACTTGCAAAGCGAGTGCTCTAACTACTGAGCTACAGGACTCCACAACCACTGAGCTACAGGACTCCACAATGGGGGCAGAATGGCTGAAAGCTCGTTCACTGTTGGTGGGGGATATGAAGCAGCTTGATGTTTATTGGGTGGAGGGTGCAGCTGGGTTAGTAGGGTCACAGAAGTAGGATGGGGTGAGGCCGTGGAAGGATTTGAAAGTAAGGATCTAGATTTTGAATTCAATCCCTCAGTGGAGCTGAGTGAAGATGGCCTTGTGGATCCTGGTGCGGGAGAGGATGGGGGTTCTGAATGGTCTGCTGCTTGTGCAGGGAGGAGCTGGGGAGCCTGGCAAACAAGATGTTCCAGCCTGTATGTAAGGACTGTGTGAATGAGGGTGTTTGCAGCTCTGGGGAGAGATAATACAACAACAATAAAAAAATTACATTTATATAGCGGCTTTCATGTCGGGAGAACGTCCCAAGGTGCTGGACAATCAGTGTTTTTGGACCTAAGCTGGGGATCAGGATTGGGGAGGGTGGAGGACCAGGGCGGGAAGGAGGGTGACCGAAGACACAGTTGAAGAGGAGGGTCTTGGGACTAGTCTTGAAAGAGGCAAGAGATGGAGAAAGGCAGAGGGACAGCGGGATGGATTTCCAGAGGGTGGGGGCGGAGTGACAGAAGGTCACTCTTTTTGTCACTTTGACCAAAGCTGTTTCTGTGCTGTGGGTGGCATGGAAATCCGATTGGAGGGGTTCATGAGGGGAATGGTGGGAGAGGAAGGAGCGAAGCTTGGAAGCAATGACTCAATCCAAGACCTTGGAAAGGAAAGGGGGGTTGGAAATGGGGCAGTATTTGAAAGCAGGGATGGGTCCAGGGAGAGTTTTTTAAGGATAGGAGTGATGTCAGCTGTTTATCAAGGGATGGGAATAGTGCCAGTGGACAGGGAGAGGTTCATGATGTCTGTGAGTCGGGGGGAGGCAAGGAGGTGGGGCTTGTAAATAAGCAGAGGGGTAGGGATGGGATCGTGGGGATCAGGTGGGCGGTTTCATGTAGGGAAGAGGGGGAGATTTTTTTCCAGGTGCGGTAGGAGATGGAGGTGGGTTGGGTGGCAGTGGGGATAGGATTTGAGGAGCTAAGGGAGATGAAGTAATGGTCAAAGATGGCTTTGTCGGTGCTGGTGAGGTCCGAGATGCTAAGACAGATAATGGATGATGTGGGTAATGATGCAGAGGTAAGAGGGCAGGCCGAGTAAGTGAGAGCCTGCATGTAGGTTTTGAATGATAATTGTGGGTCTAACAGGACACCAAGTTTCAACATTGGCTCCATAAGTGAGTGTCGATGAGGTCAGCGCCTATAGGACAATTCTAAGAATGTTTGGTAACATTTTGTTAAAAACTATTTGATACAGCCAGATGAAGAAACACTGTACTGTCTCACACTGCTCTTTCAAGATGACAGAGTAGAAACAGATGCACGTTTGCTTCTACTTTAAGGTTTGTGAATTCCGTGTGCCTAGTAACCAGTTAGTTTTCTTTCCTGTAACAACTTAATTTTCTATGAATGGTCCAGTGCATGAATACTAAAATCAGTATTCGAGAATTTGTGAGCTCAGTATTCTGCACTAGTTTGGAGGTGTACTTTTATCCTTGGCTGCTCTGACCTGTGCACTAAACAAATAGAAAGAAACAAAAGATGTGACCTGCTTAGAAATGCTATCAAATGTAAAAGTTTTCTCAGAAGGAGAAAACTGTTTGTCATAAATGTCCAGCTCTTGCACGGCTGTCAGGTAGAACCTTCAAAAGGAATACCCTTGGTACCTGACTGTCAAGATCACTGTCTGAGACCTTCACAGTGGCTGGGCACCACTGTGATAAATTGCTTCTATATTAGTTGTCTATGGTTAAACCTTTAGTATTTTTTAAAACTAATTTGAGCCAGATGAAATGCATCAGGACCAGAGGTCTGAATTCCTGTTAGTTGAGTAACATGTTAATACGTTTCACACACATTTTTCATCATGACAAAAAAGCCAACGCCCAACCACTCGCTGGAAAAATTGTAATATAGATTTTTCATCGGGTCGGGCAATGAACTGATACCTGTAATTTCAAAAGCTCTGGGGTTGTACCATTGCCCTTGATATCAGTCAAGGGTTAAAAACAACTCAGGCCAGTCTCTGGGGCATTGACAGCTGTTGACTTTGCTGCTCTGTGACCTCATCCCAAGTCACTAGGCTGCAGTTGATTTGGTAACATATTGTTGCTCTAAGTTTGGAAACTGGTATGAAATTGTGACTTTTGGTTTGGAACTGAAAGTTGTGATGAGATATGAGAAGAGATACTGCTAATTCTTGGTCTGAGCATTTACCATATTGAAGAATCCAGCACTGTTTCTGACTCTCAGTGGCCTAATCCATTTCTTATTCCATCATCATCTTGGAGGAATATTGCAAACTGTCTGTATCTGTGAAATCAAGATATGCTTTATCATCTGCAATTTCTGACTTGCTATAAAGACTAAAGCTATTCTACCTCCCAAAAGAGCCATTCTGAATTAGATCACATTGTTTCTCTGAAGGGAAAGAGACCTAGGCTAGGTTATATTAGGGTATGAGTCAGTCCAAGTGTGTCACAGAAAGATGAGATTGTAACAAAAATATTAAAGATATAAAGAAGGGCAGATTATAAACTGGAAATTCATTAAATTTATATAAAATATGATGAGCCATCCTGGAATTTATATATTGTACATTATGTAAGTGAACTAATTTTATTTAAAGTCCTCACTAACACTAAAGCATATATTGACAGAAATATTGAAAGTATAGAATCCCATTTGGGTTCTCCAGATCCCAAAGAGCTACTACATTCATTGTCAACAATTTCCCCAAATCTCTGGTGAGGCACAACTGTATGCCTGGCATTGCATAAGCTTCTTGTGCTCATTAAAATGATAGACTGTGGTTGTCCCTGACAGACAGGGAGAAACACATTACTCAAGGGCTGCTTCCTTTAGCCCTGTCCTTTACATCACATCAAATGCATACAATTCTGAATGCCACAACAAGCAAACAGAAAATATGGTAATCCATCCTCGAGAGCTTTCTTTCCCAATCACCGAAGTTTAAAAGTCCTTGTGGACAATTTAGAACAAATTTGTTTTAAGTAGCAGATTAGACGATTGTTCACGTTCTTTCTACAAGTTCCTACAAATTCACACACTCAATTCACCATCAATTCACTTTCAGAAAGCTTTTGAAAGTTTCAGAAAGCCCGAGGCTCTGGAATTCCCTTCCTCACTCCCTTCGCCTCGCCCCCTCACTTCCTACTTTCAGGTTCCTTCTGAAGACCTTTCTTTTTGACCACGCCTTTGGTCACCTTACTCCCTCTCCCCTGGCTCGGCCCCAGGATTCATTACTGAGATTCCATCCGGGGTGGAGAGCGTTATATAAATCCAAGTTGTTGTTGATGTTGATAAGGGTCCGCACCTAAGATTATTAGTGAAAATGAAAGCTCATGGAGTTGGAGGTAACCTTATGACATGGCTTGGTAATTGGTTGGGAGGCAGGAAACAGATAGTAGGGATAAGGGGAACATTCTCTGATTTGCCGTACGTTACAAGTGATGTTGCTCGGAGGTCAGTACTGGGACCTTAACTTTTCGCCATATTTATGAATGATTTGGATGAAGGAGTAGAAAATTTATATCCAAGTTTGCAGACGACACTAAGATAGGAGGCTCAGTAAATTGTGTGGATGGGAGTAGGAAGTTACAAAGGGACTTAGATAAATTAAGTGAGTGGCAAAGCTGTGGCAGATGGAGTTCAATGTAAAGAAGTGCGAGGTCATCCACTACGGATCAAAAAAAGATAAAGCAAAATATTGTAATGGGGAGAGACAAAGAACCATGGAGGAGCAAAGGTATTTGGGTGTCCATATCCACAAATCACTAAATACTAGTTCCACGGTGCAAAACATAATCAAAAAGGTGAATGGAATGTTGGCTTTTATCTCAATGGGCCACCATACCTCAGGAAAGATAATATTGGCCCTGGAGAGGGTGCAGCACAGGTTTACTAAAATGTTACTAGGCCTTGAATGATTAATTTATGATGAAAGGCTGTGTAAACTTAGATTGTATTCCCTTGAGTTTAGAAGGTTGAGAGGTGATTTGATTGAGGTGTTTAAGATGATAAAGGGATTCGATAGGGTAGATACAGAGAAGCTATTTTCTCTGGTTGGGAATCCAAAACGAGGGGCATAGTCTTAAAATTAGAACCAGGCCATTTAAGAGTGAAATAAGGAAGCACTTTTTCACTCAAAGGGTGTTAGAAACCTGGAACTCGCTCCCCTAAAAGGCTTTGGATGCTGGATCCATCCATACCTTCAAGAGTGAGGTTGATAGACTTTTGGTAGGTCAGGGTATCAAGGGATATGGCGAAAAAGCAGGAAATTGGAATTGACAGGATTAGTTGAGGTACAGATCAGATATAATCTAATTGAATGGCGGAATAGGGTTGAAGGGCTAAATGGCTTACTCCTGTTCCTATGTTCCTATCTATTTCCACTCAGCACTCACCTGTTTCATCCTGACATTCAACCCATGCCCAAGTCAAGTTAGCACAGAAGTTTAGTTATTTGGAGCCACACAATGAGATGTTTCTAATTTCCTTTTCCTATCTTGCTCAGTAACTGGTTGTACAAGACTTCAAAAATTAAATGTAGATAATAAAATTAAGCAGATGACAGAGAAGTTTACGTAAATGGAAATCTCAGATATATGCTGATTGAAGACTAATAAAGTATGACATCCAGGATGTTTTTTAGAACTTTAATTAACTTCAGTTAACCAGATGCCATTGTCTCATTCATGACTTAGCCTCAGCAGACATTTTCACCCTAAACTGAGTGACTGATTGAAGTCTGCTGCCTTAAGGTGTAAGGAATGTGTAGGTGTTCATGCAAAGGTAGCTAATAGAGCTTACAAATTCCTGAACTTTTCCAATTGAGACACTTTCATTTGTTAAACATCAGCAAAACTTCTGCTTGGCTCTGGTCATTGCCTTCTGATCTCAGCATTAATCTGTATGGCTGCACACTTCATCTCACAGCACCTCATTGTGCTGTTTGACACTCAACCATCCATTAAAGCCTACATTCAGTCTCTCACACACTTGGCATTCCCTCACCTCTACAACATACCTTGCCTCCGCCATTACCCCTCCCCTTGGGCTGTGAGACCCTCATTCGCTCCTTCATTATGTTCAGGCCACACTATTCAAATACACTGCTCACCCCAGCTCCTCCCTACACAAGATGCAGACCAACATGTCCCCTGCTTATCCTTTCCCACCATCGGTGGATGTATTTCAGTGACTGCATTCCAGGTCTCTGGAATCCCAAATTTCGGAATCCCTCCCTTTAAACCCCACCTTAAGACCTTCCCTTTTGGCTTCACTTTTACTCACCTCCCCCGTTACCCCCCACACCAGCTACCCCCACCCCCAGCTGGTGCTCCAATCAGCTTGGAAAGGTGAACATCCTTCCATGAAAGGTGCTATATATTATGTAGAATCAATCATTGTAACATTGTTATTGTTGACTGTGGACTGATCCTTTCAAACCAAACTGATGACACATTGCCTGTCCGCTCGCATGTTTACCTGTTGCCAAGGGCATTGTCGAGTGACCAGACTGTGTTGGTGATGTGATACAGATGAACATTAAGTGTTATTTAATATGTAATTGTAAATTATGATCCTTGAAAGCCATTTATAGGAGTGAATAAGTTGGATCAATGACTCTGATAATTTACTGTAGCAGATAGAGGGTATGTGTACCACAGGGGAGGGAAATGTGACCTGTGATATGATAATAAACAAACAAGATAATCGGAAGCAATCAATAGTTAGCCTCAGCACAATCCAACATCCGGGGAACTTTCTCCCTCAATTCTGCTACCAATCATGGAGACCAGCTAAACACAAGAGACTGATTTAATTCAGTCATATCCTATAAAGTAGCACTCAAATGTTGTCTGCAGGAATTGAAGGAACTCTAGATGGCACTGTTTTTTTACAAAACCACAAGGAGCGATCTAATGTGTGGAAGTCGGGGGTGGTGGGGGTTGGGGTTGGGGGTGGAAGGAGCAATAACCACGGCAAATTCTCCAGGAATGTTTTTTTAAATTTGCACCTTTCAGAATGTGATCACTTCAAATGCGTTATGAAAGAGCTGCAGATTTCACCTCTATGATTATATCATTCATTAAGTGTTTGTAAACAAATGAGAGAAGGTTTTTCTTAAAGACAATTACTTTTTATCATGAATTTCGAATAAAAATAAATGTTTACACGGTGATTAAATTAACAAATCTCACGGTTGATCATAGAAGAGATGTGATGCCTGGTTCAATTTCTAGGTTATGTATTCCAGTTCGAATTTTTTCATGTTCCTTGTCTATGTTCTAGGCGAACTTGGCAGCCAATTTGTACACAGTAATGTCCCACAAACAGTGAATGATCAATTTTATCTGGGGGTTTGTTGGCCGAGACACTGGGAGAAACAACTGTTTGTGGGACACTGCTGTGCGTAATTGGCTGCAGCGTTTCGTCTGCAAAACACATTCACTACAGTTTACATTATATTCTGTGAAGTCCTCTAAGATGTCTCAAAGATATGATAAGGTACTATATAAAATGCAAGGATTGTTATTATTATTAAACTTCCTTCTCTTTTCGAATAGTGCCACGGGATCTTTGATGTCCACCTGAACAGGCAGAGAGGACTTTGGTTTAACGTTTCATCCGAAGGCAGCTCCAACAAAACAGCACATCTCTTTCATTGATTTCAAATGTCAGCTTCGACAATGAGTTCAAAGTCCCGATCATCTCACTCAGATATGAGACGAGACCAACGAGAAAGGTGCTATATTAAATGTAAGAATTATTTCACCCCCTTTGATCTTTGAGTCAGTGTCGTATGATGGCTTATCTTTCAATAAACTACTGTTCAATAATGTTTGTTATCTGGTTGCATTACAATATTATGTTTCACATAATGTGACATCACTTTAGCACTTCCTGAGCATTAGAGGATCAGACAACACGGACCAGAAGCAACTACAAATAAACACGTTCAGAATACATCATGTGCATTTTGTATAAACTGTCCATGACCTCATTAATATGGATGAGCATATTGATATTCTTGGGCTTTGGAAACCTGGCTCTCCTCCCATCCCCATCGTTGAAGCCTCCCCTCCTGGCTACACTTTTCAGCATCACCCCCACCCCAACCAACGTGGTGGTGGGGTGGCCCTCATTTCCCAAGCTTCCCTTGGCCTATCCCTCTATTCCTCTGGCTGTTTCTCCTCCTTTGAGCACCTCAGCCTCGACCATCCCTCCTCTCTCTCCCTCAAAATTCTCCTAGTTCACCGCCCCCACCCAAACCTCCTGGCTCCTTCCTCACTGATATCTCCTCTCCCCTCTCACCCCTGTCCCTCTGCAATGAACACCTGCTCATAGTGGATGATTTCAACTTCCACCTAAATTCCCCTTGAACCACATCCTCAGATTTCATTGCCCTCCTCTCCTCCATAAACCTCACCCACCACATCAACTCGCCGACCCACAACCATGGCCACCCACTCGACGTCTTCATCACACATGGCCTTGACATTTCCGACCTGTCTATCATGAACAAGGCTATCACGGACCACTTCCTCATCTCCCTCTCCTCGTGCATCCCCTTCCCCTCTTCCAAGCCCTCCACCATTTGTTTTCTGTCAGTGGATAAAGCCTCCCCCTGAGTCTCTCACAAGTGCCCTCTCCTCCTCGGACCTCCTCTCCCTCTAGCCCTCCACCTGCAGTGAGCCTGATGCAGCCAGCAAGCTGCTGAATGACCATCTCTCCACAGGCTCCCTCTGCCTCCTCGATTTCTCTGCCGCATTCAACAGAGTCGACCACGCCTTCCTCCTCCACCGTCTTTCCTCTCTCATCCACCTTCATGGGACCGCACTTGCATGGTTTGAGTCCTACTTAACCAACTGCCTCCCTTTCAACAACAACAAGATTCCATTTATAAAGCGCCTTTCACGTCAGGAGGACGTCCCAAGGCGCTGCACAGTTGGGTCATGACCCGAGCAGGGGGGAAATGGTCAGGGTGAGGGGAGGGAAGGGAGGGAGCGAGGAGGGGGAAGAGAGTCAAGAGGGGAGCTGAAGGCACGGTCAAAGAGAAAGGTTTTGAGACCGGCCTTGAAGGAGGAAAGGGAGGAAGCAAGGCGAAGGCACTGGGGGATAGAGTTCCAGAGCCTGGGGGCTGAGAGACTGAAGGCCCGACCACCGATGGTAGGGCGGTTGGGGCGGGGGACGTGGAGCAGACCGGAGCCAGAGGAACGGAGGGTACGGGCAGGTAGGTAGGGGATAGTAGGTTGGAGAGGTAGGAGGGAGCGAGGCCGTGAATGGCCTTGTAGGTGAGGATGAGGATCTTGAAATCAATCCTCTGGGGGATGGGGAGCCAGTGGAGGCGAGCGAGGGTGGGAGTGATGTGGTCCCGAAGCCTGGTGCGGGACAGTACATGAGCTGCAGAGTTCTGAATGACCTGCAGCTTGTGGAGGGAGGTGGCGGGAAGGCCGGCGAGGAGAGAGTTCCCATAGTCCAGCCTTGAGGTGACAAAGGCGTGAACTAGGGTTTCAGCAGCGTGAGGGGTGAGGTAATGCCGTAGTCTGGCGATGTTCCAGAGGTGATGGAAGGCGGTGCCAGTTGTGGTGCGGATGCGGTTGTTGTTGTTGTTGTTGCCTCCCTTTCATCTTGGCAAATGGTCTCACCTCCCTCCCCCACCCGGTCAGCTGCGGGTACCTAGGGCTCCATACTTTGCCCTCTTCTTTTCCTAATCTATATGCTCCTTCTGGGTGATGTCATCCACAGACATGGGGTAAACTTGACACGCAAATCTACTTTGCTTCCTCCAACAACAACAAGATTTCATTTAGGAGGGGGTAGAGAGTCGAGAGGGGAGCTGAAGGCACGGTCGAAGAGAAAGGTTTTGAGACCGGCCTTGAAGGTGGAAAGGGAGGAAGCAAGGTGAAGGCACTGGGGGATAGAGTTCCAGAGCCTAGGGGCTGAGAGGCTGAAGGCCCGGCCACCGATGGTAGGGTGGTTAGGGTGAGGGATGTGGAGCAGACCCGAGCCAGAGGAACGGAGGGTAAGCGAGAGACCTGAGTTCAATTCCAGGCAGGGCGAAACCTTGGGCAAGTTTTCTTACTCCACACGCCTAATAATAATCCCTCCAAAACCAAAAACAATAATAAATTGGTCATTTTCAATCTACGACTGTCTGTGTGGACATTGCTGTGCGCAATTGGCTGCCGTGTTCTCCCACAAATATACAGTCAATTCACTTTACAGTGTGTTCTGTGAAGCGCTTTGGGACGTCCTCCAGATGTTAGTAGGGTAGAAATATTGGAGATGAAGGTGGGAGAGGTTTTAGGGGGCCGGTAGAGGAGGAGGATTTTGAGTGAGAGATAGAAGAGGTGGGAGAGGGTGAGGTGCTCAAAAGAGGGGAAAGACCCAGAGGAGTAGGAGGATAGGGCAAGTTGTGTCCTTGAGATAAGGGCTACACCATCGCCACGGCGGTTGGGGCGAGGGATGTGGTGGGAGGTGTATCCAGGTGGTGTGGCCTCCATGTGGGGGAAGGCGTCGCCTGGGGTGAGCCAGGTTTCCATTAAGGCCATGATGTCAACGCTCTCATCAAGGATGAGATTGTTGATGACCAGGGCCTTGTTACAGAGGGAGCGGACGTTTTGTAGTCCGGTACTAACTCCAGGTCCGCCGATGTTCTATCAGCTGTCTGTCAGACATTAGGGCCTGCAGCTGAATGTAGACAAGACTGAAGCCATACTCCTTGGCTCCCAAAAACGACTTCACTCCTGTGGATCTGAACTCCTCAACCTCCCTGGGCTCTCCCTCAGACTCACCGAACCATTGCGCAATCTAAGTATCTGGTTCGACCCCCAGCTGTACTTCTTCCCTCACATCCAGTCCCTGACCAGGACCACCTTCCTCCACCTCCGCCAGATTGTCCGCCTCTGACCGTACCTTACTCCAAATGCAGGCAAAACCCTCCTGCCTGGATTATTCAAACACACTCCTCGCTGGTCTCCCCAGCTCCACTGTTTAAAAAATCCAGCTCATTCAGTACTCTGTCGCCTGCATACTTACCTGCACCAATTTCACCATATTTGGCCAGGCTCCACCGGCTCCCCATCACTGAACGGATCGACCAAGATCCTCACACTTGTGTTCAAATCCCTTCATTGACTGGCATGTCCCTAACTCCCTGACACTCTCAATGCCCAATCCACCACCCGTCTCCTCCACTCTACTGGCACAGGCCTCCTGCTTGTCCCTTGTATTCTCCGCTTCACCATTCGAGGTTGCGCTTTCAGCCACTATGCCCCAAAACTTTGGAACATTCTCCCTCAATCCCTCTGCCTTGCCCTTTCTCTCCCCTTTTTCAAGTCTCACCTTAAAACCTTCCTTTTTGACTGTGCTTATGGTCACCTCTCCCCACTTATGGCGATTGTTTCTCCACTGGATTTAATCTCATAAGTATCATTTATATATAAGCACATCAAAACAAACATCTAAATATCCTGTGACATGTTTTGTGAAGTGACATAATGAGCAATGACACAAGATAAAAACAAGCGGATATTGCTCATAAATACTACATTTCTTTGTGCCTTTAGTTCCTTAAGAATGCTTTCACTTCATTCGAGGGCATGTCAATTTGCAAAACCCCCTGAAGATGCCTGGAAGGGGAGAAGGTTTTTGGAGCAATAGGAGATTAACATCTGGAGTTCAACTCGAGAACTCAAATCACCTCACAAATCCCCAAACCTCTCAATCAGGTAAGACAATGAAAAACAAGTACCATACAGAGTACTGTTTCATTGGTTCAAAAACGAAGGTTAAGGACTTCAATGTGTATGGACCCTTAACCAAGATACAAACAACAACAACAACAACAAGATTCCATTTATTGAGCGCCTTTCACGTCGGGAGGACGTCCCAAGGCGCTGTACAGTTGGGTCAGGACCTGAAGTCATAAAGTCATAAATAAAAATAATCTAAGGTGAAACTCATGATATTGACATCTCTGTGAGCAGGAGCAGCACAGGAATGGAAAATTTTTCAGGTGCTGGAGTGGGAGGTGGTGACGGAGTGCAAGGACTGCAGGGGCTCAGTTTAAAATAGAAGCAGATCCTATTAAATAAAACACCAAGGATGGTGAAACTTCAGTATAAATTACAGTGGGTATAATAATCTGTGCCAACCTGGCTCAGTTACTTGCACTATCGCCTCTCAGTCAGAAGGTTGTGGGTTCAAACTCCACATCAGAAGTTAAAACCCATAGTCTATGCTGACACTCTCATGCAGTGCATGAGTAGGGGTGGTGGTCAGGATGGGGGAAAGATGACTGAAAGCATGTTAAAGAAGGAGGTCTTGAGATGGATCTGAGCTCAAGGGGCATCCTATTATGAGAGATTGGGTAGATTGGGATTATATACCTTATGAACATTTCTATGGTTCTAAAGAAGTGAGCCAACCCAGATATTTCACAATTTGGCAAATCCTTGAACCCTTCAAATCCCCACCAAATCTCCCTCAAACAGCTGAAGAACATTATATACAATTGTGGACTGTCAATGAAGCAGCAGACAAAATCTCAAATGTCTGATTTGTATTCATTTATTTTTCAAAGGATATTAATGCTTGACGTGCTCTGGTCTGCTCCATGTTTCCCGCCCGACCTGCCCTACCATCGGTGGCCGGGCTTTCAGCCTCTTTGCCCCAACACTCTGGAACTCCATCCCACAGTCCCTTTGCTTCACTTGCTCCCTTGCCTCCTTCAAGGGTGGTCTCAAGACCCTTCTTTTCGATCGTGACTTCGGTCGCCCTCCCATCGCTCTGCCTTCCCTCACCCTTAAACCACCCCTTCCCCACACTCGGATCCCGACCCTTGACTGTCCAGCGCTTTGGGACGTCCTCCTGACATGAAAGGCGCTCTATAAATGTAATTTTGTTGTTGTAGAGTCGATTGAAATCTGATAAGTCCTGATTGACAGGACAGACCCTGACCAGGAGTTTCCACATCAGATGCAATTCAGCAAACTTTACAATTTCCTATCCTGACAATATTTCCAAGAACTATTTATAGCACAGCAGTCTACTATTGATTTTAATAAAAATAATTATGGAAATATAAAGTCCTTAAGACATCCAAATCAATGGCTGATATCTTTTTCTCACAAGGAAATCTATTCAGCACCTTCAATCATATGATAGCTGGACACACACCCCGAATGTCAGCACATTTTGAACAAACAAACTTGATGTGAATTTAAATAGTTTTATATTGCTGCTGAATTCTCCATTTCAAATTTGGGCTTGAAACAAGGACTTTTGAAAAAAGTACTATTTCAGCGACAACAACAACTTGCACTTATTAGCGCCCTCCACTCAAAGTAGCGTCTCAGAGCGCTTAACTGTGGGGTGGGAGGTGAGTGATTACGGTCGAAGAGGAAGGTTTTCAGGCAGAACTTGAAAAAGGGGAGAGAGGTAGCAAGGCGGATTGGAAGAGTGTTTCAGAGTTTCAGGTCTTAGTGGCTGAAAGCGCAACCTCTGATGATAGAGTAGAGGTTACGAGGGACGAGCAGGAGGGCAGTGCCAGTCGAGCGGAGGTGCAGGGTGGTGGATTGGGGAGTAAGGAGGTTGGAGAAAGATCTCTTAACAGGATCCTTTATGCAGATATAAACACGTTTTACATATCGCCAAGCTGTTTTCCCTAATTAAGACATATCTGAACGTATAGAATTAACACTTCAGTGCAGAACTGGGGGAGCTGTTTTTTTTTTTGGATGAGACATTAAATCAAGGTTTACAAATTTTGAGGTGGAGATTAATGACACCATTTAAAAAGAGAAGGATGTTTCTTCATGGGTTGACCAACAATCCTCCAGATTAATTAATCATTTGCCTCATTGTTGTTTGTGGGGCTTTGTTGGCACAAATAGCTGCCTCAGTTGCCTACAAAAGCCATCACTCCTTTTGATAGTGATAATTTGAAGGACTTTGAAATGTTTTGAAATAACAAGGTACTGCAAAAATGGATGTTCTCTTTCGTTATTATTAGGAAATCTTTATTTTCTCATTATCTTTATTTTTAAAATCTTTTCACGATTAATTAAAACCCAGCCCTTTTTAATTCATGTTGAGGATGTGGATGATGCCAGCATTGGTGGCAGTTATTGCCCATCTCCAGTTGCCCTGAGAAAGTATTAGTGCCGTATTTGTGGTGATGCTGCATCCTTAATGGTATGAGGTAGGAAGTTCCAGAACTTTGCCCCAGCAACAATGAAGCAATGTCAATGGACATATCCAAATCAGGACGATGAATGGCTTAGAGGGGAACTTGCCAATAAGAACCAGTATTGATCAGTTGGTAGCAATCTTGCCTGTAGGTCAGAAGGTTGCAAATTCAGCATTGTAACTTTGATCTCACAGTCTAGGACAACACTGTAGTGCGGTAATGGGGGAGTCCTGCATTGTGAGAGAACCTGTTCTATTGATGAGATGACGTCCCATCTGCCTGTTCAGGTGAACATGAAAGATCCTATGACAACCATTTAAAAAGAGAAGAGAATTTTTTCTTGTGTCCTGATCAACAATTTTTCAGATAAATTGCTCATTTAAGTGCTCCGAGATGCCACACAGCATGAAGGGTGCTATATAAATGCAAGTTGTTGTTGTTCACTCATTCTATGTTGTTAGTGGGACTTGTGTGCTCCGTTTGCCTACAAATACAGTTATTGCACTCAACATCAAACCTGTGAATCCATTTGAGATGTTTCAACATTACAAATCTATATTATATATTACTAATAATGTTTATTACGAGTGATCAATGGGATTCCCACCATCGATTGTTAAAACATTTTTCCCAAACGTTGTTTTCTTCAGTTATTGAATTACTTGAGGCATTTGATCTTTCTGCTGTGAGGATTTAAGCACATTTTTACATTTGTGGGTGAACATGGCAGACAATTTGTGCACTGCAATGTCCTACAAACAGCCATGAAGTGAGTGATCAATTTTATCTCATGACTTGTTGACCAGGACACCTTGAGAAACTCACTTCTCTTTTCCAAAAGTTCCATAGGATATTTAATGTCCACCATCAGGTAGATGTGACCTCAGTACCTCTGACTATCCAGGGCTCCCCCAACACTGCATTGCAGTGTCAGCATAGACAAAGAGTTCAAAGTCCCAATGTGAATTTTTAATTCACATCCTTGTGACCTAGAGACGAGAGCTTGACCGACTGAGCCACGCTGATACCAAAAGCACCATATTTTAGAATAGGATGGAACTTGGTTTTGATGCAACCTTTCTCCTTCCTGCACTTAAAAAGTGTTGAATATTATTCTCATTGTGTATGTTAAAAATGGGGAGACATACCATTAAATAGCGTCCTTTTATTTTTGGTGGATAAGATGCCCCCAAGGCATATCTTGTTACTATCAACCACATGTGAATATATTTCATTGCGTTGGAAAGCAGCAGTATGTTCCTGCCACTCTGTCTGATTGTGAAAATATGACATATGCATTCAGCCCGACAAGCACAAGAAAACATATCAATCGATTTGATCCCCGTAGCTGGATTCGCTATTAGCTATTCAGAGTTGTAAGCAGCAAATTATGCTGTTAACCAGCAGTACATCACAACCGACTCTCAGGATCCTTCCTTCTTAGTGTTGGAGGTAGATCCTGGTGATCCTGCAAGTGAGTCTGACCATAGACTGTCTGATTGACAGTGACTGTCCCTCAGTGAAGCCTGTGGATATGTTTCATCATAACCTTCACCCAAACTAATGTGTTGGGAGTTACCTTCACATCTCATCTTGGCTTGTCTCCTCCTTCTGGCACCTTTGCCACCTTTGACCATTTCACTCTCTACCACCTTTGTTCTTAAAAATCATTATCATCTTTACTCAGAGGTTAATTAATGAGGTTGCTGGGATGAGGGTTGATGCCAAGATAGTGGACTGATTTAAAATGCAGAACGTGGATGGGAGAACAATAGGGTGGTTAATTCAGGAGGGATGGGAGCCTTATTTATCCAGACTAATTGTATGATCTTGTGATCTACATCCCTCTCAAATCTTCTGTTAGCTTCTTTTTTGAAAATTCCTCCTTCCTCTCAGTCGATGCTCCGAGCATCTTTTCACTCTGGGGTGACTTTAGCTAACATTGAACAGCATACCCCCAGTATTTATAATGTACAAGCCTTATTATTGATCACTCTATCTTCCTCCAACACTTCTCCTCTCACCTCAATCTGGTCTTGCCCTTGATTGGTTCAGATCCTATCTTTCACAGCATCTCCACATTGTCTCCACAAACGGCTTCTCCTCCAGTCCCTGAACAGTCTTGTGCGGTGTTCCTCAGGGCTCTGTCCTTGGTCCTCTCCTCTTCAACATGCTCTCTCTTGGTGACATATCCACAGACATGGGGTCAACTTCCAAGTGTATGCAGACGACACACAACTCTATCTCCCTGCCTCCACCATTGACTCCAGGACCACTGCTGTCCTTTCAGACATCAAGTCCTGGATGAGAGCCAATCTTCTACAATTGAATGTCAACAAGATTGAGGCCCTCCTGATTGGCTTCCATCAGAACCTCCACAAACCTCAGGCACTGACAACTTCACCATCTGTGGAAGCACACTCCACCTTATTAAGCCAGTCCAGAACCTTGGCATCTTGTTTGACCCTCAACTGAACTTTCTACCCCACATCCGAGCCATTACCTGCCCTGCTTTCCCCACCACCGCAAAATTGCCTGGTTTCATCATTGCCTCACCCTCATGCTGCCAAAACTCTCATCCATGCAGTTATCACATCTAGGCTTGACAATAACAACAACAAAATTACATTTGTATTGCGCTTTTTGCGTCGGGAAGACGTCCCAATTGTCTACACCAACTGCCTGTCTGTCGGCCTTTCCAACTCTTCCCTCCACAGATGTGAGCACTCAGAGGTGAGGAAAGTAGTCCTTGTCAGGGACTGGATGTTGGGTAGGAAGAACAGATGACGATCGAACCTAATGCTTAGCTTGCTCACAGGTTCAGCAAATCTGAAGGATAGGCCTGGAAGGTAAAGGAGGTTAGAGATGCAAGTGAGAAGACATTGACGGGAGCCAAGGAGTTTAGCTTCTGTCTTGTCAACACTTAGCTGCAGAAAGTTGGCACTTATCCAGGCATTAGTTTAGTTATTTTAAAATGAGATACCTGCAGATTTATCAATTTATCAATATCCCTTGTTACATTATTGTGCCCTTCACGATGTTAAGATAGACAAGTTGTATAGAGTTACTGCTCTCTCCAGCATGGACAGTGGAACTGTGTGATAAAGTGTCTCGTTTAAGGTGTGAATAGATGGAATCTCATAAAGCCAACCACAAATAGTGAGGAGCACCCACTATCTCAAAAGGTCAGTTTCAGTTTTCCTCTGAACAATAATTCTAAATAATTGAAAAATGGGGAAATAACGGATGTCTGACAGACACCAGCAATTATAACATTTCAATCTAGAGGCACTTTCCTGTTAAGAATTTTTTTGACAACAACAGCATCAAGTACTGGATGTTGTTGCTGTCAATTTTTTTTGATGCTTTCAAAACATCAAGAAATCAAATCTTGTTAATAATTAATAATAATATGGAGCAAATATTTTCCCTCATCATTTCTGCATTTGTTGGTAACTGTGTTCTGGTCCCCTTGTTGCTCTCTTCCTTTTTGTTGCAGTGCAGTCCAATTGATTTATGATGATGTTGCGTCCTTTTATTTTGTGTGTGACTCAGATGTCTCATAATCTTTGCATTTTCATTTACTGCCTTGTTGTGTACTGTGCTCCACAAATGACTTTTCTAACAATCAAGTGAGTTAGGAGTAATTTTAAATGTTTTTGTTTTGACAATCATGCCATACAACCGTATAGAACAGAACTTTATAATTACTGTTTTTTTCCTGCATTGAATTTAATGCTGTATTTATATAATATGTTTGGTTCCAAAATAATTGGAGATATTCATATCAAGAGCAAGATTGATTTGGTTGGAAAATATTTTGTTCAGAGGAATCTAAGTGTTATGTTCTCTGTGCTGCTTTTTATATGCATTTTGACTGTTGAAAAGATTGAGTGTGTGTTTAACTCCCAGTCTTATCTCTCAGTCTTTAGGCCTCAGGTAGAGAGCTTTGTCAGTTTTTACCAAACTGCTGCATTCTATGAACAGAACTGAAGTTCCCGCTCAGAGGAAGAATTAATAATAATCATTGTATTTGCTAGGGCGTCTTTCACATCAAGAGGACATAACAAAGCATGTCACAGGATATACTGTAAAGCATATCTACTGTGTATTGTGTTAGGCAAGTGAAGTAGGACGCTGGTTGTCTGCATGTCCAATCATCCACACGGACTCTGAAGTGGAAGTTGGACCTAAGGTTGTGAGATGCCACCAAAACAATACTTTTGTGCGCGTGAGTGATGCTGCACACTGTGTGAGGTTGTTTGGAATGTTCTGACTCTGATTGTGTATTTCGAAGGTGAATGCAGTAGGCAATTTGCACACAGCTATTCCACAAACAGCTATGAGGCAACACCTGAATCAAGCCCTTTGGAATCAAGCAGAAGCAAATCAGTAAAAACTACATGTATCAAAATAAACTGGAATTGGATCAAATAGAAAATGCAATACATTTTTTAAAAAGCTTCAGAATTGAGCAAAATGGAAGTGCTGACATTCTGTATAAATTTTGCTTTATTAGAATTACATCTATTGATTTTTTTGCACAGTACCACAGTAATGCAATATTTTGAGTAGAATGGTAAACGTCTGTTTTATTTATGAGCCAACATCTGATGAAAAGTTTTATAGCTGGGCTCTAAAACAAAGAAAATGAAACCACAATTCTGCCATACTGCACAATTTGTACTGCAGAGGGAGACAAAATGGAATCCCCCTCTGCAGAGAAAATGCAATGATGAACATCAAGATAGTTTAGACTATTTAGTGAATGCAGTTACTCTTAGCACTTAATAGAACACACAAATGCAGCTTAATTTATTACTAACAGGGGCTAAGTAATTCTACTAAAGGTTCTTTGAAATTATTAAAATGACACTTCCTTCAAGCCCAAATGAGACTTTCTCACAAGTAGAAATGTGACTCATTCCCCTTTAAAGCTACCAGGAGAATGAGAGCTTTACGCGTGTGTCTTTGCTCAGACCTCCACTCACCAGCGCCAAATGCTATGTGTTTTTTAACTGCAATAAAGAGCTATGAATGTGGCTGCTTCTTTAATAACATTAAAAATGATCCCTTAAAATTTCCTGGGAGGTTCAAGGATTGCTCAAGAGCTTTTAATGCACAGACGTTAGTGGTGAGTGACTCAATTTGAAATGTCTTTGTTTATACTGTAAATATTTTCACTGCCAAAGTCACCTCCTCAAGGTAGGCAGGCTGAAGTATGAATCACTTCAGGTTTGTGCACCTCAGGCAGATTTACATTGTGTTAGGATCCATTTAGTCTGATTTGATATAAAAAGCACAGTATACAAAGAATATTCAGCACAGAAACAGTCCGTGCTGGTGTTTATACCCCACAAGAGTCTTCAACCAATCCTTACTCCCTCCCATACTCTTCTATTCCCATTAACAGAAGGATATAGTGTTCTGGATGTAACGAGTGGAGAATGATCAAGACAAGCAGCAGATTACAATTGCTACAACAGTAGTTTAAAATATGTTCCAAAAAAGAGGGGCTAAACAAGGACAAGCTTCCTGAAGATCCATATAAATTACTCTTTACATATCACCAAAGACCCACAGAAGCCTTGGGCAAAGAAACCATCCTCTAATTGATTCTGCTGATTGTGATAAGTTGCTTGAAATATCTTGTATCTTTTTGATCTTATATTTTATGAGCAAAGAGAGTAACTGTTATTCAGGACATTTGCTAGTGAAGGACCTATGGCTATAGTGTATGATATTACCAAAGCTGAAACAAAATAAATCAAAAAGACAATTAAGCAATTCAGGATTGTTGTCTCTGTAAGGGAGGTGACAGCTCTGAACTGAAGAGTGGAGATAAAATCCTTGCAATTGATACAGAACCTTATCACAACATCAAAACATCTCCAAGAGCTTCACAGGATTTACAGCAAACTGTATTGACTATATATTTATAGGTAAAGTAGTGTCCCACAAATAACCATGAAATGACCAATTTTATCTGGAGGATTGTTGGCCGGATACAAGAGAAACTCCTTTTATCTTTTCAAATGGCTTGCATGTTCATGAATATTTTGGAGTTTTAACTTTGATGACCTGAGAGTACATACATAGAACCTTCCCCGAGGAGCTAAATGGATGTGACAGAGTTTACATTCACTGATGTTTGTGGTCTGATAAAAGAGCGTATTTGATGCACAGAATGACACTTTATTTCATGTTTCCTTATATTCCTTTTATATATAATATTACTTTGGCTATTTGTGTTATTAAACAGAGGCTTGTTCAAGATATCCTACTCCTATTCAATAATAAGTGCATTTACTTTTAGATTGCTCTTTATTAATTTTTAGAATGATCACACTCATAAAGTGAATGATAGATCAAGCTAAGTCTTCAGTAAATCAAATCACAAGATTGGAAGAATACATCCTACAAATAGAACTAATATTTTAGTTACAATTTGCCTTAAAATGGGATGGCATTGAAGGGAACAGGACATCTAGAGATCTCTTGATTTTTAAAAGATCATTTTCAACTATATTATCTAGGATTTGGCAATTTACAATAAAAACAACAACCTGCATTTATATAGTGCCCTTCACCTGAGGTAACATCCTGGAGCGCTTGACATTGGTTCAGTCTGATGCCGAGCCAGTGGGAGAGTTGACCGTAAGCACAATCAAAAGGGAAGGTCTTTAGGTGGGATTTGAAAGTGGGGAGGGAGGGAGCAAGGTGAAGGGATTGAGGGAGAGAGTTTCAGAGTTTTTGGACGTAGAGTCTGAAGGCAACATCACCGATGGTAGAATGGAGGCACGAAGGACAAACAGGAGGCCAGAGCCAGCTGAGCTAAGGCAGTGGGTGGTGGAGTGGGAGTAAGCAGGCTGGATAAGTAGGGAGCTGCGAGGGCATGAAGGGATTTGAAAATTAGTGAGAGGATCTCGAAATCGATCCGTTCGGTGATTGGGAGGTAGTGGAGTCTGGCAAGGACTGGTGTGATGGGGTATGGAGTTTCGTGAAGAATTTTGAATTAATTGGATTTTTGTATGGTGGAGCTGGGGAGACCAGCAAAGAGGGCATTGGAATAGCCCAGCTGGGAAGTGACAAAGGCCTGGACAAGGAATTCAGCTGCATCAGTTGTGAGGTATGTGAGGAGGCGAGCAATGTGGCAGAGGTGGAAAAAGTGGTTATGTTCAGGGAATGGAAGTGTGGTAGAAAGGAAAGCTGGGTATCGAACTTGATGCCTAAGTTGCACACTGGTTTGGCAAGTCTGAGGGAGAGCCCGGGGAGGTTGAGGATTTCAGACCCGCAGCAGAGAAGACGTTGACGGGAGCTAACGAGTATGACTTCTGTCTTGCTGACATTCAGCTGCAGGAAATTTGCACTCATCCAGGCCTTGATATCCATCAAACAAACTGGCCCAGGGGACTGGGAGTCACAGATGGAGGAGGAGGAGGAGGAGAAGTAGATTTGAGGATGACATCGCCGAGAAGGAGGATGTAGATGAGCAAAAGAAGGGGGCCAAGGATGAAGCCTTGGGGTACCCGACAGGTGACCGGGCGGGGGTGGGAGGAAAAACCAATGGCTCAGATGAAGTGGAATAGTTGGTTAAGTAGGACTCCAACCATATGAGTGCGGTCCCACTAAGATGGATGAGGGAGGAGAGGCAGTGGAAGATGCTGGCGTGGTCGACTGTATTGAAAACAGCAGAGAGATCCAGGAGGACAAGTAGGCAAAGGGAGCCCTGGTCACCGAGAAAGAGGAAGTTATTTGTTACTTTGGCAAGTGCTATGGGCTGGGCGGAAACCGGACTGGAGGGGTTTGAGCAGGGAGTGGAGGGCGAGATGTGAGCGAAGTTGATTTGCAACCACCCATTTGGCCAGGAAGGACAGGTTTGAAATGGGATGGTAGTATGCGAGGTTGAAAGGATCGAGAGTAGGTTTTTTAAGGAGGGCAGTAATGACAGCTGTGCGATTCTTTAATAACTCCTCCAAATCACAAATGGTCACTACTTTCAATAACCAAAACAATGACACTCATTACCTTCCATTTCCATTTGTGACGAAGTAATCCCATTAGAAATTGAATTGTTTTAGACATCTACATGAAGCACATCGAAAAGAAAATGACTAAACACACATGTATGGACCAGACAGACTTTATTCTGAAGACAAAAACAGCTCTTAGGTATGCAACATGTGATATCATCCAGCAGAAAGCATTCAAAACTAATATAATTTACAGAGTCTCAAGGCCTCCATTCCTGCTCTATATTCCTGCAGATTGGCAGGTCTGTTTAGCAAAATTAAATCAAGACGTATACAGAAGAAATTTAATCTCTGCTACTGTGAAGATCTGAATTCAAAACTGCTGCATAATTAAATTTGTGGGTGTGCTCAGCCACTCCATAAAATAGGTTTTGAATTTTCATTTTGTATAATAACCTTTGCACTTCACCAGAAATCTAATTTGTTCCTTATACCCACCACTATAATTGTGGTCGTCTTAAGGACAGCTTTCTTCATATTAGTTTTGTATTTACCTAACAAAAAATTCCTCTCTGCCAAGATGTCTAAAGTAAAAGCATTGCATTGCAGAACATGGGCTTTCAAAATAGAAGAGGGATAACAGCTGACACTATTGTTTCACAACTAGGGGAGTGACACAATTGCTTCTCCTTTACATAATGTTTTATGAGAAGTGTGACTTACCAGCTTCTGAGTGAGGCTACACTCCATAACTCTGCAGATTAGCTTTAAAACATAAAACAGAGTTTTGGCTCGTGAAAGTAATACCTGTTTATTTTAATGAGCCAATATTTTCTGGATATTTTCACAGGACAGCTGCAGTGCATAAGCTGTTTGTATCAATAGGCAGCATTCCCAGGATGTGTTACTTTGGTCCAGAAGTGATTGCATCTCTCTGGTGCCTCAATCAAAGGCACAACTTTACAAACAAGGTTTCAGATCAATACACTTTCCAAACTTTTAACTTGTTCTAATTTTTCTGCTCTTTTTTGTTATTTCTCTCATGATGAAAATTAATGGTTTTCCAGGGGTAATAATCCCTTCAAATAATAATAATATATAATAACTTGGTCACTCACTCCATGACTGTTTGTGGGACACTGATGTGTGCAATTGGCTACCACATTTCGCCCACAAAATATACAGTCAATTCACTTTACAGTATATTGTGTGAAGCACTTTGAGACATCTTGAAGACGTGATAAGACGTTATATCAAATGTAAGGATTATTATTATTATTAATGTTTCCAAAGTGTGATGTATTACCAGCTTTGATGAAAACAGTGAGAAAATGCCTGAGAAATTGCTTCCAGGCTATAACGAGGCTGGATTTTCAGACTCAGAGGTGTTCATAAGGGGAAAATAATCAAGGACCCTCATTCCTAGTACCATTCTTGTAAATCTCCTCTGCACCCTTTCCAATGCCTTAACATCCTTCCTATAGTGTGGTGCCCAGAACTGGGCGTAATATTCTAGCTGAAGCCTAACCAGTGTTTTATATAGGTTAATCATAACCTCCTGACTCTTGTGCTCTATGCCCCTATTTATAAAGCCTAGTATCTCATATGCCCTTTTTACAGCTTTATCTACCTGTCCTGCGACCTTCAAGGATTCATTTACTTGCACCCCCAGGTCTCTCTGTTCTTTTACCCCCCTTAAGATTTTATTACCTAGCCTGTATTGCCTCAACAACAACAACAAGATTTCATTTATAGAGCGCCTTTCATGTCGGGAGGACCTCCCAAGGCGCTGGACAGTTGGGTCAGGACCCGAGCAGGGGGGAAATGGTCAGGGTGAGAAGAGGGAAGGGAGGGAGCGAGGAGGGGGTAGAGAGTCGAGAGGGGAGCTGAAGGCACGGTCAAAGAGAAAGGTCTTGAGACCGGCCTTGAAGGAGGAAAGGGAGGAGGCGGCGAAGGCACTGGGGATAGAGTTCCAGAGCCTCGGGCTGAGAGGCTGAAGGCCCGGCCACCGATGGTAGGGCGGTTGGGGCGGGGGATGTGGAGCAGACCAGAGCCAGAGGAACGGAGGGTACGGGCAGGTAAGTAGGGGGATAGTAGGTCAGAGAGGTAGGAGGGAGCAAGTCTGTGAATGGCCTTGTAGGTGAGGATAATGATCTTGAATTCAACTCCCCTCATTCTTTCTACCAAAATGCATTACCTCGTATTT
Source organism: Callorhinchus milii (assembly GCF_018977255.1). NCBI lineage: Eukaryota > Metazoa > Chordata > Chondrichthyes > Chimaeriformes > Callorhinchidae > Callorhinchus > Callorhinchus milii. The sequence continues at coordinate 92,323,221 of NW_024704743.1, forward strand.
CTCCACATTGAAACTCATCTGCCATGTGTCTGCCCATTTTACCATTCTGTCTATGTCTTCCTGCAGTTGGCTACTATCCTTCTCACTGTTTACCACCCTACCTAACTTTGTGTCGTCGCAAACTTGGAAATGGTACTTGCTATACCCAAGTCCAGATCATTTATGTATATTAAGAAGAGCAGTGGTCCTAATACTGATCCCTGGGGGACGCCACTGTATACTTCCCTCCAGTCAGAAAAGCAGCCGTTCACCACAACTCTCTGCTTTCTGTCTCCCAGCCAGTTCTGGATCCATGCTGCCACTGTTCCTTTTATACCATGGGCTTCTATCTTTCTTACAAGTCTTTCATGTGGCACTTTGTCAAATGCCTTTTGAAAGTCCATATAAACTACGTCAACTGCACCATCTTTATCCACCCTCTCCGTTATCTCATCGAAAAATTCTATTAGATTTGTTAGACAAGATTTGCCTTTAACAAATCCATGTTGGCTGTCTCTAATTAACCCATATTCTTCTAACTGAAGATTTATTCTGTCCCAGATTATAGCGTCCAGGAGTTTCCCCACTACTGACTGGCCTGTAGTTCCCAGGTTTGTCTTTCTGTCCCTTTTTGTACAGGGGAGTCACTCTCCAGTCCTCTGGCACCACCCCTGTGTCCAACGAAGTTTGAAAAATTGTAGCCAAAGCCTCCGCTATTTGTACCCGTGCCTCCCATAGTAACCTTGGTTGCATCCCGTCTGGACCGGGCGACTTATCTACCTTCAGCGCAGTCAACCTTTTCAGTACTTTCTCTCTGTTTATACTTATCCTATCCATTTCCTCTTCCCTCTCCTCCGATACTGCGGCATTTGGTGCATCCACTTCTTTTGTGAAGACAGATGCAAAGTACTCATTCAGTACATCAGCCATGCCCTCTGCCTCCACAATAAGATTTCCCTCTTGGTCCTTAATTGGCTCCACCCTATGTTTGACAAGCCTTTATTTCTTGATGTTTTTAAAATATTTTAGAATTCCCTTTAATGTTACCCGCTACTTTTTTCGTATAATCTTTTTGCCCCTCTTATTTCCTTTTTCAAACCTCTTCTGCACTTCCTATATTCTATTTGGTTTTCTTCTGTATCTTGGGCTTGACATTTGTCATACGCCTCCTTTTTCTGCTTCATTTTAGATACAATTACCTGCGTCATCCACGGAGGTTTGGATGCCCTACTTTTCCCTTTTGTGGGAATGTATTTATTCTGTCCCCGAGCTATCTCATCCTTGAAGACTTCCCACTGCTCTTTAGTTGTTTTACCTGCCAATCTTTCTTTCCAGTCCACCTTGGCTAGGTCCCTTTTTAGCTCACTGAAATTTGCCCTCTTCCAGTTGAATATCTTCATCTTAGATGGTTCCTTGTCTCTTTACATATGCACTCTGAATCTAACATAAATCATATCAGTCAGGATCATAACAGTTAATATGATTTACGCGAAGCCCGAATTGCAGGCAAACTTGTATATGTTGTATAAAACTCATTTAATCAATTGCCTGCACATGTGCAGCTGGTAAATGCACATTTTGTCCCTGCAGCTGGTAAGTGTGCATGCAGTAACGGGTCAAGACTACATTTCCCACGAGTCAATGTGTCTTGACCTGTCGTCGCATGTGGACTTACCGGTAAGCATTAGAATCGCATTGAATTGAGAAAAATTAAGTTCTTCTGCGCATGCATCGAAGGATCAAGACTGTTTTCTGCAATTTCATGCAGCCAGCCGGTAATTGTGCATGCATTGAGAGGGCAGGATATCATGGTGTGCTGCCTAACAATAGAATTGGTCATTTATTTCATGGCTGCTTATGAGACATTACCATGCATAAATTGGCTGCCATGTTTGCCTATCTATACATATTTAGTACATTCTGCAATAAAATCTGTGAAGCACTTTGAGGCATTTCGACAATGTGATGAAGCACTGTATCTATACCAGGGTAAGGTTCACAAAGAGATGCAATAAACCCCTGAAATAAATTAAGCAAACTTTCCAGAATATTCTTCCATTCCCACATTTTTTCTTTGCCAGCAAGATTAATTCAGGCTATCATACTGGTCTTGTTTAAGAAACAGTTTGATTCTGTGATTGGTATTCTAGAAGGGTAACATCAAATGTGCCGGAGGGCCTTCTTTGTTCAAACTTCTCTAGTGATCCTGAGCTCTCCTTCAAAAACAACATTTCAACTCCTTTCCCACATCTTCAATGCCAGCAGCATAGAAATCATTGTGTCCCATGGAAAATGTTCATCTGCTGTCACTGAAACATTAGGTGTAATTTCACATAACTGAGTTGTCATGCAATATTTGATCTTAACCATTTCCGAATTGTCAACGAGTTTTATCTTAATATATCTGAATTGATTTCAATCTCTATGTTGCATTTACATTTGATCTGCACATGTGTGATTCATACACTATTTGACTTTCACTCTTGTAAATCATTCATCCTGTGAGCATTCACTCACATTATTGATTGCACCTATTTCCTCTGAGCCTTCATACCTGTGTGCAGGTCTCAGTAAATTCTTAATTTCACAAAGTGACCGGAGTGGCTGAATCAATTTGTTTGTCAGCTGTTCTTCATTCCTGAGATCCGAATAATGATTCTAACTCATGCCTACAGGCTGACTGCAGCAGGGAGTACAAGCATAGATATGTGAGTACTGTTCAAACACAGCATGCAACTAATGTGGAATATCAGTATGCACACCACACAAAGCTTACAATTCCTTGCTGAGCACCTTTAATCTAGATTTAAAGGTAAAAGCATTCAGGGGGCCTTAATGCTGAACTTTGCTGCGGGCATTATTCAAGAGGCTCTAATTGATGCTTCGAATTGAGTTTACTTTATATTAAAACACCTTTAATTAGCATTAGAAGTTTTTATTATATCAATGATATTCAATGCAAATTACAAATCATAATTTTTAGATCTCTGAAATATTCTGTTTTACTTGGTTTATGAAAGCAGATTATAAAACCTTTCTGCTTCACATTCTGTTCTTTAATTTTGTTTTGTTCATTTTGATATTTTTTTGAAACTGAAATTTCCCTTGGAGATGTCAGTTGGAAATATCCACTGTGGTCTCTTGGGGCTCTTCTATAGCACGTTTTTGCTTATTAAGGTAAAATACTGAACAGGTTTGTATATTTGGCAGTCAGTGTGAAGAACTCCCAGGACAGGTTTAATCTTGGTGTGATATATGGCAAGCTCCACATATTTAACAATAGGTTATATTATACTCTTTACCTAGCAGTACAATAACAACAACAACAAAATTACATTTATAGAATGCCTTTCACGTCGGGAGGATGTCCTAAAGCACTGAACAGTCAGGTGTCGGGGCCTGAGGATGGGGAAGGGGTGGGGTAGGGGTGAGGGAAGGCAGAGAGATGGGAGGGCCATCAAAGGCACGATCGAAGAAAGGGTCTTGAGATCAGCCTTGAAGGAGGCAAGGGAAGAAGTGAGGTGAAGGGACCATCGGATGGATTTCCAGAGTGCGGGGGCAGAGAAGCAGAAAGCCCGGCCACCGATGGTAGGGTGGGTCTGACGGGAGACATGTGTCAGACCGGAGCCCGCTGAACGGAGGAAGCAGGCAGGTTGGTAGGGAATCAGAGGGGGCAAGGCCATGGATGGCCTTGAAAGTGAGGATGAGGATCTTGAACTCGATCCTCCGGAGGATGGGGAGCCAGTGGAGTCGGGGGAGGGTGGGAATAATGGGGTCACGGAGCCTGGTGTGTGAGAGTACATGAGCTGTAGAGTTTTGGATGATCTGCAGCTTGTGAAGCGAAGAGTTGGGAAGGCCGATGAGGAGGGAGTTTCCGTTATCGAGCCTTGATGTGACGAATGCATGGATTAGGGTTTCGGCAGCCTGAGTTTCGAATTCAAGATCCTCATCCTCACCTACAAGGCCATTCATGGTCTTGCTCCCTCCTATCTCTCTGACCTACTATCCCCCTACCTACCTGCCCGTACCCTCCGTTCCTCTGGCTCCGGTCTGCTCCACGTCCCCCGCCCCAACCGCCCTACCATCGGTGGCCGGGCCTTCAGCCTCTCAGCCCCGAGGCTCTGGAACTCCATCCCCCAGTGCCTTCGCCGCTTCCTCCCTTTCCTCCTTCAAGGAAGGTCTCAAGACCTTTCTCTTTGACCGTGCCTTCAGCTCCCCTCTCGACTCTCTACCCCCTCCTCGCTCCCTCCCTTCCCTCTCCTCACCCTGACCATTTCCCCCCTGCTCGGGTCCTGACCCAACTGTACAGCACCTTGGGACGTCCTCCCGAGGTGAAAGGCGCTTTATAAATGGAATCTTGTTGTTGTTGTTGTTGAGGGGTGAGGCAATGGCGGAGTCTGGCAATGTTGCAGAGGTGGTGGTAGGCAGTGCCGGTCATGGCGCGGATGTGGGGGAGAAAGGACAGTTCAGGGTCAAAATAAGACACCCAGGTTCCTGATTGGCTTAGTGAGGTTGACTGTGCAGCTGTGAAGGCTGGTGCTGCCAGTGCCTGAGATGCGGAGGCGCTGGTGTGAGCCAATCAAGAAGGCCTCGGACTTGCAGACATTGAGTTGGAGAAAGTTGTCCCTCATCCAGGACTTGATGTCGGACAGGCAGTCATTCAAGACGCAGTAGTCCTGGAGTTGAGGGTGGAGGCAGAGAGGTAGGGTTGGGTGTCATCCACATACATGTGGGAATTTACCCCATGTCTGCGGATGACGTCACCAAGGGGGAGCATGTAGAGGGTGAAGAGGAGGGGACCGAGGACAGAACCCTGAGGAACACCGCATGAGACGGTGCGGGGCCTGGAGGGGAAGTCGTTTGCTGTGATGAAGTGTAGGCGGTGTGAAAGTATGTAAGAAGTAGGAACCTGTTTGCTAGTCGATTGGCAGATCACTTTCCAGTGTATTAATCCCTTCAAGAAAGTAATAATAATAATAATGTGGTCATTCAATCCACAACTGTTTGTGGACGCTGCTGAGAGCTGAGGGCTGCTGCGTTTCACCCACAAAATACACAGTCAATCCACTTAACAGCATATTCTGTGAAGTGCTTGTAGACATCTCAGAGCACTTCACAGAAGTGTTAAGGCACTATATCAAATGCAAGGATTATTATTATTTTTATTATTGATATCGTTTTTATTATTATTATTATTATTATTATTATTATTATTATTATTATTATTATTATTATTATTATCATATGCCTTAAATGCAGCCTTAGATCAGTCAATAACACATCACTGTGACACTGTATTTGCATCTCCCTCACCACTTTACGGCCTTGCTGATAGAGACCCAACAATGAAATGCCAACTAGTTTTGTCAAAAAGAAAGCCATGATTCTGAAGTAAACAGAAAACACTGAAAATCTCTAAAAGGACAATTATGATCTGAATGAGAGAGGTTATTGTTTCAATTATTCTTCACAAGAATAAAACCTTTGTTGTCTTTGAAATTTGAAGCTGATTTTCATGCTCTAATTGTTATTTCCAGCATTTTCAGTATTAATTATAGACAATTTTGCAATTGTGGACTTACACCTACTACGAAGTTACTTGTGACTGTCCTTCCTCATAGGCAGCAAAGGTAGAGGAAGTAGATTGGGTCTACAACAACAACTTGAAGTTGTATCATGCCCTTCCTGGAGAATAATGTCTTGAAGCACTTTACAGGGACGGTGTTGGATACCAACTTCCAGGTTGTTAGCTTGCCATTGACATTGCTTCCTGCTTTACTCCACATTTGCAAAACAGGAAGTGATGTCAGTCGCGATCTAATATGCCAGAAATTGGTTTATTTAGCTTCCTGTGCTTAACAAATGGTCAACTTCTGCGTCATCAGATCGCTGCCAGCTTCACTTCCTAGTAGTGACTCAGACACTCAGGGATTCATGACTCGGACGGTCAGGGATTTGTGACTGGGATAGGGAGTTGGGACTTAGAGATCAGGAGTTTGATGTGGTGGGGAGGGGATATTGGGTTTTTGGTTTGGACAATTCAAAAGTCATGACATGCCCAGATTCACTTAATATAGAATCTTGTAAAGGAGAACTGAAATGCCACAACAATGCCAAAGTAACTTTGAATCAGTTTCAATCCAAATTGTTCAAACCGGCAATTTTTGGTTATTAACTGAAAATTGCAAAATAATTAACCTTGGTAAGAAGCATCACATTTTTTATCCCATAGTTTCATGTGGCATTTTTTTGTTGCTGTGAAGTCTAACATAAATCAACATATTTATATTGACAAAACACCGATGCCATTGTAGCAGATATTCTCTGCTGTGTAGAGACTATAGAATTTGATAGTACAGTATTAGTGCAGAGGCTTTGGGCTCCCAATCTGTATGAGTCAACAGGGAGGGCAAATGTTCGAAAAGTCAGTGAAGGGATTGTTACAGATTTGCCTAAAAGGAGTTGAGTGGGAATATTCTCTGTACCCAGTGGCAGGTCTGCACCTCAAAACAACAGCAAGATTACATTTGTATAGTGCTTTTCACGCCAGGAGGACGTCCCAAGATGCTGGACAGTGTACAGCATTTTAGATCTGAGCTGGGGTCAAGGGGGGGAGAAGGGAAGGGAGGGGAAGCGGGGGTGACCGATGGCATGGTCGAAGAGGAGGTTTTTGAGGTGGGACTTGGAGGAGGCTGAGGAGGGGGCGAGGCGGAGTGATTTGGGGATGGAATTCCAGAGGTTGGGGGCAGAGTGGCTGAGGGTTCTCCCGACAATGGTGGGGCGGGTTGGTCAGGGGATGTGGAGCAGACCGGAACCGGCCAAACTTTCATGATAAGGTCATGAACCTGTGATCAACAGTGCCCTGGAGTACTGAGATAGGAAGTACCTGCGTATCTCAGGAATTGTGCTACTGAAACCACATGGGAGAATCAGCGATGACCAAAACTAACAAAGAGACACTCTTGGAATTTCAGTATGCCATCAGCCAAGGTCATCCAAGAAGTAAGGCTTAATTTTGCTATCCTTTTGTTTCTAGGGTCCTCATCTCTTTTTCTGTCATTACTGTGCTGTCATTTCCTGTACAAAAAAGCAATTGTAAACTCCAAGCATCCACTAGAGGCAAATAATCAGCTCACTGTGCTTGTTGAATCCCTTGATGATGATTCTGTGCATGCCTTTCATTAGAGTATGAGTGTGGGTCTGTCAGAAACAAATTCTAACACTGAGGAATGTTACACCATATGTGTACTCACTCTCTTGGATTCCCACATACAACCTTTTGTGACAGATTCTCTCACAACACAAACACACCTCATTTTGGTCATTAATGTCCACATTTTCCAGCAGAGGTCTCTGTATAACAATTAGGAGCAAGAACAAGCCTGTCTGATTTTACTCTCCCTAACCTGAAAGCTAGAGCCATTATTGCCCTGGACTATATCGGCTAATTCAGCATGCAGGAATTTCTAAAGTAAATGTTTCAGTTCCTGAAAGATTTACAATATTCACAGCCTGTGCTGAAAATCTAAAATGGAAGGAATTTGTACATTTTTAGAAGAAAGGAAGATGATCCCAGGTTAAACTTCTCAGTTTGCTGTTTAAATGTTTTCCAACCTCTTTGGAGAAGAACAAAGAGAAATGTGCCAGGCCTCTGTTGAATAGACTGGTAAATGAAGCCAGATACAGGCATCAGGGACAAGGAGATCGATAATTGAGTAAGAAAAAATGATATGCTTTCAGCATTGCAAAATATGAGAAACTATAAAATGGAAAAATAATAAAGGGAAGACAGACTGCTTCTTAATATGTCGCAAATGAGTCAGAGATATTGGGGAATAAACGAGCATCTCCAAATTCAATCCAGGAACACTGAAGCAGGCACAGCAAGCACATTAATATGCAGCACTTCTGAGCAGCCCAATAATAAAATTGAAATTAGATGTGGATAAGCCTCCTTTCTCCGTAGATAGCCAGAATTTATGTTTTTAATCTGAAGGATCTTGTGCATCTGTCAAAGGGTGGTTACAACAAATTTTGAAAGAAAGGCTTGAAGTGAGTAGAATAAATATTTCTGACCTGGTAAAACACTCATTTCAGTGATGCTGACTGTGCCTATCAAGCATAACGGTAGAATGAGCCTGGTTTCTAAGTTAGATTTACAATTGCAGACACACTCCAAACAGGGTTAGAGTGATAATAATGCCTTCATAATCAAACCATAATATTCATCAAGGAAATGGAGATATTTGTCTTATTCTTACCAGAGGTGTGTTGAGATTCACAAGGATGGAGAATGGAAGTTTCATGAGGTTGATGAAGCTGATGAAAGATACAGATGCGGTCATCAGCATTGCACATTAATGTAACTGGAGGTTAGTTTGGCTTTAACCTTTCTGTTAGTATTGATGTTATTGGTTGACATGGATGAGGATCGAGTATCCTGGCTAGTTTTCCTCGCTTTGTGCAACAATGGCTGAGACCAATAAACTCAGTGTAGACTGTGATTTGAACCAGTGAGCTCCTGCTTTGCAGCCTGGAGCTCTCTTCACTACACTATCAGGGCTGCCTGGGTACAATGGTTTTAATATCATTATTTACTCTTTACTGTTAAGAATAATTAAATATTATTTATGTTCCTTACTATATATTTATACTGTTTGTCCACAAAATACACAGTCAATTCTCTTTACAATATATTCTGTGAAGCGCTTTGTGACATCTCAGTGATGTGATAAGGCGCTATAAACGCAACGATTATTATTAATTTGTCAATAGTGTAATATCTTTACAACATTCTTTCAAGTTTAATGCCCTTCTGAAGAAATATTTGATGTATACATAAAATGATATTTTTCATGCATACATGTTTCACCAATTGGTTAATCATTTACTTTCCATAATTTTTGCAAATGCAAATTAGTCGAAACATTATATCTTTAACATAATATATAGTCAGTTTACTTTATAGTATGTTCTGTGAAGCGCTTTGAGACATCTTGAAGATGTGATAAGGCGCTATATCAAATGCAAGGATTATTATTATTATTATATCTTGTACTCTAGTCCGACATGTCATAATGGTTCAATGACCCTCATGAACTGGGTGTACATTTTTAAAACTAGTGTCTACTGTTTATAACTACTGTGCGGGAGATTGATAGAGCTGGTTGTGTTTTGTTGATGTGTGAGGCAGCATAAAGGAGATGTAACTAGATAGCATGGACTTTAGAAAGTAACAGCAACAACAACAGCAAAATTACATTTATAGAGCACCTTTCACGTTGGGAGGATGTCCTAAGACGTCCCAACAGTGCATGCTCAAATTCCTATTGTTTACTGGATGGGTTGATCACTTCAATCGTGGGTACATCCTCCTCCTTGTGTGGTAGCTGAGTAATGCGACCTTATAGAGCTGCCTAACAAAATTACCAGGAGGCCCCATGCAAGTCAGGCTGTGATTCTCTTGCTGGATAGTGCTCAGCTCCGTGAACTACCCACCTCCATCCTCGCCGGATCCACTGGATCCCCATTCCCCAGCAAATCAAGTTCAAGATCCTCGTTCTAACCCTTAAATCCCTTCATGGTGTTGCTCCACCATACTCGTCAAATCCTACTATCCTGGCTGCTCACCCATCCTACCATTGACGGTCAGGATTTCAGTGTGTCTGTTGCCACTCTCTGGAACTCCATCCTGGAATTCCTTCGACTCACCTCTTCCCACGCCTGCTTCAAGGTCTACCTTAAGACCTTCCTCTTTCACTGCTCTTTTTTCTTTTTTCCTTCTTTTCGCACTCAGTCCCTTTGCCCCCGTCCCTTCAGCTCCCATCCCCAACTCGGGTACAAGCCTTGGCTCCTTGGGACCTCCTTCCGATATGAAAGGCCCTATACAAATGGAAATTTGTAATGTAGGGTAGATGTACAGCTCCTTTGTAAACTACCTAAACTGGTGTAAAAGAAGAAAATATAAATTGACATTGACTCATTATTATCTCTTTATCTCAGATGTCTTGTGCAATTTTTATTTGTGAGGCACTGGTGGTAATCACTTGGTCTATTTAAGGATGTCTTTCAACTAACAATAACATCACTTCTGTTAAACCCAAATATTTATCAATAATATTAATAAATAATAAATCTTTTCCAGTAAAGCTGAAATGAGACCTGATTGAAGCCCATTAAACTATGAAGGATTACGATAGATCAATTTCATGGTTACTGAATTGTTAACAAGAGAGCACAGATGTAAAATAATCTCAGAGAGATAAGGGGAAGGTTAGAAAAACATCTTTACACAGAAAATGGTTGGAACGTGGAATTCTTGGCCACAATCTATTGTTGAAGTAACACTAAGAAATTATTTTGAAAGAAATTAAAGTGTCTGATGAAGACGGATATTAAAGGTTTTGAGGGATGGGCAAGAAAGTGGAATTAATTTAGTTCGCTCATGTGCAAAAATTAGCTCATCAGCACAAACATGATGGGCCAAATAGCTTGTTTCTGTGTTCAATTCTGGGACGATTCTAAATGCTCAGTCCTTCACATGGTTGAAGGATGGAGGTGGGGAGTGGGGCGAGAAGAGGAGGAAGGAAATGACTGCACAATCTCACGGAGTCTGGAAAACAATTTGTGGTTCATTGCAACATGAATTAGAAAGGCTAAACCCCAAAATTGTACAAGGCTTCATCAGTCGGGCACCATCTGCATGGTTTTGATTAGTCCAAAAAGCAATTTCAAAGAGTGAGTGTTTGTGCAGGTTATGCAAAATGTAAAAAGCTGTGATTTATTTATAATGATTCAATTGCTTAAGGGAAAGTGCTGTATAAATGGCACTCAAAATTAAGTTCCTGTAAATGACCAGAATATGCTTTTCCATATTAGATGGGAGACTGCATGGCTGAGCACACAGTTAGTTTACATAGTCTGCAGCCTGGAGCCTTCTCCAGTTAATTAGTGTCCAATTATGACAAGTTTGCTTCATCTTAAGTATTAGAAAGTTTAGCGTTTTTATTGGTGCTGTTTCGCAATTCTTCAAATCTGTGTCTTATTCTGGCTCATTATGAAGTGCTGCACTGTACCCAGCCTGTTTTGTGGTTGGATTAAACGAGGGAGAGGCAATAGTTTGATTTTCCCAGTGGAGGCACGCAGTCGAAATGGTGAACTCAAGCTGTTCCAGAGCGCACAGCATGAAGTGAAATATTGTTATTCGGAACACAGCTAATCAGGAGCAGGAGCTAAAGCTGGGCACCTAAGCACCGTCTTTTGTGTGCAGGATTACTCATCAGTTCCCAGTCTCCGTGTGTGCTGTGCACTATCTTTAATTAGTGCTTTATTAACTTGGCTTCGGAGCACCAGAGCAGCAGAAAACGTACCGAACACGTCAAATAAGTGCACTCAGGAGGTAATTAATTTCAGTTACACGCCAACAGCAACATCCTCCCCAGCTCACTGTGAATTGCGAAACGTGTTCCTAATGAACTAACCCACCCTGCCCTCCCTAGGACGCCATGCTGTCTTTGTTTGTACTAAAACAGAGGGACCAGAATCAATTGGATACAGCTATTTGGCCAATTACATGTTATGCTGTGAATGCATTCTTGTCACACCAACTAGTCTCTCTTTGTACCACCAACAAATCAGGATCTGGATCCATACACCTGCTTGTCACGTAAATTTAAATCTCGTTTTGGACAGGCATAACCTGGCACTATACATATTGGCACAAATTTAAATGTTAAGGCTTCAATCTGCATTCTGTTTAACTCACTCGCTGCTGTTCCTTTGCCTTCTCGAATCTATGTGCATGATCCACAGCTGTGTTGATCATGCCATCTGGTGTTCTGGAACCAGAGACCAAAGTGGGTAACAGTGCCAAATGGGTTTAGATATGAAATTATGATTGCCAACTTTCGAACCTCAGAAGGAGTATGCTATATTAGAATTATTCAGTATTCAGGGGTCTAATTTATAGTATATCTTTCCAGGCATCCTTGTTAAGGAATCTGAATCACGCAAAGGGAGACTACTTCTCGTCACTGAAGCGAGCAATGCGATGTTCCACCTGAGAGTCGATTGAATGCCACAAATTTTACTCCATATTCTAGCTGCACTTCTGCCGGTTTGTATTGTGAGGAGTTTGGATTGTGGTGATGTGGGGATGGAGGAACATTATGGAGTTTTGCCTTGATCGAATTTAGGGAATTTCTTTGCATACTCAAGAGGTAGGAGCGAGGGTTGAGGTCCATGGTAGTTATGGCTAAATTCGCCCACAAAACACATACTTACTCCATTTTACAGTATATCATGTGAAGCTCTTTCGGACATCCTCCTGACGTGATCAGCAACAACAACAAGATTACATTTGTGTAGCGCCTTTCATGTCGGGAGGACTTCCCAGGGTGCTGGAAAGAGATTGAGAGAGTCTTTCCGAATAGCTCAATTAATAAAGCCACTGACTAACAACAACAACAATCCTTGCATTTGAAATAGCGTCTTTTCACGTCTTCGAGATGTCTCAAAGCACTTCACAGAATTTACTGTAAAGTGAGTTGACTGTATATTTTATGGGCAAACTCGGCAGCCAATTGCATACAGCAGTGTCCCACAAAAAGTCGTGGATTGAGTGACCAATTTATTATTATTATTTTTTGAAGAAATTAGTGACTAACAACCAGTTCCTACTGACTCCTAGGTAAACAGAGGCGTGTGGAGTAAGGAAACTTGTCCAACATTTTTCCCTGCTGGAATTCAAACCCAGGTCTCTTGCTTGCGAGGCGAGACATTGAGCTACAGGACTCCACGTCTTATAGCTATATAGAGTGAAAGACTCTATACAGGTGTAAGAATTCTTCTTATTATTATAAATGGTCTTTTCTCATTTTAAGCGATATCCTATATTCATGTGGGATAATAAGTTAACGGATCAGAGGTGTCAATAATAATAATAATAATAATCCTTGCATTTGATATAGCGCTTTTCACATCTTCTAGACGTCCCAAAGCACTTCACAGAATATACTGTAAAGTGAATTGACTGTATATTTGTGGGCGAACGCGGCAGCCAATTGCGCACAGCAATGTCCCACAAACAGTCGTAGATTGAAAATGACCAATTTATTATTGTTTTTTGTTTTGGAGGAATTATTATTAGGAGTGTGGAGTAAGGAAACTTGCCCAAGGTTTCGCCCTGCCTGGAATTCATAAATGCTTCTTATGGGATCATAAGTGGTAATGGTGCTACGAGAAAAGACTGAGTTTATGGCCATCAGCAGAACTGGAAGACTGTTTCAAATTCACTGCCAGATACTCAGTCACTCATACACTGTCTAATAAAACCTAGTATTAAGTCGTACCTGTGGACAGGTTTTATCACTCCCATTAATAGGTTGTTTGGGAGTATATTTCTAAAACTGTGGCTCTTCTTTTTCTCTCTCTCTCCTGCACTCACTCTCTTTTTCTGTCAGTTTCTCCGGGATTCTCTTTTCTCTTCCTTTCCCCCATGTCTCTTTGAGGTTATTTTTCCCAGTAGATATGAGAGAAGTTTTGCCTGTTGCCTGTGTGGATTGATTAGGCATACTAATCCTTAGCCTGGCACACTCAGAGCAGCCCAGTTGTGGCACTAGTCAGCGTCAGCGGGTTTGTTTGATGGCCAGACAGGTGATATTGAGAGAACAACCTCAAGCGCTACTCTTTGCTAGTTTTCAAATTTCCTCAGAGATTGACCATGTGAAGACTCTTTTTATATAATCAGATTAAAAATGCTGTAATAATAAGGCCCTCAAACAGCATGACCACATTATTATTACAATGTTAAATCCACACAGCTAAAATAAACACTAAAAACAAAGTTTAAATAAAAGTAAAATGTAATCTTTTCATCTGCCTTCTAGTTTTAGTGTTCTCTCTTCCCAATTCTCTCTTTTCCATTTATTATTTGAATGTGTTTGTAACCAATTTCTGAATCAGATGTCGTAACATAATTGCAGAGGGCAGGTAACTACAGTCAATTCGCTTTACAGTACATTCTGTGAAGCGCATTGAGACGTCTTGAAAACGTGATAAGGTGCATTATGAAATGCAAGGATTATTATTATTATAACGATGTTTTTCAGACAAATATTGCATAAAATCACCCACTTGTATAGATCTGAGTTTGACTCAATATATGTAATAATATATGTAATAATCTACAATATATGTAATATATAATATATATAATATATATAATATATATAATATATAATATATATAATATATGTAATATATGTATATGTATAATATATATAATGTATAATATATATAATGTATAATATAATATATAATATATGTAATATATGTAATAATCCTTGCTTTGAAATTATCATGTTGTTGAGATATCTCAAAGCGCTTCACAGAATATACTGTAAAGTGATTGACTATATTTTGTGGCTAAAATGCAGAAGCTAATTGCATACAGCAGTGTCCCACAAACAGCTGTGGATTGAGTGACAAAATTATTATTATTATTTTCTGCTGGAAGGGATTATTATCCCAAAAAGCAATCCTCCAATCGACAAACATACGGGTCCCTACTTCTGCTAGGTAAACAGAGGCATGTGGAGTAAGAAAACTTGGTTAAGGTTTCGCTCTGCCTGGGAATCAAACCCGGCTCCTCCTACTTGTGAGGCTACAATACAGTACAGGATTCCACACTCAAATAATAATAATAATCCTTGCATTTAATATCATGCCTTTCACATTGGAAGGATATCTCAAAGTGTTTCACAGGATTTACTGTAATGTGTAGAGTGTATTTTGTAGGCGAATGCATACTGTAAATTCTGGAGGCAAATATCCTGTGGCTAGCATACAGTTTCCAATACAAGTACTATTTCCTAACATGTGCTGAGCTGAGTTTTAAACCTACATTCTACTCACAGTAGATCCTCCTCGAGCAGGAGATACATTGTTCAGAGATAATGTTTTTGCTCAGCCGGGTATCTGAAACATGCAGCTACCCATCGCCATGCTTAACAGTATCCACTAGAGATGAACAGCAGAGTGCTTGGGAACTTTCAAGCTGCAGATCCTGTTATTGTGAACCTGGATAAAATAATAATAAACCTTACATTTGATATAGCTCCTTATCACGTTGTTGAGACATCTCAAAGTGCTTCACAGAATCTATTGTAAATTGGATGGGCAGCAGGTGCTTTCCTCCTGGCTCAGCATCCAACTCTACCATTGTGGGGCACTCCGAGACATTATCTTATGTGAAGGGTGCTATATTAATGCAAGTTGAAATTTCTATGCGTAGGTCACATATCTATGTGGAGAACTCAGTCTGAGTGATGAGTTGTTACTTGTACATCCCTCAGGGTGAAACATTGCTGTATTTCAGTCACAACATTTTTTTTGATTAACTCATTCTTGGGTACTCTGTGTCTTCAAAAAGTTCCAAATATGCTAGGTGGATGGTAGGTACCACCTGTAAGCTTCCTGGTGGACAACACAGCTCAGCATGAGAGCTTTTCCACCGTCTTCCTGTCTGCAGCTCAGGCACACGTCCTTTCCCATTGAGCGACGGTTCCACTAGTTGGAGGTGCAGAGTTTAAGCAGCAGCTGCTTACCTCTCTGCAGGCCAAACAAAGTGGATTCCAGGCACTGGATGTCCGAATGTGCATTCACAAACTTGGGCATCAGGTAACACCTTCCAGCAGTTGTCGCCCCAAACCTCAGAGTTCCCTCATCAGCTCTCTGGCGGGCGTCTGCCTTCAGCGTAGTGAAAGGACATCTTATGACATGCTAGCCACCTTGATATTCTCGAGGTCCATGTCCAATGCCACTTACCATCTTACTCAGCATCAGCTGCTTAATATAAGAACATAAGATCATAAGAAATGCTAGACAATAAAAGACCAAGGTCCATCTAGTTCGCCTTCCACCTTCCTGGTGGTTGCATGGACATATGTCCCAAACTACCAATGTACTATATCCCATAATGTTATTTCCTAAGAGAAAACTATTGAATCTATAAAACTATCTAATATAAAATGATGTATCAAATGTAAGGATTATTATTATAAAAAGTATCAAAGCAATTTTGAGCATTTCTATTCCAGTGATTTGAGTAACATGATGTAAATTTAAACAGATGAGTACGTTTTAGTTATATATTGATCATTAATTTTGTCACAAATATATCCTCTATGATTTTATCTCGACCGAGTTTTCACAGAAAACTTTAGAGGATATTTATATATATTATTCCTGTAGGTAATCAGACAGGTTAGACTTGGAAACTCCTGGATATTTTTCAGAACTCATGCACAGCTTTTACTTCTTCTAAACGGTTTGAGCACTTTTGTAAGGATATTCCAAAGCTAAAATCAGCAAGCAGCCAGCTCACCAGGAGAAGCCAACCAAAGCAGAAATAGAGGCTGGAGCAGTAAAAGGTAAAGATGAGTAAAAAAAAGCTGAAGGCTGATGTTAATTAAAGAATTAGAATCGACTATGTGGACATTATTTAACCCATTCTTTATGTTAATTCATGGAATGGGTTAATGAGTCCCACTTTTTTGTCCTGTAAATTCAGTTTCTCGCCCCAAGTTCATGTCAGTGATTGAAACAAAAATATTGGAAATTTTGTCTCAATCTTGGGAAAAAGCTTCGGAACATAGATTGTGACTCTTGCAGGGAACCCCATATGTGTGAAGCTGACCTACAGGAAACTCAGGTGTGACCTGATCCACAAAAGAATCAGATTTCATGTCTCAATTCTGTTTTGCAGTGTTTGCATAGAGTTATATAGAATGTACAGCATGGAAACAGGCCATTTGCCCAACTAGTACATGCTGGTCTTTATGCTCATGTGAGTCTCTACCCACTCTTTATTCCCTCCCATTTGCTTCAATTCCCTTCTCACTGGTGTATATATATATAGCTTCTTTTTAAATGCATCTTACTATCTGATTCAATCATAACTTTTGGCAGGGAGTTTCACAATCTCATTATCCTTGGCATGAACTAGTTCCTCCTAAAAAATCTTTTAAATTCCCTCTAGTTGCTATCTTATATTTGTGTCCCTTGGTTACAGACTCCCCACTAAGTAGGAACAGCTTAGATATGCTGATCTTATCAAATCCTTTTATAATTTTGAACATATCCCCTCTTAATCGTCGCTAGCAAAAAAAGGCCTCACGTTTGCTGCCCTTTTCTGCTGAGTGCGTTCTCAACTCCAATAGTACAAATCTCCCAGAAGCATAAACTACGTATACAACAAAACAATATATTTTAAAATCTAAGAATTATGCACATGTTCCTAATTTCAGTTGGGATCTTCAGGAAACACCTGAATAAATTCAAGGAATTTTCCTGAAAGAGAGAAGGGGAAGAACAGACAAGTGCATATTCAAAAAAAATTCCATGACACATTGGTCCTATTTATATGGATATGTTGAAGTCACCTAAGCTGGTGTTCCATGCTGAACTAATCCTTTAATCACATTATCTCACAAAAAATTATGTTTACACTGTATATCGGAATTTTTTGGGGAATAATCATTTCCTACTGAATTAAACTGACTGCTGCAGAGACTCCGGCCACTTTTGTGAACAAGTGTTTCATAGTTAATTAAATGACTGAAAAAAAAATGAGACATGGTTCATTAAGGATTTTTTGGGACTGTTGAATTATTCTTACCAGAGCAATGGACTTGGAATAATCATTAACTAGCTGTTTGGAAATACTCATGTAAATTTTTCTTATTTGTCACATTCTATCATTTGTTTTCACGATTGTATTAAGTATTGAGTTATTTAGCACCAACAAATGTAAAATAGTCACCGAACTAAAAAAAGAATATTGCCCCATATAATTGGAAGTAGGCCTTTCCACCTGTACTATACAAACAGGGACACTGGCCATTCCATTGTTTTTGCTGGAAGTCTTTTCCACATTTTTGTGTTAAAATACAATCCAAATTTCCACTTAATCACCTTCCATGATGCAAGGATGTCCCAGGGCACTTAACAATGCTGGCTTGGCGCACCAGCAGGTGGTGCGGTGAGGAAAGATGACTGAAAACACCATCAAAGAGAAAGGCTTTGAGATGGACCTTGAAAGAGATGAGGAACGACACTGCTGTGTGCAATTGGCTGCCGTGTTCGACCACAAAATATACAGTCAATCCACTTTACAGTATATTCTGTGAAGCGCTTTGAGATGTCTCAACAAAGTGATAAGGCACTATATCAAATGCAAGTATTATTATTATTAAAAAAGTTGCTTTGATATACAATATGTGCTGCTTATAATAATAATAATCCTTGCAATTGATATAGTGCCTTATTACATCTTCGGAGATGTCTCAAACAACAACAACAAACAACAAAATTACATTGGTAAAGCGCCTTTACATCGGGAGGATGTCCAAGATGCTGAGGTGCCCCAAAGCATGTTAAAGACTTGGATCATCCCCCTGTCATTCTTCTGGAGACCTTTCCTTGTAACAACATTTTAAGAATCAAATCATCTTTATTCTTTACTAAATACTCTCTATTACATCAATGCCACTTCATCTCCCTTAACTCCTCAATCCCTCTCCCCACTGCCACCCAACCCATCACCATCTGGAAAAAATTCTCCCGCCCCTCCCTCTCGGCTGCCTTGGAGTCATCTGAACTCCTTCTGCTCTGGGGGCCGTCCCACAAAGACCTATCCTCCTCAACAACAAGAACAACAACTTGGATTTATATAACGCCCTCCAAGCCGGACGGCGTCTCAGAGCGCTTCACAGTAACAGATCCCGGGGCCGAGCCAGGGGGAGGGGGACGAAGGTGACCAAAGGCACGGTCGAAAAGAAAGGTCTTCAGCAGAGACCTGAAAATGGGAAGAAAGGGGGCGAGGTGAAGAGAGTGAGGAAGGGAGTTCCAGTAGCCTCGGGGCATACTGGCTGAAAGCACGGCCATCGAGGGTGGAGCGGAGTACTCGGGGCACAAGGAGGAGGCCAGATCCGGAGGAACGAAGGCAACGGGCACTGTTTTGAATAATCTGGATTTTATGGATGATGGTGGAGGGGAGGCCGGTGAGGAGGGTGTTTGAATAGTCCAGCCGAGAGGTGACAAAGCCATAGACCAGGGTTTCAGCAGCTTTCAGAGAGAGGTATTGGCGGAGACGGGCAATGTATCGGAGGTGGAAGAAAGTGGTGCTGGTGAGGGACCAGATGTGGGGGAGGAAGGATAATTCGGGGTCGAACTTGATGCCTAGGTTGCTTATGGGTTCGGCGAGATTTAGGGGAAGGTCGGGTAGGTGGAGGAGGTGAGAACTGTGAGATTTTAGATGTTAACGAGAGCCAACGAGTATGGCTTCCCTCTTGTCAATATTCAGCTGAAAGAAATTTGCGTTCATCCAGCTCCTGAGGTCTGACAGGTAGGCTGACAGAACATCAGGGCACTGGGGGTCGCAATGTGAGGTGAAAAAATAGAGTTGGGTGTCATCCACATACATGTGGAAGTGTACCCCATGTCTGCGGATGAAATCCCCAAGAGGGAACATGTAGATCAGAAAGAGGAGGGGGCCAAGGATGGATCCTTGGGGAACCCCTTAGGTAATCGGGTGAGAGCAGGAGGAGAAGCCATTTGTGCAGATGTACTGCTGGCAGTTTGTGAGGTAGGATTCGATCACTCTTCTCCATAGCTTCCTCTCCTCCACTCTCCAATCCCTTGCTCCTCTCTCTTCCCGAAAAATCTCCTAACTACTCAAATCACCTTGGTACACCAGCCACCTCCGCTCCATTACAGCCCATTATTATTATTATTATTATTATAACTGTCCATTGGCAGATCTAGCAGGACCATGTCAAATCCTAAATTGTCTTTCTACTCCAAGACAATCTTGGAGGCTAAGGACAACCCCAGGCTCCTCTTCTCCATCATGAACTGGATCCTCCTCCCACCTTCTCATCCCTCACCCACCCTCACCACAAATACCAACTGCGAGGCGATGCTGGACTTCCTCAAATCCAAAGTCGAGGGAATCCTCTCAGCTGCCTCTGCGACTGCAACTGCTACCCCCTCCCCATCTCCTCTTCACACCCCAGCCCCTACCCACCCCTCCCTCCACACCTTTATACCTGTTTCCCCTTCCTCTCTCATCACCACCATATGACACCTACCACTTGCTCCCTCGACCCCATCCCTACTCCCTCCTTACCTCCCAGCTCCACTCCTTGCCACTCCACTCACTGACATTGTAAACCTCTTCCTGTCCTCTGTTCCCACCCCATTAAAAACCGCTGTCATCATCCCTATCCTTAAAAAAACCTCCCTGGACCCTTCCCTACTCCCTAACTACTGCCCCATCTCCAAACTCCCCTTCCTCTCCGAGGTCCTGGAATGGGTTGTTGCTTCTCAGCTTCACTTCCCCCTCTTCCGCCACTCCCTTCTCGAACACGTCCAATTGGGTTTCCGTGCCACCCACAGCACAGAAACAGCGCTGGGCAAAGTGACAAATGACTTTCTGTCCATCTGTGACCAGGGCTCCCTCTGACAACTCGTCCTCCTTGATCTCTCTGCTGCTTTTGACACCTTTTGACACCACTCTTTCCTCATCCATCATCTCTCCTCTCACCTCAACCTCCATGGTGCTATCCTTGACTGGTTCACATCGTACCTTTCACAATGCCTGCACTTCATTTCCTCAAACGGCTTCTCCTTTAGCCACCGGATCGTCTCGTGCGGCATTCCTCAGGGCTCTGTCATCGGTCCCCTCCTCTTCAATATGTATATGTTCACTCTTGGTGACATCATCCACAGATATGGGGTCAACTTCCACATGTATGTGGATGACTCCCCACTCTACCTCTCTGCCTCCACCCTCAACTCCAGGACTGCTGCTGTGCTGACAGAATGTCTGTCAGACATCAAGTCCTGGATGAGACCTAACTTTCTTCAGTTGAACATCAACAAAACCGAGGCTCTCCTGATTGGCTCCCGACAGCACTTCCTCACCTCAGGCGCTGACAGCATCACCATCCATGGTTGCACACTCCACCTTGCTAAGCCAGTCCAGAGCCTTGGGGTCTTGTTTGACCCTCAACTATCCTTTCTACCCCACATCTGTACCATGACCCGCTCTGCCTTCCCCACCTATGCAACATCCCCCGTCTCCGACACTATCTCACCACTCAGGCCGCCGAAACCCTCATATATGCCTTCATTACATCAAGGCTCCACTATGCAAACTCATTGATGTCAGCCTCCCCATATCCTCCCTCCACAGATTGCAGCCCGTGTCCTCTCCCACACAAGTCTCCGCAATCCTATCACCCCCATCCATGCCCAACTACACCGACTTCCCATCACACAGAAGATACAGTTCAAGATCCTGGTCCTCACCTTCAAAGCCCTCTATGGTCTTGCTCCCCCCTACCTCTCCGACCTCCTAAAACCCTACCATCATGTTCGCTCCCTCTGCTCAGCGGGCTCTGACTGGCTTCACATCTCCCGCCTTGCTTGACCCACTATTGGCAGCCAGGCCATCCGCAACCCTGTCCCTACCTTCTGGAACTGCATCCCGCAGTCCCTCCGTCTTTCCCCCTCCCTTGCAACCTTCAAGACCCACCTCAAGACCCTCCTCTTCGATCATGCTTTCGATCTCCCTGCTTCCCTCCCTGCCCTCCACCCTCCCCAGTCCCGACCCCTAGCTCAGGTCCGTAACTTTATCTGTCCAGCACCTTGTGATATCCTCTCAACATGAAAGGCGCTATACAAATGTAATTTTGTTGTTGTTGTTGTTGATGATGTAATCAAAATTTATCATCTAGTGTGGCCTCTCCAGTGATCCTGACATGCTGGGGAGGGAGATGTGAGGGTGGTCTCCTTAGGGCTTGGTTGGCTACAAGATGACATGCTTGGCAATGCAAATGTAGAAATCGAGTCAGCCCCTGTGCTGGATTCAGGAGTCTGGTCTGCAGAGGAAAAATTACTGATTGGCATCTTATCGAGTTTATGTAATGAGGATGCACAAGAAATACCTAAAAAAAATGTTATAAATAAAGGTCTATTTAAAACATATTGTTATGACATGAGTGTAAAATAGGCTGAAGTGGTCCTATTATTATCTGATATGTTGTCCAATATCAGGTTCCATCTGATGTTATAGTTTTCTAGCTTTGCAGATCTCTTAGACAAAACTTATAAGGAAGTATTATTGTTTCTACACTGGTTGTTGATTAACGCTTTGAGACGTCTTCCCGATGTGAAAGGACTATATAAAAGTAAATTATTAGGCCTTGAATTGGCCTCTAAGTTTCTTTTTGCAGAGTATTTATTTTGCAGTATTTTATCTGCTAAAGAGGAGCTAAATCCATGCCATTCCCAGCCAAAAAAAATATGCTTTACTGATTGAGCAGCCTAGATCCAGGCCTCCAGCCTTCTCAATAAGAGTTATCACAAGGAGTACGTGATAAAACTCAACAAATTGCACTCTACATCTCAGGAGCTCTTTGGCTATGTTACAAATCCCCCCCAAAGCAGTAATTAGGTGAGAGTCCATATTTTTTGGCATAGTTTCCATGCAGATGCCATTGTTAAATTCCTTGTAATGCATTTAATGGTGTATTCTATACTAATGTATGTTCCTTTGTGCCAATATCTCTGGGGTGCAGTTTCACAGCAACTGGAGATATAGGCAGATCATTGCAGGCAAGATTTGTTATTGCCAGAAAAGACACACATCAAAGTTAATGAATACACAAATCAAATTTAGGAATAAATGGATACCTTGCAGTATGTATACGGTTTTGTGTGTGAATTTATAATATCCAGGGATTGGTTTCAGATCCTTCCTATGTTGTAGGAAGGATCAATGGGACAAACAATTATCTTTAACCTGACCTCCCTGCCAGTTGCAAGCATCTGATCCCTGTTGCAATCAAAACATGGCTAATACCAACTCATTTTGTGTGGAGAAATATGATCAATTAATAATTTATCACATGACCGACCAAAAATTCAATAATCCGTATTGTTTGTTGTTTGCAAACTTGTTTTTGTTATTACAAATTTGTTGACTATATTTTGTAAGAACTTGTCAAGAGGGTCTTGATTTATTTTTAATATAACTCCTATGAGTAGTTGTTGATTTAAGCAGACATCACCCTTATTTAAACATTATATTGGGGGCTCAATACAGAGCTGACATTGTGTGTGGTGGGGGAAGGGGGGTAGGGGGTAGCGGTCACCAAGTTCACAATTTTTTCCCAACTTTGAATTGGCAGCTAAAGGTGGAGATTGGAAACAAGTAAGTTCAGAATTAAAATAAGTCTCATGCAAAGAGATACCTGATATCCCTACTGTTTTCATATCCAGAATGGGGCTGGACCCAAATAGTGGGTTCGGGAACAGGACAATGCTGTTTATCCATCAGTGCCTATTCCTGTTTATGATTTGGGATGTCCTCCTGACGTGAAAGGTGCTATACAAATGTAATCTTGTTGTTGTTCTGTCAGATCTTCTAATTATTTTTCTCAAATCCCTTTAATACTCTTGGTTCCCAAATATCTATCTCCCTTTTAAACATCCCAATAGATTCTGCCCTGTACATTCTTTGCAATCCTCATCTGACACTTCAATCACGGAGGGGTGTGGGGATGGAGATGAGATTCTACCTCCAAAATTGGCCTTTATTTTTAAAGAAACAGCCTTAATTGTAAGCCTTTTTTATAAGTTCTTTTAGAACTTTAATTCAAAATTAAACCTGATCTCAACAATTCTCTAAATTATTGGTGCTTTAAAATGTTACATAAATAGAACACATCTAGACCCAGGTGAATTTTCTCAGTATTTCCCTATTTTTCTTCTTATTATTATTTTTATTCTGATGTAAGAAATGGACAGATTGTCTCATTTATAATCAGAAACCTGAATCAAGCGGAATTCTTGCAAAACCCCCCACCCCACTGTTTTGTAAGAACAAATGTATTAAAATTTCACTGACAGTGGTTGTAATTAAACACGATCTTTACAATAACACTGGAAATAGAGCAATTTGTTGAACAACACTGCTATCCTTGCCAGACATAGATGCAAGATGGATTTATTATTATTACGAGTAAGCTTCACTTTGTAATCTAATGACTCATAAACTAGTATCACACCCAGAAGTACACATCATGCCAGATATTATATTAAATTTAAATCGACAGTTCATAACATCTGCCTTTATAGCAACCCTTAGTCTTTTCAGTTGTGCAAGAAAGTTGCTAAATATATTTTCTGTTTATGATTTCTACTCTTAATCTAAAAAAATGATCATTTGAATGTGTTTTATCAGACAGATTTTTTCCAATTAAACAATATTATTGCTTAGCATTCTGGAGATGAGAACCAGTGATCATGTTTTAGTATGAACTCAATTTGCTGAGTGATACAACTATGCAAGGAATGCTAAGGCAGATATTCTGAATGCCAGTAAAATTTCATTTCAATTAGAGAGTATTTTTACACAGTAAATCTGGCCCCCACATCTAGTAATCCATTTTAGGGTGAACCACTGCTTGTCTGTAAATTTATGGATGTCCTAAGTGTAATCTCCTTCAAATGGAGTTAATATCAAGTCATATATTCTGAGGTAGGTATACATAATGGAAATGGAGGAACTGGAGTGAGTGCCAATTTATTCAATTCTTAGTGAGTGTATCTAATTCATTATAGTAGATCGGTCTAATCTGATAAATCAAATACCACTCCCTTCCCTTCCAAAGTTTTAGGTTGCGGTTGGGTGTGACTTTATATTTATTGGTGAATTTAAGTTATTTCATGGGGTGGGGGGTTTGCGGTTGGAGGAGAATTGTTTTTTTTCTTAAAAGATTTAATAATTATCACATTGAAGAAACATTGGAATTTTAATCCATGAGGTATTTTTAATTCATGACAGAATTTTCTATATAAAACGAGACCAGTGTCCTTTTTGTGATCTCAGTCATCATTCATGGCAACCTGTTCCAGTTGTGAATTACCCTTTGAGTAAAGAAAAACTTCCTCGTGTCTGTCCTGAAATTGCTCTTCACAACTCTAAACCTGTGTCCTCTTGTTCAACTGTCCTGGTGCATCTTAAGGTATTTTTCTGGGTCTAGTTTTTCAATCTCATTTAAAATATTATACACCTACATCCAACTGACAAGAGTCCTACCGACTGAGCCAAGCTGATACCTGCATTTTTAATAATGATTCTAATAAAGTGGAACTGTAGAACAGCATAGAATTATAGCAGTATTTCACTTGCAGGTATGATTTAAAAAAACACAAAAAAATTAATATTATTTCTTTTGGAAGTTAATACAGAAATTTTAATAAGAGTTGGCAACATCTTCGGAAGGATTGACATAGATAATTATGATACAAGGTAATGACATTCTTTTTTTTTGACTGAAAATATAATGTACTATATCAAGATAAAATATTTCCTTTCATCTCCCCAATTATTTTCCCCTGAACTTTATCATGATTACTGGCTATCATGAAAGAGAATAACAGATTATATGATTAATGAGAGCATTTCTTCCATAATACATAGAAACAGTAGGTGTTCACAATAATGAAGGGAATTGACAAGCTGGATAGTGAACAATATTTCCGTGTGAGGAATCGAACCTAACTCTATCCAAACTTTCAACCCTTCAACCAAATTATTAATCTAGTTTATTTGACATGATGGCTTGAATAGTCTTTTTCTGCACTGCAACTTTCCGCTTTGCCTTCCCCCACCTCTGCAATGTCGCCTGGCTCCAACATTGACTCACACCGCAGGCCGCCGAAACCCTCATACACGCCTTCATTACTTTGAGGCTCGACTATGAAAATTCACTGCTTGTCGGCCTCCCCAACTCCTCCCTCCTCAGGCTGCAGAGCAGCAAGAGCTCTGAAGCCCGTGTCTTCTCCTGCACTAGGCTCCACGATCTTATCACCCTCATCCATGCCCAACTCCATTGGCTTCCCATCACAAAGAGGTCACAGTTCAAGATTCTGGTCCTCACCTTCAAAGCCCTCCATGGTCTTGCTCCCCCTACCTCTCCGACCTCTTAACACCCTACCATTCTGTTCGCTCCCTCCGCTCAGCGGGCTCTGGCCTGCTTCATGTCCCCCACCTTGCTCACCCCACAATCGGCGGGCGGGCCTTCCGCCACTCTGCACCCACCCTCTGGAATTCCATCCCGCAATCCCTCCATCTCGTCCCCTCCCTCGCCACCTTCAAGACCCACCTCAAGACCCTCCTTTTCGATCATGCTTTCAATCTCCCTGATAAATAATAATCTTTGTATTTGGTGTAGCACCTTTCCTGTCAGGAGCACTTCATAATATGTTTCTGTAGGTGAAAGTGGTAGCCCAACAATGTCCACAAACAGCCATGAAACGAATGACCAATTTAACTTATAGGATTTGAGATGCTTCATTTATGACCTAAGGCACTATGATAAAATGCAAGGATTATTTATTATTTATTCCATGTCTGCGTGCACAATTTTAAGGATTTATGATTTAATTATTGACATCCACAGATAAATACCAAAAAGTAATTATAAAACGATTCTAATTGAGGATTTCAGATGATAAAAATATTGAAAAAAATGAGTCATTATCTGAAACAAGATTAGATTACATCCTCAACATGACATGTGTAATTGGTTTGGGATGTATATTGTAATTTTGTATGGAAATAATTTGTTTACATTAAATCAATTATTGTGCTGGTGAGATGTCAGTACATGAATTGCCAACTATTAGTGACAATACATGAAAAGGACTGGCAATATCAACACTGGCTGGCAATGCAGACAATGACTGATAACCAGCACCAACACCAGCACCAACCACCAACATCAACACCAACCACCAACACCAACACTAACCGGCAACACCACCACCAATCAGCAACACAAACACCAACCAGCAACTCCAACACCAACTGGCAACACCAACACCCGCACCAACACCAAACACCAACACTAACACCACCCAACACCAATACCAACTGGCAAAACCAACCAGCAACACCAAATACCAACATCAACTGGCAGCACCAACACCAACCAGCAACAACAACAACTTGGATTTATATAGCGCCCTCCACACCGGACGGCATCTCAGAGCGCTTCACTTTAACGGATCCCGGGGCCGAGCCAGGGGGAGGAAGAGACCAAAGGTGCGGTCGGTGGTGCAACACCAACTTGCAACGGCAACACCAACCACCAAGCAACACCAACAGCAACACGAACTAGCAACAACAACACCAACCACCAACACTAACCAGCAATACCAACACCAACCAACACCAACAGCAACACTAACTAACAACAACACCAACCACCAACACCAAACAGCAACACCAAACAGCAACACCAACTACCAACATCAACAGCAACTCCAACCACCAAACAGCAACACCAACCTCCAACACCAAACAGCAACACCAAACAGCAATACCAACCACCAACACCAAACAGCAACACCAACCACCAACAGCAACTCTAAACAGCAACACCAACCACTAACAGCAACACCAATCACCAACAGCAACACCAACCACCAACAGCAACATCAACCAGCAACACCAACCACCAATAGTAACATCAACCAGCAACACCACCAGAAACACCAACACCACCCAACATCACTAATACTTACCAGCAACACCAACACCAACCAACATCACCAACACCTACCAGCAACACCAACACCAATATGGACACCAACCGCAAAGCCAACACTGACTGACATCACCACTGCTGGCCAGCAATGCCATACTGCCAAGGATGACTACTAGTTGATCTGTTTAACAAACAGCATTGAGAATAATTTCTTCTCTGTGGACAGTTTGGGCATCAGCCTGGCTCCCTTTTCTTTTCAAATAGTGTCATACAATCCTTAACATTCTTCTGAATAGGCAGACAGAATCTTGGTTTTAACATTTCATCCAAAGGATGCCATCTGTGACAATTCAGCTTTTCCCAACACTGTATTGAAGTGTCAGAGTAGACCTTATGTTCAAAGTCCACAACCTTGAATAATAAACAAGAGTACCAATAACAACTAGGTTGACATAAAGTGGGGTGGGTACTCTGGAAGGATATGATCAAATGGGCCAAAGGGTCTTCTTCAATTTAACCCCTCTTGTTGTCTTGTGATATGTTCCCAACTGCAGATGGGTTTTTATTCTTCATTAATTGTAATTGCAGTAGTCTGAGTATTGAATGCCATGCATTGCAGTCAAAGATCGCTGATCGATTGATTTAGAATTGTTAAATATATTCTTCAAAAGGGAATGTTGCATGATTCCTACTTAGTTTTTTGTGGAATTAAAATTAAAATCAAGTCAAAAACATTTCTGACTGAAGCTTCATAAAGTAACTGCTCTTTTGAAATATTTTTAATTGCAAAGATGCTTAGATGCTGCATTGATTCTGCCATATTACTGAGGATTTTTATGATCTACTTACCCAAACACATGTGTTCCAATCTAATCTGAGTCTCATTTATAACTGGTGATCTCTAATGTACAATTAAAGAATGGTATTATGGTATTGAACAAAGGAGACAATTATTTCTGAAGTTTACTAATGCTATTTAGCTCATGACACATTGGACACTTAAAGCCACTGATACTTTATTGTTTAGTGCTGAGGGACTAATTAATGCTCAGTGTTAATTATCTTTTCTGCATGTATAATACTTTGAAACTCTGGGTGACACAATACCCAACTATTGAAAAACCTGGGATCTCAGCTTTCTGCAGTGGCATTGAGGTTACATTTAGGGGCATGCATTTCTGCAATTTCTCTCAAAAGTATTTTTTAATTTGTATTATTAATGAACCATATACTCACTGTAATACTGATTGTTAATGTATTTTGTGGGGGAAGAGACATAAGATTTTTCTGTCAGAAGAAGCAGCGAAAGCAATTTCCTCCGGATAATGCAAATTTTTCATATTCATAATTCATCCACAAGATAAAGTCACTTCACTTCACTATACAATATAATAATAAAAGTCCTTGAATTTGACATAGCACTTTTCAAGTCTTCTAGACATCTCAAAGCACTTCACAGAATATACTGTAAAGTCAATTGACTATATTTGTGGGCGAAATGCAGCAGCCAATTTTGCACAGCTGTGTCCCTCCTACAGTTGTGGATGGGGTGACCAAATTGTTATTTTTTTCTAAGGATTATTATCCCCGGAAATTTGAGCTGCCATTCGACTAAGAACTGGGTTCCTACTTATTGCTATGTAAACAGAGGCTTGTA
This sequence comes from Callorhinchus milii, assembly GCF_018977255.1. Lineage (NCBI taxonomy): Eukaryota > Metazoa > Chordata > Chondrichthyes > Chimaeriformes > Callorhinchidae > Callorhinchus > Callorhinchus milii. The sequence goes on from NW_024704743.1 coordinate 92,352,480, forward strand.
GAGTAAGGAAACTTGCCCAACATTTTGCCCTGCCGGGAATCAAACCCAGGTCTCTCATTTGTGAGGTGGGTGCTCTAACCACCGAACTACAGGACTCCACATACATTACTTTACACTAGATATTCCATGAAGTGCTTTAAGATGTCCTCCTGACTTGAAAGGCACCATATCAAATGTAAGGATTATTATTATTAATTTCATTTATGTATCCATGCCATGATCAACTCTGTCTTCCCCCACCTCCGCAACGTCGCCTGACTCCGCCATTGCCTGACCCCTCAGGCTGCCGAAATGCTCATTCACGAATTCATCACATCTAGGCTCAACTACGCCAATTCCCGTGCTTGCCGGTGTTCCCAACTCTCCCTTCCACAAACAGCAGATCATCCAGGACCTTGCAGCTCACATCTTCTCATGCACCAGGCTTCATGACCCTATCACCCCCACTCTCGCCTGGCTCCACAGGCTCCCCATCCCTCAGAGGATAGAGTTCAAAATCTTCATCCTCGCCTTCAAGGCCCTCCACGGCCTTGCTCCCTCCTATCTCTGTGATTTGCTAAGCTTTATCAACGTGTCTGCTCCCTCCGCTAGCAGGTTCAATCCGACCTGCTCCATGTCCCCCGCCCCGTCCGCATCAACGGTGCCTTCGGCCACCCTCCTACCCTCCCTCTCCTCCACCCTCCCTTACTCCAACACCCCACCCCCATGCTCGGATACAAATCCCTGACTCTCCATTACCTTGGGATGTCCTCCCGAGGTGAAAGGCTCTATACAAAGGCAATTTTGTATGGTCTTACATGTATTATATGAAATTAGTACACATTGCAAATAATTAACATTCAGTGCACTTCAAACTGTGATGCCTGTCCAAAAACACTTCCTACTTTCCTGCCCTGTCCAACCAATAAAAAAAATCTATATTGCTACCTACCCTACATATTCCCTCTCTATGCTTTTTGCATTCAGTTGATTAATTTTAAGTTTCTTGTTATTAAGTTTCTAAGGTTATTAAGTTTATTGATTTCCAGAGTAAATACAGTAAACTCCTGATAACTCGGCACTCCAAGGGAAACGGCTCAGTGACATGTTATCTGGAGTAGAGAGTTAGGCACATGTATAAATACATTGATAAATGCAGCATGGATATTGACAGCATGATGATTTAAGTAGTAACGATAAGTTAAGCCAAGTCAAGTTATCAGGAGTTTACTGTATGCGTAAACCTCTTCTGAATCATTAAAACTATTTATCCCTTTTGGTCTATTGGGTGAAGCCAACATTATTTTGGCTGACACATGCATGATTAATTGTATCCAAAAAAGACACAGAGTTCCACTTATACCACCTACATGAAATTTCCCTGCTTGCCAATTCTGGAGCATATTAGGCACAGATTGCCAAGGTTGAAGGCTTAAGGACCCCAGAGTGTTCGTTGGGGGTACTGTTGGAGTTTAACCAGCTAAAACACATAGCTTGCCATTGAGAGCACTCCCTACAGCCTATTCATCCAATGAAAACATTCCCTGTTTGCCAAGTGAAAACACTCCATATATTGCATTCCTGCCCCATGTGGCTAGGACGACTCTGACCTTAAGAGTTTTTGCTTGCAGGGTTAACAGGAGCTGAGAGGGAAAAATCCCTGCCCTCAGTGACTGAACCATACAGACTGGCCATATAGATTAGAAAGTTAAAGGTTCAAGGTCCTGATCTAGGTTGAGTTAGATTATCTCAATGAATAGTGGCAATTATGGTGAGATTTGGGAGTGCTGTCTATGAAAGTCTATCCCGAATACTAAAAATTAAGTCAAATGTCTTCAGAAGGGAGGATTTTAAAAAAAAGTTCACAGGAAAAATCAGGGGGCAGTCTTGTGAAATTGGTCCAGTTTTCAGATAAGCTTGTATATGATGGATTTTTAGCCTAACAAATCGAACTAAGTTATTTTGACAGAACAGAGTACGTGTAATGAAAACTAAAAATAATAAGAACAAGTGGGCCTCAATGCTGGACCATTTACACGAAATACTACGGCAAATAACATTAAAGTATCAATCTAGATTTCCCGATTGAACTGAAAATGTCTATGCCATGAGAATGGCATTGGAGCTAAACAATTAGTGAGGAGGGCTTCTTAATACAGGGACAGAATGGTTTAGCGAACGTTAACATCAGTCCCACTTTATTTGCGGCCAGTTAGGGAAACTGCACTGTTTTTCTTGTCAGCAGTACTAAAATGTTCCCTCATATACGCACTGGTGAAGCAATCAACAAGGATGCCTAAAAATAAAATTATCAAGCCACTTTTTTTGCTTACGGGTTATACTGAATAATTCAGTTACAATATAAAAAGGAAAAATAATCAGTCTTGCATCAGTACATTATGAGGCAAGGCGTTAATTGCTGTCAGCATTCAAAGGAAGCTTTTACCAAGGAGATAAAGAAAAAAATTATTTGGTATTTGCCTCATTCATCATGCCAGGGGTTTGGGATAGAGAAGGAAGAAAAGGGTCGAAGTAAAGCAGCTGGGGAGTTAGACTGGAAGGATAAAGATTTGTAGAAGACTGAATGATTTCTTTCACTGAGTCTCTTGGAGGTTTATGAAACTCCTCAGTGAAGTCACTCAAGCGGAATAGCAGGCAGCAATTCGACTGTGGTTTGTGAGTTTGAGGTAAAGTTGACAGATCGAAGAACAGTGCATAATATCTTGGTCTTACTGAGGCAACTATATTTTTCATATATTACATACATTTTCTGGGTAAAGGCTACATATCCATACCCTTTGGAGATATATAGAACAAGAAAACATCTGTGTGTGTGTCTGCTGATGTCAATCTGGGCTTTATTTAATGAGGCAGCAACCCTTTGAAAGACCTGATGTGTAATATTATGCTGGTCTAAAATGTAAATAGCGTAATGGCAAAGAGCCTACTTAATCAGGGTTCATGTATGTATAGTTTCCCTCCTTGCTTAGGATGATTTATTTCTTTTATTTTCACCACAGGAGCTACTTGCTAACAGTCAGCTCTTTGTATAACTACTTCCAGGGATGTATATATATTTCCACAAACGTGTCTGGAGGGAAAGTCAATGATTGCTTCTCAAATGCATGCTGTGATTTCTGCTCTGCCTCCTGCAGGTTGTTTGCTTCCTGCCATCCAGTGAAGAGGCCTAAGCGAATAAGGCAGATTGGGAAGTAATACCTCAAAGGTAGACTTATAGTGCATGTGCACATCAGCCTTCTCAAGGCGAGTGAAGTACAGTGAAAACCAATTGAGATGTGAGCTGGACTCATATGATGCACTTAGTCTCAGCCTGGCTCCCTTTCTCCAGCTCCGCTCACATTCAGCTCTGCATCAACCTGTCCTCTCTCTCCGCTCAGCAGGCTCCTGCCAGCTCCATGTCCCCCGCCTAGCCCGCCCGGCCCGCCCCACCTTCAACTTCTCTGCTCCACTTTTTGGAATTCCATCCCCCAGTTCCTCCCTCCCTTGCCTCCTTCAAAGCACGTATCAAGACTCCTCTTCGACTGCACATCATCCATCCTCCTACCCCTACCCTCCCTGCCCTCCATATCCCCACACCCAATCCCAATCCCCTGCACGTGTCCAAATCCCTGACTCTCTAGCACCTTGGGACATCCTCCTGAGGTAAAAGGCCTGTTACAAATGTGATTTGTTGTTATTGTTGCATCCCCCCTCCTGACCAATGTAATAGAGCTTTTCATCATCTGTTGAAAACAATTGCAGATGAGCTATATAAAAATAATAGATGCGTTTAAGGGTAAGCTAGATAAGTACCTGAGGGAGAAAGGAATAAAAGGTTATGCTGATAGGCTTTAGTTGAGGAAGGGCAGGAGGAGGCTCATGGGGAGCATAAACACCAGCACAGACCAGTTGGGCCGAATGGTCTATTTCTGTTCTGCAAATTCTAGTAATTCTATGTAGTTGTCTTTGTCTGGAGTCCTGTAGCTCAGTGGTTAGAGCACTCGGCTTGCAAGAGAGACACCTAGGTTCAATTCCAGGCAGGTGAAACCTTGGGCAAATTTCCTTACTCCACATTCCTAATAATAATCCCTCCAAAAAACAAAACTATAATAAATTGGTCATGTTCAATCCACGACTGTTTGTGGGACACTGCTGTGGCCAATTGGCTGCCAAGTTTCGCCCACAAATATACAGTCAATTCACTTTACAGCATATTCTGTAAAGCGCTTTGAGACATCTGCAAGATGTGAAAAGTGCTATATCAAATGCAAGGATTATTATATATTATTATCGTAGGAATGTATTTGCCACTCAGTTCCTGGTGGCGAATGTATATTTTCATTCAATAATAATTAGAGTTGGTCCTTGTAATTACAGATCTATGGGTTTGCCATTATCAGTGGAAAACTACTTGAATCCATCATTTTGACACCTGCTGTCCCAGCTGATCAGGGGGAATGAGATGTATTTTTTGGAGTCACCCAGGTGGTGGATAGTGGTGAGGGAGTAGATATCATCGACTTTGATTTCCAGATGGCATTAAATTAAGTTCCCTGCAGGAGATTGATGGCAAAAAATGAGATACATAGCATTGGGAACATTCTCCAGGCGTGAATGTCTGCACAATGGAAAATAAAGAGTTGGTGTTAACTCAATGTTTTCGGGTTTACAGACCGCGCCAAGTGGATTTCCCCAGGGGTCGGTTTTGGGTCCACAATTCTCCACTATTTATATAGTGGAGCCATGTGGAGGCATAAGGATTCATGGAGTCCTGTAGCTCAATGGCTAAAGCACTCGGTTTGCAAGCGAGAGACCTGGGTTCGATCCTCGGCAGGGTGAAACCTTGGGCAATTTTCCTTACTCCACACGCCTGATAATAATCCCTCAAAAAAACACAACAATAAATTGGTCATTTCAATGCACGACTGTTTATGCAACACTGCTGTGAGCAATTGGCTGCCTCATTTTGCCCACAAATATACAGTCAATTCACTTTACAGTCTATTCTGTGAAGCGCTTTGAGACGTCTAGAAGACGTGAAAAGAGCTATACCAAATACAAGGATTATTACATTATTATATGAATGATCCTGACTTTGGTATGAAGGGATATATACAAGTTAAAAGATGACACTAAACTGGGAGTTGAACTGTGAAGAATAAGACAGAAAATTACAAACCAAAATTGACAGATTGGATAAGTAGGTGGAAATATGGCAGGTTAATTGTGACCAATAATGAGGTAATGTATTTTGGCCATAAACTTTGAGTTTGAAGACAAGAATTAATTGGAGAAGTTCTGAAGAAGCAGACGAATTGGGATATACTAGTAAATAGATTGTTCACAAGTGTATATACATTTGCTTTATAATAAATAAATAATAATCCTTGCATTTAAATAGAGCACATTATCATATCATCAATATATTGCAAAGCGCTTTACAGGATATACTGTAAAATGGTTTGATTGTGTATTCTGTAGCTAAACTCCAAATGTTTGGTGGCTTTTGAAGACAACCAAGATGGGGTCAAAGTGGTACTTCTAACATTTTAAAATAGTCACAGATTAGACCCCACTAATAGAACTTGAGAAATTTGCAGCACTGAAGACAATTCAGCCCACCTTGTCTATGTTCCCTCTTTGAAAGTGTGATCCATTCCATCTCCATTTACCTGTCTTTTTCCTGTAGCCTGCAAATTATTCCTTTTTAGATACTTATTTCGCTATTAAAAACCAATATGGATTCTGCCTCAATCGCAATTCACAGCAGTTTCCACATCTTAGCAATACTCTATGTAGAAAAAATGCTCCCTGTCTCCTTCTTTGCTACCTTGCTAACTGTCTTAAATTGATGCCCTCCAGTCGCTGAGTCACCGACCAGTGGAAGTCATTTATTCCTATCTACTCTCTCACAACCATTCATAATCTTAAAGACCTTTATCAGGTCTCCCCTTAACCTTCTCTGTTATAACGGAAAAGAGAGCCAGTTCCTCCAGTCTGTTCTCATAGTCCTGTACATATGTTCAGCATCAGCATTTCGGAGAACAAATGAAATGCTAATCTAAAAAGAAAGAATGCTATTGTTAGGGTGCAAGTTACAAAATAGTTTTGAATATATTTAAGGGAAATTAACAAACACACAGAAAGTAAATTCACTAATTGATGTCAAAATATTCCCTTTGTTTCCAGCTGAAGGAAACTGATTAAAATATAGATTTTAAAAATGTTTGCTGAAGACAAAATATTTAATTAAAAAGAGATTGCCTTAAATAATGAGCTTCTTGGTAGAAGGCCGTATGTCTCTTTGTTTATCCATGTAGGATTTACTTTTTCCTCCTCCCCCATCCCCACCAATCTGTCCTTCCATGAGTTTGCCTTTGCTCCTATTTCCAAAAATTAGTACACCCCACACCTGCATTAGTGCACTTGTTAGTCAGTTGCCTTGATCATAAAATGTGCATCTTGCAAAGTGCATCAGCATTGATTGCCATGATTTATCAATTCAAACGAGCTTGGATTCCTCAAATCTGACCTCAAGGATCTCAATTGCTGATGGGATTTCATTAGTGCTTCTTTGGAAAGTTAGATAAATAGAGGTTATAGCCTTTTTACTGATTGAAGGAATGTTAATCTTAATGAATCTCAAAACAAACCTCTTTGATCGCGCTTTTGGTCATCTTTCCCCTCCACACTCCTTTTAGCTTCCACCCCCAGCTGAGGTTTCCAGCCAGCAGTGTTAAGCACTTGGAGACATCCTAGTGCCTGACATAAAAGGCACTATAAAAATGTAAATTGTATTGTGTCGTATTGATCCAGTGTGCAAATTCATTGCAGGCCTTTGTTTTTTTTCCAACTGGAACCAGAATGTTTTGCCAATGTTTCTGACATGTGTACCCGACTACAAATTGCTTGAAGCTGGATAATAATACTGCAGGGTCTGTTTTAGCTGTTTGTAAAAAATGTGTTCCTTTTGTTGAGTCTTTATAATGAGATTGCCTATCTAGATGGTACAACTGCTTTACATAATCCATATTTTGCAAGGTTCTCAAATATAATATACATGTACCTACATGTCTATAGCAGTGGGAACTTTAAGAACTATTTCATTTACAAAATGTAATTTTATTAACTTTCAAAACTGACAATTATTGATATCAAGATATCTATATTAATCAGTATAATTTGAGATATCATAAGCTAAAATAAATACGCACCATGAATATCATTATCCAGTTTCCAATTATTTAAACTGTCACAGTTGCCAAAAGGATTTATTAATTTACAAACTAGTTGCGTGTTGTTGCACAATTTTCAGTTACCTAAACTCTGTTATCTTCCAGCTTCAGTTTCAGATAATTGGATGTGTATTTATAACACTGTCAATGCCTCGCAGCCAAGGGACCCGCTTGTCATGAAATGCTATTTAGTGATTAGAAATTTACAGTAAAAGTTTGTAAGTCATTTCTGCTGCTCAAATTTCCTGCACATCTAACCACTTTTTGACTTGTCCTATCTTCTGTTATTCTTTAAAACCTTGACGGTGTACTGCGCTTCGGATCATAGCCTTCAGCTGAGTTCTGATTAAAACCAATAAAAAATACCAAATTTACCAAACTGCCATCTAATACAATTACTACTTTAAAGTTTCTATAGAAAATAAAACAAAAAACAGGAACAGAAGGAGGCCATTACGCCCATTGAACCTGCTTCCAACAATTTATGAGATTTTGACAGATCTTTTAATTCCAATACCTTGCCTTTTCACTATCGTCAATTTCTCTTTTACATATCCCTATTGAGTCCAACTCTACAGCTTTCTTGAGCAGAGTATTCCACATCTTCACAACCCTTTGTGTGAATAAATGATTCTGACTCAGTTCTAAATGCCTTAGTTTTGATTTTAAGCCATGCCCTCTTCTAATGGATTCCTCAATCAGAGGGAACAGTCTTCCACTAACCAACTTGTCAATTCCTTTCATTATTTTTAATACCTCAATCAAATCACCATTGTCCCTCTCCATAATAATGAATATAATTGATCTACTCACCGTCTCATCATCGCTATGCCCCTTTAGCCCAGGTATTAATCTTGTTACTGAATATCCTCCAAGACTGGTGCAGTGGAGTCCTGCTGGATTGGGGTATTTGGGATCCATAATATCCCAAACTACTCTATAGCAAAGTGGAATAGGTAACTTGACTGTTTATATGTGCAGCTGGGTAGCACACTTCTTGTGATTTGAGTGCTTCTTGTACTAAACAAATGGCCACAAGCAACAACACTTTCTGTTTGCTGTGCATTTGAAAGCAGGATGTGATGTTGGTGGTGACCTGATGATCAGGATGTCTGTGAAGATGGCTGGCTTTGGGGTCATTCAGTCACTGCTGACACCACTTCCTGCTTTGCACAGGTGCAACAAAGCAAGAAGTGACAACAATGATTTCCTAATGATCTACCCTTGGCCACAACAACAACAAGATTCCATTTATAGAGCGCCTTTCACGTCTTGAGGACGTCCCAAAGCGCTGGACAGTTGGGTCAGGACCCGAGCAGATGGGGAAATGGTCAGGGTGAGGGGAGGGAAGGGAGGGAGCGAGGAGGGGGGGAAATGGTCAGGGTGAGGGGAGGGAAGGGAGGGAGCGAGGAGGGGGTAGAGAGTCAAGAGGGGAGGTGAAGGCACAGTCAAAGAGAAAGGTCTTGAGACCGGTCTTCAAGGAGGAAAGGGAGGAGGCAAGGCGAAGGCACTGGGGGATGGAGTTCCAGAGCTTAGGGGCTGAGAGACTGAAAGCCCGGCCACCGATGGTAGGGCGGTTGGGGCGGGGGATGTGGAGCAGACCGGAGCCAGAGGAACGGGGGGTACGGGCAGGTAAGTAGGGGGATAGTAGGTCGGAGAGGTAGGAGGGAGCAAGACCGTGAGTGGCCTTGTAGATGAGGATGAGGATCTTGAATTCGATCCTCTGGGGGATGGGGAGCATGTGGAGGCGAGCGAGGGTGGGAGTGATGTGGTCGTGGAGCCTGGTGCGGGACAGTACACGAGCTGCAGAGTTCTGAATGACCTGCAGCTTGTGGAGGGAGGTGCCGGGAAGGCCGGCGAAGAGAGAGTTCCCATAGTCCAGCCTTGAGGTGATAAAGGCATGGACCAGAGTTTCAGCAGCGTGAAGGGTGAGGTAGTGCCGTAGTCTGGCGATGTTTCGGAGGTGATGGAAGGCGGTGCCAGTTGTGGTGCGGATATGAGGAAGAAAGGACAGCTCAGGGTCGAACAGAACACCGAGGTTCCTGACTGGCTTTGAGAGGTGGAGAGTGCAGCCTTGGATGCTGATGCTGTCAGAGCCTGAGGTGCGGAGGCGCTGACGTGAGCCAATCAGGAGGGCCTCAGTTTTACGCACGTTGAGCTGAAGAAAGTTGTCTCTCGTCCAGGACTTGATGTCAGACAGGCAGGCTGTCAGGACATCGGTGGTCGTGGAGTTGATGGTAGAATTGGGTGTCATCCGCATACATGTGGAAGTTATCCCCATGTCTGCGGATGATGTCACCAAGGGAGAGCATATAGAGGGTGAAGAGGAGGGGACCGAGGACAGAGCCCTCAGGGACACTGCACAAGACAGTGCGGGGGCTGGAGGAAAAGCCGTTTGTGGAAGCAAAATGAAGACAGTGGGAGAGGTACGACCTAAACCACTCAAGGACAGGGACTTGAAGGTTGAGGTGGGAGGACAAGCGGTGGAGGATAGCGTGGTCTACTGTATCGAATGGTGCCGATAGGTCAAGGAGGACGAGGAGGCAGAGGGAGCCCTGGTCACAGATGGTCAAGATGTCATTGGTGACCTTGACCAGGGCAGTTTCTGTGCTATGGGCAGCACGGAAACCTGACTGAAGGGGTTCGAATAATGCATGGGTGGGGAGGAAAGAGCGCAGCTGGGAGGCGACAACTCTTTCAAGGACCTTGGACAGGAAGGGGAGGTTGGAGATGGGCTGGTAGCTTGATAGCTGCGACGCACCAAGGGAGGGTTTTTTCAAAGTGGGAGTGATGATGGCAGTTTTTAGGCCACATTAGCATGGAAAGGTAACCAGTGCACATGTGTAATGAATGCATGTTATAATAATAATAATAGTTCTTGCATTTGATATTGCACCTTATTACATTGTTGAAATGTTTCAAAGCGTTGTGGCATGTGTACCTGCTTACAAATTGCTTGAGGCTGGACAATATGGACAGGGACAGCAGGATCTATTTTAGCTGATTGTAAAAAGTGAATAAGTTAATTTGTGCACATTATGATACAGCTGCACTGTATATCCTTCCTCATATTGGATACCCAACGATTTAAAGGTCCTCACCCTTGTATTCAAGTCCCTGCACTCCTCTGCACACCCCTACCTCTCTGACCTCCTCTCTCCTCAAAACAGTACCCATTGCCTTCGTTCCTCCGGGTCTGGCCTCCTCCTCGTCCCCCGAGTCCTCCGCTCCACCCTCAGCGGCTGTGCCTTCAGTCACTATGCCCCGAGGCTCTGGAACTGCTTTCCTCACTCCCTTTGTCTCGCTCCCTCCCTTCCGATTGTCAGGTCTCTGCTGAAGACCTTTCTTTTTGACCGCGCCTTTGGTCACCTTCCCCCACCCCCACCCTCCTCCTGGCTTGGTCCTGGGATCCGTTACTGTAAAGCACTCTGAGACGCCATCCGGCATGGAGGGCACTATATAAATCCAAGTTATTGTTGTTGTTGAATACAGTATTCCAAATGAGGTCTGACGAGCACTCTCTCTCTTTCGAAAGAAACACCTTTAATAATCCAGACTGCTTATAATAAAAGCCAATATCCCATTTGCCTTATTCACTAATTTCAGCTCTTGTGGAGAATTATACAAGTGTGAATGACATAATTCCTGAACAATATATTGTAACTTATGAAATAGGTTTAAAACTATATCAGGGTACATTAAGTATTAATGAAATCATTCACATTGCCTTGTGAAGCATTAGTTATACAACCTATTATAATTTAATAGTGGTTCCAGTATTGAAATAGAAAGTTCTGAGAATTGATTCCACTGAAGAAAACAGTTATAGCAATCTAGTATGACATCAGACAAATTATAACAGGATTTCAGGAAATAGAAGTATGTTACACATCAGACCAAATTTAGAACTTCTCCCTGAGAGTAGAAGCTGCTGGAAATACTAGATCCCATTCACTATATATTCAGTCTGACCACTTTGGCACAAGTCCACTCTGTTTGCCACCATAACCTGCACCATTGACTAAGTCTACTGGAGTAACTCATAGTGCAGCCCCTCCAAGTGTGAAGTCCATCCACCCACACAGGCCATTATTTAAACAGCATTTAGCAGAAACCTGTACCCATTAGATTGCCTACACAACCATTATTAAATAATAATTGGTTGTATAACTAATGCTTCACAAGGCAAAGTGAGTGATTTAATTAATAATTAATGTTTCCTGATAACATTTTAAACCTCTTTCATAAGCTATATTGCTCAGGAGTTATAATGTCATCCACACAAATATAAAAATAATAGGCCGGTTACACTTTGGCATGTATGCTTCCAGTCAGGAGCAGAAATTAATGAAAAAGGCAAATGGAGTATTGGCCTTTATTACAAGACGTCTGGAATATTAAAGGAAGGAGGTGCTTTTCCCCCTTGCTGATCAGACTTCATTTGGAATATTATATACAATGCTGGATATCCAATCTGAGGAAGGATATACAGTGCAGGACCATTGTAACATATTTGTGTATGAGGACTCTCTACCTACAACCTACATCGACTACAGCTATGCTAGAATCTTCCTCTTAAGAATAATGCATTCACTTCTCCATTATGCTGCTCCCAATTTTTCAGAATACGTGAAGCTGCGGATGTATTTGAACCTGATGTCCTAAACATCACCATATTCTGTTCTTCTCACCTTTGGCCTTCAGCTCATTGACTGACATTCTAGTGGTCAACCTGACAAGTCTGAGCCACTTGCACAATTCCCCCAGTGCATAAGTTGCATTCCCCTTTTTCTGTGCTGGGCCAGTAGTTTCAAAAATAATGTTTTCCTGCTTTTGCGCCAGATGGGCCCTGGCATTCAACCTTCTTCTACCTCTCCATAGTCTATGCTGGAGTCCGTATTGCACATCCATTCTCTATTGAATCCAGCATGTATATATAACTATAAATATAATTTACAGTAGACACGTCCAGGTGTCAATTATCACCTTGTGCTTGTTGAACTGGGTGCTCAAGCTACTTTCTGAAGGCAGCTTGTGATTGGCTACATTCCCACCATTACATTTTCACTGTCCCAGAGACTAACCATGAAAAAAAATCATGAGGTAACATTTTGACACAAAAGATTATATGATACATCATCAAAACACTTTCCTCAAGTATCATATGTTTGACAAATGTTGACCCCCCCCACCATCTCTTCCAATCATGCTTATGTTTAGCAGATCATGCCTGAGGGGTAGCAATTAGGCTGCATTCTGCTTCCCAGGGGAAAAGGTGAGGGATATAAAGGTGAGGACAGATGAGATAATGAGGAGGAAGACTGGAAATCCAGTTGTTGATTTCAATGTGAGGATGAATTACATCATGGATACAAGGTCATAGGAGCTAAATAAAGAATATATGGAGTTGGTGAGAAGCTTTAAAAAAAAGGGTGTAAAGTTGGTGGTATCTGAGTGGGCTTCCTGTATTATCTGGGAGTGTGGAAAGAATGAGCAAGATAATTATCTTCAATGACTGGTTAGGAAAAATGTGACAAGGTTTCATCATTTTGCACATTTGTCTGTCTTCAGCTTTATTGCATGCCCTGTGTGGCCTGATTACTTTCCCAGTGGTGATCACTTTCGGCTGCATCCATTGTCATTCCGAATCCCTTGTGGCAAGGACTGCTATCCCAAAGGTACAATTACAAGCTTGGACTATTTACAAACTAGGATTTTGTTTCTCAGTCTTGTATTTAGAAGGTGAATTAATATCAATAATCTCACCAGTTTGTTTACCAATTCTAATAATCTAATTAACCATCCACTGAGAATAAAATATGCACACACGACAGCGAATATAAAGGATTAATTCTAACAGAGAGGAGTAGAAGCGAGCTCAGATGAAGTTATGAAGAAATGTGGCAGTACTATAGCTGCTAACTATAGACCTATTTGCTTGACTTAATTAATTGGAGAACTGAAAGGTCAATCATCAGAAAGAAAATGGGAGGTTAATCGGATAAAAATAAACTGATAAATGACAGCCAACACATGATCAGGAGGAGTAGATCTTGTCTAACCAACCTCATAGACTTTTGTTTGAGGAGGTTACATCCCATATTGACTGTGCAAAGTCATATAATGTAATGTATTGTCATAAGGTAGAGGATTCTTGGACCTCACTTGATCCAGGAGTTTTGGTCCATGTTTTGGAGCCAGGATGTTGTTTTCATTTCTTATTGCTTTTCTAGGGGTAATCTGCTTAAAAGTCAAAAATAAACTAGATCATGCTGGTGGCTTTGGACCAGGTCGGCCTCATCACTAAAAGTTAATGTTTCAGCAAATTGGTTAGACTTCAAGACTTCTGTGATTCCACTATAGATTCCATTTAGACAACATTGTGGTTGTATTTTCTATATATTATTCATGTTTTTTATATTTAATAGAAAAATAACTATGATGAGTCAGGACGTCTATGGCCCGTTATTCAAGCAGATGCCTTTGATTTTTATCTTAAAATCAAGAAGTGTTGGATGTCTGAATTGAATAATAAATTGCATTGAAAAGCTACCTGATACAATAATATAATAATAATCCTTGCATCCATATAGCGCTTTTCATGTCTTCTAGACGTATTAAAGCGCTTCACAGAATATGCTATAAAGTGAATTGACTGTATATTTGTGGGCGAAACGCAGCAGCCAATTGCGCACAGCAGTGTCCCACAAACAGTCGTGGATTGAAAATGACCTATTTATTATTGCTTTGGAGGGATTATTATTTGGCGTGTGGAGTAAGGAAACTTGCGCAACGTTTCGCCCTCCCTGGAGTTGAACTCGCAATGTGAGTGCTCTAACCACTGAGCTACAGGACTCCACAAAATAGGTGCTGCTGTGGTGGATTGCTGTTCAATGATTCCCAATGTACGCAAAAGATTTTCTTGCTGCATATACTGTGGAGTCCTGTAGTTCAGTGGTTAGAGCACTCGTTTTGCAAGTGAGAGACCTGAGTTCAATTCCAGGTAGGACGAAACCTTGGGCAAGTTTCCTTACTCCACACGCCTAATAATAATCCCTCCAAAACCAAAAACAATAATAAAATTGGTCATTTTCAATCTGTTTGTGGGACATTGCTGTGCGCAATTGGCTGCCGTGTTCGCCCACAAATATACAGTCAATTCACTTTACAGTGTGTTCTGTGAAGCGCTTTGGGACATCCTCCCGACGTGAAAAGCGCTATATCAAATGCAAGGATTATTATTATTATTATATGAGGAGATATCACATACATGCCATTTAAATTCATGAGCTAAGTATTGTATTAAGTATTATATTAAGTATTGTAATTTATCTGACAGTATGTGGTAAAATACTCAGCGAAGAAGGCTCAAAGAGTTTTATATTTTGGGTTAAAAACTTCCTGGCACAATACAATGGCCTAAGATTTATTTCCTGATATTCCCATTCGTTCTGATTTGCATTTCCAATATTAACGGTGTGAGTAATCACAGAACTTAAACATCCTTATAAGAACAAGTAATAACCTTTTCAGTTGATATTACACATTGGAAGGTTGTTTCAAAGCGTTTGACAGGATTTACAGTAAAATGTAGTGATTGTATATTTGTAGGTGATTCCAGGCAGCCCATTTGCACACAGCAATGGCCCACAACTAGCCATAAAGTGAATGACCAATAATAATCTGAAACATTTTAAGACTCGTGGATAATGCTATCTAATTACTGACTCTAAACTTGGGGATTCTGTATAGAAATTCTGTTCAATTATTTAAGATCCCAGTAGGGATTTGATAAGTGCCATGTATTCATTTTTCCTGGAAGCAGAACACACCTAATCATCATTCCCAATTCACCTGTTCATCTTTCTTCATGTTGGTGTTGTTTAGTTAATTTATTTAATTGCTACTTTATTTCCCCATCGCTGATGGTATAATTGCAGGTACGATTAAGATAATCGTATTCAATTGTAATTGCCCAGTGAAACTGATGCTCTGTATTATGGGACTCAACTTTGCTGAATAACCTATAACCTTGTTTCAGGAAATGATCCTTTGTTAATCCACGCAGGTAGTGAATCACCTGATTTATATTTGTGAGTAGGGAAGGGGTCAATCACATATCTGACACACAAGGAAACCCATCACAGTGCTTGAAAGCATTCAAACCAAACTACTGAACATTCCACTCCACATATGTAGGGTTTCAATGTGTTTGTTATTGTGTGAATATTCTCTCCCTGTCAAGCAATGTGTCCAGTTTACCTAATTCCAGAGGCACAGCTATTGATAAGAACCAAAGCTTTGGGACTCAAAGTATGTATTGAGTTATAGCTGGAATTAATCAAAGCAGCTAGTAATTGTGAAAATCATCAAGCTTCGTGCTGCTTGTTCTGCTAGGTCCAACTTACCCTTTAGGGCTTTGGCGTGCAGGATTAAAAATGGGAAGATTCCCAGGACCTAGTCATTAGCCTTCTTGGGCCGGCAGCTATCAAGCTACCGGCCCATCTCCAACCTCCCCTTTCTCTCCAAGGTCTTGGAAAGAGTTGTCGCCTCCCAACTGCGCTCTTTCCTCTCCACCCATTCTCTTTTTGAACCCCTTCAGTCAGGTTTCCGTGCTGCTCATAGCACAGAAACTGCCCTGGTCAAGGTCACCAATGATATCCTGACTATCTGTGACCAGGGCTCCCTCTGTCTCCTCGTCCTCCTCGACCTATCGGCAGCATTCGATACGGTCGACCACGCTATCCTACTCCACCGCTTGTCCTCCCACCTCAACCTTCAAGGCACTGTCCTTGAATGGTTTAGCTCTTACCTTTCCCACCGTCTTCACTTCGTCTCAACGAATGGCTTCTCCTCCACCCCCCGTACTGTCTCATGTGGTGTCCCTCAGGGCTCTGTCCTCGGTCCCCTCCTCTTCACCCTCTATATGCTCCCCCTCGGTGACATCATCCGCAAACATGGGGTTAACTTCCACATGTATGCGGATGACACCCAACTCTACCTTTCCTCCTCTACTCTCAACTCCACGACCACCGATGTCCTGACAGCCTGCCTGTCCGACATCGAGTCCTGGACGAGAGACAACTTTCTTCAGCTCAACGTGCGAAAAACCGAGGCCCTCCTGATTGGCTCACGTCAGCGCCTCCGCACCTCAGGCGCTGACACCATCAGCATCCAAGGCTGCACTCTCCACCTCTCAAAGCCAGTCAGGAACCTCGGCGTTTTGTTCGACCCTGAGCTGTCCTTTCTCCCTCACATCCGCACCACAACTGGCACCGCCTTCCATCACCTCCGGAATATCGCCAGATTACGGCACTACCTCACCCCTCACGCTGCTGAAACCCTGGTTCACGCCTTTGTCACCTCAAGGCTGGACTATGGGAACTCTCTCCTCGCCGGCCTTCCCGGCACCTCCCTCCACAAGCTGCAGGTCATTCAGAACTCTGCAGCTCGTGTACTGTCCCGCACCAGGCTTCGGGACCACATCACTCCCACCCTCGCTCGCCTCCACTGGCTCCCCATCCCCCAGAGGATTGATTTCAAGATCCTCATCCTCACCTACAAGGCCATTCACGGCCTTGCTCCCTCCTACCTCTCCAACCTACTATCCCCCTACCTACCTGCCCGTACCCTCCGTTCCTCTGGCTCCGGTCTGCTCCACGTCCCCCGCCCCAACCGCCCTACTATCGGTGGTCGGGCCTTCAGCCTCTCAGCCCCGAGGCTCTGGAACTCCATCCCCCAGTGCCTTCGCCGCCTCCTCCCTTTCCTCCTTCAAGGCCGGTCTCAAAACCTTTCTCTTTGACCGTGCCTTCAGCTCCCCTCTCGACTCTCTTCCTCCTCCTCGCTCCCTCCCTTCCCTCCCCTCACCCTGACCATTTCCCCCCTCCTCTCTCCCTCCCTTCCCTCCCCTCACCCTGACCATTTCCCCCCTCCTCGCTCCCTCCCTTCCCTCCCCTCACCCTGACCATTTCCCCCCAATGCTCGGGTCATGACCCAACTGTGCAGCGCCTTGGGACGTCCTCCTGACGTGAAAGGCGCTCTATAAATGGAATCTTGTTGTTGTTGTTGTTGTTGTTCTTCTCCAAGTTCCCACTATAAACAGGCCTCTGTTTACCAGCAGGAAGTAGGAACCCGCTTGTTAGTCGATTGGTGGATCGCTTTCCGGGCAGGGGTAATAATAATAAAAATAATAATAATGTGGTCACTGAACCCATGATTGTTTGTGGGGACGTCGCTGGGCGCAATTGGGTGCCACGTTTGGCCCACAAAACGCACAATAATAATCCCTCCAAAACAAAAAACAATAATAAATTGGTCATTTTCAATCCACGGCTGTTTGTGGGACACTGCTGTGCGCAATTGGCTGCCGAGTTTCGCCCACAAATATACGGTCAATTCACTTTACAGCATATTCTGTGAAGCGCTTTGAGACGTAGAGAAGATGTGAAAAGCGCTATATCAAATGCAAGGATTATTATTATTATTATTGTTATAAAAGACCAAGTTGTTCATCATCAACACTGCCTAGACTATTACAGAGCTGCCTGTTTAATGAACTGGACAACCGAGACATTAATGGAGGATTGACTCAATACTGAATTTATTGCCAGGCATGTCATCTTGCACTCAATTCAATCCCAAAGAGATGCTGCTTACGATCCCCCAAAGGAGGATGACTGCTATCACACTATCAGTAGGCAAGCCTCCAATCACTGTGCCCCAAATCTTTGAAACTCCTTCCACCTCGTCCCCTCCTTATCTGTCTTCATATCCCACCTGAAAAACCACCTCTTTGACTGCACCTTTCTCCCCCCCTCCTTCTCCTTTGGTTGATATCCAACCCCACCACTGTACAGCAGTCTGAGAGGTTGTCCTGTAAGAGCAGTACTATATAAATGCAAGATGTTGTCTGACTGAGCTGATATTTCATTGTAGCTATTTACCAATTGTTGAGGACAAAGCACGGATTTACATCACGTAAGCTTGTAAACTGTATTCTTTGTTCAACTCACTGTATCAATGCTGTAGATGTTTTTTACTGGGTCCATTGTAGCTGCCAACCCAACAGGCTTTATAATATCTTATATTCCTGGAACAAATAGAAACTCTATGATTGTCATTTTCAGAGGCAATCCCTGGCCATTTGTTGGGGAAGCTATGTTAGTTGGTTGGGGTTACAAGTGGGTACGAGGGAAAGGCTAAAGGAGAGAGAGTGCTGACCTTTGTTCTGTTCTGGGGATTAGTCACTCACCTTTATTTTGCTTGCTGTATATTCACAAGATCATGAGATTGGTCTGGAAGAAGAAGGTCCTACGGCCCATCCTGTCTTATCCTCCAGAACATCCACTCTACCATCCTGCCATTACAGTGTAAAATTACTTTCCTGGCAAAGTGTTTCAATCATTAATTACCCTCTGCTTAAAGAGAAACTTCATAGTATCTGTACTGATGTTCACCTGTGCAATGATAAACCTATGTTCTCTAAAATATAGAATCGGATTTGCTTTTTCAGTCTATTGTGACTTTATCTGCCAGAAACCTCTTATGCAAGCTGGTGTGTGAGTCTTCTTTCCATTGAGGATGCTTGTGTGTGTTTGTGATTAAGGTTATTAAAGCCACTTTTTTTTAAATGGCAAAACCTAGTTTGCTATTATCCTTTGACTCGTTGTGCAATCATGTAACACTATTAATCCCCAAAAAGCACTGTCTCACTTGAATGGATATACAAACCTCCAGCCACTGTGGTGATTTGCTAAGCCTGGAAAACTCTAATTTTGTGAAGTAATTTTGAAATGGAGTCAGTGAGTGAGCACTGCCTTTTTAATCAGTCAATACAAATGACTCCACTTATCACATCCAGTGATGTCTGCATGAGGCATGTGAAGGAAGCTAAACAATTGAATTGTTGGCTCAAGGGCATTAATTGTTTAATTTTTGCCCTTTCAGATGACTAAAAGTAAACATAAGCCTGAAACGTACATTTATTTCACTTTATTTTATCTTTGGCAATGGTTGAATGAATGCATCGAAGGAAAACTCTCTGAATATTGCTTCTTTTTAAGGACGATAATTAAATACAACAAGGCGTGAAAAGGTTTGTTTCGTCTTCACCTATGCCACCTTGTATTCTCATTCAGATTCTTCTTCAGTCTTCCTGTCCTCATACAGTCTGCTGCCTTTTAAAACTCAAGCAATATGTTATTTCACTCTGCTCATGTCTCCCCTTTGCTTCCAGGGTAACCTGGCCATTCACCTACGTTTCTGTTATTCCCACCCCCACAACATTTTGACTTACATTTCTGATACAAGGCATGGCAACAGATATATATGTATTTTATATATTCAATTTTTTTTTACCTTTTCTGAACACATTAACGTCTAGAAGACTTGAAAAGTGCTATAGCAAATGCAAGGATTATTATCATTATATATTATATTAGTGAAATTGGATAGACCATTATGTTAAACTCTATGATTTTCAGAATTTTGGAACAAGTATGCTAAAGAATGGCTGCACAAGCTGCCAATAGTTAAACATGATATCTATCTCCACCTCTCCCCCAGAGTGCCAGACCTTTGCTTTGTGCTGTCTCGCTGCTACAGTGATAGCCCTTCTTTATTATTAAATCCTGGGTGTAAAATATGGTGATTTCAAACCTAATTTCTAAGTAGGACAGTGAGTTCACAAGTAGGCATTGCTGGTAAGTGGAAGCGCAATGAGCGCAAACCCGTGGGCACGTGTTTTGATGTGAGCTACTTCTTGAGCAGAGCTCCCGCTGGTCATGTGACATGCAGTTACTGGAAGTCATCTGCATTTCTGAGTCTTATCAAAAATTCCCATTTGAGAATGCTACCTTTTAGTTGTATAAAGGCTCTAAGGATGCACAACCTGAAAATGTTCATCCCTCTCATTTAAAATACGCAACTGAAGATTATTCGTGTAAATTTGCAACAACAACAACAATTTGGATTTATACAACCTGGACGGTGTCTCAGAGCGCTTCACAGTAATGGATCCCGGGGCTGAGCCAGGGGGAGGGGGAGGAAGATGACCAAAGTCGCGGTCGAAAAGAAAGGTCTTCAGCAGTGTTTTGCCAGTTGTGCTGCAGTTGAACGGAAAAATGATTTTCCCGAATGCAGATATGTAACACTCATTATTTTATATTTCTGGCATCAAGGAGTCAAATGATAAAAATGCTGTGGCCATGAGCTAATTAGACAGTGAATTCTGAAGAGATTGCACTATTTCAGATGTGAAACACCATCAGTCTTTTGTTGGTAGAATATTTTATATTTAACTAATAGTTTTTAGCACACAAAACCTACTTTTTTAATCGATAATTCTACTTTTTGGCTCTGTAGAGCAAGCAACAGCAGTACATGGGGTTGGAATCATCTCGTATTCCAAGTCAATGGGGAAACAAGTCTCTTTAATAGCTACGGTTCCTCCAATCAAGCAAATCACTCAACAAAAGTGCATTCAACAAATCAGTTTACTAATCATCAATTTGTAGTCATTTATTTGAAAAATTTAGATATTTTTATGTTTCATACTAGACTACTAATAAGAATATAATTGTAATTGCATTATCATAACAATAGATTTAAAAACCCCATACACTAATTCCAACAAATGCATCTGTGAATAATGATCATCAATGGTATTGTCCCCATAATTAATGTTGAACCATAAAGTAATTATTTTAATATAATTTCCACATAATTTGCTTTATGCTAGTTTAAATTCTCCTTATCCTAAATGGCTGAGATGGAAACAAGTTGGTGACCTCCTCAAGATACTTTTGACAGACAGCCTCTCATGCATCTTGCTCCCATATCACAGGATCGATTTGGATGAAGAAGGCACTTCAGTCCATTTTAATTCATCCTTCCAGAATACCCATCCTACCAAAATCCCATCATAGCACCAGACTGTTTTGATCAATCTGTTTGGTAAAATGACTCCAGTGTCTTGGCCTCAACCTGGCAGACTTTTTCCAGTCATTAATTAACCGCTAGGTAAATAAATATTTCCTGGTGTCTGTCCTGAAATCTCCATTTGCAACTCTGTGTGCCATAAACCGTGCTGAGTTGCTCATGGGCATAGATATAAGTTGACCACAGGGTTAGACTATCAGATGCTGCCACACAAATGAAGAACCTGCCAATGTCTAGGTTCAGACATGAAGATTGATCAAAACAGTCTGGTGCTATGATGGGATTTTGGTAGGATGGGTAATTTGGAGGGATGAATTAAATTGGACTGAAGTGCCTTCTTCATCCAAGTTGATCTTGTGTTATGGGAGCAAGACCCCAGCAAGTACAGCAGGCAGTCAATGCCTGCAGAAGGATATTTCAGAATTAATCAGTGCCTTCAGGAGGAAAGACAAAAATGGAGTGAAGATAAAATTGAGACGTGGTGACGACGTGATAAGCACTGTATCAAATGCAAGGATTATCATTATTATGATTAGCATTATTATGATGATCATTATTACTGCACGTGACAGTAAACAAAGTAACCATTTGCGCCAGTAAGATCCTATAAACAGTTATGAGGTGAATGACCAATTATTCTACAGGATTGTTAGCCAGAACAGCGGGAAAAGCTTAATTATTATTTAAACAGTCTTTAACGTCCATCTGGACATGCAGATGGGATTTAAGTTTAATATCTTACCAAATGACTGACAATCCCGTGTTACCCAGTAAAATGTCAGCTTGGATGAAGAGCTCAAGTCTCAATATGGGGCTTGAACCCATAACCATCTGAGACATAGCAAGAGTTATACCAACTGGGCCAAAGTGACACAATTTATACAGTTTGGCTAAGTACTGTTTCAGTAGTTCACTGCTTCTGTATTTAAACCTAGCCCTCTGAGTGCTATGTACAGGAGACCTCTTAAAACATCTACTCATTGCAAGAAACCTGTCAATTTCTCTGGTGCAGTTTCTCTTTTGGACAAGTGAAGCAGCAGCTTTCCACTTCACAACAGACACCTTTGTTCTTGCTGTTCCTGCTAAATTGGCACCAGCCTTTCTGCAGAGTGTGCAGATGAATAACACCAGCGGCCAATGCATTTGAACTTTCTTTTGAGCTGCTGCAAATGGAGAGAGGGTATCAAGCAAAAAAAACAATGGCAAGACATTTCTCTACCTGACTCATTGCTAAAAAGATGCAGAAGATATTCTCAATGTTCACAATGGCAAAATAACAACATCGGGCATGATTCTGCCCCATTCACTCCAATATTCATTATAATGAGAAATTCTGTTTACAGTGTACAATGAAAGATTCTACATGTAATGGATAGAGCAGAATAACTATCATAGTTCTATGCAGGTCAGGATTTCATGGGAATATTTTCAATTTTCAAACTACATTAATATACAAAAAGATACAGGGAAAGGGTAGGGAATTCGGATTAGACCATATAGTAATAACAGTAGAGGAATAAGCACTAGCACATGCTCGATGGGCTAATGCCCTCTTTTGGGGTTGTAATTCCTAGGACACTAATAATACTATAGGTATTGAGTTGTGCTTCGTTGTGTTACCAGATCTAACAAGAGTAAGAATTAGTGTTCAGATTAATTCAGATTAACAATCAATATCGAGTCTCTTACACAGATAAACAAACCTAAGAAACTAATGATGGCCTCAGCCACATCAATTATGGTCAGGCCAACCAAATCCTTGAACGATAAGAACAAAGTACAACCACGTGGGAAACTTTACACAAACCCTTGGCTATTAATCTATCATGGAAATTAGTTAAAGCATTTAGGAGAGCTTAAAAACTACCAACAAAACAATATAAGTATGTAAACTGGACAAGTGTCTGAATGCACAAATTCATGTTGTCAATACAATAAAGTACATTCAATTCCTAGGCCTTAAAGTTTGACTTGATTTCAATTTTCGTGAATTCAACCAGTTCAGCGCTTCAGTTTAGACCTGCTTGTAATATCTGGGGCAATTGAATCAATGGAAAAACATCAAATGTACATGCCAAATGACGAGTGGAATTTAATCTTTAGCTTTGACAGTCCAGAGATGTGAACTTGAGAAATCTGTAGTCTACCTCTGAAGCAAGGAGACTCTGTTAGTGTAGCTTTTTAATTAAGCAATCATTTCTACAGATTTGGAATGATATTGATTTTAAAATGAGAAGTAATAATGGTGGACAGTTATTCAGACAGACAAAATCTATAATTTCTGTGCCTTAGGTAAGACATTTCCTGTGTTATGTTGTTATGTATGTAATTCAATAATAAAAGCAATCGATACTACTGAATAAACAATGAACACATTTTCGCAACATGAAACGATGATTATATTATTATTATTATTATTATACTTCTGTGTGTAACATCATTCCATAATTATTTGTCTTTCTGTTCTCTGGTTAGTTATTCTTTGCTTTTAGATTTTATAACTCTTTCAGAGATGAATTTCTCCATCACATGAATTTCTCCAGAGGACAAACTTCCTCCACAAGTTCTTGTTCTAAAAAAAAAACAGAGTAACAATAATCCTTCCATTTACTATAACCCTATTACATCGTCAAAATGTCTCCAACTGCTTCATAGATAGTTACTGTAAAATGCAATGTCTATATGTTTGTTGGCAAACATATGTTGCGCACAAAATAATGATCTGTCCTTCCAAGTCACGTCGATGAACCAGGGGGGCTGGTCTGATATCAACAGTGCCTTAGAATACTGCAGACTTGCCTGACTCGGGAACCAGACAACCACAGAGGGTTGATCCAATATTCCATTGCCAAGCATTTCACCTTGGAGCCAGTTCAGGTTCTTGGAGCCAGTTCAGGTTCTAGGAGCTGCCATCCCCCAAGGAGGTTAGTCACTATTTAACAATCAAGGGTGCCAGGTACCAGGAACTCCCTGCAAGTTACCTGGTAAGTAACAAAACTCACCATGAAATGTGTGAGAGCATTGCTATCATCTTCCTGCTGACAACTTGGATGAGTTCACACTTTGAGTCCCTCAAGTTGAGGCCATATAAAGTTGACCCATATCGCAGTCATAACAATCCTTCTTTAAACCCAAATTTGTTGTTGAGGATTGATACAGTTACAGTAATGATCATCAATCCTGCTCCCATTTTGCATGATAGATATGACCATTAATCTGTGAAGAACACATATAAATGAAACAGGTAATGCATTTCTTCCATAGTTAATAAATCATAATTTCATCGCTGATCAATTGATATTGATCTGAAATCTCTGAGACCAGACACTGCATTCACAATGTCAATAGGAACATCCAAGATTGGTTTAATTCACTGTACTCATAACCCTCACTCTCAGTATCCATTTGCTCTTAATGATTGATTAAGTTTAATAAACAATGCTGGGGAATGATCCAAATATGTGGAATCACTTTGCTTGAGATGGAAGTAATTTTTTTTTAAGTACAGGTTTATAAATAGCCTGACTTTGCACAAGGAAGCATTGACCCTATGATTTTCTGAACTGTCTGATTTCCCTGGATTCTCGACTTGTGGCTTGGGCAAATCTATGTAGAGAGACATAAAAGGCATTCTAAAACAAGGAGAAAGAAGTAGCAATTTAGAACAGTTTTCAGAAGTTGTTAAGGAAATTGCTTTTTGAGAGCAAATTGCAGTCACTCAGCTTCTCATGCACTGTTGCATTGGAAGGTTGACAGTTTACAGGTCTTGTGTGTAAAGAAGGCTTCACTGCCATACATCAGGAAATGTTAAAACACTGCTATGTTGTTACTTCTCGCACTTCAACATGTTGAACAAGACAAACAACATCAGGTTTGTTCCGTTGTGGAACAGTTCACTTACCAGCTCACATGAAACTTGATAAAAAAAAATCACTGTGCATGGATAGACTGGGGGCAGCTGTCACTAAAAGTCTAAAGGATATACCCTACTTAATAAACTTTCTGAATTTAAGGGATAATGGGGGGAAAGGATTGTGACAAGTGATATTATCACAGGTGATATTTATTGTATTGGCCAAAAATTGAGAAATGAAGTAAAAAAATGTCAATAATCATCACTGTCTCTAGATGATTTGGGGTTCTTACTGAATTTGTCATCGGTGACAGAATAACTGAACACCTACACTGATAACGACAATAATTATTGGTGCAAATTGTGGTGTTTATTGTGAACTGACATTCCTGAATTTGAACTAAATCTGATATAATACAATGAATAGCCACAAGGCAGCACACTGCCCCACCCTCAATTTTTAAATGATACATCGCCATTACTCCATTCTTAATGTGGCAGTCGAGAGAATTTTGTTGGCCCTCAGAGAGTGCAGTTTCTTCTCTTCTTTCTTTATTTAATACGTATTTTTTGGGCCGTACCTTTGGAAGATTTAGTGGACGCTTAAAATAAACCAGTAGGTCTGAAGTCAATCAAATCTCAGGCTCATCAGGATGGTTTCTACCTCAGGGTACAAAACAAATCTAAGCAGGGAGGAAGGTGGATAAAAATGAGGTCGGCAGGGGGCAAAGTGAAGGAACTTTAGGATGGAGTTTCAGAGAGTAAAGGAAAAATAGTTGAACGCTTGCCCAATGGTAGGTAGTGGGGTGACTTGGGCAGGGGATATGAAGATGCCCTATGTTCACTGAGTGGCTGGAAGAGGTCATAATAGTATGGAGGTGTGAGACTGTAGACAGTTTTGAATGTGCAACTTAAATTCAAACTATTGGGGAGCCAGTGGAGCCAAGAGAAGATGGGAGTGATAGGCTCACAGAGCCTGGTGTGATTTATTGGTTCCATGTCTTTCATTTATTGACATCTGAAGTGCAAACTGTGGCTTCCTAATTGATGATAAAATTCATATTAACTGTAAGGCTCTAATATTTATAAACACATCATGTTTGCCTTCAAAATACACAACCACTATACATTATATTCCTGTGAAATGCTTTGAAACATCCTCCTGATGTGAAAGGTGCTAGATGAAATGCAAGAATTATATTCTTCTAGGGACCTACTCTAATCTACAATGTCTCTCTGACCAGAAAATCAAATTACTTTTGATTGTCATCTTCCCAGAAACCTTTGCACTTTGGTACCTTGACCAAAATTAACCTTTATAAAGAATTTATGATGGGCCTTTTACACCGACCACATTGATTTTTTTATACTGATTTAGATGGTGTGATTCCTACAAGTGAAGTGAAGATGGGAGTGATAAAATGTAGGGTTGTGCTTTAATGTTTCAGATATTGCTTGTAATCGTTTCTCAGCTAGAAATGAAAATAAATTGGCTCATGTTAGCACACTTCAAGTATGTCTTTTTCAAGTATAAATAAAAGGTCTAATGGCTGTTGTTGTGGCCTGGGCCTTGCTCACTTGTTAAGTTCTCGCTGAGTGGTAGAAGGATGAAGACACATCTGAGGTGTCTGAGGTGAGATGATGGAAACCGGACAGTAGGCAAGCGGCTGTTAATTAGATGTGTGGGAAGAGAGGAGAAACACAGATGTAAATGGGTGTGAAGTGAAACATGGAATAATTATAGTGTAAATTCTGTTGAAAATGTTTCTTTGAAGGAAAGAAAAATCCACAGAATGGAAATCATAAAATAAATAGAAAGCAGGAACGGGAGAACAGTGAGGACATTAGTGAAGAGGTGGTAATATGGAGCAGGCATTGGCATCAGGGAATGCAGGTACTCGTAGAGGCATTTATAGTCAAGCTACTTATCATCACACCAAGCACCGTTAACTCAGCGTGATTCTCCTTGTTAGTAACTGATGTTCTATAAAATTGAAAATAATTAACTTCCAATTTGGTTTAAAAGGTTAGGATAGAGATGAAAAAGTGGGAAAAGTGAAAGACGCGCTCATACAAAACTCATTAAAATGAAAAATGATTGTATAATATATTTAATGTATGAATTTACGAGCAGTAGGCAATGTTTTGAGTTTTATAGAGGTTGCTTTGTGGTCTCCGTTAAGTAGAATTTTCATTTTTTTTTAAATTTCCATTCGAAAGGGACATATATTCTGTGAAGTTACTGTGCAGTTATTTCACATGGTACTTACAATGTGTATATTGCTAGCTTCCGATGCTGACTGCCAGCTTCCTGAAAATATGCACAGGAAGTCTGCTAACAACACTTCCTATTGGTTGTGCGTGTTTGATTTGTACAGAAAGTGTCGATGATGTCACTTTGTAAAGGAAGTGGTATCGCACTTCTTGTCCTAGGATAACAGTCATAAGGAGCATGTAAGAAGTGCCTTCAGCAATGCCCTGATGACCCAGAAGTGCTGACTGGGTGAGCCTCATTGCAACACTCAGTTTATGTTAATAACCATCGCAATATAGTGCAATCACTATAACTTGAATTTCGTTTTATAGTTTTAGTTCTGTGATATATTGAAAATCTTATTAATGATTAAAATTCATTATAGATACAATACAAAACTATGCCTTTCACATCGAGAGGACATCCCAAAGCACTGGACAGTCAGGGATTTGGACCCTAGCTGGGGGTTGAGATCAGGAGAGGGTGGAGCACAGGGAGAGTAGGCTCGGACGAAGAAGAGGGTCTTCAAATGTGCCTTGAAGGAGGCAAGGAGGGAGCGAGTCAAAGGGAATATGAGATGGAGTTCCAAAGGGAGGGGGCAGAGAGGTTGAAGCCCCGATTGCCGATGGTGGGGCAGGCTGGGCGGGGGACTTGGAGCAGGGCGGAGCCCGCTGGGCAGAGGGAGCAGACGGGTTAATATGGGGTTAGCCGGTCACAAAGGTTGGAAGGAGCAAGGTTGTGGAGGGTCTTGAGGGCGAGGACGAGGATTTTGAACTCTATCCTCTGAGGGATGGGGAGCCAGTAGAACTGGGCGAAGGTGGGAGTGATAGGATTACGAAGCCTGGTGCGGGAGAGGACATGAGTTACAACAACAACAACAACTTGGATTTATATAGCGCCCTCCACGCCGGACGGCGTCTTAGAGCGCTTCACAGTAACAGATCCTGGAGCTGAGCCAGGGGGAGGGGAAGGAAGGTTATCTGGATGATCTTGCAGCTTGTGGAGGGAAGAGTTGAGAAGGCCAACAAGCAGGGAGAGGTGGTGGAGGAGAAAAGAGTGGGCAATAGTGTCAAAAGCAGCAGAGTGGTCAAGGAGGATAAGGAGACAGAGAGCCCTAGTCATAGATAGACAAAATATCATTTGTTACTTTGACCAAGGCAATTTCTGTGCTGGGGTCATTGATGGGATTTTAAATTCAACATGAGAAGTTGTAACCGGGGAATTGTTGTGCCATTTTTTGTAATGTGCAAATAACCACAAGGAGAGATAGCTGAAGTATGATCACATGTAGACAAGATTTGTCTTGAATTTTCAAATGCTACTAAGTGTTGACCAACTCTCAACTGTTTATTCCCTAGCACTTTTCAAAGACCTGCCAAAGTTAATGAGACCTGGCTATAAAAATACTGGCAGTTGCAAATCCACAACAACTTGCATTTATATAGTGACCTTCCATCGGGCAGAGTCTCGGAGCGCTTAACAGCACTTCCAGACAGTGATATGAGAGTCACTGATCTCTGATCATTATGTGGGGAATACATTTATGACATTTTGCAACAAATACAATGTGATAATTATCAGAGAGAAAAAGCTGTTGATCTTAATTTTCAATCTGAATATATTTTGAGGTATAAGCAGGAAGAAGTGTCAGATATTACATTATCACCTTGAATCTCTTATGAAATGGTGGAATTTCAGTTGATTATCCACTGATTTCAGGTCTGCTGGTTTGGTTTTCATCTTAGCTTTGTTTTTATTTCAAAAAACGGCTATCTTGGATTTAGGCAAGGAAAGAAATATATAATTTATCAGTTTACAGGCAGCTGCTTTTACAGGATATACTGCCTGAGTTCAGATAGCTGGTGAAATGCACCAGGCTCCCCAAATCGGGAGCACAAAAGTCATAGGGCCTCTGGCTTTAGGCTGATATACAGTAAAGTAGTAGTCAGATTCTGCCTCTGAGCTGATAAAAATGAATATTTATTTGCTTGCCAAATCCAAAACAACACCCAAACGTCTTTAGAATGTTCTACTAAACCATTTTAAGTCACTGGTTAGGTCTCAGCTGGAGTATTGTGTCCAATTCTGAGTGCCACACTTTAGGAAGGATATTAGGCTGATATGGCTTAGTGAGGCTGAGTGTGCAGCCGTGGAGGCTGACGCTGCCAGTGCCTGAGGTGCGGAGGCGCTGGCGCGAGCCAATCAAGATGGCCTCAATCTTTCTGACATTCGGTTGGAGAAAGTTGTCCCTCATCCAGGACTTGATGTCGGACAGGCAGTCGGTCAGGATGCCAGTAGTCCTGGAGTTGAGGGTGGAAGCAGAGAGGTAGAGTTGGGTGTCATCTGCATACTTGTGGAAATTTTCCTCATGTCTGCGGATGATGTCACCATGTAGAGGGTGAAGAGGAGGGGACCGAGGACAGAGCCCTGAGGAACACCGCACAAAAGAATGCGGGGGCTGGAGGAGAAGCCG
The DNA here is from genome assembly GCF_018977255.1 of Callorhinchus milii. Classification (NCBI taxonomy): domain Eukaryota; kingdom Metazoa; phylum Chordata; class Chondrichthyes; order Chimaeriformes; family Callorhinchidae; genus Callorhinchus; species Callorhinchus milii. Next base: position 92,382,212 of record NW_024704743.1, read on the forward strand.
TTTGCAGTGACGAAGTGGAGGCGGTGTGAAAGGTAGGACCTGAACCAGTCGAGGACAGAAACTTGAAGTTTGAGGTGGGAGGAGAGGCAGTGGAGGAGGATTGAGTGGTCCATGGTGTCAAAGGCAGCGGAGAGGTTGAGGAGAACGAGGAGGCATTGGGAGCCCTGGTCACACATGGTCAGGATGTTGTTTGTGACCTTGACTAGAGCAGTTTCTGTGCTGTGGGAAGCACGGAAACCAGATTGGAGGGTTTCATGGAGGGAGTGAGAGGAGAGGAAAGAGTAAAGCTGGGAGGCAATGGCTCTCTCAAGGACCTTGGATAGGAAGGGGAGATTTGAGATGGGCTGCAGCAAGATAGCTTTGATGGGTCAAGGGAATGTTTTTTCAAGTTAGGGATGATAATGGCTGTCTTGAGGGGGGAAGGAATAGTGCCAGATGACAGGGAGAGTTTAATGATGTTGGCGGGTAGTGGGGCAAGGAGGTGGTACTGGGATTTAAGGAGAGGGGTGGGGCTGAGGTCCAGGGAACATGTTATTAGGCTTCATGGAGGTTATGGTGGTGAAGACAGAGGAGGGGTTGATAGGTTCAAAGGTGTGGAAGGAGGGATGGGTAATTGTCGGATGGGTAATTGTGTGGGGTGAGGGTAGGGAGAGGGTGGAAGTTGAGAGAGCAGTGACAGCTGAGTGGATTCCCTCGATTTTCGACAAGGAAGTCCAGCATTTTCTCGCAGTGAGAGTCAGAAGAAAGAATCTGCGAAGCATGGCGGGGAGGGCAGAGGAGCCGGTTGGTGGTGGAGAACAGTAGCATAGGGTTGCCCTTTGCCTCCATGATCAACCTGGAATAGAAGGATGATTTGGCTGAGGCGAGAGCGGAGCGGTAGCTCTTGATGAGGTCCAGCCAGATGTGGTGGTGGACCGTTAAACCGGATTTGAGCCAAGAGCGTTCAGCAGAGTGCATCTGGCCCGTAAGCAAGCGGAGGTGGCTGGTGAACCAGGATGAGGATCGGGGATAGGAGGCAGTTTGGGAGGTGAGGGGGGCAAGGATGTTGAGTGTGGTGGAGAGGGTGCTGTAGAGAAGATCAAGCGCAGCGAGTGGGTTGGTGCGGGAGGTGGGCCAGAGAGGGAGGAGTTCAGAGGACTCCAGGGCAGCGGAGAGGGATTGCGGGGAGATCTTCTTCCATGGGCGGTAGAAGATGGTGGTAAGCTTGGAGGCAGTGGGGAGAGGGATATGGAAGTTGAGGGAGATGAAATGGTGGTCAGAGATGGCCTTGTCAATGATGGTGACATCTGAGACACTGAGGCCCCGGGTGATCACCAGGTTGAGTGGGTAGCCGTGGGTGTGGGTAGCAAAGTGGATGTGGAGGGAGAGATTGATAGAGGAGAGGAGAGAGGAGAAGTCTGAGGAGGTGGAGCAGGATGGGGTGAAGTGGAGTTTGAAGTCGCCTAGGATGATGAGGCGGTCGGAGCAGAGGCAGAGGGAAGCAAGAAGGGTGGAGATGTCAGAGATGAAGGTGGGAGAGCATTTTGGGGGGCAATAAAGTAAGAGAATTTTTGGAGAGAGGTGGGAGGGATGGCAGAGGGTAAGTTGTTCAAAAGAGGGGAAGGAGCCGGCAGAGTAGGGGGATAGGGCAAGTGACTACCCTGGATATGAGGGTCACATCACTGCCATGATGGTTGGGTCATGGGGCATGGTGGTAGGTGTAGCTGGGTGGTGTGGCCTCAGTGAGGGGGAAGGTGTCAGTTGGGGTGATCCAGGTTTCCATGAGTGTCATGATGTCAATGTTCTCATTGAGGATGAGATCATTGACGGCCAGGGTCTTGTTGGAGATGGAGTGGACATTTTGAAGGCCAATGCGGAGTGGGCAGTTGGCAGGGGGATGTTTGGGATAGGAGGGGCCAGTGGGTTGGTTGAGAGGAAGGGTGGGGACGCGGATGAGGAAGGAAAGGTTAGCCCCTGGGGTTAGGTTCCAGGGTGGCTTGTGGCGGTAGTGGGGAATGGAGCAGTCAGTGTGGCTGCTGCTGGACAGCCTGCGCCGAGTGCTATGATCGTGATGAGCCCTGGGAAGGATTCCCAGGCTGGAGCACAGGGAGACAGTGGGGGAGTCAAGCAGAGATAGGAGGCGGGGAGGGCGGAGAGAGAGCAGCACAGAGCCGGAGAGTTGCAGGGAAGGGGGCATTTTGAGCGATTCCACCTTGGGTCAGGGGCGGCAGCCAAGATGTGGCTTGGGCGGCGGGTTTAGTAGAACATTGTCAGGCTGCAGGAGGCTGTGGGGGCTCCCTTCCCTCCCCTCACCCTGACTATTTCCCCCCTCCTCGCTCCCTCCCTTCCCTCCCCTCACCCTGACCATTTCCCCCCTGCTCGGGTCCTGACTCAACTGTCCAGCGCTTTGGGATGTCCTACCGACGTGAAAGGCGCTTTATAAATGGAATCTTGTTGTTATTGTTGTAGAGGTGGCGCAGAGGGGAGAGTGCGTTCATTGTGGTTAGCAATGAGCAACCTGCAGGAGAAGGACAGGGGAGACAGACAGACAGACAGACAGAAAGAGGGTGGGATGAAGTCAAACATTATCTCAGAATGTTATCAAATGTTCCTTGACTAAGGAAAGTGATGCTCTAACACTAGCACAGGCTTTACCTAACAGCATCCTGCATGTGGTTAACAGGAAGTTAATCTTTACACCACTAGTTTAGAATTTAAGGCCACAGGTGATTGATTCACCTAGTAAAAAGCAAAAATAGACAAAATAGTACCGCCGACTGAACTGTACAACAGGAAATAATCGCATTTAAAAAAAAGTAAAAGCTGAATGATTTTATTCTCAGTGGGGAGCTGCTGAGGTGAATTCAGGAAGCTTCACTTTTCAAACGTGACTCACAGCTATCAGAAAACAGCATGCCGTATTAGGCCATCAAAAAGATGCTATAGTACAATATTATTTTAATAAGATTATATACGCATACCTATATAAAACAATAAAAGCTACACCTAAAAGCCTATTTTTTGTGTGTCAGTGCTACAGTTGTACTTAGAAAAAATATATTAAAATGGTTTATAATCTGTCTTGCTCTTTCTGTTCACGAGATATAGTGATATAGTCAGCTTGGCAGTATTGCAAATAAGTCAATTGGGAGAACTGTGGTGTGTGTGGTGGGGGGGAGTTAATGTTTCTGTGGAGTTATTCTCCTGGAGCTATGCCTGAGGTGCTGGTGATCCCAAAGAAGCAGGTTTGCTGCCCACGGTATAAAAAATAACTTGAAAGAAAGGCCACAGCTTTCAGAACTCTTCACAGGCTCAGTTCCCTGAATGGCAATTGAGTGAGTTCTGCTGTCTTATTCCTTTAGCCACACAAGACCACGTTGCCATGGTTACAGAATGACACAAGTTGTGATATTTTAGCGTTCCCTTAGTACATTAAAATTCCACAACTAATCTAAGTATTTTCAAATCACAAGCTTGGAGGATGTGTGTGTATGTGTGTGTCTATGTATGGGGCGGAGGGGGGTAATTATTCTCTGATTGGGGATAACAACTATAACAAATCACATTTATGTAGATCCTTTCACATCGGGAGGATGTCTCAAGTTGCTGAGAAACTGACTTTGATGGACCATGGCAGTCTCCTCCCCAAGTGCCATAACTGTAGGGAGAAACAAAGAATCAACCCTCTGTTCCTTCCCACCCAAGCCTTATGTTTCCCTAAAGAAAGTTTCCTTTGTAGTCTAGGAGTATTCCCTTTCCTACTTAATTGTTATTGTTGCACTAAAAGAAATCTGTAATGTTGAGATGTCTGAAATAATGAGTGAAATGTGCAGCCTCACATAAACTGCTTTCCAGTGTTATAAAGAATGGCTTGGGAACTAACCAACCATTGCCTCATCATTCTGCACATATGACTCCTAGATCCTTGATGATAGGTCTGGGAATGGACAGTCCCTAAATTCATACATCTTACAGTAAATTTGGGGCCGGGCAATGTTGCTGATGTGGGGGAAGGCAGAGCAGGTCATTGCACGAATGTGAGGTAGAAAGGATAATTGAAGGTCAAACAAGATGCCAAGCTTCTGGATGGGCTTAGTAAGGTGGAGTGTGAATCCTTGGATGAGGTGTGGAGGCGCCTGAGGTGTGGAGGCGCTGACGGGAACCAATCAGGAGGGCCTCGGTCTTGATGACGTTCAATTGAAGAAAGTTAGCTCCCATCCAGGACTTGATGTCTGACAAACATTCTGTCAGGACAGCAGTGGACCATTCAATAATAATCCTATGAAAGGAAGAAGTTTGATTTTTTTTCGAGCTGCAAAAGATTGATATCTCAAAGTTCTTTACTGTAATTACTAGTAGGTGTAGTGACAGATTGTTTTTGGCAAATATGTTAGTCATTTTGCACATAACATGGTCCTATAAACAGCTGCGAGGTGAATGATCAATTGATTTGTTGGATTGCTAGTCGGAACACTGGGAGAAATTCTTTTTGAATCTAAGAACAGAATCACCAGAACAGGCAGCTGTGAGCTTGACTGAAACCCTCATGTGTCCTTAAAAACCACTATGAACTTGGAACTTCCCTTCATATAATTGCTTGGGAATATAGCAATGTTGGTATTTTTGGTCAGCCAGCATCTGATAAATGGGGAAACTTATCAGAATACTTAAAAGTATCAAAAACAGACAGAATTCTCGGTGTGCCATCTACACATGGAATTTCCATGACTGGAATGGAAGACACACCCTGCTTACCTAATTGCAGGAAGTTTGAGGTGCAGATTGGCAAGAGCCAAGGCAGCATGTGCATTAAAATACTGCTGGAGTTTAATTAGTTAAAATCACATAGTTTGCCGTTGAAAGACCTATCTGGCAAACTTCCCAGCTCTTGTTCGGCTGGAACCATCCTACCCTTGAGGAGTTTGAGTTGCATGGTTAATAGGAACTGAGTGGGGAGAATCTATTCTCCCAGTGACCAGTGTGTCCCTCCAATTTCTGCCAATGAGCCAGGCTGGACTATCAGCAGCAGTACTGTGGACCTGCCCGGCTCAGGAACCGGACTACTAAGACGACCAGAGAAGATTGATTTGATTCGGATGTATGCCACCTTGGAGCCAGTTCAGACAGAGTATGCAGGGTTAACAGGAACTGAATAGGAAGACTGAAAACTCTCAATTAACCTAAATACAAGTGCTCATCACCAGTGCTTTATCTACAATCTAGCCAAGAACCAATAATCATCCGATGGGACCAAACGAAGCTCAATATTATTCAATGCTGCTTTTCAAGTGCTTAATGTTTGAATCAGGAGTCATTTGCTTTCAGTTTCACAGCTAACAGGCTGTATGAACTTTGCGGTTATTACCCCCCNTAGATTAAAGGAAGGGCTACAGAAATGCTATGGTAATGATGCTGGATTATACATTTTAATTAAAAATATATGATAATTTAAGTTACACAATATATTATTATATTATTATTATAATTTAAGTTAACATCAGAATAATGTCCACTAATATCTTTCAGGGAAAGAAAATCTGCCATCATTACCTGGTCTGGCCTACATGTGACTATGTGTGGATGATAGCAAATCATTGAGTTGTAAAAATTGTTATGAAAAGAACTACTGCAAATTAAAGAGAAAGCCCACTTACAGCAACTATGGGTGGGCAATAAATGCTGATCCTGCCAGCGCCATCCACATCTGCAGAATGAGTATTTAAAAAAAAACATCACTAGAAAAGTCAGGATATGTATTAATTCATACAGAGTGAAAAACACATTAGTCTGTGACCGACTGATACAATTCACAGTTCCCAAAAGTGATTCTTCACATCAGTGAAAATAATGATATACATATGTGAATCACCACTGAATGACTCTTGGAATTAATGTAAAAATTATGATGATTAGAAAATGAACAGACTGCCTCACAGGGTGAAAGTGCAGTCCTACAAGATAGACATACTTTATTATGGGACATTCACATCTCAGGACCAAATAGAAATGCTCTCTCTCCCTTGTGGAATATTTTGTATATAATGCTAACATTGTAATGCTGGAAACAGAAAGCATTCATTTCAGTTTTGGAAAAGATGCATGAAGAAAGCTGTCTTTGCAAAACATGCATTTTATTCAGATAGCATATTGGGAATCTGTAAGCTACATGCGAACTAGTATGAAAAGGAAAATAAATGTATTTGCTCCAGTAATTATTTGTACAGTGTGAGGTAACCACCAACAACTTATATTGATGTTGCTAGGGGCTATCAGGAGAAATGTCACTCCACTCAGCAAGTGATGAGGTTTGACATATGGCATCAAAGCATCATTAAGAATGCACCTCTGTTGGATAGATTATATCAGTGGGATTATAACTAGAAAAGGTTGTGCTGGGAAACTAAGCAACAAGAATCACTTTAGTAAGCAGATACTTACCACTTACTTTTATTTAAAAAATAGTTTGGTAAGTGGTAAGTCACTCAAAATCAAAGAGAGTAAAAGGAGCAGAAAGATCTAAAGAATACAATGGTTAATAGCACACAGGGGGTAAATTTGTAATGTGTCTATCCATTCAATGTGTCAATTATTGACCTTCAATGCCTATCAGTATATGACAAGGGCATAGTTTGTTGCAATTTTGGGTTCAACACTAAATGCCAGTCAAGAGACTGTTCCAAAGTGATTCACAGGATCTAATGTAAAGTTTGGCTGTGTGTTTTGTGGCAAATTGTGTTCAAATCCATTCACTCTCTGGCACTCCCTACCTCTTCAACCTCTTCATTCCCCAATCCACCACCCGGCACCTCCGCTCAACTGGCACTGGCCTCCTGCTCGTCCCTCGCACCCTCCGCCCCACCATTGGAGGTTTCACTTTCAGCCACTGCACCCCAATACTCTGGAACACTCTCCCTCAATCCCTCCATCTTGCCCCCTCTCTCCCCTCTTTCAAAACCCACCTGAAAACTTTCCTCTTCGACCGTGCTTACGTTCGCCTAACCCCTTCCCCCTCCCCTTGGCTTGGAGTCAGGCTCCGCCACTGTTAAGCACTCCGAGATGCTACCCTGCGTGGCGGGTGCTATATAAGTGCAAGTTGTTGTTGATCCAAGTTGCACACAAAAATGTTCCTTAACCAGCCTTTGAAGTCAGTGACCAATTATATTGGGGGATTGTTGGCCAGGACATCGTGAGAAACCCCCTCCTTTTCTGAATAACACCATGGAACTTTAACATCCAACAGATGGCACCTCGGTTTAACATCTCATCGGAACAGCGGCATCTCCAACAATGCAACACCCACACCCACCACTCCATTGGAGTGTCAGCCCAGACTATATATGAGTTTCAAATCCCGATGTGGTGCTTGACCCCACAACCTTCTGATTCAGAGTCTATAGTGCTACCAACTGAACTAGGCTGCCTCAATGTCCTTGGTCCAATCATTACAGCAAATAATTCCCCTGGCTCGACATAATGGATGTGGCTGTGAATTTCTCCTAATCACAGTGATTGTCATTTAAATGTGCCTTAAAACAGTATATTGATTTAACTTTGTTGGTATCTTGTAAAGCAGCATTCTATCTGTAGCATTTAAATTCACTCACTTTCCCGATATCTGGATTTCCGATATCAAGTACAATGCCTTTTTTCCTAAATTGAGAATTGAAACAATATATTGTGCCGAGTACAGGGATGAATTTAGTTCCAAGTAAATAGGAACAGATTCAATATAATGTACATTTATAGAACATCTTACACAAGGCAGGAAGGTGTCCCTTGACAATGCTGAAAGGCACCCAAGTTGGGGGTGGAAGCAAGGAAGGTTTGGAGGGGAAAAATGACTGAAAGCATGGTCCAATAGGTAAGTCATGAGGCGGGTCTCGAAAGAATGAGGAGAGTGTGAGGAGAAAGAGAGTTGGGGATCTCTGAGATGGAAATGAAGAATGGCTGAAAGCGCACCCATCTATGGTGGAACAGATATGGATGGGGGACATGAAGCAGGCCACTGTTTGCTGAGCGAATGGAATAATGGAATGGTTAGTTCGTTGAGGTGCAACAGAAGTGAGTCACACTTTATAACAGATTTGATGTGATAATTATCAGTAATGAAATGTCCCATATTTCACACAAAAAGCACAAAGCAACAATGCAGCACTGAGCTCACAACTATATTACCAATGGTCTTAAAATAAAATGCATAGGAAGTGAAAATCTTTAGGTTAGGTAACCTTGTCATAAGGTTGTTTAGTGATCTTTGGTGAGTTAACATCACCACAAGAAGCAGACATATTGGGGTTAAAACTGTGGTGATGATACATTCAGACAAAGTTTTTAACTGATTATTGGGCATTGATAATTTGCGTGAACATCATGAAGGAAGGTGTAAAAAAGTTGTAGGCAATGCAGTCAATCAAAGAGTAAGTTTCTCAAGCAACCTTAACTGGATATTGAAGCCCCGTAACAGTGCTGGGAAGGTGGTTGATACAGACGAAAATCTCAGCAGCTCATTCCATGGGGCTTTTATCAAGCGCTCTGGGATGCTACCCTGCATGAAGGGCGTTATATAAATACAAGATTTTGTTGTGGTATAATCTCACAACATGCTCAGTAAGGGAATTTCCACATGTAGGCAGCATTCATGTAACTCAGTCTATTCTGGATACGCTTAAGTGATTGGTTTTGGCAGGTGTAAGACACACCGGTTGACTGAAAACAACAACAGCAACAAATTACATTAGTATAGCACCTTTCACGTTGGGAGGACGTCCCTTTCCTTAAGTGAAAAAAAAACAGGAAACGAAAGGAAATGAAATAATGAGTTGGCCATTTTCTCCTTTACCCAGCACAATGCACCATTCTGTGTACACTAAGCCAAAACATACACATACTGAAGAACCAAACAATTCTCCAAATCAAATTCACAATGAACAATACAATTACAGTTTAGGAAAATGTGCTGTGAAAATTTTTGCTGTGTGACCACACCTTATTTAAACAAAATTAGCAGTAGTCCCAAAGAGGTAAATTTATATTGATTTATGTTCATACAAAACAAAAGAATATCTTTCTTTACCAACTGGTGATTTTTAGTGCGTTTACTGTAATTTGCCATATTTCAAAGAGTTACTTTGAGCAGTAATTCCCTTTCACAGCACCGAAGGCTGGCGATATCAGGAACATGGCATTTACATTTGAAAATGAATGAATGAATTGTCATAAATCAGATTATGTAATTTCCTTAAGAACAGACCTAACAGGTCAAGACATCAGTGAATAGGACTGATATGTTAATTTCTTTCCCCTTCCTTTGGGCCAGCCAGCATATATTGACAGCTCAAAGTAATTCAACAACAATTTTCAACAATATTACATTTATATTGCACATTCACTTATTTAGCAAGACGTCTCAAAGTGCTTCAAAAAGCCAATTAGGAGCCTGAGGTGGGGGGGTGGGGGAGCTGAGGAATAACAACAACAAAATTACATTTATAGAGCGCCTTTCACGTTGTGCGGACGTCCCAAAGCGTTGAACAGTAAGGGGTCGGGACCTGAGCATGGGGGAGTGGTGGGGTAGGGGTGAGGGAAGATAGAGAGGTGGGAGGGAGATCAAAGGCACGATAGAAGAGAAGGGTCTTGAACCAGCCATGTAGGAGGCAAGAGTATGGGGGCAGAGAGACTGAAAGCCCGGCCACCAATGGTAGGCGGGTTGGGCGGGAGACATGGGGGTGAAGAAGTGGCGGAGTCTGGCAATGTTGTAGAGGTGGTGGTAGGCAGTGCCAGTCATGGTGCGGATGTGGGGGAGAAAGGACAGTTCAGGGTCAAACAAGATACCCAGGTTCCTGACTGGCTTAGTGAGGCTGAGTGTGCAGCCGTGGAGGTTGATGCAGCCAGCGCCCGAGGTGCGGAGGCTCTGGTACGAGCCAATCAGGAGGGCCTCGGTCTTGCTGTCATTGAGTTGGAGAAAGTTGTTCCTCATCCAGGACTTGATGTCGGACAGGCAGTAAGTCAGGAAGCCAGTAGTCCTGGAGTTGAGGGTGGAGGCTGAGAGATAGAGTTGGGTGTCATACGCATACATGTCGAAATTTACCCCATGTCTGCGGATGATGTCACCAAGGGGAGCATGTAGAGGGTGAAAAGGAGGGGACTGAGGACAGAGCCCTGAGGAACACCACATGAGACGGTGCAGGGGCTGGAGGAGAAGCCGTTTGCTACGACGAAGTGGAGGCGGTGTGAAAGGTACGAAGGTTGGGGTGAAATGACAAAAAGTGCATTCAAAAAGAAAAATCTTAAAATGGGTTTAAAGTGGGGAGGGAAGAGGCAAGACATGTATCGCATCAAAGCCATTCTCTAATTAGTCCTTAACCTTGATGGGGGATGATAATAACAATAATCCTTACATTTGCCTTAGCGTCTTTCACATTGGGAGGACGTCTCAAAGCTTTTCACAGGATATTCTGTACAGTTTAATATTTTGTAGGTAATCTGGTAGCTAATTTGCAACAGAGCAATGTCCCACAAACAGCCATGAAATTATTGATGAACTTACTTTGGGGGATTTAAATCCCATCTGAAAATCTAACACTTTGTCTACATTGCACTGCATTGCAGTATCAGCATACAGGGTTTCAAATCCAATGGGGACTTGAATCCATAATCGTCTAACTTAAAAGCGAGACTGCTACCAACTGAGTCAGGCTGATATTTACCAGATGTAAATTTGTGCTGAGTTTTATATAAAAAGATAATTTATTGGTTGGGTAGAAACGTTAACAATTTAAATTAATAATCCATGCTACCAATTGTAATTGTTTGCCAAAAAGAAATTGGAATATATCCATTTGTCCATATTTATGGAAATTAACTGATCTGTTATATATGTGTCATCTTATAACCTGTGAGCAACCTTACTGGGAGCAGTTGCTAAGCATTTTAAAAATCCAATTAGGACCTTTTTATAGTTGCTGAATTTTTATTACTCCCCAAAAATCCTTTAGAATTTATGTTGTACATAACAATAGCATAGTTTCAAATACTCTGCAAACTCTGACATGCAGATACTGGGCACAATGTGGTATAACTAGTTTAGGGCCCTTTGTTTTGTTCAACTTAAGATTGTGGATGGCTTTTCAATATAACTTCTGAGCAGCCATTGAGAAGTCAATAACATGCATTGAACCTATGGTCACCTTCCCCTTCCTCCCTCCTCTGTTCAGCATTCATCCCCACCTCTGTAAAAAACTTGGAGATGCTATTTTACGTGAAGAGCATTATATTTATATGTTATTTAGAAAGAAGAATATACAGCATAGAAACCGGGCATTTGGCCCTGTAGTCAGTGCTGGTGTTTATACTTCAAACGAGTGTCCACCCATTCCTTACACCCTCCAATAACTTTCTATTCCCCTCTCCATCATGTAAAGTCTAGCTTTCTGTTGAATGCATCTATAATATCTGAATAAATCACTGCTTCAGGCAGTAAGTTTCACAATATCACTATGCTCTTTTGTTGGTGTTGAACATGGCTTTAGAAATTGTAATTAGTTCTCAGTACTTCCCGTCCTCTGGGACTGGGTGATTCATTGAGCCTTTTCTAAGAAAAAATGATCTAAAAGCAAATTGCCATCTATTCAGAAAGCAGGCATTGCTATTAGCTCACCTCATTGGTGAATTTACTTTGTACTGACAAGTTCCAGTTTATTTTTACATCTGTACTACCAACTGGGGTTACTGAACATAACCTTGCTCCCACATTTAGCTTCCTATCAATGAATGCTTAATTTATTTTAAGATAGATCTTCAGCAGATAAATTCTGCTATTTGTATTCTCGTCCATAGAAGTTTGGATTCCCGAAACTACAGTTCTGTCTAGTACACCATCAGGGGCTTCCCCTGTATTGTAACCTTACTGTTACTGTGAGAATTCTGAAAAAGATTTTAACAGTTTTAAATATGGAAGAGAAATAAGTGTTGGTTATATTGGTCAGCTAATTTCCAGTGATGTGAGATTCCTTAAGGAAAAGGGAGCTCTACTCGGTTTCACAATTGAAGAATTCCATTGGAAATCACCATATATTAGTCTCCCATTACAGTACTGAACATGTCTTACTGTACACTGCATGGCCTTTCTGCTGAGGAGGATATATATGTGCTAAATGGCACTTAACTCAATAGATGCTGTCGTTATATAATCACTTCACGGCACACTTCATTAAAATGGTATTATCTTCATGCAGCTTTTTCCAATATTTTTGATTTATAAAGTTGGAGGGATGAAGCTTTTCTACAAAGCCATTAAAAACATGCTTGAAATAAATTGCTTTGGATGATCCTGGACTAATTATTTCCATTTAAAATATGCATTTAAAGAGTACGGAATATTGCCAAGTCATTGATGATGAAGTAGATCAGTTTATCACCATTGTCAATATGAAGAGATGGACAGACAAACTATCTTCACAGACTGACAATGATATTTCAGTTGCTATCAATGGAAAGCGATCTATATTTATTGTAATTCTTATATTTGATATGATGCCTTAGCATGTCATCAAAATGGTTCAAAATATTTTGCAGAACTTATTGTAAAATGTAGTGATCTAATTTTAGGTAAATGCAGCAGTCAATTTGAAAATAGCAATGGCTCACAAACAGACATATAGTCAATGATATTTTGGGGGATTATTGGTCAGGACCCCAGGAGAAACTCGCTTCTCTTTCCAAAAAGTTTAAAGAGTAATGGCACATATATAATCAGAGTAGCTGGGGTTGATGTGAAAATTATTTCAGATGAGATGTTAAACCAAATTCTGTCTGCCTGTTCAGGTAGACATTAAAGATCTCACAGTACTATTTGAAAAGAGAAAGGGCCAACAGTGCCCCAAATAAAAAAAAATGGTCACTCACTCCATGGTTGTTTGTGGGACACTGTTGTGCACAAACTGGTTGCAGTATTTCACCTATAAAAAAAACAGTCAATTCCATTTTACAGTATATACTGTGAAGCGCTTTGGGACATCTTGACAACATGGTAAGACACATTAAATGCAAGGATTATTATTATAATAAATCTGAATTCTTTCCTATTCTATCTGAACTGCAATTTTCTAAGCAGCTGATAGCTCAGTTTATTGGGTTAAATAGAAATGGCACATAACATAAATTACAATAAATTAGGAAATGGACTTGGATAAGGAGTTTCTGCAAATCATTGTTGTGATGATATGGAGATGAATTGTTCAATGTGAAAATGATGCCATTGCAATAATGTTCAGCGATGCCAATTCTCAGAAGGATAGAATTTGTGATTGCTTTAGCGTTTTAGTGTACAGCAGCACACCTCTCAGGACAGTGGATTCTCCCATCTACCTCACTTCCAGTTTGTGATTGACACAATCTTGAACCTGATAAGAGCATAAGAATTGCTAGACGAAAGAAAACCGAGGTCCATCCAGTTCACCTTCCACCATCCTGGCAGTCGCATGAACATATCATGCCCCAAACTATATACTGTATCCCAACGTATCATTTATTTCCTAAAATAAATCTATCTAATTGATGTAAGGTACTAACAGGAGCAACCTGGAATTTATTATTTTCTGTAATATTTATTTATTTCCATGATTGGGTCTTGCCATCCACAAGAGAGGAGCTTTCGAGCTCATAGTCCAGTTTTCTTTTTCATGCACTTCTCCCACTTCACCACACATATACTTGCCATTAACTTTAACTCTTAATGCAAGGAGGTCAACGTGCCAGCTGCAGTTTTGAGACAGATGAGCAGAGAACATTTTCACACTGCTGAAAGATTCTATTTGATTTCAACATTTCTGAAAAACTTGACAGCTAATGATATTACTCCTGAGGTGATTAGGAATATCTAATTCAGTCTTTATTCTTTGTTACCATTGTAGTTATTCCAGGAAATATGATGCACTGTATGTCCCATGTGTTGATACAGGATCTCAATTGGAATATTACCAAAGTCATTTAGAAATAGCAAATTTTGCAAGGGCCTGGATATGATCTTCCTTATCGCCTCTGCCCAACATATTCAGCATCAGCACACCTCCCGAGGTTACAAACCATTTATCAAACCTGTTACAGGATTATGCAGCAAGGGTCTAACAATACAAATCACCAAAACTAGTGATCTTATTGATATGTGCTTCTTGTGGAATTTCCTATCATAAACATTTAATGAAAAATGTTAGCAATCATCACAAGTTTAATCTCAATAACATGATGTAACCTCATGAGTCTGCTATTCATAGAATCATAGAATATTACAGCACAGAAAGAGGCCATTTGGCCCATCATGGCTTTGCTGGCTCTTTGGAAGAGCTACCCAATCAGTCTCATTTCCCTGTTCTTTCCCCATGTGCTTGAAAATTTTTCATTTTCCTATTAAGTGACCTTTTAGCTTATAATTCACAATTTAAACAATTCATCCAAAGACTCCTTAGAGAAATTGGGTTTAGCTATGCATAAACATACCAACCTAACATTTCTCACCTCTCAATTCCTATTTCAAAATAGTTGAGATATAAATGTTGAGCTTCCGTTTGTCGTGATTCTTTTAGAATCATTATGGAGAATTTAACGGAAAACGTAATTTGTTTATTTTTTATATCCTAATTATAGTCATTGATTTAATTGATTCATCATGTCACTAGTCACAGACTGTAGATGACTGTAATGTCAATTAAGCAATTGCTGGTTTAATTTGATATCAATAGGAGAATAGTTCATAGGTGGAACATAACCTTTCCAGTGAGGTGCTGGGGCATTGTTGGAGATGCCATTCTTTGGATAAGATGTTAAACCGAGGTCCAATCTACCTGTTCAGATGGATATTAAAGATCCCATGACACAATTAGAAAAGAAAATGGAGTTTCTCCCAGTGTCTTGGACCACAATTGTCCAGATGAATTTGAACACTTATTTCATAGCTGTTTGTGGGGTACTGTATTGCTGTGCCCAAAATTGGCATTCACCTACACAATACACAGTGACCACACTTTACAGTAGATCCTGCGATTTTTGGTCAGGGAACTTTGAATAGTGCCATGGAAACTTTAATGTCCATCTGAACAGACAGTTAGGACCTTAGTTCAAAATTTTATCTGAAACATGTCCAACAATGTAATGCTCTCCCAGCACTGTATTTTTATTAATATTGTTATTATTATCCTTGCATTTGATATAGTGCTTTTCATGTCTTCTAGACTTCTTAAAGCGCTTCACAGAATATACTGTAAAGTTAATTGATTGTATATTTGTGGGCAAAACGCATTGAAGCCTCAGCCTATACTCTGAGTTCAAAGCCCAATGTGGGGCTTGAACCTACAACTTTCTGACTCAGGAACAAGAGTGCTATCAACTGAACAAGCTGACATCTTTTCTTCCATTGTTCTTAATCAAAGTGGATCTCTTCAAGATTGATAAACATCAAACAGGAAAAAATACATTTATTTCATTCCTAATTTTAAGAAAAGGTGCAGTCCTTTTACTGTGACCCATATGTGGTGATCTTAAAACGTAAAAACCTAAATTGAGCATTTTGATTACTCCATAAATGTTTAAAACAAAGTGAATTTATAAATTTGTAAGCCTCTTAAAGTTTGTAAAATATATCAGGAGTCACAGACACTTCCACTCTCTCAATCTAGCTTCTGTTTAGATCCAACAGTCATTTATTGGAATACCTCAAATCACTCCCAGTTTGTGGTCACACAATCAATTGCACAAATTGAATGAAGAGTGACTTTGAAGCAACTGCCCTGAAAGGCAACTTTTACTCCACCAATTAGTAAGAGGAACGAGGGGGAAACCAGGAACAGGAGGAGGCCATTCAGACCATCAAGTCTGTTCCACCAGTTTATTAGATCTTGGCAGATCTTTTAACTTTAATGCTCTGCCCTTTCACCATACCCATTATTACCTCTTATACCTATTAATACTTCTAATACCTTGCCTATCCCTCTATTGAACATCCCTATTGATTCCAACTCTACATCTTTCAGGGGAAAACCATTCCATATCTTTACACCATCTGGATGAAGAAATGCTTCTCAATCTCAGTTCTAAGTGTCTGAGTTCTGATTTTAAGGCTATGCCTACTTTAAGGCTAATTATTGCTGAATGATTCAAAACAGGAAAAGCTGTGACAAAATATTTAGTTGGAGAACAGCAGGAGAATACAAATTTCCCAGAACAAAACCAATCTGCTATGCAAAGTGGGAATATTCTGTACTCTGCATCTTCCCTATAATTATTATTCACGCTAACTACTTTGTTCTTGCATTGATTGACTGTGAAGGAACTGACACAAAAACTCACAGATTTTTCTTCTTTTCTTTTTTTCATTCCAAACAAGCTCATGGGTAAGAATAATGTGGTTTTGATGTTCTTACACTTCTGTGTATTTAAAACTTAAACATTGGAGTGAATAAGAGCTGTCAGTGTTAAATTAATGCTAATTAAATGGGGAATACGCTTTAGTTTGGATATTCCCCATTCAATAACTTCCAATTAAAATACTTCTTATGTTTAATGTTTACTTTAATATGTCTTACACTGAGCTCTTGTCCTCCGAATGTCTTTTAACATTCAGAAAGTGGTGGCTTTGTAGGATTGTTTTTGACATAAATGCCACACCTCCGTGAAATGGCATCAAAGGTGAAGTACACTGGGAGAAATTGAAAAAAAATCTTTTGAAGTAAATGCTGTGGATGATAGCAAGATAGCTTTCTTTTAAGTTGCCTGGTATTATGAAATTGACTCGACATGACAGGAAGGAAATGGATGGGATCGTAAAAGTCACCTGAAACCACAAGCTACTCACAAAACCATTGCACTTTTAATTCAAGCATTTGACCTCCCTTCAGGAGTAATTGAGAAAAATTATATTGAACTCTCTCCTGTCTTTCAGAGTTACAGAAAAGGTTCTTCTCAAAGCAATCACTAGTTTCTGATATTTTATAACCATTTGCATCACTAAAAGTACAATCTTGTTGCTGGTTATTAAAATGAGACGCTCGGGGAGTATTGAAGCACTTGAAGTTGTTCGCTAAGTGGGCCTGTGCTCTGAGCTCATTATCTGCTCTCTTTGATCCTGGTTGTATAATCAAGGAGTGATGTATCCATATTCCTGGTAATCCCAGAAGTCAATGCACAGTGATTTGTTTTAATGGAGCTGGGTTTCTGCTTAAGCACTGTATGTACCTGAATCCTAAAGCCACTGCCTGAATGCCTGAATTATCATAAAGCTAGGATTTTAATATTAGCTTCAACATCATCCTCTATGCTGCAATGCATAATGTTCAAATAAAAACACACAGAGGCTTATGAGTATGTCCAATCCACCAATACGCTAGAATATAGAATATAGAATCAATTGAGATATTGAAAAGAGATATATACACATGGGAATTAAGCATATGAAGGGATATATAGAAAAATCAGGGAATCAAGATGAAAAAATCCACCACTGTCTAATAACAGGCTGATTGTCCAACTCCTGCTCCTACGCTTCTAAGAGAAATCACACAGAACACCACTTGTCTAGGAACATTAGGATTTTGGCTCCTAGGGTTAAGGGCACCTCCAAGCCTCATCATCCTAGGCGACTTCAACCTCCACTTCAGCCCCTCCTGCTCTACCTCCTCAGACATCTCCTCTCTCCTCTCCTTTCTCAACCTCTCCCTCCACATATACTCTGCTACCCACATCCATGGTCAACCGCTCGACCTGGTGTTCACCCGGGGCCTCAGCATCTTGGATGTCACTACCACTGACAAGGTCATCTCTGACCACCATTTCATCTCCCTCAACTCGCATGTTCCTCTGCCCACTGCCTCCAAACTTACCATCATATTCTACCGCCCATGAAAGAAGTTCTCCCCGCAGTCCCTCTCCGCAGTCCCTCAAATTCGGCCTAACGATCCACTGCCACATCTGGCTGGACCTCATCAAAACCTACCTTTCGCCTCGGCCAAATCATCCTTCTATTCCAGGTTAATCCTGGAGGCGAAGGGCAACCCCAGGCTCCTGTTCTCCACCACCAAGCGGCTCCTCCTCCCTCCCTGCCACGCCTCGCAGATTCTTTCCTCTGACTCTACTTCCTTGAGTCCAAAATCAAGGGAATGCACTCAGCTGCCACTGCCCTCCCAACTTCCACCCCCAACCTACCCCACCCCACACTCCGAGAACTACCCATCTCTCCTTCCATGCCTATCAACCTGTCAACCCCTCCTTTGTCTTCACCACCATATCCTTCATGAAGCCCACCACCTGCTCCCTGGACCCCATCTAAACCTCTCTCCTTAAATCCCAGCTCCATCTCCTTGCCCCACTACTTTCTGACATCATCAACCTCTCCCTGTCATCTGGCACTGTTCCTACTTCCCTCAAAACAACCATTACCACCTCCACTTTGAAGAAACCTTCCCTTGACCCATCACAGCTATCTAGCTACTGGCCCATCTCAAACCTCCCTTTCTAAGGTCCTTGAGAGAGCCATTGCCTCCCAGCTTCACTCTTTCCTCTCCTCCCACTCCCCCCACGAACCTCTGCAATTGGGTATCCATACTTCCCACAGCGTGGAAAACTGCCCTGGTCAAGGTCACAAACAACATCCTGATCTTGTGCGACCAGGGCTCCCTCTGCCTCCTCGTCCTCCTCGACCTCTCCGCTGCCTTTGACACTGTAGACCATTCAATCCGCCTCCACCGCCTCTCCTCCCACTTCAACCTTCAAGGTTCTGTCCTTGACTGGTTCAGGTCCTACCTTTCACATTGCCTTGACTTCGTCACAGCTAACAACGTCTTGTGTGGTGTTCCTCAGGGCTCTGTCCTCAGTCCTCTCCTTTTCACCCTCTACATGCTCCCTCTTGGTGACATCATCCGCAGACATGGAATAAATTTCCACATGTATGCGGATGACAACCAACTCTATCTCTCTGCCTCCACCCTAAATTCCAGGACTAATGGCATCCTGACTGACTGCCTGTCCGACATCAAGTCCTGGACGAGGTACAACTTTCTCCAACTCAACTTTAGCAAGACCGAGGCCCTCCTGATTGGCTCGTGCCTGCGCCTCCGCACCTCAGGCGCTGGCAGCATCAGCCTCCATGGCTGCACACTCAACCTCACTAAGCCAGTCAGGAACCTGGGTGTCTTGTTTGACCCTGAAATGTCCTTTCTCCTCCACATCCGCACCATGACTGGCACTGCCTACCACCACCTCCGCAACATTGCCAGACTCCACCACTGCCTCACCCCTCAGGCTGTCGAAACCCTTATCCATGCATTTGTCACATCAAGGCTCGATTACAGAATCTCCCTCCTCATCGGCCTTCCCAACTCTTCCCTTCATAGGCTGCAGATCATCCAAAACTCTGCAGCTCGTGTATTCTCGTGCACTAGGCTCCGTGACTCCATCACTCCCACCCTTGCCCGACTCCACTGGCTCCCCATCCCCCAGAGGATTGAGTTCAAGTTCCTCTTCCTCACTTTGAAGGCCTTGTCGTTGCCCCCTCCTACCTCTCTGACTTGCTGACTCCCTACCAACCTGCCCGTTTCCTCCGTTCAGTGGGCTCCGGTCTGCTCCATTCTCCTGCCTCACCCGCCCTACCATTGGTGGCCGGGCTTTCAGCCTCTCTGCCCCCACACTCTGGAACTCCATCCCACAGTCCCTTTTCCTCGCTTCCTCCCTTGCCTCCTTCAAAGCCGGACTCAAGACCCTTCTCTTCGATTGTGCCTTTGGTCTCCCTCCCACCTCTCGGCCTTCCCTCACCCCTACACCACCATCTCCCCCATGCTCGGGTCCCTACACCTAATAGTTCAGCGCTTTGGGACGTCCTCCCGTCGTGAAAGGTGCTCTATAAATGTAATTTTGTTGTTGGTGTTGTTGTCATTAATAAAATAAACAGGTTGGTGAACCACCAACAATTAATGGATTACTGCAGCCGACTGACTCTTATGAGATCACAAGAGAGGTTTAGATGAAGAAGGCCCTTCGGCTCATTTGATCTCATCCCCCCAGAACACCTAGCCTACAACATCAAGCTATTTTTCAAATGAGTTGAGCCTGGTAACCTGTTTCACTTGTTATTTACCATCTGGGTAAATACATGCTTCCTGGTGTCTGTCCTGAAATTGACCTTTGCCCTCAATTGCCAAAATCCTGTTATCCTCTTGTTCTGTTATCTTAGGACATCTAACAGTATTGCTCTGGATTTAATTTTTCAACCCCATTTAAAATTTGTATGCATCTTATAACGTAGTTTTTTAAGAATGAAAACTCCTAATTTGTCCAATTGATGCTAATAGCTCATTCCTCTAACACTAAGGATAATCTTTTTTGCTCTCCACTGCACTTTTTCTAGGACCTGGACAGTCCTCTTATTTCCCAGTGACTAGAACTATATGTAATACACAAGGTGCAGTTTGATCAGAGCACTATATAGTTTGACGGAGACTTTTGTAGCTCTGGACATAGCTTGAATATGACTGCCAGGCTATATTGCCCAGCATCCTGTTTACATTTTTTATTGCTGATTCTCGTTTGGAGTAGAAATTCCACCTGGGTCTAGACCATATTTATGTAGCATTTCAGAATGTCCATGGCAAATTTGTAAATACTGCCTTAAACTAGAATTGTTTCGTTTGTAAGTTATTTTAAGAACTATAAAAACCCAGTTCCCACTCCTGATCCGTATTCAGGACTCTTGTTAGAGATGATTGGTGTGGACTCTGCTATGTTCTCTGGTTGACTAGTCTGCTAATAATAAGTTTACACTTGAGGAATTGCCACTGGGTTGAGTGTATACTCCAGGCAAACTTTCACTGGATTACGCTAATGAAAGATCTTTTCCCGTTTGATAAATCTCCATCTGAAAAAGTAGTTTAAAAGCATTGCTGTCAATTGTAGGAATCACATCAATTTACCTTGTTAAGGCCTTGTCATTAAAGAAGCAGTCATCCAAAAACCCAGAGCGAAGTCTCATCATCAGGAGTGTTAGTGATGACAGTGAACTGGCATTAGATGGATTATCAAGGGGAAATTATGGTGAAGGAGCAATGGCTGTTAACTATTATTTTGTTGGCTGGTTCTTCTTTCTGACTGAAGAGAAATGATTATGTGTTTTTTTGTCGTTCGAGTTACTGTCATTCTTGACACTACCCGAGTGAAGGGCCCTATATAAATCCAAAATGCTTTTGTTGTTGAATTTCCGAGAGGTTTCAAATATAGACAAAATATGGGGAAGCAACCTGACAAGAGTTTATACCCTGGAGCACACACTTGAACAGCAATCAGCAGCATTTCCATCACAAACACTCGCACCTAGTCTCATGGGAAAGAAATAAGTGTGATCTCATGTGATGATAATCACCAGTGATAATTATTACAAGGACAAAATATTTGTTTTTACTTGTCCTTTAACCTTCAGGTTCGGTATTGTCTCAACCCCTCAATCTTTGTCTCAATCCCTCCATTTATGCCCCCTGCCACCTGTCTTCAGATCATACCTAAAGACCTTCTTCTTTGATCGTGCCTTTGGTCACCTTCCCTCTTTCCCTGGCTTAGCATCAAGGTCTAAGATGCCAACCCATGTGAAGGGTGCTATATAAATGCATGTTGTTATATTATCACAGCACATAACACAGATTTCTGCTCCCCTCATCTTTTCACTCTTTCCAATGTTGCTAAGTATATTCCTAATAAGATAGATTGAAAATTTATATAAATTACAATTGAGAAACAGCCAGAAGCCAGGTTAAAAGATGCCTTGAAGTGGTATTCCTGATCAATTTTACTGTGATTTATTCTCATCCCTGTAGAAGGTAATGCTTTCTAAATCCGTAATTACTTCTGAAATGTTACACACTACCATTTGAACTCATGTCTGATTGTCTGCGCGAGACACGTTGTACAACAATGTAGCTACTACTGTGTCATTTCCCTTTGTAGACAACACAAATAAACTAATCCTGAGCAGATCCAATCTGCATGACTATGAATTGAGTTGTGCAGAATCCTGTGCACAACACAGGATTTGCAAGACTGTGAACTTGGAGCAGGCTGCTATGGTGGGCTTATTAATTTCTGATTGCAGAGGTTGAACGGTCCTGTTTAACTCCATTACTCCATTCTGTGCTGCACATTTTGGAGCTGTAATGCCAAAAGCAGTTTGAATCCTTCCCAATAGGACATAAGGTTTATGGTTCACATAATTCATCCACATTACTTTGTGGAAGCGTATGGACTGTAACAAATAACCTAAGGGATGTTATGGGATACATTGCAGTACTCATGAGCTCTGTCATGGTTAAATGTTTGTTTCTCAATGCGTATTCTGGTTGTGACTCAGGTTGTTATTTTATTTCAAGATTCTTGAAGCTGTCGCTTCTTTTGGGCGGTTTCTATGAGTGCTGTAAGTGTATTACATATGTTCAGAAAGTGCAGACATTTTTACTTTAGGCGAAACAATCCTCTGAGGAATGTGAGAATGTCTCTTTTTCAGTTGGGCCGTGACCATTGAAGCACAAAGATTTATGATAGGAAAGAGAATAGGAAGCTTCAGACACAGGTTTCCACACTCACAAAGTTGACTGCAGTGTGACATGGCTCCTCTCCTGGAGACAAATTGTGACTGCGAGAAGGAGGAATTTAGTGACAACCTGGGGACAAGTTTACTCCCTGGAAAGGAAAAGCTACAGAACTCGATCTTACTCCAAACCCCTCCCCGACTTCTTTTTTCAAATCCAAGTGATCTACGATATATGGATTCCAAGAGAGATATTTGTGATGTGCAGCCATCACCTTAAATTCCTCTTAAGTTTCACTGTTTAAGGGACTAAACCATCACGTAACTCAAGTAGCCTTGGACCAATTAGAAAAATCATATGTCTGGCTGGGGAGAACGTGAATTTTACATTGCTTTGCCAGCTAATGGCCAACAAATAATTCTTTCATTTGCCGTAGTGCCTTATCATGGTGCCAAAACATCTCAAAGCACTTCACCAGATTTACTGTAAAGTGTAGCGATTGTGTATTTTGTAGGTGAATGTAACAGCCAGTTTATGCACAGCAATGTCTCACAAATCTGGTGAATGATCAATTTTTAACCTGGGGATTGTTGGGCTGGATACCAGAAAAACTGTCATTTCTTTCTGTCCCTTTGTTTTAGGAGCCTTTGCTCTATCAATTAGCTGTCAATGACTTGTAGCTATGGGCCTGTGCTGAGCAATCAAAGTTATTGGACCTGTGGCTTGTTTCTCATGTCTCTTTCATATATTGCATACATCCTGCACACTTTCCAACATGTGGGTTAAGTTCCTTCAACTATACTTGGGCTAAATACTTGCTTTTGGCATGGAAACAAGTGTAAAATGCTAGACAATTATCATATGCAAGTATTGACAATTAATAGTCATACAACTACCTGAAAGTATTGCTAGGCTGGTAGGTGGAACCACAAGTCTGGTTTTACATGGTGCAGGTCTTACTCATCATCTACTAACACATCATGCCTGTAGTAATGGGATTTGGGTCCCCTGATTCCTACCTATCTCCTTTAATATTTAACATGTATTTATTTCCTCTAATAGAATTTCAACAGTTGTCTAGAAATGCAAATCATGTGAAAATATAAAGAAAATCTGCCAGCAGCTAATAATCATTTTAAAATAAACAAATTTAAAAGGAATTAATTGCTATGATATAAGCAGGATATCACGGCACTAAACTATATTATACCAAGTATTTTATTTCTGTAACAGACTGTTATCAAGCACTCATGGCTGTAGCACCCATGAACATCTTGTAATTTTTTTTTACTGAAGTAATAATGTGTTATCTGTGCAAAGAGGTTTTATTTCAAACAAATATTGAACAGAAATGGACAATGATGCTGTCTGATACAGGTGTCCTGGAAAGGAATGATCAACAATAATAGATAATCAAAGATTTTCTTCCTGGTTCTGAAATCTGACCTGGAGATCTTAGGTTCTACTTCAGTAAGTCCAGCAAGCATTTGTTATTGTCGAGTCAACAGAGCTGGCTGCTGCCATGGCCCAGAGCTGAATTCAACATGCACATTTCCTTCCACTTATCTCTGCCAGTTGTCCTAAAGATTAAAGCATTTGCAGTCAATGTTGTTAAGTAAACTGTCAATCACACAGTGTAAGTCAGACACTGTATTTATTTGCAGGTTAGCTGGGAGTCTGACACGCATGCAAACCCTTCTCCATGATTAAGAGCATGAGGGTGAAGTTTGTGGTCCACGTGATATTCATCACATCAAATAGGCTTAAAGCCAACCCCCACCAACCTCCATTCTTGATGGTTAAGTCAATGAAACCAGTGTTGAACTTCCAACTCTCCTCCCAGTGCTAGCTGTGGGGGTGGGGGAGGGTTGCATCTTTGTTCAGTGAAATGCTGTAATCTTGATAACTCATCAGTTGAAGGCCAACAGGTGGAAATCCAAACTGCATTCTCCATCGTCATCACTGAGAATGGCGGAGAAAGATCCACCTCTGGTTTATTATGTGTCAGCCTGGCTCAGTTGGTAGCACTCTTGCCTCTGATTTAGAAGGTTGTGGTTCAAACCCCACATCAAGACTTGAACTTACGTAGTCTAAGCTGACTCTCAGTTGCCATCCTTTGAATGAAATGTTAAACCGAGGTTCTGTTTGCCTTTGTTCTAGTGGATGTTAAACATCCCATGGTATGACTCAACATGAGAAGAGAGTTTGTCCTGGTGTCCTAGTCAACAATCCCCCAAATTAAATTGCTGTTAATTTCATGTCTGTTTGTGGGTCATTGCTGTAACCACTGGGTCATGTCCCATTCACTTCCAATTACATAGTCACTCCACTTTACAATAAACCCCATGAAGTGCTTTGGGATGTCCTTCTGATGTGAAAGGCACAATACCTAATTTCTAGGAATACTTTTATCATAATTATTCAATGTAATTTACACAGACTACAAATTTAACCACAGAATTCCTTTGCCCGATTGTACTGACCCTCCCTGGGGTGTACCCCGCTTGTCTATGCCTGTAGAGTACAGATACAGGTTGGCAAAAGTTGTATTATTGGGGTAAATAAGGTGTGAATACCGGTGCACATGGTTCAAAAAGAAAGGCATTCGCCAGTGATAGGAAAACAATGTCAAGGCAGTTGATGACTTATGGTAAAAAAATTAGGAGAGAGATTAGGAGGAATCTCTGCACTCGAGGGTTGTTTGGGTTTGCAATTCATTATCAAAAGTTGCTATTGAAGGTGAATTAACTGGGCAACTATCTGCGTCGTGAAAACATTAAGGAATATGGAGATAGAGCTAGAAATGGAATTTACAAAACAAAGGGAATTTAGAATAGCAGAAAGCAGTGGCATGAAGATAATGGCCCCCCTCAGAGCAGACAAACAACAATGCTGAACATCAACAACTTGCATTTATATAGCGCCCTTCACGTGGGGTAGCATCTTGGAGTGCTAAACAGTGGCAGAGCCTTACACTGAGCCAGGGAGAGGTGACTGTAAGCAAGGTCGAAGAGATGAGTCTTCATGAGTGATCTGAATAAGGGAAAGGTGGGGATAAATTGGAGGGATTGAGGGAAAGAGGGAAAGAATTCCAAAGTTACAGGGTGTAGTGGCTGCAGCCAATATGTATGCATGAGCTTTCAACTCATTCTCATATGAAGCTGCTTTTAGGAACATAGGAAGACATTCTGTCCACAGTGATATCCCTGCCATTAGCCAGGCAATGCAGTGCAGTTTCTCCCAATGGTCTGCTTCATTAAGGTCTTCTGTTTGCCTTCCAGAAGCGTTATCGACCTCCATGTAGATAAATCCCTACAGATGTCGACACACAGTGACAAATTGCCGTAAGTATATGTTGGCTATTTTTAGAGGCTGGGGTATTTTGATGTTATGCAGCATAGACTGGAGCTGAATCTGTTTGGGTTCTTGATTTTGGAAAAACATCCTTATTACTACTCTTGAGATAAAAGTAATGGTTTCCTTCTCCCACAAGCCTCAAATGAATTGATCCTTCAATTCAAAAGTTAGAAAATCTGGTCTGTGTAATCAGTCATAGCCGACAGCCTAAATCCTTGAGACGGCAAACATCTGGGACATTAATGACTTGACACAACTCAAGCTAAATAGTTGTGACAGTGACGACATTCCCACAAGCCTATCTGCAGGAGTTAAGTCTGAGACATAAAAGACTGCACTGGCATCTTGCTCAGAAAGAAAATAATGTGTGCAGAAGGAATTTTACATTAACCGAATTTCCAACCTCACCTGAATAGTTTAATCCTGTACAAGCAGAAGAGCAACATTAGCAGTTTGTAACAGCCATAGTCAAATAGCCAAAAAACAACCTAGCCCCCCAAAATTATAATAATTTAGTCACTCAATCCACGACTGTTGTGGGACCCTGCAGTATGTAATTATCTGCTGCATTTTGGCCACAGATTATATAATCAATTCACTTTAGAGCACTCGCCTCACTCAGAATTGTGAATAATTCTTAAAATAAGTCTTTATTTGGAAGACAGTTCTTTTTATGAATTGCAGAAAAAATGAATTTAAGAATTTTGCACATTTTGGCATTCGCTCACACAACATACAGTCACTCCGCTTTACAATATATCCTGTGAAGCTCTTTGGGACATTCTCCCAATGTGAAAAGGATTATTATTATTATTTTAAAACAAGGTGAAGACTAGATGGAATGTTAAGCCTCAGAAGTCCTATTTCATCTCATTCAGATTGTCCCTGAAACATCAGGAAAAATGATGATGGCAACTTGGAAACTGCTTGCAGACAAATCTCAGAGTTTAGTATTTTTTACAGCATTGTTAATGCGCTATAGAAAGCGTACTCTGTTTCAGAAGCATTTACTTTGGCTTCTGCACATTCAAGCATGTTAGTGACTTGATAATTCAAATATATTCATATACAAAAACTGTCACATTTGTAAAACTACTGGACACAAAAGCACAGCACACAACAATTTATGTGCTGTGCAAGATTAAAAAAGATTTTTTTTAACAGAAATTCCAGATTTAATAATGCATATATTACTGTCAGCAAGAAAATAATGCACATAAAACACATTGGGACGATGCTGTAACTTTCATCACTTATTACTGGAGGAAGTATTTCTAAATAAACTATACTGAAAATATAATAATAAACGTGACAACGGAGTAAAAATATGAGGTATGTGAAGTGATAGTTAACATATCAAAGGCTCAAAATTACACATCTTAGCCTGGAAGAGCATTTCATCAAAAAATTTAAGACATCACAAAAATGTGCAAAGTTATATAATAATAATAATCCTTGCATTTGATGTATCGCTTTATCATTTCTTCGAGATCTCTAAAGCACTTCACAGAATATACTGTAAAGTGAATTGACTGTATATTTTGTGGGCAAAACACAGCAGCCAATTGCGCACACAAATAGTCGTGGATTGAATGACCAATTTTTTGTTTTTGAAGGAATTATTTCCTCCGGAAAAGCGATCCTCCAATCGACTAACAACAACAACAACAAGATTAGATTTGTATAGCGCCCTTCACGTCGTGAGGACGTCCCAAGGCGCTGAAACAACTGCTAGATAAACCGAGGCGTATGGAGTAAGGAAACTTGCCCAACAATTCGCCCTGCCGGGAATCAAACCCAGGTCTCTCACTTGCTTTAATTGCTGAGCTACATGACTCCAGTGGAAATGGATAAAGACCTGAAGAAAAGTAATATTAAAGGATAGAATTCTGGGAAAGGGATTAGAATAGCTAAACTTGTTAGAATAAACTCGTTCAATTTACACTGAATTCAGATGTTGATTTCTCTTGAAGAACTGCAGAAAGCGGTGTTCCAATTTAAGACTTAATTCATGAATTTTCTACAATTTTGCAAAATCTCAAATTTGAAGGCAAAACCGTCCAACAGTCTAAAACTGGGTAGAATTTTGGGCCTTACATATTTCTATTGTGGATGTACTAATGAATAATTAGAGTAGATTCTCAGCCAACTTTACTGAAATCATTTCACACTGCAGCTATTCAGCTGCCTGTGGTGCTTTTGAACCTACATGAATCCTAGTGTTTGAATGTTGGTTCGCAGAATAGTACCTTAGCACAACATTTAAAATTGAGTTAAACTGGTTTTCTGTAACAGTCCAAAACTGCGCTCGCATGGCTGGCTTCAGTCTTAACCATTCTCCTACAAATTACACAGTCACTTCACTGTAAATTGTGTGAAGAGCTGTGAACTGCCCACCTGACGTGAAAAATACTATACTAAATACAAGGAATATTTCGTGAAATTCACATAAGTTGTATGAGTCGGGAGCGTAACATTTAATATGGCTTACGCAAAGTATGAGTTACAGGCAAACTGATCTGATTTAATCAATAATCTACACAGCACATGCATACTTCAATGCAGTCAGTAAGTTTGCATGCGGCGACGGGTCAGGACTTTGTTTCCCATATTTGTTTCAAACGGAACACTTGCGCATGCGTACTTCACGCAGCCAGTAAGTGCAGTAGCGGGTTTACAAGTTAGGAGATGATTTGCTTTATAAAATATGACTAGTGGAAAGAAATCTAAATTTGTTTTGGTAGGAAACTGAATGGAACTTGGGTGCATGTATACTTAGGCAATTATACGATTTGTAAAGATAAGACTTATGTGAGTTTTACTGTATTGTGCTGGCTGCAAGAGATGAGGTGAGGTCCCACCATCAAATCAATTGATGTCTTTATTATTGATGGGAAGGAATTTTTAATGAAGGGTTAACTAACATGTCACGAGTTGCAATTTTTACTCTATTTTGCTGCAATAAACATTTTTACAATTTTGGGCTGTAAAATACTACTCAAAATCTATTTGGATTAAGTTTCTAGTGGGCACCAGAAAACAGGTGAAAAGTTAAAATAAGTTGCCATCTATCTTTATTTTATTATACTAATAAAAGGACAATGTCTGTGGGTGCATATATATCAGCCAAGATCTCAATAACTGATTGATGTAAAGACATAATGTATACCTCATTGGAAAGGT
Organism: Callorhinchus milii; assembly: GCF_018977255.1. Taxonomy (NCBI): domain Eukaryota; kingdom Metazoa; phylum Chordata; class Chondrichthyes; order Chimaeriformes; family Callorhinchidae; genus Callorhinchus; species Callorhinchus milii. The sequence continues at coordinate 92,411,281 of NW_024704743.1, forward strand.
CTTGCAACTGGGAGTGTCATGGGCATATTTATGAACTATGACCTAAACAAGTTAATTGCAAATATAATTGCAAATATATGGCAGTTTTGCGTTTTGCATTGCAGTTACACCTGGTGGCTGCTCCAACTCCCTGTAATGCTGTGGCATCACGTGTCACAGAGCACGTACGTACATATGCACACAAGCAGCACGCACACACTCAGACAAAGCCAAGCAGTGAGCAGTGAGCAAGATAAACAACAACAACAACAACAGTGGGAACAATATAAATAACAACAAAAACAAAATTACATTTGTAAAGCTCCTTTCACGTTGGGAGGACATCCCAATGAATATAAATTATAAATTTATATTATCATTATAAAGATGCCTAAGCGAAGATCAAGCCTTTCAAGGATAAATAAAAATGTTAGACAAGAGAGAAGAGGCCGATTAAACGAAGCTGAAAAAAAAGGAACTCCATACTGGACTTCAATGCTGAAAGGACTGCAAGAGCGCAGCAAAACGAGTTTCCATTCAAAGAACAGTATGGCTGGATTTCGACGCAGAAAGGCATGCAAGAACATGGCAAAATGGAGTCCTGTAGCTCAGTGGTTAGAGCACTCGCTTTGCAAGTGAGAGATCTGAGTTCAATTCCAGGCAGGGCGAAACCTTGGGCAAGTTTCCTTACTCCACACGCCTAATAACAATCCCTCCAAAAAAACAAAAACAATAATAAATTGGTCATTTTCAATCTACGACTGTTTGTTGGACATTGCTGTGCGCAATTGGCTGCCGCGTTCGCCTACAAATATACAGTCAATTCACTCTACGGTGTGTTCTGTGAAGCGCTTTGCGATGTCCTCCCGACGTGAAAATCGCTATATCAAAAGCAAGGATAATTTTTTTTTTAAAAAAGATATTAAAAAAAATGATGCCCAGCAGCAGAGGTCACTCCATTTAGCTGCATTCAACTTGATCCAAGCAGAGACTATGAATCAGATGGGATCCATTATATTGTAAAATGTCAAACGTGTGTGCCCACTGTGAAGCCATAAGATGGGCAAAATAAGTTCCTTCCATGTGTTGCTTGCTTGGCAAGGTGAAACCAGAGTGAATGAAAGAGCCACCTGAATCAGAAAAGTCCAGAAGCCTAGAAAAGTCTGTTGGATGTCAGATCAAGTGATTCTAAGCATTTTCTAGCAAACCTTAAAATACAACTTGTGCTTCCAGGTGATCTCTTTTGGCACAACTAGATAAACTAAAGAGCCAGACCACATGCCAACATTTAAAATGCAAGCCCAAGTGTATCAATTATTGGGATCTCTAAATGCTTTGCCCAATGAGCCGCCAAAATTCTTACAGATCTACTTCATGACGAAGAACAAGCTATTCAGCGTGGAAGCAATGTTCGGTGGTTGAACAAAGCCCTGATACTATATCTGCAAGACATGCTTCACAACGGTAACACACACGTCAGGAGCTTCAAATCCAGAATGGAAAGAATGAATGCAGAAGAATATAGAATAATCATCCATGCTGACAAGACCTGCTGGCCAGCATGAGCAATGGTACAATGCACCAACTATTGGCGAAGTAGTCATCCTGATTATGGGTGAAGAATATAGAAATCGGGACATTGTGTCACAACAACGTGACAACAAATTCAAATGAGTGTGTGAGACTAACAGAGCATAAGATGCCCTCCAGTACCCAATCTTATTCCCACATGGTGAAGTGGCTACCATTTACAGATATGGCAAACAAATTCCAGCACTGGATAGTCAAGGCCTGACAAAAGGGTGTCTGCTATGGCTCTTTATGTGCATAGGTTGATGCAACGCGAAGGCGATTATAACATTCTTCTGTGTACAAAAGACCTCTGCCACCAATTCATCACAGACATGTATGCCAAGATCGAAGCAGAGACTCCTTTTTTTCTGCTTGAACCAGAAGAAACTCAGGGCTGAGGAGTACATTCACTTGTGGGATGCACTTATAAACAATGGTGACACCAGCAACGTAGGTCAACTGGTCATCTTGCCATCCAGTTTCACAAGGAGGTCACGGTTTATGCACAAAAGAACCCAGGATGCATTGTGCTATGTGCGAGCGTATGGTCGACCTGACCTGTTCATCACATTCACCTGTAACCGTAATTGGGAGAAGATCAAGCAGGAACTATTTCCAGGTGTTACAGGTGTGGTCTCACCAGGGCCCTATACAGTTGCAGCAAGACTTCCCTACTCTTATACTCTAATCCTTTCATAATGAACGCTAACATACCGTTCGCCTTCCTAATTGCTGCTGCACCTGCAGACTAACTTTCTGTGATTGGTGTACAAGGACACCCAAGTCCCTCTGGACGCTAACACATTCCAATCTCTTCCCTTCTAAAAAATAACCCGCTCTAAAGTTTTGCTACCTAGTTGGATGATTGCCTGGACAGAAGTCACAGGACCACCAGGGTTTTCCAATTCAAAGTGCTTAAACTGATGGAGTTTATCACCAAAAATAATTTATTTGGCAAGGTCTGTTGTTACCTCTACACCATTGAGTGCCAAAAGCATGGTCTTTCCATGCACACATTCTTCTGTGGCTCATCGAGAAAATACGGCCTAACAAAATCGACAATGCCATCTCTGCAGAATTGCCAAACCCAGACCGAGACCCTGTGCTCTTTGAAATCATAAAAATCAAAGAAACACATGATTCATGACCCATGTGGACAATTAAACAGAAAATCTCCCTGCATGAAAGATGGTTCCTGCTCAAACCAATTTCCAAGGAGCTTGGTACAGGAGACCCAAACAGGTCATGGTGGTATCCTGTGTACAGGCAGAGGTCAACTGGATGTGGTGGATTCCATAGAGTACTGACAAACAACAAACAGCAGGTGGAAGTGGACAACCGTTGGGTTCTCCCACACAATCCCTAACTTCAACGCTCACATCAATGTCGAGTTTTGCAATTCTGTTAAGAGCATCAATTATATGCAAATATGTGAACAAGGGATGCAACATAGCTGTGTTTAGGCTCAAGAGGGACGAAGGCTGAAGAGACAAGCTAACATACTACCAGATGGGCCGATATATGAGCACCAATGAAGCAATCTGGAGAACTTCGGGCTTCCACATACATGATCGACATCCAGTGGTCCAACCTTCAGGTGCATCTTGAAAACAACAACAAACAACAACAACATTACATTTGTATAGCGCCTTTCATGTCGGGAGGACGTCCCAAGCTGCTGGACAGACAGAGTTATGGACCTGAGCTGAGGGTCGGGGTGGGGGAATGGGGAGGGCAGGGGGGAAACAAGGAGATCAAAAGCATGGTCACAGAGAAGGTTTTTGAGGTGGGTCTTGAAGATGGCGAGGGAGAGGACGAGATGGAGGGACTGCGGGATGGAGTTCCAGAGAGTAGGTGCAGAGTGGCGGAAGGCCCGCCCGCCGATAGTGAGACAAGCAAGGCGGGGAACGTGAAGCAGGCCGGAGCCTGCTGAGCGGAGGGAGCAAACAGGGTGGTAGGGGTTTAGGAGGTCGGAGAGGTAGGGGGGAGCAAGACCATGGAGGGCTTTGAAGGTGAAGACCGGGATCTTGAACTGTATCCTCTGTGTGATGGGAAGCCAGTGGAGTTAGGCAAGGATGGAGGTGATAGGGTCATGGTGTTCAGTGCGGGAGAGGACATGGGCTGCAGGGTTTGGATGATCTGCAGCCTGTGGAGGGAGGCGTAGTGGAAGGGGACAAGCAGTGAGTTTGCAATCGAACCTCGATATAATGAAGGCGTGTGTGAGGGTTTTGGCGGCCTGTGGTGTGAGACAGTGTCGGATCCAAGCAACGTTGTGGAGGTGGGGGAAGGCAGAGCAGGTTATGGCGCAGATGTGGGGTAGCAAGGATAGTTGAGGGTCAAACAAGACCCCAAGGTTCTGGACTGGCTTAGCAAGGTGGAATGTGCAACCCTGGATGGTGGTGCTGTCAGCGGCTGAGGTGAGGAGGCGCTGACGGGAGCCAATCAGGAAAGCCTCAATCTTGTTGATGTTCAACTGAAGAAAGTTAGCTCTCATCCAGGACTTGATGTGGAAGTTCACCCCATGTCTGCAGATGATGTCACCAAGAGGGAGCATATAGATATTGAAGACGACTGGACCAAGGACAGAGCCCTGAGGAACGCCGCACGATACGGTCCGGGGGCTAGAGGAGAAACTGTTTGAGGAGATGAAGTGCAGGGGGTGTGAGAGGTACGATCCGAACTAATCAAATACATGCTGTGGAGGTTGAGGTGAGAGGAGAGGCGGCGGATAAGGATAGAGTGGTCGACGGTGTCGAAAGCAACAGAGAGGCCAAGGAGGACGAGGAAGCAGAGAGAGCTGTGGTCGCAGACGGACAGAATGTCATTTGTCACTCTGACCAGGATGGTTTCTGTGCTGTGGGCGGCACGGAAACCCGATTGAAGGGGTTCGAGAAGGGAGTGGCTGGAGAGGAAAGAGCGAAGCTGAGAAGCAACTCATTCCAGGACCTTGGAGAGGAAGGGGAGATTGCAGATGGGGCAGTAGTTAGGGAATAGAGAAGGATCCAGGGAGGGTTTTTTAAGGATAGAAGTGATGACAGTTTTTTAAAGGGGCAGGAACAGTACCAGAGAACAGGGAGAGGTTAACGATGTCAGTGAATAGAGGGGAAAGGAGGTGGAGCTAGGAGGTAAGGAGGCGCGTAGGGATGGGGTCGATGGAGCAGGTGTTTTTTTTACAGAGGCAGATATTCGGGAATGTTCACTTGAACCTCCCAAAACTGCACTAACTGCATTCTTCGAAATATGTCAAAATAATTAGTTGGCAAGAATAATTCTCTACCGTGAGGTCCCAAAGTATTTTACATGGAACTCCCAGACCAAGAAGTGGAAGAGAAGAGTTTGAGGTACTCCTGTTGAAGGCTATCCCCATGTCAAGTCCAGGCCAGCGCTCGGCAGGGTATACACATTGCATTCAAACAACTTTGATTGCTACTTCCTAAGGCTTTTGGTGCACACTGTGAGAGGTCCAAGAAGCTATAAGGATCTTAAAACAGTTGCTGACAACACCTGCGCTATGTTCCGAGAAGCATGCCACTGCCGGGATCTCCTAGAAGACGATGCCCACTAGAATCAAGCGTTAGAAGAAGCAACTGCGGCATGGTCTATTTTCAGACTGAGGGATTTGTTTGCCGTCATGCTGCATACCTGTGGTCTATCTAATCCAAGACAGCTGTGGAATAAGCACAAGATAGCATGTCAGAAGACGTTTTCCATCAGCTACGCAGTGCAAATGCACAAACTGAGTTGGACTACAATGATGAGATCTTCAACCAGGCCCTCATTCACTTAGATGACAAGCTAATGGCATTGTGGGGAAAGGCATTGCCACATTAAGGTCTGCCCTGTACTCACAGAACAGCACATGTCACCTTGGCAAGAGAAATTTTGTGGGAAATCAACTATAACCAAGATGAAATGCATCACTTGTCCAGGAGAGAGAATCGACCATGACAGAAGATCAAGCTGCATTGTATCAGAATATCTTTCACAAAGTTGATCATGATGAAGGAGGCATTATCTTTCTTGATGCACCAGGTACAGGAAAAACATACCTCATCAATCTCATCTTGGTCAAGATTCGGTCCAGGGGCCAAATTGTACTTACTGTTGCATTCTCTGATATTGTAGCAACTCTACTTACAGGTGGCAGAACAGCCCATTCTGCCTTCTAGCTGCCACTGGACCTTTCTCATACAGAGGGTCCAGTGTGCAATATCAAGAAGGTTACAGCTGTAGCCACATTGATCAAGGATTGTAAAAGCATTGTATGGGATGAATGCACCATGTTGAACAAACCTCTGGACAGGACATTTCAGGATATCAGGGCAAACATCCAGATGATGGGAGGGATGACACTTATTTTGTCGGGAGACTTCCGCGAAACACTACCTGTCATACAACTTGGTACCTATGCTGATAAACTGAATGCTAGTGTTAAAGCTTCAGGTTGTGGGCATGTGTGGAGAAGCTGAACCTCAGGACAAACATGAGTCCATCCTCATGGCTGTTCTGCAGCTATGCAATGGTACATGGTTGGTGGTAAAGCACTTGATGCCACATGTTATAGAAGCAACTATTCTGACTGGTCAGTTCAAAGGGGACGATGTATTCATTCCTTGCAACCCACTGATCCCAAGTGACTACCCATTTGAGTTCAAAAGGCTCCAAATTCCCTGTTCAAATGAACTTTGTTATGTCAATTAACAAGGCACTGAGGCAGAGCTTAAATGTTGCTGGCCTTTTCTTGAATACACCGTGCTTTTCCCATGGACAATTTTATGTTAGATGCTCACATATAGGTTCATCTCAAAACCTGTACATCATGGCTGAAGGAGGAAAAACTGCAAATGTTGTCTACATGGAAGCCTTGTAATAACTCAAGGACCTGCCAGATCACACAGTGAACGCCTTTGGTTAACATAGCTTTGATAGGATCTTCTATTGTTGATGAGCTATGACCAAATAAACTCATCACAGTTTTCCTTAAGGTGTACACACAGTGTTTATGTGGTAGATTAAATGATTTGTGAGAGCTATTACTGAAATCTACATTCCATATTAGATCCTTTGTTTACAAGCATAGCTGCAAGGGATACAGCTAGTTTTCTATAATGCGCTATTTATCGTCCTTTTGTTTCCATGGATCCATACTGTGTACTGTAATGTGCTTGGACTGGGTGCTGGGTTGGAGGCCGGCAGAGTTAGTGGGTGGAGTGTTCTGTACTGCTCTCCTGTTGGTAAATTCATGACCCATGACCTTGGAGTGAGGTCAGCTGAAGCTGGGATGCAGGAATTTGGTGGGGTCTCACTCCTGCTGTTCAGGAGATGGAGGCAAGTGCCAAAGAACAGCAGCACAAAGAGGCTCCAGGAGTTCAATCAAACCTCCGGATGGCAACCTACAATAGGTGTAGGGTAGTCTAACCTTTTGGCTGCCGAGGGCCAGATACCCTATTTGAGAAAGGTCTGGGGGCCACATAAGCAATATTTTGTGTTTCCCTTCCAGAACATAACAACATTTACATCCTCTAAACTCCTCTCCCTCTGACCCCTCTTCTCCTCTCTCCCTCCTCCACAATACCCTCTCCTCCACACTCGATACTCTTGCCCCCATCACTTCCCGCACTGTCTCCTACTCCCGCTCCTCCCCCTGGTACACCACCCACCTCCGCTCACTGAAAAGCCAGGTGCGGGCTGCTGAACGCACCTGTGTCAAATCTGGCCTAACGGTCCACCGACAAATCTGGCTGGACCTCCTCAAAATTTACCGCTCCACTCTAGCCTCGGCCAAGTCGTCCTTCTACTCCAGGATAATCCTGGAGGCGAAGAACAACCCCAGGCTACTGTTTTCCACCACAACCCGACTCCTCCGTCCCCCCCGCCACCCCGCGCAGGTCATCTCCTCCAACCTTCACTGCGAGGAGATGCTGGATTTCCTTGAATCCAAGATCAAGGGAATCCGCTCCGCGGTCACTTCCCCTCCAACTTCCACCCACCCCTTCCCTCCCACACTCCGACTCCTACCCATCCTCCCCTACACACCTTCGTACCCGTTTCCCCACCCTCTGTCACTGAACTCATCCTATCCCTAAAACCAACCACCTGCTCCCTTGACCCCATCCCCACTCCACTCCTTATCTCCCAGCTCCACTTTCTTGCCCCACATATCACTGACATCATCAACCTGTCCCTCTCCTCTGGCTCTGTCCCCATTCCATTAAAAACTGCCATCATCACGCCCACCCTGAAAAAACCCTCCCTTGATGCGTCGCAGCTATCAAGCTACCGGCCCATCTCCAACCTCCCCTTTCTCTCCAAGGTCTTGGAAAGAGTTGTCGCCTCCCAACTGCGCTCTTTCCTTTCCACCCATTCTCTTTTTGAACCCCTTCAGTCAGGTTTCCGTGCTGCCCATAGCACAGAAACTGCCCTGGTCAAGGTCACCAATGATATCCTGACCATCTGTGACCAGGGCTCCCTCTGTCTCCTCGTCCTCCTCGACCTATCGGCAGCATTCGATACGGTCGACCACGCTATCCTACTCCACCGCTTGTCCTCCCACCTCAACCTTCAAGGCACTGTCCTTGAATGGTTTAGGTCGTACCTTTCTCACCGTCTTCACTTTGTCTCAACGAATGGCTTCTCCTCCACCCCCCGTACTGTCTCATGTGGTGTCCCTCAGGGCTCTGTCCTCGGTCCCCTCCTCTTCACCCTCTATATGCTCCCCCTCGGTGACATCATCCGCAGACATGGAGTTAACTTCCACATGTATGCGGATGACACCCAACTCTACCTTTCCTCCTCTACTCTCAACTCCACGACCACCGATGTCCTGACAGCCTGCCTGTCCGACATCGAGTCCTGGACGAGAGACAACTTTCTTCAGCTCAACGTGCGAAAAACCGAGGCCCTCCTGATTGGCTCACGTCAGCGCCTCCGCACCTCAGGCGCTGACACCATCAGCATCCAAGGCTGCACTCTCCACCTCTCAAAGCCAGTCAGGAACCTCGGCGTTTTGTTCGACCCTGAGCTGTCCTTTCTCCCTCACATCCGCACCACAACTGGCACCGCCTTCCATCACCTCCGGAACATCGCCAGACTACGGCACTACCTCACCCCTCACGCTGCTGAAACCCTGGTCCACGCCTTTGTCACCTCAAGGCTGGACTATGGGAACTCTCTCCTCGCCGGCCTTCCCGCCACCTCCCTCCACAAGCTGCAGGTCATTCAGAACTCTGCAGCTCGTGTACTGTCCCGCACCAGGCTTCGGGACCACATCACTCCCACCCTCGCTCGCCTCCACTGGCTCCCCATCCCCCAGAGGATTGATTTCAAGATCCTCATCCTCACCTACAAGGCCATTCACGGCCTTGCTCCCTCCTACCTCTCCAACCTACTATCCCCCTACCTACCTGCCCGTACCCTCCGTTCCTCTGGCTCCGGTCTGCTCCACGTCCCCCGCCCCAACCGCCCTACCATCGGTGGTCGGGCCTTCAGCCTCTCAGCCCCCAGGCTCTGGAACTCCATCCCCCAGTGCCTTCGCCGCTTCCTCCCTTTCCTCCTTCAAGGCCGGTCTCAAAACCTTTCTCTTTGACCGTGCCTTCAGCTCCCCTCTCGACTCTCTTCCCCCTCCTCGCTCCCTCCCTTCCCTCCCCTCACCCTGACCATTTCCCCCCTCCTTGCTCCCTCCCTTCCCTCACCCTGACCATTTCCCCCCTGCTCGGGTCATGACCCAACTGTGCAGCGCCTTGGGACGTCCTCCTGACGTAAAAGGCGCTTTATAAATGGAATCTTGTTGTTGTTGTTGTTGTTTTGTTTTTCTCTCCCCCTCTCGCTCATGCTCTCTCTCCCTCTATCACTCTCTCTCACGCACTCTCTCGCACATATTCTCTCTCCTTCTCCCACACACTATCTCTCTCAATTAGTGCATCTCACTCCCCTCCTCCCACACTCCCACACGCTCTCTTCCCTCTCACACTCCACCTCTTCCTTTCATTGGTAATGCCAGGCTCCATCCCCTATAAAGCAATAATGAGATCTTCACAATGTTTCCTCCCCTCCACACCCCCACCACCCAGATTGCCTGCCTCACATCTTTCTACCAGAACAGCTTTTTTCCACCTCCGCCACATTGCCCGCCTCCGTCTGTACGTAACAACTGACACACCGTAAACCCTCATCTACACCTTTGTCACTTCCTGGCTGGATTATTAGTCAATAGTTGGTCATTTGAATTCTCACAAGTTTGAGTTTGAACCCTGACTAGGTAGATTCTGGATACCAGGAACTTCTTGCGAGCTTCCTGGTGAGCAATATCACTCAGCATGAAATGCTTGAGAGCATTGCCACTACCTTCCTGTCTACAGCCCATGCACACATCCCCATTGAGAGATGCTTCCAGCAGTTAGAGATGCAGAGTTTAAACAGCAGCAGTTTACCTCGCTAAAGAATGCCATTATCAAATCAATGTATTTTACCCTAATATACTGTAATGTTGCTTTACAATTGGTTCTAAATACATTTCTCAACATTCTTTACAATACACATTATGACTAGCACTCAACCAAGTAACAATCACCCCCTAAAATGAATAATTTTAGTGCAAAGCTGATATCTCAGCACATAACTTACATTTTATATGCTTGAAAGCTGGCTTGCCTTTCATCAATTATGGCTATGTTGTAAAATTATATGTTCTGTACTCGTTTTGAGCTACTGAAGTTTGATGAATATAAATTACCCTTTATGTGAGAGTTGCATGACAGGCTTCAGTCTATCACACATCTGGGGTAAGTGAGTCATCCGGGCAGTCCAGTTTCTTTTCACTCATATGTCCTCTGTTTGCAAACGTCTCACTCTATACTCACAATAAGACAAAAAAGCTCATTAATTACAACTAAGGGTAGATGAGAAAAGAGTACATAAATATCAGAGGAAGCTCCCATTTCAAAATTCTTCCTCTCCTAGCCTAAAATAAGGTGAGCAAAAATATAGTGAACATATATAAGAAAATAATAATTTATTGGTGCCCGGGGTCTTGCCACACTGTTTTCATAATGTGGGGATCAAGAATTGAGCATGTGTTCTATAGTCAACATGACACCGATGAGTGCATTGTGACAGATATGATGCATCCTTTGTGTTCCTGGTTAATGATATCTCACCTTTGATGAGCAGATTGTGGGTTCAATCCCCATGTTGGGAATTTGAGGTCATAGTATAGGCTGACAGTCTAGTACAGTCCTGGATTAGTGCTGCGCTCCCAGAGGCGCAATCTTTTGGATGAGTCATTAAATCAAGGTTCCATCTGCCTGCTTGGGTAGATGTTAAAGACCCAATGGCACTATTCAAAAAAAAAAGTTTCTCCCAATGCCCTGACCAGAAATAACCCAGACAAAATTGATCATTTCCTTCATGGCTGTTTATGGTTCATTTATGTTTACAAATTGGCTGCCAACATTTGCCTATAATATACACAGTCATTATATCGTATATTAAATCATGTGAACTGCTTTGAAACATCCTTCTGATGTGAAACGTGCTAAATTAAATGCAAGGATTATTATTAGAATTAAATTGCAGGAATATCTGAGCCATTCCAATATTTTTACATTTCCACAAAAAGGAAAAAAAAGCTTCAACCAAGGATATGTAAATATTACCAAAAAGAGTATCAAAAAGACTTCCAGAGAATAACAAACCAATAATTTTCTAAATAAAGTTGTATTTCACTTAGCAACTTGCTTCAAAAATACAAGGTCTAAATTCCAGTGGATTTATCCTGAAAAAGTTAAAGGTTAAAGTTAAAAGAGTAAAATGTTTAAATGGGAATGTTAACTCTCATCTCTGGAAGAATATGAATTGAAAATCAAAAGAGCAGTTAATTAGAACATTAATGCCAATTTTCTGGGGGAGAACATGACAAAACTCAGAAAATAAAACATATATAAGAAAACATGAGAACAGAATGTGCAGATTCAGATGAGGGGCGAGCTACCAAAAAGAACTGCTTCAATTAGTTAATAAGAATATGAATCCATGCATTTTAATAGCTCTGTTCACATCAGGAGAAGGTCTCAAAATGCTTCATAGGATTTACTGTAAAGCGCAGTGACTGTGCATTTTGTAGACAAAAGCGGCAGTTAATTTGCACATAGTAATGTCCGACAAACAGGCATGAAGAGAATGATCAATTTTATTTGGGAGATTGTTGACCAGGACAATGTATTTTGTCTTCTCTTTTCAAATAGTGTATAATGTGTATTTCAAATAATGTCGAACTAATCAGACAGATTGGATCTTGGTTCAATCTCTCAAACAAATTGAGAGAGGGAGTCAGGGAATCAGGCACCTGGTCATCGGGTTACATTACTAGAGAGATGTGAGATGGGAGGCATAGAAGAAAATTGGTAACCAAAGGGATTAAATGCAATCTTCTCTACTAAAAAGCTGCCTTTGAAGGTACAGAAAAACAATGATTTGAAAAGGAGTGCCAGGGTACAGTAATTCTTTATTTCATACCTACTCTTGTTAATACGGGACATCTGTTATCATACATAATAAATAATAATAATCCTTGCATTTGATATAGCGCTTTTCACGTTGGGAGGACGTCCCAAAGCGCTTCACAGAACACACTGTAAAGTGAATTGATTGTATATTTGTGGGCGAACACGGCAGCCAATTGCACACAGCAATGTCCCACAAACAGTCGTAGATTGAAAATGACCAATTTATTATTGTTTTTGGTTTTTGGAGGGATTATTATTAGGCTCTGTGTGGAGTAAGGAAACTTGCCCAAGGTTTCGCCCTCTGCCTGGAATTGAACTCAGATCTCTCACTTGCAAAGCGAGTGCTCTAACCACTGAGCTACAGGACTCCACAAAATCAAGATAGGCAAGGGGTACGCACAGGAAGGTAAGAACAATGGGGAAAAGACTTATAAAAACCAGAGAATAGGGACAGAGAGGTCAGTCCAGAGGAAGACTAAGAAGTTAGTCGTCCTGGAGCAATCTCCGTTTTGTGAGTATAACCAGAGGACCCACGGAGAGCTCCTGCAAACAACAGACTGCGTTACTGGTAGTATATTCTTCTTCTTATTGGTCGTATACATAAGACTTCATTTAAAATAAAACAATTTTCTTTCTTCCGAGGGTATGTAAATTAAGTCACAGGATTGGAAGAGGATCTTGCTTCATGAATAGTAGAAACGTTTACATTTGCCCGATTATATTCATTCTTTCAGAAGAAAATTAATAACAATGTGGTTATCTGAAGAACAGGCACTGGTGATACTTTCAAGCAGAGACAGATTACCAATGGTGAGGGAATATATCTTCTCTGATTTGGATACTCCTTGGCATGTTGTTGGGTATTTGCATGAGTCAGATACTGAACTGACAAATTGTTTTCTAATGGAGTCTTTGTTGCTACATGCCTGATACTAGTTGTTTCTATCTGTTACTGGAGTGAGAGGCAAATTCTTGTTTATTGTACTGTATTTTGCATGAGATCTGAAATCTTGCCTTATTTCAGAAAAAATCAAGAGGGTGGACTATGAATAAATGCAAGCAACGTTTTGGTGTTTTATGCCAAAAAATACCACATCAGAATTTAGTAGTTCTTTTAACAGAATACATATTGAAGTTTTCCCAAATACTGTTTCCCTAAAATTATTGCATTGATAGAGAATTGAAAGAAATGTTGATGTCACATTCCTAATTGGAAAAGAAACAATATTGACTTGACTTCAAGTTTTAAATCTTCTCCACCGTGTGTTGCTAACATTACTGTGTTCACTTAGCTTTGTGCAAAGAATTGCAAATATAACAGTCCTTATGTACCTCAGTCTTTCATAAATGAGAATCACTAAATTATAAGAGGTTTGAATGAAGAAAGCTTGTCTTTTAAATTAGTCCAGTGTGGTAACACCAACCAGCTTCCTGGTAACCTGTTATAGCTATTAATTACCACAGAACCACACAACCATAAAAATCTACAACACAGTAGGAGACCATTTGACTTACAGTGTTGGTGTGTTAGGTTTAGTGTTTCCTCCTCTAATTAAACCATCTATCTTAATCCCAATTTCCTGTTCTTGCTCGCTAATTCCCTTTCTTTGTATTTGCCTATCTAATTCTCTTTTAAATGCTCTCTGATTTCCATCCCACTGTTCTTGACAACTAAATCACTGAGCAGCATTTCCAATAACACTTTTTTCTCTCCCTTCACTCTCACATTAAATTTAAATCTGTTTTTACCTATAAAAAGAAACAGCGAGGGATTCAGAAGAAATTTTATAAAAGGGTTGTTGAATATAATAATACTTGCATTTCATAATAATAATCCTTACATTTGATATAGCACCATATCACGCCTTTGAGACATTTCAAAGCTCTTCACAAAATATATTGTCAAGTGAATTGACTGTTATTTTTTGTGGGTGAAATGCTGTAGCAAATTGTGCGTAGCAGTGCCCTGCAAACAGTTGTAGATCGATATAGCGTCTTATCATGTCGTTGAGATGTCTCAAAGCGCTTCACAGAATATATTTAAAGTGGATTGATGGTGAATTTTGTGAGCGAAATGCGGCAGCCATTTGCACCTAGCAGTGTCCCACAAAAAGTTGTGGAATGAATGACAAAATTATTTTTTTGAGGGATTATTAAACCTGGAATAAGATCTGCCAATCAACTGGGTTCCAACTTGCTGCTTGGTAAACAGAGGCATGTGGAGTAAGCAAACTTACCTAAGGTTTTGCCCCACCTGGGAATCGAACCTAGTCCTTTCACTTGCAAGATGAGTGCTCCAATCAATGCTGAACGACTCCAAATGCTGAAGGAATTGAGGAAATATATTAAAATATATTAAAATGTATTACATATATGGAACATAGGAACAGGAATAGGCGATTCAGCCCTTCGAGCCTGTTCCACCATTTAATTAGATCATAGCTGATCTGTACCTCAACTAATCCTGTCAATTTCAATTTCCCGCTTTCTCCCCATATTCCCTTAATACTCTGATCTACCAAAAATCTATCAACCTCACTCTTGAAGGTATGGATGGATCCAGCATCCACAGCCTTTTGGGTGAGAGAATTACAGATTTCTACCACCCTTTGAGTGAAAAAATGCTTCCTGATTTCACTCTTAAATGGCCTGGTTCTAATTTTAAGGCTATGCCCCTCGTTTTGGATTCCCAACCAGAGGAAATAGCTTCTCTGTATCTACCCTATTGAATCCCTTTATCATCTTAAATACCTCAATCAAATCACCCCTCAACCTTCTAAACTCAAGGGAATACAATTCAAGTTTAGGCAGCCTTTCCTCGTAACTTAACCCTTTTAGGCTTGGTAACATTTTAGTGGAACTGTGCTGCACCCTCTCCAGGGCCAATATTATCTTTCCTGAGGTGTGGTGCCCAAAACTGAACACAGTACTCCAGATGGGGTCTGACTAACGCTCTATGCAGCTGAAGCATCATTTCTTCCCCTTTGTAGTCCAGGCCATTAAGATAAAGACCAACATTCCATTCACCTTTTTGATTACTTTTTCACCTCGGAACCAGTATTAGTGATTTGTGAATGTGGACATCCAAATACCTTTGCTCCTCCATAGTTCTTAATTTCTCCCCATTAAGAAAAATTCTGCTTTATCTTTTTTTGGTCCATAGTGGATGACCTCGCACTTTCCTACATTGAACTCCATCTGCCACAGCTTTTCCCAATCACTTAATCTGTCTAAGTCCCTTTGTAACTTCCTATTCCCATCTACAAAACTTACTGAGCCTCCTTGCTTAGTGTTGTCTGCAAACTTGGATATAAAACTTTCTATTCCTTCATCTAAGTAATTTATACATGCGGCAAATAACTGGGGTCCAAGTACAGACCCCTGGGGGACACCACTTGTCATGTCCCAGAGAACGTTCCCTTTATCACTACTCTCTGTTTGCTGACTCCCAACCAAGCCATGTCACAAGGTTACCTCCGACTCTATGAGCTTCCATTTTTGCTGTTAATCTTTTGGGTGGAACTTTATTAAATGCCTCCTGAAAGTCCATATAAACGACATCCATAGACACTTTCGTATCCACCATTGTATTGACCTCCTCAGAAAATTCAACTAGATTAGTCAGACACGATCTATCCTTCAAAAAATCTATTCTGACTCTCTTTGACTAGCTCATACCTGTCCAAGTATTCAATCATTTGTCCATGATGATGGATTCCAGTATTTTCCCCACAACTGATGTTAGGCTGACAAGTCTCTAGTTTCCTGATTTCTCCCTTCCTCCCTTCTTAAATATATGAGGAAAGGCTGCCTAAACTTGGATTGTACTCCCTTGAGTTTAGAAAGTTGAGAGGTAATTTCCAATCTAAGCGCACAATTCCCAAATTGTCATGGGAGCTAAAGTTCTCCCATGTGGTACAGATAGAGAGAGAGAGACTGAGACAGAGAGTCTGAGAGAGACAGAGAGAGAAACTGAAAGAGAGACACAGAGAGAGAGAGACTGAGAGAGAAAGAGACTGAGAGAAAGAAAAACTGAAAGAAAGAGTGCTTAAGAGAAACTGTAAGAGAAAATATATTGAAGGAGTCCTCCCACTGAGTCCTTCCAAAAGGAATCCTCCCACAGGAGTCTTCCCAGCTGAGTATAGATAAAGACGAAATGTTTGTCTGTGTGTCAGTCTCCATTCCATATTGATCCTTTGGTTGCAAGCAAAGCTGCAATGGGTACAGCTAGTATCTAACTGACATCTATAATGCGTTTTAAATCAATACGTATTAATGTAAATCTGTGATCTCTGGCCTACAAACACACACATGCAAAGCTTTTATTAAAACACAGTGATAAATTAAATAAGCAGCATGCATTCCTTGGAATTTATCAATAGAATCATAAGCATAATGAGGAATTAATTAAATGCCCGTCATTAATTCTCCACCGATACCCAAATCCACAACTGATGCCTGGATATATCTGCAGAACAAAATACATACCAGAAGCTATTCTGTTATATCTTGGTGGCTTAATATTGTGTGACATAGGTCCCCTGCTGAGGAGCAGCTCAGAGTTGCATAAATATTAATTAACTGCTTCCAAGCAGTTAAAGTTTTGCATTATTATTCACTCCCCTTCAAGGACAGGTCACACAGAGGAGGTGGACATTGGTAATATAGAATTACTTGAGGTGGGTATAGAACAATTATTGGAGTTTATTATTCAAAGAGAAATCATACTGGAAGTTATTCAAAAATAAGACCAATAAATCACTGGGTCACGATACTTTGATCCAGGCATTCTGAGAGAAGCTACAACAACAACAACAAATTACACTTGTATAGCACCTTTCACGGGAAGCAAGGGAAGAAATAACAGTCTCGGGCTATAATTTTCTAAAATATTGTTGAAATTTGGGAAATTTAAGCCAGAGGTTTGGACGTGGCAAATACAACACTAGCCAGGATAAGGCAGAGACAATATATAACAATTGGTCTTACTTCAGGTGTTGATAATACAACAACAACAAAATTACATTTGTATAGGGCCTTTCATGTTGGGAGGATGTCCAAGGCGCTGGACAGACAGAGTTTTGGACCCGAGCTGGGGGTCGGGGTCGGGAAGGGTGGAGGGCAGAGGGGAATGCAGGAATGATGTATTAGTTTATAATGAATTTAGCAAACATTAGGAGCAGTACAAGCTAATCATAGAAATTTACAGTATAGAAGAGGCCATTTGGCCCATTGTGACTGTGGTAGACCTTTGAGAGAGTCATCCTCTCAAGTCCACTTATCTGGTTTTAGCCCAGATCCCAGCAAGTTATTCATATTTATCTGTCTTGTTCCCTCTTGAAAGCTGATATCAATTGTGCCTCGACCATCACAACTGGCAGGGCATTCCAGATCCAAATAACTCTTTGTGAAAAAATTCTTCCTAACCTCTGCCTTTGCCCCCTAATTATTTTAAATTGATGTTAGTCAATGACTCATTGACCAGTGGCAATAAGTTCTCCCTATCAACTCTATGAACACCCCTCATCATTTTAAAGACCACTATCAGTTCTTCTCTCAGTCTCCTTGGTTCATGAAAATAGGCTCACATCATCCAGTCTCTGATTCAAGAGGTAACCCACTCATCCCAATAAATCTTCTCTGCAACCACTCTTTGACCATGACGTCTTTCCTAAAATGGGGTGACCAAATCTCTATTCTAGCTGCAGTCTGTCTAACAATTATTGCCTTTATGGCTTTATATTCTATGTCCCTTTTTATTAAATCTAGCATCCCATTAGCATTCTTCAAAGTTCTGTCCACTCGACTTCCCATCTTTAAAGATTTATGTACTTTAACCCTCTGCTCGTCTACTTTTAAAATGTTACCATTTAGCATATAATTCCTCTCCTTATTCCTTCTCCTAAAATGTATAACCTCTATATTAACATTTTCATCTGCCATCTCTCTGCGAACTTTACTAGTCTGTCTATTTCCTCTTGAAATCGCTTAAAATCTTCACTGTTTGCTTCATAACTTCTGTTTTATAGCTTGTGGATTATGAATGTCAGAGTTATGAATGCCTCTCCTCAGCTCTCCTCGTTGGAAAGTACACAAAAGTTGCAATCCCGGTTCTCTCCCGTCCAGACATTTTATCTGCAATATTATGGTGCTCGTGACCACATACAGACCAGTGAAGTTGCTCTTGGAACTAAAATAAGAAAGTGTTGTACGATGTAAATAATAACAGACCCCCCCCCACCCCCCGCGTCACCATCCTCTGTCCTATCATGTGACCCAGTCAGGAAATGTGTAGCTTTTTCCATGTAATCTGTGGTCAGAGCAAAGTATTTGTTTTTTATTCTTTGCTAACTATGTGTGGTAGAGTCTAAGCAAAATAGCCAATCAATATGCATAGAAACTATTCAATTTATTAACCTGTCATACTATGGTAATGGGTTAATCTGCTCCAATGCATTGAAAAGCAATGAATTCACTAAACAGAATGAATCAAATCACTCAGAATAAGCAGTTCAAATTATGTTCTGTTTGATCAGGGTTTGAAATGTTCCCTATTAAATTATGCACTTCTTTGAGTTGATCAATTGTCATTCAACAGTAGTCTAGATTTGTGTTTCCAATTATGTGCTGTGTTGCACAAACTTCATTTTCCTAATAAATATCATAGCAGCAGAATATGTTTTATTCAGCATTTTCTAGTTATAAAAGATACATTGAGATGTTTTAAAAATCTATCAGTCCAATCATTTCATAAAATCTGACTCTTGCATACAAAAGAAAGAAGATGGTAAACATATAGAGGTGCATTATATGGAAATCCAAAGGCATTTGGGGACAGGAGAAAGCCACTTAGTTCACCAAGTAAGCACAAACCATGCACGATAATAATAATAATTCTTGCATTTGATATTGCACCTTATCACATCTATGAGATGTCTCAAAGCTCTTCACAGAATATACTGTAAAGTGAAGTGACTGTATATTTTGTGGGTGAAATGCAGCAGCCAATTCTGTGAGGCAGTGTCTCACAAATAGCCGTGGATTGAGTGAACAAATTATTTTGCACTGTCCACTGTTCAGAAATAACTAACTCCTGACAGAATTTATATAACTTGATATAATAACCTTAAGAATGCTTCACGATTAACAAAAAAGTCCAAAAATTTTAACTGTTAAGCCCATGTCAGTAAATGTATCAGAGCAACACAAGTGCTGGCTGTTTTTCGTGGCTCAGTGAATTATAGGTTTCAGATGATAAAACAATTACCTGCACAAATATAACAGAATCCAGGAAGTAACATGATGATTATTCTCACTGCATCAAATGTCTCCGTGTCACATGAGGTTTCTGAGGTCAAATTGCAAGTTGATTTAAAACTGCCTAGCAGCCAAACAAGCTTAAAGAACCGAAGCTTTCAGCAGTATTGAACTCCTTTAGAAAGTTCCACACTATGCAATAATAGGCTCCAAAAAGTGCTATTAGATTGTTAAGAGAAATACAGGATAGATAATGTTTACCTCAGTTGATGCAGCATCATGCAGAGAGTAGAAGTCTATGATTTACCCTTCTTCCTAGCAGGAACCTTCATCTTTCTTTATCTTTGAACTAAAAAACATGCTAATGATTGGAAAATGCAGCAAATGAAAAAGAAACTTTGCGCAGCACCAAATCATGATTAAAGAACACAATTTGAGTTAAAAAAAANCCTTGTGCAAATACTGACCATTTCATACATTAAAAAGACAGTGCTCATGTGACAGGTCTTAGCATTTTGAGTGTTGCATTGGGAAATACTAAACATCTGAAATTTTTCAATGGAATGCTGGCTGAGCAAGGTCGAAGAAGATTTACTAATATGTGTCCTGCAAATAAATCAGTTCCAATTAAACAAAATAAGTTGGTTTAGACAGATAGTTATCGGAATTAAACATCTCACCAGGGAAATGACAGCAGAAAATTAGTATAAATAGTACAAAGAATACAAGACGTTCTGCCGAGAGACTGATAATTAAATGTAATAAATATTTAATAAGCATGAAAAGTTCAGATAACTGAAATTCACTTTTGCGGCTCATGTGAGATCCAAGGATGGAAACTTGAATCCACCCCTTGCCATATCTGAAAGTAAAGTTGATGCTGTGTTGCAGATTTTAATGGGCGCAGTGAACAATGGGGGCCTTGTAATTGGTCTGCGTTTCATGCAGCTTGCAGGCTGCTCCTTTTATTGCCTCTGTGAAAGAGTGAATGGAGAAATCATAATGATAGTGTTGCATTGCACATATCTGTGCATGACAGGGAGCCTTTGTTGCCTGACATTCCTTCTGTTTTCCTCTCCTGGAATTTAGAGTTTTAGTCTTGTCATTAACTTCACGTTAGAGATATCAAATATCGATGGACATGCTCAGATATGACTCTATAATAATAATCCTAATAATGCTTGCCTTTGGCATCACATCATTGAGACGTCTCAAAGTGTCACAGAATATATTGTAAAGTGAATTGATCGTGTATTTTTTTGGCGAGAGGTGGCAACCATTTGCGCACACCATTGTTCCACAAACAGTGGTGTATTGAGCAAACAAATAATTTTTGGAAGGGATTTTTATCCCCAGAAAGCAATGCGCCAATCGACTAACAACTAGGTTCCTACTTACTGCTTGGGAAGCAGAGGCATGTGGAGTAAGGAAACTCGCCTAAGGTTTCACCCCGCCCGGATATCGAACCTCGGTTTTCTCGTTTGCAAGCTGAGCGCGCTAAACCGCTATGCTACGGGACTCCAGACTTCACTGAGACATCAAACCCATCTATTTAAAAAAAGAAAGGAGTTTCTCCTGGTGTACTGGCCAATAGAATCATAGAATTATACGGCACAGAAGGAGGCCATTCAGCCCATTGTGTCTTTACCGGCTCTTTGAAAAGAGCAGTCCAAATCAATCCCACTTCCCCACTCTCTCCCCATAGCCCTGCAAACTTGTCCCCCCAAATAATGACCTACTTCTCTCTTAAAGGTTATTATCCAATCCTCGAGAAACAAACTTGTAAGTTCACTTCATGACTGTTTGTGGGACATTGCTGTGCACAAATTGATTGCCGCAATCACCTATAAAAATAGTCACTACACTTTTCAGTAAACGCTGTGAAAGAAGTTCAACATCATGATAAGTCTCTATAGCAAAGGCAAGTACTTTAGCTTTTTAGGAAACATTTAATTTCAATTGAAAGGATGCATACGTTTTACAACAGAATTAATGCACTATTATTATGCATAAATCTTTCTCTTGTACTGAAGTGGTACGGAGGGGAAAGATGACTGAAAGAGGTACATTTTGACCCGGACCTTGAATAAAAACGCAATGCAACCGCAATGCACAACGATCACAGAAATCATCTTCCATCCAATCTGATATAAAAATTATTCGATCAAATCTGATTTAAAATTCTCTTCTATATTGAGATTTCTAGTTTTCTATATTATGTTTGAATTCATAATTCAAGAAGACAGATTAAAATGAGTATAATTACATGACTATAAGGTAGAATTTGATGAAACAGCAACATATTGTACATGAATTGTGGCATATATTTATATCATTCAACATTAATTTCCATGATATGCAGCAAATCCAGAATTGGCACAGAATCAATATTTTGAATACTTCAGTACTTTTATGCAAAAAATATTTTTGTACACACAGCTTCTCTTCCAACCCAACCATGCTCAGTGTTGCAATCCACAGGGACACTTCTGCATCAGATTAACACAATAACAAAATTACATTTATATAGTGCCTTTCATGTCAGGAGGACGTCCCAAGGCGCTGACAATAAATGTTTTGAACACTTGTGAGTAGCACAAATCTAGCAAAAAATTTACTGCAAAACTAACTTAATATACCATATTGAGGTTCAGGGGTAAAGACTGTTTTCCACCAAGATAATTTGTTAGACTTTACAAACTCTGTGCTCACAGCTCAAAAAATGGTTTTCAGTGATTTGTGACATAAAGTGTATAAATAGCTCACAGGGATTGTGAATATTACAAAAATATTAATGCGTCTTAACATTTCTGACTTAATGTCAACCACACTAGGTTTCTCTCTTCAGTTACCTACTTAAAAGGAATAGGGAAGATTCCTGTGAATTCTGGAACCCATGCATCAATGGGATCAATCTTGATTCAATATTGTACATCTCCTGCAGATCTACATCTATAACATCAAATATAACAATAAAATAATCCAATTTAAAATGATGATGGATATTCTTTACAACTTTTTTTGCCCACATTACGTATTCCACACTGCATTTGTTCGATCTGTATTTGCATTACATTTGCATATTATGACATTCACGTCAATAATATGACATAACTTTAATTCACGTCAATAAATGGAAAATCTTTGATAAAAATCTCAAAGCAATGGTTTGTTTCTGACAGATTGATCAATGGATTTCTTGTACAGTGAAGCCCTTTTAAGAACATTCTTACTGACTACATAAAACATGTTTCGTATTTCTTCACAGATCTCTCTAATCCCAGCTATGTGATACAGTGAAATTAGAAAATTACCATAGTGTGCTGCTATTTCATTTAGTAAATTCTGTCTGACAGAACATTTTCAAAATGTGCAAAGGACATTACAATTAATGGACTCATTGCACAATGCACTGACATTTTTATTGACTTGGACTATATCTTTTGGATTGCCCGAGTTGTTTAATGTGCTTGTATGTTGCCCACACAGTGAAACCAGCAGTTGGATTCATAAATTCATAATCTCGATTCAGGTTTGCAATTGAGCTTATGTCAAACTACAATTTATTAATCTCAGCTGCTTCCAAGCAGAAGGAAGGTGTTAGCTACAAGGAAGGAAAATCAGCAGTGGCTCTACCTCTGGTTGCACTCCAGTTCAGTATTGTATTACCCCAGAGTAGCACTGGGAAATAACCATCACAGGATAACAAGACAGGTTCAGATGAAGAAGGCCCTTTGACCCATCTGAGCTAATTTTCATACCCATCACTGCATTGAACATTTTTAAATGAATCCAGTGTCCAACATTACAGGTAACCTCTTTTAGTGATTGATTGCCCTGTGTAAAGAAAAAAATCCTGGTGTCTGCTCTGAAATTGCCCTTTGAAACCCTATACCGGTGCTCTCTTGTTCTCTTGTTTCATTACATCCAAAACTATTGTTCTGGATTTACTTTTTCAATCCCATTTAAAATCTTATATACCTCTTAAAGGTATATTAAGACTCTGAGAAGACTCCTTTCAAAATAATACAATAGAAATTTACAATTATATAGTGTCTTTCCTGTTGGGATGTAGGATATCCCAAGGTCTGGGAGGATGAAAGAGGCTTGTCTAATCATAGCTCATTCCTCTATCAACAACATCAACTTGCATTTATGTAGCACCCTTCATGCAGGGCAGGTCCCAGAGCGCTTAGCAATGGCAGAGCCCAGTTCCGAGCCAGGGGGAGGGGGAAGGTGATGATAGGCACGGTTGAAAAGGAAGGTCTTCAGGGACTGAAAGGATTGCTCTTGAGGGAGCTGAAACAGACATAGTGGGCTGAGTGACCTTCTGTGCCATAAATATTTGTGGTTCTACTGTGCATCATGCTCATTGTTCTTCTCTGTGCTACCTCTGGGACCTGGGCATCATATAACTTGAACATGATTTCTGGAAATCGGACGCAATTAATTTGGCTTTATAGCCCATTATTAAAATTATTTAACCCTTAGTCATGTTTGCCTCATTTATTGCTGCCTCACACTGTTTTGATTTGGTAAGGATGAATTAACTACACTAATAGAGCTCTTTCAGCTTTAATAATAATAATCCTTGCATTTGATATAGCGCTTTTCACATCTTCTAGACGTCTCAAAGCCCTTCACAAAATATACTGTAAAGTGAATTGACTGTATATTTGTGGGCAAAGCTTTCACCTTGATAAGTTTTATTTTTTCCATGAGTACATGCACTTCCTATGTTTACTTCCTATATGCAGTGCCTTTGCATTTATCTGTACTGAATTTCATTTACTAGTTATCAGCCCATGTGCATACTCTATCAAGTCCGAAATAAGATCTTTTCTGCCTCTTCTGATTCCACAGTTCCCTCTAACTTGGTAGTACTTGCAATTTTAACTTACACTAGAACAACAACAACAACAACTTGCATTTATATAGTGTTCTCCACAGCGGGCAATGTCCCAGAGTGCTTAACAATGGTGATCACTATGTCTGAGAATCCAGGTCATTAATATATACAAGGAACAGGAGATCTCAGAACAGATCCCTGAGACTTGCCGCTTTCCTTCTTAACACCTCCCCACCTTTTGACTTTGCTCCCCCAACAGTGACCATCTGCTTCCTGCCCCCACAAAAACACATCTCCTTCCCCAGTTGATCAAGTGTTTCTTAACTAAAGTACATTATTAAAGAATGTAATGGAATCAAAATTAATAATCCTTGATTTTGATATAGTGCCTCATCACATCACTGAAATGTCTCAAAGGGCTTTGCAGGATTTACTATAAAGTGTAACTACTTTGTATTTGTAGGTGAACACAACAGCCAAGTTACACACAGCAGGTTCCTACAAACAACAACAACAAAATTACATTTGTATCGTGCTTTTCACATTGGGATGACAATCAGTGTTTCAGACCCGAGTAGGGGGTCTGAATCCGGCAGGGTGGAGGGCAGAGGGGGGGGAGGAGGGTGATCAAAGGGATGATCGAAGAGGAGAGTCTTGAGATGGGGCTTGAAGGAGGTAATAATAATAATAATAATAATAATAATAATAATAATAATAATAATAATAATCCTTGCATTTGATATAGCGCTTTTCACGTCGGGAGGACGTCCCAAAGCGCTTCACAGAATATACTGTAAAGTGAATTGACTGTATATTTGTGGGCGAACGCGGCAGCCAATTGCGCACAGCAATGTTCCACAAACAGTCGTAGATTGAAAATGACCAATTTATTATTGTTTTTGGTTTTGGAGGGATTATTATTAGGCGTGTGGAGTAAGGAAACTTGCCCAAGGTTTCGCCCTCTGCCTGGAATTGAACTCAGGTCTCTCGCTTGCAAAGCGAGTGCTCTAACCACTGAGCTACAGGACTCCAAGGTAAGGGAGGGAGCAAGGTGGAGGGACTGCAGGATGGAGTTCCAGAGGATGGGAAAAAGTGGCTGAAGGTCCGCCCGCAAAACATCCATGAAATGACAGCCATTTTATTTTCCGATTGTTTCAGTAATCTCTGAAATTCTATCTACATAGATCTCGATACAGGTGGAATGTCTTTCCTATAGTCATCAAAGCAGAGGTAATTTTACATTAATACCATTTACAAGAACAGGGTCAATCTGAAGTCCACGTGAGAGGCAGTTGGAATTTTATTCCTCATAAAATGCGGACATCTTAGTTACAATATAATATATAATGACCCTTGGTCAGAACAGAACGTAATTCTGGCAAAGGGCTGTGGATCCGAAACGTTGACTCACTTTCCTTTCTCCATAGATGCCACCTGACCTGCTGAGTGTTTCCAGCGACTTCTGTTTTTGTTTCAGATTTCCAGCACCTGCAGTATTTTGTATTTTGCACAACAAAAAGAGAAGCTCGGAAAAAAATAATCATGCACATTTTCCAACTGTTAGTATTGATTTCTCTTCATTACCATAAAATATATGTTATGTTAAAATGCGCTTACATTTTAGAAACCGGTATTGATTGTTTTTGCTAAAAATTGTAAAAACATGTTTCTTAAAGTCAAACATAAAATTGCCTTCACCAATGCAGGTACTGTTTCACACCATGAAACTGCGGTAGTGCAATGGTTATTTAGCCTTCAAGGCAAATTAGTCATCTGTATTGTAGAATTGATCCTCCAGTATTTTACATATTTATTCATAATATTCAGATGTTGTAAATTCAGAGGTATAAATTAGTCTCAAGCAGAGATTTAGGGACACTGCTGCATTTTAACTTATGATGCCAATTTGTGTGAACTGTATAGTAAGTGTCATAGATTCCTATGTTTGTGTGTTGATCAGCATTTACACTGATCTTGTGCTGATTTCTATAAATGTGAGCATAATTGGATAGTGGGGTTGAAATGAGAATTACAAACTGGAAGTCAAGTCTTCAATTGCAAATACGGACTTGAGATTCATAAAGCAACAAACCGTGATTCCCAATTGGTTCTGCATGAATTGAATGGAGTTAAAGCTATAAAATGTTTTGAAGTAACTTTATATTTCACAGTCCAAAAATCTTCCAAAATCTCTGTTCTCGTATATAATTATTGAATGCACCAAATGTATGAGAGAATTGTGATGTATCTTAGTTGGAATTGCAAAATATTTCTATGGAAGATTAAGCCTAGCTTAGTTGGTAACTCTCTTGCCACTGATTGAGGCGGTTATTGGTTCAAGCCTGACGTCAGAACTTCGAGCTCTAGGCTGACAATTTAATGCAGTGTTAGGGGAGTGTTGTATTTTTGGAGATGTCATCTTTTAGATGAGATGTAAAACTGAGGACCTGTCTGCTTGTTCTGAAAGATGAGATCCCATGACATTATTAGAAAAGAGAAGAGAATTTCTCTGGTTATCCTGGCCAACAATGTATAAAGTAAAATGTGACACAAAATTCCTTGACATCATTCATTTCATGGCTGTTTGTGGGACATTACTGTGGGCAAACTGGTTGCCACATTTGGATACAGGTGCAGTAACTAAACTTTGCAGTAACATCCTGTGAAGTAGTTTGTTTCGCCAACATGATAAGGTGCTATACCAAATGGAAGGATGTAAGGATAATTATTTTATGTAAGTTTAAGCGAGAGACCCGGGTTTGATTTCTGGCAAGACGAAACCTTGGACAAGTTTCCTTATTCCACACGCCTGATAATAATCCCTCAAGAAAAAAATAGTACAACAACAACAACAACAAGATTCCATTTATTGAGCGCCTTTCACGTCGGGAGGACATCCCAATAATAATAAAAAAATATAAAAAAATAATAATAATTTGGTCACTCAATCCACGATTGTTTGTGGGACACTGCTGCGAGCAATTTGGCTGCCGCGTTTCGCCCACAAATACACAGTCAATTCATTTCATAGCATATTTTGTGAAGTGCTTTGAGATATCTAGAAGATGTGAAAAGCGCTATATCAAATGCAAGGATTATTATTATTTTTTATTTATCAGGAGGCGCTGATTTTGTTCCATTTCCGTCTTTTTTTTCTCTCACTATTTTTCCTTTCAGGAACATATCAACTGAAAACCATTTATTAAAGAGACGCATTGTGCTGTGTATGTGGTCTCTACTGTGGAATATTTAGCTCAAAGTGGTCAGCTCCAATCTTTTCTCTTTACAGTACACTTAATGTATTTTATTCATATCAGGGAATATGATCAGGCTGCTTGCTATCATTCAAGAAAGTCAAATATTTTATGAATGTTTCTTTTTTGTTGACTTTTATAGGCAGTCACCCATTTCTGCATCTGTGAATAATTTAAAGCTTTTATTCTCCGCAGCATTTGACAGCTGAGGTTGCATTTCCTGAGATGACCATAGTATTTGACAATACTTGCTTTTCAATGTGGGTTTCTGAAGCTATCATTTCCAGACAGAATTCTATGCACCTCAGAATCTAAGTGGGTTTGATCCGAAATGTTCACTTTTTCTACAGTTTTTCATTGCTGTATTTTACAGTGTTGTTTTGTTCGCAATGATCCCAATGGGTTGCTGTAGTGTGAGGAGGAATTATTATTGTGATTAATACAGTGACAGATCTATATGTGTAGAAGGTAAATTCAGTTGTCCATTAGAGGCAGAGTGAATGCTATGTTTTGTGGTGGTGGCCGCAGTGAATGTTCAATGCTTTGGACTTTTTAAATTAACTGTTGTTTTTTGGTCAGCTGGGTAACTGACACATGCAGAAATCAATCACCATGAGTATCCAAACCAGACTGAGAGTTCCATGTGTGCCACCTAGATGTGGAAATTCCTACGTCTGCCTGAAAGGATGCACTCTGCTTACCTAATTTTGGAGAGTATTAGATGCATGTTACATTCATGTTTCAACTCCATTCCAGAGTCTCTCCACCTCGCCCCCTCCCTTGCCTCCTTAAGACAACAACAACAACAACTTGGATTTATATAGCGCTCTCCACGCCGGACGGTGCCTCAGAGCGCTTAGACCCACCTCAAGACCCTCCTCTTCGACAGTGCCTTCGATCACCCTCCTACCCCAACGCTCTCCGCCCTCTGATCCCAACCAACAGCTCAGGTGCGGGTCCCTGACTGTCAAGCGTCTTGTGATGTCCTACTGACATGAAAGGCGCTATACAAATGTAATTTCTTGTTGTTGTTATGTAGAATGCTTTGTGTGTGTAGCATCTTGGAACTTCTCAAATATTCATCTATTGCCTGCTTAATAACAACAAGAACAAAATTACATTTACAACAAAATCAACGTTTTGGACTCGAGCTGGGGGCTGGGATTGGGGAGTGTGGAGGGCAGGAGGGGAAGGAAGGCACAGTCATAGAGTAGGGTCTTGAAGGAGGCAAGGGAAGGGGAGAGGTGAAGGGACTGCGGGATGGAGTTCCAGAAGGGTGGAGGCAGAGTGGCAGAAGGCCTGCCCAGCAATGGGGGGGATGCGAAGCAGGCCGGAGTTCTCTGGTCGGAGGGAGGGAGCAGGTTGTTAGGGGGTTAGGAGGTCGGAGAGGTAGGGGTAAGTAAGGCCATTGGAGTGCTTTGAAGGTGAGGACCAGGATCTTGAACTATATCCTTTGTGTGATTGGAGTTGGGCGAGGATGGGAGTGATAGGGTCGTGGAGCCTAGTGCAGGAGAGAACACAGGTTGCAGTTCTGGATGATCTGCAGCCTGTGGAGGGAGGAGTTGAGCAGGCCAACAAGCAGGGAGTTTGCGTAATGAAGCCCAGATGTTATGAATGCGTGGGGGGGGGGCCTGCGGTGTGAGACAGTGGTGGAGCCAAGCAATGTTGCGGAGATGGGGAAGGAAGAGCATGTCATAGTACGGATATAGGGTAGAAAGGATAGTTGAGAGTCAAACAAGATGCCAAGGTTCCAGACTGGTTTAGTAAGGAGGATGGTGATGCTATCAGCACCTGAGGTGTTGAGGCACTGACAGAAGCCAATCAAGAGAGGCTCTGTCTTGTTGTCGTTCAACTGTAGAAAATTACCTTTCATCCAGAACTTGATGTTGACCTCACATCTACAACCTTCTGAGGTAGTGACTTCCAAAACCATTTTTGTTGCAAAATTTTTCCGATTTTACTCTTAACTGGCTCTAATTTTAAAATGGTACCCTCTTGTTCCTACCACAGGGAAAGTTTTCTATCTTCCTTGTCAAATTTTTTTTATATAACTGTAAGTACTAAAGTTTGCCCAACTCTGTTCTGGTAAACCTGCACTGTACCCTTCCAAGGCCAATCAATACATCTTTCCTGAGCTGTGGTGCTCAAAATTGAATACAATACTCCAGTTGACATCTGACAATGTCCAGATAGAGGACTGTGCTTTCTCCACATGCCATGATTTATGATTTACTCATGTTCCCGAAGGTTGTGCAGACATTGGGCCGTATTGCCCTGATTAGCGCTTTGGGACGTCCTCCCGATGTGAAAGGCGCTCTATAAATGTAATTCTGTTGTTGTTGTTGTTGTTGATGAAACTAAAGTTATTCAGTTATTACCAGCTAAGCAATGTGGTACCCATGTTCGAGAAAAATACATCACCATCACTGAACAATAATTATTATCTCAACTTTTGAGATTTCTCAAAGCTATTTGAATGAATGAATGAATGAATAAATGAATCTCTCAGCTTGCCCTCTCATTGCCAGGCTTCAGACCATGCTTCAGACCATCAGACCACACCTCTTCGACCATGCGTACGGTCACACCTCCCTCCTCTCTCTGGCTCAGCATCAAGCTCCACCATTGTTAAGCATTCTTTGACACTACACGACATGAAGGGACAATATAAATGAAAGTTGCTGTGGTTGGCTATTTGGTTGTGAGATGGGTTGTTAGTGGGCAATGTTCCAGAGATGATACTAGATGCCAGGTGGGCAAAGATGTATTTATTTACATAGAGGATAGCAACAGCTGGAATAAGTTAACAGAAAGTGTTTAGATGCCCGCCCAATAGATTGATTGAAGAAACAGTTTAATGCTGTAATAGGAATAACATAGGGTGGGCATTTGCTTGATATTAGATTTTCGATACCAGGCTAATTTCAGAATTAGGTATTTTTTGTTATCCCAACCAATCATTTTATTTGACACACTGTCTCCAACTTCTTGATTCAGAAATTGGTGCACAATAAGTGGTAGAAGAGTTAGGTTATCACATTCAAAAAACATCAATTAGCAGGCCAAAGAGGAACGATCATGAATAATTAAATTTTAGGCATGAATCAGCCCAGAGAGAGGGTGAGAAGCTTCCCTTGTACACACATTATTTCTCATTTGATGTAATAAAAAGTAAATTAAGTTAAAATTTAAATTGATTACATTATTATTAGGATTCTATATCCCAAGATATTTAATTCATTTGATGAATCATTAATAATGAAGACATTTGTCCTAATTATTTCTTTGAAACAGCAAAAGCTTCCCATTTGCTCTATTCAATCTTGTTGATTTCAAGATCCTCATCCTCACTTACAAGGCCATTCACGGCCTTGCTCCCTCCTACCTCTCCAACCTACTATCCCCCTACCTACCTGCCCGTACCCTCCGTTCCTCTGGCTCCGGTCTGCTCCACGTCCCACACCCCAACCGCCCTACCATCGGTGGTCGGGCCTTCAGCCTCTCAGCCCCCAGGCTCTGGAACTCCATCCCCCAGTGCCTTTGCCTTGCTTCCTCCCTTTCCTCCTTCAAGGCCGGTCTCAAAACCTTTCTCTTTGACCGTGCCTTCAGCTCCCCTCTCGACTCTCTTCCCCCTCCTCGCTCCCTCCCTTCCCTCCCCTCACCCTGACCATTTCCCCCCTCCTTGCTCCCTCCCTTCCCTCCCCTCACCCTGACCATTTCCCCCTTCCTCGCTCCCTCCCTTCCCTCCCCTCACCCTGACCATTTCCCCCCTGCTCGGGTCATGACCCAACTGTGCAGCGCCTTGGGACGTCCTCCTGATGTGAAAGGCGCTTTATAAATGGAATCTTGTTGTTGTTGTTGTTGTAACAGAGGGACATAGGATATACAGCACCTGAACAACAAACATATTTTTTTTAAAAATCATAGGCTATTCCATCCCTCATAGCCCTTAATCAAATTCTAAACAATTATCTATTCGATTCCTTCTTGAATAGGGTGAGATAATCTGCCAACATCATCTCTTTGTGTAGTCCATTACACATACATATATATTATATATTTTACATAAACGATTGTTTGTAGTACACTGCTATGCGTAATTGGTTGCCGTGTTTCCCTCACAAATTCATTTGGCAGTATATTCTGTGAAGTGCTTTGAGACATCTCAATGATGTCTAATAATTGTATAAATGATTATTATAATTATTAATAGTTATATTATTAATTAATAATCTTATCAACAACATGAAAAGGCGCTATATCAAATGCAAAGATTATTATTACCTTTGCTACTCTCTATAGTGATTGAACTGTCTTCAGATTCTCTCTTCTAAGTAGGAGTATGTGTCTGTGTTGTGGTTGTGTCCGTGTAACAACAACAACATTTACATTTGTATAGCATCTTTCACATCAGGACGAAAGTGTGATACACTTCAGAAAGAGAATATTAAAGTTCATAGGGAGTGAGCGAGAGAGTGGGATTAGGCTACACAACTCATGTGCAGAACAAAACATCAACTTGATGGGCCTAATGGCTTGTTTTTACATAATATTCTATGATAAAATGTGATAAGAAAACAGTTTGCAGCTCTCCTATTTCTAAAGGGAAGATTTCACTGTTTTAGCGTATTTTGCAAAATATTTTTCTGTGTTTATATAAAAAGAAGCACTCACTAACACCATAGGTGAGAAATGCAATGATAATTATAGGAATAACACATACTCTGTCTTTGACCCGTGCAATTTAATCATGAACAATACCTTTTTAAAGTGTCAATTGCATACTATGCTCAAAATCATTATGTTAGAAAATTACAGGCTATGCACTGCTGGAACCTTTCCTTCTTTAAAGGAAATGGTACCTCACCAGATGAAAAAGGCCCTTCAGCTCATTTGATCTCACCCTTTAAGAAAACCTACCCTAACCATCACATCATCGAGTTGTTTTCTAAATGTATCTGGGGTCCTGATGTCAATTATCCTTCCTCGTGATTTTTCCAATCATTAATTACGTGGAGTCCTGTAGCTCAGTGGTTAGAGCACTCGCTTTGCAAGTGAAAGATCTGAGTTCAATTCCAGGCAGGGCGAAACCTTGGGCAAGTTTCCTTACTCCACACGCCTAATAATAATCTCTCCAAAACAAAAAACAATGATAAATTGGTCATTTTCAATCCATGATTGTTTGTGGGACATTGCTGTGCGCAATTGGCTGCCGCGTTCGCCCACAAATATACAGTCAATTCACTTTACAGTGTGTTCTGTGAAGCGCTTTGGGACGTCCTCCTGACGTGAAAAGCGCTATATCAAATGCAAGGATTATTATTATTATTATTATTAATTACTTTCTAGGTAAAGAAATACTTCTTGGCGTTTGTCATAAAATTACTCTTTACAACTCCAAACCTGTGTCCTCTTGTTCTACTGTCTCCAATAGCACTAACAGTACAGCCAGTGTAAATTAAGACTCAAAGAGAGTTGAAAACAAGGATGGACCAGAGACGGCAAACATATTACATATTACAGTGTATTCTAATAGTGCATCCAATAGTAATACTCTGGGTTCACGTTTCCCATTTAAAATCTTTTTACCTCTATAAAGTACCCTCTAAGGTGTCTCCTTTGAACATTGAAGAGCCTCAGCTTGTCTAATTGTTGCTTGTGGGTCATTTCTCTGACACTGGGAATTATCCTCTTTGCTCTTCTCTGCAGTTCCTCTTGGGCCTGGAAAGCCCCCTTATGTTGTGGCGAACTGAACTAAAATTCAATACTCTAAGAGTAGCCCAGAGTATGACTTGTGCGGAACTGAACATAACTGATTTGGCAGTGGAGCTCAGCATCCTGTTTGCTTTGTTTCTTGCTTTAAAGCCAAATTATGACTGGGAGCATTCCAGAGTGCTTAATGTTGGAATAGGAGACCCTCAGCAGATTAAAATATTTGTGCTTTAATCATCTCCCAGTCAACAACAACAACAAGATTCCATTTATAGAGAGCCTTTCACATCAGGAGGACGTCCCAAGGCGCTGTACAGTTGAGTCAGGACCCGAGCAGGGGGGAAATGGTCAGGGTGAGGGAAGGGAGGGAACAAGGAGGGGGTAGAGAGTCGAGAGGGGAGCTGAAGGCACGGTCAAAGAGAAAGGTCTTAAGACCGGCCTTGAAGGAGGAAAGGGAGGAAGCGGCAAAGGCACTGGGGGATGGAGTTCCAGATTCCTAAGTGCACTGAAGATTCTGAAATGCTACTTAGCTTTAACCATATTATTCCACTCAAGATTTCCTCAAATAAACTCATGCAATTTAGTCATGTTCATTAGCTACCCTATTGTCTTCCATAAATCCATTATAGCAATATACTAATTACTTTTCATTTCTTTGCTACTTGCTGGTAACATTATTTTCCAATCTGCTTCCTGGTGCTGCAGTGCTAATTTAATGACCTGAGTAAGAATCCACTGCACCAACCATCAGCCAATTACAAACGGAAATTTTGTCCTGGCGAACAATTCCCTAAACTTCATAGCTGTTTGTGGAACATTGCTGTGCACAAATTGGCTACCTCAATCACCTAAAAATAAGCAGTCACTGCACTTTACAGTATAACATGAAGGGTTATTTAAATCTGTGACCCTACTGTGAAGTATGATTGACACAAGTTTGCTTTTAATAGTAAAATTTAATAAAAGATTAGCAAGGTTATACATAATAAAAAATATACGTTTCATCAATACAAATTAATGCTTACGATGGGTAGTAATAAAATTAATGCTTACAACGGGTAAGATAATCAAATTACTGCTTAGGACGGGTTAGTAAAGTTGAATGCAATGGGTTGATCAGATCAGTATATGGTTTTAATGTAGGAATCGGCTTGTTAACTTGCGTCGATCCATGTTGATTGTCATATATCCCTCTTTCTTTGAGATTGGTTGCTCCATTCCCAAACTCAGCTCTTCTCTTTAAGCTCAGTTCTTCTCCCTTCATTGAGAATTATCCTTACAATTGTACATTGTAAAGATGTACACATCGAGCTTGTCAAGATATCTGGAGTTTAGCTTTACTAAAACATCTTTTTAGTCAGATAGTCTCCTCCTGTTATCAATATTCACAGTTATCAACATCCTTGCCTTTATTAAAATTCCAGCAGTTTGTTTCAAACAAGTCTGAGTACCACATATTTAATGTCTATTGTGTAGCAAATAACAATGTCTTATCAACGATGTTGTTGAAACTTTGCATTCAGTAAATATGCTTCCACTGCCTTTGGCCTTCATGCATTTGCAGCTTTTCTGAAGCAAACAGAACCATGAGGCTCTGCAATTTTCCTTTGGTCAACTCAAGACAACTCAGAATTCTGGGATTGCTTACAATCCCTCCTCTCTTGGGTCAAGCTCAAGGCTCAAGGCTCATTATTATCATCAAATCTTCACGACTCCCTTTTACCTTAACTATCACATCAATCCTTTCAACCCATTTTAGCATTTGAGAGGTGAATTGTTTATGGAATGCTTAACATCAGATTTCTTGAATTTTCTTTTAAACATACAAATACAGCAAATCATTATCAGTAATATCATGCTTGACACAAACTGTACTAACACAAAAAAATGTGTTAAAAAGATCCTCCAAGTGTTATTTCAGACTCCTTTGTCTGCAGGCTTTGAGTATTTATGCAATAGTAATAGGAGTCATTTAATATCCTCCTATTTTGGACATGTGTTTTGGTATAAGGCAAAAATGTGTGACTGGGTAGGTCAAATTATGTTATTCAAACGTAGTTTCTGTGATGACCACACCATATTGTCCATTTTCATTATACACTAATCCCGTGCGACTACTTTCTACTTAATATTGACAGTCTGGTTTAAGAATGCCTGAGCATTATCTCTTCCAAGGCTTGTTATTCGACCTTTGGCACAGTAATTTGTTCTATTTAACAGTTTTTTTTATACAGCAGCAATTCCCAAAAGAGGTTTATATGTTCATATAATATAAATACATTAACTACAGATTCCTTACAATGAAAAGGGCTTTGAGACATCCTCCTGATGTGAAAGGCACAATACCAAATGTAAGGATTTTTTTTTCTTTTGTACTTTGAACTGCTTTATATAAACAATATGGTGCAGAATTGTACCTTTCCTGTGGATATGTAAATCGCTTTTCTTTGTATATATGTATTAAAAATAGAAGTTGAAAGGGTCCTTATTTTATTTTATTGTCATTTGAGCTTTTGGGACATTCCTGGGTGCAATTGGGATGCAACATTCGCCTACAAATACACAGTCACTCTGCTTCACCATAAATCCTGCGAAGCTCTTTGAGACGTCCACCGGATATGAAAGGCACTAACCCAATTCTGTGTCTGAGACCAGCCAAGAAAGAATTGTGAATAGATGAGAAAGTCCCAGTTAGTGCTACCAATGTGACTGGAATTAATCAGTAAGGTGCATGTTTACAAAGGGACAAGACAGAAATTGTTCAGTTAGTTCACTATCTGAAGTGAGATAATTTGTGTCCAGTCCATAAGATGATCAGGAGACCTGACAGACAACTCATGAATGATATTAATAATAATCCTTGCATTTGATACAAGCTTTTTCACGTCTTCTAGAGGTCTCAAAGCGCTTCACAGAATAGATTGTAAAGTGAATTGACTGTATTTTTGTCGGCGAAACGTGGAAGCCAACTGCGCACAGCAGTGTCCCACAAACAGTCGTGGACTGAGTGACCAAATTCTTATTGTTTTTTTTTCTTGAGGGATTATTATCTGGTGTGTGGAGTAAGGAAACTTGCCCAAGGATTCAACCTGCTGGGAATTGAACCCAGGTCTCTCGCTTACGAGGCAAGTGCTCTAACCACTGAGCTACAGGACACATTGCATATAACTTTGGCAAATCTAGTGTCAGTCCATGTGAAATTTCTGCTGAGTTGTGTTGCCCACCAGGAAGCTAATAAGGAGTTCTTGGTGCCTGCCATTTGTCTAGTGAGGGCTCAACCCTGCACTTGTCGGATGTCAAATGACCAACTGGGGATTATCCTCCGAGGTGAGTGGGAAGAGGAAAGATGGCCAATAGTGTAATCAAAAATGTACAATGTGGTTCTATCTTTATCATCTATGCCTGCAGCGTTCCAAACAACTGGATCATGTACTCCACTCATTTTTCTTTCTCCAAACAGAACAAATTCAGTTCTGCAAACCTTTGCCAAAAACTTACAGCCTTTTATTCCAAGTATGCCTTGTACTTTTCTCTAAAGCCATTCCATTGCATTAATTCACTCTTAAGTTAGAGTGCACAAAACCCAACATAATATTCCAAATGCAACTTCATCAACAATTCACACATAATAAATTAGTGACTGAATTTACTATTGAGTAATGCACAGTCAGGCATGATTCCAAATTAGAAAGTAACACTAAAAATACCATCATAACGCACGCCAATAGTTTCATAAGCAAATGCAATGTTGAGAGGTGCAAGTAGATCAAGGCACTGTAACTACTGGCAGCTTGAAAAAAATATTAGATACCACAAATGAAGTGGTGCATACAAATATATTTGCTGTTTATGAAAAGATATAGATGAATTATGAACTCAGCCATGGTCTAATGGAGTGGTGGAACAGTCTTGAGGGGCTGAACGGTCCACCTGTTCCTATGATCTTATGCTCCTAACTATAAAAGATTCAAAGAAGGTCATCAGAGGTGACATTATGTTTTGGAGCATTATTCTATGAAGAGAGGCTAAGGAAGATACATCTATTCTCATTAAAAAAAATTAAGAGAGGAATCAATACTATGAACGTGCAAAATCAGGATAGGAGAACCAGAGGACACAATTTCAGTTAAAGTAACAAGAAAATAATTTCTTAATATTCAAAACCATTGACTTATGGAATAAGTCTGAGCATAGATACGTTTCAGTGAAAACATCAGTTCTTCAGTTCTTGAGCAAGGAAATAATAGAGGGACAGGTTTGGTTTTAAAATAAGAGAAAGGTTATAAATGGTCAAACTGACAAGTTAGTTAATAGTACAGTCATTCTTGTTTATTGTAATGGGCCATTGTCATAATTCACAGTTGCATATTAAACTCACAGAGATGATTAAAATCTGATGAGTAGCTGTAAAAGTATATTGATGGTTTGTTTAAATTATCTGCAAGTTCATGTACATCAGATTCTGATCAAAAATGTACCACTCAGCTCCTTGGGATGCGTGCCCGATGTGGAAGACTCCATATAAATGCTATTTGTTGTTGTTGCAAGGTATCAACGTGTATGTGTATTTCCATCTTTTAACGTGTGTGAGTGTGTGGGAGGGAAGTCTGTGAATTAAAGCGGTGAGAGCAGTAGATGGTGGTAAATTTGGATTAAGGAGGTTGCATGAGTGGATTAAAATCAAACAATATGAAGGGCAATTCAATTTGTATTTGGCGGATCATTTATCTTTGACCTCTGGATATTTGAAGCGATCGCCTAGAAACACACAGTTACTACACTTTATAGCAAATCCTGTGAAGTACTTTGCTTTCCCCATGTGAAAAGCACTACAACAATTCAAGGATTATTATTATTCCAAGTAACGATCATATTGTATTACTCACACCCTTTCAGAGTTATCGCTGACAAACAAAATCAGATTTGGATTTATCATTATAAACCTCAGTTTAAGATTATGAACAATTCCATCATGTCTCCTAGGGATGGAGCTCTTCTACAATAGTTGCTGCAGCTAAGTGGCCATCTCTGACATTCTGACGTCTCCGTAAGCATGATCATTTAGTTTGTATTTTCCTGAAATCTATTTGATCAAAATCATTCATAATTATGAAACCCTCTAACAGATCCCTTGTAACCTTTCATGTTCCGTTGCACTTGGTTTGGGATATTTTAAATGAGAAACCCTGAAGTCATGATTTTCAAGCTTTAAGGATATCATCTTCCCAAACAGATTGCTATATAACTGTTGGTGGAAGGGCTGTTTGCTATGAGTGGAACTGATTGTACAGCTTATTTTACAAGTGTAAAACAGGGTGCTTCTTCACATTGATGGAGTTGTGAAATGGTGCCTCTTTCACTAACTGATTGCAATGTAATTCAAAACTGGCATCTGCAGTCTGTTTTGGAAAAGAAAACTCAGAATCACAGAGATGTTAATGCTAACAGAAATTGGCATGAATCAAACCCCAAACTGAAAAAGATCTGACTGGGCTTTCAAGAAATAAGTGGCAAAATATCTGATCACCATGCAAATGGTTTTCTGAATACGAGTATGTGTGGCAGAGCATTATGTTTGAAAACATAAGTGGTAATCCAAATCTCACAACTGAAATAAAACTGGGAATGGGCCTAAAATAGACTTTTCCTGATGGTGCCTGTACCATATATCAGTCTGTTTATGTATGGCAGCATTTCTCTGGTCATTTATCATGTGAATAATTGGTCTGTAGCAAGAGCCACAGAATATAGGTAAATTAATTCTTGCACCCGAGTTGGAATGTTGCCAGTTCAAGCCCCAATTTGGGATTTTGAGCTCATAGTTTGCACTTTTGTGCATTGCTAGGGGAGTGCGGCATTGTCAGACGTGGCTGTCCGTCAGCTGAGATGCCCGTGTGCCTGTTCAAGTGGATGTTAAAGATCCCATGGCATTACCCAGAAAGAGAAGTTTCTCTCTGTGGCCAACAATCTCACCAACCTCAACATCCCCTGTACTCACCCCATCATCCCCTATATCAAAGACCTAAATAGATAATCTTATTAGAGATGACACAACTTCCAGAAAATCATCCCAGAATTGATGCAGAATTGAAGCACACTGCTGTGCCAATTGGCTCCCGCGTTTCATCAACAAATATACACTGCTGTGCGCAATTGGCTTCTGCGTTTCACCCACAAATATACAGTCAATTCACATCACAGTATATTCTGTGAAGTGCTTTGAGAAGTCTTGAAAACATGAAAAGCACTATATCAAATGCAAGGATTATTATGATTATAAAATTAAGGCTCTTTTCATGAGTTGGACGAACACAGTTGATTATGAACAAGAACGTGCAAACTGCTCACAGGAAATTGACATGCAATTTTACCCATCACTTCTTACATTCAGTAATTGCTGAATTCATGACCAATCTAAATCTACACTTGACATTAGTGCATGGAACTTTGCTCCATTTTTGTGGGATCGTGGAGGAACTTACTTTGTGACATTGTTGTGCTGGACTCAGTGCTGCCACCTAGGTGTCTAAAATGGAAGCAGAATCTGCTTAATTTGTGGTACTGACATTTGTAACCTTGTTGAACACAGCTTTTCATCCCCCAAATTAAAGAATAAATATTAGGATGAAGCTTATAACAGGTCAGAGTCTTATAATTAGTTCTTTATATCTATGTCATTATTCATTGCTATCCATTGATTTATATTTGCTAAAGCAAATAGCAAAGTAGTTTGTAAACATCATTTACGTAAATTAGTGAGAACACATTGCAAATTTTGCTAAAACATACATGGAACTTGTCTAGTTATGTTAATAAAGACAGAAGAATGGTAATATCCAGTGTTGCAGTAGCTTCAGAACTTTTCAAGTCCTCATATCCATTTCCTTCTTGTTTTCTAAAAACAACAATTTGGCCTTCCACGTTGGAAGGATGCTTTGAAGCACTTTGCAGAGCTGCCTAGGAGCTTAAGCTGTAGGTGGGGGGAGTTGAAGAAGGGGAGGGGGAAAACAGTGACTAAATGCACAGCCTAAAACAAAGGTTTAAAACCAGCTTGAATTAGACTATCAATTTTATTTTCTCCTCTTTTCCTACTCTCTTTGATATTTGTTTCTCATGTATTTATCAAATTTGTTTTTAAATGCTTCTGTTGTAAGGCATCTCAGATTCTAATATCTGCATATTTTTCAAGGTACTGCTTTGCTAGTTACCTGCTATGTGTCCAAAGAACCTCCCAAAATAAAAATGGGTGATTATAGAGGACCTTACACTTATTTGTGTCAACACAACAAAGACACAGCAATTGCCCTTTGTGCCGAGTGTTCCTTCATGTCTTATACAAGTTCTCTACTTTCTGTGCTGCTAAGATCACATTTACAATAAGACATTGAAAATTAACAGTCAACAATTCATTGCAAAAATGAATGGGAACATTTACAAAGTTGAACATGTAAAAGATAAACTAATCACTCCAATGCAAATTGAACAAATAAATTAAACTATGGCTGTACAGCTGAAATTTATATTGATAATATTCATGATATGATATACAAAGTGAGACAGAGGCCATCCTAAACTAACATACCATCTATGTATATCATATATTACTGTCTACAATGCAAAGTTGCATTCTCGATGGCCTTGGTTTGTTCCTACAGCCCTTCAGAAGAACTAGCAGTAACTCATACTGAGACTATTAGTATTACTTCAGCTGTGCTCATTCCTCTTTATAATTACCTTTGGCCTCTATCCATCTGGTGACTCATGCACCAGCCAAAAGTGTTTAAATCAGAGAGACCTGGGTGATGCACACTCAGATTAGGGGTGTCTCATCACCCACAATAACCAACTGATTGGCGAGGCCACTGAATACAAGTTCTCTGTGTGATTGGAATGAAATGGGTATACAACACTACTCCAACGACAGCTTGTATTTATATCTCGCCCTCCATGCGGGGTTGTGTCCCAGAATGCTTTGTTTACATGTTGTATATGCTGATTACAGACTTGAGGCTCACATAAGCAACTTAGTTGACAAAAGAGCTGTGCAATGTCAAATGAGCCACAGGGATCCAACAAGTCTGAGGCTTGATTTCTGGTTTGTGCTCAGTTAGTTTATGTCAACTGGAATGGCAGATGGGATGCTACAATTTCCTTCGGTGCTCAGAATTAGTGAGTTTCCCCACTTCTGATCACTGTTCAGTGACTCTTGTTGAAAACTGGTCTCTTCTTCTTAGGAGCAAGGTAAGCTGATCTCCATGGAGCTGAGCCTCTTGAGTCAATCTGCTGTGGTGGTTTTAGTAGACTGGTTCCTGAGCCAGGTGGGTCCACATTATTTCAGGGCCTCCTGATAACAGACTACCCAGCCTAGCTCATCTTTCCATTTGATTCTTTTCACTGTTAACCATATAAGTCAAATCCGAATTGCTTGGGTGATCATAGCTGGAGAAGCAGAAGAAAGCTTATAGATAGTGCTTTCATGACAAACTGTACAGCTTTAGTTGGTTAAACTCCAGCAGTACCTCAGCACACATTTTGAGGGTCTCAAGCATTGGGTCGTGCCAACCTGCACCTAAAACTCAGCTGCATTAAGTAAGCAGGGTGCATCCCTCTGTGGAGGGAGTCTGTATTTCATCCCATACATATGTTGGATATTCTTAAGCATGGTGATGGATTTCCACATATGTGAGACACCTGACTGAGGAAAAAAAGGGAAAAA
Organism: Callorhinchus milii; assembly: GCF_018977255.1. Taxonomy (NCBI): domain Eukaryota; kingdom Metazoa; phylum Chordata; class Chondrichthyes; order Chimaeriformes; family Callorhinchidae; genus Callorhinchus; species Callorhinchus milii. The sequence goes on from NW_024704743.1 coordinate 92,453,122, forward strand.
TGTGTATTTATTGGAAGTTAGATAAGAACAGCATCAGGTCCCTCACAATCATTAGCCTGGATTACTGTATATCCAGGTTCAAGTATGAAGAATAGCCTCTTGTACTGGAGACAATAATTTGGAATTGTCATCCAGTGTTAGGCCAGATTTTTCTGGAAAGGAAGGAAAAAACTTATTTTAAAAAAAAGCAATCCAGCTTGTTATCTAAGAAAACTTTTATAACCCATAACTATTCGATTATATTGTGTATATATAGATATATGTTATTCATGTTTTAAACCGTATTTGTCTTGTGACTCTGAATAGTTTCTTCACTGGCAGTTTTCTAAGTGATTCCCTGTGGTGGAAATGAACAATGATTCTGTTACTTGTTAACTGCATTTATTGCCACAAATGGGCCATGTTCTGACAGAGGAAATTAACACACTGAGCTATATTTTTCCCTAGCAGGTTGCATCATACAAATATTTTGTCCCATGCCTCTGAAATGTTGCTCCTGAAGTTATGACATTGAATATTTATCTTGCTAATTTTTAAAAGGAAAATCAAATAAAACTACTGAACATATGACATAGTTTTAGAAAAGTATTCTAGCTTTTGTGACATAGGGTAAAGACACAGAGGTTACTTGTTTCATGTAATATGCCATCAGTATTGTTCCTCTCTGATTAATAGAGATTACCTGCAGATACAGTCACTGCATTTTACAGTAAAAAAATAGTGAAATGCTTAGAGATGCTTTGATTACATGATAAGGTACTATAATAGATGTAAAGATCATCATTTTATTATAATTATTTTACAAATTTGATCTTGTGGTTAAATGTGATTGTAAAAATATAAATAACATTTTGAAAAGGAATTAGACATGTTCCTGTGAACCAATAATAATAATATTCCTTATATTTGGTATAGCGCTTTCATCTCAGCTGAACATCTCAAAGCACTTTACAGGATTTATTGTAGTATCATGGGATCATTAACATCCACTTGAATAGGCAGAAGGGGCCTAAGTTTAAAGTCTCATCTGAATGCTGGCACCGCCAACAATGCAGCACTCCCCCATCAATGCACTGGAGTGTCATCTTAGACTATAGGAGTTCCAAGTCCCAACATGGGACATGAATCCCCCATCTTCTGGCTCAGAGGTGAGAGTACTACCAGCTGAGCCATGCTGACACATTAAATATAAAGATAGAATTAAGGAATCTAGGGGAGATATTGAATGGGAAGGCAATGGGGATGTAGTTTTCAGCGTTCCTTAAGTTACATTAGCATAAACTACCATTCCAGAACTCATTGCGGTGCAATGTGCAGTGATATATTTTGCCCTTTTCCTCCTCACTTCTTCAGTGTTAAGTGCTTCACCGCATATTACTCCTCATCTACCTTGTCTTCTGAGAATCCTTCATCGAATGGTTCATTGAAGCATTCCTTGGTGATTGGTACTACTTCAACATAATTGATGGCAAATCATGGCAAACACTTAATATTGTTGTCAATAACAAGAGAACTCATTGATACAAATAAATGTTTGCAGTTCTGGAAACATGCAATCTGGACTAGTATGGGATCAATTGTGATGGCTGCAATTGAAATGAAGCAAGCCATACCTCCTGACACATCCTTGTAAATTTGGTTGACTCAGGAAATACCCTAAAGACCTCAATGATTTATTTGCCATAGCAATTGATGCAATATGTCTGAATCTTTCAGTAGTTGGCCAACTAGCATATACATACGTATTCTTTGTTGCATTTATTTTTGGCGATTTTGAACACTTGTCATTGTTGTCACATTACCATTGTCTGACCTTAATTGGCCTAGTTGCCATAAATTGTATTTCTGCTTGAATAATTCCCTTCTTCTCAATGTGAGTTTATTCTTCAAACTTAACCATTTCTTCATTATTATGTTATTAAACAGCTGGTATTTAAAAATGATCTTTGGGGACTGTGTAGTTACGGCCTTCCACTGAGGGCTGTTACCATCGTTAACTATCATCTGTTTCCCCATCGTGAAATTACTATATTATTAACTATTATTCAATTGCAAACTTCATCTAGAATCCTATAAGGTTTTATTCTAGTAGTAATAATAAATAATAAACCATACTTTTGATATTGTGGCCTTCAGGTCAGGAAGACATCTCAAAGCGCTTCACAGGTTATATTATAAAGTGTAATGCTTATGTTTTTTGTAGGCAAATGTGGCAGCCAATTTATACACAGCAATGTCCCACAAATCCCCATGAAGTGAATAAAAGTTAAATATAGATGCTCTCTGGTCCCTACCAGTAATATGGAAAAAAAAATCCACACTATTCAACATTTATTGTTTAAATCTGACCTCTTTACTGCCAGACACCATTCCCCTAGCACTGGAAGCATAGAATTGTACATGGGATTTAATCTAACATCACAATGTATTTTACAAGCTGCATTTTTATCAGGGAACCCATGTTTATTACACCACCTTGTGAGATTTCATTTCTGACCCGAAATCACCTCAGAGTGTAGTCTCATACGGTGGAAAGATAGTACTTTATTTTCTTGCAGAAAACAGTTTACATTGCTTTTCCAGGCAGTGAAGTGCCAGTACTTAAGGAGCACTTCTTCAATATTACAGTCGTTTGAAGGCAAGATTCCTAAAACTGCATACAGCATTCTAAACGTGGAGTCATCCCAAATCTAGGCAAAATCTGAAACGTAACAGATTCAGCCATTTGGCTCTTCAATATAAATTTAGCATAACTTCTTATGACTTGTATGCAATTACTTTCAATTTCCAATGTAGTATTTGATTAGGTTTGTTGACAGGAGCTTCATACAGTCCATTTCATACCTTCAGTGAATAATCATTGATCACAAAAAAANTGTTTTCCTTCTCAATGTTATATAGCAAATACCTCTTCATTTTATACACGTTTACGATTTATTGCTCCACTTGTATTGCTTTCAATTCAGCTACATTAAAATTTAATTACAGTTATTTGGTCCATTTTCTTAGTTGGCCCACATCTTTTAGAATGATATTTATCCTTTTTTCCTTGGTCTGGAAGAGAATGGAGCCAGGCAGGAAGTACAGATGAGCTGGATTCCTGAGAAGCTGAGGAGTCTGCAGACTGCAGACCCTGACATATACCCCCTCATGTGCAGGAAGTGTACAGGGATCCCCACCAAAATGGGAGCTCGTCAAGGGACTCTGGGTCCAGTGGAACAGCCTGGAATTTCACAGTAAGTTTCTGAATCGGCAGAGGCAAAGAGAGCAGGAGACCAGATCATCTACCATATCTATCAGATTGCAGTCCTGAAAAACATTCAGAAGGTTGCTATCTACCAGTCTATTAACTGATCCATGAAGGGGGACTTGAGGTGCACCAAGGTTTAGTCTTGCGTGACACTCCGATGCGTTTTGGATGAGGAGGAGTTGTTGCGTTGTTTAAGGTGCAACATGAAACCAATGAGACATTAAACCAACATCCTGTCTACCTATTCAGGTTGATGTAAAAGATTCCCTGGCATTACTCAAAAATAAAATCCCCCAAATAAAACTGGTCATTCATTTCATGACTGTTTGTGGGACATTGCTGTGAGTAAATAGACAGCCTTATTTACCTACATATACACAGTAAATCCTATGAAGCACTTTGAGATGTCTTTCCAATGTGAAAGGTGCTATGTATTAGGAGTCCTGTAGCACTCGCCTTGCAAGCGAGACAATTGGGTTCAATTCCAGGCAGGGCGAAACCTTGGGCAAGTTTCCTAACTCCAAGAGCCTAATAATAATCCCTCCAAAAAACAAAACAATAATAATTTGGTCATTTTCAATCTACGACTGTTTGTGGCAAAGAAATCACACTTAGTTTTTAAAAATTTGATAATTTCACATTTCTTATTGAGAATTATTAACAGTGTTAAGAATCATTGCAAATTAGACCCCGATTGTGTTTGTCATCACTCTTTTCTAATGTTGCTATTGAATTGATACGGAATTTTTTTAATGCACAGCTGTCAAGCTTCATTACTTTGATCCTCATACCTCTTACGTTAGTGAAAGGACATTGAAATGTATCAGTATTATAACGATTTCTACCACCAGCTACTTGTTTATTGAATTCATCAGTGCATTCCCAAAACAACTTGGAAGTAAAATCTAATACACTTACAAAAATATCCTGCCAATTTTTTTCTTTTGTTTGATTTCCCGCTGAGTATTTGTTTTGGCCTGGAGTCATAATAGTGAATTATTTATGAAATAAAGTATATATTTTAAAAGAAAATTTTGAGGATAAAAATAAGAAAATGATTGACGGAAGTGCTTTATCTCACTAGAGATTCTGAAATGAGGTACATTAAGATTTATTTGGTTCACCTGATCTCTTACTGCTCCTTACTGCTCTTTAAATCAGAAAAAGGCTAAACATTTAATGCTTGATATTATAGTTAAACAAAGTATCAGTTTCTGTCCAATGTTGCTCCAATCCTAATGGACATCCCGTAGCCTGCTGACTATGTCCAGGTTCATTCACAAAAAATAACCACTTTGGGCAAAGATGATTGGCTCTCACGAAATTGATATCAAGGTTGAACGCTTTTAAGAGAGGAATGTAAAACATAAAGCAGCTATGCTGTAAAGTTAGACGGGAATCATGCTGAGAGCATGAAATTTTAAAGGTCTACTAACAGAATGCAGAATTTGTTTTGCATTAACTTTCAAAATCTAGTTGCCCAATCTGTTTTTTAAATTTACTTATGTAAATCATAGAATTAAGCAGAATGTACAGCATCAACACAGATGATTAAGCCCAACTATTCCATGCCAGTGTTCATATTCCACACAAGCCTTCACTAATCCTATCCACATTGCCATGTCCTCTTTTCCCTTTTCTCTCATGCAAGTATATATTTTATATTCATGACCAACAGTGGAAACAATTTAGTGGGGCTCAGTGTAGCTTCTCCTGCCTCTGTCTCTGTGCAGATTAAATCTGAAGGAAAACAAACATTTTTGCATGTTTTGGAAATCATGGAAATCAGTCACTCAATCATTAGCGTCTAAAATTAGTAAAATAAGTACTAATATTTGCCTACAAATACACAGTCACTCCACATCATAGTGAATCCTGTGAAGCGTTTTGAGATGTCCTTCCAAGTGTAAGGCGCTATACCAAATACAAGGATTATTATTATTATGAAATGCAGAAAGGGATTCCCTTCATTTCATTCTGGAGACAAGAAATATAATATTTGTTTGATACTTATCAACCGTAAACACATGTTTTGATCTTCCAATGCTCTTCTGGAGCAATCTGACACTCTTCTCAGTGAGACCGTTTACATGAACACTCAGGAATTTTTATGCTTAAACAGTAATATTGACACTTAGGAACATAGAAAGCTTGGACCACTAGAAACCCATTCCTTCTGGAGAACAAGGTAATCAAGCAAAACTCCAGGATATTTATCCATCCTCACATCTCTTTTGACACTTCCTTTGTTCCCTGCCTAGCTAACATCCCCCAGCTCTTATGGAGCGTTTTTCATCTCAGTCTGCATTTGTGTGTTCTCCAATACCAATCCCAAGGAGATACTAATCTGATTGTATTTGAAGTAACTAAACAGGAGTAAATCAATTTTTTTGGAGGTGTGTGTATGTGTCTGTGTGTGTGAGTGGGTTGAAATTGTTCCACCTATCCATTATTCTATGGGGAAAATAAATTCTAATCTTCAGTCTTGCTCAAGGCTAGCAAAGATGACATTCCAGGTTTAATTCCTCTTGTGACCGGTGTCATGTGAATAAAGTGATGGTCCAATCAGATAATGATCAATAAAGATAGTATTCAGTGTCATTCATAGTACTAGCTTTAAAAGTGATGTATCTAAGAGTATTGCTCTATTTGAAGAGTTATTGTCAGACTAGCTCAGTTGGCAGCACTTTCATTTCAGAGTCAGAAATGTTTTGGGTTCAAGCCCCATATCACAACTTCGAATTCCCAGATTTTGCTGACACTTCAATGTAGTGTTGGGTGCGTGGTTCATTGTTGGAGGTGCCATCTTTCGGATGAAATGCTAAACCGATGATCCATCTATCTAGGTTTAGGTAGATGTTAAACATTCCACTGCATTATTTGATTGAGAAGTTTCTCCCAGTTTCCTGGCCAACAAATCCTCCTGATAAAATCGGTCACTCACTTCAAGGTGCTCGTTGCTCTGCACAACTTGGCTGCTGGGTTCGCCTACAAAATACAGTCACTGCACTTTGCATTAAGATCCTGTGAAGTGCTTTGAGACATCTCACCCATGTGATGAAACGCTTTATCAAAAGCAAGAAATATTATTGTAAATTATAACAAATTGAACCTTTTGCAGTAAGCTAGAAAGATAGATGTAATTAATTGTTTTAATTTTTTGTCTGCTCTGCAGTTCCAATGTTGTGATCTAAGTCAAATAATTGCTTTTCATCTGTTTTTAAAGATCTGGATCACGTCCCCTTTCAATTATTATTTTAATGAAAATATGAGTCTAGGAAACATTTTTGTTCTCTTCACCCTCTGCAAGTTTTCAATGTCCTTTGGAAGGTACTGGTAGGATGCTGAAAACAGCAAGTAAAAGGATTCCTTAACAAGGAATCTGATCCTGTTAATGAGGACTCCTTTCTATAACCGGAATTGTATCATGACTTTTAGGATCGCCACTCTAATGCGAAGCTCCCGCCAGGTTTACGGGAATTCTAATGGGATTCCTTATTACAAAAACCTGGTAAGAAGTACCACTAATTAACACCTCAATATTTCTAAATGCTTCAACATAAATGTATGGAAAGTTAGAAAAACTAATTTTAATCTATAATTAAATGTCCTCAAGACACGACCTATCATTTACTCAGGTTTATACGAGTAAATTGTCACCAGCAGCTTCATATGGCCTGGAAACTTTCAGTAAATGATCAATAATCACATCAAATCATTTTCTTTCTCCAACTTTGCAAATAGACACTAGACACACAGATTTACTGTCTCTTGTTCCAATAGTCATTATCTTGCATTTGCATTTGTTAAAATCCATCTGCTCCTCAATGGTCCATCTGGTTGATTGGTCTCTGTGAATGCTATTTATCCTCATATGTCTGTGTTGATGTGAATTGTCCGGGTATTCAGACACCATGATAATCAAGCTCACAGAGATATTTGCATAACAGAAAGGCATAGTTACCAATGTGGAGAACAGAGTAAGTAGTTGCAGGAGTTTCCTCTTCTTTAAGTTTTACCTTCTTGTCTTCTTTCACTGGTCTGTTCTAAATTGTAACAGCTACACTGGCTACATTTATATCTTATTTGTTTACTTTGGCCTTTCCTTCAACTCTACCTAAAAGCCCATCTGGTTTGGCTCACAAATATTGTTTTCTCGCATTTACTACTTACCTAACCATCCCATTTGAAATTTCTTTCAATCAAAACTGCAAGGCCACCTAATTATTACACACAGAAACGGCTTCTTTGTCTTACTTCTCATAAAACATAGACCATCTGTTAGTTTTCTCTTCATTATGGTAGCAAATTGAGCAAGGGCATTACATAAGGAAAAGAGAGACATTAATCATTTTTACCAAGGTTAGAAAAGTCACATGAGTACAATCATCAAGAAAAATTCACTTAAAGGTACAGCAGTACAAATGTTCAGTAATTTTCCATTATACACAAAATGCATAGCAGTACAACACATCCAAAATGCATCATAAATGACTTATGTCAAGCATAAATTTATGTTAAGACAATTCACCGACAATGCTTCACCTGTCATTGTAGCTTGATATTACCGACAAGTTTACATTACAGAATGTGTGAAGCATTGTATTCACTTTCAGGATTTTTTAGCCTCCCCCTAAGGAATGATCTAATCCAAATCAATATTAAAATAAAAAATACTTTAATTGACTTAAAAGTTAAATTAATAAAACAAACCGTTAAAAGATCCAGGCGTTGGGGAAAATTATAATTGTATCACATGGAAATAATAAATTAGAAGCAATACCCTCTTTTCTGTAACAATTGTTTGCCTCCATTCTAACTGCTACCTAAGATCCAATCTAAAGTCAGAGGTTTTTTTTAATTAACTTACAATTGCTTTCTGTGTAGCCTAAATTGGGATTGTTATAAATTATGAATGTTTACAACCCCACAAATGGTCACTTGCCCACACAGACAAGTATTGGCTAGAATTGATTTGATATCCATTTGACTAGACACGTGAAAATGTTTAATGCAGTTAAATTAAAAACCTGGCTTGGTGCCATGTCATCATGAAGAATTCTGCTGTGGTTTCATACACAGTAGGCATTGCTTGACCTCACAAATTGTCTGCAAGCATTGCCTCCATGGACAGCACACAGAGTAATGCAGATGAGTCATCTATAAGCACTTTTTAAGTTCTCAGTAAAAACACTTAGGCCTAGCTAATTATGATGATTTTCTGAAATGCCACCTGATACCATCTCTACAGGAGAGCTATTTGGCCTCCTATAAACCTAATTTACACAGACATAAATACAGCATTGTTGCAATGAGTTTCTTCGGGATTTATATAAAAAGTTATCTTAAGAAGGTGTAGATTATGCTGTGCATTCATCTGTGCTCCTCCTGGGCTCCTCAAGTCATGGAGCAATCTAGTCATGGAGTAAATCTATTGTTTTCAATAGTGAAGATATATTAATAATTATCATCCTTGCATTTCTTATAGTATCTTATTTCGTCATCGAGATGTCCATCATTTCAAAAATGAAGCCTACCACCTGCTCCCTCGACCCCACCTCCACATCTCCCAGCTCTACATCTTGGCCCTTCTTTTAACTGACATTATCCTTATTCACTGGCACTGTTCCCACCTCCCTAAAAACAGCTGTCATCACACCCATCTTCAATAAAACCTTCTCTGGACCCATCCCTACTCTCCAGCTATCGCCCCACCTCCAACCTTCCATTCTTCTCCCCTGGAACAAGTCGTCCCTTCCCAGCTTCGCTCTTTCCTCTCAAATCGGGTTTCTGTGCTGCCCAGACCCCTGGCCAGTCACTAAATACATTCTGAACGTCTGCGACCAGGGCTCCCTCTGCCTCCTTATCTTCTTCGACCACTCTGCTGCCTTCGACACTGTCTATCCTCCTACACCACCTCTCCTCTCAGCTCAATCTTCACGCCCTCCTGCTTGGCTCTTGTCTGCGCCTCCATACCTTGGGCTTTGACAGCATCTCCCTCCATGAATGCACTCTACATCTCACAGAGTCAGTATGGAACCTCAGTATCCTGTTCAACAACAACAACAACAAGATTACATTTGTATAGCGCCTTTCACGTCGGGAGGACATCCCAAGGCACTGGACAGAGTACAGCATTTCAGACCCGAGCTGGGGTTGGGGAAGTAAGGGAGGGGAGGGGAAGGGGGGTGGCTGATGGCATGGTCGATGAGGCGGGACTTGAAGGAGGCTAAGGAGGCGGTGAGGCAGAGTGACTGGGGGATGGAATTCCAGAGGTTGGGGGCAGAATGGCTGAAGGTTCTCCCGACAATGGTGGGGTGGGTGGGTCGGGGGACGTGGAGCAGGCCAGAGCCGGCTGAGCAGAGGGAGCGGGTGGGTTGCAGAGGTAGGATGGGAGCTCGCAGAGGTAGGGTGGGGCGAAGCCATGGAGAGCTTTGTATGTGACGATCAGGATCTTGAATTGGATCCTCTGAAGGATAGGGAGCCAATGGAGTCGGGCGAGAGTGGGGGAGATGGGGTCATGGAGTTTGGTGTGGGAGAGGTCACAGGCTGCAGAGTTCTGGATTATCTGCAGCCTGTGAAGGGAGGAGTTGGGAAGGCCGACAAGTAGGGCGTTTGCATAGTCGAGCTTGGAGTTGATGAAGGCATGAACAAGAGTTTCAGCGGCCTGAGGGGTGAGGTAGTGGCGGAATTGGGCGATGTTACGGTGGTGAGGGAAGGCAGAGCGGGTCATGGCTTGAATGTGGGGGAGAAAAGACAGTTGAGGGTCAAACAAGACACCTAGGTTCCTGACTGTTCAACCCTCAACTGTTCTTCATAACCCACATCCGTGCCTTTCCCCAACTCTGCAACATCGCTCGGTTCCACCACTGTCTCACACCGCAGGCCGCTGAGACCTTCATACACTTATTGATAACTTTCACCTCAACCATGCAAACTCCCTGCTTGTCGGCCTCCCCAACTCCTTCCTCCATAGGGTGCAGATCATCCAGAACTCTGCAGCTCATGTCCTCTCCCGCACCAGGCTCCACGACCCTATCACCCTCATCCTTGTCCAACTCCACTGGCTTCCCATCACATAGAGGATACAGTTCAAGATCCTGGTCCTCACTTTCAAAGCCCTCCATGGCCTTGCTCCCCCTACCTCTGTGACCTCCTAACTCTCTACCAACCTGCTTGCTCCCTCCACTCAGCGTGCTCCGCATTGGTGAGCGGACCTTCAGCCACTCTGCCCTATCATCTGAACTCCATCCCACAGTCCCTCTGCCAGCGCTTTGGGATATACTCCCGACGTGAAAGGCGCTACAAAAATGTAATTTTTTCTTGCTGTTGTTGTTGCCTTGGCCCTTCCCTTGCCTCCTTCAAGACCCATCTCAAAACCTTCCTCTTCAACCGTACCTTCAGTCTCCCTTCTTCCCCCACTGCCCTCCACCTTCTCCAATGCCAACTCCCAGCTAAGGTCCGAAACACTGATTGTTCATTACTTTGGGATGTCCACCCGATGTGAAAGCCGCTATACAAATTTAATTTTGTTTGTTATTAAAGTCCTTCATAGGATTTTACAGTAGAATATATTGATTGCTTATTTGCAGACAAATGCAGCAGCCAATTTGTACACAACAATCGTTTCACAAACAGTCATAAAGTCAGTGACCAATTTTATGTGGGGTTTGTTGACCAGGATAGCAAGAGAACCTTCTTCCTCTTTCAAATAGTGTCATGGGATCTTTAACGTGAACTTCAATTTGACATCTTTTCCTAAGGATGGCACCTCCGTCAATGTAGTGCACCCTCAGCACTGCACTGCATTGTCATCTTAGGTTGTAAGTTCAAAGTCCCAACATGAGAGTCACAGTTAACTTATGATTCAGGGGGAAGAGTGCTACCAACTGAACCAGGCTAACAATTTATAGAAGAAGTGGAGTTGGAAGATTATTGTGGAATTTGCTTGTTTTAAACTGTGTTATCAATGAATGAGCGTTAAATATAATAAATAATAATCCTTGCATTTGATATAGCATATCACTTCAATGAGATGATTCCAAGCTCTTCACAGGATATATTTTTAAGTGGATTGACTGTGTATTTTGTGGGCGAAATGCAGCAGCGAATTGTGCATAGCAGTGTCCCAACCACAAACAATCGTGGATTGAGTAATTTAAAATAAAAATTTTGAACAGATTATTACCCCAGGAAAGTGATCTGCCAAATGACTAACAACCAAGTTCCTACTTACTGCTAAATAAACAGTGGACTAAGGAAAATTGCATAAGGTTTTGCCCCACCCGGACAGTTCTAAGTGCTTTATGGGATAGATTTGGTTTATGTGCGTCGGTGTGACGTGTGTCAGCCTCGTGCAGTCAGTGGTAGCACTGTTGCTTATAAGTCAGAAGATTGTGGGTTCAAGCCCCTCAACGGGATTTGCAATCATATAGTCTAAGATAACACTCCAATGCAGTGCTGGAAACTTTGCAATGGACCTGTTGGTAGAAGTAAACAAAAAAACCCTCATAAAAGTTTGTACTTTAAATCTACAAGTTTCTACCAACCTGTCCGCTCCCTCCACTCAATGAGCTCTAGCCTGCTTCATGTTCCCCACCTTGTCAGCCCCAGTATTGGTTGGTGGATCTTCAGTCTCTGTCCCCACACTCTGGAACTCCACCCCACAGTACTTCCAACTCGCCCCCTCCCTTGCCTCCTCAAAATCCGTCTCAAGACCCTCCTCTTCGACCGTGCCTTCAGTCACCCTTCTAAATCTATCCTCCCAGCCCTGCAGCCCTCCTGATCCCAATTGCCAGCTCGGGTGCTAATCCCTGACTATCCAGTGTCTTGGGACGTCCTCATGACATGAAAGGCGCTATACAATTGTAATTTGTTGTTGTTATTGCTTGAAAGTCTGCAGAATCTCTCCACATAGCTTTCTTTTGACTGTACAAAAAGCCTTTATACATATATATGACACAGCATATATATAATATGCTGCACAGTGGGGTCGAAATTGTAATAAGAGTTTTTAAATTTGACTCCAAGTCATAAATAGGAGATCCTAAACTAAAAATGTGTTAGTCACTCTGACCCGTGGGGATGCTTCTGGGCGTATTGGAGTAAGGTTGTTGTTAGGACTGTGTGATGCACTTCTGGTTCTCAGCAGGATTTGCTATCTGTGACTCAACGTCAAAATTAATGATTACTGTTACAAATCAATATCATCTGACTCCATTCATGTACTTTAACCATTAATGGGGTTGATGCCCATGATAGGATAGGTTTTGTGTGGACTGTGACAGGAGCCAGCTTCATGGGCAGAATACTCTTTCACATTCCATGCTTTACTTTTTCTTATGTACACTTTTTGGGGAACTCGAGCGTGAAACATTGACAGTTGTCACAAAACCTGAAGTCACAAACTCATGATATTTCAATATATTCGACTACAAAATGCAGTCCCTGCACTTTAAAGTAAATCATTTGAAGCACTGTGAGACATCCTACTGAGATGACAGGTACTATATCAAATGCAAGAATTATTATATTTACAAACCTCAATAGGATCTCCCACCTATTTATATGGGACTTTGGAAAGATATATCAAGTTGTATTAAAAAATGATTATAATGGCAGTGAGGTTCCATATTTCATCAAATACCCTTCTATTGGGTTTAGTGTTTCATCTGAACTGTAGCAACAAGTTCAAAGTAGATGTTTTGATTTCCCTGGCAGGAACCATTAACTGCTTTGTAGAGATCATTAACAATCCTTTGTGACTAAATAATTGTATCTTGAAGCTATCTACTGGTGATTTGAGCATAATGAGAACCAAAAATAACAATCAACTTTAAAAAGGCCCTTTTTAAATGGAAATGTTCATAAAAGTTTATAGGTTGATTGAGTAGAGATGTTGTGATAGTGATTAAGCTGAAAAGGTTTCTGTATATGAATAAGAACAGGTGTAAAAGACGTTTTCTGTAAATAAATAACTAGTTGCATTCATATAGCAACATTCACATAGGGTTTCACAAGAATGGGGTTGAACAATGACAGTGGAGAAGAAGAAGAAGAACAACAACAAGATTTCATTTATCGAGCGCCTTTCAAGTCAGGAGGATGTCCCAAGGCGCTGGACAGTTGTGTTGGGACCCGAGCAGGGGGGAAATGGTCAGGGTGAGGGGAGGGAAGGGAGGGAACGAGGAGGGGATAGAGAGCCGAGAGGGGAGCTGAAGGTCGAAGAGAAAGGTCTTGAGACCGGCCTTGAAGGAGGAAAGGGAGGAAGCAAGGCGAAGGCACTGGGGGATGGAGTTCCAGAGCCTAGGGGCTGAGAGGCTGAAGGCTCGGCCACCGATGTTAGGGCGGGGGATGTGGAGCAGACCGGAGCCAGAGGAACGGAGGGTACGGGCAGATAAGTAGGGGAATAGTAGGTTGGAAAAGTATGAGGGAGCAAGGCCATGAATGGCCTTGTGGGTGAGGATGAGGATCTTGAATTCGATCCTCTGGGAGATGGGGTGCCAGTGGTGGCGAGCGAGGGTGGGGGTGATGTGGTCGCGAAGGACATCATAGTAGAATTTAAAGACTTGTTTCCAATATCTGATGCAAAACTCGCTTTTATATTGATCTGAAGTATTTATAGCTGCAATCAAGTGAATGGAGAGACTCCACTTTGAAACTTGAATTTCACCGTGAAGATAAAATGTATGAAAAACAGAAATCCGGTTAGTGTCTTGTGCATTAAATTAAAGCTCCTTGCAGTTTTCCTTTATCTGCGATTTTAGATAACACATTATGAAATAAACCTAATCATATACAGTGAAGCTGAAAAGGAGATGGCTCCCAATGGTATTCAATGATAGTCAGAGTCAATAATAGGGAATATGCTGTTAATTGAAGCCAATTCAGTCACAGATAGATATTAATCTTGGATTTCCCACACATTATAGTGGACTAACTAGTGGCAGGATTCCCCACAAGAAAATCTTGTGCAGTGGTAAATGTTGTTGCTAACCTAAAAGAGTGCAGTTGCTTATTTCAACTGTGGATATTACATTGTTCACTCCAAATATTTCATTGGTCATAATGTTGCTGATTTTCTTTTTCATGGATATGAATTAGCCATAAAGTGCGATTTACAGCCACGACAAGAAAACAAAAAAATACAGCAGCAGGATATTGAATGAGTGGTGCAATACCTTATTCATTACATGAGTGATTAACTCTTAGGTGTTAAATTCATCCTGGAAATGAGGCATTAAGTGTAATTCATTCAGGGAATTATCACACTAATGGAACCAATAAATAAATAAAATCATTAATTAATGTGATGACTATTATTTAATTTAAAAGCGAGCTCATTTATAAATCTAATTGCAGCTGAGCTGAAAGCCTCTGTGCTGTTAGAGTGGGTTCTATTTGCCTTCTGTCCTTACCCTGTACAGCAACACAAGATGCAGACTATCCAGAACTTTGCAGTCCATGTCCTCTCCTGCATTAATAATAATAATAATCCTTGCATTTAATATAGCGCTTTTCACGTCGGGAGGACGTCCCAAAGCGCTGCACAGAACACACTGTAAAGTGAATTGACTGTATATTTGTGGGCGAACGCGGCAGCCAATTGCACACAGCAATGTCCCACAAACAGTCGTAGATTGAAAATGACCAATTTTATTATTGTTTTTGTTTTTTGGAGGGATTATTATTAGCCTCTGTGTGGAGTAAGGAAACTTGCCCGAGGTTTCGCCCTCTGCCTGGAATTGAACTCAGGTCTTTCACTTGCAAAGCGAGTGCTCTAACCACTGAGCTACAGGACTCTGTGAGCCTATCACCATCATCCTCACTTGGCTTTATTGGCTCTCCATCATTGCAGCAGATCGAGTACAAGATCCTCATGTCTACCGTCCTATCTGCCACATCATTGGCAGGTGGGCCCACAGCCATTCTGCCCCGCTCTCTGGAACTCCATCCTGGAGTACCTCTGAATCACTCATTTCCTTCCTCCCCTTTTACAAAACATGTCTGAAAATGTACCTTTTTGATTGTACTTTTGGCTATCTTTCAACTTTCCCATCTTCCTCGGCTCACAACCCAAGCTTGGGTGCCCATCCAGAACTGTGAATGTGCTTTTGCGTGTCCTCCCGATGTGAAAGGCAGTATATAATTATATTGTAAATTTGCATTGTATTGATGTTTGTGTTGTGTTGCCTGCTAATGTTGCAAATATTGCTACTAATTTTTTAATCCTACTGGGGACCCACTTTAATGTTTTCAGGTGTGGAATTATTGTAGCAATGTCCATATTGCAAGCAATTATTCTCCAGGTTATCAGGACTACTACAAACAGCAGTGATTATTAGGCCATGCTCAGACTTTCCAAGAAAAAGAAAGGAATTGGTCAGATTTGATTATGAGCGGTTTCGATAGAGTAAATAGGGAGAAACTGTTTCCAGTGGCAGGTGGATTGGTAACCAGGGGACATAGATTCAAGATAATTGGCAAAAGAATCAGAGGGGAGATTAGGAGAACTTTTTTTACACAGAGTTGTTATCGTATGAAATGCACTGCCTGAAAGTGTGGTGGAAACAGATTCAATAACAACTTTCAAAGAGAATTGGACAGGTATTTGAAAATGAAACACCTCCAAGGATATGGGGAAAGTGAGCGGGAGTGGGATTGATTGGGTAGCTCTTCTAAAGAGCTGGCACAGGCACGATGGGCTGAATGGCCTCCTTCTGTGCTGTGATTCTATGATCTACTCCCTCCAAATCCATGTTGGATGTCTTTATTAGATTATTTTCCTACAGGTAATCTTCCATTTTGCCTCTGCTGATTGTTTCCATCAATTTACCATTTTCTGAGGTCAGGTTAATGGATCTGTTCTTGCTGGATATTGTCTGACACTTTCCATGAATATGAACAAGATTTGGTTGCTTCCAGTCTGCTTGAACCTCATTGATGGTGATTCATTTCCTCTTCACAATCTCACTGCTTCACAACTTCCCTGTCTTGTCTTTCTAGATAATCAGCTGGGGTATAATAAATCCATTCCAGCGGATTTTCTGTTTTTCGGTCCCTTGAGGCTATCTTGAGTCTCACTAAAGTGTATGTCCTGGAGCTCACACAACATGATGGATGTTGGGGGACATATGTTTGATGTAATCCCGGGTTTTAAAACTCATTCCATGTTTACTACTCTTATTTTCTGGGGCAGGGCCATTGTCAATGAGTACAAATTAGGGGTTCACATACTTTGTGCTAAGACTGTAGGATGTGAATCCAGGTTTGTAATTGAATTCATCAACTTGAGTGGGTTCCATATAAACTCAAGATATCTCAAATACAACCTGCATTCAATGGCTGAGTTTTTCTTGAAGCTTAGTGTTGATCTTTGGGAAGTTGATGGTTTTCTGTAAACGGTACTGTTGTATCACTAGTCAGTTACCCATTGAGACAAATTCCCTTGAGGTGATCCAAAGGCTCAGAAAATACACCAAACAATGATAGAGAAGATGCTTCTTCCATCTTCCCAGTCCCAATCCTCCCACTCTTATGACCCACAAAACACAATTCTTTTGAAATAAACAACAACAACAAAATTACATTTGTATAGCACCTTCCAGGTCAGGAGAACATCCCAAGGTGCTGGATAATCAGTTTTTTGGACGTGAGCTGGAGGTCGGGATTGGGTAGTGGGGAAAGAAGGAGACCGAAGGCACGGTCGAAGAGTAGGGTCTTGAGACAGGTCTTGAAGGAAGCAAGTGAGGGGGTGAGGTGGAAGGATGGAGTTCCAGAGAATGGGGACAGAGTGGCTGAAAGCTCACCTGTCAGTGGTGGGCGTGGTGGGGGATGTAAAGCAGGCCGGAGCCTGCTGAGTGTCGGGATCGGGCAGTTTGGTAATGGGTTAGGAGGTCACAGATGAAGGGAGGAGCAGGACCATGGAGGGCTTTGAAGGTGAGGACCAGGATCTTGAACTGTATCCTCTATGTTAATGGAGGCCAATGGAGTCGGGTGAGGATGGGGTTGATAGGTTGCAGAGCTTGGTGGTGGAAAGGACACGGGCTGCAGAGTTCTGGATGATCTGCTGCCTATGAAGGGAGGAGTTGTGGAGGCCGACAAGCAAAGAGTTTGGGTAGTTGAGCCTGGATGTTATGAATGTGTGTATGAGGGTCTCGGCAGGCCTGTGGTGGGAGACAGTGGCAGAGCCAAGCGGTGTTGCGTAGGTGGGGGAAGGCGGAGTGGGTCATGGCATGGATGTGGGGTATGAAGGACAATTGAGAGCTAAAATAAAAGCTAGAATTATTCTTCATCTCACACATCTATATTGTTAACAGTGTAAAGGTGTTATTTTTCCTGTACACTGGTAACATTGCAAATACTGTAAACAAGAATCATGGAATTTATCCTGGCTGAAATTCTGTTGTGGCAACAATAGCCTTTTAACACATGAGGGTAAATTGGTGGCATTTTGATGACCTCTGCGACCGTGCTTACGGTCACCTCCTCCCTCCCACCGGCTCGGCATCAGGTTCTGCCACTGTTAAGTGCTCCGAGACGCTGCCCGCATGAAGGACACTATATAAATGCAAGTTGTTTATCAATTTCACAATGGTGTTTGATATGATCATTAATATTTAAGCTAAATGAACCATGTTCAAGTACTTAGCTTGACTTTTAACATGCCTTATAAAGAGACTTTGAATTGTGTCAATACTGCAATAAATAAATAATCCTTACATTTGGTACAATGCTTTTCACATCAGAAGGACATCTCAGAGCACTTCACAGGTTATACTGTGAAGTGAAGGGACTGTGTGTGTTGTGGACAAACACGGCAGCCAATTTGTGCAGAACAATGTCCTACAACCAGCCATTAAATTATGGGATCTTTAATGTCCACCTGAACAAGCAGACGGGACCTTGGTTTAACATTTCATCCAAAGGACCGAGTTTCCAACAATGCAGCACCTCCCAGCACTGCATTGTAGTTATCAACCTAGTCTAGATGAATCCAAAGTTCCAACGTGAGGCTTTAATACTCTATATACTAATATATATTTGATCTGGTCTTCTAGTAAAATGAAATGATTGAAATATAAATGCGTTGTTGCTTTTGCTTCATCATGGATAAAACTACAGAGGTATATATAAAAAAGTGCCCTTAGAGAAACTGCAAGGGAAGTGGAGAAACTAATTTTCTTTGAATAGCTTCTGCAACCATTAGCTGGGTCCTGAAGAGTCTGGAAACGCAGAATCATTGTGATTTACACTGCGGAAGAAACTTTTTGTGGGACTATCCTTAACACTTTTTGTTTCATCTCGGGGAGAAAAGATTTTTAGCATTGAAACGTAGAAAATACTGGTTCAAATGAAACTCCAAATTATAACTGCTATCATAGTCACTGATTTAATAGGGCTTTCTGACAAGTTATATTAGCTTCTTAACAAAAATCTACAAGACAATTGTGGGCACTAAAATGTAGTTTTATTCTTGGTGACCCTAGCTATTTTAATCTAAGGTCTGAAGAGGTTCGATGTACTTTGATTTCAGTTCATTAATTCTCTGTCAGTGATGTTATTTGATTCTGAGATATTTTGTAAGAAATCCAATGAAACGTGTCTGTTCTTCCAGTGCTCAAATACACCACCGGTTGAATTGACGTTATCAAAGGAACTGCAGACCTTCAGGCTCACATTGACTTTTAATTGATGAGGTGCATTGTAACTGGGTTTTATGTATGCCCATTTACCACAGAACAAATTAAGATCTGCTGCTGATTAAATCCTCACCTCTGGAAGCTGTGATCAGAATCAGTTCTAGTGTTGTACACGGTGCTTCCCAGAACATAGATTCAAATTCTCTTCTAAAATAAGGAGAATTGAATTGATCTGATCTACAGAGGTTGTGCAGGCACAGAACTGAGTGGCAAATCTAATGTTATGGTATAAGCTCAGGATCAGGTTTAAGCAATGATGCCAATATAGCCGTTAGAGTGAATAAAGAGTGCAAGGTTAGGGACGTGAAAAGAGCTTTATTGCAGCTGTTACTCTATTATTATTATTATTATCATTATTATTACTCCTGGAGGCACAGAGATACTGCACATTAAGAATTAGTATATTCTGTAGCTGCTAGCATCTCATATCAACTTGATATTACTGCTTTTCTTTCATACACACATTTTTCTATTATTTATTTAGTGTTAATTTTTTTATTGATACCTATGTGAAAAATCTTATACAAGCATTTTATCATGTGCAAGACATTGTTTGCAATCGTGAACTCTTTGTATAAGAACTGCAGAAAATATAAAATAAACAGCAGTCGCTCTTGGAGAGGTCAAAGAATTGCTCATGTGGCTCATATACTTGAATCTTAAATCCTTTTATTGATCCATGCCTTGTAATGCTTCCCATTTACAGGATGCTGTATTCCTATTCTTAAATTCTAAATTGTGTTAATTACTTTGACATGTTGTATTCCATCTGCCATAGGTCTGTCCACTTATGTAATGCGTCTAAGATCTTTGTAATTTTCTGTAGCCCTATTCACAATTTACAACTGAGTGTAGCTTTGGATCATCAAACAAGACTATGTCTTTCTTGAAATATTTTTGCTGTCACGTAGTTGCTGCAAAATCATTTGTAAAGCCCCATGTATGATTATACTGTACAAACTTTCTGTGAACTGCTGTGGCCATTCAGACATCTTTACTCTCACAAAATGAATAAAATAATGTTTAGATCCTAAAATGTTTTTTCAAAGGTGACTGAGAAGCACCACAGTCAGAGAAGATGATGTGGCAGCCCCTGGATTACAATGTATTCACAGAAAATGGAGAAGGGGCTCCTGCTTCTTGTTTGGAATCAAATCCAATGTTAGGTGGCCAAGGCCACTGTTATCATTTATATGCAAGGGTTATTATTAAACGTCTGTGTTATTAAATGTCTTTATATCCCTCTTTACTTTTTATTTCACAAAGCGTAGCAGTCGCGGAGCCTACCTGCTGAGCGTAATGATAGTCTTGAAGATCCAGTTGAAACCAATAAATCTGGCACTTTACAAAATCACAAGATCAATTACGCTGAAGAAAGCCTATTGAATCTTATCCTCCTAAACTGACCTGCAAGTCCTCAATGCGAACCTAAGGTAACCTTTACACCCAATGACTAAATTTGTCACGTTGAATGATATAACACCATTGTGGATGAAAGATTGATGTTACATAAAAGATTTCATGTGATAACTATGAAGAAACATTGCAATTTGTAAAGATGTTTGATTCTTCACCCTTAGTGCCCTTCATCAAAGAGTGAAATCTGTATTCAGTAAGATATCCAATAGCTGAGTCATTTTACTCGTCTTCATTTTAAATTTCTGTTTTGTACACATCAGAGGTTGCAAAGAATCCCATATGATTTGAAATGTCTCTGTTAGCTCCTGGCAAAATATAATAATTCTGATGGATTGATTTTGAGCGAGTATACCTGGTTGATTTGATTTGAAAATCTATGACTCCCACAGCAGTTTTTAAAATATGAAAATAAAATCATAAAGACACTACACAGTGTATATTAAGAGACATATACATGGTTGTGTCCCCTCTTAATCCTGCAGACACTGAGAACCTCACTACACTGGGTATGAATACGTACATAGAGTAGTGGTTAGCAAGCAGAAGGACCTGGGTTTGATTCCCGGGCAGGGCGAAACCTTAGGCATGTTTCCTTACTCCACGTGTCTCTGTTTACCTAGCAGTAAGTAGGAACCAGTTGTTAGTTGATTAGCGGATCGCTTTGTAATTAACCCTCCAAAAAAAATTGGTTTGACTAAATCCACGACTGTTGTGTGCAATTGACAACCGCAATTTGCCCACAAAATATACAGTCACTACACTTACAATATATCCTGTGAACTGTTTACTTAGCAGTAAGTACGAACCCGGTTGTTAGTCAATTGGTGGATAGCTTTTCCGGGGGGGGGATTAATTCCTTTAAAAAAAATTGGTCACTCAATCCACAACTGTTTATGGGACACTGCTGTGTGCACTTGGCTGCCACATTTCGCCCACAAAATATACAATCAATTCACTTTACAGTATATTCTGTGAAGCGCTTTGAGAAGTCTAGAAGACGTGAAAAGTACTACATCAAATGCAAGGATTATTATTATTATTCTGTGAAGTGCTTTGAGATGTCTCGATGACATGATAAGGTGCTGTATCAAATGCAAGGATCATTATTATTATGAATAGTAAAACCGCATGCTTTTCACTTGAGCTCCTCACCACCAAAGCCCCCCCCCTCAAATTCATAAGAGATTGTCAATGCCATTCAGAGAGGCTTGTGATGTGTAAAATTAATTGTGCAATGGTCTACAGTATGTATAGCTGCATTTCTTTTCAATAAGGTTTCTGATGTAACCCTTTGAAAAGAAATGTTGAAGTCTGCATTGAGCCTGAAGGGACATTTGTGCCCAATTCCAGCTTGATCTTCCATGGTCTGACACAAACAGACTGACACAAGCACTGCAGTTACCCAGCTTGAACCTGGCTCATGATTTTAATGGTAGGAAGTTCCTCTGAATTATGGGTAGAGATGAATCAGTCTTACTTGGTGTAGGTGTCAGCCAACAACAACAACAACTTGGATTTATATAGCACCCTCCACGCCGGACGGTGTCTCAGAGCGCTTACCAGTAACGGATCCCGGGGCCGAGTCAGGGAGAGGAACCAAAGGCGTAGTAGGAAAGTAAGGTCTTCAGCTGAGACCTGAAAATGGGAAGAGAGGGGGCGAGGCGAAAGGTGTGAGGAAGGGAGTTCCAGAGCCTCGGGGCGCAATAAAGCCTGGCTTAATTGGTCGCACTCTCACCTTTGTCTTCTCATGCAATCTAGACTGTACTGGGGGAGTGTAATGTTTGTTAATCCAGAACACAGTTTAGGTTTACTTTTCCCTTTATTTAAACCTTTCTCTTTTACTCTCTTCCACAATCTACCCAATCACTTTCCCAGAATCCTTTTATACTTGCTTGCTTCTCATTGCCAATGTCCAGTCGACAATTAAGTCATTAAAGTATTATGCAACATCTTCCTTCTTTTAGCTTCTTCACTTTTTTTTCAATCTTCTATAATTCTTTGTGGTCTTTTTATTTCTCTTCCGCATCTGATTGTTCTTATCATTTCTGCCACTCCTTGATCTTCCTTCTGCTTTTCCTTTTCCTCCCGTATTTTCTTTATTTTTGTCTGTTTGATTTCCCATGATTTTCATCTATATATCTTTCCTTTTTCATCTTTTACCCAATATGAGCTGTGGTTCTTATCTTTCCCCCAAAGTTTTCCTTTCATCCATCCTTCTGCTTTTAAGTTTTACCTTTTTTGAAAGCTGTTTCCTTCTTTGGCTCTTGCCCTTGTTTCTTTCAATCTATTTTTCTCTATACTTGTGGTCTCCCTTTTGTTTCCTCCCATATTAACCCATCTCTTCATCTCTGGACATCAAGATTTGTGCTGGTGACTGTCCCTGGTCATCTATCGGCCAGTAATGCCAAATGTTTATCTTCCTTTTCTTCCTCGGCTTTCTTCCACATTTTCTTTATTGTCTGTACTGCTCTTTCCATTGCTTCATGGATATCCTGGTAATGATGCTCTATGGTCTAGCTTCCACTGTTTTAGCAAATTTTTTTATATTCAGTAAATTGTGGCCTGTTGTTACTATTAATTCCTTTGATATTCCATGCCTGGCTAATATTTCTTTAGTTTTCTCTATTACTGTTTCTGCAGTTATATCATTTAATTCTGCATATTCACTCTACCTCAAGGTACAGTCTACTATCAACAAATAATCTTTCCCATTATAACAGACCAAATCTGTTCCTATTTTTGTCCATGCTGTGTTTGGTCTCTGATGCCCCATTAAAGGTTCATGTCTTTCTCTGTTTTGGTGTCTCACACAAATCTCACACATGCCTCACACTTTCCTATGTAGTCTTGGATTTGTTTACTCATTCCCAGTCAAAATACTACTTCTTGTTCTTCTCTTCACTTTTTCTATTTCCCAATGTAAGTTTCTCAACATTTTTTTTCTTAACTCTCTTGTAATTGTTGTTCTATGCCCTCTATATTATTCCTTTTTTCTGATATTTTTCATTTCTATATTCCCAATATGGTTGTACCACCTCTGGTGCATCTTTTCTATTTTCTGGCCAACCTTTGTTCAATATTGTTTGAATTTCCTTACTCAATTTATCTTTTTTGTTTGCTTCTATTATTTAATTCTCAAGTCTTGTTGCTTTTACTCTTGTTACTCTTGCCCCCATCACTTCCCGCACTGTCTCCTACTCCCGCTCCTCCCCCTGGTACACCACCCACCTCCGCTCACTGAAATGCCAGGTGCGGGCTGCTGAGCGCACCTTTGTCAAATCTGGCCTAACGGTCCACCGACAAATCTGGCTGGACCTCCTCAAAATTTACCGCTCCACTCTAGCCTCGGCCAAGTCGTCCTTCTACTCCAGGATAATCCTGGAGGCGAAGAACAACCCCAGGCTACTGTTTTCCACCACATCCCGACTCCTCCGTCCCCCCCGCCACCCCGCGCAGGTCATCTCCTCCAACCTTCACTGCGAGGAGATGCTGGATTTCCTTGAATCCAAGATCAAGGGAATCCGCTCCGCGGTCACTTCCCCTCCAACTTCCACCCACCACCCACCCCTTCCCTCCCACACTCCGACTCCTACCCATCCTCCCCTACACACCTTCGTACCCGTTTCCCCACCCTCTGTCACTGAACTCATCCTATCCCTAAAACCAACCACCTGCTCCCTTGACCCCATCCCCACTCCACTCCTTATCTCCCAGCTCCATTTTCTTGCCCCACACATCACTGACATCATAAACCTGTCCCTCTCCTCTGGCTCTGTCCCCATTCCATTAAAAACTGCCATCATCACGCCCACCCTGAAAAAACCCTCCCTTGATGCGTCGCAGCTATCAAGCTACCGGCCCATCTCCAACCTCCCCTTTCTCTCCAAGGTCTTGGAAAGAGTTGTCGCCTCCCAACTGCGCTCTTTCCTCTCCACCCATTCTCTTTTCGAACCCCTTCAGTCAGGTTTCCGTGCTGCTCATAGCACAGAAACTGCCCTGGTCAAGGTCACCAATGATATCCTGACCATCTGTGACCAGGGCTCCCTCTGTCTCCTCGTCCTCCTCGACCTATCGGCAGCATTCGATACGGTCGACCACGCTATCCTACTCCACCGCTTGTCCTCCCACCTCAACCTTCAAGGCACTGTCCTTGAATGGTTTAGCTCTTACCTTTCCACCGTCTTCACTTCGTCTCAACGAATGGCTTCTCCTCCACCCCCCGTACTGTCTCATGTGGTGTCCCTCAGGGCTCTGTCCTCGGTCCCCTCCTCTTCACCCTCTATATGCTCCCCCTTGGTGACATCATCCGCAAACATGGGGTTAACTTCCACATGTATGCGGATGACACCCAACTCTACCTTTCCTCCTCTACTCTCAACTCCACGACCACCGATGTCCTGACAGCCTGCCTGTCCGACATCGAGTCCTGGACGAGAGACAACTTTCTTCAGCTCAACGTGCGAAAAACCGAGGCCCTCCTGATTGGCTCACGTCAGCGCCTCCGCACCTCAGGCGCTGACACCATCAGCATCCAAGGCTGCACTCTCCACCTCTCAAAGCCAGTCAGGAACCTCGGCGTTTTGTTCGACCCTGAGCTGTCCTTTCTCCCTCACATCCGCACCACAACTGGCACCGCCTTCCATCACCTCCGGAATATCGCCAGATTACGGCACTACCTCACCCCTCACGCTGCTGAAACCCTGGTTCACGCCTTTGTCACCTCAAGGCTGGACTATGGGAACTCTCTCCTCGCCGGCCTTCCCGGCACCTCCCTCCACAAGCTGCAGGTCATTCAGAACTCTGCAGCTCGTGTACTGTCCCGCACCAGGCTTCGCGACCACATCACTCCCACCCTCGCTCGCCTCCACTGGCTCCCCATCCCCCAGAGGATTGATTTCAAGATCCTCATCCTCACCTACAAGGCCATTCACGGCCTTGCTCCCTCCTACCTCTCCAACCTACTATCCCCCTACCTACCTGCCCGTACCCTCCGTTCCTCTGGCTCCGGTCTGCTCCACGTCCCCCGCCCCAACCGCCCTACTATCGGTGGTCGGGCCTTCAGCCTCTCAGCCCCCAGGCTCTGGAACTCCATCCCCCAGTGCCTTCGCCTTGCTTCCTCCCTTTCCTCCTTCAAGGCCGGTCTCAAAACCTTTCTCTTTGACCGTGCCTTCAGCTCCCCTCTCGACTCTCTTCCTCCTCCTCGCTCCCTCCCTTCCCTCCCCTCACCCTGACCATTTCCCCCCTCCTCTCTCCCTCCCTTCCCTCCCCTCACCCTGACCATTTCCCCCCTGCTCGGGTCATGACCCAACTGTGCAGCGCCTTGGGACGTCCTCCTGACGTGAAAGGCGCTCTATAAATGGAATCTTGTTGTTGTTGTTGTTGTTTTATGATTTCCCAATCATTCTTTGTAACCTAGGTGGTGTTTCCTTTAATCCCTTCCGAAAAATTACCTCTAATGGTTTGTGATCATTTTCGATTATTACTTTCTTCCCAAATACAGATTGTTTAAATCTCTTGCATCCAAATACGACTCATAAACACTCCTTCTCTATCTTTGCATATTGCTTTTCTGTCTCTAAGAGAGCTCTCAATGCATATGCTCCAGTTTTTACTTCTTGAGTTAACGTCACTCCTAACCCTGTTTTACAGATATTTTAACTGGCGCATGTACATCATAAAATTTTAACACCAGAGCTTTTGTTATAGCCTCTTTTATTTGCTGAAATGCTTTTTCTGTTCTTTTTCCCACATGAACCCTCTTTTTTCTTTTACAAGCTCCCTTATTGGCTCCATTATTTCAGTTACTTTTGGAGTAAATGTTACTATCCAATTCATCATTCCTATGAGCCTTTTCACTCTTTTTTTTATTTATCGGTGTGAGCATTTTTATTATTGTTATTACCTTTTGCTGATCAATTGTTAACCCTTCTTGAGTAATTATAAGTACTAAGTACATTACTTCCATTACTCCTATCCTGCATTTTACTTTGTTTCATTGTGTTCTTTCCATATTTTAGCATATATCAAAATGGCATCAATACAAATGATCACTCTTGGTATTTCTTCCAATATTTGTGACAATTTTTTCTAAAACACCTCTTGTGCTGACTTGATTCCAAAGGGCACTCTTTGGAAACAATACCTCACATATGGTTTCATAAACATTGTTAAATACATACTATCCTTTGACAATTTGACTTCTCAATATCCTGAGAAGCAATCTAACATTGAGAAGTAACTTGCGCCATGTAGTTACTTAAGCATCCACATCTTCTAAAGTGGGAATAACATAATGTTCCCTTTTTATAGCCCTGTTTAACTGTTGTGGAATTAAACATATCCTTAATGATTTGTCTAGTTTCTCTATGGTTACCACTGCACTCACCCACTCAGTGGGTTTGTCCACCTTTTTTATTATTTGGTCCCTTTACATTTGGTCTAATTTTTCTTTCAGTCTTTTTTTCATTGCCTCTGGTACTCTCCTTAATGCTGAATTACTGATGGTACTGTCTCTTCTAATCTTATTGTGTAATCTCCTTTCATTAATCCTTTGTTTTCAAACATCTGTTTATATTTTCCTAATATTTCTTCCGTTTCCTTTGGTACTCTTTCCTCTATTTTCACATTCCCAATTCTTTTTAACATTCCCATCGTTATTATATCTTCTAGTCCTAATAAAGTATTAGCTTTTATTTTTACAATGTAGAATTTTATTCTATACTATCTCCCTTTGTAGATCACTTCTATCTCTACTCCGCCACTGCTTCAATTTTTGCTTTGTTATATGCGATTAGTTTACCTTTCCCTTTCTCTATTTTTTCCTTATTTGATTCTGTCAATTTTATATATTCCTCCCATGTCATTACACTGGCCTGTGCTCCTGTACTTAATTTGCCCTGAATGACTTTATTTACTTCTTTTACACCATAGATATACCATCCACTCATTTTTCTCTTTTTCATAATATTCATCTTCTCATTCGCTGGCATGTCCACCTCTCTTTCTAGGGCTGCAAAATATTCCCTTGCTTCCTCGCCTACCACATTCAAAGACTGCTGTTCCTGCGGCAGTTTCATTATGTTTGCTGCTAATCCAAACATTTTAAAGTCTCTTTCAAACTGTTGCCAATTGTGCCTTAAACTTCCAACCAACTTCAGTGGTCTTGGTATCTGCATATACCTTGGTACGGCATTCAATTCTGCTTCTCGGCATTTTGCTTTTCAATCTATATTTAATCTCGTAGTCCGTTTCATTCCAGGTTCCCTTTTCACTTGTGACACCACGTATTGTTTGTTAATCCAGAACACAGTTTAGATTTATTGTTTTTCTTTAAAACAAATATATATTTATTGGTATATTAAAAAATAAATAATATATTCAAACTTTTCTCATAAAAATACATACCCTTCACAGAAAAGAGGGCATTTTCAAATATGTTTAATCTGGTGACAAAGTTCTATGGCCCCATCCTTTTATTTCCCAAGCAAACATATAAAGCAGTACATTCCACTTGCCTCGTGGAAGAAAACACATCCATAACAGAAAAAAAGGATCTACTTCAATATAGTCTGTTTCCTTAGGGCGGCCACTACTTTTTTCACCTTTCCCCTAGTCCCTCCGTCTCCAGTCCCCTTCAAGGTTTTAGGTATCACTGTTGTTGGGGGTTCTGACAGAAATCTGGCCTAAATGTCCGTGCTTTTTGGGGGGTTTCCGCCTTTTCTTTCTTTTGCGCTGGTGTTCCCAATCTTTCACCGTTCATGACCTCCATCTCCTCTTTATTTTCACCCTCTTCTTTTCTTCCTTTTTTTTTCATTCCCTTTTGCCGGCCACCTGCCAGTGTCCCGCTTTTCCAGACTCCTTTGTTTGTCACTGTTCTGGCATGGAGGTTTTGCAAATTGGTGCTGGGTGACCTCCATCTCTTCCTCGCTTCCTTCCTTCTCATGCGAGTCTATGTTTTCCGCGGAGGAGGTATTGTCCAAAGATGACTCCACGTTCCCCTGCCTGGTTATCAAATTATCCTCCACAAGCAGCACAAACTCCTCCTCTTGTTGCTGTCCTTTTTTCTTCTCTTCCTGTTGTGGCCCTCTTTGTGCGATGACCTGCTTTTCCTCTGTCACCTGCTGCCTCACCTGGTCTCCGGGTTGATGGGTCGGGACCGGTTTCTGTCCACTCCTCTTTAACCAATCCCAGGACTCTTGTTTACGAGGGGAGTGCTCTAACCACTGAGCTACAGGGCTGAGCTATTTCTGTCTTCTCCCTCCTCTCTTTCACCTTCCCACTGCTATTCTTTTTCCCCATGACTAGACAAACATTTTAAACCTGGTTTTCCCTAGACATGGAAAAACCCAGACATTTGCCTGTCCTTTCTCTGGTCTACTCTCAGGCCTAGCCTGATATTAGATACCTCTCTCACTCTCTCTATTTTTTCCACTCACCTCAAAATCCTTTTATTCTCAGCTGACAACTTTAGATTCACTAATTCCTTTATTTAAACCTTACACTTCGACTCTCTTCCACAATCTGGAACGGTTCTCATTGATTGGAAAATCTCAAATAACATCACTATTTAAGAAAGGGTGGGAGAGAGAAGATGGGGAACTATAGACTGGTCAGTCTGACATCGGTGGTAGGGAAAATTCTAGAATCCTTAATTAGGGATGTTGTAGTGAGGTACTTAGAGTACTATAATATGATTAGGCAGAGTCAACATGGCTTTACAAAAGTAATGCTTAACAAATCTTTTGGAGTTCTTTGAGGATATAACTAGCAGGTTAGATAGGGGGGAACCAGTAGATGTAGTATATTTAGATTTTCAAAAGGCATTCGGCAAGGTGCCACATAAAAGGCTGCTACACAAGATTAGGGCACATGGAATTGAAGGCAATATATTAGCATGGATCGAAGAGTGGCTAACAGGAAGAAAACCAAGAGTAGGGATGAATGGGACCTTCTCAGATTGGCAAGATGTGACTAGTGGAGTGCAACAAGGACAAGTACTTGCTCCTCAACTATTTACAATCTATATCAATGATCTGGACCAGGACATAGAACTTAAAATATCTAAATTCGCGGATGATACTAAGCTAGGTGGGAGAGTAGGCTCTGAGGATGACAGCAAAAGATTGCAAAGGGATATCGATAGGCTAGGTGAGTGTGCAAGAAGGTGGCAGATGGAATATGATGTGGGGAAGAGTGAAGTTATTCACCTCGGTAGTAAAAACATAAAAGCAAATTATTTTCTAGAAGGGGAAAGACTAGATAGTGTTAGTGTTCAGAGGGATTTGGGTGTCCTTGTACACCAGTCACAAAAAAGTTAGTATGCAAGTACAGCAAGCAACTAGGAAGGCTAATTCCATGTTGGTATTCATTGCAAAAGGGTTAGAGTACAAGAGTAAGGAAGTCTTGCTGCAACTGTACAGTATCTTGGTGAGACCACACCTAGAATATCGTGTGCAGTTTTGGTCTCCTTGTTTAAGAAAGGACATGCTTGCCTTAGAGGGGGTGCAGCATAGATTCACTAGGTTAGTTCTTGGAATGAAGGGGTTGACCTATGAGGATAGGTTGAGTAAACTAGGCCAATATTCTCTAGAATACAGAATAATTAGGGGTGATCTTATAGAAACATAAAGACTCTTATGGGACTTGACAGAGAAGACAGTATGAGACTATTTTCCCTGGTAGGAGAATCTAGAACTAGGGATCACAGTCTTAAGATTAAGGGACAGCCCTTTAGAACAGAGTTAAGGAAACACATTGTCACTCAGAGGGTAGTGCATTTATAGAATTCTCTACCCCAGAAGACTGTAGATGCTCAGTCCTTGAACATATTCAAGACTGAGATTGATAGGTTTCTAAAGGATAGAGGGATTAAAGGATATAGGGATAAGGTGGGCAGATAGAGTTAGGTTAGAAGATCAGCCATGATCTTATTGAATGGTGGGGCAGGCTTGAGGGGCTGAATGGCCCACTCCTGCTCCTAATTCCTATGTTCTTATGTAATCTGCCCAGTCACTTTCCCAGAATCCTTTTATACTTGCTTGCTTCTCATTGTCAATGTTCAATTGCCAATTCAGTCATTAACAACAACAACAAGATTACATTTGTATCGCGCCTTTCATGTCGGGAGGACATCCCAAGGCGCTGGAAAGCAATATGTAACAGAGAATGCTGCATTGTTGGAGGTGCTGTCCTTTGCAAAGGACTTGGTAGTCTGGTTCCTGAGGCAGGTGGATTTGTCATACTTCAAGACAGACAAGCCATCGAATATTTGCATGTATTAATTAATGCATACTTAAAATTTCATTAGTTTGACAATGACACATTTCACATTAAGAATTCTGTTGAAAAGTAACGGAAAAATAACCTTGTAAAATTCCTCAATAAGGATCGGCAGCTCAAATGGTGCATTATACAGGTAACTAGAAATAGATTTGGGAGTAAGAGTTCCATTGGGTGACGTAAAAGATTTCCAGTTATTTGAAGAAATTCTGATTCATGAAATAGAATTGCTTTTAAGAATTCTTGTTAGAAATCACTGGATTTTAGACTTTATTGTTGATGCAAAATTGTACATTTTAATCATATTGTGATCTTCATTGTGATTATGAAAAAAATATGATCACGCTTACTATCACCTACCCTCTCCCTCTTCCCCTGGCTTAGGGTCAGTCTCCGCCACTGTCAAGTGCTCCGGGACTCTACCCTGTGTGACGAGCGCTATATAAATGTTATTTTTGATTACATTTGAAGAAAATAGTATTTTTTCTTTATGAACCAAAATTCCAGAGATTTCTGTTGCAAATGCAAGATTCCTAGAGATTCCTGGGATGTTTCTGGGACCTGATTACCCATAATGCTTTCGATGAAGGATGAGCCTTGCTTTCTCCCAGGTGTGTTGTTACTGGCTGGATGTCAGTCCAGCCGCACATGATTCACAACTCCAGGAAGAACACTCTGAGGAAACTATTCAAATTTATGGGAAGATTTTATGTTTTAGCTGCTCGTTGGCACCGGTGATGATAAAGTACAGTCCCTCGCACTCCACCGCAAGAAGAAGAAAATCAGTTTTTCTCAGTGGTGCACAGAGCATTTTCATGCTACAGACTGGCTGTTTGCACCCCATTTTATCTGTGTAGGTGAGGCAAGGAGCAAGTAGCCTCAGTGGGCACAGAAGAGTTAATGGAGTCATTTTACCCCAGTTACGCAATCATGAAAAGAAGAAACAATGAATAAAGGGGTACTAAGATTGTTGAATGCCACAGTTTCATTAGGCTCAGGGACATGTAAGTTATTTTATTACTCTTCTTTCATATTTGTACTAAATACCAGAATGATGCTCTTTTTTTTTACTTTCAGCTGGTAGAAGTAGCTTGTGGTTGTCGTATCCTCTAAGAATAAAATAATAGTGAATTGCTAGAGTTAGGATGTTTCTCGGACCCAACTAAGCTGTTAAATTGATGCTATCTATGGTCACTCCTCTACAGTGACCACAAGTATGATGAGTGGTAAACAGCACTTGTTAATGCATCAAGAAATGACAATGGTACTGCAGATTGTGCTGATGATGAACAGTTTTGGATCTGTACGACCACAACAATATGCAGACCAGCTATAAATAAACTGAACTGCTTAAACAATTCCACTTATAGGATCTGTGAAGGCCTGTGAATGAATATCTGGACTTATTTATTTTTCCATTCAATTATAAAGATAATTATATTTGATATCAGCTAGATGATATTACTAAAATGCCAATCCTTGCATTTGATAAAGTGCCTTATCCAAATGCTTCACAAGATTTATTTCTGCAAATTGTCATGCTGTATTTGCAAGCGGCATGTTGTCTTATTTTGCAACATCTGAGTGGTGGACGTTTACTCCACAGACAGGAATTCCCGGTTTGTGTGAGTGGTACAAGGAGCAGGCAAGGAACATCCTTTCAGAGAAGAGAGAGAGAAAGAGAGTTAGAGAGAAAAGTAAATCGGAAGTCAATCTATGTCACACCTGTGAGAATAAATATTTTTCTAGGATCTCATAACACTAAGACACCTTAAGTATTTCACACGTTATACCAACCCAGCAATTCCCTTTACTTGGTTGATACTGATCTGGACCATCGATAGGCAGGCTTTCAACTACTTGGTACCTGTTCTCTGGAATTCCATTCCCACATCACTCTGACCTGATCCTTGCCTCCCCTCTTTCAAGGTTCATCTCAAAACATACCTCTTCTTGAGTGATACAGACCAGGAACGTCCAAGGTTGCATGCCTGGTTGAGTTTGAGTTACCTTGTCTCAAATACAATCCATGACCCTGTGATTGAGCAGTCTTCAGCATTTTTAAGAAAGTGCATGGGAAATCTGGAAGAGTTTTCAGTGGAGTTTTACAGTAATAATTTTAATAATCATTGAATTTGGTTTAGCACCTTATCACACTGTCAAGATATTACAAAGCACTACAATTGACTTGAGTTCTGCATGACTAGTAGAGAGGAAAATCAATCAGGTATCTTCTCTAAATTGCCATTCAGGATCCTCAAAAGTGTTTGTGTGCAAATGTTGGGTCTGGACAAGTTCAGGTTTAGCTCCCCATAGTCAATTAGTCTGCTGATACTAACTGTATTGAGTCACAAATGAAGACTGGCCACTTGACTTCCATGACACTGTGATTGAGCAGTCTTCAGCATTTTTACGAAAGTGCATGGGAAATCTGGAAGAGTTTTCAGTGGAGTTTTACAGTAATAATTTTAATAATCGTTGAATTTGGTTTATCACCTTATCACATTGTCAAGATATTTCAAAGCACTTCACAGGATATGCTGTAAAGTGTTGTATTTTGTGCACCAGTGTGCATAGTCTCAGAATCAGCTATAGAGTGAATGACCAATTTTACTTGGAATTGTTGGCCAGGACACTGGGAGAATCTCCCTTTCCTTTCTGAATAGTGCCATGGGATCTTTAACTTCCACTTAGACTTCAGTTTTAACATCTCATATGAAGAACAAAGCCTCCAACAATTCAGCACCTACATTGGAGTATAAGCCTAGAGTATGTGGGTTCCAAGTCCAGATATGAAGCTTGAACCCACAACTTTCTGGATTAGAAACGAGGGTAATAACTTAGCAAGGCTGACACACCAGAAAATCCAATAAAACATTTTGAGATGTTTTGATGATGTGATAAGCCACTATAATAAATAAAAGTATTATTATTATCTAGTAGAAAATAAGCGAACAAACAAGTTCTGACGAAGGTTCGTGGACCTAAAACATTGACTCACTTTCCTTTCTCCATAGATGCTGCCTAACCTGCTGAATATTCCCAGCGACTTCCGTTTTTGTTTCAGAAAATAAGGGAATGCTGCTTCATAACATTAAATGTGAAACTGCATTTTTAAAATTCTCTACTTTTCTGAAGCAAAACCATTTTCTTATGTTATGGCTTTAAATAGAAGGTCACAAGATATAATTTCACATTCAGTTGTATGAACCAGTCACCAGAGAGGATGCAAGGATAGCTGGGGAGAAAAATGTCAAATAACAATGAGATTAAGTTCTGTTCGGACACAGGAGGCTTTATCATGCATCAAATTTTGAACTTGTACATATCCGAATTTTCCCAGCACTAACATCATTTATTTTATAGAACACAAAATTTGTGAAGGAAAAAATACCCTTCCATATTTCAGTTGAAACCACTGTTAAGTTGTCAATTATCATTGTAACTATCAATTGTACAGAATTCTCAACAATAGAAACAAATATGGAGCAATCCTAGGGAATGAGTGG
Organism: Callorhinchus milii; assembly: GCF_018977255.1. NCBI lineage: Eukaryota > Metazoa > Chordata > Chondrichthyes > Chimaeriformes > Callorhinchidae > Callorhinchus > Callorhinchus milii. The sequence goes on from NW_024704743.1 coordinate 92,487,279, forward strand.
CTAGGGCTAGAGGGGGCTCAAACCCTCAAATCCAACTCTTCTCCAGTTTTGGCAAATAGGACGTTGCAGCTGAGAGAGGTGCTGCAATCTGCAGTGTGTAACGGGATGCAAAGTAAAACAAGTGTAGAAGTCAATAAATTGAATGAGCGGGAGTTGGATCCAATGCTGGGACATACACGCCACAGTCTTCAGCAAAGCACGTAAGGATGTTTGAAGGAAACACAACCAGCTCAGCTCCTCCAAAGAATATTTTCACCCGCCACCTATGAGGGCAATCAATCTAAAATAGTATTCTCTTATTGTAATATACCACAAACATTTGTTAAAATTTGTGAGTAAGATTACTGGCTAGTTGTTGGCATCTCCTATTTTCTTTCTCTGAACATTTACGAATGAACAAGATATGTATTCAGTGAGAAAAATGCTGAAATGTCTGTAGCTTTACCAGGATTAGAAGTTCCTGATTTGAAATGTGAAATAGTTATTTGGCTTGCCAAGTGCAGTACCCCAGAGAGCTGAAGGTTAAGAGATCAGGTGCACAGTTTTCAGTTTACAGAAGATTTCTGTCAAATATACATTAGCTCACGGATGTAGAACAACCTAACTGTGACCCTACAATGCACTTAAAGGAACAATCACTGCTGCGTGTGTAGCATCCGTTCTATGGTATTGTAGAGTTAACATCCCTTTTTTGTTGCTGGAATAAATACTATGTATTAGTTATAAGACAGTTCTTCTTCATCAGAATTGATGAAAACAAGAAGAACTGGAGCAACATAGCAACTCACCAACATGATCAAATCATCTAGCTCTACAACATGCCTGTAGAACAAACATTTTTCTCCTGTGTAAATCTGTAATTAAACAAACACAAATTGGTCTTGAAAATAAGATTTTGTCTTTATCACATCCTAATTGACTAACGTCCCAGAGCAAGCGATTTAGGATGCTACCCTGCATGACGGGCACTATATAAATGCAAGTTGTTATTGTTGTAATTGACATGATAGTTAATTTGTTAATTATTGGATTTAGTTAACAAATATATGTCTAGTAGTGACTTATTGTCTTCAGCTGGAAATACATCAGCTTCACAGCTTTGTCAAATATTTTCTGGTTAAACAGAATAGTTTTAAAAAAATAGACTAATCCACATCATTTCCAGATAGATAAAAACTGTTCAAACAAAACCTTGCCAATGACCCATCTTGTTATGACTTTAAAAGTTTATTAACAATTTTGAAGCAGTAGGATTCTGGTGTATATCACAATATTTTTCACCTCTGCGACCTAGGATTAAATCTAATCAAGATTGATGGGGTGGAAGTCTCCTCTGAGTCCCAGTTGTTAAAGGTCTTACAACGTATTGCAATTTTCTTCTTCCACTCTTTCCTGTCCCAGTGGCTTAACTAGATACAGATTATTTCTTGTCACTTGTGATGTTGTACCCTCTGTCCTCTTCTTTTCCTGATCTATATGGTCCTCCTTAGTGACATAATTTGCTGACAAAGGTCCACGTGGATGATACCCAACTCTACCTTTACACCTCGACTCTAGGACCACTATTCTGGCTCTTGGGGAGATTATGGAATCTCAGTGATTTGTTCAGCCTTCATCTATCCTTTAAGCAAGTATTATTATTATGATAAAACAGCAGTTTTCTGTTAATCATTTAATGCAAACTGAAGTGCCAAAAAGCTGTTTACAAAACATTTAAAAAATGATGGAAATAGGTCATTGCAGCATTGCAATGTGGCATTGACAATAAAGTTTGTTCATCAAGTACTTTACAAGTAAAATTAAGCCCTAAAACTATCAGAGCTGCACATTCCATTCATTCCACCCAACTGCACTTTTCATATATTGAATCTATCACATTTTATGATGGAGCAGATATACTACAAGCAATTTACTAAGTGGTAAGTGTTCAGCATAACTCTTACTGCTTATGGAATGCTTACAATATACTTTGTACATTATACTACCATAAGAGCCAATATTAAATGGCAGAAAATATAAGAATGAACTCCAAAACTCCACAATATGTCTAATAATTGTACATTGATATGCAGCTGCAGAGTATGTTTTGTTACAATCACAGGTGCCTGATAGAATCAGAGTTTTGTATCAGCTGGAGTTTGTGGATGGTGGAACCAGGAGATTGGAGAGAAGTGCATTTGAGAATTTGATTCAGGAGGTCACAAAGGTTTGAATGTACTATGGTTTTTGATATATTTCACATCTTGAACACTGAGCCAACCGGTGGGACATGGTCATACAGAATACAGTATATTCTGTAAAACGCTTTGAGATGTCTAGAAGACCGTGAAAAGCGCTATATCAAATGCAAGGATTATTATTTATTATTATTATTAGGTGTCCCCAAATGCGGAGTCACAGTTCTGAATGGCCCAAGGGAAGATATCAAGGGAATTGATTGGAAGATACAAGGGGCATCAGTCCCAATCATTATCTCTTATCTCTTACCTTGGGGTCGTGGTGGACACCAACTTCAGCCTGGACACTGTCTTGAAGGATCGCGCTGAGAAGGGGCGAAGGGCACTCTGGTCATGCTCATCCCTCTTCCTGGACAGCAAGGTCGTAACGCAAGTCAAACTTGTGGTAAACAAGACCTGTGTGCAAACCATCCTCCTTAACGGATCTGAGCTCTGAGGATGTAGCGGAGAAGCTTCCTCTGTCCCATCTCCAAAGTCCAGGATTAAGCACTGTGGTGGATTTGTGGCAAACACATGAAGCATCTACAGAGAGGGAGGGCTCTGGCCTTCACTGACCTGTCACTAAGCCTGGAGATGGCGGCAGCTTCACAGCAGGCATGTCTATTTACCAAGGCCATTCCATGAGGACCTGGATTAAGGAGCTGGTGCTGAGTAAGCCTGATACATGGCATTGGACTTGAACATCAAGAACATCAAGTTGGCTAGCATGTCACAAGCTGTCTTGTAAAGGTGCACTCACCAAGCCGAAGGCAGATGTCCGCCAGATACCTGATGAGGAAACTGAGGCTTGGAGCGACAGCTGCTAGAAAGCATTACCCGGTGCCCAAGTTTGTGAATGCACTGTACATCCATCGCCTGGAATCCACCTGGATTGTCCTGGCAAACAGCTGTTGTTTAAATTCCACCCTCCACACATTTCATGCTGAGACGTGTTGCCCACCAGGAAGCTCACAGGGAATTCCTTGTACCTACCATCCACCTGGTCAGGACTCAAACCCGCTCTTATCGGATGTTGAACAATCAACTAGTGACTATCTTCCTTGGGGGGGGGGGGGGGAGGTAAGCCGGGTGACATGCCTGGCAATAGAATGTTGGAATCCAGCCAGCCCTCTGTGGTGGCCTCGGTAGTCCGGTTCCTGAGCCAGACAAGTCCACAGTATTCCAAGGCAGGGCCAGCCTCGCTCACCAGCAGGACCTGGAAGGGCAGATCAGTCAATGGGGCAGAAAGTCATCCCACCCAGCTCCTGTTAACCTACCCGTTAGGGCAATTCAAAGCCCTAACGGGTAGGTTGGTCCTACTGGACAAGCAATTGGAAAGTTTGTCAGAAAGCGATATCAATGGCAAGCTATGTGGTTTTAGCTTGCTAGATTCCAGCAGTACCCAAACTCATATTTTAGGTCCCCAAGCGTTGGTTCTTACCAACCCTCACCTAATACTTTCCTGAATTAGGTGAGCAGGATGCGTCCCTCCAGGGAGAGAGTGTGCATACTGTTCCAAAAATTTATCTCTGGGATTTCCATGTGTAGGTGGGATGCATGGAAATCTTAGCTTGGTTTGGATACTCTTAAGCATGGTAATGTGTTTCTGCATCTGTCAGACACCCAGCTGACCAAAAAAAAAAAATATTTTTCACATCACCCTACACTTCAAGCACCATATACAGGCTAGTTAGCTTGACTTCAAATCAGGAAAGCATATACATCTTGCATTAAATTCTGGAATGTGCATATCTACTAGTCAGTGATGTCTCTCTAATCTACCACTGCACAATAATTCACAATCTTAACAGGTCATTGCTTGTTCAAATAACTGTTTGTGTTTCTCACTTTGCTAACATTTTAAGCCAATCTCCAATTGCAGCATCAAGCTGTTTTTAGATGAATCCAACATCCTAGCTTCAATTATCCTTCCTGGTAACCTGTTTCAACTGTTAATTTTCCTCTGATTAAAGAAAACTTTCCTGAAGTCTATCCTGAAATTGCTCTTTGCAACCTTAAATCTGTGTTGCCTCAGTGCATTGTTGTGGATTTACTTTACATTAAATATCTCTATACTGTTCCCATTCACAAATTTGCGAGTTCCTTTTTTCTAAATTGCTAGCAGGTTGTGGTGGATCCAACGAATTAACTGTCACATGTTGTCAGTTACCAGCAGGGTTCTCCGTTAATGACTCTGATTTCCTATTAGTGGATCATTTTGCAAATATTCCCTTTACACCCCCGATGACAGTGAAAGAACAAGCTTGAGGCACTGCACCACATACATTCAAGACCATGAATAACTTCAATTTTACGAGCATTAATCACTCCATTACATTTTTCATGATATGAGCCTCATGCAGTGTCACATTTGTTTTTGCCTTTCGTGATATTTTAATCATTTACACAGATTTAAGAACATGTTGATCTATTCCCTGTTATGCTGCATATATTCTAGTATAGAGTGATTGTATGTCATATCTCGCTGGCTCAGTCACTTAAGATTTTCCTGGTACCCGTGTCTCTATTAAACCCTTCTCTCAATAATAGTTCAGTGAAATGATGACTGTGTTTAGCAATTTCAATCTTTGAGGTGAGCTACCTGTAATATGTTTTATTCTTGCTTTTCCATCAAATTTCCATGATATTATGGAAAGCTTTAAAAAAGCTTTAAAAAAACATGCTTACTGTTAGATTGTCACAGTTATTAGAATTCTAGGCTCCAGTTGTGATAGAAGTCTCACACCAGGACTGGAGTGGGTAATCTGGCCTGATTTTCCAGTGCAGAAGTAATAGAGTGCAACATTGTTTCAGTGTATGTTCCTTCAGATACTAATAATCCTTCTATTCAGTAAAATGTCCCGCAGAGTGTCCCACAAACAGTCGCGCATTGAAGTGACCAATTGTTTTAAGGAATTATTCCTTTTTTTTCAAAGAATCTTTACCTCCGGAAAAGCGATCCGCCAATAGACTAACAATTGGGTTCCTACGTACTGCTAGGTAAACAGAGGTGTGTGGAGTAAGGAAACTTGCCAAACATTTTGCCCTACCGGGAATTGAACCCAGGTCTCTCGCTTGCGAGGCGAGTGCTCTCACCACAGAGCTACAGGACTCACATGGGGCTCTAAATATAGTGGACTATTTGTGCCCAGCAGTGGCCCACAAACAGTCTGAATCGATGCTGATCAATTTTTATCTGGGAGATTGTTGGGCATTCTTTTTTTTTCAAATAATGGCATTTCTCTGTCTCCCTTTATTTTAGGAGCCTGTTCATTCATCTGTCTTGCACTATTTGCCAAGAAACTGAGCGAAACTTCTTTCTACTTTTAAATAGTACCATGTGATCTTTAACATCCACCTGATTAGCGAGATGGGACCTTGGCTTAAAGTCTTATCCAAAGGATGGCACCTTCGACAGTGCAACACATCTCCAACACTGCATTGCAGTGTCCACCACAGACAAATTGCATGTGAATGCAGAAACCAGGGAGAAAGTTACAATTCCTTGAACCTGAGGCACCAATTATGCAACAGTAGTTGGGAACAGAAGAAAGGAGAGGCAGCTAGCTGTTAGATTCATCCTTTAGTGCAGTTGAGATCTGCTACAACCAGGCCAATGTGCAACAACTTTGGAATCTAAGAGCTACATGTGAGAAAATCTACACAGAAGGAAGTTATGATAGGAAGTCCTGAGTTGGTTATTCCAGATATTAACACTAATTCAGGTAACCCATCTGCAGGAGTGAAAGTTAAAGCTGCCTTGACCTCTTTTTCTTTTGTTAAAGGATTCGTCCTCGCTCTCTGTGAAGATTTTACTGACAGTGCTCACAGCAGCGTGTCTCTCATAGCATTGAGGAGATGATTGAACCTTTCATGCTCCATTCCTCATGTTTTACTCACTTAACTCCCCAAAATAGACAACTGCCTAGGCTGAACAGTTGTACACTTGTTCAGGCTTTATTGAAGTGCAGAACATGGTTCATGAAACTTTGAATTTTTACCAGTTCATTTCACACAAACAATCCCACTTCCTAAAAATACAGATTATCTGTTTTGCAAAGACCAGCATCACAGTGTTTCCTGGATTAATATGAGTTCCTCCAACTTGCAATTCAAATGTTCCACCATTACATGAGGGAAATAACAATACTGTAATGATAATAGTCCTTATATTTCATATGGTGCCTTTCACATTGGGAGGATGTCTCAAAGTGATTCACAGGATATAAAGTGCAGTGACTGTGACTTTTCTGGGCAAACATGGCAGCCAATGCCTCACAGCAATGTCCCACAAACAGCCATGAAACAAATGGCCTATTTTATTTGGGGGGTTGTTGGCCAGGCACCGTAAGACACTCACTTCTCTTTTCAAATAGTGCCATGGATCGTTAATGTCCACCTGAAAAGGCAGACAAGACATAACATAACTATGCATAACCATGAATTTTAGTTTATCTTGGGTACAGGCTGAAACCCAGGTTCAGAGGATCTTTGTCTAAAACTGCAGAATGAAAGAATACTCTTATCAAACACCTAAACTCAGTGGAGCATATGTTAGAAGCATGTGGGGAGTTTATGGAGTGGAGCCAATCTTAGAAATACTCGTAAAGAGGCAGAGATATCCCAATAGTGCAGAGGAGATTCACGAGAATGATACCAGGAATGGGGAACCTTAGCTATGAGGACAGGCTGGAAAAGTTAGGACTTTTCCCATTAGAGCAGAGAAGGTTACGCGGGGACCAGATAGAGGGCGTCAAGATCATGAAAGGTTTCGACAGGCTACATAAGGAAAAGCTGTTTCCACTGGTAGGTGTGTCTGTGACCCGTGGTCACAGTCTTAAGATATCTACTAAAAGAAGCAGAGGGGAGTTCAGAAGACATTTTTTCACTCAGCGAGTTGTTCGAATTTGGAATGATCTGCCTGAAAGGGTAGTGAAGTCCGATTCGATAACAGCTTTTAAGAGAGAACTGGATAGGTATCTGGGGAAGATGGGTTTGCAGAGTTATGGGGAGAAAGCTGGTGATTGGGGTTAGTGAAAATGACTTGCTCTGTCAAAGGGCCGCACAGACTCGATGGGCCGAATGGCCTCCTTATATGCCGTAACATTCTATGAATCTATGAATAGTTTGGGCAGTTTGGTGGCAGTAATTCTGAAAGAAAAGAATCTGAACTTAGCATGAAGTGCCAGGTTATTAGTCTCTGATATTTTCCTCCTGATCTTGATATTAAAGCACGTCTTAGTTGCCATCAAAGATTGCTGAACTTTGGGCAGTGAGCTTTTCTGCTTTTCTCCCTTTGTGTAAATATTTATTTGTTTACCCCTCTGCCCAGCATTCTGACCAGAATACTTTTATATTATGATTATTGGAACCATTATATGACTGATTATTTTGCTGGGAGAGAAGTCTTCCCACAAATAGAATCTTTGGTGGTGTTGGTCTAATTTGACAGAGTGCTGGATGGATTCACTGTTGAAACCAATTAAAAATGCTATGCGTGTCCTCAGGAAGATTTACAATCTTACACATTTCCTTTGTTACTCTCCAATGTCATTCTCTTCTGTTTTCTCTTCCCATGACTTTTATTTTAATGGGTAACTAGTGTTCCTAAACACTGGGGGAATTCCATTGTTGGGGGATTACTTTATTGTAGGAGATATCTTTCTTTAAGAGATGTTAAGCCACTCGAACCACCCTTAGATGAGATGTTAAATCAATGTCCCGTCTGCATGTTCAGGTGGATTTTAAAGATCCCATGGCACTATATGAAAAGAGAATGGAGTTTTTTCTGGTGTCCTAGCCAACAATCCCCCAAAATAAAATTGGTCATCCACTTCATGGTTATCTGTGGGGTCTTTGTGTGCAAATTGTTGTATGCAAATTTTCCCTCAAGCAATGGTGCTATACCAAACAAATGCAAGCGTTAAACCAAGGTCATCACTGACTTTTTAGGTGGATATTAAAGATCCAATGACACTATAAAGAGTTTCTCCCTGTATCCTGGCTAACAATCCTTCAATAAAATTGATCATTCACGGTATTGCTGTTGGTGGAACTGTTGTAGACAAATTGATTGCTGCATTTGCTTTAAAAATACAGTCACTACAGTACACATGACCTGATCCCTACCTTGACTAATCATTTACTATTAATGTGCCTACAGAAAGCCTTGCTATTCCACTTCATGATTCTACTTATTTTCTCTCATATTTCCTCTCTGCCATTTGTCCACAGTCATGATATGAATGATCAATTAGTCTGGAGGATTGTTGACCAGGAGCTAGGAAAAACTACTTCTGACAATGTAGCTCTTACCCAGTAATACATAATGGGCATGTATATCTCTTTAGCATGAGAAAGGAGAACCTTACATTTACGTGCTGTTGTACAACCCCTCTGGGCAACTATCCAAGCAAGTCACATTCCATTGACCAACTTTGTTAAGCATAGAGCACTCATGATATTTTCCTATTGTTATTGCTGTGTGATTTAACAATATGTTTTAACTAGTAGAAATCCATCAACATGAAAAATACTGTGCTGTGCAGCCAGCAATGTAAGTGTGTGAATGTACTGATCGCCCAAGTGCTTTCAAAGCTGTTTCGTAACAGTCCATCACTGACATTGTCATTAATCTTGCTAATTCCATGAGTGTTGATTATGGCAATTGTTTCTTCCGCAATATTCACAAAAGTAGAATATGTAGGGGTCGAAGATCCAAAGGTCAAGGAATTCTACAGTGTCCAGAATATAATGGAACATCTGATTAATTGTACCAATGCTGGCTTTTAGCGCCTTGGGACGTCCTCTCGTCGTGAAAGGCACAATACAAATGCAATTTTGTTGTTGTTATTCCTATTCTTTTCACCTGCCCTTCTTCACATTTATCAACAATATAAAGATATTGTGTGGGATTGTTTTGGCATGCTTTAAAGTGCCTTTCATTGTTTGCAGAACACAAAGGTATCATAGAATCATATAGCACAGAAGGAGGCCATTCAACCCATCTTGTCTTTGCCGGCTCTTTGAAAAGAGCTATCCAATTCAATCCCGCTCTCTCCCCATAGCCCTGCAAACTTGTCCACTCCAAATAATTATCTACTGCTCTCTTAAAAGTTGCTATCGAATCGGCTTCCACCACCCTTTCAGGCAATGCATTCCAGATCTGAACAACTAGCTATGTGAAAAAAAAATTCCTCTCCTCCCCTCTGTTTCTTTTAACCACTATTTTAAATCGGTGCCCTTTGGTTACCGACCCACCTGCCAGTGGAAATAATTTCTCCATGTTCACTCTATCGAATCCCCTCAAAATTTTGACAAATTTCTATTAAGTCTCCTCGTAACCTTCTCTTCTCCAAGGAGAATAATCCTAGCTTCTCTCGCCTCTCCTGATAACTGAAGTCCCTCATTCTTGGTACCATCCTGGTAAATCTCCTTTGCACCCTCTCCAATGCCTTGACATCCTTCCTAAAGTGTGGTGCCCAGAACTGAACACAGTACTCTAGCTAAGGCCTAACCAATGTTTTAAAAAGGTTTATCATAACTTCCTGACTTTTGTATTCTGTGCCCCTATTTATAAAGCCTTGTATCCTGTATGCTTTTTTTAACACCTTTATCTACCTGTCCTGCCATCTTCAAAGATTTACTTATATGAACCTCCAGCTCTCTCTGTTGCTTCATCCACTTTAAGATTCTACCATCAGCTTATATTGCCTTTCCTCATTCTTCCTCCCAAAATGTATTAGTTTGCATTTCTCCACATTAAACTTCATCTGCCACGTGTCTGCCCATTTTACCAGTCTGTCTATGTCCACTTGCAGTCTGCTACTATACCATATCCTGACTTTAATACCATGGGCTTCTCTTTTACTTGCAAGCCTCTTATGTGGCACTTTATCAAACCCTTTTGAAAATCCATATAAACTATATCAACTGCACCATCTTCATCCACACTCTGTTATTTCATCAAAAGGTACAACAACAAGCTACAAAGGTGGATGAAAGCATCAGCAGTTCAAATCTGGGGACCAAAGGAAATTGAGAACTTGAACCCAATTCCAAACTAGCAGCATTGAAGATCTCAGGTTACAATAAATTGGGATGATAAAAACAGAGCAATCATTTGCACATGAATTTGCAATTGTATTTGTGTTCCACATGGAATGGTTATTTGTTCCTCCTGTAGTTGTTGAGTTCAAGTATTTTGATGCTTTGGCATTTCCCATTAACGAGATGAAGAAATTATATCGCAGAGTCACAGAAGATTTGCTCTCAGTAATGTTCCGCAAATGGTCAAGAAGTGAATGACCAATTTTACGTGGGGAAATATTGCTGTAATGTTGCTCCCTTCATTTTTCAGTATTGCCATGGGAACTTTAACATCCACCTGAACAGGTGGTTGGGACTTGATTTGACATCTAATCTGAAGGACAGCACCTCCATCAATGCAGGACACTCCCAGCACTGAACTGGAATTTCATCCGAGACTTGGAATTCACAGTTTTAATGTGGAACTTCAACCCACAATCTCCCTCAATATCCAGTGCTCCACTACCTGGACCTAACTTGTAAGGTAGAAAATGCAATGTTTCATAACAAATTCAATGTGATAATTGTATTAAATATGCTCTGAAATATACCATGTACCATATACGATGAAGTACTCAATGACTTAAAATCCTGAATTCACAGATGAGGCCTCTATGGAGGATAATCCATAGCCAATATCCATGGAGACCTCCTGCATCTTTGAACCTAGATCCTGACTTTGGAGGGTGTTGGATTATTTATCCTGTGAAGAGCGCTGTATAAATGCAAGGTGTTGTTGACTCTCTATGACATGAGTATTGAAGAATCTTCTGAAGAGATATGAAAGTATATATTTCCTCAAAATCTTTGCATGCTGACATTACCACATGGAAGGCACACTCTATGGCCTAAATATAGTATCTGTGGACTGTACAATGTGTACAATGTTTAGTAGCAGTAGTGCATCTGCGTAATAACATTACCAGGATTATTTTGGGGGTGCTAAGAGCAGCATGTGCCAAATTAACTGTATCCAGTAGATTCAAGAACCTATCAATGCTGATAAAACCATGCTGCCTTCTTCTTCTTCTTCTTCTTCTTCGTGACACACGTACAACAACAACAATATTACATTTGTATAGCACATTTCACTCGGGAGGACGTCCCAAGGTGCTGGACAGTGTTCAGCATTCCAGACCCGAGCTGGGGTCAGGGCGGGAGAAGGGAGGGGAGGGGAAGGGGGGTGGCCAATGGCATGGTCAATGAGGAGGGTCTTGAGGCGGGACTTGAAGGAGGCTTAGGAGGGGGCGAGGCAGAGTGGTTGGGGGATGGAATTCCAGAGGTTGCGCGCAGAGTGGCTGAAGGCTCTCCCGCCAATGGTGGGGCGGTGGATGTGGAGCAGGCCGGAGCCGGCTGAGCAGAGCGAGCGGACGGGTTGACAGGGGTTAGGAGGTCGCGAGGCCATGGAGGGCTTTGTAGGTGAGGACCAGGATCCTGAACTACATCCTCTGAAGGCTAGGGAGCCATATGGTACCTGGCTAAAACAAATGAAAAAAGAGGCCCTAGCACAAGCGAGCCTGAGTGACATTTTGTTTGGCCTGTGATTCAGGGAACCTGCCAAATTCCATCCATTTCTGGCTATCCAGGGACTCCCTTCAAGTGAAAATTGGAACAATCATTCATGATCCTGCACTTTATGTCATCTTGTGAAAGTGTAGATACTGTGCATGGGAAAGCAATATCAAAGCTCAGTGAATGAAATAATTCATTGATTTCCTTCGTTGATTCATTCGTTGATTTCCATGAAATCAACAAAATACAGAACTGCCTTCTTCTTCGTGACACAGGTACCTGGTTAAAACAATTGAAAAAAGAGGCTCTAACACAAGCGAGCCTGAGTGAGTATTTTGTGTCTTCAATTTTGATTGAAGGGTCTAAAATTGTGATGATTCAAGCCAGAAATTCACAGTAAATTTACAACTGGAGTCTGCTTCTATAATAATAAATAAATAATAATCCTTGCATTTGATATAGCACTTTTCACATCTTCTAGATGTCTCAAAGTGCTTCATGGAATATACTGTAAAGTGAATTGACTGTATATTTGTGGGCGAAATGCGGCAGACAATTGTGCACAGCAGTGTCCCACAAACAGTCGTGGATTGAAGTTATTATTATTATGAAGTTAATACAAATTATTATTATTATTTTTTTCTTGAGGGATTATTATCAGGCATGTGGAGTAAGGCAACTTGCCCAAGGTTTTGCCCTGCCGAGAATCGAACCCATGTCTCTCACTTGTGAGGCGAGTGCTCTAACCACTGAGCTACAGGACTTCATCAGGACTCCAGGACTCCTAATAATTGAACTACATCATGAGCCATGCAGTGTTTCCACTCATGTGAGCAGAGTTCCCTTGGGTCAACATGAAGTACTTCCCGTTACTTGAAGGATCTCATTTAAAGCTTGGGTTCCTCATTAAGGAATACAGTTGCAAATCATGACAATTTAAGTCCCACTCTGTGAATCAAAGTGGGACAAAGGAGCTTGTTTGAATCCAGTTGTTGATGTAAATGGATGTAAATCTTAATACACTCTGACATATAAGCAATGTGTAATTTGAAATTACAGGGAGAAAGAAAGTATTCAAAAAAGGCTTAAGGAGGAGAGAAAGGATCTGTGTTGATGTGCTTTCCATTCCAATTTAGTCACTACTTATGATTGGTTAAATAGCCCTGAATTATTTTAACATGCTGCTCTACTTATAGCCTTAGGACATCTTTGTTCTTTGAACATTTCAGGTATGTTCTAGATTTTGTTACAATCAGTAACATTCTGGTTGAGCTTCTCAAATGGCTATTTGAATTAGATCTACTTGTTAGTCAGTGCATGGGTCATTGACGCTGTCATTCAGGTAACCAATAATTTATAACAGCCTTGATATGTTTTATGTGCATTGTGCTTTAGGCATGTCTGTCAATGGCTGCAATCAATTTACATGTGTCAACCTTGTCTTCACAAGGTGAGGAATCACAACTCTCAGGATTGCTATATATTTCCTTCTTATTCCTAGTGACAGCACCAATAACATCCAGGCCAACTAAAACACATGTTTATATTGTAAAGCTTCTTCTATATTACATTAATAACATAGCTGCACCTATCTATTGTGAAAAGTTGTCCAAGTCATACAAGTTACAGGGCCGCAGGGGTTTTGTCGTGTGGGCTCATGCCCACTGTGATGTCAATTAGGATAACCCAAGCCTACTTTATTACGGCACTTAAGTACCATTGGTGAGAGGAATCTTTAATTTTTTCAGTGTACTGTGTACTTCCAAGCAGCCACTCAGAAATGAATTAATATTGGTAAGCTTTATACTAGGCATGTCCTAATATTACTGTGTCAGCTTGGCTCAGTGGCAGAAGATTGTGGGTTCAAGTCCCACATTGGGATTTGGAATCACATAGTCTAAGCTGACACTTAATTCCAGTGTTGGGGGTGTTGGAGTTGTCATCTTTCAGATGAGAAGTTAAACCAAGGTCCCCGTCTGCCTGTTCAGATGGATCTTAAAGATCCCAGGGTACCTGAAGGGAGTTTCTAACCATGTCCTGGACAACAATCCCCCAAATACAAAAACTGGTAATTTGTTTCATGGCTGTTTTTGGGACACTTCTGTACGCAATTGTGCTGCCGCATTTTCTAGAAATATAGTGACTCCATTTTATAGTAAAATTCGGTGAAGCACTTTGAGATGTCCTCCCGATGTGGTAAGGCACAATACCAAATCCAATGATTATTATTTTTATTATTACAGTGATATGCCTATTATTACCTCCCCTCTCCCTGACTCGGCATCAAGCTATGTTAAGTGCTCCAAGGGAGGAAGAAAGAGAGGGAGGAAAGATGCCTAAAGGAGAGTATTAAAGTACATGAGGAAAAGCCAGGGAAATGGATTGAAAGATCTGCCATAGTGTAATAAATTGGAATAATAGGTACGATTAGCTGAATGCTGAATGCTTATTTATTCTAACTGCTTTCCACTCCACCTTAGACTGATGGGATACAAGTTTCAACTTGTTGTCTGTAATAAGAGCCTTATACAAAGTAAGAAAGTCAAATATCAACCCAGTTCCTGGTAACCGCAAATCCATGGAATAAATTCAACATATAATTTGAAAAGTGAGGTCAGGACTTCAGACCCATTTTCCTGGAAGTTGTGAGACTGTGAGTAAATTTGCTCTTCTCCTTAATTGATCCGTGGGGATATGCGATTGTACAACAATAAAACCTGCATGGTTACAACCTTGATGACTGAAGTCTAATCTCTCCAACTCGTGCCTCAAAATCATTCCAAATACCTTACCAAATCTGGATGATTTTGACTCTGTAACTGAGTGCTTAAGATGGCAAAATGTCTTAACTCCAAACTTTAATATCCCTAAGCTGATAAGTATAAAAATGTTTTCTTTTGATCCATACAGTGTTTTAAATAAATGGACAACAATCAAAGGTTTCACACTATTTTGATGGTTTAAGCCACCTCAGTGATCAGAATGATAATAACAATAGGAAGCGCAGTCTGTTCCATCAATACAACTACCACTATGTGTCGCATAAGATTTAACTTTTTGCGATTAGTGAAGTTTAAACATCAAGGAGGCTGCTCTGCTTAGGTTGAAGGCAGATGTCTATCGAATAGGTGATGAGGAAACTCTGAGCCTTGGAGCGACTGCTGCTGGAAGGTGTTACCTGGAGTTCTGGGTTTGTGAACACATGCTCATATATTTAAGGCTTGGACGGCACTATTTATAATAATAATAATAATACTTGCATTTCATATAGCGCCTTATCACATCTTCGAGATGTCTCACAGCGCTTCACAGAATATACTGTAAAGTGAATTGACTGTATATTTTGTATATTTTGTATTTGAAAAGAGAAGAGAGTTTCACCTGGTGTCCTGGCCAACAAGCTCCGATAAAATTGGTCACACTGTTTGTGAATCCTTGTGGTTTGTCAAATGACTGCCGAGTTTGCCTACTAATCATTGCACTTGATACAATTATCTAAGAAGTACTTTGAGATTATTACTATAACTCATTCCAAATATTATAAAGTAAGATCAATGATTCACTTCTACTCTAGACATGAGCTTGTATCTGGACTGCTGTCCATTATGACTTTGTGTTGGACTTGTTTAATAATATTAATAATCCTTGTATTTGGTATAGTGCCTTAACATGTCTTTGAGGCTGAGAAATTGCTTCACAGAATATGCTGTAAAGTCGAGTGACTGTATTTTTTGTGGGCAAGCACAGCAACCAATATATGCAAAGCAATGTCCCACAAACAACAATGAAGTGAAAGACTTAAAATTTTTATTTTGGGGAATATTGGCCAAGACACTAGGATAAACTCTGTTCTCTTTTCAAAGAGTGAATCTTTAACTCCATTCACAGTTTGGCTCCTTCCTACCCTCTTCAATGTATTTTTAAACAATTAATGGAACAGATTAATGTGTTGCCTGTCGATCATCAGTTAATACCTAACATCAGAACAGGTAGATGTGACCTCGGTTTAATGTCTCATCCAAAGGACGTGGACCTCCAAAAATGCAGCACAACTCTAGCACTGCACTGGAGTGTCATCTTAGATTACATGGATTCCAAGTCCCAACATGTTCATCAGTTCATCAATAAAAGAGGATGATGTGGTTTTCCTCTTCAGCCTTCCTGCGATGGTAGAATGTTTCCTGTAGTACATACAGCACATTTAGTCAATCTAATATAGTCTATCATTTCTGAACCAAAATCTCACAGCTGAGATTAGGATCAGATGAAGGTGCCACAGGGTGATAATGATGTTGGCAGCTCTGCGGAACATGGTGATAGAGAAAGGGGCAACTGGGATCAACAGCTTTGCTACAGTGCTAAATAGAAATTGTCAGTAACTCAGTTTGTAACTGCATTGATTCTGATTGTGACTTACAGAGCTTTGGGGATATAGTTCCCAAAATCCATTCACAGTTTGGTTTCTTCCTATCATCTTGAAAGCACTTTTTAAAAAAATAATGAAATGGATTAAT
Organism: Callorhinchus milii; assembly: GCF_018977255.1. NCBI lineage: Eukaryota > Metazoa > Chordata > Chondrichthyes > Chimaeriformes > Callorhinchidae > Callorhinchus > Callorhinchus milii. The sequence continues at coordinate 92,503,609 of NW_024704743.1, forward strand.
GTGTTGCCTGTCAATCATCACTACTATGTAACACATCAAAGCACCGTATAAAGTAGGAATGAAGCTCATAACGCAGACATCTGGTGACAAGCCACAGAGCGTGTGATATTCAGTCAAAGCAATGTTTCTGGGATAAAATTGTGTGGGAAGGGAATGCAAAAATGTAGATTCATGTCAAGGTGGTAGATTATATTGTGTCATCTATGTGCCTCTCAAGCCTTTCTTCACTGTTGTCTCAGAGGATGAGGAAGCAATACAATGATTTCAATATGAGAAACAAAATCACTGTCAGTGAAGAGATTGGATTGGATTTGGCTGTTGTATCAATTTCACATCACAAGATCACAAGATTCGTTCAGATGAAGAAGACGCTTCAGCCCATTTGATCTCTTTCTTCAGTGATCTTCTGTCCGGAAAATTTTTTTCCTTTCAATATTAGCATAAATACAAGCAATGGAGAGCAAATGTACACTGATATGTATCTCAGCTGTCACTCAACAACAACAAATTGCATTTATATAGTTCACAGTTTCTTCAAACAAGATAATTCTTCAATGATCTGATTCAAATGTTTAAATACTACCATAATGTATTGGTTGAATTGACTCAATATGTCAAGCAAGGGATGAGATCTTGATCACAAGTCGATCAGACCCAAAATAACACAGCCCCTCATTTGCCAACCCAGATCAAAATCAGTGAAATCTGCCAAATGTGAGTGAAACCATGGTTCAGGTGTATTAGCATGTAATATAGGTGTATTAGGGGTTTTGTCAGGATGAATAGGGAGATGTTATTTCCATTGATTGTGGAATCAGTGACATGGGGACATATTTACAATGCAGCCACAATAACACTGAAAGGAGAACTTAGGAGGAATTTTTTCACCTACAGAATGATTGGGATGTAGCACACCCGGCTGAGTAGGATGATGGAGTGACAGTCAATTGTAGCTTTCAAGAGAGAAATGTAAAGATATATGAAGTGGAAGGTCTTAAAGGGATATAGAGATAAGGTGGAACAGTGGTATATAAAGGGGAAGGGCTTGAAATTACATAGAGATAAAGTGGAGCAGTGGCCTCCTTCTGCACTGTAGATTTTTATTTTTATATATGTTTCTATTATTTATTTTGTGTTCAGTCTGTTGGTGAAGTGACTCTGCAACAGACAGGTAATAGAAAATGTTTAAATGATTTTGCTCTCATGTCAGTATATAAATAAATCAATATCAGGTACAACAATGGAGTGTTATTTGCTACTCTGCTCCAACAAAGGCCCAGTATTCCACTCAGTCATAGTCTTAACATTTAATAATATGTAGAAGCATGAAACATTCTTAAAGTTAGTCTTAAAAAGTTTTTTTTTTAAATGAACTAAATTAACACTGAATTTAAGAGTTTCACACAATTCTGAACAATCATAAATTCTCTAAATAGTCTTACAGGCTAAGGATACATAGTATTTTGGGTCAAAAGTGTCCTAACCCCAATTCCAAAAGAGTGACCCCTTCTTACTAGAGTGCCATTACCATTTCCCACACCAGCAATTTTTATTGACCTTGATTGTAAGTGTTCATTTCTATCACATTTTTGAAAGTTTTATATTTTTGCCTCTGCTGCTAATAGCAAAGGTGCTAAAACTGCCTGAGGCTATTTCACATGTGGATTTTATAGCCAGCAGAAAGTGTAGTGTATTCCGCAACAGATCCTAGCGATGAAAGTAGGGTGAGTTATACTTCGCTCATTTGAATGGTTTCATTTGCATTAAAGCACATACAGAAGAGCCAGAATTGTACACCAGAATTTCTGAAAAAGCTTCACATGAGTGTTAAGTGACTGTGTATTTGTACACAGCAATTCATTTATGAAAAGCAATGTCTCACCAACAACCAAAAAGAGAATGAGAATTACTGGCAACAATTACATCTGTGTGAAGTAGTTCCTCCTAAATTCTATTTTTGGTCCCTTAGTCACTATATTATATTTGTGTCCCTGACTATGACCTCCCCAACCAGGGAAACAGCTTATTATGTTACCTTTTTTGAACCCTTTTATGATTTTAAACACCTCTATTAAGTGCCCCCTAAAATGTCTCTAGCGAAAAAATGCCTAACCTATCCAATCTAATCTGATTGCAGTAACCTCCCAGCACTGATATCATCCTCATAAACCTATGCTGGACTCATCCCACGCTGCTGTGTCTTTCTTATGGTGTGGACACCCGAATTGGACACAATATTCCGGATGTGGTCTAGCCAAGGCTTTGTATAACCAAAGTTTCAAAGCGCTCTGAGACGCCGTCTGGCGTGGAGGGTCCTGTATAAATCCAAGTTGTTGTTGTTGTTGTATAAATTTAAAATCACTTCCTCACTTTTGTATTCCATCCCCCGGAAATAAAGTTCAAGTTCCCATTGGCCTTTTTTTTATAGCTGGTACTCAATTGCATGAAAAGATTTTTTNATTTGCTGTTCAACCACAGTTAAATATTTAATTGCTTTAATTCTCAGAAGGAATTTCTTTAGATCTGAGAGAATGATTGGATTTCATTAAACATACTGAGTTGTGACATGCTGCTTGGTTTAGTAACAGTGCTCCATTGCCATTGATGAATTGCTGCTGGGAAGGAGAGATTTACTTCTGGCCATGTGGCTTGCTGAACATTGACTCAAATAAACTCAGTGACCTCTTATTCCTGAACAACAACAACAACAACAAGATTCCATTTATAGAGCGCCTTTCACGTCGGGAGGACGTCCCAAGGCGCTGGACAGTTGGGTCAGGATCCGAGTAGGGGGGAAATGGTCAGGGTGAGGGGAGGGAAGAGAGGGAGCGAGGAGGGGGTAGAACAGATCAATGGAGAAATATTTCGTATTTGGTGTACTTTTGCAACCCATTCTGGGGTAGAAAATCTGGGAGACAAATGTTACTTATTTGTATTGGTTCATTGCTACTCAAATATTCTGAGAGTGTCATGTATCTAATCATAGCCTGGCACATGGGATGTCCTCTGACTGGGTATTTATGGAATAAAACAAGGTCCTAACTCTAAGCAATTACAAAAGGGGAATTACAGAGTGATCTATCTCACCCAAGAACCAATATTTTATGAGCTTTAGGGCAAGGGCTGAAGTCATGGTTTTTACATACATCATCTTTATGTTTCATTAATTAACAAAAATACCAACCAGCCATGTCAATTTCTCAAATAGCTTTGAACAGAAAGCGATACTTACACAATATTCAAGGATTCAATAAACTTTTATTGAACGTGCGGCCAGAGTAAAAGGGATTTTCAAGACAAAATGTTGTGTCTTTATTGGCCATGTCCATGATGGTATTTCTTACCGTGAAAAAGGCTTGTGGAATTTTGCTAGGATTTTAAGAATGGTGGCATTATTTTACTCTCCAAGGGAGAATTCAATGATGTCAATAATAGAATCTGGAGCGTGTTATACCATAACCAATCTTAAATTTATAGTGAAATTCTGTAGTTTTTTTTGTGGCATAAGGAAATCAATGGTATCAATATAAAAACATTAATTGGTGTAATTACATTGGATGTTGGCATACTTCCAGGTACTGGTAAAAAAATAATATTTATGGAACTGATTTTCTTTGTTAAAAAACATAAATTAGTGATTTCAACCTCCACCAAAACTGTCCTTGCACTACTTCTGCTGACTTCACTGCCCTCCTCTTCTCCCTAAACCTCATCCTTCATATACATTCACTCACCCACAACTGTGGTCATGTCCTTGACCTTGTTATCACCAATGGCCTTGACATTTCCGACCTCAGCATAGTGGACAAGGCCATCTCGGACTAGTTCCTCATCTCCTTCTCCTCCCACATCCCTCTCTCCTCCACCAAGCCCTCAACCATCCTCTACTGCCCTTGGAAAAGGCTATCTCCTGAGACCCTCACAAAGGCCCTCGCATCATCAAACATCCTATCCCTCTGGCCTTCCACCCACGGAGATCCTGAAGCAGCCATCCAGCTGCTCCATGATCGCCTCTCCTCCACCTTCAACTCCCTTGTCCCCCTGAAATTCAGGACCATCTCCAAACCCACCCGATCCCCCTGGTATAACAACCATCTCTGCTGCCTAAAAACCCAAACCCGGCTGCTCGAGCGTAGATGGCGGAAAACTGGCCTGACAGTTCACCGCCAACTGGCTTGAGCATCTCCACAGCTACTGCTGTCCTTTGATAAGCGCAAAAATGGCCTTCTACTCCAACATCATCTTGGAGGCTAAACACAACTCTAAAATCCATTTTTCCGCCACCCACTACCTCCTTCGTGCCCCCCCTCAGGCCTCCTCGATCTTCATATCAAATGCCAAAAGTGCGAGGAGGTCATAGACTTATTTTCATCTCATCCACCTGCCTCTTGTCACCCGCCACCAACCCCTCTCTGTCCCCCTCACCCTTCCCAACATCTGCTCCTACCATCACCCCATCCTACATTCCTTCCTCCCCATCTCTCCCTCCTCCCTCTTACCCACCATCACCTGCATGAAACCCACCACCTGCTGCCTTGACCCCCTCCCCACCAACTTGCTGGTCACCCAGCTCCCCCTTCTCTGCCCACTACTGGCTGATGTGATCAACCAGTCCCTCTCCTCTGGATCAGTCCCTGCCACCTTCAAAACTGCTGTCATCACCCCTCTCCTCAAGAATCCTTCCCTAGATCCCTCAAACCCCAGCACTACCACCCTATTTCTATCCTGGCTTTCTTCGCAAAAGTCCTAGAACGCGTTGTTGCAAATCAACTTCGCGCACATCTCTCCTCCCATTCCTTCTTCGAACCCCTCCAATCCGGTTTCCGCCCTGCCAACAGTACAGAGACTACGCTTGTGAAAGTCCCAAATGACATCCTCTCTATCTATGACCAGGGCTCCCTCTGCCTCCTCTGTGGTGTTCGACACAGTTGATCACGCCATTCTCCTCCACTGCCTTTCCTCCGTCATCCACCTCAATGGGACCGCACTCGCCTGGTTTGAGTCCTACCTCACAAACCGCCAGCAGTACATCTGCACAAATGGCTTCTCCTCCCACTCTCACCCGGCCACCTGCGGGGTACCCCAAGGATCCATCCTTGGCCCCGTCCTCTTTCTGACCTACATGCTCCCTCTTGGGGATGTCTTCCGCAGACATGGAGTACATTTTCACATATACGCGGAAGACACCAAACTCTATTTTTCCACCTCTCTTTGCGACCCCCAGTCCACTTATGTTCTGTCAGCCTGCCCGTCAGATCTCAGGGGCTGGATGAGCACAAATTTCCTGCAGCTGAACGTTGACAAGATGGAAGCCATACTCTTTGTCTCTCGTCAATGTCTAAAATCTCATGGCTCTCACCTCCTCCACCTACCTGACCTCCCCTGAAACTATTCAAACCCATACACAACCTAGTGTCAGGTTCGACCTGGAATTATCCTTCCTCCCCCACATCCGGTCCCTCACCAGCAACACCTTCTTCCGCCTCCGATGCATCGCCCGCCTCCGCCAATATCTCTCTCCGAAAGCCGCTGAAACCCTGGTCCATACCCTTGTCACCTCTCGGCTGGACTATTCAAACGCCCTCTTCGCCGGCCTCCCCTCCACTACCATCCATAAAATCCAGATCATTCAAAACTCTGGCACCCGCATTCTTACCTGCACCAAACTCCGCTCCCTGATGACCCCAATCCTTGCCAGACTGCACTGGCTGCCTGTCCCAGAGAGAATCGACTTCAAGATCCTCACCCTTGTCTTCAAATCCTTACACTCCTCTGCACCCACCTATCTTTCTGACCTCCTCTCTCCTCAAAACACTACCCATTGCCTTTATTCCTCCGGGTCTGGCCTCCTCCTCGTCCCCTGAGTCCTCCGTTCCACCCTCAGTGGCCATGCCTTCAGCCACTATGCCCCGAAGTTCTGGAACTGTCTTCCTCACTCCCTTCGCCTCGCTCCCTCTCTTCCTATTTTCAGGTCTCTGCTAAAGACCTTTCTCTTCGACCGTGCCTTTGGTCACCTTCCTCCCCATCCCCCTGGCTCAGCACCGGGATCCGTTACTGTAAAGCGCTCTGAGACGCCGTCTGGCGTGGAGAGCGTATATAAATTCAAGTTGTTGTTGTAGTGGCATTTGTGAAGAAAAAAAGGCCAGTTTTAAATTATGGAAATGGTGATGAAGAAGAGTTATGGAGGTTTTACCATATTGAATTGGAGGTTTATAATAATAATAAGAAGAATAATAAGAATAATTCTTGCATTTGATATAACGCCTTATCACATCTTTAAGATGTCTCAAAGCGCTTCACAGAATATCCTGTAAAGTGAATTGGCTATACAATTTGTGGGCAAAAACACCAAGCAATTGTGCACAGCAGTGTCCCACAAACAGTCGTGGATTGAGTGAACAATTTTTTTTAAGGAATTATTACCCCTGGAAAAGTTTTCCGCCAATCGACTAATGACCTGGTTCCTGCTGGCTAAACAGAGTTTGGAGTAAAGAAACTAGCCCAACCTTTCCGCCTGCCGGGAACCAAACCTAGGTCTCTCACGTGCGAGGCGAGTGCTCTAATCGCTGAGCTACAGGACTCCAATCTTTTTGCAGTCTCTGTGTGGATCCTTCTGGCAAAAGATAGAGTGGGTGCGATGAAATCCATGATAAGATGAAATCCATGATAAGGTTAGTTCTAAGTGCTGTGTTAGTTCCAAGTGCAAACTTGATGTTCTAAATGATCTTTTCTTGTATGTTCTTAATTATCTGAGCGAAAGCATATTGGTCATTCTCTCAAAGATTATCAGTGCCGAAGATCAAGTGTATGACTACCTGTGTGAAAATTAATTCCGCTAGTAAAGACTTACCGAAGATAAGACACAAAAGATTGATCTGGAAATATTCCAGCCTCTTTGTATATTTTCTAGACCTTTTATCTGCTGGTTGTTTATCATGACTTACATCTATCTATACATCACAAAGCATTTCAGTTACTTGCAGAGTGAAAAGGTTCAGTATTCAACAGGAACATGACCACTTCATATAATTACAAGATGAATGTGAATAGTAAATTACATAATTTACTGGTGAACGATATCAGGCACAATCGGTCATTGCATCAAAGATACAAATTGGCATTTAATTGGCGCTGAGACTGAGAGATAAGAGACAATGTTTTTCAGCCTGGAGCTGAACAATTAACAGTTGGTTGACGTAGTTACTACTATGATCTGTTTCCCAATACATTTCTCTTATTCTGTCATTTTCCTTAAAACTGCACAACTTAATATTAATGTGATTAATTATCAGAAAATCCCCCAGAAAAAATTAAGTCTTTCTGGTATACATATAGAGCAGCATGTCAGATTACATTGTTGAGCCATGAGGTAAATAGCCTTAGGTGCAGAAGGACGATTGATTAAAGGGGCAATATCTTCCATGGTATTCAGATAATATTTTTTTAGATTGCAAGTAAATTGCACGGCACCATCGACTATAAAGAGATTGAGATATTTGAAAATAGTTCTTTAATTCCTCTCAGTAGTGGCATGCATGCAAATATATGACATAACGGTGATATATTGGAACAGTAATAAGTGCAAATAATTCTGATTGCCGTTTTATAAATTTTTTAGCAGGCATCTCACTGAAAACTGTGGAATTCCTGTGCAAATTCAATTCTTCATCCACAACTAAGAAAGATCCAAGGTGACATTGTAGATTTCACACATAATGCGGCTCATTTATGAGTGGCAAAGGACAATCTGATCTTTTTCAGGGGATATCATGGTTACCTAATTTAAATTGGGCCAGTATCCCACAAATAAGACCAGAGAGGCTGTTTTTCATTTTTGAAAACAAGCAAGAGGCGCCTCACTGAAATCTTTAAACCAAACCAGCTCAAAGGAAATGTTCTGGGCCTCAACCATCTTGGATTCCTGCTCAGTGGGATCATTTTCAATTGCCCCAAAATGTCCTTTCTAACCTAATGAAAACACTCTAACCTAAGCACTCCGAGATGCTGTCTGAGCTATGTAAATGCAAGTTGTTGTTGTTGTAATGGGATTTTTGGATTAAGTATCGGATTGTTAGGCTGGTATCGGATTACTATAGAGCGATATTGCATTGTGAGGTCAGCATCGGATTGTTAAAACAATATTGGATTTTTTAGTCCAGTATCGTATTAAGTTAGATCAATATACTTCGAAGAGGCTTGGAAGAGCCAACATTAATGTTCAATTTATTTCTGATTATCCCTGGCAACACACGATTGTTATCAAGTGTGCCTCATATGGGTTTAGACACCACCAATATTTAGAAGTTGGGACAGGCATCATTTCACAACATAACATAAAATTGTTCTTAAAATAAAGAAAGGGATGTGTTTAGGAATGCTTGAAGTTTGATTCCCATCTCATGCCCTGATGTGAACATTGCAGGTTGAGCACAATAGTTGCAGCCATTTTGACTGTGAGCTCACTGATTATGTAGCAGAGGTCAGAATATGACGAAACATTAAACTATTGAACAATAAGTGCTGAATAGTCATTTAACGAATGTTAGATTAATGGATAAAAGCAAAAGTAGTGGTCAGGCAAACTCAATTTTTAATTTGATTGGTATCATTTGGAAGCATAGATGTAGATTTCATATGTGGAAAACAGATGAATATATAATTTTTAATTTGGTAACCATTGACCCAACAAACAACAAGAAGAATATAAATGGTCAGGGAATTAATACAATTATAGAACTGAAGTGTGAAAAGACTGTCAAAAATAAAATGAGAGGAACAATTAATAATAATTAATTATACTGTCTGTACAGCAACGTACACAATATCTGAAATAAAAAAGGAGATCTGAAGGCAATAATTCGTAGTAAGGAATCAGATATAATTGTGATTACTGAAATGCGGTTACAAAAAGAACAGGACTGGCAATTAAACATTGCAGGGTATAATGTATTTAGAAAGGAGAGAGATGGGAAAAAGGGCGGTGGAGTAGTTGTACTCGTTAAGGATAACATCATGGCAATAGAAAAAANGGGACATAGCCACCAGTAAGATAGAAACGGAATCTGTGTGGATAGAGATAAAAGATAAGAAGGGATCAATCACACAAATAGGGTACTCTACAGACCACCTAACAATGGAAGGGAGGTAGAGGAAGAAATATGCAAGCAAATTAGGGAAATGAGTAAAAGACACAGAGTAACAATAATGGGGGAATTCAACTACCACCAAATAAATTGGCCAGAAGAGGTAGGTAAAGGGGATAAAGGAATGAGTTCCTTCAATGTGTACAGGATTCCTGTCTTACCCAGTATGTAAGAGGCCCAATAATGAAGGAATCCCTGCTGGATTTAATAATGGGAAATGAACCAGAGCAGATAAAAGAAGTACGAGTAGGGGACCATCTAGGCAATAGCGATCATAACTTAATAAGGTTTAAGATAAAGATTGAGAAGGATATCTGCATGACAAAGACCAGGGTAATAGATTGGAAAAAAGCTGATTTTGAGGGGATGAGAATGGAATTTGGAAAAATAAACTAGAAAACAATATTCGCAAACAAAGAGATAGAGCAGCAGTGGGAAACATTTAAAAAAATGATCAATAGAGTCCAGGAGAAATATATTCCGCTAAAAAGCTAGACAGAGCTAAATAATAATGAGACACCATGGATGAATAAAGGCACAAGGGCAAAGTTGAGACACAGGAAAGAGGCGTTAACTAAGTACGTAAACAACAAGTGAGAGCATGACAAAAAAGAATACAAAGAGGTCAGGAAAATAGTCAAAAAAACAATTAGGAAGGCAAAGAGGAATTATGAAATTACATTATCAAAGAATACCAAAAGAAATAGTAAAATATTCTACAGATATATAAATAACAAAAGAAAAATCAGAAAAGGAATAGGGCCACTAAGGGATGGAAAAGATAAACTCAGAGGCCGCAGCAGCAAAATGGCAGAAATATTAAATAATACTTTGCCTCAGTATTCACCAGGGATAGGACAGGTAGACATCACAGTAGAAGAAGAGTCCAAAATAATATAAATGCATTTAAGATACAAAGGGGAGATATAATCGAAAAATTAACAAAACTCAGAGAGGATACAAATATACAGTCAATTCACTTTACAGTCTATTCCGTGAAGCGCTTTGAGATGTCAAGAAGATGTGAAAAGTGCTATATCAAATACAAGGATTATTATTATTATTATAAAACTCCTGGTCCAGCTGGATTGCATCCGCGTATATTAAAAGAATCGAGGGAAAAGATAGCAGAGGCACTATTACATGTATATAATAACTCATTAGAAAAGCGAGTAGTGCCAGAGGACTGGAGGATATCTCATGTTATACCTATATTTAAAAAGGGAGATAGAACAAGCCCAGAGAACTACAGGCCTGTCAGCTTAACATCAGTGGTAGGAAAGATAATGGAATCCTTATTTGAAGGAGGTAATACAAAAAAATCTAGAAACAGAAAACATAATAAAGAATAGTCAGCACGGATTTCAAAAAGGAAGATCATGCTTGACCAACCTCATTCTCAAGTTGACTACAAAACAGAAAACAGAGAGTAGGGGTAAAGGGTAGCTACTCAGACTGGCAGGGGGTGGGCAGTGGTGTCCCACATGGATCAGTATTGGGACCACTGTTGTTCATAATATGCACTAATGACTTGGACTCAGGAATCAGTAGTACAATTTAAAAATTTGCAGACAACACCAAATTGGGAGGAATAGTTAATACACAGGAGGACTGCAACAAATTACAGCAAGAATTAATAAACTTGATGAGTGGGCATTTCAATGGCAAATGCATTTCAAGGTAGAAAAGTGTGAGGTGTACATTTTAGTAGAAGGAATAAGGAAGTCACATACATCCTGGAAAATAAAAACCTAAATGGGGTAGAGGAACAAAGGGATCTAGAGGTAAATATACACAATTCACTAAAAGTAGCAACACAGGTTAATAAGGCCATAAAAAAGCAAAGCAGGCATTGGGGTTCATTTCTAGAGGGATAGAAATGAAAAGCGGGGAAGTTATGGTAAACTTCTATGGAACCTTGGTTAGACCCCACTTAGAATACTGTGTGCAGTTCTGGTCCCCACACTATAGAAGGGATGTAGGGGCACTGGAGAGGGTGCAATGGATGATTCCAGAACCGAGAGGTTATACCTATCAGGAAAGGCTGAACATACTTGGGCTCTTTTCTCTTGAAAAGAGGAGGGTAAGGGGTGACCTGATAGAGGTCTTTAGAACGATGAAAGATTTCGATAGGGTAGACATAGGGAAGATGTTTCCACTTGTGGGGAGACCAAAACCAGGGGCCATCAATATAAAATAATAATAAAATTCCTTGCATTTGATATAATGCTTTTCACATCTTCTAGAAGTCTCAAAGCGCTTCACAATAGACTGCAAAGTGAATTGACTGTATATTTATGGGCGAAATGCGGCAGCCAATTGTGCACAGCAGTGTACCACAAACAGTCGTGGATTGAAATAACCAATTTTTTTTTTAGGGATTATTATCAGGCGTGTGGAGTGAGGAAACTTGCCCAAGGTTTCACCCTGCCGGGAATTGAACCCAGGTCTCTCGCTTGCAAAGCGAGTGCTCTAACCACTGAGCTACAAGACTCCAAAATAGTCACAAATAGATGAAATAGGTAAGTCAGAAGAAATTTCTTTGCATAGAGAGTAGTGGGAATGTGGAACATGCTACCACAAAAAGTTGTTGAGGTAAATAGCATAGATGTATTTAAGGGGAAGCTAGATAGGTACATGAGGGAGAAAGGAATAGAAGGTTATGATTGAAGGCTTAGTTGAGGAAGGGCAGGAGGAAGCTCATGTGGAGCATAAATACCGGCATAGACCAGTTGAGCCGAATGGCCTGTTTCTGTGCTGTACATTCTAATGTATTCTAATGTAACACTAGAGTCCTAGATTGGGAGTATTTTCAAATTGGCACCATGGGAATCCAGTCTGTGAAACACACCTGTTCAAGATTGTATACCATAACTGATTAGATTGATAATCCCAGAGATTCCTTGATAATCCTGCAATTTTTTTNAAAAGATCAATAACATTTTCATGAAGTTATTTTAAAAGGCATTCTATCTGTATTTGACTTCCTCACCAGGAAATGTACAACAACAACAACTAGCGTCCTTTACCCAGGTTAGCGTCCCAGAATGTAGCAGTTGTAATTGTGTAAATTTGCTTTGCCCATTGTGCGAGCAGGTTCAATAGCCTTTTCTTGTACAGTACCATCCTTTCTATTGTTCATTTCACAATGAAATGAACAATTGTGAAATGTTCATTGTGAAATGAACAAATTTTTTTTTTTCCTAGCATTTTATTTGGATCATTCTTCCTTGGGCAGATGTTTTCCAATTGAAGTACAGAACATCTGCACTAAACGTAGCCAGGGGAAACAGTTCAACAGCTTTTCTTTTCATTAACTTGCCTTCTGTATTTCTGGTACACTGGTTGGCTAGTGACAATTCCTTTGCACAATTACACCAAGAAAGATAAAAGATTTTCTCAATCCTAGCCCTAGGAATCTTGGACTTAGGATATGAACTAAATTATCCTAGTTCTGTCAGTCAGACAATCACATTGTTAAGAATTCAATCATTTTATCAGAATCACAAGTATAGAAAACATAAAAAGCATTCCAAGACCAAGATGGCAAAGAAATACACAGATGATCTGGCAGTCTGCCAACTTAATCAAACACCTGACCAATAAATCGTAATTTAAAAAACACGCACACAAAATAATTATACAGTGCAGGTCCTCAGGCAGTTAGAACACAGTAATGATTCACACCAACCATATGTAAAAGGAAAGCAAATTAAATTTACTCCTCAAAACTCACAACTTTCTGTTTGAAGCCACAAAAAAATAGAAAATTGCATCGATTGTAATAATAAAAAAATCCTTGCATTTGAGATAGCACCTTTCACATTGAGAGGGTTTCTCAAAGCACAGCAAAGGATTAATTGTAAAGTGTAGTGACTGTGTATTTGTAGGCAAATGCTGCCACATTTCTATTTGACTTCATTATTGCATCGCACCAAACTCAGGAATGTTGTTTATTTCATTCCAATCTATTTCTTTTCACCTGAGTAAACATGTTAAATAGTCACATTATGGTCATCGATATTTAAGAGCAAAAGTGAGTGAAAATTTATTTGAATTTGTTCATGAAAACAGACGTGACCACAAAACTACTCCTCATATATTTCAAATCTATGAAAAAGATGAGCTGTCCACGAAGAACACAGTGTGATTAATTATCTCTTGATAAACCTGTCTGAATGCCACAATTTGGTTTAAAGACAAGCTCCAACTTCAGGTTAAAAACAATATAGACAAAACTTCATGATATAATAATATGAATCATCCTTGCATTTGATATAGTGCCTTACCACATCTTCAAGATGTTTCAAAGCGCTTCGCAGAATATACTGGAAAGTGAATTGACTATGTTTTGTGGGCGAAAAGCGGTAGCCAATTGATTAACAACCTGGTTCCAATTTATTGCTAGGTAAACAGAGACATGAGGAGTAAGAAATACATGCCCAAAGTTTCACCCTGTTACTAACTAATTACCACATTTACCTAGAAATTCAGTGACTACACTTAATAATAATAATCCTTGGGTCTTATCAGGTTGTCGAGAATTCTCAAAGCTCTTCACAGGAGATATTGTAAAGTGGAGCTGTGGGAGAAACGTGGCAGGTAGTTTGTGCACAGCAGTGTCGCAAAACAGCGACAGTCATTGAGTGAATGACCAATTTTATTTGAGGGATTGTTAGCCAGGACATCAGGAGAAACTCACTTTTCAAATAGCCCTTGGGATGTTTAACGCCCTCCTTAACACACAGATGGGACCTCAGTTTAATGTCTCATCTGAAGGTTATGATATGTAATAATATGACAACTGCTTTTGGTGATAATTTTCACAAAGACAGAATTTGCCTTTTTTTATGACCAATTTGATAATAACAAAATTGATATAATAATATTAATAACCCTTACATTTGATATAGTGCCTTATCAGTTGTTGAGACCTCTCAAAGCATTTCACAGAATATACTGTAAAGTGGGGTTACTGTGTATTTTGTGGGTGAAAGTGGTAGCCATTTGCACACAGCAATGTAATATAGGGTATCATTTTGGAGACTTGACAGAGACACTGAGTAAAAGAGATCAAGGAGGGGGAAGCTGCCATAGGCCATAACCATAACACAATGATATAGTGCCTTTGATGTAGAAATAAACATGTCAAACAACTTTAATTTATTAATATAGGGCCTTATCACATTATTGAGATGTCTCAAAGAGCTTCACATAGTATATTGTAAGGTGAATTGACTGTGTATTTTGTAGGCAAAATGCAGCAGCCAATTGTGCACAGCTGTCCCACAAACAGTCGTGGATTGAGTGATCACATTTTTTTGATGTCATTGATAAGAAGTTAGATGAATATTGTTGGATGTGTAAATATGGCAGCAAATTTATTTCAGCAACATTTCATAAATATTATCCCATGAGATGTTTCCATCCATCTCATGGGATTAGCAGTCCATTTCTTTGAATCTGAGGGTAAATTTGGATGAGGAGGGCAATACAATATAAAATTACAAAATTACATTTGTAAAGTGGTTTTCACGTTGGGAGGACATCACAAGGCCCTGGACAGTCAGGATTCATAACACGAGCAATAGGTTGTGTGGGGGTTGTTGGGATCAGGGAGGGTGGCCAAAGGCATGGTTGAAGAGGAGAGTCTTTGAACGTATCTTGAAGGAGGATTAGGGAGGGAATGAGGCAAAGGGAATGAGGGATGGAGTTCAATAGGGTGGGGTCAGAGAGGCTGACAACCCAAACGTTGATGGTGGGGAGGGCTGGGTGGGGGACGTGGAGCAGGACAGGTTGATATGGGTTTAGCAGGTCACCGAGGTAGGAAGAAGCAAGGCTGCTGAGAGCCTTGAATGTGAGGACAAGGATTTTGAACTCTATACTCTGGGGGCTAGGAAGCCAGTGGAGCCGAGTGAGGGTGGGGATAATAAGGTCACAAAATCTGGTGCAGGAGAGGACACGAGCTGCAGAGTTCTGGATGATCTGCAGCTTGTGGAGGTAAGTGTTGGGAAGGCCGACAAGCAGGGAGCTGAGCCTAGATGTGATGAATGTGTGAATGAGGGTTTCAGCAGCCTGAAGGGTGAGGCAATGGCTGAGTCGGGCAATGTTGCGAATGTGGGGGAAGGCAGAGCAGATCATAGCATGGATGTGGGATAGGATAACCAGGAGAAGGATTCCGCAGAGCATTAAAGGAGTAATCCACCTGAATACTAAAATGTTCTGCCTAAAATTGATAACACTAAGATTGAGTTGGTCATTTAGAAATAAATAATAAAATAATTTTATTTTTAAATAATGGAGCCTTAAAATAGGATAACATGCTTGGCAATGGAATACTAGGATATTCTTAAGCATAGTGATTGGATTCCACATGTGTCAAGCACCCAGCTGACACAAGAACATTGACAATAAATATTATTACCACATGCCATGCCACACAGTTCTCCTTATGTTTCTTACAAAATAAGACAGGCTTTTTAATCTGTTTCAGCTTCAGAGAGCAAAACCTTTAATTCTGCAAATGGTAAAAGATGAAGCCACAGATGTCTCATCATGGTCACTGTTATCATCTCATTACTGTGCGAGGCATTTAGTAATTTTACACCAGGCTTTATATTCTCTCTTTGCATTGAAATAAAAACAGTTTCTTTGGAGTTTCCTCGGGGGGGTTGCTGCTCGATTAAAAAATCATTGTGTTTGAACACTGTTTATTGGAACAGCTGTTAACACCCCCATTGGATGTCATTCCAGCAATATTTAGTGGATAATAAGCATTGGTTTGCTAATGCAATATTGTTATTTGTTATTGAAATGCGGCATCTCTGACATTCTAAGTCAATCTATTGGATCCACTCTCCCTGGTACTCTGTCCTGGTGATTATTCTGCAGATAATTTCAGAGTAATCTGATTCTGCTTTCACTTGATTTCCTTTCTCATCCCTCATGTGAACCATAATGACGTTTCTCCTTCAAAAATTCAGTATCATTCGTCTAATGACACCATATTTTTCATGCTCCAATGCTCCTTTCAAAAATAAAAAACCCCAAAGACAATCAAATGGAAAATGTACTTTCTTGCAGTAAATCTTCATTGCTAATTACTAATCCAAATGTGGAAGCTGCCTGCTTAGATAGAGTAAAAATGTGGCTGGATCATTTGGAACTCTTCCCCCTGCTCGTAAAGGCATCAACAATTATAATGTGGAGATGTTGTAATGAGTCACTGGAAAGCTATTTTTGTGAGGACTGAATTGATACTGCATCATACAAATAGAAACGTTGCAGGTATTTACACTAAGTGACACAGTGCTATGGTATTATTCAGAACTATAGAAATGTACAACATAGTATGAGTCTGTTCAGTCCATAATTGTGTCGGTATTTGCTCCTTGAAGAAGGCATCCATCCTAATCCCAATTCCCTGTTCCCTTCCCCATATCTTTTAATACCCTTCATCTGCATATGCCTGTACAATTCTGTTTTAATTATCCCAATTGACTCTACTCTAACAAGCTCACATGCCTAATTATTCTATACTCTGTCAGACTCTGGAACAAGAAGTTTGACTGAACCTCTCTTTTTTGGCCAGACAGGTTGGCCACCACTGGTCTTGATTAACACTCCAATACATTACTGGGAGTGCTGCCTTGCAAAAAGTGTCCTTTGGATGTTCTTCTTTCAGGTGGCTATTAAAGATCCTATAACACTATTTGAAAAGAGAAGGGAAATTTTCCTGTGTTCTGGTTAATAATTCTCCAGATAAGTTGGTTATTCACTTTGTATCTGTTTGTGGGTCATTGCTGTGTGCAAATTGGTTGAATCATGTGTCTGTAACTGCAATCACATTTTACAGAAATTTTCTGCAAAGTGCTTTCTGATGTTTCAATGTAATAATGTTCCTTACATTTGATATAGCGCCTTATCAGGTTCCAAAAGTGCTTTGTAAGATTTTACTGTAACGTGTAGTGATTGCTTATCTGTATGCGAATATAATAAGTGCTAAATTAAATGCAAGTACTGATCGTATTAAAAATATACCCACTGTTGCTTGGTGGGGGACTGGGTGGGGGTCATTATTATCTATGCAGGACAATGCCCATGGTTGAATATTAGGGATGTCCGTAATTGCATTTGAGGATTGGGGAAGATTTATACTGAACTTTCAGGAGAGTAAACAGGTGGGAAAATGTCCAAAATAAGACAAAAATTGCATGGTCTTTGAGGCTAGAAATTCCGTGCAGTTCTTTATCATCAAAATAATTTCAAAGTAATTAAATTTAAGATGTATTTCAGTAAAATATATATTTAATATATTGCGTGCTGCTGACCGTACCTGGCTTAAATCGAACTTAAAGGTCCATTGACAGATCTGGCAGGACCTTATAAAATCTTACCTCTCCAACTCCGCTAAATCGTCGTTCCACTCCAAGACAATCTTCGAGGCTAAGGACAACCCCGGGCTCCTCTTCTCCATCACCAACCAGCTCCTCAACCACACTCTCACGCCTCGCCCATCCTCATCTCCAATGCCAACAGTAAGGCGATGCTGGATTACCTCCGCAATATCACCTGGCTCCACCACTGTCTCACACCACAAACTGCCGAAACCCTTATAAACACATTCATAACATCGAGGCTTAACTATGCAAACTCCTTGCTTGTTGGCCTCCCCAACTCCTCCCTCCATAGGCCGCAGATCATCCAGAATTCTGCAGCCTGTGTCCCCTCCCGCACCAGGATCCGTGACCCTATTACCCCTTCCTTGCCTGACTCCACTGGCTTCCCATTCTCCAGAATATAGAATTCAAGATCCTTGTCCTTACTTTCAAAGCCATCTATGGCCTTGCCCCTCCTACCTCTCTGACCTACTGACTCCCTACAACCTGCCCACTTCGATTCAGAGGGCTCCGGCCTGCTCCATGTCTCACGTCCGACTCGCCTTACCATTGGTGGCTGGGCTTTCAGCCTCTCTGCCCCCACACTCTGGAATGCCATCCCACAATCCCTTCATCTCGCTTCCTCCCTTGCCTCCTTCAAGGTTGGTCTCAAGACCCTCTTCTTCAATCGTACCTTCAGTCACCCTCCACCTCTCTGCCTTCCCTCACCCCTACCCCACCCCTTCCCGATGCTCGGGTCTTGATCCCCTGACTGTCCAGCGCCTTGGGCCATTTTCCTGACGTGGAAGGCGCTCTATAAATGTAATTTTGTTGTTAATATTGTTAAAAATACAATGCAATAATGAGCATTTTGTGAAGATTGCGCTCCATTCCTGATAATTATGGATTGGTTTTCGAGCTGAACATTCCCAGTCTGAATGGCTTGGTTGAAATCCAAGCCACCATTGTTGTAGCCATTCACAAGTATCTCATTTTAGATCCAATTATTTCAAAAATCATTTTGCCATGGGCTAAGTTGTTGTACAGATAATTCTGCAAATTGCCAGTAGGAGAAAGAGACAGAAAACTAAATTTTAGTAGAGGTGCCAATGCTTGATAAGTAAGGGCCAAGGCAGGAACAAATTATGAATTGATGAAAGTATATTTATCTCAGGACTTTGCCGTTCTGGTGGTATTTACACTGTACCAGGTTTGAATAAACATGTGTTTGTACTGTTAGAAGGATTTAAGATGAATGTACAGGTCTCATATATAATTGTACAATTTCTGACTTTCCAATTATAGTGAAATCCAATGCTGTCACTTACAATTTTACAAAGGAAGTCACGCTGACAAAAAGGGGAAACTTGTGATGGCATATTTGACAGCAAAATAAGTGATATTAGTCATTGGGGATCAAGTCATGATACCCAATGAGTGACATTTCATAACTGTTTTGAAAAATAATGAATGGTTGCATCATTACGAATGTTAATAACAAAGTATTAATTGCTTGGTTATGCCCCAGTGCTAGTTTACTCAATGATTTCCATACTTTGAACAGCTTTTTCATCAATGTATTGCAGCTTCCGGATGTAACAAGATTGTATCAAGCAGGTATAGAAGGGTAAAACATGTTGGTTTGGTAAACATTTTACAAAGCAAAAAGTGATGTTGGGAGGGATCTAATGACCTGAAGTCGGCAATTTTTAGCTTCCCTGCTTTAAAAAAAGAGGAATTAAGGAATTCCAATATAATCCTATCAATTCCCATCAAACATCATACTGGAGGCCAACAATAACTCCAAAATCCTATTCTCCACCGCCCACCACCTCCCACCTTTTCCATGCGCCCCCTCAAGCACGCTCAATCATCACATTTAATGCCAAGTGTGAAGAGGCCATGGACTTCCTTTCCTCTAAAATTGACAACATCCACCTGGCAGCTTCAATCCTCTGCACCATGTCGCCTACCACCACCCACTTTCCGTCTCCCTCAACCGCTTGCCCTTAGCTCCTACCACGGTCCTAGTCTTACATTCATTTGCCCCCATCTCTCCTTCCTCCAACTCATAAGCTATCAACATAATGAAACCCACCACCTGCTGCCTCGAGCCCCTCCCCACCCAACTGCTTATCACTCAGCACCCCCTCCTCTACCCACTGCTGGCAGGCACTATTAACCACTCTTTCTCCTCTGGATCAGTCCCACTCGCCCTCAAAACCGCGATCATCACACCCCCACCCTTAAAAAACCTACCCTTGATCCCTCCAACCTCGGCTAATACCACCCTATCTCAAACCTGCCCTTCCTTGCCAAAGCTCTGGAACGAGTTGTTGCCAATCAACTTCACGCACACCACTCACTTCACACCCTAATTGAACCCCTCCAGTCCGGTTTCCACCCAGCCCACAGTACAGAGACAGCGCTCGTGAAGGTCACAAACGATATCCTCTCTCTGTGACCAGGGTTCCTTCTGCCTCCTCGTCCTCCTGGACCTCTCCGCTGCATTCGACACAGTCGATCACAACATCCTCCTCCACTGCCTGTCCTCCATCATCCACCTCAGTGGGACCGCACTCGCCTGGTTTGAGTCCTACGTTACAAACCACAAGCACTAAATTTCTGCAAATGGCTTTTTTTCGTGCTTCCACCCGGTCACCTGTGGGGTACCCCAAGGATCCATCCTTGGCCCCCTTCTCTTCCTTATCTATATATTCCCTCTTGGTGATGTCATCCGCAGACATGGGGTTAACTTCCACATGTATTCGGATGACACTCAACTCTACTTTTTCACCTCCAGCTGCGACCCCCAGTCCCTTGATGTTCCATCAGCTTGTCTGTCAGACATCAAGAGCTGGATGAGAGCAAATTCCTGCAGTTAAAAATCAGCAAGATGGAAGCCAATACTCTGGCTCCCACCGACATCTTCTGTCCCACGGTTCCAACCTCCTCGACCTGTCCTTAAAATTCACTGAACCCGTGCGCTACTTAGGCATCAGGTTCGATCCCCATTTATCCTTCCTCCTCCACATCCAGTCCCTGACCAGAACCGCTTTCTTCCATCTCTGTCGCATTGCTTGTCTCCGACAATACCTCACCCTAAAGCTGCCAAAACCCTTGTCCAGGCCGTTGTCACCTCTCAGCTGGACTACTCTAATGCCCTCCTTGCTTGTCTCCCCTCCTCCACTATTCACAAAATCCAGCTCATTCAAAACTCCTCCGCCGGCATTCTCACCAAACTTTGTACCGCGATTACTCCAGTCCTTGCCAAACTCCACTGGCTCCCTGTCACAGAGCAGACAACTTCAAGATCTTCATTCTAGTGTTTAAATCTCTCCATTCTTTGGCACCACCCTATCTCTCTAACCTCCTCTCTCCCCACAGCAGTACCCGCTGCCTCCGCTCCACTGGATCCTCTGCATCCCGCGAATCCTCCGCTCCACCATGAACAGCCTTGCCTTCAGCCACTTCGCCCCAAAACTTTGGAATTCCCTCCTCAACCTCTTTGCCTCGTCCCCTCCTTCCCCTTCTTCAGGTCGTGCCTGAAGACCTTCCTTTTCGACTGTGTCTACGGTCACCTTCCCCCTCCCCCTGGCTCGGCCTTGGGCTCCACCATTGTTAAGTGCTCTGAAATGGGCTCGGCATGGAGGGCACTATGTAACTGCAAGTTGTTGTTATCAACCTGGAGGAACACTGTTCCCAAAGTAGAAGACATTAAAGTGGAGTTCCCAGAAGAAGAAGGCTCTACTTTGAGATACTGGTATAGGTCCACGATTCTTGTTAAGGAATCCCATCACAGAACAACAACAACAACAACAAGATTACATTTGTATAGCGCCTTTCACGTCGGAAGGACGTCTCAAGGCGCTGGACAGTGTACAGCATTTCAGACCCGAGCTGGGGTCAGGGAGGGAGAAGGGAGGGGAGGGCAAGGGGAGTGGCTGATGGCATGGTCAAAGAGGAGGGTTTTGAGGTAGGACTTGAAGGAGGCTAAGGAGAGGGCAAGGCGGAGTGGTTGGGGGATGGAATTCCAGAGGTTGGAGGCAGAGTGGCTGAAGGCTCTCCCGCCAATGGTGGGGCGGGTGGGGCGGGGGACATGGAGCAAGCAGGAGCCGGCTGAGCGGAGGAAGCGAACGGTTGGTAGGGGATTAGGAGGTCGCAGAGGTAGGGTGGGGTGAGGCCATGGAGGGTTTTATAGGTGAGGACTAGGATCTTGAACTGGATCCTCTGAAGAATAGGGAGCCAATGG
This sequence comes from Callorhinchus milii, assembly GCF_018977255.1. NCBI lineage: Eukaryota > Metazoa > Chordata > Chondrichthyes > Chimaeriformes > Callorhinchidae > Callorhinchus > Callorhinchus milii. Next base: position 92,525,382 of record NW_024704743.1, read on the forward strand.
AGTTGGGTGAGAATGGGGGAGATGGGGTCACGGATTTTGGTGCGGGAGAGGACACGGGCTGCAGAATTCTGGATTATCTGGAGATGAGGGAGGCAGAGCGGGTCAAGACTTAGATGTGGGGAAGAAAAGACAGTTGAGGGTTGAACAAGACACGTAGGTTCCTGACTGGCTTGGTGAGTTGTAGTGTGCAACCATGGAGGTTGATGCTGCCAGAGCCTGAGGTGCAGAGGTACTGGCGTGAGTCAATCAGGAGGGCCTCAGTCTTGTTCACATTCAATTGTAGGAAATTTGCCCTCATCCAGGACTTGATGTCTGAGAGGCAGTCTGTCAGGACAGTAGTGATCCTGGAGTTGAGAGTGGAGGCAGAAAGATAGAGTTGGGTGTCATCTGCATACATATGGAAGTTGACCCCATGTCTGCAGATGATGTCACCAAGGGGGAGCATGTAGATATTAAAGAGGAGAGGGCCAAGGACAGAGCCCTGGGGACGCCAGACGTAACAGTGCGGGGGCTAGAGGAGAAACCGTTAGAGGTAACAAAGTGGAGACGGTGAGAGAGATAGGAATCAAACCAGGCAAGAGCAGGTCCGCGAAGATTGAGTAAAGAGGAGAGGCGGTGTATGAGGATGGAGTGGTCGACAGTGTAGAAGGCGGCAGAGAGGTCGAGGAGGACAAGGAGGCAGAGAGAGCCCCGATCACAGATGTTCAGAATGTCATTAGTGACTTTGACCAGGGCTGTTTCTGTGCTGTGAGCAGCGCGGAAGCCGGATTGGAGGTTCAAAGAGGGAATGGCGAGAAAGAAAGGAGCGGAGCGGGACACGACAACTCGTTCCAGGACCTTGGGGAGCAATGGGAGGTTAGAGATGGGGCAGTAGCTAGAGAGGACTTCTAGCTCTCTAGAGAGGAAGAATCGGTCCAGGGAAGGTTTTTTCAGGATGGGGGTGAAGACAGCTGTTTTTAGGGGGATGGGAACTGTACCAGTAGACAAGGAGAGGTTGATGACATTGGACATGATAGGGGCCAGAAGGTGGAGCTGGGAGATGAGGAGAGAGGTGGGGATGGGATCGAAGGAGTATAGGGGGGGATGGGTGGTAGGGGTGGACGGGGCAGAGGTGGCTGAACTTATCCCCTTGATTTTGGATTTGAGGAACTCCAGAATCTCCTCACAGGTGAAGTTTGAGGAGAGGATGGACGAGGCATGAGAAGGTGGATGGAGGAGACAGTTTGTGATGGAAAAGAGAAGCCTAGGGTTGTCCTTTATCTCCAAGATAACCTTGGAGTAGAAGGAGGATTTGGCGGAGGCAAAAGCACAGCGGTAGGTCTTGGTATGGGAAGCCAAATCTGCCGATGGATTTGGTCCAGGCGCGTTCGGCAGCTTGCACCTGTGCCTTGAGGGAACGGAGATGGCTGGTGTACCAGAGGGATTTACGGGAGTATGAGGCAATTCAGGAGGTGAGGGGGGCAAGGGAGTCCAGAATGGAGGAGAGGGAGTTGTGGAGAAAAGAGTGCGAGGAGGGGAGATCGATCAGGGAGGGCCAGAGGTGTAGATGTTCAGATGACTCCAGGGCAGTGGAGAAGGAGGAATTTTTTTTCCACGGATGGTATGTGATGGTAGAGGGTTGAAAAAGGGGAAGAGGTACTGAGGTGTTGAGGGATATGAAGTGGTATCCGAAATAGCTTTGTTTGATGATGGTGATGTCTGAGACGATGAGATCCCGGGTGATCATCAGATCAAGTGAATTATACCAATTAGATTAAAATATTCCGCAGCAAGATATAAAGTGCAAAAACTTCCTTTAACTTCAAATTGAATGTCCTTGAGATGCTTCCTAGAATTTAATTAGCATGCAGATAATAGCTTCATATTGACTGGATACCTTTAGTAAATAATCAATAATCACAACAAAATCTTTTTCCTATGCAGTTCTGGTAATATTTACTGTTTCTTTGTCCAATATTCATGACCTTCCATTCACTTACTTTGAATCAAATTGCTACCCCTTAATCCACCTGGTAACTGGTCCAGATCTGCCTCAATAGTCTTTACCCTCCTTATATTAATTGGATGCCTAAATCTTACAATGATCAAAATCTAGAAGATTACAAAAAACATTTCTCCTCCAGATCATTTATGAATCTTTGGGCCAATATTTCATCTAGGTTGAGATTTATTCTATTTAATATTTCAGAGTTTTCAGAATATGGCAAATTCTTAAACAAAAAAGTCTTTAATTTTAAGCAGGTTTTCTGTAAATTCTTTTTGATAGAGTAATTCTAGACTCAGGTGGAATTCCTCCTCTATTGTCATCAGTGGAGAGGTGAGAACAGACTGAACGTCACTGGTCACTGCTCACACACAGAGCTTTTTCAATTTATCATCACTAATTCTTTACTATTGTGAGGGTGTTTTCAATGAATGTACATTCCATGCGTTGTCAGTTTCTTTAAAAGTTTTATGTATAGAAAGCTTTAATCTGTATATAACATACCTAGTTTAGGAGTAGTTAATGTGCACTGTGTGCTGGAAGTAAAACACATTCCCATTTTACCCTCATCTCTCTCTCCCAAGTTGTTTCAGACAGGGAAGTGGAATGCCCTAACAAGTAATGATTTAAGGATAGAGTCCCTTATGGATTGCTGAAGAAACATAAACAGGTTATAATTTCATGTCAGGAGAAAAAGTTAAGTATTCAAGGCAATCTGCTTAATTTGATATATACGTCTACAGAACAGAGGTATTGATTAAGTTTGCATGACATAAACATTTTAGGTGTATCATGTGAGCAATGAATTCATCTGAACAAGTTTGATAGACACTTAGCCCGTGGGTGTATTGCTAATATAATATTGTCGTATCACCACTCCATGTGTGAACACCTCTGCGTATCCATGCATTTCTGGAGAATTCCAAAAAGTTGAACACTTGCATAAAAGATCCACAACATGGGGTGAAAAGACTGATAGTGCTGAAATATCAAATCACAAAATGCAGCAACATCAATATCCAGCTGGTAAGCAGCCAACATAAGTGGATCCATTATATAATCTGAAACAGAAAAACAGACTCTGAGGCAGCGCCAAAGAAGTCATACTGAATTAATTCGATGGATGCTCAGGTAAGAGCATCATTGTTGATGCATTTTCGGATACTATTTTTAATATATTTTGAGGGGGAAATAATTTCCTTCCACGGTCCTCATGCTTTAGTTTATAGCAACCAGTGTTGTCATCATTTTTAGCGTCTGTGTCTGCATTGCAGAAATTTCCAAGGACTGAGCTCAGCACTGGTGCAGGCTGTAATGACATTACGTTTTTGTGAGTAATATGAGGGATGACATAGTGGAAGAGATTGACCGAGTCACAACTGCAGATTCCAATGCCATCCTTCACAGATGGAAAAAGCAATAAACACAAGGTTGAGGCAAAAACAAGTTGGCTGAATAAAAGTGCCATTCTGAGATAAACGCCTTTCAATTATTTAAAAGAAGAAAGATTTGAAAGGGATAATGCTACATGGTTTCAAACCATCTGTCGTCAGATTACTGAAAGCACAGTTTTATTTTAGTCAGTGTATAAAGGATGTGAGTTTGTCCCCGTTGGCTACTGGTGGTTGCTTTTAAGAAACAGAGCCTCAAAGCTACAATCTTCATATTCAATTCTGAATAATGAAGACTGAATTAAAAAAAATTCTGTAACCCCGATGCATGATTTTTTAAATGTAATTCTTACTGAGTGCTTTCAACAGCAAATCTTAAGCTGATGCACACAATCAATTCTTCCATTTTGGGACATAAATTAATAAAAATTCCTGCATTTTGATCCTTGCATTAAATTACAGATACGGAAAACACTTGAAATTAAATGGGGTGAAAATTGCAATGTGTGATATGTTAATTAACACAGATTGTCTGGTTTGTAGGTTTGCTGGAGGAGAATTCCGCCCCCCCCGCCCCCCACCCCCCCCATCCGCCAAACACCATTCATAATAGTTATACTCATTATCCAGCTACGCACTGGGCTGCCAGTTACTATATATTTTTAACCATTTGTAGACAGTACTTCCTGCAGCCATACTATAGAAGGGAATACACATCAAAGTTCTATGAATAATCAAGAAAGATGTATTATAATTTGTCAATATCAGTTTAGAGACCATCCAGTGACGAGACATATTGGCAAAAGAAAGAGGAAGAAGAATAAGCAATGTAGCAAATTAAGGAAACATCATGGCAGGAAGGAGAGTTCGGACGCATCCCTTCAGGTGGAGGAACGTACTGGATTGCTAGTCTTAGTTGAAGACGCCAAGGAAATGGGATGTTCAGAAACTTCAATCTCTGCAGACCTCCAGAGCCCCATCAAAGGGACCTTGAGCTAGATTCAGACCTGAGATAAAGCAATAAAGCCTCATGCACAGTACTCCGGATTGAAGACCAGAGAACCTCACATTTATTTTCCAGAGAGCCAGAAGGCAAACTGGATTCATAAATATTACATCTTGCCAGGAACTGAATGTGTGTCATTTAACCCATGGGAACCTTGCTCCTGAGATGTACTTACAGAACTGTGCGAACAGTCTTTGTTTATTGTCAGGATTCAATACAATAGAATGGCACAGATATGCTTGATGACTACTGGCATGTCAGTTTAAAATAATAATAAATAATAATCCTTGTTATCCATATCCATTGAAGAGGTGCGATACCAGCAAATAAAATTGCACACACCCAAAGTGACCAGGTCAGTATTTATGGTAAATTGCACCTGTGATCTGACAACACAAGATAAATGTTTATTAAGCAGCATTTTACAAGTGCAGTGTAAGATTAGAGTCAGGGAGAGTGAGCGAGAAACAAAGAAATAGAAGGCTAAACAGTTGAGAAAGTGATCGTCAAAGAAAGAAAAAACATGAAAGACAAAATCAGAGAAATAGAAGAAGTTAGAGGGTGAGAGAGAGAGAGTGAGTGAAATAAAGAGAGAGAGAGAGACACACACACACACACACAAAGAAAGAGATAGAAAAATGCAAAAAGGACAGAGAAAATATGGCAGGTAAAGAGAGAGAAGGGCTGTCCCAGAGTGATATTTAGTAACACTGTAACTCCTGATGCAAGATGTTTTTGGTTAGCAAGTTTATATTTTGTATGATGGCCCATTGTGCCTGACAATTAGTGCAAATAAAAGTCTCTGCATTTTCTTTGAAAATCGTCTTAGGAATCCTGATGCAGCCATCAAGCTGCTGAATGACCATATCTCATCAACCTTTAATTCCCTGGCTCCCCTGAAATCCAGGGCTGTTTCCAAATCCACCCACTTCCCTGGTATAAAGGTCATCTCCACTCACTTAAAACCAAAACCTGGACACTTGAGTGTAGATGGCAGAAATCCGGACGTACGATTCACCGCCATCTGTGGCTCGAGCACCTCCGCACCTTCCTCCTCTCCCTTTCACAGGCCAAAACCGACTTTTACTCCAAAGTCATGCTGGAGGCCATAGACATTCCATCACCACCTCCTTGTATCCTCTCAAGTTCCCTCTATCCTCACATGAAACGCCAAGTGCGAAGAGGTACTAGACTTCTTTGCCTCAAAGATTGAAAAGATCTGCTTGACAGAATTATCCTCCCCCACTTGTCACCTTCCACCCCACTCAGACCATCCACACTACCTTCTCCTTCCGCCACAGCTCCTTCCACTCCCCCCCCTTACACTCCTTTGCCCCCATTTCTCAGACCTCCTCCCTCTCAACCACAATCAACTGCATGAAGTTCACCACTCGCTGCCTCAGCCTTTCCCACCCACCCAGTTGCTAGTCACTCAACTCCCCTTTTCTCCCCCCTGCTGGCCGACACGGTCAACCAGTCTTTCTCCTCAGGCCCTGTTCCACTCCTGCTGAAAATCGCTGTTATCATAGCCCCCTCAAAAAACAGGGCTCCCTCTGCTTTCTTGTTCTCCTGGATTTCTCTGCTACGTTCAACACAGTCGACCATGCCATCCTCCGCCGCTGTCTCTCCTACCTCATCCACATAAGTGCCACGCCACTTGCATGGTTTGAGTCCTACTTAACCAACTGACTCCACTTTATCTCAGCAAATGGTTTCTCCCCCCGCCCCCGCCCCCGCCCGGTCACCTGTAGGGTACCTCAGGGATCCATCCTTGGCCCTCTTGTTTTCCTCATCTATATGCTCCCTCCGGGTGATGTCATCCGCAGACACGGGGTAAACTTCCACATTTATGCGGATGACATACAAACCACCGGCACCTCGGCTCGACTGACACCGGCCTCCTGCTTGCCCTCGCACCCTCCACTCCACCATTGGTGGTCATGCTTTCAGCTACTTCGCTTTGAAACTCTGGAACACTCTCCTTCAATCCCTCCGCCTGCCCTTCTCTCCCCTTTTTCAAGTCCTGCCTGAAAACCTTCCTTTTCGACCATGCTTACCTTCCCCACCCCACCCCAGCTCGGAGTCAGGCTCTGCCACTGTTAAACAATCTGAGATGCTATCCTACGTGGAGGATGCCATATAAATGCAAGCTGTTGTTGTTTCAATCCCATCGTCTTGATCACATCTGACACCATATGCTTGGAATACATGTTGGTGCTGCACGTACAAGACGAATAAGATGTGATTGATTTGGGTTTTCTTATTTGAATCTCCAAATTTCTCTCCTCTCTGAGACACTGGAATCTATCAGTATTTTGTGTTATCACTAATTTTAGCATTTTTAAAATAAATTTTTAAAAAATTAAAAGGTATATTTATGGTGTAATATGCCAAGTATTGCAGGTGCTGGAAATCTGAAACAAAAACAGAAATCCCTGGGAACACTCAGCAGGTCAGGCGGCATCTAAAAATATTGCCTGACCTGCTATTTATAGTGCAATTTGCCTACAGCGTAAAAAAGATTCTTAGGGTATGATAGGCCATAGAACCATAGAAATTCATAGCACAGAAGAAGGTTATTCGTCTCATCATGTCATTGCCAGCTCCTTTAAGAGCAATCCTTGTAGTCCTAATTTCCTTTTCCCTATACTCATGTAGCTGACTTTTTAAAGGTCTTTGTCAAGTTCCCTCTTGAAGGCCAATATGGATTCTCATTAACCACTGATGCTGGCAGTGCAGTCCATATCCTAATCAAAAACAGAAGTCGCTGGGAACACTCAGAAGGTCAGGCAGCATCTATGGAGAAAGGAAAGTGAATCAACATTTCGGGTCTACAACCCTTCGTCAGAACCAGTTCTCAGAACCAGAGTATTCCTAGTGACTTCTGTTTTTGTTTAGATTTCCAGCATCTGCAGTATTTTGCATTCAGTCCATATCTCAACTGTGCGTGAAAAGAAAATTCTCCTGTCCTCCCCATCGCCTTATGTTTCATAAAGCTAGTCTTTCTCGGTTACCTCATGCAAGTGACTAAGCTTCATATATTAGTTTGGACATAGAGTGTCAGCAGGTTATGTGGAAGCAAAGGATATTACAGTTGACCTCAATGCTGTCCCACTTGGTGTCCCTATCACACATACTCTCTTTAGTGGAGGTCACTGAAAGCAATCTGGTTTTCTGGCTTTGTCTGAACTGAGGATATTGGAAATACAATAAAATAACACCACAGTGAAACAGACCCATGGTTGTGACTTAATGCTGATCTTACAGTCCAGTGAATTTCCTCAGGTGGTTGATGTGGTTTCATGAACAGAGTATTAACTGTTTTTTGAATCTGTTATCCACGTATTGAAGTAGAGATTGGTCACTTTTTAGACAAACACAGACACATTGAATTGGTATCCTCATAGAATACAACTGGCACAGATCAAATAGATTAGTAATGATCTTGCAGCCTGCACCATTCTGCAATTCCAGGTTGTAATATTTTCTATTGAATATTTCATTCAAACAATCAAACTGCATGCAATTTGAAAGCTGCAATCGCCTCTCAATACATCTCTGGGCTGAATGTAAAAATAAACATCAAATATGAGTACCTTGAATATCAAACCGGTTTCTGCCAGTTAACTGAAAAAAGGCATCAGGAGAATAAAAAAGTATGGCAATATCTTTACAGCTACTGACAGAACACTGAGAGACACGAGATTTCCCAACTCAATCAGGGTTAGGCAGGTACCCCATGTAGTGACTGATTTCGATCCTAGACACTGTGTCAGTGTCCAAAGTTAGTGGATGAGTTCAGAATGGTTTGGTCAGCAATGACCACAAGTGCCAATTAATAATAATAATAATCCTTGCATTAGATATATTGCTTTTTACGTCTTCTAGATGTCTCAAAGCGCTTCACAGAATATACTGTTAAGTGAATTGACTGTATATTTGTGGGCGAAACGCGGCAGCCAATTGCGCACAGCAGTGTCCCACAAACAGTCGTGGATTGAAGTGACCAATTTTTTCTTGTTTTTTTTTCTTGATGGATTATTGTCAAGGAGAGTAAGGAAACTTGCCCAAGGTTCCACCCTGCCAGGAATCAAACCCAGGTTTCTCTCTTGTGAGGCGAGTGCTCTAACCACTGAGCTACAGGACTCCACGTTATCACATTACATGTTTTTCACCGTAGAGTTGCTATCAGGTTAAGTGAATCTAAATGAACAAAAAATGAACAGAATTAGGCCAATATACAGACGCCTCAAAAACTGATGATAATGATAATAAATAGGGTGAAACTTAAACAACTCCTCCCAGGATTACCTGGAAAAGGAATATTACAATAAATAAATCAAAATATACAGCATTCACGAAAACACAATAAATACATACAAAATGTGTTGTAAGTAATTCAAAACAAAGAGGATGTTCTAAATTAAGAGGTGAATATTAAGTGGTGATGTGAACATTATCAGCTTTCTCAGATCCCACAACTTTGACCCTTATACCTTTTCACCTTGTTGCCTTAAACTTAGTGAACAGACAAATGAATCACTAATAATTGAAAGCTACACTTATTAAACTCAGCTGCATATATTTGGGGTAAAATTTCCATTGGGGTACGATTTACTCTATTTATTAATTACCTATTAAGTTTGCCTTTGGGATGTCCTCACAACATGATAGGTGTTTTACCAAATGTAAGGATTATTAATATTATTTAAGTAACAGATTTTGGCTATTGCTAAATAAAGCCTTCATTTTGAAGACGATTTTCTGGAGGTTCTCTGAACAACTCAGTGGATGCTCCAAAATGTTACATAAATAAAGCAAATCTAGAATGTTTTTAGAATGTATTGGTGCTTCTCAGGAAAGATTAATTGGCCATACCTCCTGCACCATGTAATATTCATCATTTAGAATCCAATATCACCCTCAATCTGGCTCTATAAGTGAACGATTTCTATTTGTACAATATTTAGCATGACCTTGTTTTCTTATTGGTGCTATTGTGAACATCAAATGAAAAGGAGATTGCGATCTGGATCCTTTCATGTTTTCTTCCTTGTTATCAATGTAGGGAGGAATTACACCATGCTGTTTTTCACCTGCCAATTTATTAATGCTTTCCGTTATTCACAGTGCAATATATTGTATTGTTGCGCACACTTTAAAAAATGTTCATAAAGCAGGAACGAGGTTTCCACTTCACTATTATTAAAAAAAGGATTTATTTGAAAATTTCAGCTCAGATTCATGGTTATGTCAACCTTAAATCTCTCCAATAAGTCGGAGCTCCTGCTAGACTGATTACGTTAGATACAAAATTTGTAAAAAAACAAGCACAGAAAAATAAGTATGCATTGGGGTACTCCCAATTCTGAAAACCCAGCCTTCGACACATTCACTTTTCTCTCCACTGGAATATGTTTTTTGGGATCCTGAAGCTTAGTGGTTAACGCACTTGCTTTGCAAGTGAGAGACCTGAGTTCAATTCCAGGCAGGGCGAAACCTTGGGCAAGTTTCCTTACTCCACACGCCTAATAATAATCCCTCCAAAAAACCAAAAACAATAATTAAAAATTGGTCATTTTCAATCTACGACTGTTTGTGGGACATTGCTGTGCGCAATTGGCTGCCGCGTTCGCCCACAAATATACAGTCAATTCACTTTACAGTGTGTTCTGTGAAGCGCTTTGGGACGTCCTCCCGACGTGAAAAGCGCTATATCAAATGCAAGGATTATTATTATTATTATTATTATTATATTGTATTGTTGCGCACACTTTAAAAAATGTTCATAAAGCAGGAACGAGGTTTCCACTTCACTATTATTAAAAAAAGGATTTATTTGAAAATTTCAGCTCAGATTCATGGTTATGTCAACCTTAAATCTCTCCAATAAGTCGGAGCTCCTGCTAGACTGATTACGTTAGATACAAAATTTGTAAAAAAACAAGCACAGAAAAATAAGTATGCATTGGGGTACTCCCAATTCTGAAAACCCAGCCTTCGACACATTCACTTTTCTCTCCACTGGAATATGTTTTTTGGGATCCTGAAGCTTAGTGGTTAACGCACTTGCCTTGCAAGTGAGAGGACCAAGGTTTGATTCCTGGGGAGGGCGTAACGTTGGGCATGTTTTCTTACTCCACAAGCCTCTGTTTACCCAGTAAGTAGGAAACTGGTTGTTAGTCAATTGGCGGATTGCTTTTCTGGGGGTAATAATCCCTTCAAACAAAAAATAATAATTTGGTCACTCAATCATGACTGTTTGTGTGACACTGCTGTACACAATTGGCTGCCGCGTTTCGCCCACAAAATATAGTCGATTCACTTTATAGTATATTCTGTGAAGCGCATTGAGACAAATCAAATGCAAGAATTATTATTGTTATTAAGTTTTATTAAGTTATTAAGTTTCATTCTTTCCATCTATAGTTTCATTATTTCTCAATTTTAATCTATATTGCTATTTGCCAATTTATCCTTTGTTAATCTGAGAAAAATCCCTTTTCATCTCATTGTAATTTGCTCTTTTCCTTGTATCAGTCTTTTTTTTGTCCTTTGTTGTGCTTGCACTGAACCTAATTATAATGTGTTTCTCAACTTTTAGGTAATTTGCTTTGCTTCATCTTTAATTCACCAACAAAACACAGACACTCCACTTTACAATATGAAATGAAGCACTTTGGGATGTCGTCCTGACGTGAAAGAAGCTGTATCAAATGCTAGGATTATTATGGCAACATCTATGGAGAAAGGAAATCAACGTTTCAAAATCCTGTTCTCCATGGTCTTGCATTACTCTGGGATGCCAGGAAGGATGGCCCTGCTGGGCAAGCATTCATTTGTTATCAACTAAAGAAACTTTATTTTATCACTGAAGAGTCTCACTGACTTTGATATCCACTGAAATGTTTGATGGGAGGTTAAGTGTTATATTGTTTAGTCTACATCATTTTAAAATATGAAACGTAATTTTGCATCTGTGCTTTTGTGCATGCAATATCAGACTTGATGGTTAACTAAGTGCAAATTTCAAAATTGGAAGCAGAAGGGCAGATAAGAATGAGACTGGAAATTGATGCAGGATTTTTCCATTATCTTGGTGTTCTTCTAAACCACTCAAGTGAGGCACAGCACTTTGCATCTGAAGTGCATAAATTGCCTTTGTTTTTATTTCTGCTTCACTCGCCTGTAAATGTAACTTTTTGCTTAATGATTTCCTTGTTTCTCTGTTCCAGTCATACAGACCTTAAAGCAATATAAATTGTTTTATAATAAGCCATATCATTCTTTCAAATGATAAAAGTTTACTACATAATGTCATGAGGGAGGGGTAGAATTCATTTGTCGAATGGTGATAACTGATGTGAAAAACGTCAAATGTGCCTGTAAAATCAGGCAGCTATTATTTGCATTCTATGCCGCACGTTATCTACTTGATATTACATGTACATTTTTCTCAGGCTTATTATAAATCATCCAAATGATAAACTGAGCTGTCCAGCGGCTGTTTCAAACCGACGTAGTCTTGTATATAGCGGGAGAAGGTTGACATAATCTAAGCAGTGCTTTTCTTCTCTGTAATTCTTCACGGTTATTAAAGTGAGGGATGAGAGTGCTGCAGAACAAAACATTTTTCCACTTCACATCCAGTAAGTGTTATGCTGGGTTAGGTGCACTGCATAGCCTGTAAAATTACAAGATCAACAAATACTCCTTAAAGGGCTTTAAAGACTGTCGCATATATTAGAAAAAACTTTTTGGACAATCAGCAACATTTATTAACATATGCTGTTAGTGTATCAATTCCAAGATGGAGAGTTTTCTTGTATTCTGCTGTTTTAAGGTGACCAAATAGTATCCCAGGAGGTGTCACATGATCCAATACACCCTCAGGTACTGCATCATAAATCTACTCTACCCTGAGGTGCTGTGCCATAAATTCAATACACCCTTAGGCCCACCATCAGGAAATTGATAACACAGTTTGTCCAATGTCATGCAACATTCCTTTCATCTTCAAACAGCATCGATAACGTCCACATCAAACAAGGCAGCACTGCATCAATAAGAAAATTAATTTAAAGAGAAAATGTGCAATCTCATAAATATTGGAAATGAAATAAGTCAATGTAATTTTTTTTCTCCCTTCCTCTCCTAAAGTTGGAAACTTGCATGCTTTAGCGGGTGTCCTACAGAATCTCACCCTGAGTAGACACTTCTCATGTGTGGGATTATTGAATGAGTGTCAGCAAAATCTTTCAGCCATGTAGGTATTACAGTGCAGTCTGATCATATCTTTGCCCGAGGCACAACATACTGCCTTAAAACCATTGGGGTGAAAAATGCAATATGTTCATCATATCAACAAAACATGACATTCATCACGTCAACAAAAACGATTTGAGATTGAAAGATTGAGTTTAAGAATATTCCTAATTGAACCATATGCTCACACTTTCCTGCAGAGGTCAATGGAGAGCAATTGGGGAGCTGCATCTTTTCTCTCTCAGTTGCCGTTGAGGCCAAAGATAGTATTCAACTGCAGCACCATGTGAGATCAACTAACTCAGCACAAACCAAATTTCAAATCTGTCATCTTCCTCTCTTTGTGGTTTAATGCTATATTGGTCCATACCTTTACCAGCCCTTTCCTTTCCCATATTAAACTGGTTTGAACTTAAGGGTGCAAAATTCAAATAATATTTATGAACACTCTTTATTACAGATACAACGTTAAAAAAAAAGTGTAGAAATATTAAAATATATCAAACTGTGGTGGTTGTGCTCATTCCCAAAGCTGGAGAAAGAGTCCTGACACTTCTCAATGGTAGTATCTGTGATGCTGGACCCATGGCGCTGAAGTTCCCAATTTACAGATTATAGTATTCACCTGTCAGATAGCAGGATACCAGCTACTTTGTGTTCTTGTTTAATAAAATAACTAATTCCTTGCTAGCCAGCAACCAAATGTGGTAATTTGGTGCCAACCTGGCCCAATTAATAGCACTCTTGTCTTTGAGTCAGAAGCTTGTGGGACTGAGTAGTGAAACATCAGTTAGCTTTTGTTCTTTGAACCTAACAAATCATTCAAAGTTGGTGACCATTTATCTCTTGGAATCTCAAAGAGCTACTCAATTAATGCAGATGGTGGTGGGGTGTTGGTGAAGTGGTGGTGGGGTGGAGGAGGAAGGAACCTCTGCCAACATTTTCACCTTGACAATGTCTCGGTTACAGCAAAAACAATTGTAAATCACAATTGGAATAATGGTCTTTCAAAAACTTGTCTGGTCTTTGCTCTTCCATTTTTGTTTTACATAGGAATTTAGCAGTTAAGAGAATTTTTAAATCGTCACCATTCAAAATCCAGAAGGGTGCCAAAGCCCTCCCTAACCCTGTACTTTGTTTATGCTGTGTGCTTTGCTGTTTGCCTCTGCTGTTTAAGCATTCTGCAACCTATCCTGCGTGAGGGGTGCTATATAAATGCAAGTTGTTGTTGTTGCTGTTTGTTATACGATACAAACTAAGTGCTCCCACCTCTGCCTAACAGAAAAATAGAAAAAATTAATTCATGAAAAATGAAAAGTTATTTTCTTCCTCTATTGTTGCCTTGAACAACTTGTGATATTTTGGTTTCATACAACAGTTATTGGGGGTCTAAGCTGTGACATTTGCAAACCAGAAGTGCAGGTGCTGCTGGTGACTTCTATTGTGCAATCACGAACAACATTTTGCTTTAGGGCTATTTCTCAGTCAAACAATGGCCAAGAAGTGCAATAAGTCACAAAGTAAATTTCTGGCTACAAAACAAACTTAGTCTTTAGGGTGGTGATCGTTAGTGAAATTCTTGACAAATCCCATAGTCATTTTCCAGAAGTTACAATAAACACAAACAACAATGTCTGGTTTCTGAATTCTTACCGTTTCGTAATGGTCTGGAAATTGTCGACACACAAAAGGCCTTGCTTCGTAACACTGTCAGGATCCCAGGATGTTACAAAATGATTACAGTTTGTTTCCTGGAACAGATAAAAGTATTTTGGACAAAAAGTCACATGACAACAATGCTGAGTGATAAATAAATGACCAACTCAATTTATTCATTTAGATTCTCGGGGAAAGAGCCAAATCTCTTGAGAAGGCAGCACAGACTGAGGCAAGAGAATGAGATAAAAAAGAACAAAGTCTAATTACTGAGAGTTTTCAAAAAGCTTTGTAAGTTTCTTTTGACCGCAATCTGGAGTCACAGAAGTCAGAACTGAGATTGTTGTCTGAGCAGAGCAATGGCAGGTTTGTCTCCCAAACATCTCGTTCCCCCAAGTTCTGCTGGTTACAAATCCATTAGTGACTTTTGCAAATCAGACACATTAGACATTGTTGACCAAATGATTCTAAGCTCCAGTTTTGAAAGAGTTTGGATTATAGGAATGGAATAACAATGGAGGCAAGATGTTGTACAATGTTAAAGTCCACGGAATAAATACATTTACAGTAAGAATTATTGATTTTAAGACAGTGATGAGGGAGAGGAAGAGTACTCAGATCTGTACCACTGTGCAGATTTATCGGAACTTCCAATGGGATTTGTTGATATATTTTGGGATTTGTCACCAACTATAGAGCAAAGCCATATATGAACAAACATTAAAAAATGTTAAATTTTGGTCGAGTTATATTTGCCAATTTTTGCCAACCTATAACAATAATAAACAATAACAATCCTTGCATTTGATATAGTGCATTTCACATCTTCTAGACATCTCAAAACGCTTCACAGAATATATTGTAAAGTGAATTGACTGTATATTTGTGGGCAGCCAATTGCGCACAGCAGTGTCCCACAAACAGTTGTGGATTGAAGTGACCAATTTTATTATTGTTTTTTTTTTGTTGAGGGATTATTATCAGGCGTGTAGAGTAAGAAAACTGGCACAAGGTTTCGTCCTGCCGGGAATCAAGCCCAGGTCTCTCGCTTGCAAGGCGAGCGCTCTAACCACTGAGCTACAGGACTCCAAGGACTCTGAGGTCATTAAAATCACGGATTAGATTTTTTTTGGTCAGACAGGTATTTAACATCTGCGGAAACCCATCACCATGCTTAAGAGTGTCCAAACTCTCAGTTCCACATATGTATGTAGATTACACATGGATATCTCCCTGTGTCTGGAATTGAAATGCACACTCTCTCCCTGTTTACCTGTTTACACACAGGGAGACCGTTTCTAGAGAGCATTAGATGTAAGAGGCAGTTTGGCAAGAATCAAAGCCCGGGGACCTAGAATGTTTGTTGTGGTACGGCCATTGTTTAACAAATTAAAACTGCATATCTTGCCACTGAAAACGTACTGTCTGATAATTTGAGGAGAGCATCGCCTCCTCTTACCATACTTTTTATAGCCACTGTGAGTTTGACCCCCAATTCATGTTCAACATTGTCTATTTTCATTATTAGCTATTCTAAATCCCCCTATAATTATTTTCCTTAATAACAGATAGCTAGCAGATGAGGGGCCTTGAATCGCATTAGTCTGGGCTAGCCACAAACCTGTGTTGGAGTGGAGGAAGGGCAGGGCTGAATTATGAGGTGGTGATTATAATTCTAAGCAATTAAGCATTAATGTGGACTAGATTATGCAGCTCAGTCCTCGGCATTATATAATTACTTAGAATTATTCCTGAAGACTCTCTCTTTAAATGAACTTTGGCTGTCTTGTAATTTGCTCTCAGGAAACCTGTGTTTATTGCTTTCTTGTACTCCTTGTAATATTAAACAAGTGTATGTGTTGTGTCTGCTGTATTGGTTGGTATGAGGAGAAACGTGTCACTGCAATGCAGTGGTGTTGTTCTAAATTTTGTAGCTGTTGATGATTGTCTCCTCCAGACTGACATATCCCACAGTGCACAAAAGCATAGCAGCCAACACATCACCAAACATAATTCTAATATCCTGTTCAGAAAGGTTATTTGTCAGAATTATTAATAAACTGACACAAATTGTCAATAAGCATATTGCTGTGTAACCGTCAAGGCTTACAATTTAATCAAAGAAGATGAACAGTAAAAATGAAATGCTGCTAATCAGGTATTCATGAGAGCTAAAGAAATACAACACAATACATTTTAAGGACTGTACTGTATTGATTAGTTATTTTTTACCTGACTTTAAGTGAACCAGCTAAAGAAGTGTATATTTTGCTAGATATCTTGTATGTTGCATCTCCCCCGAGAACTTTGTTCTGAGTCAGGTCAGAGCTGAATTCTTCCTTCTCTACACAGCTGCAATGTGAGCTTGACTAGGTCAACAAGCTTCTGGACAGTCACCAACCTTGGATGCCTTTCTCACAATTCAGCAGTCATATCCCCTAATGAATGAATTTGCACTATCTTCCTGGAAGGATTCACCCTCTTATCTAATTCCGAAAAGTTTTAGGCACAGGTTGGCGAGGGCCAAGGTTTGGGCATCCTAGAGTGTATGGTGGGGTACTATTGGAATTATACCTGATAAAAACTCATAATGCTATTGAAAGCACAGTCTGACAGGTTTCCCACTGTTTATCAACCATTTTGACTGAGGACCCGCTGAGATCAGCCTGAACCACCTGACTCAGGAACTGGACTACTGACATGGAATGTAGACCTAATTCTGACATTCCTTTGTCAACCATGTCACCTTGAAGCCATCTCTGTTCCAAGGCTTCCCTCTTGCATAACAACATGTTCAAAGTAATAATAATAATAATAATCCTTGCATTTGATATAGCGCTTTTCACGTCGGGAGGACGTTCCAAAGCGCTTCACAGAACACACTGTAAAGTGAATTGACTGTATATTTGTGGGCGAACGCGGCACCAATTGCGCACAGCAATGTCCCACAAACTCATTGTGGGAAATAGTTTGATATGCTGAGGCAAATTCAAGGATCATTATTACCATCAAAATAGCAGCTTGAAAATGTGACATATCCTTTTAGCACATCTATCACTTTGGAAGGAGCAAAGTGTCCTATAATAATTCAATCGGGGCAGGACATATATCTCAATGTAACAACTTAACCCAAAAGTCTTTTGTGCAACCTATGTACTTTCATTCTTTCAAAAACATCAAACTTTCCCTGTTCCATTATAACAAGGCATTATTAATACATTGTAATGAATTAAACAATCAGCATGTGCTTAAGGACAATGACAAAAGATTCATATTTCACTTAATAAGCAAGAAGTGTACTTACTTATGGTTCCTGAACTCCTACTAGCAACACAAATTTAAATCAATGATAAGTTGAATTGTTACATTACTCAAAATGTAGGGTATGACTTTGCATTCAAACAAGCTCTAATGACCACAAATGAGAGAATAGTAATAATCCATGCATTTAATATAGTGCCTTATCATGTCTTCGAGATATCTCAAAGTGCTTCACAGAATATACTGTAAAGTGAATTTTCTGTTTATTTTGTGGGCGAAACATGGCACCAAATTATGCATAACAGTGTCCCACAAACAGTCGTGGATTGAGTGACCAAATTATTTTTAAAGGGATCCGCCAATCAACTAACAACTGGGTTCCTACATACTGCTAGGTAACCAGAGGCATATGGTGTAAGGAAGCTTGCCTAACATTTTGCCCTGCCTGGGAATCAAACCCAGGTCCTCTCGCTTGTGAAGTGAGTGTGCCTTCAGAGAACTACAATTGAAGGATTAAATAATTTGACACATTGGCTGTCTTTCAACATACCATCTTTTGTTTAAAAGTTCGACCTTCTGCATTTTGTGATGCTAGCTCCTTCATATCTCTTACCTGAAAGAAAGGATTTTGAGGAACAATAGGTTGCAGTACAACTTAATTGCAGTTGTGGGTGAAAAATACTGCTTCTGTGTTCACAGTTTCCTCAATCTCCTGAGTAAGATTGATCACCTTATTTCAAACCCACTCTTCCAGTCAAAGAATACCATGTAGTGCCAACCAGGAGGCTAGGGGAAGATCTTCCTCAAAAGGTGACATTGATAAATCGAAGGGAAAAGCTTTGCTTGAATCAATGTTGGTATCCACTTTCAGACTTGCTGTTATCCAACTGGTTAGTACACTTCTGAGCCATGGCCAACTCGAGAGAGGATTTTCCATCTTCATTTGGATGGACGGATAAAAGTTTGTGGGGACAATGCTGAAGATTTAATTCTGTGTCCTCACTAACCATACATTCCTGGTCGGTTTGAGGAGTACTCATTTCTACTACAAGCTGAAGAGGTTGGTGGCTCAGGAAGAAGATGAGTTCTATTCCTCTCAACATTTTATTGCATCTTTCACACTGTTTTCTTTTGCCTTCATATTTGCTTACAAAATAGAGTCACTACACTTTACAACACTTTGTCCTCCCAGTGTGAAAGGAGCTATACCAAATGTAAGAATAGTTTACTTTGCAATATTGTTGAAGTTGCCAAGGACTATCTGGTGTAAAGTTACTATGAGGAAACCTAAGATTTCCAGTCAATCAAAGAATGTTTTAAAGTTTGTGCTCTTGCATCAGCTACCGAATACGTGCTCCAGAGTCCCCTGTGGAAATCAGATCTAAATGTGAATATATTTTGGGGGTCAGAAAAGTGTATGATACATTGAAAAGGTCTCCTCTTGATCTGCATTGAAATCTTGTGATACCATACAGAAAAAAATCTGTATTTTTCCAAATATTTTTAGTAAAGGTAGCTTATTGGAACGCAACATATCAATTACTATGTCGACCTAAGGCTTTACAATAAGTTTCTTATCTTCTACTGTCAAGGTAATTTCTTCTCTTTTTTTTAAGTCTTCTTCTGAGGGAATGTATGTGCAATGTAGTGTGTAGAGTAACGAGCACCAGGTATAGAAATAATTGTAATTGCTTATTAATCTGTCTTAAGAGTTCACTTAAACTGTAAATCTAGCTTTTGCCCAGCTCTCGAAAACTCTGTGTCTGGCACAAAACTTGTTCTCAGTAAAAGCAGGCCCACTGAACCTGTGTACACTGTCTTAAGGATGCCATCAACCTAAAGTGTCTTAACAGCATGATAAGGTGCTATATCAAATGCAAGGATTATTATTATTTGTCTATTTAAAATGATTTGAGGACTGTATCAATTATTTTATGCTGTGTTTGACAGGATCAGAATGTTTTATTTCCTTTGAATAATAATTTGCTCAAAGAGATGTTCAATTCATTTTCCGGGTTTTATTTGTACAGCTTTCCCTGATTGCCACCGTACATAGTATGTTGCTCGAGAATTTTTGTACTAACGATCAGTTTCAAATGTAAAAATAGACCTGTTTTCTAAAAAGTAAAGAAAACGTTCTACAGTCTTCAGAGAGTAAATATGAAGTAGGGTGATACCATGCTCGATAGGTATTTGTCCTATGCTTGCAACAGAATAATTGTTCTCTTAGACCTCGATATGTGTAGTAACTTTTGCTGGATGCAATGAGGCTGCAGACAAGCATGTATATTTTCTCTTGGCAACACGTTTTCCCAGATGTCCACTGTTGATGCTACCAGGGAAATGAAGGATGGTTGCACTTTGATTTCAGTCTAACTGGGGTGCTTTAATAGGCTGCAAATTCATCAGTGAATAACAGTTTTTCATGATACTGTAGCCCTACTGCTCTTTTAACATTGAGGGACAAAACACATGAAGAAGATGATTGTACATTGAAGCTGGGGTGATTTTAAAAACAAAGAGGAAAAATATAATGACTTTCTTTATACAGGAATAGATATGGTATTCAGTGCAAACAAAAGACACAGCATAAGGTAACAGTAACAGACCCATTACTATTTCCTTTAATTAAGAGAGGAAAGTTTAATATTAACAAGGTTAATTTAGGGTGTTCAATGTACAATTAGTATTGATGGTGGTTAAACAGATTAACACAAGCTTTTGTTCTGTGCTGGAATATCAGACTCAAAATAGAATTTCATGCAATGCAATCTTACTTAATCTTCCACCGTAAATTGACTGATCTCTGTTGGGGCAGCAGTTCTCTTGGGCTAGAGAGAGTAAAAATCAATGCCAGGGTACCAGCTCCTGATTACTGCCAGTGACCCATGGTGCAAACCACATGTGTGTGAAGATTGGGTGAGGAAAGGATTAATTAAAAGAATAAAAATCATCCTTGCACTTGATTTATTGCCTTTCATGTTGGGCGGATTTTTGCAAAGCAGTCTAACGCGATATACTGCAAAGTGCACTGACAAGGTATTTTGTAGGCAAATGTATCAACCAATTTGACCACAGCAATATCTCACAAACAAAAGAAAATGACCATTTTTTTTAATTTGGGGGATTGTTGGTCAGGAAGGAACACCCTTCTCTTTTCAAATAGTGTCATGGAATTTTTAATATCCACCAAAACAGAAGGGATTTAATGTCTCATCTGAAGGATTGATTGACAGCGAAGCTCTGCCCCCACCCCACTCTCCATCAGTCACATAGTCTACTAACACTCACTGTCAAATATCATCCAGGACAAATAGCTATCAGCCTATCACCTACTAGAGAACATAGACAGAAATGTCCACTCACCAGTGAATGGGTTTTGCAATCATTTATGAAAGCTAAAAACAGACAGATAAACATGGTAATGGCACAAACCAAAACTGTGATCAAATTGCAATCATTGACTCTATCTGTAAGGTAGCTGAGCGATGAGGAGAGTGACCTCTCTAAGAATGAAACCAAACTAACTTACTTCTCTCAGCTCAATAGTACAGGAAGGCTGTCTACATATTTGTTGCTCAAATAAGATAACTTTTGAGAAATGGTGAATTCTGTGGGAATCACCTTAAAATTAACAAATTAATTTTCAGTATTTTCTCAGAAATACACACAGCCACATCACTTTACGTACATCTTGTGAAATGCTTTGAGACCTCTTGATGATGTGATGAGTCACTGTATCAAATGGAATATTGTATATGTTAAAACATTTAATTTATAGCTCCAGTCAATAAAAGCATGAGTGCACCTTAAAAGGATCAGTTGAATTTCCATTGTGCAAATACAAGCCAAGTTTTTTCTTTGTCTGCAAGAAGTGCTGACATTCTGGTTAAGGCACAATAAATTGAGGTAATTTCTCAGAATCCCATGGAAGGAAGGTGATAATACAACACATCTGCTTTGTCCATCTGCTGACTGCAGATGTCCCTGTGGGATGTTGATAAACTGGAGCTTCTTCAACGAGGGTTGAGTATGTATTAGGCTGTTGCTGCAGCATGATACAAGTAATAGATATTGCAAAGAGGATACCTGAAAATGTTACTTCTTTTACATAATTTGTATTAAATTGACAGGATGGATTTCCTGCACTTTACGTATAAACCCTTATGTATTATTCACTAGGTAAGAAATAAAAAATGCTCTTGTCTGTCCCCATTTGCTGTCTTGTTGCTAGGCTTCCACTGCAAGCATTATCTCATAATGAAGCTATACTTCTGCTTAGCATTTCTGCAGCTATTCCTACTCCCTCATTTGTATTGTGACTTTTATCCAAGAAAAACAGAATCTCTGCAGATCTGGCACCTCAAAGCATTACACATGTTGAATTACCCACCTAAAAGCCTATCAGTAATAAATCCTTCTAAATTCATTGTACAAATCCTTAATGCCATCCAAACTCAACCATCTCCAAGATTGACATTAACATTTATTAGTTGCAAGATAACTGTGAGCCAGCACTGACAGCAGTTTAAACTGTCTTCCTGAGATGTGCACATACATCGGGATCTAATTGTAAGATTTGCAAAAAGATTTGTAAATGGCAGATCATTCATTTCATGGGTGTTTGTGGGACCTTATCCTGTGCATTTGCTTATAAAACTGAGTTACATTTGACAACAATGACCTTTTTCGGGGTCAACTGTTGGTGCCTGATACATGCGGAAACCCATCACCAAACCAGATTGCAAATATTTGCGATCTTTGGATAGAAATTTCCCTGTGTCAGAAATGGAATAGGAACTCTCTCCCCAGAAGCATACATTCCACTTACCTCCTCCAGAAATGATTAAGGTCACGTTGTTTAGAGCTAAATTTTAGAGACCCCAAGGTTGGGTTGCGTACTATTGCCAATTTGCACTAGCAATGTCCCACAAAGAGCCATGAAGTGAGTGACAATTTTATTTGGGGATTGTTGGTCAGGAAACCAGGAGAAACTCCCTTCTCTTTTCAAATAGTGCTATGGGACCTTTAACTTCTACCTGAACATAATATCATGTTTAATATCACATCAGAAGGACAGCATCTCTAACAAACAGCACACCACATATGCCTACCTGCACTGAAGTGTTAGTGTGGGCTGTGAGTTCCAAGTGCCAAACACACAACTTATGACTGAGAGGCAAGAATGAGTCAATATAAAACATATTATCAGCCTAGCTACCAACTGAGCTAGGCTGATAATATGTTTTATATTGACAGGAAGGACCGTTAAAACAATTAGAGTCCTAGAGTTGTGGAGTCCTGTAACTCAATGGTTAGAACACTTGCCTTGCAAGCGAGAGACCTGGGTTCGATTCCTGCTAAGGTGAGATCTTAGGCAAGTTTCCTTACTCCACTCACCTGATAATAATCCCTCAAGAGAAAAAACAGTAATAAATTGGTCACTTCAATCAAAACGCGTTTGTGGGACACTCCTGTGTGCAATTGGCTGCCCCGTTTTGCCCACAAATATACAGTCAATTCACTTTACAGTATTCTGTGAAGCGCTTTGAGATGTCTAGAAGACATGAAAAGTACTATATCAAATGCAAGGATTATTATTATTTATTATTATAATTTAACTTGCTTAATCTCCCTTATTCTAGTACAAAGCACAATAGATTTATCAATGGTTAGCATAGAACACAAACTGTTAGATCAGTTGATAGCTTGCACCAATTGAAAAAAACATGCATTAATGCACAGTGACTGTTTGTATTCCAGGAGTGAGCTGAAATTACATGGTTCAAAACTTCCATCATAGTTTGATTTTATAGTTCTACTAATGATCAAAATATAAAGAATATTCCTCATATTTTAAATAGTAATAGGGATATGATTAAAGCAGAACTTTGCATCTAACATTTGAATCAATCTTATTTCAACATAAAACCTTAGGGAACATCCATTAAAACAAAGCAATGAATGTTATTATAAAAGTAACAAATAACATTTTTTAAGTTCAATATGTGTTTGCAGTACCAAAATAAAAACACCAAAGTGAGGTTCTAAGAAACTTTTCTATATTTCACAGTGTGGCTACTGTGAAATATCCAGGGTTTTAGCTTGGTCCTCTCCTATTTCATATCTATTTCATACAAATGTTTTGAGACATCCTGTTGAAGTGAAAGATGCTATATAAATGTAATCTGTATTGGATCTATTTGCTTCTCCTTTGTGACCTCCTTCATAGGCATGAGGCCAGTTTCCATATGTATGTTGATGATACCGAGCTCTATCTGTCCATTTGCCTTCACCCTCAATTCCATGACCAATGCTGTTTGACTGTCAGACATCAAGCCTGAGATGAATTTTTATTTCCTTCACTTAAACTTCAACAAACTTCAAGCCAGCTTTTGTCAGTACCTTTTTGCCTCCGACCATGACAACATCAAACTCACTGGCTGTATGCTCCAGTTAACAAGCCAATGCATAGCATAGGCATATTGTTTGACCCTCAGACATGCTACATTCAAGCTTAGATCAAGACTATCTCAATCCCTTTGTCTGATCATTAGTGGATCATTAGTGCTGATCATTAGCATCAACCTCCATGGTTGCATACTTCAACTCACCAAGCCAGTCAGGAACTTAGGTGTCTTGTTCAACACTCAACTGTCTTTTCTTCCCCACATCCATCTGCCTTCCCTCACCTCCGTAACATCACTCGACTCCGCTACTACATCACCCCTCAGGCTGCTGAAATTCTTGTTCATGCCTTCATCACCTCCAGGCTCGACTATGCAAACGCCCTTCTTGTCGGCCTTCCCATCTCCTCCCTCCACAGGCTGCAGATAATCCAGAACTCTGCAGCCCGTATGCTCTCCCGCACCTAACTCCGTGATCCCATCTCCCCCATTCTCGCCCGACTCCATTGGCTCCTTCAGAGGATCCAGTTCAAGATCCTGGTCCTCATCTACAAAGCCCTCCATGTCTTCACCCCACCCTATCTCTGTGACCTCCTAACCCCCTACCAACCCGCCCGCTCCCTCCGGTCAGCCGGCTCCGGCCTGCTCCACGTCCCCCGTCCCACCCATCTCACCATTGGCGGGAGAGCCTTCAGCCTCTCTGCCCCCAACCTCTGGAACTCCATCCCCCAATCACTCCGCCTCGCCCCCTCCTTAGCCTCCTTCAAGTCCCGCCTCAAAACCCTCCTCTTCGACCATGCCATCAGTCACCCCCCTTCCCCTTCCCTGCCTTCTCCCCCTTGACCCCAGCTCGGGTCTGAAATGCTGTATATTGTCCAGCACCTTGGGCCATCCTCCTGACTGGAAAGGAGCTATACAAATGTAATCTTGTTGTTGTTGGACAAGCCCTCATCCACTACTGTCAGGAATTTTCTCCCCAAATCACTTCACCTTGTAGATTCTCCCCTCGCCTTCAATATCCTCTTGAAAAGTATTTCTGACCTTTTTTGTTTCCTCTTATAATGAAGTTTAGTATGGAACCTTCAGCACAATGGCCGTCTGGTATGTAATTTGCTCAATTTTTATGACACAATTGAGATATTATTTATCATTTGCATAATTAACTCCAGCTTTGGGAATGGTGAGGGGATGACACTAGTCTTCTGCGTTCTCAAGGAAAGCTTTTAAATGTGAATGGTTCTTTATACTTCACTTGTGCCTTTGGAGGCTGTTGCTGAACATCTGCTAAAACTGGTTGCAAACATTCCAACATTTTGTTTTGCTAACAGTCCTGCATATCAGTGCAGATCTTTGCAGCAGAATTTATCAGTACATCAAAAGATAAATCTGGCTATCGTCCAGGTGCCAGATAAACCAGTCTGTGTGATTTCAAGTACCGATGCTTTGTCTGCGCTATGAGCATATGGCAACACAAACCTCATTCTTTGTGGTGTTTACTTTTACAGACTTTGAAAGAACCGCTTCTTATGTTTTGTAAATCTTTTGACAGAACCATCTGCTAATGATAGCATGACACATTGTAAACTTTTAATATCCCATGACCAATGTTTACAATATTCTCGCCTTGGGTAGAGTAGTATTCTTAATGCTCCATATCTCCAGAGACTTTCTAAAAATAATAATTTACATAAGCCTTGCATTTGATGTTGGGTCTTTCAAGCCGAGAGGACTTTTCAAAAAACTTCACAGGAGACACTATAAAGTGTAATGACTGTGTATTTTGTAGGCAAACATGGCAAGCCAATTCACATCAAGTAATAATAATAATAATCCTTGCATTGATATAGTGCTTTATCATGTCTTCAAGATGTCTCAAAGCGTTTCACAGAATATACTGTGAAGTGAATTGACTGTATATTTTGTGGGCAAAATGTGGCAGCCAATTGTGCACAGCAGTGTCCCACAAACAGTCGTGGATTGAGTGACCAATTTATTTATTAAAATTTTTTTTGAAGGGATTATTACCCCCAGAAAAGTGATCTGCTGATTGACTAACAACCGGATTCCTACTACTGCTAGGTAAACAGAGTTGTGTCCCACAAACAGCCTTGAAGTGAATGACCAGTTTTATTTGGGGGAATTATTGCCCAGGATACCAGGAGAAAAACCCTTTTTTTGAATAATAACAACCTTAACAGGCAAGCGGGGCTTCAGTTATTGTCGGATTAACATATGGAATGGGTTAAGAAACCATTGCAAATTTTCCCTACATAATTCTACAATTGTCTCACATCCAAAATGACAGATAGAAATGTTTAAAAATACACCTACGGAGTAAAGCAATGTCCTAAAGATGTGGATGTTTGGAGCTGAAAACTCTCGTTATTTATGTTGTTTTATAGGTTCAACGTAATAATCACATCAAACCTGTTATGAAATGAAATGAACTTCATAGGTGCTTCTTACGCAGGGCAATTAAAAAATTGCTCAAAACACTTCTTTGTGTTGACTCAATAAACCTGCAGCTTAAAGAGGCTGCTTTATCTTATGAGAATAATAATAATAATCCTTGCATTTGATATAGCGCTTTTCACGTCGGGAGGACGTCCCAAAGCGCTTCACAGAACACATTGTAAAGTGAATTGACTGTATATTTGTGGGCGAACGCGGCAGCCAATTGCGCACAGCAATGTCCCACAAACAGTCGTGGATTGAAAATGACCAATTTATTATTGTTTTTGGTTTTGGAGGGATTATTATTAGGCTCTGTGTGGAGTAAGGAAACTTGCACAAGGTTTCGCCCTCTGCCTGGAATTGAACTCAGGTCTCTCACTTGCAAAGCGAGTGCTCTAACCACTGAGCTACAGGACTCCACAGAAGTGGCATGAGAGCACTTCATAGACGTCTTCTGGGCTCACACGCATGGACAACTCATTACTTATAAGAACAACGGTAGCTGAGGCAATATGAACATTTAAGCTCTTTAAAAACTTCAGAGCCCACCCTTGTACCTTAATGTTAGTGACAGATCTACTTCAGTAATATTAAAAATTAACCGGCATTCAGATGCAGTGTTCCTCTGTAGTTAAGTGAAGCACGATAGGAGCTGGCAATAGAATTCCATGCTGTCAGCATGAACTGTTGCAGTGCAGGTGTTAGCTGTTTTGACACATAGCCTGTAGTACAAGCCAACTGATGGCAAAGAGAAATTCACTTGAGACAATCTGACTGCAATCAATCACTTTGAACCCCGAGGTGCTATTTAAAAGGGCTACACTGTATTTAGTTACTTTACAATGTATTACACTCAATAAATATATTATTAAAGGTCAGTGCATCTGTCTGTCTCACTGTGAATGCACCAGTCTATTCTCTGTAATGGTATATAATCCAGAACAGAACTATCAATGCAAAAGCAATGGGCAATCATAGTGTTTAGTTCAATCCTCAACGTTTCTAACCATATATATGGTTCTTTGCAACTAAAACTGCTTTGCTTGATCTCCAAAACACCTGACTATGTTCCTATCCCACCCAATGCTGTTGCAACTTTAGAAATGCTTTTGTCACCTCAAGGATAGATTTCTCCTATCCTCTCCTAACTGGCCTCCCTCACTGCACTTTTCTAAAGATCTAGAACTCCACAGATTGCATCCTCTCCTACTCTCAGCTGCAATGCTCCACTGACTCTCTATCCCCTTGCCGATTAACTTCAAGATCCTTGTCCTGACCTACAAATCTCCCTATTATACCACTTCAATCTTTGCCAACACTAATTTTTCGCTTACACCTTCCTTTCTTCCTACCTAAGCACATTCCCCCTGTCCTTCATTGCACCTTTGGTGGCCAAGTTGTTCATCTGTATGTTCTTGCTTTTTGGAACTCTTTCCCAAACTTCTTTCAACTTGAGATTTTCTCCTTATATTTAACCTATATTCAAACCCCTTTATAAATCTATCTTATTAGTTTATCAGTCTTTAACATTGAGATAGCAGAAATCAAGTTCTTTGTTTCAAATCTCTAGCGGATGTAAAATCAGAGGTTAGAGTGGGAGTGCGCTGCTGGAGGGAGAACCTTTCCAGCTTGGTTTGTAAATGTAAGTATGAGCCAATGTGAGAAGCTCTGATCGATTGTGGTTCCAAAGTCTAATTGCTCATTGTCTACAATTGCACTTACATTTCTAGTACAAAAGGTGACTCGACATATTGCAGATCTATGGCAAATCCGTAGCAGCTGTGTCCATTGGGGAACTTGTCCTTGGAAGAGTGCAGCACTATTCAGAGGTAGAGTAATGGTTTGTGCTGGTAGCTGTCAGAATGGAACAAAGTGGTGCTGTCTGCAGTGGAGTGGAAGTCATATAAAAGTTTCCATGACATTCAATCCTTAGATCAAGCAGTATATTGTGAATGTGCCAGTGGACAGAGGTTAACAATGTCTGTTAGTAGAGGAGCAAGGAGGTGGAGCTGGGAGGGAAGTAGAGAGTTAGAGATGGGGACGAGGAAGCAGGTGGTGGTGGGCTGATGTGGACTGTATATGCAGAAGAGTGAAGACAGTAAAACAACTCAAAGTAAAAATAAGACACATGGAGTAACAAAAGAAGGCATTAGGGAGGCATCAACGGCGACTGGCTGATACAAAATAACATGTCAAAGCAAAAAGTCAGTCAAGCAAAGAAACAAAGTGAAAGTAAACAAATAATAATAATCCTTGCTTTTAATATAGCCAATTGCACACAGCAGTTTCCCACATACAGTTGTGGATTGATTTGATCAATTTATTATTATTGAAGATGGAGGTATCTATCTAAATCAATCTAAACATAAGGAAATCAAGTGACTGAGAAAAGAGACTAAGAAACAAACAAATCAGAGTGTAAAAAGAGAAAAGTAAGTTTCAGTAGACATTTAAGTAAGTTTCGGTTGTCAAATGAAAGGATTATTATTTAGCTTGCTTTTTGGCAAACAATTCTGTTACATTGCATGTTCACTTCTGTCTTGCATTACAATATCTAATTATTTACTTCTTTCCAGTTATTTTTAGCAGATTTGCAGGCACTTCTATACTTAGGAAATGTACAGAAACATCGGAGCCCAAGTTACTTGGAGACAAAATGTACTTCAGAGGAAAGACTGATCGTGATCTGGGAACACTGCCAAACATTTCCAGAAGCTAGAAAACTAGATAGAAAATTAGTTCTGTCACATTCAGCTCAGAATCAATACTACCAGCTAACCATACAGTACACAGCCGACCACCAAGCACATTGTTGTTGTCTGTAATGTACTGTGAGAGCCAAGGTTTCCTCTGTAAGCTTAACAAACCATGGAATATCTGGTTTCTAAGTACTTTGTGAATAGTGTGCAATTTCTCACTTTGTCAATCTATAGAGAAGAGTATCCCTTAATTGAACTGACTTGGATTAAGTGATTTCGGTTTGAGTCTGCAGTTTAGTTGGGCTGTCATGATTTCCACATTGCGTGGATCTAAACCACATTGTTTCTTAAGTATATTTATTTGGCATCCATGCAAGTGATTTAAATCCTGCAGAATGGAAGAACAATTTTAAATCTCATTTGCCAATGGTGTGAGGTAGTCT
Organism: Callorhinchus milii; assembly: GCF_018977255.1. Classification (NCBI taxonomy): domain Eukaryota; kingdom Metazoa; phylum Chordata; class Chondrichthyes; order Chimaeriformes; family Callorhinchidae; genus Callorhinchus; species Callorhinchus milii. Next base: position 92,554,948 of record NW_024704743.1, read on the forward strand.
TTTGTGTGAAAGATGCTATATAAATGTAAGTTGTTGAATCAGCTAGAAGAGTCTCCTTAAACTGGATTTGTGCTTTATGTTCAGTCAGAAAATTGCATGATAGGTTAATTGTCTTTTCTCAGCAGACAATGAAGTGTGTCAGAACTTCTTTATACTAAACTGTATTTCCAAGCACTCTGAGATGCTACCCTGCATGGAGGGTGCTATATAAGTGAAAGTTGTTGTTGCTGTACTCTATATTGGAGAGAATACACTTGGACTCCTCAAAAACTCTTGATTTACAATTCTGTTGCTTTCTTAATGACCATGCCCATATCCTTGTTTTTCATGATAGGTATGATATGAAGTATAACCCAGCCCTTGCCAATAAGTATGGTGCTTATGTGGTTTGACAATTTCTTGCAATAGAATTTGCTTCATTTAAAAAAACATGGTGTTCAACATGTCATTCTCTGAGAGAGGTCCATATTTTTGGGAATATTTCGAATGGAATTAAAATAATTGTTTTATCTTCTTGCAAAAAGCTCCTCCCATGCTGCTCCTGAAAGCACATTGCTGAACTCTTTATTTTGTTTGCTTCCTCAGCCTGTATCAAATGGGTAAAAAGGAGTTAAGTTGTCATTTGCATTTTGCACTCTCGGCATTGTTATGCGGCAAAGATATTTGATGACTTATTTTACTCAGAGTCACTGTAATTTTCTGCCTTTCCGCAAAAATATTCTGGACAGTTCCTTCTCCTTGTCTAAATAATACATTCACAGAGCATGGAGGAGAATAAGCAGTGGCTCCCCAGACTTGATCTTCTAATAACCCAGATCTAATGGAAAAGAAGTATATGAACACTTTTTTAGTTTGTGATGTTTTATCCCACACACCTTGTTGGTTAAACACAACTTTAGTTAACAAACACTCAACGTGAGGCAAAATCCATATTAGCTTTCAAAATGGGACTAGATATATATCTAAAGAAGAGTAGTCTTCAGGGGTACGGGGAAGGGACTGAAACGATTGCTCTTATAAGAGCCACAATGGCCCTTCTTCTGTGCTGCAAATTTCTATGGTTCTATGAAAGTAGAAAATATTTCTTCACTTACGAAATGGGGAAAGACTCCCCTGGAATACCATGGCTGCAGAATCAATAGATACAAATAAAAGGGAGATAGTAAGTAATGGTATTACAGGATATGAAGGAAGGTAGAAGTGGGATTAAAAAAAAGAGATTCAGGTTTAATTGGCCAAATGACCAATCTCTGCTTCTATTGTCCCTTGGAGATTTGAGAAGACTTGAAGGCAAAGAGATTGAGGGCAGATGTAATTTGAGTCACTGGTGAAGCTTCTGTACAGCCTATCTGCTGATTTCTCTAAGATTGCAAATTCTTGTAATGACCTCTGGAGGCAGCTAAAGGCAACCTCTGCACGTCTCTTTAGTTAAATCGGGTAACTGACTTTCTGGGGATCTTGCTGTCTGAAGCATGTTCTGCTGCCAGAACTGAATCTCCTGTGGATCATTTTCTGCCTTACCCCTCTTCCTTCCTCAGAATCATTGAAGCCAGGGAGTACTGATAGTCCCAATTGGGGAGAATTGAAAATTATGGTTACACTTTATTGAAAATTGGCTTCAGTGGTGAGTAAACAAGAATTATTCATTTTGTATTTGCAGCTAGATGTAAAACAATTCTATAGGGCAAAAAATCAAGCGCTTGTTTGCAGGTTTAAATGATAACTTTGATCACACAATAATATCAAATATGATAAATTCATCACCCAGTAGAATATTCACCACATATCTTGTACTTAGAATCACAGAATAATGCAGCACCGAAGAAGGCCATTCGGCCCATCATGACTATGCCGGCTCTTTGAAAAGAGCTATCCAAATCAATCCCACTCCCCCGCGCTCTCTCCATAGCCCTCCCCAAACTTGACCTCCCCAAATAATTATCTAAGCCTCCTTTTCTGGTATATTGGTTTTCGAACACAAATGGAGGATTTCTTCTTTAAAATGAACAGTGGTCTCAGATAGCCCACTGGTGTTTCTACCACAATGCTATCAATATACAATTGGAAGCTTCACTGGGTAAAACTAGTTTCTCAGGGCTTTGCACGGGGTTTCAAAGTCACATTGACCTTATGCAAGCTGTGCATCAAGAGCTCCAGTGATTTTTAAAATAAGTTTGCGCAGTGTTCCAGAATTACCAATAGAAACTCAACCCATGCGGCTGTTGAGACATCCTGGGGCCCTGGCCAACAACCTTCCAAAACAGGCCATTCAGCTCCTGGTGGCATGTAGGACTGACATTTTTGCTTACAACAGTAATTATGGTAAAGAGCTTTCAGATATTATGGTGTATCAAATGCTAGAATTACAAGACAACCTTGTTAAAATGCAATCCTCTAGGTCCAATAGCTCAGTATAGATAAAGTATAGTAAGTGTGTGCTATGTAGCTAAATGCAGCAGCTAATTTGTGCACAGCAGTGTTTTACCTCAAACAGTGCAGCATATACAACAGCACTGTATTAGAATATCAGCCCAGACTGTGAGTTTAACGTCCTGATGTTAGGCTTAAACCCACAACCTTTTCTGATTTAGAGGCAAGATTGCTATCAACTGAGCCAGGCGGATACCTAATAAAACAGTAAATTACTTTAAAATTATATTTTGCTGAATTGTAACATTGATTATACATCACAAATTAAAAGACCAGCTATATATTAATCTAATTGTTAAACCTGTTTTAGCTTGAAGTATGGGTTAACTGTTTGGCTTTAAGGTATGGGAAGGACATAAGAATTTATAGTCACATATTCACAAATCCATATATGTGGCTAAAAACAATGACCACAGCCTGTGACTTTGGAATGAATCTGGAGTGGAGGGAGAGGGAGGAGGGTTGTACATGTTGTCAATTGATAACCATCAATTTTTAACAAATGTGAGAATTTGCACATCAGACCTCACAATTTTCACCACCTTATCAGCGTTTTGGGACGTCCTCCAGACGTGAAAGGTGCTCTATAAAAGTAATTTTGTTGTTGTTGTTGCTTATCGATTTGGTAGATCATTACAACATTGCCTGAGTAAAGGTGCAATGAAAAAAGTAGGTGCTTTTCCAGTAGAAATTGTTGTTCTTTTATGACCACGTTAATGACAAGATTTCCCCTGACAGGCAGACAATAATGTAAGTTTTATTTGATTGCATTTAACAAGATTGAACTCGTTTTCGTGTGGGAAACCAAGCTGCCCTTTAGATTTGAAATATATTTGTTCAGCTTTGTAGCATCAGATAAGCTTATAATTTTACAACTAACATCCCATAGCTAAATGTACTGTAGGGTACGTATTTGCTCTATGAAAGAACCTTTGTGCACTGTGAGATAACCACTGCTTAACCCATTTACTGTATTTTCTCACACATTAATATTTCTCTTTTTCCTCTCTATTTGCAGTTTTATTTCATAGAATCATAGAATGTTACGGCACATAAGGAGGCCATTCGGCCCATCGAGTCTGTGCCGGTTCATTGACAGAGCAACTGACCTTTATTAACCCCACTCACCAGCTTTCTCCCCGTAACCCTGCAAACCCGTCTTCCCCAGATACCTATCCAGTTCTCTCTTAAAAGCTGTTATCGAATCGGACTTCACTGCCCTTTCAGGCAGATCATTCCAAATTCTAACAACTCGCTGAGTGAAAACATTTCTTCTAACCTCCCCTCTGCTTCTTTTGGTAGATATCTTAAGACTGTGACCACGAGTCACAGACACACCTATCCACGGAAACAGCTTTTCCTTATCTAGCCTGTCGAAACCTTTCAAAATTTCTATCATTTTAGATTTTTTTTCTTTTAAAAATAGTTGGGACATCTATAGAATAACAGCCTAGAGGGAACAACAGGGGATGTAACCCAATCTCATGGTGCATGCTATGTCATAAATCATGAGAGCAATTTGCCAACCCTTAGCCATTTATTCAAGTCATCTCGATTGTGTTGCAGCTTTTTGCTACCTCCTGGCAACGATTTATTTTCTTGCGTTACCGCAAGTAGTCAAATGTGGATGGTAATTTTTTTAAGTTGTATACCCACACTGAATCTAAAACCACTGGGGGGGAAATAGGATGAGGGCTGTTCTGGAAATTTGGTCAATTGCCTAAACAAAGTCCAGTCTTCAGAAATATTAACAAGACCACATTTTCCTTGTATTTGTAAATATAAAATGTAAATGTTTATCTTAGAGCACTTATCCTTTAAGTGCTCAGAGATGCTACCCTGAATGAGGGTTGCTATATTAAAGCAAACTGTTGTTATTATCCGACCAGGGAGTGTGAAGAAAGAAATTCAGAATATAGCAGCAGGTGAGGGGTTGTGGAGTTTTACCTGTGTTTGTTGGTATTTTACATTGATATAATAAACACATCTATTCCGCTTGACTTGTTTCTATATTTTAGACATGTTTCTATGGGAAAAAATCCTGCAATATTACTTCTAGCATCTTCAGAGATGCACGATTATAATGGTAAAACCCATTATTAGGCGATATCACCAAAAATGCTTCATATAATTCTCACAGGAATTTTTCCCATAAGTCAGGACATGATGACATTTTCAGTTATACTGTATTGTGGCTCATATCTGAAGCCTCATGTTTAGTAACCTTTTAATCATTGACCATCAAATTCAACTCCGATATTAACATACCCTGAAATAGACTTATCGGCTGATATTCCAATTTTCTACAAAAAAAACGACTTGCACCTTTATAACCTCTTGCAACATCAAAGTCATCTCAAGTGTTTCACAAATCATTTTATACGCTGAGTATTTGAAGGCCAACAGAGCGGCCGTATAGCACCAGCAACATCCCACAAGCAGCCATGAAGTGCAAAATGAATAGTCAAATTATTTGAAGGATTGTTGGCTGGGGAGCGGGAGAAACTCACTTCTCTTCAAATTATTAGCTCCAATTAACGTATTGAACATTATCAATGTAATTTAAGTTGATTGGTATCATTTCTGGAGTGAATTGGAAAACAGACATTAATTGTACACCCTAAAGTTTCTGCACGTTCTTTACACCTGTTTATTGGAGCCACAGTGGTCTTGTGAAAACTATTGTAAGGTTTTAGTTATGCATGAGTTTGGAGATGGGTTCTCTGGACCTTGAAAATTGTGTTTCAAACAAAAGCAAAAATGTATATACCAACCTCTTTGCAACACTATATGTGGTACTGCTGGGAGCTCAGATTAACTTAGGAATTTAGGGAAATGTATTTGTTCCAGAAACACTATCATGCAAAATAAAACAAAGGACTAAGGTCAACTATTGTGTTAAACACTAAAAAAATAGAAAATATACAGTAGTTATATTCCTAACAATGAGCCTGCAATCAAAATCTAATATTTTTTCACTTCCTACTTCTCCGCATAAACTCACTAGTCTGACTCACAATGCATCCTTCAGCACCTTGGGACGCCCGCCTGATGTGAAAGGTACTTTACAAATGTAATTGTATTGTACAGGTGCGAGAGGAAAAGAGAGATGCAAGGGGGGAAGCAGAGATCAACATCTTATCCCCTCACATCTCCATTTACCTAGGAACAGGAGCAGCTACACTTTGAGACACCCCTTGTGAAAGTGCCTCACAATATTGTCACACCGTTTTTCCTCCTCAGCGTTCCAGTCCTAATTCACAAGATCACAAGATTACTGTGGATGAATAAGGCTCTTCAGTCCATCTGATCTCATCCCTCCAGAACAACACCCTACAGTCCCTGCATCACTGCATCAATGCTCCAGCATGTGGTTCTCCATCATTTACGTCGCCCTCTGGGGTGCTGTGGTATTGTTAATTTAGAAAAGCATATTTAAGCTTTTTTTAATGTTTCACAGACAGCAGTCAGTGACAGGAATTTGATGAAAAATCTATGAACAATGCTGCATAGATATAACCAAACATTTCACCGGTGACAAACATCTTTAAAGAACCTGTAATTCCTTTGCTCACAAACTTCATTCTAACATGGATCTAATTTACAATATCTGCAAAAGGATTTCTGAATAGTGATTTTTGCGCTTACCTTGATTCTTTCTGGTTAATCCTCTGAACTCTTTTTGGAAACTTTCAGTCTTATAGCCTTATAAGTCTGCAATTGTGCATTTCAAACAGTAGGAAGATCTCCCCCCAGCCTCCCTCTCCTCCCCACCCCACCACCACCATTGTGTGCATTACCAGCAACAGGAGTTGTTGAGAGATATAACACTGAAACAACACTTGATCAGAGATAAGAGAAAGGAAAGAGAGCGACAGGCAGGCAGAGGCTGAGAGGTTCAGGTGAAGAGAGATAGACAGGCAAAGAGATTATCGATAGAGAAAGAAACAGACAAACTGAAGGGATATGATGTGATATCTGCACCGTTTATCAGCCAGGTGTCTTGACACATGCTGAAGCCCATCACTATGCTTAAGGATATCGAAACCAAAATGAAAATCCCTTCCATCCCACCTACACATAGAAATTCGAGAGATAGATTTTTGGAAATGAGAAGGGATTTTCTAGTGTCCTGGCCAAACATCCTCCAGATAAACAAAATTGGTCATTCACTTTGTGGCTCTTATGGGATATTGCTGTTGCGTCTTGGCTGCTGCATTGGGCAACAATGCAAGGTCACTGCATTTCACAGGAACTCCCTGTGAGGCTCATTGAGATGTAATGATGGCCTAGGCACTATATTATATGTAAGTACATTGAAGGATATCGGGCTCTCTACTGTAATAGAATCTCCAGTGACCATGGATCAATAACAAACAATCTGCAAGCATGCAATCAAATCCCAGTGTACAGTATTAGGAATATTAGGGCTGAGCTTCAGTGAAACATTATTCAAGGATAAAACATTTCAGGAAAAATTTAACTATTTTCAAGGCATACTGTATGCACTGCATGCAAGAGAAAGTGCATAATTGAGTGTAAAAGAGGAAAATTAAACAAAAAGTGCTCCAAGATAGATCAAGAGAAAAATTATGGAAAACAAATGAAGATTTACAAAGGCCAAGGGTGATCATTGGGTTGATTCCACAATAGTGTTTACAGAAGTTGGATAAATATTTGAAGAAAAATAATATTAAAAGGTAACGTAAAAGAGCCGGGGAATGGGATTAGAAAAATGGCTCCAGTGGAAGAGCCAGCACCAGCAAAGACAAGATGGGTTGAGTGGCCTCCTTTGCTGTAAACTTTCTATCATTCTGTGAGAGCCAATTTTGAACAGTAGCAGGTCTAGTCAATACACTAAGATTGATTTATTTTATTTGTTTATTGATTGATTTATTTAGTTAATGTCTGTCTGTTTGTCTGTATGCCTGAATGTATGTATGCATGTATGTGTGTTGTCTGCTTGTGTTTTCTGTATTTATTTTGTCAGTTGGGTGTTTAACACATGCTACACTTAAAACACTTCAAACCAAAACATTTTACATTTCCACATATGCTTGCCAACTATGCATAGAAATTTCTACTTGCCTAGAATATATTGTGCACTGTCTTCCTGGGGCGATACATCCTGTTTAATTAAACCTGGATAGTACTAAGTGAAGATTTGCAAGAGCCAAGACTTGGGGACCCCAGAGTGTGTGTGCTGAACTGCTGGAGTTTACCCAGCTAAAACTCCATAGTTTGTTATTTCGAACACTGATTGGCAAGCTTCCCATTGCTTGCTCAGCTGGGGCCATCCTACCCATTTGGCTTGCAGGATTGACAGCAGCTGAGTGGGAAGAATCCCTGCCCCGAATAACTGGTCTCCTCTTCCAAGTTTTGTGGATGACCTAAGAAGCAGTACCTTGAAGTACCAAAAAACTGCCTCTGGAACGGACTAGCGAGGCCGCCATAGAGGTTCTGATATTTTGATATTCTGTTGTCAGGCACAATACTTCAGTGTATACTTGCTTCCCCACTCCCAGTTGGTATTTGAGAAGCACAGATTTGGGCCCTCACTAGGGGGATAGCTGATACCAAGAAGTCTTCCGGAACTGCAGAGAGAGGAGCACAGTCCACATGAAGTGCATCCTCCTGACTACAGGCCTGAAATACACAAAGATTCATCATGAGCAAACATAGTCAACATCTTTGTATTACTGCTATGGTTTTGCAGGGCCATATATTTATCTTAGTTACAATTCTGGAGGATGTAGTGTATATACATATACATATATAGACTATATATATATAAACAAGAATAGCTTTAATACTACACTATTGTTGTGCAGCTATGGTAAAGTTCAGCTACAGTAGAACATTATTTTGCTCCTTTCACTCAGGGCACAACTCTGTGGACTGAAGTGAATTACATTATAATTTACAAAGTGAAACCTTTAAATCCTGCACTTCATAATCAATTCCCATTAACCAGCATGATCATAGCATTCTACTACAAGTCTTGTAGGTTTTATCACTTGAATGCACATGTCTCTTATCCTGATGATTTGTACCACACAACTAAATCCATAACTGCTAGTGTTTGTAAATGTGAAAGAAAATGATAGTAGTATCAATGGTGTACAATTGACAAATGGGATCTGATGTAGAATCACTGAGCTGTATTGTTAAATCAACTTCTGAGATTGTTTACTAATTAACTCAATATGACACAGTAACATAACAATTCCTTATTTTATAGTTTTATTTGAGTGCATGATTCTCTCTCTTCTCCTAGCCTCTGGTTTCCCAGGTCACACAGCCGGATGGACAACAAACAAAGCTCTAACAGTTCCACTGTTATCTGACGCCCTTCAAAATGTCCACCCTTTCCCTGCAAATAACAAGGGATGTGAGAGGGTCCTGAGATGTGAAATTAATTTTTAAAAAAAGCAATTTAGAAAAACAGGTAACAATGGCACAAATATGATGGATGACTCCCTTCTATTCAGAAATATGTAAGAGTCACAATTTTAAGAAGTCTCAAAGTGCTTCACAGAATATACTGTAAATTGAATTAACTGTATATTTTGTGGGTGAAATATTGAGGAAGAGTCGTGTATGATTTTAAACAAGAAAAAGTTTCTTGAAGAGAAGAAATATTAAAACAGAGGATGGGATGAGATTAGTTCTTGTGGAGAAAAACACCAACACAGATGCAATGGACTGGAAGGCCTGTTTATGTGCTGAGGCAATTTATGCAGTGAAAAATACAGTATTTAATAGCACATCTTGAGACATTAAGCTATTCCAGTAGTAACTGCCATGGGGGAATCCCATTCTCCCCTCACTCCCTTTCCAATTTTAATTCAACGGTTTTACACTAAAGGTGCTTTTTAACATTTATTGAGCCAGCTGACAACGCTTTTGAATGTGATACTGTGAAGATCCCAGCATTTCATTTACTGTTCAGGGAATGCTTAACTCTACTGTAAAACACAATCGTTTTCCTGCTAGCAATAAATCATAATATGTGGAGGATTTGCTACACTGTCTTTCCATAACATCTTCCCTGATTTTTTATAGTCTGACCCTGTACTGGGCATTTTAGTCTGCAGCATGAATGTAGAACTCTTATATATTTTCCATCAGGAAAGCAGAATTGAGGTGTTAAAAGAGATGAATGGAGAATGCTGAATGGAACAGACCAGATAGGATGTCTGAGAGTTATACATGTTTTCGCTAGGAGATTGCTTTCAGTTCTTATCAGGTTGAACAGAACTGGATGTGATCTCTCAGCATTTACACTTTGCTCTGCCCCAGACCTTGTTCATACATCAAACGCCATCACAATACACTGCCGTGTTTTCTGTTGAGGCAAGAATTTACCAAGAATTTGTAAAAGGTTGTGCTGGTGTTGATTCATAGCCTGGCATTAAACAAAATGTAGGAGATGAGATTTTTTAACCAAAGATTAGAATTAATTCAATTTCAATTTCTACATTTGGGCTTTTACTGCACATCAGCTTTAAGCTGCGATGTAAGTAGTTCAATTAACACCCTCTTCTATACTGATCTGGTACAGGGTAGACTACATTACAAGCTCTGCTTGATAAATGGATGGCGTTAGGAAAATCCACTTATACTAGCTGCTGCCTCCACTAACAGTTGGACCATTGCATCACATGTGGGTCTGAGCCTAAAACAAAATATGCTCTTGGGTAGATATGGTGATGGCCCAATTCCTAAAATCCTTACAGCTGGCAAAAGAGTTGGATCTGGATTCCTGCATTCATTGTCACTTTGCAGTATAATAATTCAAATCAATTGATATTCTCCAAAGCAGAAGTGCATTTTCCAAGTTCACAACAATGGCTTAGCCGAACAGGATTTCAAGATTCTGGTGGCTCCGAGCATTATCAGTTGGCTTTGAATGCTATCATTATGGAGATAGCTTTCCCTGACGTTAATAAGAAATGCAGCAAAAGTTATTCTATTGTTTCCACAATTACCATTTGTCAAACTTTGTCAATTGGCAGCTCTATTGCATTTGAGGCAGGTGGATATAGGTTCAAGGCCCAAGTTGGAACTTTGAACTCACAATCTAGGCTGGTCCTCCAATACAATACCAGAGGAGCACTGCATTGTTAGAGATGGGTATATTCTCAGGTTCAGTGTGCAATGTAGGTCTCAAAGTCTGAGAGTCAGGAAGCTGAGTGGTTGGACTAGGCAGTCAACATTCCATAATGACACTATAAGGGCACAGCATCTCAGTTGGAAAGTATATCTGCAAGCTCTGTGTTTATACTCTGTATATTAGACCATTCTCTTTTGGAAGGGAAACATGGGATCTCACTGCCATTATAGCTGGATTGTTTTGAGTGGATTTAATTGGCATGGTTTCTTTGTTTGCTCAATTTTCTGTGGTGAAGTCTGTCTATGCGTACCATATAAAGGTTTGATAGGTTCAGGAGGCATGCAAGGGGTTACAAAAGGGCTGGCATATGTTGAGGTGTCTTGTCACATCACAGACATGTCCGAGAGTGATCCCTTTAAGTGTTGACTTGTAAACCCACACAAATACACACACACACACTCACACAACACACAAACAAACATATCTGTTCCAAAGTCAATGTCCCCTCTCCCAATGGAATGTGTGCTATGTGGATAACTGTACCTTTATCTGTGCCAGTCTGTACTCCCTGCCCCAGAAACACAGAGAACAGTGCAAACCCCCAACACATTTAGATAGATTTGGGGAAATTTCTCTACACTGCAATGATCTCTGACTTTATTTAGGTATTTTATTTTGACAATTTCTTGTTTGTTTCTTTCAGCTGATGTTTAGACTTCTGGTCAAAAAGTCAATAAATTCCTTACTGCCTTCCACTTTTAGTTACTGAACTGCTAATTGTCTTCTGATAAGTCAAATTGCCCGCTCTATGGATAACCTCTGGATACATGTTCATATACTGTTTATGAAATTAGTTTTATTACTGGAGAACGTGTCACAAACAAAGCGCACAATAATAGCTGATGGCCTGCTCGGGTCATGACCCAACTGTGCAGCGCCTTGGGACGTCCTCCTGACGTGAAAGGCGCTTTATAAATGGAATCTTGTTGTTGTTGTTGTCATGACTTTATTGGCCTCCGTCCTTGTTATAATAAACGGTTGTTGCTCAGCACCAAGGTTTATCATCTTTTAAGATGAGTTGGGATTCCACACTAGCTGGCAGTATCAGTTCCAAAGCTACCAAGTAATTGCAGCTGGGTGTGTGACAGGCTGTACGAGCAACTGTCTGAGAAAGTAAAGTTGCCCCCCAACTCTGGATTCACATGACATCATAAAGTAGGCATTATATTGTTATATTACTATAACAATCCTTACATTTGAGATAGTGCCTTATCACATTGACAAAATGTTTCAAAGTGTTTTACAGCATTTACTGACTGTCTATTTTTACGAGAACATGACAGCCAATTTGCGCACAGTACAATCAGCCATGAAGTGAATGATCAATTTTATTTGGGGAATTGTTGGCCAGAACTATCTTCTCTTTTTGAACAGTGCCATGGATCATTAACATCCACCTGAACAGGCAGACAGGACCTTGGTTAAATATTTCATCTGAAAGATGGCACCTCTAAGCACTGCACTGGACTGGCAATCTAGATAACAAGCTGAATCCCCCAATGTGGGACTAGAACCACAACCTTCTGACTCATAGGCAAGAGGGCTACTACAACGACTTGCATTTATATAGTGCCCCTCATCCAGAGCAGCATCCCAGAGCATTTCCAAGTGAGCCACGCTTTATAAGAATACTTGAGGGACAAAGCATTCACCAGATGGGTGGTAGAGGTAGAGAAATTTAGCTCCAGGAAAGATTTTACAAACATGTTTTTATTCAAACTTTTTGTCCTTGTGATAAATATTATTAGTAATAATTGATGTGTGGAGTGGTGAGCATGGCATGTTTTTTTCAATGTTCTCATATGGGAAGACATTGCATCTGAGTCTAAATGCCAAGGAAATAGAGAAATTCCACCTGGATCTAGATTTAATCTAATACTTTTCATTTTCTCTTTCAATGCTCCTGTCAAAAGCTTGACTTATCACCATAACCCCATTGCTTTAATACAGCACTATTTTTCCCCTTTCTGCCTTTATTATTCAAATGATTTAGTTGTCTTTCCTAAGTGTTTCCATTTCAAACCAGTCATTTATCACTAGATGTGGACTTAGTGTGACTTGTGTTTGAGTTTGTTCTTACAAGATTGTGGATTTAAGACCACATCAGGGCTTTGAACTCCAGGCTGACGTTTCAGTGCAGGGCTGAGTGTGTGCTGCACTGTGGGAGTTGGAGGTGCCTTCCTTCAGATGAGACATTAAATCAAGGTCCCATCAATGTCTTCTATCCTGACATTGGCTTCCATCAACATCTTCTACCCTGCGGCTCTGAGCTCCTCAATCTCCCCAGTTTATTCCTCAGACTTATCGAATCAGTGCGTAACCTAGGCATCAGATACGACCCACAGCTGTCCTTCCTTTCCCACATCCGGTCCTGGACTGTCTTCTTCCACCTCCACCACATTGGCCGCATCCGACTATTCCTTACCCCAGATGCAGCTGAAACACTCGTCCATGCGATTGTCATCTTCCAACTCTACTTCTCAAATGCCCTTTTTGACGGTCTCTCCAGAACACCGTGCACAGGTCCAGCTGATCCAAAATTCCGCCACCTGCATACTCACCTGTACTAAACTCCATACCCCCATCACATCAGTTCTAGCCAGGCTCCACTGGTTTCCAATCACTGAACGGATCGATTCCAAGATCCTCACACTTGTTTTCAAATCCCTTCAAGCCCTGGCACCTCCCTACCTGTCCGACCTGCTTACCCTCCAACCCACAACCCCCTGGCTCCGGCCTTCTGTATATCCACCGTGCCCTCTGTTCCATCATTGGTGTCCGTGCTTTCGACCACTATGGCTTGAAACTGGAACACTCTTCCTCTATCCCCTGCCTGGCCTCTTCCTTCCCCATTTTCAGGTTGCGTGCGAAGAACTTCCTAATCGACTGTGCTTATGGTTGCCTCCCCCTCCCCCCAGCTCAGAATCATGCTCCCCCACTGTCAAGCGCTCTGGGATGCTCCCCTGCGTGAGGGGCACTGTATAAATGCAAGTTGTTGTTGTTGTCCCATCTGCTTGTTCAGGTGGATGTTAAAGATCCTATTGCCCTATTCAAAAAGAGAAGGAAGTTTCTTCTGGTGTCCTGGGCAACAAATCCCTAAAATGAAATTGGTTTCTCATTTCACTTCAATGTTTATGGGACATTACTGTGCACAAACTGGCTGCTACAGTTACTTACAAATACACAATCACTACATCTCAAATGATTGCTGTTGTTGTTTGCAATAATACAGATCTGGAGTAAGCTATAGAGCCAATGAATACAAATTATTAACATCTTATCCCGTATAGTACAATAATTATAGATTTTATATTTTCTACAATGTGGTTTGAACCATCGGGAGTCTTCAACCTAATTAATACAATTTACATAAACTAAACATATCACTAAAAGACTTAAGTATGTAATCTTTGCTAGGATAGTCATACCCTCCAAATTTCCTAAAGGCTGGTGTTAGCTTAGCTCTTAATGAGCACACTTATTACATCATCTCTTTGCTTCCAGACTTTGCTCTACTACAAAGGGAACTATACAGGCGACTCAAAGCTTCCCACTTGCATTTTGAATTATCTCAAAGCTGAACAGCCCTAAACAAATCCAATCAAATGAAAGACGCTTAATGCTATGTTTGATGCAACAATTATGTTGGAAGAATCAATTGCCAACTCAACATGTTAACGGCAAAACTGAGCTCCTCATTTTACATTTCATTTATAACAAATGCAGGTTGTACTTCAGTATTTTAGTACTGAATGAAATGAAACAACAACTTGCGTTTATATAGTGTCCTTAATATGGGTAGCATCTCGGAATGCTTAACCGCAGCATGTTATATAGTGGGGTGCTTGAAATAGTTCCTCCTAATCATTGTTTGACAATGGGATCTGATAATGAGGTTTCATTTGTGTTTTGCCTTTAGGGGATTCCTTTGAAAGAAATTCAGTTGGTACAAAAAAGAATATCACACCAATGCACATGAATTCTGCTCTTCAATTTGAATGTGTTAGAGCAGAGATGCTTGGTTACTGGAAGGAGTTGCCACTTTGCTAAAAGTTTCCTAAAGAACTGGCTTCAAATTAAGGCAGAATTTTCTACAATTTGGTACAATCCTAAATTTTAAGCTCAAATGGCATTTACAAGTTAACACCAAGTGAACTTCATAGCTTCAAATTTCAGTATAGTAACTCCTGTTGGAAAGAATGTATGTTTGGGGTCAAATGTGAAGAAAGACTTAGCTTTGCTGTAATGTTTTCATTGAGACCTATGTACGAAAACAAGATCACTTAGGTAAAGCGTATGATACAGAACCATTCACATCAGGAGGATGTCTCAATGCATCTCACAGGGTTCACTGTAAATTGTAGTGAAAAGCGCTATATCAAATGCAAGGATTATTATTATTATAGTGACTGTATTTGTAAATGAATGTAACAACAATTTCCACAAACAGCCATGAAGGGAATGACCAATTTTATTTTATTAAGAGCTAAAACTGGAGAAGTTACAATCCCAATATCGACATTCTTTAGTTACTAAGCACAAAACTTGAATGCATCAAGGGATTATATTTTTACTAGAAAATATATGATTATGTGGGGACCCGCTAGAGATGTTTAAAATTAAAGAACAGTTCAATAAGATTAGCATAAATAAGCTGTTTCCATTGGTTGGGGAGTCCTAAATCAGGGACACAGGTATAAGAAAGCGACTAGCGGATCTAAGAGAGAATTTAGGAGGAACTACTTCATACAGAGGGTAGTGAGAACTCGTGGAACTCGTTGCCTGAAGCGGTTGTTGAATCAAATAATAATAATCCTTTTATTTAATATAGCACTTTATTATGTCATTGAGACATCTTGATATACTGTAAAGAATATACTGTAACATAAATTGACAGCTTATTTTGTGGGCGAAACGCGGCAGCCAATTGTGCATAACAGTGTCCCACAAGCAGTCGCGGATTGAATGACCAAATTATTTTTTTAAAAAAGGGATTATTACCATGGAAAGTGGATCCATCAATCGGCTAACAACCGGTTTCCTATTTACTGATAGTATAGATGCATTCCAGACAAAGCTAAACCTTCACATGAGGGGGAAGGCATAGAAGGGTTTGGGAGGAAGTAGGAATGGGTGGAGACTCATGTGGAGTATAAACAGTGGCTGGTTGGGCCAAGTGGCTTATTTGCATACTGTAGTCTGTATAAATCTGTTTAAATAAATCACTAAAGATATCTGAAAGGGCTTCACAGGATATATTGTAAAATGAAGCAACTGTATTTTGAAGGTGAACAATTTATGCACAGCAAAGAACCTACAACCACAACAACTTGCATTGATATAGCACCCCTCACACAGGGTAGCGTCCAGAGCACTTAGATGTCAAACAGCCATGAAATGAATGATCAATTTTATTTGGAGGATTGTTAGCTGGGACAGTTATGCCACAGATGTAGAATTATCAGAACTGTTTGTTAACAACTCTATACTGGGACGAATTCTTAACATTATCAATATTTTCCTCCCTATTGACTTCTTTGTGTTTTTTCCTTATCTGATCCTTTTCTCAGTATCTCCACTTTGCCTCTTTATTAACTTCTCTTATTCACAGTGCTTTATTTGTCTTCCAACTTTACCCAACTGTTCCTAATAACTATTGCTCTCTTGCTACACTGTCCATCCTGGTGTAACTTGTCATTTCCCTGCAAGTTTGCAAAGATTTGCAATTTACCAATGAGACTGAAGACTTGGGTCTCAGGAGAATTGTAAATTGAAGCTGGGGGAGTCAGCTTCATGTATCTTTGCCAGATAGTGGACTGGAATTCATTCTGCCCTTTGTCTGATGGCAGCCGCACTATGTATATTGGAAAGATCAGCATAAGTTGAAATGTAATACATTTAACAAGTGTGCTGTCTTAAAACATCACAGTGCACCAACTTCAGACACATTGCTTGGCAACTATGAAGTGTTCTAAAAGGAATGTCTGAACAACATATCATCATTTGTGCCTGATGTGAAGAAAACGATAAATATCACTGGCAATCCTTTAAACTGAGTAACTTAAAACGTTTCCAGTGCGGAGAATAAAAATTTAGATGTGTGGCTTGCAGAAATCTATCTCATTTTGCAGCATTCAGTTTGACTGCAACATGAAAGGTAGAGATTAACATTGGTTGATATCCGCAGATAATTGCAATCAGAGAAAGCAACAGGTAAAGGTGATCACCAAGGAAAGACCAATTTGCCTGGAACTAGGTTTTGATTTGGAAGGGGAGGCAGGGGGTTCAATTTATTTATATATATTTACAAATCATGAAATGGGTCGTTCCATATATATCGCAGCCTCTGGGGGAGAAAATACTGTGCACTACATAGTGAACGTGAAATAAGATTGGTCACTCAATTTGGGGAATAAGAAAAAATAAGTATGTAACTGTTTTTGCAAAATTTCTGAGAAGTTTTAATTTGGGATATTGTTTAATTGGGGAAAGGGAGGGGAAGGGGGGATAGGGAGGGGAGGAAATGGAGGGTGGAGGAAAGGGGGATGGGGAGAGAAGGAAGAGGGAGAGTATGGAAAGACAGTGTGCGTGAGAGAGAGGTAAGAAAGAGCCTGTGTGAGGGAATGTTTGAGAGAGGGAGAGAGCATAGAGAGATTATAATAATAATAATCCTTGTATTTGATGTAACACCTTATCACATTGTTGAGATGTCTCAAAACGCTTCACAGAATATACTGTAAAGTGTAGTGACTGTATATTTTGTGGGTGAAACGCGGCACCAATTGTGCACAGCAATGTCCCACACACAGTCGTCGATTGAGTGATCAAATTTTTTTTTGAAGGGATGATTATCCCCAGAAAGCGATCCGCCAATCAACTAACAACTGGGTTCTTTCTTACTGCTAGGTAAACAGAGGCATGTGGAGTAAGGAATATGCTGCCTCTGTTGTATATAATAGTCCCCTGGAAAGAAACAATGCACAGTCATATGTTTGTCCTTTGTGCTGATCCCCAATTCTGGGAGGTGACATAAGCACATGTGCATGCACTGCAAGATAATCTGTAGATTTTATATTGGCACTATTTTTCAGCTCCGCAAATGTCTTCCTCCCTTGCATGGTGGAGATCAGGTAGCCCTGGTTGCAGTGGCATGATGAGTGATCTCCATCCAACTGTGATCTGAGCAAGGTCAATTTTAAGAGACTCCCCCCACCCCACCACCCATTCCAACAGTGTTTGCAGATTAGAATTCTTTGATAATTTTTGATGCAAATATGGTTTATTCTATGCTCTGTCCCCAAGTGTCTTCTGCAGTGTAATGAACACACTTGGCTTCTAGCCTTGCCTCCAGTGTAAAGCACATTGGGTTATATTTGGAAAGTGAGAGAGACTGATTAGCTAAAGGGCAGGACCTCTTATCAACTCTTTACAGTGCTGTCACTCTACAATCTCTCACATTTGTGGTGAGAATTTTTTTTGGTCAGCCACATGCCTGAAATATGCAAAAATCCATCACCATGCTTAAGAGTATACAAATCAAACTGAGAATTCCATGCATCCCACCTACACATGGAAATTCCAGGGATAGCTTGCAATGGAATGCACACTCCCTCCCAGGAGGGACATATCCTGTTTCCCTAATTCCGGAAGTTATTAGATTGACAAAAGCCAAGGCTTGGGGACCTCAGATTGTGCGTTGGGTACTGATGGAGTCTAAGTAGCTAAAACAGCATTGATATCACTGTCTGGCAAGCTTTCTTGATGCTTGTCCAGCTAGGACCACCCTCCATGTTAGGCCTTTTAACCACCCTATGTGTTAGGGCTTTGGCTTGAGGGGTTAACAGGAGCTGAGTGGGAAGAATCTCTGCCCCAGGTGATCGGTGACTGGGAGAGACTGCATCAAAGATTCAAGTAATTCATTGGTTGGACTGCTTTAAGTGTTGCTCTTTTGTGTAAAAAGCTATCCATATTGTTCATATTGGCAAGAATATGATGAATCAGAGAAAGATAACAGTTGAGTAGAGCTTACTGAAATATAATTGAGAATCATAATTCTTTTTTTTCATGCTATTTTGGCACCATGGTGCCAGCATGTTGATTATTTATGTTTTCGATTTCTTGACATATTTAGCAATTAAAGCTAAATTATGGGTAGCGGATGCTTTAGTGGTTTAGAACAGTGCCCTTTGACATCTTGAACCTGGGTGCAACTCATTTGCAAACAGATGGGATGAAATCTAATCTCTGCAACATCTGTTGTGAGTCCCAGTTGAAATGAATCTGAACATTCTCAATCTTGCTTCCAATGTTGCCCTCATAATTCACATCTAGCATCTAAAATAAATGCGACAAAGGGCAGTGCTGACAAATGTTTTATGACGTGTGAACAAGTATATGTTCTACAATTTCAGCAGTCAGATTGTTCATTTAATTCAGGGTCTCCTCCGCAGACTTCCCGTACTCTTTGGAAATATTATGAGTTTTCAGTTCAATGTTGTCAGTGCTCTGCTGTTGCTGTATGATAAATAAGAAATACACATCATATTGTAAAACAAATGGAAAGAGAAAGAGATTGCTGAGATCCTCTTATCGTGGTATCAGTGTTGTAGCATTCACCAAATCTAGACCTGTATCAATTTGGAAGATAGTTCATTTTTAAATCAATGGAAAATCAGCTTCAGAACAAAGACTACATTTAAGAATTTCCCAATTCTGCACAATCCTGAATTTTAAGACAAAAGGGCCTCATTGATCAGTGAGCTTGCAGAACAGGGTTCTGACAGACAAAATCATTGTACCAAGGATCGCCTCCTAGTACAAAACTCAACATAATCGCCATGCCCTTATGAGCTGATTCTTTAAAACATGTTGCATTGATAACCTCTTGGGTCTGCGGGAGCTTCCTGTAGAAACTTCACATTATTTTATTCACATGAGTCCTACATCCCTTCCCTCTTTCTCGGGTTAGTAGACCTGAGCCAGTAAGTTGAATTTCGTGTCTGACTGGGGAACAAACTGCAAATATTAGGCACTTCAGTTTCTGCTTGAACTACGAGTACTCTTCTGTGTACATAGATATATATACCAGTTCACTTCTAGTGCACTGGTATATATTGGCACAAAACTAAGCCCACTTAGGAGTAGTACCACATTAGGGAGGGGTTACATTGCCAATGCAAGGGAGTTGACATGAGTTAATAGGCCTTGCTTGTGCCTGTTTAAAGCAAAACGGCAACACTGGATACCTTTCCTAAAACAAAATGAGAGAAGATAAACAGAGATCATAATTAATAAAGCCCTGTATTTCCTACAATTTGGAATGGTTGATTAGAGTGCCCCAGTAGTTTCTTCTAATGCATTGAAGTCAATAATTTTAAGAATTCCATAATTAGGAGATTGGAACCTTAAAAATAAGAATTCCAGAATTGCACAAATGGGAATGCCTTCTGGAAACAGAAAAAAACCTCATGGTATGGAGCAGTATTCCTGTCTGTCAATGGAGATTCTAATTTCAGCTGAGCTGGGCAGGAGGAGGTGAGCAGGGTTGGGACAGGAGGTGGTGAATGGAGCTGAGTCATGGGGTAAGTGATGTTAAATCAGGAGGTGAGATGTTGTGTCAGGAGATGAGATGCTGAGATGGGAGGTGAGAGAGATCTGAATATGAGTAGCAGTCAGAAATGAAAAATACTGGTAACATTGCCCTGTTAAAATTATGAGTGAAAATTTGCACTGTGAGTAATAAAGCATCTATTGGATTCAATAACATATGAAATAGCTAGTTCAGATCTTTAGCTCCTTGATTCATTGGTACTCTAATATTAAGAGGAATATCAATCTGTGTTATCCACACAGTGTGTGGCTTAATTGCTAAATCAAGACTGATCTCCTCTTCAGTTTCTATTTCCAGCCTCATTTTTAAAATGTATTCATCTTCTTTCAACATTTACAGGGTCAGCGAAGTGACGGAGCTAGAATTTTAAACTCGCTCTATGACAAATTATTAATAGATTTGCTTTCCACATGACAACTGAGGTAGTTCTGGGCAATTTTTTTATGGGTGGTGATAGTGGAAGGTAGTCTCAGGTGATCTCAAGCTGATTAAAATATGCAGAGGGGCAATGGGGTCAAAACTGTAGAATTCCTAAACACATTTCCTTCCGTAATTAATGTGAAGGATAATTAAGCAATGGTGCAAAAATAGAAGGTTCCTTTAATACAGACAATCCCACCTTGAAGCTTGTAGCTCTCATTGTTCAACAACTCTCATTGTTTCCAACACTTATCCAGAGGTCAAATTGTCCAGTTCTTTTTTGAACTCAGACAAGTGACAAATGGACTGGTACTACAGCAGAGTGGTGAAAGCTGGGTCTGCTATGAGTTCAGGCTATTAATATCTAAAAAGACTACGTAAGTGATTTACAGAAGTTAATTGAGACTTGTTCAGGTAACAAAGGCAAGGCGAGACTTGTGATGTGGGTGGCATGCAAAACATGGGTTATCCTGAATAAGTAGGATATGCAGATGACAACCCCAGTTTGAGTTGTGGGAAGGCTATGTCACTAGAGCAGGCAAGGAGGCACATGTCAATATAAGGCTTGCGGAATGGCTCGCAAGGTTGAGGTGTGATAAAATGGAGATATATAAGATAATGAAATGATTGGAAATAAATTATCATGAAATACTCTTTCAGCTGGTAGGAGATTCGAGGACAAGAGGACATGAATTCAAGATTGTGACCGGGGAGCAAAAGAAATGGTTTGGAATAACGTTTTTCCAAGAAGGTTGTCAGACTATGCAACGATTCGCTTAGGGTGGCTGTTAAAGCATCAAGGATACAGATATATCACATCGGGAGGATGTCTCAAAGTGCTACAAAGTATTTATTGTAAAGTGTAGTGATTGTATATTTTGTCAGCAAACACAGCAGCCAACTTCCGCACAGCAGTGTTCCACAAACAGCCATGAAGTGAACATGCTTACATGTTACCAAATGTTGATGTCGGATAACATTTGTTGATCAACAATTTCAGACATTTTCTGGAGACTTGTAGCTTTTTACACCTCTTTGTGAATGTTTCTCCCCTGTAACTGCAAATGGTGCACCCTCAGGAGAATGGGGAAAAGGAGTCACAGGAACAGACTTTTCATACCATTGAGCTTGTTCCACCAGTTTATTAGATAAACCCAGAGCTGTCCTTTGGATGATGTGTTAAACCGAGGTCTTGTCTGCCTGTTCAGGTCAGGGTTAAAGATTTCATAGCACTATTTGAAAAGAAAAGGGAGTTTCTCCAGGGTATCCTGGCCAACAATCCCCCAAATAAAATTGATCACTCACATGGCTGGTTGTGTCCCTTCCACAGTTGTGAGACATTGCTGTGCACTACTGGCTGCCGCGTTTTGCTCACAAAATCCACAGAAAATCCACTTTACAGTATATCTTGTGAAGTTCCATGAGACATCCAGACAATGTGATAAGGCGCCAAATCAAATGCAAGAATTATTATTTTAATCCTATTTCAACCTTTTTATTCATACCACTTAATGTTAAACATTCTAACTAATTCTGCCTCTGTTGCTTTCTGGTGATGTAAAATGTTCCTAAATTCCTAAAATATTAACAAATCTTTTGTATGAAGAGATGTTTGCTGATCTTACTTTTAACAGCCCTAGCTCTAATTTTAAGATTACGTCTCCTTTGTTTTGGTTACTTTACCACATTTATCACCATTTTATTTTTAAATTTCCTTATTTAAGCATGTCAACCAGATCATGCTTAAACATCGGTTCTAAGCAATATAATTAAGTCTACATAGCTATTCTCCATCATCCCAGGTGTAATCCCCAGTGGAGTCCTGTAGCTCAGTGGTTAGAGCACTTGCTTTGTAAGCGAGAGACCTGAGTTCAATTCCAGGCAGGGTGAAACCTTGGGCAAGTTTCCTTACTCCACACGCCTAATAATGATCCCTCCAAAACAAAACAATAATAAAATTGGTCATTTTTAATCTACGACTGTTTGTGGGACACTGCTGTGCGCAATTGGCTGCCACGTTTGCCCACAAATATACGGTCAATTCACTTTACAGTATATTCTGTGAAGCGCTTTGAGATGTCTAGAAGACGTGAAAAGAGCTATATCAAATGCAACGATTATTATTATTATGTAGTGAATTGTTGTGTTGTACTCTCCAAGCCTAGTAAATGGTTTCTTATATGGATGGTCAAAACTGAACTGAAAACTCCAAATGCCAAATGTCTTCAGAAGAAGAGGAAGGGAGAAAAAGAAAATTGCAATGAGATATTATAATATCAAAAGGAATATCACAATGAGATCAAATAAATGAAAATATTTATTTATTTAAATAATTTCATCCTAAAATGTAGCATAAGCATGAGAATTTTGCAGTGATCTGAAGTAATAGGTGGCTCCTAATCATTGCATAAACAGTTTTGATGATGATCTCAGCATTTTCTCCAGTGCAGGAGCCATTTATTGTTGAAAGCTCTCCAAGCACAAGTTACTTAGAGCTTCTGCTAGCTAATGGAATTATCTGTCACTTCATAGAAACTCATAGACTACACTCAAAGTGAAAGCAATACGAGCTTACAACAGTTCTTAATGCTGAAGCCATGTCCAATTATGTTAATCCAGGGGAATATAAGAACAACAACTTGTATTTATATAATACGTTCACAAAGGTGAACATCTCAAAGCAATTTACATGAATTGTGTATGACACCGAACAGTGGAGCGGCTGAGGGTTGGGAGAAGATGATTGAGGCACAGTCAAAGAGGTTTACAATAGTTTTGAAGACAAGGAGAGCGATGGACAGTGAAAGGATATAGGGAGGGTGTTCCAGAAAGTGGTGACATGATAGTTGAAAGCTCAGCTACAAAGGGTGGGTTGAAGTTATGCATGTTGAGATTTCAGGAAAGGTGATAGAGGTCAAGACATTTACAAAATTGTATAAAGGAAAGACAATAGGTATATTTTCAACATTGTATGTTGAAAGGCCTGCTTCATCTGTACGTTCTTGTAATCAGTGTAATGTGTATTGTATCTTGTGAAAGGAATTAACGCCAGCACAATCAAACAGATTTTGTACAAATTTAACCACTGTTGAATAATTAATACAGACTAATGGCCCTGTTTATACTATTTGCATTGTGTTAAGCTGGTGCTTGGAGTAGAGTGGTGCTAGATGGCAGCGTTGAGTTTAGTCCCAGTTCCATATTATGCTCTCTTTTGGCAAAACCAAGCTGTGCGCAAGCACACTTACCCACGTGCATACTGCTGCTCCAATCAGTATTGAAATGATATTTTAGTTTTGCTATGGTTGAGGAGCTTGTTGACTGCCCAAAAACATGCATTATGTAAAAGTGACCTTCCTAGCTCTGTTACAGCCAGTATGAAGCCAAAGTCTCAACTGTGAAACCTTTGACTCAAGGTAGTCTTGCACACTTTTATTGCATTACATCAAACTTTTTTGGAACAAGAGCAACACTATGTGATAATATAATGCCTTTCACATAGGGAAATGTCTCGAAGCACTGTACAAAAACTGAGTAAGAGCCTGAGATTGGAAAGAAATAGGAATGGTGGGGGAGTTATGAAAAAATTTAAGTTAAAGAGCTAGATATTTACCTGGGTTTCAAAAGAAAGGGTGAAGCAGAGGAATTTGAGAAGAATGTTTCAGAGGTTGGGGGTGAAGTGGCTGAAAGATCACCCAGGGATGACAGAGCAGAGTGGGCAACAACAACAACAACAACAACAACAAGATTCCATTTATTGAGCGCCTTTCACGTCGGGAGGACATCCCAAGGTGCTGTACAGTTGGGTCAGGACCCGAGCAAGGGGGAAATGGTCAGGGTGAGGGGAGGGAAGGGAGGGAGCGAGGAGGGGGTAGAGAGTCGAGAGGAGAGCTGAAGGCACGGTCAAAGAGAAAGGTCTTGAGACCGGCCTTGAAGGAGGAAAGGGAGGAGGCGGCGAAGGCACTGGGGGATAGAGTTCCAGAGCCTAGGGACTGAGAGGCTGAAGGCCCGGCCACCGATAGTAGGGCAGTTGGGGCGGGGGATGTGGGGGGCATGAAGCAGATGAGAAATTTTAAAATTTCAAAAAAATTTAAAAAGAGAATTGGATAAAGCATTTGATCAATTAAATAGTTTGTACAAGTCCAGGTGTTGGTAATCTGCTATTTATGGTGAGCAATTTTTATTTTGTAATTTTTAGGTCCTATTTTAGACTCTGGGAAAAATTAGTTAATTGGCTATTGTTTAATTGGATGAATATTTTTTCATCATTTGTTTTGGACCACACACAATTACACATCTTGTTGATTTGTCCATTAATGTGGCTGTGGGATGTGAGTTTGAATATTCAACGAAATAGGCATTCGAATGGCCCTGGAGCCTTGTTTTTCAGGAGGAAGTGGATGCTTTGATTTATTGCTTGTCTCCAGGCAGATCGAAAGCCAATAAAAGACTGTTTTCTGAATCCAATTAAAATGTTCACAGACTCATATCCCCACAATTTTTTTAGTGAAACTAGCACTGCAATGCATAATACCATATCTGGCTGTGTTTTTACAAATTGGAGGGAAAGTCCAATTTGGAAATATTTTTGTTAAAGTCAAAACCCAAATAGACCCCAAAAGTCTCTGGTGACAAATTGGTGTAGTTCTTTGGAGATGCTTCACCCAATGCTGGGTTCATCGCCTGAAATCTTTAATATTTCTTAATAAAACAATTCTTGAGAGTTAAAGTCAAATGATTTTGGAGTTTACAAACCTGTACTCTTCATTTAACCCATTTCATAAGCAATTTCGTTGCTAAAGACTCATGGAGGCAGCAGTGTGAAATAAGCAGTCAAATGCTCAAATGTTAGAACATGTATTACATTCCCTTGCACATTTAGAACAGGAGCTACATTAAATAAGACCCTCTGGATAGAATTATTTGAATTTCAAAGGAATACATGTACCTGTGATTCTGCCAGGTATTCGACTTCCGGAGGGACCTGTGAACTCTTAATAACAATAATAATCCTTTCATCTGGTATAGTACGGTTCACATTCATGTCGGAAATATTTCTCGAAGAGAATCTCCAATAATGCACCATAATAATATATTTTAGCGCTCCATGACATTACCGCATGAAGGGCGCTATATAAATGCAAGTTGTTATTGTTGTATTGGAGGGCCAGCTTGGATTATTTAAGTTCCAACTGCTGACTCAGACAAGAGTGTTATCAACTGAACCAAGCTGAAACCATGGCACCTTCTATGCAATGGGAATCCTTTGGACAAAATAACATTCAAAAGTCTGTCATTGTCAGAGAGTGGCTGTTCCCAGATGCAACATGATATAATAATAATCCTTGCATTTGATATAGCGCCATATCGCGTCATTGAGATGCCTCAAAGGCTTCACAGAATATGCTATAAAGTGAAACAAAACCAGAGAAAGCTGGGAAAATTCAGCAGGTCAGGCAGTATCTATGGAGAAAGGAAAATGAGTCAACGTTTCGGGTCCACGACCCTTTGTCAGTCGAAACGTTGACTCACGTTCCTTTCTCCAAAGATGCTGCCTGACCTGAGTTTTCCCAGCTCTCTCTTTTTGTTTCAGATTCCAGCATCAGCAGTATTTTGTGTTTTGTAAAGTGAATTAATTGTATATTTGTGGGCGAAACGTGGCAGCCAATTGCACACAGCAGTGTCCCACAAACAGTCGTGGATTGAGTGACCAATTTTTTATTTTTTTTGAAGGAGTTATTACCCCCGGAAAAGCGATACGCCAATCGATTAACAACCGGGTTCCTACTTACTGCTAGGTAAACAGAGGCATGTGGAGTAAGGAAACTTGCCCAACATTTCGTCCTGCCACGAATCAATCCCAGGTCTCTCGCTTTAGAAGGGAGAGCTCTAACCACTGAGCTACAGGACTCCACAAATGTTGATCAAAGCTGGCATGTTAGAGTCAGTGCACAACAAATACCTTGTTGGAATCATTATTGGAGAACACTATCCTGGATACCAGTTTGGTGTTGTCAGAGAGAAAAGTGTGATGGGTAATATTCTGTAAGGTACCAATCATACCATCATTAACCACA
The DNA here is from genome assembly GCF_018977255.1 of Callorhinchus milii. Taxonomy (NCBI): domain Eukaryota; kingdom Metazoa; phylum Chordata; class Chondrichthyes; order Chimaeriformes; family Callorhinchidae; genus Callorhinchus; species Callorhinchus milii. Next base: position 92,581,661 of record NW_024704743.1, read on the forward strand.
TATACTGTGTGGAGCAATTTGCTGAGATGGAGTGCTTAATGTCAAGGATGAGCCAAAGCAATAATTTATCCCAAATCACCTTTTATCTACCTGAAGATAATTGGTGAACATTTTACAAAAACAACAATAAATTGCATTTAAATATTTTTTTCACATTGGGAGAATGTCCCAAGGTGCTGGGATACACTTCCAACATGAAGCCCAGAATTCTACTGCCTCATGCACTATTAAAAGGATTGAATTTTCCATAAGATGGGAAACTTACTCAATACCACAAAATCTATTTTATGGACATCAATTACAAGTTTAATACAGGTGTTAATTGGTAGCATGATCAATTCTGAGTCAGAAGATTATTGGTTGAAGCCCCAAATTGGGACTTTGAGCTCATACTCGAGGCTGATGCTCCAATAAAGTTCTGGGGGGAATACAGTATTGCATTGTTGGAGGTGCTGTCCTTCAGCTGAGATGTTAAATTGAGGTCCTGTCAGCTTTTTCAGGTGAACAGTAAAGATGCATTTGCACAATGTGAAAAAAGACTTTTTATCTGGAATCTTGATCAACAATGCTCTGGATAAAATTGATCATTCACATCATGGCTGTTTGTGGGACATTGCTGTGCTCAAATTGGATACCACATTCGCCTGCAAATCCACAGACAATACACTTTACAGTAATTCCTCTAAATTCAGACATTTTGAAAATGTGATAAGAAGCTATATCCAAAGCAGCAAACAAACATTTCTGAACAAACCTCTAGAATTTTCACAAAATGTTCTCAGAATTTCAGGCTTCAGATACCTCAAAATAAAAGGAAAATATTGAAAAGTTACAGCAGTTCAATCAGCCACATGAAAGAGAAAGGAAAATGTCTTCTGTGTGAAATATGCAGCTGCTTATTTTGTACTCAGGTTGATAGTGCAATTTTTTCCAAAACCAAACCATATAAGTAACCAGAAGGGCAAATCCTATGAAGCGCTTTGATAATTTCTCACAACGTGGATTTTGTGTTGTACCAACTCTCTTCTGATGCGATCACTTCCATTGACTTCTATGGAAGTCACCCCTCACGCTGCTGAAACCCTGGTCCACGCCTTTGTCACCTCAAGGCTGGACTATGGGAACTCTCTCCTCGCCGGCCTTCCCGGCACCTCCCTCCACAAGCTGCAGGTCATTCAGAACTCTGCAGCTCGTGTACTGTCCCGCACCAGGCTTCGGGACCACATCACTCCCACCCTCGCTCGCCTCCACTGGCTCCCCATCCCCCAGAGGATTGATTTCAAGATCCTCATCCTCACCTACAAGGCCATTCACGGCTTTGCTCCCTCCTACCTCTCCAACCTACTATCCCCCTACCTACCTGCCCGTACCCTCCGTTCCTCTGGCTCTGGTCTGCTCCACGTCCCCCGCCCCAACCGCCCTACCATCGGTGGTCGGGCCTTCAGCCTCTCAGCCCCCAAGCTCTGGAACTCCATCCCCCAGTGCCTTCGCCTTGCTTCCTCCCTTTCCTCCTTCAAGGCCGGTCTCAAAACCTTTCTCTTTGACCGTGCCTTCAGCTCCCCTCTCGACTCTCTTCCCCCTCCTCGCTCCCTCCCTTCCCTCCCCTCACCCTGACCATTTCCCCCTCCTTGCTCCCTCCCTTCCCTCACCCTGACCATTTCCCCCCTCCTCGCTCCCTCCCTTCCCTCCCCTCACCCTGACCATTTCCCCCCTGCTCGGGTCATGACCCAACTGTGCAGCGCCTTGGGACGTCCTCCTGACGTGAAAGGCGCTTTATAAATGGAATCTTGTTGTTGTTGTTGTTCTATATATTCTGTTTTGTTTTCCCTTTTGTCTCCTCTCCTCTTCCAAAGGCAATGACTCTTGATCATTGCTGGAAAATCTCCGATATCTCCTCAAGTGATCATCCATCACGTATTAGCCTGGAACACTGAGACATCATACACTGAGTGTTTCAAATAATCTCATAACCACTAGTGCACCTTACCACCTTAATGAGTTCTGCTACCAATGTTGCTGCTTATAATTTCTACTTAGCCGTCTCTTACTGTCTGTCATCTTCTACAGTAATATCCCAAGCAGAATACATTTGTGTATGACAGTTGTAAACCTCTCAGTGATTTAGTGTCAGAGGTTGGAGCTGTAGAAGTTTATTTGCTGATGTGAACACACTCTGCTCCATGTGATATCATTGTGAATTACTGGTGCATTTGCCAAGCAGTGTTTATACAGTGTTGTTTATACAGTGGTTGTTTGGTTCAGATGTTTCACAATGAATTACTGGGTAATTCACTGTCCCACACTCATCGGCAACAGTAATCTCAATTTAATACTATTCTGATGCGTATTACTGGGTCAGAGGATAGGGTAGGGAGAAACAGAGATTTATTCATTTCATACGGCTCCTCAGTTGTTGTTGAGTAAAATGAATAAACTGTATTGAATGAACTCTGAGTGTATGAATGTATGAAGATTGTGAGAGCAAGATCGAGTTCTGTCCGAAGGAAAAAATAAATTGGTTAATGACTACGGCCTAATTTGCAGTGCAGTGAAAAGTACAACATATGATATGGTAATTACCAATTTGGAATTAAATGTGGATCCCGCTAACCAGAACTGAAATGCGATGCAGCAAGTGCAGCAACAGTGACAGCCTAATGATCTCCACGAGCAGGATCAAGCCCAAACATTGTGACAGTGTGACAGTCCAGCAGTGGGTTATCCAATGAGTGATCACTGAGACACCATCAGTGCTGGTGATAATTATCATTTGTCCTTCCAATGAGACGTTAAACCAAGATCCCGTCTGCCTATTCAGGTTGCCTCCATGGCTGTTTGTGGGACACTGCTATGTGCAACTAGCTGCCACCTTTTACCCACAAAATACACAGTAAAATACACACTTTACAATATATCCTGTGGAAAACTTTGAGACATTTCGATGACACGAAAAGGCACTATAACAAATGCAATGATTATTATTATCATCATGTTGCATTGTCACCCCAGTATTTCTTAACTGTTTTTGTAATAAATGCAATACATTATAAATAACAAAACACTCATAATATTATTTTCTAATTACTGAAGAACTGATTCTTTTGTAATCCTGAAATCTTTGAGAAGCATGGGGCCTGAAATTCCATTAGCTGTACAAAAGTTGAGTAAATGGATCTGAACAGAGAATCCATGTAATTTTTTTGAAGCAAAACATTAATAGCACTATTTCTGTATTAGTTGCTGGTAGGGTTAAAATCCAACATAGATTTTGAACATAAAATTCATTTGTATACAATATATATAATTTTACATCTATATAGCGCATTTGACATCAGGAGGACATCCCAAGACAATCAGAAGTCATTTTTAGAAGAGGCTCTGTCAAGTAGCACAACAAGGGGATAATTGGAGTAGAGCTGGATGTCATCTGCTACTGATATAGAAACTGACATCATGCCTGCAGATAATATCACCAAAGGGAAGTGCAGAAATAGGGGTGGAACAAGGATCAGTCTTGTGTGGAGTCCTGTAGCTCAGTGGTTAGAGCACTCGCTTTGCAAGTGAGAGACCTGAGTTCAATTCCAGGCAGGGTGAAACCTTGGGCAAGTTTCCTTACTCCACACGCCTAATAATAATCCATCCTAAAACCAAAAACAATAATAAATTGGTCATTTTCAATCTACGACTGTTTGTGGGACATTGCTGTGCGCAATTGGCTGCTGCGTTCGCCCACAAATATACAGTCAATTCACTTTGCAGTATGTTCTGTGAAGCGCTTTGGGACGTCCTCCCGACGTGAAAAGCGCTATATCAAATGCAAGGATTATTATTATTATTATTGCGTATATTGGAAATGACCATACATGAGTGAATCAGGAACCTGGTTGACCAGGTAGAAGCTAAATTTGCAATGTTTCATAATGCATTCAATGTGATAATTTTTATTAAATGCCACAAATTTAATCCTGTTCCTCAACTATTGCCTGTCCAATATGTTTAGTGAAAGTTCAATTTTAGTTGGGAATTTCCCTTCCTTGCCTGTGTGAAGGGCACCCGATTGTCTCGCGCCAGCGCCTCTGAACCTCAGGCTCTGGCAGCATCAACTTCCATGGTTGCACACTACAACTCACCAAGCCAGTCAGGAACCTAGGTGTCTTGTTCGACCCTCAACTGTCTTTTCTTCCCCATTTCCAAGCCCTGACCCGCTCTGCCTTCCCTCACCTCTGTAACATCGCCTGACTCCGCCACTACCTCACCCCTCAGGCTGCTGAAACTCTTGTTCATACCTTCATCACCTCCAGGCTCGACTATGCAAACTATCTGCTTGTCGGCCTTCCCAACTCCTCCCTCCACAGGCTGCAGATAATCCTGAACTCTGCAGCCCGTGTCCTCTCCCGCACCAAATCTGTGACCCCATCTTCCCCATTCTCGCCCAACTCCATCAGCTCCCTTATCCTTCGGGGATCCAGTTCAAGATCCTGCTCCTCACCTACAAAGCCCTCCATGGCCTCACCCCACCTCTGCGACCTCCTAATCCCCTATCAACCCACCTGCTCCCTCTGCTCAGCCGGCTCTGTCCTGCTCCACTGACCTACCCACCCCACCATTGGTGGAACTCTGTCCCCAAACTCTAGAATTCCATCCCCCAATCACTCCACCTCTCCCCCTCCTTAACCTCCTTCAAGTCCCGCCTCAAAACCCTCCTCTTTGACCATGCCATCGGTCACTCCCCTTCCCCTCCCCTCTCCCTCTCTGACCCCAGCTCGGGTCTGAAATGCTGTACGTTGTCCAGCGCCTTGGGACGTCCTCCCGACATGATAGGCGCTTTACCATTGTAATTTTGTTGTTGTATATAAATATGTTGTTGTTGCTTCACAGGATTTACTGTATCATGGTGACTATTACTTTGTAAGCAAACACTGCAGTACAGCAATATCCCACAAACAGCCAAATCATAAACTAGATTGGCTGACAAATCAGTTAGGGGGCAACTTTGAACAGTGAGAGATAATGTTCAGTTGTGATCTATCATTTTATTATACTGGTTAGATGGAGCTTTCTCCATTTTTTACTTCTGAGTCTCCCTCTGGACCTGTTACTCATTTTTCCTACAGTTAGTTTTTTATGGTTACCTCAGTCAGTGCCAGGATTTTTTAATTTGGGGATTATTATTTGATTAGTGCAGGACTAATTTAAAATTTATCACAGAAAAAAATGATGCATTTTGATGTGCTTGTCAGCAGTTTGCATAATTCTGGAGCAAATGAATTAAAATACTTAAATTAACAACCTGCCTGATCTTCTATTGACCTGTTTGGAATCCGTCTCAGGCAGTCAAGAAAATGTATTTTGACTCAAGGTCCCTGCTAGGAGACTTATTTAGAGATGTATTTACAAACTTATGCAGTGCCAATAGTGCTGGCGGAAAAGGTCCAGGTTAAAGTGCATCTGGTCAGTGGTGTACAGCTGCCCTGCAGGATAAAGCCATCAGCACTTTCATTCCCTGCCAGCAGTACTTGGAAGGAGCTAGAGAGAGGTGGCTTTGCTCAGGACCCTTCTGGTTGTTGGCTCCACAATGCTGGTGAATCATTGTGCACCAATACAAGAGCTGTATAATGTTTCTCCCAAATAAGGGAAGAGGTCCCATTAATTACCATATTGGTATAGGAATTAATCCACATTCCAAGTACAAGTTATAAAGGGTTTATAACTTTGGCCCAAGCAAGCATAAGATGCTCCCACTTGTTTCTATTCAGACGCACACGACTGCGTCTGTTCAAAACCTTAAATAGTTACCATGTTCAAATGTCACCATAACAATTTGCATTTATATAGGGACCTTCATGCAGGGTAGCATCTCAGAGCGCTTAAAAGTAGCAGAGCTGAGGAAAGGAGAGAGGTGAATGTAGGCATGGCCTTAAGGCACAACCTGAAGATTGGCAAAGAGAGGCAAGATATAGGAATTGATACAGAGTTCCATAGTTTCGGGGTATAATAATAATAATAATCCTTGCATTTGATATAGCCCCTTATCACATCTTCAAGCCGTCTCAAAATGCTTCACAGAATATACTGTAAAGTGAATTATCTGTATATTTTGTGGGTGAGATAGCAGAGGGTGCTTCCAATACTTTACCAATATCCCCATAAACACTGAGTCAATATAGCTGCAATAGATCAACTTCCATAGATCAGTGCAACCACTCAGCACTGAATTAGTCAAACCTTCTCATTAATACCTTCTGTTTTTCCATTTGAACATTTGTATAACTTTTCCACCAGCATCACTGAGAGTGAAAATACAGTTTGACTGTGCAAACAAGTTTGTAAAATTATTACCGTTTGGAGGAACCTCGATAAAACATATTTCGACTGCCTCAGGCGCATTCAAGACAGGTCACTGGTGGGTGTTATTTTGAAGTATGTTTTTCTTATAACTCTGCTATCAGTGTATCAAAATGTGTAATATTTTATTTTTGAGCAATTTTAAGTAATCCTGTTTTTTAAAAATTATCCTTACATTAATTACTCTTATAGATGGTTGTGGTTCAAAAATAATAATAATTTTTAGATTTGATATAATACCTTTGACATTGTGAGGATGTCCTAAAGCTCTTCACATATATACAATAAAGTTTAGTGACTGTGCATACGGTGGTCGAATGCCCATAAAAACGGCACATTGGAAAGCAAACCGAAGTTGGGGCAGCATTGCACTGAAGGAAGGACAGACTTTCTGATGTTTACAAGTTCAGGTGGACATAAAAGATCCCATGACACTATTTGAGAGAGAAGGGAATTTCCCTTAGCGTCAATCATGAAATGAATTGAGCATTTACCTCATCGCTCTTTTTGGAACTTTACTGATTTTTGTCTACAAATCAGTGACTACATTTGACAGCAATTACCTGTACTTAGATAATAGAAATCTATTGCCATGAGGCCTATTGAGTGCATACTAGCTCATGAAGGAAGAAGATCAATTCAATCCCACTGCCCTGCCTTATCTCCATATCCCTTCAAGCCCCTCTCTTTCTTTCTGTCTACTTCCCCAGCTCTTGAAGAAGGCATGGGAGGGAACGAGGCAAAGGGAATGTTGGATGGAGTTCCAAAGGGTGAGAGAGGCTGAACGCCTGACCGCCGATGATGTAAGTCAGGTCATGCAGGCGAGGGACGTGGAGCAGGCCATAGCTCTCAATAACTAACATATTAAAATGATATATCAGAACAGAAACCGAGAATTACAAGTGTTTTAGTTTCTACAGGGATTAAATACTAATTGAAATGCAAGCAATACCAATCTCTTGATGCAGCTCTTTGGTAAGAAGAAAAAGCCTGTTATTTTCAATGATGACATAGTTTGAGTGATTTTTACAACTATGCTCAATATTTTGTTCATTTCAGTTATTTCAACAGTGTCAAGGCAACTACCAAGGTCCTTTATCATAGCATTCCTCCTAACTATTGTTCAGCTGAATGTTAAGAAAAACTATAAAAAAAACTTCTTCAGAAAATTTCTCTCTCTGGCAAACAAATAATTGCAAAGTTTGAGAGTTCTTTACAAGACAAGCTGCCTTTAATAATAAGCAATGCTGTGAATACCGTGTTGGTAAATAACATTTTCTGTACTGAATTTCAAATAAATGACAGCTGTTCTCTTTTTATTATGAGTCCATCTCTTGCTTTTGGTGCTTATTAAGATGAAGATTGCCAAGAATCTAGCATGAGGCTTTTTGTCTCTCTCTACATTATGACAGCTCGTACATTAGTGGCCTGTTGTAGGTCACAAGTGCAATAAAATACACAAGTGTTCAGCTTCTGTTACAGAATACACTCTCACAGTGGGAGGATGTTTCTTTTTTTCTATTGGTGTAAAATTACTTTGGTTCCCCAGATGGTGTGTTGGAGGTGCATCCTTCAGGTGAGATGTTAAACTAGGTCTTTAAAATCAGTCCCATCTGCCATCTGTTCAGATGGATATTAAATATTCCTTGAAAATAATATAATCCTTGCATTTCATATAGCGCCTTAACATATCTTCTAGACGTCTCAAAGCGTTTCGCAGAATATACTGTAAAGTGAATTGATTGTTTATTTGTGGGCGAAACTTGGCAGCCAGTTGCGCACAGCAGTGTCCCACAAACAGTCGTGGATTGAGTGACCAAATTATTATTTTCTTTATCTTTTTTTTCTTTTTTTCTTTGAGGGATTATTATCAGATGTGTGCAGTAAGGAAACTTGTCCAACGTTTCACCCTGCCAGGAATCGAACCCAGGTCTCTCGTTTGCGAGGCGAGTGCTCTAACCACTGAGCTACAGGACTCCACAAAACTACTTGAAAAGAGAAGAGTTTTTCCCCATTTCCTGGCTGTTAATCCCTCAGGTTAAAATGATATGTCCAACATGAAAGGTATTGTACCAAAATGCAAGAATTATCATTATTATTATTTAAGATTGGTTCTTTTAACAGTTTTCCATATCTGCAATCCCTATAATCTGAGGGTATTTGTATCCCCAACTTCAAATCATTTTATTACTCGATCATGTCTCCATTAAAAAAGTCCAATCCCTTTCTTCCATCTGATGTTCTTACAGGTAGTCAGCTCTGTGACAACATCACTAATTGCACTCCTAACACGTTATGACAATGGAACGGTATCATTAAAACATTTGCAATTCAATCAGCAGTCCCCATGGTTTGAATAATATTTTCCAAATGCTAATTTTTTGCACCACAAAGATATTATGTATTGGCTATCACGATCATAACAGCAGCAACTTGTATTTATACAGCGCCATTCAATAGAGTCTCGCAAAAATTAACAGTTGCAGAGTTCAACGCCGAGCTGTGGAGAGGAAGGAGGTGAGGTCCTTCCTGAGGAGGTGAGGAGGTCTTCAGGAGTGATCCGAAAAGGAGTAAAAAGGGGCCAAGACAAAGGGTTTGAGGGAGAGAGCTTCAAAGTTTCTGGTCGTAATAGCTGAAAGCACAGCCGCCGATCATGAAGTGGAAGGGCAAAGGAAAAGCAGGAGGCCGGATCCAGCCAAGTGGAGGTGGTTGGTGGAGTGGGGAGTAAGTAGTTCAGAGAGATAGGGAGATGCCAGGGTGTGAAGGATTTATAGATGATTGTGAGGTTCTTGAAGTGGATCTGTTCTGTGAAAGGCAGCCAGTGGAGCCTGGTGAGGACTGGTGTGATGGGGGTCCAGAGCTTTGAGTGGGTGAGTATATGGGTGGCCGAGTTTTGAGTTTGAGCAGGGATTGAATCCATAGCAACTGCCCCCAAGAGAAGCCCAACTGGTATTTCTGTTGCAGAGATCAGCGATTTAATGAGATGTACTTACCTGCTTTTAGGTACAAAACTCTAACATTGTGCTGTTTCCAGGGTTCCAAGTCTATCTTCCTTGGGTGGACATAAGCAGGATCTCCTGAGCTCAACTGGCTCAGTTGACATTGCTCGGTAATGGATGTTAGAATTGAGTCGATTCTCTGTGGCAGTCTTGGCAGTCCAGATCCTGAGGCAAGTGGGTTCTCAGTGTTTCAGAGCACTGCTGATGACACGCCAGCTAGACTGGCACATCGGTAGGATTTTGATGGGCAGAGTGGGAACAGGGATTCTTTCCACTCAACTCATCTTAACCCTGAAAGCCAAAGTTCTAATGCCCTTCCACTTCATGATGCCAGGTGAGCAAGAAGTAGAAAGCTTTCCAGATAGTGGGTTTACTGGCAAGCTCTGTGGTTTAAGCTGGTTAAATTCCAGTAGTATCCCAATGCACACGCTGGGGTCCCCAAACCTTGACGCTTGCTAATCTGCGCCTAATACTCTACAAAATTAGACCAGCCTGGTTCATGAATCCAGGGGAAGAATGCACATTCCATTGCAGACACAGGGAAATGTCGGTGTATAAGTGACATAGATAATATGTTGAACTCTGAATCTGCTTTGGACCACTTAAGTACGGTGAAGAATTTGAATTTGAACATGTGTCAGACTGCCCAAAATAAAAGTATAAGTTTTTTCCCTAAGTTTATATGTCCATACTATGATCCTAGACACTATTAAGGATAGATTTTGCTCTGCAGCATTCACAGATTGTATTATTAGATTATACCAGCATGTACAACAGTGGAATTGTGCTCAAGTATAATTTTGGCACAGTCTATATTATGCTTGGAAGAAATAAGACTTTGGGCTGTCATGAGCCTTAATTTATTGAAGTCACCTCTGCAACGTGCCTTAGGCTGAATAGTCGCTTTTGCCTTTATAAAAGCATGACTATAGTGAAATGGTGTTAATTAGCCCATTGCCTCAACACCTCGCTCCAAGGTTTATGCATCGTTTTTCACTATTTTAGAACTTTCAGTTCAAAAGGTCCTCAGAGGAAGTAACAGGTCAGCAGTGAAGAGCTTATAAAATTGAATGCCTGCATTGTAGAACTATTCAGAAGGGCTGCTAAACCTGCCAGCAACTAGCTCCCTTTCTCCAACTTTGACAAAGCTGCATCATGTTTTATAGTCAAGTGTACTATGTGCAATATTCAGTTGCTTAGCACTGTATCCTTGTGACACTGTGTAGAAAAATGCAATGTAATGTGATAATTATCATAATAAAGGACAACAAATACGCTTGTTTGTGCTGTAGTAATGGGTTTGGGGTTAGACGCTCTTCTGATTTGCAGCCACAGGAAGTATACTTTGCCTAATTGGCCCATGGTCCTAAGAGTTATGAAGAAAAATTGAACTCACCTTGCCTCTCTTGAAACTCCAATGCAGGGCTGGGGTGTGCTATACTGTTGGAGTTGTAATCCTTTGGATGAGCCATTAAACTGACATCCTGTCTGTCTATTCAGGTGGATGTTAAAAATCCCATGATACTATTCAAAAAGGAAAAGAGAGTTTCTGTCTAACAATCCCCCAAATAAAATTAGTAATTTACTTCATGGCTGTTTTGGGACATGCTGTGCAAAAATAGATTGCCACATTCAGCTACAAAATACACAGTCACCATACATCACAGTAAATCTTGTGAAGTGCTTTAAGATGTTTTCTCAACGTGAAAGGCTTTATAGCAAATGCAAGGATTATTATGATAGATTACTGTACAATTGCAGACATATCTCAGTTTCCCTCTTTGCTGTTTATTTCCTACCCTTAAGACCATTGATTGGAAGTAGTCCAGGAGCATTTTGTGTAATACTTTGATCTTTGATCTCAAGAAACGGTCAGTGCATTATAAATAGATTTTCTCCATATGTCTGAAGATATATTGTTTTGACCATACATTCAGCCATATTCCCCCCCCCCCCATCAGCTCCCACCCTGAGCTTGGAAAATAAGGAATAGATGACAGACATATTTTAAAATCACTGTTCAGATTGTGGAGCACTTTTCCTTTTTTTGTGTTTGGCTCTGATGGGTCTCTCACTGGCCTTATGCATGTGTACAAAGAACTTGACTGAAAGTTTGGAGTGGCTGGTATAGATGGTTTCACAGTGACCATTCTAACAGTTCTCTCTTATTCATGTCCAGCTTGTTGCTGCATGATAATATCACCAACAAAATCAAGTCACGTTCGGGGTAGAACTCCAATAACAATCTTGAAAAGGTTCCAATCTATTAGACTTTTTGGATAAACTATATAATGGCACAGTAGTGAGTAAGCTCTATAACTTTACCTTCCCTAACTTGGCTGTCTCTAATTCCCTGAGATCATGAAGCTTCTGAAGATGCACATGGCTTGTATGCCTGGTCGCTATGACTATCTCACTTACTGGTCAGATTACTCATGTATTGGCTGTGCCCTCAATAATTTCACCCTGTGTGAGAGAGATTCTTAAAGCCATGGGAACGTCACACAAACATTAATGAAGGTTGGGGTTTGTATTTTCCTTGTAATTGAACCCCATCCCCTTTAGTGGGCAAACACATCCTTGGTGCTGTCAGTAAAGTAACTTGCAATTATGTCTTACTTAGCAGCTGATTTTCTTCCAAGAAAAGGGCAAGTGTACAAGTGATCAGGTTTCATTATCATCAATGCCTGGAAGCTGAAAAACAAAGGTAACTTTAAATGCAGTGTAATCTAATTGCATCCACTTATTTCTGAGGAGTGAAAAATCCCTGCAGTAATGTACAAAAGATGGAGCGCTCCCATTAATTCTATTTGTTTCAATAAGGGAAGATTATGCAGTGACCTTTACCTCAGCCAGCCCACAATCTCCATTTTTAATCATTATGCAAGCAACAATCGGAATTCTTCCTGACACTCTCCTCCTTTGGGGGCAATTAGACAATAACAAATTCACTGGCAAATCTGTAAACCTCATCTGTAGTGCAGTTGCCTGAAATAACAGAATCACTGGGCTGCAGTATCTAGTGATTTTTGACTTCTTGCTCCAGAGAAATCTTATTCCGATATATGTCCTCAATAACCCCCATTGCGCCCGCCACACCCACCCCCCCCCCCCCCCCCAATCTCCTCGCCAAACACACCAGAGCTGTGGGAAAGAAACATCTCACCAGAAACTCTCAGAGCAGACTTGTTAATGTCTTTCTGGTTTATAGCAGGTGTGTCAGAGTGCTGAACACGGTTATTGTTTCACATTGGCTACAGAAGGGCCTAACTAGGGATTGGGTAATGTGCAATGCTTCTCTGTAATTGCCTACACATCTATGAATTATGCAACGAATAGTTTCCTGGAGGAAAAGTTCCAGTTGGTAACTTATTTATCATCGGCATCTATTATTTCCAAGAGACAGGAAACACAATGTAGAAGCACTCACTGATGCCCACTATGACTTCTGCTGATAACAGCACTTCCCGGAGAAGAAAAATTAGAAAAAAATCGGGACTGGAACTCCAGCCATGCAGTGATTTTCTGCTTAAGGTGAGTTGAGCAATTTCACAATCGTAATATTAGAAAACAATGGGAACCTAGATATGATTAGAACACAGCAATGAAACTGAGGAGTTGAAAAGATATAATAATAGTAATAATCCTTACATTTGGTATAGTGTCCTTCATGTTGGGAGGATGTCTCAAAGCGCTTCACAGGATTCACTGTAAGATGTAGTCACTTATTTTGTTGCCAAATGCAGCAGCCAATTTTGTGCAAAATAATGTCCCACGAACAGCCATGAAATGAATGACCAATTTTACTTGGTAGATTGCTGGCCAAGAGAATCTCCCTTCACTTTTTGAATAGTGCTGTGGGATCTTTAACATCTACCTAAACAGGCAGATAGGACCTCAATTTAACTAATTTAACTTCAATTGCATAAAAAGGTCAGAACCGCCAATAATGAACCCCCCCATCACTGCACTGGAGTGTCAGGTGAGACTATGTGAGTTTCAAGTCCCAATGTCAGGCTTGAAAGCACAACCTGCTGACTCAGAGGCGAGAGTGTTACCATCTGACCCAGACTGACACCTACGTCAGGCTGACATGCAAAAGATACTTCAAAAATTATAGATGGAGCAGTTAATAGATGTTCTGTGTAGCCCCAGAGAAGATGTCAGCCTCGGAAACTCTCCACAAACGGTTTAGCACAGAAGCCTGCCAATCAAAGTGCAAGAGGTGTTATGCTCCTGATACCTCAGCAACCTCTGCTCTATGCGGGGTTGGGGCTCACCTGGAGAATAAACACTGGCATGGATTAGTTAGGTTGAATGACCTGTTTCAGAGCTGTATCACTTTATGTAACTCTATATTAAATTGCTCTATTCTTTGTAACCAGGATTCATCACTCGCACAAAAAGCATGGTGGGATATGTGATTTGTTGCATTGACTGCAAGTGCTCACCTATTCACAGGTTCCAAAGAGTTTCCTTGTAGGAGGATTAATCACCTTTATGTGACAAAGCAACTGGGGAAAACTGTGGGACTGTATTTCTAAACGTTCCTTCATTATCAATGGAGATAATTAAGAATCGACTGTAAAATCTCTTTAATCACGGACTGGGGACTGGATGCCCTCTAACTTTGGGAGAATGGTTTTCTCTCAGTTTTCTCACAGGCAATTTACCATTTTTAAAACCTTTTTTTAGCAAGAGTTTATAATTTGAATTCCCAGCTGTTAAAAGTTTGCAGAATACACATTTGGTGCTTCTTTGCTAGCTACTGCCTTGATAATAAGTTTAAAAGTGAAAATCTAAAGCTGTTAAAAACTGTTCTAGTGACTGGAATCAAAATCTCTTGCCTCATTAATTTATCAAGCACTCCAGGATTCTACCTGCGTGAAAGACGCTATATAAATGCAAGTTGTTTTGAAAAGATGGCTGTAAAATTGACTGTGAGTTGTCTGAGGGGGAAACCATTTATCAGAGTTAGGTGGGATGTTAAGTCATGAATTTACCAGTAATGACTAGTTTAAAAGGACACATTTTGCACTATTCCTTAATTTTTGCCAGTGATAATTAAGGAATGGAATACATTTAGGAAAAACATACTTTTGAACCTAATGTTTCTTAATTCAATAAAATTTCATCAACTGTTCAGAAAATGCAGAAAATATAGTGAAAGCATATCCCTAATGTATCTACATACATTCCTTGCACTTGATATAGTACCTTTACTTGACAAAATTGCATCGGACAGGAGGCTGGGATCGTGAGGATGTCCCCAAACAGGATTGCAAAAACAGGGGAAAAAATGTTTTTGCAATACAGACAAGAGCGAACCATTTGGTGGGACTGGAGCAGCGCAGGAAGCCTGGAGCTTTTGTGCTGATGGTCTCCCGCGGAGATTGTGCCTGCAGCAGAGACTGAGCCTAGAGGCGAGGTACTAGCTGGAGAATTGGCTTTACGGCCTCACGCGGCAAGCGGGTCTAGAGTGGGGATCGAGGACAACACTGGCATGGGGTCCGAAGCCCCCGCAACAGCAACCAGATCCAATGCAGGGATTGAGGCCTACCTCCATTACTCCCACTCAACTCTTCTCTCTTACCACTCTCCCCGCCTCCTATCCTTTTCTCTTCGACAGTGCCTTCAGCTCCCCTCTCGACTCTCAACCCCCTCCTCGCTCCCTCCCTCCCTCCCCTCACCCTAACCATTTCCCCCCTAATCGGGTCCTGACCCAACTGTACAGCGCTTTGGGACATCCTCCCGACGCGAAAGGCGCTCAATAAATGGAATCTTGTTGTTGTTGTATCCCTGCTCGACAGTCCCATTGATCGAAGCCACAACGCCTGGCTACCACCTTCCATCATACCCCACAATCTAACCGCCATGGTGGTGTTAGAAAATAAAATCAGCCAAATCTGTAAGGAAATAACGCTAATTCCTCTAACCAGATATCAGACTGTTTTTTATTATTCGTTCGTTATTCCCCAATATCCCGATGGGTCAGACCAAAAGCCGGTACAATCAACAGATCATATAATAGAATAACACCACTATAGATATCTCGAGTTCAAGAGTTCAACACTGTGTCTTTCCAGCACACAAGCTTGATTCTTCATGCTTTCAGTCTTCTTGCTTACAGCTTTCAATCTTCCATCTGATATCCTCAGTCTTAGTGTTTCTAGCTCACAGTCTTCCATCTCGGTACCCTTGTCTCCGCAGCCCGGGATGGCCCCATCTCCCGTACCCTTGGCTCCGCAGCCCGGGATGGCCCCATCTCCCGTACCCTTGTCTCCACGACCCGGGACGGCCCCGTACACAAAGTTAACGGAACTCTTATACTAATGTTCATCCAATCATGGTGCGGACGTTAGATCACCAGGTTGAAATCATGCTGGGTTCACGTGAACACCTCAGGGGGTGTACGTGCCTCAGCCCACATACACATTGTCTTTAAGAACCCTGTTATCTGATCTAATTGTCTAAGATAGAGGATTGATCAGGTTAGGACTGTATCTCGTGCTCATTATTTTGTGGTGTGGGATCATCAGTACATTCCTTTTAAGTGACTGGTTATTTCTTATCAGTATCCCGGGATGGTACCAAGGCCCTCTAGTTTAAGCAACTTGCTCATTAATTGCTATTCTTGAGGGTTGCCTTCTGTCGGTTGGCCCTGTCAGAATCTAGCGACTTATTGCTCAGTCGAGATCCTGTGTCGACTGGTACCTTGGACCGTTACCTCTGTGGGCTTGTTGTCATTTACTGATAAGAGGTGACCCCCTGCCCCTGTCCGTTATTCTTTCAAAAACAGAGAAAACCAGATGTGTCCTATCCCATGACTGTCAGTCCAGTTGTCCCCCACACTTAACTTAAAAATTAACCCATTCACAACATTTATTATGATTCTAGCAGTATACAAAAAGTGTATATTCTAACAGTGGCAGTGTGGCACTCATCTCCCAGTCCCCACTCGGCCTATTCCCTTCTTTGAGAACTTTACCCTCTACCATCCTTCCAAACTTTCCGTCATAATCCTCCTTGTTTATAATCCCTGCAAACCCTCCCCCACCTTCCTCTTGGACATTTCCATTCTCCCATCTTCCCTCTGCCTCTGCTCCGAGTGCCTACTCATCCTAGGCTACTTCAACCTGTACTTCACCACCTCCTGCTCTATCTCCGCTGAATTCTCCTGTCTCCTCTCTCAACCTTTCCCTCCACATCCACTCCGGCACCCATGTCCATGTCCACCCGCTTGGTGATTACCCAGGTCCTCAAAATCTTGGACCTCACCAACAAAGGTCAGACCATTACTTCATCTCCCTTAACTTCTCATTCCCTCTCCCCACCACTACCCAACCCACCTGCATCTCCTACTGCCCCTGGAAAAAGAATCTCTCCCCGTCCCTCCTGCCTTGGAGTCATCTGAATTCCTCCCCCTCTGGGGTTCCTCCTGCAATGATATATTATTCGCCTCAGTCTCTCTCCTCCACAACTCCCTCTCCAGCACTCTCGATGCCCTTGTTCCCCTCACTTCCTGAACCGCCTCCTATGCATGGAAGTCACCCTGTTACACCAGCCACCTCCGCTCCCTCAAGGCACAGGTGCATATCGCCAAACGCACCTGGCTCAAATCTAACTTAACAGTCTACCTGCTAACTCAAACCCATCGCTATCCCTCTCCTTACCTACCAGCTTCCGCTCCTTGCCCCCCTACTCACAGACATTGCAAACCTCTCCCTGTCCACTAGCATCGCTTTGAAAACGTCCGCCATCACTCCTATCCTTAAAAAACCCTCCATGGACCTATCTCTGCTCTCAAATTACTGCTCCATTTCCAACCTCCCTTTCCTTTCGAAAGTCCTGTAATGAGTCGTTGCTTCCCAGCTTCGCTCCTTCTTCTGCCGCCACTCCAATCGGGTTTCCGTCCTGCCCACAGCACAGAAACAGCTTTGGTCAAAGTGACAAATGACATTTTGTCCATCTGCGATCAGGGCTCCCTCTGCCTCCTCGTCCTCCTTGATCTCTCTGTTGCTTTCGATACCGTTGACTGCTCTATCTTCCTCCACCGCCTCTCCTCTCATCTCAACCTTCAATTTCTGTCCTTGACTGGTTCAAATCCTATCTCTCACAGTGTCTCCACTGCATCTCCACAAACGGCTTCTCCTCTAGCTCCTGCACCTTCTTGTGCGGCGTTCCTCAGGGCTCTGTCCTTGGTCCCCTCCTCTTCAATATTTATATGCTCCCGTGGACCTGAAATGTTGACTCACTTTCCTTTCTCCATAGGTGCTGCCTGACCTGCTGAATGTTCCCAGCAACTTCTGTTTCTGTTTCAGATTTCCAGGATCTGCAATATTTTGCATTTTGTCTATATGCTCCCACTTGGTGATATCATCTGCAGACACGGGGTCAACTTTCACATGAATGCAGATAACACCCAACTCTATCTCTGCCTCCACCCTCAACTGACATCAAGTCCTGGATGAGAGCTAACTTTCTACAGCTAAATATGAACAAGACCGAGGCCTTCCTGATTGGCAAAAGTCAGCACCTCTACACCTCAGGCACTGCCAGCAATACCATCCAAGGATGCACACTCTGTCTCACCGAGCCAGTTTGGAAGCTTGCCGAGACATTTATTCCTGGCCACTGTAACTCTGCATCTAAATTTTACGACTGTATACAATAATAATCCATGCAGTTGATATAGCACCTAATCACATTGATGAGACATCACAAAGCCCTTCACAGGATGTAGTGTAAAGTGGATTGACTGTATTTTGTAGGCAAAATGCAACAGCCAGTTGCACACAGCGATGTCACACAAACAGTCATGAAATGAGTGACCAATTTTATTTTGGGGGATTATTAGCTAGGTGAAGGAGCTTTAAATCATTGTTCTTGTTCATTAGTTTATAAAATGTTCTTACTTTCATCGGAGCCAAATGCTTATCCAGGCCTGATGAATAGAGATTGATCGCTTTTTCACCAGATACAATCTTACAAAAGACTAAAAGTTTTCTTTCATTAAAACATTTACCTGGGGTACTAGTGTTTATCCAATTTACCGCTAATTTATAATTTACTTCTAAAACAGGGGATTGACATGATTGTGTTAGAGGCACAGTCCCTCCCCCCTTAGAAAAGCAGATGTGACAAGAGGGAAAGAGAAACAGCAAAACAGAAATCAAGGGAAAACTCAAAATCCTTGGAAAATGTCATCACATCAGTCTCTGGTGCAGCTACTGAATGTCCTCAGATTTGTGTTCAACAGTTCTCTTTTGACTGTTTCCAGCTGCTTTCTTCCTTAACCTGGACTCATTCACTGCTACAGAGATTTTCCTTTGTGGAAACCCTTTCCCCATTGCCACACTATCCACTGCTGCTTCTCAATTGAAAAATAAATTATTAACTGTAATAATCATGTTCCATTCTATTGTCCCACCAAGTTTTAGCTTAATGGTTGGTTAAATCATCCCATCAGAAGTGAATTGATGTGTATGAAAAGTAAGACTTTAACAAGCAGAAATGAGCCACTGGTACTAAAGAGGGAAAGACATTCTAACTGTGTCTACATTTACTTTATTCACATAGTATTTTATACCATGCAGAATTTGAAGCATTATTGAATTTAATCTTAATTTTGAAGCTGTTTTACATAATTCTGAAAATAAATTTACAAAGAAACAGCTTTAAACTTACTTTACCAAGTTCTGGCTGCTCTGAAATGATACATAAATGGCAAGGCTAGATGGGATTCCTACATGTTTACCATTCTTTATAAGAGTATTAAAGAGATCCAGGATCATCTTGGGACTGCTCACACATTTTTTAAAACATCTTTTTTTAACAAAATATCTATTTATTTGTTGATATATATTTACACTTGTCTCACAGTATTAAACTCGTTACAGAAGAAAAGACGCAACAGGTTATTATTCCGTTACAAGACGCAATAGACCTGGCCCCTTGTGGCACGGGGGTTGCCTCTGCTCACTCCACTTTGGTGGAGGGACTAAGGCTTCCCTGGCTCGGTATTCTGCGGTTTTTTTGCAGGGCACAATTACAAATGAGGTCTTCTACCACCCTTCCTATTCCTCCCCTCTTTGTGGGGATTGTGGACAGATTCACAGCACACAGGATATGCCCACATGTTTTTGGAACGCTCCCTTTAAGACAGTCGGGAATCGCCCCTGTGTTCATTACATCGACGTGTGTGCCCGAACACACCCTGATAAGGTTCACTTGCCACTTTTGGATGGCTCCCTGATGTGCATCATACGCACACATTGTTATGTTTTCAACAAACAATGTGTAGAACACTCTTTTATTTTAGGTCTCCAGTTACAAAATGCAACAGTCACACCAAACAACCTCCACTCAGTTCTCCCTACTTCCTGTTTTTTCTCCCTCCTGATCTCCTTCCAGTGGTCCTAGTCAATTGATCCTTATTTATTAATTAGTATCCAACACACGTGTTTACCCAAGCACACATCCGGAAACCTCGCAAACACAAGCCCATACATATACACTAAATACCCAACCAGACCCACCCTTGTTTTGTTCTCTTTTTCTACAGGGAGCAGTTGCATGGGTGGATTACTCCAGGCTCTGCCGTCCTTTTACAGGGCGGTAAGCCTCACTCCCTGTTGCTCCCCCCTTTATGGGGGAGGCAGGCAGGCAGACATACATCTCAAATATCCCATAATACTTATAAAACTGAATAAACATTCTTTTTACATTTATTTATTTATTTATCGGTTTTTAAAATATATATGTATTTATAAATATAATATTTGTTACAACAGAAATCTAAAATAAACACAACGTACAACACCTTCTGTTACCATTTTTCCCCTTCCCCCGATATAAAAAACATTCTGTTATTTACAGTACATTCCTTCACCGCACAGAGGTTGTGCACACTTTTTTNGGAACACTTCCTTTAAAACAGTTGAGAGTTGCCCCTGTGTACACCAGATCCATGTCAGCGCCTGCGCATACTCTAATAAGGTGCACTTGACGCTTTTGGAAGGTGCGCGTACGTGCACATGTTTACTGCACATACATTTTTGAGATGCTCTTTGGTTACATCTCGAGCGTCCTTCTGTACCCTCACATTTAATTTGGTGCGCTCATGGGCTACCCAGTGGGTGCGCCCTGAGCGTTTTTTGACACAGTGGCTCCTGTGCCATGGTTGAGCCAAACTTCAGCTCGTCCCTCAGTATACAATCCCTGATCCTAGCGAAGTCGAGCTTGAGGCAGGCCCTCACCGTGTCCTCGTTCTTTAAATTTAAAACAAGTTGTCCTGTCCATTAATGAGCTTTTTGAATGATACTCTTGCTTAATATTACTCTCATCATCAACAGCACCATCTCTTCTACAGGGTACATTCCCTCCAGACATTTCCTGCTCTCAGCAGCACTCTTAAATGTGCCAGCTTGAACCGACTCCTTAATTAGCAAATGCACGCTGTGATGCAATGTCCCTCTTCTTTGTTTAGAGAATGGCAAAGAACAGAAAATCCATACATTAAAATAAATTTGCATATGTTGGAAACAAAACTCCATCGTACTCAAATCAGAACATCTTAGTGCCATAATAAATCTCACTACAGAATTTGCAATCACTCACCTTTTGCTTGGAGGGTGCTGTGGTCTACGTTGCAGATTGTGTTAACCATGTGGAAATGTCAGGAGTCCAGAGGGAATTCTAGATGCTCTTAGTTATATCAAATAAAATTGCTCACTCACTCCATGGCTATTTGTAGGACATTGATGTGTACAAATTGGCTACCAAGTTTCACCCACAAAATACACAGAACCACATCACTTTACAGTATATCCTGTGAAGTGCTTTGAGACATCTCAAAAACTTGATAAAGCATATATCGAATGCAAGAATTATTATATTTATTATTATTATTACTAGAGTCAACTGCTATTCTTTTTACTGCTTGTTAATCACTTAATTCAGGGCAGCTGTCAGATCTCATTTGAAGCATTGCCCAGTTTTGCGCACTCAACTTTTGGAAGGATGTACTAGTTTTGAGTGTGTCCACTGCTGGTTAACTAGATTATCAACTGGGCTGAACAAACTCAGCTATGATGAAAGTCTTGGTAAAAGGGGGTTATATTCCTTAAAGCAGAGAAGGTTAAGCAGTGAATTGATTGTGGTATTTAAAATTATGAAGGAATTCATAAGTTAGACTGATTGATTCTTCCCCGTTTCAAAGGGATCCATTCCAAGGGGACTTAGCAATAAAATCAGAGCCAATTTTGATCGGCTTTGCTGCTCTGTGGTTATATAACCAGTAATATTGTTTATTAATATATAATCAGCACTGAATGATGTGAGTACTACATTTTGGGAAACAAACAGAAAATGGGCAGTAGAAATAAGCCTAAAGGGTAAACGGAGTGCACAAGCAGAAAGATCTGTGGGTACGAGGTCATAAATCACTAAAAGTGAAATGACAGCTGCAGAAACATATCAAGAAGGAAAATAGGTGCTCGGATTTATGGCACCACACAACTGCAAAAATCTACAACACAGTAGGAGCCACTAGATCTATTATATTAGTGTTGGAGTTTGCTCCTCCAATGAAGCTATCCATCCTAATCTGAAACTAAATATCCTGCCCTTTTATGGCATAAATCAAGAAATATTCAATCAAGAACATTTACTTTGTTGGCTACCCAAAACGATTGGCCACCGCTGGTCTATAGGGTTAAAATTCCAGTGGATTTATCCTGGAAGATTTAAGGGTTTTTCCTTAAGTTAAGAGTTTTCTTTTATGTTAACATTGTGGGAATGTTAACTCTGATCAATTCTGTGTATAAATAATCGTCTCTCGAAGGGTCTGAATTGAACAGCAAAACAGCAGCATAATCAGAATAAAGCTCCATAATAACCAACAATGTGGCTGGTAGTGACGGCAGATGGATATTGACCTCAGGAATGTGTCTGAGGTAAATTAGACACATGTGAATTAAACACAAATTCAAAACAGGAAAAAATTGATGAAAAGGAGGAAACATATCAAGGAGATGAAGAAGGCCAGCGACCAAAAAGATCTAGTTCAAGGAATTGGCTACTGTTATTCTGGTGGAGGGAGTTGTGGTGTTTCAGACATGTCTTGGTATGGCTCTTTACATTGTGAACAAAAGATGTGAGGCAGGAGACACAAAAGCAAATAATTAGAAAGGTGAAAGCAGGTTTAGGGCTCCCGTTCAACCTATCCCCACTCACTGAATCAGAGTTTTGGGATGAAGAATATACTTGATTTCTCCTCAGAATTCCTTCTCCTTCAATGCCATCTCCCCACATCAAGGCCACACCACTATTAAATCCTGAAGAGCACTACAACAACAACTTGCATTTATATAGCGCCCTTCACACAAGCTGGCATCCGGGAGTTTTGACAGTGGTGGAGTCTGATACTGACAGAGGGAAAGGGAGTGGGGAGGTGACCATAAACATGATCAAAAAAGGAAGGTCTGTAGGTCAGATTTAAAAGTGCTGATGGAGGGAGTGAGCAAGGCAGAGGTACTAAGGGAGAGAGTTCCAGAATTTTAGGACATAATGGCTGAAGGCATGGTCAACGATGGTGGAACAGAGGGGTTGACGGGCAAACAGGAAGCCAGAGCCAATTGAGCTGAGGCAGCAGGTGGGGGAGTGGGGGGTAAGCAAATCGGATAGATAGGGAGAAGATCTGACAGATCTCAATGAATGGGAAGATCTTGAAATTGATCCGTTCAGTAATTGGCAGCCAGTGGAGCCTGGCAAGGACTGGTGTGATGGGGGTACGGAGTTTTGTGCGGGTAAGTATATGGGGGGTGGAGTTCTGAATTAGTTGAATTTTGTGTACTGTGGAGCTGGGGAGACCAGCGAGGAGGGCATTGGAATAGACCAGCCAGGAAGTGACAAAGGCGTGGGTGAGGGTTTGGCTGCTTTTGTTGTGAAATACGGACGGAGGCAGGCAATGTGACTGAGGTGGAAAAAAAGCGTTCCAGGTTAGAGAACGGATGTGGGGTAGATAGGAAAGTGGGGATTGTACCTGACACTTAAGTTGCGCACGGGTTCGTTGAGTCTGAGGGAGACTACACAGTAGGGCCGAGTAAGATAGTCGAGGGACAAACATCTGGTGACACACAGAACACTGGAGAATGAGGGTTACAGCTGACAAGAAGTGCACGTCAAATAAATAGCACTTCTGCAGGTCATCGGCTCGTAGTGCCTAGGCAGGTAAAAGGGTTGTACTGGGTGAGGAGTATTTTGACACATTCGATAGATGATTGATTGGATTCATGAAGGAATTGAGAGAAGATGTAAGGGAGTAGACCCAAAACGTACAACATTTCACTGTGACATTGGAGGAAACCAGCCCAGAGCACTGTACAACATGAATGTAAATCCTGGGAATCCGAACTCAATTGATCTGGCAATTTAGCTTAGGCTCTTATTTGGCTTGTTGCTGCCTCACACTGTTTTGACATAGCGAACAACGAGCCAACTATCACCCCAATGAATGGAGATCTAATCACTAGGACCAGCAGTGAGGTTGAGGCTAATAATAATAATAAATAATCCTTCCATTTGATATGGAGCCATTCACTTCAAGAAGATGTCTCAAAGTGGTTTACAGGATTTACAATAAAGCACAGTAACTGTCTTTTAAGGCAACCGTAATTGCTAATTTGTGCACTGCAATGTCTCACGAGCAGACATGAGGTGAATGATCAATTCTATCTGTTGAATCATTGACCTGGACACCAGGAGAAACTGCTATGTAACTTTAACATCCACCCAAACAGGCAGACAGAAGCTCAGTTTAACAACAACAACAACAACTTGGATTTATATAGTGCCCTCCACACCGGCATCTCAGAGGGCTTAAGGTCTGAAGGATGGCATCTGTAACAGTGCAGCACTGCTTTGGAATGGCAGCATAGATAAAATAAATTCAAAGTCCTGATATGGAGCTTGAACCCACAACTTTCTGGTCAGAGGCAAGAGTCCTACCAACTGAGCTAGGCTGACAGCCAATTTACTTACTGATCCATTAAGCTCATTGAAATTTTTCAAATGTTACCTGAATAGGAGGAACAAGTTGAATGAACACTTCTCCGCCTGTTGGCAAGTTATCAATCACGTTCGATTGTGGCTTACAATGGGATTTTTCCAACTTGGAAGAATTTATCAACAGAGAATTAATTCCCCTACATAACATTTATTTACTGCATCTCAGGATCTGGGTGACATTGTAATTCTGTCAGAAATGGTTGCCTATCTTTCTTTGCCCTTAGGAGGTGGTGGTACTGCAGCCTTCTCTTTACCCCCACTGCAGTGTGTGTGACCTTGATGCTCCCAAAATGTTGTTGGATAGATTCAGCAGCAATGATGGAGAAGTGATATTTGTCTATATCAGGAAGGTGTCAACTGACAGTTTTCCCGTGATGATCTTTACAGCTGAATCATTTACTCTTTGCTTTTTCATTAGATTTGTTTACTGTGCAATATAATTTCAGTTGAAAACATGAAAGAATGAGTCCAAGTTTAGTTTAAAAAGTCAGATTGATAATCAATAACATATTACAAGTCGAAGAATGTTTGAAAATAATATTACTAATTCACAATAAAAGAACTACGAGGATAATGCTGTCTTTATTGCTCAAATTATTAAAATGTTACAGCTATATTTGTTCAGCGACATCCTCCCACGATTTGGTTCCTTATATGATTGTTTTCTAGTTTATTGGCCCTGTCAGCTTTGACAGCATGTACATTCTGAATCAGATGGTGTCTTCTTTCATTGCTTGACATCTGAAATGAACAGACTGCCAGTGGAAAAGGTACCTCAGCTGCCTTCCTTGAACTACTGCCTTGAGGTTTATTGAAGTATAAATATATGTTCAAAAAAAGAAAGCACTATTTGGTTTGGCTTTCAGCAATCTGTCCCTAGTCATTAACTATCGGTCTAGTGCTGCTGCTGTACTCAGAGAAGTGAGATTGTTCGATGAAGGAAAATGATGTGACGGTCAAATATTTACGCACTAATAACGAAGGATCCGTTTCTTGCAGATGGAGTGGAGAAGAGATACTCACTGTCTTCAAATTGTAGAGGATGAAGCTGCGTAATCATATGCCTCTAAATGTCATCTGCACACTTACTTCTGGGGCAAATCTGAAACAGAAATAAGTTCATAATTTACAACAGCCAAGTAACTCAGGTAATATTATGAATCAAAGCTGCTGAATTTACCACCAACACCTCCAATGAAAGATTGCTTCCATTGTTGCTGCTTGTTTCAGATTACGGTTTACTTTCTGTGGTGAACTATGTGCAGAATAATCTTAACTAATGTAACTACTCAAATATGATGAGCAGCTTTGTTATTGTAAGACTGAACTTCTAGAACTAAAATGCATATTATTATAAATAAAATTAAAATATTGGACTGTTTTAATTGGCTGAAAGCGCAGCTGCTGTAGTTCATTGTTAATGTTTTCTTCCTGCTTTCTATTCTTCCCTATTCTCATTCTCATTTATTGTCGAGTTTAACTTTAGATTTACTTTTTTTCTAACTGATAATTTATACTAATCTGTCGATGAAATCACAAATGCAGTATTCTTAAATTCAGTCAATTATTTAATTGTTGCCTGAGATGAATCCTTTATCCTGGTTACACCCCACACCTCTACACATGCCCTTCGCTCAGATGGCTCTGGCCTTCTGCACATCCCTCGAACCCTTCACTCCACCATCAGCAACCGTGCTTTCAGGCAATATGCCCCGAACTCCCTGCCTCAATCCCATCACCTTGCCTCCTCCATGCAGGGTTTAGATCGCACTTGGAGAACTTCTGCATCGACTGTGCCTGCGGTCACTTGCCCTTTCCTCAGCTCGGTGTCAAGCTCTGCCACCGTTAAGCACTTCAAGACACTACCCCACATGAAGGGTGCTGTATAAATGCTTATTATTGCTGTTCAAGTTGACCTCAGTCACAGATTTGAGATCAAAGCTTCTGGCCTCCTCTCTCTGCCCCACCCCTCTGTATTGGGGGAATGGTTTCTCCCTCTGGACGTTTGAAAAATGTAGCTAGCTCTTTTTTTAACAAATACTTTCTTTCAGGCTGGTAGAATGGCTTTTTAGCTCTAAAATTGACTTTTAAAATTACTTTTAGGCCACTATCTGGAAGAATAAAATGTGTACCCTTCTCTTTGCATAATGTGTTGTCCAGGAAATTCTCCATTCCATGGATATCCTGGATAATAAAGATCAACATCTGGGACAATAGACTCAACAGGGAGAAAATATTTCTACTGGTGAATGAGTTGGTGACTAGAGGGCATCAATTTAAAATAATTAACAAATGAGCAAATGGGAATTATTAGGATAATTTGTCACACAGATTAGTTGGGATATGCAATGTCCTGTGGGGAGCTGTGGATAAGGCAACATCCATACTGGACTTCAAGAGGGAACTGGACAAATACCTTAAAAAGAGTCAGCTATAGTGGTATGTGGCAGGTAAATAGGTGTGAAAGAATTGCTCTTCAGGGAGCCAGTACAGACACGATGGGTCGAATGTCCATCTGTGCCATAAATTGCTATGGTTCTTTGCAGTTGAATAGATTGCTAACTCCAAAGGAAGCCACTTGAGCTATAATAATAATAGTCCTTGCATTTCATATTGTGTCTTATCACGTCTTTGAGACGTTTCAAAGCATTTCACAGAATATACTGTGAAGCAAATTGACTGTATAGTTTGTGGGCAAAACGCAGCAGCTAATTGTGCACAGCAGTGTCCCACAAACAGTAGTGGATTGAGTGACCAGTTTTTTTTGAAGGAATTATTACCCTCAGAATAATTGAAGGAATCATTACCCTCAGTAGTCTGCCAATTGACTAATAACCGGGTTCCTACTTACTGCCAGGTAAACAGAGGCGTGTGGAGCAAGGAAACTTGCCCAACATTTTGAAATGCTGGGAATCAAACTCACATCTCCCACTTGTGAGCTGAGTTCTCTAACCACTGAGCTGCAGGACTCCACTTAAGCTATGAAGAGCTATTTTATCTTTGTGTGTGTGTGTGTGTATGCGATTGTCTTCCCAAATCATTACTGAGGATAGCTTTGGTTTTGTTCTTCCTGTTTATTCCATTATAGCTGGAGGCAAACAACAATCCAAAGACGCTGTCTTCCACCGTCCGTAACTTCCATTGTGTACCCCCCTCAAGACCCCTCTATCCTCACATCAAACGCCAAGTGCGAAGAGGTTCTAGACTTCTTTGCCTCAAAAATTGAAAAAATCCATTTGGCTGCATCGTCCTCCCCTCCCCCCACCCCATGTCCCCTTCATCCCCACCCAGATCATCCACACTGCCTTCTCCCTCCACCAAGGCTCCTGCCACTCCCACTCCTTAGCCCCAGTTTCTCGCTCCTCCTTTTCAACCATAATCTCCCGGATGAAGTTCACCATCTACTATGTCGACCCCCTCCCTATCCAGCTGCTGGTCACTCAACTCCTACTTCTCTCCCCGCTGCTGGACAACAGGGTCAACCAGTCTCTCTCCTCAGGCTCTGTTCCACTCCCCCTGAAAACTACTGTCATCACACCCCTCCTCAAAACCCCCAACCACGATCCTTCTAATCTCTCACACTACCATCCCATCTCCAACCTACCCTTCCTTGCCAAAGTCCTGGAACGCATTGTTGCAGGTCAACTTTGGTCATACATCTCCCTCCACTCCCTCTAACTCCTCATTCTCCTGGATCTTTCTACTGTGTTCCACATAGTAGACCATGCCATCCTTCTCCATTGTCTCTCCTCCCTCATCTACCTTAGTGGAGTCCTGTAGCTCAGTGGTTAGAGCACTCGCTTTGCAAGCGAGAGACCTGAGTTCAATTCCAGGCAGGGCGAAACCTTGGGCAAGTTTCCTTACTCCACACAGAGCCTAATAATAATCCTTCCCAAACAAAAAACAATAATACATTGGTCATTTTTAATCTACGACTGTTTGTGGGACATTGCTGTGCGCAATTGACTGCCGCGATCGCCCAAAATATACAGTCAATTCACTTTACAGTATATTCTGTGAAGCACTTTGAGACGTCTAGAAGATGTGAAAAGCGCTATATCAAATGCAAGGATTATTATTATTATTATTATTATAGTGGGACCGCACTCATATGGTTCGAGTCCTACTTAATCAACTGCCTCCATTTCAGCTCAGCAAATGGTTTCTCCTCCTGTCCCCACCCGGACACTGCAGGACTCCATTCTTGGCCCTCTTCTTTTCCTTAGCAATATGCTCCTTCTGGGCGATGTCATACGCAGACACAAGATAAACATCCACATGTGTACTGATGACTACACAAATCTACTTTGTCTCCTCCAGGACCAACTCTAGGTCTGCTGATGTTTTGTTAGCTTGTCTGGTAAACATCAAGGCCTGGATGAGTGCAGGTGAATAAGGACAAGACGGAAGTCATACCACTTGGCCATCAATGTCTTCACTCCTGCCGATCTAAACTCCTCAACCTCTCTGAGCTCTCCCTCAAACTCACTGAAGCAGTGCGTAACCTAGTCATCAGGTTCGATCCCCAGCTGTCCTTCCTCCCCCACATCCAATCCCTGACCAGGACTGCTTTCTTCCACCTCCGCCACATTGCGTGCCTTCAACCGTACCTTATCCCAAATGCAGCCGAAACCCTTGTGCATGTATTTGTCACCTCCCACCTGGATTACTCAAATGCACTCCTCGCTGGTCTCCCCAGCTCCACTATTCAAAAGATCCAGCTTTTTCAAAACTCTGCCGCTCACATAATGACCTGGACCAAACTCCATACCCACATCTCACCAGTTCTGTCGAGCCTCCACTGGCTCCCCATCACCAAACGGCTTCAAGATCCTCACACTCATGTTCAAATCCATTCACTCGCTGGCATCTCCCTACCTCTCTGACCTCCTCACTCCCCAATCCACCACCCAATGCCTTCACTCGACTGGCACCGGCCTCCTGCTTGTCTCTTGCACCCTCTGCCCCACCATCGGAGATCGCACTTTCGGCTACTA
Organism: Callorhinchus milii; assembly: GCF_018977255.1. Lineage (NCBI taxonomy): Eukaryota > Metazoa > Chordata > Chondrichthyes > Chimaeriformes > Callorhinchidae > Callorhinchus > Callorhinchus milii. Next base: position 92,611,071 of record NW_024704743.1, read on the forward strand.
TGCCCCAAAACTCTGGAACACTCCCCCTCAATCTCTCCGCCTTGCCTCCTCTCTCCCCTATTTTAAGACCCGCCTGAAAATTTTCTTCTTTGACCATGCTTACAGCTACCTCTCCCGCCCCCCCAGCTCAGAGTTAGGCTCCGCTACTTTTAAGTGCTCTGAGATGCTGCCCTGCATGGAGTGCGCTACATAAGTGCAAGTTGTTGTTGTTATTATGTAGCTTCCACTGGGCTAACAAAAAGGCACATCTGGCATCTGCTGCTCCTGTGCTATTTGCTGCAAAGGCTTTCTGCTAGTACAGTAACTAATACAGTAGGGAATCTGTCTCTGTTTGTACAAAAAAGTTGAGTTGCTTGATGCTGTGGATAATGGCACCAGACTGTTGAAGGGAAGTGATACTATTCTAACCATTATCTCCATCCTCAAGTTTATCATATGTACCGCAGAGTCAGCAAAACATACAGTGGCATCCTGAGGGATAGGCATCATTTCCCAAAGCAGCAATAAGATGGTGGCGTGTATCTATGCTCAGTCCACAACAACAAGTTGGAGTACCAGTGCAAGTCAGGAATAATGATATAGCCATTTTCATTTCCAATCAAATGATTCCAAATTTGTTGATAGAAAGATTAAAGATGATCTTTAAATAACAATAATCCTTAAATAATAATCCTTGCATAGCATCTTGCATGCTTGGAGGGATGACTCAAAGTGCTTCATAGGATTGTACTGGGAAGTGTGGTGGCTGTGTATTGTGTAAGGAAATGCAGCTGCTAATTTGTACACAAACAATATCCCACAAACAGCTGTGAAGTGAATGACCATTTTTAGCTGGGGGATTGTTAATGTTATTGTCTCCTGTGGAACTGCTAACAGATCACAAACAGAAGCTGTTTCAGCCATTGTGTGGAGACATTTTTAAAAACGTCTGTTTCAGTAATTTCCCAATGCACATTTCTCAAGGTCTTTTTTTAACTGAACCATTGTCAATGTTGTGCACTAATTAAAGCAAGTTGAAAGTTTTATAGCTTCTTCCTGATTTATACAGCTGTGTTTCCAGGCACCTACAGGATAAGAATGTGTCAAAGGATGCACTGCTCTGGTGAAATGTGCCATTGCAATAAGACCACTGCTGTCTTAGCACAGCAGGGATAAGATGGCAGTGGCATGTGAACCAGGAAGCTTGCTCTTGAAGGAACATAAACGTATGTATATGAGGGGGAAAATGTTCTACATTTAATGGAACTTGTTCCCCATTTTAAGTTCTTTCCAAACTGACAGCCTGGTCCTTTTATGATGAGTTTCAAGAATATTAATGCCAAATCAAACAGCTGGAAAAAATGCATAACTTAATGAAGACACAAAGGATGGAATTTGCAGTTACGTTGAGCCATGTATAACCTGTCACTGAATCTAATTAAGGCTTTGATAATATTGCTGCATACTTTTTAATGCCAAAAAACGGCTATGGGATTTCCTAAATGTTCAAAACAGGAACATGCTGCTTAACTCTTTAGATTCGCTTATTAACTCCTCTGTCATCCTGATGGAATTTTGGACCCTAAGAAGGGTAAATGAATGAAAGAATCCAGTGGTTCAAGTCACTAATTATTAAAATCTAGTTCACAGATTGTGAGAGCAATCAATAATCAATACTATGACTAATAGCTAGTAAGATTTAGTAATAATATATTTGAATAATATTTTTACCTAGATGGTAAATGGGATGCTGGGTTTTAAAGCAAGTGGTCTGGAAAAGAAGTGCTGTTTCAGTAATATGAAATGCTGGTCAGACATTATTGTGTTTAGCTTTGAACACTACGGAGGATACACTGGCTTTTGGAGGATGTCCAGTAATGGTTCATTAGATTGGTGTTTGGGATAGATTGTCTAAGCTATCATGAGAAGCCATGTAGACTTGAGTTATATTATTTTATAACTGAATAAGTTTGGGTTGATCTGATTGAAGTGTTTAAAATAATGAAGGGATTTGATAAAGTAGTTGATGGACAATTCTTCCCTCTGGATCTAAAGCAAGGGGACATCATTTTAGCATAAGAGCTAGAACTGTTAGCAATGAAATCAGAAACCACAAAAGACCACTGAGGCTCAATAAATTGACATATTTTAAAGAGACATAGACAGATATTTTGCAAGTAAATGTATTATGGAATATTGAGAAAAATGTATATCATGGTATGTGGGGAAAATGGGATGAGAAGACTTGTCATAATCAAATAAACTAGTAAGAAGTCTCAATGGCCAATTTTTGTTTCTATATTCATATGTTCCAATGACACAAGTGAACAACCATCAAGAGATTTGAACATCAGAAGCATGTGAAGTACAGTTTCAGTAAATACTTATACATATTTATTTACTTACGTACGTACGTACGTATGTATGTACGTATGTATTTATTTAGTTATATAGGACAGTGCTATGTAACTAGTAAGATTTACTAATAATATATTTGAATAATATTTTTACCTAGATGGTCATGTTGTCTTAATAAATCAAACCATTCTCCATTTATCATTACAAAACTCATGCACAAACAGTGAAAGGAAAGGATTTTCACAGATGCTGTGTCCTTTATTTTCAGGAATCTGAGTCATTTGAGGAAAAGAATCGAATCTCACCTTCTGTAGATTTCAATGATATAACCAAAGAAAGGAAGTGACCTGGTGCCAGCCTCTAGTCAGACCTGTCACTACAGGTGTCTTAAGGCTTCACTTCTGCATTGAAAGTTGCTTTTTTTGAATTTCAGTTTTTAAACTAAGGAATTCAAAGCCAAATATTGCTAAGAGTGAACACATCAACCAATTGCCGGATGACGGATTGACAGAGTGCAACAAAAGTTTTCAGATAGATTTCTGACAGATTACATGTCAAGGAAGCAAGGAAACTATTTACAAGCATATTCTTGCTGGTGACGTATTATTTACAAAATGGGATTACATTTTTCTTCATAAAGATGGTTCTATAAGGACAAGAAAATGGGAATCAAATGTTTGCTCTTTAAGAGAGCCAATACAGATGGAGTTACATTTAAAATTTCTGGAAATTTCTATGGTCCTGGGTACTTATACATTCAATAATCTTGTATGGCTTGCTTACTTTATTCATTAAATATCTTTTTATATTCTTTAATCATAATGAATGTAGCTTTCAGTTTCATCAGAACTGGAAGGCACATACATTCAAATTAAGTCCCATCAATTTAATTTAAAATAATAGGATATTTTTAACAGAGCTTTTTTGAAAAAATCTATTCCATCCTTCATTCAAAGTAATCTGCAATTTGCAGATTTCAATACATTTTATCTTGAATTAAACTTTTGAAGGAAAATTGTATTATGATTACATACTGAATGATAAATAGGTAATTTTAATTCATCCTCTTGACATTTTATTTTTCCTCTGGCAAGAAATAGATTGATGATTATTGCTGAAAGTTTAACATTTCCTTAAGCTGAAATAATGCACAAACTGAAACAGTTTCACAGTAGAACGTGTCTCCTCCTTGTTTCCTCCTCTGATATTTTTCTTGAATTCAACCCACCAGCTGTTAGCCACTGCAAGTATATGAACTCAATATCTTCTCTGGTTCTTTAGTGCCTCTTTATACCTTATTGACTGCACTTTTGGTTATCTTTTCCTTCTCCTCAACTCCCATCCCCAGCTTGGGTGCCCATCCAGCATAGTGAAGCACTTTAGGAGGTCCTCCCAATGTCATAAGCACTTTATCAAGTAAATTGTATTGTACAAACTGTATTAGTGTGTGGGCTGGAACCGCTGTCATTTCAGCTAAACTTTCTTGCAGCATGACTGGGTCGCAAAAAAAATGGTGTGTGTGCGAGGTGGGTGGTCAGGGAGAAGCGAGGCTGAGCCAAATGGGATCAGGAGAGACAAATCTGATCAAACTGTAATACTTGACTTGCGCTTCAAGTTCTCCATTGTGCAAGTCCAGTTCCTGTGGATTTTGCTCAGTTTAAGCATAGGCTTATAGTTAAAAAAAACTCACTTTTTTATTGCATCAAAAAACCAAAATGACTCAGAAGACTTCACAATAATTAGTCTATTGTGTTAACTGTTTTGTGGGGACATGCAGCAAACATTTTGCACCAAACAAAGATGGGATGTTCTGCATTGGTGCTGCTTCCTGCTCTTGTCCTGAGCCACAAAATGTCATTAATTTTGCTTCCAACTTTCACTCCTCCCTTACCTTCACATGGTCCAACTCTGGCTTTTCCCTTCCTCGACTTCCCGATCGCCATCTCGGGCCATAGACATCAGGTCAGACATCAAGCCTAGATGACAGCTAACGTGTTGAACGTCAATAAGACCGAGGCTTTCTTGATTGGCTCCCATCAGTGCCTCTATACCTTAGGCACTGACAGCATCACCATCCAGGGATGCACACTCCACCTCACCAAGTCAGTCCGGAACCTTAGCATCTTGTTTAACCCTCAACTGTACTTTCAAACCCAAATCCATGCCTTGCCTTGCTCTGCCTTCATCCATCTCCACAACATCGCTTGACTCTGACACTGCCTTATCCCTCAGGCTGCTGAAACCCTCATCCATGCATTCATCACATCTAGGGTCAGCTAAGCCAACTCCGTGCTTGCCGGCCCTCCCACCTTTTCCCTCCAAAAACTACAGATCATCCAGAAATCTGCAGCTCGTGTCCTCTCCCGCACCAGGCTCCGTGACCCCATCAGCCCCACCCTCGCCTGGCTTCACTGATTCCCCATCCCCAGAGGATAGAGTTCAAAATGTTCGACTTCACCTTCAAGCCCTCCATGGCCTTGCCCTCTCATACCTCTGTGATCTGCTAACCCGATATCAAGCTGTCCGCTCCCTCCACTCAGCAGGCTGTGGCCTGCTCCATGTCCACCACCCAGCCTGCCCCACCATAGGCAGTTGGGCCTTCGGTCTTTTTGCCCCCACCCTTTGGAACTTAATATCACATTCCCTTTGCCTTCCTCCCTCCCTTGCCTCTTCAAGGTGCATCTCAAAACCCTCCTCTTCGACTGCTCCTTCGGCCATCCTCCTGCCCTCCCTGCTCTCCATTCTACCCGACCCATCCCCCAGCTTGGGTCCAAATCCCTGACTGTCCAGCTCCTTGGGATGTCCTCCCAATGTGAAAGGCGCTATACAAATATAATTTTGTATTGTATTGTAGACTATCCACGGATATTTACTACAAGTTCACCAACTCCCACAGCTACCTCGAAGACAGTTCCTCCCAGCCCACTTCCTGTAAGGATTCCATTCCCTTCTCCCAGTTTCTTCACCTCTGCCGCACCTGCTCTGATAATGCCACTTTCCACAACAGAGCTTCTGACATGTTCACCTTTTTCCTTAGCCGAAGATTCCCCTCCACAATGGTAGACAGGGCCCTTGACCATGTCTGTTCTATTTCCCGCACTTCTGCCCACACCCCTTCCCCTTCTTCGCAGAACTGTGAAAGGGTCCCACTAGTCCTCACCTTCCTCCACGTTCAATGGATAATCCTCCGCCATTTCTTCCACCTCCAATTGTGACCTTCACCAAACACATTTTTCCATCCCCTCCACTCTGCATTCTGAAGGGACCGCTCCCTCCGTGATTCCCTGGTCTACTGCTCCATCACCACTAACCCCTGCTCTCTCTATCCTGGCACGTTCCCATGCCAGTGCAGGAGACGAAACACCTGAACTCTGCTTCCTGGTGAGACTTGTACTTCCACTAATGTAATATACTGTATTCGCTTCTCATGATGCGGTCTCCTCTACATCGGGGAGACCTACACGCAGATTGGGCGATTGCTTTGTCGAACACCTCCATTCCATCTGCAAATGCCACCCTCAGCTTATGGTGCTTGCCACTTTAATTCTCCTTTACACTCCCACTCTGACCATGGCCTTCTATGCTGTTCCAATGAAGCACAATGCAAGCTTGAAGAACAGCACCCCATCTACCTCCTAGGCACCTTACAGCCCTCTGGCCTCAACATTGATTTTAACCACTTCAAATCTTAAACACAGCTCCCATCTCCCATCTTCTCTCAGCCTTGCCTTCCCCCTCCCCATCTTCTATAACCATTCACACATCCTCTGGATCTCAGACACATTCTTTCTATAATCTCCCATTATTGCCTTGCTTTATCTTGCACCATCAACACATCTGATCTGATCATTTCCTATTCTCACCTAAATTTTCCCTTTTCCTTTCCCCACTCCCTTCTCTGCTTGTCCTTATAGTCTGCTCCCTTCCAACATCCCCCAGTTCTGACGAAAGTTCATTGACCTGAAAAGTTAACACTTTCCTCTCTCCACAGATGCTGCCTGACCTGCTGAGTGTTCCCACAATGCTATTACTTCTGCTACCAGTTTGGTAGATTTGTTTAAACAATTATGACTCTTTGACTAAAGATATTTTTCAGCCCAATTACCTGATTTCTAGCTATGAATAAACTTGGAATGATTTTATTGGTTTAATTCAACATTTTCTTCAGACTTTTCAGATATTTTAACTAACAAATACATACAGTGCAAGGTCCAGTGTAAGAACTCTCCAGCTAAGCTGTTCTCTCCTGCTTTTCTCCATATTAATGTTGTGATGACTACCTAGGGTACATCACAACAGCTAGTCTTTGGGAGTAGTTAGCAACAGGGAATACCAATTTTATATCTGATTTACTATTGTCACTGTGTGAAACTAAACTGACCTGACGTTGCACCCAGATTCGGAATATGATGAGATTTATAGGCTTCAGTAACAATTTGTGAAGCTTCAATCTATTCCATAAGGATGGCCTGTCAACACTAGGAAATGCGGTGTTACAGATAACAAAATGTGTCATCTCCAATACTCTTAATATTTTTCTATCTGCTATCTTGTGATAAAGAAATAGGAAGAGAATTTTCTGATTTTCAGTAAATTTATTGGCCTTGACAGATGAGCAAGTTTCATGCTTGATAAATCCAACAACAAGCAAAATGTTGGGAGTTTGTGATTTAACAAAGAGAGGAAACCTGTATCTGTGAAGATATTGCTGGTCCTCTGCTCCCTTCAAAATAAACAGCTAGTTAAACAAACGTTTCAATTGACTTGAGCATGGCTTTTTGTTCAGTACATCTGGATTTCAAATGAATTAATTGGGTTTAATTTGTCGTAGTTTTTAAACATAATTCCTGCATGAGGATTTCTATTAGAATTTCCCTCAAGCCTTGGGAATTCCGCTCCACAAATAGATTTATGTCGGATTGTCGGCCAATTGTGTCTGAATGGAGTTCCCATGAGTCAGTCACTCTGATATTCCCATATGCAGAACTTATTCCTTAATGAAGAAATATGAGAAGTTAGACCTTGTTGAAGAGAATCGGCTCAATTCCTGCTTTCTTTCCATCTCTCCTGAAGTTGCTGAAGCTGGGGTTATTTCCAGCCACACTCCACTCCCTCACTCTCTGCCCCTTCTAAAATTATAAGTCCAGACACTGAATGAATCATTGATTTATACAGCACAAAAGGAGGCCATTCGGCCCATTGTGTCTGTACCGGCTCCTTAAAAAATGATATCCAAATCAATCCTACTCACCCATTCTTTCCCCATATCCCTGCAAACCTGTCCTCCCCAAATAATTATCTTCTTTTCTCTTAAAAGTTATTATCAATCGGCTTCTACCACCCTTTCAGGCAATGCATTCCAGATCCGAAAAACTCACAGTGTGAAAAAATTTCTCCTCACCTCCCCTCTGTTTCTTTTAATAACTATTTTAAATCGGTGCCCTTGGGTTACTGACTTGCCCACCAGTGGAAATAGATTCTCTATGTTCACTCTATCAAATCCCCTCATAATTTTGAAAACTTCTGTTAAGTCTCTTTTTAACCTTCTCTGCTCCAATGAGAATAATTCTAGCTTCTCTAGACTCTCCTGATAACTGAAGTCCCTCATTCCTGGTAGCAGCCTAGTAAATCTCCTTCACACCATCTCCAATGCCTTGACATCCTTCCTAAAGTGTGGTGCCCAGAAATGGACACAATACTTTAGCTGAGGCCTAACCAGTGTTTTATAGAATTTCATCATAACAATAATATTGTTAGTAGGCAAGTTAACCATCATTGCTGGGCTTGAACATGTTATTGCTTTATTATAATAATAAATCCACATGCCCATGTTCCAGGAGGGGGAAGGGGAGGGAGGGGAGGAGGTTCAATAATTAATAATTAATAAAGCTGATTTTCCAGTAACTTACATGCCATTGTCATGATCCATACCATGAATTTTCAATTGCCAGCAGCTCTGGCTTCATGGTTTTGCCACTGAGAAGGAGAATGGGGAGGGATGTGGCAGTCTTGGCTATTGAGAGAGGGTTGGGGAGAGGGCCATTGATGAAGGGCATAAGGATCTGCATCCAGCAAATCTGAAGCATTGTTAATCTTTTAAATATTATGAAGCTATTGAATTCATTGCATACGATTAATTAGCACTGGGGCTCTTCATTGACTTTTACCTGAAGCCAGTCTCCATCCTGTCATTGTTGTTAACAAGTGTTTCAGTGCTGCACTGAGATACCTACTTCACTCAGATTGAGGCAGGATGCTATTCTGTGAACCAGCATTCAAACACCATTTTCAGGGTCAGCAATAATTCAATCTCAAAGTGTTTCACAGAATTTTTGGTTGAATGTGGTGATTGGGTATTTTGTAAATAATAATATTAATCCTTACAATTGATATAAGGCCTCATCACGTCTTCAAGTCATCTCAAAAAGCTTCGCAGAATATACTGTAAAGTGTAGAGACTGTATTTGTGGGCAAAATGCGGCACCAATTGCGTACAGCAGTGTCCCATAAACAGTCATGGAGTGAGTGACCAAATTGTTATTGGTAGTATTTTTGAAGGGGTTTATTACTCTCCGAAAGTGATCCACCAAGATGAACAAGTACTTCAATAGTAACAATGAAGTTAACTCGGGAATTAAGAACAAATATGTGTCTTTTTTATTCTATTCCTTGTGTTAATTAGGTGTCAGCCTAGCTCAGTTGATAGCACTCTCATCTTTGAGTCAGATGGTTGTGGGTTTAAGGCCCTTGTCAAGACCTTGAACTTACAGTTTAGACTGACACTTCAATACAGTGCTGGGGGTATGCTCTCATTGCTGGAGGTGCCATCCTTTGGCGGAAATGTTAAACTGAGATCCCATTTGTCTGTTCAGATGAACATTAAAGCACTCATGGCAATATTAGAAAGAGAAGGGAGTTTCTCTTGGCCAACAATCCCCAAAATAAAATCAATCACTCACTATATGGACGTTTGTGAAACATTGCTTTGTGCGGATTGGCTGCCACATTCGCCTACAAACACAGTCACTACATGTTACAGTAAACATCTTATGAAATGCTTTGGGTTGTCTTGTGATAAGCTGATATATCAAACGCAATGATTATTGTGCTTATAATTAAACCTGTTAAGAGTTAAGGAATATACAATACAAATTTACATTTATATAACACCTTTCTCTTTGGGAATACGTCCCAAAGCACTTAACTGTACTGGTTAGGGAAATATGTCATTGACTTTTGTTTTTAATACCCCAATATAGCTTCATACAGATTAAGATCTTTTACCACCAGACAATCAACCTGAGGCTCTCATGTCTGGATTCCTTGTTTACTTTCTTTCCATTAATTGTCTGCATCTCTCCACCACCACTGTTAACTGTGCCAGACTTACTTCTAAAGGTCAGCAGCTTATTACATTGCTAAGGCCATTCATTTTCATCATTGCAACTGGCATGAGATTGAACAAGTTGAATTTACCACAGATGGATTTATTGCTATGTTGACTGGTTTATCACAGATTTATTGCCAAACAGCCAGGAGGGAAATCCAAACCACTATTTTAATTCTCCAGCAACTTCAATAATAATTCTAATAATAATAATCCTTTCAACTTCAAGTCTATCCCAGATAACGTCAGCAAAATAAAGTGTTGTGTGGCCATTACAGAGTTCTCACACTCTTTTAATTATTCCTGTGACAGCACAATTGACCACAAAAATGATTAAAAATACAGAAACAATGGGGGAGGGAGAAAAGCTGCCAGTCCAGATCTCCTCTCTCCAACCTCATCTACAACATTAGTTATAATAACATGGAAAAAGCAGCAGGCAGTTTAGCCTCTCAAGCATCTACTTTGAACTTATCCCTTCTTGACTGGCACCTGACCATACTGTTTTTCATAAGTTGGGGTGTTTGCTCCAGTTGGTGCTGGCATTAATAATAATAATAATCCTTGCATTTGATATAGCGCTTTTCACATCTTCTAGACGTCCCAAAGCGCTTCACAGAATATACTGTAAAGTGAATTGACTATATTTGTGGGCGAATGCGGCAGCCAATTGCGCACAGCAGTGTCCCACAAACAGTCATGGATTGAAAATGACCAATTTATTATTGTTTTTTTGGAGGGATTATTATTAGACGTGTGGAGTAAGGAAACTTGCCCAAGGTTTCGCCCTGCCTGGAATTGAACTCAGGTCTCTCACTTGCAAAGCAAGTGCTCTAACCACTGAGCTTCAGGACTCCCATTATTATCATAAAGAGAGGCGAAGGAAGCTGTTCCATCAATCAACTTGCCAGTGAAAGTGGTTGTTCCAGTAGGATCAGTGAAAATACAAACAACATTATATGGAATCAGCAGCACTGAAACAGGACATTTGCCAGTTTTTGTATTCCATACGAGCCTCCAACCATCATAATTTCAAGTTTCCTCATAAATTAATTGATCCTTTCTGCTTCAACCACACTCTCCTCCCGGCTGCCTAAATTTTCGTTCATGCATTCATCATATCTAGGCTTGATTATGCCAATTCTCTGCTTGCCAGACTCATCAGCTCCTCCCTGCACAAGATGCAGACCATCCAGAACTCTACAGCCCATGTCCTCTCCCACACCACTCTCTGTGAGGCTATCAATCTCATTCTTGATCAGCTCCACTCATCCCCCAGGGAATCAAATTCAAGATCTTATCCCCTCGCATTCAAATCCCTCCACGGTCTCGCCCCACTCTACCTCTGTCACCTCCTATAACCCACCAATCAGGCTGCTTCTTTCTTTCAGCAAGCACTGGCTTGATTTGTGTTCTCCATCCTATTTGCTCCATTTATGGGCAGCCTTTAGTCATCCTGCAACTAATGACCAACTCCTTTGATCATGCTTTTGGTCACCGTTCCCCACCACCCTCCCCCAGGCTTAGATGCCCAGACAGCTGTATAAATTACTTTGAGATGTCCTCTGACATGAAAGACAATTTTATTAATTGTATTGTGTAGCTTCTGGCAATGGGTTCCACATTCTCACCAGCTTCTGTGTAAAGCGGTTCCTTCTAAACTGTGCTTTAGATCTGATAGTGCCTACTTTAGAATTAAGTCCCTTGTTTTAGACTTACCTATAAGTGGACAACAAAAACAAAATTACTTTTGTACAGTGCCTTTCATGTCGGGAGCACTTCCCAAGGTGCTGGACAGTCAGTGTTTTTAACTCAAGCTGGGGGTCAGAATTGGGGAGGGTGGAGGGCAAGGTGGAAGCAGAGTGATCGAAAGCCTTGTCGAAGAGGAGGGTCTTGAGATAGGTATTGAAGGAGGCAAGGGAGGGGCCCAGATGGAGGGACTACGTTACAGAGTTCCAGAGGGTGGGGGCAGAGTGGCAGAAGGCCAGCATGACAATGGTGTGGCGGGCGAAGCGGGGGACATGAAGCAGCTCGGAGCCCGCTGAGCGGAGGGAACGAGCAGGATGGTAGGAGGTTAGGAAGTCGCACAGGTAGGGGGGAACAAGACAATGGAGGGCTTTGAAGGGAGAATCAGTATCTTGAACTGTGTCCTCTGTGTGATGGGAAGCCAGTGGAGTCGGCCGAGGATAGGGTGATAGGATCTGGCCTTTCTGTTAAAAGACCCTCCTCACCTGCAAGTGTCAGCCTGGCTGAGTTGGTCGCAGTTGTGGGTTTAAGCTCCATGTTGGGAATGTCTAGTCTCACATTCCACTGTAGTGCTAGGGGTGTGCTAAAGTTAGAGGTATGATCCTTCAAATAGATATTAATCTGAGGCTCTGTCTGCCATTTCAGATGGACGTTAAAAATCCCTTGCACTATTTAAAAGAAAAGTCAGTTTCTCTTATGTTCCCTATTTTAGATATGTCAACCTCATTATTCTGACATTTGTTTTGTGGCTTCTGTTCTCAATTATATTACATGTCTTCAAGTAAAATTACTCTACCCTCACAGAATAAATTTTCCATGCTACTAATCATTTCTTATTTCAAATTAAGCTAAAGTATTTAAATTTCACACAATGACTGTATTATTTGGCCTGCAATATTTACCTGGTCCATGAATCTAACCCATTGCATTCAGCTCAGTTCAGTCTCATCTATAATTTATACAGCCAAGTGCACTTTTTTTCCACAATTATCACAAGAAACCAACAGGTATCTGTGAATCCTCTGTAAATCCTGGTGCATCTCCTGGGAGATGTTAATTTAACTTCTTATTATAATATCATCAGATCATTACTGCAGTGGATCAAAATGCGGCCAAGAATTGAACTCAAAGTGAACTACATTTATTGACGTATTATTTAAGGTGGAATGTGCTTGTGGACATATTTTAATTATTCATTCCAGCATTTTATAGTTTTTCATCTTTTGTAATATCTACTTTTCCTTAGCTTTTTAGGATTAATTTGTCCTAGAATAAACAAAAGCAGGTGGCTCCTGAACCCCACCATTGGATGGAGGTAAGACAGCTGTGCTTCCTATTTATTTTCCGGATCAAATGATTGCCAGCCTTAATTTTTCAAGAGAAAATTAAATAAGGAGCACTACTTTTTATTGTAAAGATGTACTAAATTGAATGTATTTGAAAATCAGATGAAGCAAACCTGAGTGCAGAGAAAGTGTGACAAAGTGGGTTTAAAATGTGCTGTTTTTTGTCTACATGTCTACATGTAGAAACCTATCACTATGCTTAAGTGTATCCAAATAAAACTGAAAGTTCTATGTATCCCACCTATATAGAAATTCCAGAGATATTTGTTGGAATAGAATGCACACTGTCTCCCTGGAAGTATGCATCCTGCTTACCTAATTCCAGAAAGTATTGGGCGCAGGTAAGCAAGAGCCAAGATTTGGCACTGCTGGAGTCTAACTAGCTAAGACTGCATAGCTTGCCATTGAGAGCACTGTCTGGCAAGTTTTCCTACTGCATGTCCAGCTAGGACCATCCCATCTATTAAGGCTTTGGCTTCCAGGGTTAACGGGAACTCAGTGGGAAGAGTCTCTCACCCCAGTGACTGGTCTGCCTATCAAATGCTGCCAATGAGCCAGGCTCACTGTGCATCAGCAGTGTCCAGAGTCCTGTGGGCGCACTTTACTCAAGAACTGAATTACCAAGATCACCACAGAGGGTTGGCTCAATTCTAACATTCCATTGCCAAACATATTATCTTGGAGCGAATTCAGCTCCAAGAAGACCCCGGTTATCTCTCCTCCCAAGGAGGCTAAATATGCCAATCTATCTTCTGCAAATTTTATCTGCAAATCTATCACAAATCTATCTTCTGTGGGTTACTTCATATATTACTGTACATTTATAACACAATTTACTCTGGATTGTATTTTTGTATTTCAGACCTTCAATCCCATCAGTCACTACTGGTTCAAAAGGCTTTGTCTTTTCCTCCACTGCATAATTCGAAAACATCAACAAGCTTTTCACATTTTCCAAATCCAATTATTCTTCAGATCATATGTTCACTGTGGATGACGATGGTCCTTCAACTTATCCAATCGCATCCTTCCAGAATACCCACTTACTGTCTTCCCAATACAGCATCAATGCGTTTCTTAAATGAGGCCAGTGTCTTGGACTCAACCACCCCTCCTGGCAACCTGTCTGTTTGTCAATTACCCTCTGAGAAAAGAAAAATGTCCACGTCTCTATTCTGAAATTTTCCTTTGTAACTTTAAAACTTGTCCTCTTTTACTTTTGTCGTGCATGCATCCTAAAGTATTGATTTGGGTTTAGTTACCACATATTCCATATATTCAGAGATTGTTCTTGTAGTATTCAGAATGATCCCCAAATTGTAGTGGGGATTGATTGTTTTATTCAGCTTAAATTTTTTGTCTAATGGGAGTCAATCTTGAGTTTACCATCCTCTCATCCATTATATGCTTGTAACATATGCATGGATCATTTTATAATTTATTTTGACATGTTTGCTGTACAGGCTGAACTGATTGTTTTGATGCATGATAAAAGCTATGCAACTAAAATTAAACTAGAGTGAAGGCTGCCTAATCTTCATGATACATTCCCAGTTCAGTAGTGCAAGTTCATGCATGCAACTCAATCCAGTTTCTTTAACTCTTTAAAGGCTACAATATAATAATAACAAAAAATACTAGCATTTGATACACTGCCTTTAATGTTCTGAGGATGTCTCAAAGTACTTCACAGGATATACTGTAAAGTGTAGTTACAGTGTCTATTTTGTGGATGAAATGTACCAGTCGATTTGCAACAGTAAAGTCCCACAAAGAACCTTGGAGTGAGTGACCAATTTTATTTAATATAACTAAGAGCATCTAGTATTGCCTTCTATTTTCGAATAATGTCATAATGTTCTTTAACATCCACCTGAAATTGCAAATGTGACCTCAGTTTAACATTTCAACGAAAGAACAGCAGTTCCAAAAATGCAGCATAATCCCAGCACTGCAGCAGAGCCTCAGTTTAGACTACATGAGTTCCAAGTCCCAACATGCGATTGAATGCCCAATTCAATGTAATGACAAATTACATTTGTCTGTCATGTGAGGAAGACATCTCAAGGCACTGGACAATCAGTGTTTCGGACCCGAGCTGGGGGTTAGCATCAGGGAGGGCAGGGGGGTAAAAAGGGTAACTGAAGGTACGATCGAACAAGAGAGTCTTGAGATGGGTCTTGAAGGAGCAAGGGAGGAGTCATGGTGGAGGGACTGCGGGATGGAGTTCCAGAGGGAGGGGGGAAGAGTGGCTGAAGGTCTGCCTGCCAATGGTGGGGACGGGTCTGAAGCAGGCCGGAGCTGCTGAACAGAGGGAGCATGTAGGTTGAAAGGGGGTTAGCAGGTCACAGAGGTAGAGGGGAGCATGGCCATTGAGGGCTTTGAAATTGAAGACCAGGATCTTGAACTTTATCTTCTGTGTGATTGGAAGCCAGTGGAGTCGGGCGAGCACAGGGGTGATAGGTTTGTGGTGCCTGGTACAGGAGAGGATATGGGCTCCAGAGTTCTGGATGACCTGCAACCTTGGAGGCAGGAGTTGGGGAGGCTGACAAGCAGGGAGTTTGTGTAGTCAAGCCTGGATGTTATGAATGCATATATGAGGTTCTCAGCGGCCTCCAATGAGAGTCAGTGGTGGAGCCAGGCAATGTTGCAGATGTAGGGGAAGGCAGAACAGGTCATGGCACAGATGTGGGGTAGAAAGGATAATTGAGGGTCAAACAAGACACCAATGAGGAGGTCCTCAGGCTTGTTGACGTTCAGCCGTAGAAAGTTAGCTCCCATCTTACTATACCTAATGTGAGGATTATTTTTATTTTATCAATTATTATGAAATTATTCATCTGAGTTACAAGCTAGGACATTGCCAGGAGAAAGAAAGACCAACATTGATAATTGTCTCCAGTAATGGAGTAATGGATTGTCTCCAGTAATACACTGAATGTCTCATATTTACCACTATTTTTTCCGACCTTGCTGATGTAGCTTTTGAGTCATATATTTTGGAATTCTGGCTGAATAGTAAAATGTTTCTACCTTGAACGAAACACAAAATAGAAACAGCCAGAATAAAAAAATAACTTTCAGCTCAACTGCACCAGTGAGGGTCACTTGCCTTTTAAAAGAATATGCTAGGAGCTGACCAGAACTTGAGCTATTTACATCAAACCCTCTGGCCCTAATAAGGTTTTCAGTTTTGCTGCAATTCTGTGCTAGCTACTCTCTTTCAGCTATGAACTGCAAAAAACTAAGGAACAGTCTTGACTTCATTGCTTCCTGCCTTGTTTTACTCATGAGCATTTCAGTATAATGGAGGCTTAAATGATCAATCAGGAATGCAGTTAGTGACCTAATGTGTTGTCCAGGCATTAAAATCTACGAAAGTGTGGTGTCTGTGCTTGCAAAAAGGACAGTTTGTAGCGTTAGATTGAAATAAAGCCACAGTTTTATTCACAGCATAAATCAAACAAAGTTAATTATCCAAACAAAATACAGTAGCAACCATTTCCAAACAATGGGGACATGGTGGGGGAGAGAAGTGGGAGGACTGTTCTTTTCACTCATTTGTCCAAGTGCTAATTCTGTTTCTGTCTTTATCTTTCACACATCAGACACACATGAATACATGATGGTTGTGTCAACCAGTCATTTCCTTTCTTAATAGCGCCTGTCCTTAACCATAACAGGTCTGCTTTTAAAGGGGCACTTGTGACTGAACCAAAACACTCCCTTAACCCACTGGCATGGTTCTTAAAGGGACATTTCCTACTTACCTTAGGCACACGCTCAACTCAGGTGCAAGGTGGATGGACTCAAAAACATGTTCAACCTGTCACAAAGTCATTTAAAGACATTGCCAGTAATCGTAGATTTCAGAATACTGTCTGAAATATCTATCTATCTATCTATCTATCTATCTATCTATCTATCTATCTATCTATCTATCTATCTATCTATCTATCTATCTATTTTCAGAGATGTACAATTGTGGATTGAATGTAATGTAGTGAAATACTGTAATGGAAATGAACGAATATCGCTTGCAGGTATTGCCAGCTGGTATGGATTTAAATAAAAAGCACCACATGCATAAAAACGTGGATATGTCGGAGGAATCTGTTATATAGGTAAATCCATTTAATCAACACCATATATAACAAGACAAATCATCTTGTGGTTCGTTGGTTAAGATTTCCTTTCATGGACCTAATACAACATCACAAGGTAAGACGATGACAGTTCTGGAGAGTGAACCATTTTTCCAGATTTTTACTCAGTGTCAGCAGTAAATTCTCAAAGTCAGATTATGCAGTACAGAGCTCCTTCTTTGTTAACCTGATGTGCCACAGTCACAACATTGTACTGTTAGGAAATATTTTACAGTTTTTAGTGGTTGAAAATGATTTGTTAGTAGAAAGGATACTGTTCACTTTCATAAAAGTAAGGATTTTCCATGTACCGGCGCAATGGAAATTCATGTTTTCCTATTTGGGGTGAAACATTAGGTTATAGACCTTAAGTTAGACCCCCCCCTCATAGAGGAAACAGTAATTTCAGTGGTTTGATTCTTGAGTGGACTTTCACAGAATGAAATATCCAAAGTGAATAATAATATAATAATCTTTGTATTTGATATAGCACCTTATCACAGCTTTGAGGCATCTCAAATAGCTTCACAGAATATACCATGAAGTGAATTGACTGTACATTTTGTGTGCAAAACGCGGCAGCCAATTGGACACAGTAGTGTCCCACAAACAGCCATGGTTCAAGTGGCAAAATTATTTTTATGTATTTTGAAGGAATTATTACCCATGGAAAAGTGATCTGCCAATCATCTAACAACTGGGTTCCCACTTACTGCTAAGTAAACAGAGGCGTGTGATGTAAGGAAATTTGCCCAATGTTTTGTCCTGCCGGCAATCAAACCCAGTTCCTCTCGTTGCAAGGCGAGTGCTCTAACTACTGAGCTACAAGATTATGTAGGGTAGAAACTCTGTAATATGCAGCACTAGCATCAATTCATAATTGAGAGAGTAAACTAGAATGATGATCATCAATTAACATCCTAAATTCCTGTGAGGAATTAGCGTGTTTTTTTTCAGAATACCGCAGCTATATCCAAACTGTGGAAAGGGATTTAAATTTCCGCACTTTTTGGGTACTTTTGTAAGATGTCCAAAATTATATTATCTTGAGATGGACGTAAGCAGCATCTGTTTCCAGATCCTTGGAACAGCCTAAGCTAAAATGGTACTAGCAGGTGTAAAGCTATTGAGAAAATACACAGGAACAGTAGTTAAGTACTCAAAAATGTTTAAAAATAAATAAATATTTAAATATATAAATCCTTATTAATGCATCTACCATCTGCATGCTATGATGTGCCTTTACTCTTCCTAGCAACCAATCTGGTGTTGCCTCCTTGTGTGCTCAATAGCCTGACCATCTTCCTGACCATTGTGTTGCATTGATCTCACCTTTGCACTGGCCTTCATTTGTTCAAACTTCCTCCTAACCTGACTTCTGGACATTTTGTATTTCTGCCAGAATTAACCCTGTGCATCACCTGGTATCAGGCCATGAGGTTACCCAGAGGCAACACTGAGGCACAAACACCAAAACAATTTCTGGGAAGACCTGCTTACTGATGCACTCAGCTTCAGCCTGTTTAGTCTCCCTCGTCTCATTCTACCTGATCCACTCAAGTAATCCATGTGTCTTTTGCCATTTTCGATTGAAATGGATGTAAATATACAGTAGACCCGTCCAGGTGTTGATTAGTACATTGTTGTGCATGTTCATCAGGACCCAGAGTCTTGATCTAAAAACTCCTTCTGATTTTGCTACTGTTAGTTTTGTAACATTCCAGAGACTATCACTCACAAACTTTAATTTCTCTGCATTAATGTTTAGGATTAAAAGAAAATCGAGCATCACTGTCAAAAACCCTGGCTAGCTAGCAGCTATATTTGTATAATGCCCACAAAATATAAAGGCATATATGGAAGAGGTGTCTCTGGAAAACCCTTTACATAATGTGGACTCTGAAAAGCTTTTTAGGTAATATAATATAACTGAGCGCACTTTGAATCCCTAGCCTTGCTAGCATTCAATGCCTGCAGCTATAAAAATCTGAGCGTGCTTCTTAAAGCTGTTTAGAAAGTAGTTCTCAACAAGCTGAAATTGATTTATTAGCAGAAGGAGCCCTGTTAGGTTTCTTAAAAACTATTAACTTCCTTTTCGAAATATATAAAATGGTCACTTCAATCCAAAACTATTTGTGGGATTGCTGTGCTCAATTGGCTGCCGGGTTTCTCCCACAAAATTTACAGTTCAATTCACTTTACAGTATATTCTGTGAAACACTTTGAGACGTCTCGAAGATGTGATAAGGCGCTTTATCAAATGCAAGGATTATTATTATAATATCAAAGGAAGGAAGAAGAACAACAACAAGATTACATTTGTATAGCGCCTTTCATGTCAGGAGGTCGTCTCAAGGCACTGGGAGTGTTGAAGCTTTGAACTGTGAGGTGATGTCAGAATTTGGATAAAAGGCCGTCAAAAAGAACATTAAGTTTAGCAAAAATGACCAGTCGCTCTTTGTAAAAACAAGAGAGAGCATTTGCTCTGTAAATGTGAAATGGCAAGTGGTTTAATAAGATTCCAATAGCAAGAGACATTTTGTACTTCTCCTAATAGAACTCTCCATCCATTCAATGATTTGCTGCAGAAAATTAACCAATACGGCAACTGCAGCTGCCCAAATCCAAAGAAATAAACAACAGAGGAAGTGAAAGCACACAGCACAATATCAATAAATTAGAGAGTGCTTCACACTTAACTGTCTTGAATGTTCAATAATGAGAAAACATCTTTCACATCTGTTGTTTGTTTAAAGCATTTAACTAGTAATGGGCAGGTAAAGCTGTAGAATGTTAGAAAGTATGAAGCTATTCAGGAGACTACACTGGATGTTTGTGCCAATGTCTTGAACAGAGTACTTATCTCACATGCTTTATTGCTTGACACTTTGGATTGTAAATTGCTTGCACAAACACACTGAAAGGATGATTCGGTGTGCTTGCTTCAAGTCCACATTAATTTGCTGCAACTCATGACCTGAAACTTCTGAACTGGTTAGGATATGGAAATGAAAAGTTCTCATAACATGACAAGTACAGATTCAACCAATACATTTAAGTTCAAAGATACACTCCAACACAAGGATGAAAAATAAGGTATGTGATATCATAGTTATAACATTTGCTATAATTTTGGCTTAATTCCATCAAGGCAGCTAAAAGGCAACAATTGTAGGCTACATTCTCAGCCTGTAAATATCTTATCCTTGAACTTTTTAATTTCCAGTAACTTGTCAAACCCTTCTAAAAAAAAATACAATGTTTTCTTAAGGTTAAGGTATAAGTTAATTTGACAGTGCTCACTATGGCAAGTTATGTGGTGTAAGGATCACTTGCAAAATAGCAAAGCACACCAGTAATGGCTTCAACCTTGGGATGTCCTCCCGGAATGAACGGCACTTTACAAATGTAATGTTATTGTTGTTGTTGTGCTAGCTTTCCTCCAGATTCTTCTTCTCCAAACTTAGCTAAACTTCCATCTTTTAAACCCCAAGGTCAGTCCGTGTGACCCTTTCAGGCAAATGTAGAGTTCAAAGGTTGTTTAGCCCAATCACAGTTCAAAATCGAATTGTCCAATTATATTTTAGAACTGTTCAGTGCTGTTCATCTTACCTCACTTCAGGGTCATTTGTGCTCTCATCAAAGAGAAATGTGGTCCAAGAATCCATCACTTATTGCAGACACTTTTTCAGTCATAAAACATTGCTTTGCGATGTCTCAACGCATGAAAAGGCATTATATCAAGTGCTAGGATTATTATTAATATTTATTATTATCTACATCCTGACCTGTTTGACAGCTCTCAGGCCGTGAAGCTTCTTCCTTGGCACTAAACCCTGTAAATTGTGACAATAATTAATACCTGTAAAAGAGTATCAAACAACCCCACAGATTGTTACAGCACAGAAATAGGCGATTCAGGTCATCAAGTCTGTCTGTGTTGGTGTTTTCTGCTCATGAGACAATCTAATCTGACTCTCTTGTTCGCTTCTTCATGCCTTTTAATACTCCTTCTGTTGAAAACATCTATCTAATTCCCTTTCAAAATAGTTCACAGACTCTGCCTCAGTCTAAGAGTTTCCCAATGGTCATGTGAAGAACAGAATTGAATAAGCAGTGCTGTACGACAACAATAACAACAACAACAAAATTACATTTGTATAGTGCTTTTCATGTTGGGAGGTCATCCCAAGGAGCTGGACAATCAGTGTTTCTGACTCGAGCTGGGATTTGGGATTGGGGAGGGTAGAGGGAAGTGGGGAAGAAAGGGTGATTGAATGGAGTTCCAGAAGGTGGTGGCAGAGTGGCTGCAGTCCCGCAGCGCCAATGTTAGGGCGGGTGAAGAAGGGGCCAGAGCTCAGTGAGCAGAGGGAGCGGGGTTAGGAGGTCGTAGAGGTAGGGGGGAGCCAGGCCATGGAGGGCTTTGAAGGTGAGCACCAGGATCTTGAACTGTATCCTCTTTGCGATGAGAAGCCAGTGAAGTCGAGCGAGGATAGGCTGATAGGGTCACGGAGCCTGGTGTGGGAGAGGACAGGGGCTGCAGAGTTCGGGATGATCTTCAATCGATGGAAGGAAGAGTTGGGGAGGCCAACAAGCAGGGAGTTTGCATAGTCAAACTTGGATGTTATGAATGCGTGTATGAGGGTTTCGGCGGCCTGTGGTGTGAGACAGTGGCGGAGCCGGGCAATGTTACGGAGTTGAGGGAAGGCAGAGTGGGTCTTGGCATGGATGTGGGGTAGAAAGGACAGTTGAGGGGCAAACAAGATGCCAAGGTTCCAGACTGGCTTAGTAAGGTGGAGTGTGAAATCATTGTTTTAATAATAATAATAATCCCTCCAAAACAAAACAATAATAAATTGGTCATTTTCAATCCACGACTGTTTGTGGGATACTGCTGTGCGCAATTGGCTGCTGAGTTTCGCCCACAAATATACGGTCAATTCACTTTACAGTCTATTCTGTGAAGCACTTTGAGATGTCTAGAAGACGTGAAAAGCGCTATATCAAGTGCAAGGGTTATTTATTATTATTATTTTGTGTTCATTGCGAATATAGGGTTAAATTATTCTCTACTTCCATAAAGAGATCCAAATCAACAACTAGAAAACATATTTTTGATATGATGTATATTTGAAGGACAAAGTTCCCATTCAATGATTCATCTTCTTTCTCATTGTCAGTGTTCTTGCGGAACCTTCAGGCTGTCTTGTTGAAAAATCTCCCATTACAGCACTTCACATAACAAAGACTAAACCCACTGGCAAACACTATAAAGTCCAGCATTGCTTTAATTTTAATGCATTACAACGTGAGCTCCTATTGTAATAAACACTTTCAATCTTTCAATAAAATGAAAGTATCACTTCCAAAGTCTCAAGTTTGATATTATTTTTACATACAGAATTAACTGTAAATTTGTTATATTCAGGTTTTGCAGCTTACACATCTTCTTTTCATTGCAATAATTGGTAAAGGTCTTTTCATGTCAACCACAGCTGTTTGAAAACACAATATCAGAATTTATTTTATTCTATCCTGTTGGGAGAGAAAAAAGTCTTCGCTTGTGGAATATAATTTTCAAAAACACTTTACTGCTAAGGAGATTTGTAAGATGGCTGTCAGAAAGCTTCTGAAGAAAGCAAGGAGCAAAATAAATTATGCTAACATACCAAAAGATTATATACATTGGGGATACCTAGGCTGACACTCCACTGCAATGCTAAGTGAATGCTGTATTGTCAGTGTCATTAATTGGATGAAACATTAGATAAAGTTGAATAAGAAGGTTTTTAATTTTTTTTAAGGATAGATAATAATAGTTCTTGTACTTGGTAATATGCCTTTCATATTGGGAGGACATCTCAAAACACTTCACAGCATAGTGATGTGTTTTGTAGGTGAACATACTAATCAATTCATATACAGCAATGTCCCACAATCAACCATGAAGTGAATGATTAATTTTATCTGGGGGATTGTTGGTCAGGACATCAGGAGAAAATTCCCTTATCTTTTCAAAAAAACTTTCGGGATCCTTAACGTCCGCCTAAACTAAGCAGCTGGACTTGGACCTCGGGAAGATCAAGGTGGCTGACATGTTGCAAACTATCATGCTGAAGGCAAATGTCTGCCAGATAACTTTGGCTTGGGGCAACAGCTGCTGAAAGGCATTACTTAAAGTCTGAGTTTACAAATACGCATTTGTACATCCAGTGCCAGGAATCCACTTGAATGGTTTGCAGAGAAATAAACAGCTGTTGCTTAAGCTCCACACCTCCAATTAGTGGAACCGTCACTCAATGGGAAGCAACGTGTGTCTGAGCTGTGGACAGGAAGATGGTAGCAATGCTCTTGTGCATTTCATGCTGTGTTGCGTTGCCTACCAGGAAGCTCACAAGCAGTTCCTGGTACCTGACATCCACCTAGTGAGGACTCAAACCCAAGCTTGAAGATGTCAAATAACTGACTAGTGACTATCCTACTTGGGAGAGGAGGTAAGTGGGGTCTCCTTGGAGCTGAACTGGCTCCAAGATGATATGTTTGGCAACAGACATCAACCACATCCTAAGTTCCAGTCTTGGTAATCCAGTTCCTAAGCGAGGCAAGTCCACAGTGCTTGAAGGAATTGCTGATGACAAGCTCACCCGCCTGATTCATCAGTAGGACTTGGATGGGCAAATCAGTCACTGGAGGCAGGGAACTCTTCCCACGTAGCTCTCATTAACCCTGAAAGGCAAAGCCCTGATGGGCGGGGTAGTCCTAGCTGGACAAACAACGGGAAAGCTTGCCAGGCAGTGAGCTTAATGGCAAGCAATGTGGCTTGAGCTGGTTACACTCCAGCAGTACCCCAACGCACATTCTTGGGTCTCCAAACCTGGGCTCTTACCATCCCTTACCTTATATTTTCTGGAATTAGGTAAGAAGGATATGTCTTTCCAGAGAGATCTCTGGCATTTCCATGTATAATTAGGATGCATGGAATTCTTGGTTTGATTACACTTAAGCATGGTCTGCATGTGTCAGACACCTGACTGACCTACCATAAAAATTGAGGGGTTGATGAATTAGGCTGGAGAAGATCAGAGGTGTGAGGAAATGACATTGAATCATAGAATCATAGAATCGTACAGCTCAAAAAGAGGCCATTCGGCCCATCGAGTTTGTGCTGGCTCTTTGAAAAGAGCAACGTAATGTCAATCCCACACCCCAGCCCTTTCCCCATAACCCTGCAAACCAGTTCTCCTCAAATACCCATCCACGCGTTTTTAAAAGTTGTTATCGAATTGGCCTCCACCATTCTTTGCGTTCCAGATTCGAACAACTCGCTGCATGAAAAAATTCTTCTCACCTCCCCTCTGCTTCTTTTAGAAACTATTTTAAATCTGTGACCTCGAGTCACCAACACACCCACCAGGGGAAACAGTTTTTCCCTTTCTAACCTATCAAGTCCCCTCATGATTTTGAAGACCTCTATTAGGTCTCCTCGTAACCTTCTCTGCTTCAATGAGAATAATCCCAGCCTCTCTCGCCTTTCCTCATAATCAAGGTCCCTCATTCCTGGTACCATTCTTGTAAATCTCCTCTGCAGCCTTTCCAATGCCTTAACATCCTTCCTATTGTGTGGTGCCCAGAACTGGGCGTAGTATTCTAACTGAGGCCTAACCAGTGTTTTATATAGGTTAATCATAACCTCCTGACTCTTGTACTCTATGCCGCCATTTATGAAGCCTAGTATCCCATGTGCCCTTTTTACAGCTTTATTTACCTTTATTTATTTGTGGAGTCCTGTAGCTCAGTGGTTAGAGCACTCGCTTTGCAAGTGAGAGACCTGAGTTCAAGTCCTGTAGCTCAGTGGTTAGAGCACTCGCTTTGCAAGTGAGAGACCTGAGTTCAATTCCAAGCAGGGCGAAACCTTGGGCAAGTTTCCTTACTCCACACGCCTAATAATAATCCCTCCAAAAAAACAAAACAATAATAAATTGGTCATTTTCAATCCACGACTGTTTGTGGGACATTGCTGTGCGCAATTGGCTGCCGCGTTCGCCCACAAATATACAGTCAATTCACTTTACAGTGTGTTCTGTGAAGCGCTTTGGGACGTCCTCCTGACGTGAAAAGCGCTATATCAAATGCAAGGATTATTATTATTATTAATATTATTATTATTATTACCTGTCCTGCCACCTGCCACCATGATCCATATGATGTTAACAATTTGACTAGATTAAGCAGTCCTCAGGAAAGCAACAGTGTTATAGGCACTTTGGTACCAGAAAAGGAGACTTGAACCTCCATAAATACAGCAAATCTTTAAAACATTTTGAGATGTCCTCCTGATATGAAAGGCACAATATCAAAAGCAAGGTTTATTATTGTTTCACTAAGAAAAAAAAATCTTTCTCACTGACTGTAAGAAAAGGGACAAAACACAAAATACTGCAGATGCTGGAAATCTGAAACAAAAACAGAGAGAGCTGAGAAAACTCAGCATCTATGGAGAGAGGAAAGTGAGTCAACGTTTCAGGTCCACGACCCTTCTGGGGCATGTTGGGAGGGAGAGGTTTTTAATGACAAGTTGAGAGGGAGAAGCAGGATAAGGACAACAAAGAAGACAAAAAAGAAGACAAAGGAGAAAATGTGTTAGTTGATGGGTTAAAGAGGTGATGGTGGTGTAAAACAAAAGGGGGGAGGTGGGTTGAAACAAAACTGGGGAGAAGAGGCGTTAATAGTGCAAAACAGGAACTCACCAGAGAGAGGCAAAGAGTGTCTGGATTGATGATTGTAATGATAACAGAAGATAACTCTTCTGGTAACAGAAATATGGGGAGGGGGGAAGGTGAGCTGTTATGATCTGAAGTAGCTGAAATCGATATTGAGGCCAGAGGTTTGTAGGGTCCCGAGCTGATAGATAAGATGCTGTTCCTCAACCTTTCGCTGTGGATCATTGGAACAGTGTAGGAGACCATACATGCAGAGATCAGACTGTGAATGGGAGTGTGAGTTAAAATGGCAGAAGACCTTAAGATCAGGGTTGACCTTGCGTACAGAACGAAGATGTTCTGCAAATCGATCACCCCATCTGCGCTTAGTCTCCCCAGTATAGAGGAGATCCGTGAGCAGCGGATACAGTATACTACATTGGTGGTAGTACATGTAAACTGCTGTCTTACGTGGAACTGCGTTTGGGGCTTTGGATAGTGGTCTGGGAGGAGGTGGAAGGACAGGTAATAAGAAAACGGATATTTTTAACACAATTCAGTTGAATTGAAAATGATCTGTGGAGAGGCAGAATCCTCGATTCCAGGTCAGAACAAATTAATTGTTTAATTTTTCCGTCAAAAACAGAGTACTCAGTCAGGCTTATGTGTTGAAGTGAAGTTAGAAAGGACTAGCATTGTTTTTTTTTAATGTCTGCTCATCATAACAACATGTGTCTGTAAATTAAACCATCATTTGTCTGTGATTTCTGACTTGCTACAAAAGCAAAAAAAAATATTTTCCACCTGTCTAATGTTTTCAATGCAGACTGTGGTTCACTTACACAAGGGGATTTTACTCAGGGGTGAACCTTGTTAATCATGTTTAACATATTGTAACAATGTACAAGTTGAGAGTTGAGATCATAACATGCATATAATATATATATGTAAAGATTGTTGCACTGGATTTTGATATCATATGACTGGAAACAATAGCCTTTGCAGTAAAATAGCTGTGGGCTTATACATATGGCTATTCATATCAGCACTAATTAAGCAAATATTTTAGGATGTCTGATAATTCATCATAACACAGATAAATACTTTACTGCTTCGCAATGGAGTTTCAAAAGAAAGAAAATCAGTGCATGAAATCTGATATAATTAAATTGCAATTATATCCTGTCTTATATTAACATGCTAATGTACTACCAAGCTTTCTCATATGTTAAAAGGCATCTCCTTATTCAATTCAGTTAATGTATTTTTGAGACTTTGTTGTAAATGAAATAAGATATATATAGACCACACTTAGAATACTGTGTGTAGTTCTGGTCCCCACATTATAGAAGGGATGTAAAGGCACTGGAGAGTGTGCAAAGGAGATTCACAAGGATGATCCCAGAACTGAGAGGTTATAACTATCAGGAAAGGCTGAACATTCTTGGACTCTTTTCTCTTGAAAAGAGGAGGGTAAGGGGTGACCTGATAGAGGTCTTTAAAAGGTTTTAATAGGGTAGACATAGGGAAGATGTTTCCACTTGTAGGGGAGACCAAAACCAGGAACCATCAATATAAAATAGTCACAAATAGATCAAATAGGAAGGTTAGAAGAAATTTCTTTGCACAAAGAGTAGTGGAAATGTGGAACATTCTACTACAAGGAGTTGTTGAAGCAAATGGCATAGATGTATTTAAGGGGAAGCTAGATAGGTACCTGAGCGAGAAAGGAATAGAAGGTTATGCTTGAAGGCTTAGTTGAGGAAGGGCAGGAGGAGGCTCATGTGGAGCATAAACAACGACATAGACCAGTTGGGCTGAATGGCCTGTTTCTGTGCTGTATATTCTAATGTTCCTCCATTCTGTGCTTCCTGCAAGCAATAACACTAGCTGTATATATATATATCCATTGTGTTTATTAGGTTAATTAAATGCCAGTGCTTGTTGAGGGACTTATGTTGTTTTATCACGAAACAAGGACTGTGAAGACCATATTTAAAAGCTTAACCTTTCCATGCTATGCAGCAGTTTCTTAACTTCCATAGAAATGATCTCATGACTTTTGGATGTGGTTTGCGGCAAGGTAAGAGCTGTGATGGTTAAAGGTCAATAATTAAGGATGAAACTATCTCTCAACAATACAACACACCATTAAAGGTGGAGTTGATCCAATTCCTAAATGGTCGACTTCAGTGTTTCATTCATCAGCAACCTCTACCTTTCATTCTAGAGAAAGCCTGCTTGCAACATTGGGATTTTTTACAAGGGTGACGAGGCTTCTTCTGGTTCTAGAGAAAGCCTGTGATTCAGATCAAACCTCTCACAATGCCTCCACTTCATCTCCACAAATGGTTTCTTCTCTAGCCCCCAGACCGTCTCGTGTGGAGTTCCTCAGGGCTCTGTCCTTGGTCCTTCCTCTTCAATATCTACATGTTCTCTTTTGGTGACATCATTTGCAGACATGGGGTCAACTTCCACATGTATGCGGATGGCACCCAACTCTACCTCTCTGCTTCCACCCTTGACTCCAGGACTACTGCTGTCCTGACTGAATGTCTGTCGGACATCAAGTCCTGGATGAGAGCTAACTTTCTTCAGGTGAACATCAACAAGACCGAGGCTCTCCTGATTGGCTCCCGACAGCACCTCCTCAGGCGCTGACAGCATCACCATCCATGGTTGCACACTCCACCTCACTGAGCCAGACCGGAACCTTGGCATGTTCTTTGACCCTCAACTATCCTTTCTACCCTACATCTGTGCCATGACCCACTCTGCCTTCCCCCACTTCGCAACATCGCCCGTCTCCGCCACTGTCTCACACCACAGGCCGCTGAAACCCTCATACATGCTTTCATTACATCGAGGCTCGACTATGCAAACTCATTGCTTGTCGGCCTCCCCAACTTTTCCCTTCATAGGTTGCAGATCATCCAGAACTCTGCAGCCCGTGTCCTCTCCCGCATAAGGCTCCATGAACCTATCACCCTATCCTCGGCCGACTCCACTGGCTTCCCATCACACAGAGGATACAGTTCAAGATCCTGATCCTCTGCTTCAAAGCCCTTGATCCCCTCTACCTCGGCGATCTCCTAACCCCCTATCATCCCGCTCGTTCCCTCCGCTCAGTGGGCTGTGGCCTGCTTCATGTCCCTCACCTTCCTTGCCCCACTATTAGCAGACAGGCCTTCTGCCACTTTCTGGAACTCCATCCCACAGTCCCTCCACCTCGCCCTCTCCCTTGCCACCTTTAAGACCCATCTCAAGACCCTCCTCTTCGACCGTGCTTTAAATCTCTCTGCTTCCGCCCCTGCCCTCCACCCTCCCCGACCCCGACCCCCAGCTCGGGTCCATAACTCTGACTGTCCAGCGCCTTGGGACGCCTTCCCAACATGAAAGGCGCTATACAAATTAATTTTGTTGTTGTTTTCCCTGTGGTTCCCATGAGTACATCTTTGTCTCCCAATTAAGGAAAGAACAGTACAAAATATGACTGGTGGTCTTCTCTGCTCCCACCAATTTCCTTCTGATGGTTTGACCCAAAGCTAGCAACTGATCGCTAGTTAGTGGAATACACGCTCACTGATATTTCTGTTGGAATACAATTTAGGATTTACAATTCACTTGAACATATTACATTTCACTTGATCATAGCATTTCTTAGCGCTGAAATATTAAAGGAAGAAAGTAATTTTAACATTGACCAACATCTTACTATTTACAGTTAAAATTAAAGCACTGGTTTCATGATAGTGTTTGATTGTTTTGTGAAAGGTTCAGTCGAGAGCCGACTCAGTGGGAGGGGAGCTGCCACCTACTGGCCGCTTAGTGTTTAATAATAATCCAATAATGATATAATATTGGTTAGTTTACCCAACATGGGTTTAACACCCAAAGGCAATATTTATTTCATAACTTTCACCAGAGAAACTCCCTTCTCTCTTCGTAGTGCCATGGGATCTTTAACGTCCACCTAAACAGGCAGACAGGACCTTGGTTTAAAATCTCATCTAAAGGAAGCCACCTTCAACAATGTAACACATCCCAAGCCCTGCATCGGAGTGGTTTTTAGACTATGTGAGTTCAACTCCCGATGCGGGGTTTGAACCCCCAACCTTCTGATTCAGAGTCAGAATATTAGATTTCCTTTAACAAGTTTATGAATTGGGCATATTTACAAAAATGAGTTGTGTTCAGAAAAAAGTATGCATTTGAGAAATGAATGACTGAATCCCTAGAAGATTATGGTGATCTATTCCACTGAAACTCTTGGGGCGAATTTTGTACATGCTGTAAAGGTTTGAGGAGCGTCTAAAATCCAAGTATCATGCACCACTTCTGAGAGACACAACTCTCTTGTGATTCAATACTTAATGTCTTGCAGAGCAGCTGCAATTTATTTTACTGTGAAATCTACTGAACGGGATGACAGGATTAAATTATTCAGTCAATATTGCAGAGTTGGATTTTGTCATGAATGCATCTGATGGTACGAAACAGTCCAATGACCCATTTATCATGTGCTTACCAATAATGCATTGAAACTCATGCCACAAGGCCATTTGCTTATACAGTAGAAACATTGTTTAAAACATGACTGAAGCATAAAATGGAGATGAATGTAGTTTACACACTACTGTGCATGCTTAAAGTGGATCAAGAAAATCTCCCATATTCTTTTATGATTATCTGGATATTGCCCTGACATAGTTAATCATTTAATGTAAAATGGTACCAACTAAATTGTACTGAAATCTTGTGATTGCAAATTTATATTAGAACTGAAATGAATGACAGAAGAAGCATTATGAATTCAAGTTCCTTTTAACTAGACACAAATGAAGTGTGTAAATGAATATAACTCCCATTATTAAAAAATTGTACTCAATCTGATGAAACATAAATAGCTTTAATCAATAAGCATTTGTCTGATCACCACTACCAAAAGAGACTAATTTAAGAATTTGAGAAGCTATTTCATAAGTGGTATAATTTTGCTTACAACAGTTGCAACTTGCCTTTAACTGAAAATTACAGTGGAATATGACCGTTAGCTATCAGAACCCAGTTCATACACCAGCTAAGGATAAATCACTGTTTAAAACAGAAAATGGCTGTGCTCCTGTAATTGCGTGCTCCTGTAATTGCCTCTCCCTCTTTGTCTATTGATCCATGGTTACAAATTACATCAATAATCTTGTAAATTACCCAGTATTTACTGCTACGATATCTGTGATGCTGTGTTTTGATTTCCTGAAATGTATGACATTTTGTCAGTCATGCTGAACCACGGAAAGATTATCCAATTGAACTGAATTGGCGATGAGATTCTCAGCAGCGAAAGGTGTTTGTAACAGTGTCACATGCGTTATCTTGCTTACAATCAGTGGCTCGAAATTCCATATACAAATAAGGTGAAAGTAAAGGGAACAATGATGGTGGGAATTGTATTTTACAGTAAAATTCCATTGTGAGTGTTTGTCCCAGAAAGCTTCCATACCTTAAGAAAGTAGTGTGGCTGATCAGGAGCTGCTTTCAGAGCGAAGCATTGGGATTTTTTTTAGCTAGCTCGATTTCTGATATATGTGTAAAAAATACCTAGGTTTTTGCATTTGTCAGACACCCTAATTGATACAAAAAATCAACCACAATTAGGTGATAATCACTAGCTGGATATTTCAACAGAACATGGCTACACATGGTTAATCCATGTGGAGCATCAAGGGTGAGGTGACAGAAGCTAAGGAAAAGGAAGCCATTTGCATCGGTGAAGGAAACATCACAGAAGAGGTGATAGCCTGCCACACAATCTGTTTGGCATTGCGTAAGCGCCATGCTCTGGTACTAAGGGACGAACCAAGTCATTGCTGGAAGTCCTTACAAGATAATAATCCTTACATCTGATATAGAACCTTTCACATTGGGACAATGGCTCAAAGTGTTCAATGGACATGCTTTAAAGTGGAGTGACTGCATTTGATGGGTGAACAAGTTGTTTATTATACAGGTGAGGGGGTGTTTACATAGCTAAAGGCAAGTTTAATACAACATGCTGATGTAGCCAGTACCACTTTGAAACTGAGCCACACCTTTATATGTCTTCCCAGACATAAAGACTATTACAATGATGAAGCACCTTGGGTTACCCTCCTGACGTGAAAGGCACTATATAAATGTAAATTTGTATCATATTGTATAGAACCAAAATAATAACGCCAAATCTTCCTGAACTGGCAAATGAGACCTCGGTTTAACATTTGATTTCACCCAAGAAGCATATGGTCAATTCACTTTACAGTACATTCTGTGAAGCACTTTGAGATGTCTAGAAGATGTGATAAGGCGCTATATCAAATGCAAGGATTACTATTATTATTTTCATTCAAAGGACAGCACCTCCAACAATGCTGAAGTCTTCAGATTCTGGAGAACAGGAGGTGAATGGACGATATCTGAAGAGACAAACTTTGATCCATCATGCAACATATCGCCACTGAACCATATCAATCAAAACAGCTCAAAGGGTAAGTGAGATGCTGGAACACCATGTGGTGAAGTAATTAACACTATGGAAGTGAGCATTCCAAGATTCTATCCTGCATGAAAGGTGCTATATAAATACAAGTTTTTGTTGTTGAGGAGCACAAGAGTGGGAAGTGTGGCTACACAGAGTGGAACCTTCAGGGGGAGGGGGGGGGTCGAGCTGTAGTAGCTGTGTGTTGCTGGGGTGAGTGGAGATGTGATATTTCCTGAGCAAATCACCAACACAACGATGTCTCAAGGCGCTACACAGTCAAGGATGTGGAACCCGAGCGGGGGTTAGGATCATGGGGGTGTAGGGCAGGGAGGTTAGGGATGGAAGGTTGCTCGAAGGTGTAGTCAAAGAGGAGGGTCTTGAGACATGCCTTGAAGAAGGCAAGAGAGGGAGCAAGGCAAAGGGTCTGTGGGATGGAGTTCCAAGGGGTGGGGGCAGAGAAGCTGAAGGCCCAACCGCCGATGGTGGGGCAGGCCGGGTAGGAGACGTGGTGTAGGCTGGAGCCTGCTGAGCAGAGGGAGCGGACAGGTTAATAGGGGGTTAGCAGGTTATAGAAGTAGGAAGGAGCAAAGCTGTGGAGAGCCTTGAAGGTAAGGACAAGGATTTTAAACTGTATCCTCTGGGGCATGGGAAACCCGTGGAGCCAGGCATTGTTCCTCTCATTCATTTATCCTTCTTTCTTTAGAACTGTGTTGCTCACGTTCTCACTTCACTGTTTATCTTTCCTTGCTCTCCTTCCTTTCCATTGCACTTCAATTGGATTTCTCTTCTATGGTGTGTCTCTTCCTCCCATTCTCATCACTGGTTGACCTCTCACTGATATAATGCGTCACAGCACCAATGTTATTCTACCTGCAACAACGTGAGGCACCAGCACTCATTCTGGGTTGATGTGAAGAACAAATCATTCATTTTTTTGGAAAACAATAAACACATCAAAGCACAAAGTAACATAAAATGCACAAGAAGCAAAATGTCCTTCGGCACAAATGCTGTCACATTGAATAATAACTGAGATCCTGGAAAACCACAGCAGATCAATTGGTACCTGAAAGAAAAGAATACGCGAGTGGAGTGAAACATGTGACATTTAAGAATACATTCATGTGCAATGAATCAATTATGAAATTTTAATTTTTTCCAATCATTCCTAAACTACCACAATTCAATACAAATTCACATTTTTTATTGCATTTCACTTTGGAAAGAAGTCTAGGAAACTGAACTCCTTCCCAGCCCTGACCTTGTTGCAGTGGTTTGATCCTAAAGGTGATTTTAAGACAATTCTGCCGCCATCTTTCGCCCACAAATATAGAGACATTCACTTTACAGTATATTCTATGAAGTGCTTTGAGACGCCTTCAAGACATGATAAGGCGCTATATCAAATGCAAGGATTATTATTATTATCTTAGATATGGTGAAATAGGCCTGATTTATTTTTACAATCCTATAGACAATATTATCTCTATTCATTCTTTCAGAGGAAGATAAATGAAAAGGACGAACGAAGAAAGGTGGCTGGAAGGGACTCCTTCATGGACAGACAGCTCACGAGGAACAGATCGTAGACATCCAGGGAAAGAAATCAGTGCATCAACCCATTGCAGGTAACAATTTCGCAGACAAAATATACAGTCAATGAACTTTATAGTATATTCTGTGACATACTTTGAGATGTCTCAAAGTTGTGATAAGGTGTTATATCAAATGCAAAGGTTATATTATTATAATTATTTATTTACCACTACACATAGCATATGTGCCTAATACCGCTTGTGTATTAAAGTTTCGCCTCAGCTTTATAATGGCCATTACAAATGGGCATCTGCACAAAGAAGTCCACTAAAGCCTTGGTTACTCTTTACCTACTTTCCTCCCCAGTAACCACCGCTCCCACCCAGCCAGCACCACCCAGGATGAGTGCCTCCAGCAACAGAGAGGGGGAGGAGGGGGATATGACAGCTAATCAAGAGTAGGGGGAGTTCTCAGAAAACAAAAAGATAATCTAATTTCCTTGCAAGACATACATATAAGAAACACAGACATAATAGATCAAGGGCTAGTTGGTTTCCGAGGACATTGCTTTGCCACAACGCAGAGTTTTTCGTTGTTATATGCCTATATTTATCTCTGTAACCTTTGATCCCAGCTATTTTCAACCAGCTCTTCTGCTGCAGAACTTATATGACACAACACCAAATGATTGTATTGGCACTTCCACACATCTATTTCTCTGAGAAAAAAACAACAATCCCAAAGCTTCCTTGAATCTTGTTCATTGTGTAGACATGTCCTCCAGTTCTTTGTTTAAAGTACAATGTAACAGTGATTTATTCTTAACTTGTGCAAAAAAACTATTGGGCATATTATTCATTCTTTCTAGCATTTTAAATGATAGACTCATGTTATCCCTCTTAATCATTCCTGCAATGAAACCAAATTGATAACTTGGAGTGCTAAATCTGATCAATAGGATTTATGTTTGAAAATACCTTTAAATAACATGGAAAGATTTGACTGCTTATTCTAGAATAATAAAATAATCATAGAGACCCAATTGCAAGATAAATCTACACTATCCACCTCTAATCTTGACACAATCACTGAATCAACTGTTCTGCTCCACCCCCACAGAATATGCTTTACACAATATTTGTAAGAGTTCACATTCTCAAGCGAGTCAGGCTATGATAACTTTTGCTCTTTTAGTGCTGAAATAGTTAAAAATCTCCATTGCAAACCTTTGATTTTGTTGATGCATTATAAATCATGTATTTTGATTATATTATAAAGCCTTATATCATTCCTAACTAATTGGGAGTAACCTTCAGCTGCAGTAAGATATTAAAGATTTACACATAAAACATAGTCACTGCACTTTATTGTAATACACGTTACTGAGAAGTGCTTTGGTATATGCTACCAGTGTGAAAGGCACTATATCAAATGTAAGGATTTTTATTAATTAATATTAACAAAATCATAATCAACATAATATATTGTACTGCAGATGAGGATTTAAACAAATGGAACATTCTCTTGACCTTGAATACCATTTGCAAACTATGTAAATACTGCAGTCTATATACACCAAGGATCAATGATGTTACTATTTGGTTATAACATCTATTCATTTGGTAGTTGCCTATCCCCTTCATATTGTAGCCACATAAGTGGAACTGAACTAGTTACAAAATAAAAACATTATTTTAAGTGCTGTTTTCTAACCTTTAGACTGCTGTCATTTTTAATCTACATGATTCCTGCAAAGACATTTAAAAAGAATGAACAACCTTGCATTTTGTATGGTCTTATTACATCAAAACATTTCACAGTAATTACTATCAAGTGTAGTGACCATTTCTCACCTTCCTAATCTAACTGTACAACAATTCTGAAATTTTACCCCACCCAATATTCTGCATTAAAAAGGCTTTAACTATCTTTATATATCATCAGATACCAGATTGTGAGGGAGTTATCCAACTCCCTCACAGTGTATTTTGGAGGATGAAGACTCCTTAGCTATTTGCCCTCTTTCATGATCTCAAAGGTTCTCCTGTGCTATACCCTCTTGGTCTATGGCATCATCTATCCCCAGGACCATGGGCTTATGAAAATAACATTACATGACAAGTTGCTTTCTTTCTTCACTGGCCTCTGCGTGGCCTACTCCAGCTTCCTCATAATTATCCGACATCACATTAATCATCATGGAATTTTAAAATCCAAAATTCTGAGTGTTGATCATGATCGTGGAATCTGCATTCTTCTTATCAATGAAAGGGGTTATTCCAGAATTATATGTTACTTCTGTACAGGTGAATAACCCCTCTAAAATCCAACAACAGCAACAAAATTACATTTGTAAAGCACTTTTCACATTGGGAGGCCGTCCCAAGGTGCTGGACAGACAGAGTTACGGACCCGAGCTGGGGATTGGGATCGGGGAGGGTGGAGGGCAGGAGAGGAAGCAGGGAGATCGAAAGCACGAAGAGGAGGGGCTTGAGATGGGTCTTGAAGGTGGCAAGGGAGGGGACGAGGCACAGGGACTGCGGGATGGAGTTCCAGAGGGTGGGTGCAGAGTGGTGAAAGGCCAGCCTGCCAATAGTGGGTCGAGCGAATCGGGGGACGTGAAGCAGGCCGGAGCCCGCTGAGCGGAGGGAGTGAGCAGGTTGGTAGGGGGTTAGGAGTTCGGAGAGGTAGGGGGGCAGCAAGACTATGGAGGGCTTTGAAAGTGAGGACCAGGATCTTGAACTGTATCCTCTGTGTGATGGGAAGCCAGTGGAATTGGGCAAGGATGGGGGTGATAGAGTCACGGAGCCTAGTGCAGGAGAGGATGTGGGCTGCAGAGATCAAAATCAAATGGAATATGTGTTTATTGTTACTCTTTAGTGTTATTTTACTCCCAATTGCTGTCACTTTCCCAATTTTAAAGCAGTAGCATAATGCATGGAATTTCAAACCTATAAATTTTTAAGCACTTTGACGGTCTGAAAATTATGCTACTGTGATATTGAAAAATAGAATTCATTGATGAAATTTCAATGTGAAGAAATGCAGTGCTATTTAAGAGCCCTTAGCACATAAAAGCATCTATGGAAAATTCAAATTGTTTTTTAGGCATAAAAATAAATAGTAATAATATTATTTCTTATATTTGAGAGCCTTTCATGTGAGAAGGACATCTCAAAGTTCTTCACACTTTGTAGCGTATAGTGTAGTGACAACATTTTGTAGGCAAACATGATAGCTAATATGCACACATTAGCGTCCATGAAGTGAATGCCCAATTTTATTTGGGGGATAGTTGGTCAAGTAACCAGGAAAAATTCTCTTAAGATAAAGACAGTAAAAAATAAAGATCTTGAAACCAACCTTTGTTTATGTGTACCTTTTTTACTCTTCTTGTTAAAGTGTAATCTATATATGGAAACATCATTTTAAAATGGAATATGATTCTAACATTCATAATTTTAATTGGTAAATAATCCTACGTTGGTTTGGATTCATGAGTTAGAAACAGCACTTTGATAATGAGAAACAGAAATTCTAAATAAAAACATACAGTGTTTCTTCAGATATCTGAGATACACAGCTTGAATGCACCAATCAGCGATTTTCATTTTCAATAAAAAACCTTTCCAAAAATAAAATTACATGCGAAATGTGTCCTGTAAGTTCCGAATACTGTAATTTGTAAAGTAAATGATGCAAGCCATGAAGTGAATTAAACTTTACTTGGTGTATTCCTATTAACAGAACATTGCTTGATATTGTTACTTCAGAATGAATTATCAATAAAATCAATTTACAAATATCACTGCAGCATTAATTTCATACTGTGAAGATTGTAGTTAATGTTGATATTTTGAGTTCACTTAAATAATTAAATAAAATAACAATAACAGCTCTGTTTTTGAGGGATAGTGGAAAACTATGCTATGAAGTGGTACATTCATGTTGTAAGACATTATCGATCAATTTCTCTCTTATGCATTGTATAAAGAGGAAAGGTTATGTCTTCAGAAAACTGTGGCACTAATGTGACTATTGATATCTATGAGGTGTCAGAATGTATTTCATTATCTGTAGGAACCATGGTGTTCATGTTTCGCCAGAAAAATAATTAACACAAGGAATCCGCTATCAAACATCACTAATTTCTTACTGTTTGATAATTAATGCCACCCTTGCCCCACTTGCCTACTGACCATCCCACCAACTCACATTACAATTCACATATCACATTGTCCTGAAACCATGTGTGGACCATGGGTTTCACTAATGAATTAGAGGCAGCAAATGATATTAGGTATTAAAGCACATCATCGTTTTACTCATTGTGCAATAGGTTCATCTGCCTATTGAACTACTGTCTGTTACTGTCACTACAACTGCAAAGTTAGGTTCTTGTGATTTCAATTTTTAAATTAACTGATACTCAATTGAGGAATAATATTTTATTCAGTTTCCCTGGCGACAAGTTAAGAGCACAATAATAATAATAATAATCCTTGCATTTGATATAGCGCTTTTCACGTCTTCTAGACATCTCAAAGTGCTTCACAGAATATACTGTAAAGTGAATTAACTGTATATTTGTGGGCGAGTTGCGCACAGCGATGTCCCACAAACAGTCGTAGATTAAAAATGACCAATTTATTATTGTTTTTTGTTTGGGAGGGATTATTATTAGGCGTGTGGAGTAAGGAAACTTGCCCAAAGTTTCGCCCTGCCTGGAATTGAACCCTGTTGTCTCACTTGCAAAGCGAGTGCTCTAGCCGCTGAGCTACAGACTCCACTAGTCCCATGGATTTCAGTGATATGGTTTGTAGTTATTTTCAATGAACAACAACAAAAACAACTTGCATTTATATAGCACCCTTCACGCCAGGTACACTTCCACATGTATGCGGACGACACCCAACTCTATTTTTCCATCTCACATTGCGATCCCCAGTCCCCTGATGTTCTGTCAGCCTGCCTGTCTGACATCAGGAGCTGGATGAGCATGAATTTCCTTCAGCTGAATGTTGACAAAATGGAAATCATACTCTTTGGCTCTCGTCAACATCTAAAATCACATGGTTCTCATCTCCTCCACCTACCCAACCTCCCCCTAAAACTCTCCGAACCCGTACGCAACCTAGGCATCAGGTTCAACCCCCAATTATCCTTCCTCCCCCACATCCAGTCCCTCACCAACATTGCTTTCTTCCACCTCCGACGCATCGCCTGTCTCTGCCAACACCTCACTCCAAAAGCGCTGAAACACTGCTCCATGCCTTTGTCACCTCTCGGCTGGACTATTCAAATGCCCTCCTCGCCGGTCTCCCTCCACTACCATTCATAAAATCCAGGTCATCCAAAACTCTGCCGCCCGCATTCTCACCCGTACAAAACTCCACTCCCCGATAACCCCAGTCCTTGCCAGACTGCACTGGCTGCCTGTCCCAGAGAGGATCGACTTCAAGATCCTCACTCTTGTCTTCAAATCCCTCCGGATTGAATCGGATTGAATCAAATCGGTTTGAATCAATAACATACACTGGCAAGTGTAATTTAATGCAGCGGTAAGTGTGCATGTCTGTCACTGCAGCCGGTAAGTGTGCATGCAGTGATGAGTTAAGACTACATTTTACATGATTCACCTGTCTTCACCTGTCACCACATGCGCACTTACTGGCAAACAACGGAATCACATTGAATCGCAGAAAATAAAGTTCTTCTGCGCATGCGTCGAGGATCAAGGTTATGTTTCCTGTGATTGAATGTAGCCGGCTAGTAGTGTCCATGTGTCGATGGGTCAGGACATCATTTCCTGCAATTACAGCCTCTGGTAAGCACGGGAGTAATGGAGGGGAGCAGCGTTACGAGTTAGAAGGTGAGTAATACAGGTAGTGCAAAGAAATCTAAGTGGTTTTGATAAAAAAACTGAATGGGACGGGTGAAAAATAATAATAATAATTATCCTTGCATTTGATATAGCGCTGGTTGGGTCTTCTAGGCATCTCAAAGCGCTTCAAGAATATGCTGTAAAGTGAATTGACTGTATATTTGTGGGCGAAACATATAACTTAGGTGTTTATGCAATTTACAAAGATAAGACTTATGTGAGTTTTATTGTAGTGGCTATATGTTTCAAAGCACTTCACAGCGTGTCTGCACAGAGTAGAGTTTATGTATTAGTGTTTGAACACAACAGCCAATTTGGCGCACAAACAGTCACAAATTCCATGAACAATTTTTATTTAGAGGATTGTTAGCCAGAACACTGAGAGAAATTTATTTGCCTTTTCAAATAGCGCCATGGGATCTTTAACATACAATACAACACAAAATTACATTTTCTTCACAATGGGAGGATGTCCCAAAGCACTGGACAATCAGGGACATCCACCTGAATAAGCAGACAGTTTCTCTGTCAAGACAGGTGCAGTCTTTCCTCGTTCAAAGGACAGCACTTCTGACAATGCAATGCTCCTACAATACTGCATTGAGTGTCAGTCAAAAATTTGAGTTTAAATTTGCTTGAATGCACAACTTACTGACTCAGAGGTGAGAGTGCAGAGGTGAGTTTGCATCTATTTTCCCTAACATGGATGGAGAGGCTGCGTTCATATTCTGACCTAGTCTAAGGAGATTAATGCTGGATTCAGATCACAACTTTAAGTTTACTTTGCAAATACCTGAATTTAGAAATCTCTAAAGGTAAGTTTGGAAAAATCTAACTTCTTGCTTCCATGAGTTAGCTACAGAGCACTGGTCAATATTTCCCTCCTTTCACACAAGCCGAGAGTACAGTGTGATTATTGGCCTTTCAACAGATAATAACTCTTGCGCTATCATCTTTCATCTTAATAAGCACAAAAACTTTACATAAGAATTGAATTATCTTTCATTTTCCCCTCAATACAGCAAAACAATATATTGGATATGCATTTTAATGACTAGAAATATCTGAGACAATTCTTTTTTATGTCAATAAGTGCTGACATTTCTGAATCTAAAGCAGA
Organism: Callorhinchus milii; assembly: GCF_018977255.1. Taxonomy (NCBI): domain Eukaryota; kingdom Metazoa; phylum Chordata; class Chondrichthyes; order Chimaeriformes; family Callorhinchidae; genus Callorhinchus; species Callorhinchus milii. The sequence continues at coordinate 92,651,788 of NW_024704743.1, forward strand.
TATCAAACTCTATCCTTCTTTTATTTGTTATTAAAGAGCAATTAATAGCAAATTGATTGATTGGGAAGTACTAATATGAGGCAAAGTCAGAGTCTTGTCCTCAGTTCATCGCCACAGTGCAAACTAAAGTGAATTATGAACATGATTTTGTAATACCTTGTAGTCTGGTTCCTAATATAAAAACGACAACAGTCAGCAATACTGTGTGTTAATGTGTTTGGCACATATAATGCATTTGATATTAGCAGAGCAGTGTCAACTAGAATTTTCCTTTTTAGGGTAGATTTTTCAATTGTTATATTTTTAACCCTTTCTTGAAGCCTTTTATCTGGTCCTTGACTAAGTCCACATTCCTCCATGTCCTCAACAATCACCACCATCATCTGCATCTCACCCACATTGCAGTCCATACCCTCCTCATTGCCTCAACTCTCCTCAAGACCCAGTTCATCGTGAACTCCTCACCTGGCTACCCTGACCAAGTAGTTATGCTTTATCCCGAGTAGGGTGAAATGTTGGGCAAGTTTCTTTACTCCACATGCATCTGTTTACCTAGCAGAAAGTAGGAACCTAGTTGTTAGTCGATTGGTGGATCATTTTTCCTGGGGTAATAATTCCTTAAAACAAAATTGGTCACTCAATCTAGGATTGTACGTGGGAAACTGCTGTGCACAATTGGCTGCTGCAATTTGCCCACAGACGTCTCAAAGACGTGATAAGGTGCTATATCAAATGCAAGGATTATTATTATTATTATTATTTGTATGACTGTTTGGTGAGTATCAGTGGATCCAGCAATATTGTGCTCAATTGTGTCTTCACCAGATATTTGCTATGACCATCTGCAGAATGAATCAATGGTAGTGAGCCAGAATGGGAAACTGGGAAGATATTTCTCTGCCTGGACTGAAGATAAGACAAATTATGTTTCTTCCTTTCTCCTCGCCATCAAGGTCTTGGCTGTAATGAGTTATCTCAGGACAGACCATAGATCAAAAATGGGAGCTAGATGTCTCAGACCAGCACTGTGTGATGCATTTATCTACTGAATTACCATGGAGGTAGGTTATTCTTACAGGATTTATTAATTTCAAGTAAAAATGCTATTTGTAACATATTGAAATTATGCAGATTAAAAAGTAATAAAGGTCTGATGATTGACAGAGCTGCAGAATAAATTGGAATGATTGAACTGTAAGTAGATTGTAATTGATACAAATGGAGTAACATTTTCAATATTTCATATTGCATTCCTTGTGATAACTATCACACTAAATTAACAAAAGACACAAGATGTAAGCTACCACAAGTTTCACCCAGAGTAAGATATTGTTTTGGGCATTACAAAATGTCAACATTACAAAGATGTAACACAATTAAGTAAAGAATCTTTATTGTTTATTTGGTCTTTTTTCTCCACTTTCAGTCAACATGATAGAGAGAACATACTAGAGTGTTATATAAATAGAGAGAATGGGAGAGACAGACAGTCAAAGAAAGACAGAGTGCTTTAAATACAGTGTGCCAGACAGGTTTAATGTGTGCCGAACACCTGGCTGACCAAAAGTACCCTCAGACGTATTTTGTTAAATATATACAGTCCAATTTTCACTTTGAATTTGGTTGAATTGCAAAATAAAATACTTAAGAATTAAAATATTGGTGCTGGGACCCTCAGAGAAACAAAGCATTTATTTGGGCTTAATGTTTCCGAGTCCCCCTCCCTATTGCAATATTGATAAAGTGACTAAATACAGTCTAGCCTACTGAAGTAGCACCTAGGGAATGTAAATAATTGCTCAGAGCCAAGCCATCTCAAGCTGTTTGAAGTCTATTTTTAATTTGATTTTCCTTTTATTCTTAAAGAATGAATTGAAAGAATATTTAGCCTCTGTGTTTGGCTGAAATATTTTGTATTGAGTTTAATTATACTAAATATACACATATAATTCAGTAATTGGATAAACATTGTGAAGCTGTGGTTTCATTTATGACCAAAATATAACTTACCCAAAGCAAAATTGACATAACAAAACAACAATGGGTCCGAAACAGATTATCCAGTGCCTTGGGATGTCCTCCCAATGTGAAAGAACAACAACAACTTGGATTTATATAGCGCCCTCCACGCCGGACAGCGTCTCAGAACGCTTCACAGTAATGGATCCCGGGGCCGAGCCAGGGGGAGTGGGAAGAAGGTGACCAAAGAAGAAAGTCAAAAAGAAAGGTCTTCAGCCAAGAACTGAAAATAGGAAGAGAGGGGGCGAGGCGAAGGGAGTGAGGAAGGGAGTTCCAGAGCCTCGGGGCATAGTGGCTGAAGGCACGGCCGCCAATGGTGGAGTGGAGGAGGCGAAACCCGGTGGAGCAAAGGCAACGGGCACTGTTGTGAGGACAGAGGAGGTCAGCGAGATAGGGGAGTGCAGAGGAGTGAGAGATTTGAAGACAAGGGTGAGAATCTTGAGGTCGATCCTCTCTGGGACAGGCAGCCAGTGCAGTCTGGCAAGGACTGGGGTAATCGGGGAGCAGAGTTTGGTGCGGGTAACAATGCCGGTGGCAGAGTTTTGGATGACCTGGGTTTTATGAATGGTAACGTAGGCGAATACTCCAGACGAGAGGTGACAAAGGCATGGACCAGGGTTTCAGCAGCTTTTGGAGTGAGGTATTGGCGGAGACGGGCGATGTGTTGGAGGTGGAAGAAAGTGGTACTGGTGAGTGACCAGATGTGGGGAGGAAGGATAATTGGGGTTCGAACCTGATACCTAGGTTACGTACAGATTCAGAGAGTTTTAAGGGGAGGTCGGGTAGGTGGACGAGATGAGAACCATGCGATTTTAGACAATGATGAGAGCCAAAGGGTATGGCTTCCATCTTGATAATATTTAGCTGAAGGAAATTCACGCTCATCCAGCTCCTGAGATCTGACAGGCAGGCTGACAGAACATCAGGGGATTGGGGGTTCCAAAGTGAAGTGGAAAAATAGAGTTGGGTGGAAGTGTACCCCATGTCTGCAAATGACATCCCCAAGAGGGAGCATATAGATTAGGAAGAGGAGGGGGCCAAGGATGGATCCTTGGGGTACCCCGCAGGTAACCGGGTGAGAGTGGGAGGAAAAGCCGTTTGTGCAGATGTACTGCTGGTGGTTCATGATGTAGGACTTGATCCAAGTGAGTGCAGTCCCACTGAGGTGGATGACTGATGAAAGGTGGTGGAGGAGGATGGCGTGATCGACTGTGTCGAAAGTGGCGGAGAGATCCAGGAGGACAATGAGGCAGAGGGAGCCCTGGTCACAGATAGGTGCTATACAAATGTAATTTTGTTGTTTTGTTATTGTTGTAGTTAAGTGGTCCAACTTGACCTTTTTTTATCCAAACAAACTAGTTGCCTCAAACAAAATCAATTGGATTAGACAAACAAGATTTCCCTTTTATGAATCCGGTTACTGTCTCTGATCCATTTACTCATCTTCAGATGTTTGTGAATTTTCTTCCTTTAAAATCGATTTCTTAAATCGATTTATTTTTTCCCAACACAGACGTGAGACTACCTGGTCTATAGTTCCCAGGTTTATCTTGAGATCCCCCTTTTGAAGTTAATCATGACATTTGCTATTATGACTTGATTCCTTCAGAGGACATACTTTCAAAAGCCTCCATGCCCTCATCCCACCTTACATCTTGAGACCTCCTGAGCCCTGCTGCCCAAAACTGGGCTGCTTCATGTTTCCTGCCCACTCTGCCCCATCATTGCTGAGGGAGCTTTCAAACATTCTATTGCCTCTCTTGAAATTTCCAGCACTCAATTTGATGAGTATCATTTCCTGATTGTATTATGAAATGCCAAAAATGAATCTCATTCCTTAACGATCTTCCTTCCTCTACTCACACCGATTGGATTGCTCCTTTGCAGACATCTATTAAAAATCGCTATTTCAGAGTTCCTTTACATTCCCCCCACTTCCCCCATCTTCAAAATCTTTTCAAACTATGTTTTCGGCCATCTTCCCCTGAGCTCTCCCATCCCCCAACAGCTCAGGCTCCCAGTCATTTGTGTGAAGCTCTGAGAGGTCATCCCAATGTGAAAGGCACTGTATCAATATAACTTCCTGTTGTTGTTCTGTTCATTGTGATGGCATATAGGTCTCTTCATTAAGTCTTATTTTTGATTTAATTACTTTTTTAATCCACAGTATTCTTTTTGTGCTCCTTTTGCCAAATCCTCTGTATTTTGATGAATATTGATGATTTCCATATTCTGTCCATCCCACACTTGAAAATCTTCCATTGCGGATCTGCCATTTCCTCTGCAAACCTGTGCCTCTGTCTCCCACGAAGCTTGAGATTCTCAAATAAAACTCTGTTGGATTGGAGAGAACCCAAGCTGATGGCAATGTTTAATAGACCAGTCAAATGGGTGTGAGTTGAAGAAGGGTGATGGTTGAGGACTGATATGAATTTTTAGCATTTCATAATATGTTCAAAAATGATACTGATTACATTGAACATATTATGTGAAATGCTGGAGAATTCAAATGTTATTGTAATACTTATTTACTCGAGCACCTGCATTACTTTTCTACTATAAATAAATCAAGCCTAAATCAAACCTACTAAGATAAGTTACAAAAACAGTTTTACTAAAAATGAGTACATTGTGGTGTTGCTGTAAAGGTTAATAGAAGTGAGTTAATGTTTTATAAGTTTGTAAAATTGCAATGTGTTCAGCCTTAAGACTCCAAGAAACATTATTTTTTTTCCTTTTTGTCTCTGATGATCCTTGACTTTATATAGTTTTGGCTAGGCGTTTGCTAGTGTTGAGTTAGATGTACAAGATATGTATCACACAGGACCACTTAGGAAGTTTTAATTTTTTGCAAGCCAATGATGTAGGGGTTATAATGAACTGGAATACTCTGTGTCAGAAAAGAAACTAATGAGTTTCTAAAAGAAATTACATTAACATTTCCCTGAACCCATCTCTTTCAATTTTCATACTCATTCTCCTGATCTTGGTAAACAACAATGGTGAAACAACGCTTCTTTAAATCCATGGAAGAGAACATTCTCTGATCGTCAGTAAATGTAATGACCTTGAAGATTCAAGCTTGTGTATATTGTAATTACTTCGAGAACATATCACACAAAACATATAACATAAAATGAAATATTTTCACAGTAACCTTGGTAGAATATATCTTCTTGAATAATGGACATGAATGGTTTTACCTCATTTTCTTGTTCCTCATTTATTCTGGAAAGTGGGGCCAACCTTTTTAAGCATTAAACTGATCGAATAAGCTTTCAACACAGTCAATACAAAGCCAGAAGACTGAAGGCAGAGATTTAGTCCTGTCAATCTCCTGCACTATTTTCGATTTCAAAATAAGAAATTGGGAGGGGGAGGGCCACAGGGAGATTGCTCCAGTAAGTGAGTACCCTTCAATCATACTCTAAATGTAATGAATCCTCTCTATCACAACGTTTTTTTTGCTCTTTGGAAATACTGCAACTGTTATTCTTTGAAAGCGATCATGAGTAATATTATTATGCTTGAGTGTTGGTAAGCAGGATCTCCTTGGAGCTGAACTTGCTTGAAATGTCAAATAGAGTAAACCCTCTGTGGTGGTCTGGTAGTCCAGTTCCTGAGCACTACTGAGGACAGATCAGCCAGCCTGGCTTGTCAGCAGAACTTGGAAGAGCAGCCTGGTGAAGCACAGGGATGGGTTTCAGCAAGTGTCAAGCATCCAGCTAACCAACAAAATCCGTTTAATTTAGTAGGAGAAATATTTCTGAGTTGAGATCAGGAATATGTTAGATTCATGAAGAAGAAATGATTTTCCTGAAGGTGCAACAGTACAGAAGACAAAACACTGATTTTGATGTGAGAAATCCAGTGAATTCAACACTCCTTTCTGAGTATGTTGCATCCCTCAAAAAAAATTTTCAAACACAGTAGACTTGAAGCTTCACATAAAAGAGTCTCAAAGGTTCACAGAAACGATTTGCAGAATGTTTTACAAATTTATGAAAATATTAGATTTTTCAGTAATGCTGCGATTGATAATATGTTATTGCAAAATGGTTGTGTATTATTTGACAGCTGCAGAACATAAAGCCATTTGTAATGAAGGACATCTGGGCAGAGCAACTGTCAGATTCAACTCATAGAGGAAGAATTCAACTTGGAGGAAATAATATCCAAGACATGTTGAACTATACAAAGAAAAGTCAGTGTGGCAATGGATGAGTCAACAGGCATCAACAATGTTGTCAGGTAATTAAGTCAGCATGGTGTAAACCTGAGCTGCTGTGTCCTAAAGAGAAATATTTTGTTAACTTAGAAAAGAGAAATAGAAATATTTAATGCAATATGGAAATTATTGGTAAATAATCCCTAGTCCAATGTTGTTATTTCACAATAGAGAGAGTTCATTCCAAGGCTTCAAATAAGGGATTGTTTTCCTTTTAAAGTTGAGAACGAGTATTCCTGATTTCCAGGCTTCATAGAGTGACTTCTATCCCATCCATAGTGTACATGTTTCTCCAGTCTCAATCAAAATCTGATCTAAAATGATTCATTCAAGAAACAACTCAGTTTGTAATTTTTTTTGCATAATGAAATATGGTGGATGATGAGAGTGAATGGGTCTCAGTAATTTGCTGCAGTGTTATCAAAAATGAAAGAGTTTTGATGTGACATGGTGTCAGTGGAAAGTGGGAGCTAATAGTTGATGCTCCATATCTTTGATGATCTCAATTCTGTCAGTGAATTCAGAGACATACTTGGAAATCTAAGGGCATTCAAAAGAAAATACAAAATGATAGGAGGAAAAGGAATGTACATCAAGAAATGAAGAGGAAAAAGAGGAGTCCACAGCCACCAACAGATGATAATAAGCATAAAACAAATCCCAATTTTAACCCCCTTCCCAGGTGATGAAGATGGTGGCCCCTTGAAATCATAAGTGACATGTTATAATCTGCAGATGCAGAAATCGACTCATTCCCAAAATGTTTTGTAATTCCTGAATGTTTGCCCTTCAATATCTCTGTTTGTTCTCCATTTAAGTGTTTGGTACTGTCCATCTGTGGAAAACAGCTGGTTTGGGTGTGTATGAATAGCACACCATATTCAATTTTTAATTAGGATCAGAGAGTGAGCATTTGTTGTGCAATAGATGTGATCAGAGGTGATCAATAAATCAAAGAATTAACTTTCTTTCTTCAAGACCTTGAAAGTTGTTCAAACTCATTCAATGTCCAACATGAGAATTTTAATTGCCTTCTCTTTCCTGTGCTGTTTTATATTTTTCTTCCTCAAATAATTATCTAATTCAATTTTAAGTGATGTTACGGTCTAACTCAATGTTTGTTGTAAATTATTCCATATTCTGATTGGGTGAGAAAGTCTAATTTCTAAAGTTAAACCTTCCTAGTGACAATCCTCAGCTTAATCCACTTTTTACCCAATTTTCTTCGCAGCTGGAAACATCCTTCACTAAGTATCTTAAAAAGTTTAGTCATTTGCTTTTAATTGTTAGCTATTAATAATAAGAATTTACCTGATGGTGTTATATAAAAGTACAAGTATTGAATTGAGGGATCATTTCTACAACTTGAGACAGATCACATATTAAGCACACGTATTACGGTAATGTAAGATTGGGTTGAAATTTGGGTATATAAATGTTGAGAGAGTTAATGCTAATTTAGGGTATTTCTTCACCGGTTCAGTTTTGCTCTGATATTCTGGGGGAGGTGCAAATGTTCCCTTGCATCATCCAGCAAATGGGAAATAGGACATCCAACAACAACAACAAGATTCCATTTATTGAGCGCCTTTCACGTCGGGAGGACGTCCCAAGGTGCTGTACAGTTGGGTTAGGACCCGAGCAAGGGGGAAATGATGAGGGGAGGGAAGGGAGGGAGCGAGGAGGGGGTAGAGAGTTGAGAGGGGAGCTGAAGGCACGGTCAAAGAGAAAGGTCTTGAGACCGGCCTTGAAGGAGGAAAGGGAGGAGGCGGCGAAGGCACTGGGGGATAGAGTTCCAGAGCCTCGGGGCTGAGAGGCTGAAGGCCCGGCCACCGATGGTAGTCCAGTCACTGACTGACATGTGAGAGGCCTCCTCTTCACCCTCTATATGCTCCCTCTTGGTGACATCATCCGCAGACATGGGGTTAACTTCGACATGTATGTGGATGACACCCAACTCTACCTTTCCTCCTCTACCCTCAACTCCACGACCACCGATGTCCTGACAGTCTGCCTGTCCGACATCGAGTCCTGGACGAGAGACAACTTTCTTCAGCTCAACGTGCGCAAAACTGAGGCCCTCCTGATTGGCTCACGTCAGCGCCTCCGCACCTCAGGCGCTGACAGCATCAGCATCCAAGGCTGCACTCTCCACCTCTCAAAGCCAGTCAGGAACCTCGGTGTTCTGTTCAACCCTGAGCTGTCCTTTCTCCCTCATATCTGCACCACAACTGGCACCGCCTTCCATCATCTCCGGAATATCGCCAGACTACGGCACTACCTCACCCCTCACGCTGCTGAAACTCTGGTCCACGCCTTTATCACCTCAAGGCTGGACTATGGGAATTCTCTCCTCGCCGGCCTTCCCGGCACCTCCCTCCACAAGCTGCAGGTCATTCAGAACTCTGCAGCTCGTGTACTGTCCCGCACCAGGCTTCACGACCACATCACTCCCACCCTCGCTCGCATCCACTGGCTCCCCATCCCCCAGAGGATCGAATTCAAGATCCTCATCCTCACCTACAAGGCCATTCACAGCCTTGCTCCCTCCTACCTCTCTGACTTACTATCCCCCTACCTACCTGCCCGTACCCTCCGTTCCTCTGGCTCCGGTCTGCTCCACATCCCCTGCCCCAACTGCCCTACCATCGGTGGCCGGGCCTTCAGCCTCTCAGCCCCTAGACTCTGGAACTCCATCCCCCAGTGCCTTCGCCTTGCTTCCTCCCTTTCCTCCTTCAAGGCCGGTCTCAAGACCTTTCTCTTTGACCGTGCCTTCAGCTCCCCTCTCGACTCTCTACCCCCTCCTCGCTCCCTCCCTTCCCTCCCCTCACCCTGATCATTTCCCCCCTCTCGGGTCCTGACCCAACTGTACACCACATTGGGACGTCCTCCCGATGTGAAAGGCGCTCTATAAATGGAATCTTGTTGTTGTTGTAGTTAGGAATCTCAACAAGATTACAGCACCTAGCTACAATGCAAACAAAATGAGCTCAGGGAACCAGCTTTTTATAAGCTTGGAGGAATGCACTGTTCTCCTGTGTATTCAAGGTCTCATTCATCCTCCTTATTGTGCATGTTTTGTCATCAAACCCCTCCTGTACCTGCCAATCTCCCAATCAATAACTCCGAACAGCAGGAAAAACTTAATAATGATCCTTACATTTGATGCAGCACCTTTCACGTTGGGAGGATATCCTAAAGCACTTCATAGGATTCACTGTAAAGTGGAGTGACTGTGTGTTTTGTAGGTGAAAATGGTGTCAAAAAAGATGGATTATACATTCTGCTGGATGATAACCGTCTATGACCACAAACGTAATGGTTATTTTCATCATTGAACATAGCAGATAGTAGAAACATTGACAGATTGATATCAAAGTCTCATCCTGTTAGGAAAGACAGTGAAAAATTAAATATTGCAGATGTTAAACTATAACCACAGTCACAGGAAAAGAAAATGGCAAAAAAAGTGTACCCATGTTTCTTTGCCAGTATAAAGCATACCAAGTGAAGATCCGACACAAATAGAGACAGATATAAACATTGCCCAATAATTGACCACAAACGTTCAAATAATGGAAATAATAGTCGGCCTACAACAATCTAAAATTATACTATTAAACCACTGTAGTTCTTTAAATGTTGAAGTCCATTTTCTCAAACAAATGCTGACAAATTTCTTTTCTTTACAGATTTCTTTTCCACCAGTCATAAAGCAATGTCCTCTTTTTTCTAAAGTCTGAAGTTGTTAAACTGTGAAAGTGATTGTAACTCAAATAGATGTCAGATGGCAGCCATGAGCAGGGAGGCCACTGGACATATTTTATATTCTTGATAACTTTCACGTTGTTGGTAACAACATTAGGTGGAGAAGGATTTTTTTGTTACCACAGTAGAAGGCTATAATAAACATCACAGCCTGTTGCTCCTTTGTCACTTCCACCAAAGCTTGTCTAGTTTGATGCCGTTGTTGATAGCTGCCATCTAACCCTGGTAATTGTGAAATGTGCCATGGATTTGAGCAGTAGGAGATGAACAGTTGAGATGAGGCAACAGTTCCAACCACATGGGGCTGGCACATGAGCTGCAGGTTACAGGATCAGCAACAATGAAGTGGGTGCCTAGAGAAATCCTGCAGATTCCAAAGTTTGATCAGTCGATAGGGACCTTTCCACAAGTCAATGGCACAACACATGGCAGAATAAAAAGCCAGGATGGGGGTCATGATCATAATAATGCCATTTGCCACCAAGTGACTCCACATATTATTTTGCTCATGAGCTCCAAACATCATTTCTGAAATAAGATTTGGAAAGCTTGGGATTCTGTTTTTTTAAAAAGCTGCTTTCATGTCAAAGCAAATGAGCTGATCTTGTCTGCAAGCTGAGAAACTGATCTAGTCAGTAAACAGGATCTGATCTGGTCTGTAAACAAAGGAGTTGGTCTAGGCTATAATTCTCTGGATTTTGCAGTGAAATAACTATGAAGTATTGTCCCCAGATCAATAATAAATGTTTTTTCTAATCCAAAAATGCCTTTGGATCACACACCTTCTCAAGGACACACTAGTGGAAGAGAATTGTGGTCTGTGACTCTTTGATAACAATGATTTCTGTGAATAGGGGAAAATGTGATTAGAGGTGAGCTTCTGCCGGCAGAATCCATTTTTGAACCAGATAAATAAGATGAAAGCATATTTAGCTGAAAAGTTAAGTTAAAGTAACATATCCTCCCTGTACCAACTGTTCAATCCACCATATTGAGCCCCCCTACAACAGCCTTTGTGTCAACACCTGACAACCATAAAACAGCAGTGATCAAAAAGCAGCAATCTACAATGGCGGAATGCATAGAGTAAAGTAACCCTTGTCCACAGTTCAGTCATTAATGAAGTCAAGTTAAGGCTTTTAACCTGATAACTTGAACAGTTTAATGCTGTTGGAAAATAACCAAAGGAATTTCACCAAGTTGTAACACCGACTATGGTATTTTGCTCTCCACATTTTGTCACTAACTGTACAAATGTTTGACTGGAATTTCACCACAGTAATCCCTAGAGCTCACCGAAGGGATTTCCTGTAACCCCACAAGGCAAAAGGCACCAAATAACATTTATTGCATTAAATTATCAGCGTCATTTCCAAGCTTCCTCACTCTTAACAGATTTACATAGCTTCACAGACGAATGGGTAGACATAAATATTGTATCAGATCATTGTCTGTTTCCCAAAGGTAAAAGCTGATCTTGCATAAATTGCTTTATTTTCTCAGTGGTAAGGTCTAAATTACAAAACTGTTCTGCTTAGTTCTCAATCCTATTCAAGAAAACATGTTAGTCTGGTACAGTTGGTAAAATTCTCACTTCATTCTCATTTGAGTCATGCCATGGGATCTTTAACATCTATCTAAACAGGCAGATGGGACCTCAGTTTAATGTCTCATCCAAACGATGTAAGCGGGGTCTCCTTGGACCTGAAATAGCTCCAAGGTGACCTGTTTGGCAATGGAATGTAAGAATCAAGCCAACCCTCTGAGGTGGTCTTGATAGTCCGGTTCCTGAGCCAGGCGGGTCTGCAGTAATCCAAGGCACTGCTGATGACAGCCCCGTCAGCCAAGCTCATTGGTAGAACTTGGAAGAACAGACATTGGGGCCAGGGAATCCTCCCACTCAGCTCCTGTTAACCCTGCAAGCCAAAGCCCTAATGGGTATTGTAGCCCTGAATGGACAAGCATGCGGGAAAGTTTGCCAGATAGTGCTATTAATGGCAAGGTATGTGTTTCTAGCTAGTTCGACTCCAGCAGTACCCTACTACACACTCTGGGGTCACCAAGCCTTGGCTCTTGCTGACCTGCGGTTAATACCTTCCAGAATTAGGGTGCTTCCCTCCAGGAAGAGAGTGTGCATTCCATTCGAACAAGGTATCTCTGGATCTTCCATGTACAGATGCGATGAATGGAATTCTCAGTTTGATTTGGATACCCTTAAGCACAGTGATGGGTTTCCACATGTGTCAGACATCCAGCTAACCAAAACAATATACAGGAGGTGATAGGAATAGGAGACCATTCAGCCCATCAAAGTTGTTCTACCAGTTTACTAGATCAAGCCATGTATTCCACATATTTTGTTCCCATTTTTCACCTTTTCTTCATACCCCATAATATACTATCAATTTCTCATTTAAATATCCAAATTGATTCTGCCTCTAAAGTCATCATACTAAGGCCAATCCAGTCATTAACTGACCCTCTGTGTAAAGAAAGTTCCTTGTGCCTGGGCTGGAATTGCTCATCGTTCCCCTGAATCTGTAATCTCCAGTTCTGCTTTCTTGGCGTATAAAAGTATTACTCTGGGTTTACTTTTTCAATCTGATTTAAGATCTTAGATTCCTTTATAAGATCCCCTCTTAGATGGTTATTTTCAAAGCTGAAGAACATTAGTTTATATATAATAATATTTCATAACTTCTGCCTCTGATACTGAGAATCAATTTCATTGTTCTCCTATATACTACTTCTAGGCCCTGATGTAGAACAAAGTAATAGGATGCAAAATGTTGTGATCCATTACCACGAGTACGGATGTCTAAAAAAGCTAAGGGAGAAATTCTACTCCATTCCAAATGATTCTTCATTTACTTTGTTTTCTTACCATTACAGACATGCAACATTTAGAATTATTTAAAACATAATGATCCTTGCATTTGATATAGCACTTTTCATGTCTTCTAGATATTTCAAAGTGCATCACAGAATATACTGTAAAGTGAATTGATTGTATATTTGTAGGCGAAATAGCTATAGCTTTAATTTTGAAGCCACCTATCTGTAAGTTATTTTAAGGACTCAGCAAACTGTCTTGAAAGTTAAGACTGAACTCAACAATTTGCCCAATTCTGAATGCACTGAAAGGCATTGAAAACAGTAAATCTAGACCCAAGTGAAATTTCTTCCCTCAGCTTTCATAGATATGAGTTTTAAGCAATGCAATATTTCAAGGAAAATAATACAGATCAAATCTGAAAAGACCTCAGATTTTTGTGGTAAGCACAACCACAAATAGATCTGTTACTTTTTGCCAGTAGTGGAGAAATTACAAAGAATGGAAGGGTTACTGAAAGATTATGCTACACGAAAGGCAGTTGCCCTTTGCTAACCTCGCCTGGAGGGACATGGAAAATCAATAGCAATGTGACTTGTGTGTCTGGAATCCAGATAAAGGTAATTTGTTTGCCAATGCATTAAGTGCACTCTGTGTTTATGCCAGGAGTCTTTACAAAAGCGTATAGGTGCACTGCATAAATCAGAGAACAGTGTTTAGACTGGAAAGCCTCAAATCATAGAATCATAGAACTATACAGCATAGAAGGAGGCCATTCGGCCCATTGTGTCTGTGCCAGTTCTTTGAAAAGAGCTATCTAATTCAATCCCACTACCCCGCGCTCTCCCCATAGCCCTGCAAACTTGTCCAACCCAAATAATTATCTACTTCTCTCTTAAAAGCCATTGAATCAGCTCCACCACTCTTTCAGGCAATGTATTCCAGATCCGAACAACTCACTGTGTAAAAAAAAATTCTGCTCACCTCCCCTCTGTTTCTTTTAACAACTATTTTAAATTGGTGTCCTCGAGTTACCGACACATTCGCCAGTGGAAATAATTTCTCCTTGTGCACCCTATCGAATCCCCTCATAATTTTGAAAACTTTTATTCAGTCTCCTCTTAACCTTCTCTGCTCCAAGGAGAATAATCCTAGCGTCTCAAGCCTCTCCTGATAACTGAAGTCCCTTATTCCTAGATTCCTAATAGCACCCTAGTAACTATTCTTTGCACCCTCTCCAATGCCTTGACATCCTTCCTCAAGTGTGGTACCCAGAACTGAACACAGTACTCTAACTGAGGCCTAACCAATGTTTTATGAAGGTTCATCATAACTTCCTGGCTTTTGTATCCTATACCCCTATTTATAAAGCCTAGTATCCCATATGCTTTTTTTTTTAAAAGCAGTTTTATCTACCTTCAACGATTTACTTATATGAACCTTTAGGTCTCTCTGGTCTGTCACTCCCTTTAAGATTTTACCATCTTATATTGCCTCTCCTCATTCTTCCACCCAAAATGCATCACTTCACACTTGTCTGACCATTTTACCAGTCTATGTCCATTTGGAGTCTACTACCATCCTCCTCACCGTTTACTACTTTTCCGAGCTTAGTATCATCTGCAAACTTGGAAATTGTACTCTCTATACATAAGTCCAGAATAAGTTTATATAGATCAAAAACAGCAATGGTACCAATACTGATCCTTGGGGGACACCATTGCACACTTCCCTCCAGTCAGGAAAACAACCGTTCACCACTACCCTCCGCTTTCTGTCTCCCAACCAGTTCTAAATCCATGCTGCCACTGTCTCTTGTGAGTTTCTATTTTGCTTACTAGTCTATTATATGGCAGTTTCTAAAACCCATATAAACTATATCAACTGCACTACTTTCATCCACCTTCTCCGTTACTTCATCAAAAAACTCTATCAGGTTTGTTGAACATGATTTGCCTTTAACAAATCCATGTTGGCTGTCTTTTATTAACCCGTATTTTTCTAAGTGAAAATTTATTTTGTCCTGGGTTATAGTCTCTAGAAGTTTCCCCACTATTGACGTTAGGCTGACTGGCCAGTAGTTCCCAGGTTTATCCTTCTGCCCCTTTTTGTACAGGGGAGTAACTTTTGCACAACTCCAGTCCTTTGGCACCACCTGAGTGTCCAAGGAGGATTGAAAGATTGTGGCTGAAGTCTCCATTATTTTCACCCTTACTTCCCTCAGAAACCTAGGATGCACCCCGTCCGGACCTGGTGACTTATCTACCTTGAGCACCTACAACCGTTTAGCACCTCCTCTCAGTTTATTCTTATTTATCCAATTTCTCTACCCTCTCCTCTGATACTGTGGCATTGGCTGCAGCCACATCTTTTGTGAAGACAGATGCAAAGTGCTCATTCAATACATCTGCTTTGTTCTTTGCCTCCACAAGAAGATTTCCTCTTTGGTCCCTAATTGGACCCACCCTACCTTTGACTAACCTTTTATTCTTTATATGCTTATAAAATACTTTAGGGTTCCTTTTTATGTTACCAGCTAATCTTTTCTCATACAATCTCTGTGCCCTTCTTATTTCATTTTGCAGTTCTCCTCTGTACTTTCTGTATTCTATTTGATTATCTTCTGTATTTTGGACCTGACATTTATCATGAGCTTCCCTTTTCTGTTTTATTTTAATCCCTTATTTAATCTTCGTTCCTTATTCATCCAGGGAGGTTTGGAATCCCTACCTTTCCCCTTTGTGGGAATGTATTTGTTCTGTCCCCAAACTATCTCCTCCTTGAAGGCTTCCCATTACTCGTTAGCTGTTTTATCTGCCAATCTTTCTTGCCAGTCCACCTTGGCGAGGTCCCTTTTTAACTCACTGAGCTTAGCCGTCTTCCAGTTAAGTATCTTCAACTTTGATTGCTCCTTGTCCCTTTTCATAAGTACTCTAAACCTTATGATGTGTGATCACTGTTGTCCAGATGCTCTCCTACTGAAACCTGCTCCACTTGTCCCACTTCATTGCCCAGAACTAGATACAGCACTGCTTCCTTCCTAGTTGGTCTGGAAACATACTGTTCCAGAAATTTATTCAGCACACATTCCAGGAATCCTTCCCCCTCCTTGCCCTTTACACTGTAATTTTGCCAATCTATGTTAGGTCCCCCATTATCACTACTCTGTTGGTTTTGCATCTTTCTGAAATCTGCTTGCAGGTTTGCTTGTCTATCTCCTTCCCACTATTTGGTAGTCTATAGTGTTCACCTAACAGAGTAACAGCTCCTTTTGTGCTCCTTAACTCTAACCAAATAGATTCTGATTTGGACCCTCCAGGGCCATAACCGTCTTTAGTCAATATTGCCACCCCCCTTTT
This sequence comes from Callorhinchus milii, assembly GCF_018977255.1. NCBI lineage: Eukaryota > Metazoa > Chordata > Chondrichthyes > Chimaeriformes > Callorhinchidae > Callorhinchus > Callorhinchus milii. The sequence goes on from NW_024704743.1 coordinate 92,667,995, forward strand.
TTCCTTCCCTATCCCTCCTGAATATATTGTAGCCAGGAATATTCAACTCCCATTCCTACCCTTGTCTGAGCCAGGTCTCCATTATTGCCACTACATCATAATACCATGTGGCAACTTGAGCCTGCAGCTCACCAATCTTATTTGTCACATTTATGCACATGCACTCCAAGATTAAATTAGTCTGCTCTGCATTTCTCCCTGTCTAATCCCTCCTTTTATGGATTATTCCTGATTACATTGCTATTCATCTCTCTGAGCCCTCTATGTAACTTGCTTGTCCTCTCTGATACTACATCCTGATTCCAACATCCCATAAAATTAGTTTAAACCATTCCCCACAGCACTAGTTAACCTTCCTGCAAGGACATTGGTCCCAGCCCTGTTCAGGTGTAACCCATCCAGCTTGTACAGGTCCCACCTGCCCCAGAACTGATCCCAATTATTCAGGAAACTGAAGGCTTCCTTTCTGCACCATTTCTCCAGCCATGCACTCATGTGTTTGATCCTGCTGTTTGGATATTCACTTGCATGAGGCACTGGGAGTAATCCAGAGATCATCACCTTGGCGCTCCTACACTTTCGCTTTTTTCCTAGCCTCTGTAGGAACTCAGCCCTTTTTTTCCTTCATCATGGATCCCATCATGGATCATGACTTCTGGATGTTCTCCTTTCCCCTGTAGAATATTTTGCATCCATTCTGTGATGTCTTCATCCCTGGCACCAGGAAGGCAACATGCCATGCGGGAGTTACATTTTTGGTTGCAGAAAAGCGTGTCTTTCACCATTGTGTTCCCAATGACAATTGCATTAACACTCTTCCCTGTGTTCCACTGTGCATCATTTGCTTTTGACTCCCCTCCCCAGAGGTGTCATCACCATGACCAATATTCAGTACAGAGAACTGGTTTGTGAGTGCCACAGGGGATTTCTGCACTGTCCATCCCCTCTTCCTACTATGCCAGTTGGTCACCCACTCACTCTCCTTCTGAACCTTCTGTGGATGAAGGGTGGATGACCACCTCCTGAAACATTTGATCCATGAACTCTTCAGCCTCCCATGTGCTATACAATGACACCAGCCTCTCCTTGAGCTCAGAACCTCTGAGTTCAAGCTCGAGCAGCCGTCCAGGGCACACAAAAGATCCTGGAGTTCCCACATGGCACACATTGAGCATGCAACCAGTCTCAGCTGCCCTATCATATTCCCAGACATGCTTTATATTATTTTAATATAAATATAATGTATTTTATAATAATGCACCTACTTTCCCCTCTGCACCAAATTCCCATTCTCACCAAATTCCTTAACAGAATTCTCACCATGCTCCACCTCACTCAGTTCCCTCCTCATGCTGCTTGGCTCCCTGCTCCTTTATTATTTATTATGTATTTATTCACTGTGTGAATGGTCACATTCACACAGTGAATAAATAAATAAATATATAATAAAGAGGTACTGCCTACATGTTCAGGAAATCTTTTTGTTGTTTATATAAGTTCAATATCTAAATGAACTGAAGTGTTTTTATCATTTGGGACAACATCATGTGACATAAATATCATGAGTTACAATTCTTACACCATTTATTGATAACACCAAAATTCCAAAGAAGGAGTAAACTACAGGGGTACGTGGAAAGCGTAGGTAAAAGGGACAACATGGATTACCCTTTAAAAAAGCCAGCAAACACATAGTGGGATGAATAGTCTTCTTCTGAACTGTAATTCTTTATGGTTCTATAGTTCTAAGCTATGGGGTTAACATTCCAGAGTTTCTATCCTGAAAAGTTTTTAAGTTAAAAGGGTACATTGTGTTAGTTGGGCATGTAAACAGAGCTAAAGGCCCTATGTGACCATTAGTCTCTAGAAGAGTCCTGTAACTCAGAGGTTAGAGCGCTCGCTTTGCAAGCGAGAGACCTGGGTTCGATTCCCGGCAGGGTGAAACCTTGGGCAAGTTTCCTACTCCACACACCTGATAATAATCCCTCAAGAAAAAAAAACAATAATAAATTGGTCATTTCAATCCATGACTGTTTGTGAGACACCTGCTGTGCGTAATTGGCTGCCGCATTTCGCCCACAAATACACAGTCAATTCATTTTAAGGTCTATTCTGTGAAGTGCTTTGAGACATCTAGAAGACGTCAAAAGCGCTATGTCAAATGCAAGGATTATTATACAGTGCTTTGGGATGTCCTCCCGATGTGAAAGGCGCTCTATAAATGTAATTTTGTTGTTGTTGTTGTCGTAGAATGGTCACAATTGAACAGCAAACAGCAGCCAATCAGAAAGTTGTTCCACAACATAAACATCAAGGTACACAATAGGGCAATATTCGTCTCAGGAACTTGTCTGGGGTGTATTAATGCAGATTTCAATAAAAAAACATGGTGAAAGGATGAAACCACCATCAAGTCTTGCACAGTAAAATACTACTACTAAATCTTGCACAATAAATAAATAATAAAAATAATAATCCTTGCATTTGCTATAGTGCCTTATAACTTCATTGGGACACGTCAAAGGGCTTCACAAAATATACTGGATTGTGGAATGACTGTGTTTTGTTTTGCAAATGCACAGCCAAATTGTGCACAGCAATGTCTCACCAACAGTCATGGAGTGAATGACCAATTTTATTTGGGGGAATTGTTGGTCAGGACACCGGAATAAACTCCCTACTCTTTTTGAATAGTTCTATGAAATCTTTAGTATCCACCTGGACACAGAGAAGGGACCTTGGTTTTACATCTCATTTGAAGGATGGCCCTTTCGACAATACAGCACATCGACAGCACTGCATTGGAATGTCATCTTAGATTACACAAGTTTTAAGACCCGACATGGAGTGCCATCAAATGAGCCAGGCTGATACATAGTGCAATACCGATATCAAGTCCTACATATTGTCTTGTTCATTTTTGAGTAACCAAACAAGATTTGCTATCCTGCAGTTCTTCAGTTCTCCTCAAAATATTTACCAAAGCCTCAGCTATTTCTTCTCCTTTTTCCTTTAGGGTCTGACTGTTTAGCTGTCTAGTTCAGTTGTCTTATGGGCATTCAATATTTGTAAGTTTTTCATAACATATTGATATCTACTCCTGTTAAAGAGCCCTGAACCAAAACAACTGAAACTGGAATTATAATCACAGTCGTCATTTATAAATTCTGATGTAAAAATCGTTTTCACACAGCAGCCATCTACAGTATTGCTTCCCAATTTTCTGCGAAAGAAACTATTGATTTTCAACATGCCATCTGCTGTTAACATAGAGAAAACATTTCTTTGGATTCTGCTTGTTGTTCCATGTAATGTGCTTTCATATTACCCTTCTAGTAACCATCATAAACTTTCATTTTTGGTTCATGTAGCCCACTTACATTTAACTTCTTAAACTGTCTCTTAGGGCATTATCATAATCAGTTCAGTATTTTTTCGAATAATCCTGAAATGCAGTACCAATAAGCACATTTTTGATCAAAGTATAAGCCATCAACAAAACAGAATCATTATTGTTCATTGCTGTTAAGTACTGAGCTCTGTATATCTGTCAGCCTCGCTCAGTTGGCAGTGCTCTCACCCCTGAGTTAGAAGATTATGGGGTCAAGCCCCATGTCAGGTCTTGGAACTCATATACTGTAGTCTATGCTGGGGTGTACTGCATTGTCAGAGGTGCTGACATTCAAATGAGATGTTAAACCAACTTCCTATTTGCCTGTCTGTGTGGCCATTAAACATCCCATGTCACTATTCAAAAAGAGAAAGGAGTTTATCCCAGTTTTCTGGCCAACAATCCCCCAAATTGGGCATTCACTCCATGGCTATTGGTGCAAAATTGCTGTGTGCAAATTGGCTGTCACATTCGCCCACAAAATACAAACAGTCACAGTGCTTTATATTGTGCACAACAAAGTTCTTTGAGATGTCTTGACAGTGTGATAATGTGCTATATTAAGTGTAAGAATTATTATTATTTCCAGTCTGGGTATGTCAAACGCCATCTTTGGTCTCATGATGAATGATTCAACAATAACCTACTTTCTCCCTTATTTGCTCAGCCTTCCTACTGAATATCAGTTTTGCAAACAGAAAAAAACAGAAACGAACAACACAATGTGACATGTTAATAACATTCATTATTTATATACTCATTTCAAATTACATCATTTTGAACTTTCCACTTTCAAGAGCGAATCAATTAGAGCCTCCCTGCAAATATAGTCAAGCCAGGCAGGTTCGCAATAATCTAAGGGACTGCTGATTAGAAACCAGCAAGCCTGGCTTATTAGCAGGACTTGGAGGGGCAGACTAGTCACTGGGAGAGAGAAGGAATTCTTCCCATTCAGCTTCTGTTAAGTCTGCAAGTCTAACTCTAACATTGTCGAGGTGGACAATCAATGGGAAACTTGCCAAACAGTGCTCACAATATGTTATGGAACTTTTCACATCTAGATGGCATACATGTGTGGAACTCTCAGTCTGGCTTGGATACTGTTGGGTATGGTGATTGGATTCTGTATGTGTCAGAGACATTCAGCTGCCCCCCAAAAGGATAACATTTAGGAAATAACGTGAGGCTAAATGAGAATTGTGAGGTGCGTTAATTACTAACATGATGGCAAAATAGATAGGTATATTCAATATCAGCCACTGTCGTAAAGTGCTAAATTATCGATTGTGCACTGCACCACTTAATTTGTAGCTGAATTGTTATGCTGTTATTACAATTTCATTGAGTGGAAGGAAGAGATAATAATGACAAGTGTATTGTACTCAGCTGTCTCAATACATTTTGAATTGCAGTTATCTATTATATTTTTTCATATGTTGGCACATTTTGACTTTATGGAAATAAAGTATTTTAGCATTTTATATAAAAGGGAACCTACGTGGATATCAGTAATAATAATAATCCTGGCATTTGATAGAGCTCCTTATTAAGTTGTCGAAACATATCAAAATGCCCCATAGTATTTACTGTAGAGTATAGTGACTGTGTATTTTGTAGGTGAATGCGACAATCAATTTATCAACAGCAAATTAAAGCAGTGTCCCACAGTTGTCATGAAGCTAGATGTTAGGTGAGGACAGAATCAATTGTAATATCTCCCACATATGAATAATCTGCTGAGGTTCACCATGACCTATCAAGAATAGACACATGGCTGAGGTACCAGTTGACAACAAGCTCTCATGGAACCATTGAGTCACAATGTCTTTTGGAGATGGACTCAGGATGGAGGGAGGATTGAATGTTCAGGTGGATAGACACTTAAGAAGCAGAAAACATAAATGATATGGTGGTGAGAAGGCAGAAAAGTGGGATTAGGAGATAAGATAGTCCGAGCGCTGTTTTGTCACAAACTTCTGTTCCTGACTTTCCAAATATTCCTATGTTCTCCATTAGATAGACATAAAGTTCTTTTTTGTTCCAACTTTACAATTAGATTTCCTGTGTTGAAGATGTAACAAAAATATGCTACTTTTAGTGATCAGCCTACAAGTAGTCACATTTCCTTCTAATAGTGTATGTGTTGCTATGGGGGAAATGCAGTTGTAATATAATAATTATCACAAGTTATCTTTCCTCGCATTTACATGTCTGTTTTTGTGTTCCTTCTTTAGCTGGTCCTATGTCTCGAGATGTGGCAGCACTAGAGCAGAGGAAGAAATATGAGATGGCAAAGGTGTTGCTGCTATGGTTTATGCACTGATGTGCTATCAATACTTTGAGGCACGTAAAAAATAATAGATTCTGGCCTCAGAAATATATCACCTGTGATACTCTTAAATTTGTCAGGTTCTGATAACCACATTGCTGCACTTACACATAGACAAAGGAATGAAACACTTTCTTACAATAAACAGTTCTGTGCTATGTATCACAAATGTATATAGATATATATATTATCACTTCTTCCTACCTACTGAAGATTAATGATGATGGCTGTGACAGGCCAATCATTTTACAGTGGGGAAACAATTACAGGACAGTGACAAAAATGTGAAAATGTAATTGTTTCCCACTGTAAAATTTCGAACTCATTTTTATTCCAACTGTTTTGTGCTGCATGAAACTGGTGAAAGCTGAGAACATGACATACATTGGAAATGCACATTACAAAACAAACGCCTTGCATGAGGTACTCCATTTTAGATATATTACGGCAGAGACATCTCCTTTTACATTACCTCAATAAAATGTTGTAAGCTCAAACTCAGAACATCTTGGGTGTGTGCACCAGTGGAGAATGAATGTTTAATTTCTCACACTATAATAATTCTGGTATTTGATGTAGCACTAGTGGATACATCTTCAGAGTTAATTGTTTGATGTAGTGACTGTGTATTTGTTGGCAGATTCATCAACCAATTTATGCACAATAACAGTGGGGAAGTGCAGAGTTAACAGGAGCCCAGTGACTGTTCTGTCCCTCCAAGTCCTGCTGACAAGCCAGGCTAGCTGATTTCTCATCAGCAGCACCTTGGTTTATTGCAAACCTACGGGCTGGGAACCAGGTTACTGCTTGGTCCAGGTTGATTTTAATCTGACATTTCATTGCCTAGCATGGCAACTTGTTAGAATTGTTGGTCGGGAGAAATTTCTGTTTTCAAATAGGGCCAAGAGATTTTTAACATTTACTTGAACAAGCAAACCAGAGCCTTGTTTAACATCTCATCTGAAGGCACTTATTGAATTATTCAAGGTACTAAAGGGTGTAAACTGAACTCTGATACTAGGATCTATGGTACAATGATTTCTAATGGGATTCCTGAATTTAGGATCTAAAATGCTAATGGAGGCTCCTTCATGGAACAAGAATGATGAAGTCAACTGTGAGAAAGAAAATGGAAGATAGCTTGTATAAAAAATAATCAATAAATGGTAACCAACAAGACATAGAACTTGTCTCAATAACCTTATAGACATTTTTGAGGAGCTGACATCAAAGATTTACTGTGGGAAGCCATACATGTAATAATATATAATAGTAATCCTTGCATTTGATACAGCTCTTTTCAAATCTTCTAGACATCTCAAAGCATTTCACAAAATATACTGTAAAGTGAATTGACTGTATATTTGCGGGCAAAATGCGGCAGGCAATTACGTACAGCAGTGTCCCACAAACAGTCATGGATTGAGTGAACAAATTATTTTATTTTAAGGACTATTATCCCCAGAAAAGCAATCTGCCAATCGACTAACAACCGGGTTCCTACTTATTGCTAGGTAAACAGAGGCGTATGAAGCAAGAAAATTTGCCGAACATTTCTCCCAGCTGGGAAACGAACCCAGATTTCTCACTTTCGAGGCAAGTGCTCTAACCACTGAGCTACAGTGTAGTAAGGATAGACTTCAAAAAGCATTTGAGAAAGCATTCCATGAAAGACTCTCACAATTGATGTCACTGGGTATCAAGGAAAGGAAATGGACATGGATATAACGTTGATTGAAAGGAAGGAAGAAGGTGATTTTTATTTTAGGGGAGTTAGGTCAAAATGAGGAGAGGTGTTAAATGCCTTAGGGTCAGTACTGGAACCTATTCTTTCTTTGATACATTAATCAAATCAAAATATCAAACACTAAATGCAAGGAATATTATTATTAATGACTTGGCTTTCAGACTCAGTTATATTTTCAGATGGCATCAAGCTGGGGGTAACTGTTGAATCAGAGGAGGCATCAAAGATCTTACCAAGAAATCTTGATTGGTTAGGCACATGGCCTGATGACTGGCAAAGGAATTTCACTACACATAAATGCCAAGTTACTCTACAAAGAAAGTAAGAATATGAGACTCACATAATCTATAGATGGGGTACAACTTGTCAAGGGATACGTTGAAAGACATCTGAGAGTATTAGTTGACTCATCACACAGCATTTTAAAACAATGTGTGACAGCAATAAACAAAGCAAGTACAACAACAACAAAAATAACATTTGTACAGTGCCTTTCACATTGGGAGGACGTCCCAAGGCGCTGGACAATCAATGTTTCGGACCCAATCTGAGGGTCGGGATCGGGGAGGGTGGAGGGCAGGGGCGAAGGAGGGTGACTGAATGCACGGTTGAAGGGGAGGGTCTTGAGACAGATCTTGAAGGAGGCAAGGGAGGGATAGAGGAAGAGGGACTGCGGAATGGAGTTCCAGAGGGTAGGAGCAGAGTGGCAGAAGGCTAGCCCGCCAATGGTGGGGCAGGTGAGATGGGGGAAATGAAACAGGCTGGAGCCTGCTGAGTGGAAAGAGCGGGCAGGTTGGGAGGGGTTAGGAGGTTGCAGAGGTAGTGGGGGAGCAATGCCATGGAGGGCTTTGAAGGTGAGGACCAGGATCTTGAACTGTATCCTCTGTGTGATGGGAAGCCAGTGGAGTCGATCGTGGATGGGGGTGATAGGATAGCTGAGCCTGGGTACAGGAAAGGATATGGGCTGCAGAGTTCTGGATGATCTGCATCCTACAGAAGGAGGAGTTGGGGAGGCAGACAAGCAGGGAGTTTGCGTATTCGAGCCTGGATGTTATAAATGCATGCATGAGAGTCTCAGCGACCTGAGACAGTGGTAGAGCTGGGTGATGTTGCGGAGGTGGGGGAAGGCAGAGCGGGTCATGGGACAGATAATAATAATAATAATAATAATCCTTGCATTTGATATAGCGCTTTTCATGTCTTCTAGATGTCTCAAAGCACTTCACAGAATGTACTGTAAAGTGAATTGACTGTATATTTGTGGGCAAACACGGCAGCCAATTGCGCACAGCAATGTCCCACAAACAGTCGTAGATTGAAAATGACCAATTTATTATTGTTTTTTTTTGGAGGGATTATTATTAGACATGTGGAGTAAGGAAACTTGCCCAAGGTTTCTCCCTGCCTGGAATTGAACTCAGGTCTCTCGCTTGCAAAGCGAGTGCTCTAACCACTGAGCTACAGGACTCCAGATGTGGGGTAGAAAGGATAGTTGAGGTTCAAACAAGATGCCAAGGTTCCAGACTGGCTTAGTAAGGTGGAGTGTGAAATCATTGGATGGTGATGCAGTCAGTGCCTGAGGTGTGGAGGCGCTGACAAGACCTAATCAGGAGGGCCTCGGTCCTGTTGACTTTCAACTGTAGAAAGTTAGCTCTCATCCAAGAGTTGAGTAGTGGTCCTGATGTTGAGGGTGGAGGCAGAGAGATAGCATTGGGTGTCATCTGCATAAATGTGGAAATTGACCCTATGTCTCCAGATGATGTGACCAAGAGGGAGCATTTAGATTTTGAAAAGGAGGGGACCAAGGACAGAGCCCTGAGGAACTCTGCACGAGATGGTGCAGGGGCTAAAGGAGAAGCCGGTTGTGGAGATGAAGTGTGAAATGGTGTGACAGTTAGGATCTGAACCATTCAAGGACAGAACCACTAAGTAAGATATTTGCCTATATTGCAAAATCTGTTGATTCTGATCCACAGAAGTCATACTCAAGCTATATGATGCTCTGGTTAATTGTACCTAGAGTCCTACATATACTTTTGGTCACTGCAGCATAAGGAAGATGCCAAATCTCTAGAGTGCATAGGCAGTGCAAAGGAAAGCAATAAGGATTATCCCCAGAGTTAGAAGGAAGAAGATGTCCACTGTCTGGCATGGCATTGTAACTATTTGGTAAAGAATACAGCTGAAATATATGAGCAATAACTCTTAGCATTACAAATAGAAACAGAAATCTACATTAAGTTGCATAGGCTCACCGAGCAAGGATTTTTATTAAAAATGTTTTAGGGTCAGTCAGGCTGGGCTCCCAATGATACTTTTCAGTCCTGTATATTCTTATGCTCCTATGAAACCGGTTGGCAATTAATTTGAGAGAGAATGGAATTAGTTTAATTTCTTTGGGTTTGGTTCAAAAGAACAAAAGGATGGTGTGCAAGATACCATGCCACCCATTGTCCATGAATGGATTGGGTTTGAACACATGCGCAGTGGATCATAACATAAAGATACAGAATGTATGCTGAGCATTCTGGTTTATTGAATTCTAGACAGCAGCCATTGGACTCTGGGGAATCACTTCTCAAATGCTGCCTCATTAGCTAAACCCTACAACTAACAGAAGCACAAGAACAGAAATGTTATCATGTTGGGAGGGAACACTGCTACCTGACCTTTGAGTCAACCTAACTGAAAAGGGCAAGAATAACATCAGGGTAGTCCCCTTTCAGGGGAAAACCTGACAGCCACAATGTCACATAGCAACTCATGGCTGACAAGCACCTAAAGATGTGATGCACACTAGGGTTATTGCTTTTTGCTTGACTAACAATGCACATAGAGGCCACTACATGATGACCCATGGGTCATAGAAAACACTTGACAAGTGACCCTATCTTTAAAGCCACGGCTGACTGAACTGCAAGCTGCTTAGGTAAGTCAGATGATGAGTTTCCATTTCACCCAAACATCAGGAGATTTATCATGTGATAACATCATCGGGAAATTTCTTTATTTTGGATCACTTTTACTTTGAAAAATCTGTAAAAAGATGTAGTTCAGTTTATGAAAAGGTGCTCTCTCTGCAGACTGGTACTCAGAAGCACTACAACATACAACAAGCTGCAACATTGGCCCAGGTTAGGTAAATGCCATGTGTACAGCATTAAATGTTGTATTGAAGTAAATATGTGTGAAGCCAGCTATTATGCAGCGTTAATCATATCTGTCTGAAAATAATATCAGAGAGTTTGAAAATCAAACCTGGATCCTTTCACCTCACAAGCAAGAGGACCCGGGTTCGAAGTCTAAGCGGGGTGAAACCTCGGGCAAGTTTCCTTACTCCACATGACTCTGTTTTCCAAGCAGTAAGTAGGAACCCAATTGTTAGTTGATTGGCGGAACGCTTTTCGGGGGTAATCCTGCCCGCAGAAAATGTGGGTCACTCAATCAACGACTGTTTGTGGGACACTGCGCAATTGGCTGGTGCGTTTCGCCCACAAAACACAGTCAATCCATTTTACTATATATTCTGTGACGCGCTTAGAAATGTTGCAATGACATGATAAGGCACTATATCAAATGCAAGGATTATTATAATTATTATTATAATAAGACACCAATTTAAAAACATAAAACTCATTAAACTGAACAGTACGTGACTTACATTTAATAAGGATCAGAAATTTATAATTGGTTACTTTCTCCAATCGACAGTTACAAACTTTCCAACTGTCAGCTGTCATCTTAATAATTAGGCAAGGCGAGAATTAAAAGAGGTCTTTCCAAAGAAAGAAACTGGATGCTTTGTCAAGCACAGTTCATTGGTTTGACAAAAGTGACAGCAGTAGGGAGGTTTCATTAGAAAATGTTTCCGCATTAAATGTCAAGCCTTTCATTGTAATTCACTTAAGATATAAGAACAGAAATGAACTATGTATCCAAATTCAGTTTATTCAGCTTAGAGACATTCTCTCCTATGAGAAATTGTCTAATTAAGCATAGAAAATTAATCTTTTATATTATTTTAAAATAAACTAATAGGTTAAATTGGTAGCATTTCATGACACATTTCTTGTGATAACTACTATGGTGTGAAACACCACAAATTACGGTTCCATCTTGAGATGTCTCGAAGATATGATAAGTTGCTATATCAAATATCAAAGGATTCTTCTTCTTATTTTCATGTGGAATCCCATCACCATGCTTCACCAGACCAAAAAAGAGTTTCACATATGCCTAGAGTGCTCTCTCCCTTGAAGAATGCACCAATCTTACCCTTCTTACCTAATTCTGAAGAGTATTAGGTGCAGGTTGGCAGAAGTCAAACCCCAGAGTGTGAGTTTTTTTTTCAAATTTGGGTAGATCTTGCTCAGCTAGAACCTCACAGCTTGCCATTGACATAGCAGTGTCTGTCAACCTTGATTGTGTTTGTCCAGCTAGCATCATCCTAACTATTAGGGGTTTGGCTTTCAGAGTTAACAGGAGTTGAGTGGTAAGAGTTCGTGACCCAGGCGACTGGTCTGCGCATCCAAGTCGTGCCGATGAGCCAGGCTGGCTGGACTGCCATCAGAAGTGCCCTGGAGTACTGCAGACCAAACAGCCACAGAGGGTTGGCTCAATTCTGATGTATGTCACCTTAGAGCCACTCGTCCACAAGGAGGCCTGTTTACCTCCTCCACAAGGGGGACAGTCACTATTTGACATCTGACAGTTACAGTTTTGAGCCTTTGCTGGGTGGATAACAGGAACCATGACCTCTCTGTGAGTTTTTTTTTGATTTCCAGTTGTTCAAATTGTCTTTCAACTTTTAACAATCACAACAACTTACATTTATATAGCGCCCTTCATAGGGTCTTGGAGCGCTTATCAGGTGCGGAGACACATATTTGTGGGCAGTGGAGCTGGGGAAATCAGTGAGAAAGGCATTGGAGTAGTCAAGACGTGAGGTGACAAAGCCCCAGAGAATGGTTTTGGCTGCATTGGTCGGAGGTGGGCAATGTGATGGAGGTGAAGGAAAGCGGTCTTGGTTATAAACTGGATATGGTGGAGAAAGAACAATTGTGGGTCGAGCACAGCCGCTGACAGACAGAAGGTAAGTCAAGCAGTGGCAGGGAGTCATAGGGCTGGTTTCCCAGGGATCAGGACCAACGGTAGCCAGTGGGGTGACCGGGATCCCGGGGATCAGTAGCCAGAGGGGGGCCTGGAACTGGCAACAGCTCATGGTAGGGCCGGTGTCTCGGGGATCAGCCATAGCCAGAAACAGGGGCCGGCCGATAGCTGTAGGCTGGGCCGGGGTCTCGTGGACCCTGAGATGGGGCGGGTGTCTCAGGGATCGAGCGGTGGCCATTACCTGGGTAGGGGAAGCTGTCATTTTGGACTTTCAGGTTTTCCTGCCATTCTGTGTGACGTCACTTCAGCCCACTAGGTTTGAATCCCTGGTAGCAGGTACAGTATAGTTTATACCAGTGTGTCTCCCTCCCTCCCATCCTCTGTCTGACTCCCCTCCCCTGTCCTTCCCCTGCAGGTTGCTCATTGCTAACCACAATGTGCGCCCTCTCCCCTTTCCGTCACCTCTAGCCCCCACAGCCTCCTGCAGCCTGACAATGTCCCACTAATCCGCTGCCTCTCGTCCCAGCGTGCACATCTTGGCTGCTGCCCCCGACCAGAGCTGGCCCTCCCTCAAAGTGCCCCCCTCTCTGCCACTCTCCCGCTCTGTCCTGCTCTCTCTCCGCCTTCCCCACCTCCTATCTCTGCTTGACCGCCCCTCACTGCCTCTCTCTGCTCCAGCCTGGGAATCCTCCGCCGAGCTAATCGCAGCACTCGGTGCTGGCTGTCCAGCAGCAGCCACACCGACTGCTCCATTCCGCACTACCACTGCAAGCCACCCCGGGGGCTAACCTCTCCTCCCTCATCCATATCCCCACCCTCCCTGCTAAGCAATCCACTACCCCTCCCATCCTACACGTCAACTGTCCACTCCGCTTTGGCCATCAAAATGTCCGCTCCATCTGCAATAAGACCCTGGTCGTCAATGATCTCATCCTCAATGAGAACATTGATATTATGGTCCTCATGGAAACCTGGATCACCCCAGGTGACACCTTCCCCCTTACTGAGGCCATAACACCCAGCTAAACTTACCACCATGCCCCACGACCCAACAGCCGTGGCGGTGGTGTGGCCCTCATCTCCAGGGCCTCACTTGCCCTATCCCCCTACTCCACTGGCTCATTCCCCTGTTTTGAACATCTTACCTTCTGCCATCCCTCCCATCACTCATTAAAAATTCTCCTAATTTACCACCCCCCAAAATCCTCCCCAACCTTCATCTCTGACATCTCCACCCTTCTAGCTTCCCTCTGCCTCTGCTCCAACCGCCTCATTATCCAAGGCGACTTCAACCTCCACTTCAGCCCCTCTTGCTCCACCTCCTCAGACATCTCCTCTCCTTTCTCAACCTCTCCCTCCACATCCACTTTGCTACCCACGTTCACGGCAACCCGCTCAACTTGGTGATCACCCGGGGCCTCAGCATCTCGGATGTCACCGTCACTGACAAGGCCATCTCTGACCACCATTTCATCTCCCTCAACTCCTGTATCCATCACCCCACTGCCTCTAAACCTACCACCATCTTCTACCGCCTTTGGAAGAAGAACTCCCCGCAATCCCTCTCCGCTGCACTGGAGTCCTCTAAACTCCTATTCCTCTGGCCCACCTCCCGCACCAACCCATCCTCTGCTTTTACTCTCCTCCAATTCACCCTCTCCACCACACTCGACATCCTTGCCCCCCTCATCTCCCGAACTACCTCTTATTCCCGATCCTCACCCTGGTTCACCAGCCACCTCTGCTCGCTCAAGGGCCAGGTGTGGGCTGCCGAACACACTTGACTCAAATCTGGCCTAATGGTCCACCGACACATCTGGCTGGACCACATTAAAACCTACCGCTCCGCTCTCGCCTCAGCCAAATCGTCCTTCTACTCCAGATTAATCCTGGAGGTGAAGGGCAAACCCAGGTTCCTGTTATCCACCACCAACCGGCTCCTCTACCCTCCCCGCCATGCCTCGCAGATTCTTTCCTCTGACTCCCATTGCGAGAAAATGTTGGACTTACTCGAGTCGAAAATCGAGGGAATCTGCTCAGCTGCCACTGCCTTTCCAACTTCCACCCCCACACTCCGACCACTACTCATCGCTCCTTCCACACCTTTGAACCTATCACCCCCTCCTCTGTCATCACCAACATATCCTCCATGAAGCTCACCACCTGCTCCCTGGACCCCATCTCCACCCCTCTCCTTAAATCCCAGCTTCATCTCCTTGCCCCACTACTCACCAACATCATCAACCTCTTCCTGTCATCTGGCACTGTTCCTACACCCCTCAAAACAGCCACTATCACCCCCACCTTGAAGAAACCTTCCCTCTTATCCAGCTACCGGCTCAACTCCCACTTTCCTTTTCTGTCTAAGGTCCTTCAGAGAACCGTCTCCGCCCAGTTTTGCTCTTTCATTTCCTCCCACTCCCTCCATGAGCTCCAACAGTTGGGTTTCCGTGCTGCCTAAAGCATGGAAACTGCTCTGGTCAAGGTCACAAATGATATCCTGACCACGTGTGACCAGGGCTCCTTCTGCCTCCTCATCCTCCTCGACCTCTCCTCCGCCTTTGATCCTGTGGACCACTCAATCCTCCTCCACCTCCTCTCCTCCCACTTCAATCTTCAAGGTTCTGACATTGACTGGTTCATGTCCTACCTTTCATACCACTACCACTTCATCTCTGCAAACGGCTTCTCCTCCAGCTCCCGCACCATCTTGTGCGGCATTCCTCAGGGCTCTGTTCTCACTTTCCTCCTCTTTGCCCTCTACATGCTCCCCCTTGGTGACATCATCCGGAGACATGGGGCAAATTTCCACATGTATGCGGATGACACCCAACTGCCTCCACCCTCAACTCCAGGACCATTGGTGTCCTGACAGACTGCCTGTTCAACACTTTCTCCAATTCAACGTCAGCAAGTCCGAGGCCCTCCTGATTGGCTTGCACCAGCGCTTCCATAGCTGCACACTCAACCTCACTAAGCCAGTTAGGAACCTGGGTGTCTTGTTTGACCCTGAACTGTCCTTTCTCCCCCACATCCGCGCCATGACCGGCACTGCCTACTACCACCTCCGCAACAGTGCCAGCCTCCGCTACTGACTCACCCTTCAGGCTGCCGAAACCCTCACCCACGCATTCGTCACATTAAGGCTCGATTATGGAAACTTCCTCCTCATCGGCCTTCCCAACTCTTTGCTTCACAAGCTGCAGATCATCCAAAACTCTGCAGCTCGTGTACTCTCGCGCATCAGGCTCCCTGACTCCATCACTCCCACCCTTGCCCGACTCCACTGACTCCCCATTCCTCAGAGAATCAAATTCAAGATCCTTGTCCTCACTTTCAAGGCCATCCATGGCCTTGCCCCCTCCTACCTCTCTGACCTGCTGACTCCCTACCAACCTGCCTGCTCCCTCTGTTCAGCGTGCTCCGGCCTGCTCCATGTCTCCCGCCCGACCCGCCCTACCATTGGTGGCCGGGCTTTCAGCCTCTCTGCCCCCACACTCTGGAACTCCATCCTACAGTCCATTCGCCTCACTTTCTCCCTTGTCTCCTTGAAGATCAGTCTCAAGACCCTCCTCTTCAATCGTGCCTTCAGTCGCCCTCCCACCTCTTTACCTTCCCTCACCCCTACCCCACCCTTCCCCCATGCTCGGGTCCTGACCCCTATCAGTCCAACTTCTTGGGACGTCCTTCCGATGTGAAAGGCGCTCTATAAATGTAATTTTGTTGTTGTTATAGTTGTACCTAATGCCCAATTTATGTACAGGTTCGATAAGTCTCAGGGAAAGGCCAGGTTTTTAAATTTATTTTTGGTATCTCACTTGCTGAATGCTCACAGTTGTTTGTGCAACTCATTTCAAGTTCTTAATACATTTCTAGTGCTGTGCATCATTTGTCTACAAGTTACTCAGCCATTGCACTTTGCAGTAAATGGCTTAGTGCTCTTGAGACATCCTGCCGATGTGAGAGGTGCAATATCAAACGCAAGGATTATTACTATTATATCTGGAAGAACATGCCTATTAAGCTGCCTGTGGTATGTGCAGCAACTGTAAGTAACCCAGAGGCTCTCCTCTTCCACATTGAACCAGCCTTCCATTAAAGTAAAAGGAAAGCTGAAAGGAAATCTGAAATAGAAAAACAGATCAATCAGCCTCAGAAAAGGAAAATAATGTTTCAGGTTTCAGACACCACCAGCCGCTGAACGCCTGCTGTGGATTTTCAGTATTTGCTATCCTTCATCGGGAAATGTGGTGACTCATAATCTCTGCTTCTTTGTGTCAAAACAGCCGGTGTACTTCAGGGCTTAGCACTTCTACAAAGATTTCATCAGGTAAGCCATTTTCAGTTAAGGGTTGTAATGCAAGTCCTTTTTATCAGTAGTTTAATTTCTTTTTGTATGCTTAAATTAAAATTTATAATGTAATTTTAAATATATTTTAATCACTACTATTATTTACACATGCACATGGACACCTTTGCTAAACTTATGAAATATATAATCCTTGCATATGATGCTTTTCATGTTGTGAGGACGTCCCAAAGTGCTTCACTGGATTTACCGTGGTGTGACTGTGTATTTGTAGGCAAACGTGGCATCCCAATTGTGCATGACATTGCTTCACAAACAGCCATGAAACTCACGACCAATTTTATAAGCTTGGTGTTCAGGACACCAGGAACATAAGAACATAGGAATTAGGAGCAGATTAGGCCATTCGACCACTCGAGCCTGCCCCGCCATTCGATAAAATCATAGCTGAACTTCCGACCTCTGAGTGAAGAAATATTTCCTCAACTCTTTTCTAAAAGGCTGACCCTTAATTTTAAGACCTTGACCCCTGGTTATAGATTCTCCTACCAGGGGAAACAGACCCTCAGTGTTTACTTTATCCAGCCCTTTAAGAATTTTATATGTTTCAATAAGATCACCCCTAATTCTTCTGTACTCTTAAAACGAACTTTTTTTTTGAGTAGTGCCATGGGGACTTTAACGTCCACCTGAATAGACAGACAAGATCTTGGTTAAAATCTCAAATGAAGGATGGCATCTCTCACAATGCAGCACTGCATTGGAGTGTCGTCTTAAACTGTGTAAACTCAAGTCCAAACATGGGGCTTGAACCCACAACCTTCTGATTCAGACCTGAGAGTGCTTCCAACGGTGCAAGGCTGACAGCACTTAGACCACACTAGTGAATTTGCTGCATTGTACAAACAGAATGGAGGAAGCCTTGTCTCGCTTCCAAAATGAAGGCTGGAATAATAATATTAATAATAATAATCCTTGTATTTGATATAGCGCTTTTCACGTCGGAAGGACATCCCAAAGCGCTTCACAGAACACACTGTAAAGTGAATTGACTGTATATTTGTGGGCGAACACAGCAGCCAATTGCGCACAGCAATGTCCCACAAACAGTCGTAGATTGAAAATGACCAATTTATTATTGTTTTTGGTTTTGGAGGGATTATTATTAGGCATGTGGAGTAAGGAAACTTGCCCAAGGTTTCGCCCTGACCTGCCTGGAATTGAACTCAGGTCTCTCGCTTGCAAAGCGAGTGCTCTAACCACTGAGCTACAGGACTCCAAGAGAAGTAATTATTCAAGAGAAGTAATTATTTAACTTGCTTTTTACAATTTAAAACTTATTTCTGATGCTTACTGGATATTTTAACATTTTCCAGCCTGACCTGATATGTGAGCCTTCTTGTCAATATTCTCATCTGTTCTGTAGTTTAGTATGTTTTTATCCTTCTTGTCAATGTTCTCAACTGTTTCAAAGCCTTGAACATGGTCTTAATTATCTGAATTGGCTCTTCTCTCTGCTTGTCATCAATACTTTAACACCTGTTTGAAGGTAAAGAATGCCAGGATTGTCAATGTGATTCCTGAATTGGTGCCTCTACTACTGCACTGTAATGTGGGCTTGAAACAGGAAAGAAGAATCCGATTTCCCACTCCAGAGGCCCTAAGTTCCTTTTTTATTTGGCCTTCTGGGTGCCTGACACATGCAGTAACCCATCACCAGGCTTAAAAGTATACAAACCAAGCTGAGATTTCCACACATCCCACCTACACATAGAAATCCAGAGATAGATTGTTGAAATGGATTGCACTCTCTCTTCCTGGAGGGATGCATCCTAATTCCAGAAAGTATTAGGCATAGGTTGGCAAGAATCAAGGCTTGGGGATCCCACAGTGTGTGTTGGGGTACTGCTGGAGTCTAACCAGCTAAAACTGCATAGTTTACCATTGATATCGCTGTCTGGCAACCTTTCTTACTGCTTGTCCAGCTAGGACCACCCTACCCATTAGAGCTTTGACTTACATAGTTAACAGTAGCTGAGTGGGATGACTCCGTGCCCCCAGGTCCTGCCGATGAGACAGGCTGGCTGAGCTGTCATCAACAGTGCCCTGGAATACTGCAGACCCGCCTGGCTCAGGAACTAGATTATAGAGTCCACCACAGAGGGCTGGCTCAATTCCGAAATTCCATTGCCAGGCATGTCACCTTGGAGCCAATTCAGCTCCAAGGAGACTCCACTTACTACACCCACAAGGAGGAAACATTCCCCTTCACCAGAATTGCAGAACATCATCTGCCAAATTATCATTGATTTGAGAATTACCATTGATTTTTAAAATTCTACACATTCTTAACTTGTTAGGCTAAGACCATGGAAACATTTCATAATTCCGATCACAGACATGTACTGTATTTTACAATATACATGAATTACTTGGAATGCAAACTCTAGGAGGGGTAGTAGACAGCAGAAGGGATTGTGGATAATGAGAGTAATTGTGGACAAATTTGCTTTAGATAGTAATTTGCCTGAATTGTCAAATTATGAGAAGAACTGTATAAGACTTCAGGAGAACAGACTAGAGAAATGGTGAGAGGGCATACATAAGATGATGCAGAATTTTGGTAAAATCTTAATCCTATCTCTATTGGGTCAATAAGACCTGTAGAAATTGATTTCCAATTAAAGTTGAACTTAAGAATTTTCCAAAATTCTGCTCAATATTAGCTTAAGATGTATTGTTTCAAAATTTGAGAACAGATGGTAATTTGGGTCTCTGTATTCTTATGTTGAATCCATGCCATCGGTGATGTGTCTCACCAGACAATAATAATAATCCTTGCATTTCATATGGCGACTTAACACATGATCAAACTTTCCTAAAGCATTTCAGAAGATTACTGTAGAGTACAAAGCTTGTGTATCTGGTAGGCAAATATGGCAGTCAATTTGTGCACAGCACAGTCCCACAAACAGCAAAAAGTGAGTACCAATTATAGCTGGATGATTGTTGGCCAGGAAACTGGGAGAAACTCCCTTCTCTTTTTACAAAGTGCCTCGGGATCTTTAACATCCATGTAAGCAGGTAGAAGGGATTTTGATTTAAACATCTCTTCTGAAAGACGGCAGCTCCCCATTCCCAGTACCTCATTAGAATGTCAGCCCCGACTTACATGAAGAGGCACATTCCCTTTAGGAGGAGAACAATTATATGGAAACCTTCTTAATTTGAGAGGGCAATCATCAAAATCTAGTCGTTGAAATAAAATTGAAAACTTAAATCTAATATGCAATGTTACAGAATTATTATACAGAAACATTCAATATCATTTTCTTTCAGAAACAGTCCATTTGAACAACCTTGCTATATCTGTACCAGTCAGCAGGTTCAAACATGATTTTTATTGTAAAGGGAATAGTGTTAAAGAGTTCTGTGAAAATCTGATAATTACCTTTTAGGCTGCCAGGCATACAAAAGGAGAGGCTCAACATCCAAGCTGGAAAGGCTGCAGACATGCACACATTTTTTAGAATTGTTAAAGAATATATCAGGTGGTTCATTCACAATGTCACCAATGAATATTTTCAAATCTGACTTCTTAGATTTATCTTGCTCTTTGAATAGAGTTTATAATTAAATATATTGAAGAAAATCACCAGTTTCTGGTAACGCAAGAGGATAAATGCTGAAGCCGTTCTAATGAAAGGGACTGTGTCATTACAATGCAGGGCACTCAAAGAGTTCACTAGTTTAATTTCATTTGACCTCAATACTTTGGTGTTTAGTTTTAAAGAAACTTATTTCACAAAGTACAGCTGCAAGGGCTGAGGCAATTTACTGAGGTCAAAACTGAAAGGAAAGAGCCCCAAGAACATGTAATTTTGCTGCAGTTTCATCTGCATTTGGTTTTACATTATATTACAACAAAATCAATTTTGTACCAGAGAAATCTCATATTTACATGTACCCTACAAGATATAAAAGTCAGGCAGTGCAGTGTGTAAGATATCTGAATTCAACAACAACATCTATTTATATAGCGCCCATCACTCAGGGCAACATCTTGGAGCACTTTCAGTATTTTTTGACAGGATTTAATAATAAGGATTTTCTATTCAAGTCATACAAAAAAGTCTTCTGGTTATGGGCGGACATCACTCTGAACCACAAACATTTAACTTCAATACTATCCACTTCTATGGTGAAATGTCTGATGAAAATACTAAGATGATTCCTTATTTAAAAAAAAGAGATACCTCAAATTCTCTCCCCCCACATGGTGTCTGATTTGGTAATTGTAGAGCAATTATTATATAGCCACAACAGAGGCAAACATTACAATATAAGTAATCCTTGCATTTGATATAGTGTTTTATCAAGTCTTCGAGACGTCTCAAAGTGCTTCACAGAATATACTGTAAAGTGAATTGCCTGTATATTTTGTGGTCAAAACATTATCTTGTACTAACAAAGAGCAAATAAACTGACGATAATAATCCTTGCAAACATGATTTATCATGCATAATGTTTAATTATAGTAACTAGAATATGCAGGCAAAACTTAGTAGTCGATTGGCATACTGCAATGTACTATAAACAGCCATTTAGTAAATGATCAATTTTATCTCGGAGATTGTTGGTCAGGACATCAGAAGGGACTCCCTTCTCTTTCGAATAACCTACCATCCACCTCAACAGGCAGATGGTACCTTGTTTTAATATCTCATCTGAAGGACTGCACTTCTAACAATGCAGCACACTCCCAGCACTGCATTGGGGTATCAGATTGGTCTGGTGACTTTAAAGTCCTAAAATGGGGGATGAGCCCACAACCTAAAATACTGCAGCAATAACCAATAAAGGCATGAATCCAGAAAAGTGCAATTTTCAAATTTTAGTCTTCTTCAAGTGTTCAGATGGATAATTCAATAATATTCTCCAGCAATGATTCCCAAATAATTGTTCTCTCCTTTTCAATTTATAATTAAGACAGACAATGGAATAATTTAACCATTATTGTTTTAAAGGTTTACTATAGATGTTCAATATTTTAAGATATA
The DNA here is from genome assembly GCF_018977255.1 of Callorhinchus milii. Classification (NCBI taxonomy): domain Eukaryota; kingdom Metazoa; phylum Chordata; class Chondrichthyes; order Chimaeriformes; family Callorhinchidae; genus Callorhinchus; species Callorhinchus milii. The sequence goes on from NW_024704743.1 coordinate 92,689,940, forward strand.
TGAACATGGAGGTTATTTTATGAATAATGTATTCAGGAGATTGGATGTACAGTCAAGATTGTATGCCAACTGCTGCCTTGGCATATCTGAAAGTATAATCACAATCTTCAGATCTCCTAGATACTTGATCTTTTGTCTTCTGTGGCTGTGTTTTGCTGTAAATTTCCTGATGTGTTGTGATCTTTACCATTGTCACCCTCCTCCTCTGATATGGTAATTGAAGAACTCGGAGAACAAGCTGCAGAACATTCCTCTTAGGAGAATGAAACAATATTTTCTTAATCAAACGTTGCATAAACCTCCTGCTAATTAAATTTATTGTCTGTAAATAAATTAATGAACGCTTTTAGGGATACCTCAAATTGAACCTCTATTTTTATTTAAAAGATTTAATATGCTGAAATGCTGTACACTGTCCAGCACCTTGGGCCATCCTCCCGACCTGAAAGGCGCTATACAAATGCAATCTTGTTGTTGTTGATAACATCAACTGTTTTGAAATATTACATTTTTTATTTAATATGTTTTTTCTTTTGTTTTTCTTGAGCTACTTTTTTGAATGTATATTTGATCTAACTTCTTTTGTAATGTCACCTTTCCTCTTGGTCTGTTCCCTTTGCCCTCTTCTATTTTATGATAGTGTCTACAAGCCACTGTCTGAGCTCTGATGAAAGGTTCAGCCTAAAACACTGATGTCTTTTTCTCTTTCAGTGACTGATGCGCTTCTTGTGATTTCCATCAATTTGCCGATTTGTTTCAAATTTCCAGCATTTCTAATTTTCTTTTCCCTTCTCCTCTTGAAATATGGCATGTACTTTGCGAACAAGTTAATAGGCCACATCCATCAGCATTGGTCATCTAGCTTTCTGTACAAGAAATACACAACTGATAAAGTATCAATGAACCTCCACAGGGGGAAAAAAGTGTTTGGAGAGGGAATAACATACCCAAGGTTTTTAAAAACCTGAATCAACAGAATTGATATGGAGGAATACGAAAACACAGCCAGTTGCATGATTATAAGCTAAGAGGAAAGCTCCACTATTAACCAGAGGTACAATTTCTTTACCCCTGGAGTTACTCATTTGTAAATAGTGCATTGAATGTTAACTCAGTTGAAGCCTGCAAAATCAAATGGATTGAATTTGTATTCAAGTGGGAGTACAAGGATACAAGCTTGACATCGAAGCAGGAGGGACATTATAATACATATCACCCCAAATAAGGACTGAGCAAAGGAAAATGCTTCTTTCTTACTTTTGTCTTCCATTCTGATATCTGACATCTACAGAGAAAAAGAGATGGGAAAAAAACACAATAGGGTGAAAAATGCAATGTTTCTGAACAGATTCTGCTGCTTGATAATTAGCAGATTGAATTTGATGTGAAACATTGTGTTGTTTACCTCAATAATTGAGCAATAAAGTACTTGTTTACCTAGGGGCCAGTCCCTTCTCACTGGACTTTGCCTTCAGTGTTGGGGACATATCTAAACCTCTAAATCTCATTAATGAGACACAGAGGCTTTTCAAGCAGCATCGATGTCTTGGATTTCTGCAGACCTGGCTGTCATGGCTGTATCAGTTCACCCCAGGGAATCCAACATATTTACCCCAAACGGAAGATTTTCAGACTTGGGACTGATTTTATTAAGCTTAAAGGGCTGAGTGAACCCATGAGAATACACACTGGATTTTCCAATCCATAGTTCCAGAACTCAAACTGAATCACCAGATTATTCTGAGACAATAAAACTAACCATCAATTTGTGCTTTCAAATACAGAGATGGTTAAGGAGAATGGTGCATTTGTAGGGACACGCCATTCTCCTAATATTCTCTGCTACTGGAGGAAGTAGTAAAAGAAACTGCAAACAATAGCTTGCCCCTCCACACCATCCCACAAACTAACTTGCTTAGGATGGTCTATTATAACCTAATCCCAGAAATGCAGGTCGAGGATCTCCTTGAAGCTATTTGGCATCACCTCACTTGGCTGGTTTCATTACCGCGTCCATCATCACACCCTTCCCTGCGGTCCCAGCAGATGTGCCGTGCAGTTGTGCCCATCAGGCTGGAACAAGCACTAGGTGGGCAGAGTATATGCACTACTCACCAGCTGGGAGGATGGTCCGATACAGCAACTTCAAACACATGCAGAGTTTTACACTTCCAATTTTCAGCTACTGGAGTTTTGACACATTTTCATTTTATGGCAACAGATTTTCACCATTATAAATATAAATTGAGCATCAAATTATAGTAAAACAAAGACAGAAGAGCCTTTTTTATTGCAAAATTAAGTTGTAACAAGACAGAACATTTCTTTCAATCCAATGCTTAATTAATATAGTTAATGATTTATTTATTGCATTTTTGTTTTCTTGCCAATTTCTTTTTTAAAGTGAGTTAATGTATTTCCCAAAAGATGTTTGTGCTTTCAATATGATGCAAATAGCACTGTTGGCCTTCAATCTGCAATTGCTCTAGGCATATTGTGCACAAAGTTAACATCTGGGGAACAATCAGATGTTCTTTAGCTTTATATGTTTCCCAGTGTTAATGTGCTAATGTACTAGACTTACTTTGCAATATCAAGCTTAATAAGGCAATGTCAAAAGAAAGTTAGCAGAAAGTGCTGACATGTTTTCAAAAAGTAATTGAAAATTTCAGGTCAAATTGAGATTAATTTAAACTGCAGTTAAAAAAAATCCGATATGTGGTACCAGTATATCACAAGCTGGTCACATTTGAGTGTTTGGGTTGTGTATGAAAAGTTTCACAACTGTGCTGTTAACATAATAATAAAAATAATAATATTTTTCAGTTGGGTGGACATCTCAAAGCGCTCCACATGATATACATGTGCAGTGAACGTGTTTTTTTATAGGAGAAATGTGGCAGCTAAATTACACACAGCAATGTCCCACAAAAAGCCATGAAATGAATGATCAATTTTGTGGATTGTTGGCAACTCCCTTCATTTTTTGAAGTGTCTTGGGATCTTTAATGTCAACTTGAACAGAAAGAAAGGACCTCAGTTAAAGTTTCATCAAAGTGGTGGCATATGATGGAGACTGATATTGGAAACTCCTTGTTGGTCACTATTGGTGTTTGGACATTAATTTTGCAATGAGTTTAACAATATTTTCTGCTTTCACCACAGACCTCTTCACACAATCAAAAAGTTGCAAATGACACAGGTCAGTTTAACTATTTGAACCTGAACTACTGAAACGGTGTGTGAGCGTGCGGTTGCTAATTCTATCAAACAGCAGTTCATTATCGTGACCTTGGTTGGTTTGCTCTTGCCTCTAGTTAATAAAGTCGTGGGCTTAAGCCCCATGTCAGGACTTGATCTCATCACCCAGGCTGACACACCAGCACATTTCAGTATTTTGAATAAATAACAGTATTTTGGATAAAATATTAAACCATGGTCCCATCTGCCTTTTCTTCAGGTGGACGTAAAAATCCCATGATGTTATTCAAAAAGACAAGTTTTTTCCTGGCCTCCTGGCCAACAGATTAATTGGTCTCTTGAGATATTTCTGGCACAATCAGCTGCCTCATTTGCCTACAAAAACAATCACTACACTTGACAGTAATTACAGTTTGAGACATTTTGATGTTATAAAGGTGCTCTAAGAATTCAGGTTTTTCCTTCTCTCCTGAAGGCACAAGCTGATCATGGAATAGGTTTCCACAAATCCCTGGCACTCTTCACAATTTCACCCAAGTGATTGAAGGATGCTTTCAAAGTACATTGTGTCAGAGCAGAAATCCCGTGGGTCAGTGTGACGTACATTCAGATTCCTTATTAAGAAATCCTATTAGAAATACAGGATGTTAGAACCTATGGAACCTAATGTGCTTCTATGAAAAAAGGTAACTGTTTCTGACCTTTTCAAATACATCCGGAACAGCAACAAATGAACCATTGAGCCTCGAGAAGCACATCTTACAATGAATATTAATTGTTGAATCTAGTGCAGTGCCTATTCGTCAGGAAGATATCTTAAAGTGCTTCCTGAGATTTACTGTAAGGTATAGTGACTGTGTGTTTGGCGAACATGGCAGCCAAATTGCACACGGCAATATCCCACAGTCACAAAGTGAGTGACCGGTTTTATTTGGGGCTTGTTAGCCAGAACACTGTAAGAAACTTCCCTTTCTTTTCCAATAGATTTGTGGGACCTTCAATGTCCATCTGAACAAGCAGATAGGCTTTTGGTTCAATGCTCATCCAAAGAATAGATAGAAACACTGTGGTACAACATGAGTAGTTCTGAATGCTTGAGTATATCTCCCCTTAAAAAAGTTTTCAAGATTGAGTAAGCCAGTTGTCAACTATGACCATGGTGTCATAAACAAGCGATCGCTGAAGTCTTCAATCTGTGCTACTCACTCAGTAATGGAGGATTACCCAGAAAGAAGAAATCAAATCTGGAGCGAGTAGACTTAGAAAACATTTACATTTCACCAGTTCCTTATTCTTAGAATAAAATTTATATCTGATTACAGTGATGGGGGCACATACTTATGTACATGTAGCCTATAGCTCTTGGTTAATGTTGCTACTGCAACCAATGGAACTACACCCTAGCGTGACTCCCAGTATTTTCAGGAGAGGAGTAGAGAATATTAAAAACACAATAAAATTGTTGCTTGGTTTCCAAAAACTATTGTTCAGTTCCAGAGAACCACATGTGACATGTGCACTTTTATTTTTAAATTTTGGAAGCTCTGGGTCAGTTGCAAGGACTGGTGCAATGAGATATTATCATCAATGTCATTGAAGTATTTGTTTGGGTGTTGAGACCTGACAGAGCAGGTTTCCAACGAGCTGCCAGTGCTGAATAAAAGAAAAGACCAGATTTCTCCTAACAAGCAGTGGAAATAATTGGTTATTTGTTTCCCTGACTGCACGCAGGAAATGCTTCACATTGAAAGGACTGACACCAATCGTCGGGTACACACAGACTCATTAAAGGGTATAATAATTGTTTTTAACCATTTGATATTTAAACTGGTTACTGAAAATGTGCAAAAGCAACCACACCAGTGCAATTTGCTGCTGAACGCACCTTTTAAGACTTCATTAGTTTGGAATTTGCTTTCATTTCTTACTGCAGCAAATTGAGGTTTAAAAATTCCCAGTGGATTTAATCAGTTATGATTTACATCTTCCCTATCAAAAACCTTTTGCATCACTTGTTAAAATAAATATAGCACATCGACATTGTACTATACATATGTGAGGAACAAAAACTAAGATAATTATCATGGAATAAGATATTTATAGGATGCTTGTAATGCCAATGAATCATCAATAGTGTAGCATTGCAGTTGCTATTCCTTTTAATTAACAGTGAGCTGACAACACTTGCACACAAGACTGTCGCTCTTCCCACATTGAACTGCATGGCAACAGTCAGTGAAAACTTGCAAATTCAAGCACAATTGCACCATAACAGTGCATAATAATAGCACAATCAGGTTCAGTTATAGTGCAACATATCAAATTTAACTGGAGCACACTGTCATAATGAATTTGTTTTTTTTAAATGCAATTGCACAATATATTATTAAAATATTTATGCCATTAATATTATCCACATGATCTATAAAGCAGAACTCAACACTATTCTTGAATTGAATGCATGTATTCATAGTAGGATGAAATATTGGAAGACTTTTTTCCTCAAATGGATAATCTATGCTAACAGAACGACAATATCTGTCTGCGCTTCAATAACTGATTGATGTAGAGAGGTGATTTATACCTCATCGGAAAGGTCTTGTAACTGGGAATGATATGGGCATTTTTTTTGGGGGGGGTATCTCCTATCATGCATGAGTTATTTCAGTTTTGCTTTTCTCGTTGCAGTTACACCTGGTATACGCCGGGTCAAAGTGGTGCTGTGGCATCATGTGTTACAGAGCTCCTACGTATGTATGCATGTAATACATTTACACCTGGTTGCTCGCGCTGGCTGACTGTGGTGCTGTGGCATCTTGTGTCAGAGAGCACGCATGTAGCCAAGCAAAGGGAACAAAATAAAGAACAACAACAACAACAACAACAAGATTCCATTTATAGAGCGCCTTTCACGTCAGGAGGACGTCCCAAGGCGCTGTACAGTTGGGTCAGGACCCGAGCAGGGGGGAAATGGTCAGGGTGAGGGGAGGGAAGGGAGGAAGCGAGGAGGGGGTAGAGAGTCGAGAGGGGAGCTGAAGGCACGGTCAAAGAGAAAGGTCTTGAGTCCGGCCTTGAAGGAGGAAAGGGAGGAGGCAAGGCGAAGGCACTGGGGGATGGAGTTCCAGAGCCTAGGGACTCAGAGGCTGAAGGCCCGGGCCACCAATGGTAGGGCGGTTGGGGCGGGGGATGTGGAGCAGACCGGAGCCAGAGGAACGGAGGGTACGGGCAGGTAGGTAGGGGGATAGTAGGTCAGAGAGGAAGGAGGGAGCAAGGCCGTGAATGGCCTTGTAGGTGAGGATGAGGATCTTGAATTCGATCCTCTGGGGGATGGGGAGCCAGTGGAGGCGAGCGAGGGTGGGAGTGATGTGGTCGCGAAGCCTGGTGCGGGACAGTACACGAGCTGCAGAGTTCTGAATGACCTGCAGCTTGTGGAGGGAGGTGCCGGGAAGGCCGGCGAGGAGAGAGTTCCCATAGTCCAGACTTGAGGTGATAAAGGCGTGGACCAGAGTTTCAGCAGCGTGAGGGGTGAGGTAATGCCGTAGTTTTGCGACATTCCGGAGGTGATGGAAGGCCGTGCCAGTTGTGGCGCGGATGTGAGGGAGAAAGGACAGCTCAGGGTCGAACAGAACACCGAGGTTCCTGACTGGCTTTGAGAGGTGGAGAGTGCAGCCTTGGATGCTGATGCTGTCAGCGCCTGAGGTGCGGAGGCGCTGACGTGAGCCAATCAGGAGGGCTTCAGCTTTACGCACGTTGAGCTGAAGAAAGTTGTCTCTCGTCCAGGACTCGATGTCGGACAGGCAGACTGTCAGGACATCGGTGGTCGTGGAGTTGAGGGTAGAGGAGGAAAGGTAGAGTTGGGTGTCATCCGCGTACATGTGGAAGTTAACCCCATGTCTGCGGATGATGTCACCAAGGAGGAGCATATAGAGGGTGAAGAGGAGGGGACCGAGGACAGAGCCTTGAGGGACACCGCACGAGACAGTGCGGGGGCCGGAGGAAAAACCATTCGTGGAGACAAAGTGAAGACGGTGGGAGAGGTACGACCTAAACCACTCAAGGATAGGACCTTGAAGGTTTAGGTGGGAGGACAAGCGGTGGAGGAGGATAGCATGGTCGACCGTATCGAATGCTGCCGATAGGTCGAGGAGGACGAGTAGGCAAAGGGAGCCCTGGTCACAGATGGTCAGGATGTCATTGGTGACCTTGACCAGGGCAGTTTGGAAACCCGACTGAAGGGGTTCGAATAATGAATGGTTGGAGAGGAAAGAACGCAGCTGGGAGGCGACAACTCGTTCCAGGACCATGGACAAGAAGGGGAGGTTGGAGATGGGCCAGTAGCTTGATACCTGCGATGCATCAAGGGAGGGTTTTTTCAAGGTGGAAGTGATGGTGGCAGTTTTTAAGGGAATGGGAACAGAGCCAGAGGAGAGGAACAGGTTGACGATGTCTGTGATATGTGGGGCAAGGAGGTGGAGCTGGGAGATAAGGAGTGGAGTGGGGATGGGGTCAAGGGAGCAGGTGGTGGGTTTCAGGGATAGGATGAGTTTGGTGACAGAGGGTGGGGAAACGGGTACGAAGGTGTGTAGGGGAGGATGGGTAGGAGTCGGAGTGTGGGAGAGAAGGGGTGGGGAGTAGGTGGATGTTGGAGGGGAAGTGACCACGGAGCAAATTCCCTTGATTTTGGATTCAAGGAAATCCAGCATCTCCTCGCAGTGAAGGTTGGAGGAGATGACCTGCGCAGGGTGGCGGTGGGGACGGAGGAGTCGGGATGTGGTAGAGAACAGTAGCCTGGGGTTGTTCTTCGCCTCCAGGATTATACAACAACTTGCATTTATGCCGCGCCTTTCAAATGGGGTAGCATTTCGGAGAGCTTACAATACAGACTAGCTTATTGTGCTGTGTCATGCAGATCCACGCTAACTGGAAATGCAGTCCGTCTGGCTATCTACACTGACTGGTTGACTTCCACTTCTTGTGCACAGTGTGCATGTATGCAACACATGGGAAGTGACATCATTGACTACCCAGAAGTCAGACATTATTTTGTTGCTTTGTCGCTATAACATAGCCCTCTGAGCTATTATTAATTTGCGAAAACACCACTTTGCCTATATCGTTAAGACATCTCATTTGCATTAGAAAGAATTGATCATATTTAAATTCTGTCTTAAATTGGAAGGCTGAAACAAGATGGGATTTTCAAGCTTCAGAATGGAATGACAGCACTCGGTCATTTAGTGAGTAGTTTTTGTTAATCTGACCAGCTGTAAGAGGTCTGGTACCTTGTGGGCATCTGTGTTCCTGTGCTATTGCAGAAATGCTTTTCCCTTGTTGCATGCTGGCAGCTCGGTGAGCTCAGCGCTCTAATGAGATATTTCAAATCCAAAGGCAGGGTGCACATAACAGATCAAAAAATAGAATGATACTAAGGTCACTTGCACTATAACTGAACTAAAAAAANCTATAACAAATTATTGAAAGTATGGAACCAGTCAGTACAGAAGGTCTACTTCGTGAATCCACTGACGTCTCCAGTGGCACAGCATATTGTAGGAAATGAATACGTTTGTTCCTAATACAGCAGGAGTTTCATACATATGCAGCAGAATGATACAATTCTGTTTGACATCAGAAAAACATGATCATCACTGCGATATTAACCACAATATGCTGAATATCTTGGAGTGTTGTCAGAGATCAGTCTCATTCAGGGAGGTTCAGAGATGGTTTATAAATGGCCTCTGATCCAAGAGATTTCTTGTTTCTGTTTGTCGTATCACTGGTGAACATATATCACACCTGCAGATTATAATGCAATCTTTGAACATTTACAAAGGGAAATCAATAATTGATCACTGGGAAACAGCCATTCAGTCAATAGATCCGAAAAGCATTCTGACCTTGACAACAATTAGTCTGAGTTACATGAATGAAAATAATGCATCCCTCTTAATCAATTGTTAATAGTTACATGACATGAATTTTCAATATGATGACCTTCATAATTCTGTACCAAGTACAGAAGCCATTGTGAGTATGCAAATCAGCATCCAGACTGACTAAAAATTAATAACACACTGCCAGCTTCGATGAGCTTCTGTTTTAAATTGTAATTAAGCTTTGAGTGAAAGGAGAGTTTCTTTTGCTCGGAGCAGATACACAACTTTTGATTTTTTTTTAAAATGTAATTTCACCAATATTTAGGTAGATCAAAGGGAAGTTGTTCAACATCACTTGCACAGGAACCTAACTTAGAGTGAAGTTAATTTGCACTTTGAGCGGTTAATTTCCATTTTTCACTTACTGTGAGGCAAGGATTCTAAAAATGTCTTACCCATAGCTTCTCAAAACTTTGAATGATTGCCTCTTCTCTGGATAACAACAAATCTCTCAGGTGTAAATTGCATATTAGCCAATGACATGTACAATATTATACTTTATATTTATGAACGTTGCAGTGGATTCACATTAATATTCCTGCTCTAATAAATACTTTTCTTCACTGACAAAGATGACACTGATTTTGATGTTCATCTCTCTTTGCACATTTTGATATGTAACATGGGATTTGCCAAAATGATGCCTCATGATAGTCATGGCTTTGCATTTTGGCAAGATATTGATGTGGAAATGTAGCATTATACTCCACTATGTAAATTATATACTAACTTATTACCTATCAATATTAGAAAACCATGATTATCATGAGACATCATTTTGGCAAATCCCATGCTACATATTGATTGGTCATATTTCCCTGCCACTAGTGTGAAGTGCTTCGAAATATCCTCCTAATGTCAAAGTACCATAAAAATGTAAATTCTATTGCAATATAATGAATGTAATTTGATTTTATATATTGAGTTTCATATTTAAAAAAGCTTTACAAAATTATAATTCAAGTGAATATTATAACAACAATAATTTGCACTTATATTGTGCCTTTCACGTGGGGTAGCATCTCAGAGCGTTTAAAATATTTTGAGAAATCTGAAAAGTAATCTCAAGTAATCTGAATCAGCAACATTTTACAAAGAATAATGAGATGAGTGGATAGTTGGTTTGAATTTGGGGGGAAATTCAGATAAGAGGGAAATATAGATAGGATTACTGGGAAAAAGATGCAATGTTTCTTTGATCTAGCAATGACAAGGCTATTTTATGTCCACATGGATTAAAAGTTAAGATTAAAACACAAAGAATGAAACTTTTTTTGCTAGTCAGCTGGTATTTGACACATGTGGAAACTCATCCCAATGTTTAAGAGTCTCAAAATTAAACTACTAAGCTAGGATTATTCTCCTTGGAGCAGAGAAGGTTAAGAAGAGAATGAATAAAAGTTTTCAAAATTATGAGGGTCAGGTGAACAAGGAGAAACTATTTCCACTGGCAGGTGGGTCGGTAATCCGAGGACACCAATTTAAATTAGGTGTTAAAAGAAACAGAGAGGTGAGGAGAAATTTTTTTCATACAGCGTGTTTTTTGGATCTGGAATTTTTNGCATGGAAGGGTGGTGGAAGCTGATTCATTAACAGCTTTTCAGAGAGTAGATAATTATTTGGGGAGGACAAGTTTGCAGGGCTATGGGGAGAGAACGGGGGAGTGGGAATGAATTGGATAGCTCCTTTCAAAGAGCCGGCACAGACACAATGGGCCGAATGACCACCTCCTGTGCTGTATAATTCTATATGTACAGTTTCAGTTTGTCTGATGTGGAGTGTGCACCATTTATCTAATTGATAAAGTTCAGGTGCAAGTTTTCAGCTACCAAGGCTTGGGGGATCTCCAAAGTATCCATTGGGGTACAGCTGGAATTCAACCAGATAATCCATGCACCCTACAATAGCAGAGGACTGCTTCTCCAGCTAGGCCCACCCTACCTGACAGGGTTATCACGATCATCAGCTTCCAGTAATTATTTGAATTTTCCAAGTGAGGCCTATGAACCAGGTGACTGGGGACTGTTTCTAATAACTGGACAGAGTCATGAACTTCATGTGATCTGCAGAACTCGAATCAGCATCTATATACTTCTAGTTTTCTTATTAAGGAATCCAAGTTGGAAATAAATGCAGATTGGATCCCATTAAACAACACATTTCAGGCTTTGTAACATGTATTGCTGACAACTCATTCATGTACTGTTGTGTAAATGATCCAAACCACATGACACTTCAAGTAAACAACTCAATTATAACTGCCAATTAAACATTAATAATCATTATATTTACATATTTAAACATTTAAGAAGTAAAAGAACTCACCATAGGAAAGTTAATTTGAAGCAAGTATAGAATTTAAGTAACATGAACCTAGAAACAAGTAACATTTTGAACAATTTACATACCTTTGGACACAATGATGCTTTGAGGGGCAGACTGAAGCAATGGGTTAAAATACTGGTATTCCACTTTTAATTCCAGCATTAAATTAATGGGTTGAAGTCTTCTGTGGATCTAAGTGTCTTATGTGAATGGATATAATGATCTCACCCACCATTGGCACTAGATTTAGCAATCTACATACATACATCCTGGAAAATAAAAACCTAAATGGGGTAGAGGAGCAAAGAGATCTAGGGGTACAAATACCCAATTCATTAAAAGTAGCAACACAGGATAATAAAGACATAAAAAAGGCAAACCAGGCATTGGGGTTCATTTCTAAAGGGTTAGAAAAGAAAAGCAGAGAAGTTATGGTAAACTTTTATAGAACCTTGGTTAGACCACACTTAGAATACTGTGTGCAGTTCTGGTCCCCACACTATAGAAGAGGTGTAGAGGCACTGGAGAGGATACAAAGGAGATTCACAAGGATGATCCCAGAACTGAGAGGTTATACCCATCAGGAAAGGCTGAACATACTTGGGCTCTTTTCTCTTGAAAAGAGAAAGGTAAGGGGTGACCTGATAGAGGTCTTTAAAATTATGAAAGGTTTTGATCGGGTAAACATAGGCAAGATGTTTCCACTTGTGGGGGAGACCAAAACCAGTGGCCATCAATGTAAAATAGTCACAAATAGATCAAATAGGGAAGTTAGAAGAAATGTCTTCACACAGAGAATAGTGGGAACATGCTATCACAAGGAGTTGGCAAATAGCATAAATGTATTTAAGGGGAAGCTAGATAGGTACATGAGGGAGAAAGGAATAGAAGGTTATGCTTAAAGGTTTAGTTGAGGGCAGGAGGAGGCTCATGTGGAGCAATAAACAACGACATAGACCAGTTGGGCCGAATGGCCTGTTTCTGTGATGTATATTCTAATATATTCTCAGAGAGATTATGTTTTTGGTCAGATGGTTGTCTGACACAAGTCGAAACCCATCACCATACTTAAGGGAAGCCAAACCAGATTGAGAATTCCATGTATGCTACTTACACATGGAAATCTTCCTGTGTCTGGAATAGAATGCACAGTCTTTCCCTGGAGAGACGCACAGTGCTTACCTAATTCTGGGAAGCATTAGATGCAAGTTGGCAAGAGGCAAGGTTTAGGGACCCCAGAGTTTAAATCAGAGTACTATTGACTTTTACCCACCTAAAACTGCATAGTTTGTCATTGAAAGCACTGTCTGGCAAGCTTCCCATTGCTTGCCCAACTAGGATAACTCTACCTGTGACAGCTTTGGTTTGCAAGATTAATAGTAGTTGAATGGGAGGAATTGCTGTCCCTCCAAATCCGATAGACAAGCCAGATTGGCTGGTCAGTCATCAGCAGCGATGATCTGTCCAACTCAGGAACTGGACAGTGCCACCGAGGGTTGACTTTATTCAAACATTCCAATGTTAAGCATGTCACCTTGAAACCAGTTACCTTCTCTCCAGGAGAACTGTACCAGCACTGATTGTCGGTGTGGCAAGAAAAAATGTCACACTGGTTTAGCAGGAGCTGTTTTAAGGTTACTAAAAATAATCTTGTAAATTTAGTGTGCTAAGAGCAGTTGATGCATTGCTTCCTTGATTTTCTTCCATTGTGCAAATCTGCTGGTTCCGTTGTGTTTGTTAGTGATTGTCAGACCATAGTCAATCAGTTTCCTCCACTATGAAGAAACCTCATTGAGGTACACTTATATGAAGCACAACACATATCATTTGGCATAAACCTGCCCCGTGCTAATTGTACTATATGCATTAAAAATCCAATTGGGTATCTAGGAACCATAGTGGGCTATTATAATCACCTTTCATCTCTGCGATTCTAGTTTCAATCTTGCCCAGAATAATGTTATTATTGTCACTTTGCATAAGAGTCACATGTAAAATTAATTTGGACTCAATTAAATTCTTTCTGGGTGTGAGTTCTACTTACATAACTGGGCTTAATGCGGCATTAATTGATGCTCAATTTAATGATAAATAATACTTGATTTTGTACAGCACCAAATCTGCTATAGGTGAATGCCCACCAAACAGGACTTATTTATTTGTTGTCTCTGAAACAGACAGGTTTGATCCTGACCCTAAGTAAAAAACAAAACTGAAAAATTTCTATGGCGCTGTCATTCTTCACATTTTTTTTAATATACTTAAAAATATCATAGTCATCTGAATGCTGGTGAGTGGAACTCCACACATGCATGCAAGTAGACCTGCACAATATGTCTCAGTAGCATGTGCTAAGACAGCATGCTAACTTAGCGCTGTCAACTTGCATTGTTCTGAAGCAGGAACTACCACCATTAAATTGGTGATGCAGTTCAAGGGCATAACTTGCCTCATTTTATATTACGTCTGATTCACAACCTAAAAAAAACAGTTTCTTGTATCTAATATATTCTTTCATGGTCAAGTGATGGAATGATTTCAAGTTTTTCTTGTCATTGTTGGTTTCTACAAGTTTACAAACAAGTAAGACTCAATCTAGCAGCAATACACTTCAGATCTTGGCAGAGGTTCTCCTTTGCATTTTAAAAAGCACAGCAACAGTGATTAGATGGCAATGTTGTGCTATTCAAGTGCATCTTCCCATTTCAGCTCTTAAGAGCCTCCATTATCACTTGGAATGTCACCAATGCAGTCGTAACAGCAACACAACCATAGACTGTTGATGAAATATAAACAGTTAAGCGTTCATACTGAGCAAACTAAAAATCATAAGCTGCTATGATTTAGTGTCTCATAGAAGCATGGAAATTATAATAGGAAGGAAATTATTTGGCCCACTGTACATTCGTTGATGCTATCTTCTCAAATGATTTACTTTTTCTCTACATTGTTTCCCAGTGGTTCATCATATGATGACCATATTAAAAACATCTCTTGAAACATCTTAAAAATCTCCTAAAGTCATTGTCATGAGTTGAAAAAGGTTGTCAGGATCTCTCACTTTCAGTTAACTCTGGACACAGGAAGTGAGGACTGTAGGCTGTGCAAGGCTGCTTATTTCCAATAAAAAGTTTAAATCAGATTTTCATGCATTTGGACTTGCCAAAGGGATATTGCTCCAGGCAACTTTCTAATCAAACCAGTCTGCTCGATTACGAAGTACGCAGTTTACATTTCTTAGAAGCTCCTTGAGGGGTCTCTTCAGAAATTCAAGCAAATTTTCATCTCTTTCAGTTGAATTTCTTCAGCTGAGCTATGCAGATTTCTCCAGTTAAATCAAACTAAATAATCAACAACTATTTTCGCTTAAGTGGCCAAATATAACCTTGGAGTAATGATATATCATAACACTAAAATTTTACAACCTCTGCTAAATAATTGGCTGACCAAAATCAGCTTCATATGCAATAATGTCATTATAAAATATATTTATATACTCTGCCTTGAGAGAACAGCAATACATAACTTCTGCATCCATTCAAAGTGGATGGAGCAGAATTATCTTTTCATCATGGGGATAGTTGACTGTACCATTCTCAGTAGTCAGCAACAGGTCATTATTGTTATTATTATTTATTATTACTATTATTGGTTATTATTTTCTACTGTGCTTTTGGTCATCTTCCCCCCCACCACCACTCCAAATTAAGACTGAATTCAGGAACATTTCACAAATATGTTCCAACTTGAATTTTAAGACAAAATGGTCTTACACGTTAAGACTAGATGGGATTTCAGGCTATTATCCACAATGAAATGGAATGGACCAACTAAATGACTAGCTTCCTCTTGCAAGCGAGAGGAACTGGGTTTGATTACCGGGCAGGGCGAAACCTTACGCAAGTTTCCTTACTCCACATGCTTTGGTTTACCTAGCAGTAAGTAGGAACACAGTTGTTAGTCGATTGACAGATCATTTTTCTGGGCGTAATAATCCTTTCAAAAAATGAAAATAATAATCACAATATGGTCACTCAATCCACAACTGAGTGTGCAACTGGTTGCCACATTTCATTCATAAAATATAGTCAATTAATTTTACCATATATTCTGTGAAGTGCTTTGAGATGTCTTGAAGACCTGATAAGGCACTATACCAAATGCAAGGCTTATTATTAATATTATTAATAAATATTATTATTGATATTATTGATATTATTAATAATATTATTATTGATAGTGATAAAATTATATTACAATATTATTATTTTATTATAATTATATTTGTATTATTTTTAATTGTTTTATTACTACTATTATAATAATAACCCTTACATTTTGATACAGCACTTTTCACGTCTTCTAGGTATCTCAAAGCGCTTTACAGAATATAATGTAAAGTGAATTGACCGTATATTTGTGGGCGAAACACAGCAGCCAATTCCGCACAGCAGTGTCCCACAAACAGTCATTGATTGAGAATGACCAATTTATTATTATTTTTTGTTTTGGAGGGATTATTTACTATTTACTATTACTACTATGATTATTTAAACCATTTTAGCATTGAATGCAGAAATACATTACAAAGCATCCAAAATAACCAGTGTGAAATTATTGCAATTATTTATTCTTAGCTTATGTGGCCATAAATCTGTTTATGGAACTAGAATAAGTTTCATGAATAATTTGATTGAGCATTCTTCAAATTTACAGTTAATAACAATGCAACAATTTCATGGTCTATAATGAGACGAGTATAAAATACCGCAAAGAAACTTAGAGAGAATACCTCACTGGTGACAAGTGAGCTATGATATTTCTATTATTAGTGTGAAATATTTATAACTTAAGAGAACTGAGGGCATACAAAATAATTACGATGGTCTTTTAACCTAGTCAAAAACAACACTCGGTGATGAGATATCTTGTGCCCTAAATCCTCATTTCTAAAATAAATGGTTGAAATATTTTCTAGATGACACAGTGTCTAATCGTGCCTGAAATGCTGCAGTATTCAGTGTGTGAATCACAATTTTGTTGCCATAAAAATAGAATCAGCATCTAATAAAGGATAACCTTCATTGGCCACTGTTTCACATGATAATAGTAATCATCCTTGCAATCTGGTATAGTGCCTAAAACAACTTAAAGCACTTTACAGTTAACTACGGTGTCAAGTGCAGTGGCTTTCATTGATAGGCGAGCACAGTAGCGAATTTGCTTATAGTAAGATCCCACAAACAGAGATGAAATTAATAAAACGAATATCTGAAGGATTGTTGGCCAGGATATCAGAAGAAAATTACTTATCTTTTCCACAGTGTCGTGGAATCTTTGATGTCCACCTGAAGAACAGACAGAAACCCAGTTTAATATCACACCCCTAATTTCAGCACAGTGGTCTCACCCAAAGTACTTTCATTGTTGTTTCTGATTTCTGATTGCGTTTCCAAATCCCGATCATGGTGTTTAAATGTCAGCACAAAATTGACTTTCTAACTTTTACACCACCATGTTGGATGGCACTCAGCTATATCAGGCCTGGATTCATTCATTCAGCTCTGAGCCAGCATTTCTGTTCTGCCTCCTAGAATGGCATTTTAGTTAAGGAGTTTTCTATCATAAGTTGCATTGAATTGCTACTGTTTTCAATCAAACACAACACTTGGAGCACTAAAATTTACCCAAGTTAGAGTGGATGAGGGTTGTTAACGATAGACCAGCCAGTCTGGTTAATTGGTAGGACTTGGCAGGACAGACTAGTCACTGGGAGCAGGGATTCTTTGCTCTTGGCTCCTGTTAACCTTGCAAGTAAACGTGCTAATGAGTAGGGTGGTCCTGGATGGACAAGCCATGGAAAACTTGCTAATCAGTGGTCCCAATGGCAAGCTGTACCATTCTAGCTTGTTCAACTCCATCTGTTCCTTCATGCATAGTGTGGGAATACCAAGCACTGGCTCTCACCAACCTGTGCCTAAGATTCTCTGGAATTATATAAGCAGGGTTGCCTTATCTAATTCTATTCCAATCATAGGCAAATTTTCACATGTAATTCCATTTTTGACAAATGCATTAAACACAATATTAGCTGCTTTATGCAGCTGCAGTTTTCAGTAAAGGAAACCAATTCAGTCCAAGATTAAAGAAAAAGAGTACAGGAAATGTATTTATGTAAATTAATACAACAACTTGCTTTAATATGGCACTATTCACACAGGATAACATTTCAGAGCACTTCACAAAGATAGTGTCAGATGCCAATCAAAGGGAGGTGGGAGGTACAGTCAAAGAGGCAGTGTTTCTAAGTGGGATTTCAAGACAGAACAAGAGGTGGTGAGACAAAGGGAGTAGAGGGAAGGAGTTCCAGAGGTTAGGGGGCTTAGTAAGTCTGAGACACCAATGTTGGTGTGGAGGCGGCCAGGAAACGTGCAACAAGCCCAAGTGAAGGGGGTGAGTCAAGGAGTGGGGTAGGATAAACAACTATTTTCCCCACAGAGTAAAATTACCAATGTAGTCACAATGAATGAAGTGAGGTTATGGAGATCAAGGTGTGATACCTGTGTAAGATAGACTGTTGTGAAACAATTTGACCTGTGCTGAGAAAATACTACAGGGATTATAGTCATTTCTCTGATTCACTGCTGCCAGTGCTTTTTTTAAATAGGTACTACTTTACCATATTATTTTTCTATCATATAGAGAGAAAGCCTTACAGAAAGCTACAAAAAGGAAAATTAATTTGCAGCCAGTTCATTGGTCTTGCTTGTCATTTTTCACCTTGCTGAAAGAATTAGTTGAGTTACTAAATGGCTGCTGGCATATATCTTGAAAGTAAAACGTAGGTACATTCAGTTGCAGTTCTGAGCAGAAGCTGTAGTAATGGATCATCTATTTATTACTGGCAAAACCTTCCCCAGTTGTGTAGCAACCAGTGACAGAAGAATTTATAAATTTATAAATCTTGAGCCACTATCAGAAGTTGTCAATGCAACAGTACAAGGTCACACAGGATCACAAGAGAGGCTCGGATTTGGAAGGCCCTTTAGCTCATCCATCATTAGCTACAAAGAGAATAGTGGCAATCGGTCCCAGTCACAACATGAATCAGCACTGGGCCTTGCTGACTCCAACACCAACCAGTTGAAAGTTCCAGCCTCTGCCTACACCAACACATTCAGGCATTGCAGGAAATAATCTGGAAGCTAACAAGAGAAAACAAAGAGAGCAGAATTTCATGGAAAAGCAGAGAGCGTGAGTTTGGAAGGTGTCAAAAGTGAGTGTGTGGGAGATAGAGGGGCAGAGTGTGAGCATGAAAGATGTGACACAAGTGGGAGCAAAAGGGAGAGAGGCAGTCTACGCATCCTTCAAGAAGTTGTTTTCTGTGAAGGACACTATCTAAATGCAAGTTGTTGTCGTTGGTGTTGCAGCACTTGTCCCAAAGAAGAATGAAACAAAACAGTTGTGCACACATTGCCACAAACTTAACAGGTATAATCAGAAACTGAGATGCATCATATACATTACCTTTGGAGAATTTGGGGAAGTTAAAAAGGGCTAAGATTCTAACTACCTTGAAATGTACTAAACACTATTAAAACGTAATGTTAATGCAAGATGGTACAGTCTTAAGGAACACTGCCCTGATACCAAATATCAGCATTTGAGTGCAGCCAAAGAGAAGACCAATTGAATTATGTATTTTTGCTGTTACACTCAATACCACTAGAATTTATCGACAGTATCAATTTGGTGACATTTCATAACCCATTCCTTTTGATAATTTGTTATGAAATACTGCAAGTTTCCTCCTGCGTTTGTTCCATTGCAACAACTGTATTGTCAGAGATCAGATCAGACATACAGTGTGTTGCATACTGCAGGTTTGTGTGCATTTTGAATTGTTTCAGACAAGATCAAAGATTCACAGCTTTGGTTAGCAATTTTCCAAACGTTTTCACATATAGTAGTTGTTAGAATTTACACTTTTTGTATAATGTTAGAATCATAATAGATGTTGCGAACGGGTTAACTTTTAAGTTAAGTGTGTTGTGGGCAGCTGGACTGAAACTCCCTACACGTACACGAGATAACGGACTGTCTCAAGGACAGTGTGTTTGTGTGTGTGAGGCACGTACACCCCATGAGGTGTTCACGTGAACCCAGCATGATTTTGACCGGGTGATCTAATATCCGCACCATGATTGGATGAATATTGGTATAAGAGTTCCGATAACTTTGTGTACGGGGCCGTCCCGGGTCGCGGAGACAAGGATACAGAGATGGAAGACTGAGAGCTGGAAACACTAAGACTGAGGATATCAGATGGAAGATTGAAAGCTGTAAGCAAGAAGACTGAAAGCATGAAGAATCAAGCTTGTGTGCTGGAAAGACACAGTGTTGAACTCTTGAACTCGAGATATCTATAGTGGTGTTATCCTGTTATAAGTTCTGTTGATTGTACCGGCCTTTGGTCTGACCCATCGGGATATTGGGGAATAACGAACAAATTATAATAAAACAGTCTGATATCTGGTTAGAGGAATTAGCGTTATTTCCTTGCAGATTTGGCTGATTTTATTTTCTAACATAGTCAGGACAGTGAAATGTCTCATCTGCACCTTGTCAGAACATTACTATATTTGAATTGTTTATGAGCTCGTCATTTGGCATAGAGGATCTCTTCTTCCAAGGTCAGAGATGTCATTGCAACCATTATTAAATAAGTACAACAACAAGATTCCATGTATAGAGCACCTTTCACGTTGGGAGGACGTCCCAAGGCGCTGGACAGTTGGGTCAGGACTGTCAGGTCAGGTCTTCAAGTAAGATTTGAATTGGAAGTATGTTTAGTCTCTTTATTTAATGTAATATTAAAAGAACATGAAGGCAGTTTAAATGCACCACAACTGTTGAGCCAACCCCAGTACGATGTCATACAATCTGATTTCTAATTAAACAACTTCATAAACAACCTGCTTAAGAAAACAACTCTCAATTCCTTCAACCTTGCGCACTACCATCCTATTTCAAACCTGCCCTTCCTGGCCAAAGCACAGGAATACGCTGTTGCAAACCAACTTCGCTCACACCTCACCCTCCGCTCCCTTTTCAAACCCCTCCAGTCCGGTTTGCACCCAGCCCACAGAAAAGAGGCAGCGCTCATCAAAATAACAAATGGCATTCCATTTCTCTGTGAGCAGGGCACCCTTCGTTCCTTGTCCTTCTGGACCTCTTCACTGCGATCAACACAGTCAAGCATGCCATCCTCCTCCACCACCTCTCCAACACGCCATTTGTCTACAAATACAGTCACTACACTTTACAGTAAATCTGTGAAGTGCTTTTAGAAGTTTTGACAACATGTTTGTCAAGCCCCTTGGGATGTTATCTCAACGTGAAAGGCACTATATAAATGTAAATTTGTTGAGGGTGTTGTGGTACGGCACTATATTTAAATGCGTTGATTACAAGCCAGATAAGTAAGAAACCTACCTAACCTTACATGCTACATTACACATCACAGGCTAGTTGCCTTCATTGTACGTTTCTATGACAACATAAACTTGCATTTATATGCCACTCTTGATGCATGGAAGGGTAGTGTCTCAGAGTGTTTAAACCTCTGCAGTTTAGGAACTATCACGCCTTATTGCAGCAAAATGTGATAAAAAATCACAATACAAAGTAACCGTTCAATGCAGATGATGTTACTCAGAAAAGGATCCTACTTATACTGAACCTACAGGTGACCAGAATAAGTCAGTATTCAAGAGGGATTTTTAAAAAAGATTTATTAATTGAATGGATCACAAAGCATTCAATTAATATGCTTCAACATGTAAATACTGAAAGAATTATTAATTATTCTGTCCCTCTTCATCGTGTGATATTTTAATAAAATTAAGTTTATAATATTTATATTTCTATGTGAAGCTTAAATGGAATACTTCTGAGATTATTAAGCAAAGTTAATTATTTACCATAAGGAAAAGATGAAAAGCTGCATTGACTTTTTGACTTTTAATGCTGTTGAGAACATTACCAGAAGAGTTAAGGGAAAGGAGGAGGGAAGGATAAATTCTAAGCAGACTGCCTTTCAGTATTCAAGGAAGCAATAAATTAATTTGTAGAAATATGATGAAAAATAAAACAAAACCAAAAAGCATTACAAAGAGAACACAATATTTTACCGCTACTGAATATGCACTCACACTTCTATATTTTTATTCCATGTTATATTTCAATTCACTCATTATTTTTGATAGACTGTAGAATACTGTAAATGCAACATAAGAATTGTCTGCAACTCCTGGACAGGCTCCATCTCCAAATTATTTTAATAATAATAATTATTATTATATTATTATCCTCACCTTTAAGGCCATCCATGGCCTTGCCCCTCCTACCTCTCTGACCTACTGACTCCCTACCAACTTGCCCACTCCCTCCGTTCATCGGGCTCCGGCCTGCTCCATCCCGCCCGACCATCGGTGGCCGGGCTTTCAGCCTCTCTGCCCCAGCACTCTGGAACTCCATCCCATGGTCCCTTCACCTCGCTTCCTCCCATGCCTCCTTCAAGGCCGGTCTCAAGACCCTTCTCTTCGACCGTGCCTTTGGTCTCCCTCCCACCTCTCCGCCTTCCCTCATCCCTACAGCACCCCTCCCCCATGCTCGGGCCCCGATACCTGACTGTTCAGCGCTTTGGGACATCCTCCTGCCGTGAAAGGCGCTCTATAAATGTAATTTTGTTGCTGTTGTTGTGCTTGCATTTGATATAGCTCTTTATTCCGCCGTTGAGATATCTCAAAGCACTTCACAGGATATAATAATAATAATCCTTGCATTTGATATAGCGCTCTGAATCAACTGTATATATTGTGGGTGAAACAGCAGCCAATTGCACACAGTAGTGTCCCACAAACAGTTGTAGATTGAGTGACCAAATTATTATTTATTACTTTTGGGGGCTTATTACCAATGGTTGGCAATCCACCAATGGACTAACAACCTATTTCCTGTTTACTGCTAGTGAACAGGTATGTGCAGTAAGAAAATCTGCCTAAGGTTTTGCCCTGCCCAGGAATCGAACTCAGCCTGCAAGACGAATGCTCTAACCAATACATTACAGGACTCCATGAGTTCAGGTATTGTGTACGTTCCTAACGGAAGATCAGCTGTACTTATTCTCCTGTAAGCAGCCATCTGCCTCTTCAATTTCCCAACATTTTACTCCTGCATTTACAACCCAAAAACTCATACTGCAATGTTTGAATAAATCGACCAGCTTCTGAGGTTCCTAGCATCATGCATAATAAACAGAATTTTTTAAAATAATGTTCAGCTACTATTTATTTCCCCGAGTAGATTTTTTTGGCTATCTTCTAAAGTGGCATCTTTAATGATTCAGGTTAGCTAATCTCCTGCATAATAGATTTATAATCTATCTTAATATGTCATGGATCACTATAAAATATGAAGCATTTCTCTGGGCAGCAAATAATAAATTAGCAACTTTATCAATCTTTTACATTTTCTAAG
This sequence comes from Callorhinchus milii, assembly GCF_018977255.1. Classification (NCBI taxonomy): domain Eukaryota; kingdom Metazoa; phylum Chordata; class Chondrichthyes; order Chimaeriformes; family Callorhinchidae; genus Callorhinchus; species Callorhinchus milii. Next base: position 92,712,946 of record NW_024704743.1, read on the forward strand.
GGTCTCCAGATACATAGCAGCATATGGATGTGTTGCAGACAGCTCAAGGGATCTCATCAACTGTTGTTCCGCAGTGCTTGCAACATACTACTGAAATAAAAAACCCATCAAAATGGAATATATTAGTAACCTTATGAATATAGAGGAAACAACTGTGGCATTCCTTCACCCATTCCTTAATTTAACATAAGAGATGGGCTAAGCAATAGCCACACATTTGTTTCTATTTCTTTATTTAACGCCACCCTTGCCGACAAAGCACTTAACTGTACTCTGTGCTGTTCTCAACCTCCGATCTCTCTCAGCCTCCAAACTAGTTGTCCTATCCCAATGTCATCCCATCCGCCATGTCAACTAGATTAGCATAGTTGAAAATATTCCCTTACAGGAGCCAAACTATACAATACAACAAATACAATTTACATTTATACTGCGCATTTTACATCAGGAGGATGTCCTAAAATGCTCACCAATTTTGACTGAGCACCAGAGATGAAGGTTGCAGCTGAGGGGGTGAGGAGTGGAAAAATGTCTGAAAGTGCAGTCAAAGAGGTACATTTTCAGGCATACCTTGAAAGGGGAGAGGGAGTTGTCGGGACCTGGGAATGGAGCACTACAGAGTTCTAACAATGTTGTGCACAAGAAAATAAAAAGCTGCAACCAAACTAACTGAGTTCAGGTGTCTGACACTTCAAGCCTTAATGTGAAAACACATTAATCAACCACAATTTAAATTGAACTAGCTACATGGAGTAGCAACCAGTTCATGATTTTTTGTTAAAGACCAAACACTTTAATACTCATCTCAATCAAATTTATTTCAGATTTGCTGAACTGCAATTCAGCAATCACTTAAGCTAATTAAGTTCAATAAAATTAGATTTTAGTGTATTCATTCTAAAAAAAAGTATTCATCATTTCAATTTGAGTACACTGAAATCTGGATATTGTACACTTTCCAAAATTGACTTTATATTCTCCGTATTGGATATTAGCAGAAAGTAATTATTTGGCAGGTGCTAGTTGAATGAGTGAGACCCGAAAGATTTTGAAAGCTGAAAAGACTCAAACGGTAATTCAGCTCAATTGAAAATATCACAGAAAGTACTTTCTCCCATTCATTACAAGCAACATTTGGTCTTCAAGGTTTAACATTTAGTGACTAGCAGCATTCATAAAATGAACATGTTGCAATATTGAACCTCCTGAGTTAAAGTTCTTCTGAACTAATGGTGACCAACATTTTTGATTGGCTAACCAAATCCATTTTTCTTTATTGAATTTGTTTTTATGGCCGTACCATGTGTATTGCTGCTCTGTAGCTACTGGAAACAAGGTATTGATTTGCCGCAAATTTGCCTGGACCGGTGAAGGGTTTCAGAGGGTCGCTTATTGACATCCCCAAAGTGGCCCACCGTGCATCAGGAAGTGGCCACCAAACACCCACACCAGTCCAGGCAAGTTTGTAGCAAATCAATACTTTGTTTCCAATAGCTACCGAGCCAAGATACCCATGGCATGGCCATAAATGAAGAAATATTCAATAAAGAAAAATGTATTTGGTTGGCCGTTCAAAAAGGTTGGCCACCTCTGTTCTAGACTATTAAGTGGGAATGTAGAGAATCCAATACAGTTGAGGAAAGAAAGTGTCCAGAGGGAGCGATGCAATGGAAGGTGCTAATAGGCAGTTTTATCAGTGCCCGGGGAATCTCACTAACAGTCAAATCTTTCCGCAGGGAGTTGGACTCCAGAAGCTTACTGCTGGATAAGATTGCAAGTGATGAGATCAGTTGAGGTTTTCAGGGGAAATGTATTGGCTGAGTTTGAAGAGGAAGGATATCAGTATAGATTGCTGAGGGAGGGAGAAAATAACAGTAATATTACAAAACCCAGATAAGATTTAAGGTACTTGTTCACACTAGAATCAGTGCATCTGTGAGGGCAATACCGTCCAAGATTGTAAAACTGCCTACACCTATTGATAAGCAAGACAAGTTTGAGTCTATCAAGAGTGCCTTCGATTATTGTGGATTTTCCTGACTTAACCAGAGGCATCTAAAACTGGTTCAACCCTAGACAGATCCCACTAACCTCCCTTATGAGGAGAACTATTTAAGCTCATGGTACAGTACTCATTGTATTATCTCAAAAATGTGAAAGGCGAAACACATACTTTGTATAATTGTATAATTATGGAGTCCTGGAGCTCAGTGGTTAGAGCACTCACTTTGCAAGCGAGAGACCTGAGTTCAATTCCAGGCAGGTCAGGGCGAAACCTTGGGCAAGTTTCCTTACTCCACACACCTAGCAATAATCCAATAATCAAAACCAAAAACAATAATAAATTGGTCATTTTCAATCTACGACTGTTTGTGGGACATTGCTGTGCGCAATTGGCTGCCGCGTTCGCCCACAAATATACAGTCAATTCACTTTACAGTGTGTTCTGTGAAGCGCTTTGGGACGTCCTCCTGTCGTGAAAAGCGCTATATCAAATGTAAGGATTAATATTATTATTATTGCATTTACTGGGGATTCAAACCTGGACATTTCTGCTCTCAAGTTTAGTGCTGAGCCACATCAATAGAGCAGAAAAAACAGTCACAGTGTTTACAGTGACTGCATAGATAGCACATTGTGGTTTGGTTGAGGTGTTCATGAATTTTCAGAAACAATGCCCACTAAGACAGTGGTATGTGAGTACAATACATGTTAACTGTACTGAAACAAATCCACATACGAAGTTTAAAATCAAAAGGATTTTGATTTTACTGACAAATTTCTCTGGCATTCTTGGAATAGAACATTTCTCTTAGCTATTTTCAATATATTGCATAAATTATAGCAATTTTATAAATTTTAAAATTTTAAATTCACACTAAATAAATTTCTTCACTAATTAAATGGTTTATTGACTTAGATAGGTCTGAATTATTGACTAATTCACCTATCTAACCTATCTAACTATACTATGAATAGGTTTGATAGTGAACATCCTCCCCTCAACTTTGGCACAGTAGCTTAGCCCAAAGTCTTGTTTCATGAAATAATCCACTAATGAGGATTCATGCTTAGCAGTATTGGGTCCAAATTCTTCTTTTTGACCCCAAACTGATGCCTGAATGCTGCTTTGCAGGAGAGCAGTCCAATTTCATGTTGCTCAAAAATGCTACGTACAGTAAACAGCAGGTATGTATCACTACATCAGCAGGATTCCTTCAAGTTACATTACATTTGTTCATCTCCCCAAAGGTTAAAGATAATGATTATAATGAATCCACATTTAATATCATTACCACATGTGATACGTTCTGTGCATTCCTGATGTCTTTCAGGGCACCTGAAATCACCATTGCAAATAAAACTCCATAACGCCAATAGACCCGTTACTGGGTGGAGGTATTGTTTGTGACTTGGTGCATTACGTTTCAGGCTTTGATCTCTCTAATGCACTCTATTAATCCTTTCACAATTTGGAAAACGTTTGTTAGATACCCCTTTATCCTTCTCTGTCCAAGGAAAACAGTCCTGATATACATTTCAGTTTAGTGCACGATCGGTTGTTTTTGAAAAACTGACATTTGTGATCCACAACACGTGTCCAGCATTTTCAGGAAACTCAATTGACTTCCCTCATTAGCCATGAACCTCAGTGATTTAATGATCCATTTCTTATTTTGAAAATCAGACAGAAATTTGTTCTGAACAAATATGCTCAGATTCTATTAATCATATTTTTTGATAATCTTGGCTCTCCAGTAACTAACTTTGCTACATGGTTCACTGATTCTAACAAACAGATGGTGGTGTAATGTATGGAAGGTACCGCCATCTTGTGATATATATTGCACTGCAACCACACAAATGGGTCAGGTGACAGGAACGAGGTAGAAAAAGATGCAGACGTCATAGCAAGTTAAAATGAAGAGGCTTTATTAGCACAAATAATGTTCCACTTGAGGTTAGAAAAAAGACAGGTGATTAACCCCTGTATAAAGGTTGTATTGTCTCAACTATTATGGGCAATTGTGACTACTGGGCTTTACTCCCCGTCTACATCAGAGCAAATTGGCTATGTGAAATAAGCCTCTTGCAAAACCTGCTCAACAACAGCTGCCAACAGCTTGTGAACAAGATGGAAAGAACCTCAGAGGCTGATCCTAACCACCTGAGTATGTTTAATATTATTCCAGGTTCCTCACTAACACCTAACCTGACTTCAGGTGCAGTCCAGTAATTACCTCAGTGATTACATGCCATGGTACCTCACCACCTTAGGGTTTCCGTTTGTCCTGGGAACATATGTTCCTACATAACCTGCTGGGCTGTCACCATTGGGCTCAGAGGAATTCCCTACAGAAGTGTTACAGTACAAAGAGGTGAAATTTGTAACATTCCATAACAAATTTGATGTGATAATGATGAATCAACAGAATTTCAATCAATATCTATTGACTTTTTTTATTCTAATCACGCCTACAACTTTGAACTTTGGGACAGTGGTTTATTATTATAATAATTAACTTTTTAAAAATAATTTAAAAAATAATTAGTGCATTTGATATTGGGCCTTTCGTGTCAGGAGGATGTCTCAAAGCACTTTGCAGGATTTACTTATAGTATAGTTTAGTTATAGAATATTGTTTGTGTGCATGATAGGCAAATTGAGGAGCTACAAACATTCTACAAACAGCCACAGAGCAAATGTTCAATCTTATCTGGAGGATTTTTAGTAGTGTTCCACAAACAACCAAGAAGTGAATTAACAATATTATCTGCAAGGTTGTTGACCAGGATATCATGAGAAGCTCCCTTTTGAACAGTGCCATGAGATCTTTTAATGTCCACCTCAACATGATTTTGCAGAGGATGACACCTCCACAATGCAGCACTTCCAAGCACTGCATTGGAATATCAACCTAGATTATAAACTAAAGCCTGATGTGGGGCTTGGACCCACGATCGTTATACTCAGAGATGAGACTCTTATCAACTGAGCCAAGCTGACACCTGCCTGTACTGTGTGAGTGCAAATCACACGACTCCTGAAACTGCCATCTCCAGGTGGGAATGTGATCAGAGATCCTGTATGATTTTACTGTGATAATTATTTTTTTACCTGCTCTTGCCAATCTTTGTAATTTGCTAAGTCATTCATTCTACCAGTTTAATGGCAGTCAAGGTTAGAGCACTAGAGCAATTATAATTAATATTATTTACGAGTGCCTCATAAATGGGAGGACCTGTGTTCGATTCCCGGGCAAGGCGAAACATTGGGCAACTTTCCTCAGTCCACATGCTTCTGTTCACCTAGCAGTAAGTAGGAACCTGGCTGTCAGTCAATTTGGCGGATCACTTTTCTGGGGGTAATAATCTCTTCAAAAAAAAAAAAAAATGTGGTCATTCAATCCATGATTGTTTGTGGGACATTGCTGTGCGCAATTGGATGCTGTGTTTTGCCCACAAAATATACAGTCAATTCACTTTACAATATATTCTGTGAAGCGCTTTGAGATGTCTCGAAGACATGATAAGGTGCTATATCAAATGCAAGAATTATTATTACTGGTTTGTTTGAAAAGCTTTTGTTTTTCTCTAATACTAATTTTTACAATCCTACTTCACCACATTGACCTATATTATTTCATCCTCCCTTTTGATAACTTCTTAAATATATTTATACTGCAGCTTTTCCCTATTACCTTGTTCCAATAACTTTTTCTTAGCTCATTTTGCATTCCCTCAAAGTCTTCTTTAAAATGTAATATTTTTGAATCACTGTCTTTCTTACATACCCTCAGGGTGTTTCAATTCTAATGATATTGTTCTTATTGGATCCTAGCTACTCTCCTACTTCTATCTGATCTACTGTATCTGGGACATCACTAAAGATTAAATTCTTAATAGCTTTTGACGGTTCTGGCTATTCAATAAACTGAGCAAAGAAGCAATCCTGTACTTCCTCTAGAAATAGACATATTTTCTCTCTACTGTTTTCGAGTTAACATCTAACAATTGAAAATCCTCGCAATTAATGTTCTGGCAGTACAACAGGCTTTCCTCAGCTGTAAAGCTATTTCCTCATCAAAACTCCCCTCTTGTCTTGCCCACACTAATAACTGATAGTAATCTCTCTTCTGTGAAAGTCAAGGCAATTATTTTCATGGCTATGATCTCTCTTACTAATAAATAATAATAATTCTTGCATTTGATAAAGTACCTTTCACTTGGGGAGTATATCTCAAAACATTTCACAGGATATATTGTAAATTGTAGTCACTGTATATTTCAAGCACATGTAAGCTGTCTATCTTCTTGCCTCAGTTGCTAGGGTGTGAATCAATGAGAGCTTGTTCAATGTATTATGAAAATAAATGTACAGCCACAGTAGAAATGTCATATTCTGATTTGTTTGACCTACGTTAGCTATAAACCATAAATCTATGATATCAGTCCTACTGCAAGATGTGTGCCTTGTATCAACTTAATTGGAGAGAGCATTGACAGACTTCACAGTCAACCTTCTCCTATTCTCACCAAATGTCCACACACATGCATTTCCAGCAGAAAGGTTATGGATCATGATGAGGAGCTGAAACCTTGGATGCTCCTGCATATTCCTATTGAATAGTATACAATCCTGCATATTGAGCATAACCTAACTCAGGGAGCATGAGGCCAATAGCATAACGTCACCTTATACAATTTACATTTATGTAACGCCTTTCATATTAGGAGGACATCTTAAACCACTTTACACATCTGTTTGGGCAACTGCGTGAGTGGAGAGAGTGGGTATGGGGAAAGATGACCAGAAGTGCTGCCAAAGAGCTTATATAGGGGAAAGCGGGAAGAGGCAGAGGGACTTCAAGGTGGAGCTCCAAACACAAGGGCAAAATGGCTGAAACTCTACCTGCCAGTAGTGGGGGCAGATGGTGTGGGCATGAAGCAGGCCAGTACTCACTAAGTGAAAGGAGAGTCCGGGTTGGTAGTTTCGCAGATAGTCACAGAGGTGATAGAAGGATTGAATCTGACTTGGAGATCTTGTATTCAATTCACTGGAGAATGGGAGGCAGTGGAGCTGAGTGAAGAAACAGGTGATATGCTGGTGTGGGAGAGGACACAGGCTGCAGAGTTCTGGATGGTGTAGAGAGGAACTGGGGAGTGTGGTGACCAGGGCATTTAAGTCTCTGGTAGAAGGTTTAAGTTGTCCTGTGGAGGCATGTAGTTCAGTGGTTAGAGCACTTGCCTCGCAAGCAAGAGACCTGAGTTCGATTCCCCGGCAGGGTGAAACCTTGCGCAAGTTTCCTTCTCCATACCCCTGATAAATATCCCACGAGAAAAAAAAACAATAATAAATTGGTCACCTCAATCCATGACTGTTTGTGGGACACTGCTGTGTGCAATTGGCTGCCATGTTTCGCCCACAAATATACAGTCAATTCACTTTACAGTATATTCTGTGAAGCGCTTTGAGATATCTAGAAGATGTGAAAAGCGCTATATCAAAATGGAAGAATTATTATTATTATTTAAATAGTCAAACTTTCTGCTTGATTGAGGCTACCTGATCTGTATAGAGCCGAATTTGAAGCTGCAACCTTTCAGCTGTTTAATGTTTTATGTAGAGGCTGAGATATCTGGGAAGCTAACTGTACTGGAGACCATTTCTTAATTTACTGCAACTCATCTTTAGCTCTCTGTATCTGAATTCTTTGATATTGGCTCTGGAACAAGATGGTTGGACTATTTACACTGTGTTTATATGACCACTTTTTCTCAGGAGCGTTCCCTTGAGAAAATTAATAATCTATAAATAGTGACTTTTTCGATTCAGATTCCTTTCCTGACTCCAAATCTATCTGCTCCAGAATTGCAATCAGATCAGGTTGTTCACTCTGGAGCAAGGGTTGAAAGACAAGACATAGCTCCAGAGGTGAACTACTGATGGCTGGTCTCACTGTTTGAGTGCCAGGTTACCAGAAATTAACAAACTGTGACAACTGACTTCCCATTGTGAGCAAGAAATCCGATAATTAGTTTCCATGCCCTTTTAAAGGTATTAACAAGCTTCATTACCTATAAATACATTTACTATACTGTTTAACAATGACTTCTAACATTGACGCAAATTGTTCAGGGAATGATCTACTCTGAGTACCTTTTATTACAATCTGCTGGTTTGCTGAAGTGAGCAAAGCTGACTCCCACTTCTCCAAATAATTTTTTTAAAATTCTGTCACTGCCTTCTGTTCAAAAGGAGAGCCATTAACCGCACAACAAATTCCATTTTACTGCTCATAATGCGTTTGCACACTGACAAATGGGACAAGGAAATTAAATGAGCTATATTTATAATACTGAGCTCAGGGAATGACAAGTTGAAGCTGTAAAGAAATAAATCCTTGCATTTGATTTAAGCATCTTAAAATAGAGTTTTCTGTGAAGTGTAGTGACTATATAAATATTAATTAGAAAAGCAGTAACAGTGCTGGTACAGTGTACTGTCATGAAACCAATTCAAGTTTGAATATCAGTCTTGAATGATAACCACACTCACACATTGTACTGCGAAATATCTTGCATTGTCAGCTAAACCATCGGAGAAGTACCTATTTGACCAATGAACTGCCCCCAGTGGATTAATATTGACAGGTTAGCATGGAGACAGATGCCGAAGGATAAATTACATACAGCAACAACATAATTACATTTGTATAGCAACTTTCATGTTAAGAGGATGTCCCAAGGTGCTAGATAGTTAGTGTTTTGGAACCGAGCTGGGAGTCTGGATTGGGAAGAGTGGAGGGCAGGGGGAAGGAGGGTGATTGAAAGCTTGGTCGAACATGAGGGTCTTGAGATGGATCTTGAAGGAGGCAAGGGAGGAGGCGAGGCAGAAGGACTGCAGGATGGAGTTCCAGAGGGTGGGGGCAGAGTGGCTGAAGGCCCACCCGCCAAGGGTGGGGTGAGCGAGGCGGGGGACATGAAGCAGGCCAGAGCCCGATGAGCGGAGGGAGCGGTCAGGTTCATAGGGGTTAGGAAGTCGCAGAGGCTAGGGAGAGCGAGGCCATGGAGGGCTTTGAAGGTGAGTACCAGGATCTTGAACTGTATTCTCTGTGTGATAAGAAGCCAGTCGAGTTGGGTGTTGATGGAGGTGATAGGGTCACAGAGCCTGTTGATGGAGAGGACATGGGCCTCAGTGTTCTGGATGACCTGCAGCCTATGGAAGGAGGAGTTGGGGAGGCCAACAAGCAGAGAGTTTGCGTAGTCAAGCCTGGATATAATGAATATGTGTCTGAGGGTTTCGGCGACCTGTAGTGTGAGATAATGACGGAGCCAGGAGATGTTGCGGAGGTGGGGGAAGGGAGAACAGGTCATTGCACAGATGTGGGGTAGAAAGGACAGTTGAGGGTCAAACAAGATGCCAAGGTTCCGGACTGGCTTAGTAAGGTGGAGTGGCATCCTTGGATGGTGATGCTGTCAGCGCCTGAGGTGTGGAAGCACTGACGGAAACCAATCAGGAGGACCACTGCTGAACTGACTAACATTCTGTCAAGAAAGCAGTGGCCCTGGAGTTAAGGGTGGAGGCAGACAGATAGAGTTGGGTGTCATCCTCATACATGTGGAAGTTGACCCCATCTCTGCAGATGATGTCACCAAGAGAGAGCATATAGGTATTGAAGAGGAGGAGGGGCCAAGGACAGAGCCCTGAGGAACTCCACATGAGACGGTGCGGGGACTAGAGGACAAATTCTTTGTGGAGATGAAGTGGAGATGGTGTGAGAGTTAGGATTTAAACCATTCAAGGACAGAACCATAAAGGTTGAGGTGAGAGGAGAGGCAGTTGATGAGGATACAATGGTCAATAGTATCGAAGGCAGCAGAGAGGTCAAGGGGATGAGGAGGCAGAGGGAGCCCTGGTCGCAGATGAACAGAATGTAATTTGTCACTTTGTCCAGAACTGTTCTGGATGTCCTCCTGACGTGAAAGGTGCTATACAAATGTAATTTTGTTGTTGTTTCTGTGCATAGTATGACATACACAGTCACTTTTGTAAATCCTCAAACTGGATTCACTCCTATTGCCTCGGTACCTGGGCTGTCATCAGCAGTGTCCTGGAATACTGCATATCCACCTGTTTTAGGAACAGAAGTTAAAACATTTTTCCAGTGTGTGGGGGTGGTGATGTCATGACCAGGGATCCTGCAAACAGACTGATGTCTGTTGGAATGTTACCTTTGTTGTTGATATGGTATTGCTTTGGTCATTTTGCACCCCACAGGTAGCAGAAACTGTTATAGGATGTCATTGTCATTTAATAATCATAATAATAATAATAATCCTTGCATTTGATATAGCGCTTTTCACGTCTTCTAGATGTCTCAAAGCACTTTACAGCATACACTGTAAAATAAATTGACCGTATATTTGTGGGCGAAACGCGGCAGCCAATTGCGCACTGCAGTGTCCCACAAACAGTAGTGGATTGAGAATGACCAATTTATTATTATTTTGTTTTGGAGGGATTATTATTTGGCGTGTGGGGTAAGGAAACTTGCCCAAGGTTTCGCCCTGCCTGGAATTGAACCCAGGTGTTTTGCTTACAAGGCGAGTGCTCTAACCACTGAGCTACAGGACTCCAGTTAAGTTAACTAGAGTTAACTTAGCTGTTAACTTAACCAGAAGATTCCAGCAGTAAAAAATTCCAGCAGTAAAAAAAGACTTGTGCACTAATGAAGGTGTTTGCAGTGTAAGATTGATTTGGATCCATTATACAGTGGTTTGCGCTTTTCACCCTTTACACAAGGAATCCCACGTTTTAGGAATTCACTCCAGTTTGGAAAATATGCACCGATTTTAGGCAGCTAGCTGACTTTCAAAAGAAAAATCTAGTCTCATTTTAAACCAAGTTTGCTTTACGGGTAATCAAACAAATGAAGAATGCAGTAGAAAACAAGTTGGTCTCAGAGGGGAAAATATATGGCGTATCAGAGCTCCCAATTCCCTCATTCGTTTAAGCGCTCTGAGATGCCTTCCGGCATGGAGGGCGCTATATAAATCCAAGTTGTTGAACGAGGCCTGATTTACATGGACATTTATCATCTGCATAAATGTGTATTGTGTGAGAGTAAAGCACTAGGTTTTGAGAAGGCAACAGAGTTGCACCTTGGAAGGGACTTGTAACAAACAAGAGGGTCAGCTTGCTCCTCTGCTCAAACCGTAAGTGGTAACTGCTCAACCATTTTATGTATTACGACTCCGATTTAACTTAAGGCTTTGGGGTGTGGTCAAAATATATGCTTGTGTCCATTAAATATTTGAAAGTTATTTTGAGAAGTGTGTATTTAAATTTGTTAATATAAACAGGATACTGGTTTTGTCCTCCCGACTCAAGAAGCCCCGAACTTTAATCACTAAAGCATAGGGTGTAAAATACCAAGCTCTATGACAAGTGTAGAGCGGAATAAGCTTAATTCTCGATTTAACAATACTTGATACTACCACTATTGCATTCCCAATAATGTTTTCCCATGTCCCAACCTTCTTTACCCTCAATAACAATTCACTCAACATAATATGTAAATTTTTTGACGTGGCTACACAGGGTTTGAAAGATCACTCATGAAAATACTGTAGAATTTTTATTGAAAAAACTTGCACTGCAGTGAAGAACCTAATAGTTTTAGTGACTTATTAGCTGTTCTAAACATAGGCAGAATAACCAACTTTGGGCTCCGCCACTCTGCTCACCCCCAACACCAAAGACAAGGAACCCAACACAACTTTTTGAATTAATGTATTTGGACCTCTGGTATGTTATTCCTGAACACCAAATCCTGTAACATAAAAGTGGTTTGAATTTGAAATTCCAGACACTATTAAATTCGAGAACTAAATTCATAGAATGCAGTATGGATCCAGGTGGTGCTAAATGGTAAATCCAATCTCAAATTGCACACCTGATTTGGAAGGAGAGGCGAGGAATGTTCACAGTGTAGAAGAAAAGCTCAGTGGAGATCTTAGTGCTGTTTTCAAGATCCTGAAGGATACATATCAATGCAACCCTAATAAGGTGTTTAACATAGTTAGTTCATCTATATTAAGGGAACATGGACTGAAGCTCAGAAGGTGATATATGGTTCTGATTTAATTATTTTACACTGGAATTGGTGAGTATGTGGAATAAACTACCAAGGGAGGCACTAGAGGCAGATTATGTCAGCAAATTCAAGAAGGAATTAGATAACTATTTGCCAAAGAAATCAATTGAGATACAGTAATTTAACTGTTATGTTTAATTTGGAGAACAGCCAGATGGTCTTGAGTCCTGTAGGTTCCTATGCTCATGTGTAACCTGGAATAGAAGGGAGAAACAAGACAAAAGGTGGCAGAGAACTACAAGAAGTACAGTTTGAAAAGCTCATGCCAACGGTTGCTCCTTTTGCTTCCTACACTGGACTATGGGGATAGATACAATAACCTTTCAGTATAATGGTGAGATTGGTATTTCGCACTGTGGCAGCTTGGATTTCTGGTAACATTCTCCAGTTAGTAAAACATTATGTGCATAGTCGTGATAAAATTAAGTGAACAAAAATGTGAAATACAATGCCAGACAACTGCCAACTTCAAAGAACAACCGACAGCTAGCAAATCATCCATCAGTATAAAACGTTAATTGGTCTCACAGGTTTGTATTGCACATCATAGGGAGAGAGCTAAAGTATTTTAATATACATTTATTTTGCCACACAGTATTTAGATATTCCATTGGGACTGTAAAAACCTGTATAGTAAGAGCATCCCTTGGGTAAAACACTATTTAGAAATCAGTCTATCCCAGAATGAAAAACAGGCACGAGGACCAACATAGTATGAGTTAGATTTAAAAAAAAGTCCAAGTTTGCAAAGCTTCTAAAACAGATAACAATTTTTTTTAACATCTTAGTTAAGAGATCACGCTCAAGGCAGCCCTTTAGCAGCAATGCCTCAGTGTTATTTTCCCTATTGTAGAATAACTAAGTTCAAATTTCAGACTCGATTGAAGCTGCCTCACAGGATACAGTACTTTTGGTGGTAAGTATGAGGCAGGTTTGGTCAGGTTGTAAAGCGGACAGTCAAATCCTTTTAGTGTGAGGCTGGTGATAGAATGGAGGAAGCATCTCCTGAGTCCTGTAGCTCAGTAGTTAGAGCGCTCACCTCGCAAGCGAGAGACCTAGGTTTGATTCCTGGCAGAGCGAAATGTTGGATAAGTTTCTTAACTCCACACACCACTATTTACCTAGCAGTAAGTAGGAACCTGGTTGTTAGTCGATTAACAGTTAACAGTGGAAATGTACCATCATTAGAGAAAGGGTGACTATTAATAAAGCTGGTCAAAATGTTGTGAGTAAAGACTTTGTAACTTGTAATTGTTTTATCCAACAAGAAATAAAGAATGCTTACTCACAGGCGTTAATAATAATAATAATTATTATCCTTGCATTTGATATAGCGCTTTTCACGTCGGGAGGACGTCCCAAAGCGCTTCACAGAACACACTGTAAAGTGAATTGACTGTATATTTGTGGGCTAACGTGGCAACCAATTGCGCACAGCAATGTCCCACAAACAGTCGTAGATTGAAAATGACCAATTTATTATTGTTTTTGGTTTTGGAGGGATTATTATTAGGCGTGTGGAGTAAGGAAACTTGCTTAATAGAGCAGTCCAGCATAGGGTAATGAGGACAAGTTACCCGGAGGGTGGTGGCGACCTAGGCCACTGGAGTCATTTATGAACTAGCTCAATACTATAATGTTGGAAGATGATAGGGTGAGCAATCTGAAAGGATGAGATCAAATGGAAAATAAAAACCTAAATGGGGAAGAGGAGCAAAGGGATCTAGGGGTACACATACATAATTCACTAAAAGTAGCAATACAGGTTAATAAGGTCATAAAAAAAGCAAGCCAGGATTTGAGGTTTATTTCTAGAGGGATATAAATGAAAAGTGGGGAAGTTATGGTAAACTTCTATACAACCTTGGTTAGACCACACTTAGAATACTGTGTGCAGTATTATACATTATAGAAGGGATGTAGAGGCAGTGGAGAGGGTGCAAAAGAGATTCACAAGAATAATCCCAGATCTAAGAGGTTATACCTTTCAGGAAAGGCTGAACATGCTTGGCCTCTTTCTTTTGAAAAGAGTGGGGTAAGGGGTGACCTGATAGATGTCTTTAAAATTATCAAAGGTTTTGATAGGGTAGACATAGGGAAGATGTTTCCACTTGTGGGGGTGACCAAAACCAGGTGCCATCCTATAAAATATAATATAATATGAGGGTTCATGACCAGGACAATGGGGAAAACCTTTTTCTCTTTTCAAATAGTGCCATAGGATCTTGAACATACACCTCAACAGGCAGGTGGACAGGACTTTGGTTTAACATCTCATCTGAAGGATGGCACCTTTGACAATGCAAAGATCCTCCCAACACTGCACTGCATTGCCAGTCAAGACTATGATTCCAAAATCCCAGTGTGAGGCTTGAACCCACAACCTTCTGACCCAGAGGCGATAGTATGCCAAATGAGCCAACCTGACACCTCTTTATCATAGATTCCAACAGCACATTAAAAAGCCTATTTCCCCCACTATGTCTGCACTGGTGTTTTACTCCACACCTATTTAACTCCTGCTTGATCCCATATCCTTTAATATTCCTCCACCTCAAGTATCTGAAGTCCTGTAGCTCAGTGCTTAGAGCACTTGCCTTGCAAGTGAGAAACCTGGGTTTGATTCCCAGCAGGGTGAAATGTTGGGCAAGTTTGCTTACTCCACACGCCTCTGTTTACCTAGCAGAAAGTAGGAACCCAGTTGTTAGTCGATTGGCGGATCACTTTTCCAGGAATAATCATTCCTGAGGAAAACAAACTAATAATAATTTGGTTACTCAATCACGACTGTTTGTGGGACACTGCTGTGCATAATTGGCTGGTACATTTCACCCACAAATATACAGTTAATTCACTTTACAGTATATTCTTTGAAGCACTTTGAGACATCTAGAAGATGTGAAAGGTGCTATAACAAATGCAAGGATTATTATTATTATCTATCTGATTCCATTTCACCCAGAAAAAATTACAGTCAATGCACTTTACAATATATTTTGTGAAGCGCTTTGAAACATCTCAATAATGTGAAAAGGTGCTATATTAAATGCAAGGATTAGTACTATTATTTTATTCCCTATTAAAATATTCTATGGACTCTAATTTAACAAATGTTTATGGAAGAAAAAATAAATTCTCATTATGCATTGTCTAAAGATTTTTTCTAACTTTTTTTATAATTATATTACTTTTTTTTAAGTATTGTCTCAATATAATCCAGGATTATTTTCTCGGAAATAAATTATTTTTATTTTCTGAGTCATAGCCCTTTGAAGACTTCTGTCTGAGCACCTCTGAACTTTCTGAGTTTAGTATGCTTGCTAAGTGAGGCTCATATCCAGAAACATTTCTGTGAATCTACACTGCATCTTTTCCATGGCATTTATTTTCTTCCTTCAATAGATGTCCGAAACTAACCAAGGTTAAGCTTATATAAATTTGTCATTCCTCCTTTGTTTTGGATTCTGTCTCTGAATAAAAAAACAACAATATTGTTTGCCTTTTCATATGTTATTATTAACCTGTAGTGCTACCTTTAATGACCTGTGTATTCGCACATCAAGTTCCCTCTGCTCCTCTATTCCATTTAAATCTTATCATTTTATATTTGTTTCTTTTCCCTTGCCTAAAACCAAAAATTGTTGTGTGCAAATTGGCTGCCATATTCGCCAACAAAACACACAGGCACTGCAACTTTACAGTATATCCTGTGAAGCGCTTTGTGATGTCCGTCTGACATGAAAGACATTATACCAAATATAAGAATATTATTATTAATAATATTAAAATGTACAATTTAAAATTTTCAGCATCAAACTGCATCTGCCACTGTTGTCCTCCTGTTGTCTTTCACAACCACCATCGAAGTTTGCCATGCTTCCAATTTGGAGTCATCACCAAATTTTAATATTATTCCCTAAATTCCTAATTCCAGATCATTAAAATGCATAAATACATATAAACAGCCCCTACACAGACTCTTGTAGAACACGACTCTTTCCGATCTGAAAAAAACTTCATTTTATTCCTTTATTATATTCATCTTACGTGCCCTCGTAGCATGAGACTAGCAGCAGCACATATCATTCCAGACACCTATAACATAGGATTAATAGGTACAAAGGGTTAAGCAATGTGTGAGATTTGAGTCGCTGGTGAAGAGTATGACACACATTGGAAGTTTTAAGTGTTCATTCTTTTGGGAGCTGACATCTCCAGGGAACATGTACCTCAGCCTTGAATCTGATGAATGAGACCTTACCTCTCCTGCTATTAAATCATTAGTCCAACACTTCCTACACCTGAAGAGCATTGTGGAGAAGCTAACTTGTAGCAATAACACTGTTATGTGGATGGTGAAGCCATCCGATATATCCATGGCAATCAATGTATTTCAGTAGTCTATAGAAATGCAGTTATTCCGAACATGCTCACTCCTCTTAAAATTGTTTCTGTTTCTGACATGGAGGTTCTGAGTGAACATTTGAAGATTCATTTTTAGATTCATAGAATGTTACGGCATAGAAGGAGGCCATTCGGCCCATCGAGTCTGTGTCGGCTCTTTGACAGAGCAAGTCACTTTCACTAACCCCAATCACCAGCTTTCTCCCCATATCCCTGCAAACCCGTCTTCCCCAGATACCTATCCAGTTCTCTCTTAAACGCTGTTATCGAATCGGACTTCACTACTCTTTCAGGCAGATCATTCCAAATTCGAACAACTCGCTGAGTGAAAACATTTCTTCTAACCTCCCCTCTGCTTCTTTTGGTAGATATCTTAAGACTGTGACCACGGGTCACAGACACACCTACCAGCGGAAACAGCTTTTCCCTATCTAGCCTGTCGAAACCTTTCATGATCTTGAAGACCTCTATCAGATCCCCGCGTAACCTTCTCTGCTTTAATGGGAAAAGTCCTAACTTCTCCAGCCTGTCCTCATAGCTAAGCTTCCCCATTCCTGGTATCATTCTCGTGAATCTCCTCTGCACCCTTTCCAGTACCTTAATGTCCTTCCTGAAGTAAGGTGCCCAGAACTGGATGCAGTACTCCAGCTGAGGCCTAACCAGTGTTTTGTATAGATTAACCATAACCGCCCTACTCTTATACTCTATGCCCCAACTAATAAAGCTCAGTACAACAATTGCCTTTTTTACTGCCTATCTACCTGCCCCGCTACCTTTAATGATTTGCTTACTTGAACACCCAGATTTCTCTGTACATTCACCCCCCTTAAGATTAAGCTACCAAGTCTATATTGCCTCCTATCATTTTTCCTACCTAAGTGTATCACCTCACACTTATCCACATTGAAATCTATCTGCCACATGTCAGCCCATTCCACCATTCTGTGTATGTCTGCTTGCAGTTGGTTACAGTCCTCCTCACTATTTACTACCCTACCTAACTTTGTATCATCTGCAAACTTGGAAATAGTGCTCTCTATGCCCAAGTCCAGATCATTAATATATATTAGAAAGAGCAGTGGTCCCAATATCGATCCCTGGGGGACACCGCTGCACACCTCCTTCCATTTTGAGAAACACCCATTAACCACCAGCCTCTGCTTTCTGTCACTCAGCCAGTTCTTAATCCAAACTGCTACTGTCACCTTAATACCGTGGGCCTCTAATTTTTTTATTAATCTCTTATGTGGTACTGTGTCAAAAACCTTTTTGAAATCCATGTAAATAACATCCACCGCATTTCCCTCATCAACCCTCGCAGTTACCTCTTCAAAAAATTCTGGCTGTCTCTAATTACCTCATGTTCCTCTAAGTAGAGATTTATTCTGTCCCGGATTATGGTCTCCAGTAGTTTTCCTATTACCGAAATTAGGCTGACTGGCCTGTAATTTCCGGGTTTGTCTTTCTGCCCCTTTTTGTAGATAGCGGTTTATAAAAAATATGCTGATCTTATTACAGAGGGATCTGATACTGGTCAATGTTCTCAAACAAAGGTGATGAACCGTTGAAGCCTAAACCAATCACCCTCACGTCACGCCAGAATGGCAGTATAGCTTGCAGAGGTCCTCTATCTTTGAGACCACAGTGATTCCTGTTAATGTGTCTCAAGGCATAGATACAGCCTTTGTCTTACACCCACAAACTTTAGGGACTCAATAGAATAAGTCAGAAGATATTGCCAGAAACGGATTTTGTTCCTGCAAGGTTGCAGGTGCACTAAAATGTGCAAAGTAATTAAACTCATCATCAGACACTGAGAAGGTACCTGAGAAGGTAAGAGCAGCAGCATTATAGTGTAAAGTGCACATTTAAAGTGAGCACAAACCATAATCGCACTGTGTCTGGGAACACAATGTAAATAATAAATCACTTATTATTGCACGTGAATTTTGTTTTTCCAGGGTGTAAATAATGTATTAACTTACATTGCCTTCTTTTCTTTCTTCAAAAGTAAGACAAATGATAAAGTGACTAAATTATCTGGCAGCTGTGGGAAACCTCAAACCCTCTCAGAATCAAAGGTCAGGACTAGGCAGTGAGAATTATTCAGTAAGATCTAGTCCATCTTGCTCTGTACCTGATAGTGATGATTACTCTGGTCTCCCTGTGTATTTAAAGCTTGACATTGCTATTCATTAATGATCATGTTGATGCTCTAGCAAGATTATGCAATGTGCAGCACATGACGATCAAATTATTAATTTTAATGAGTGTTCTGTTCATGTTTGTTGCAAGCAATGCAATCCTTGTTTCATTCTTACGTTTATCTTTTCGAACAATTTTGTTGCACATATGCGCTTACCTCCTCTTGTTCTATCTCTGTTGATTTTTCTCTCCTCTCTTCTTACAACCTCACCCTCTACATCCCCTCTGCTACCCCCGTCCATGGCCACCTACTTGATCTGGAGATTACTCAGGGCCTCAGCGTCTCAGACCTCACCATCACCGACAAAGCCATCTCAGATCACTACTTAATTTCCCTTAACTCCTCCATCCCATTCCCTGCCACTCACCCTACCTCCATCTCCTACAGCCCCTGGAAAATAATCTGCCCCCTTCCCTTTCATCTGCCGTGGAGTCATCTGAACTCCTCCATCTCTGGGCTTCATCCTGCAATGACCTATCCTCCTTTGTCGCTCTCCTATACAACTTTCTCTCCACCACTTTCGATGCCCTTGCTCCCCTTACCTTCCAAACCGCCTCCTTCTCACGCAAGTCACCCTGGTACACCAGACAACTCTGCGCTCTCCAAGCACAGATGTGTGCCGCCGAATGCATGTTTATCAAATCTACCTAAAGAGTCCATTGGCAGATCTGGCTGGACCATATCAAAATTACTGGTCCACCCTCTCCTCCACCAAATCATCCTTCTACTCTAAGATAATCTTAAAGGCAAAGGACAACCCAGGCTCCTCTTCTCCACCCTCTCATGCCTGGCCCATTCTCTCCTCCAACTCCAAGTGTGAGGAAATGCTGGACTTCCTCTTACTTTATGGGGCTGCCAGTATCTGTGGAGTCCTGTAGCTCAGTGTTTAGAGCACTCGCTTTGCAAGCGAGAGACCTGAGTTCAATTCCAGGCAGGTCAGGGCGAAACCTTGGGCAAGTTTCCTTACTCCACACTACTCCACACTAATAATAATCCCTCCAAAAACAATAATAAATTGGTCATTTTCAATCTACGACTGTTTGTGGGACATTGCTGTGCGCAATTGGCTGCCGCGTTCGCCCACAAATATACAGTCAATTCACTTTACAGTGTGTTCTGTGAAGCGCTTTGGACGTCCTCCCGACGTGAAAAGCGCTATATCAAATGCAAGGATTATTATTATTATTATTATCTGGACTGCAGGAGTGCTTTGAAGATCAGAGATTGGGACCAGTGGACTCAGTACTTAGAAAAGTGAAGGTACTACTGCAACAGCGATTAGTAAGAAACAAAATTGCATATACTTTAACATATTTATTGTCTTAATTAGAACAAGAGCACATTATAGAATAACACTACTTTTATCCATATCATTTTAATGATGAGGGGAAAAATGTTTCATGTAAATCCATAACAGTTTTAAAGGAGAATTGGAGAAATATTTGAAAAAATATAAAGGATTTGGAGATAAAGGAAGGGACAATGTGGATAATGTTTGCAGTGAACTGGCACAAGCATGCTGATGAGTAGCTTTACTAATGATAATCAGAATTCTTATGTGTGATATTAATAATAATAATCCTTTGTATTTGATATCAATAATAGCACTGGGAGGACATCTTAAAGCACTTCACAGGAGTTTACTCTAAAGTGTAGCACCTGTGTATTTTGTAGCTCAACTTCTGAGCTAAAAGATCTGTGATGTAAGTAATAATAATAATCCTTGAAATTTGATATAGCACCTTATCACACCATTGAGACGTCTCAAAGCTCTTCATAGAATAGTAAAGTGAATTGACTGTATATTTTGTGGGCGAAAAGCGACAGCCAATTGCATACAGCAGTGTCCCACAAAGAGTCGTGGATTCTTTTTTGGAAGGGTTTGGGGACCCGATAGGTAAACAGAGGTAATAAAATATAGAATACAAGAACTCCTGGAAGAAAGACGAAAAACTGGGATTGGGGATTGGAGTTTGGATTATATCTTACAAATTTTCAGACTGTTCACACTTAAAGGTGCTGGAGCAGGTTAATGTACCCTGAGCTGATTATATATCAGGGAAGGAGATGACAAAAACATTTTTTTTAAAAAAACAAGCAAGATTAAATAAATCACACACATTTCTTCTATTTTCCCTTCTCCAAAATGTTGTCTGATTTACCGCAACCTATTGACACAACATTATATTTAGTGCCTGCTAATTAACAGAAAAACAAGATATTCTGATCTCTCCAAAGTGTTGCTCACTGTAACACTGCCAGAGACATTATAATAAAGGTCTACTTTTATATGGTGTTGGTTATCAATATATCATTTGTTGTTGGCCACTAATGACTTGCAGACGCACAGCAATTTTTAGATTTTTTCCAGTGAAGATGAGTTAAATAATTCAGTAACCTGAATATTTGCCTGCAGGTGCATGGATGTCTCTCTTCAATGTGTATGAGAATGGTCGGAATTATGAGAATTCTGTATTATTCAGAATCACAGGCTGAAGTTTCTAAAATGTCATCCTGCATTTTTGCCAAACTGCATCCATTATCCAGCTCCAAGGCTCACACTTGTGCCTGACAATTCTTAACCACTTGAATTCGAACCACCACACCCCCCACCCTTTTTTTATTTTAATTGCTGAAAACGGATATCAAATGTATTTGTATTGTATTTTGTATATTAAATACTTCAAAATGCAGAGCATAGGATTTTTTGCCTGCTTAAAGTCATCTAAGATTCTGAGAACATTCATGGCTAAAGACTGCTGCCTAACATACTTATTCAGAGGAGTTCTGCCCGAGGCTATATGCTGAAGGAATGTGCCCTGCACGCAAATCGAGGACATGTGCAAAATCCACCTACATTGTGCAAGCACTGAGTTAGCGACAACTAACTATGTACCAGAGGTAGCAGACAGGAGTGTTGGATGGTAGAGTTATTCTTGAAGTGAAGCATGGATTGGATTGTTGGTCACTTACCTTGTTCACCAGCATACAGTCTTATACACGTTCTAATCAGAGACTGCAGCCTTTAAGGCACAAATACACAATACACTACAAAATTATATTTGTAAAGTGCCTTTCATGTCGAAAGGACATTCCAAGGTGCTGAACAGTCAGGGATTAGGACCCAAGAGGGGTGGGGGTGGTGGTTGGGATCATGGGAGGTGGAGGGCAGAGAGTGTAGAAGGTTGGCTGAAGGCATATTTGAAGAGGAGGGTCTTGAGGCATGCCTTGAAGGAGGTAAGGGAGGGAGTAAGGCAAAGGGAATGTGGGTTAGAGTTCCATAGGGCAGAGAGGCTGAAGCCCCAACCACCGATAGTGGGGCAGGCCAAAAGGGGAACGTGGCCGGAGCCTGCTGAGCTGAGGGAGCGGACAAGTTGATAAAGGGGTTAGAAGTTTGGAGAGGTAGGAGGGGGCAGGGCCATGGAGAGCCTTGAGGGTGATGATGAGAATTGTGAACTCAATCCTCTGAGGGATGGGGAGCCAGTGGAGCCGGGCAAGCGTGGGGATGATGGGGTCACGGATCTGGTGCGGGAGAGGACGCTAGCTGCAGAGTTCTCGATGATCTGCAGCTTGTGGAGGGCCACGTTAGGAAGGCCGACAAGCAGGATGTTGGCATAGTTGAGCCTGGATGTAATGAAGGCATGTATGAGGGAATATGTAATAATATAATCAGATTATTAGGGGAATGCTTAATTGGTCGTTGCAAGCCTGAGTGCATTTAGCATGCCATGTATTATAACTGTGCAGGACACTGAAATGAACTCTTAAGCAATAAGAGCACTACTTGTTCACTTTATAATTCCCAGCGAGTGCACATATCACCTCTTCGATCATGCAGATAATAAGATAAAACTACAAATGTATTTCAAATCTCTGCTTCAGAACTGCACCTCTGTTAGTATTCTCCCAGTAACATTGATACAAGCCATTCATGGTTTCCTAAGTTGTGCTGAATCATATTTGGATGTTGACACACTCCTCCATAGATATTGAAGTTGGAAAGTGAAAATAAAAAAGTTATTTTCGTCAATTTCACAGCTTGCACTCCTGTCAAATAGGAGTGAATGTCAGTATGAATGCCTTATTTTAAACATCACGGTTAGTTGCTTCCAGAAGGGTCACTATTAGCAAGATTTGCCCTTTATCTTGGGAATATTGAAACATTTTCTCTCTGCTGGTTCTAGTGGAGTTGCTGGGCACCTGCAGGTAATGAGTCTTACCTTGTTAAAGTGTAAAGTGGGCTTTCCATCACATGTTAATATGCTACTCACTGCAATATCGTTGAAAAAAAATGTGCTGTATATCTTCCTGCAAAGGTTTCTTGTATATATTAAGAGATCCTCATTTATATGATAAGCAGTGAGAAAAGAGAAAAAGAAAGATAGGCCTATTATGGATGCTGTAATATTTAACTGCATGTATGTAGACAGACTAAAGGCAGTCATCTTATTCATAAAAATCTGATATGAACCAGCTCAAGAGTTTATATGATATGAAAATAAGAAGCAATAAAAACACACAGCAATGAGATGCACAAGCAAAGACAATATAGTTTGCCTGTTCAGACATGTTATGCATACATATTTTGATAAAAATATGAGATACAAATATGCCAATATTATAGATGATTACAATTTCTCAGCGAGCTGTGTGATAGGTTTTCATAAATAAAAATGGGAGCAAACGACATTTGTAGCATAATCAGAGGGAGTAATTAGTATTATATATTCAGTACCCTTTGAATCTAGATAAATTGCATTACTTTTATCACATTTTGATTTCAAAGTTACTTTTCTGAGCCATATAATTTACTTAGTGTGAAGTGCCGAGCACATCCTGCAGCTTTCAGCTTGATTGATGAGTGTGTGAGCACAAAAGTGCAGCTTTGTTTTAAAAAATTACAAGCCAATTTCCAAAGGAAGACATTCACTGGTGCATACTGAGGCGGTTTACTGATAGCTCAAATAATAATGTAGCACATAGTCATTAATGGGCAGCCTCTTAATCAGGACATTTTGCAGAGTGTGGCTCGAAAATTATGAATTCTGCCCAATTTGAATTATTATGGGATGCTTCTATTAAAAAAAATCTACTGCATTTCCTAGTGGATAAACAGTAAAACAATCTTTTTTCAAGAGTAATAAAATCATGATAGAGAAGAGGAATGGATCCCTAAGTAGAGCTGCCTATTGAAGCGTTTTAAAACACTTCAAGGTCTCTGAATTTATAGTCTGCATATCCCAACCACTGGGTTCATTTGGAATATCTTATTTCAATTAAATTGCCTCAGCTTTACAAAAAGCATGAGATATATTGCATATTAAGAGCTTATTCTTTTCTTCTAATAGGTCTTGAAGTTTTTCAGATTATTCTTCAACCTCTTCCTTGAAGATTGTAAAATGTGTTTGCTTGTGCAGCCAGAGATCAGGATTACAACTTGTGTCATCTTATCATTGTCCCAAGAGTGCCAGCGACCACAGATATCTTGCTTTTCTATTTAACAAGAGAACCAAATACTTATTCACTATCAGTCATCAAATGCAGACCACCTTCAGCCCCCTCCAGACTGTTTTTATAAAAAGCCTCCCCTCTCCCCAGCAAGAGTGCCCAATTAGCTGTGTGAAATACATTGAGACGTCTTCCCAATGTTTATAAATGTATTATATTAATGCTTAATCTGTTTAAATCGCCAGATAAAGTATATAGTTTGGTCACCTCCATTTTAGGAATAATCTCAGAGTCATAGAGATGGTGCAGAGGAAACAAAATGATATAATAACCAATGATGAGTAGTTTGACCTATGAGCAGATTGAAGCAACTGGGTCTATTTTCACTAGAATTGAGAAGGTTGACCAGAGACCTAACATAAATCAAGATTAAAATGATGAGGGATTTTGATAAAGTTAATAGAAATGATTTATTCTGCTGATAAGTGAGTTAGTGACTGGAAGGCATCAATTTTAGATAGTAAAGGACCCGAGGAGGATCAGGAGGATTTCTAATACACAGACAGTTGTTAGGATATGGAATGTCCAGCTGGGCACGATGGTCAATGGAGGATCAACATTAGCTTTCAAGAGGGAACTAAAGAAAGATCTAAAAATGAATAATTTGCAGGGATATGTAAAAAAGGGGACTGAATGGGTTGCTCTTTCAAAGAGCCAGAACAGATGGGTTAAATGATCTACTTCTGTGATGTACATTTCTATGGTTTTACGTTTCTAATTATATCAAGAGGACAGGAAAGAAGGAGGTAATTGAAAGCAGCTATGTGTCATATGGAAGATTGTATCAGAGGATTGTTCAAGAGGAAGAAAGGAAGAGGCAAATCACATTCCTATAGGCCCGTGAATTTAACATTGGTTAAACAAAAAGCTTGGTCATCGATGGTGAGGCGGGTAGGGCAGGGAACATGAAACATGACTGTGTTCAATGAGTGAAGTTCACTAGGATTGTAGGAGGTTGCAGAAGTGGGGCGAGGCCATAGAGGGATTTCAAATTAATTGGCAGCTCATCTTATTGTCTATGGGTTGTTGCTGGTGCAGCTCAGTTGCCACCATCGCCCAAGTACCATTTACTTAATTTTTAATCAATCCTATTTTGTAAAATGCTTTAAAATATTTATTTTACATGACAAATGCTATATAAATGCAAGTAGTTGGATTTTACCAGTCTCACCCCCAGCTCTTTACTGAATTGTGTGAGTCCTTAGTTTATATAGAACACACAGTTAAAAGGTAAGAACATTGATTGAGATTCATGTATAAAATTCCCATCTACACGTCGATCAGCAATGAAAAGGTCAGATTCTACTCTCATTAAATAAATATTTATTGGCTTTCCATTTTCAGGAAACATTCACCAGCTTGTTGATAATTTCATTTGTTGCTCTATGTCAGTATTGACTTGATAGTGATTTTCATACAGTCAATAGGAATCTATTGGAGCTTGTGTAATTAAAACCCATACTTACATTTGTTTGCTTTGTCACAACAGCAGCAAACCGGCTAATGAAATGGAATCAAGTTTGGGAGATAACCGAGCATCAAATGTAGGATTACGCAGCAATTCCTTTCTATACAACTTTCTCTTGTTCATCATTAAATGCTTTAAATGAAGAGAAAATATGCAGCCTACATTACCCCACATTCATATTATTCGCGAAGACATTGTTATTAACAATAAAAGCACAATTATTCAATTTCTGCTCATGCTTCTCAAAATGCTGTATCTTGTGCATAAGGAGCAGCTGTTTTTAAAAATTTGGAGGCCTCCCAAATAGGCAGGCATATAATAACAAAAAAGAAGAAATAATAATCCTAACCCTAATTAGGGTTATTGTATTTGGTATAGCATATTTCAAGTCAGGAGGACATTCCAAAGCACTTCTCAGGATTTACTGAAAAATGTATTGACTGTAGTTTGTAGAGGAACACAGCAAGCAATTTGCATCTCAAAGCATTTCTCAGGACATACAGTAAAGTAACTGTGCAGTTGTAGGTGAACACAGCAGCCCAATTACATATAGTGAATAACCTATTTTATTCGGGGGGTTGTTGGTCAGGATACCCGTAAACCTCCCTTCTCCAATTGTGTCATGGGATGTCAGTTTAATGTCTCGTCTGCTCCGGGACTCTAACCCATCTGAAGAGTGCTATATAAATGCAAGTTATCTGTGTTGTTGTTCAATAATGCAGTATTCTCCAGCACTGATTTGGAGTGTCATCATAGACACCTTGAGTTCCAAGTGCCAATATGTGGCTTCAGCTCTCAACCTTCTGACTCAGTGGAAAGACTGCTACCAACTGAACCAAGGTGACATACATGATATTCCTGTCATTTGTATTTGGTATCGCACATATACAGGTCTTCCTGCTGTTCACAATATAATGATACTGTGACCAGCACCTAATTTAATATAAATATGATTGAGAACATCAAACTGAATGCCCAGATGACAGAGATGGGTGACAACATTGTAAAGGGACTGGATCAATCAGTGGTGCCTTTGAAGATATCTGTTGTTAATGATTTTGTCTATGTCACCTCTCGGCTGGACTACTCTAACGCCTGACCTCGCCGGTCTCCAATCCACAACCATCTCTAAAATCCAAATCATTCAAAGCTCTGCCGCCCGCATTCTCACCCGCACGAAACTCCGCTCCCCGATCACCCCAGTCCTTGCCAGACTGCACTGGCTGCCTATCCCAGAGAGGATCAATTTCAAGATCCTCACCCTTGTATTCAAGTCCCTGCACTCCTCTGCGCCCCCTACCTCTCTGACCTCCTCTCTCCTCAAAACAGTACCCGTTGCCTTCGTTCCTCTGGGTTTGGCCTCCTCCTCGTCCCCCAAATCATCCAGTCCACCCTCGGCTGCTGTGCCTTCAGCCACTATGCCCCGAGGCTCTGGAACTGCCTTCCTCACTCCTTTCATCTTGCTCCCTCCCTTCCCATTTTCAGGTCTCTGTTGAAGACCTTTCTTTTTGACCGCGCCTTTGATCGCCTTCCTCCCTCTCCCCCTGGCTCGGTCCCGGGATCTGTTACTGTAAAGCGCTCTGAGACGCTGTCCGGGGTGGAGGGCACTATATAAATCCAAGTTGTTGTTGTTGATTTTCTCCTTATATTATGAGAGAGTTCAGAAAAGACTGCTGAGGTTGCTATTGTTCTCAAATTATGCAGATAATTTGTTTTCATTTGAAAAAACTATTGCAAAGAGATAACTCCCACCTCCTCCATTCCATGATTGTTAAGCAGGGATACCTTCTGACTGCTGACAATGTGCATCCACACAGACTATTCAAATGGAGTTGAAAGTGTGTTTATCAAGAAAATGGTAGTGTAAATGTTGCACTGCATCAGAAGACATGTCTTTGGATGTAAAATACATCTCCTGCAAGGTACCCTAACACTGCCACACTGGCTCAGAAGAACTTGTCAGACCCAGCTAATTCAAAATGACTTACACAGGGCTCCCTGCAGGACACACTGCGATAATCGCATTGAAACTCTTATGAAACATTTGAACTATAATTGATAATTATCAATACATTTCGGAATGGGGACACCTCCCATCACTGATGTCAGCACAATGATTCAGTATGAAGATAATTTTGCAAGCTATGTCAGATTGGCACTTAGTAGCCAAGACTCTTGTTCCAGACCCAACCCAACAGTTTGACGGTCACATCAGAGGACACTGATGTCAGTTAAGCCGATTAAACAGCACTCAAACAATTAATTCTCAAAATCAACTGCAAATCTATTCTGAAGCACTGAATTTTTCACCCCTACATTTTGAATGTTGCACGTGGAAGGACGCACTCTTTTTAACATGAATGTTGTTATTTTCATAATATAATCCTTGCATTTGATATAGCACTTTTCACATCTACTCAAAGTCTCAAAGCGCTTCACAGAATATGCCGTAAAGGGAATTGACCGTACATTTGTGGGTGAAACGCGGCAGCCAATTGCGCACAGCAGTGTCCCACAACCAGTCGTGGATTGAAAATGACCAATTTATCATTGTTTTGTTTTGGAGGGATTATTATTAGGCGTGTGGAGTAAGGAAACTTGCCCAATGTTTCGCCCTGCCTGGTGTCTCTCTTGCAAGATGAGTGCTCTAATCACTGAGCTACAGGACTCCACTAAGCAATGTCTCTGCATATTACATAACATCATGTTTGATATGTATGAATTGTTCACAATAAATTGATTAACATTAAAAGGAATATTTCTTTTTAGTTCATTGGTATCACAAAAGGTAATGTGAGTTTGTGTCCTTAAACAACAACAACTGGCACTTATATAGTGCCAGACGCAGAGGAGGCCAGACCCAGTAGAGCAGAGGCAGCAGGTACTGCTGTTGGGAGAGAGGAGGTTAGAGAGATAGGATTGCCAAGGAATGGAGGGATTTAAACACTGGTGTGAGGGTCTTGAAGTCGATCCACTCTGTCACAGGGAACCAGTGGGGTTTGGCAAGAACTGGAGTAATAAACACTCAAATCAAGCACATGTTTGCATTACGTTACTCTCAGTTGAATCAAGGAACCAAATAAATATTTAAGGAATATGAATTAGAAGATTTACCTGAATAAATACACCTCAGTTATATCTGTGAAACAACAGTAGCTACAGTATTCATATATGAATATGTTTTAGCACTGTAGTTATACCAGTTTGTTCTGTGAGCACCCAAACTCACTTGAAACTTACAAACCTGGACTTTTCGGCACAGAGGTATGCCATTTGGCTCATTGTTCAGTGCCACTGCAACATTTTTCTAAATAACCATTGTTAATAATCTTACTTCCCTGCTCTTTCCCAAATCCTTTAATTTTTTTAATGTTTAGTATGTATCCAGCTCCCTCTTGAATGATTCTACAGATCAAGCCTCAATAGATACTTATAGTAATGAATGCTAAACCATAATACCATAAGATGTAGGATCAGGAATAGGCCATTCAGCCCCTTGAGCCTGCCCCACCATTAAATAAGATCATGGCTGATCTTCTAACCTAATTTCATTTACCCGCCCTATCCCCATATCCCTTAATCCCTCTATCCTTTAGAAATCTATCAACCTCAATCTTGAACATGTTCAAGGACTGAGCATCCACAGCCTTCTGGGGCTAGAAGATTCCACAAATTCACTACCCTCTGAGTGAAGAAATGTTTCCTCAACTCAGTTCGAAAAGGCTGACTTTTAATCTTGAGACTATGACCCCTAGTTTTAGATTCTCCAATCGGGGGAAACAGTCTCACGGCATCTAGCCTGTCAAGACCCTTAAGAATCGTATAGATTTGTGTAAGATCACCTCTAATTCTTCTATATTCTAGATAATATAGGCCTAGTTTACTGAACCTATCATCATGGGTCAAACCCCTCATCCCAGGAACCAACCTAGTGAATCTATGCTGCACCCCCTCCAAGTCGAGTATGTCCTTTCTTAAATAAGGAGACCAAAACTGCACACAATATTCTAGGTGCGGTCTCACCAAGGCCTTATACAACTGCAGGAAGACTTCCATACTCTTGTACTCTAACCCTTTTGCAATTAATACTGACGTGGCATTAGCCTTCCTAGTTGCTTGCTGTACCTGCATACTAACTTTTTTGTGACTGTACAAGGACATCCAAATCACTCTGAACACTAACACTACCTAGTCCCTTCCCCTCTATTTCTATTTTTACTACCCAAGTGAATAACTTCACACTTTCCCACGTTATACTCCATCTGCCACCTTCTTGCTCACTCACCTAGCCTGTCTATTTTCCTTTGCATTCTTCGTGTGTCACCTCACAGCTTACTCTCCCACCTATCTTCGTATTATCTGTGAATTTAGATATGTTAAGTTCTATTTTCTCATTTAAATTATTGATAGAGACTGTAAGTAATTGAGACCCAAGAACTGATCCTTGTGGCACTCCACGAGTCACATAATGCCAATCTGAGAAGGACCCTTTTATCTCTACTTTCTGCTTGCTAAACCCTAACCATCTGAGTGCTGAATGCTACACCCTAACCATCTGAGAGAAGGAATGCCTTCTAAATTCTGAGTTTATGCCTCTTATCAAATTCGCAAACTAAAGATTTTTTTCCCTTTATTTACCTTGCCATCACTCCTTCAGAAACATAAACCACTTGTATCATATTGTTTCTCAATCTTCTCTCCCCCAATGGAAAATGTCCTAATTTAGCCAGCCTTTCATCATATGGATATTATCTCATACTCAGAATCAGCCTTGTGAATCTGTAATGTAGCACCCATCTTCAGCTGTAGCAGCCCCCCTTTAATACATTCATTCTCACACTTTGCAAAATTGGACACAACTCTCCCTTAGTTCATGTCCAAGCCATTAATGTTTATTAAGAAAAGCAGCAGTCTCTGTACAGACACAGAGACACACCACTAATTACATTCTGTCAGTCTGACAAACACTCATTGATACCCAATCCCTGCACTTTGAATTTACCATCCTTGTATCCACTCTACTCCCTTTATCTTTGATACTGTGATGCTTAAATTTAGATTTTTTTTATGCAGTAACTTACCAAAGGCCTTTTGAAAGTTCATACATCCAAATCCACCACTTTACTTGTTTCATCACAATTGTTCTGCACTCTAAATCTTCATAAAATCAAGCACCAGAATGTTACAATTGTTCTAGGCATCAGGTCAAAAATGTGGGGGGAGAAATTCCACTTGAATCTACATTTACTCTATTGACTTAGCATTTCAGACCATCCAGTTTTCTATGAGTTATTTTAAGAACGACAGAAAAACAATTTCAAAGGAAAGTCTGAATTTCTGAATGTACTGATATCTAAATCCATAGAGTAAATGTAGACCCAGAAAGATTTCACACCCCCATGGTTTGTCCCTCAAAACTCACGGCAAATCAACCAATAATAATAATAATAATAATAATCCTTGCATTTGATATAGCGCTTTTCACGTCAGGAGGACGTCCCAAAGCGCTTCATAGAACACACTGTAAAGTGAATTGACTGTATATTTGTGGGCGAACGCGGCAGCCAATTGCGCACAGCAATGTCCCACAAACAGTCGTAGATTGAAAATGACCAATTTAATTATTGTTTTTGGTTTTTTGGAGGGATTATTATTAGGCGTGTGGAGTAAGGAAGCTTGCCCAAGGTTTCGCCCTGCCTGGAATTGAACTCAGGTCTCTCACTTGCAAAGCGAGTGCTCTAACCACTGAGCTACAGGACTCCACGCTACAGGACTCCACCAAAACTATTATAACAACCAAAAATTCACAAGTCTTAGAGAATCATGACAGTGTACGTTGAATGAAAGTGACTGAAATAATGCATTGTAGCTAATCACTCAATTCCGAACACAACTATAATGACTAGTCCATTATATGATCATTAACAAGTCCGATACTAAATAGCCTGTTACAGCACTGAGCAAAAGTAGATACACATCTGGTTTCAGAGATTTCAACCTACAATATGCTGTACAATAATTTAACAGCTGATAAATAATTGAATATAATTGTTTTGGGTACTAACATCAAGCTTTCCGCAATTGACAATTGCCAAGCCAATATTCATTCAAGGATGTTTTAGTAATCAGCCTTCCAACAGTGGTCGGAACCAGCCTCTCTGCCCCCACTCCCTGGAACGCCATCCCACAGTCCCTTCGCCTTGCTCCCTCTTTTTCAATGTCCCTTTGGTCACCCCCCTACCCCTACACTCCCAGCCCTCCACCCCTCCTGATCCCAACCCCCTGCTCGGGTCCAAATCCCCCTCTGTCCAGCACCTTGGGACGTCCTCCCAATGTGAAGGGCACTATACAAATGTAACTTTTGCTGTTGTTTAATGCATAAGAGAAATTTAGTCAATAATAATAATAATAATAATCCTTGCATTTGATATAGCGCTTTTCACGTCAGGAGGACATCCCAAAGCGCTTCACAGAACACACTGTAAAGTGAATTGACTGTATATTTGTGGGCGAACGCGGCAGCCAATTGCGCACAGCAATGTCCCACAAACAGTCGTAGATTGAAAATGACCAATTTATTATTGTTTTTGGTTTTGGAGGGATTATTATTAGGCGTGTGGAGTAAGGAAACTTGCCCAAGGTTTCGCCCACTGCCTGGAATTGAACTCAGATCTCTCGCTTGCAAAGCGAGTGCTCTAACCACTGAGCTACAGGACTCCATGTATCCAATGTATCAGCACGGACATTTCAGGCCAATATCAAATTCAAGTGTGGAATTCACAGAACCAAATGGCACGTACTGCCAAAGTTGATACATTTCCTGGCTAGTGAAGTAGCCACCAACACCATAGGTATTGACAGGTTAGCAGAGTGGGACGTTTTTTAGTAAATGGAGTTCAATACAAAAAAATTCTGAAGTAGTGCATTTTGAGAGAACGAATAGGACGTTAGATTATACAAACCTGGTGGTAGAATCCTCGATGAAGTGGAAGAGTAGATGTATCTGAGGGTACAATTATATAGTTTATTATAACTGAGATTGCATGCAGCAAAAAATGCTAAAAGGACAAACCAGATTCCATATTTCACACTTCCATTGAATATAAAAATAATGAAGTGAAGATTAGTCTGTATAAGTCATTGGTTAGATTGGAATGGGAACAATTTGTATAGTTCTGGGTGCTCCATTATAGGAGGATATTAAAAGAATGGAGACAGATATGAAAGAATATAACTACAAGGAGAGGCTAGGAGCATAGAACTCTTGCCATTGGAACAGAAAAAGGTTGAGGAGTTATATTTGATAGAGATGTTTAAGACAATGAAAGAATTTCAGAGAATTAATTGTGAAAAATCTTCTACTGGCAGAAGATTCAACAACAACAACTTGCATTTATATAATGTTCTTCAAGCGGGGTAGCATCCTGGAGCACCTATTCGTGGATGAGAGGATATGAATTCAAGCTTGTTGCTAAGGGAGTAAAAGCAGGTGATTGGAGTAACTTCTTTTTCTAGAGGGATGCCAAAATATGAAATGATTTCCAGGATTGACTGTTTGCAGTAATTGGGGGTATCTAAAAAAATAATCAGATAAATATCTGTGAACAGGGTTCCCTCTGCCTCCTCATCCTCCTGGATGACACAGTTGTGTTCGACACAGTCGATCATGCCATCCTCCTCCACCACCTGCCTTCATCATCCGCAAATGGCTTTTCTTCGCGCTTCCACCCAGTCACTTGCGGGGTACCCCAAGGATCCATCCTTGACCCCCTTCTCTTCCTCATCTATATGCTCCATCTCAGTCATGTCATCCACAGACATGGGGTTAACTTCCACATGTATTCGGATGACACTCAACTCTACTTTTCCACCTTCAGCTGTGATCCCCAATCCCCTGATGTTCTGTCAGCTTGTCTGTCGGATATCAGGAGCTGGATGAGCGCCAATTTCCTGTTGCTAAATTTCAAAAGACGGAAGCCATACTCTTTGGCTCCGGACGACGTCTTCTGTCCTACGGTTCCGACCTCCTCAACCTAAACGACCTGTCCTTAAAACTCTCTGAACCCGTGCACTACTTAGGCATCAGGTTCGATCCACAGTTATCCTTCCTCCCCCACATCCGGTCCCTGACCAGCACCGCTTTCTTCCACCTCCACCACATTGCCCGTCTCCGACAATACCCCAAAAGCTGCCGAAACCCTTGTCCAGGCCGTTGTCACCCCTGATGCCCTCCTCGCTTGTCTTCCCTCCTCCACTATTCCCAAAATTCATCTAATTCAAAACTCCGCCGCCTACATTCTCACCCTCACCAAACTCCACACCTCGATTACCCCAGTCCTTGCCAAACTCCGCTGGCTCCCTGTCACAGAGGGAATTGACATCAAGATCTCACTCCAGTATTTAAGTCACTCCATTCCTTGGCACCCCCCCATCTCTTTAACCTTCTCTCTCCCCACAGCAATATCTGCTGCCTCCGCTCTACTGGGTTTAGCCTCCTCTGCGTCCCCTGAATCCTCCGCTCCACCATTGGCGACCGTGCCTTCAGCCACTACGCCCTGAAACTTTGGAACTCCCTCGCTCAACCCCTTCACCTCAACCCCTCCTTCTCAAATCTTTAGGTCGCGCCTGAAGATCTTCTTTTTCGACCATGCCAACGGTCACCTTCCCCCTCCCCCTGGCTCAGCCTTGGGCTCCACCATTGTTTAGCACTCTGAGATGCCGCCCGGTGTGGAGGGCGCTGTATAAGTCCAAGTTGTTATTGTTGTATATGTAAAGGAAGGGGATAAGACAGGATGGAGGAAAATAGGGAATTGGGATGGCTTCTTGAAGTAGCAAACACCAACGTAAGACATGGGCTGAATTGCCTGCTACTGAATTGTATACTTTTATAGTTTTATTTATCAGTCTGGCTCACTTAGCAGCTTTTTTTTCAGGTGTATGTGGCCTTTGTCTCAGTAAACAATTAAGTAAACACTGCGGAGTGTTGGATTTTTTGAGATGCCATCTTTATCCTAAGATTTTAAATCAAAACATCTATTGTAAAGATCCATTAAAAGTACCTGAAAAGTGGTGGAATTTCTCCCAGTGTCCTGTGGATTAATCGATCCTTTACCTCATGGTTGTTTGCCGAACATTGCTATATATAAAACGGCTGCTGCATTTGCCTGCAAAGACAGTCACTACACTTTCCAATAATTACTTATGAAGAACTTTTCAATGTGAGAGTATTTTAGGAATGTAAGTTTTTTCTTTTACAATACTTTCCCTAGAATTGCACAATTTCATACTGTATATTGATTGATTATGAACTCAATAAGTTTACACATCTTAAACCAACAGTTTAACATGAAGAATAGTAAATAATCTCATAATGAAACTATTCAAGTTCAGCAGACCTTATATGATCCAATGGCTAAATAAATGAATGCACATCATATTAATTAGTGTTGGGGCATCACTGTAGCATGAAATCATCGAGACTCACTGTTATCAACAACAAATAATAAGAACTTACATTTATGTAGCGTCTTGGAGTGCTTCAATTACTAGTGCACCAATCCTAATAAATATTCAACAACCTTACAATTTTGAGTTAGAAAGAAGCAATAAGGGAACAATAAGGAATTCAGGTATTTATTTGATATCAAGTGTTCATGTGTACGATTTTCATTATCTCTTGATCTATTTTCTCTGTCCTTAATCCATCTATTTGTTTCTTGCTTGCTTCCTCTTCTGGCTGCTATTTTTCTTCATTCCCTCCCATTGCCCCTTTTTCCTTTTTACTATTTGTATTTTTGTGCTGTATAAAGTTGATGGATATCAGCCCTGGGACAATTTTCTTTCTTCTAGTTTTTCTGAGTGAGATTGTTGCATTAGTTCCAATTTGTGCAGCTTCTTATTATGTCCACTGGGAGCTCGATTGAGACTGCTGTTCATTTCACTTAGAACTAGCAGCTGCCAGAGAGGAGACATTTCCGGTGGAGCTTGAAGGAAACCAAGGTCTTACTCAACACTCCATTTCTTTCCAGTCCCTTTATCTTATTTCTCTCTCTTTTATCACACTTCCTTTGTCCTTGTGAATTTTATGAATCCATGATCTGGACAGAAAAATAAATTCTCCAAACCTTAACATATTTGTCCACAGGTGCCAACAAAACAAAAAATACAGTCAACCCTGAGAATGCTTGCAAGAAACCATTTACACTTTTCCGAATTGGTGCAGTAATTATCATTAAATAAACAAGAATCTTTCCTCTTGGCTGTATGACACATGGAATAAAAATCTTTTCTTCTGGATACATGATGCAAAGTACCTATAAGGACTACATTAAGACAGAGATACAGCTGGCACTATGGTTAACTATTTAATATGGATCTATAGTTAGGGAACATTTTCTATTAAAAGACCGAGGCCCTCTTGCTTGGCTCCCGTCAGCGTCTCCATACCTCGGGCATTGACAGCATCTCTCTCTATGGATGCACTCTACATCTCACAGAGCCAATACAAAACCTCGACATCCCTCAACTGTCCTGCATACCCCACATCTGTATCATGACCCCACCTCCGCAAATTTGCTCGGCTCTGCCATTGTCTCAAACCCCAGGCTGCCGAGACCCTCATGCACGCATTGATAACATTCAGATACGACTACGCAAACTCTCTGTTGTAGGCCTCCTCTCTCCATAGGCTGCAGATCATTGAGAACTCTGCAGCCCATGTCCTCTCCCGCATCAGGCTCCGCGACCCTATCATCCCCATCTTTTCCCGACTCCACTGGCTTCCCATCACACAGAGGATATAGATCAAGATCCTAGTCCTCACTTTCAAAGCCGTCCACGGCATTGCTCCCCCCTATCTCTGCAACCTCCTAACCTCCTACCAACCTGCCCGCTCCCTCCGCTCAGTGGGCTCCGGCCTGCTTCACGTCCCCTGCCTCGCCCACCCCACCATTGGCGGGCGGGCCTTCAGCCACTCTTCCCCCAGCCTCTGGATCTTCATCCCTTTGTTCCACTGCCTCACCCCCTCCCTTGCCTCCTTCAAGATCTATTTCAAGACCCTCCTCTTCGACCGTGCCTTTGATTACCCTTTTTAACCCCCTGCCCCCACCCTCCCTGATCTCGACCCCAGCTCAGATCCGAAACCATGATGTCCAGCGCCTTGAGACATCCTCCCAATGTGAAAGAAGCTATACAAATGTAATTTTGTTGTTGTTGTATTTAATAAATTTTGAGACTGCCTAAAATGCACAAACACTGATTCGCTAGGGTGACAAGATACTTTACTCTCAAAATGGTTAAAACCCACCAACCAATACTATAGATATGTTTGTAATAATAATAATAATAATAATATTTGCATTTGATATAGCGCTTTTTACGTCAGGAGGACGTCCCAAAGCGCTTCACAGAATATACTGTAAAGTGAATTGACTATATTTGTAGGCGAATGCGGCAGCCAATTGCGCACAGCAATGTCCCACAAACAGTCGTAGATTGAAAATGACCAATTTTATTATTGTTTTTGGTTTTTTGGGAGGGATTATTATTAGGCGTGTGGAGTAAGGAAACTTGCCCAAGGTTTCACCCTGCCTGGAATTGAACCCAGGTGTCTTGCTTGCAAAACGAGTGCTCTAACCACTGAGCTACAGGACTCCACGATTATTAGAAATAATATCATATTTCTAATCTTAAAGGTCTCCAATGAAAAATATGAGGAAAATTTCTATATTTTTTCTGTAAAATATTCTTATGGTTTGAATTTTAAAAACTGAACAATCCTTAGAAAACCACTACAGTTGCTAAGTAACTATCAACTACTGCTACAAGAGATTCTGGGGAAAGCTCCAGTTTGTTTCTTGAGACTTTACATTCCATGTAGGTCCAGCCTGTTGGTCATTGTGCTTTTCATTGATTAGGTGTGAAGCAAAGTGTTCAGTGTACTTGAGCCAGAATTCAGTAAATGTCCATCTAAGAGCCAACATTTGGATACTAACTTTGCAGAGAATAGGCTTTGACAACAGAAAGTATAGAACAAGATAAACTGATGGCCCATTAAGTCTCTGGCTTCCACAGAGGCAGTCCTATCAATGACTCTATTCACCATCTAATTTCTCAGGAATGATTTCTCCCTGACCTAAATTCAATCCAGAAAAAACCCATAACAGCTAGCCATTCCGTTGTGTCTATTGCTTAACCCCAATAACATTTCCCTAATCCCAGCAGCTTAGGAATCATCAAGTTCTATGCAATATTTGATGATTTCCATCTATCCCTGTTCCTATAATTTTTTATCAAACAATACATGTTAACAATCATTTCAATATTTGTAGGAGTTAAAATGGTATTTCAATAAACCATGCACTTTTAAAGGTGAATTTTCATTATCTCCTCGAAGGACATGATATCAAACAGTACATCAAGGACCAGTCACCGCAGCAAAGCAATTCTGAAGTGTGATCCAGAATATAGTGATGGAGGCAGAATACGGCATTTAATGAGATAATCTGGTGATAATTATTGCATTGTGTAACATTCTGGTCTTGGAGATGTCCCAGAGCTCTAAATATAATGGAAGAACACTCTCTGACTTGGCAAATATTGTTTGGCCCAAAAGCCAATTGCTGCAGTCATTGATCCAGCCAGTGGCACCCTTGAACCTTTTACAGCTGAGTTAAGTGGATATTCCCTGAACCAGCACTGAAATGCCAGTATCTGCAGTAGCAGGATCAAAAGTGTTGCTGGTTGGTTCAATAACTGCATCAAAATAGCTTTTGGCTATTTTATATTTTAATACTCAACTATATTATATTTTTTACTCAATAGCTTTCGGGAGAACCCATTAGCAATGTTGGAGGTAGCTTTCCCCTATGGCAGTTTTCAACTGGGACATGTCCAGCAGCAGAAAGTACCACAATATGATAATTATCATGTCACATCCCGTGTTGTTAATGCCATGAATACTCAGGAGCAGGAAGTGCCACAATGTGATGATTATCATGTCACATCCTACATCTTTAACCCCATAAATTCATTGAATATTTACAATACAGAAAGTAGCCCGACATGACGATTTTTTGGTGTCAGATGGAAAACCATCACCATGCTTATGAGTTTCCAAACTGTAATAGACTCAGCTTCAACAATTAATTGTGGTAATGAATACCACACACTTACAAATAAAACATCTTCTAACCGTGGAGTCCTTAGCTCAGTGGTTAGAGCACTCACCTTGCAAGCGACAGACCTGAGTTTAATTTCTGGCAGGTCGAAATCTTGGGCAAGTTTCCTTACTTCACACGCCTGTTAATAATCCCTCAAGAAACAAAAATAATAATAATTTGGTCACTCAATCTATGACTGCTTGTGGGACACTGCTGTGGGCGATTGGCTGCCACGTTTCGCCCACAAATATACAGTCAATTCACTTTACAGTATATTCTGTGAAACGCTTTGAGACATCTAGAAGACGTGAAAAGCGTTATACGAAATGCAAGGATTATTTATTTTATTTATAAACTTTTCCTTTAATTAAGTTTTTGATTACTCACTCTCTGATCTGTGGAAATAGTCTCTTTCTATCCTATGGAAACCTTTAATGTTTCACTGAAAGCAGTCCCAATTTTTCAGGAGGTTCCATATAACTACATCCTCTCATCCCTGATATTATCCAAGTGAATCTCAGCTGTATCCTCTCCGTGGAAGTAATGCATTGTTTATAATGAGTTGCTGAAAACTGGATTGTATACTTAAACTGAAGTCTAACCAATGTCTTGTACAAATTTATTGTTACCTCATTGAGACATCTCTTCCCTCCTCTATGCCTAAGTCCAGATAGTTTATGTTTATAAATATATGGAGATAATGAAAGGCCCCAATACCCAGGTGGGGCCAAAATTCCACCTAGTCTTAGTGCAATCTTCCATGAAGAATTTTGAATTTTCCACTCAGATGATTACTACTGTCAATGTCCTGTCAGGAATCCAGCATTCATTGGCCACAGCACAGCTCCGAGAAAATCAAAACAAGATTTATTATTTGCCTATCATTTTGCAAAGCCGATGACTTAGAGACACAGATATAACTGCTGATTAAAGCCTTCACCTTATACATTTCTAGAACTGTGAACCATGCTTCTTAAATGTAAACCATTTAATAACCATCTCTGCATTGGGAGGAATTATCACTCTGTCTTCCCCCCAAAAAATATTGCTTGTTGAAACTTAATTGTTCCTTAAACTTTGGATAATAAAACTCATATAATATGAAACCTGGGTCCTTTTTTTCACAACTGAACTCTTCTTTTTGCCATGGTGAATAATTAATTTACAATGGAGCAATGAGCAAGTCCAAAACATAATTTTAACTGGCCTCCCTGTTCTCAGTATCAAATGATTTATGGTCTGTTACTATCGTAAATGTTTTATCATCCACATATACCAGGATGGGGAACTTTCCTGACTCAATAGATTAATCCGAAAATGTTCTTGTTTATTTGTGCAGTGTTCTTCATATTCAAGATTTTAGAGTCCAAAACAATTGTAACCAGAAATCAATACAGCACACACTCTCACAGCAGATCAGGAAGCACAGATTAATCTTCCCATTCCACATCACTATATATTATGAGGAATTATTTTACATTCTCAGCCGATAAAAAATAACTGCATTTCAGAATTCCATCAACACACATGAAGCTCAACCCTACATTTTGCTGCTTCACTCACACAAATAGTAAAACTTGTGAAAATGGGGAGACAAATTTAGTACATTTTAGTCAGAGATTTGTACAGCTTTGGTTTCTCCCTTTCCCCTGACTCAGCTTTGCCTCTGATTGACCAGTAAGTGTTTGACGTGGTGTCCCCATTTTGGGATAGCCACTATTTTAGGAATTCTCTTTATCAGGCGAGTTGGACATCATCTTGAAAACCAATTGGATCAGAAAAACTTCAGGGTTTGAGCCCAATCCATGTGTAACAGCAGGCATGTTCATGTTTGACGTTCAAATTTTTCCTTCCAGTACATTAGGAGGGTCTAAGTTACAGGATTCATAAACAGGATTCATTGCAACAATCCAAAACTGTCTAATATGCATTGATGAGGAAACAACTAATTCCAATTTCTGACACGCAGTAAAGTGAGAAGATAGAAAAGCTGGAGAATGAAATGGGCTGCTGGATTTGGCTCTTCAGACTTGGTTCCACTTTGCCGGTATTCAGAAATCACCAGTAGCCATTTTGTTAATATTGTTAGGCATCTTTTGAAGTCACTTCAAATTCTGCTTATGAATCATGCACCCTATTCTTTTCTTAAGCTGAACAGTGGCACTGTACTGTCTTTGGGGTTCCTTGCACTGAGAAAATACAGCATTTAATTTGTAACTGGTTGATTTCCTTGCTAAGCTGAGAGTGCTTTATACGATTGTTCATAACAATAATCCTTGCATTTGGAGGACATCTTAAAGCACTTCACAGTATTCCATAGGTAAAGCGGCCACCAATTTGTGCACAGTGACCTCTCCCAAACAGCCATGAAGTGAGTGACCAGTTTTATCATGTAATGAGAAAAGAATGATTCCTCTCTCCTTGTTTGGAGCAGAAACTTGTATGACATGGGCTATGCATCTTCATCACCAGGAGTAGTAAAGAGATCTATCAGCCTTGGGCACAAGGGGAGAGATTCTGAATCAACCACAATTCAGCAGAGAGTTACACCTTCAAATGTTTAAAGGTTCACAATGACCTTCACGTTATTTTTCATTTTAAGAGCCAGCAAGAGGAAAGAAGGAAAATGTAACTATGAATGATATTTAAACGATCAACATAATGAATATGAGGGAAACTAATTAATTTAAGAAAATAATAATAATAATCCTTGAATTTGATATAGTGCTTTTCATGTCTTCTTGATGTCTCAAAGCGCTTCACAGAATATACTGTAAAGTGAATTGACTGCATTGAAGCAGTTTTAGCAGAATTTCTCCTTGATCACGTCTATGCTTGTTCCAAGCACAAATTGCAGCCAATTGCACACAGCAGTATCCCACAAACAGTCGTGGATTGAAGTGACCAAATTATTATTGTTTGTTTTCTTGAGGGTTTATTTTCAGGCATGTGAAGTAAGGAAATTTGCCCAAGCTTTTGCCGTGCCAGGAATCAAACCCAGGTCTTTCGCTTGTGAGGTGAGTGCTCTAACCACTGAGCTCCAGGACTCCTGATTCCACTTAGAAAACATCTTTTGGTGCTGTGATAGGAGGAGCATGCCTGGTGAGTTCCTAGGAGAGAGATCCTCCAGAAAAACATGGCCAGCCTAAGTTGGCAAATAAAAGTTTGGTTTAGAGACAAAGACCTAATTGATGAATTTGTAAAAAAGGCAGCTGGCAGATGAAGTAACCAGTCTAAACCAGGGAGATCTATCCTGAACAACAATCCCAGAAATAGAATTGTTCATTCACTTTATGGTTGCTTGTGTGACCCTAAGTGTGTGTAAATTGGCTATTGTGTTTATCTACAAAATATGCAGTCATTACACTTTGCAGTATACTGTGCAAAGCTCTTTGAGACATCCTCCGGATGTAAAAGGCACAATGTTAAATTCAAAGATTTTTATTTTTAAATGGCTCTGGGTTGGGTTTCAGAGAGGTCAAAGACTGAGTGCATTGTGTGTAAACTCAAGAAGCATTGGCCTGCAAAAGACATACAAAACAGTGACGGACAGTGTTATGGTTTGTTTTTGTTTGGTATTTCTTGTGTAACAGAGGTCATTGGAATTAACCAGTTACGAAATTTGAAGCAGTTTTAGCAGAGTTTCTCCTCGGACAGGTCTATGCTTGTTCCAAGCACAAATTGTTTTACCCATAAATATTTAACAATTCACCCAGTCACAAAACTTTAAAACCAGTGAGGAATAGCTTTTATCTCAACTTTAATATTTAACGAATAATTAAATAAAATATTTAAATGGGGTACAAGCTCTTTAATAGACTTGCATTCAGTGAAATCATCTCTCATTAACACAGCTGACAGCTTAAGAGTTTGAGAGCTCCAGTAGCAATATTTAAATATTATTTATATAACTTTTGCCCATATAGCTCAATAATGGAGGCAAATAAAATTGCCAGCACTGTTCTGCACAAAACTTCAGTACAAGCCCAAAAAGTTAATTCAAACAGAGTCCCAGATCTCCAGCAGCCTCCGCTCTGCTTTAAATCATGCCAATCATCAAATGAACATAATGAGCTTTCTTTGCTAGTGCAAGGAGAGCCATTTCTAATGAGTATTTCCTTAAAAATAACTTCATATCTTCATCAAAGGCGAGATGTTCGCGAGCTGAGTAATTTTGGTGACCTTGGTAAGCTAACAAAAATTCGTTCCAAATGGGTACCAATTGAGAATTTAACGTTAATGCGGAACCTTAGTCAAGTTTCCTTACTCCACATGCCTCTGTTACCCAAGCAGTAAGCAGGAACCCGGTTATTAGTTGATTGGCAAATCGCTTTCCAGGAGTAATAATCCCTTCCAAAGAAAAAAATGTGGTCACTCAATCCATGGAAGTGCTTATGGGTTACTGCTTGTGCAATTGGCTGCCAGTATTTATCCACAAAATATACAGTCAATTCACTTCACCGTATATTCTGTGAAGCTCTTTGAGAAGTCTGAACAACATGATGAGGTGCTATATCAAATTCAAGGATTATTACTATTATTAATGAGGTGTAACATGAGATCTGTTTAGAAATTGATAATGTATTGATTAGGAATATACCTGGATATGCCCAAGGTAGATTCCCCTCCAACAATGTTCTCAATATATCTGTGAGACCAGGCCACATACTGTTCCACCAGGTAGTGGCTTTTGATAGCCAGTTAGCAAAATAGTGTAACTATGAATATTGTTGACTGATAAATTGCTAACCTGCTAGCAGGAAATCAAAAGCCATAAGTC
This sequence comes from Callorhinchus milii, assembly GCF_018977255.1. NCBI lineage: Eukaryota > Metazoa > Chordata > Chondrichthyes > Chimaeriformes > Callorhinchidae > Callorhinchus > Callorhinchus milii. The sequence goes on from NW_024704743.1 coordinate 92,756,633, forward strand.
AGGTCCAACAGAAGATCACAAGAGAGATTCAGATAACTCAGACTCTTAGCCCTGTTTGAACTTATCCTTCTAGAATACTCACACTGCTGTCTTCCCATCTGAGCAGCAAGCTGTTCCTTAAATGAGTCCAATATCCTGGCTTCAACTACCCTTCCTGGTAAACTGTTTCAGTCATTAATTATCCTCTGAGTAAAGAAATGTTCCTGGTATCTATTGTGTATTGTCCACAACACGTTTTGACTGCCAGTTTACGTTTAAACTGCTATTTTAAATCTTTCATACCTCTGTAAGGTTTCCACTCTCTTCAAGGCTGAGGACATAATCCAAGTGTTATCGAGGGAAGGGGACTTTGTATCCAACACATTCGGGTAATTAAAATTCAATAGTTTTGTAATTTCTACATTTAAATTGTGTATTAGACCCAGGAGACGCAAGTGCTTCTGCTATTCTCAATACTCTACCCTTTAAAATTCCTGCAAATGTTGTGTTCATTAAAATGTGTGCAAGATAGTTAAGGTCTTTTTGAAGGCCATGAAGCAACAAAATAGGCAACATTTCACAATCAAGCACACACCCTGGTGAATATATAATATAATACCAGCACAGATCTGCCTATGATGTTGATGGAAGGCAAATTTGGGTTTAGAGGAGGTGTGTGTCTGTCTGTAAGAGAGGGTAATAATAATAATAATAATAATCCTTGCTTTTGATATAGCGCTTTTCACATCTTCTAGATGTCTCAAAGCACTTCACAGAATATGCTGTAAAGTGAATTGACTGTATATTTGTGGTTTAGGGTTTTCAACAACAACAACAACAACTTGGATTTCTGTAGTGCCCTTCATGTAGAATAATACCACAGAGTGCTTCACAGTGAACATGCTGGATGATGAGTGATGGAAAAGTGGGGAAGAGGGGAAGGTGACAATAGATGTGGTTGAAGAGGTATGTTTTAAGGATTTAAATTACAGATAGAAATAAGGAAGGGGTGGTGGGGTAGAGGGAGCAACTTTAGACAATGATACAATGTAGCTCAGTGCTGGAGCCCTGTAGCTCAGTGGTTAGAGCACTCGCTTTGCAAGCGAGAGACCTGAGTTCATTTCCAGGCAGGGCGAAACCTTGGGCAAGTTTCCTTACTCCACACGCCTAATAATAATCCCTCCAAAACCAAAAACAATAATAAATTGGTCATTTTCAATCTACGACTGTTTGTGGGACATTGCTGTGCGCAATTGGCTGCCGCGTTCGCCCACAAATATACAGTCAATTCACTTTGCAGTGTGTTCTGTGAAGCGCTTTGGGACGTCCTCCCGACGTGAAAAGCGCTATATCAAATGCAAGGATTATTATTATTATTATTATTATAATTTAATGCATGTGGAGAAGGAAGAAGAGGAGCAAGAGGACCCCAAGAATTCATGCAGTGTAGGGCATGACGTGGAGGTGAGAGGTTTTCTTAAGTGCATGTTGGCAAACACCTTGGATTTTCTCTGAATAAATTTAAACAGAGCAGGAACACAAAAGAAATCTTAACTAAATAGCCCAGTGGGAGCATGTGCACTGTTGTCACATAGAGCACTTACAGAAAGTATTTCTAAAGTGACACAGGGCTTTAGATGCAGGTTGGCACAGTCATGTAACAATTTAATACACTTATACACGTTTGAGGATCACATCATAACAAAGTAAAGAATAATGTATTTTTAATGTAACATTAGGTTTAATACATTTAAATGAATACAATTTCTTAGAATTATAACCTAGAATTAAGAGAAAAAAATGACGGTATTTCATAATAAAAAAAATTGGTCACTGTTTGTAGGACTGCTGTGCATAATTGGCTGCTGCATTTCACCCACAAAATATAGTCAATTCACTTTACAGTATATTCTCTGAAGTGCTTTGACACATCTCTAAGACGTGATAAATCGCTACACTGAATGCAAGGATTATTATTATTATTCCTATTATAATGGTATAGGGATAGTAGCTTATCAGTAATGAAAAGCTCATGGCGCCACTATCCTGCCAACTGGCAGTCAAAATGTGTTGTAGAATTGTTTTGAAACATTGCATATTTACATCCATTATTAAAAACTGGCTGGTGAACAAAACACTCCTCCCATCATGCTGAAGGCAGATGTTCACCAGATAGCTGATGAGGAAACTCTAGGTTTGGGGCGACAGCTGCTGGAAGGCATTACCTGGAGTCCGAGTTCATGAACATGGGTTCGTACAATTACTGCTTGGAATCAGCCTTGATTGGTTTGCAGAGAGTTAAGCAAAACTGCTGCTCAAGCTTCACATTTCCAACCAATCGCTCAATGGGTAGGGATTTCTATCCCAGCTACGGGCAAGTAGATGGTGGCTATTCACTCACACATTTAGTGCTGTGCTGTGCTGCCCACTAGGACGCTCGGAGAGAGATCCTGGTGCCTGCCATTCATAAGTGAGGGTTCAAACGCATGCTTATCAGATGCCAAATGAACAACTAGTTACCAATCTTCTTAAGGAGGTAAGCAGAGTTTCCTTGGAGCTGAACTGGCACATTGCATTCCAATAAATACAGAAGGGAATTTCTCCTGGTATCTTGACCCCAAATCCCTCAAATAAAATTGGTCATTCACTCATTGGTTGTCTGTGGAACGTTGCTGTATGCGACTAGCTGCTGTGTTTCGTCCACAAAATACACGGTCAGTTCACTTTACAGTATATTCTGTGAAGTGCTTTGAGACGTCTCGAAGATGTGATAAGGCGCTATATCAAATGCAAGGATTATTATTATTTTATATTAAAAGCAAGGATTATTATTATAGGTAATATAGGTGGGATGGATGGAACTCTCAGTTTAGTTTGGATACTCTTAAGCATGGTGATGGGTTTTGGTATGTGTCAGACACCCGGCTGACCTCCCAAAAATCAGATCCCCCTCCACCCCGATTTCAGCGTAACAGTTTACTTTATTTTAGAGTTTGAAAAAAATTGAGGCTGTTCTTTCATCCTGGAGACAACAAGAACAACAACTTGCCTTTATATAGTGCCCCTCAGGCAGTGTAGTGTCCTAGAGAGCTTGAGTGCAGTATTTATCATCATTTGAGTGCAGCACTCACAGGAACATCCAGCAAAAAAAATGAAGAAATACTCAGACATAAACATATGTGAAGTGGGGGTTGGTTGGTTGGTGGGAGAACCAAACTTAAATCCTGGATTGGGGGATTAAACCTTTACCTTTCATTCTAACTTCCTCTTGTTTATCCCGCTTTTAAAAAATATCTCTACTAACAATTTTCAAAAACCCAAAACATTTAAATAATGCTAAATATTTCAAGTTACATTTCCTACAATATATATCAGAAATTAAATTAATTATAATTATATTTATAATTAAATTAAATTTATAAAATAAATGGCTGCCGCGTTTCGCCCACAAATATACATTCAGTTCACTTTAAAGTATATTCTGTGACACGCATTGTGATGTCTAGAAGACGTGAAAAGCGCTATATCAAATGCAAGGATTATTATTATTATTAGACAAGGAGAGCAGAGTCACATAACTCTGGACACATACATTTATCATTTAACCTCTTACACAATTAAAGTTATAAGTTCATCGCTGAACCCATCTACAGGAGCTGCAATTTCTGGTAAAACACAGGGTATTTCTATGAATAATTAAGTACATATTTTGATTTATTAATATATGTTGAAGGTCTAATTCAGCGCAGAGATAGAAAAAGAAGAAAAAGCAGAGAGAAAAGGAGGATTGCGGTAAAAATTTAAATCAAGACAGGAGACAGGGAAAAGTCTCCTCTTATTAGAAGAGGAACCCAGTGAATTGCTTCTCGAATTATAGTGTAACACTGTCAGAACCAGATTGTCATACAGTGGAACGTTGTTTTGTTCTAAATTGATTCATCTCAGCTGGAGGTGAGTTGGGTGGTATACTTGCCCTAAGATTCCCTTGTTTCCCTCCAAATAATCCCTCCAAAACAAAAATAAATTGGTCATTTTCAATTCACAACTGTTTGTGGGACACTGCTGTGCACAATTGGCTGCTGCGTTTCGCCCACAAATATACAGTCAATTCACTTTACAGCATATTCTGTGAAGCGCTTTGAGACGTCTGGAAGATATGAAAAGCGCTATATCAAATCCAAGGATTATTATTATTATTTTATTATTGTTTAGTAAACCTAAAATCAGACAGGTTTCTGTTCCCAATTAATTTCAAGAGACCCCTGTTGTAATATATAAATGGGTAGTCTTGGCTTTGGACAAGATCAATCCGCCTCCATTGCAAACAGCTTGCAAAAACCTTTTGGTAAGACCCATGCATTCCAATGGCTGATTGCGGGAAGTACGAAATGGCACCTCCTATCTGTGGAATTATATCCTACAAGAGGGGGAAAAGAATCCAATGCCTTCCAGGGAGAAGGAATGAGGAAAATTGGACAAGAAAGAGTGAAATCAAAATAGCAGAAGAAACCAAGACTCCATAAACTGGAGGGCAACCAGCACAAGAGTAACCCTACATTAGGAAAAGGGAAAAAANGGTAACTTGGTGGGGAAGGGAAAATAGTTTATTTCTGTTAAATATATAATTTTACTTCATGTCAGAAATTGTACAAACTGATAAAGTAACCATTGCTAATATTCAATTGATAACTGCATTTATGGAATAGATAATTTGAAAGCAAGCACAGCATCAGTTTGACATTGAAGTTCCAACATAATATACATTGAAGGTAACATGTTTGAACTTTGTAGCTTTAATAATTGCTCAATTAAGAATGTAATAAAACTGCCTTTAATTTAAAAACATGCTGTGATTTCCCAACAGCTGAACTAATGCATGTGTGCTCAAGCAGAAGCATTAAAAGATAATCAACCATTCACCTCAAATAAGTTGGTACTGGACTATTCAACCATTTGAATTTTTAATACACATCCACATTGCATTTAAATCCATGTTGAATCGCATAATATATAAAGTGGCCATGCAAATTCTACATGAGTTTCTTTTTTATCCTGAGTGTCCACTTGGTGAAGCCTGACAGCGCTAATGAAAATATTACTTTTATATTGTAATGACAACAAGATGGTAATGTGACATTACCATCTATATAGATCTTTAAGCATAGGATATATTCATTAACATGTCACATTATTCATAACAAACATTCTTATTCTCATATTTGCTATGTTAAAAGAATTTAATCTGCACATGTATGAAATCGACTAACCCTGAACCCATGGGAAGCCAGTAGGCTTTAAAGAAAGCAATTTATCTGTTGATTTGTTCTCATTGAATTAATCCAAGCTTGATGTATCTATGTCATTGCATGGTCACCTCTTTAATGGATATGTGCACAACAAATTATCTGACTTCCTCCATGTATCCCCTCAAACTTTGGACGGAGCCATTGGTGTAGAAGTTAACTGGCTATTGTTAATTTGTAGTTCACTGATAGCACTGTTCTGACGAGAGTTAACGAAGGTTCCGGTGGTGGGTCATGTGCCTTCTCTTCATATCAGCCTTGGGGGTGACATATGCAAGATAATGTGAGTTATTCCTGAAGATGGGCAAATGCAAGAAGGGTTACTTCTTGCATTACTACCTTTGGGTAACTTTTAAGGTATGTAAAAGTTTCCCATTGTAATAGCAAAACTCCCACATTACAAGCCGGGCAAATTCCTGATATCAGGACCATTTCGTTAATGGAGAAGTGTATGAACATTCTAGGCAGCAATTAACAACTTTTGCAATCTATTCTGCAAATAAACAAAAGCTCCCGAAAATATTTTCAAATGTTTTTCCTACTTCTGTTTGTTGTTATTTTTGTTGTTAGTTGTGTTTAAACATTACTGGAATATGTATTTGGAATATTTGTAAATTTCTGATAATGATAATTACAAGAAGGTTATTGTAGCATTCAAAAGAGTACAACATAAAATTACAAGGATATTTACCATGGTTGAGAAGATACAACAATCAAGAAAGATTGGAGAGGTTGGAATTTTTCTCTCTCGAGTTTAGATGATTGAGAACAGGCCTGATAAAGGTTTTTAAGGTTATAAAAGGAAAGGTTATCAAATAAGGTTGATTGGCTGTTTCCACTTGTAGGTGAGTCCAAAATAAGAGAACACCAATTTACGATAGGCATTAGTAAACCTAATGGGGTGTTTAGGAGAAATTTGTTCTTGTAGAGGGTAAAGCAAAAGGTGTTAATCTATTTTAGAGAAAACTCATTGCACACATGAGAGAAAGTAATAGGAGGGTTGCGGTTAGGAGTATAAGTACCAGCACAGAAGTTTTTTTCCCAATAAATGAATCATTCACTTTCTAATGTGTTCATTCAGTTGTTGTACTATATGCCTTTTCCTACTAGTTGTATTTAAGCATGACCGGAATATGTATTTGGGGTATTGTTTTCCACCCAAAATGAATTACTTCCTCGCAAGTCAGGCAGAGAACATGGGTTCGATTCCCGGGGCAGTTCAGGTAAGGGCGAAACCGTAGACAAGTTTTCTTACTCCCCCACCACCCACACACATACGCGCACACGCGCCTGTGTTTATGCGGATCACTTTCCGGGGTTAATAATCTCTTCAAAAAAAAGTAATTTGGTCACTCAATCCATGACTGTATGTGAGACAATACTGTGTGCAATTGGCTGGACACCCAAAAAAAACTGTAAAATGCTTTGAAGAATACACGATAAGCGCTATAACAAATTAAGGGTTATATTTATTATTATTGTGTATATTCTGGTCACAATAATTACAATAAAGGCATATAATACAACAAACCCATTCGAAAATGAATGGCTGCTTGTGAGGCCTTGTTGTGTATTTAATGGACACTGTATTTGTCTTTAAAAAATACACTAAATTTGACAGCAATTACTTTAAAGTGCTTTCGGACATTTTGACATGATGAGGCACTTTAAAAGTGGAAATTCTTTCTTTCTTTCATAAATGATTTCTACCATGTGAAAAAATGGTAATATTAGCTTCATAAGTGATGAAAATGAAGAGAAAAATTAAATGAAAGGAAAATGAAATATCAGCAGCAATGATAAGTGATGAAGATGAATTGATTATAGCAATGATGAGACCTGAACAAATGAGCTTCTAAGCATTTTTAATCTTGAGAACCTGAGAAACAATTACATTCAAAGAGAAATTGGAAAATTGGTCTTGATTTACAGGTTTGATTTAGTTCTACTCAGACCCATTTATTTTAGAGCAAGAACCAGGTTTTAAACAAAGGCGCTTTCCTCAATGAATCACAGATCTAGTGTAGTGGTAGTAAACATTAAGATGGCTTTTCCATTGTCATTCTTAATCTGCCTAATGTTGCACTTGAAACATAATTATGAAAATCAATATAGTCAGTGAGGGTCCACAATGTGAAATGTAGCTTGACAGACTTTTAATTAAACGATGGTATAGTACCACAAATGTGGTGACCTGCAGAAGAGATGGGGGAATAGAAACTTGCTGAATACCATCAGAGACAGAGGTAGAGAGAATGAGCAACAAAACCTGCATCAAAGAAGTAACAACAACACCACCTTGCATTTATATAGCGCCTTCAAGCCAGATGGCATTCCAGAGTGCTAAACAGTGTCGGAGCCTGATGCCAACGAGGAGGGTATTTGAGTATTTGAGATGGGATGTGGCAAAGGCATTTTAGAGTGAGGTATGGATAGAGGCGGGCAATGTGGCAGAGGTGGAGGAAACTGGTCCTGGCCAGGGACTGGATGTATGATACAAAGGATAGCTGGGAATCGAACTTGACCCCTAAGTTGCGCACGGGTTCAGTGAGAGATCCGTCTTCGGGAGAGATCGAGAAGGGTGAGGAGGTCTGATCGCAGGAGAGAAGACATTGATGGGAGTCAAAGGGTATGGCTTTTGTCTTGCCAATGTTCAGGTGGAAGAAAATTGCGCACATCCAAGCCTTGACGTCTGTCAGACAAGCTGACAGAACATTTTGCCCACAAAATATACAGTCAATTCACTTTACAGTGCATTCTGTGAAGCACTTTGAGACGTCTAGAAGTTGTGAGAAGCGTTATATCAAAATGCAAGGATTATTATTATTATTACTATTATTATTAGAACATCAGCGGACTAGGAGTCTCAGCTGGAGGAAGAGAAGTAGATTGTGTGTCATCCACATACATGTGGAAGTTTACTCACGTCTGTGGATGACAACGTCAAGAGGGAGCATGTAGATGAAGAATGGAGCCTTGTGGTACTCCGCAGGTGACTGGGTGGGAGCAGGAGGAAGAATCATTGGCTGAGATGAAGAGCTGGTGATTGGTTAAGTTGGACTTGAACCATATGAGTGAAGTCCCACTAAGGTGGATGAGGGAGGAAAGGCGATGGAGGAGGATGGCGTTGTCGACTGTATCGAATATAGTGGTGAGGTCCTGGAGGACGAGGAGGCAGAGGGAGCCCTAGTCACAGCGAGCGAAGACATCATTTGTTACTTTGATGAGCGCTGTCTCTGTGCTGTGGGCTGGGTGGAAACTGGACTGGAGGAGTTCGAGTAGGGAGTGGAGGACGAGGTGTAAGTGAATTGATTTTCAACAATGCATTCCATTGATGGAGGATGAGAGGGAGGAAGGAGAGATGGGGGCAAAGGAGTTTAGGTTGGAGCCTGTGAAAGGAACTGACCTGAAATTGCCCTTTAGAACTCTAAACCTATGTTCTCTTATTCTACTGTTTTACTGCATCACAAATTATTGATTTGAGTTTACTTTTCAATCCTATTTCAAATTGTATATATAATGGTGTGGGTTTCAGTTCCATAGCCAGTCTTTAGGAATGGATGGAAAAGTGCAATGTTTCAGAACAGATCGATAATACGTTTGATAATTATCAAATGTATTTAGCTCCCTATGAATTTAACCAGCCTTACACAGATATCAAATGTCATTGTCTTTCAAAAAAGGATGCGTTAAGAAGTCTCATTGATGACTGAGGATTCTCAGTGTCATTCGATCTGTCCTAGCCTAAACTCAAGTCTTGTAACTAGCGAAATCAAGCTCCCAAGGAACTATAGTCTTTCCACCCCCTCCACTGCCACCACCACACAAACGATGTCTTTAGTAAAGGGCAAAATTGGATCAAATATGCTTAATAGAGAAAGATAGAGCAGAATGAAATACTTTTATCTACAGTAAATCTACTTCTCATCATAGTTGTTAATTACTTATTTTCTAATGTCATCCATAGATAAAGCCAATGCTTATTAACTTCACGGTGCCCTCTACAGAGTATAAGTATTTTCCATACTTAAATAAAGCAATCTAATATCAAAGGGAGGACAATAAAACACGGGAATCTTCCTGAAATGAGGAAATATCAAATGTAAAGATTATAATACAACAGAGTGCAAAAGATATAAGTATTAAATGTGGTTCATTTATTCTGTATAAAGGGTGAATTCTTCATTTTTGAGGGTAAAAATTACCAAGGACCAAAACGTTATATGAAGTAATCACTGGTCTTTTGAAAAAGCAGGTATATAATATGCAGTAATTTTATAGCAAAATCTTGATTGTTGGTATGTGTTCTTAAAGGAAGAAATAACTGAAGATACCTTCAAAATATAGTCAAAACAATATTACGTTACTGATGCAAGCCAATGCAACAAAAACAGAGGAAGGGCAGCAAAGGTCAATGGACTGTGAAATCATCTATTTAAAGGGCAATTATGTGATGTATTTGGGCACAGGTTTGAACCAATCTGATCAATTATTTAAATCATAATCCAATTAAACTAAATTGAATAATTTAACCAATGGGAATAACACTAGTGCTTTGTTGTCAATTCATCGCTATCATTTCTACACTGAGGCAGATGCCCTTCATACAGTCATGACTTTCTTTCAGCTCAGGTGGAAAGTCAAGCATTTTACACAGTACAGGCACTGGCTATATTTTTTCCCACTGGATTTTATTTTATATTGACGAAAGAAAATACCGTAGTGTATTTGAGGAGGAACAAGAGTAAAAAAATGTAGTTCAAGATGAAATAAGTGTAAATATTATATTATGAAATATTATATTGTGGCAAAGTATATCTGGAAAATAAATATCTAACAAATATCTGAGAGACCAATGTACGCCTAAAATTTACAAAATCATAATGATTTAAATAATGGCAAAAGTCAGGGACTGAAAAGGATACATCCACTTGTGCTGCCATCTGATGGCAGATAGTTTACACCAGAGTTTAATAAAGAATACTGTAACTTCTACCTTATTGTATACATTTTCACCATCTTTTCTTCAAAAGTATATTAAATATATTGATATGGGTAGAAACGAGTAACAAAGATGATTCTCAGAATTAGGACTCTCTCAGTATTTAATTAGATATCCCTGAAGATTGAAGGTGAGGGAAATGTAATCCAAGTCTTAAAAACAATGAAAGACGATAAAATGCTATTTGACATAAAATGCAAAACAGTATTAAAGGACATATGTTTAAAGTTAATAAGGCTCAATAGAAGATTTGTTTCTATATGGAGAAGTAGGTATGTGAAATATAATTTCCAATAAAAGCAGTTAATACTGGGTCAATTAACTTGTTCAAAAAATACAGCCTTCCTCATCAAGTATTTATCTTTCTTTGCTGTATGCCTCAATTGACTCTATAAAGCAGTCCATTCCACAGTCTATAAATCATTTGTGATCCCTCCACTCCTCTTACACTGGTTTAACTCTCATTTTGAAGCTGTTACCTCCTATGTTTATTATGTTATCAAGTCTTGCATTTTTTCTTCTGCTTTTTTTACAAAACATTCAGATATCAAATGCTGGAAAGAAACGGTAAAACAATGTATTTTTGAGTAAGGCTTTCATTCAATCAAGGAATAAGCTGTTCTTCCTCAGCACGTGCAATTCATAATGTAGCAAGCTTTTGTTTCAACTTTTGCAAAGATTCATAGAAACATGAGTGTTAAATGAGGCCACACGAGTGAAAGGAGGTTCCCACTGCATGTGAACCAACTGAGAATAACAGATTTGGATTTGCTACAAGTATTAATAAGAAGAGATTATGAATTATAGAATGCCAGTACCACTTTCACGTCAGAGCTTAAAGTACATTTAAAAAGTTCAAGAAAAACGGTCATCTATAACTAATGTTAATTACCTTGATATGATCCATTTACTTATTTTCCAGTTAATTTATTCTTGTGTCCAGCATTTAAAGTCTATGGGGTGAAAAATGAAGTACATGATGATAATCACGTGACGATAAGCGCTCCAGGACGCTACCCCATGTGAATGATGCTATATAAATGCAAGTTGTTGTTGTATAATTGTGGAACATTATACTTCTTCAAGATGTTCTAATCAATAATTACCAAAGGAAATCCCCCCTCCCCCCACATAATATGTTTCCAGGCAAACCTGGTATCCAATTTGCACATTTGCACATATTGCACAATAATCTCCAAGAAAATGGATGACTAATATATTTGGGGGCCAAAACAGAAGTCGCTGGGAACATGCAGCAGGTCAGGCAGCATCTATGGAGAGAGGAAAATAACTTAGTGTTTCAGGTCGATGACCATTCGTCAGAACTGATTGTTGGATATTTGGATAAACTCTGTTCTCTTTTTGAACAGTGATAGGGGATCTTTAACATCCACCTTAAAAGGCAAATATGACCTTGGTTTAATGATTCATCTGAAGGATGATACCTCCAGTACTCCCACAGCACTCTACAAGAGAATTAGCCTCAACTATGAGCTCAAAGACCCGACTTGGGGCTTGCACCTGTCTGAAACAGTGGTGAGAATGCTACCAACTGATCCAAGCTGCTGCCTGTTAGGACAACACTAGTTTCAATCAATTGTCCTATGATGGGATACCCCAAACTCCAATTGTGGACAAACTAAGATCTTATACAAGTTCAATTTAACTCTGGATTAAAACAACACAAGGATGTGATTTAAATTCTGACTGTGCCTGCATATAATGTTACTAAATAAATGGAGTCCTGTAGCTCAGTGGTTAGAGCACTCACCTTGTCAAGTGAGAGACCTGGGTTTGATTCCCGGCAGGGTGAAACTTTGGGCAAGTTTCTTTACTCCACATGCCTGATAATAATCCTTAAAAAAAATAATAAAATTGATCACTTCAATCCACAACTATTTGTGGGGAACACATGCAGTGGGAACTTCCTCTCACTGTTTTGGCCCCCAACTATACTGGTCATTCATTTTCTTGGAAATTATTGTGCAATATGTGCAAATTGGATACCAGGTTTGCCTGGAAACATATTGTCTATACTATACTTTTCAACAGTTCCATTTGAAATCTTGGACATTTGCAATTGGCTACCACTTTCGCCCACAAGTAGACAGTCAATTCAGTTTACAGTATATTCTGTGAAGCGCTTTGAGACATCCAGAAGATGTGAAAAGCGTTATATCAAATGCAAGGATTATTATTATTATAAGGAAATGAGAGGAGCAAGAGTAGGATAGAGTCCTTAGGGCGCACTGGTGGTGATGGTGTGGGGATTACAACAACAGAAGCCATAGGAGGAATATAGTAAAAACAATAGAGAGGTTGAAGAGAATGAGGAGGACAATTTTGTCCATAAATATACAGTCAATTCACTTTACAGCATATTCTGTGAAGCGCTTTCAGACGTCGAGAAGACATGTAAAGCGCTATATCAAATGCAAGGATTATATTATATTTATCATAACAGTAAACTTCAATCACACTGATGTCATTGGTAATTTACCCAGGGTTGTCTCAGTGTTGTGGTCATATTGAATCAGACTGGAAGCTCTCATATAGGGAACGATAGAACAACATGTTTCATTATGTTGTAGAGAATTGACAAATTTGTCTTTAATAGTACATAGAAAAATGTGATGTTTCTTAACAAATGCTTTTAACAAATTTGCTAAAACATTTGATACCCAATCAATTCTGTTAAGAAACAGCAAGTTTTACTCACCTTATGATTTCAAGCAATGCCAGTCTCTGTGTTTTCAGTTGGTTCATTTGATGGAAAGCATCAATGCCCAGTAATACTGGTTATAAAAATATAACTGGTTCAGAGCATTGAGGAGCAGACTGTTTTTCAAAATGTTGCAGATACAATTGAAGATGGCTGCACAGTTAGAAATATATGTGTGGCTGCATAATTTTACATAATTCCTCTCTGAAGTCTGGTTTGTATGATATGTTTGATATGCTTCAAAACATTTAGGACACTGACCATTGAATATCACACAGTAAAGCGTAATTTGTTTTGCAGATAGAATTGTTGACCGCAATGGTATATTTTTGAAGTAACAGTCCCATTGTAATCATAACCATCATTTGTGAAATTGTGACTATGTTCTGGGTTCCATTAACATCTCATTTGTTGAGAATTGTACTACAGGCAGCCTTCATGTTATGGTCTCATCAGTTATAAATTGCAAAGCATTGCTATAAAGTACTTTGTATGAGTAACATTACAAATTGCATGTTGTGTTCGTAGAGCAAAACTGAGGTAAGTACTTGTTTGGTGTCTCTGGCATTTCATCACTCTCCACTACAACAACAACAACAAGATTCCATTTATAGAGCGCCTTTCACGTCGGGAGGACGTCCCAAGGCGCTGTCCAGTTGGGTCAGGACCCGAGCAGGGGAAATGGTCAGGGTGAAGGAAGGGAAGGGAGGGAGCGAGGAGAGAGTAGAGAGTCGAGAGGGGAGCTGAAGGCACGGTCAAAGAGAAAGGTCTTGAGACCGGCCTTGAAGGAGGAAAGGGAGGAAGCGGCGAAGTCATTGGGGGATGGAGTTCCAGAGCCTCGGGGCTGAGAGGCTGAAGGCCCGGCCACCAATGGTAGGGCGGTTGGGGCGGGGGATGTGGAGCAGACAGGAGCCAGAAGAATGGAGGGTACGGGCAGGTAGGTAGGGGGATAGTAGGTCGGAGAGGTAGGAGGGAGCAAGGCCGTGAATGGCCTTGTAGGTGAGGATGAGGATCTTGAATTTGATCCTCTGGGGGATGGGGAGCCAGTGGAGGCGAGCGAGGGTGGAGTGATGTGGTCCCGAAGCCTGGTGCGGGACAGTTCACTAAAGCTGCCTCCTTCATTCTTACACCTTCATTTCTTAGTTGTTCTTTTGTTACCTGACGAAACTTTGAACAAGCCTTATTTTTACCCTTTTTTAAATTAATTTTCCTCACTTACACTCACTGTGCTTTCCTATCTCCTTCTTTGTTGCCTTTGGTTTATCTTTTTGTTATCTAACAACCTCTAAGTCTAAATATTTGTCTTGTAGTTTTAGACTTGATCTAATTTTATTATTTATCCATGTATCTTCAGCCTTTGACACACTCCTTGTTTGCAGAATCATAGAATGTTACAGCATAAAAAGAGATAATTTGGCCCATTAGCATTGGTGTTTTTCTCCATTTTAATCAATCTAACCTCATTGTCAGATGTTGTGTGTCAAGAGAACAAATTGAAAGCATCAAGCGTGTGTCTCTGCTAAGAAAGCACAAGATAAGAGCAATGACATTACACCAAGGGGTAATGCAGGTTCGGGATAAATAATAAAAAAAATACACTGCAGTTCACGGAGACCAGGAACACAATGTAAATAATAAATCACTTTTATAGCACGTGAATTACTGTTTTTGGCTCTGTGTTTTTTTTCCCAGGCTGTTAAATAATGTATTAACTTATGTTGCCTCTTTTCTTCAAAAGTGAGAGAAATGATAAAATGACTAAATTATCTGGCAGCTGTGGGAATCCTCAGAAACAAAGGTCAGGACTAGGCTGTGAAAATTATTCAGTGAGATCCAGCCCATCTTGCTGTAAACTTCATGGTGATGATCGCCCGATTTTCCCTATACATTTAAAGCTTAGTGATGCTGTTTTTAGATGACTATATAGATGTTTTGTTTTGTTAAGATTGTTCACCTTCACCTGCAAATACAGTCACTACACTAGGCAGTGAATTTTGTCATAAGTATGAGGTCCATAATAATGAATTTACTGACTGTAATGTGGTTAGACTGAAGTATTCCTAAGGTGATCAAAACTAAGCAATCCTGTTTCACTACCCGAAATATTTCATTCACAATAACCAAACAGCTAAGTACAATATGAATGACTTGAGGAGTTAGAGATGTTTCAAAGCCTATTGGGACATGGGGGTAATAGGCTCTTGGTGCCTAGTGAAGGAAAGGACACAACTTGCAGAGGTCTGGAGGGTCTGTAGTTTGTGGAGGGAAGAGGCAGATAGTTTGGCGATAAACGAGTTGGCATACTCTAGCCTGGACATGATAAGTACGTGAATTAAAGTCTCCGTGACCTGAGGAAAGAGGTAGTGGTGGAGGCAGGCAGTGTTAGGGAGATAATAATAATAATAATAATAATAATAATAATAATAATAATAATAATAATAATAATAATAATAATAATAATCCTTGCATTTGATATAGCGCTTTTCACGTCGGGAGGACGGCCCAAAGCGCTTCACAGAACACACTGTAAAGTGAATTGACTGTATATTTGTGGGCGAAATCGGCAGCTAATTGCGCACAGCAATGTCCCACAAACAGTCGTAGATTGAAAATGACCAATTTAATTATTGTTTTTGGTTTTTGGTTTTTGGTTTTTGGAGGGATTATTAAGATGGAGGAAAGCTAAGCGGGTCAGAGCATGGATGTGAGGTTTAAAGGACAGTTGTGAGTCAAACAAAACATGGAGGTTTCACCAGCCACTGCAAGGTGCAGTGTGCATCAATGTAGATTGAAGCTGTCAGCACTTGAGGTGAGAAGGCATGAGAAGGATGAAGAAAGAAAGAGTTTGCATGTCATCATGATAGCTTGCATGTAAGTGTGCCATCACATCACAATGACTCAAAGTTTTTCACAGGTAATTGCTGTCAAGATTGCAAAGAACTATGGAGTATGCTTAAAATCAGTTTTAATTTGCAAGCTGATTTTCCCTAGTTCTTAAAAAGAACGGAATTCCAAATTAAACGTGAACTCAAGAGTTTTCCACATTATGTGCATCTTAAATTTTTGAAAAGATTGACAGGCTAAGACTATATGGCATTTATGCCCTTTGGATCTGTGCAGTTAATATTAAGCAATTAATTGTATTTAGATATGCGACTAGGATTGGAATCTTTCTATTCGGATAAGAATGTAATATATCTGCATTGAAGTAATACCACAACATATGGATTGAGCCGGTGTGCCAAATCCTCTGAGGTGCAGCACAAAGAAAATGCTAATGAAGTGGTGCCCAGGCTCTCCTGATAAAATTCTACACAAACAGCTTTTTGCTTTTTGTTAATAAAATTGCACAAGGTAAATTGCATTAAAATGTGTCACTGCATCATCTGAGTATAGTACTAGATTAAAAAATTGAGAACGAAAACTGTGACAATTAATATAAATATCACTGGTTGACAATCAGTACTGGTGATATCACATTTTCAAACATTCTGCTCCTGTCAATGTATCGGTTGATAAACATCCTCTATGTTAAAATGAACCAATCTAAGTTTGTACTCTATGAAGTGACACAAAGGCTTCAATGGTTTCCAGGCTGCCTCAATGGTCACTGTTAAGTGCTTGAATTAAAAAATTGCATGTATACAGCAACTAACGCATGAAAATAAACATTCAAAGCTCTTTACAAAACCTTCATTAGAAATTAAGTGATTGTTGTCATAGACATCTCGAAGAAGTGATGAGGTGCTACATCAAATGCAAAGATTATTATTATAACATAAACAAATTGGGTAGCTAAGCTGTACTAGCAGCATCCCACAAACAACAACAACAACAACTTGGATTTATATAGCCAGACGGCATTTCAAAGTACTTCACAGTAATGGATACCGGGCCCAAGCCAGGGGGAGGAAGGTGACCAAAGGCGTGGTCGAAAAGAAAGGTCTTCAGCCGAGACCTGAAAATAGGATGAGAGAGGGTGAGGCGAAGGGAGTTCCAGAGCCTCAGGGCATAGTGGCTGAAGGTACGGCCGCCGATGGTGGAACAAAGGATTCGGGGGGCAAGGAGGAGGCCAGACCCAGTGGAGTGAAGGCAACAGGCACTGTTGTGAGGAGAGAGAAGGTCAGAGAGGTAGGGGGGTGCCGAGGAGTGAGGGATTTGAAGACAAGAGTGAGGATCTTGAAGTCGATCCTCTCTGGGACAGGCAGCCAGTGCAGTCTGGTTAGGACTGGGGTGATCGGGAAGTGGAGTTTGGTACGGGTAAGAATGCGGGCGGCAGAGTTCTGGATGACCTGGAATTTATGAATGGTAGTGGAGGGGAGACCGGCGAGGAGGGAGGTTGAACCTGACGTCTAGGTTGCGTACGGGTTCGGAGAGTTTTAGGGGCAGGTCGGGTAGGTGGACGAGGTGAACTAATTTATATAAGGAGGATAATTTGGAAAAAAATTGTATATTTCTTTGAAATAGAAACGGTTGGATGGTTTCTTAACATCCCCCTGAATCATGCGGGAGACGGAACCTACAATTAAAAATACAGTCAAAGAATAGGATAGTTATAGTTGTTGCCAAAGAATAGAATAGCTGTTGACAACCAAATTTGCGCACATCTGTCCTCTCACTCCCTTTTCGAACCCCTCCAGACCGGTTTCCGCCCTGCCCACAGTACAGAGACTGCGCTTGTGAAAGTCACAAACGACATCCTCTCTATCGGTGACCAGGGCTCCCTCTGCCTCCGTGTCCTCCTGGACCTCTCAGCCGCATTCGACAGAGTCGATCACGCTATCCTTCTCCACCGCCTTTCCTCCGTCATCCACCTCAGTGGGACCACACTTGCCTGGTTCGAGTCCTACCTCACTAATCACCAGCAGTACACATCTGCACAGACGGCTTCTCCTCCCGCTCTCACTCGGTCACCTGCGGGGTACACCAAGGATCCATCCTTGGCCCCCTCCTCCTTCTGATCTACATGCTCCCTCTTGGAGATGTCATCCGCAGACATGGGATACACTTCCACAACAACAACAACAAAATTTAATTTAGAGAGCGCCTTTCACGTCGGGAGGACGTCCCAAGGCGCTGGACAGTTGGGTTAGGACCCGAGCAGGGGGGAAATGATCAGGGTGAGGGGAGGGAAGGGAAGGAGCGAGGAGGGGGTAGAGGGTCGAGAGGGGAGCTGAAGGCACAGTCAAAGAGAAAGGTCTTGAGATCGGCCTTGAAGGAGGAAAGGGAGGAAGCAAGGCGAAGGCACTGGGGGATGGAGTTTCCAGAGCCTAGGGGCTGAGAGGCTGAAGGCCCGGCCACCGATGGTAGGGCGGTTGGGGTGGTGGATGTGGAGCAGACCGGAGCCAGAGGAAAGGAGGGTACGGGCAGGTAAGTAGGTGGATAGTAGGTCGGAGAGGTAGGAGGGAGCAAGCCCGTGAATGGCCTTGTAGGTGAGGAAGTATGCAGACCCAACTCTATTTTTCCATCTCTCTTTGCGACCCCCAGTCCCCTGATGTTCTGTCAGCCTGCCTGTCAGATCTCAAGGGCTGGATGAGTGCAAATTTCCTTCAGCTGAACGTTGACAAGACGGAAGCCATACTCTTTGGCTCTCATCAATGTCTAAAATCTCATGGCTCTCACCTCCTCCACCTACCCGACCTCCCCCTAAAACTCTCTGAACCCGCACGCAACCTAGGTGTCAGGTTCGACCCCCAATTATCCTTCCTTCCCCCACATCCTGTCCCTCACCAGCACTGCTTTATTCCACCTCCGACGCATCACCCGTCTCCGCCAATACCTCTCCCCAACAGCCGCTGAAACCCTGGTTCATGCCTTTGTCACCTCTCGGCTGGACTACTCTAAAGCTCAATGCCCTTCTTGCCTGTCTCCCCTCCACTACCACCCATAAAATCCAGATCATTCAAAACTCTGCCGCCCGCATTCTCACCTGCATGAAACTCTGCTCCCCGATCACCGCAGTCCTTGCCAGACTGCACTGGCTGCTTATCCCAGAGAGGATCGATTTCTTGATCGATCCTCACCCTTGTCTTCAAATCCCTCCTCTCCTCTGCACCCCCATACCTCTCTGACCTCCTCTCTCCTCAAAACAGTACCCGTTCACTTTGTTCCTCTGGGTTTGGCCTCCTCCTCGTCCCCCGAGTCCTCCGCTCCACCCTCAGTGGCCGTGCCTTCGGCCATTACGTCCCGAGGCTCTGGAACTCCCTTCCTCACTCCCTTCACCTCGCTCCCTCCCTTCCTATTTTCGGGTCTCTACTGAAGATCTTTCTTTTCGAACTCGCCTTTGGTCACTTTCCTCCCCCTCCCCTTGGCTCGGCCTCAGGAACCGTTACTGTGAAGCACTCTGAGACGCCGTCCAGCGTGGAGGGCGCTATATAAATCCAAGTTGTTGTTGTTGTTGTTGATGATGATAATGAACAATTTTATCTGGTTGATTGTTGGCTAGAACATTGAGAGATACTCCTTTCTCTTTTTATATAGTGCCACGGAATCTTTAATTCCCACCTGAACAGGCAGCTAGACCTCAATTAATGTCTCATCTGAAGGTCGGCACCTCCAACAGTGCAGCACTCCTCCATGGAATGTTTTGGAGTATCAGACTAAATTACATAATTTCAAAGTTACCTTCTGGGGCTTGAATCCAAACTTTTAGGGCAAGAGACCTATTAACTGAGTCAGACTGATGTACTAGTAGTTTTATTTTGTTAGATTAAATATTGCATTTTTCTTCCCACATTTCATGAAATTGGGGAAGGAGGCAAAAGCTTAATGTGGGAAAATGTGGAGAATTGTTGGCCAGAACACTGACAGAATATATGATCATTTTGCTTGTGTACTTAACAACATATTTGGGATATACTATAATTTTTTTTAAAATGCGAGGTATGGAAACAAGCCATTTGCCTAACTAGTTTGTGTTGACATTTATATTTCACATGAGCCTCTACCCACACTTGACTCCTTCCCATATCTTTCCATACCCTTCTCTCACATGTATATATCTACGACTAAACATTCCTCTCTTCCAAATCCGAAAATGGCTTCTCAATCAATCATTTCAGCACAAATTAAGGCCGTGTTAGATTTTAACAGTGACAACTTTTGATTTGTGAATCCTAGCTGCTGGAATGTTTTTTAAAATTTACTGTTTAAGTATGAATTTCGGCCACAATCAAAGATGTTAAGAAGTGTTAAATCTGTCTCCTCCCTGGCCCGGATCCAGATTTCTCTGATCACTGAATCAAGGAGTGATGTGATTATGTTTGTTCTAAACATACAAAATGAGTTTTTCTCTCCACAGTGGCCACAGAATTCTGACTTGGTGACAAAAATAAAAGAGATACTGATCCTATTGTTATTGATGATGCTGAGCAGGGAACAAATTGCGTAGATTTGAGAGATGCCACAGGGCACAGTACCTTGGTGACCACACCAATTCACATCACAGACACAGATATCGATCCTAAGTGAAGATTTACCTACCTACAAGACAATCAGCACATGTCAGAATGAATGTGACCCTATAGGCTACATACAGTGCTGGACACCTGGAGTGTTATGAAATGTTATGACAAGATCCTGACTCTGTGTTTTAACTCAATTTTTTTAGAAATTTTATTCATCTATTTAATAAATAAGAAAGCATAAATGTAAAAATCATTGAGCCTATCATGTCAGTTCATTTTAGAGCCTGGCTCAGTTGGTATGACACTCCCCTCTGTGTTAGAAGTTTGTGGACTCAAGCCTCATGATTTCATTAGCTAGATTGTCACTTTGATGTAGGGCTGGAGGACCACTACATTGTCGGAGGTGCCATCCATTGGATGAGATGGTAAAGATAAACTCTGCCTGCAGAGGTGGATGTTAAAGATCCTATGGCCCTATTGGAAAAGAGAATGGAATTACTCTTGGTCTCCTGGGACATTGGTATGTGCAATTGTACATAATTCGGCTGTTGCATTTGCCTACAAACACAAAGTTACTACACTTCACAGTAATAACCTATGATACACATTAAGATGTTTTGACAATGTGCTAAGGCACGTTATTAATTGTAAAGATTTATATTACTGAATGCATTTTGCTTTTTAATAGATTGTACCAAAATTTGACATCTTTCTTCCTCATTCTCCATATTTTGTGACCTTGATACCAACAGTAGCTTCATTGCTAAACTATTAACAATTACCTATTAAAATAAAACAATGTAAAATAAAATATTTCAACAAATTTCCTATGTTCACTCTGTCAACCCAGTTCCTCTTGCTTGCTAGGTGATTGCGCTAACTGCTACCCTAATAGGACACTGAGCTGGGCTGACACACACTGAGCTGGGCTGACACACACTGACTCCATTAGCTTTGGGAGTTGGGGAGGAATAATGCCGGAGAATCAGCCAAGGGAATTTCGGCTTCTTCTGGAATTTCAAGTCCTTTTGACCACTTCACCTGCCCATCACCCTGTGTTGCACATTAGACTTGCTTGTGCCCAACCCTACTCACTTAGGATGGATCAAGACAGAAGAACAAAGGACATAGATTTAAAGTTGTAAAGGGCAATTTCAGGACAGACACCAGTTTTTCTTTACACGGAGGGCAACGACTGCAACTGGTAACCAGGAAACCTGGTTGAGGGCAGAATACTGGACTCATTTAAAAAACAGCTTGATGCAGGTGGTAGAGCAGGCATTCTGACAGGATAAGATCAGATGGGCTGAAGAGTCTTCTTCATCCAGACTAATATTGTGATCTTGTCTTCTTTTATGAAGAGAGGTGTCACCTTTGCCAGGTTCCTGAAAGGATTGCTCTTGAGGAAGCTGATACAGACAGGATGGGGTGAATCCTTCGTCTGTGCCATAAATTTCTACGGTTCTAAAACCCTATCATTTGACCATCAATAGATCCACTCGATGTCCCTCACGTATAAGAGTCGGCTATACCTTCTAGTTACGGGAGTGAACAGTCATTCTCCTTGTTTTGTTTTCCATAACCAGAGCTAAGGTTCCTCAGCAAGCTGAGGGAAATGCCAACAAAGAAAACTTACCACAATCTGCAATCAATCCCCCAATAGACCCATTTCACATCATATCTCACCATTCCCATTATGTACATATATGATCCACACCCCTGTGATCCACAAAGCCTAGAAACAGTCCAAATAGGCAGCAAGACAGCCATTGAATTCAGCATTCTGTATTTTTTTCAATTATTTGCAGTGAATATGTTGAGCAATCTCAAGTACAAATTGGAAGTTGCAATTTGCATATGTTGCATTGAGATTCTATTGTTTCTATGATCTGTGTTTGTATCCTGAAGGTTATGTCACACACAATGAATATTTACTTTTCTCAATCCATTCATCAGCTCTATTGCAGTCATAGCTCTATTCTAGTTGGCTTCCAAATCAAGCACTGGCTGTGAGCTAGGAAATACTCTTGATGTGTGGGATATCAAGTGGATCTATTGATGGTGAAGGGGTAGGGTTTGCAGGGGAAGAGAAAGTGGAAGTGGACAATGTCTTCTCCCACTGACACCTAGATGTTGACCCAGATGACTCCTGCCTCTACCTTTTGTTATAGGCGTGGACTTAAGCTTGGCTACATTGTAGGAATCCAAGATGGTAGCACCTAATATCTCACAACCAATTATTGTGCTGAACGCGGAGAACATAAGAACATAAGAAATGCTAGATGAAGAAAGACCAGAGTCCTGTAGCTCAGTGGTTAGAGCACTCGCCTTGCAAGCGAGACATCTGGGTTTAATTCCAGGCAGGGCGAAACCTTGGGCAAGTTTCCTTACGCCACATGCCAAATAATAATCCCTCCAAAACAATAATAAATAGGTCATTTTCAATCCACAACTGTTTGTGGGACACTGCTGTACACAATTGGTTAATTGGCTGCTGCGTTTTGCCCACAAATACACAGTCAATTCACTCTACAGCATATTCTGTGAAGCGCTTTGAGACGTCTAGAAGACATGAAAAGCGCTATATCAAATGGAAGGATTATTATTATTATCATTATTACCAAGGTCCATCTAGTTCGCCTTCCACCTTCCTGGCAGTTGCCTGTACATATGTCCCAAACTACCTATGTACGGAAAGTTTTCATCTGTGGCCAGTCTTCAGGAGAAGATGGAAAATGTGATGTTATTTTTCACCACAATATTAATAATAATCCTTGCCTTTGGTTTAGCT
Source organism: Callorhinchus milii (assembly GCF_018977255.1). Lineage (NCBI taxonomy): Eukaryota > Metazoa > Chordata > Chondrichthyes > Chimaeriformes > Callorhinchidae > Callorhinchus > Callorhinchus milii. The sequence continues at coordinate 92,779,836 of NW_024704743.1, forward strand.
CGTATCACATCATTGTAATATTTCTAAGAACTTTACATGATTTTAATATAAATTGTAGTGACTATGTTTATTGCAGGTTTTACTATGAAAAGCAGCAAGCAACCGGTTGGAAATTAAGGGAAGGGTTTGCTATAATAGGAAGAAAAAAAAAGCTATCAGAATGAACATATCTATTATCTATGAGTTTCATATTAGATTCAGTAGAAGGAGTTTTAGTTAGGGAAATCTCTGAAATTATTTCAACTGTTCACTAAAGGGGATTTGCTATCAAATTGAAAATTCCAAAGGTATCCCTATTTAGCCAGATTCATCAATTAGGTGGTTGTAGCCACTTCAAACTGAACAAGATGCTGACACAATCCTTCCCACTTTGCAACCATTTACATTAACTTCTTGCTTCAGGTGCTAAAACAATATCTTGGCTCAGCAAAACCTTTGATTATGTGAACTTAATTTAGTCAATAAAAATATGGCTTTAAGCACTCATTTCATATGATATTAATAAGCATACTTGTCAATAGGGCAGCTGTAAACACAATGCAGATCTTCACCGCATTAATGGAGTCCTGTAGCTCAGAACACTTGCCTCACAAGCAAGAGACCTGGGTTCTATTCCCGACAGGGCAAAAAGTTGGGCAAGTTTCCTTACTCCACATGCCTCTCTTTACCAAGCAACAAGTAGGAACCCAGGTGTTAGTCGATTGGTGGATTGTTTTCTGGAGATAATAATCCCACAAAAAAAATTGGTCCCTCAATCCACAACTGTTTGTGGGATATTCTGTGAAGCACTTTGAGACATCTAGGAGACATGAAAAGCACTATATCAAATGCAAGGATTATTATTATTATTAAATGGAGTTCTTTAAATTTCTATAAATAAAGTTCTATAAATGAAATCTTCTTCTTCAATCTTCTTCTTCTCTCAATTGTTCTGTTACAAAGTGAATTACCCTTGTAAGTAATGAATACTGCATTTTAGCAGTAGGACTGTCACATACATAATGGTTTCTGTTGGTATTACCTCCAGTGTTAAATTATTATATGCAATCCATATTATACAGTATATTCCCAACATCAAGACTACCTTCAGGCAATGTTTTTTCTTGAGCCACATTTCAGATACGCACATCATTTTAGTATAATAAAAATCATGCAATGCCTCTGAAAGATCTCAGTTCACATGTCTGCCCAGATCCTAAAATCTTATGCAGTCAATTTTTATTATCTTTCAAGAGCAAAAGTAAATCAGTTATTATGTCCTCTATAAGTGGTCTCTGTGGTATATTTATTAAATGATAATGTTTGATGTCCCATCCAAATTCTGTTTCAAACCTTACCTGGTACTGGAGGTCTGATTCCAATGACTTATCAAGCAACCTTCTTGAATGTTCCCTGGTCTAATTACACATACACTGCTGGCTGACCCTGACAATCAGAACCAATATTGTTGGCATGGATCAGAACAGGAGATGATAGGATGTGACAAGAATAAATCCTTGTAAGAAATGTATCTATTACAGTTGTCATTTTGGAAGCTGAACCTACTTTTAGCAAATGCTTTTGTTCACTTACCTCTTGTTGATTATCTTTGGATCAAGTTTCACCAATGTCTGACATCAATCAGTTTTGTTTGAATATAAATGGTTCTGAAAGTCAGCCTTATCATACATTTTTACAGTCTAAAATAATGATATCAAAAAGAATACGTCAATAAAGAGTGATGTGATGGCTTATTTAATTATATATTGGGATGTAATTTATGTTTTTTGTTAACATAGCATTTAAGCACTGTAAAATGCTACCCTACATGAAGGCCGCTATCTGTGTAAATGCGAGTTGTTGTAAATAAGAAATGTATGATTCTTGAATTGTTAGATTGATCAGCAATTTCAATGTTTTAGAAATGTGATCATTGCACATTATTTATTAAGAAAACTGGTAACCTGCAAATTAGACGCTAATTGTATTTGTGTATGTTTAAAATCTTAAAACATTGAGAAGAATTAATTTTTACTCATATTAAATAATTTCTATCATGACTTTCTCTAAGTTGATACTTTGAATGATGTGCAAACCAAAGATTGCTTTAGATAGGAGCAGGGCACATGATTTATTATTTTACAATCTGCCAACAGTTCCTACCATTTCCTCATTTGTTATAATGTTGAAATCCCTGGTGCTTGGTCCCTGCCATTCAATCCATGCTTCATCCAAGAGCAGGGAGTTGAGCTGAAGTCATACTTGGTGGGAGGAAATTTGGATGCACAATCAGGGGGTAAAAAAACAAAGAGACAAGTTGTTTTGGTATAAAGAATGAGGGATATAATAATAATAATGCTCGATTTTGATATAGCACCTTATCACATTGTTGAGACGTCTCAAAGCCCTTCACAAGATATACCGTAAAATATAGTGACTGTGTATTTTGTAGGTGAAATGCGGCAGCCAATTGTGCACAGCAGTGTCCCACAAACAGTCATGGATTGAGTGACCAAAGTATTATTTTTGAAGGGATTATTATCCTCGGAAAGCGATCCGCCAATCGATTAACAACCGGGTTCCTACTTACTGCTAGGTAAATAGAGGCATGTGCGTATGTGTGGGGTAAAGAAACTTGCCTAAGTTTCACCCTGATCTGACCCCCCACCCCCACCCCCGGGAATCCAACCCAGGTCCTCTCCTTTACAAGGCAAGTGCTCTAACCACTGAGCTACAGGGCAGAGTTCAGAGATTACTGATATTAGAACTATAGATAGGAGAAGGGAATATTCTAGACCTAAAGAGGATGAGGAGCTCAGACACAAATAATTAATGGTTGGTTCTAGGAGGGCAGGGGGACAGTGGAAGTTAAGTGTGTAACATTTCCAAAATTGAAAAATGTTGTCAGCAGTTTCTTAGATGTACTGGATGAGCTCCCAGAAGACTCAGTTGATAAACCACTGCCAAATGTGGAACTGAGCAGTACAGTCCCAGTTAGCGATAATGCTAAATTCAATGATCTCATTCGATGTGCCAGTAGGGGGCACTTCAATTGGTCTCAGCTGTCTACGTTGGGAAGAAACAACAACAGGGTTCCCATTCCTGATCATTATCCAGTGATCCCTGCTGTACATTTCTGTGTGTATGTTATATGTTGGATGAGAGCAGTTTGGTCTGGCTTGTGAAGCTCCTTATGGTGCCCACTCACTCTTTGAGCTCACAGGTGAAGAATGTGCATTTGGAAGAAATACCGAAGCATAATTAATGTCCATGGAACATGCTCCAGCAGCGCCTTCAGAAAATAAGGGGAAATAATTGAAGGAGATTTTTTTTCAGAAACAAAGTACCGTTCAATAACTTTTCACATCACTTCAGTATAAAATATTACCCAAGAAAGTGTAAAACACTGCGACACAGATCACTTAACACTTGACGGATTACTTCTGTCGTGCATTCTGTGTGTGAGAAGCAGATATAGAGAAAAAAGATATGTGTGTGCATGTGAGAGAGCAAAAAAGAGTGGAAGGAAGATACAATACAATACAAAATTAAATTTATAAATTCCATTTTACGTCGGGAGGACATCCCAAGTAGAGGGCAGAGAGGATAGGAGGGTGGCTGATTGTTAATCGATTACCCAGAGAGGGTAATGCAGACTGGAGTTCAAGAAGGTGGGGGCAGACGGCTCGAAGAAGGCTCGACCGCTGACGGTGGGCGGGTCGTGCAGGGGACATGGAGCAGGCCAGAGCCTGCAGAGCAAAGAGAGCCAAAAGGATGATAAGGGGTTAGTAGGTTTGAGAGGTAGGAGGGGGCAAGGCCATGGAGGGCCTTGATGGTGAGGATGAGAATTGTGAACTCGATCCTCTGAGGGATGGGGAGCCAGTGGAGCTGGGCGAGGGTAGCTGTGATGGGGTCACGGAGCTTGGTGCGGGAGAGGACATGAGCTGCAGAGTTCTGGATGATCTGCAGCTTGTGGAGGGAAGAGTTGGGAAGGCTGACAAGCAGGGCATTGGCGTAGTTGAGCCTGGTTGTAATGAAGACATGTATGCGGGTTTCGGTGGCCTGAGGAGTGAGGTAGTGGCAGAGTCGGGCAAAGTTGCGGAGGTGGGGGAAGGCAGAGCGGGTCACAGCACGGATGTAGGGGAGAAAGAGCAGTTGAGGGTCGAACAAGACCCTTTTAAACAAAATTGTTAGATTTCACAGATGGGAGAAGGATACTCTTCCATTCGATACTGTTAAAAGCCAAGGTTTATTTTCCACCATTCTCCTTGGAGAATAATTGTGCTCTTTTATATTATTTGTCATGATTCATTTTGTGTACTGCTGTGGCAATGTTTTTACCCTTTTAAACAAAATTGTTACATTTCACAGATTGCTGATCGTAGAGCTGTGATGTTATTAATTGTATCAGCAACATGACTGACTGAAGCACGCTGTGTCTTGAAACATAAAACTGACAATCCCTGCTGAGGAAAGGAAAACAAGGTGTCAGACATTGAGAATCATCACAGTTCAAGTTAAAACAACAACTTGCATTTATATAGCGCAATTTACATCCTCCAAATGTGAAAGGAGCTATATAAATGCAAGTTTTATCAGTGTCTAGGAGAGCTTCACATGATTGGGGTTGGACCCTGAGCAAGGGAGAAGGGGAGGTGGCCATACGTACATTCAAAGAGATTAATAAAATATATCAACACATTTCTGTTGAGGGGTGATCTATTACCTTTTTGGACTAATTATTTAAAGTAGAGAGCAATGATGGAAACCTACATCACTGTGTTTGGGACAAAAAAAATTAAAAGAAATGACTCAAATTAATTTTGGAAATGAATGGAAACATTGCAAGCAACCTACCTCTCTATTTCCAATATTGAGGGGAAACGTGTGTATTCCTAATCATATTGTACTTATTAAATGATGTTCTTTAGCAAGAAATGCTGTACTTTTGGACAGAAATTATGGTTAAAACATAACCTTTAAAATATGTCTTTAACATGTCCTTAAAAACAAGACTGAACCTGAATTCCCTCCCCCATATGCCCAAATATGAGAAATGTAGCTTCATGCATACCTGGGATTTTGGCCTCACACAGTCAAACTTATGCATAGTAGTCAAAACATCAACAACAACAATAACAACAAAATCACATTTGCATAGCGCCTTTTAAGTAGGGAGGAAGTCCCACAGTGTTGGACAATCAATGTTTTGGACCCAAGCTGGACGTCGAGATAAGGGAGGGTGGAGGGCAGGGGAGGAAGGAGGGTGACCAAAGGGCATGGTCGAAGAGGAGGGTCTTGAGACGGATCTTGAAGGAGGCAGAGACGGGTGAAGCAGAGAGACTGTGGGATGGAGTTCCAGAATGTGGGGGCAGAGTGGCAGAAGGCCCGCCCGCCAATGGTGGGGTGGGTGAGGCAGGGGATGTGAAGCAGGCCGGAGCCTGCTGAGCGGAAGGAACTGGCAGGTTGGTAGGGGTTTAGGAGGCCACAGAAGTAGGGGGGAGCAAACCCTTGGAGGGCTTTGAAGGTGAGGATCAGGATCTTGAACTGTACACTCTGTGTGATGTGGAGTCGGAAAAGCATCAGGTGATAGCCACTACCCCCAGAAACTCTGGAACACTCTCCCTCAATCCCTCTGCCTTGCCCCCTCTCTCCCGTTTTTATAAGTCCTGTCTGAAAACCTTCCTTTTCCTTTTAAGTCCTGCCTGAAAACCTCTCCCCCGCCATCGTACCAACCCCCGGCTCGGAGTTAGCCTCCGCCACTGTAAGGATACAGCTCTGAGATGCTACCCTGCATGGAGAGCGCTATACAAGTGCAAGTTGTTGTTGTTGTTGTTGTTGATAGGGTTGTGGAGCCTAGTGCTGAAGAGGACACGGGCTGCAGAGTTTTGGATGCTTAGCAGCTTACGGAGGGAGGAGCTGGGGAGACCGACAACAACAGCAACAATAACAAAATTACATTTGCGTAGTGCCTTTCACGTCGGAAGGTTATCCCAAGGCAGGACAAGCAGGGAGTTTGCATGTATGAGGGTCTCAGCAGCCGGCAGTGTGAGAGAATGGTGGCGCCAGGCAATATTGCGCAGGTGGGGGAAGGCAGAGCAGGTCATGGCACGGATGTGGGGTAGAAATGATAGTTGAGGGTCAAACAAGATGCCAAGGATCTGGACTGGCTTAATAAGGTGGAGTGTGCATCCTTGGATCCTTGGATGGTGATGCTGTTAATGCCTGAGGTGTGGAGTCGCTGATGGGAGCCAATCAGAAGAACCTCGGTCTTGTTGACGTTCAACTGTAGAAAGTGAGCTCTCATCCAGGACTTGGTGTCTGACAGTCATTCTGTCATTCAGTCATTCAGTCAGTCCTGGAGTTGAGGGTGGAGCTAGAGAGATAGAGATGGGTGTCGTCCGCATACATGTGGAAATTTGCTCCATGTCTGCGGATCATATCACCAAGAGGGAGCATATAGATATTGAAAAGGAGGGGTCCAAGGACAGAGCCCTGAGGAACTCCACACAAGATGGTGAAAGGGCTAGAGGAGAAGCTGTTTGTGGAGATGAAGTGGAGATGGTTTCAGAGGTACAATCTAAATCATTCAAGGACACAAGCAGGAAGGTTGAGGTGAGAAGAGAGGCGGTGGAGGAGGATAGAGTGGTCAATGTTATCGAAGGCAGCAGAGAGGTCAATAAAGACGAGGAGGTAGAGGGAGCCCTGGTCGCAGATAGACAGAATGTCATTTGTCACTTTGACCAAAGCTGTTTCTGTGCTGTGGGTGGCACGGAAACCCAATTGGAGGATTTGTGTAGGGAGTGTATCATAGAATCATAGAATCGTACAGCACAAAAAGGGGCCATTCGGCCCATCGAGTCTGTGCCGGCTCTTTGAAAAGAGCAATGTAATGTCAATCCCACTCCCCAGCCCTTTCCCCATAACCCTGCAGACCCATCCTCCTCAAATACCCATCCATAGTGGGAGAGAAAGGAGCGAAGCTGGGAAGCAACGACTTGTTCCAGGACCTTGGAAAGGAAAGGGAGGTTGGAGTTGGGATGGTAGTTTGAGAGAAGGGATGGGTCCAGGGAAGGTTTTTTAAGGATAGGAGTGATAATGGCTGTTTTTTAAAGGGGTAGGAATAGCACGAGTGGACAGGGAGCAGTTTATGGCTGTGAGTTTGGGGACACGGAAGTGGAGATGGGAGGTAAGGAGAACAGTAGGGATGCGATCAAGGGAGCAAGTGGATGATTTCATGTGGGTTATGATGGTGGTGAGAGAGGAGCCAGTGACTGGTTCGAAGGTGTGGAGGGAGAAATTGGTAGGGGCCTGGGGTGTGAGGAAAATATGGGGAGGGGATAGTGGTCAGAAGGGCAGAGGTAGCTAAGGGGATCCCCTCAACTTTGGTTTCAAGGAAATCCAGCATCTCCTAGCAGTTGGCGTTGGAGGAGAAGATGGACGAGGCATGACAGGGTGGGTGGAGGAGCCAGTTGGTGATAGAGAAGAATAGCCTGGAGTTGTCCTTGGCCTCCAGCCAGTTCTGCTGATGGACTGTTATGTTGGATTTGAGCCAAGTGTGCTCACCGGCATGCTCCTGAGTCTTAAGGGAGTGGTAGTCCCTCCTAAAGGAACATATCACTCCTAAAGGAACATATCACCCATTGTACTATTTAACTTGTAAAGGTGCTGAAACCCAACAGGCATTAAGAAGTTGGATGAGAATAAGTTCTGTATTCGTCTATTTCCCTCTTGAAATTCAATATGGATTCTGCCTCAACCAATGCTCCTGGCAGGGCATTCTATATCTTAACAACTCTCTATGTGAAAAGAATTCTCCTAATTTTATTTGTTCACTAACTAATTTAAATTGATGCTCTCTGGTTACTGACTCAATGACCAATTGCAATAATTTCTCTCTACTCACTCTATCAAAATTGTAAAGCTGTTTATCAAGTCACTCCTCAACCTTCCTTATTCTAGCGGAAAAAACCCAGATCCTCCAGTCTCTGCTCAGAGGCCAAACCACTCTACCTGGTATTATCCTGGTAAATCTCCTCTGTAACCCCTCTATTGCCTTGACATCTTTAAATGACAGCACCTTAAACAATGCATCACTCCTTTAATATTGCAGTAGAACATTAGTGTAGACAATTAGCTGAAATCCCATCACAGAGCTTCCAGCCTCAAACTTTTAATGCAGAAGCAAGAATGTTACCACCTGAGTCAAGTTGACAGGTTGAATCTACATAAGGTTTAAGGTGCAAGCCTATGGACTGCCCGCTTTCTGATTTTGTAGCTGCTCAGTGCATCAGAATCAGCTGCTCTGATGTTAAAGCTTTGCATAATCAGTTAAGGAATATGTAATTATTTCTTCCTGTTAATTTAGTGGTAGGTGTCTTGGTGTCCCACCTCCATGATCTGGCAGGCAGTAACCCAACTGAGTGAGAAGAATACCAGCTTGAGTTTAAGAGTTCAGTTGCCTGAGTCTGCACCTCCGATTGAACTCCAATTCTGAGGGCATAGTGTGAAACGAGACAGAAAATATTGCAGTGTTTGTAAATTATTTCCTTTGATAGTTACTTAAACAAAATAATTCTCAGAAAAATAATGCATGGAATACCTCTAATTGCAGGATAAAGGTGCCTAGAATGAAACGAAAGCTGCTTATCAGCAGCAGCTTCAAAGGGAGCTCTGTGCATTTTGGATCATTTGAAATGCTTCTACCCACCTTTGTGATCTTTGCTTTTCTGAAATGGTAATGCGTAGGAAAACCATGGCAGAGAGAAAAAAATTGAAGTGCCTTTGATAATAATTACACATTTACTGATAGCAGTGATATTAAAACTACTTTTTTTTAAAAAAGCACATGTACTTTTATTTCTAAATGATCAATCGTGTTTTATCTATCTCTCCCCGTCCTACATTTTAATTAGGAAAGTGAACACACAGTCATTTAGAGACTTCAGCAAGTTACACGTACCGATTTGTCCCCGTTTTGGGTACGTATCAAACGAGATTCAAACTGCTATCTTTGTGTCTCTAAATTGGCCACAAAGGATCTCGATTTCCGATGTTGTATTGGCTGCATAATGATGTAACGCTGTGGCTCTGTTGCAAATCACTTCCTTCAGTTCCTTTTTGATTTGATGTCTTTCATGAAATTAATAATGCATCAAAGAACTACCCACCACAGACATGCCATTTACAGCAAGAACTTGCAGTGGACCTAAAATACCTTGCTGTATATCCTCTGCAGAGCTGCCACTCCATAAAGGGCAGAGAGAACATAAAACTGGGAATTGTACAGATCTTCTGAGTCAGATTAGTGTCTCTTCATAGTTTAATCACAATGATGTATTTTCCTGGTATTTTGAATCATTAAAAGAATAAAGCTTCACTAATGAATGATTCAATTCAGATAAGAGAATGCACAAGCTTGGTAGATGAGCAGCTTTTCCATTCCACATGTCAGGTGTCCAAAACTTCAGAAGGCTTTTCGTATCTAAGCTATTTCAACTACCCCTCACCCCAACCCTTAAAAATAAAACTTATATTAATTAAACCTTAAATTATTTGCCTCCTAGGAATTTCTCACCACACTGTTATGTCTTACCCTGATGCCTCTGATTAGGGTATCAAACTCCTGTCACAGCATTTTCTTCAACCTCTCATTATTTAGAGACAGGCCCTGTTTTTCATCCTGCACATTTGCCGACGATCATTCTATTTATGACATGCTTTTTCTTCTCTCGCATAATTTGATTTTGTTTGCGTCCTTCATGCACCCTGAATGATGTGTGTGGTAGCTGGATTTTAAGTGCAACAGCAAACAAAAATGATAGGAGATCTATGTTTGCGAGGGAGGCAGCTACTGCCTTGGTGCTGTGCAGAACATGATGTGCTTTTTGCGTCTGTTTGGATTAATTATAATGGGGAGCTGCAAATTCAGCCCGGTATATAATGTGGAGCAGTGCAAAGTAAATTTCGGAATAATCCGTCCCCAGGATTGAACCAAATGGTCTGTGTTTTATATTAAGAATTTTTAAAACTGTGAACATTTAAAGATGTGGTGAACTGTAATATCCAGGCATCCTCTGATAGATGAGTGGGGAAATAAACCATTGTTCAAAATGAAAATGATAAATTGTTGTTTGCAGTGATTCAGACATGGAAGATCCCAGATTCAGTTACTGTGCTATTAATTGATCTCAAATGGGGTTGTTGTGGGTACGCTCCTGATTGATATCCAGTGTCCCCTGCTGGAAAGTGTATGTATGTGCAAAGGATTGGCTATGATGATCCCCAATGTTTAATTCCATAGAATTCCATCGAATGTTATAGCGCAGAAACAGACCATTTGGCCCAACTAGTCCATCCTAATATTCATACTCCACATTAGCCTAAACTCTCCTAATAGCCTCACCTATACCCCTCTATTCGCTTTTCCTATATGTATTCAACAAGTTTCCTGTTAAACACTTTGTGTTTTGCTTGAAAGAGAGTTTTCAGAATTGAGATTCATATCCTCACTACTCTTTGTGTATAGAATTCTGTTCCTCCTAATCTCTCTTTAGACTTGGTACTGGCTATCTTATATTATGTCCCATTTTTTTAGATTCACCAAAACATGGAAACAGACTATTAACAACCACCTTCATAACACTTGTATCATGTCCCCTCTCAATCATCTCAGCTCCAGAGAGAAAAGCTGTCCAATCTAATCTGTCCCATCTTCTGTGATAGCTGAATCCACTTATTCTGGTAACATTCCACTAAATCTACGCTGTACTCTCTCCAATGCTACAATATCCTTCCTGTAGTATGGTGATCAGAACTGCACACAATTATCCAAATGTGGTCTAACCTAACCATTATATAAATATAACATAAATTTCCTACTTATGACCTCTATTGTATAGAACTGTTTCTTGATATTTTCTAATACTCTAGACTGACTCCAGTACGATGCTTTAGGGTGTGCTGCATTGTTAGAGATGCCATCCTTCAGTTAAGATGTTAAACCGAGGTTCCATCTGCCTGTTCAGGACAGTGCTCAAGATATAATTACACTATTTGAGAAAAGGGAGTTTCTCCCAATGTCCTGACTCTGAAACTATCCATCTGCTGCTGGTTGGATGATGATCTGATTTCCCTCCCTCCCTTCCCACATTACATATGGTGTCAACATGCTGGGTTTAGGAGTATAGAGTACATCATAGCCGATTGACAGGATCCCGGCACTGGAAGTAGATCAGGGATTCCCACAGATCGACTGTACCATGCTACTGCTTACCGACAGGATTCCGCTTTAGCAGCTTCTAGACACTATTATGAAATCCCTTTGTAAATCTCAGTGTTTCCCACTCCACTTTGTGCATGTCTGTAACTTTCATTAAAAATAATATTCCTTACATTCATATAACACACTTCATGTTGGAAAGATGCCTCAAAGCACTTCACAGGATAAATTGTAAAGAGTAGTGACTGTGTGTTTTGTGGATTAATGGGACAGCCAATTTGCACACAGCAATGTCCCACAAACAGCCATGGATTAAGTTACAATACTGTGAAATTCACAAAACAACACAAACAAATCACAAAACTCTTCATAATATACTGTAACATGTGTGGGATCGGATCATGAGATAGGTCGTGTCAGAGCATGAGCAGTCTAGGACTGAGCTGAGCAGTATTACAGGTAGCTGTTCCAGTAACAAGTAGCACAAACAGTGCTCTATCAGGATCACAGGGAGAGGTGCTGGTGGTAAAACCTGGCAAATCTCATTTGGAGTACCATGCTCAGTTGTGGGCATTCAATCTAAGGAAGGATACAAGTCTTTGGAGGGTGCCCGGGATATATTCAGAAGAGAAGAGTTTATATGGTGATGTGATAGAGGCTTTTAAAAATGATGGAAGGAATTGACAGGTTAGGAATTGCTAGAGTGATCTATTACAGTGGGCAGAGCCTTAAAATTGAAACTAACAGTTAGAATTGTCAGTGGTGTAATAGGACCTGGTACAAGAGTCTAACATTTTGCTTACCTTTACCATCTCCATGTGAGAGAACATGCGTGGTCCTCTGCCAATGGGTTGGGCCTCCATAACTTTGTGGACCTTGGCCTGACTTCATCACTTGCCCCACTGTTAGTTATGCCTATGAGAATCGTGAGTACTTGGGTAGAAGTGGTCTTAAAATTATAATAATTTGGTCACTCAATCCATGTTTGTAGGACACTACAATGCTGTGCGTAATTGGCTACCGTGTTTCGCCCACAAAATATACAGTCAATTGACTTTAGAGTATATTCTGTGAAGCGCTTTGAGACATCTTGAAGACGTGATAAGGCACTATATCAAATGCAAGGATTATTATTATTAAGTGGTATGGAGAAAGGGTGGAACATTGGGACAAAAAATGTCCCATCTTTGTTTAAACAAAATTATTGTAATAAAATGCTGAACAAATTCGTTGGAGAAACTATTCTTCAAGAGTCAGAGGGGTGCTCACAACTGTCCAGTCACCAAGTTTGATATTCATAAGGTTACAAGAGCATCTCTCAGTCAGTTACTGGAGCAATGCAAACTCTGCATTGCAGCAGCAATAAAAAATCATAGTTTTTTTTGCCTTAGTTATTTTACAGGATTTTTTAAAAGGTGAGTTGCAGTTTAAACTCTTCCTCTAGTCTCCAACCTCACTTCCAAAGCTCAGTCACACAATTCTCAGTGGTGTCACTACAATGTGCAAGTGGTGCATTCGCCTTATAGTAATCTATCGTGAATTGCTTTAAGTTGCTTCAAAGTGATGTGTGTGTGTTTTTTTTAATCAAATTCAAGTATTATATAAACCTTTACTTTAAAATTCAGAAAGGAACCTTTGCTTTCATTGGCATTCAATTTTCAATTTTGGATTCTTTAAAAGTCTGTTCAGGCGTTCACTGTGAAATAAAATAATACATTATCAAATTTAGTATGTCTACCAAATGCTCTTGGTCTGCAACATTAATGCTGACTAATGATTGTTGGACACTAATAAAATTCAGTTTTGTAACCTGAAGACAAATATTTTAGTATTATTTCTGGAAAAATCAATCACAAATTGTTTTATTCTGCCACTGAGCTGTAGGGTTTTACCTGTAAATTAAACATTCTAGTTCAGTCAGATCAGCGCAGATTGAGCTATTAAGGGCTTGTGCGTGTACCCATTGGACATTAGAGCTGGGTTACTATCAGGACTGTTATTATGCCATTTGCGAAAATCATGAATTAATCATGGGAACATTGTCAAAAGTCATATAAAAAGAGCAAAAAGTCATTGGCGTTATTTTCAATGACTTTTTAAAGTTTAGTCAATTGCAAGAAATATAACTCGAACAGTGCTCCAACTAAAAATCATTCTGCAATCCTGTAGCATAATGAATAGAGCACACACTTCGTAAGTGAGAGGACCTGGTCCAATTCCTGGACAGGGTGAATAATAAATAATCCTTACATTTGATATAGCACTTTTCACGTCTTCTAGATGTCTCAAAGCACTTCACAGAATATACTGTAAAATGAATTCACTGTACATTTGTGGGCGAAATGCAGCAGCCAATTGCGCACAGCAGTGTCCCACAAGCAGTTGTGGATTGAAGTGACCAATTTATTATTATGTTTTACTTGAGGGATTATTATCAGGCGTGTGGAGCAAGGAAACTTGGCCTAGGTTTTGCCCTGTCAGGAATTGAACCCAGGTCTCTCGCTTGCGAGGCAAGTGCTCTAACCACTGAGCTACGGGACTCCACAACGTTACGTTATGAAACTTTACGCAAGTTTGATTATTAAACACCCCTCTATTTACCTAGCAGGAAGGAACCTGGTTGTTAGTCAATTAGAAGATCGCTCTTCTGGGGTAGTAATCCTTTCAAAACAAAATAATAAAAAGTAAATAATTTAGTCACTCAATCCATGACTGTTTGTGTGACACTGCTGTACGAAATTGTCTGCCACGTCCCGCCCACAAAATATACAATCAATTCACTTTACAGTATATTCTGTGAAGTGCTTTGAGACGTTCTCAAATACGTGATAAGGCGCTATATCAAATGCAAGGATTATTATTATTATTATCAACTAATGAATCTATTAATGAATTTGTTTTGGTCAGCTGGATGTCAGAGAGTTGACTTGATTCTGCCATTCCATTTTTAAGCATGTCACCTTGGATCCAACTCAGCTTCAAGAGAGCTTTGCTTACCTCCATTGAATGCTAGCTACTTCCTTCCTCCCATCTCAGCTATTGGACTATCTCCTACTCCCACTTTCTACTTTGCGACTGAGCTGCCAACTCTTCCTCCACACTCACCTCACTTCTCCTCCATGCATTTTTCACTTCTGCTGAAATGAGCAGCAGAGCAGAGGCCAATGAGATACTTTATATATTAGAGCTACACATAGTTTTACATTGGAGAGTGGAGCTCAGTTTTGAATCACAGGTATAGAGCAAATGATGGTTAGGCCTTTGTGTTCTTGAAATACATGAAAAAGTCAAGGGATCCGATCAATATACTTCTAGATAGTCTAAAACCAATAGTCTTATTCTTAAAGACAATTGCAATATCTAATTGCTATGACTCAAACATTATGTTGGGTTATGGATTCACCTGGCCTATTTATAGGGACAGGACTCTAAAGTTTCTTGACTGTTGGTTAAATTGTAGATGAAGAGCATTGCCACAGTGTTCCAGGAAACCCCAAGCAGACGAGTATAAATGTCTGGAAATCTGCTTCGGACACACAAAATACAGGTCAGGAGTGTAGAAGTGACATTCATGAAACAGAATTTTACAGACTGAAGAGCGATTTCCTTGGGTTTTATTGTTGGCCTGGGATAGTCTGAGTTTGATTGTTTGTACTTATGTTATCACCATATGCTGCAGAATAGGTTCGAAAGAAGTAAAGCTGGGTATAGCTGAAATTTGGTTCTGTTCAAGAAAGAGTCTGCTGAGAACATTTGGAAAAGATAAACCAGACAATTGCAAATTCATGACAAAATCCCATATAGTAAGGCTTGACTTACTTGACTTCAATACTGAGAGAATGCTACATTGTCAGTGGTGCTTTCCTTCAGATGAGATGTAAACAGAGGTTCTGTCTGCCTGCAGAGGTAGACAGCAAAGATCCAAAAAGTGAAGAGTTTCTCCCAACACACTCTTTGTAAAAATCATCATTTGACTTCAAGGCTATTTACTGGATAGGTGAGATGGGAGGAAGGGAGTAGCTAGCATTCAGTGGAGGTAAGCAAAGCTCTCTTGAAACTGAGCTGGATCCAAGGTGACATGCTTGAAAATGGAATGTAAATTGGAAGCTGTGTTTGCCAACAACACTTTACAGAAAACTTTGTATGGCATTTTGAGACATATTGAAGTGATCAGGTGCTATATACTAGTATTATTAAGAGCTTCGCAATTTTTGTTCCAGGGAATAGTTTGCAATTTTCTTCGAGTACAAGATGGAGAGAAGAATATCAGTATCACACAGTGGTTGCATCTACACACAGGCATAACTCTGGTAGCAAGAGTCAGGGGCCATCGTTTAAAGCATTGTTTAATCTGCCTTATGTGGTCATCACTCATGCCCTTAGAACAGCGGACAGAACAGCAGCACCATGGAGAAAAGGCACAAACTACTTGAGTAATACAATACACATTGTTTTATCACAAATCTTTTTGAGCACAAATGTCATCGGTGGGGACGGAAGTCACAGCACTGCACATTTCCAATCATTCCATCATTCACTATTTCCAATTCAATCTCCTACTTCAGTCTGCTAATGAATTAGCTATTGTGTTTGACAGCACAAATTGGTGTTTCACTCCACTGCGTAAACATTAATATACTGCTGCTCCAGAATGTTATCAGAGTGTCAGTGTGGAAATGCAAACACAATATGTCAAGTGAAACAGGACAGAAAAAATCTGATCAGAAAAGCATATTGCAGCAAGGAACCTGCACTTCAAGAACACAGAACAAATCAAATAGAAATTCAGCCGCATTTGAGCTTCAGAGGTATCAGGTCTCCCTGGTTACCCTTTGGAATTGGGTCCAAATAGAGAAGAGTGAATGGGGAGGAGGGGTGGTTTCCAATATTTATCAGGTGCTTGTCCAGTTCCCTGTGGAATGATTTTATTCATCTAGACTCAGCACAACATACACTTACACTGTGTCTTTCACATAGGATAATGTTTCAAAACGGCAGCTCATTTCCACAAGTAGCAGTTTCATTGCCACTTGCGGTGATGAATGCCACAACAAACCTCCAAGTAAAGAAATTCCTTCTAACCTCTATGTTGATTGTTCTGCTAAACATGATGACTCTATTGGCCCTCATTGCCAATTTCCTAATTAAACAGTTATTATTCCCTATTTACTTTACTAGATCCCTTGAGAATCTTGACCTATTTGCCTAGTGGTATGTTGAGAGGCAGAAAATATTGTGTTACATTTATGAATGTAAAACACAGATAGGTTCTGGATTTGTCCAATTTTTCAGCCCCCGAACCTCTTTCTGGTATGTAATCACTTTCAATCATTCCTTAAGATTATACATACACTAGAGTTTGCTACATATTGATTTGGATTAAATTAAAATTGACTCCACAAAGCAATATTCATTCTTACTCTCATCAATAATAAGCAACATATTTTGTCTGTGCCCATTATATTCACCAGAATAAAATGTGCTCCTTTTTTTCTCCATAATGTATACTATTTTTAAAGATGAAAATTCCAGCAGTTTAGCTCTAGAATAGATGTTGGTTTTGCTAACCTTACAGAGGATCAAAACTCTGGTAGGCAAATCTTGAAAGAATTAATGCTAACTAATGGGCATTTTTTTACACCAGTTCAACTGCACTTGGAATATTACAGTGGAGGCACTGCTCAGTCTTAGAACATTTTCCCAGCAAGTGGGAAGAGGTGCAGCCAGACACATGTGGCATAAAAGAGATAAAATATATATAAACTGTAGTTACTGAACTCAACAAGGCTAGGTGCTATGGATTGGGGCTAACCAAACAAGGAGTGGAAGGTGCCAATGCTACAGCACAACTTGATTGACTCCCACCTATTGACTCACATTTTATTAGCTTTTAGGTAAGTGCCATTCCATTTTTCTGCTGTGTTCTGCATCAGCAGTCGCTTCTGCCCCTGTCAATCTCTCCCACAGTAGCTTTGAACAGTAGATAAAACACTGAAAACATTGCACAATATTTCATGGAGTCAATAAATGTTGATTACACATCTGGCCGAAGGAGAGTGGTTCGAAACCTCAAAACATAATGGGCAATTCCATTTATCAAAAACAACAGAAGTTAAAAACATGTTTGTAGATTGATAACATTTGCATACATAAATATAATTGAACATAAAACTCTCTTCCTGTTAGGAAAGTCAGGAAAATTTAAAAGATATTACAGAAATATTAAAAATGTAGGCACATAAACAGCAAATAATGTTAATAAACAGCAAATAATACTACGCTCTCAAATTTCTTCACCACAACAAAGCATATCAAGTGACCAGGTGAAGATGTTACACAAACAGAGACAGATATAAACATGTCTCAATAAGTAACCATAGACATTTTATCAATAGAATTAATAGTAGACTTACAACAATTGGTATGACAATTAGCGTTGGTTATTTTTTTTAGGGGTGGGAGGGGAGGAACCAGGGGGGATTTCACTTGAGGCAATTTGTATTCTGGGTAAACTTCAGGTTGTATGTTATATCTTTGAGAAAGGTGTTTACTCCTTTTCTCAGCCTAGAATGTGACAATATACTGCATAGCTGCCTCGGTCCTGCCTGCCGGCATTCCCTGCTGCTCTGCTGTCACTTTTATGGATAGCTGCCCATTCTGAGCACCATTCTGAGCACCACATGCCCAGGCTGTTGGGAAGAGAAATGATGTTTTGAGCATTTAAGCAATGCCACAGGAATAGATGGCGAAAGGAAATAGTTCCAGTCACTGCAGATCTCACAGATGAGTTTGGGGTTATAGGATAAGCAAGAGTGAAGTTGAAACTGCTGTGAGTGACTAGTAAGTGAAGTTGGGGGAAAGTTGCAGATACTTGCAGAATCCAAATATTGTTCAGCCAAGAGATAATGGGCATCTTCAACTTTATCCCACAACTCCAACATATGGCAGAATAGGGAACGATCAAAGCGAGCAGATCAATACTTTAGGATACAAGAAGACATTAGAACAAGAAATCATAGGTTTAGTATACCAAACGGCAATTTCAGGGCAGATACCAGGAATCTTTACTTTGATCAGAGGGTAATCATCAACTGGAACAGGTTACCAGGAAAGGCGGTGGAGGCCAATTCATTGGACTCATTTAAAAAGCAGCTTGATGCTGTGTTGGGGGGTACAATAGGGTAGATGTTCTGGAAGGATGGGCTGAAGGGCTTTCTTCTCGAAACCAATCTTTTTATTTTGTGAGTTGCTAACGGTGACTCTATACATTTTGAAGGAAGTTCTTAAACCGCCCATAAAATCCTAAAGTAAGTAGTAATATTGCTATCACTTCCACATGTATGAATTCTGAACCTCGGGGTTCAAGGAATTTGGAGAGATAGTTCTTTGGCAAAGCATGTGACTTGGTCTTATTTCAAAGCAACTTTTCTTAAGAATGGTTTCTTATGGAAGTTATCAGTCTGAGGAAGAAGCAACATCCCTCATGATTGCCAACGTATATATATATACATGTAGATATATTTATACTATATAATATACCAATAATGTTTACATTTGATATTGTACTTTGATGTCAGGATGACATCCCAAAGCAGTTCACAGGATATACTATAAATTTCAGTGACCTGGTAGGTTTTGTGGGCAAACATGGCCCCTAACTTTCACACAGTAATGTCGCACAATCATTTTTTATTGGGGAGATTGTTCACCAGTTCACTGGGAGAAACTCCCTTCTCTTTTTGGCTAGTGCCTTGGGATCTTTATCGTCCACCTGAAGAGACGATGGGGCCTCAGTTTAACATCTCACCTGAAGGATGGATGAGTTAAACTAAAGGAATATGTTCCTCAATGTACCTCATTTCTAAACTGGCAATGTTAGGCCTTTCTGGAACAGCCTGTACGTGCTTGTGCCAACACTTTTCAACCATAAATTAATGCAGGTCTTAAAGTAGTCCAAACAACAGAATTTACAGAGTAAAGTAACATTGGTTTACAGCACACCCATTAATGAGGGCCAATTACATTTGTTATGGTGATTTTTTGAACTCTGGAAATAAGACCTATATAATTTGATTTAGACTTTAATGGGTGATGGTATTTTACTCTCCAAACTGCTCATGACTCAATCAATTTTTCCCCTCAGATGCTGTGATCATTTAAAATTTGTCTTATCTGCTAATTTTCTTAAAAATAATAAAAGAACCAAGGATAGCAAACTATTAATACACCATTGTTTTGGATACTTACCAAAATCTCATTCACACGGATGTGAACAAGCATTTGATTGCTTACAAGTACAGACCCTACACTTTACAGCCAAATCCTTTGAAGCGCTTTCAAACAGTTTTACAATATGATAAGTAGCTCTACCAAATGTAAGTAATATTAATGACCAAAATAAGAAAAGGCCATTGCTGCACATGGAGGAGATGTAACTCATAACAATACATTCCAGAAAAGTGGTCATTCACTTCATGGCCCTTTTTGGAGTCCCGTAGCATAGTGCAGAGAAGCAGCAGACAAATTCTCCAACAAACTTGGAGAATAGAGTAGAAAGCTATATGATGGAGATACGAGTTGGTGGAGATTCGTGTGGAAGATGAACATTGGTATGGACCAGTTGGGACCAAATGGCTTTTTCCTTTGCTGTGCTGTGCCTGGTTCTATGTAAATCAGCGTAGACAATACACTGTATCCTTAGCGACATCCGCAGAAACAAATACCTTCTCCCACCTTCCAGGCAGAGGGCGAAACCTTGGGCAAGTTTCCTTACTCCACATGCCTAATAATAATCCCTCCAAAACAAAAAACAATAATAAATTGGTCATTTTCAATCTACGACTGTTTGTGGGACATTGCTGTGCGCAATTGGCTGCCGCGTTCGCCCACAAATATACAGTCAATTCACTTTACAGTGTCTTCTGTGAAGCGCTTTGGGACGTCCTCCCGACGTGAAAAGCGCTATATCAAATGCAAGGATTATTATTATTATTATTATTATTATTATTATTATTATTATTAAGTCAAGCTACAATACCAAGATGGCCAGACTCAAAGGGCTAGCGTCTCTTCAATTTGTGTTACCACTTGGTTCATAGTTGAACAACTTGAAATGTTCTAGGACCTTGCTCTGCAGCTCTGTTGAAAATGCTGCAGTGCCTAAAAGATTGTCTTCAATAGTTCAGTAGTCTGTGAACATAAACAAACTTCACCTTTGAAGACCTGCTACAGATTTCTAGTGCATTACTGTCTGAATCTAATAATGACAAACATTGTTTTAGACTGAAATTGTTTCCATTTATTAAATGGTTGTAGTAAATTTTTGGAACAAGTTCATATTTTGTGTATTTTTGTAACATCTGTACATGTGTTTGTTAGTAGCGCATGTATGTGGAGTGCAATAGAAGAAATGACATTATTTACTCTTTACTTTTTTTTAGCCAACAATATAGTATTATCTTTGCTCCTGTCTTTCAAGTTCAATGCCTTTCTAATAAAGTGCAAGATATTTTGATAGGTACCTAAAATATTTATGCTTGCACATTCTATATATCCATCAATAGTTTTTTTCTGTACTTTTCACTCGTGCTAAAACATTGTGGATTTAAAGATGTCCTGTGGTCTGCTGTGTACTAAACTAGTTTTGACACCATGAAATGTGTATACGTTTTTCAAACTGTTGTACTATGTTCAGAGGTACTTTGTGAGAGATTGACAAGGCTTGCAGTTTCTCATGACACCTGGTAAACAAAACAAAATACAACAACAAAATTACATTTGTATTTCACCTTTCACTTTGGGAGGACGTCCCAAGGAGATGTTGCTATGGACTTTGAAGGGATCATAACATCCCCAGATTCAAATAATTGGTAGTTATGGAGTGGGTTGAATCACTCTGCTCTTTGGGTAGTTCCTCCCTCTTGAGTCATTGCAAGGTGACTTGCCAATCTTGCTAACTAGGCTATCGGAGTCCAGGTTGTGATTGGCAGTGCCACTTCCCACTTATAATTTTCAAGGGAAGATGTATGCTTCCCCAAAATATGTGAGTGTCAATGAACTGACGTAAAAAAAAATTAAACTGATGTTAACTGAATGTTTGGATCCCAGAATGTCAACTTCCTAGTATCAAAGTTAAATGCATCTAGTGATCAAAGAACTCAATACAAAAATACAATAATATAAATTTACATTTCTATAGAGCCTTTCATATCGGGAGGTCATCCCAAGGTGCTGGACAGACAGGGATTTGGACCCGGGCAGGGGGTTTGGAATCAACCAGGGAGGTGGGCACGGAGGGTAGGAAGGTAGCCAAAGGCACAGTCTAAGAGTAGGGTCTTGAGAAGTGCCGTGAAGGAGGCAAGGGAGGGATCAAAGCAAAGAGAATGCAGGATGGAGTTTCAGAGAGCGGGGGTAGAAAGGCTGATGGCCCGACCGCTGATGGTGCGGCGGGCCTGGCCAGGCGGAGGATGGCCAGTCTGTACAGGCTGGAGCCTGTACAGGTTGACATGGAGGAAGCGGACAGGTTGATATTGGGTTAAAAGATCAATTCAAATGGCTATTGGGGGGTGCAAATGTGTCTGGAAAGAACGCTTGACTGGAAGGGGGAACAAAAGGAAGTGACACACTTCTGGCTGAGGAATTGCAGAAAGCAATAGCAAGGGAGAGAGAATGAGAGATGAAAATAAAACCAGCTGTGTTTTCAAAAGAGCCTGTTTCTGTAGCCATCTAAAATTAATAATAATTACTGTGTTTCTTTTCTATATTTTACTTGTTCATTTGCATTACGTATGTGTACACATAGTATTTTTTCTTTCGCAGCTTATTAATTAAACAATTATAATCAATATAATTTACGAGTGCCTCGCAAGTGAGACCACCTGGGTTCGATTCCTGGGCAGCGCAAAACATTGGGCAAGATTCCTTACTCCACACCCCTCTGTTCGCCAAGCAATAAGTAAGAATCCAGTTGTTAATTGATTGGTGAATCGTTTTTCCGGGGGTAATAATCCCTTAATAAATCAAAAAATTAATAATTTGGTCACTCAATCCTCGACTATTTGTGGGACACTGTTATCCACAAAATATAAGTCAATTCACTTTACAGTATATTCTGCAAAGCGCTTTGAAACGTCTTGAAGACATGATAAGGCATTATATCAAGGCAAAGATTATTATTGATCATCGGAGAGCAATTGGAAAGTTTGTGAAGATTGTTGGTATATTTCACCTCCTAAGAACAGAAACTGTGAAATGATCCTGGTTTGTGATTTTGTGTTCTAGGCCAGTCTGGGCGTGTCAATTGTTGCTACAGGAAATCAATGCCAGCTACATGGTGATTCTGAAAGTGATAACCTCCTTTAAAAGTAAACGGGCCATGGAGCACATTCAATTAGATGAAATCAGAGAAATACACAATACAGTGACAGATGCCCTCATCTGGATAAGTGGATGATAATCTCCAAGCCAATGCTCAAATATATGTTCTCTCTTGGCTGCAAACTGGCTGCAATTTGCCAACAAAGTACACAATCACTCGATTTTGCAGTAGAATCCTCTGAAGCACTTTGAGACATCCTCCTGACATGAAAGGGACGGTATCATATACAAGGATTATTCTTATCATTCTCTTACAGTTGCCAGCCACTGCAATAGAGCTTCCTAGAGTGTCTTCTACCTCTCAACCTTTACTTGATATGTCCTTCTCTTGTCACTTCCACCACCAGAAACCTTTCTACTGCATTTTTTTTTACCAATGGTAAAGTTTGTGGATGCAGAAAACCACAATTATAGAGAAATATAATGAGCAAAAATTGAAACAACGAAATGTGTGTCTGCTTTGGAAGGGATATATTCAAAATTGGTTGATCCTAAACATTGACCATTGTAACAAGGACCATCAATGTCTTACAAAATACTGTGACTTTCCAGTTGTGGTTATATTTACTCAGACTTCAAGTTATTGTCCATAACCATTCTTCATTTCTACCAACTGATACAGAATGCCTCAACACTGCTGTCACTTTTTTGTTCCCTGGTGTCAAATAACAACGGATGACAGTGCTTGGAGACACTGAGGAAAGTAACAAAATCACTCAAAATAGCACGGATTGCATGAACTATTTTACAACATCGTAAGGGATGATTTATTTTAATCACAGTTTAGGGAATATCACATCCTGAGCTAATTTACCACAAATTCTCATTGCTCATTTACATTTACAATGACTTTAGGACTCTGAAAAGCTGGTGTAACACATTTTCTTCTTCAGTGTGAATTGTGAGAAGAAATATATGTACAAATAACAAGTAAGTGAGAAATTCTGACAATAGAGTTTTCATAAGCACACATCCTCATGTTTTTTTCTGTTGCTCAGCCTGGCAAATATGACAGTTTCAGTTCAGAAAATACACCACTGACATGAAACTGGGACTTTTAGTTTCACTTTTAAAAGCTTTTCATGGTTTCAGAAGCAGAATGCTCATTGCCCATCAGCAAAAAAGAATACTTAGAATCCTGGAAATATAATACACCTCCCTCCCTCTGGCTCGGAGTCAGGCTCCGCCACTGTTAAGCACTCTGAGACGCTACCTTGCATGGAGGGCGCTATATAAGTGCAAGTTGTTCTTCTTGTTCTTTGTGTTCTTCTTCTGCTATCTTGGAATATCACAAAATATTGCTCTGTGTTTACTTTCTCAATCTCATTTTATTTCTTAAATCAGTTTAAAAATTTCCTCTGAACAACAACAACAACAACAACAGCAAAATTACATTTGTATAGGAACAATCATCCTTGAGGCTGAAGAGTTTCATTCAATTATACCATTACATAGAAAATTCAGCACCTTGAGCCTGTTCTGCCATTCTATAAGTTAGATATCTTTTAGAATCCCTTTAGAATTTTAAAAATCTCCATCAGATCACTGCTCAACCTTCTAAATTCAAGGAAGTTCTCACCTCCTGCACCTACCCGATCTCCCCCTAGAACTCTCCGAACCCATAGGCAGTCTAGGCATCAGGTTCGATTCCCAATTATCCTTCCTCCCCCACATCCAGTCCCTCACCGGCACCGCTTTCTTCCACCTTTGATGCATCGCCCGTCTCTGTCAATACTTCACTCCAAAAGCCGCTGAAGCCCTGGTCCATGCCTTTGTCACCTCTCGGCTGGACTATTCAAATGCCCTCCTTGCCGGTCTCCCTTCCACTACCATTCATAAAATCCAGGTCATCCAAAACTCTGCCGCCTGCATTCTTACCTGCACCAAACTCCACTTCCCGATCACCCCAGTCCTTGCTAGACTGCACTGGCTGCCTGTCCCAGAGAGAATCAATTTCAAGATCCTCACCCTTGTCTTCAAATCCCTCCACTCCTCTGCACACCCTACCTCTCTGACTTCCTCTCTCCTCACAATAGTGCCCATTGCCTTCGCTCCACGAGGTCTGGCCTCCTCCTTGTCCCCCGAATCCTCCAATCCAACATTGGTGGCCGTGCTTTCAATCACTACGCCCCGAGGCTTTGGATCTCCCTTCCTCACTCCTTTCACCTTGCCCCCTGTCTTCCTATTTTCAGGTCTCGGCCTTGGTATCATTCTGATGAATCTGCGCTGAACCCCCTCCAGAGCCAATATATCCTTCCTGAGGAGCAGTGCCCAAAACTGAATGCAGTGCTACAGATGGGGTCTAACCAAGGATTTATTCAGCTGAAGCATTATTTCCCTTCCTTTATATTCCAGCCCCCTTGAGATAAAGGCCAACATCACATTAGCCTTTTTGATAACATTTTGTACCTGTGAGCTTGTTTTTAATCATTTGTGTACTAGGATACCCAAATCCCTTTGCTCCTCCGCAGTTCTCATCATTTAGAAAATATTCTGTTTTACCAATTTTGGATCCATAGTGGATGACCTCATACTTTCCCACTTGAATTTGATCTGCCACAGTTTTGCCCACTCACTTGATTTGTCTAAGTCCCTTTGTAACCCTTAAAATTACTCTATTATATCATATTCTATGATTTACAAATCATAGGGTATCAGGATTGTTGGTTGCTGCAGGACATTCACAGTTCTTCCCTGGCATGTTGGTTTATTTAACTGTTAACAAGTTTTGGGATATGCCTGTCTCCGTGGTCCAGATGGTGGTTTTAGCTTACATGCTGAGACTCTGAAAAAAATTACAGTAGTCATTTACTGGAATAAATTACTGGAATATGAGAAATAGCTTTATTAGTATAATATGAACTGTATATAATTCAAACAAACACATCAAACATAATTTTAATCACCAGCCCCACTCAGGACTTTGAATTCACAATCTCCAGTACAGCACTGCATTTTTGTATGTGCTTTCCAGCACATAAAACATTAAGCCAAGGTCCTGTCTGCCTTTTCTGGTAGATGGTAAAGATTCCGTAGCAGTATTGAAAAAGAAAAGTGAGTTTCTCTTTGTGTCCTAGCCAATAATCTGCACTTCATGGCTCTTTATGGAACATTGCTGTGTACAAATTGGCTACTACTTTCACTGAAAAACAAATATATAACCCTGACATTTCACAGTAAAATCTTGAAATGCTTTGAGATGTTTCAATGACACAATAAGGAGCTATATGAGATGCAAGAATTATTATAATTCAAACTCTTTAGGAGACTATCATTCACACGATCAAATTAATTGTTATTATTATGGCATTTTTTTTTAAAATACTCTTTTAACTTAAAAGCCTTTAACTTTTTCAGGGTAAATGCCCTAGAATTCTCATCCTTCTGTCCCGTTCCTAACTCAACTGTCAAATTTCTGGAAGTGCAGCAAGTGCAGACCAAATGTAAAAGCTCGAAGCAGGTATAGTAAGCTTCATCGATTTGGTTAAAACTATTGGCTTACCTGATCGGCACTGCCCTACCCAACCTTACTCCTTTCATTGCCAAGCCACCCCAACTACAAAACAACAACAAAACATTGCATTTATATAGCGCCTTCCACATTGTGAGTATGTTCCAAGTCGCTGAATAATAACTGTGCAATTGAAATTCAGAGAACCTGTGAATAGAATGAAAATAATAAATGGGTTTGCCCCAGAGCTGCGGGTTGGGATCAGAGAGATGTGGAGGGCAAGGGGGGTGGAGGAGGGAATATGATCGAAGCAACGGTTGAAAAGGAAAGTGTTGAGATGAGCCTTGAAGGAGTCAAGGGAGTGGGTGAGGCAGAGAAGCTCTAGGATGGTTCCAAAGGGTGTGGGCAGAGATGCTGAAGGCCTGATCACTGATAGTGGAGCAGGCAGGACGGGGGACATGGAGCAGGTCAGTGCCTGCAGAGTGGAGGCAAGAGACAGGTTGGTGAAGTTTTAATGGGTCGTAGAACTAGGGTGGAGCAAGACGGTGGAGGGCTTTAAATGTGAGGACAAGGATCATTCGATGCGGGATGGGAACCAGTGAAGCTGGGCAAGGATGGGGGTGATTGGCTCACAAATCTTAAACTACATCGTCAACCCTGTTCCTGGCCATATCTTATACCTGTGTAATTGAAATTTAGAGATCCTGTGAATAGAATGAAAATAAAGATAACTCAAGAAAAAGTTTCAGAGTAAATTATCCCTCATGGACTGTTGAATTAATTGTTGAACTTCTCCCACTCAATCCCTTCAGTTACATAATTAGTGCACAATGTTAAAACAAATATTGTCTAAAAACAGAACATTTCAAACAGCATGTTGAAGTTAATATTTGTAATCATTTGACTTTTAAAAGGGGTCATGATCAATGAGTTGTCTCTTTTAAGAAAAGAAAAGCAGAATATTTTGATCAGTACATATATTTTTTTCAAGATCATAGCATTTTGTTTCTCATTATTATTTGGCAAAGAGAGAGAGATGAGAGATTTAGTTAACTGCAGTCCAGTGTTCAAGGTCATTAAAAGTAACCATAAAATAAGATCAGATTCTGCCCTTGGAATGAATGATTTTTTTTATCATCTTATGAGTCATTAAATCATAAATTAGCTTTCAAATGATTTTATAATGAGAGTAGAGGCAGTCTCAACCTTAAATAACATTTGAAGGGATGTAATTGACTCTCCTATGACATTTTTTCAATTCAAGATCAGCTGTTTTCAGAAATATTTTGTTGTAAATTTAAGACAATGCTGTTTTTATTCAAAAAACTAACATACGGTGTTTCGTTCAGTATATATTCAACTTATATTGTGGAGTCCTGTAGCTCAGTGGCTAGAGCACTCGCTTTGCAAGCGAGAGACCTGAGTTCAATTCCAGACAAGGCGAAACCTTGGGCAAGTTTCCTTACTCCACACGCCTAATAATAATCCCTCCAAAACCAAAAACAATAATAAATTGGTCATTTTCAATCTACGACTGTTTGTGGGACATTGCTGTACGCAATTGGCTGCCGCGTTCGCCCACAAATATACAGTCAACTCACTTTACAGTGTGTTCTGTGAAGCGCTTTGGGACGTCCTCCCGACGTGAAAAGCGCTATATCAAATGCAAGGACTATTATTATTATTATTATAACTATATATTCAATGTAATCTGTAAGGCATTCTAGTTTTAACAGTGATATGGCAATGACTTTCCAAGTTATGTAAGAAAAACCATTGTACATTTGCTTAGGTTAAAAGTGAGACAATGTATGGAACTTTCTGTTACCTTTCCTAATTCATTTTTAATTTATGGCAATAGTATCTTACATGATACATATTCATCTTGTGTTTTTTCTTCAGTGACCTGTGTATGATCACTATTTCCATATACACAGTCACTACACTTCACAGTATATTCTGTGAAGCACTTTGAGATGTCTCAAAGATGTGACAAGGTGCTGTATCAAATGCAAGGATTATTATTATTATATATTCAGGATATTGTAGGAATGTTATTTTAGCATTGGAGAAAGTGTATTATAGATTTATAAGGATGTTACCAGTGATGAGTGAATAAGGTGAAAAACTTGCGTTGAGACAATTGAGAAGGAGCTTGTTAGAGGTTTTTATGAAAGGAATTATGAAACGTTATAAAATCAATCAATAAGGTGGACATAAAGTGGCCGTTTCCACTTGTTGGTGACTCCAAAACAAGGATATGTAAAATAGCCAGTAGCAGATCCAAAAGTAAGTTGAGGAGGAATAACTTTCAGCAGAGAATGGGAGAATGTGGAACTCACTGCCAAAAGCTATAATTGTAACCAAAAGCTTAAATCTACTTAACAGGAAACTTGATGTTTATATGAGGGAGATGAGATTAGAGGGGCTTGACAGGAAAATAGCAGGGTGCAGGACCAAGTGAAAGTAAACACCTACCTGGACTAGTTGGGTTGAAAGGTCTTTTTCCATGCTGTACAGCCTACATAATTCCATGGAAGTTTTGCATTGTGTATCCCAAGGCTCTATCCTTAGCCTTCCCCTCTTATATAACACCTTACAAAATCTAACATGAAATGTAATTATGGATCACCTTAGTCAGGCAGATACTGATGTGCACAGACACACAGGCGATTTGAACAGTCCGGGTTTGTTAGAACTGGGGAAACTTCAGCAGCCCCACAGTGACGTGCCACACTCCTTACAATGCATAATCCTGGAGGGGTGCATGCACCTGGGTTCATGGTCAGGGTCATGCAATTCCTCCTACAAGCAGTCATCCTCACAATCCTCCTGCTCTACATTCTAACAAGTCATGTTGCATAGGCCTTTATTCCCTGATACTCTTGGACTAGGGCCTCCATCCTGCAGCTCCAAAGAGGGACGGGAAAGAGAGATAATATTAGGCATGCTCAAATAGCTAGGTTTTTAGGAAATTAGATAAAGAGGGAGTTCAATAGGCTACCGACAGAGTTTCTGAAGGCTCAGCCACTGATGGAGGCGCAGTGGGGGCAGGGTATGTGTAGCAAGTCCAAGTTATCTTAGTGGAAGGGGAGAGCAGAAGAGTAGGATAGGAAGAGATCGAGAGATAGGAAGGTGCTATGATGTGAAAGGATTTACAGCTGAGGCTGAGGACCTTGAAGTCGATCCATTGTGAGAGATGGAGACTATGGAATCTGGTGAGAACATTTGGGTGTGGGTGAGGATGTAGGTGGCAGAGTATTGTATGATCTGAAAATTATGGATTGTGGGAGTAGGGAGGCCAGTGATGAGTACATTTGAGAAGTTAATAAAATAAGTTTTAGTAATGTAAGAGTTATTTTACATTGTGGTTATATTACTGACAAAGCTAGTAAATAAGGCATAAACATCCCAAAAAAATTTGATCTAACTTTAAGCCCAGCATTATAGCGCTTGAGTTAGAATTTCTACAGTGTGAATGAATGTTATTAGTAAAACTTGATAAACACAACTTTAGATCTGACGCTTCTTTTGCATAACTTTTTGCATAACATCAGTATACCATAATATCTGGCTATTACACATTTCATTTAAGAATTCTTTCAACATCGAAACTGTGTGTGTGTGTATTTGAATGCTCAGACACTGGAGGCCTGTTGCCATAGTAATTTTCATCTTCAAATGGTGAAGCTTCTATACTGATAAATTGTTATGCAATGTCAATGGCCTTCTTTAGTTTCTCAATGTAGTTGAGCAAGAAAACATTCATCTAATTGCTATGATTCACATGAGCCACAATGACACATTCAGTGCAGATGATTGCAATTCTCAAGAGCCATATACTCAATAAAATTTAACACAGGGAAAATACTGTGGTATCCATAAAGGACCCATTCCTGGGAGCTGTTTCCACAGCTGTAAAAAAATTGTCTGTAATATTCATAGCATTTGACAAAGACCAGTGTAATGGTTTTACTCATCTCCAATCTATTTTAAAAACAAAACCTGAGGATATACAGCATCCTTGCCCTACAAATAATTGTTTCCTAACAAGTGTACCGAGAGACATGGTTTAGTTAATTGTAAAGGACTTTGGAATGTTAATGCTGAGAAATGGAATGGAAGCACTCACAGGTTAGATAAAACATATTGAATTGCAATATAAAGTCCCGTCTACTTTACCCCAACAATGTACTTCAGTCGCAGTCTCCAACTATAGAGTCTTGTAACACATCTGTGTAATATTTCCATTTCCCCACTTTAGCTATTCCTGTTGCTTCTTCAAATGAAATTGTCAAACATGCCTGATTGGAGATATTTTTAGCCAATGGCTGGTGCTCTCTAACAGCAAAATCAAGATTTCCTCAAATTAATTTTGATCTTTGCAGCCAACAATTCTTTAATTCAATTATTCTGCCTGGATTTAAATCCATGTTATACCTGAGCCACTGAAATTGGGCCAATCCATTTTCCAGCATTTACATCCCTCACCTTGATGAAATGAAAGCCAAAATCCAATGCACCAACTAATCTCTTAGTAATGATAATTCCAACTCCACATTCATTTTTGTTTCGTAGAATCATAAAATGTTCATAGTGAAGAATGAGGCCATTCAGTCCATTGTGTCTATACTCGTGCTTATTCTAAACTCAAATCCAATTCAACTGTATGATTTTTCTGTATTGTTTGATATTATTTTCCTCAAGGATTTATCCTTCAAAAGTCATTACGCTTAACTGTAATTGCCTGGGAAGATGTTTCTCAATATTATTGTCATGATATCAAATACAGGATTGTTATTATTTTATCATTATAATTTTATTTTAAATGCTGTTTTGTGTGTTCTTCAGCACCCATTTATGCTAAAGCTCATTCTAACACCCCTCCGTGTAACCTACCCCATTCTTCTTCTGGTGATAATTCTCAATATACGATATCATGCTATTTACCAAATCAAACCCAATCATGAAATTTGAGTTATTGGGGTGCAATTTACATTCAAGGAAGCATTAAGCCATTCCTCATAATATAGCCAGTGACTAAAACTCCCTATCACTTCTCAAGGGTGGTGTTTCCCACATTCTTGTTTGTGCTGAATTGGTGCCATGCTGATTTAAAGAAAAACACATGAGAGTTGATAGAATTTATTTTGATAGGAGGATGATTCCTCCTCCCCAGGTTATGAAATGCCAATGATTTCACCCCATCAGTAATAATTGTCCCTTCAAAATCCAAGAGGGTGGGAGAAAGTTACTCGGATTGCAATGGAACCGGGTCCTTCGGTATCTCAAAAGCAAACTAATTATTCCTGAACAATGAATTTTGGCAATTCCTGGTAATATTTATGTTCCTTCTCTGGCTTACACTAAATGAAGGTTCAACCGTTGGAAATAGTTGATAGATTGTATGTATATGGGAGAATGTCAGTGTCCATGCAGTGCTTACTGAGAAGAGCTGCAACCAAATGAAAAACAATTTGAAACTCGCTCTTTGTCTTATTTACTTCAACCACACAATTGAGGTTTTGCTGCTGCAACATTCTCAAGCTTGCAGGCCTACACAACAAGAGAAGATTCAGTGATTGCTAGACTTTAGTATGTGCACAAAATAATGGGATTAATTTAGCGTTCTATTCAATATATATATTGAATGTGCTCAAGATATATTCTTTCACTGAAGACCATTCTCAGACCAAGATATTGAGCCTTCTGAGAAACATTAGACTTCTGTCTCACACATTGGGGCTTCACTTGCCATGAATGAAATACTTCTAATAAACCAAACCATAAAAGACAACATCTGGATGGTGGGAGTGTATGGGGTGGGGGGGGGGGGGGGGGAGAGGGGGTGCCTCCAATGCAACTGACATGATCAATATTAAATAGATGACTAAAGTAATACTATGCTATAGTTTATATCAAGAAGGCAGTGCTTATTTGTAAAGTATCATGCTTAGTTTAGTCAGATGGTAAAAAGCTGCTAAGTTACAAACTCTATATTATGGCCAATAGGGCTATTGGCAATACATTATGCCACATGTGCTAGTGTGAGGTTCATTCCTTTCTGCTTCAATGCAAGATAAAGAGCATAGGTCAAATTATGGTGGCCCACTATTTTCCTCCAAAAAGTCTCAAATGGAGGCCAGCTGGTACACTTACAGCCTTCTGTTCACAGAGCCATTCAAATCTTTCAAGTCCACAAAGCAAAATCTTTGGAAAAAAATCCCAAGTTTTTCCCAAAGGAACTGAACTCATCTATCACTTGACATTTAGGCGCTCTGAGTGCACAATAGATCAAACATTTCTTTCCATTAGATTTTCTCCTGGTTCAGAGAATCAATGTGCAATTACTTACACAATTGCAAAGTGATTACTTTTGAACAGATAGTCATATTGTATATTGAATTAGGAAACATAGTCTCACCCTGGATAAGGAAGAATTGTTTATTGAGAACATATGTGTAAATGAGAAGGAATGAAGCTATGATGTGTTTTAAATATGTTTGAATTTTTGCCTAAATGATTGCCATTTGCTGCAGTTAAAATATAGTTTTCTTTCGCTCAACTGCAATAGAAATTCTGATGTGCTTAATCACATGCGTATACCTTTCAACTGAAGTACGCAGATACAATATCTCAGTGTTTTGAATGAATAATTCATCTTGTTAAGCAGAATTGACACTAATATATACTGTATGGATACACTTTTATCGTTATGTTTATAAAATAGGATAAGAAACACATTTGGTGACACAGTAAATTTATTCAGAGAATAACTGAGTTATACATATGGGGAGGAATCATTCTCTGGTCTGCTCTGACCTGGTCAAATCTGGACCAGCAGTGAGGCCTGAGTACCCTGGTTGGTAAAAATCAGTGATTGGTTGCACTTCCAATTATTATTCTACAACCCCTGATAGAGTTATGTATGGGTAAGAGAGAGCAACAAGGGCCTGAAATTTGGAGAGTAAAATAAGACAACCCATCTTACAATCCTAGAGAAATTCCAAAGACGTTTTTGTGTGAAGAATTCCATGTTATCACTTAAGTGGACCATTTTAATGAGCGATATTTATACCACCATTCGTTTATTTGTAACTTCTATATTTTTAGTTTGCTTTAAAACCATTATAGTATTGTTGGTGTGAACATACTTACTGTAGAAGAGATCAACGTGGTAGGGTAGACACAAGTAGGATGGGCTATGATTTCTTCAACCAAAACTTTATTTTCACCTATTGCAGTCTTCAGGCAAGAAAGAAAGAAAGAAAGAAATTTTATAAATAATAACTAAGTAATTCATGCATTTGAAACTTTCATGCCAGGAGGACATCTCAAAGGAGGACATCTCAAAGTGCTTCACAGGATATACTGTAAAGTGTAGTGACTGTGTATTCCATAAGCAAAATATATGATCAGGCACCCACTTCGCCCAACTCCAACTTGTCTGCCATACTCATGGTGATTGGAATTTTTTCATTCCCTCAACTGCTCCTGTGGCATTGTCTTGTTGCTCAAAACAAGGGCACTTTCCCCAACAGATGGCCATTTTCAACAATGGCTCTCAAAACGGGCAGACTTCCGTCAAAGAGGGGAGCAGAAGGCAAGTGTAATGTCTCCAGCCAGCATGCAGAAAGCTATGATGTATATCACTGCCTTCCTGGCAAAGATCTGCAGAAACAACTATTCCTCCACCTTCTTAATTGCAAGCTACAACATGAAGCTGCCAAGAACATAAAAAGGCTTCTGGATGGTCATACCAAGAAACTGGCCAAGCTGCTGACTGGACTCCTAACATTGAATGAAAGAAATGAAAGCTTAACTGTTTTGTAGAGTGGTACAATGATACAACACGCTGAAGCCAAAAATATTGTTCCATAGAGAGGTCTTAGTATGTCTTACAATCACTAGCAAATTACCAACAGTGCAAGACAACATTTTTTGTTCCCTGTCTTAGGATGTGGGGAATGCATTTATTGTCCATCTGTAGTTGCCCTGAAAAGGTAGTTGTGGTGATTGGAGGCGAGGATGGAAGGAGAGAGGGAGGGAGGGAGGGAGGGAGGGAGGGAGGGAGGGAGAGCTTCACCAAGTCAGTTTTTACACATCTCTTCTAAAGATCATAAGGAGTGGTTGAAATGAAAAACGTCCCTTGAACCATATGATCTCACATCTTCCAGAAATCCCAACCTACTGTCTTCCCATTTTAACATTACAGCTGTGTATATATTAGGACCAGTATTCTGGTTACCAACCTTCTAGGTAATCCATTCCAGCTGTTGTTTATCCTCAGTGTCAATACATATTTTTGGGTATTTGCGCTGAAATTCCAATAGTGCACTGACATTGTCATGACTGAGGAATAGGCTGCCTATTCATACTCTCAGCTACAAAATAGTGGAAAAAAAATTAAACTTGCAAATGCCAAAGGAATATTTTGTTCTAATTTGAAAATGTGCCGCTGGTCTAAGTATTGCAAGGATTCATAAGTCAAAATATGGAATAAAAAGATAAGAATATAAGAAACCATGAATAAGACAAAAAGCTATCAAACCCATTCCTACCAAAACCCTACAAAATCCATCATATTATGAACTCCACCTACTTCTACAGGAATGTTTTGCATAATTTCTCCCTCATGACCACCAGGAATCAAAAGATCCAGGATAGGTATCCATTCTCACATCTGCAATGTAAGCGTCAATGTATTATCTTCTGCTATTCATAATTCACATGAATTTGTGTTCATTCCATGGGCATTCACAGCCAGGAACAATAAAGCTGTGGTGACAATTGATGCAAGATGCTGCAAACAACTGTGCATCCTTTTCACTGACAAAATTCCAATGGGACAACTTTGGAGAACATGCATCATTAAGTGCTACATGTTCACCACCTACTGCCTCGACCCCCTCCCCACCCACCTGCTGGTCACTCAACTCCCCTTCCTCTAACCTTGCTGGCTGACACGGTTAACCAATCTCTCTCCTCAGGCTCTGTTCCACTCCCCCTGAAAACCGCTATCATCCACCTCTCCTCCAAAAACCCACCCTCGATCCCTCTAATCTCTCATACTACCATCGCATTTCCAAACTACCCTTCTTTGCTAAAGTCCTGGAACGTATTGTTGCAGGTCAACTTCAGTCACACCTTTCCCTCCAGTTCCTCCTCGAGCCGCTTCAGTCTGGATTTCACCCTGCCCACAGCACAGAGACAGCACTTGTCAAAGTCACAAACAAAGTCTTCTCTATCTGTGTCCAGTGCTCCCTCTACCTCCTCATCCTCCTGGATCTCTCTGCTATGCTCGACACAGTCGACCATGCCATCCTCCTCCACCG
Organism: Callorhinchus milii; assembly: GCF_018977255.1. Classification (NCBI taxonomy): domain Eukaryota; kingdom Metazoa; phylum Chordata; class Chondrichthyes; order Chimaeriformes; family Callorhinchidae; genus Callorhinchus; species Callorhinchus milii. The sequence goes on from NW_024704743.1 coordinate 92,815,198, forward strand.
TCTCTCCTCTCTCATCCACCTTAGTGAAACCCCACTCGCATGGTTCGAGTCCTACTTAACCAAACGCCTCCACTTCATCTTGGCAAACAGTTTCTCCTCCCGCCCCCGCCCGGTCACCTGCAGAGTACCCCAGCGCTTCATCCTTGGCCCTCCTCTTTTCCTCATTTATATGCTCCCTCTGGGCGATATCATCCACAGGCACAGGGTAAACTTCCACATGCATGCGGATGACACACAAATCAAGAGGGAGCATGTAAATGTTAAAAAGAAGGGAACCAAGGATGTTACCTTGCAGTTCACCGGAGGTGACTGAGCGGGGACGGGAGGAAAAAACATTTTTTCACCATTTCACACTTTGTGAACACCATTTCACACTTTGCTTCCTCCAGCATCAACTCAAGGTCCGCTGATGTTCTATCAGCTTGTCTGGCAGACATCAGGGCCTGGATGAATGCAAACTTCCTGCAGCTGAATGTGAACACGACGGAAGCCATACTCCTTGGCGCCTTCCTCCAACTCTGCCACATTGCCTGCCTCCAACCGTACCTTACCTCAAATGCAACTGAAATCCTAGTGCATGCGTTTGTCACCTCTCACCTGGATTACTCAAATGCACTCCTCGCCGATGTCCCCAGCTCCACTATTCAAAAGATCCAGCTCACTCAGAATTCTGCTTTCCATATACTTACCCGGATCAAACTCTGTAGTCCCATCTCACCAGTTCTGGCCAGGCTCAATTGGCTCCCCATCACTGAACACATCGACTTTAAGATCCTGACATTTGTGTTCAAGTCCATTCACTCCCTGGTACCTCCCTACCTCTCCGACCTCCTCACTCCCCAATCCACCACCCAGCACCTCTGCTTGACTGACACCTGCCTCCTGCTTATCCCTCGCACCCTCCGCCCCACCATTGGAGGTTGCACTTTTAGCCACTGCTCCCCGAAACTGCGGAACACTCTCCATCAATCCCTCTGCCCTGCCCCCTCTTTTCAAGTCCCACCTGAAAACCTTCCTTTTCGACCGTGCTTACAGTCACCTCCCCCACCCCAACCCCGACTCGGAGTCAGGCTCTGCCACTGTTAAGCACTCTGAGACGCAACCCTGCGTGGAGGGCGCTGTATAAGTGCAAGTTGCTGTTGTTGTAAGAGGAGATGAGAAGTCAATAAAGATGGAGCAGGAGTGGAGGATAAAGTCGCCCAAAATGATGGACGCATACAAATCTCTTTGCATTACCTTCCACTCTAAGATATATATCTTAAGGCTAAGATCTGTGATCCTTATCACCTTCCCATATATTTTTTTCTATTTATTCCTTCTAATTTAACCATTTTTCTGACGTTCCTTCAGATATTGCACTGCTTCATTGCTTTTTCTTTCTTCCTTTCTGCTGTCATTTCTCTATTTTTCCTGTACGTCTGGACCCGTTCACCATTTCACACTATTCTTTATTACTTCAAAACCCACATGAATCTCAATAAGTGCATTATTAACATCACTTGCCTTGCCTCCTCCTGACAGACATAGAATCACATCATGTGGAAGTTTAAGCCTGTTCTGTTAAACCATTTGATAATGGTGAGAAGTTAAATATATGAGAATACCACTTGAAACTGACTTAGGTGTCGGATTCCAACCTCACAAATTGTTGCCTGATATAGAGAGTGATCTCAAATCCTTCACATGATCTGATTTGTGATCTCACATCAAAATAGGTGGCTATGCTTGCTGGCAATAGCAGCATAAATTTGCATTATATTACACAAACATCTGGGTCTCCAGGAAAATCTGCCATCTCTTGTGGAGCTGATAATCCTGATAGACTACTTACCTGTGAGTGATTCTCAATAAAGCATATAATGAACCAGATTGCATCCGTTTTTAGCTATGACCTCTTTTGGCAGGACTGCGTCAGACTCATTTCCTTCTGATTTTGTGGAGCCGTTACACTGACAATCCCACTGCTCACATCAGCTGAATAACATTGGGATCCAAAATTCATGGCTTTCATAGACTTTGAATGTGAATTAAAAAGATAATTTATTTTTTCTGATAAGAATGTTTTTAAGAGTGCAGCCCTTTTGCATTAAAATCATTCCATCAAATAGTAATTTTCTGTTTTAATTAAAACCCTGCAGAAGGGTTAACTCGTTTCACAGAACACAGAATAATTCTTTCTATGGCCTTCCTTCAGTTTGACCATAGTATAATTCTATTATGTTTTTGATTTGTTCCTTTTCATTATGATCAGCTCTAACTGTGATAAGGTAGCTAATGACTGAATTTTGTTTTATTTCTTTTCAGTAGTTAAATTCTCTTTTCAAATCTGGTCAGCGCACGGCAAAAATGATGTGAAGACAAGTGACACAAATGGCAGGATTCTCTTTTAAGCAGGAATTGTGACCACAGGGATAATGGGCTGGTGGCAGCCAAGCGATCATTGTGACATCGCATTTTGATCCCTCGATGTCGGCTCTTCCTATCATTGTGAAGCAGGATTCACAAAACGTTGGATTGCTCACCCACTGATAGGGAACGTGAGCTGGCGTTAGACCGCTGTGAGACAGGTTAGTTTCATCTCTCTCATGCTGTGTTGCTCCAATAATAATACACTGCAAAATTACCGTGAAGGAAAATGGGCATCTTACAGTACACTGGATCAGCCTTATTGCAACACCCTGCTCGTCCACTCCTCCCAGCACAAGCGGCATTGTATTGTATTTATCAGATTCTAAGAGTGAGGAAGAATACTCCATCCCTGTCATCTTGGAAAAATAAATATGATGCTGATGTTGGTAAATAAATCCTGGCCAATACATATGTATAATTTTGTAAATAAATACAGTTTACATTTATGTAACACCTTTCACATCAGGAGAATATCTTAAAGAACTTCATATAGGTAACATGGCACCCAAGCTGTGGGGAGGGGGTTAAGATGTTAGGGTTGTCAGCCAGGCTCAGTTGGTAGCACTCTTGCCTCCGAGTCAAAAGATTGTTGGCCCCATGTTATGATTTGGAACTAATATAGTCTATGCTGACACTGCATTGCAGTGCTGGGGATGTGATGCAATGTTAGAGGTGCCTTCCTTCAGATGAAATGTTAAACCATGGTCCCATCTGCCTGCCTAGGTGGATGTTGAGGGTCCCATGGAACTATTCAAAAAGAGAGGTGGGGGGATTCTCCTGGTGTTCTTGTCAACATTCTCCCTAATAAAATGGGTCATTCATTTCATGGCTGTTTGCAGGAAAGTTTTGTACACATGTTGACTGCCATATTGCCAACAGGATGTACCGAGTCAAATCACTTTACAATATATCCTGTGAAACGCTTTGAGACATTTCAATGACATGATAAGGTACTATTTCAAATGATTATTATACAATGATTATTAAATAAGTGCTACTGAACAGGCGCAAAAAATTCCTTGAACTGACACTTAGCTATTTCATTAGTTTGGTTCCTGAGCTTTCAGGCCTCAGTTGCTCGCTTGAAATGTAAGGGTAGATTATTGAACTAAACATTGTACATTTATCACAGATAAGTGTAATACCACCCATAATTATTATGTGATATTTTGCGGGATCAAATCTAGTTAAGATAAATTATCTTAATCCAAACCCCAAGTTATCCTTTTCTGGTTTGGCCCACGGGTGCTTCTGTACTTTGTGCTGTCAAATTATTATTTTCAGGACAGAGATACACTGTTACTGACTGTGTGTGTTGAGAAAGGTGACAAATCTGACAGGAATTCTGACATTTGTTTCTCAACCCCAAGCTAATATTGCACTAGTATAAAATCATACTGTGTTAGCTTCCTTCAAACGATGCTTGTTTTGACTGCAAATATGAGTATATTGTTCAAATCTGTTGATGGTGTCAGGTTAATTAAATTCAGAGTTAAAATATAGTTTAAAGAAAATGTTGGATATTATGCACTGTCATCTGGTACATTTCTGACACCTATTTCACAAGCCATTTCAACTTTGTTTTTAGTGGAATTAATTATGTTGCTAATAATTATTTAGCTATATTGATGCCAGGAATACTTGGTAACAGAAAACATTGAGACTTTGAGTTTACAGTTTAAGTGCTGGGGAAGTAATGAATTGATGGAGGTGCCGTCATTTGGATAAGATAACAAAAATAACAATAATATATTTCGTTTAGAACCTTCCATGTCAGGAGGATGTCCCAAAGCGCTTTACATGATATACTGTAAAGTGGAATGATTGTGTATTTTGTGAGCAGCAGAAATGTTAAACTGAGGTCCCATCTATTTGTTCAGATCGGTGTGAAAGATCCCACAGTGTGATACAAAGGAGAAGGGAGTTTTTCCTGGTATCTTTGGCTGCTGCATTCACCCACAAATATATAGTCACTATACAACAGTGTTCTTCTATAAAGTGTAATGAATGTGAGTAAAAAAATGTGACTCTGAATACACAGAATCCAAATTACACACAGCAATGACCCACAAACAGCTATGAACTGAATTAATAGTTTCCTCTTAAGGATTGTTGACGAAGACTTCAAGAAGCAACTCCGTTTTGTTTTTATATAATGTCATGGATCTTTAAGAATCATCTGACCACGGAGATTGAACTTTAGTTTAACGTCCCATCCAAAGCATGGCCCATCTGATAATGCAGAAAATCCCCTGGCATTGCACTAAAAAGTGTCAGTCTAAACTGTGAGCTCAAGCACCTGATGCGGGAGATTGTTGACCCACAATCTCCTGACATTGAGCAGGCCATTGCCTGCAGAGCAGAGAGAGTGGGCAGGTTAGTAAGGCTTTGGCAGGTCGCAGAAGTAGGGAGGAGCAAGAACTTACAATGGGGAGTATGTTCCTTTATGAGTAGAACTGTTTTTCATTCATATTCATAAATTTATGTCTCTTCGAGGCCAAATTGTCAACTGCCAAGGACACATGCCACTACCACTTATCTACTACTTATCTCTGCTGTGCTCCAACAGTAGTGGACTTATTGCAATGGCACATTCCACTAGAGCAGTGTATCATTTGACTCGTCATTATCCCGTAGGAGTTTAGAAACACAACTGCACAAGCGATAAAGCTATAAAACTTCCTTTAATTAGTGCAGAACAGTGACACTGGTGCAGTTTAAAACGACCTTGAGAAAGCAAGTGAGGATGGATGAAATGTGCACTGGGAAATTATTGAAAAAGACATTTTTATGAAAGTGTACAATGTGAAGACAGCTTCTCCACACAACAGCACAAACAGTACCTCCTGATATGGGAATTGGAAAGTGATATGTTAGCTGTTCTATTGGATGCAATAACCAAATGGTGGGATCTAGAGAACAACTTCCTATAAAATGAGTTGCCTTGAAATGGATATATCACTATTTCTGCCTTGAGTCCATGTCCTACAATGCATTGGACTTGTAAAGTGTGAGCGTAGAGTGAGCTTGAATTTACTCCAGGCACTTTCTGGTGGATCAATCGCAACCACTGGAAATGTCAGGCGAGCCCCCAGGATTTCACTTTATTTTCGTTGACCCTGTAAGCTTGACGACCTTCAGGAGCCAGGTAGTGTTTGGAATAGAATTGTTCCTTGACCTCCTGCAACAAACAACTCAACTTTTCTGCACGAGCAGGGCAGGTGTAGCTGCCTTCCTCCAACGGTCACAGTCAACATGGGCAGCAAGTGCCAGGGGGGCAGCAGAAGGCAGGAGATGTGCCTTCTCCCAGCCCATTGGAGGCTATGATGGAATATATAGTGACATTCTGACATTCTTACTTTCCTTTTTCCATCTTGAACAGAGATTGACATTTGTGGAAGGAGTTTGGAAATGCAGGCTAGAAAGGGAGCATAAGAACTTTCCTTATAAAATCCAGATTTCTGGGTTCCATTGATTAATCTGGGCTCCCTTTTATGTAACATCCTTACATATCTTGTCAGAGGGGCCCCTGCATGTCAGATTATAACTGGTTACGTCTTTTCCCACTTGCTGCATGGTGATAATGGCAATGAGTGCTGCTCATGAAATATTTCTTCATTTTTGAACAGTACTAAAAAATTATTTCCTTTTGCCCTTTAACCATTTAGATCCCAAAATGTGTCCCCTTTGGAGTTGAAATACTGTTGGTATTTTGCTTTGTATCTATTGTCTGTCAGCTTGGCCCAGTCGGTAGCACTCACATCACGATTTGGAACCTGTATTGTCTAAGCTGACGTTTCAATCAGTGTGGTGAGTGTGCTGCATAGTCAGACGTACCATCCTTCAGATGACTGTAACCGCTTATCCAAATGGATGTTAAATATTGCATAGCACTCTTCGGTAAGTAAAGGGAGTTTCTCTCGATGTCCTGGCTAACAATTCTTTAAATAGAATTGGTCACTCACTCCATGGCTGTTTGTGGGACATTGGTAGGTGCATACATGTTGCCGTGTTTGCCCACAAATTACACAGTCACTGCATAATGTAGTATATCTTGTGAAGCACTTGAGATGTCGCAATGATGTGATAAGGTGCAATATCAAATGCAAGGATTATTAATTTTATGGCATTACTACATTTTATGGCATTCGTAAAGCATTTATCTTCCTTCTTTGTGATTTTATTTCTTAAAGCAATGATCCAGAATTACTAGGATCAACATAAATAGAAAGAAAATAGAATGAATTATACTATTGACACCAACACTATGCGGAATTTCCTGTTGCTAAAATGCAGTGGGTACAAACAGCCAACTGTGTAAATGTCTGTGCATTTGTAACACTCATTAGTGAAACTAACGCTAAGCTGGAAAGTGATATCTCTGGAGTGGAAGTAAATTGACAAAAAAAAAATGGGTTTGGAGTAAATAGTATATACATAATAATAAGGACGGAGGAGTACTGTTTGGAATATGAAAACAGATTATATTTATTCATATCCTTATTAAATAGTGTTTTCAGAATCTTTACAGAATGTTGTTCTAATAGTATAGAGCTTCTAAAATCTTGTGAGATGTGATTTCACACAGCTGCTGCTGGTTGAATGCCTGTTCTTTTGAACTTTTGTGCCAGAGGTCTGCATTGGATGATCAAACAGGCATTATTTGGGATTCATCGAGTGACAACGTTATAAATGAGTTCGCTGTGTAATTGAAGATGGAGATGGGGTTTGTACCTGTGTGTGTGTGTCCGTGAACACACTTATATGATTGTTGTATCATTTCAAAGCCATATTTTCTTAATAAGCTGTTAGTTGTCCTCACTAGAATTCTGTATACCAGTATATATACTCATGTAAATATTAACTTCTAGCATATTCAATACAATTTACATTTCTGTAGTTGCTTTCATGCTGGGAAGATGTTTCAAAGTTCTTAATTAGATGGAATTCTTGTCAGGAAGACTAACAATTACAATATGAATATAATAATAATCGTGAATTTGGTAAAGCGCCATATACTAAATAGTCATGAAACAAATGTCCAATTTTTATTTTGGGGATTCCCTTCTCCTTTCTCTTTTCAAATAGTGCCATAGAACAGTTGTATATAATTTACTTATACAAATCTTTGACTATTGATTTTAAATCTTGTGATTTATTTATTCCTACCATGGACACTAAACAAACTTTGCATGAACAGAATTACAGGTCTATTACTGTTAGGACTCTTTTTGTTGGAGCTGGGAAGTTTGAAGGGTGATATGATAGAGGTATTTACGATATATTTTTGTCAGCCATGTGTCTTTGACATACAAAGACCAATACAATGTTTAAGCATCTGCAAACCAAAACACTGAGGGTTCCAGAAATGTATGCTTACCCTTTGTATGGAATGCACACTCTCTCCCTGGAGTGATGCCCCATACTTATATAACCCAAGTGAGTTTAAACACCATCATCAACAATGGAACCAGGCTACTGAAACCACGAAAAAGGGTTGGCTCATCCGGTATTTCATTTCCAGGCAAGTGTCACGATATCCCATTCAGCTCCAAAGAGACCTATATTACCCACCCATGCCCTCCCATCCTGCATAGTTTATTAAGATGATAAAAGGATTTGAAAAGATAAATGGTAAAGAAACATCTCTGCTAGTAGGTGTTTTGAACACAAGAGAATATGAATTTAAAATTATAACTTGGAATATGAAAGGGGAATGTTAGTAAAACAAATAAGGGAAAGATGAAAAACATTTCTTTTATTTGTAGAATCAGTGACAAAACAGTGTAAGAAATTGGTTCTATATCCCCAACAAAGGTCCAATGGGTAACAAAAATTAGGTCGATAATATTAATCCATGTATTTGATATAGTGTCTTATCAAGTACAAGGATTATCATTATAGATCTATTTTTTGATGTGGAGACATCTCAACAAAGTTTACATAATTTTTATTCTACTGTGAAAGTTTGCGATTGTGTATTTAATAAGTGAACATAGCAGCCAATTTCCACAGTGTAATATCCTTGGAATAACTGGAGCTTAATATTAAGTTAGAGATGCTAATAATGGCTCTGATCCAAATTACATAGAATTTAGATTCAAATTCAATCTTTAATTCATCAATTAAATTACTCAAACAAAGCCTCCCAATCACCTCTTATCTGGTCAATTTCAGGCTCTGCCCCTTAAGATTGATTTATTTTCAACATTAAAACTGACCTATTTATCTTATCAAAGGAGCTTTCTGAGACTTTGAAGTATCCAACGTTGATAGGGGTTAAACCTTGATTGACCAACAAAGAATCAAAGAATTGACAATCCAATGTGATTAATTTTATTTCGCCCACAGAAGATCACTTTACAGTGCATTCTGTGAAGTGGTTCAATGACGTGATAAGGCGCTATATCAAATGCAAGGATTATTATTGTTATTTATTTACTGGACATTTAGGTAAAATGTTGCAATTGACAGATAATAATACCGTTACACAACTTAAGCCCTTAATTAAGAACTGTAGAACATTCTAAATTCTAAAGTAAAGCTGAATTTAAGAATTTCCCAAAATTCGATGTCATCTTAGCTTTTACTTCAAAATTGTCCAACGGCGTGGTCCAACAGTCGACCTGTGGGCAGCAACCAGCCGGTGCATGATTTTGTCCAGACCACAAACCATTTCGAACTTCACTGTTTTACCTCCTGGCTGTGCCTCGCTTCTGGTCAGTCTCTATGAGGCAGTGCGGAGAGTGATAGGAAGAGGGGCAGAGGGAGAGGAATCCAGTCCCACCCCTCCTGTTCACATTTTATGTTACTTATTGCAACTTGGTTAGACAGTGATTTTGCAAGTATTTTGCAATTCTAAAATTACAGAAATATTAGTTTCAATAGGAAACGCAAGTTAGATATGGAAATAAGGGATTTCAGTATGCATGCAAAGTGAATTACATGTTTATTGAAAGTAATGGAAACCTTAGTGCCTTGTTTGCTTGCAAGTCATATCTGTTTTGAAGGAGTTCAGAGTAAGTTTTGCAATTATGGATTAATTTGTTTTGTTTTTGTTGAGCATTCTCTGAAGGGGCTTCCATATGGTGAGTTGATATCTTGTGTTTTGAACTTTAATGCATTAAAGCATTTGATGTATATATTTCCATTTGAGGAGATCATTTTTTAGTAATACAGTCACACAATTTAAAACATAAGATTCCTGTATGATGCTTTCTTGTTTCTGGAAGGGAGAAACAAAAATATTGCTTATGCGGCCCACAGACATTTCTCAAATATGGCATCCAACCCTCGACACCCAAAAGATTCGACCACCCTGGTGAAACACTAAGTGGAATTTCAAGCCAATCGTGCCAACTTTTTGAAGAACTTAGTTTTAGTTGTAAAGCTTAAGTGTTCAGATAAAGAAATTAAAGTTAAGTAGTCAATTCTGTATAAATCCATTGTTGTGGAGAATGGATCTGTGTATTAATTCAAGAGGGAAAGAGAATCACAATACAACAACAACAACAAGATTCGATTTATAGAGCGTCTTTCACGTCGGGAGGACGTCCCAAGGTGGTGTACAGTTGGGTCAGGACCCGAGCAAGGCGGAAATGGTCAGGGTGAGGGGAGGGAAGGGAGGGAGCGAGGAGGGGGTAAAGAGTCGAGAGGGGAGCTGAGGGCATGGTCAAAGAGAAAGGTCTTGAGACTGGCCTTGAAGGAGGAAAGGGAGGAGGCAAGGCGAAGGCACTGGGGATAGAGTTCCAGAGCCTAGGGGCTGAGAGGCTGAAGGCCCGGCCACCGATGGTAGGGCGGTTGGGGCGGGGGATGTGGAGCAGACCGGAGCCAGAGGAACGGAGGGTACGGGCAGGTAGGTAGGGGGATAGTAGGTCGGAGAGGTAGGAGGGAGCAAGGCCGTGAATGGCCTTGTAGGTGAGGATGAGGATCTTGAATTCGATCCTCTGGGGGATGGGGAGCCAGTGGAGGCGAGCGAGGGTGGGAGTGATGTGGTCCGAAGCCTGGTGCGGGACAGTACACGAGCTGCAGAGTTCTGAATGATCTGCAGCTTGTGGAGGGAGGTGCTGGGAAGGCCGGCGAGGAGAGAGTTCCCATAGTCCAGCCTTGAGGTGATAAAGGTGATAAATACAACCTTTGTTAGGTGTGTCTCAGCACCTTATCTTTTGTGTGTTGACTGGCATGGTCAACAGAGTTGCCATTCAGCTTCTCCACCTAGTTCCTTGGAGTCTTGTCTTCAGAGCCCTGCAGACTAGTTTACTAGTAGCTTAATATTGATTTTATTTCATCATAACACATAACGTGTTTTTATTTGTCTCTCCAAACTCTCTCCTGTTCTTTCTTTCTCTTTAAGAGTTATAACATTTTTTTTATAACCCTGACTTGTTTTTCCTGATATCTTATCTGGTTAGTGTCACAAGCTCTCTATAGCCCTCCCAATCTGTTGGGACAAAGGCTCCAGTTCAGCTGCCCAGAAGACACACAATTCTGGCACAATTCTGCTTATAAAACCTTGTACAATTGGTACCTTGACCAAAATCAACCTTTTTTAAAATCAAAATTCAGTTGGACCATTCATTTTTATCCTAAACATTGATTTGTTACACTGTCAATTTGACAAACAGATCCTACAGGAGCACAGTTTCAAGTTTGTTAGCAGAAAAAAATAGGAGGTTAAAAGGAATAGATTCACTTAAGACTATTGTGAGGAGGGACACAATCCATGCTCTCCCAAACTAAAATAAATAACTTTTAGTAATTTGCTGAAGACTTTGGGCATAGACCACCCATTTAATTACAAGTTAATTTGGTGTGGGAACTTTAAATGATGATGAATTTGTAATAGCATTAACTTATTAAAAATACATGGAAAGGGTTACATAATAGTTCAATTGGTAAAATCCCTACAGGTGTGAAACAGAACCAGTTTGCTCCTCCGTCTCCCACCACTTCCTTTTCATGCCCTTTCAATACAGTTTCCTCTCCACCACAGCACTGAGACTGTCCTGATTAACATCATTAATTAAGTTATTTCCATCAGCAGCCAGGGCACTCTTTGCCTCCTTGTTCTACTCAATTTCTCTGGTGCCTTCGATTCCATCAACCACTCCTTCTTCACACCTTTCCTCCTTGCTGGAGATACAGTGAAACTGAAAGGGCAGAAACTCTGCGACTCACCATCTATATGGTTTAGTATTTTTGGTGTACTGCCAAAAACACTAATTGGTTCTCCCTTGGTGCCAGCATCCGTTGGCATGGGATTCACTCCCATGTAGAAAAAAACAGAACAGGTACCTTTATTCATTGAGACGTTGAAACTCCAAAGTATTATCAAATCAAAATAAACTTACAATAACTGTATTGATTCATTTTCACAAGGGGTGGAAACCAAATTTGACTAAATTCAACAGTGCAAAATAATGTTTTGCCAGAAAACAAGCATTTTCTCATGAGGTTTGATGCATAAATAATAGACGAATGATCCATTAATTATATTTGGTAAATAAGCAGTGTACCAAAAGCACTAAACCATGTATAAACAATCTTATATGCTTGTAAATTGTAAAATAGATGTATGTATATGAGGTATTCTGTTCCATTCACATAATGTACTTAATTTATTGATATGTGAGGCTATTCTCCTTCTTTCGTTATGTTTAGTGGATTTATCACTGCAAATGACTGGAATGGAATTTTAAATTATAAATAAAATTGCATTATACATTGAAAACCAGAATCACACATATAAAACTGTTTACGGTTATTTACAAATGTATTGAATTTACTAAAAGCTTAGTTAAAGGAGCAGAATAATCCAAGGATCAAATTGACTAAATTTGCAGTGAGGGAAAAGAGCACAATGATGCTGTCAGTGAAGATAAACATAGAGGCATTATTTTCTTAAAAGAAAAAAAACTTTGACTATTTATATTCACAAGAATTTGATGGGTGAGAAAATGCTTTAAAAAAGGGAAAATCTCGCCTTGAAAAAATAATCCCATTGTATTTTTATTTTGTGTATGAGCAAGAGCTTTCATTTTCAAAACACTTTATCACATTGAAGCTCCTCAAAGAACTTCTTATAACCTACTTTCTTTGAGAAAATTGGGCACCATGACATAACATGCTATCACTACCATACTATACAGCTTGTAACGATTGCTAAAATAATTAAATTCTTCTGCTCTTTTTCACATTTTCGTTATCCAGTAGAAATGTCATGGTAAGGTCTATTACTGCCATGTTCTTTCTTTGCTATTGAGAGATGGGCTGTTAAAATATCAACCCCTTTTAGATTATTTTTAATAAATTTGAACATATTCATTCTCAAGACATTTACTGGACTCATGACGTTTCTAGAGTATGCAAGAATAAATCTGATTAATATCAAAATTAAATTCAATTTTATTCATTCTCATGTTAGATCAAATTTAAGATTTTAATATAATTAAATGCTAGAATAAATACAATCATGGAATAATTTAATATTGATTTCAGTAGGGACTTAGATTTTTTGTGAAATTAATAAGTTAATACTAAATTAAAAAAACTATCCTGTATTATCACTGCTGAGCATTGATAATCTCTGCATTTCTTCAAAGTATGTTAACATTTTCTTATAGCTGGATTCACCAATACAGAACACAACTTTGTTGCTGATCAGAAAAAAAGTAAGGTTCTGTGGTTGATAAATTTATCCTGATTTGATATTTGGACAATGATAAAATGGCTGTTTACTTTTGAGCACTTCATCTTGTAGAATCCTTCTCTCCTTCAAGAGACTGATTGTCTATCAACAACAGTCCCAACCCCCCCACCCCAATCCATTCAACACTTTCCTTGCCAACATCTCCTCTTTCTGTTTCTGCACTGAACACTTTCTCATTAATGCAATGCAATACAAATTTACATTTATTTAATGTCTTTCACATTTCAAGGATGTCCCAGGTTTCTTTAATATGGCTTGACACCCAAGCTGGGAGTGGAAGCCTCTCAGATGGGAAGGGAAAGATGACCGAAGGTGGGTTGATAATTGGGACCTTCAAACTTCACTAATTCTTCCTGCACAATCTCCTCTGATTTCTCCAATCTCTTCTCCTTTAAACTACCTTTCATGTAAACTCCCTTACCTACAACCAGAGCCATCCCCTCGATCCTGTCATCACTCATGGTCTTGATACCTTCGAGCTTGCCATCACTAACAAGACCAACTTCAACCATTTCATCTCACTTTACAATTCCACCCTACTCATAGCACTGAGACATTGGAGGAGACAAAGTGGAAATAATGGTTCAAATAGGATTAGAACCAGGTGACAGATAGATAGCTGTCAGGTTTAGAAAATAAGCATTTTATCCACGCACAATACCACAGCAGTGAGACCCATATAATGACAATACACGTGATAACAACAGCAACTTGCACTTATATAGTGCCCTCCACGCAGGGTAGCATCTCAGAGTGCTTAACAGTGGCTGAGCCTGACTCCAAGCCGGGGGTGGGGTGCACAGTCGAAGAGGAATGTTTTTGGATGGGACTTAAAAAATGAGGAGAGGGGGCAAGGTGGAGGGATTGAGGGAGAATGTTCCACAGTTTCGGGGAGTAGTGGCTGAAAGAGTGACCTCCGATGGTGGGGTGGAGGGTGCGAGGAACAAGCAGTAGACCAGTGCCAGTCGAGTGGAGGCGCTGGGTGGTAGATTGGGGAATGAGGAAGTCAGAGAGCTAGGGAGATGCCAGAGAGTGAAGGGATTTGAACACAAGTCTGAGGATCTTGAAGTCGATCCATTTGGTGATGGGGAACCAGTGGAGCCTGACAGTTTGTTGTTTGATATAGTATAATAATAGATTAAAAAGTTCCGATTTGACAATTTCTAAGCTCATTATAAGCTCACACCAAGGTCTGCATGTTTACACATATTAGGAGTGTGTTAAAAAGTGCTTGATGTGAAATCAACAGCGTAAAAGGAACCTTGAGTTGGAAGAGCACCTCAGCATCTTAAATGTATCTCCTGCCAATTCCCCCTCCTATGATACATTGACTCTTTAGAACTCTGCTCTTAGATGATCTTGATGTAAGAGCCTTGTTCCCAGGGTCAGTGCTTGTTGTCATGTGATACACCGTTTATTTCCCTACAAACACTTATTAATCCCCACTGACCAACAGAGAATGAAATGTTCTTGTCCACCATGGACAGCAAATATGCACTATGTAGATGATGGAGAAGTGGACCGGTCACTTGTAACAAACATGTTTTGAGACAAGCGGGCATACAAAGCTTAATTGTCTTTTTAATCAGTATACATTGAAGGAGAATGTATCCAACTATCTGATTTCCGATTTAAATTGGCAGTTTCACAAGTTGAGCAGCAAAAATAGCATGCATCATGATGCATCAATCTCCAAGAATAGATTTATTGGAAGTTTGGGGATATAGAGTATATTTAAAAGACTGACTGCATCAAGCTCACAATTAGACGCTGAGAGAAATAAGATTGCATCCATTTGCAGCAGCTAAAGGATGGGTTAAAATGAGGGACATGTTAAAAGTACAACAACATCAATGACTTGCACTTCTATAGTGATCTTCATGCGGCTAGTGGTTGATATTGAGCTGAACAGCGAGAGGGAGTAGTTGACACCCAGAACATTGATTCTAACCTAATGTGTGTTCCCTGCAGCTTCCAATAATAATAATAATCCTTGCACTTGATGCATTGCCTTATCACATCCTGGACTTGAAAGCACAACCTAATTTCTTTGATCTTTTGAAATGAACCGAGTTTTTCCAAGATGAAAATTACGAAGATACCAGCAAACAGAAGAATGCAATGTGAATAGAAAAACACAAGTCAAAGCGGTAATTAAAATAAAATATCTATTGAAAAAGAAATGTATTATAAACCTCTTGTTGCAAATGTCCAACACACATTGCAGGGGCCACTGAATATTCCAGTGGAAACAGTGACAAATAAATTGTTCTGGCCACTGAGCTTCCATGTTAACTGTCCCTGGATAGCTTCATATCAATCAGACTGATGTCACACACAAATATCGCTAAATAGGTTGTGATAGTTCGAGCATAAATATTCAGAGCAGATGAATGCACCCAGCCAAACTCGAGCTCATGCAGTTTTGCAAAAACTCACTGAAGAGTGAAGGTGACATGATGAAGGGTCTGACAGAGCAGAGGTGGCATGCTATGTGACAGAGAAATTACTTTCCTAAGTGATGCCCACACTGGAAATGTTGAGCTGAGCGGCAGGATTTCATGGAAGACATGATGGATCAGTGATAACTATGTTGTCTGGGTAAAAAAAACTCAAATATGTAGTCTGTAGTTACAGGCCTACAAGTCAAATAGCCAGCTAAAATGTTACTTAGGTGGAAAGCAACATTCTAAGAAGGTGTAAGTAACATCTGTATAGACTAAGCTCAGCTGAAAGTTGAGCCAAATGTCCTGTTTCAATGCTGTACATTGTGTGCAATTCATATAAAACAATTTCTGCATTACTTTACATTGGAAATTCATAGCAAAATTGCAAACCTTTAGGACAATGTTCAGGAATTCCCTAATATCAGTGATTTTATACAATTGACAAACAGTGGAGTCCTCCAGTAAATGACCCAGGATACTCACATTTCAAGTTTGAAAAAAGAACTAAACAAATTTGGGCTTATGAGTTGATCTGTCAAAGGAATCTTTTGGGAAGTTGGATAGCTTGAGAAGATGGACTAATGATGTATCTTATCCTCCCTGTTCCCATCATTATATTATGTGTTAGTGACTAATTTTTAGACTATTCGGCAATCAATATAAACAAAAACAAAATACATTTCCATAGCGCCTTTTACATTGGGAGGATGTCCTGTGCTTGGCTCATACATCCCAACACAGCAGTATGCCACGTACACTATTTTTGGTCACCAAGACATGAACATTCCACATTCAGGCTTTCCATACTCATTAGATTTTTCACATACAAGAGTATTAAAGTGTTGGAAAACATAACAGGCTAACTGATAGGAACATAGGAACATGAGTAGGCCATTCACCCCTTCGAGCCTGTTCCACCATTCAACTAGATCATACATTAGAATACATTAGAATATACAGCACAAAAACAGGCCATTCAGCCCAACTGGTCTATGCCGGTGTTTTTGCTCCACATGAGCCTCCTCCTGCCCTTCCTCAACTAAGCCTTTAATCATAACCTTCTATTCCTTTCTTCCTCATGTACCTTCTAGCTTTCGTAAAATGAACCCCAATGCCTGGTTTGCATTTTTTATATCCGTATTAATTGTGTTGCTACTTTTAGTGAATTGTGTATGCGTACCCCTAGATGCCTTTGCTCTTCTACCCCTCTTACGTTTTTATTTTCCAGGATGTATGTGACTTCCTTATTCCATCTACCAAAATGTACCACCTCACACTTTTCTAAATTGAAATGCATTTGTCATTTAAATGTCCATTCAGCAAGTTTATTAATGTCTTGCTGTAATTTGTTGCAGTGCTACTCTGTATTAACTGCTCCCCCCAATTTGGGGTCATCTGCAAATTTTGAAATTGTACTGCTGATTCCCAAGTCCAAATCATTAATGTATATTATACATTAGAATACGTCAGAATATATAGCACAGAAACAGGCTATGCCATTGTTTATGCTCCATGTGAGCCTCCTCCTGCCCTTCCTCAACTAAGCCTTCAAGCATAACCTTCTATTCCTTTCTCTTTCATGTACCTATCTAGCTTCCCCTTAAATACATCTATGCTATTTACCTCAACAACTCCTTACGGTAGCATGTTCCACATTCCCACTACTCTGTATCAAGAAATTTCTTCTCATTTCCCTATTCCCTGATGCTGACACCATCAGCATCCAAGGCTGTACTCTCCACCTCTCAAAGCCAGTCAGGAACCTCGGCGTTTTGTTCGACCCTGAGCTGTCCTTTCTCCCTCACATCCGCACCACAACTGGCACCGCCTTCCATCACCTCCGGAATATCGCCAGATTACGGCACTACCTCACCCCTCACGCCGCTGAAACCCTGGTTCACGCCTTTGTCACCTCAAGGCTGGACTATGGGAACTCTCTCCTCGCCGGCCTTCCCGCCACCTCCCTCCACAAGCTGCAGGTCATTCAGAACTCTGCAGCTCGTGTACTGTCCCGCACCAGGCTTCGCGATCACATCACTCCCACCCTCGCTCGCCTCCACTGGCTCCCCATCCCCCAGAGGATTGATTTCAAGATCCTCATCCTCACCTACAAGGCCATTCACGGCCTTGCTCCCTCCTACCTCTCCAACCTACTATCCCCCTACCTACCTGCCCGTACCCTCCGTTCCTCTGGCTCCGGTCTGCTCCACGTCCCCCGCCCCAACCACCCTACCATCGGTGGTGGGGCCTTCAGCCTCTCAGCCCCCAGGCTCTGGAACTCCATCCCCCAGTGCCTTCGCCTTGCTTCCTCCCTTTCCTCCTTCAAGGCCAGTCTCAAAACCTTTCTCTTTGACCGTGCCTTCAGCTCCCCTCTCGACTCTCTTCCTCCTCCTCGCTCCCTCCCTTCCCTCCCCTCACCCTGACCATTTCCCCCCTCCTCTCTCCCTCCCTTCCCTCCCTCACCCTGACCATTTCCCCCCTGCTCGGGTCATGACCCAACTGTGCAGCGCCTTGGGACGTCCTCCTGACGTGAAAGGCGCTCTATAAATGGAATCTTGTTGTTGTTGTTGTTGTATTTGATCTATTTGTGAATAATTTATATTGATGGCCACTGGTTTTGGTTTCTCCCACAAGTGGAAACATCTTCCCTATGTCTACTCTATCAAAACCTTTCATCATTCTAAAGACCTCTATCAGGTCACCCCTTACCCTCCTTTTTTCAAGAGAAAAGAATCCAAGCATGTTCAGCCTTTCCTGATAGGTATAACCTCTCAGTTCTGGGATCATCCTTGTGAATCTCCTTTGCACCCTCTCCATTACCTCTACATCTCTTCTATAATGTGGGGACCAGAACTGCACACAGTATTCTAAGTGTGGTCTAAACAAGATTCTATAGAAGTTTAACATAACTTCCCTCCTTTTCATTTCTATCCCTGTAGAAATGAACCCCAATACCTGGTTAGTCTTTTCTATGGCCTTATTAACCTGTGTCGCTACTTTTAGTGAATTGTGTATGTGTACCCCTAGATCCCTTTGCTCCTCTACCTCATTTGGGTTTTTATTTTCTAGGATGTATCATGGTTGATCTGTACCTCAACTAATTCTTTCAATTCCAATTTCCCGCTTTCTCTAGATATCCCTTAATACCCTGACCTTCCAAAAATCTATCAACCTCACTCTTGAAGGTATGGATGGATCCAGCATCTATGGCCTTTTGGAGGAGAGAATTCCAGATTTCTACCACCCTTTGAGTGAAAAAATTATTCCTGATTTCACTCTTAAATGGCCTATGTTGTCATTTTAAGACTATGCCCCTTGTTTTGGATTCCTCCACCAGAAGAAATAGCTTCTCTGTATCTACCCTATTGAATCCCTTTATCATATCAAATACCTAAATCAAATCAGCCCTCAACCTTCCAAACTGAAGGGAATACAATCCAAGTTTATCAGATAAAACACCATTTTGATTTAAAAGAAGTTTCTTGCAGAAATAAGAACACAAAATCCTGACACCTAACTTCAGCTACTTAAGAGTCAATGAGTGTTGAATCATCCCAACCATCACAAACTGTATCTGAGCTCTAAAAGAAATTAGGATTTTTTAAAAGAAAAACATATTCCTCAAAGGCTCACTGTACTGAAGATTTGTCATTTGCTTCTTTGATTGTTTCTTCTTTAAAACACCAGCATGTTAACAAGTTCTGGCACCGAGCTGTTCATCAATAATCAAGTCCGCAGAGAGGAAACTGCACCCAATGGGGAGAGTATGCACACATGTCTTTCAACCTTTGCCAGCTTCAGGAACTGCAGTCACTTGAAGTAAGACCAGCTCCCACACACGACTAAAAGCTTTTAGTTAATTAACTACATGCATGCAAAAAAATCGACCTTGTAAGCAAAAGCACAGGCATCAACCATGGTGTTCTGCAGAGAGAAATGACTATGCGGATAGCAGCAACTGGGAAGAGTGGGGAGAGGAGAGAAGGACAGTGCTTGGTCACTTGAAACATCTATAAAGGAACAATTGGCCATCTGCTGCTTTTAGGAATAATAGGTGATGGCTAGTGCCATGAGAGTAAAATAATAAATATCCTCCTGAGGTTTCTGCAGTAAATGTAGAAAATGCTTGGCAATGATCATACATACCATCTGTATGTTGACAGGCTGATTCAGTATGCCACAGGGTTTGCTGAGGCACACAAACAGTTACATAGATGATCTGGTAGCATGCATGGAACTGACACTTACCCTGCAAGGCATGATTAAAATTAGACTCTGCTGGTTATAAAAAAAAACCACCAAACCATACATGATAATTGCCATTTTAAAAGCAATAGATAAGAGTGATTGACAAGGATAACCAATGCTTACACTAAAAATAAAATAATTTGAGACATTTTCATTTTTCCAATTATTTCTTTAATGAGTGCTAGCAAGTGAAATGTCATAATGATAATTCTGAAAATTTTATATCCGTCCAATAGAGAAAATCTGTAATTTCAGAAAAGAA
Organism: Callorhinchus milii; assembly: GCF_018977255.1. NCBI lineage: Eukaryota > Metazoa > Chordata > Chondrichthyes > Chimaeriformes > Callorhinchidae > Callorhinchus > Callorhinchus milii. The sequence goes on from NW_024704743.1 coordinate 92,835,272, forward strand.
ACAAGTCATAGTAGGCCAGAAGTCAAAGCTGGGGATTGATAAACATATTCCATTTCTTAATTATCACCGCAGATAGTTAGCAAACACTTCATCACTGCCATAATGATAGATTTGATAGAGGTTGGGGTTCAAGCTCCATAATCAAGACTTTGAGCTCATACTCCAGATAAGTATTGGGGGGTGCTGCATTGTTAGAAGTGCCATCCTTCGGATGAAATGTTAAACCGAAGTCCTGTCTGCCTGTTCAGATGAATGTTAAAGATCCAGTAGCACTATTCAATAAGAGAAGAGAAGTGTGCTTCTCTCAGTGTCCTGGCTGACAGTCTCCAATATAAAATTAGCTATTCACAGATGCATAGTCACTACACTTAAAGTAAACTCTATAAAGCATATTTGAGATGTGATAAGGTGACGTGATAAGGTGCTCCACTAATTGCAGGGATTATTATTAGTTTTCACTGAACATGTCCTGAATTTAGAAGATGCTTTTTCCCCTCAGGCCTTGCAGCATGTACAGCAGCCATCTTTATTTTTTAATAAAATGAGGGAATCAATTTTTTAATTCCCAGCCGCTATTATTTTTTACTTTTAAAATATTTTTACACCAGTATATGCAAAGAAGCATGAAAACCATGGAGTCAACTGAGCATGATTAAAGACTTTCCCGATTTCATTCCCAGATACTGGTGTGGTGTATAATAATAATAATAATCCTTGAATTCGATATAGCGCTTTTCATGTCAGGAGGACATCCCAAAGCGCTTCACAGAACACACTGTAAAGTGAATTGACTGTATATTTGTGGGGGAACGCGGCAGCCAATTGCGCACAGCAATGTCCCACAAACAGTCGTAGATTGAAAATGACCAATTTTATTATTGTTTTTGGTTTTGGAGGTATTATTATTAGGCGTGTGGAGTAAGGAAACTTGCCCAAGATTTCGCCCTGCCTGGAATTGAACTCAGGTCTCTCGCTTGCAAAGAGAGTGCTCTAACCACTGAGCTACAGCACTTCACCAAGCAGACTAGAAGGGCCAAATAGCTTGTTTCTAAGCATACCATCCATGAATCTATGAATACTTGCTGAATGATATGTTTAACAGGAGCAATTTAAAGTTAAAAAAAACAATAGTGGTTTGAAAACTAAACCTCAAAACAAAGATGGTGACTGTCCCAGGACTCAGAGAATAATAAAAATTAATCATTGCATTTGATATTTTGCTCCTCTCATGTCACCTTTCATATTGCGTCTAAGTGCTTCATAGCATCCATCTAAAATGTAAAGACTGAATTTTGTAGGCAGACACGGCAGCTAATTTGGCACAGCGATGACCCACAAACAACCATAAAGTGAATGATCAACCTTCACTGGGGATTTTTGCTCAGAACACCTGGAGAAACTTCCTTCTCTTTTCAAGTTGTGCCATGGGATCTTTAATGTCCACCTAAAGAGACAGATAGGTCCTTAATTTATCTTCCCATCTGAATGACGGCACCTCCAAAATACAACACTCTTCAAGCACTGAATTGGAGTGTCAGCCCAGAATATGAGACATAGAGAAATAGAAACAGTCATAGGCAGAGACAGAAAAGATAAAATTAAGAGACTAAAAGAGAGATATAGCAAAAGGAATGTCTGAACACTGTACACTGTATAGTGTGGTACATTAATGACAGTCTAACTCCTAATGGAAGGACTTTTGGGCTAGCAATATAGCCAATTTGTATTTTGCATGATGAGTAATTACAGTTTCCTTATATGACTAATTACAGTAGCCTTGGACACAACTACTCTAGATAAATGTTCTTCTACTGTAGCAAGTAAACAGTTAATGGGATTTAATGTAGATATATCTCCAGATTCCAATGGAAGCAGTCAGAATCTTGAGAGAGGTTAATAATTAAACAACAGAGGCTCTGAACATAATTTTTCAGAAGACCCATTAGAGGGGTTGTCTTAGAGTACTGCAGAGTGGCAAATGTCACTCTTCTGTTTAACAAAGGGAAGAAGAAAGAGTCAGAGAACTATAGGACATTTTTTCTCAATTGTAGGGTGGTTAAGGTGGTTAAGGTTATTATCAGGTACATGGTTGCAAAACATTTAGAAAGGATAGAGATGACAAGTTTATATATATGTTTTACATATATATTATTTATATCTGATATATATTATATAATATATATTATATATGATAAATAAATGATTTACAATTATCATTTGTAAAGGTAAAATCATAACTGACAAATCTGATCAAGATCTTTCAGGAAGAAACCAAAGGTGTGGACAGAAAAGGTGAAGTACGTGTTGTACATTTGGTTCTTGGGCTGGTATTCATTAAAGTGATGCATGACATATGTTTGGTCAAATTTAAGGTACATGGGATTGTAACAAAATGGATGGTTGAAATATAGGTGGCAGAGAGTGGGATGATGTTTTGGATTGACAAAGGATAATTAATATTGTATCCCTAAGGATCAATATTGTTGTATTTTGGAGGTGCTATCATCCTTGTTCTCTATTTATATTGATGGGCTGGACATAATAATATTAATCCTTACATTTGATATAGAATCTTTCACGTTGGAAAGACATCTCAAAGTGCTTCACAGGATAAGATAAAGTAGAGTCACTGTGTATTTTGTGGGCAAATGCGGCGACCAATATGCATACCAATGTCTGACAAACAACCATGAAAATGGATGGGCAATATTAGAAGATTGTTGGCCTGGACATGGGGGCAAACTTCCTCCTCTAAAAGGTTAGTGGAATGGGCAGACCTGTGGAAAATGTAATTCAATACAGAAAAAAAACTTGCTTTTGATATACCGGCTTATCACATCAAAATGTTGCCTAAACACTTCAGAGTATTCTGCAAAATGGTTTATTTAATCATGGTGTATTTAAAGACGAATGCAGAAGTCAATTTTCTCACAGAAATATCCCATTGCTTCATTACATGTCCCAAAGAACCGTAAAAAGTGAATGACCACAATCTTTTATACAACAACAACAACAAAATTACATTCGGTATAGTGCCTTTCTCATCAGGAACACGTCCCAAGGCCCTGGACAGACAGAGTTTCGGACCCAAGCCGGGGGTCGGGATTGGAGAGAGTGGCCAGGCTTTCAGCCCTCTCAGCCCCGAGGCTCTGGAACTCCATCCCCCAGTGCCTTCGCCGCCTCCTCCCTTTCTTCCTTCAAGGCCGGTCTCAAGACCTTTCTCTTTGACTGTGCCTTCACCTCCCCTCTCAACTGTCTACCCCCTCCTCGCTCCCTCCCTTCCCTCTCCTCACCCTGACCATTTCCCCCCTGCTCAGGTCCTGACCCAACTGTCCGGCGCTTTGGGACGTCCTCCCGACGTGAAAGGCGCTCTATAAATTAAATCTTGTTGTTATCTTGTTGTTATTGTTGTAGTTGGCTTCATTGGAGGAGCCAAAACTAACCCGAATACAGTGAGCTGAATGGCTTTGTACTGTGTTGTATGTTTCTATGGTTTTAAGGAATGCATTTAGAATTATCAAAATTTTGCTCACATAAAGACTAACCCATATGGAACACCAGTCACTACATCTTCTCAGTCTGAAAAACATCTCTTTACATCCACTCTTTCCTCTTTACCTATGTTTCTAACAATGAGGCCACAGTTCCCTATTTCCAAGTGACATAATCTTCTATTTGTTAAGTTATAAAATGATATTGTAAAGACAGAAATGCTGAAAACGTAGGTAGAAAAACAGCTTAAGGCCTCTGATGATGTTGTTCAATGAGTTAATATGACATGTTAGAAGAGCACGCAAAATTGATTCTCTAATTCCCTTTTCTATATGCAACGCCTCTCCCCTAACTGGCATTCGTAGATTCAGTGCAAGGGAATTGTATCTGCAAATAAAACCAACAAATTATAATAATAATTCAATAATAATCCTTGCAATTGATATAGCAACTCATCATGTTGTCAAGCCGTCTCAAAGCGCTTCACAGGATATTCTGTAAAGTGGAGGCTGAGGTTTATGGGCAAAACTAGGGGATACCGTGGAGTCAGAGAAGGTCTTACAAAGAAGATTTACCTGAGACAAATCACTGACAAATGAAGTTCATTATGAATAAATACAAGCTACTGAATGTAGGGAATAAAAATAGGAGACACTTGTACTCCATGAGCAATATAGAACTTGATAAGCGGGAAGTTAAAGGAGACCTAGAAGTGTTGTTGACTTGACCCATCAATCACTGTGTCAAAAGCAATGTGAAGCAGCAATAAACCAGGCTAAACAGGATCCTGGGTTACCATACAAATCGTTTTGAGTTTTGCTTTGCAGGAGTCAAGGCCAAGTTAGAGAAATGCACATAGTTCTGGTCGCTCTGATTTAAACAGAGCTGTCTAGGTCCTGGAGGCAAAATTAAAGTTGATCTCTTTCCCAGTATTGACATCATCCTTCACTTTAATGAGCACATAAATTGAGTAAAGCCAGAAAAAAATGTCAATTAAATATTTTGAAGCAGAGCAGATCCACTCTCTCAGGTACTTTCAAATATTTAGTGCAAACTGTTTCAAGTTTTAAGCACATCTCTGATGCTGAAATGCAGTTTTTAATATGTTGACTTTCAGATCATTTTTATCATTTTAATATGCAGAGCTTGCAGAGCAGGGTTTAAAAAGTCTCAAATTAAAAAAAATGTTAATATATCTCCTCTTTGCTGTAAAAAAATTCAAATTGTAACAAAAATGAAACTGAATCATAAAAGGCAAAACTCTTTTGATCTGATAAGATGTTGATGGTTGCGAAATTACAATTTTATAAAGTTATTTGCTTTAATCTGATGTGTGGCAAATATATAGACATGTTTGCTATTCTCAATAACCCAAAATAGAACACAATATACATAGTTTATTATATTTCACATAGAGTGGTAAAACTTTCAACATTTTATAACAGATTCAATGCGCTAATTATTATATTGAATCTGTTTTGAAGCACTGCTTTTTCCATCTATTGCTTCTGACTGGTGGTGAGATCAATTAACCCCTGTTTTAATTTGATCCCATGCTTGATTTCAAAATACTTTGGCTGCTACATTGGTAGCCACATATCCTTGCCTTGATTTTTTTNCAATCTTGGAACCAGTGTTTAACTGTAGATTTCGGGACACCGATAGAGTTAGGTTGGTATCCTGTAAAATCTTCCAGTAATAATTCCCCCCGGCAGTAAGAGTTAGTATCTCTGAATAGAAACTGAAATGCTGTCTGGCTCAATAGCTGCGGAAATCTGCTTAATGCAAAATCATTTTAACAAAGTGTGGGATGGGGCGGGGAAATTATTACTGGGACATCTCCAGTTACGTCCCGAGATATGATAATTACCGCTGGTGACATTTATCAGATATCTGAATTTTCATCCCTTGAGTTGTAACAACAAACTGAACATATTTTGTAAAGTTATTAGTGTGTAATTTGTGGTATTTCTTAATGGGATTACTTGAGTAGGAAATTGTGCCAAGCAAATGTGGAATCCTTCTGATAACAGGAAGAATGTCAAGTCGACCCACAAGACGTCTATTTCAGCATGATTGGAAAGGTCACTGTGGAGAGAAGAAAAAAAATCAAGAAATCCCATTAATATATATCTCAAATAAAACCAACTTAAATGCTTTTAGTAAAGATTGTTTTTAATAACTTCTTTCGTATACCACCAACAGATTTTGTCTTATTCTGTATTCCAGTTAGTGGTTGCTGAGTATACAAATAAAGATCTCCAGCATTTGTTGAGTAGTTTTTCATTACGATCAGGAAATAACCTATTTAAATTGTCCATTTAAATTGCAGAATATCAGCAGGTGAATAATAATAATCATTACATTCGGTATAGCGCCTCTCATGTTAGGAGTATGTCTAAAAAGCTTCATACAATATATTGTAAGTGGAATTACTGTATTTTATGAGCAAACATTTCAGCCAATTTGCACACAGCATTGACCCTCTTTTAGCCAATTTGCACACAATGAAGGCCCTCAAACAGCCATGGAATGAATGAACAATTTTATTTAGAGAATTGTTGGCCAGGACACCAGGAGAAACTCTCTGCTCTTTTCAAGTACTGCAAAGGGATCTTTAACATCCACCTGAATAGGCAGACAGGACCTTGATTTAACTTCTCAACTCATCAGGTTCAATTTCCAGGCAGCCAAGTTTCCTTACTCCACACAAACACACACCTGTGTTTACCTAGCAGTAAGTAGGAACCCGGTTGTTAATCAATTGGCAGATTGCGATTCCGGGGTAATAATCCCTTCAAAAATATATATTAAAAAATAATAATAATTTAGTCACTTGGTCCACAGCTGTTTGTGGGTCACTGCTGTGTGCAATTGGCTGCTACGTTTCACCCACAAAATATAGTCACTACACTTTACAATATACCCTGTGAAGCGCTTTGAAATCTCTCAACAACGTGATAAGGAGCTATATCAAATACAAAGATTATTATTATTACCTCTGACAATGCAGCACACCCTCAGCACTGTATTGAACTGTCAGCCTGAGAACTAACTCTTGATTGGCTCCCGTCAGCGCCTCCGCACCTCAGGCACGGACAGTATCATCAAGCATGGCTGCTCACTCCACCTCATCAAGCCAGTCCAGAACCTTGGCATCTTGTTTGACCCTCAACTATCCTTTCTACCCCACAACCATGCCATGACCCACTCTGCATTGCCCCACCTCCACAACATTGCCCGGCTCCGCCACTGTCTCACACCGCAGGGCGCCGAAACCCTCATACATGCATTCATAACATCCAAGCTTGACTATGTAAACTCCCTGCTCATTGGCCTCCCCAACTCCTCCCTCCACATGCTGCAGATCATCCAGAACTCTCCAGCCCGTGTCCTCTCCCGCACCAGACTCCGTGACCCTATCACCCCCATCTTCACCCAACTCCACTGGCTTCCCATCACTCAGAGGATACAGTTCAAGATCCTAGTCCTCACTTTTAAAACCCTCCATGGCCTTGCTCCCCCTACCTCTGTGACCTCCTAATCCCCTACCAACCTGCCCATTCCCTCCGCTCAATGGGCTCCAGTCTGCTTCATGTCCCCTGCCTTGCCCGCCCCACCATTGACGAGCGGGCCTTCTGCCACTCTGCCCCCAGCTTCTGGAACTCCATCCCACAGTCCCTCCACCTCGCCCCCTCCCTTACATCCTTCAAGACCCATTTCAAGACCCTCCTCTTCGACCGTCCTTTCGATTACTCTCCTCCGCCCACTGCCGTCCACCTTCCGCAATCCTGGGCCTCAGCTCGGGTCTGAAACACTGACTGTTCAGCACCTTGGGACATTCTCCTGACATGAAAGATGCTAAACAAATGTAATTTTGTTGTTGTAGACTTGTGAGTTCCACATCCCGACATGGGGCTTGAACCCACAACCTTCTCACTCAGAGGTGAAAGTGCTACCAAAAAAAATGGCAACAGAAATGAATCTCAAGACAAAATGCTGAAGCTCTGTAACACTGTCCCTCAATCCCTCCTCCTTGCCCCCTCTCGCTCCTTTTCAAGTCCCACCTGAAAATCTTCCTTTTCAACCATTCTTAAGGTCACCTCCCCCACCCCCACCACTATATAAAGTGCAAGTTGTTATAAATTGAAAAGCCCAAATTCCAGGAAATTGTAATACAAACCTCAAATGGAGTTGTGGCTGCAATAGAATGTCTTACCACTTAATGGAGAAATTACAATAGTTTCAGTGTTAAAAATAGTTATTGTGTTGTTTTGTAATCGGATGATTTTTATTTTTTGTTGATCTAAAGCAATGTTGTGATGAAAAAGATATTTCTGAAATAATACAAAAATAGCAAATGCACATACAGCAACAAATTAGCAGTAAGTAGTCTGCAGCAACAACAACAACAAGATTTCATTTATAAAGCGCCTTTCACGTCGGGAGGACGTCCCAAAGCGCTGGACAGTTGGGTCGGGACCCGAACAGGGGGGAAATGGTCAGGCACTAACACAACCTATTTGAAATCAACCCACAGGAAAAAATATACCAAAGTTGAATAACAAAAGGAAAGATTATCCACTGATAAATTATTGCAATTGGAGAATTTGAAGTTTAAAGCAATCCAAATTCATTGTGATGCAGAATGTTTACTAACTAAACCAAACAGAATGAACAAGAAAAATGAAAGAAAGGAATGAACAGTGTCAATTGTTTATTCTAACTAGAACCTGAGTTAATCAGGCTGAGTAAAGAAGTCTTTAATCAAATCAAAATGAGGGAAGCTTTAATCACAGAAAATTACAACACAGAATTCCTCAGTCAAATTGCACCATTCCCCAGTCAAAGGACCAAATTCAGGCTGCCTCCCATTTAAGACCGGGACACATGCTGATCTGTAGACATTCTTACCCTAATATAGAACATATGGATATAATAATAATAATAATAATAATAATCCTTGCATTTGATATAGCGCTTTTCACGTCGGGAGGACGTCCCAAAGTACTTCACAGGACACACTGTAAAGTGAATTGACTGTATATTTGTGGGCGAACGCGGCAGCCAATTGCGCACAACAATGTCCCACAAACAGTCGTAGATTAAAAATGACCAATTTATTATTGTTTTTTGTTTTAGAGGGACTATTATTAGGCATGTGGAGTAAGGAAACTTGCCCAAGATTTCGCCCTGCCTATGTGGTTTAAATCTTTCAAGCTTTTAATGATGTGTTATTTGCAGATTACATTTTGTATTATATACGTATAATGAAAAAGAAGTAATGTTTTGCAATAATTTTGTGATAGATCACATTATCTGTTTTTTTTTACCTTATTCCAGCAGTTCCAACTTGTAACCACAAACATTACTGTTTCCCTACTGCTGGACATTTCAACATGAAATGGTTTACAAAAAATTGGACAAATGCCATAGTAATATTTGCATACTTTTAAAAATAGCTACTTTTAGGATAGATTTTAGAAGAGAAGGAACATTAAAGGATATTGGAGCAAGTAGATGGATGGGATTATATTGGGTCGTGTTCAAAAAAGCACCAGTACTGATATGATGAGCCAAATGCCCTGTTTCTGCATTGTCATCTTTTATGATTCTTTGAAACCAACATTTGTGGTTAAGTTAAAATACATTTCTAAACGATAGTTCTTGCTTTCATGGATAAAGTGAATGAGAGAAAACATTTTTGTTTGGGGCCAGCTGGATGTCTGACACATGTGAAAAGGTTTTGCACAGTGACTAGTCTGCCCTTCCAATTCCTGCCAATAAGCCATGTTGACTGGTCTGTCATCAATAGTTCCCTGGAGACCTCCCTGGCTCAGGAACCAGACTACTGTTACGAGGATTCACTCGCTTCTGACATTCTGTTGCCAAATTTGTCATCTTGGAGCCAGCGTTGCTCCAAGGATACTCCACTTACCTTTCACCCGCCCCCCCACCCCTTTCCTCCTTCCATCCCTTTCCCTGAAAAAAATAATTTGCAAGAAAATGGGTTCATTGGGAACTAAATACGTCACTTCCCATTCTAGGGCTGTACCTATTGTATTTTAAAACACAACTGAAATTATCACATGTGGACTTGTACTCTGTTGAAATTCTGTTATACAAACTTAATTGTAAAAGGTTTTGCATGTTGGTGGGGTAAATGCTTTAGTATCAATATATCAATGCAGAGAAATTGTAGTTTGAGTTATCAGTCTGACATTTTCGCCTTTGAGTCAATATAGTTAAGAGTTAAAACCTCACATTGAAACTTTAAAGTCAGTCTAGGCTCACACTCTAATACAGTGACCCATTGCTGGAGGTAAAATCTTTCAGATGAAATGTTTAACCAAGGTCCCGTCTATCTATTCAGATAGACATTAAACATTCCTATTTGAAAAGAGAAAGCAGTTTTTCGCATTATGCAGGCCAACAATCCCCTAGATAAAATTGATCATTCATTACACTGCTGTTTGTGGGATATTGGTTCATATAAATTGTTTCCTGTGTTCACCTACAAAGTGCGCAGTCACTCTGCATTGTGCCTCCTACAAAACAATGATATGAAACTGTGCAGGAGCTGAAGCAAGCTGTCACAGATGTATTTTGTCTCGTCACTCCATCATGTTATGAAAAATGTCACACTGAACATGATGATAGATCATTATCTGCCATGAAAATGAAGGCACTCACACCGATCCTCTGGACATCTAAATACAGTTAAACACTTGTACTGAATATAACTAAGTATTTGTAAATACAATTATTATCATTCTCCACATGCTTCAGTTGTTGGTCAATGTACTGTAGAAAAAAATAGGAGTAATGGGACGTTGTGAACACCCAGTACTTTGTAGTAACTATTGCGAAGCTTTGAAACATCATTCTGATGTGAAAGGAGCTATATTAAATTCAAGAATTATTTTTATTATTAATAATAATCTGTCAGGATTTTAATGTTTCAAAGTGCAAACATAAGGTAGAAAACTACCATAGAGGAGAAGAATGTTTTTGGGCCAAATTGAGATCTGTGAATGGATTATTAGATAGCGAATCCAGAGGTCAACACTTTGGAACTTAGACAGCAACAACAGTTTTGACTTCTGAAGTCAGCATCCGAGTTAAGTTTGAGAGGGTCAATCATGAAACTCACCATTTATATTTATTTTGCGAATCTCATAAATTGGATTCCAGTTTTGTTCTTTTGACATACTGTCAAACTTACTGTCTACAGACCCTAACTGAGAGGACAATAAGATGGCAACAGTTCTTTTCTCAAAATTTCAATCATTCTTCATCGAAGTATCCAGTAAAGTGCACGCCTGTAAAGTGCAATATGAACACCCCACTCCCCCGACAACTTTCTTTCCCTCCAAACTGTCACTTCTTAATTATCTGATCAGTCTCACATGTGAAAATAGAAATCAAGATTCATATGTGGCTGATGCACATCTTCTAATTGAACGTTTCAGGGAGTGTATTTTTTTTCAGTTAATTAATTAGGCGATACATTTGCATTTTATGCTGTTGTGAAATATATTTTCAGGAAAGAAATTTAACTTATTCTCTTGAAAAAAGTTTTACTTTATACTGTATTTAGCATCTGCATCAGATCCTCTGTAGAAGCAATGCACTGAATGGAACACACAGCATCTTAATGAGCTACTTAAGCAATAATGGGTTTCTAGAAAAACAGTGGACTATAATTGAGGATTGGCAGCTTTAATGAAGAACAAGACAACTAAGTCAAATTCTTCAATCAAGCTGTCTATTTTGAGCAATACCTTGCTGAATGAACACATGCCTGTTATTGCTACTCAATTATACATTCATGAAAAATGGCCAAATACTGATTTTCTGCTTTTTATTTGTAATGTAATAATTTGTTTCCCTGTTTCTTTTTGACTTTTGAGAGCTTCTACTTGTATCTGAGAACAGCTGTGGTAAGAAAATTGAGTATGCTATTAGTTCCAAAATACAGTCTGGTCTGAAATTGTATTTTGTATTTACTGTGTAGCAAATTTGCTATTGCATTGACCACAACTTGTAATTTTGTTTTGCTTTCTCCCAGTGTTTGTCACGTTGAAAGATTTCAGTGAAAGCTTAAATCCATCAATATTCATGCTGCACTTTTCTTTATTTTTTAAGCTAAACTTTGATCCAACATAATAGTTCCCATTGCTATCAATTTCTCTTAGTTGTCTTTTTGACATAATAGTAGCTCATATTTAAATTTGGAAAGTTCTGTTTTCTGTTTTAATCTTGGTTTTGTAAATTATTTCAATATAATCATGTTGTTTTGCCACAAAATGCACAGTCAATCCATTTTACAATGTATTCTGTGAAGTGCTTTGAGATGTCTTTCGACGTGATGAAGCCTATATCAAATACAAGAATTATTATTATTATTGTATCTTCTCAATCCAGAGTAAGGAGTATGTCCAGGGAAGTTGAACAACAATCCTCCAGATAAATTAATCATTCACTTCATGGGTGGCTGTGGGACCCTGCTGTGCGCAAAGTGACTGCTGTATTTGTCTACAGAAAAAGTCACTACACTTGACAGTAATTGCTGTAAAGCACTTTGAGATGTTTCAATATAATGAAGAGCTATAAAAATGCAAGTTCTATCTTTCTGTTTTCTGTACGGGGTCAGGTCATTGAGTACATTCTCTAGACATCTCACAGTCATTATCTCTTCTGAAAGGGTAGGCTCCAGACAACTCACTAACTAAGTCTTGCAGTATAATCATGACATTAACTCATGTTTTCCATTGTCAATGTTTTTGTGTAAGGGTTACCCAAATTAAGTTTTTGCCTGCAAAAGCAATCACTACACATTGACATGTTTCAATGTCATAGGCATCACATCAAATACAACAATTATTATTTCTTACTTTGGAACAAGAGTGGGTCAATAAAACTGCTGAGCACGTTTTGTCATTTCAGTCTATCTCTCCTGACAACTATTCTTTGCCTGACATGAAGTCCTTTAGCCTAGTTGTAAGAGCACTTGCCTCGCAAGCGGATGTTAGTCGATTGGTGGTTCGTTTTTCCTTCAAAAAGCAAAACAATTTGGATACTTAATCCACGACTATTTGTGGGACACTGATGTGTGCAATTGGCTGCGGCGTTTTGCAGACAAAACATACAGCTAATTCACTTTACAGTATATTCTGTGAAGCGCTTTGAGACGTCTAGAAGAAGTGATAAGGCCCTATATCAAATGCAAGGATTATTAATATTCTTTATTATCATTTACCTTTCATAGATATGTATGACACAGAAGGAGACCATTCAGCCAAACTTTTCACATTTACTCTGATAGATAAGATTGGTCATTCATCTTGGTGGTTGTTGGACATCGTTGTGCACAAATTGGCTGCTTGAGTTCACTCGCAAAAATACAGTTACACGGTGAAATTGAGATATCAACCCCTCAAAAAGAGGGATTATGTTTGCTTCAGTCAATCTTGATCAAACAACATGGAAAGTTCAACTTGTGGAGTCCTATAGCTTGGTGGTTAGAGCACTCGCCATGCATGCAAGAGGACCTGGGTTCGATTCCTGGGCAGGGCGAGACATTGGGCATGTTTCCTTACTCCACATGCCTCTATTTACCTAGCAATAAGTAGGAATCTGGTTGTTAGTCAAATGGCAGATTGCTTTTCCGGGGTTAATAATCCCTTCAAAAATAAATACATTTTAGAAATAAATAATTTGGTTACTTAATCTACGACTGTTTGTAGGACACTGCTGTGCACAATTGGCTACTGCGTTTTGTCCACAAAACGTAAAGTCATTTAACTTTACAGTATATTCTGTGAAGTGCTTTGCAATGTCTGGAAGACATGCTAAGGTGCTATATCAAATCTAGATCTAGAATTATGTTGGACAGAATTCTAAATCAAAATTTTATCTCAATGGGGATAGAATAATTGTTATTGTTTTACTTTTAATGGAGTGTCTTTACAGTGGAGAACATAATAGTAATTATAATTCTTGCATTTGATATAATGCTTTTCACGTCTTCTAGATATCTCAAAGCGCTTCACAGAATATACTGTAAAGTGAATTGACTATATATTTGTGGGCGAAATGCGGCAGCCAATTGCACACAGCAGTGTCCCACAAACAGTCGTGGATTGAAGTGACCAATTTATTATTGTTTTTTTTCTTGAGGGATTATTATCAACATATAATAGAACTTCCTGTGATATGATATCAGTGATTATTATACATTAATATTTCCTGCATTAAGTTCATTGTTTTGCTTAACTCATGCAGGTAGCATAATTGTGTGATATGATGGTATTTATAGGTTCATCTCGACTGAGATACAATAAAAACTTTGGAGGCTTTCCACTCCTGAGTCTTAATGTGTACTATTCCAGATGTGTACTCTGATGTGCTGGATGGACTTTTCTCCATGAAGAAACAAGGCTGATTAGGAACTGAGCAAGAGGCAGCTCACCGTTCACCTCCCAACATGAAAGGTGCTATATAAATGTAATTTGTTGCTCTTGTTGTTAATGTCTCTCATGGCAAATGAATGTAGCGATTATCGCAATTTGACATGCATTTAGTTAAAAACTGGATATTTCAAGAATCAAGTTTTTTGATGTGTGATAGTTCAACTTCACATGAAGGCAGCTAATTTGCAACTAAATATAGATTGATTCATAACTGTATTGCTTCCTATTGTCAGCTAATTTTGAGAGACCGCACTAAACACTTTGTTTTATATCTGGTAAAAATAGTACAAGTTAATTACAAGCTCTTCCCATGTCAAAAAGTTTCATATCATTAATTTAAAACAGCTAAGTGTAGAAACAGTCTTGCTTTGTCCTTATCACAGCAAACTTATTCATTTTTAGAAATATATAAGAATGAGAAGTAAATTCATGGATCATAGAAACTCTCATGATTTCTATATATTTATCTGATTTCAGCTTTTTGAACTGCCCTCTGAGTCCTGATTATTTCAAAGAGGGCTTCTGAATTCAACTGGACCAAGGATCGCTGTTCTCGAGTGCATCTTTCTCATAGGTGCAATCAACAAGCCCAGAGGGATTGGAACAGACAGCTCACCAACTGGGATTTTGTTTCTTGGTCTCGTTTTTATGAGGGAAAATACCTGTGTTTTCCAATTAGTTTTGATTAATTGATAATAATCCTTGCATTTGATATAGGACCTTATCACATTGTCTCAAAGCGCTTCACAGAATATACTGTAAAGTGAATTAACTGTATATTTTGTGTGCAAAACGTGGCAGCCAATTACTCATAACAGTAAGAAAAGAAAGTGATAGAAAACTAAACTGATAACTAAAAGTTATCAGTATCATAATGTGGTTTCAATAGAAAGTTTGACTTGGAAGAAGCAGAATTTCTCTCTCTCTCTCAGGTGAGTCTCTATTAAATGCATTCCCAGATCAGCTTTGCATCTGTAATCTCCACTCATATTCTTTGAATGTATAATCCTTGCATTTGATTTAGTACCTTTCATATCGGTACAATATCTCAAAGCCTTCACAGGATATTCTGTAAAGTGCCTGACTGTGTAGTTGTAGAAGAAGGTGCAATCAATTTTCTACAAAGCATTGTTCCACAAACAGCCATGAAGTGAATGACCAATATTATTTAAGGTATTGTTGGCCAGGGAACCATATTCTCTTTTTCAATAGTGGCAAGGGATCTTTAAAGCCCACCTGAACAGAGAGAATCTCAGTTAAACATCTCATCTGAAGAATGGCACTTCTGACAATGCAGAACAGTACTCGAATGTCAATGAATCATTCACAGTTGGGAATCATATGGGCTCTTGGACCTGAAAAGACCAGTTACAAATTAAGGGGTAACACTGGACCTTTGAATGCCAGGACGGCACCTTCAATAATGAAGTGCATCCGCAGCACTGTATTGGAGTGCCAGCCTAGAATGTGAGTTCAAAGTCTCGATGTGGAGCTTGAACTAACAACCTTCTGCCTTAGTGATGAGAATGATACCATCTGAGCCAGGCTGACGCACAAAGTACAGATATGTTCAGGCATAACCATGATGCCAAAAATAGTGGGAACAACAACAGATTGATCGATAATCAAATGTGTTATGAAATGTTGCATTTTCCACCTCTTTTTATTACAGCATTATGGGATCCTTCAGAAGAGATTCTACATTCAGTTGGTAGTTAAATTGTGCAACTATTGGGTCCAAATTGCAATATCCCTGTTACTGTTAAGTGGGGTGATTGTTCTTTGTAGACATTTGAGACCTTAAAACAGACTGCCTATTGCCACAGTTTGTCCATGGATAAGATTTTTTTCTGGTGAGCTGGGTATCTGATATATACAGAAATCCGTCACCCGCTTAAGAGTATGCCACTTACACATGAAAATGTGCCCGTGACTGGAATGAAATGCACACTCTCTCCCAGGAGGGATCTATCCTGGTTTCCAAATTCTGAAAAGTATTTGGCACAGGATGGTGAGAGCCAGACTTAGGGACCCCAGAATGTGTGGTGGGTACCCCGGGAGTTTAACCAGCTTAGGTTTAACTACATAACTTGTCATTGTGAGCACTGTCTGGTGAGAAAATAGTGGAATTGGATACTTAGGGAATAAAGCATAATAAAGCAGGTATTTAAAATTTTCTTTTCTCATCAACAACAATGGTAATGTGACTGTGCATGAAGAACACAATCTTAGTAAGGATGCTTTGTGCCATTTTATGGCTTCCATTATTTACTAAAGGAAGCCTGGGCATTGATAAACTATAATGAAATGTTTTCCATTTCTCACCTGAATCCCAATTACAGTCAGAAGAGTGCAGATGAACATTACATTAGTGGCCCACAGCAAAGTGCTAACATTTTAAGGTGCTTGCTTGAAATGTGGTGAGAATTAAAACAAATCTAAATGAATATTTCTCAAAGATTGAAATGACAGGCTTGTGACTGGAAAGGAAAAGTTGTTACTTTATTTTCTTTTAAAACCATTGCAAATGATCTTTTTTGTGTTGAATTATGGTGACGAGCCTATTTTATTTTAACACAAGTTTGCTGTCAATACAGTGCAGAGGTATATTTGGCATAAATATCTGTGTTGCTCAGGAATAATAAGGCCTGACCTGTTTTCCTGACATGAAACATGATGGTGGCATATGGAGCCTGTTTATAGGTTCACTATATTATATAGACAGCAGATATAACCTGTAAAGGTAATCATGGAAACTTAATAAAGCTCCATTTATACAGTGAAATATAATTTGACTGTACCCTACGGTATCTGAAATAATTAACAAAGTAACACCTCCAGCGTCTGAATACTAATTCCAATTTGCATTTTAACAACATGCTGTCTACTCACTTTATAATTGTGCCCATGACATTAATATTTCTTTACTTTACTCAATAAACACAGGGCAGTTAATAAAGAGTTACTCTTCTCCTTAGTATCTAAAAAGCCATCAGTGTAAACAAATTCACATTCCTCATATGCGATCTTACACATAACCTACCTCTTGCAAATGTTCCTAGGACAAGAGATAAGTAAATACACATCTGAATTATTTTCATTGCTTTAATTTGGAAATTGCCTGCACTGTATGAATCGGACAGATAACTTGCTCATACATTCCTTAATGATTCTCTAACTTCAGAAAAGCAAAAAGTATATCATTTTGCCAGTTGGATCAATAAAGAAAGAAAATGCAGCAATTGGGGAGTCCTAAAAAGAGCTGGAAATCTCTATATGCATCATCTAGAGTTGGACAAGTTGAACAGTGATAAATGTATAATTAATCTCAAAGTAATAGTACGTATTGTTTTCGATTTCTACACAATGAGAGTGAATATCAAATTTATCATTGCCAAGATTAATTAAATCCACAAACAGTGCTTTGCTCTGGCTTTATAAAGGGGAGAATGGGAATACATCATGGAGAAAAATTCTATTGCATTGGTTGGAAAGTGGCTACAGCAAAGAATATCGCATGATTTAAACATGCTAAATAATCACCAAATTTAGACTGGAGTTTTTTTTGAGAGAAATAAAAATATGCTAGTGTTATTCATACACTAACTAGACCTCATTAATGGGTTAGGTGGGAGACCATGTAAAGTTACTCTGTGATTTCCGGTGCTTAATTTGCAGCTGCTGCAGCCTGGTGTTAAGATGCCACAAGATAATCTGCAATGAATCTTATGTGACAAAGATCTGTTTCACAAGGGAAGATGTCCCTTTAAGAAGTAAATTCTATTTTTGTACATTCCAATGTTTTCCGGTGTCTCCCAATGTATACAGCTAAAGGGCATCTTCGTGTATCAGTGAAGTACAGGTATACTTTGGAGAAGGTGACTTGAGAGCACAACATGCTCTTTTTTAAGTCTATGAAAGTACAGCTCATATTCAGGAGGAATATATAGTGTCACACACATTGTTAGACAAGCTTTAGTTAGAGGAATATAATGGAGACCTTGGATAAAGTAAGAAGGGAACGAGGCAAAGACAGAATAAAACATTTGTTCGAATAGCAGCTGGCAAGAGAAAATAGCTCAGAGAAGCAGAACAGGCTTTACAGCTCATTTTTATGGATACATAATGACACAGTAATAATAATCATCCTTGCATTTGATATAACGCCGGATAACATGATCAAAATGTTTCAAAGTGCTTCACAGAATTTACTGTAAAGCTTAGTGTCTGTACTTGCAGCAAACTTGTCAGCCAATTTGTGCACACCAACATCCTACAAACAGATATCTGGAGTAGACAGCTATTCTATTTGTTCTACCCATCATAACCCACTGTTAATGGCCTCATAATCAAGCTTTCCTTACCTTGCACATGCCCAACCAGTAAAGAGTACTGAATAAGGACCAGAAACAGGAAACCCAGCTGACTTTAACCTCCCTAAACCCAGGCCTACAAGGGGCAATTTATCCTCCCCATGCTGCCTCAACTTAGATCATCAAACTCAGCATGAACTGAAATTCAAAACAATGAGTCCTGGGTCTGTAAAATGCTGTTGTATCCAGTACACCATTAAGGCAGTCTCTAATTTTTATTTCCATTATGTATGCTTGTTATGTTTATTACTAGTCGAGTTTTATTCATGTTAGCAGGACCAATCAAAACAAGTTACTGTAAAGTTTCTTTCCTTTGAGTGTTGCTGTAATAAAATCAAATTTGACCCAATGTAACTGTGTGTTACTTTTTTAATATAGTTTTGACTGTTGTTCAGCAGCATCTTCACAGAGTGTGGCAAGGTGGGTGGGGTTTTGTAATGCAGGATGCTAGATGAAGGGATCTGATGTGTGGAAGCTTCCCCTTAACAGTGCATAGCCATCCATAAACAAATAAGATGTGATTCCCCTGTGGTGAAGTTGCTCATTCTGCTCTCCAGTCTTGGTGGCCACCCCCTTTTTTGTGGTTGCTATGGCACAGAGTATCTTTGAGCTGCCGAAGTACCCTGTTAGTGAGCCCTTTGTCTACCATGCTCTGATTTGCTGCATGGTGTTTTTTGAACTGGTTGTTTCATCAGAATTTCACTGTACAATTCATTCAGTGCAAAAACAAATCTTAAAAGGTCATTTTCTCCAGAACAATTTCACAACAAAATGTAATTTGCAGAATATATTTACAATACAGAAAAGCATTTGATCCAAGATGCAACATCATTGCAAAGACAATCGTCGTGCTATAAAACACATACTTGAAGCAAGCATAAGATTCCAATACATCAAACCACATCCCATTTATCCCACTTGCACAAAGCCAATACCACCTTTTAAAGTTTCGAAACAGCAATGCAATATTCTTTATGTATACTATTTAATCATAAACTTTATATATACCCCACCCATGCCATGTTTCACCACATTTTAGAGTGTTGGGTATAATTAGGGGCGTTTTGTAACCGATTTAAACTAGAAATCATACCAGACTCAGTAACCCTAAAACTAAACCTTACTGTTTGTGGGACTCTGCTGTGAGCAATTGGTTGCCGTGTTTCGCCTACAAAACGCACAGTTACTCCATTTTACAATATATTCTGTGAAGCACTTTGAGACATCTCAACAACATGATAAAGCCCTATATGAAATGCAAGGAATATTATTATTATTAACTCATTCATAAACATGTTTTTCATAACTCTTGAGCATGTGCACTTTTATCCTACAGCCTCAGAAAAAAACAAGGCTTATCCCTCTAGATAAAATTAACATGTATCCCCCCAACAATGCTAAAGTTAGAGAAATCAAAAACATAATTGCAGAGAAATCCAAAATTGCTGTATGGAAGAGAGCAAACGCTCCATTTGCTCTGGTGCCAGACGTGCAATCATGTTGGCACAAATAATGTTTGCATTGCTACAGCAAGCAGACAAATATTGCTCATAGCAGCTGCCAACATTAGAGCTTAAATAAACAGAAAAGAGGGGTCTTGTTGAATCAATGCTCTGTTGCCAGGCTGCAAAAAAACACTCTTACCATTGCGACTATGATTTAACTTGGATGGTTGCCAGCAATCACCATTGAACTGAAATGTGTGAACACAAAACACTAGAGTTTGAAACAGCGTTAATTATTTTAATTCCAATTAAACAAAATGCATTCAGATTTAATTTGCAGTACGTGATCCTTTGCAGCTTAAACATGCAAAGCAGTTTCTGACGACAAATAAAAATGTAATTGAAAAGGAGAATTCACTGCCACACACTTTGAAAATCTTCTGAAACAAGAATCAGGTAAAAGGATTAGAGATTGTCAAACTTGTGCAAAAATGGGGAATGGAATACAATGTGGAATTATAAAATAATTAGTCTTATCTCAGCTGTAGATAAATTTTGGAGACAATCAAATGGGATGGAATTTAGAAAGACTGGGATTGATCCGCGAGAGTTAGCATGGAATTCTAAAAGGCAAGTGTTATCTCAATTGTACTAAATTGACTCAATTGTGCTTTTTGAGGAAGTAGATCAAGGAAATGCAGTTAATTTCCATATGCATTTTCACAAAATGGTTGATAAGGTTCCTTAGAAAAAACAAGTGCGAAAATTAAAGCTTATATTGATATCACTGAAGGTGGTGAGAGTAAGGATAAAAAAAATGTTTCTCAGATTAGCTGGATATAGATCGTAAAATCCTAGGGGAGACCTGTGCTGTGATAGATAGTTCTCCCTCTAGATTGTTTTGGGGGGATCAGCCGGTTGTCTGACACATGCAGAAACCCTTTACCATGCTTACGAGTATCCAAACCAAGCTAAGAATTCCAATCATCCCATCTACACATGGAAATCACAGGGATAGATTGTTGGAATGGAATGCACACTCTCTCCCTTGAGGGACCATCCTCCTTACCTAATTCTGGAAAGTATTAGTCATGGGTTGGCAAGAGCCAAGGCTTGGGGACCCCAGAATGAGCATTGGCGCTACTGCTGAAGTCTAACCAGCTAAACCCGCATAGCTTGCCATTGATATTGCTGGCAAGCTTTCCTGCTACTCGTCCAGCTCGGACCACACTACCCATTAGGGCTATGGCTTGCAGGCTTAAGAGGAGCTGAGTGGGATGACTCCCTGTCCCCAGTGACTGGTCTGCCTTTCTAGGTCCTGCCGATGAGCCAAGCTGGCTGTGCTGTCATCAGCAGTACCTTGGAATACTGCGGACGCGCCTGGCTCAGAAACCAGACTACCGAGACCCCAGAGAGCTGGCTCGATTCTGACATTTCATTGCCAGGCATGTCACCTTGGTACCAGTTCAGCTCCAAGGAGACTCCACTAATCTGCATTAGCCTTTCCACAAAGATGTTACGTAAGAGTTGCAGAAGAAGAAAATGGAGGGAAGGAAAAGTAAAAATGGGGAGAATGAAATAGAAAGCAGTGAACTCAGGTTCAGGGGAGCAGAAAATACATGCACACATATTAAACACGAATTCAAGTCATTCTATAATCTGTTGTTACCTGTCAGTTATATGATTAAGGGAAATGTCATTTGTTTGAATATGGTTAACCTAACCCACACATTGCAAAAACTTTGCATTTAGTAGCAGAATGTATTATTCAAGTCAAATGCTTTGCAAGCCAATGGATGGAACATACTATCACTCTGCACCACACTAATTGTTAAAATGTTGTCAGGTTATTCAGAAGGATGCAATTATGAGTTCATTTAATTAGGTTGCTCTTAGATGTACTTGCAGAATATGGAATGTTTTTCTAAAAATAAAAATATTTTAAAATTGTCACTGCACTGTGAGTAATAAAATATTTTTTAGATTTGATATTCTGATTTAGCATTCAAAGTAGGGCAAATAAATATTTATGATAGTTAAAAGGATTTTAATCTGTGTTTATTGATAAAATGCATTTGCACACTGCCACTGCAAAGCTGTGCAGTATCACCCAATGTCATCAGCTGCTTGTTATGTTTTGGTCAGCTGGGTGTCTTCACCCACGCAAAAAACCAGCACCATGCTTAACTAGACTGAGAGTTCCACATATGTACTTGCAACTCTCTGTCTGGAGGGACACACCCTACTTACCTAATTCTGGAGAGTATTAGGTGCATGTTAGGCAGAACCAAATATTGGGGACTGCTAAGTGTTCATTGGGGTCCTGCTCGAGTTTACCCAGTTAATACTGTATAGCTTCCCATTTAAAGTATTGTGTGACACATTTCCTGTTGTTTGCTAAGCTAGGACACACTACCTGTTAGAGATTTGGACTTGATAGTCAATGGATGACTAAAAATGATTAGTCATTCTTCCAACAAATTGGAAGAATTCCTGCCTCTAGTGATCAAACTGCTACTCCATATCCTACTTATGAGCCAGGCTGGCTGGTCTATCAACACCAGTGTCCTGTATTACTGCAGATTTGCCTGCTTCAGGAACCAAACTTTCAAGACCACCACAAAGGATTGACTTGGTTTGGATATTCCATTGCCAAAGAAGGTTATACACATACTTTTGAAAGCAGTGTGTTTAGCTCAACACATTTGAAATTGATTGGAACAATTCTATTAAATAGAAGATCATTCACTCAATTGCTCACTTATATGAAAATGTAGCATTTTTTTCAAAATGCAAAGAGCGGCTTAGCTATAACCTGAAATTGAAGCTGGGTTTCAAAGTTACATACTAAGCATTAATAATGTAATATTGGGGAAAATGCTTCACTGTTACATGGAAAATTTCTGTGCATAATTTGCATCAATTTAACCCGTATGGTACCTGTGTCCAGTCCATGTACAGCTCACAAAATATATGTGTTTTGGAAATTGAAAATTTATTTTGGCCTGTTTGTGAGGTCCAGGACCAAGGAATGAGGTGGATTTGTGGTAAGAGATGGTGGCTGCAGGAAGGGAGGGTTCTGGTCTACCTGTTTGCCAAAGCCCCTCTCATGAGGACCCAGATTAAGCAGATGGTGCTGAGTAAACCTGCTATGTGGCATTAGACTTCGATTTGTAGATCTTTGAGTTCCCATGTCACAAGCTGTCCTGGAAAGGTCCTCCCACCACACTGAAGACAGATGTCTTTTGAATAGCTGATGAAGAGGCTTGGGACAACAGATGCTGGAAGGCGTTACCTGGAGTCCGAGTTTGTGAACACACGTTCGTACATCCAGGACTTGATATCTACCTTGATTTGTATGCGGAGAGGTAACCAGCTGCTGTTCAAGCTCCACATCTCCAACTGGTGGAACCATCGCTCAATAGGTAGAGTTGAGTCTGAGCTAAAATGCTGGCTGGTGGCAATGCTGAATGTATTTCCGGCTAAATTTTGCTGTTCACCAGAAGCTCGCAGGAAGTTCCTGGTACCCGCTATCCACTGAGTGAGGGCTCAAACCTGTACTAGTCAAATGACCAAATAGTGACTATCATCTTGTGGTAGTAAATGGCTCCCAGATGACGTGTTTGTCCCGGAATGGTAAAAATGGTGGCATCTCGATAGTCTTATTCCTGAGTCAGACAAGTAATAAAAATCATGGAACAATAATAAAAATCTGCAAAAATGCATTGATATCAGAGGATATTACAGCACAGAAGGAGGCCATTCAGCCCATTGTGCCTGTGCCCGATATTCACTATGTTACATATACATCAAATACCTAACACAACAGTAATTATACTGATGTTAATTGTAAGGGTGAGATGTAGACTGGGGTAAGGAAATAACTCTACAGAAAATGTGCATGTTCAAACACGATGACCAAGGATTTTGAAGGAAGATTAAAGGAGAATTTATTGCACCATTATTACAGAGACTGTACAGTGAAGTTACTAAATATTATTAATGCAAACCTAGAATCCAAATAATTTCCTAAAGTTGGAAAGATGGGGGAAAAAATGGAGAAAATCTTTGGGCAAATTAAATGTTGTTTTGATATTGACAGTCACAATCATTGTATATTGTAAATTAAGCCTAACTTACATATGTGGAACTCTCAATCTGGTTTGGATACTCTTAATCATTGTAATGAGTATCAGAATATGCAGCTGACCAAAACAAAAGTAGATATACCTTGTTTATTTTGTAGGTTCTTTGTGAGACAAGCATACAGGATTTCTTCAAATTGTCTTTCTATTTTTTGTATCCTCCAGTTTATAGATATAAAATTCCCCAAAAGATATCCATTGTCCAATTTAGAACTGACTGTCAATTTCAGACTGTGGTTGTAATAAATTCTTGACCAAGCTGCTGAGAAGAGTGTCTTGTAGAAGTGATGTAAAAGCATGTCAGTTTTAGAACAGAATATAAAAGCTGCCTTGAACAGAGATATAGAGGGAGAGAGAGAGAGGGTGAGAGGAACAGAGATATAATGGGAGAGATAGTCAGAGAGGAATAGACATATAGAGGGAGAGAGGAGCAGAGAGATACAGGAGAAGAAAGAGATAGAAAGGAGGAAGGGAGATAGAGAGCTAGGAAGAGAGAGAAATAGAGAGAGACAGAGAAATAAACAAATAATAATTTAGTCACTCAATCTGTTTGTGGGACACTGCTGTGCGCAATTATACGGTCAATTCACTTTACAGTACATTCCATGAAGCGCTGTGAGACAACTCGAAGACATGATAAGGCCCTATATCAAATGCAAGAATTATCATTATAATAATAGTTGCGACACAATTCATATCACTACCAACATGGTTGCCAAACAACTGTGCAAATTTAAGGTAAATAAATCTCAGGGGTCGGATAAATTGCATCCGAGGATCCTTAAGGAACTAACGGAGGAAGTCACAGAAATGCTGGCACAAATCTTTCAAAAATCACAGAATACTGGAGAAGTGCTAGGGGACTGGAGAAAGGCAGATGTTACTCTTATTTTTAAGAAAGGTAACAAAAGTGACCCAGGAAACTACAGACCAGTAAGTTTTCCATCCATTGTGGGTAAAATTATGGAGACTATTATTAAGGATAAAATCATGGAGCATCTGCACAGAAAGAAAATTATAAATGATATCCAATATAGGTTAATGAAGGGGAGGTCTTGCCAATCTAATTTACTGGTTTTCTTTGACGGTGTGACAAGGGAGCTTGATGTTGTTTAAAACAAACCAGATGTTGGGATGTATCAAAAGATCAATAGCAAGTTAAGATAGTGGGGTAATCCTGCCACTGTATAAATTATTGATGAGACCATATTTAGGTAGCCGTACAAAAAGAATATTGGCGAAATTGAGAAGCTACAAAGGAGAGCAACCAAAATGATTGAGGGAATGGAGGGACTGGACTATGAGGAATGACTAAGTAAATTGGGCATGTTCAACAACAACAAAATTGCATTTGTATAGCGTCTTTCACGTCGGGAGGACATCCCAAGGCACTGGAAAAAAGAAGATTGAGAGGTGACATGATTGCTGTCTTTAAGATTCTAAAGGGGCTACAACAACAACAACAACAAATTGCACTTATGTAGCACCCTCCAAGCAGGGTAGCATCTCAGAGCACTCAGAGGGCTAGACAACATAAATATGATGGGCTGTTTCAACTTGTCCAGAATAGTAAAACCAGAGGACATGGCCACAATTGAAGGGGGGTAAATTCAGAACAGATCTACACAAACACTATTTCAGTGAGCGAAAAGTGAACCTATGGAACAGGCTCCCTAGGGAGACAGTTGAAGTAGGAAGGGTTGATTCTTTCAAACACAGATTAGATACTTTTCTTTTAGGAAATAACATTATTGGATATAGTACATAGGTAGTTTGGGACGTATGTGCATGCGATCACCAGGAAGGTAGAAACTGAACTAGATGGATCTTGGTTTGTTTTCGTCTAGAATTTCTTATATTCTTATTGTATGATGGGAATCTGCAGGCTGGCCTTACAATCATCTCTAAGAAGACTGTTTCATGAGTGACCCACTTTTGAAAAGACCAGATATGTCCATGGCAGCTTTGTTTCCCAGTTATTTTCTTTGCCCCAGATGCTAACAGATGGATGAAAGCTTAAATAATTCCAAATATCCTGCTATCCAATTTTCAATGCCTACATGTGTAATAAAGATGGCAGTTTCTGGATGCCTCTGAAGAAAGCACTCGCTGAAATATTAAAATCTTTCATCAGAGGTTTTGTGTTATTTGATTGTCAAGCAATCATGAAATACCTATGCATGTTAGGAGCTTTATTCTGATTGTAGAATTGTGGAAAGTTTACAGCACAGATACTATTCCATTGTTTCTGTGTTGCTATAATTTCACAGCGTCAGACTCTGTTCCTGTCAAGCGTTCTGGGACGCAACCTCGCGTGAAGGATGCTAATACAAGTTGTTGTTCCCTTATTAGCGGTACTTTATTCCCATTTCTCTCCCCTTTCCCTCCATCCCTGAAGGTTTATTTTTCCTCAAGTATTCATCTCATTCCCTTTTAAAAAGCTGTTAATGAACTTCAAAACCACTTGTGGTAAGGCACTGCCTATTCTAACAACCTTTGTCTATGTAAGAATCTTCTATCCTCAATTTGTGCCCATGTTTCCATCGTGCCAATTAGAAGCAATAATCTGTTTAATTACCCAATCAAACTCGTTTTGGATTTCTGCTCCTAGCCTTCTACGTTCCAGAGAAAACAGTCCCGATACTTCATCCTTTCTACATAACTACAACTTCTCATCTTTGCTATTACCCTAGTGAATTTCTTCTCTTTTTATTGCTGAATGTCCTTTCTAGAACGATATGCAATTTCTAGAATGAGATGCTAGATCCAAAACCAGATTCAATATTCAATGTCTAACATTATTTGGTGTCAATTTAAATAACCTCTTTGCCGTATTATACTCAGTGTTTGTGTTCTACCTGAAAGATCCCTGTGTTGAGCCCCAACAATATCTGTCAAGGAATGCCCCATAACCATTAGGGCTAGAGAAGAAAGGAAGTTGTGATGTCCCCATTGTAGTGCCCAGTACTATTTAAGACACAAATCTCATTCCTGGGTACGTAAAACAATTCTTGTGCAACTCTTTTAATCTGACATCATAAAATTGCTTTGCAATTGATTCAATTCACTGCGAAATCTAACACACTTGATGAGAAGATGATTGGATGGGCTTTCCTGTGCAGTTGCAGCTGCTGTATACTGATTAGAATCAGACTGCTGGATTGATTTTCTCACATCAATAAATAACTTCACCAAAGATTAAAATCCACTTTTTATTCCAACTTTTTCTTTATAAAAGTAAAGGTATCAGGCTACTGCCACTCCAACATAAAGACACTCAGTTTCAGGACACCAACCCTTTTAAATTTAAAGACCAAACCTGTTCAAGCACATTTGATTTGTTCAGTGAAAGCGTATCTGCAGTACTCTTTCAAATTCCTTTGTATTTTACAGAATTAATTTTCTTCATTTATTCCACTCTCTTTTATTCTCCCCCTATTTAGGCTGTTTTTAAAGCTGGGGATTTTGAGCTCAAGCCTGGCCGACACTTCAGGGAAGTGTTGAAATGCATTGTTGAAAGTGCCATCCTTCGGTTGAGACATTAAACTAAGGTTTTGTAACTCTGTCTTGGTGAATGCTAAAGTACCCATACATTATTTGAAAGAGAGAGTTTCTCCCAGTGTATTTGGCATTAATCCTCCAAAATAAGTTGGTCATTCCTGGCTGTTTGTGAGAAATTGCTGTCTGCAAATTGGATGTTGCTTTTGCCTACAAATAGAGTCACTATATTTAACAGTAATTACCACAAAGTGCTTTGAAGCATTTTGATGTTATTAATGCCATGTAAAATGAAAGGATTATTATTTTCAATCTGCAGCTCATGTTTTTACATTAATAAATTGAAAATTATAGTGCAAAGATAGACAACACATCTGACACACATCTATAAACTTTTAAAATAAGAGAAACAACATAGAATTGTATCTTCATAGATTATTGTTATTTCCATATTATAATGAGCATTTAGCTCATCTTTTATCACAGTTTTAAAGAACAAAATACAGTAATTTTAAGCGCTTAACTTGCTTTGATTCGGTGCCCTGATCCTACACGTCCGCCTGAACATATAGATTATTCTCCTACCCAGTCAATTTAGTTGATGAAGAAATCTTAACCTAGATTTCCCTGTAATATGATGTCCAATTCCACTATTTTCTGTTTTCATTTCAGATTTCCAGCATCTGGGGAAGACGGGTTTGCAGGGTTATGGGGAGAAAGCTGGTGATTGGGGTTAGTGAAAGTGACTTGCTCTGTCAAAAAGCTGGCACAGACTCAATGGGCTGAATGGCCTCCTTCTGTGCCATAACATTCTGTGAATCTATCATGTCTTTCTTTTTATCTCTGATGCCTTCAGGTAGAAGAGCATGTATTCAATCCAATGGTCAGGTCAAGAACTGAGACCTCATTAGTAAATAGCAAGTGGAAGCCATCATGTTAGTGTTTCTGACTAAGGATAAAATGCATGGATCAGGATGCCACAATTCTAATGAATGCTTGTGCATGAACAATATTGATTTGAGTTCACTCCCATTATCTGAGAGAAAAAAAGGAATTTGCTCATTAATGTCATTAGCAAACCTTTCCATAATAAATATGAAGTTAGGATTGTGTATTTATTGTACATACAATTGAAGTGTAAATTGTGAATCTAGGCTACACAAATATGGCACAATTAGAAAGGGGCCAGTAAATGTATACTTCAGGTTTGAGTCTACTACATTAGTTCATTCATGAAGCTGCAAAAGGATAATTATTAATATCATTATGCAAGACATTTCTGATTACTGGT
Organism: Callorhinchus milii; assembly: GCF_018977255.1. Classification (NCBI taxonomy): domain Eukaryota; kingdom Metazoa; phylum Chordata; class Chondrichthyes; order Chimaeriformes; family Callorhinchidae; genus Callorhinchus; species Callorhinchus milii. Next base: position 92,863,991 of record NW_024704743.1, read on the forward strand.
GCACTCAAACACTGGTCTCAAGGGAATACGAATGTCTATTCACCTAGGATCAGATGCAGAACTTGCCATACCTCTCTGCTCATGCTCTTGTCTCATGGATTGATCAGCTTGACACTGATTCTGGGAAGTACATGTATGCTCTTTATTAGATCACCAAGAGCTAAATGTCTCTATCAGTTGACATGGAACTGTTAACATTTTTGTGGGCAAAAGATCCGTGCCTTGGATGCTTTGGCCATAGACAACAATAATAATCCTTGCATTTGATATAGCACCTTATGACGTCATCGAGACGTCTCAAAGTCCTTCACAGAATATATTGTGAAGTAAATTCACTGTGTATTTTGTGGGCGAAACGCAGCAGCCAAGTGTCCCACAAACAATTGTGGATTGAGTGACCAATTTTTAATTTTTTTTTGAAGGGATTATTACCCCCAGAAAGCAATCCGCCAATCAACTAAAAACCGGGTCCCTACCTACTGCTAGGTAAACAGAGGTGTGTGCAACAAGGAAACTTGTCTAAGTTTTAGCCCACCCGGGACTCGAACCTGGGTCCTCTCACTTGTGAGGTGAGTGTGCTAACCACTAAATGACAGGACACAACTGCTCAGCTTCCAAGGTAGGCAGATATGAAATGACATAGGAGCAAAATGTCTCTCTGTTCATAAGGGAACATTGAAAATAGCAAAGGGAATTGTTCAATCATCCCAGCAATTGGTTCCAAAGGGAGAGATACACAGTCATATTTCACACATTGGGATATATTAACCCCAAACTATATGACTTGTTACTTCTAAACAGTTCATTCAGTAGCTTTGTGTGACTACTGACCCCATCTGAGATGACAGAAGATACCAGTGAATGATAAAATGATGTTTGGTGGTGGGGTTAACAATCCAAGTGTAACATTTGTTAGTTGTGTTAACCTGGTGCAAACTCCTACAAATACCAGATAACCTTGCATGGGTTCCATGACATTCAACCCCACGAACCATCCTCGTCCTTACCAGTACCAAGAACCACTGCAAACGGCCCCGAGCAGAGAAGCATCACTGGATACAAGCACAGCTCCTCCACACTGGCATGTTTATAGTCCACCTGCAGATTAAACTTGGCTCTGTGGGACACTGAATCCATTGACTTGGGTCCTTCAATCCTACACTAACCTGGGCACAGAGATGTTTCAGATGGTATTAATCTGTCCGGATTAATATGTGTCCGGATCCGTGCAATGTGCAATCTGGTGATGCCAGGCGGGGGCGAGAATTTGCTTTGGACCTTTTATCAGGAGGTGAAATGAAATGTTCTTTTCTCTACAGCTCTTGAGCTCTCTTTCTCTAGCTCATTCTGAAGAGTTCCTAATCACAGCTGGATTCCCAGCTCCTCCTCTTCCCTCTGTTTTCTCGCACCCCACCCCCCTTGCCATCCACACAATACGAGAGGGGGAGTTTGGTGAGACGCAGGCAGGAAACCATGTACCATAGATTTGGTCCACAGCTCTGCAGACGAGATCTCAAAACCTGCCTGTGTGCTAGGGTGACCAGTGGGAAACAAACAAGTGACCAGAAGGAATAGCTCCTCGTCCTGTCCAGTTTGATGTTTCAAATGTACATCCAGAGATGCCAGGAGAGGATGAGGATAGCTGGGCAGTGAAGGAAGAGCAATGAACACCTCAGTCTGGCCACCAACACTACAGGTTTATAACTAAAGAACAGGGGAAACAGTAGGAGGGTGGAACAGTGTGGGGTTAGGGGGGGTGCAAATGTATTGAATTAAATCAGTTGGTTTCTTCCCTGTCATGTCCTCTTCTTTTCCCCTTTCTGAATTGTAAATCATTAATCCCACAATTTATTTTTCATTTGATAAAAAGCTTGTAGCCTGTGTTGTGGAGACCTGCAGCTCAGTGGCTAGAGCCTCGCCTCGCAAGCAAGTGACCTGGCTTCAATTCCTGGGCAGGGAGAAACATTAGGCAAATTTCCTACTCCACTCGCCTCCATTGTGAAGTAATGACTGACACAAATGTTGTACAATTAATCAAGGTTTATTAATTCAGATTAATAATGGTTCTAAGTAATTAAAAGAATACATCACAATAATGCTTACATATCCATGTACAGTTCACATTGATTTAAGTTGATCAAACCAAATGCTGCGGAAAAGATAGAGGAGCAATGTCCAATTTAATGTTCACTTTAATTTGACCTTTTTAATGTCCATCAAAAGGTATTCAAATATTGTTGTACGGTTCCCATTTCGATCGCCCAAAAGTATCCAGGTATTACTGTACTTTTCCCTGTTCGATCATCCACAAGGTATCCAAGCATTGCTGTACTGTTGTTTAAATCGTAGTCTTGATCTTTCTTCTTTAGATGCTGGAATATGGTTCTCGACTCCAAGTTCCAATTTCTTTATATCTTCTTCCCAATTCTTTCTTCTGATTCTCTTTTCAAATTAATCTCCGTTTATACAGTTGGTTAGTTGACCTTTCAACTATTGTCTTTTGTAAGATGGTTTCTTTGTGGAAAAAAAAACATAGCTCTCTCCCATGTTAAAACAGCTGCAGATCATTTTTCCATGAGAAAATGACTGATAAGAAATGAAAACAGTCTTTTGTTCATCTCCATTGAGAAAGGATCTTCTGTGAAGCTAGTCAAAACCAGCTTCCATCATATTTTATGAGATTAATTATAAATCTTAAAAATATAAACATCGCAAATTCCTGTAGCTCCGTGGTTAGAGCACTCAACTTACAAGCTAGACACCTGGGTTCGATTTCAGGCAGGTCGAAACCTTGGGCAAGTTTCCTTACTCCAAACGCCTTATAATAATTCCTCCAAAAAAACAAAACAATAATAAATTGGTCATTTTCAATCCATGACTGTTTGTGGGACACTGCTGTGCACAATCGGCTGCCGTGTTTCGCCCACAAATATACGATCAATTCACTTTATAGTTTATTCTATGAAGCGCTTTGAGACGTCGAGAAGACGTGAAAAGCTCTATATCAAATGCAAGGATTATTATTATTATAATTATTATTTTGGATATATTTTAATAAATTAATTACAGAATCGTACACTGCCGTTCCTTCTGTACACACGTGGTTAATCTAACTGGCAAATTTTGCACATGGATTGTGTTAGAAAATTAGACCCCACTTTGAGAAAAATGGCTAAATATTGAAGCTGCAAACATTTTGGAAGAGAAGATTTTCTCTGGTATATCACTTGAGTTTGACTACAATTGCATTATAAAGCTTCAGTTTAAATTCTAAAACCGTTGCCTCAGAATCCATTAATAAATGACAGTGATAAGGCAAGCAGAGATAAATGATGTTCTAAGCAGTGCAATCCAATTAAGGAATACTTGTGAGCCATACTAAACAGCTGGGAGTATCGTATTTCAAAATTTTAATAATCTATCTTAAGCCTTACTGATCATAACCTCCTGCAGTAACATCTTGGCTGCAAAGTGATAAGTCCATTTTATCTTCAATTCTTTGTCCTCACAACCCTCCAGCAAAGTAGCCCAAATTATTCCACCATCAACCTTAGCAAAAGGATTTGTTACAATCGTTTTTTTACCCGAATATAAAGTTGTTCTTAGCTTCAGAAACAAGGTTTAGAAATTAAATGCGTACATGGCACTGTGGTGCTGATCACTGGAACGTTGATGTTTATTGCCATCGAGTGGGAAGAGGCAGCTTTGATCTCCCCACTCTGCTGTGTTCCTTGGTTTGAATCTCCCTCCCCAAACAGGGAAGCAGTGAGCAAGAATGCGGTGTCAGCCCATAGGGAACAGTGAACAATAAATGGGAAGACCTGCTTAACTGATGCCTATGTCTCTCTCCTTGATGCTGATCAATGAGGACAACAGAGACCTTAGAGAAACCTATCATACACCTTCTAAGTGACAGAACAACAACAACAACAAGATTGCATTTATAGAGCTCCTTTCACATCGGGAGGACGTCCCAAGGCGCTGGACAGTTGGGTCGGGACCCGAGCATGGCGGAAATGGTCAGGGTGAGGGGAGGGAAGGGAGGGAGCGAGGAGGGGGTAGAGAGTCGAGAGGGGAGCTGAAGGCGCAGCTGAAGAGAAAGGTCTTGAGACCGGCCTTAAAAGAGGAAAGGGAGGAAGCAAGGCGAAGGCACTGGGGAATGAAGTTTCAGAGCCTACGGGCTGAGAGGCTGAAAGCCCGGCCACTGAAGGTAGGGCGGTTAGGGCGGGGAATGTGGAGCAGACCAGAGCCAGAGGAATGAAGGGTACAGGCAGGTAAGTAGGGGGTTTGTAGGTCGGAGTGGTAGGAGGGTGCAAGGCCATGAATGGCCTTGTAGGTGAGGATGAGGATCTTGAATTTGATCCTCTGGGGGATGGGGAGCCAGTGGAGGCGAGCGAGGGTGGGAGTGATGTGGTCGCGGAGCCTGGTGCGGGACAGTACACGAGCTGCAGAGTTCTGAATGACCTGCAGCTTGTGGAGGGAGGTGCCGGGAAGGCCGACGAGGAGAGAGTTCACGTAGTCCAGCCTTGAGGTGATAAAGGTGTGGATCAGTGTTTCAGCAGCGTGAGGGGGGAGGTAGTGCCGTAGTCTGGCAATGTTCTGGAGGTGGTGGAAGGCAGTGCCAGCTGTGGGGATGTGGGGAAGAAAGGACAACTCAGGATCGAACAGAACACTGAGGTTCCTGACTGGTTTTGAGAGGTGGAGAGTGCAGCCTTGGATGCTGATGCTCTCAGCGTCTGAGGTGCGGAGGCGCTGACGCGAGCCAATCAGGAGGGCCTCAGGTTTGCGCACATTGAGCTGAAGAAAGTTATTAGGCAAGCTGTCAGGACATCTGTGGTCATGGAGTTGAGGGTAGAAGAGGAAAGGTAGAGTTGGGTGTCATCCGCATACATGTGGAAGTTAAGAAGTAAAGACAACTTAAAGAGCTGGTATCACACATAGTGAAAGTACTGTGTTTATATCTACTTTAACTGGCAAGATTCTGCCCAAGTACTGCAGTGAAACAAAATGTATTTGGATAATGTTTCATATGTAAAGGCTTAACATGTTGACTGTTCCCTAAGTGTGCTGGAGGCTAGGACTGCTGGGCAGTGCGATATTGGATTTAATCTGATTATTTTTAATTTAGTCAAGCAAGTATGCTGCTAACCAAGAAGTCAATGCTTGTCTTTGGTTTCTTAAGGACAATTTCAATTACTTCTGCAAGTTCTGCCTTGTAGGCAAAATGTGGCCTTGTATTTTAGTATCAATATACTTTTTGGTCAGCTGGGTATCTAACACATATAGAAACACATCACTATGCTTAAGAGTATCTAAACCAGATAAGCATAGAAACACAGGAATTAGGAGCAGGAGTAGGCCATTTGGCCCCTCAAACCTGCCTCGCCATTCAATAGGATCATGGCTGATCTTCTAACCTAACTCCATCTGCCCGCCTTATCCCCGTATCCCTTAATCCTTCCATCCTTTAGAAATCTATCAATCTTAGTCTTGAACAATTTCAAGGACTGAGCATCTACAGCCTTCTGGGGTAGAGAATTCCATACATTCACTACCCTCTGAGTGAAGAAGTGTTTCCTCAACTCTGTTCGAAAAGGCTGACCCTTAATCTTAAGACTGTGATTCCTAGTTATAGATTCTCCTACGAGGGGAAACAGTCTCACACTTTTTACTCTGTCAAGCCCAATAAGAATCTTATATGTTTCTATAAGATCACCCCTAATTCTTCTATATTCTAGAGAATATAGGCCTAGTTTACTCAACCTATTCGCATAGGACAACCCCCTCATCCCAGGAACTAACCTAGTGAATCTACGCTGCACCCCCTCTAATGCGAATATGGCCTTTCTTAAATAAGGAGACCAAAACTGTACAGAATATTCTAGGTGCGGTCTCACCAAGGCCCTATAGAGTTGCAGCAAGACTTCCCTACTTTTGTATTCTAATGCTTTGCAATAAAAGCCAACATGCCATTAGCCTTCCTAGTTGCTTGCTGTACCTGCATACTAACTTTTTGTGACTGGTGTACAGGGACAGCCAAATTCCTCTGAACACTAACATTATCTAGTCTTTCCCCTTCTAGAAAATAATCTGCTTTTCTGTTTTTATTACCTAGCGGAATAACTTCACACTTCCCCACATTAGATTCCATCTGCCACCTTCTTGCTCACTCACTTAGCCTATCTATATCCCTTTGCAATCTTTTTGTGTCATCCTCAGAGCTTACTCTCCCAACTCAGCATCATCCGCGAATTTAGATATTTTAAGTTCCATGTCCTCGTCTAGATCATTGATATAGATTGTAAATAGTTGAGGCCCAAGCACTGATCCTTGTGGCACTCCACTAATCACATCTTGCCAATCTGAGAAGGACACGATTATCCCTACTCTCTGTTTTCTTCCCATTAGGCACTCTTCGATCCGTCGATGTTGCCTTTAATTCCATGGGTCCTAATTTTGTGTAGCAGCATTTTATGTGGCACCTTGGCGAATGCCTTCTGAAAATCTGAATACATTACATCTACTGGTTCCCTTCTATCTAACCTGCTAGTTACATCCTCAACGAACTCTAAAAGATTTGTTAAGTATGACTTCCCTTTTGTAAAGCCACGTTGACTCTGCCTAATCATGTTATAGTCTTCTAATTAAGGATTCAAGAATTTTCCCTACCACCGATGTCAGACTGACTGGTCTATAGCTCCCCATCTTCTCACTTCCATCCTTCTTAAATATGAATACAGAAGCAAAGTATTTGTTTAATGACTCTGCCACATCTTTCTCCCCCATTATAATTCCTCCTGTCTCTGCCTATAATGGACCCACATGCACTTTTGATAGTCTCTTCCTCTTTTTGTATTTGTAAAAACTCTTGCAGTCTGTCTTTGTGTTCCCAGCTAGTTTGCCCTCATAATCCATTTTCTCCCCCCTAACCAGTTTCTTAGTTTTTCTTTGTTGGTCTCTGAAGCCCTTCCAATCCTTGGATTTACTGTTCTTTTTGGCAGTATTATAGGTTTCTACTTTTAATTTTATACTTTTCCTAACTGCTCTAGTTAGCCATGGTTGGACCACTTTTCCCGTGGTATTTTTATTCCTCAAGAGAATATGTGATCACTGGGAATTATGTACTATATCTTTAAAGGTCTGCCTTTACTCGTCTGCTGTCATAGCCTTTAATCTAATTCCCCAGTCTATTTTAGCTAAATCCTCTCTCATACCTGCAAAGTTGGCTCTATTTAAATTTAAGACCCTTGCTTCGGACTTAACTATATCACTCTCTAACTTAATGCTGAATTCCATCATGTTATGGTCACTCTGTCTTAGAGGAGCCTTAACTTCCCGATTGCTGATTAGTCCTATTTTATTACAGTAAGAGTTCAACACATGTTTGTCACCTAGGAGTGGAAATATCCCTGTGTCTAGAATGGAATGCATGCTCTCTCTGCAGAGATAGGTGCTGCTTACCTAAATCTGGAGAGTATTAGGTACATGTGAAAGCCAAGGTGGGAGTGAAGTGAACATCAGGGTGCTGCTATTAATTCCGTTATTTTACCAGCTAAGATAACGGATCCCGGGGCTGAGCTGGGGGGGGAGGAAGGTGACCAAAGGCGCGGTCGAAAAAAAGGTCTTCAGCAGAGACCTGAAAATAGGAAGAGAGGGGGCGAGGCGAAGGGAGTGAGGAAGGGAGTTCCAGAGTCTAAGGGCATAGTGGCTGAAGGCATGGCCGCCGAGGGTGGAGCGGAGGATTCAGGGGACCAGGAGGAGGCCAGACCCAGAGGAATGAAGGCAACGGACACTGTTTTGAGGAGAGAGGTCAGAGAGATAGGGGTGTACAGAATAATGGAGTGATTTGAAGACATGGGTGAGGATCTTGAAGTCGATCCTCTCTGGGACAGGCAGCCAGTGCAGTCTGGCAACGACTGGGGTAATCTGGGAGCGGAGTTTGGTGCGGGTAGGCTGCTATGTAGGTTGCTATTGAAAGCAATGTCTGACAAGCTTCCGGCTGCTTGTCCAGCCCAAACCACCCTCCTCGTTAGGACTCCGTTTGAAAGAGTTAACAGGAGCCAAGCGGAAAGAATTCCTGCCCCTCTAAATCCTGCTAATGAACCAGATAGACTGGTCTATCATTAACATTGGCCTGGAGTTCTCTTAACCCAACTGGCTCAGGGACTGATTACACTGCCTTCTGCATGGTGTGAGAACATTTACAGGACAGCCTATAGTGTGCCACCCAAATAGACGTGTCTGCCTTGAAGCTGAATCCACCACTACTATACCCAGCAACAGATCAGTGTAGGCCAGGCTCCCCCTTCCCTGTAGCCATTTGCCCCTTTTAACCACAAATTTACTTCACTCACATAAACTCACATTTCAAGAAAAGTCACCATTGATAAAAGAAACGTTTCAGCTTATAAATTCAGGCCGGGAAACAGTTTTTCAGTTTAGTTCAATTTTAATCCAAAGAGACTTTCAGATTTGCCCCACCGTCATTTATCATTGGCCGTTAAGAACCTTGTTCAATCTTAAGTAAAACAGAATGCAGTACGCAAGAAAGGAGCAGGTGGGACAGACGTTAATGTTATTCAGCAGTAATGTTAATTAACATCTCTGTGCTAATTAACATAGTCAATTTAGCAACCTTTTGATATTCTAACACATGGAATAGTCTCCAGGTGTGCTGGAAACTTGGACAACTGGACAGCGGGATACTGGATTTGATCTAAGTTTTTTTATTCAGCTAAACCAGTATTCTGCTGCCAGCTGGTCAATTGACTATAATGTTTAATAGAACATAAGTGTTAAATCACACATTACAACATTGCAAAATGTACTTTAATATTGAGGATATTATACTACTGTACAATTAGCTTTGAGAGCGACTTCCAATAAGATTTCTAAGCCCTTATTTATGTAGTGAACATTATAATAACAAACCTTACGTTTGGTGCAGCGTGTTTCATGTCAGGAGAATTTCTCAAATTGCTTTGCAGGATATACTTCAAAGTCCAGTAAGATTATTTTGTGGGCAAATGCACAAGCATTCATGTACAGTAAAATGGTTGCTGTAATTTGGGAAGTTAATGAGTGGAAAAAAGGGTACATTCTACAACCCAAAATCCTGTGATATTTTGTGGCTGTAAGATAGAAATGAGAAGCACATTGCATGTTTAATTATCAATCAAGATATATCTTATTGAAGATAATTTTGCCAACAGTAAAAAATTGAACCATTAATGTCCAGATCAACAAACAACCACAATATACATGAATAAAACATTTTTTATGTTAGGAGGATATTTCATAGCATTTCACAGAGCTTACTTGGAGCCTGAGTTGGGGGTGGGAAGGAAGGAGGGGATGAAGAAGCTGCGAAGGATGGAGAGGAAGCATGATAAGTTTTAAGGCTGGATTTAAAGATGGGGAGAACATAACTGTAATGCCATTACCGCATCTACCACAACTCATTGGTAAGCCTAAACTAGCAACAAAATTATTATTTATTCTGCTACTATAAGATTTTGCATTCTTAAAGACCTGCAGCCCTGCATTGGCCCCATTGTGCCAGATCCTCCTCTGAGAAGAAAGCCATTAATTTCTCTGTTACGCTTGTCCCCATTGTTGACGACATGCGGAAAAAATATGGGATCACCATTCAGACCACTTCATTCAAGAACAGTTAGGCTGATGTAATTTCTAGCTCAAGGTCTTTTGACAACAACAATTTTCTCTAGCACCTTTCATGTAGGGAGAACATCTTCAAGTGCTTCATGTGATAGGTGTTATAAAATTGTGTATTGCTGTTGTAAAATGATGGTATGGCTTGACACCTTATTGGGAATCATCCGCAAAGCTAATTGTACATTGCAATAATATTCATGGTGTTAAACATTGGTAAATTGAGTTGAGTGAGGGAACTGAATATAAATATAACTGGTAATAGATGAAATAGTAATAGATTATTTCTATTGATCAACAAGTCACTAACAAGAGGGTATACTTTTATGAAAACAAGCAAACAAATAAAAGGATATGAAAAACAAAATTCTTTACACAGAGGGTGGTTAGAGTGTGAAATTCTCTGACACAAACCGTTATCAACACAGAGTCAATACATTCTGTAAAAGAGATTCAGAAAAGTTTCTTGAAAATGAGGCATATTAAAGTGTACACAGAGGTAGCAGAAGAGCTAAGTTACATTATCTCCTGTGGAGAAAAGCACAAGCACATACTTGATGAACCGAATGACTGTTTTCTGTGCTGTAATATTGCTTAATTTTTGGGGTTGCATTTACTGTGCATTCAGCTGTCTTCAGAAAGAGCTAGGACCATGCAGGGAATACATGAATTTCCAATAAAGCATAGGCTTACTGTTCTCCTGGGTCACATCCTGACAGTACTCAGAGAGCAGACACACAACTATGTTACAAAACAGAATCCACTTGCAGGATGAGATTGTTGAGGAGACACAGTGCTCCTAAAAAGACTGAAGCCATAGCACTTGTTTTAAATTCCTTAAATTATCTATTAACTCTATTAACCATACAGCATTGGGAAAAATGTACCTTATTGATGCATCTTCCAATGTGAAACATTTAAAACAGAAATGAGCCTGTTCCAGCTGATTATTCCTGGTACGCTTCTGGCACTTTAAAACAGTGCTAATTCATTCCACAGACTGAATAAGACATGCAGGGCTGGCAGGAGAACAAAAAAACGGAACCATAGCAACATCATGTGTCTGACATGGGAATACTGTACTTGAGGTCTATTCAAGGCTCGTGTTTGAGTGCATCGCTCATCACCATCTTGGTAGAATTGTGTATGAAAGTGTGTCACAATTTTGTAATACTTTAATGGTAAAAAGAGAATGCTATTTGTTTGATTTGAAAAGTCCCAAGCAAAACCAAATCCATAACTTACTTTATTAGAAAGGATCTTTTGTGTTTTTGTTCCTTCTTGGCTTCAAATCTGCCATCCTACACATTCTGCTTCTTCCTTCATCCCTGAAGTGTTAAATTTAGAACACTTCACAAATCTTGTCATTCTAACTCAAAATATAAAGTCTCCATATTCTTCCATTCCTCTTACAGTCTAAAGGCATTCAGCTAACTATTAATTTCTGATTGAGAATTTCCTCTCCTGCTCTTTCCAACCGTGGTAATATGTAATATTAAAGGTATTTGCAGTTCAATTAGGTTTCTCAATAACAACACGTGTGTGGAGTTTTGAAGTATTATGCAATAATAAGAGTGATAATGATTTAATTACTGTAATTTACAGTCATACAAGTCAATAATTATACTGTGCATAAGTTTGATCCCACCTTTCAACATTGGCACAATCATAACTAAAATAGCCAACTTTATAACAACAACAACATTACATTTATAGAGCGCCTTTTACATCGGGAGGTTGTCCCAAAGCGCTGAACAGTCAGGTTTTGGGGCCTGAGCATGGGGGAGGGGTGGGGTAGGGGTGAGGGAAGGCAGAGAGGTGGGAGGGCAACTAAAAGCACGATCGAAGAGAAGGGGCTTGAGACCGGCCTTGGTGGAGGCAAGGGAGGTAGCGAGGCGAACGGATCGTGGGATGAAGTTTCAGAGTGTGGGGGCAGAGAGACTGAAAGCCCGGCCACCGATGGTAGGGGGGGTAGGGCGGGAGACATGGAGCAGATTGCAGCTTGCTGAACAGAGGGAGCCGGCAGGTTGTTAGGGAGTTAGCAGGTCAGAGAGGTAGGAGGGGACAAGGCCGTGGATGGCCTTCAAAGTGAGGATGAGGATCTTGAACTCGATCTTCTGGGGGATAGGGAGTCAGTGGAGTCGGGCGAGGGTGGGAGTGATGGGGTCACGAGCTGCAGAGTTTTGGATGATCTGCAGCTTGTGAAGGAAAGAGTTGGGAAGGCTGATGAGGTGGGGGTTTCTGTAATCGAGTCTTGATGTGACAAATGCATGGATAAGGCTTTCGGCAACCTGAGGGGTGAGGCAGTGGTGGAGTCTGGTAATGTTGCGGAGGTGGTGGTAGGCAGTGCCAGTCATGGCGCAGATAAGGGGGAGAAAGGACAGTTCAGGGTCTAACAGGACACTCAGGTTCCTGACTGGCGTAGTGAGGTTGAGTGTGCAGCTGTGGAGGCTGATGCTGCCAGCGCCCGAGGTACGGAGGCTCTGGGGCGAGCCAATCAGGAGGGTCTCGGTCTTGCTGACGATGAGTTGGAGAAAGGTGCTATAAGGTGCTATTATAGGCAAAGAACAATGAAAAAAAACGAATAAATGATTTTACAGTCTTATATTGATTGGAGCAATATCTATATGGTGACTCACTTGGTAAACTCAAGTGAGTAGGAACAGGTCTGCACTAGGAAGGTTGTAAATGGAGCATTCACAACCCAGAAGTCACTGCAACAATTGCAACTATCCAGTTCGTCTCTAAAATTACATGATTTACCACTAATTGCTAAAAATACTGAATAAAATCAAGTTCCTGGAGGCCAGAGATTGTCAAAAGCTATTTTACAGCTGACTGTGTCCTTTCCCACCTTTTGTTGGACTTTTAGGGCTTTGTCTCAGCTGAGAAATGTTCTGAAAGCAAAATACCCACTACCAATGGAACCCAGATAAATAACAATGTTTGAACCAAAGTTCAAATCATTCAAATGCAGAAAGAATTGGCATATTAAAAAGTAGATAAATCGATAAATCGATACTTGGGCCATTATGTAAAACTGGTGGTCAGGCTTAATGGACTAAATAACATCTGTCTTTTTCCTGTTTTCCTATTTTCTTATTAATGCATACAGAGAAAAGGCAGAATGGTGAGGTAACAGAGTCAGATTCCATCTTGATACAGTGCTCCGAGTCAATACCCTATATGAAGGGTGCTAAATAAATGCAAGTTGTTGTTGTAATAGATCTAACAAATTATCAGAGCAGACTCAACATACTAAATGGCCTCTTGTTCCTATGCATCGTAAAATTTTGTTTCATAATGAATATAATACTTGCTAACACACAACAGAAACCAACATGAAGGTTTGAATCTAAAGCCCATTGTATGATTGACAAAGAGCAACATTTGATGTCAATACAAAACGAAGGACTGACTTTAGGCAGCATCCGTAAACTAGCTACCCAGATGTGAGGAAAGCATGAAATCCAAGAAATGCAATAAAAGAACAGCAAACAAAGAGGAAGGCTTGGATGAAAATCATTTCAGATAACTTAATTGTTCGATATTATTAAGGAGAACTCTGGGTGCTTCACAGGTTTTATCAAATTCCTGGAACAGCACTTAGGTCACTTGGAGTACAGCAATTTATCCAAAGCAAAGAAAAATAAAATTCAGCAGTAGTCCATGCAGAATGCAATAAAGGTGTATATTTTCAGAAATATTTCTCAAGACTAATGCACGGGCCAAAAAGGCCTCACGTTTGTCAGCAGAAATACAGATATGGCTATATCAATAATCCATGGCACTGTGTATTCCCAACTGAAGTCATTATAAAGGTTTAGATGACAGGCTGCTTCAACTCCATCATCTGATCCACTGGGAACTGAAGCTCATAAATGGCTTTCAACATAAATCTCTCATATAAAGTGTAATAACCACAGCCAGCCAACGCAATAAGATTACCAAAAAGTGCAGCGGTGACCTGGGACAATTGAGAAAAAAGCAGTCTGGCTAAATGATTGGCACTGACAACCATATAAAACCTTGCTAAACAGTGTCAAAGCCCACCTCTGATGATTTGTAAGTCTAACTGAACAGCTAACGGTTAGCTCCTGGCTGTTTTTATATCTATTTCATCTTACAGTTCTTGTTTTGCTGGAAAACTGAAGAAAAAATGAGTCGCAAGAAAAATCTTTTCTTAAATTGCTGCTATTCAAGAATAAAATGGCCCTGACTTTGAGCAACTTACAACAAGGGCAAAAAACTACTTCAGAGGTCACTTTCATTTTATTCTGACCACATTGGTGACGAATCAACAAAAACACACATGTTAAAATGTCAAAAATGTTCTTGTCCTCAAAACATTCTGCGCACTTTACTATTACTGGCTGTAGGTATCATAGGAGTTATAGATGTCAGCCTGACTCACTTGGTAGCACTCAGAGTCAGATAGCCATGGGTTCATGCCCAATATCAGGAGTTTGATCTCACATAAATTAGGTTGTCACTTCAGTACAGTGCTGGGGTGCATTGCATTGTTGAAGGTGCATCCTGCAGATGAGACACAAAACCAAAGTCTTTCTGTTTAGGTGGATGGCAAAAAATGCAAATTGAAAGTAAAATATCTCAATTACAATATAAAGGCCTCACATTCCCCTGCTTTCAATCACACTAACAACCAACACTATCACCATTAGCTTGCTAATCATTACACATGCATTCTCTTCACCTGTTCCCTTCTATTAAAAGGGAATGTATTGGAGCCGCTAACCAGAAAGCAAAATGATGTGCTATGAATCACAGATATAACTGAATCACATCCAACAATTGATTTGATCAGACGACTAATTGTACCATGAAATGTAAGATAGGGACTGCAATCTGATTCCTTCAAGAACAACAATGATTATAAGCAAAAAGAGCTGAAGGGTGGAATTAAGCGACATCTAATTCTAATCAACTGTGCAACCGAGTACAATTGTTCAACCAAGCAATAATTTGGGAATGTAGAGCAGAATCAATGCTCCTCACAATGTAACCAGTGTTCCATTTTTTACTAATAAAAACAGAAGTTGCTGGGAAAACTCAGCAGGTCAGGCAGCATCTATGGAGAAAGGAAAGTGAGTCAACGTTTCGGGTCCTTTGTCAGAACATATCAATATGCCCTATAACAAACATTCAAATTGGAACTTTGTTAAATAGTTGATTAAAATAGCAAAAACAGTGGAAATAATCTATTATTATTTACCCTGACATAACCCTTCAGAATCTTGAAGACCGCTATCAGTTCACCTTTTAACCTTTTTTATTGTAATGAAATTTTTTTTTAAATCAATAGGGCAGGACACTGGGAGAAAGGACAGCTCACCCAAATGACAGACATTTCAAGAGACCTTGAGAATAAACTCCTTTTAATGAATTATATTACCTTTTAATGAATTGCATTTGTCTATATTTCCATAACAGCAATAATCCTTGCGAGAATTTGACTCCAATGTCATTAACATTTCTACAACCACATATTTTTATAATGCACACCATTTTATGCCATATCATACCTCTGTCAAACATAGTATCTAGGTATATTAGCACCCATTAACAGTCAAATTTATTCACAATACTGTGTAGGATTGCAAGTGATAATTAATAAAATGGTAAAAGTCTGTAACAGAGAGGAAGAAAGCTGGATAAAAGTGATGAACTCAATCAGCAATGTGGTTGCTCAAACCTCAGTTTTCTGGCCAGATGATCAATTATTAGAAAGCAGACATTTTAATAAGTATTACAAGGTCTTGGGTTAGCCTTGCAATGTTTGCTGGTATTCAGATCCTCTTACATCCATGTTAGCAGATCTCAGAGGGACCATTCACTGTTTTTCACTTTGTGCTGCGTTAAAATTCACTGCAGCTTCAACCTCACAGGATGGCACTGGGGAGAAGTGTGAGTATGTGGAATGGACTTCACAGGGAAGCAGATTCCATCAGCATTTTCCAAAGGGGACTAGTATTGACAAAACAATTTATTGAAGGCTGCGTGTGATGGAGCAATGATTGTTTTGGCGGTGAAGGGTGGGAGGTTGGTAAAATGGACCACAATTGTCTTTTCTGGTCTTTTATATGATTATGTTGCTATGTGTGAGTTTGTCTCTAGCTCAGACCAATGTTTTCTTTCAATCCAGCGCCTAGTCATAAAGACTAAAAGATGCAAAGTACAAGCAGAACAATTTAGAGAGTCTATAAATAAGTTATAAATGATTCATGGAAGCTTTCGGTAGAAAGAATAAAATAGCCATGAATAAACTGCCTCAAACAACACCATTGTAAAATGTGATATAGATCCTTATAGAGGTAGATATAGTTTCGAGAAATTGTTTATTTACGACATTACATGGTCTGAGGACAGAAGATGCTATTGTTTCTGGTTGGAAAAGAGATTTTCTTGCTTTATATCCAGGTGGGTAGATGGGCGGCAGTGTTAATGTGACTGAAGATACTGCGCAGGAACTCAATGTACTCTCTAAAGAAATGTATTTTACTCTAAGGGGACCAAAGAGGCTGATAGTTGCTTTTAATGTCCAGGGAAGTGGGTTGGAGATTGAATCTATCTGGGGAATTCATTAACAGCAAAACCCATAGTGACTATTCAAAAGGCATTGACCATTATTAAATGCTCACTGCTGGCTGACTCCTTGACAACTATAATAATAAAATGGATCTTCACTGAAATGTTGCTCTTTTATATATTGGGGATATATTGGGTATATTTCCAAACACATTGTAATGACTTCCATGAAGAAGGAATAGAATATATTGTTTAAGAGGACCATAATTATGACCCCTTTGTTTCCAATGAAATATAACAACAACAACAAGATTCCATTTATAGAGCGCCTTTCAAGTCGGGAGGACGTCCCAAGGCGCTGTACAGATGGGTCAGGACACGAGCAGGGGGGAAATGGTCAGGGTGAGGGGAGGGAAGGGAGGGAGCAAGGAGGGGGTAGAGAGTCGAGAGGGGAGCTGAAGGCACGGTCAAAGAGAAAGGTCTTGAGACCGGCCTTGAAGGAGGAAAGGGAGGAAGCGGCGAAGGCACTGGGGGATGGAGTTCCAGAGCCAAAGGGAGCTCTCTTGAAGGGGGGAGGTAGATATCATCCCCTCTACCTCTTATTTTAAATTACTTGATTTGGAAGGATGCTGCACTAAATGTAAGCAACAAATCAGCAGACAGGGTGGCGGTGCTAATGTGTGTTTGGAGGTAAATGGATCTTTTTAAAAAACTTCAGCCTCGAAAGAGACCAATAAAGACAATGGAAAGCAAGTCTCCAAGGAGAGAAAATGGCCTTTCTGTGCTATGCACATTACAGGAAAAGAAAATCTGCACTAATCTCTAATTTACTGAAGCGTATTGAAAGGCTCTATGAATTCAGCAATTGATTTGAGTTCCTCATTCAATTGCATGAGCTGTGCATTAGAATGTATTTCGGCATCATACATACTGTGCATAGGGAGTTTCTGAACTCAGGTGCTGCAGATACAAAGCTTTTAGTTTTGACAGAGCACAAAAGAGAATCTGAAGGTTCCCCTTTGGCCTGTTTGAAGTCATCCTTCCAGAATTCCTTTCAGCACCTTGGGACATCCCAGTCACTGGGGCAGGGACTCTTTCAACTCAACCACCATTAACCATGCAAGCCAAACAACAACAAATTACATTTGTATAGTGCCTTTCACGTCTGGGGAGAGGCAATGGCAGTTGGTGGTACATAAGAGGAGCCTGGGGTTGTTCTTGGCCTCCAAGATAATCTTGGAGTATAAGGATGATTTAGCGGAGATGTGGGCAGAGTGGTAAATTTTAATGTGGTCCAACCAGATCTGCTGATGGACAATTAAGTTAGATTTGAACCAAGTGGGTTCGGAGGCACACACCTGTGCCTTGAAGGAGCGGAGATGGCTGGTGTACCAGGGTGACTTGCATGAGTAGGAGACAGTTCTGGAGGTGAGGGGTGGAGAGGTGGGCAAAGGCATCTAGAATGGCAGAGAGGGAGTTGTGGAGGAGAGTGACTGAGGAGGGAGAGGAAGGAAACCCAGAGCGGGAGGAGTTCAGATGACTCCAAGGCAGGGGAAAGGGAATGGGGGAGAGGAGATTTTTTTCTTGGGGCAGTGGGAAATGGAGGTGGGTTGGGTGGCGGGGAGAGAGATACCATAAGGGGCATGGTGGTCTAAACTGGACAAAATGCAGAAACGTTTGCCAGTCAGTGCTTGCAATGGCAAGCTATATAGCTTTTAACTGGTGAGACTGCAGCGTACGCCAACACACTGTCTCGGATCCCTAAGCCTTGGCTGTTGCCAATCTCAGTTTGGTTTGGATACTCTTATGTAGTAGTGATGGATTTTCTAATGTTCAAGACACCAAGCTGACTAAAAAAACTGTTAATGGATCTGTTGATGGCTTAGTTTTGGTGAATGTTCTGACATTCATCTCCTACTCTATTCTTCCCACTACCAGCTAACTTGGGCCTGTTGTGCATCACCCGTACTCTCTGTGCCACCATAAAATACACTTTTGTGATTTTACTGGTAGAGTAAGAATCTCCTTAGTATAAGCAACATATTGTTTTAATAAAACAATTATAAAATAACATACTGGTGTTCTTCGTTCTATGGATACTCTTTATGATTTCAGAGCTGCTTCGATACTCATTCGCTGAATTCACAAACAGTCAGCTGCCCGAAACAAAACTAAGCCATCAACAGATGCATCAACATCTTATCACCTCATTTACCTTCCAGTGCAAAAAAAAATTCACAGTAAGTCACAGGAGTACAGTTGCAATACACTCTGTTGATAGTGGCAATTGGAAATCAGAAAGCTCCAACTTTCCTTGTGCAATTTGCTTTAGAACTGCCAGTAAAAATACTCTTGGGCTAACTTATAATGAGGCATTCTTCATTCATGGGCTGCCAGACTGCTTGTATGATGTCAACAACAACAACGAGATTCCATTTATAGAGCACCTTTCATGTCGGGAGGACGTCCCAAGGCACTGTCAGTCTGATTCAGTTAGCACTCACACCTCAGGATTAGAAGGGCTTGGTTTTGAGACCCCGGTCAGAACTTGAGCTCATACTCTGAGCAGACACTCCAGTGCAATACTGAGGAAGTAACACATTGCCATTTGGAGTGAAAATAAGTACAGAGCGCACAAAAGCTTTCACCAGCAACTTTACAGTAACCACGACATCATACCTTAGTAGATGAGGAGGCTAGCACAGACCTGTCAAGTAGTAATCTCAATTTTGCCGCAAATTTATCTCTACAATTTACACTGACGATTCTGGAATGAATTTAGACGTACTGCAAGTGAAGCACTTGTCTTATCTGTATGTTTTTGTGCATGTGCTTTCATAATTGTTTATCAATAATCCTTAAAATCAACTGACACAAATTATTTAGTCATTCTGCATGGCTCTCACATCTTAACTCCCAAAATCAGATCTCTGAAAATAAAAACACAAACACATAACTTTTGGCCTCTGGAAAGCTGGGTTATCCTTGGTACTTATTGGATGGAATGGATTGTGGAATCTCTCACAATGAAGTACATTAACATAACTTACTCTGTACAAGTTATAATAACAATTGCAGACAATTGTCAACAGATTTCACAGGATTTGTAAAAATATTGAACACTCCATAATTTCACACAGTAACGTATAATGCATCAATGGTTCTTTGAAATTAATTTTCTTCCTCACAAAATTGAATTCAACAGGACAATTTAAACAATTACGGGTGGAATTATCCTGTCTGTACTAATTTCAACACACATTTGAAATAATTACCGGGAGCTTACATTTTGCACAGTTGGTTAATCACAACCATAATGTATGAACCCAAGTTGTAAGTCACTAATTAAATTTATTATAAAATGCATAACTGTTTAAATAAACTAGCCAGCTCCCCTGTACCAATGCTTTGTGTGCTAACCATGTGGACAATTAAATATATTAGAAGCAGGGTTTAATATATTATAATAATAATAATGTTTTGGGAGGACGTTTCATAGCTGTTCTTAGGATTTACTGTAAGTGTATACTGACTTGTGTGTTTTCTGTGGGTAAACACAGCAGTCTTATCGTGTACAGCAATGTCCCACAAACAGCCATGTTGTAATGGCTGAATGATCAATTTTACTTGGGAGATTGTTGGCCAGGACACTGGTAGAAAGTCCCTTCGCTTTTTAAATAATACTATTGGGTTTTTAACATCCAATTGAACAGGCAGAGAGACTTTTGTTTAATGTCTCATCCAAAGGAAGATATCTCTGACAATGCAGAGCACCCCAGGACTCCATTGGAGTATCAGTTTTGACTATGTGAATTCCGAGCCTGGGGCCTCCACCCTGGATACCAGGATGCCAAACGTTCTGATCAATTGCATGTTAGGCATCAAGTCCTGGATAAGCTCTAATATTGAGTTCAGTTGAATAGAGACAAGACCAAGGCTCATTTGGTGTGCAAGTTTTTAACCATTCCCTTCCCCCTTCTCAAAAGCAATCCAGGTGCTCCTCTGCCTCATCTCCTCCCTCCCCATTTTAAGACCTATCTTTTTGACTCACTTTTGGTCATCTTTTCTTCCCGCTCCCCATTCTTTTCAAGTTCATTCCCCATCTCCAGGGCACCATCAGTTCTGTAAAGCACTTTGATATCCATCCGATATACAAGGTGCAATATACATGTAAATTGCAATGCAATTCATTTTCAATGTGTCTTAGTCTATCACAATGTTGAATCCTGCTGTTTGAGCAATATATATTCTCATAAGTTAGCTGGAATGATTTTACTCGGGTCTCAAATGTGCACATGAAGAAAACATTGGATAAGAAGGAAATGGGCTAATATTAGTAAACAAATCCAGAAACAACTTATAGAAAGCAGATTTAGCTATAGTGAAAGGCTGGGTAGACTTGAATTGTATTCCTTAGAACTGAGAAGGTGAGGTAGTTGATCTGATTGAAGTATTTAAAATAATGAAGGAAATTCACAAGCTATATAGTGGATGCTCTGTGATGTCTGTTCTATTCGGTTTGGGAAAAGTCAGGGGCTTTGGAACAGATTGAAAACTGATTCTGAGTCATCCTACAGCAGTGAGTGTATAGCTGTAGAGAATCGCAAACAATATGAAATAATTGTTGCATTTTTCTATTCCTAATGGGTATGCTTTGAATACTTTATAATCTAATTCCCCTTTAACTAAGTCATATAATACTACAGTGTCAACACTGAGCTTTACTGAGACCATGATCCTAGTAAAGCTTGGTACACGCAGTGTATGATTACTCATACTGATATCCAAAGCTCCCACCTTTCCTTAAACCAGTGAAGTCACTCTGGGATACGTGTGGCTCCTTCAGTCCAGGAAGAGAAGGTAAGCGCTCCCTAGAGTATTAAAGCACTGGGGTCCTCTTTGCAGGTCCTCCTTCTACACTGTGAGTTACCACAATTGTATGAACTCCTAGGGGCCACTTAACTGCAGTTTCAAGGTGCAGGATGGGAGAGTTAAAACTCAACTCTATGCTTATTTAGACAACATAAGGGTCATGAAGAAAGGTGAAAAGTGAACATTATGGGTCAAAAGCTGTGTTAAAAATATTCTTCAACTTTGGGTCTAATGGTGAAAGAATAAAGTGGAATGAATGTTTTCTCATGGAGGATCATCAATGTGCATTAATGTTGTGGAGGTCATAGAACTGGATAAGACCAAACAACAAGTAGAAAGAGTCCCAGACAATCTCAGCCTGACATGGCATAGGTGCTTTGACAGTATTGTAAAGGAGATAAAGAGGCCTGACTCACATAGCAACCGCACAAGGGGAAGTAGTTTAGAAAGACTGCAGAGCAGAGTACTTGATAGCACAGGGGAACTGGAAGGTGATACAGAATAGCTTTGGTAATGTATAGCAGTTCTCAAATTCCGAGTCCACTTTTCCTTACGCTTGCTTATCAGTCAGCAAACTCCTCCCTAACCTGTCAATCACTGTACAAACGCAAAAAAAAATATCTTTACAAACAATTTCATGTGATAAGTATAACAAAAGTATTTATTGCACATTCATGTCTCACAACACACAAATAATGACCATTTTAATGGCACTAATTTAAATTTATCAAAAGCCTGACACTTTTGCAGGAACACATGTTAAATATTATCACATTCTACAGATGATTATTATTTTCACTAGTAATTTAATAAGCATTTGAACCTAATAATAATGTGACAGTAATAAAGAAAGGCTCTTGCAGAACAGTGCAAATTTCTTGCTAATATTTCTTTCTTATTAAAAAAGAAGTAGATTAATATGAAAGACTCATTGTACACCATCTTTCACCCACAAAATACACAGTCAATCCACTTTACAATATTTTCTGTGAAGCGCTTTGAAACGTCTCAATGATGTGATAATGTGCTATATCAAATGAAAGGATTATTATTATTTATCACAAGAAAATATCACCACAAGAAAATATTATGTGAAACATTTAGTATTGATATTTACAGATTTCACAGGTTTAAAAGTCCAAGACATTCAGCAAGGGATAACTGCAAGTGAAAGCAAGTGGAGTCCTGTTGCTCAGTGGTTAGAGCACTTGCCTTGTAAGTGAGAGACCTGGGTTTGATTCCTGGTAGGGCAAAACGTTGGGCAACTTTCCTTATTCCATCTGCCTCTGTTTACCTAGCAGTAAGTAGGAACCCCATTGTTAGTCGATTGGCGGATCACATTTTTGTGGGTAATAAATCCTTAAAAAAAATAATAATTGGTCACTCAATCCACAACTGTTTGTGGGACACTGTAGTGTACGATTGGCTGCCACGATTCTCACATAAAATATAGTCAGTTCACTTTACAGTATATTCTGTGAAGCGCTTTGAGGCGTCTCAAAGACGTGCTAAGGTGCTATATCAAATACAAGGATTATTATTATATTGTCCATTTTGAAGATATTCCGTGAAGTGAAGATTGGCTGTTTTCTGGAATGTTATTTATTTGTTCACATGGGAAGGAACATTTGGCTAAATGGTTCATTTCACCTACTTTTATCTTCATGTATGGGCGACTGTCTTTGGAATTTGTCCTGTAAGAATGCGGTGATATATTCCTATTGTTTCCATTGCGCTGGCAGACGTCACATAACCTATCACCTTTTACACCGTAGAGTGCGTCTCTAAAATATATAGTCAATTCACTTTACAGTTGTGGTACGTGCAGGGTCAGCAACAATCAAGTAGAAACAGAATGATTTCCAAGTTGAAATTAAATGGAACGCTGCCCTTTCTAGGAAACAAAGTACACTTTTTTGTATATAGCTAAATAGGTCCTTGTCTTGAAACAGAAGAACTGTAAATATGTTGGTGACGATAATCACAACACATTTCAGATGGTTATATATTTATATATACACATTTAATTACTGCGCATTTGCTTTCCATGATATTGAGGAATCTGAAAAACCCCAAATTGGTACTTATTAGCAATTTGTAAGAGTCGGTATGCAAATATATTCTCATTAAAAACAGACTTGTGTGAACGACTGCTTTTCACAGATTTACTGCAGGAAATCTAATGCTGAAGTGACTGTTACTTTGTGGGTTTATTTGCAAATAAACCAATAAACCAACTGGCACAATGAGAATTTAAAACTATTGTGTACTAATTAACTAAGATATCCAAGAATATCTTCAGATTTGGTGGACAAATAACACAAGGAAATACAGTACAAAGAGTTGAGGGGAAGAATGTAGAGCATTGGTTCAGGGATCATGATGAATACCCAAACAGATGTGAATCTTTTTATTTAATTTGCAAAAACATGAGTTTTTCACATTTTGAATTACTTTGTATTCCAAATGGCATTTTTGTTTGGATCAATTGTGGCATGAATGTACAGTACACGGAAGCAAACACCTCTCAGCCATGTCTTTCTGGCTGTTGAGTGAAACTGCTGTCCATGGTTAGATTCCAGCTTACAAAGAGAAATGCTGTTTTTCTTTTTCAAAATCATTATGTTTCCCATTGCTTTCAATCAGAGGCCCAAATGTTCCCCTAGCCTTATCTTAAAATTAAAATTGTGCAAATTGTGGAAGATCCTTTAATTCAGTCTTAATTTGGAAGTTCTTATTAGTTCCAATTAAAGACTGATTTTATGAATTCTGTCCATTCTTAAATGTGAGGAGGAAATGGTCTTTCCTGCTCTGTTGATAGATTGATTGGGAGAGGATGAAAGTTGTATCTTTTTCACAGTGGTATAGAGAGAAGTGTATTTGTTTTACCATTACTGGGTTAATGAGAGATAAATATGTGTTCCATGAGTGTGGAAGGAGACCTTCCAAGCAGATGGACTTGGATTAATTCACAACCCTTATGTGGCCTCTTCCTCGTCAATCAGGTAATGAAGTGCTTGCTCAGCCTTAGTGAGCTGCCACTCTCGAAGGGACACAACCTCTCCACAAAGGCACCACCTTCTCTATTCTGCTACATCCATCTCTCCTGTTATTTTCTCAGACAAAGAGTAAGAGAAACCAATGTAATACTCCCTCCCTTACAAGGGTACAATCCTTGATTTCTAATGCTGTCTTGGTGCTGAGTATTAGTAGCAGACAAAAAAACACACAAAATCTGCTATCACAACAGCAGATGGGGCTGGGCCAAACACATCCAAATTCCAAGATTGAGGCTGTGAAGTCTGGAAGCACTCCAGAGATGTAAATCTGATGTAGAAGTAGTGAAATATTATTGAATTGTGAGGTAGCAACTAAAAGGCAAACAGGCTAAATCAGTTGAGTTTAAATCCCCAGATGTCATACTCAGGCTTGGTAGCACTCTTGGCAGTCCATACCTAGAGTACTGCATGCAGTTCTGGTCACTATGATATAAGGATGACAATGAGGATGATCCCTAGGTTTTAGAGAAATCAGCTATGAGCCGTGATTAGACAAGCTAGGGCTCTTCAGTCTTGAGAGAAAATGACTCTAAGGGGACACCATAGAAATGTATAACATTTTAAATGGGATAGAAAACATAAATCTGGAACAATACTTTAAGATGCACCAGGATGGGCAGTAGAACAAAAGGACATAGGTTTTAGAGTTCCAATGGGCAATTTCAAAACAGTTACCAGGAAGTATCTCTTTACTCAGAGAGTGATTAAAAACTGGAACAGGTTGCCAGAAGGGTGGTTGAGGCCAGGACACTGGACTGATTTAAAAAGCAGCTCGATGTTGTGAAGTAAGTTGGGTGTTCTGAAGGATAAGATCAGGTGGTCCAAACTGATGTCATCTTAAAGATTACAAAATTCATATAGCTTGGAAAAAGGCTATTTGGTCAACAGGTCCATGACATTTTTTTGAACTCTAATAAGATTTCCAGCATTTCATTAGACAATCCATGTAATATTTACAAAAAACATGTTTTGAAGAGTAGTAAATGTCACCTCACAATGTGGATATCAACATATAGGACATACCCAGTGAAGAATCACCTGCCCTAATACAATATTAATATATGTTATAGAGTTACCACCCAGAGTGCCTTTGTAAATAATGTTGTTGTAAAGAATTAATGTTAAATTATGTAAATACAGAGTAATTGCCAAGAAGAAAACATAATCGACCTTTATCATTTACTTAGAGATAAAATCAACCATGTGGAAAGTAGTATTGAATAATAAAATTGCTCAGAGAAAAAAATAATCCGTTGAATTTTAATCAACATAAAGATTTAAGTACAAAAAGCATTTGATTTGCTTCAGTGACATTCTGTAATGACCTTATCTCTCTGTACTTCAAAACATCTATGGAGAGCAATGTGCCAGGATTTACCTCTTCTTAGCAACTATCTATAGAGCCACAGAACTGAAGGCCTTAATGCAAAAATCTTGCTACCAACTAAGCCAGGCTAATACCTTGGGACTCATGTACTTGAATGATTTTGATCACCAATTCGTACCGTGATGTCAATAGTGATAAAAAAATCTCCTTGTTCGTTCAGCTCTTAATATTAGTAATAAATAATAATCTGTGCATTTAGTAAAGCGGCTTATCAATCATCAGGGCCCACATAAAGCTCTTCACTGGATATACTGTAAAATTATGTGCCTGTGTGTACTTTTTAGGTGAATGGGCAGCCAACTTGTACACAACAATATCCCACAAACAGCCATGAAGTAAGTGACCAATTTTATTTGGGGAATTGTTGGCCAGATCACAGGATGAAACTCCCTTCTCTTTTCAAATATTGCCATGGGATCTTTAACGTCTATCTGGACAGGCAGACAGGACCTTGGTTTAACATCTTAAGCGAAGGATGTCATCTACGACAATGCAGCACATCCTCACTATTGTATTGGAGTGTCAGTAAAGACTATATGGGTTCCAAGTCCTGACATGGGTATTGAACCCATAACTTTTTGACTCTGAAGTGAGAGTGCTATCAACTGAGCCAGGATGGCACCTTGGTACTCAGGTATTTGAACAAGGATGCAGCATGCTAAAATTTCTATGGGTGGGTTAATCTGTCCCCATTTAGAATGGAGCCAGAATAGTTCCCTAGAAAAGCTTTATAAAGGTAGGTTTTAGGTGCAGAATCTAATCAAAAGGCTAATGGAGTATTGATTTTTAAAACAAAGGATCACGGAATATAAAAGCAAGGATGTGTTCCTGTAGAGAGTCTGTCAGAGTCCCCACTCTGATGAAAATAAATAATAATCATAATTCTTATATTTGGTAACTAAGGGAATTATGGAGATAGAAAAGTTCTCAGTGGGAAAATAACAGGTAAATGCACCTCGCACTGAACAAGAAAATCAGGACACAAAATAGATCTCTATGGGAAATGGATGACACAATTCAATAGTTGAACAGACTCGGCAGACTGAATGGCCTCCTTTTTCTAGATCTCAAGTGAAGTGAAATCTGAAGCAGACAAATCTGGGAAATTTCAAGTTGATAGATAATCATTAGGGCTGGCAGATTTGGTTCATCCTATGAACCAAATAGTTTTCACATCCATTTTCTTCCGGTGTCCTGCTGATCATGCAGATGATGACAAAATGGTGCCTTCAAAGGTATGCTGTTCAGGCGAACGATAAAGATCCTATAGCACTACTCAAAAGGGAAGTGAGTTTCTCCCAGTATCCTGGACAACAATTCATCAGATAAATTTGGCCACTCACTGTTTATGAGATATAATTCTGCACAAATTGGCTGCCATGTTCACCTACAAATATATAGCATGTGCTGTGAAGTGCTTTAAGATGTCTTGCTGATGTAATGGCTGTTATTTCAAATGTAAAGATCATTATATTTATTAAAGTGTGTTCCATTATATAAATGCATTCCATTTAAGCATGAGATAGAAATGGTGCAGGAGAAATATATTCCATTAGGAATTAAGGGGGAATTAACTAATAATGGAATGGCACAGATGAACAAGGAAGTGGAGACAAAACTGCAACTAAGAAAAAAAAGATTTGAAAAGTACAGAATAGATAATACTTTGTACATTCTTTGTAAATCTTTGTATAACTTGTGAGGTGCTGGCATTATCTGCTCCCTGTGTAAAACTTTTATTATGTGTAAAATATTTCCTATTGTTGATTCAACGATGTATAAGAACACTCATATGTAATCCCCAGAAAAGTATAATGAAGTATGTAACTGTTTGCAACACAGAAATGTGTGAAATTGGCTGGCATCATTATTGTATTTCTGAACATGTTTTCATAAATATAGAAATACTGGATCTCCGAAGCTGAACTCTGAAGAAAGTTCCAGCATTTAGATCAAATGTTCTGCTGCTTCAGCACTGAACAACTTTGATTAAAGGCCATGAACAATTATGTTATTGTATTGCAGTTACATGTCTCCTAAATTCATGAATTGTCCTTGACCTTTGATCTTCAGAGAGCCATTCAAACTTTTTGTGAACGTTTAATAAATAAAACGTATATCCTGCCACCACAATCTTGTCAGTTAACTAATTAATGCAGAATAATGCCATGTACCACATACAATACATTTCATCCATAAGGAACAGAATAGAGTGAGATCCCCCATTAAAACAGACTATTTTTTTGACAGTTTTGGCATCAACAAACAATCTGTCTTATATAAAATGTTGCCCATTCACAAGAATAGAAATAATCTTTATAAAGGTGAATTTGCTAGTGATTGCACCTAAACAGTCAGTCATCAACAATTAACTCCTTATTTTTTTCAACAAGGTTTCTCTTTAAGATTAAGAATTGCCTTTTGCTGAACATGTTGCTTTCCTGTACCATCAATAACAAGGCTAGGGTCCTGGAGCATGCATGATGGTACACGTGGAGAGGATCTATATTTTGGAAGTAAGACTGGAACAACACTGAGTATATTCAATTCTTGACTCCCTCAGGGATGAAGTAGTAGATTTTTATATTAAAAAAAACAAGTGAGGGAGAAAAAGTATTGCACTGCACTGTTTAAATTGGAGTTTGAAGATGGAAGAGCCACATTTGCAGTGAGGCCTGTGAATGCTCATTGGTGCAGTTACCTTGCCCTCCAGGTTGTGTGCACACTTTTGTGTACCTGTAAGTAAAAAAAAACATGGCCATATCAGCAAATGCAGTAGACAGAGGACACAGGAAAGTTTGCTTTGGGCAGAACTTCAGGCTGACAGACAGACATTACCACCACTCTGTTATTCAGCATCATGGTAATTCCCTGATATCAGCTTTGGTTGAAAAATGCCATGCTTTTGTTAAGAAATGGTCCAATTTATTTTCAAAGGGCCAGCTCAAACACAATGGGTCGAATGGCCTCCTTCTGCGCTGTATAATTCTATGTTTCTATGATTCTATGAATTTCAGTAAATACTTATCAACTGGCTTTGGAATTTAATTCCATCCTCCCACCGACTAAGGTAAGCTAACTAACTCAGGATGAGTTAGGCTAGTTTTCTGTAACAAATTTAACAATTGGCTGATGATAATTAATGCATTGTTGAAAATATGGTCCATGCTTTCAATTGATTTTTAAAGGCATAATAATAATAAAAATCCTTCACATGCCTTTCACTTTGGGAGGGTGTCTTAAAGTGCTTACCAGAACTTTACTGTAAAGTGTAGTGATTCTGTAATTTGTAGGCAGACATCTATTGATCTATAAGTGTGATCTTCCTCCTCGACCCCATCACAATGGGAGGTCTGCAGGCAGCCAGTCATATCCATTGGTGTGTCAATTAGCAAGAATTTGGCTTAATTGAATGAAAGAATCAGAGTAGAAAAAGATTTTAACTATGCAAGGCCAAACTAAATCCAATGGGTGCTGCGACCAAGAAAGAGAAATGACTGAAGTAGAAGTAGCAAGAAGGAAGTCTGTGTGATGATTCAAAAGATATTGGGGGAGCAATGCTGGACCTCAGGAGTTTTTTTTTCTTTGGTGGTTCTGCCCATGTTGGAGAGTCTTAAATACATATGGAAATGTGGCAACTTGTCAATTGTTGAGTAAGTGTTGCCAGCACCATCTGACCAATGGTCCTTCGGGTCATAAAGAAATACACTGAGCTTAAAAGAAATACAATTAAAGGAAATCCCAATTTTAGGGCATATCTTTATTCTAGCTTGCTTCAAGCTACACTGAGCACCATAATTGATTTTCCGTCTCTTTGATCTCAACCTGTTAAGGTTAGCAGCATTCAAATACAGCTTCACATTTTTATGAATCATGATTCTCCAAAATCAAAAGGTTATACCACCAATAAGCTAAAAACAAATTATTTCAATCATTCAATTGCTCGAGCAGTCATCCTTACGTCACTCTTAATTGGTGTAAACTATGCTTATAGTTGAAATGAAACACAGTATAGGAATAATGTTCACTTTACTTAGAACCAAGCAAATATTTCCAGAGTCTTCTTGTGCTATACTTTCTGTGTTGTACCTGCTGTAAACAAGAAATCTAAGCATTTAGCACATTAAAAAATATGTACTCTTAGCAGGAAAATGCTGTCTTGTAAACCACAAAGAAGCAGAGATTAATGAGTTTTTATTGGAAATAATATCCAAAATGGTGTGTTATCACTGATAGTATTTTTTGATACAAAGAGAAACTACAAATTGGTAACTGATCTTTGCCCTACAGGTATACAATAACACTGCTGAACTGGAGTTGAGATGAATGACCCACATTTATTTACTTCTTCTGGAAGAAAGGAGCAGATTAAATTTACAATTCCAGTTTAGGATCAAACTATTTTCACACAACTGTAAATTGTGCTTATTTGGTTAATCAGAAACCCCTCATTATTTAAAGTTTGTTTTCTCAGCAATTTTTTTCCTCATTCTAACAAGTAATTTTCTGAACTTCGCTGAGTTGGTAGCTGTAAACTACAGAAGTATCAGGAAAGGCAGGTAAATGGAACTGAAAGATTTGCTCTTCAAAGAGCCAGCACAGATATGATGGAAACGTTATTTGCAGTACATTTCTGTGGTTCTCGTTGTAGAGTGGGAGCTTTGTGACAAATGTTTATCTTCTGTACTGCAATTTCTATGAAACTAAAAACTATCTGCAGCCTAAAATGATGATTCAACCCACAGAAACACTGATCAGAATGCTTCTGTCATGATGGAGGACGAGCCTTACTACCTTATTGTCCACACAGCAATGATACGCCTCACACATGATTACTTGGGCCACAATTGTTGTATTGTGGATGCAATACGAAGGACATCAATGCAATAGAGAGGGTGCAGAGGGGATATCCTTTGGTTTGACAAACATGGCAGATAATTTGTGCAGAGCAATGTCCCAGAAACAGTCAAGAAGTGAATGACAAATTTTATTTGTGGGATACTGTTAGCCAGCACACCGGGAGAAATTTCCTTCTTTTAGACCCCAGTGCAGCATTCCATTTGGTCCAGTAATGACTACAAAACTGCGTCTTGGTATGTAAGAACATAGGAAAGTAGGAAACAGGTTGCAAAACAGTGCCACAAGAGTGGATTGGAGCCATCAATATTAGATAACAAAGTGACAGACCCACAATAGACCACACAGCGAATGTCAGTGCTAGAAAGTACAAAACATCACCCTCCATCGCCTCAATCCTCGCCAGGCTCCACTGTCTCCCAGTGGCTCAATTTCAGTGTCCTCACCCTCGGCTACAATCTCTCCACTCTCTAGCACCTCCCTAGCTCTGATCTTCTCCCACCCAACCTCACCCCATCTGCTCTCTCCCTCTGCTTAGCTAACTCGAGCTTTACTGCACATTTTCTGCCCCAGCTTCTCCCCACCAACAATGGCTGAGCTTTCAGGAACTCCCTCAGTTTTGCCCACCCCACCCCTTCCCTGCTTGTCTTCATATACTGTCTTTAAACCTACACCTTCGTCTAGACCTATTGAACCTGTGTGCTAACTCTGGGCTCCTGCTTGTTCCTCACTGTCTGTCTCCCCAATCCCATTAGTGGTCAAGGACTCAACTGTTATACCCTCATGCTTTGGAACTTGCACAAAATCTATCTCTGATTTGTGTCTTCTCTAGGACTTCAAAACCTTTTTAACACGCTGTGCTCTGACTGTGCTTTTAGTCAAAACCCTCAGCCTTCCCCTCGTCTCCCTCCTGACCACCCCCTGGAGGCTGTAGCTCAGTGGTTAGAGTACTCGACTCACAAGCGAGAGACTTGGATTCTATTCCTGGCAGCGAGACATGTTGGACAAGTTTCCTGACTCCACACACCTCTGTTTACCTCACAGTAAGTAGGAACCTGATTGTTAGTCGATTGGCGGATCACTTTTCTGGGGATAATAATCACTCAAAAAATAATAATAATTTGGTTAATCAATCCACGACTGTTTGTGGGACACTGCTGTGTGTGTTTCTCCCACAAATATAATCAATTCACTTTATAGTATATTCTGTGAAGCGCTGTGTGAAGTCTAGAAGACATGAAAAGCACTATATTAAATGCAAGTATTATTATTATTATTATTATTATTATTATTATTATAAAGCCAAAGACATGCAACTTGCACAGGCATTTGCTTTACACAGCCTTCTGATATCTAACTTAGTATTGAATGCATAATATTCCTTTATTGGTCTAATCAAATTGAGTGACTCAGAATGTCTGAGCAGGCTCAAATTAATATTTTCCACCCCTTTTGCAGATACTGTATGATGAATTAATATTAATAGTAATCCTTACATTTGATATAGTGCCTTTTAAGCAGGGAAGATGTCTCAAAGCAAAGGTAGCTTCAGCTGAGGTATTGAGGAGATTACACACTTAACAACTCAGCTATACTGGCAAAGTCAATATATGATCAATTGCTCAACCAAATCTTTATACTAATTTAAGATATTAAATGTTCCACTCTTCAAAGGATGTCACTCTACAGCAATAAGATTAGTACCCTTTCAGCGTGTCCCCTTGTGATGGAAATTCCCATTGTCACTTATTCCTACAAGAACATTGAACATTCTGTATGGGCAGGTTTAATGCTCTGAGATCCTATCCTGTATGAAGGATGCAATATAATTCCAAGTTGTTGCTGTTTCTCACTGAATAGTTCATTTTATGAATGGTGAATCATTTATTCTATGTTTCTATCCTATTAAACATGACTGTGTAAAAATTAGCAAATGATTGAAATAATGATAAACAAAAATATTTCATAAATCTTAATCTTATGTAAAACTTTTGCATATTTAATAATTTTATAAAATCCATTCACCATAATTCTTTAGTTTTATTGTATGGCACCTAGATTCAAACACTGCAAAAATGATTCATTCTGGCTTGTTAAATATTAAAACATCTGTTTTGATCTTTCATTAATATATTCCCATATACAACAACTTCAACAACAAGAACTTGCACTTATATAGCATCCTCCACCCAGGGTAGCATCTCAGAACATATATGTTTGCTAAATGTTTATTTGAAGTTAAAGTAGCTTTTCTGGGCAACAGATTTTTTCTCTTTAAATGGATCAATCCAGGGGGTTGATCCCCTCCCACCCAAAATCTAATGGAAAAAAAAGTAGAGATATTTCTATTTGTCTCACCATGGTTCGCTCTATTTAGCATAAAACATTAGATCTGAAACATTATCTAGCCTAAACCTATTAAGACCATTTTGTCTTAAAATCTAATAAGGTGTAGAATTGTGGCTAATTCTTAGATCCAGATTTAATTTGTAAACGGAGTTTCCACAGGTCTTAAAATTCACCAGCTTCCAAACTGAGATTGAATTGAAGATTTTTCTTCAATTCTGTAGTATTTAATAACAAGAATAATTAATAATAATAATAATACTCTGACATTTAATACAGCATCTTTCACATTGGGAGGATGTCTCAAAGGCTTTACAGGTTAAACACCTCAGGCGCTGGCAGCATCAGCCTCCATGGCTGCACACTCAACCTCACTAAGCCAGTCAGGAACTTGGGTGTCTTGTTCGACCCTGAACTGTCCTTTCTCCCCCACATCCGCGCCATGACCGGCACTGCCTACCACCACCTCCGCAACATTGCCAGACTCCGCCATTGCCTCACCCCTCAGGCTGCCGAAACCCTCACCCACGCATTCGTCACCTCAAGGTTTGATTATGGAAACTCCCTCCTCATCGGCCTTCCCAACTCTTCATTTCACAAGCTGCAGTTCATCCAAAACTCTGCAGCTCGTGTACTCTCGCACACCAGGCTCTGTGACCCCATCACTCCCACCCTCGCCCAACTCCACTGGCTCCCCATTCCCCAGAGGATCGAGTTCAAGATCCTTGTCCTCACTTTCAAGGCCATCCATAACCTTGCCCCCTCCTACCTCTCTGACCTACTGACTCCCTACCAACCTGCCCGCTCCCTCCATTCATTGGGCTCCAGCCTGCCCCGTCCGACTCACCCTACCATCAGTGGCCGGGCTTTCAGCCTCTCTGCCCCCATACTCTGGAACTCCATCCCACGATCCCTTCACCTCACTTCCTCCCATGCCTCCTTCAAGGCCGGTCTCAAGACCCTTCTCTTCGACCATGTCTTTGGTCTCCCTCCCACCTCTCTGCCTTCCCTCACCCCTACACCTCCCCACCCCCATGCTTGGGCCCCGACACCTGACTGTTCAGCGCTTTGGAATGCCTCCCTACGTAAAAGGCACGCTATAAGTGTAATTTTGTTGTTGTTGTGGAGTGACTCATGTTTTGTAGGCAAAATGTGTTTTGTGATCTTAAATTTATGTAAATATGCTGCATTCCTCTCCTCATGTGTCAGCCTGACTCAGCTGGTCACAGTCTCACCTTTGAGTCAGAAGGTTGTGGGTTCAAACCACACATCGAGATCTAAACTCACATAGTCCAGGCTTATACTCCAATGCAGTGATGGCAGTTTCTTGCATTGTCAGAGGTGATTTGCTTCAGCTGAGAAATTTAACTGAGGTTCTGTTCACGTATTCAGGTGGCCATTAAATATTCCATCATACATCACAAAAAGAGAAGGGTGTTTTTCTCAGAGTCCTAACCAACAATCCCCCAAATAAAATTGATCATTCAGCCATTATGTCACTCACTTCATGGCTGTTTGTGCAACATTATGCAATTTGCTGCTGCATTCACATACTAATATACAATTACTCCACTTCACATTAAATCTTTCAAACAGATTGAGACATCATCCCGATGTGAAAGGTCCTTTATCAAATACCAGAATTAGTATTAATATTATTATTATTATAATACATTTGGAGACTTTGTAATTTATGACTGGAGCTTTTTGATTATAATCACCAATCATTTGAAAATATTTGCGTGAAACAACAACAACATTAAATTTCTATAGCGTCTTTCACATCGGGAAGACGTCCCAAGCATTGATCAGTCAGAATTTCGGACCCGAGCTGGGGGTCAGGATCGTGGAGGGCGGAGAACTGGGAGCGCGGGGGGAAAGGAGGGTGATCAAAAGCCCGGTCGAAGAGGAGGCTCTTGAGATGGGTCATGAAGAAGGCAAGGGAGGGCACAAAGCAGAGGGACTGCAGAACGGCGTTCCAGAGGCTGGGGCAGAGTGGAAGAAGGCCCGCCCACCAATGGTTGGCAGAGCGAGGCGGGGGACGTGAAGCAGGTTAGAACCCACTGAGTGGAGGGAGCAGGTAGGTATGGTAGGGGCTTAGTACCGCTAAAGGTACTAAGTTTAGAGGCCCTCCAGATTGGCTCACGTCAGCGCCTCCGCACCTCAGGCGCTGACAGCATCAGTATCCAAGGCTGCACTCTCTACCTCTCAAAGCCAGTCAGGAACCTCGGTGTTCTGTTCGACCCTGAGTTGTCCTTTCTTCCCCAATCTGCGCCACAACTGGCACCGCCTTCCATCACCTCCGGAACATCGCCAGACTACGGCACTACCTCACCCCTCACGCTGCTGAAACACTGGTCCACACCTTTGTCACCTTAAGGCTGGGCTACGGGAACTCTCTCCTCGCCGGCCATCCCGGCACCTCCCTCCACAAGCTGCAGGTCATTCAGAACTCTACAGCTCGTGTACTGTCCCGCACCAGGCTTTGCGACCACATCACTCCCACCCTCGCTCGCCTCCACTGGCTCCACATCCCCCAGAGGATCAAATTCAAGATCCTCATCCTCACCTACAAGGCAATTCACGGCCTTGGACCCTCCTACCTCTCCAAACTACTATCCCCCTACTTACCTGCCCATTCCCTCCTTTCCTCTGGCTTCGGTCTGCTGCACATCCCCCGCCCCAACCACCCTACCATCGGTGGCCGGGCTTTCAGCCCTCTCAGCCCCTAGGCTCTGGAACTCCATTCCCCAGTGCCTTCACCTTGCTTCCTCCCTTTCTTCTCTCACACAGAGTAGAGATGGGTTCAAGGAGGATTTTTTAAGAATAGTGGTGATGACGGCCATTTTTAATGGGGTGGGAACAGTACCAGTGGACAGAAAGAGGTTTGTGATGTCTGTGAGTAGAGGGGCAAGGAGGTGGAGCAGAGAGGTAAGGAGAGGGTTAGGAATGGGGTCGAGGGAGCAGGTGGTTGGTTGTATGCCGGTTATAGAGGTGGCGAGAGAGGAGTGAGAGACAGGATCGAAGGTGTGGAGGGAGGAATGGGTAGGGGCTGGGGTGGGAGGAGGAGATGGGAGGGTGTAGTAGATGGAAGGGCCGAGGCAGCTGAGGGGATCCACTTGACTTTGGATTCGAGGAAGTCCAGCATTGCCTCGTAGTTAGCATTGGAGGTGAGAATGGGCAAGGCATGAGGTGGAGGGCGGAGTAGCTGGTTTGTGATGGAGAAGAGGAGCCTTGTGTTGTCCTTGGCCTCCGAGATTGTCTTGGAGTAGAAAGATGATTTAGCAGAGGCAAGGGCGGAGCAGTAAGATTTGATAAAGTCCAGCCAGATCTGCTGATGGACCATTAAGTTTGCAACACAGAATGAGTCTAGTGATTGTTAAAAATAAGGGTTAAAGAAAATCTGATAAAGATAGATTAAGAAGCTGTTAGAAAAGATTGATTTTAATATAATCTGTAAGTAGAAGAATTAATAGTAAATGTATGTATGTATCAGTATTCACATATGTATGATGGTAGCAAACAGGGTGAGAAAGAAACTGTTAGTCGTAATTAGAAACTGTTTTCTTAACATTTTAAGAATTTGTAGAATGAGCCATTCTGATTCTAAAAGGTCAACAGTCAGTCAATTGTAATGGTGAGAGAAGGCATAGAACAGGCTCCAAGAAGGGCACAAGAAATCTGCAATCCATGAGAGCACCTAAGTAAAGCTACTCAGTATTCTGTGATCACATGCCAATCACATTTCTACCAGACAGAGACAGGCTCCGGCCTTGGAAGGGAAAAGTAAGATGTCATGTGTTGAAGAATTATGAGCAAGCTGCTTTGTCTCAAAAGGGTCTGCTTATCTAAAAGATATGGGTACAAGGATGTGCAAGGGTTGAGTACGTTGGGTACATGCTAGGATGCTTGATTGGAGAAGAAAGCGGGAAGATCCCTAGGTGGAAAAAGTACAACTGTCCTGACTTTAGGCAAGTAAGGCAGCAGATCCAGCCAGACAAAGAGGGCAGCCGAACTATCAGAGAGAAGGTGTGCTGAAACCATCGCAACTGACTGACTGCTTC
Source organism: Callorhinchus milii (assembly GCF_018977255.1). NCBI lineage: Eukaryota > Metazoa > Chordata > Chondrichthyes > Chimaeriformes > Callorhinchidae > Callorhinchus > Callorhinchus milii. The sequence goes on from NW_024704743.1 coordinate 92,900,794, forward strand.
AAAACTGAAAGTATAAGTTCTGTTACTTGTAATGGCAGTATTATTTTACTAGTTGTGTATGTGTTACTTTGATTAATAAATCTCTATTACATCTTAATTGGATTGTCAGGTCATTATTTGAACCTCAGGATCGGAAATCCGAACAAGGCAATTACCATAGTGTTATTTGTTCCATTTGAATGTATAAAGCCATGAAGAGTATTTTAGTAGAAACCTCTGCGGAAGAAAGTGTAAGTGATCAAGAAATTGGTGTTAACAGTTTAATGATATCAGGATGAGTCCCAATCCTACTTGGGGATTTAATTGATCAAACTGAGAGTTTGAATAACTACATAAATTTAAGGTAAGCATGAAAAATCCCATTTTTTGGTGAATAAATTAGCATCATAGCTTTATTTTGGGAACACCCACCATATTCCGGAATGAGTAAAGGAATAAGTTGCACTTATATATCTCCCTCTGCGCAGGACGTGGATGGCGGGGGGCAGTGGGTGGGGGTGAGATGGCCGTAAGCACAGTCAAAGAGGAAGGTTTTCAGGTGGGACTTGAAAAAGGGGAGAGAGGGGCAAGGCGGAGGGATTGAGGGGAACTTGGAACTTACCGGGTGGTGGATTGGGGAATGAGGAGGTCGGAGAGTTAGGGAGGTGCCAGAGAGTGAAGGGATTCAAACACAAGTGTGAAGATCTTGAAGTCTATTCGTTCGATGATGGGGAGCCAGTGGAGCCTGGCCCGAACTGCTGAGAAGTGGGTACGGAGTTTGGTCCGGGTCAATATGCAGGCAGTAGAGTTTTGAATGAGTTGCATCTTTTGAATGGTGGTGCTGGGGAGACCGGCGAGAATTGCGTTTGAGTAATCCAAACAGGAGGTGACAAACGCATGCATGTTGGATTTCAACTGCATTTGGGTTAAGGTACAGTCGGAGGTAGGCAATGTGGTGGAGGTGGAAGATGGAGGGGAGGCTCCGACGAGTGTAACCAGGAGGGGAGGCTGCGTCAATTTCAGGACATACATCAGGAAGTAGTCCTATACCCAAGGGGTAATTAATAACTGGAACTAGTTACCAGGAGAGATGGTTGGTTTAAAGTACTCATTTAAAATCAGTGTGATACTATGTTGGAAAAGTAGGTATGCTGAAAGGAGGAAATGAAAAGGACCTTCTTCATCTGACCCGATCTTATGATATTGTCAAAGGGTTGATATGAGATCGTGTTATGCAATGCTTTTAGAGCACATCAGTAAATTGTTGGATAGAAATCTCACCTGGGTCTAGATTTATTTTATTTAACATTATATCTCAAGTAAAGCTCTTGCAATCCATGACCTCATCCTGGACGAGCAATTAGACAACCTTGGCCTCACGGAAATCTGGTTGTCATCCGGTAACCCCTTCCCCCTCTTTGAAGCCTCCCCTCCTGGTTACACTTCTCACCACACCCCACACCCCAACCAACTCTGTGGCAGGGTGGCGCTCATCTCCCAAACCTCCCTTGGTCTGTCCCCGTATTCCTCTGGCGGTTTCCCTTTATTTCAAAATCCTCCTACTCTACTCTCCCCCAAAATCTCCTGGCTTTTTCCTCATGGACTTCTCCTCTCTCCTCTCATCCCTGTTCCTGTCCCGCTGCACAAAACGCCAGCTCATAATGGGCAATTTCAAATTTATCTAAATTCCCCCTACCCCATCTCCTCTGACTTTGCCACCCTCCTCTCCACACTAAACCTCACCCTCCATGTAAATTCCCCGAATCACAACCGTGACCACACCCCTTGACCTCGTTATCACCCACAGCCTTGACATCACTGATCTGACCATCGCAGACCACTTCCTCATCTCCTTCTCCTCACATATCACCTTCCACTCCTCCAAGGCCTTCACCATTTTTATCCACCCATGGAAGAAGCTTCTCCCCAATTCCCTCACAAACTCCCTCAAAAACATTGTAGTCACTCCTCTCCTTAAGAAACCTACCATCGATCCTTCCAACCTCACAAACTGCTGATGTTCTGATTCCAGACTGATGTTTGACAGACATCAAGGCCTGGAATACTGCAAATTTCCTGCAGTTGAATGTCGACAAGATGGAAGCCATACTCTTTGTCTCCCATCAACATCTTCTCTCCTGCAGGTCTGAATTCCTCAACCCCACCGGGCTCTCCCTCAGACTCACCAAATCCGTGTGCTACTTAGGCATCAGGTTCAATCCTAGCTTTCCTTTCCATCCCACATCCATTCCCTGACCAGGACTGCTTTTTTCCACCTATGCTACATTGCCCACCTCCATCCATAGCTCACTATCAAAGCAGCTGAAACCCTGATCCATGCCTTCATCAATTCCTGGCTGGAATTTTTCAATGCTCTCCCCGCTGATCTCCCCAGCTGCACCATATGCAAAATTCAACTGATTCCAAACTCTGCCAACCGAACACTCACCCACACAAAACTCCACACCCCCATCACAGCAAATCCTTGCCAGGCTCCACTGGCTCCCAATTACCAAACGGATTGATTTCAAGATCCTTTCAATTGTTTTCAAATCCCTTCATGCCCTTGCACTTCCCGACCTATCCGATTTGCTTACTCTGCACTCCACCACCCGCTGTATCTGTTCGCCTGCCTCCAGACTCCTGTTTGACACTCATACCCTCCATTCCACCATCTGTGGCCATGTCTTCAATGACTATACCCCGAAACTCTGGAACGCTCTCTCAATCCCTCTGCCTTGCCCCCTCCCTCCCTACTTCAAATCCCACCTAAAGAATTTCCTTTTCGATTGTGCTCATGGTTAACGCCCTCTCCCCCTGACTCGGGGTCAGACTCCACCACTGTCAAGCACTCTGGGATGCTAACCCATGTGAAGGGTGCTATATAACTGCAAATTGTTGTTGTACTTCAGAGATTTCAGATTATTTAAATTTCTTTTAAAAATTTAAACAATAAAACTGAGCTCGAAGCTAAAATTGAATTCAACATTTTGTTAAATTTTGCACAGAATGAAATGCTTTGGTAATGAAATAACTCTAGACCCAGGTGAAATCTTACCCCACATCTGCTCACAAGCTGAGAACAGGCCGGTTCTGCACAGATTGCAATCATAATCGTGTATCTCTTTTACATTGCTGCAAATTTTAAATACAGTAACATCAGGTCTATATTATTCTTTTAAATATGTGAATCAGACCACGGAAATACTTATTAAATCCATGATGACCAAATGATCTGGGCAAAGCAAGTTTGTTTTTCACAATGCTGCCAAAAACTTTAACCAGGGCACTTCTAAGAGAAAAAGATAGATTGAGGTTAAACGGTCAATGAAGGACCTCAGAATTCAGCATTTATTTATCGTATGAGGAAGAATGGATTACTCATTAATGAGCTGTCACGATCTTTCTCAAGAGTTAAATAAACTGCAAGCCATAGATCTCCACTGAGTACATTTTAAATATGAGATGAGGAAAATCAATAAAGTGATACAAATTGGGGAGGGTATTTACTTTCATTGAGGAACATGGCTAAAGCCAAGTGGAATTTATGATCAACTAGGCATTTGGGTTGAAAAATATCTTGATTCATATAATTGGTCAAGATTCTGGGGACAGTAAGCAGTGATACTTTGCAGGGGACTGTTCTGAGCTTTTGTACAATACTAAATATATTGTGGAGTCCTGTAGCTCAGTGGTTAGAACATTCGCCCTGCAAGCGAGCCACCTGAGTTCAATTCCAGACAGGGCGAAACCTTGGGCAAGTTTCCTTACTCCACACGCCTAATAATAATCCCTCCAAAACCAAAAACAATAATAAATTGATCATTTTCAATCTACGACTGTTTGTGGGACATTGCTGTGCGCAATTGGCTGCCGCGTTCGTCCACAAATATACGGTCAATTCACTTTACAATATATTCTGTAAAGCGCTTTGAGACATCTAGAACAACAACAAAAAGACGTGAAAAGCGCTATATCAAATGCAAGGATTATTATTATTATTATCATTATTAAATGATTATTATTATTATCATTATTAAATAATTACACGTGTAATTGTCCTCTACTTCTGTTTATCATGAGTGGCCAACAGAGTGAGTGTTGAATAGCAAGAATTAAGACTTATCTTGCCTGCAACTTTTAGCTAATCTTGAAGGATAAAATCAGAACATTTGTATTATATTTTAGCTATCTAACTCCATGTTAAATAATATCAATATATTACTGCATTTGGTATAGAACTTCATCATGTTGAAATATCTCAAAACGCTTCACTGCAGTTACTGTTAAATTTGGTGTATTTGTAGATGAATACAACAGACAATTTTCACACAGCTATGTCCCACAAACAGCCAGCAAACAAATTATCAATTTAGCTAGTGATTTATTGGTCAGAACACTGGAAAAAACCCACTTCTGTAAAAGAAAAAATAGTTGTTCAATACAAGACTTTTGTTTCTGCACTGAATTGTATTTTGCTGGATGAGAGGAGAGGAGAACGTTTCTGCAAGGAATTAGGCCACTCAGTCCAAATTAATATGTGCCTCTCCTATCATGTATGCCACCTACCCATGGAAATTCCCATGTCTGGAATGGAATGCATCCTCCCCAGAGAAACAAATTCTGCTTTCTTAATTCCAAGAAGTATTAGGTGCAGTTTGACAGGAGCGAAGGCTTGGGAGACTCCAACGTCTGTGTTGGGATATAGCTAGAGTGGACTTGTTTTCTACACATACACAAAATAAATGCTCCGAAAGTCTTGTGTGTATTTATTCATATATGGAAAACAATGTAGCTAATATGTTTAAACATAATAAGCTTTATATATAAATATAGAGAGAGATTGAACAGGAAAATAATCAATACATCCTTCTCCACCAAATGAAAAATCATTCTCTTTGCAAAGAGGTTTTCCTGTTCATTTCCCAATTTGCCATATGGCCAGATGGTGATGTCTATGATCAGATTTATGATCAACGGAGGACTGCATCATTCCAAAAATCAGATTAGAAGTTGAGTACTGAAGATTTACATTGGCTTCCCAAGAGATTTCAAAGTAGAAAAATTGCAGTGATTTCTACCACAGACTGTCTGCAAGGGAATAATCAACAAAAGACAGATGCCCTTTTAACTATCAAGATGCAACACAGCGTGTTAGTTACAACTGTATTAACATTCCCAAAATTAGAGTTATGCACATTAAGGGAATTCAAATCTAAATTTGGGCTTGCATTCAGAATTCAAATTTTTGGATCTCAGAATTCATAGATTGAGTTATGAATTTTTAGTGCAGTCATTAATTTTATAAGCAATTTTTCCTTTTTACATTAGTTGATATAAGATGTGTCCAGATGATAAACTATAACAAGGATAGATGTTTCAGTGATTTCACACTGCTGTGTAGTAGGAACACAGAAAAACTTGGAAAGTTTCTGAGATAATGCACAACAGAGCAACAGTGTCCACAAAATAATGCATACTGCATGATCCTCCAGTTCAGAAAATGGTGGATAACTCAGATTTTGAGTGTGCGAAAGGTCAACTGTTCAGGTGCCAATATTCTCTCTCTCTTTGTACAGGCAGGAGAAATGGTGTGCAACCACAACAATAACTTAAAACACCCTTCATGCAGGATAACATCTCAGAGTGCTACAAATGTGTACAAAGCTTCGCAGACCTTTTAGATGGATGCAGAATGGTGAGGTGCAGCTCTTTTGTTCAGGACAAGAACAAATTTAGCAGGTTTCCTTGACAGAAACTGTTTTTTTCCAGTCATAGTCTTATGAAGCATTGACAGATCAGCTCTATCTCTCTGATGGTATAAAGTGTGAGATGAGGAGAACATTTTTTTACACAGAGAGTTGTTACGATCTGGAAATGCACTGCCTGAAAGGGTGGTGGAAATAGATTCAACAACAACTTTCAACAGGGAACTGGATAGGTACTTGAAAAGGAAAATGTGCAAGAATATGGGGAAAGAGGATAAAACTTCTGGTGGCTATGAATTCAGGGAAAAGCTATAGTTTTTTTCTGCAGCCCGTCAAACAGAGCCACAAAAATACTTCATCCTGAAGTTGTTAACTATCATTCCCATCTCTTAGCACTGACCTTTATGTGAAGCCGCAAGTGAAACCCATTGTTCCTAGTAACTTTAGCAGTTGCCTAACTCTGAAAACTTTAAATTAATACAAACTAGCTTAATTCTGAAACAACTCTGCAGTTTACTTCACAAGTATGCATGTTCTTATTGAATATACAACTGGAAGATAAAACAATTTACGTTTTGCACTTATAGCTGATGCAATGTACAGTATGTATATATATATATATGAAATTTCAAGATAAATCAAAATAGCAAAAAAAAGTAAAAATGTCCATTAAAAAATCAGTAAATGCAGTTTCCATCACTCATAGTATTAAGTTTTTTTTAAAAAAACACTGATATATAAAATCCATTATACCTAAAACAAGAAAGCTGAATTGAAGAAAGGTACAGAAAATCTGGTTCATTTTTAAATCGTATTTTTGTCTGACAGTCATACTTCTTCATAAGCTCATTTTATCCCTTTGAGATCTACCACGGTAAAAAAAATAACAAGGTTACACTTTTATTTTACTCCTACTCAGTGAATAATATGAACACAGAAATAGTCTCTGGTACTGCTTTGCACAATATTCAACACCAAAACTTTTGAGAAGATTATTTTTGGAGATGAGATATGATAAAAATGCATGAAAATATAAAGGAAAGAAAAATGTGACTTTCACACTGTTTTCTGATTTTTAATATCTTTAGGCCCAAACATTGAACACTGAAATATAGCACTGAAGCGTGTGTGTGATGGGGGGTGGGTTAGAGGGTCATAACAGATTCAATAACACATCCGATCATGAGTGAATATTTTATGAAATGTCACATTTTCACCTCTGTTTTCGCCATAATATTGTATTTCAAACATAACTCACACTTTCGAACAGTCCATTTGTGTTAAGATAGTTTTTGTGTTGGTGCTGCGAGTGGAAGCTGGCATATGATGGTACTTTTTTACCTCCTATGCTCAGTGGTATTTTTTGTACGATTTTGCTTTGAAGGAAATTCAAGAATTCAAGAAATTGCCCCTTACTTCCCCATCTTCAGGTCGAGCCTGAAGACCTGCCTATCCCTCCCCCCAGCTCGGCATCATGCTCCGCCACTGTCAAACACTCTGGGACGCTACCCTGCGTGAGGGGCACTATATAAATATATGTGAACCTTTGATCCTTTGAACAACAAAATACGCTTCTCCACTGGCTCAATTAGAAGAGTTACAGTGAAGTGCAAACTGAACCAGAGACACCAGAAAATTCATAGGTTTGATCCCTGTGGGTAACAATAAGGGTGTGATGATTGATCTCATTGCCAGGACAGAAGCGAGTCAACCAGAGTTCCTTCTTCCAGCTACTAACATATGTTGGAGAGATTCAATGTCTAGACATATGGAGACGGTGGGGGCATGGCGGGGGCGAGGATTGGTCTGTGTTCCACATTTGCATACTCCATACTTGACTAATAGTTGCTGTTAGATGCAAACATGAAGAATGGCCATTTCGATGAGATCCCAACCATGGAGTCATACCAGAATCAAAGTTATTTCCTAAGGCATAAAAATATTCCTTGGAAGAAATGATAATGTCAGATATATTAGCTCAATGCAGTATTCATTGAAAGGGCAGTAGACAACTGTTCCAATGATGGCTATTTTGGGGGCTCCTAGCCAACTTCAGCCAAATTACTATGCCAAAGGCAAGGGCAATGTTCATATCTACAATCAGTTTATAATTATTAACTTGATTTACTGGATTTTTGGGCAATTTAATAATAATCAATTATCAGTGAAATATATTCACCCTTTAAGATCAATAATGCACAGGCATTATTATTATTATTATTATTATATCACATTCTGATTGTTCTCAATCCCACCTGCCTGCTTTGTTACTGTATGCTTGAATCCCTTTTATTTCCTGGAATATATCTATTTGCTTCCTGAATCCATTTCAGAAATAACAAATTTCCTAAAAGAGTCCCCTGAGGCACCCCACTTTGTAACCTTTCTCTAATCTAAAAAGTTCTATTTTATTACTATCTTCTGTTTCCTTAAGCCTCTTTATCTTATGTTCCATCACTTCTTACCTTAGGAACAATCACAGACATAGACATTAACAAAGTATTTATGAAGACTCAGCAAATTAGGGTTGCTTTAGTTCATCATATCAGTAAAAGCTTCAAAAAATCCACAAGAGGTGCTTAAAACAATAATAATTTGGTCACTCAGTACACAACTGTTTGTGGGACACTGCTGTGCATAATTGGCTGCTGCATTTCGCCCACAAATATATAGTCAATTCACTTTACAGTACATTCTGTGAAGCACTTTGAGACGTCTAGAAGACGTGAATGGCGCTATATCAAATACAAGGATTATTATTATTATTATTATTAAATATGACTTATTTTCCTGACTATACTTTAATAGGCTCTGTTTTCCCAAATGGTCGTCTCCTACATCTTTCAAAGTTATTTCAAAGTGTTTCCTTACTACTGAGTTTAAATTTGTTGATCTATCATTGCAAATGTTTCTCCTGAACTCCTTTTAGATGATGGAATTATTTTAACTACCTTCTAATTCTGAAGAAGCATTCCTGTTCAAAACTGTCAGTTAAAATTGACATAGGACAATTCTCCTGGGTGGAGGGATTGGGTGCAAAGTACGTCAGAATCGAGTCAAGCCTTTGTGGTGGTTTCAGTAGAAACATCAAAGTGCTTAAGAGGAAACCTGATGCATTCATCAAGGAGAAGCAAATAGAGAGGTGTAGGTGAAGAGATTAGGAGGGGTGAAGACTCATGTGGAGTATAAACGCTAGCATGGATTAGCCAGGAGAATTGCCTGTTTCCATGCTGTAATGTTCTATGTGGGAAAAAATATCATGCATGTCACGTAAACACCCAAGACAATAGTTCCAAGAATAGATTGCATTGGAGGCAGCTCCCATGACTTATTTTGTTGACTTAATTGTAGACAGGCAAAAGGTTCAAGTCTGAGGCTTTGAAATCATAGTCAGAATGTTTATGAGTGTGTTGAATTTTAGAAAATTGTTAAAATCAGTCATTCTTCCAAAATTCTATATAAAACTTGTAGAAAACTTAGATTACATTTCTAAAATAAAATTTAAGGCTTCTCCAAAATTCATCATAATTTTGAATCTTAAACTAATCTTAAAGCTAATTTTAGGACAAAGGCAGGATGCAGATTTGGGTCTCAGAATCATCTAAAAGGCTAGGAGGCATCGATAATCATAATGTAAACAAACTTTTTTGTTCAGCACCTTACCCTTGAAATATTTGGATACGATTTGAGTCCAAGACATTCAACAAGGGATAACTGCAGGAGTTGAAAGCAAGTGGAGTCCTGTAGCTCAGTGGTTAGAGCACTCGCCTCACAAGCGAGAGACCTGGGTTCGATTTCCGGCAGGGCAAAAGGCAAGTTTCATTACTCCACACACCTCTGTTACCTAGCATTAAGTAGGAGCCCGGTTGTTAGTCGATTGGCAGATCACTTTTCCGGGGGTAATAATTCCTTCAAAAAAATAATCGTAATAGTAAATTATTAAATTAGTAGTCACTTCAATCCATGGCTGTTTATGGTACACTGCTGTGCGCAATTGGCTGCCATGTTTTGCCCACAAAATATACAGTCAATTCATGTTACAGTATATTCTGTAAAGCTTTTTGAAACGTCTTGAAAACGTGATAAAGCGCTATATCAAATGCAATGATTATTATATATTTATTTTATATGGTATGAAATTAAATGCAAGTTATTTAAGTGGCTGTTTCCACTGATTGGGGAGTCCATAACCAGGGGACACAAGTATAACAAAACAACTAGGGGATCTAATAGAGAATTTAGGAGAAATTATTTCACACAAAGGGTAGTGAGATTTTGGCTGAAATGGTGTTTGAATCAGACAGTGTACACGCATTCAAGAGGTTAGACTTCACATAAGAGAGAGGGGAATAGAAGGGATTGGGAGGGAGTAGGGAATGGGTGGAGGCTCCTGTGATATATAAACACCAGCACGGACTGGTTAGGCCGAGTGGCCATTTTCCATGCTATACATTATTTGTAAATCTTTCTAATTACTACATCATCCTGTTTCTGAATGGTAAATTTAACTTTGGTCCCTTAATCTGTCTTGTGATCCATGTTGGCGTTAAGGGATCCCCTGCTGCTTTTTCAAAAAGAAATGGATAGATGTTCTTGGTTATCCTATCTATTTCTCTCCCTCATCCAAATTCACCCTGTAAAATTCAAGTGAATTGACTATTTATTGCATTGTTTATAAGGTGTCAGTGATTCAAATTAGCTGCTGTTTTTTCCCGCATAGTAACATTCATTTAATTTATAACTGAACTGCTTTTGTGAAATGTTTTGAGGTATTCTTTAACTTGAAAGGTACTAAATAAAAGTTAGTTTTTATTTAGTTTAAAGGATATAAATAGAAGGTTAATTAGTCTTGATTGAGAATTGAAGATGTTTCTGCTGGTTGGTGGACTTTCCAAAAATAGATATCTATCCAGAAATGAGCTTTAGCGTTATAATAATAAATTGAGATTACCATGTATCAGTCAAATCTGTTTGGATCATGCACATCATGTCATGGAAAAACATGATAATCAGGAAACTATTGCAATAATTCTCAACAAATTTGATGTGTTGCACATCAGTAATTTGTAAAAAAAAATTTATGCCAAAATATGTAGGCCGCAAGTTTCAATTAGATGATTCTTTGTTTCATGTCTCCTGTCCACTTTGTCCCACCATTCAGCCACATTGCCCCACTTATTGGAACTCTCTTCCAAAATCCCCCCCTTCATCCCTGCTATCTAAATTTGAATTAAGCAATCTATTTAACTACCGTTTTAGCCACCTTGCACTGATAGAAATTCATTACAATGTTCTGAAAATTTCATCTTATATCTTTTATCCACTTACAATATTTTAATATTCTGATGGTAACTATTTTCAGTGCAAAGTAGTTTCCCCAAAACAAGTAGGAGAAACACTTTAAATCCCTTCTCTCTGTCAGAAAGTATTCCAAGTTGTGCCCGTCTCAAAGCTGCTTCATAAATATGTAATAAATTGGATTTCCTGGCAGGAAAATTCACTTCCCCAATACTAGATCCTACAGGTCTATTTCTAATTGGCTGTCATTCCATGATTGATATCCTTCTCTTTCCAAGTGGTGAAAAATGTAATCTTTATCACATCAAATATGTCATGAAACAGTGCCTTTCTGGTACTAATTTTTTAGTGGTTTAATATCTGAATCCCATAGCCATGATATAAACACAATAGTCGGATTCAAAAAACAGTTTCAGAATGCTGATTCACTGTCTTGGATTGCAATCGGTAATCATAGTCTGGAATTCTGATTTTCTTATATAAATTAGCGTATCAAATCCATTCTTTGACGAGGCTACCTTTCTACTTGCTGGACTTCCCATCTCTTCATTCAACAGGCTGCACATTATCAGAAGTCTGCAGCTCATGTCCTCTCCTGCACCAAGATCCGTGAGCCGATCACCCCCACCCTTGTTTGGCTTCACTGGCTCCCCATACTCCAGAGGATCGGGTTTAGGATTCTCCTCCTCACTTTCAAATCTCTCTACGGTCTTGCTCCTCCCTACCTCTGCAACCTATTAACACATTACCAGTCTTCCCACTCACTCTGCTTGGTGGGTAGTAACTGCTCTATGTCCCCTGTCCTGCCTGCTCCACCATCAGTCAGGCTTTCAGACTTTCTGCCCCCACCCACTTGAACTAAATTTCAGAGTCCATTTGCCTTGCACCAGCCCTTCCCTCTTTCAAGGCCAATTTCAAGACCTTTCTTTTTGACCATGGTTTTGGTCAACCTCACACCCCCTTGGCCCCCACCCCTTTTAGGTTCTGTCCTTCAATGTTTCAAATCATACCTCTCACCCCGACTCCACTTCATCTCCACAAACAGTTTCTGCTCTAGCCCCCGGACCATCTTGTGTGGCATTCCTCAGGGCTCTGTCCTTGGTCTCCTCCTCTTCAACATCTGTATGCTCCCTCTTGGTGACATCATCTGTAGACGTGGAGTCAACTTGCACATGTATGCGGATGACACCTAACTGTATCTTTCTATCTCCACTGCTGTCCTGACAGAATGTTCAAGATCCTCATCCTCACCTACAAGGCCATTCACGGCCTTGTTCCTTCCTACCTTTCTGACCTACTATCTCCCTACCTACCTACCTACCCGTACCCTCCGTTCCTCTGGCTCCAATCTGTTCCACATCCCCCGCCCCAACCACCCTACATTCGGTGGCCGGGCCTTCAGCCTCTCAGCCCCCAGGCTCTGGAACTCTATCCCCAGTGCCTTCGCCGCCTCCTCCCTTTCCTCCTTCAAGGCCGGTCTCAAGACCTTTCTCTTTGACGGTGCCTTCAGCTCCCTTCTTGACTCTCTACCCCTTCCTCGCTCCCTCCCTTCCCTCCCCTCACCCTGACCATTTCCCCCCAATGCTCGGGTCCTGACCCAACTGTACAGCGCCTTGGGACGTCCTTCCGACGTGAAAGACACTCTATAAATAGAATTTTGTTGTTGTTGTTGTAAATATAACAAATGAAATGATACTTCTAAAACTGCTGCATGGTTATTCATAAGAACACATGGATAGATTTGTGAAATGTACTGAACGAGGGAAAATAGCCATTTAATCCACAGACCAACATTGAGAGCATGGAGTGGAATAATCCTATTGACCTTTCATAAAAAGAATTATCTTCAGCTGTTGGTGAAGACAGTGTAAAGAAATATGAAATGCTAATGATAATTGGAAGAAAAACTACATGCCCAGCTGTAATAAAAACTCAGTATGATCTTATATGTTTTCATATTGCTTATGGTGATAAACAGTTTGCTTAGTTCACATATAAAATAAATAATGCTATTTTAACAAATGCTGTGTTCATGTGTTCATAGTAAATGCCATTTATGTGAAAGATTAACGATTCCTGCAATATAAGATTTGGCTTGAACAATATGAACCAAAAGATAAGAGCCTAATTTGCAACCTTTCTTTACATGATTCAACAATAACAGATCTTGTTAAAATTCCTATTTGCAGACAAGAACACTGCTCCACAGTAGATTACATTGTGAAAGTGAAGTATATCCAGTTACCAGAAGGAGTCCCGTTTTACATGACTCAGATTTAATATTAAGAAATCCAGTTAACAAATACCACAAATTAGAACTCATCAAAATTTCAAAATGCGACCAAAGATGTCATAAAGGGACAGTAGTGGAAATTGTTTACTGCCGAAACATTATCTCTGTAAACTTGTCTTTGGTGCGGTTGATTTAACAGTTCCCTGGCTCTTGGCTCACTCTGGCATGGCAACTGGAAGAATCTTCTTCCTGGATCGTACAAAACCATGTGACAGCAAAATAAATGCAGTATGAACTTCCATTCTGTATTCATCTCTTAGTTGAGCTCCTGTGTTTGTTGATGGCACAGATGTGTTTGAAATCATCAAAATCAGGATGTAACTGGATCCCAGCAGCAGCAGCAATTATTCCATTAAGTCCACGCAAAGAAAAGGTCACATTTGACACAACGCTAAGATCACCCTAGATTTCGTATGAGCAATGAAGCACACAGCAATAATAAATTCTGGTTACTCCTCTGAAGCAGGGGGATTAGCTAGTAAAATAAGAAATAATTGGGACCATCCAGGAGAACACAATTTGTTTCTCACCCAAAAATAATAAATTATTGCTTGAGTTTGTCTCTGTACAAGTCTAAAAAAAGATTAAAAGTAAAACATGAATGCATAACAGTGGGTCCCTGGGGGTTCAATATGTGCAATAGTTTAATCAACATTTAAAAGCAGTCTTCACAGCAGTGGAAAAAAGGGAATAATTCTCCACAACTCTTTGAAAGGTTTAACTCTTAACCATAGGAATTAAAGAGACAACATTCCAGTGGTTGTAAAAAGCATGACATAATTGTTATTAAACGATCCTCTGTGATATGTATTTCCGCATGGTTTGCTCCAGTGATGTGGGACTAAGTTTCTGTTTTGTCCATTGGTTAAAAAAACTGACCCCATGGTGACTAACTTGCTATCATAATTGTTTCACACATTGCAACTGGCTCAACAAGCTGTTAATTGTAACTGTGCACAATTCTATAAATCCAGATGGGTTGAATGGAATAGAGGTGCTTTGTTTCTTTTACTGCAAATCCATTAACCAATTATCATACAAATTTCATTTGGAAAGCAGCAGTTTCTATGTCATGAAATGTGTATAAATATAGCAGTTTAGTCTCTGAAGCATTGTCCCATTACCTGAATAGCATTGAGTGATAAGGTAGAAGGGAAAGGAAGAGTGATATTTGTGGCTGACAGGTATTAAGGTGGCATGCACATGCAAAGTTCTTGGATGTGACAAGTGACAGCAGAATAATTTATTTTGGAAATCATGGAACATGTGGAGATTAAAGATATACCACAATAATGCAAATTCTACAACTATAACAAACATCTGCAAATATGCATTGATATTCACCATGTCACATAGCATGCATCAAATATCCAACACAGTAATTATACTGATGTTAATTGTAAGGGTGAGATGTAGATTCGGGTAAGGAAATATACACAGACTCTATAGAAGATGTGAATGTTTAACACGATGACTAGGGATTCGGAAAGAAGATTCAAGGAGAATTTATTGCATCATTATTACAGAGACTGAACTGTGAAGTCACTAAATATTATTAGTGCAAAGCTAGAAGCCAAATCATTTCTTAAATCTGGAAACGTGTGAAAAAGGATTGTGGCACAATGACTGGGCAAATTAAATGTTTTTTTATATATCTTGACAGTCACAATTAGTGCTACAAATCCTGTTTGTAAATATTGTAAATTAGACCCTAATGCATGTGTGGAGTGAAATTACAGTCTAACTGAACGAGATGTAATTATATTCATTGTTGATGTCGTAGGCAGTACCGATGAGAATAACTTAAGTAAAATAATAAATCCTTGCATTTGGTATAGCAACTTTCACATCAGAAGAACATGTCCAAGTGCATCAGAGTGGAATTTAAAGTGGAATGAAATGATTGTGTATTTTGTAGCCAAGCACAGCAGCCAATTTGCACACACCAATGGAACACTGGGTGAAACTTCCTAATCTTTTTGAATAGTAGTATGGGATTTTTAACATCCACCTGAACACAACAACAACAACAAAATTACATTTACAGAGTGCCTTTCATGTCGGGAGGATGTCCCAAAGCCCTGGACAGTCAGGGGTCAGCAGAACACAGAACACATAGACAGAACATCAGTTTAACATCTCATCCGAAGAATGGCACCTCCATCATTGCAGCACACCGCCAGCAATGAATGTATTGTAGTGTCAGCTTAACTGTATGAGTTCAAAGTCCCAAAGCGGAACTTGAATTCACAACCTCCTGACACAGGGCCACCAAGTGAATGACTGACACTTTCCTAGAGCGGATGTGGATGTTACGGATTCTACCATCTTTAAATAAAATTAAATTCAGATACAATATATTGGGAGGGAAACATTTGATAATGGTCACAAGGTCAGAAAGTGCTGTTGTTCTGTGTTCCAGTAGCAACAATAGGATTAGATTTGAATGCTCCCCGAAGTCTGGAGATGGGTTTCTCTCCAACCTGTTCATGTTTAATTTTAACATAGTGGGTGATTTATTTGTATGTCTAACTGCTAGTTATGATTTCAACTTAAAATTGGTATTTTACAAAATTTTGAAAAAGATTTGAAATTTGTGGTTGACAGGTCTTGAACTTGGTCTCTGAAGACATGCCATTCATGCTTGTTTGTTTTTAAAGATATAAAATGAAGTTTAAAATCAATGCGAGATGCTAGGGATGAAAAAATAAATTGCCGAACTGTTATAATCAAACATTGGCATGATTCAATTTTGAATGGGCTGGAGGGAGACACCATTCTCTAGACATTAGGGCCTATATTATTCTAAATTTGCTGTTATTTTCTATCCTTCGCATAAATTCTCCCCCCACCCCCATGAGTTGCGTTTGCATTGGTATTAGGAGACATATATTACCACCACAAAGTACATCCTCCTGTAACTTGTACTACCCAACAGTACAAGTAAGGTTTAGCTGCCACTCTTTTACAAGCCATTTGTTCTGGTTGTGTACAATGAGAATGTCTGCTAGTGTAGGTATCTTTGTTGTACTATTCACTATTACAGCCTGTTCTCTATAGCTGTGGCTACAACCACAGCCCAGAAGAATGATGGTCTGTTGTGATCAAGTGAAGCCAGTGAATCTTTTGTGACCTGCCCTATCATTATTGCTTTAATCCACATGCATCTTATTTCACAGCTTTTTCATCGATCCTCTCCAGTTGGTTTAAGTTTCCACTGAGTTACTGCTACCGGAGTTGCTGATGCGATTTACGTTACAGAAATTCCCTATTTTTCAGCAATTCCCCTGTTGTTGCAACCTCTTGTTCATTTAAGATACTTCTAGATACACTGTAATTTGCTTCCGTTTCAATGACCACCATTTCATTACCAGGACATTATCCATAAGATCGCTTGTATCACGTTGCACCGAAATGATTTTTAATTTCAGCATGCATTTGAATGATTCAATGATGACAGTGTGCATTTCTTTTTATTCTACGAATGCATCTGCAGTGCTTTCAGCATAATGCTTTTACTGGGTGAATTTTATATTCTGCTCTAAGGCCTCAACATTACTCATATTACTTGTGTTAGAATATCCACTTTTTGTGTACTGCTTGAATCATAATAGATGTTGTGAATGGGTTAACTTTTAAGTTAAGTGTGGGGGACAACTGGACTGACAGTCATGGTATAGGACTCATCTGGTTTTCTCTGTTTTTGAAAGAATAAAGGACAGGGGCAGGGGGTCACCTCTTATCAGTAAATGACAACAAGCCCACAGAGGTAATGGTCCAAGGTACCAGTCGACACAGGATCTCGACTGAGCAATAAGTCGCTAGATTCTGACAGGGCCAACCGACAGAAGGCAACCCTCAAGAATAGCAATTAATGAGCAAGTTGCTTAAACTAGAGGGCCTTGGTCATAATCCAACTGTAACTTTTCTTCCCTTTTTTGGGATGGGCTGACCTGTCTGCCCAAAGGATCCAATATGGAATGTAGGTTGAGATACAGACACACACACAGACAGACATTTCATCTTTATCTATACTTATCTGGGAGGACTCAGGTGGAGGACATAGTGAGAAGAATCGGCACTTTAAAAATGTAAAGGTGTTGTTGCCACAGCTTAGCTTTGTCTGTGTTCTTTATTTTGTTTCCTCCACTTGCCTATGTACGTGCTTGTGACGCACGATGCCACAGCGTTACTTTGACTTGGCGGCCACCAAAAAAGCAAAACTGAAAATACCTCATGAACCACAGGAGATACCTGAAAACAAATATTCCCATGTTACTCCTAGTGCAAGACCTTTTCAATGAGGTATAAATTGTGCCTCTAGGTCAATCGTCTATTGAGATTCTTCTTGAAGTGCAGACAGACATTGTTGTTTTATTAATATATAAAGAAGATAATAATAATTATTATTATTAATATAATTATTATTATTATAAAGAAGATAAAAGAAGGTCAAGACTACTACCAATAATAATTACATTACTTGCATGTAATATGGTGCCTTTCGTGTTGGGAAGACATTTCAAAGTGACTTACTGTAAAGTGTAGTAACTGCTTATTTTGTAGCAGTCATTTTCACTGTACTTTTCACTGTTTGTTCATTTCAAGCATTAGTTAAAATAGAAAACATAATTCTTGGTGTCCTCAATATGCTTTCTATAAATATAAGTACAATTAACTCATTAGTTAACATATATTTTTACACATTCTAATCATAAATTTGCTGTTTGTTTTGCAATGTCCAATGACCGGAATCATATCTGTTCCATTCTAAGATTAGTCTGTGAAGGTATCAGGGCCTCATGCCAGGGAATTTGTGTGAAAGACACTGCATATAGAGAATCCTATTTATTTCAATTCTTAACAGCAACAACTATTTGAATTACTGTCTTGATTTGCATTCCAAGAAGTTGCATTGATGCTTTCAGAAAAAAGACTCTCCATTGCCAGGTTAACCACAATGTACACTATTTATAGAATGGGCAGCCATCAGGCTGTGAAATGCAGGTTTTAAATGTACATTTTAGTGCCCGAATATCAACATTGGAAACTTGACAAATCCTCACAGTATTGCAGTCTATGTGAAGTAGGTCGTGTTTCGATTAGGTTCCCTATAGAAATCCCATTGCGGCTTTGCTCTGCTGTGGAATACTGATATGCACTGCAGCATACCTTAAACAACAACAACAACAACAAGATTCCATTTATAGAGCGCCTTTCACGTCGGGAGGACGTCCCAAGGCTCTGTACAGTTGGGTCAGGACCCGAGTAAGGGGGGAAATGGTCAGGGTGAGGGGAGAGAAGGGAGGGAGTGAGGAGGGGGTAGGGAGTCGAGAGGGGAGCTGAAGGCACGGTCAAAGAGAAAAAGTTAAAGATTCTTTTCGCTTAGAAAACCGTACTCTTGTCTGCATACTTTGTTTATGCATTCATAAATACATAGATATATAGGGTCAAAATTCCATTCACTACTTAGTAAACGTGAATTTAAATCGCTCACGTTATTTGGGGGAGTGTATTATTAAGCTCTAGTGGCTAAGTTTACATACAATTCCTATGAAGTTTTTGCATTGGGAATTGGAAATTGTCGCAATTCCGTTACATGAACATAGTAGCCATAAAGTAGTCTGGATGGGGCTATCAAATTTTTATTTGTGCTAATGCCTTCTTGAAATCGCTTCATCTCACCCCGTCCCTCCTCACATTTATAGCACACCTTTAAGACCTTCCTCCCCTCTTCCTCAAGGTCCTCGTTCTATCCTTTAAAATCCCTCCACTGTATTGCCCTATTTGATCCTTGCTACCTCTTTCAACCCTATTGACCCAGTCCCTTCCTTCACTCAGTGAGTACCTGCCAGCTTTATGTCCTCCGCCCTATCCACCCTACCACCACCAGCCATTTCCCCGCTCATTGTCTCCCTCAACTCTTTCAATACATGTCTCAAAATGTACCTCTTTGACCTCAGTTTCAGCATCTTTTGTCTCTACAAATCCCTCTGCTCCCACCCCCAGCTCAGGTGTCTAGCCAGCATTGTGAATAGCTTTGGGATGTCTTCCCGACGTGAAAGCCATTAAATAATTTTAAGCTGTACTGTATTGTGTAATATGAATGAATAACATGCATTTTTTCTGCACTTTTTCATTTTTTGTCATACAATACATGTTCAAATATCAACTCTAAAAACTTTAGACCACAGAATGTCATGCCTCTAGTAACATTGTTTTAATATGCTGCCCTTGTGTTTATTATGGATAGAGACTGATAGGCTGCTTTTCACATATACTCCTACTCCTCAGTGATCTGTCTGTTTAAGTCAGCTTCCCAATCCGATCAAAGAGCTAAAGTAACATATTTAATCATCCTGAAAAATGAGTTATAACAAATATCAACCAAATGGCTTTACCAAAATGAATTAAAGGTCTCCAGTGCAGTGAATGTTTGGAATATGCTGTTTCGATTTGCATGAAAGTATCTTATTTAGATTTTTTTCTGTAACTGATGTGTTAGATTAAACTTAATCTGTCTGTTGAAAGTATTTGAGAATACCAATTTCAAATGCATTCTTATGTTTTAATTGGTGCTTCATTGCAGTGCTCAAAACAAAGCTGCTCATGGGACTGCTGTTTCAAATTGAAAGTAATCAGCTTCCTTCCAAGAATCAATAGTTTCTGGTGCAAAATGCAGGTACAAACCAGTATAAATCGGACAACCTAAGTGAATACTAAATAAAACGGTAGGAATTCCAGGGAAAAAACATAAATACAGCTTGCTTTAATGATCACACATTTTTAATGCAGATTTTTGTGTAAATTTGATGTAAATTTCTGGCATTGTTCTACAGTTACCTAAGGAGGTTGAAAACAAAATCATTGGGGAACATGAGGTTTTCAAGGCTCCTCAACTACCTTGTGAACCCCAATAAGTGTTACAGAAACATCAAGCAGCTCTTTGCACAACCCTTTTATGAGGTGATTGATATGTTCATTTAAAGAAAGGAAGGCACTGGCCATTTTCTGACAGACATTTTGTTGTGTGATCAAAGTAAAAACTTAACAGGATGCCTTTGTGAAATGTGTGCTCTTACTTGCAATCGGTTCCTTACACATTTTACTTTCACTATGTCCAAGGAATCATCAATACATTGAACACAAATACTGATCAGCTTCTGCTTACTTACAGGAAGAAACAAATAACTTATTAACCTAGAAAGGCACTTAATCCTACTTCGTGAGCAAACTATCACTGAAGCGTGCATTAAGATTCTCAATTATTTGATGTTATATTCCTCCAAAAGCCTTAAATAATTGAACAATCCATTATGACCACAAATAAAATAACTATTAATAAAAGACTCAAAAGAACAAAAGCATAACAAACCTATAATATATAACCTTCTCACAGTCAGATTAATAGACTTAATGAAAAAGAAGTTAATGGAGAATACGTACAGAAGTGCCAGGTTAACCACAATGTACACTAAAAGTCCAGATTAGGGAGGTGGGGGTGGGGGGAGGGGGGTGGTTTAAGCAAAGTTTTGCTTTCATTTGTTGGCAGATTTTCAGGGTAAAGTTGATCATATTATTCAAAAAGCCTTCTTTCAGTTGAAGAATGTTTTGTGAGGATGAGTTAGTCACTGTGAAAGATTTCTCTTGGTGGGTGATTGATGGAAAGGCATTCTAACCAATAACAGAGAGGTTCCACCAAAACTTTTACAATAGTGCTCTGCTCCAAAACCATGTATCCTCACATTTCATCATGATTACAAGTTACGCCAAACTAAACTATTTACTAACGTTCCCCAAAATATGACAAAGGAAAAAGAGGAAACAAGAAATTATAACCTTACAGGAAAGCTTTGAAAAACAGACAATATAACAGGTTTTGAAGTCTTGTTTTTTTAGTTGTGAATAAAAAACTAAGTCATAAATCAGATTATGTGACACACAAAAGTTCTAGGAACAGTTTACATTGTCGCTGGCATGAAGGACTTTAAATGTATGCATTCGGTCTGATGAAGGCAGTAACTTGTCAGATTGGCTAGAACTCGACATGACAAGGAACTCTAAACAGGGAATCAGTGAGGGCTTCTTCAATCAGGATATGTGCAATGTTTCTTAGCAATTCTTTACTGGTGACCACTTGGGATTCCTTTTTTCTTCTTCAAAGAATGCTGCAATGTACATTGCTTTCACAGTGTTAGATAAAGGCATTTCCACATACTGCTTCCCTTCAACTTGCTCCCATCTGTGCCCATCATCACTGGCACTGTTGAAGGAGGGTAAGTGGTCATTTGATAAGTTGAAGTATTTACTTTAATAAGGGATCGTATTGGTGTATTGAAGGAGAAAGAAGCCGTTCCAATAACAATCTGCCTCAAAAAGGGTGATGCTTGCAGGATCAATGAAAAAGTGACTTGGCTCATGCAGGAAAGTGGACATTTGCAGATGGAATATCTTGCACAGCCAATAGAAGAAGAGGTACATGCAAACTCATGCTACATGCCCAGCACATCACCAGGATTAGAAACTGGAATTGCTTAATATTGATGAGTTGTCATGTTATTCTGTACATGTTCAACAAAATGCTCAAGTAGCTTTTCAGATCCTAACATTGTTTATAATATTCAGCAATCCCAGCCAAAATGTCAACAAAAAATACGCAAGCACTACACTTCAAAGTAAGCCCTGCAAAGCGCTTTGAGACATATTCCTGACATAAAATGGGATATAAAAAATACAAATCCTATTAATAACCAAAACTAAATTGTGCTTTCTTATAGTTCAGCACCAGTGGAAGTTAAAGAAAATATACCTTTTTAAAATCGTTTCAACATTTTTTGTGGAAAATAATATGCATTTTAGTGCTCACACCTTTTAAAGTAAAAAGATGCTTAAAGCAATGCAAGCACATAATCTTGTCATCTGTAATAATAACATAGGAATGAAAAAATAAATTCCAGAAGGACTTTAGAAAAAACATGAAATTATAGACCCCCTTCATTTTTTCTTAAATAAAGAGGTGTTGTATGAAAAGAAAGAGCATGATTAAGATAGTTTATTTTACAATCCAGCATAATTTGATGAATGTTACAAGAAGAAAGTACAAAATGCTCAAATTGCACATCAGGTCAATCAATTCTGGGAAACAACAACAACAAAATTACATTTGTATAGCGCCTTTCATGTCGGGAGGACGTCGCAAGGCGCGGGACAATCGGTGTTTTGGATCCGAGCTGGGGGTTGGGATCAGAGAGGGTGAAGGGCAGGGGGGAAGGCGGGTGATCGAAGGCTCGGTCGAAGGGGAGGATCTTGAAATGGGTCTTGAAGGAGGCAAGGGAGGGGCGAGGTGTAGGGACTCTGGGATAGAGTTCTAGAGGGTTGGTTCCAGAGGGTGAAGCTGGGAAGCAACAACTCATTCCAGGAAACAAAGGCAGTTTCACTGTTTATGTGTTACCCATCATCAGACCTCTATTTCTATTTGTAGGGGGCAGACACAATCAGTTTCTGTATGTGTCATACACCCTGCTGATCAAAAAAAAACTCCAGTTTTAATGAAGGTTCAAACCGAAAATATTTGACTTTCAGATCGTGATGTGTCTGTGTGCTGCATTTCCGTTTCCAACAATTTCTGCTTTTATTTCAGGATTCCACTAATCACATTTCCTCTTTATTTAATTATTAGGGAGGTTTATGCAAAGTAAGAGACTCATTTCGTGTATAAAGTTAAATGTGTCATCTTTTAAATTCCAAATGCTGATTGAATAAAAAAAACTTCAATATGAAATCGTAACCATCAGTATCTTTCTAATTAACAGTTACACGATTTTCAAATGAGGTTCCCGAATAGAAAATTAATCACCTGAAAATAAATGAAAACAACAGCGATGGTGTATCGTTGCATTTTTCATGTCATTAAAAGGCCGTAAGCCACATGGACAGCAATCACAATTGTTATATTATAATATTATAATATTGTATATTATATACAGATTTCATTTTTACTTCCAATTCATCATCCCGTTGTTTGATTGTATTTTAACTTCTGCTTGTGATTCAGGTGGATGTAAAGAGATCGTCCACCGTTATTATTACAATAATAACACCTTGCGCGTATATAGTGCCCTTAACATGGGGTAACATATTGGAGTTTTTAACAATGGCAGAATATGTCGCCGAGCCATGGAGGAATGGTAGGTGACTGGAGGCATGGTCAAAGATGAAAGTCTTCATATGCGATTGTTTATGGAACATTATTGGTGCAGATTATCTGCCGTGTTTGCTGACATACCAATATTCGTATTTGCATATTAATTTATAACAAAACAATGATTTTGTAAAACACTTTGAGAGTTTTTTTATGTGAAAGGTGGTATGTGAATGCAACGTACTATTATGTGATAATTATTACCAATGATGATTATCAAAAGTGATGATTATCAAATCTGCTGTCAAATTTTTCTACCTAAAGTTATATAAAGGATAAAGCGAAGGTAAATAAGAGATAACATGAGGATTCCATTCTGCATTAAATATTACAGCATCCAAAACAGCCCTTGGATATATAACAGTCTTAGGATATATGTGTGTATGTGTGTCTGTGTGTGTATGTTGAAGAAGTGAATTCTCTGACAATCACTTAATTCCTTATCTTTAGGCTTTCTCCTCAGCATTGTCAGCACTACTTGAAGAATCCAGTCATACTATCCCTGACTGCATGTTGCCCTACCTGGTAAGGAGGTGTTTTTCACCTGTCAAACTGAGAAGCTTAGTTTTCAGCGCATTTCCTTGAGGGAGTAATTATTTCTGCTAAGCATTTAAAAGCCTCTTAATATAAATTGATACTATTATCTCCAGTATAATCCTCATGTAATGTTTTACTACAATGCACATATCTTCTGCTGACATGCCCTTTCAGATGAGCTTTGCTTTAGTGTTTACCCACTTGTCGGTGAATCCACCGTTTTTAATTAATTAAAGGCTTGCAAGATGTGAATGATTTAGTTATTTTAGTATATTGTCAACACTGTTATGGGTCTAATAGAATTTATATAAAATATTAATCTTTAGAGAATATTTTCTGGACGCTGACATAATTTTAAAAAATTACAAAAAATATTTTTCTTAAAATAAATTTTAAATCACAAAACATATGTGTATTTTAACAAAATAGTGATAATCAGATTAATGATGCCTTAGTGACTTGCTGTGTCTGCTATATTGTAGAAATAAATTCAACTGTAATTTGCTTGAAATTCCTTAGAGTTCCAGTAATTTCATAAGT
Source organism: Callorhinchus milii (assembly GCF_018977255.1). Lineage (NCBI taxonomy): Eukaryota > Metazoa > Chordata > Chondrichthyes > Chimaeriformes > Callorhinchidae > Callorhinchus > Callorhinchus milii. Next base: position 92,925,350 of record NW_024704743.1, read on the forward strand.
AAATCTTGTTTGTCAAAGAAAGTTACAGTCTTCTGAAATTAAAGTAAAGGTCCAGCATTCATTCCTCTCTATGCTAAATCTGGGGAGAAAATGAATTAACTTATTGTTTGTAATGAAAAGTTAACAAATCACATAAACCTGGCAGTCTTAAATGCTGTTGGGATGAAATGCAATTGTTTTGATATTAATAAAAATGGAACAGCCATTGACAAGTACAAGAGTTAAATGTTAATTAACTATTCATTAATTAATTGGAATTGAGGTACAGATCAGCCATGATCTGATAGAATAGTAGAACAGGCTTGTCGGGCTGAATAACCTATTGCTGTTCAAGCTTCTCAAACAGCTAACAAACCAACTGAGCATTCTCAAATAGCAAATTCTCCCCAATAATTTTTTGGGGGGATTTTGACCTCTTGAAATTTGCAATTCGCTATTTTGAGAATCTCACAATCTATACTGGCTTATCAGAAGTCACAATTAGCAACTTCACTTCTGGTGAATGTCACAATAGCAAACCCAATAAATGTGAAGATAGCAGGAGTATGAAAATTACAACATACTCACCAAGAGGAGAGTGAAGATATCACAGAAAGAATATTGAATGAAAACATGTCTAAACCACCAGTCTGAATGTTCAAAGGTAAACCTAATATAATAATAATAATCTTTGCATTTGATATAGCACTTTTCATGTCTTCTAAACATCTCAAAACACTTCACTGAATGTACGGTAAAGTGAATTGACTGCATATTTGTGAGCAAAAACAGTAGCCAATTGCACACAACAGTGTCCCACAACCAGTCGTGGATTGAGTGACCAAATTATTACTTTTTTTTTGAGAGATTATTATCCCCAGAAAAGCGATCCGCCAATCGACTAACAACCTTCTATTTGAAATAGCCCCTTATCATTCCATTGAAATGTCTCGAAGTGCTTCACAGGATATACAGTAAAGTGAGGTGACTGTACATTTTGTGGGTAAACGTGGCAATCAATATGTGCACAAAACTTTCCCACAAAAGACCCATGAAGTGAATGACCAATCTCTCAAAACACTTGACAGAATTTTCTGTCACGTGATGTAAATATGTGTTTTTTGTGGGGTGCACTAGTGTACAACAGAAGGCCACAGAGAGAAATATGTGCTCCCTTCCCCATGAACATCTGATCAATTTATGTTACTTGAGGAGGGAAAGCAAGGATCTGTTCAGAGTGGGAGGTGAGGTGATAGAACAAGGAGTAGTTAATTAATGTGGGCCTGCAGCCTGCATTATGACCCCCCCCTCCTTTGTGACAGATGTGGGGATGTTTATTGAGACATTTATTGGTCATAATTTTCAAGGATGTGTTAATTAATATATCACTGGTTGCAATTTTCATCCTGTTATTACATTGCTGCAGTTGTATCAGGGCAGTATAACAGAGCAAGGCAGTGCTCACTTAGATATGTGTGCATATGTACTGATGGTGTACCATCTGTTCTTTACAGAAGGAGGAGAAGCCAAGAGAATTTATGTTGCAGTATAGGAGCAGTGTCACTTAAGCATCAGCATTCACTATCCCTGCACAAACTAAATACCAGAAAATGTGATATGGGAGGCAGCACAAGGTGGGGAATGAGTAGCAATGGTGGTGGGATTTATCAGTTACAAACTATGACAGGATTGAGGCCCAGTGGATTGTAGACCTTACTCAGCTGGGTGGAAATATAGATGTAGACAAGAATCAGAATAACAGAGAGCATGATGAGAGAATCGGACTGGTGAAGATAGTAAAAATGAAAGAGAAGGATGATATTATGAAGGGATTTGTAAAATTCAATAATGCTTTCATAAATTTTTTTTAAAAAAGACTTAACAAACCAAAATGGTCTTTATCTTTATATTTTGATGAAGATTTTAACATTGGTTTCTGAAGGGACAATAGGACTGTCCATTGGCTCAAGCTTCAATATTTTTTCACTATTTCCACACAAAACATTTTCTCCAAAATTTGCAAGCACAGTACTGTGAGGCTCTATTATTCTGATTATTTGTATTAAACAATTTGTTTAATACAACTAAACGTTTTCACTCAGTAAAGGTCTATAGGATCTTAATTATTATTTTAAATAACGGTAAGCAAAACAAGGGATTCCTTGCCTTAATGAATGTATGTTCTGTTTTTGGAGCTGAAATTAATGAGAGAGTCTGAAAAAAATAAAGGGCAGCTAGCTTTGTTTAGACTAAGAACAATATTATACATCAGGTATGTTTGTGAAAGGGAAGCAGAATTTGCCAGGAGGATGAGATTCACCTTTAGAGTTCTGGTCCTTTGGTGCCAATGCCATGGACTACTTGCTGTTTCACATATACTGTTACAGTTTCAGTTGAATGCACTTGATTAAAGAAACACTGAAGATTCCACACAACAGATTGACATACAATGACAGTCAATCCTCCTGTGATTCGCCTTCCAAACTACCTCAAACGTGTCACTTCACACCCCAATATCCTTCATCCTGCCTCAGGCGCTGGCAGCATCAGCATCCATGGCTGCACACTCAACCTCACTAAGCCAGTCAGGAACCTGGGTGTCTTGTTTGACCCTGAATGGTTCTTTCTCCCCCAATCCGTGCCATAACCGGCACTGCCTACCACCACCTCCGCAACTTCTCTTCGATCGTGCCTTTGGTCGCCCTCCCACCTCTCTGCCTTCCCACACCCCAACCCTACTCCATGCTCGGGTCCTGACCCCTGACTGTCCAGTGCCTTGGGATGTCCTCCCGACCTGAAAGGCGCTCTATAAATGTAATTTTGTTGCTGTTGTTATATCATAGCTTGATATGTTCTGAGGTCCTATCTCAAGATTGTGAGAGGATTATAGGCTGCAATAGATTCCTGGTTTTCAGGTAATCAACAAACTGATGAGTATCTTTTTGTGGCGCATGCCATCATTTGAGCCTCTTGACTGGATTACTTCCTTATAATCCATGAACCTATGGCCAGGCACACAATATACCCTGTAGTTCTGAGGTCAGCAATGATTTTGAGGAATTAAAGTAATTGCAAATTTTAAACAAAAATTGTAAGTAGCTCTGATTATGATATTCATTTTGGGTTCCTTCTGTCTTTGATTCAGGTTGTTGCAAAAGAATTGTCCTGCTATCACTAAGAAATGTGGATTCTGTCTCCAGGTCATTCTGATTTAGGGTGTCATCCAGGCTCAATTGGTAGTGCTCCCTCCTCTGAGTAAAGCAAATATCAGGATACCAAGCTCACAATCTAGGCTAGCACATCAATGTTGAGAAGTAATGTATTGTTTGAGATGCAATTCTTCGGATGAGATATTAAACCAAAAGTTCATTCATTTCATGGTTGTTTGTGGGACATTGCTGCGCACAAAATGGCTGCTGTGCTCACCTACAAATACACAGTCATTACACTTTATAAAAATCTCTGTGAAGTGCTTTGAGAAATTTTGGTGTGATAAATGATATCAATTTAAAGCATTATTATCTTAATCCAAATCTACCCCAAAATTCTAATTAATTGGTTTATCATCTGTTATTTTTTTATGGGGTATTGCTAATTAAAATTAGCATTTGTATATACAATATTGATTTCAGTTCTGATCAATTATATTTTGTAAAACAATTGGAGACATTTGTGTTTAAATAAAAGCTATAAAAATTGAAGTTACGACTGTGTTTTTTGAAATGCCAATTTCTCTGTAAAAATGTGATCATTAAGAGTGTTGGTGTATGTTCATATTTGACAATAGGAGATTTTTTTGTATTTTCCGTCACAAATAGCAAGAAGTGTGGCCATGCCCAGTACAAAGACATAGAACACTCTGACAAGTGGGTCAATAAAACATGCCTGCTGCTGGTTGAGTGACATTCCTATCACTGAGACCAAAAAACAGGAATTTGCCTCATTAATAAAACCATCGTATAAGATCACCCCTTCAGATTCTGAGACTGCTGCCTGTCTAGGAACCATTAATTAATAACAATGGTGTTACTGTGTGTTCGGATAGAATAAAAATCTTATTCACTCCAGCTAAAAAAACACAGCTGCTACAAGGGAGTAGAGAGGTTTCCCCAAAATAGGTACAGTCTGTTTGACATCGGTTTCCATATTGTTGACTTTATTGTGCATTTTTTATATACATCATTTGCAGCAGAATTAATTCATTCAATAACTTTGGTGGCATTATTGTGTGTGCTTCAGTAGTGTTGAAATGTGAGGACAGAATCCAACACTCTTTACAAAGCACCATGTGACATCTTTAAAGAGGAAGACTTACATACAATTTAAGAGTGGAGTATGATTGTCCTATTTACTCTTTGCTGGCAATTGCATCATTTGGCTCAATCCAATCCCGATACATGTTGCTTTGAAACAGATTTATTTTAGAACAAATTTGCTGCCATTTCCCTGGCCTACTTCCCAAGCTGATAGGATAGCCCAAGAGGATGATTATGAATGTTTGGAAGAAATCACACTGAGGGAAAACAGAAGACAAGTATGAACATTCACAGGATATAGTTTAATTGGAAAGTAGTTTGATGGTTCCTGTGAAGATGTGTCACCATGTGCTGCTGCAAATTCACACTATTTATTTCAGTCAACTAGCAGTCCTATTTAGATCTAGCACAGAAATATGCTATGGGTGTTACTTATAAACACAGTCAAATCCATAGACACATCACTGAATGTGAACAGAAAAGCAGACTCACCTGTGACAACTTTAGTGTTGGGGTGAAACTTTGATTTTCTTATTTCAGGGAGATCTCATTACGCCAGATTCTCTTCAGCACAAGGGACACAAAACCAAGTGGAAAATCGACCCTGAGCCAAACTTATACATATCGCAGCTTCCCATAAAATGGGAGAAGCTATCAGCTGACTGTATGGATTCAAGGTCCTGGACCGAGGCTTATGCTCATACCTCCTGACCCCGAGGCATGAATGTTACCAACTGAGCTAAGCCTACACCTGGCCCGTCATGTGAAATTCAGAGGTGTGACATATTAATTATCACCAATGATTCGTTATCACATTTTTGAAAGTTGTGGTTGACACTATTCTAGAAATATCAACCGCTTGACACTATTCTATAAATATCAATTGACTGTGGGTGTGACCCACCCTTCCTTCCGAGTTAGATCTTGAATCAATTACACAAGGTAATTGGAGTAGCCAGTCTTGCTCGGAAAACTATGGGAAAGATTCAAAAGATCTTATTACACTGTACTCTTATTACAGAATGCTCTTTTCTGATTAAATTAAATAATTATGATAATCACGCTCTCTAAGTTTTGTAAAAAAATAAGTAAATCTACACTGTCAAACATGGTATAAATCCATCCCCCAAGTGTCTTAAAATAATACTTCTATTATTTTATATTTAGAATATTTCAGTTGTGTCATTATTCTCTGCAGGATTCATTAAATAATGCAGCCCGGCAAAGCACTTGTCATTTGAGCTTAATTCCCTGTGGCTCAAAATTGAGGGTTGTCTGTCATTACATTATTTTTGGAGGTAGAAGTATGCTGTTTGCCCCTTAGCAACTGAAAGAGATGTCTGATCACAAGTGGTCCAGACTGTATCAGTCTTTGACATACCTCCGAATATATTGAACTGTTCATTCTGCTGATGCCAGAAAGACAAGGAAATAAAACAATTGCTTTCCTTTATCTAATTTCTTTTTGCCCTGCACAATGTTTTCTAAACTACACATGACTTTTATCTTTTTCTATTTTTATCTCATTCGTTTTCAAATTTCTGCTCTGTATCACTTTTCTGACATTTACCTTTTTAATGTATTTTTAATAATTGAGGTAGGTAGGATGACAGATGATTATTAAAAGGATTAGTGTTGAAAATACCTGCAAAATTATCAGCGCATTTTATAAATTTTGATCATTTACAACAAAAATGAGAAAAAATATACGGGTATAATTAATCCCATGGCATAATAATTATCATATTAAACTCTTTATAAAAAGTCACACTTTTTTTTACTGTGGAATAATTAATTCAGTAACTTTCTACTTCTGATTTACCAGTGTTAAGATCCACCAATTTTATAATAATAATAATCCTTGCATTTGATATAACACTGTATCATGTGTTCGAGACGTCTCGATATAACACCTTATCACATCTTTGGGACGTCTTCCCGACATGAAAGGTGCTTTATAAATGTAATTTTGTTGTTGTTGTCTCAAAGTGCTTCACAGAATATTCTGTGAATTGACTGTATATTTTGTGGGCGGAAATTTTGTTTTGATTGAGCAGTTGGCAGCAGCAACTTGGGACCTTCTAGCACAAACTGAGTGGAATCTACTACCTCGTGGAGTCCTGTAGCTCAGTGGTTAGAGCACTCGCCTTGCAAGTGAGAGACCTGGGTTCGATTCCCGGCAGGGTGAAACCTTGGGCAAGTTTCCTTACTCCACAGGCCTGATAATAATCCCTCAACAAAAAAAATGATAATTTGGTCACTTCAAACCATGACTGTTTGTAGGACACTGCTGTGCGCAATTGACTGCCGTGTTTCACCCACAAAATATACAGTCAATTCACTTTACAGTATATTATGTGAAGCGCTTTGAGATATTTAGAAGACATGAAAAGCGCTAAATCAAATGCAAGGATTATTATTAGGCAATATTATTCATTAATTAATACTATTGATATCTCATTCATATAATATAGACAAGACAGGTTGATAACTGAAGACAGTTGATCAATGTCAATTGACCATGATTGTAACCCTTGCCAATTCTGACAGGATGTTTGGTGCCAGAGCCAGCTAAGACATCTGTGTAGAGATGGATGATGACAACAACAATTACATTACGTACCAAGGCACTGTACAAGGTGGATGGGTTACACCTGAACAGGGCAGGGAGGTTAACTAGTGCTGTGCGGAAGCGTTTAAACTAATTTCGAGGTGGGAAGGGAATCAGGATGTAATATCAGAGAGGAGAAACAAGTTACATAGAGGGCTGAGAGAGATGAATAGCAATGTAATAAGGAGTAGTCCAGAAAAAGGAGGGATTAGACAGTGGAGAAATGAGGAGTAGACTCAGTCGGTCTTGGAGTGCATGTGCCTAAATGCACAGAGTGTGACAAAAAAGGCTGCAGGCTCAAGTTGCCACATGGGGTTATGATGTGATAGCAATAATGAAGACCTGGATCAAACAAAATAGGAATGGAAGCTGAATATTCCTGGCTGCAATGTATTCAGGAGGGATAGGGAAAGAAAAAAAAGGAGGGAGGTGTGATTGATTAAAGACACAGTTACGGCCCTAGAAAGGGACAATGTTCCTTTGGATGAGGGTCCAAAAACAGAATCTATTTGGCTAGAGTGAAGGAGCACAAAAGGAGCTGTTACTTTGTTAGGTGTATACTGTAGGCCACTAAATAGTGGGAAGGAGATAGACGAGCAAATCTGCAAGCAGATTTCAGAAAATGCAAAACCAACAGAGTAGTGATAATGGGGGAATTCAATTATCCTAAAATAGGCTGGCAAAATAATAGGGCAAGAAGGGGGAATGATTTCTGAAATGTATGCAAGATAATTTGCTGGAGAAGTGTGTTTGTAGCCCAACAAGGAAGGAAGTAGTGCTGGATCTAGTTCTGGGAAGTGAAGTGGGGCAAGTGGAGCAGGTTTCAGTAGGAGAGCATCTGGACAACAGTGATCACAACATCATTGGGTTTAGATTACTTATGGAAAGGGACAAGGAACAATCAAAGGTGAAGGTACTCAACTTGAAGAAGGCTAATTTCAGTGAGTCAAAAAGGGACCAAGTCAAGGTGGACTAGAAAAAAACATTGGAGATAAACCAGCTAACGAGAAATGGGACGCCTCGAGGAGGAGATAGTTTGGGGACAGAACAAGTACATTCCCATAAAGGGGAAATGGTAGGATATCCAAACTTTCCTGGAAAAATAAAGAAATTGGGATTAAAGTAAAACAGAAATAGGAGGCTTATGATAAATGTTAGGTTCAAAATCGAGAAGATAATCAAATAGAGTATTGAAAGTACAGAGGAGAATAAGAGGGGTAAAGAGATTGTTTGAGAAAAGATTAGCATTTAACATAAAAGGGAATCCTTAGGTATTTTATAAGCAAATAAAGAATAAAAGATTATTCAAAGTTTGGGTGGGTCCAATTAGGGACCAAAGAGGAAATTGTCTTGTGGAAGCAGAGAGCATGACTGACATACTGAATGAGTACTTTGAATCTGTCTTCACAAAAGAAGAGGATGTAGCCAATGCCACAGAATCGGAGGAGAGGGTAGAGAAATTGGATAAGATAAGAATAAACCGAAAGGAGGTACTAAAAAGATTGATGGTGCTCAAGGAAGATATGTCACCTGTCCAGATGGGATTTGCATCCTAGGTTACTGAGGGAAGAAGGGTGGATATAGTGGAAGATCTGGCTACAATCTGGGGTGGTGCCAGAGGAATGGAGGGTTGCAAATGTTACTCCCAAGTACAGAGAGGGGCAGAAAGATAAACCCGGGAATTACAGACCAGTTAGCTTAACGTCAGTAGTGGGGAAACTTCTAGGGACTATAATCCAGGACAAAACAAATCTTCACTTAGAACGATCTGGGTTAATAAAGGACAGCAAACACAGATTTATTAAAGGCAAATCATGTCTAACAAACCTGATAGAGTTTTCTGATCAATGGAGAGGGTGGATGAAGGTAGTGCAGTTGATGTAGTTTCAAAAGGCGTTTGCTAAAGAGCCTCATAAGAGACTTGTAAACAAAATAGAAGCACACTGTATTAAAGTGATAGTGGCAGCATGGATATAAGACTGATTAGGAGACATAAAGCAAAGAGCTGTGGTGAGCAGTTGTTATTTCTCACTGGAGGAAAGTGTACAGTGGTGCCCCAGCGGTCGGTATTGGGACCACTGCTCTTTTTGATCTATATAAATGACCTGGACTTGGATGTAAAGAGTACAATTTCTTTATTTGCAGATGATACTAAGCTAGGAAAATTAGTAAATAGTAAGAAGGATAGTAGCAAACTGCAAGAGGACTTAGACAGACTGGTAAAATAGGCAGAAACATGACAGATGAAATTTAGTGTGGAGAAATGTGAAATTATGCATTTCAGGAAGAAGAATGAGGAGAGGCAATATAAGCTAGAAGGTAGAATCTTAAAGGGGGTGAAGAAACAGAGAGACCTGGGGTTCATATAAGTAAATACTTGACAGTGGCAGGACAGGTAGATAAAGCTGTTAAAAAAAAGCATATGGGATACTAGGCTTTATAAATAGGGGCATAGAATACATAAGTCAGGAAGTTTGTTTTCACACAGTGAATTGTTCTGATCTGGAATGCATTGCCTGAAAGGGTAGTGGAAGCCGATTCAATAACAACTTTTAAGAGAGAAGTAGATAATTATTTGGGGAGGACAAGTTTGCAGGGCTATGGGGAGAGAGCTCTTTCAAAGGGCTGGCACAGACACAATGAGCCGAATGGCCTCCTTCTGTGTTGTATAATTCTATGTTTCTATGATGCTAAGTTATGATAAACCTTAATAAAACACTGGTTAGGTCTCAGCTAGAGTACTGTGTTCAGTTCTGGGCATCACACTTTAGGAAGGGTCACAAGGCATTGGAGATGGTGCAAAGTAGATTTACCAGGATGGTACCAGGAATAAGGGATTTCAGTTATCAGGAGAGGATTATTCTCCTTGGAGCAGAGAAGGTTAAGAGGAGACTTAATAGAAGTTTTCAAAATTATGAGGGCATTCGATAGGGTGAACAAGGAGAAACTATTTCTTCCACTGGCAGGTGGGTTGGTAACTCAAGGACAACAATTTAAAATAATTGTTGAAAGAAACAGAGGGAAGGTGAGGAGAAATTATTTCACACAGCAAGTTATTCGGAACTGGAATGCATTGCCTGAAAGGGTGGTGGAAGCCGATTCGATCTTGTCCAAAGAAAAGGTCAAAATATGTAGGTTAAAAAAACAGATTTATAAGAGGCTGACAGAATATATCAAGGTTATTTCCATTAGGCTCCTTCTGAATAAAAATATAACCGGCAAAAGGTCCAGAGGAGAGATGAGGAGAATTTTATTTACCCAGAGAGTTGTTACGGTCTGGAATTCACTAAGTAAAAGATAGTGGAAACAGATTCAATAACAACTTTCAAAAGGGAATTGGATAGCTACTTAAAAAGGAAACATATGGGGAAGGAGCAGGGGGTGGGACTGATTGGGTAGCTCTTCCAAAGAGATGGCACAGGGACGATGGGCCGAATGGTCTCCTTTTGTGCTGTAATGTTCTATGATAAACATACCAGCATTGGGTTCTTATAGATTGTTGCACATGTTGAAAGTACAGTTTTTTTAATAATTTTCCAACATCACATTGTTTCAGGTCTGGACATTTATACAAGTCAAAAGTCATAGGTCACTGCAATTAATGAAACAAAGTATTGCTTTTAGCACCCTTATAAAGTTGTTAACATTGTTTTGACTGAAAGGCCAGTAATTTATGATGTGTGAATCAACAAGCACTAAAGGATCTAGTTTCTGGCATATCTTAACAAAATTTCTTCATGAGAGGTTAGTGTTGCCCAAATGGGGATTCCTTCTGGCAAAGGACCCACACTGATCCATGGAATCTCTGTTTTGATAATGTCTATTTCTTGAGCGGAATTCTAATGGAATTGGTTATCAAGGAATCTTATTAAATCCGGCCACAACTTTGGAAAGATTCAATGAAACAAATAAACAAATGTATTTCACTTCTGTGCCAGAAAATTCATCTTTCAACACGATAATTCTGTGGTTTCGTGGTTGAAATTGTACTGTGTCATATAAAACATGATAAAGCACAGCGCAGCCTCCACACAAATCTTTTTAAATAAGCCTTGTATTATGTATTTCACTTGAAACTCAAACTGGGAGAAGAAAATATCACTGAAGGTCTGAGGATAACTTAGTGTCTTTTGCACATGATATATTGGCCTGACAAAATAGACAAGCAGAGTCAGCAAGTCTCAGAGTACATAGTGAGTTACAGAAAGATGAAAGACCTTTGTAATTTTATGTAGCATTGCTCAGTGAAGCTTCAGGCACAATAAAACAAATAATTTTTATTCTGCAAGATTTATGAATGCATAATAGGACAATACCATGCTATCGCCAAAACACAATTGGCAAAATACTTTGTCGCAGCAGAGTACAAAGTATTCTGTTTCCTTAAAATTCAAATTATTAACAGCATTAGACAATACATTTGATACAACCACATGCCCACCAGAAATTATTTTGGAAACACTGGACAGAAAGCTGTTCTAACAAATAAAATACTCAATGAAGATTCCTCTACAAACAGTGCACAGGAACAAGCGCTTGATCCCAATGGCACTGCTTTTACTGAGTATTTACACCAAAAAATAATAATAATAAGGTCACTCAATCCACAACTGTTTGTGTGATGCTGCTATGCACAATCAGCTGCCGCATTTCACCCATAAATTTAGTCAATTCATTCTATAGTATATTCTGTGAAGCGCTTTGAGACATCTCGAAGATGAGATAAGGTGCCATATCAAATGCAACGATTAACTTAAAACAATGAGTCTGTTATGTAGGTGTGCGGAGACATTGCAGCACCTCAATGTGAGATGAAGCAATGTACTGCACATTTTCATGTCACAAGTAGTTCGCTGAAAACATTAAAATTCCTATTGGTCAGCAGCAGAAACAACAACGTGTTATGAACATTGTGGACATAAATATGCATCCTACATTTACAATTTCACAGGATGAAAACTACCTGTATTCCTTTGGTATCTGATGGTCTGACACAGAAGAAATGAACAGTTCTTTAAGTGTTCCTTACCGCAATTTTGTAGTTCTACAGAATATAGTCTTAATTACTTTTAGACCCTTTTGTCAATACAAGTGGTAAGTGATAAGCACATTATTTCAATCTGTACGTTTTGTAATAATAAAATAATTTCAAGTTATATGTGCTTGTGACAGTTGCAAAATTCTCTTTGAAATTTCAATTAACTGGTTTTTTTTAATATTCATAACACAGTTTAACTGAAATGCTCTGCTATTTTAAAAGTGCTATTTTTACAATAGCTTAAACTTTGATTATGTGATACTGTACATGTTACAAAAATAAAACTGGAGGGAAGATTATTTCAGTTCATTTTCATTACACGACTATAAAGATCCACTCTGCATATATAAATGTAACAGCACAATGTTGTATTATGTGACTATGTGTTTGTGTGTTTAAAGCACAATACTTTATACTTTAAAATATTATTGAATATTTATCATACATGTCCAAACCAGCATTGAATTTTACATCAAATAAATAAATATTTCCAGTTAACTGAATGTGCGCACAGCATCGTTGAACAATTAGTCAAGAATAAATATTCCATTTCAAGGAAAGTTGTTACCTGTGACTAAAGATCTACACTTTACTAATATGTATAATTCAATATCAAATAACATCATTACAAACATATGTATAAGGAAACTAATAATAATCTTTGCAATTGACATACCACTTTTCATGTTGACAGGATATCTCAAGAATTTCACTGTGAAGTATTGTGACTGTGTATCTTGAAGGCGAATTTGGCAGCCAATTTGCACACAACAATGTCCTACAAACAGCTATGAAGTGAAAGATCAATTCTATCTGGGCCAAGATAATTATCAGCTAACATACCCTGTTGCTAATTGAAAACCCGGAATTAGCTTCTATATAATGCATTGATACATCTGCAATAGCCCAGGTGGTTCTAAATGCCTATTAAGTGGGTGATTAACAGTACATTGCTGCTCTCCTACCATTGTTAGTGATAATTATGTTATAGGAACCTTTCCCATATGCCACACAAAGTGATTTTTGAAATGTATTTTATGGCTAACTTCCTTCCTTTAACCTATTTACATCAATAGCTCACATGTTTACTCAGACTGCACATGATATTCCCCAGGTCTAGGCAAAACATGAAAGCACATCATTCCTATACAATGAATTTTGATGGCTCATACACTACATCTCATTCCGCTTCACATCCATCGACTCCTGACAGTCATTTACAGACAGGGTGAACAGCAGTGGAAATAATGGACATTTCGTTCTTATGTCATAATAGGTTCCAAGACTAGTCAATGTTTCTGATATGTTTTTACGATCATGTTTCCTGTACTTTAACTCACTAACTTCATAAACATAATATAGTGTTATTTTGGCTGTGGTTCTGAGATCTGGAAAATGATCGGATCCTGCAGCTGTGCAGTGTGATGAAAAGACCACATATGGGAAATGTGTAATGTGTAGCGTAGGAGTTAAATTTAGGTTATTTTATAATATTCCATAAATGTGAATATCCAAGGAGTACATAGGGTTATGTTATTCTACACGCCATCCGTTACATAATTAATTCAGCTTTGGGAATGGAGACTATCTTTCTACAAGTCCCTCAGTACCTGTACCACCATACTTACAGCACAAAGACATTACATTTTAATCATTTGTCCTGGAGCTACTTTAAACTTCCAGCTTCATGAATCATTGGGTCTCTAAATATTTAAAATAAATGAATTTTAACATTGCATTCCCACTAATAGCAAGTGGGAAGGATGCCAAGGCAGAATTCTAACCGTGGGTATGTTCCTGCCACTGTTATCACCAGTAACAAGTGACCCAAGAAACTACAGACCAGTAAGTTTGAAGTCCATTGTGGGTAACATTATGGAAACTCTTATTAAGGATAAAATCATGGAGCATCTGGAAAGAAATAAAATCATAAATGATAGCCAATATGAATTCATGAAGGGGAGGTCTTGCCAATCCAATTTACTGGTTTTCTTTGACAGTGTGACAAGGGAGCTTGATAAGGCTGTGTATGTTGTATATCTGGATTTCACTAAGGTCTTTGATACAGTTCCTCTTGAGAGGCTGGAGCTGAAAGTAAAAAAAGCGGAAATCAGTAGAGGTATATTACAACGGATACACAACTGGTTGACTGGAAGAACCCAGAAGGTGGTGGTACAGGGAATGTCATCAGACTGTGGAATGAAAAATAACATGTATGGAAAATGAAAAGTACCTGGGGTCCTGATTGATGATAAATTGAAGCTCTCTCAACAATGCTCTGTGGCAGTGAATAAAGCAAACCAGATGTTGGGATGTATCAAAAGATCAATAGTAAGGCAAAATAGTGGGGTAATCCTGCCACTGTATAAATCATTGGTGAGACCATACTTGGAGTACTGTGTACAGTTCTGGTTGCCACAATAATAATAATCCTTGCATTTGATCTAGCGCCTTATCACGTCTTTGAGATGTCTCAAAGCTTCACAGGATATACTGCAAAGTAAAATGACTGTATATTTTGTGGGCGAAATGAGGCAGCCAATTGCATATAGCAGTGTCCCAAAAATGTCATTCCCTTATCATCAGTCCTGTTCAATTGAGAAGTACGGAAGGTAATTGATGGAGGCTGCAGTAAATGGAGAAGGATAAATTGAGAAGATACAGAGGAGGGCAACCAAAATGATTGAGGGAATGGAGGGACTAGACTATGAGGAGAGACTAAATAAATTGGGCAGTTTCACAACAACAACAACAAAATTACATTTATAGAGTATTTACAGGAGGACATCCCAAAGCCCTGAACAGTCTTGGGTCAGAACCTGAGCATGGCGGAGGGGTGGTGTAGGGGTGAGGGAAGGCAGAGAGGTGGGAGGGTGAACAAAGGCACGGTCAAAGAGAAGGGTCTTGAGACCGGCCTTGAAGGAGGCAAGGGAGGAAGCGAGGCGAAGGAACCATGGGATGGAGTTCGAGAGCATGGAGGTAGAGAAGCTGAAAGCCCGGTCAACGATAGTAGAGCGGTTCGGGCGGGAGACATGGAGCAGGCCGGAGCCCGCTGAACAGAGCGAGCCGGCAGGTTTGTAGGGAGTCAGCAGGTCAGAGAGGTAGGAGGGGGCAAGGCCATGAAGGGATTTAAATACAAGAGTAAGGATCTTGAAATTGATATCCTCCATGGGAACCAATGGAGTTTGACAATGATTGGGGTAATGGAGGTGTGGAGTTTAGTGCAAGTGAGAATGTGGGCGGTGGAGTTTTTAATTAGTTGAATATTGGAAATAGTGGAGCAGGGGAGATCGGTGAGAAGGGTGTTTAAGTAGCCGAGGTGGGAGGTGACAAAGGTGCGGCCGAGAGTTTCGGCAGCTTTTTGGAGTGAAGGATGCACAGAGGTGGGCAATGTGGCAGAAATGGAAGTGGAGGTCCTGGCCAGAGACCGGGTGTGGAGTACAAAGGATAGCTGGGGACTGAACCTGACCCTAAGTTGCACATTCTGTTCAGTGAGTTTTAGGGAGAGCACAGAGAGGGTGAGTAGGTCAGACCTTAGGGAGAGATCAGAAAGGGTGAGCAGGTCAGACCTCAGGGAGAGATCAGGGAGGGTGAAGTGGCCTAAACCGCAGAAGAGAAGACATTGACGGGAGCCAAAATATATGGGTTCCATCTTGTCAACGTTCAGCTGCAGGAAATTTGCTCTCATCCAGGCCTTGATGTCTGTCAAACAAACTGACAGAACATCAGCAGACTGGGAGTCATAGCTGGAGGAAGAGAAGTAGATTGTGTGTCATCCACAATCATATGGCATGTCTGCCGAGGACATCACCAAGAGGGAACATGTAGATAAGGAAAAGAAGGGGGTGAAGAATGAAGCCATAGGGTACTCAGCAAGTAACTGGGTGGGGGGGCAGGAGGAAAACCATTTGCTGAGTTGTATTGTTGGTGGTTTGTTAAGTAGGACTCGAACCATGGGAGTGAGGTCCCACTAAGATGGATGAAGGAGGAGAGGCAGTGGAGGAAGATTGCGTGATCGACTGTGTTGTATGTGGTGGAGAGGCCCAGGAGAAAGAGGAGGCAGAGGGAGCCCTGGTCACAAAGAGAGAGGATGTCATCTGTTACTTTGACAAGTGCTACCTCTGTGCTGCGGGCAGGGCGAAAACTGGACTGGAGAGGTTTGAGTAGGGAGTGGAGGGAGAGGTTGAGGGAAGCTGATTTGCAATGACATGTTCCAAAACTTTGGCTAGGAAGGGCAGATTTGAGATGGGTCTGTAGTTTATGAAGTTGGAGGGATTGAGGGTAGATTTTTTAAGGAGCGTGATGACAGCGGTTTTGAGGGGAGTGGGAAAATGCTTGTAAAGAGGGACTGGTTGATTGTTTCAGCCAGCAATGGGCAGAGGAGGGTGAGTTGAGTAACCGGAAGCTAGGTGGGGAGGAGGTCGATGCAGCAGGTGCTGGGCTTCATCTGGGTGATGGTGGGGAAAGGGAGGAGGGAGAGATGGAGGCAAAGGAGTGTAGGTGGGAACCATGGTAGGAGGAGAGGGTAGTGAAGGAGACATGGGGTGGTGGGGGAGGAATAGGATAGTATTATCTAATTTGGAGATAAAGATGTCCAGGACCTCTTCACACTTGGCATCAGAAGTGAGGATCGAGGGTGCTTGACAGGGTGATGTGTAGTGGAGAACAGGATTTTGGGATTGTTTTTGGCCTTGAGAATGACCTGTAGAAAGCAATTTGGGCTTGAGAGAGGGAACAGTGATAGGTATGAAGACGCTCGAACCACAGTTGGCAGTAAATCGTGAGGGCGGTTTTGTGCCACTTGCACTCGAGCAACCGGGTTTGGATTTCAGGACTTTGAGCTCACTGTCTAGACTGATATTCCAAGGTAGTGATGAGGGAGTTTGTGTTTAGACTGAATGGATTATTGAAATTATGGTTTATCTATTGGATTATGCAGATAAACAATATATCCATACAGCAAGACTTACCTGATGTTCCTTGCAACCATCACTGTAATCTTGGTTCTTCTAGCAATTCAAGTTCTTTATATGGTATTGACTGGACTGAGCGGCATCTGAAAGGTTGCTCCTGCTTAGAAAACAACAGCCTTTTTTAAGCAAGGTTTCAAGATGGTGCTTCAGAGCAACTTCAGTTACCCCAGACACGGCCTCTATTCACACGTTAAAGAGAAAGGGGTAACTCAAAACATACTTTAATGCTGTTCCATAAATAGATGATTCAATAGTATCCCTGTGTTTTTTTTACTACTTATCAAAATCTTGCAATCTTATTGCTTCAATACTTTTTAATGGGTTTTCATTCTTGTCATGCTACAGGGAAAATGAGAACGTTGGGGGACGGAAAGGGGGTTGTTACTAGATATAAACACATAGATAATAGAAAGCATTTCATTGTGTTTGGAAGCATTGCTAATTTCCCTACAATGACTGCTATTCCCTTGTGAAATAACATCTTTGGGGCTTCTTGAATTGTTGGTGAATTTATCATCAAATAGAAATTGTCAGTGACTGAGATTTACATATTTACTGATAAATGAAAAATTTTCCCTTGAATATGAAATAGCCTCTACATGTAGTACTGGAATGAAACATTATTTTCTTCTATAGTAGCACTGCTCTGATGTGAGAATTATTTTACATTGCTGTCTATGGATTGAATTGATATTTTTAAACGTCGAATTCATTACTAAACATCCTTAATTCACACAGCTATCATACTATCAATACTATCAGCTATCAATTCACACACCTGATCATACATTGTTATGTTCACATACTCGCCTGAAAAGCAGCAAATAACTAAGTGGCTGGTTTGCTGAATGGGAGAATGTTAAAAGATGCTGTGAGAAATGTCCAGAGTAAAGTGCTACCCTAAAATGATAGCTAAGGTCATAGCAGCTGGCTCATTTATACCATTTATACTGCTGAAGTGATTTGGTATTGCTCCCCCTCAGAGCAGTTTGGAACAGATACAATATTTGTACTTCTTGTTCCATACTGGTTCTCATTAGAGAACACTGCAAATGTGCAATTTTTAAACTAACTGATATCGAGCACCTTATATTCTTTGGGACGTCCTCCTGACGTGAAAGGCGCTATACAAATGTAACCTTGTTGTTGTTGTTTTCAGACCAGTAGAAAATAGTCATAGTTTCTATAGCTAAAGATGCTATCTGTATTTTGGAAAATCTATATATCTCCCAAAGTGGAGTCCATTATAATAGCTCACATTTGACTTATTTTAGTCACATTGGAACACGAGCATTCAAACCTTCCAGTTCCATTTCTCCTGCAGCTTGATGTTCAGGACAAATTATTCCCAGTCCTTTGGCCAAATTCCTCTATTCTTGGCTGAATTCTACCCGCCTGTTCCAAATGTTATCTTTTAATTAGATGTAATAAGTGTTTACTTGGGGACTATTGTAGTCTCTAGCAAATGATTTTCGCAGTAAAACAGAATCACATTTCCTCTGTACAGTATATGATGATTGTTTATTTGTGTTATTGGTTCTCCGGGGAATTATTCTATAGTTAATGTAAAACACCACAGTGCAAGCTCATTAAAAAATATTATTTATCTGTGTGCATGGTGCAAAATTCTGCTACCTTTTTCAGAAAAATAAACTGCATATTAAATTACCTTTCTACCATGATATGTCTTTCAATCCAAAAAGTCCTGCAAGATTTTTCACACAGAACTGACGGAACAAGGCAGGAAAACACACTCAGCAAGTATAATTCTCCATGCACCAAGGAACTCTTTTTCAGCTTGTTTTATACTTGGGCAGTACACTTTTTTGGCTGTCAACCCAAAAGTGCAAGCTTGCAGGCAGATGTCAGGTGCTTCACAGTATCATGCACCATCGTTCCAAATTCAGCAGGCTATGCCTTGAGATGCCAGAGCTATTTGAGAAAAATGTTTCCAGTAGTTGGAAAGCTTTTATTGGCAATAGCAGAGAAAAGGATCAAAATAATTGAACATTGATTTTGCAGTGGGGGAGAATGAGGGATGAAGGAGGTCAGTAATATTATGAAGGATTTCAGCTCAGCAATTGGAACATTTCTGTATAATTGTATAACATTTCACCAAACAAGCATAAAGCACTCCCACATCAGGTGGACAGTTTTCATAGATTCATAGATTCATAGAATGTTACGGCACAGAAGGAGGCCATTCGGCCCATCGAGTCTGTGCCGGCTCTTTGACAGAGCAAGTCACTTTCACTAACCCCAATCACCAGCTTTCTCCCCATAACCCTGCAAATCCGTCTTCCCCAGATACTTATCCAGTTCTCTCTTAAAAGTTGTTATCGAATCGGACTTGACTGCCTTTTCAGGCAGATCATTCCAAATTCGAACAACTCGCTGAGTGAAAACATTTCTTCTAACCTCCCCTCTGCTTCTTTCGGTAGATATCTTAAGACTGTGACCACGGGTCACAGACACACCTACCAGCGGAAACAACTTTTCCCTATCTAGCCTGTCAAAACCTTTCATGATCTTGAAGACCTCTATCAGGTCCCTGTGTAACCTTCTCTGCTCCAATGGGAAAAGTCCTAACTTCTCCAGCCTGTCCTCATAGCTAAGCTTCCCCATTTCTGGTATCATTCTCGTGAATCTCCTCTGGACTCTTTCCAGTGCGTTAATGTCCTTCCTGAAGTAAGGTGCCCAGAACTGGACACAGTACTCCAGCTTAGGCCTAACCAGTGTTTTGTATAGATTAACCATAACCACCCTACTCTTATACTCTATGCCCCTACTAATAAACTCAGTAGACCAAATGCCTTTTTTACTGCCTTATCTACCTGCCCCGCTACCTTTAATGATTCGCTTACTTGAACACCCAAATTTCTCTGTACATTCACCCCCTTAAGATTGAGCTACCAAGTCTATATTGCCTCCTATCATTTTTCCTACCTAAGTGTATCACCTCACACTTATCCACATTGAAATCCATCTGCCACATGTCAGCCCATTCCACCATTCTGTGTATGTCTGCTTGCAGTTGGTTACAGTCCTCCTCACTATTTACTACCCTACCTAACTTTGTATCATCTGCAAACTTGGAAATAGTGCTCTCTATGCCCAAGTCCAGATCATTAATATATATTAGAAAGAGCAGTGGTCCCAATACCAGAACCCTGGGAGACACCGCTGCACACCTCCTTCCATTTTGAGAAACACCCACTAACCAACAACCTCTGCTTTCTGTCACTCAGCCAGTTCTTAATCCAAACTGCCACTGTCCCCTTAATACAGTGGGCCTTTACTTTTTTGTATTAATCTCTTATGTGTTACTGTGTCAAAAGCCTTTTGAAATCCATGTAAATAATGTCCACTGCATTTCCCTCATCAACCCTCGCAGTCACCTCTTCAAAAAATTCTATTAGATTTGTTAGGCAAGATTTGCCTTTAACAAATCCATGTTGGCTGTCTCTAATTACCTCATGTTCCTCTAAGTAGAGATTTATTCTGTCCCGGATTATGGTCTCCAGTAATTTTCCTATGACCGAAATTAAGCTGACTGGCCTGTAATTTCCAGATTTGTCTTTCTGGCCCTTTTTGTAGAGGGGGGTAACATTAGCCACTCTCCAGTCTCTTGGCACCACTCCTGTGTCCAATGAAGATTGAAATATAATGGCCAAAGCCTCCGCTATTTGAACCCGTATCTCCCACAGCAACCTTGGGTGAAACCCATCTGGTCCTGGTGGCTTATTAATTTTGAGCCCAGTCAATCTTTTCAGAACTTCCTTTCTGTCTATAGTAATCTGATCTATTTCCTCTACCCCCTCATCCAATACTGCGGCATCTGGGGCATTTATTTCCGTTGTGAAGACAGATGCAAAGTACTCATTCAGTACATCAGCTATGCCCTCTGCCTCCGCAACAAGATTGCCGTCATTGTCTTTGATTGGCCCCACCCTACCTTTAACTAACCTTTTTTCCTTTATGTGCTTGTAAAATATTTTAGGATTCACCTTTATGCTACTCGCAAACCTCTTCTCGTACAATCTTTTAGCCTGTCCTATCACTCTTTTAAGGTCACTCCTGCATTCTCTATAGTGCGCTTTGCTATCCTCAGTATCTTGCGTCTTCCAATTGTCGTACGCCGTCTTCTTCTTTTTCATCCTAGACAGAATATCCCTGATCATCCAGGCTGGCTTGGTTGTCGCACATTTCCCTTTTGTGGGAATATATCTATTTAGACCTTGAGCTATCATATCTTTGAAGATCTCCCATTGCTCATGAGTCGTTTTACCTGCTAGTCTTGCTTGCCAGTCCACCAACTCTCGGTCCCTTTTTAGCCCATCAAAATTAGTACTTTTCCAGTCAAGCATTTTCACCCTTGACTGTACTTTGTCCCTGTTCATGAGTAATCTAAATCTAATAATATTATGGTCACTGTTACCTAGATGCTCCCCTACCAAAACATGTTCAACCTGACCTATTTCATTCCCCAGGACTAGATCCACCAATGCTTCCTTCCTCGTAGGACTGGAGACATACCTCTCAAGAAAATTTTCCTGTACACAGTCTATGAATCTTTCTCCTGACTTGCCCTTAGCGCTGCTATTTTGCCAGTCTATATTGGGATAATTGAAATCCCCCATTATCACAACTCTGTTCGCCTTACATCTATCCGCAATCTGGTTGCAGATCTGCTCCTCTATCTCCTTCCCGCTGTCTGGTGGTCTATAGTAAACCCCTATCAGTGTAATCACTCCTTTCTTATTTCTTATCTCTAACCAGAGGGATTCTGTTGTCGGGTCCTCCAGAGCCTCGTTTCTTTCTACAGCTATAATTGTATCCTTAACTAATATTGCCACTCCTCCTCCTTTTCTTCCTTCTCTATCCTTCCTGAACACATTATATCCTGGAATATTTAACTCCCATTCCTGTCTTAGCTTGAGCCATGTCTCGGCTACTGCCACAACATCGTAACCCCCTACAGCCAGTTGAACCTGCAGCTCATCAACTTCATTCCCTAAGCTACGTGCATTTAGGTACATGCATTAGAGGAAATTGTCCGCTTGTACCTGCTCTATACTTCCCACTTGTCTTTTTCCTCTAATCTCTAATCCATTGTTTATCCTTGGATACCCATCCTCATGGATACCCATCCCCCCTTGACACTTGTTTAAATCCGCCCCTACAGCATTTGATAATCTCTTGGCAAGGAAGCTCACCCCTGCCTTGCTTAAGTCCCGCCCATCCTCAAGGTAAAGATCCCACCTCCCCCAGTAATCGTCCCAATTGTCCAGAAAACGGAAACCTTCTTTTCTGGACCATTTCTCCAGCCAATTATTCATGCGCCTGATCCTTTCATTATGGTGCTTTGTTGCCCGAGGTACCGGGAGTAACCCAGAGATCATCACCTTGGATGTTCTGGACTTGAGTTTGCTCCCCAGCAGGGCAATTTCTTTTTTATTTTTCCAACAACTTCCATATCCCAAGTATGATGTTCGGCTGCACTAATGTAACAATTTCAGTCTCTTTATCCTGTGCGTTGATCATTGTCACATTATGGATGCTTTTGTGCAACAGGCAGTGAGTTAACAACAGCCAGAGTGGCCTCAAATAGGGGTCAAAATTCCATGTGTGGCAGTGCAGCTGCTAATTTATGATTCTCGGGTAAGTTGGGGAATAGATAGTGGGGAAGATAATTACATAGAACAAATTATTAAAAATTGATCTGGTGGATACACTCCAAGCATAAGCTCAATTACCTCCTTATTCAATTGGTACAGGTCGGTTGGGTCATTTTTTTTCACAAGTTAAACCAGGTGGCTGCCCAGACGCAGAGTGTTTTGGAGATCAGGAGGAGAGCTCCTGATGTAGACAGAACTTTGGACGCTTACCTTTTTCTTCACATAAACACTAATTTAGACACCTAGTACTGAACCCAATAATATGATCCTAACAACAACAACAACAAGACTACATTTGTATAGCGCCTTTCACTTCAGGAAGACATCCCAAGGTACTGGACAGAGTACAGCATTTTAGAGCCGAGCTGGGGTTGGGGGGGTAAGAGAGGGGACAGGAATGGGGGTGATCAATGGCATGGTCGAAGAGGAGGGTTTTGAGGCGGGACTTGCAGGAGGCTAAGGAGGGGACGAGGTGGAGTGACTGGGGTCTAGAATTCCAGAGGTTGGGGGCAGAGTGGCTGAAGGCTCTCTTGCCAATGGTGGGTTGGGGAACGTGGAGCAGGCCAGAGCCGGCTGAGCGGAGGGAACGGGCGGGTAGGTAGGGGGTTAGGAGGTCGCAGAGGTAGGGTGGGACGAGGCCATGGAGGGCTTTGTATGTGAGGACCAGGATCTTGAACTGAATCCTCTGAAAGATAGAGAGCCAATCGAGTCGGGCGAGAGTGGGGGAGATGGGGTCACGGAATTTGGTGCAGGAGAGGACACGGGCTGCAGAGTTCTAGATTATCTGCAGCCTATGGAGGGAGGAGTTGGGAAGGCCGACAAGCAGGACGTTTGCATAGTCGAGCCTGGAGTTGATGAAGGCATGAACAAGAGTTTCAGCGGCCTGTGGGGTGAGGTTACGGAGATGAGGGAAGGCAGAGAAGGTCATGGCTTCAATGTGGGGGGGAAAAGACAGTTGAGGATCGAACAATACACCTA
Organism: Callorhinchus milii; assembly: GCF_018977255.1. Taxonomy (NCBI): domain Eukaryota; kingdom Metazoa; phylum Chordata; class Chondrichthyes; order Chimaeriformes; family Callorhinchidae; genus Callorhinchus; species Callorhinchus milii. The sequence continues at coordinate 92,948,863 of NW_024704743.1, forward strand.
GGTTCCTGGCTGGCTTGGTGAGTTGAAGTGTGCAACCATGAAGGTTGATGTTGCTGGAGCCTGAGGGGCTGAGGTGCTGGCGCGAGACAATCAGGAGAGCCTCAGTCTTGTTCACATTCAACTGTAGGAAATTTGCCCTCATCCAGGACTTGATGTCCGACAGACAGTCTGTCAGCAGTGATCCTGGAGTTGAAGGTGGAGGCAGAAAGATAGAGTTGGGTGTCATCCGCATACATATGGAAGTTGACCCCATGTCTACAGATGATGTCACCAAGGAGGGGAATGTAGATATTAAAGAGGAGAGGGCCAAGAACAGAGCCCTGGGGGACACCAAATGTGACAGTGCGGGGGCTGGAGGAAAGAGGCAACAAAGTGGAGACGGTGAGAGAGATAGAAATCGAACCAGGCAAGGGCAGATCCATGAAGATTGAGTAAAGTGGAGAGGTAGTGTATGAGGATAGAGTAGTCGACAGTTGAAGGTGGCAGAGAGGTCGAGGAGGACAAGGAGGCAGAGGGAGCCCTGATCATAGATGTTCAGAAGGTCATCGGTGACTTTGACCAGGGCTGTTTCTGTGCTGTGGGGTTCAAAGAAGGAATGGTGAGGGAGAAAGGAGCGGAGCTGGGACGCGACAACTTGTTCCAGGACCTTGGAGAAGAATGGGAGATTAGAGTTGGGGCGGTAGCTGGAGAGGAAGGATGGATCCAGTGAAGGTTTTTTCAGGATGGGGGTGATGACGGCCATTTTTAGGGGGTGGGACCTGAACTGATGGACAGGCAGAGGCTGATGACATCGGACAGGAAGGGGGCCAGAAGGTGGAGCTGGGAGACAAGGAGATAGGTGGGGATGGGATCGAAGGAGCACATGGTGGGTTTGAGTTTGCGGACAGTCATGGTGAGGGAGAAGGGAGAGATAGGGTCGAAGGAGTATAGTGGGGGACGGGTGGGGGGTGGGTCATGAGGGAGAGGTGATGTGGGGGTGGCTGTGGACGGGGCTGAGGTGGCTAAACGTATCCCCTTGATTTCTAAGACCACATGTGGCAGATACCCGGCTAGGCACCTAAGTGGGGGAGGCAGAAGTGGGTGGGGTGGGGGGGCAGGCTGGAATGATGATCAAAGATGCAAGCCTTAAAGGAGTCTTTAAAAATCAGGAGGGACATTGAAACCAATTTTGATACATTCTCCCTCAAAATACACCTTCAATCCACTTTAGCGTATATCCTGTTTTGATTCGTCTCAACAATGTGATATGGTGCTATATCAAACACATCAGAATACATTAGAATTTGCAGCACAGAAGCAGGCCATTCGGCCCAAACTGGTCTATGCTGGTGTTTATGTTCCTCCTCTCTTCCTCAACTAAGCCTTCAATCATAACCTTCTATTCCTTTCTCCCTCAGGTACCTATTTATTTCCCTTAAATACATCTATGCTATTTGCATCAAGAACTCCTTGTGGTAGCATGTTCCACATTCCCACGACTCTCTGTGTGAAGAAATTTCTTCTAACTTCCCTATTTGATCTATTTATGACTATTTTATATTGATGGCCCCTGGTTTTGTTCTCCCCCACAAGTGGAAACACCTTCCCTATGTCTACCCTATCAAAACCTTTCATCATTTAAAGACCTTTATCAGTTCACCCCTTACCCTCATTGTTTCAAGAGAAAAGAGTCCAAGCATGTTCAGCCTTTCCTGATAGGTATAACCTTTCAGCTCTGGAATCAACTTTGTGAATCTCCTTTGCACCCTCCCCAGGTCCTCCACATCCATTCCATAATGTAAGGAATATTATTTTATTATATTAGCAGTTTTGTAGAGCTAAAAACTTAATGGTAGAAAGCTGATTAATTAGGATCTGAAAGACAAATACCAGGTCAAAATTGTAATATTGTAAGACACAATTGAGCAGTATCATTAAAATGTCTTTTGAAATAACTCTCCCCTTCTTCTGAATAATGATAAGTGCCTTCTCAGGTGATAATATTGTGACCCACCTTCTCATAATCCACTTAACACTTTTTTGAGGTGTGAGCGGATTTCAGGTACCTATTTATCGGCTTGATTTATTTACGATCTTATCTTATAAAGTGAAACTGAAAGGCCACAATCTGACATCCTTAACTTTATGTTAGGCCAATGAAAAATTCCAACAGATGTGATCTGCAACAATATCCCCAAGGCTAAGCCTGACTAATGAAACAGTTCCACCTGTTGCAGCCTACAAAGCTAGCTGTCCCTCATTAGAGTAGCAATGCTACCAGGTTCAATGATGGCACACAGGCTTAGCCTGCCGGGCCACCTTGTAGGTCAAACCTTTTCAAACTGTTTGTTTGGGCAGGCCAAACTGCACAGAAGCACAGACTACCAGCCTAACTATTGAGGTAGGCCACCATTTTGTGCATTTATGCTGCTCCCCTGACTGAAAGTAATTTCAGTCCTGAAATATCACCAATCTTCACTCAATCATGACAAGCCTGAAATTATTCCCACCTCTGAGAGCAGTCATTAAACCTTTCTTCAACACATTACAGGGATAAAATTCTACCTGGGTCTAGATTTACTCCAATAACGTTGCATTCCAGAGTGTACAAATGTTGGCAAATTCTTAAATACAGCCTTAGTTTCAAAGCTAATTTTCTGTAAGTTTATTTTAAGCAACTAAATTCTATCAAATTCTGGTCACTGGGAAATGTTCCATAAATAAGGTAAATTTGGACAACAACAACAACTTGCATTTATGTAGCAACTTTCACATTTCTCGGAGAGCTTAATAGTAACATCTTCGAGATGCCTCAAAAACTTCACAGAATATAATGTGAATTGACAGCAATGCTTTTTTTAAAAAAAATGGGGTTGACCAGTTAATTCTAAGCTGCATCATTCAAATAAATCTTAAATGGAAGTTCCATGTTAGTAATAAAAATGATTCAAGGAAATGGAATCTGCATCATTGCTTTCCTCCAGCCCGGTGGGAAGAAGGGGGATTGGACCAGGTCAGTGAGTTGAGCAGGTCACAATTTGTCAAGAATCATTTTCTTTTAATACCATCAGGGCTAATCCACCAGGGAGTAACCCACAGCAGCAGCGAGCAAGACACTGAAGTGTAATTTTTAAAAAAAGAATAACTAGATGGGTTGTGGTATATAGTGCGATGAAACTGCCATAAGGGTTTCATTGTAAACCATAAATCTTAAGACTATTATACCACAAGGGAAATGAAAATAAACGGATTCAGCACATCTCTGCTCTCATATCATTGTGGCTTCTATATTTGAAAATGTAATACAGTTGCCCTTATGTCACAAGGTCAAATTGGAGCACAATTGCAAGCCTCACATAGTTTTGCGGTATTGCAAAGCCATTGAATATCATTTTCTGTCTTTCAACCTATTGCTTCAAATGTTAGAAAGCCAACAGCACTGTTCCCTTTTTATAACAAATTGGGGACCCGCTGATTTGTAACCGTAAAACTATATTGATTTGATAGCTTGAATGACAAATTCTGATATTAGAAAGAGGGAATTTGATTGTAAAAAAATACGGACAAAAACTGTGGTCTGATTTTAGACTAAAAAGAAAAACAATATGAACTATTATCATCAGAGCTATGAGAACAATGAACAATTTTGTGCAAGGGAATATTTAATGCTTTTCGAGGGAATTGGAGTTGGGCTCAACTGGGTTCTAATGATTGATGATATAAGTCTATTTACCTTTGTCACTTTTGTTTTTAAAAAATAGTGTGTCCAATTATTTTACTAATTTTCCCCACTTTGGGAGGTGCCCCTCTGTCCTGGTGTAGCTTTCTCTTGCTGGAGTATAGTTCCCTCTGGTACCCCTCTCAAATGACCTTTGTTCATATGTGATCCTTAGGCAGTGAGCATCAGTAAGTTCTCCATTCGACTGTAGTGGGCATCACAGCAGAGCCTACATCTCCGCACCTAACTCCCACACAGTCACAACCAGTAGAGGGGTGCAACCAGTAAACATTGAGTTTTGACCCAGCAAACTCCCAAGGCCATATTCTAATATCCTATCAATTGCACAATCAGTACAGTCCCCTGTTCCTTAATTATTATGTAACCTGTTCAAGAAAGGTCTTGAGACCGACCTTCAAGGAGGAAAGGGAGGAAGCGATGCGAAAGGATCGTGGGATGGAGTTCCAGAGTGAAGGGGCAGAGAGGCTGAAAGCCCGGCCACCAATGGTAGGGTGGGTCTGGCAGAATTCATGGAGCAGGCCGGAGCCCGATGAACGGAGAGAGCGGGCAGGCTCGTAGGGTGTCAGCAGGTCAGAGAGGTAGGAGGGGGCAAGGTCATGGATGGCCTTAAAGGTGAGGACGAGGATCTTGAACTCGATCCTCTAGGGGATGGGAAAACAGTGGAGTCGGGCGAGGGTGTGAGTGATAGGGTCACGGAGCCTGATGGGTGAGAGTACACGAGCTGCAGAGTTTTGGATGATCTGCAGCTTGTGAAGGGAAGAGTGGGAAGGCCGATGAGGAGGGAGAATGCGTGGGTGAGGGGTTCGGCAGCCTGAACAGTGAGGCAGTGGCGGAGTCTGGCAATGTTGCGGAGGTGGTGGTAGGCAGTGCCGGGGAGATGTGGGGGAGAAAGGACAGTTCAGGGTCAAACAAGACACCCAGGTTCCTGACTGGCTTAGTGAGGTTGAGTGTGCAGCCATGGAGGCTGATGCTGCAAGTGCCTGAGGTGCGGAGGCATTGGCACGAGCCAATCAGAAGGGCCTCGGTCTTGCTGGCATTGAGTTGGAGAAAGTTGGCCCTCGTCCAGGACTTGATGTCGGACAGGCAGTCAATCAGGACGCCAGTAGTCCTGGAGTTCAGGGTGGAGGCAGAGAGGTAGTGTTGGGTGTCATCTGCACACGTGGAAATTTACCCCATGTCTGCTGATGACGTCACCAAGGGGGAGCATGTAGAGGGTAAAGAGGAGGGGACCGAGGACAGAGCCCTGAGGAACACCGCACAAGACAATGCGGGGGCTGGAGGAGAAGCCGTTTGCCTCGACGAAGTGGAAGCGTGTGAAAGGGACAGACCCTTGAAGGTTGAGGTGGCAGGAGAGGCGGTGGAGGAGGATTGAGTGATCCATGGTGTTAAAGGCAGCAGAGAGGTCGAGGAGGATGAGGAGGCAGAGGGAGCCCTGGTCACACATGGTCAGGATGTCATTTGTGACCTTGACCAGAGCAATTTCTGTGCAGTGGGCAGCATGGAAACCCGATTGGAGGGTTCATGGAGGGAGTGAGAGGAAAGAGTGAAGCTGGGAGGCAACGGCTCTCTCAAGGACCTTGGATAGAAAGGGTAGATTTGAGATGGGCCGGTAGCTAGATAGCTGTGACGGGTCGAGGGAAGTTTTCTTCAGGGTGGGGGTGATGGTGGCTGTTTTGAGCATGGAAGGAACAGTGCCAGATAACAGGGAGAGCCCTCTTAGATCAAGGATGCAGCAGTGAATAATAATAATACTTGCATTTGATATAGCGGTGATTCACGTCTCAAAGCGCTTCACAGAATATACTGGAAAGTGAATTGATTGTATATTTTGTGGGCGAAATGCGGCACCTAATTGTGCACAGCAATGTCCCATAAACAATCCTGGATTGAGTGACCACATTATTATTATTATTTTTTAAGATATTATTGACCCTGGAAAAGCTATCCGCCAATTGACTAACAACTGATTTCCTACTTACTGCTAGGTAAACAGAGGCATGTGGAATAACAAAACTTGCCCAACATTTTGCCCTGCCCAGGAATCAAATCCAGGTCCTCTCGCTTGAGAGGCAAGTGCTCTAACCACTAAGCCACAGGACTCCACAGCTTATGAAATTCTTAAACTGGCCACCCAAGATCTAGCTGATCTGGTCAGGCTAGAATCTATGTTGCATAACTGGAACTCTACAGCGCTTTCATAGACCTGAAAGTAACAGTTACTCTAAATGATTACAATGCTGTCCAAAGTCCAGGAGGAGACCTGGAAGGAGTCATTCAGTTCACAGCTCACTGGTCCATTGAAAAGGAGGCCAAACACTTTTAATTCATATAAAATTGGTACATTTGTTTTGGAAATAGCTGTGAAGAACAACATTGATGACAGCTCTGCTTCTACTATCTTGCTCACTTTCTAAGCGGGGTTGCAGAGGGGTGATAGATTGAAGTCATGTCATAATCCAAGCTCCGAAGTGCCTGAATGCAGGTAGTAGGGGATTCTGATCTGCATCATTAAAGTCAATAACAGATTCCCAGAGGCCACATGCTACTTTCATATTTTAAGGTCCTCTGACATACCCAACATATTCTGTGGGTCAGATTAATGACACAGGAGCTATGAACTGAATTCCAAGATGCTGACCCCTGTGCGAAACTCTCACAGCTCAGTTGAGCTGCTGCAAAATGCTACCCATACACACACATGGCTTAACATTAAGGGCATCTTTGGGAGTTTAACAGAGCTTTCCAATTTGGATAACTTGGGAAGACATTTGCAGTACTACCCAAGACAAGTATGTAAGATTGTTGTACTTAGGTGCATGTTATACAATATTACAATGGGAAGAGATATTCCTACTCAGGCTGAGTATCAAGAGCTCATAGGTTAGGTGCAGGCAGAAGATGAAGGATGCTCTGTTGAGGAGCATGATACCTATTCAGCAGGCAAAGTTTACCAACAGGAACAGAACCATTGAGAGGATTTGAGAGCAATGTTTGGCAACATTGTGCACTGAGTGATCCTGAGAGTGGAAGAAATGGACATCACAGAACACAGAATGTCTGGAAAAAAGATGGGATTCAGATAAATTTATCAAGAGGTATATTAATAATAATAATCCTGGAGTTTTATAATTTGATATAGTGTTTATAATAGAGTTTATAATTGATATACAGTTTATAATTTGATATAGCATTTTCACGTCATGCGGACATCTCAAAGCGCTTCACAGGATATACTTTAAAGTGGAGTCACTGCGTATTTTGTAGGCGAACACGGGTCATTAAACATCATAGGAGTTGATATGATCAAAGTGGATTTGATCAGTGCCTTATATAATGGGCTCAATGACCTATTTGTGTGCTTAACATCCCACAATTCTAAAACATTGTATTTTTCCCACCTGATCGGTATTTCTTGATTTTCCTTTCATTGAATTCTGAGAAGCAGCACAAAATTAAGGGTTCCTCTGTTAATCTTTCTTCAGAGGTTATCAGTGGGAATCTTTCCAACATTTGCGTATGATAACTCCTCACAAGATATCTCAGATCAGTTCAGTTCTTCACAACATTATTCCAGTTCTATTGGTCCCTGGGGGCCTGCTGGTACTATATTTCAACTGTATTTGTGGTCTTCATTCTGAATAAGGATGCTCCAGTGACATCAGCCAAATACTCTTTAACCTTCAACGGTTAAAGCAGATTCACAATTCTCCGTGGAAAGGTTACAGAGACTGTATTTCATCATACAAACCTGTAAAGTTCCTGACAGAAAAGAGAAGTGTGGCTTGTAAAACCTTTTAATGCTACAAAAGCACCTTTTCCAATTCCATTTTTGTGTGGATGATGTCTTTTCTACTTTAATCAAATATAAAATGACTACAACCCTGAACCTAGCTCACTTACTTTCTGGAGAGTATAGTTTAATAAGGGTGTTCACTATGAATTATTAAATGGAACATATTAAAGAAGCGATTCTCCAAAGGTTATTAAATTAATAAACTTTGGATGATGTAAGCATAAAATAGGACAATCCCATTATAAACTCACCTACGAAGATCTTCAAATTTACACATGGCACAGAATAAGATGTTGATGCTCTTGCAAGGAATGAAATAATACTAATCCTTGCATTTGATATAGCGCCTTATCACGTTATTGAGACATCTCAAAGTGCTTTCAGAATATACTATTAAGTGTAGTGCCTGTGTACATTGAAAATATTCAACCCTTTGGAGAATTATCCCATCAGAATGTTGTTACTCCTGTTAAAATAAATATGTACACATACCTTCTACAGTATCTTTCCTGCAGCTTTCCTACAGAAGTTAAGCACTTGGGCAATATAATGCAGTTGCTTAATTTTACGAATTTTGCTGAGAGACCTGAATAACTGTGGAATATTGGACTTCAGTATGATTAAAACATTCTGCAATACTCCCAGTATTCTGCCACTATAAATTCAAGGGCAAAAAGCCTGGAAGCCTATCTATTTCAACTCCATTAGACTATTTGTCTTAAGATTGTGCAGAATAATGGATTTTTAAAAAATTGGTCTTAATGTGGTTGGTCAATTAATTGATCAATTTTCCACACTTATTGAAAGAAACATCTTAATAATAAAAATAATACTTGAATTTTATAGCGTGCTTTCACATTGACACAATGTTTCAAAGTGGTTCATGGGATTTACTGTAAAGTGTAGTATTTATCGTGTCGACAATTTGTGCACTGAAAAGTCCCACTAACTTTCATGAAGACAATGGACAATTTTATCTGGGGTTTGTTAGTCAAGACTCAGGAGAAACTCTCTTCTTTTTATGAATAGCTGTGTGAGATCTTCCAAATGAAGACTACATTTATAAATTCATTTTCATTCTATGTGATTTTCAATTTTGAGACAAAATTATCTCATGGAATAAAAATTAGTTGAATTTCAGATGTAAAGTTCCTGCTTGTATGAAGTCAGCTTCCCACATGTGTTGATAACGTACAGCTTTAATCTCTCTTCTTCCACCCTAGAATCCAGGACTATTGCTGTTATGATCAACTGCGTGTTAAGACAAAACTAAAGACATCTTTTGTGGCCCACATCACCATCGTCTTGCCTCTCCCGGCTGTTCTTTCTAGCTAACTGTACCAGAGCATACCTTGGTGTTGTACTTGATCTTTTCAGTTCTCTTTAAACCCTACATCCAAAATTGTTTTCTCTCCTCTTTGAAATATTTCCCTCTTGCATCCTATTGTACCCCCTCCAAACCTCAACCATGCCCTTGTCACCTTGGGGTTAGAATTCTCTCCTCATCTAATTCATTAGCCACACCCTTCACAAGCTAAAATTCACCTAAAACTCTGTGGCCCATATCCTCTCTTGCATTGAGCTCCACACTTCCATTACATCATTCTTGCCACTTGTTTTCTGTAAAATCATTGTCATGACTTTAAAATCATATTTCCTGCAAATTAATTAGCACACAGAAGCATTATTAAAAGTTGTAAATTTCACTCACCCCCAACAACAACAACTTTCACGCATATAGCACCCTCCACGCAGATGAGGGTCTCAGATCATGTTGGAGCAGAATTTCAGTATTTACCAATCCAGGTTTTTTTTAAGAGAACTGTGATCGCAGCTTCTGAAAACTGAATGTTCTTGCCCTCTGCTGATCAAATGTGGATTGCAGTGTATATGAGAGAAGCTCCCAGAGTGTTTGCAAACTGATCAGTTCTAATTTGGTTTAAAATGCAACAATGGAGTTGAACATGCAATTTAATTTACAAATTTACTAAAGCTTTGAATATGAATTAACGAGATGTTATAACGACAACTCCACTCCTCCCTCACCTCTCACTGGTGACATATGTGAAGTCAGATCACACATCTGACTTCCAGCTTGTGAATTCTGCCATTCAATTGTGGGTTAACACCCAAGTTCATGGATAATAAATAATAATTCTTACATTTAATATTGTACGTTTTTCATTGGGAAGATATCTCAAAGCACTTGACAGGATATATGTTCCATTGCTGTTGTGGAACATTGCTGTGTGCAAACTGGCTGTCACATTTGCCCACAAAAGACAGTCAATCCACTTTACAGTATATGTTTAGCAGGCAAACAAAGTTGGTAGTATACATTTGTAGGTAAATGTATATGCTAAATACTGGATATTAGCATTCAGCCATTTAATCATATTCAATACTTCACAAATTACTAAAGTTAAACTGCATGTTAGACAGTATAATTTCACCCAGAAGAGAGAATTCCATCTAAACACAACACATGAACGCTCAGAATGCTGTATTTATTTGAAGTCACAACATATTTTTAAAAGGAATATAGCAACAAAACTAAAATTGAATCATGACTAAGAGCTCACAAGCTGCCATCACACTATTCAGCCTCGCAGGTTTTGTTGCTTTGATTCATTTATAGAAAGTATGCAATGAGCAACAGGACATGAAACTATTCAGTAACCTGACTGCAAACATTTTTCAAGTTCATATGTTGAGGTAGTTTCCTGCAGTGCTTCATAGTTTGTTTAAAATGGGGCCTGAACATATGATAAATAACGTGCATTTTTATAGTACCTGTAAGTCTCAAAGTGCTTCACAGCAATCATCCTTCTTTTAGGAAAATGCAGCATGCAGCAAGGATACACAAATAGCTATTAGGTGAATGATCAACTCATTTGGCGAATTGACACACTTGGAAAAAAACAATCTTCCATTTTTGAATAGCACCATGAGATCTTTAACATCTGCTTGAAGACATGCAGACAAGACATCTTGTCTACAGGACAGCACATCTGATAATGCAGTGCTCTCCCATTGTGACATTCAGCCCTAGATTATAAGGTCAAGTCCTTATTATAAAGTCAAGAATATAAAACTAAGTGAATGATATTTAACCTGTATAGTTTGTTTTAGTTCTCCTGCAGTTTGAGTTTTCTGTTCAGTTCCAGTTCACTCTGCTGTATGAAGGATTTGAGAGGTTATTTTCCCAGATGATACCAGGGCTGTGCAGTTCGATCTATCAGCTGAGACTAGAGGAACTGGGACTATTTGTGGGCCTGAACTGTGAACTGGGTCTTTATTATGGAATAAAGAGGTTGAGGGGAAACCTGATAAAGGTCTTTAAAATTTTAAGTTTTTACAGTGTCAATAGAGAGAAATGATTTCTACTGGTCAATGAATCATTGACTGTTGGTCAACAATTTAAACTAGTTAACAAGGGAGCAAAGGGGATTTATTTTACACACAATATGGTCAGGATGTGGACTGCTCTGGTCAAGGTGAGGTGGTCAAGGTAGGATCCACATCAGCTTTCAAGAGGGAAATAGATAAATATCTAAAAAGGAATGATTTGAAGGGGTATGGGAAAAAGACAGGTAAATGAAAGAGAATGAATTGCTCTTTTAAAGTACCAGCACAGATAGGATGGAACAAATGGTGCTATTCTGTGCTCTATGGTTTCCTTCCTCCTGTACCCACAACATTATCTCTTCTTCCTGTACCCTGTGACCTCTCCAACATTCCTAACACTGAGCGCAAACAACAGCCAATTTTCAAATGAAGGCTTGTATAAATTTTTGAGCAGGAGGTCGCCATCTTCCTTCTTGTAGAGGAGGATGAGGATGAAGAAAAGAAGAAGTCCGGGGTGAGGGGGAGGATTTCGGTGAAAACTTGCTGATCATGGAAGGCCCCCGCTCTTGCATAATAGAACAACACTGCAACCAGCATCACAACTACACCGCTCCACACAGGTCAAGAAGTGTCAGAGGACAGGTTAGATGATAGGACAACACATGGTGAAGCATTGATCACGACAGAGGTCAGGAAGAAATCGGTTGGGAAATTTGGCTGCCCATCTAGGAACCTTCAAAGGGGATGTATTAACGTGCAGTGGTACCACATTCCTCAAGTTATTAGAGGTGTGAGGTAGGACGCCCACCACCTTTTCCTCCTCCATCATGGGGGCACATATCTTTGGGAGGTCTCGCTATCTTTCCCTCTCATACAAATATAGGATACATTGAGTAAGTCTAATGAGCACACAAGGGATCAGATAGCAGTTGGGAGGTAGGAAGAGGACACACACAGTATAGCAGACTGATGCAAAGCAAATTGGTAGAATTATAAATATGCAAATAGTTCTTATTCTATGTTACAAACATCCAACTAAATTATTTGAGCAGTCCACTGTAGCCCTCAGACTTTTTTCTCAATTTTGACTTTCTATGTTTTACTCAGATATACTTATACCAATTTCTGCACACTACACTCTCCCTACAGAACTGTAATAATAATCCTTACAAGTGGATAAATATCTGGGAGCACAAATTTGCAAGGTATGGGGAGAGAGTGGGGGAGTGGGATTAATTTGGAAAGCTCTTTCAAGGGCTGGGACGAGCACGATGGGCCAATTGGCCTCCTTCTGTGCTGTATCATTCTATGGTTCTATGATTCTTTTTAGTTTAGTGCCTTTCACATTGGGAGGACATCCCAAAGTGCTTCACAGTGTATGCTGTAAAGTGGAGTGACCATGTGGACAACAGAGATGTTAAACTGAGATCCATCTACCTGTTCAGATGGGTGTTAAAGATCTCATAGCATGATATGTACAAAAGAGAAGGGAGTTTCTCCTGATGTTGTGGCCAACCATTCCTCAATTCACTTCATGGCTCTTCATGGGATATTACTGTTCAGAAATGGGCATCACAACAGAGCTCCTCTGTAACGTGCATTGTGTTTTGGGCGAACACAGCAACCAATTTGGTATGTAAAGGTATGCACTCTATTTTCATTTACAACAACAACAACACAACAACAACTTGGATTTATGTATTATCCTCCATGCCGGATGGCATCTCAGAGCACTTCACAGTAACGGATCCCGGGGCCGAGCCAGGGGGAGGAGGAGGGGGAGGAAGGTGACCAAAGGCGCAGTCAAAAAGAAAGGTCTTCAGTCGAGACCTGAAAATAGGAAGAGAGGGGGCGAGGCGAAGGCTACTTACGTAACCAGTCTAACTTCATTTTGCCTACGTGAATTTATAAGAATAAAATGTTTAATTTGGGCCATACAATAAGATAGTAAATATACAAATTAAACTCTTGTGGTTATTAATGCCAAAAAATAAGTCAGATAAAAGGCATTAATTGACACCTTATGAAGTTCATTCAGGGACAATATGCAAGAATACTCCGAAGATTATATGGTGAAAAGCATTGTGCTTAGATGGCATATTTTTACAACCTTTTCTATGAGTGTACACATTTGAAATGGATCTTCATTCGGCTACTAACAAGTTTAGTACCAGACACAGAAATAGACAGATATTATAGATTTATAGCTTTAGTAACCTCTTAGACCAATTGTGTAAGGAATTGATGACATTTCTACACTGGCTCCTTACTATTTCTCCACACTTGAATGACCAGATTCTCCTTGATAAGTAGGCTTGGAAAGACAGACAATGAATGGTACTGACAGTCAATGAGAATGAAATAAGACAGTTATGTAAGATAAGTAGTTGAACAAAAAGGAGGCAACTGATATTACCATTCCACAAAACTACATGAATTTTTGTGGAAAATTCACTGGAAAATAAAAAAAATGCAAGAATGGAGAGCTTTATATATGTTATGATAAGATTTAGAGTAAAAATAGTCTCCCTCAGAGACCGGAGCCAATGTTATTTTCAGACAAGAGCTTCCTGACATTCAGAAACCCTGCTATTGTTTGAAACTCTCAAAGGCACAATCTGAAGCAAAGACGCACAGAGAGTTGACAACAAGGCTTATTATAATTGACTGGAAATTTTGGGATGCTTCATACAAACTTTATGGGATTGAATTTCCATGCAGTTAGATTATAAGTATTCAATAAAAAGGATGACGTGATTTGGGAGTAAAATAAATGAAACCATAGTAATGAACTCATGAAAGTCTGAAGCCCTTTTGTGTGGGAGAGAGAAAAAAATGGCAAACTATAAAAACTAATTGTGCCATTTTAATTGCTCAATGTTGGCTCACTATTAGGTTACTCAGTGATTTCTGCAACTATGTGCAGCTCTAAGACCAGAATCATTTGCTGTTGTTAGATTTGATGCAAGAATGATACAAACTGAAATAGAGGGGATTAACATGCTGGCATGGCAAGCAATTAGGAACCTGTTCCTTTAACTCAATCATTATAAATGTCATAAATGTACCTGTCTTCAAGTCCACAAAACCTGCAGGTGCACATGACATGTTTTATCTGATGCTGCAATGAGACTTTGGAGATGATTCTACCATCCCACTGTAATACTGAAGACCTTGATATATACTTATAAGTATATAATCTAGCTCCTGATTATAACAAAGTAGTAAACAAAATAATAAGCCTTGCATTTAATGCAGTACTTTATCACATCATCAAAACGTTTCAAAGCATTTCACAGAATTTACTAAAAACTGTGGTGACTGCATGTTTTTAGGTGAACGCAGTATCATTTGCACATCGTAATGTCCCACAAACAGCCATGAAGTGAATGATTCCTTTTAGCTTGAGGATTGTTGGCCAGGACAACAAGCAAAACACCCTTCCCTTTTTTCGACTGGTGCCATGGGATCTTTAACGTTCACCTGAATAGGAAAACAAGACTTTGATTTAACATCTCTCACAGTAATCCATCATCACTTTCACTACCTCCATAGTAACACACCATCAGCATCACTCCACAGTAACACACCACTGACTATCACTCTCTCCCCAGTAACATACCTTTTACTACAGTAAAGAAATGCTTCATATTTCTTGTAATATTTAATTTAGTGGAGTGGACAATTTAACATGAGGCTATAATCATACTCTCCACACATTTTTATTATTATTACTGGATATCTGTTAAGATCAAATATTACTTAAGGTCATTTATCTTCTAGCAAATAGGAATTGAAAAAGCTTAAAAGACTGCACTATTTCAGCTGAATCAAAGCCTGTGAGTTTATGTGAAAGGCATAATATAATCTGCCCTTTTGAAAACCTATACTTGAAAGAAAATCTGGTAGAAAGCAAATTAGATTTAATACAAAGGACACTCCAGTATCTAGTCCAAAACAACATTTCATCTTGGCACTTAAATTCATCGTTTAGTAGATTATGGTGAAAAACACAACATTTTGTTGTAGATTTAATATGATAATTATCATTTTATAGCGATTTTGTGATAATTATCATTTTGAGATACACTACCTTTTACCTCATGTTTACATCTGTTCTAAAGACTGACCATGGAACTCAACTCTCTCACTGATTTCAGCACAATGGGTTGCTCCAAAGGCCAATTTCAAAAACGGTTGCTGCATTATGGATAATATAGTTGTCAAATATCAGTTAGTGGGTCCAGATTTCATTTTTGGATTCTGGATTCAGCATTTAAATGTTTCCTGATCTAATAAGTCTACCTGCTATCTTACTTGTAGCTACAAACAATTCTCTTCTTGGGCCCAACCATTCTCTGCTTCATTCCTATGCCTGATCACAGAGATTAGCATATGAGCACAGATAAGAATACAATATTGGCGAATTTCAGTTAATATCCTATGAAGAGGCAACAACAATTTGCAGTGATATAGCACCCTTCATGCTCGGTAAGATCTTGGAGTGCTGATGCTGAGCTAGGAAAAGACGAAAGGTTATCACAGGTATGGTTGAATAGGAAGCTTTTCGAGAGTGATCAGAAGATAGGCAAGGAGGGGCAAAGCAGAGGGATTAAGGCAGAAAACACCATATCAAATGCAAGGATTATTATTATAAAGTTGCATAATTTAGGGCGAGTACCTAAAATCATGGCCATTGATGGTGGAGTGGAGGAGACAAGAGACAAGCAGGAGGCCAAAGCTAGCTGAGTGAAGGAGGTGGGTAGAGAAGTGGGGTCAGAGAGATAGGCATGAATGATTTGGACATAAATGTGAGAATCTAGTAATCAATCTATTTTGCAATAGGGAGCCAGTGGACCCTGGCAAGGACTGGAAAGGTGGGAATGCAGAGTTTGATGTGGTAGAGGATAAGGGCAGCGTAGTTTTTAATTAATTAGATTTTATGAATGATGGAGATAGGGAGACCGGCAAGAAGAGATTGGACAAATTCAGGCGGGAAGTGATGAATCATGAATTAGGATTTTGCTGTGTGAGGTATGAGATATGGTCGGAGTCAGACAATGTGACAGAGGTGGAGGAAAGTGGTCCTGGTCAGGGACCAGATGTGGAGTGGAAAGGAAAGCTGGGGATTGAACAAGTCTATGCACAGGTCAGGAATTCTTCCCAATCGGCTCCTGTTATTCCTGCAAATGAATGCTGTTAATCGATAGCCAGCAGGAAACTTGTCATACAGTGCTCTCAGTGATCATAGCCGTTCAATCTCCAGTCACGTAGCCTTGTTTCTTGCCAACTTGTGCCTAAGGTGCCAGAATTAAGCAAGCAGGGTGTATATTTCCAGGAAGAAAGATCAAATTCCATTTTAGCTACAGGGAAATTTTGATGTGTAAGAAGCATATATATGTGGAACTTTCAGTCTGGTTCGGATACTGTTAAGCATGATGATGGGTCTCCTCTTGTGTCAGACACTCAGATTTCTCTGCCTCCCTCAAATGTTTTCTTGCAGGAAGACTAGTATGTAGTAGCAATAAGAACATAAGAACATAAGAATTAGGAGCAGGAGTAGGCCATTCGGCCCCTCGAGCCTGCCCCGCCATTCGATAAGATCATGGCTGATCTTCAGATCTAACTCTAATTACCTGCCCTATCCCCATATCTCCTAATCCCTCTATTTTTTAAAAAATCTATCAGTCTCAGCCTTGAAGATGTTCAAGGACTGAGCATCTAGAGCCTTCTGGGGTAGTGGAATTCACTACCCTCTGAGTGAAGAAATGTTTCCTCAACTCTGTTCTAAAAGGCTGACCTTTAATTTTAAGACTGTGACCCCTGGTTATAGATTCTCCTACCAGGGGAAACAGTGTCTACTTTATCCAGCCCTTTAAGAATCTTATATGTTTCAATAAGATCTCCCCTAATTCTTCTATACTCTAGAGAATATAGCCCTAGTTTATTCAGCCTATCCTCATAGGTCAGTCCCCTCATCCCAGGAACTAACCGAGTGAATCTACGGTGCAACCCCTCTAGGGCAAGTATGTCCTTTTTTAAATAAGGAGTCCAAAACTGCACACAATACTCTAGGTGCGGTCTCACCTATACCTATAAGGCCCTATACAGTTGCAGCAATGAGAGAATGATCCAAGCCCAACTCCTCAAATGAAAAGATGCATTCCCAAAAAGTTATGTTGGACTAAATTTGGTTATAATTTCCAATATAAGAAAATTCCACTTTTGAAGATACCAATAAAAGTCCCCCTCTTTGTGGCCGAACTTTCTGCTGCCACTGAATCTCTGATCTGTGTCCTCAGAATGTAATCATTTATGCTGGAATGTGACTCATTGCAAGGTATTGTTGTGGGACATTGCTGTGCACAATTGGCTTCCGTGTTTTGCCACAAAACATACAATCAATTCACTTTAAAGTATGTTCTGTGAAGCACTTTGAGACGTCTGGAAGACATGATAACGCGCTAAATCAAATGCAAGGGTTATTATTATTATCTTCTGCACAAGGGTATAGCCAGGCGATCAGGCATAACATTGCTGACAGTGGGGCGAATAGGACAGGGTCATGAATCACGAAAGTGCTTTTAATGACCATGTATCCATGATTGTATAAGAGTTTAAATGACAAAATTGTTATAATTAGTTTTTATGAAATTTCATGTATTTTTCAATTCACCATATATATAATCAGAAAATATATCTTTGAATTATGTCCCATTAACATTATTTGTTTCATACATTTGTTCTGTTTATTTCAATAAAGTTACAAAACATTACACCAAAATAATAGATTGAAATTGTTAACTTTGTCTATGTATTTTCTTTACTCTTTCCTATGTATGGCTCAGCACTGTCAGTTGTAATTTATTAAGAAGTATTCAGGGAATTCTTTCCTTGTGCACTAGGCATGGGAGAAAATTCTCATTACTGATCCTGCTGTTGGAAAATGCTAAAGGGGTCATTACTTTGTGATAAAAAGCTGCAAATGATCTTTCCAAAATACTTAATGGTTTCCGTCAGATACACAGATAATATTCAATTTGAAACCCTTTCATTGCATGGATAAATTAATTTAAAAAAAAATTAGTACAAGGAACTAGATATTGGAGGGGAGTTCTGTGTATGAAAGATAAATCATTGGCTGGAGCGTAAATGTTCCTTTAAATATTGAAATAAATTGAACTGCTGTGGTCATCCCAAGCTGCATTAATTGTACAAGTAACAGGAAGAACTATTCAATGAGCAGAAGGAAATAGAAAAGGAGCGGATTAGTCATGGTTCTAAACTATTCTTTTTAAAGTTTCATGTACAAATTGCACTCCAATGGAGAGCAAAGTGGAGCAAGCTGGATGAAAACCCAATTTAACGATGTTAATACAATCACCACAGTCAGTAAAATGTGCACATTGCTAAGAACCCTCTTGAGCATTGTTAGGAAGGTAAAAAGAATGTGTAAAAGTGTAATAGGCTCATAATTATTACCAGCATTTATAGATGTAGAGGGGTTTAATTTTTAAGAGGTAAAACACTTCAGTGATTTCCTATTTAATAAAGACATTGGGTCTAACTTGCATTTGACAAAATTCTTTCATATAAAAAAAATTAGAATTCCTGTTGATTTGCAGGTACTTTGCTACAGAAGCTGGAAAACTCCAGTAAGTCAAGTTAGACATAGTTCCAGTTACTGAAGTCCCAGTTTGTGCCATTTGGATTCCTTATCAAGGAATCCTGTTGAGAACCCGCCCACTCCCTCCGCTCAGCCGGCTCCGGCCTGCTCCACGTCCCCCGACCCACCCGTCCCACCATTGGCTGGAGAGCCTTCAGCTACTCTGCCTCCAACCTCTGGAATTCAATCCCCCAATCACTCTGCCTCGCCCCCTCCTTAGCCTCCTTCAAGTCCCATCTCAAGACCCTGCTCTTCAGCATGCCATCGGCCACCCCCTTCCGTCCCCTCCCTTCTCCCTCCCTGACCGCAGCTCAGGTCTGAAACGCTGTACACTATCCAGGGCCTTGTGAAATCCTCCCGACATGAAAGGCACTGTACAAATGTAATCTTGTTGTTGTTGTCATTGTTAGAAACAATGCAAATTAGATGTAAATATTAGCAACCATGCCAGGTTGATAATTTGAGTCAATGGGGCTATGTAATGGTAACAGCTGTCTTTATGATTCCAGTATCAACCATGTCTGCGTTGTAAGCACGAGTCAGGGTAATCAATGTTGGCCATCAGAATTTTAACTAGTTTCAAGTGCGGAAAATTTTAATTATGAATCAAGAAACCAAATCAGAAATTGGTTCAATGCAGAACAGTCGTACCTTTTGAAAACATAATTCGGTATGTTCTATATTTAATTTAATCAAATTAAAAGACAGTATATATATATTCTTAGGTTTCTTACACCTGCTTAATATTTGCAATCTGAAACTGGGTATGTTATTTTCAAACTAATATTGAAGTCTGCCGGATGGGAATCCTTACTGAATTCCCAATAAGAATTCCCATACTGAATAAGGACATGTTTAACCACATTTTTTGTTCTTGTGAATAAGTATAACATCTTATAATTTATACCCATTCCTTCATGTTTCCACGATGATTCTTCATATTAATTTTCTCAGAAATTATCACCATGTCCATTGTATGAGCACGAAGAGTTGAATGACAAAATGCAAGAGAGGAATGAGGCATGATTTCCGGGATCTTCAATCAACAACAACAACAACAACAACAACAAGATTGCATTTATAGAGCACCTTTCATGTCAGGAGGACGTCCCCACTCTGCTGCAAAGGAGCAATATGTCTGGCTGGCTATGGCAGGGCCTTCAACCAGGCCATCGCTGAATTGCACCTTCTAGTTTGGAAATCCACTATGAAGATCAGTGGAAACACCAGGCTTAATTGAAAGCCCTCGCGTTTTATGGAGACAGAAGCCATGTATTTGCTTCAGGATATTCAGCATGTCCACCAAAAATTTTGCCTAACAAAACCCAAATGCACACTGAAGTGATGATATTGGCAATTCCCCAGATCATTAAAAGCAGGTATCAAGCCCATGTAAGATTCGAGTCTGATAGTTGATCACTAAAAACAGTGATATTTTTGTGTGTATTTTCCTTGTATAAAGTCATAGTGAAAATATTGCTATTTTTAGTAATCAAGGTAAAATGACCCCTCTAACGTCCTTGAAAGAGTTGTCGCCTCCCAGCTGCGCTCTTTCCTCTCCACCCATTCATTATTCGAACCCCTTCAGTCGGGTTTTTGTGCTGCCCATAGCACAGAAACTGCCCTGGTCAAGGTCACCAATGACATCCTGACCATCTGTGACCAGGGCTCCCTCTGCCTCCTCATCCTCCTCGACCTATCGGCAGCATTCGATACGGTCGACCATGCTATCCTCCTCCACCGCTTGTCCTCCCACCTCAAACTTCAGGGCCCTGTCCTTGAGTGGTTTAGGTCGTACCTCTCCCACCGTCTTCACTTTGTTTCCACAAACGGCTTTTCCTCCACCCCCCGGACTGTCTCGTGCGGTGTCCCTCAGGGCTCTGTCCTCGGTCCCCTCCTCTTCACCCTCTATATGCTCCCCCTTGGTGACATCATCCGCAGACATAGGGTTAACTTCCACATATATGCGGATGACACCCAACTCTACCTTTCCTCCTCTACCCTCAACTCCACGACCACCGATGTCCTGACAGTCTGCCTGTCCGACATCGAGTCCTGGACGAGAGACAACTTTCTTCAGCTCAACGTGCGTAAAACTGAGGCCCTCCTGATTGGCTCGCGTCAGCGCCTCTGCACCTCAGGCGCTGACAGCATCAGCATCCAAGGCTGCACTCTCCACCTCTCAAAGCCGGTCAGGAACCTCGGGGTTCTGTTCGACCCTGAGTTGTCCTTTGTTACTCACATCCGTGACACAACTGGCACCGCCTTCCATCACCTCTGGAACATCGCCAGACTACGGCACTACCTCACCCCTCACGCTGCTGAAACTCTGGTCCATGCCTTTATCACCTCAAGGCTGGACTATGGGAAATCTCTCCTCGCCGGCCTTCCCGGCACCTCCCTCCACAAGCTTGTGTACTGTCCCGCACCAGGCTTCGGACCACGTCACTCCCACCCTCGCTCGCCTCCACTGGCTCCCCATCCCCAGAGGATCGAATTCAAGATCCTCATCTTTGCCTACAAGGCCATTCATGGCCTTGCTCCCTCCTACCTCTCCGATCTACTATCCCCCTACCTACCTGCCAGTACCCTCTGTTCCTCTGGCTCCGGTCTGCTCCACATCCCCCGCCCAACCGCCCTACCATCGGTGGCCGGGCCTTCAGCCTCTCAGCCCCTAGGCTCTGGAACTCTATCCTCCAGTGCCTTCGCCTTGCTCCCTTTCCTCCTTCAAGGCCGGTCTCAAGACCTTTCTCTTTGACTGTGCCTTCAGCTCCCCTCTCGACTCTCTACCCCCTCCTCGCTCCCTCCCTTCCCTCCCCTCACCCTGACCATTTCCCCCCTGCTCGGGTCCTGACCAAACTGTCCAGCGTCTTGGGATGTCCTCCCGACGTGAAAAGCGCTCTATAAATTGAATCTTGTTGTTGTTGTTGTTGTGGTGAGATTGACAACAAAAGGTTTTAATTTGTGAGATTTGCCAAAGGGTTTCTAAATAGAGAATACTACAGGTATCTAAACATGGCTCAGACTGACCCTCTGGAAGTTGGTTGACTCAGGTCTCGATCTTAGGTTTAACATCTGTGAACCTGTGTTGTGGCTAAGGATGGTTCTTACTTAATTATTATTATCATTATTTACAGTCCATTAATGCTAGCATATCTTTGTTAGTGCTCCATTTGCACATGTAAAAGAAGAAGAAAGTATTGATATAGTACCTTCTTATACTGAAACAATTCTTTCCATATAATTACTGTTGAGTGTAGCAATTGTATGTTTAAGTAAATATGGCAGCCACAATCCCATGAGCAGTAATAAGGTGATCTGGAGAATTGTTGGCCATAGTATGGGGAGAAACTCAAATATCTTGCCAAATTTTGTGATTTATGTTTTAACATCCATTTGATCAGGTAGACGTGATCTCAGTTTAACTTCTCATCCGAAAGACACCACCTCCAATATTGAACCGAGAGGGGTAAGAAACAGTGTGTTTATTGCTCTCTAGCCTTTTCTTACACTCTGCTGGGTTTAAAGAAAGGTGACTAGCCATTTTGCAAATATTGCAAATTAGACAGTTTTTAATATTTGCAAGCTAACAGTCTGAGTTAATCTATCAAATCCGGTTTCAGAATATCGTAAAATAGAGCCCATTATATGTCCCTGCTGAATTTGATGAATAAAGGAGGCTGCAAAATATTTTATGCTCTTGCATTTAAAGGTTAGGTTTCGATCACAAATGTAATGTAAAATAGACAGTATTTGACAATGTTATTTTGTATATTTACTAAGCGTGTGATTCAAAAAAGAAAGAAAATGTCACTTATTTCAGTTGAGAAAATACTTCAAGTCCAATAAGGTGTCTAGGCTGTTGTTAGAAGAGACAGTTTTCCACTTACTTGATTGTGTAATCACAGGTCAATTATCACTTCTACAAGCCTTAGCAACACTTCCATCATGCAATGTAATCAGTCTTTGAGGGGGAGTGACTGTGAGTGAGTCACCACAGAGTCACATTTGTATGACAGGGATGGCAGAGTTAGTTCAAATAGAAGTTACTCTTCAAACTTATGAATTGCTGCTGAAGTACAATTTGCACATTAGCAGCATGTTATATGATTGCATGTTAGTGGCAGCAATATAGGCAAACATTGCTCATGCGCAAACTTACATGTGCTCAACTACATTCTTTCTATATACGTTGCAGCTTCATTAGTACAGACTTGAGTAAAGCACTAATTTGGTTAAAGTGCAGTTGCTCATTGTGATGCACATAGCCACCTGCTCGCTTCACGCTCATTAAGTCGCGGCTAACATCACGTCCTGCTTTGCTGCAGATGTAGTCTCAATCACAATTTACAGTGGGACCTCAGTGTTTGGGAACCATACAACCTCAACTTTGATGCAGCAAACAAGAAGTGCCATTGGCCATGACCAAGTGAACTGAAAGTCGGATAGTTATTGCTTTTAGGATGGGAACTAGTGGACATGGAGGGAGTGAACCTGTTAACTGTGCAGTCAAGTGGAATCCTGTAGCTCAGTGGTTAGAGCACTCGCTTTGCAAGTGAGAGACCTGAGTTCAATTCCAGGCAGGGCGAAACCTTGGGCAAGTTTCCTTACTCCACACGCCTAATAATAATCCCTCCAAAAACCAAAAACAATAATTAAATTGGTCATTTTTAATCTACGACTGTTTGTAGGACACTGCAGTGCGCAATTGGCTGCCGCGTTCGCCCACAAATATACAGTCAATTCACTTTACAGTGTGTTCTGTGAAGCGCTTTGGGACGTCCTCCCGACGTGAAAAGCGCTATATCAAATGCAAGGATTATTACAAGGATTACTATAAATCCACTCACAACTTGATCTGGCACAAGTTGGGAATATATGAATCCAGTACAGCCTGTTATAGCAAGGCTCCAATGTAATTTCAGTAGAGACTGACACGCACTTTTCAGAATTCTACCTTTTCCACCAACACAAAGTAGTGTCGAAACATAACACAAGTTTATTTTGCAATGACTGAGATCTAATAGAATAAAACCTATTGCGGAAACGTCAAGAAAACAACAAAAAATCAAAAAATCTTTTGGCCAAGCCGATGCTTTGAGTCAATCTGTTGCTTACAGAGCATTGTTGCAGTTGAACCATTGTCAGATTATCACATTGTTGAGATGTCTCAAAGCACTTCACAGGATGCACTGTAAACTACTACTACTAATAATAATCCTTACATTTGATATAGTGACTTAAACGTCTTCAGGACGTCTCAAAGCACTTCACAGGACATACTGTAAAGTGTAGTGACTCTATATTTTGTGGGCAAAACACAGCAACAACAACAACAAGATTGCCTTTATAGAGCGTCTTTCACGTCAGGAAGACGTCCCAAGGCGCTGGACAGTTGGGTCGGGATAAGAGCGGGGGGGAAATGGTCAGGGTGAGGGGAGGGAAGGCAGGGAGCGAGGAGGGGGTAGAGAGTCGAGAGGGCCAATTGCACATAGCAGTCTCCCACAAACAGTCGTGGATTGAGTTACTAAATTTTTTTTTTTGCAGGGATTATTACCCCTGGAAAAGCAAACCACCAATTGATTAACAAGCGTCCTCCCGACTTGAAAAGCGCGATACAAATGTAATTTTGTATTGTGACAATATTGTACTCTGAACTCAAAGAAAGTTTTACTAAAAGGAACATATACACCATCAATCCTTTTACAAGGATTTTAAGACTGTTTATTTTATTCGACTCTTTTAAATTTCATCATTAACACTGTTAACTTTATGATGGAACTATCAAATATTCTGGTCAATGCACTATGAGCAACAGCAATGCTATTTGAGATAAATGCACCAGGTGTTTGTGAAAATAATTCCTTCAAGTGAATCGCTCATAACTTTAAACTCTAGTTCTGATGAAAAATCAGACCTGAAGCGTTACAAGGCTTAATTAACACATTGTACATTTCCAACATTTCTGTTTTTAGTGCAGATTTTGTAGCATTCACGGTTTTATTTCTATCAGTTTATCATTGTGAAAGAACACTTTATGAAATATGACTTGGAGCACATGATGAAATAAGGTACCCTTAATACCCTGAGAAAATGCAATTTTTAAGAAAAAAGTATTTGCTTATTTGTTTATGTCCAACACGAGCATTACCATGCTTACCAAACTGAGATTTCCATTAATCCCATCTTTACATGGAAATTTCAGAGATATTTATTGGAATGGAATGCACATTCTCTCCCTGGAGGGACACATCCTGCTTACCTAATTCCGGAAGTTATTAGGCGCAGCTTGGCAGAAGCCAAGGCTTGAACACCCCAGAGTGTGCGTTAGGGTATTGCTGAAGTCTAACCAGCAAGGGCAGTGGCTTGCAGGGTTAATGGGAATTGAGTGGGAAGAGTCCCTGCCCCCAGTGACTGCTCTGCCCTTCCAAGTTCTGCAAATAATCCAGGCTGGGCTGTACTGCCATCAGCAGTGCCCTGGAATACTGTGGACCTGCCTGTCTCAGGAACTGGACCACCAGGACAGCCGCAGAGAGCTGGCTCAATTGTGACATTTGTCTGATGAAATGCAAACAAATCATATCAATACTGGTATATTGTTCCTGAAGGCAACTGAATATTAGTCATGGCAAATGAGTTGATAAACCCTAGAAATGTTATGAGTGTCACATGAGGCCACCTTCCTACCTCTCTGACTTCCTCTCTCCCCAATCCACCATCTGGCGCTTCGGCTCAACTGGCACCAGCCTCCTGCTTATCCTTCGCATCCTACACCCCATCATTGGAGGTTGCACTTTCAGCCACTATGCCCCAAAACTCTGGAACACTCTCCCTCAATTCCTCCACCTTGCTCCCTCTCGCCCTCTTTCAAGTCCTGAAAATTTTCCTCGTCGACCTTGCTTACGGCCACCTCCACCCTTCCCCCAGCTCCGGGGTCAGGCTCCGCACTTTAGGGGTTCATAGTCATTCTATATTGTGAAATCTGCCATTTAAAGAAAAAATCAAATGTTATTTGGTTCAATCTGTGGTATAATAAAGCTTCAGCTCAATGTGATTCATTATGCTGATGGAGTACGTCAGCCTACTACTTGGTAGATGAGATAAGGCTTCAGCTAATTGGATCTGCTTTCCCTGCTCCAAATAATAGGCCTCATTAGTGTTTTTACTCTATTGGCATTTATTTTCTGTCAGATGAGTTTTGGACACGCACAGAAACCCAATGCATTGCCACGCTTAAGAATATCCAAACCAGGGGAGAATTCCACATATGCATTGACATTTTCCTTTGCCCCTCAGCGACACATACAACACCTCCAAACCTGGAAAGAAGTAGGCAAACGTTGGCAAGAGCCAACCTTTATCTGGGGTACAGCTGGAGGTTAACCAAATAAAACTGCGCTGGATAAACTTCAATAGTACTCCAACACACACTGACATTTAAATTTATTCATCTACAATCTAAATTGTTAACTGGAATTTACATTATTGAATGTATTATTAAGAACACTCCTTCCATTTTTCTTCATGGTGAGCAGCTGCAAAAAATGACTGAGCCTGCAAATCTATCTCGCCAAAATAATTTTAACATACAATACAAAATTATATTCGTAAAACGTCTTTCATGTTAGGAGGATGACCCAAGGCATTGAACAGTCAGGGATTAGGACCCGAGTGGGGGCAAGGGGTGGGTGGGGGTTGGGATCAGGGAGGGTGGAGGGCGGGGAGGGTGGGGTAAAAGGGTGGCCATAGGCACGATTGACGAGTCGGATCTTGAGGCATGCCTTGAAGGAGGCATGGGAGGGAGCAAGGCAAAGAGAATTGGGATGGAGTTCCAGAGGGTGGGGGCAGAGAGGCTGAAGGCCCGACCGCCGATGGTGGGATGGGCTGGTTGGGGGACAGAGAGCAGCCCACAGCCTGCTGAGTGGACAGGTTGACAAGGGGTTAGTGGGTCTGAGATGTAGGAGGGGGCAAGGCCATGGAGGGCTTTGAAGGTTAGGATGAGAATTTTGAACTTGATCCTCTGAGGGATGGGAAACCAGTGGAACCGGACGAGGATGGGTGTGATGGTGTCACGGAGCCTGATGCAGGAGAGGACACGAGCTGCAGAGTTCTGGATGATCTGCAGCTTGTGGAGGGAAAAGTTGGGAAGGTCTACAAGCAGGGCATTAGCATAGACAAGCAGGGATGTAATGAAGGCATGCATGAGGGTTTTGGCGGCCTGAGGGGTGAGGTATTCTCGAAGTCGGAGGCGAAAGGCAGAGCGGGTTATGGCACGGACATGGGGGAGAAAGGATAGTTGAGGGTCGAACAAGACACCTAGGTTCATGACTGGCTTGGTGAGATGGTTTGTGCATCTGTCGATACCGATGCTGCCAGTGCCTGAGGTGTGGAGACGCTGGCAAAGCCAATCAGGAGAGTCTCGGCCTTGCTGACGTTCAACCGTAAAAAGTTGGCTCTCATCCAGGACTTGATGTATGGCAGGCAATAGGTCAGAAGGACAATTTACCGGAGGCAAGCCGGACCGTTTTTTATGTGGTCCAACCAGATCTGCCGGTGAACCGGTAAATCAGATTTGAGCCAGGTGAGTTCAGTGGCATGCACCTGACCATTGAGTAAGCAGCGGTGGCTGGTGTACCAGCATGAGGCTTGTGAGTACGAGATGGTTCGGGAGGTGAGGGGGGCAAGAGCATCGAGAATGGTGGAGAGGGAGTTGTGGAGGAGAGCGACTGAGGAGGATAAGTCGATGCAGGAGGTAAGTCAGAGGGGAGGAGTTCAGACAACTCCAGGGCAGCGGAGCGGGAGTGTGCGGGAGATTCTTTTTCAGCGGTGGTAGGAGATGGAGATGGCATGGGTGGCTTGGAGGAGAGGGATTGAGGAGTTAAGGGAGATGAAATGGTGTTCTGAGATGGCTTTATCAGTGATTATGAGGTCCGAGACACTGAGGCCCCGGGTAATCACCAGGTCGAGTGGGTGGCCATGAACTTGGGTGGCAGAGTGGATGTGGAGTGAGATGTCGTGAGAGGAAAGGAGAGAGGAAAAGTCAGTGGAGATAGAGCAAAAGGGGTTGAAGTGCAGGTTGAAGATGTCAAGGATGAGGAGGCATTCGAAACAGAGGCAGAGGGAAGGAAGCTGGAAGGGTGGAGATGTCAGAGATTAAGGTTGGGGAGGGTTTTGGGGGGACGATGAATCAGGAGAATTTTGGTGGAAGCTATACTCAGGTGGTGTGGCCTCAATCAGCGGGTAGGTGTCGCCTGGGGTGATCCAGGTTTTAGTGATGGCCAGGATATTGATGTTTTCATCAATGAAGATGCCATTGATGGCGAGAGCCTTGTTAGGAAGGGAGTGGACATTTTGTAGGCCAATGCGGAGGGGACAGTTGGCAGAGGGATGCAGGAGATGGGACAGGCTGGTGGGAGGATGGGCAGGGAAGGTAGGAATGTGGATGAGGGAGGAGAGGTTAGCCCCCATGGTCTGGATCTGGCAGGGCTTGCGGTGATAGTGGGGAATTGGGCAGTCAGTGTGGCTGCTGCTGGACAGCCATAGATACTTTAGAGAATATTCCTTTACCCAAAGGGGAGTTTTTTATTTTATGTTTTTGTCAGTCGAGTGTCTGACACATGTAGAAACCAATCTTCATGCTTAATGGTACCCAAACACACAGAAATCGCAGAGATATATTGTTGGAATGGAATGCATACTCTCCCTGGAGGAACGCATCCTGATTATCTCATTCCGGAAAGTATTAGGCACAGCTTGGCAAGAGTCAAAGCTTGGCAACCCAGAGTGTGCATTGGGGTACTGCTGGAGTCTAACCAGCTAAAACCACATAACTGCCATTGATATTGCTGTCCATCAAGCTTTCTTGCTGCTTGTCCAGCTAGGCATCCCTACCTGTTAGGACTTTGGCTTGCAGGGTTAACAGGAGCTGAGTGGAATGAAACCCTGCCCCAGTGACTGGTCTGCCCTTCTAGTTCATGCTGATGACCCGAATCAGCAGCTGGAACAGGTTACCAGGAAGAATGTTTGAAGCCAGGGCACTGAATTATAATAATAATAATAATAATAATCCTTGCATTTGATATAGCGCTTTTCATGTCGGAAGGACATCCCAAAGCGCTTCACAGAACACACTGTAAAGTGAATTGACTGTATATTTGTGGGCGAACGCGGCAGCCAATTGCGCACAGCAATGTCCCACAAACAGTCATAGATTGAAAATGACTAATTTTATTATTGTTTTTGGTTTTGGAGGGATTATTATTAGGCGTGTGGAGTAAGGAAACTTGCCCAAGGTTTCGCCCTGCCTGGAATTGAACTCAGGTCTCTCACTTGCAAAGCGAGTGCTCTAACCACTGAGCTACAGGACTCCACATCTGAGTCTGAGTTTATCTAAGAAGCAGATTAATTCTCCAACAGGAAGATGATTGCAAGGATATGTGATCAAATGAGTCAAAGGATCTTCTCAAGGTGCCACAATAGATATACCTCTATTGTAATCTTGTGATCTCTTATAAAGACTTTCAGTAAATTTACTAGCCTTGGAAGAGTTAGAAATGTTTCCGATGTTCAGAGACTCACTTTCGTATATCCACCCCTCTTAAAATCAGTATTGAAAACCAACATTATAGATTTTGTATTCTGGTCAGCAGTGTTGAAATGTCAATATTAGGAATTTTAGAGTAGGGTTTCCTTCAATGTCAACTAGTATCACTCTGGCTCAGTTGATAACATTCTCACCTCTGATTCAGAAGGTTGTAAGTTTAAGCACCGCCCTATTTGAAAAATGTCCGCAGGCCACATAAGCAATATTTTTGTGGTTCCTTTCCAGAAACATAACATAACATTTACGGGTTATAGAGGGAGTGGGTGTCCCAGATTAAATGGAGGGAGTGCCCCGAATAAAATTGTCCTGTTGGCTGCCAGTTGGACCATTCTGGTCTAAGCTGACACTCCAATGCAGTGCTAGGGAGCATCACATTGTCGGAGGTGCCATCCTTTGGTTGAGGCATTAATCTGAGACCTTGTCTGTCTGTTCAGGTGGACTTCAAAGATCCCATTGCGCTACTCCGAAGGAGAAGAGAGTTTCTTTCAATATCATTGCCAACAATCATCGCCCTCAAAAAAAAATGATCATTCACTTCATGGCTGTTTGTGTGACATTATCGTGCACAAATTGGCTTCCGTGTTTGCCTACAAAATAGTCACTACACGTCATAGTAAAATCCTACAAAATGCTTTGAGATATCTTGAAGACGTGATAAGGGTCTATATCAAATTCAAGAGTTATGTTATTATATGGATTATTATTACGCCAAATCCAGGGGAGGTGGGGGGAGGGTCACTTCTGTGACAGGCAAGTTAAACTGATGAAAATTAAGGCATATCACATTCCTTCTGTTAGTAATCACTAAGGAATCCATTATACAATGTCAGAAATTTCACCCCCATGCCTTCATTTGGCATGATTTTGAGATTTTTAGATAAAGAGGATTTTAAAGCTCAGTTCTGTCACAGTCAAAGTCCTTCAATATTATTGCCAGCATGGAACTGTCAACAATATTTATTACTTTCAATGAATGTTTCAATATAAGGCATCAAAATACTCTCTGCACATCCCTCTGGTACTTAGACTAGCAATTTTATTTGAAATGAGCCCCGGGCCATGCAGAGTTATGAAAACTGATAAACTCTAATGCTGTCACTATAAGTAGCTTTTGAACACAGAAACTGATCATTAACTGAAACAGGAAACAACTCCCAGCAGTTTCCTTGGAAATAACTGATGAAACAGATACTGTCACTGCAATTATTCTTGTTGTTTTAATTGTTCTGTAATTGCATTTCTAACACTACAAAGTTTAATATGCAATGATAATACAGTCTCACATTACAATAAAGCACTCCATATAATAGCAGATGCCGACTGACCAAAGTGAGCATTTTACAGCACCTCCCACGAACAGAAATCAGAGAACAGCTTATATTTGTCTTTGCGCTTTTGTCGTCATACATCTTGAAATACCTCAAATCACTGAAAGCAGTTTAAACATCTAACTGTTTCTACTGCAGAAAATGAAGATGACATATCATTTCTTCCCATGGATTCTAATGCGAAATGTTTCAATATCTCATTGTGCTGAAAGTTAAGATGAATCAGATTTCTTATTTTCAGCTTTAATTTGGAACTCCATTTTCCTCATTTTAAGACCATTAACCTTAACAGAACTGAACAATGAATTTAACTGAACAGAATTTATAATTTCTGTTTGTTTCACTCATGAAGCATTTGTGAAAAAAAAGTTTATCTGTGAATTTGTAATAACGAATATCAAAGTAGAATTAGAGACAAAGAAATATTATGATTTTCCATTCCTCTCCATCCTCTTAGTTTGGTATCCAAGTGGCCACTGTGAAGTGCTCTGAGACATTATCCTATACAAAGGATTGTTTCAGCACAGAAACAAGCCATTTAGCCCATCAAGCCTGCACCAATGTTTGTTTTTCTCCATATGAACCAATTTAATCCCATTCTCCAGATCACCTTTCAATATTTCTTTTTTTCAAACATTTACCTGATTCCCTTTCAAAGTAATCTGTGGACTCTGTTTTAACTAAGGCCTGTGGCAGAGAATAATAATAATCTTTGCATTTGATATGGTGCCTTATAAGCCATCGAAATGTCTCAAAAGCACCTCATAAAATATATTTAAAGTGTATTTTGTGGGTGACATTCCAACCATCCTCTTCACAAATAAATTATTATCTGCTTTAAAATCTTTTTGGTGATTTTCTTAAATTTAATGGCATGCAACATTGAATCTATTTATCCAAATTTTGGGAATCATAATAATTCCTTTTTTTTAAAGATTTTGTATCATAAATGTCATGATCTTCAAGATGAGGGATGCAGTGCTAGCAATTTATATTTTTTTCTCATTTTAGACAGCTGGTGTAAGTATCAAGCTCCTTTGAAACTGCCCAACAAATTTTCCTTACAGTCAACAGACAGAGGAAGCTTTATCTTAATCAATCTGTGCCTTCCAGTCTCCCTTTCTTTTCCCCCAAATTATGTATCATCAATTATTCTAGCTATTCTTTCCTCTCTTTTTCATTTTAAAAGTTGCAAGCTTATTTGCTGTATAATATTAATGTAATTTATTTCAATTGATATGTTCGCCTTAAAAAATACATGGGCACTACACTTTAGAGTAAATCCTGTGAAGTGCTTTGAGACATCCCCCTGAAGTGAAACAAGCGATATCAAAGGCAAGTATTATTATAGTTATTATTAATAATAAACACATATTGTATGGGCTGACTACTGAAAAAAATGTAAAGGCACCTTAGGTCAATAATTTTCAAGTTTTACCATCATAGTTGGGAAACACCAATCATTCCCATTATAATTAAAGCAAAGATCAGTTGGGTACATGTCACTTCCAAACTACATGTAATTGATTAATCTGTTCAATTTTACAACATTTCTTTGGGATGATCTGAAGAAGAGAGCTTTCTTTGTGCTCCTGTGAAAAATCTGGTAATTATGAACGGTCTCTCATAGATGAAAATTTTAATATGTTCAGTTCCCCAAAGCTGAAAGTATATATCACTGGAAAACTTTGTATTATTTATGGTGCCATTAAATAATGTTGCCACACAAATATGTGGTGCCTCAACAAACAGTAGTGTACAAAGCAACAGAAGGATTGTATTCCCTTTCTCTCATTAGTAGCAGTGTTGAATTTCTGCACTTTTATTGATGAAGGCACATGGGAGTAAGAAAATCTGCATAAAAACTGGAGGAAGCTGGTCAGCTCATCGAACCTGTTTAGTCACTTTATTTTGTAAAGTTAATGATAGGAGTGGCACTTCTGGTTCACTCACAGCTCACAGGAAGTATTGTCAGCAGAAACTTCATGCAACTCACAAGAAATGAAATCAGCACTAACCCCCAAAGCCAGCAGTGTTCCACACTTCACTTACAGTACAGTACTGGGTTGGAAAGGGAATGCTCTGTACTCTCCTCTGTGACCTCCTGCGATCCTACTACCCAGCCACTCCCTCAATTCCACCAACTCCTGCCTTCTTCATGTCCCCTGTTCACTCCGCCACACAATTGATAGACAAGTCTTCTGTCTTTCCCCCTCCCTCTGGAACACTTGCAAAATTTCTGTGACTCATATTTTCTCTCACTGCTTTCAAATCCTGGCATAAGACCCACTCTTTGACTATGGTTTCTCAATGTAAAACACTTTGAGACATTCTCTCAATATGAAATATTCCCTATAAATGTAAATTACCATTATTCTTCCATCCAAATGTATAGCCTCTTATCTACATTACATTTCATCTGCCAACTTTTTGCATGATATACTAGTCTGTCTAATTCCTCCTGAAGTTGTTTATCTTTTTTACTGTTAGCTACATCACTATTTTTGAGTCATCAACAAACTTCAAAATCATACCCCTTATATCAGAATCCAGATCATTATAAATGGCGATAAGCATTGGTCCTGACACAGATCCCAGGAGGACACTACTATTTAAATTTCTGTTCTGAATTGCAACTCCCACTATGTTCCTCTATCTTTCCTATTTTTTAACAAACTTTCTATCTGCTTTTCATGAATAGTATCCACTTTTTGTTTTAAATAAATCCCCTATGTGGCACTTTAAATAATTAAAAAATAAAAATCCTTGCATTTTTATAGTACCTGTCTCATCAGAAGGTTATCTCAAAGTGCTTCACAAAATTTATTGTAAAGTGTACTGATTACGTTTGTAGGCAAATGCAGAAGCACATTTGTGCACAGCAATGTCCCACAAACAACCATAAAATGAATGACCATTTTTTTCTAGAGGATTGCTGGCTAGGACACCAGGAGAACCTCCTTTCTCTTTCAAATAGTGTCATGGGATCGTTGTGTGTAGCTGCCTGAGGCTGTGCCTGGAGCCCTGTACGCCGGCAAGAAATGCCGCGATGTGCTGGGTTTCTACCTGTACCCAGTGTTAAGAAGGATGGGTTTTGCAAAACTGCCTTAAAATGTTCCATACAGTTGGAGTGTGCTGAACCACCTATCCTATGTTGAGAAATTCCTGAAGAATCCCATCCCAGACCCCTGCACAATCACTGAGTGGTCCACGTGACAGGTAATTGAAACAGTTCGAAACAGGAAGAGGGCAGACCCGATCAGGAGGTACCCTGCAGAGACAGCCAGCTACACTAGCACACCCAAAAGTGACTGAAATAAGGCTACAAAAAGATGCTCGAGATGCAACCAAAGAGCAGCAACAACAACAACAAGATTCCATTTATAAAGCGCCTTTCACGTCAGGAGGACGTCCCAAGGCGCTGCACAGTTGGGTCATGACCCGAGCAGGGGGGAAATGGTCAGGGTGAGGGAAGGGAGGGAGCGAGGAGGGGGGAAACGGTCAGGGTGAGGGGAGGGAAGGGAGGGAGCGAGGAGGGGGAAGAGAGTCGAGAGGGGAGCTGAAGGCACGGTCAAAGAGAAAGGTTTTGAGACCGGCCTTGAAGGAGGAAAGGGAGGAAGCAAGGCGAAGGCATGTCACCTCTCAATCTTCTCTTTTCCAGTGCCTTGGGACGTCCTCCTGACATCCTCCTGAGTCCTGTAGCTCAGTGGTTAGAGCACTTGCCTTGCAAACGGCACACCTGGGTTCAATTCCAGGCAGGGCGAAACCTTGGGCAAGTTTCCTTACTCCACACGCCTAATAATAATCCCTTCAAAAACAAAACAATAAATTGGTCATTTTCAATCCACAACTGTTTGTGTGACACTGCTGTACGCAATTGGCTGCCGCGTTTCGGCTACAAATATACAGTCATTTCACTTTACAGAATATTCTGTGAAGCGCTTTGAGATGTCTAGAAGACATGAAAAGCGCTATATCAATTGCAAGGATTATGATTATTAGTATTAAAGGCGCTATACAAATGTAATTTTGTTGTTGTTATCCCGAAAATGTATGTACGGTAAACATTTCCGCATACAGTGCACATTGGGGCACTTTCCAAAAGCAGCAAGTGCGCCTTATCAGGGTGCATGCGGGTGCACACATGGATGTGGTCTACACAGGAGTGATTCCTGACTGTTTTAAAAGGGAGCATCCCAAAAAACGTGTGCGGTGAAGGAACGTACCGTAAACAACAGAATTTTTTTTTATATTGTGAGGAAGGGATAAATTGTAAGGAGAAGATGTTATGTTTGTTTTGGATTTCTGTTGTACTAAATATTATATTTATATTTATATAAATTTATATTTATAAATAAATATATATTTTCAAAAAAAATGTTTAACATTCAAATGACCATCTCATCTGAAGGGTAGAACCTTTGATAATGCAATATCCTCCCAGCATTACATTGTAGTGTCAGCCTAAATGCTGCAAATTCATAATCCCAATATGGGACTTAAACTCACAACCTTCTGACTCAGGTGAGAATATTGCTAATTGAGTCAGGCTGACACACTTTTTTAAAAACCTTCTGAAAATCTATGAGGCCTGAATAAGGTAATTTTGGTGGCAGTGCAGTAGAGATTATATGGTAAACTGTACTTGTGGAGTCCTGTAGGGTATTGGTTAGAGCCCTCGCCTCACAAGAGAGAAGACCTGGGTTCATTTTCCAGACAAGGCAAAACCTTAGGCAAGTTTCCTTACTCCACAAGCCTCTGGTTACTTAGCAGTAAATAGGAACTCGATGTTAGTCGATTTCTGGGGGTAATAATCCTTCCAAAAGAAATAAAGAAATAATTTAGTCACTCGATCCACGACTGTTTGTGGGACACTGCTGTACGCAATTGGTTGACGCATTTCACCCACAAACTATACAGTCAATCCACTTCACAGTATATTCTGTGAAGCGCTTTGAGAGGTCTCAACGACATGATAAGGCGCTTTATCAAATATAAGGATTATTATATTATTTACAAAAATGTGGAGAAAAGCAAACTTTAATGCTGCTTAATGTCATTTTTAATCATGTTAGGTTTAAATAACACAGATTTTCAGAACAAGAATAACAACTCATTCAGTGAGGGTTTTGTAAAGAGAATATTATGTCATTCATTATATCAACTAATTTGATTCAATCCATTGAAGAGGTAGCCAAAGATGTGGATAATGGAGATGGGGAGTTTTTATTATTCAATTTTAGGAAAGTGTTTGTTAAGGTACTGCAGAAGAAACACGTGGACAAAATTGAACCATATGAAGCAACTCAAAATTCCATTAGGATAGCAGAGGAGTTAGTAACAGAATCTCAAGACTTCCACAGTCTGTGAAAAAATAGTATCCATGCCATGATCGGCACTGCCTACCACCACCTCCGCAACATTGCCAGACTCCGCCACTGCTTCACACCTCAGGCTGCCGAAACCCTTATCCGTGTATTCGTCACATCAAGGCTCGATTGCGGAAACTCCCTCCTCATCGGCCTTCCTGACTCTTCCCTTCACAAGCTGCAGATCATCCAAAACTCTGCAGCTCGTGAACTCTCATGCACCAGGCTCCGTGACCCCATCGCTCCCACCCTCCCCGACTCCACTGACTCCCCATCCCCCAGAGCATCGAGTTCAAGATCCTCGTCCTCACTTTCAAAGCCATCCATGGCCTTGCCCCCTCCTACCTCTCTGACCTGCTGACTCCCTATCAACCTGCCCGCTCCCTCTGCTCAGGGGCTCCGGCCTGCTCCATGTCTCCCGCCCGCCCTACCATCGGTGGCCAGGCTTTCAGCCTCTCTGCCCCCATACTCTGGAACTCCATCCCACTGTCCCTTCAACTTACTTCCTCCCTTGCCTTCTTCAAGGCCGGTCTCAAGATCCTTCTCTTCGTTCGTGCCTTTGGTCACCCTCCCACCTCTCTGCCTTCCCTCACCCCTACACCACCCCTCCCCCATGCTTGGGTCCTGACACCTGACTGTTCAGCGCTTTGGGACGTCCTCCCGACGTGAAAAGTGCTCTCTAAATGTAATTTTGTTGTTGTTGTTGTTATGTGCCATTTGTTTAACAATATAAGAAATTCCGTTGGCCTGTTTTTGTAGCATAAAGGAAAAGCGGTAATGCCACAAAATCTTAATTCATTTTTGTATGCTTATGTACGACCCAGCATTATTATACTTCACAAATTCCTTCCTTTTTTCAATGTTATGGCAACCATACTTTTCCAGCTCTTACATATGGCTCAAATATTCTAGAAGTTATTTTTTGAAGGATGAAATACATCAGTTTTGAAAGAACGTACAATTGGAAGAATGTTCCTTTGAGTACAGCTTGTTTTTTTTGGAATGTAGCCATTAAAATATGCCTTTTCGAGGCCAAAGTGGCAGGTGCACAGAACATTTCCATCATTATGTGTGACGTGCTCGCACAATAGACAGTGCAGCAGCGTAATCCACAAGAGGCAGTGCAGAACTTCAGCCACACAATTGATTCTGTATGTCCTTTAATTAGTGACAAAAATTGGCAATTGTTCAGCTACCATTATTCTTTAGAAGGAAATGATTTTGGGTAAATTGTGCACTGGGATATTTGGATACATTAGGATTGACCCTGATGATTTTTTTAGTCAGCCAAGTATCTGACAGATGCAGAAACCTGTCACAAAGTTTGAGCATATTCAAACCAAAGCAAGAGTTCCATGAATTCACCTATACATGGCAATTCCTATATGTTGGAATGCGCACTCTCTCCCTGAATAGACCATTCCTGCTTACGTAATTCCAGAAAGTATTAGACATTGGCTGGCAGGAGCCAGGGCTTGGGGAAACCACAGTGTGCATTGGGGGTTTACTGCTGGAATTTAATGAGCTAAAATTGCACTGTTTGCCATTCGGAGCACTGTTTGATTTGGAATCATTTGGATGGAAATGGATACATTGCCATTCCTATGCTATTTCCATGATGTGGTGAACCTGTGGAGAGAGATTGAACAAACTCCAACATCCTTTGATTGATCATGATGCTGTCATTGGCTACGAGAGGCCAGCATGCCACTTTATTTTGCACCAACCTTAAACTATGATGACCCTCAAGAGACAGATGGTGGTTGCAACAACTTTTTTCCCTTAAAAACTTTATATCATCATCTCCGTCAACAGTCCTAGTGGAGAGCCTTCGCAGCAAGTGTCAGGGTAACAGTAAGTGGCATTGGAAGCTACAAACAGCAGCATTCTTACAGGAAGAACAAAACCAAGGCTATCCTCTGTAATGATTTGAAACGACAATCACATCCACATGAATGAAGTGAACCTTTTGCTGATTTTTCTTTTTCATATCATCTCATATAAGTCTTCATAGTATACTTTCATATTACAGTTTACACAGACAATGTTGCTGGAACAGATTCATTTTGCTCCATTCTAGCTATTTTGCCTTAGTCAAGACTTTTACACCATTGTATATATTATAATCTTTCTATTAGGTGTCTATGCGACCACATCACTCCCACCCTCGTTCGCCTCCACTGGCTCCCCATCAAATTCAAGATCCTCATCCTCACCTACAAGGCCATTTACGGCCTTGCTCCCTCCTACCTCTCCGACCTAGTATCCCCCTACTTACCTGCCCATATCTCCATTCCTCTGGCTATGGTCTGCTCCACATCCCCCGCCCTAACCGCCCTACCATCGGTGGCCGGGCTTTCAGCCTCTCAGCCCCTAGGCTCTGGAACTCCATCCCCCAGTGCCTTCGCCTTGCTTCCTCCCTTTCCTCCTTCAAGGCCGGTCTCAAGACCTTTCTCTTCAACTGTGCCTTCAGCTCCCCTCTCGACTCTTTACCCCCTCCTCGCTCCCTCCCTTCCCTCCCCTCACCCTGACCATTTCCCCCCTGTTTGGGTCCTAACCCAATTGTCCAGCGCCTTGGGACGTCCTCACAACGTGAAAGGCACTCTATAAATGCAATTTTGTTGTTGTTGTTGTTGTGTCAGCCTAACTTAATTGTTTGCACTCTCACTTGTAAATCATAAGGATGTGGACTCAAACCCCATATCAAGACTTTGAACTCATAGTCTACGCTGGTACTCCAATGCAGTACTGGGAAAGTATTGCATTGACAGAGGATCTGTCCTCCAGATGAGATGCAACATTGAGGTCCAATCTGCCTATTCAGGTAGATGATGAAGATCCCATGACACCATTCGAAAGGAGACAGTATCTCCTAGCATTCTGTCACCTAATGCATCAGCCTTGCTCAGTTGGTAGCACTCTTGACTCTGAGTCAATAGGTTATGGGTTCAAGCCGCTGTAAGGATTTGAACTCACATAATCTAAAATGACATTCCAATGTAGTAGGTGTGTTGCATTGTCAGAGGTGCTGCCCTTCACTGAGACATTAAACCAAGGTCCTATCTGCCTGTTTGGATGAACATTAAAGAAGATCCCATGGCACTAAATGAAACAAAAAGGGAATTTCTTCCAGTGGCCAATAATCCCAAATAAATTTGGTAATTTGTTTCATGGCTGTTTGTGGGACAATACAGCACATAAGTTGTCTGCCATATTTGCCTACCGATACAGTCAGTACACTTTACAGTGAATCATGTAAAGACTTTCTGACAAAGTGATAATATGATATATTAAATGTTAGTATTATTAATGTTACAAACATGCATTGAATGAGAAAACAATTAGACAGTGTAATAGCTTACCTATTGTTTATAACAATTGATAATTGTGCTGTGCTGTTGGGAGCATTGATTATGTACCTACCAGTGTAATAAAGGCTGTAAAAATCCTTTTTGGGCAGCAATTGACATGTGTTGAAAGAGTTTGGTAATGTAACTCCAACAACAACAAAAATACATCTATGTAGCGCCTTTCACGTCAGGAGGATGTCCCAAGGCTCTGAACAATCAGTGTTTCAGATCCGAGCTAGCAGTCTGGATTGGGGAGTGTGGAGGGCAGGGGGCAAAGGCACGGTCGAAGAGGAGAGTCTTGAGACAGGTCTTCAACAACAACAACAACTTGGATTTATACAGCGCCCTCCACGCCGGACGGCGTCTCAGAGCGCTTCACAGTAATGGATCCTGGGGCAGAGCCAGGGGGAGGAAGGTGACAAAAGGCGTGGTCGAAAAGAAAGGTCTTCAGCCAAGACCTGAAAATAGGAAGAAAAGGGGTGAATCGAAGGGAGAGAGGAAGGAAATTCCAGAGCCTCGGGTTTCACCCCGGCAGGGTGAAACCTTGGGCAAATTTCCTTACTCCACACGCCTAATAATAATCCCTCCAAAACAAAACAATAATAAATTGGTCATTTTCAATCCACGACTGTTTATGGGACACTGCTGTGCGCAATTGGCTGCCGCGTTCGCCCACAAATATTCAGTCAATTCACTTTACAGTGTGTTCTGTGAAGCGCTTTGGGACATCCTCCCGACGTGAAAAACGCTATATCAAATGCAAGCATTATTATTATTATTATTATTATTATTATTCTGTGAAGCGCTTTGAGATGTCGAGAAGATGTGAAATGTGCTATATCAAATTCAATGATTATTATTATTATAGTGGCTGAAAGCATGGCCACCGAGGGTGGAGCGGAGGACTCGGGGGACAAGGAGGAGGCCAGATCCGGTGGAACAAAGGCAACAGGCACTGTTGTGAGGAGAGAGGAGTTCAGAGAAGTAAGGGGGGTGCAGAGGAGTGGAGGGATTTGAAGACAAGGGTGAAGATCTTGAAGTCGAGGCAAGCGAGGTGGAGGGACTGTGGGATGGAGTTCCAGAGGGTAGGGGGAGAGTGGCTGAAGGCCCGCCCAGAGTAAGACCTGGCTTCAAAGTGTGAGAGCTGCAGCATATAACATGTGGATTGGAGCAGAGACGGTTGAGGGGTGATATAATAGATATATGATACATTTAAGACAAGTAACAATTTGAAAGAATTGATCATGAAAAACACTTCTTTTTTAGGGATTTAAGGACAAGAAGGCATAAATTCAAGATTGTGAACAAGGAAGTAAAAGGAGAGGTCGGAAGAAAGTCTTCTTCCATAGATTTGTCAGAGAATTAAATAATTGCTAGTGTGGTTGTTGGAGATGAGTTGATTGGAGCATTTAAAAAATAGTTTGACAATCCCATACAAAGGAATAGTATTAGATAAGGAAGATGAGGCTTTTTGCAGGAACAAATACTGATACCAAAAAAAATAATAATCCTTGCATTTGACATAGTGCTTTTCACGTTTTCTAGATGTCTCAAAGCATTTCAACGAATACACTGTAAAGTGAATTGACTGTATATTTGTGGGCGAAATGAGGTAGCTAATTGCACACAGCAGAGTCCCACAAATAGTCGTGGATTGAAGTGACCAATTTATTATTGTTTTATTTTCTTGAGGGATTATTATCAGGCATGCGGAGTAAGGAAACTTGCCCAAGATTTCACTCTGTGCAGTGCAGGTCTCTCACTTGCAAGACAAGTGGTCTAACCACCGAGCTACAGGACTCCTAAAAAAGTAAAAACTAAAACTAAGAAATGGTAAAAAAAATGGACTAAATATAGACCAAACGGCCTCCTAATGTGTTGTACATTTCTATAACTCTACATTCCTTCATGAAACTCAAGTACTATTTTATTTTAGGGCAGTGGTGAAGGAAACCAGAGCAAATAGTCCCAGGTCTATATTTTTATACACACTCATTTCATGAACAAGCCACTGTGATGCCCAATGTGTTAAATCAACTTTTCATGTTATGAAGTACTGTTAATTACATCAATTATTTACCTCTGGTCACTGTTTCTTATGTTCTGTATCTGTTAAGTTTTTAGTTTTCAGCTGTAATCAATTTAATAGTGCATATGTGGGCTGTTAATTTAAAAAGTATCAGATTTAAAATTATTCATTCTTTAGATTCCAATTTGCGGAAGCAATTTTACAATGTACACTTTTTCAAGATTATTTCTGCTTTAAACTTTATTTTGTTATTGTATTCTATTTGTAGAGATATTGAGATACACACTAGAGACTAACCATTCAGTGCAATTGACTATTAATGAAATAATACAAAAGTAATGGAATTTGGGGGGTAATATATGACTTGTTGCATTAAAATATATACCTAATTCTGTAAGCCTTTTTTTGTAGCACAAATATTTTAGGTCAAGCAGGCTTTCATCATTTGGAGGTTACCTGTTGACGGTGTTGGAAAGCTACAGAACCTAAAAGATCATCTTCATTGTTCCAGATGAAGTTGATAAAACACCTTCAATGTCTTATGTTAAGAAACTCCTCCCAGAACAGAAGGAAATATATAGCTCTTCCCATGAGTTGGATGGCACAGCTATAACTTGACAAAACCCTCGCAAACATTGCACAGCAATTTTGTATATAAATTTATGCATCCCTATCTTAATATGCTTCCCAATCACGTGACCGTGTTTTGACTTAGAAACCATGGTTGTAAAATTCAGACTTCACAGGAAACATACTTTTCACCTAGAAGACCACTTTTGAAAGCCCAAAATCATCTCTAACAAGGTCAGCAAGGTTTTAGATGGAGTAAACACATTGTCATCTGGTCAAAACTCAAAGGTAAAGCAAAACAGAAAGGACATTTTGAGCATGTTGTTATTCATATAAAGATGGTGAGCTATGTAAAATATCACTTGAACTAATTTTCAATTTCAGTTTGCGTCTTGCTGTTCCAGGACATCACACTCAAAATTACTCACAATCCCCAATGTTTTAATATTGTCAAAATTGTTATCTCTCCATCAAATGTCATGTAATTGCTATGGAAGGCAATTTTCCATGGCAAGTCTGTGATGGATTGAACACAGGCAACATACATTGTGAAAGAAAGTCAGGAGTAAGACAGAGTAAGTGCAATAATCACATTGTCTCACAGCCTTCAACAATAGTTTGCTAGAATTTAAACAGTGTAGTTCAGCGTGACTGGATAGACTGTACATAATGTCTAACCCTACAGTAATGCTTTCTTTGTTTCAAAATAAAAACAGCAAAACTGGAAATCAAGGCAGGTCAAACAGTTTGCGAAAGAAAAAAAGGGCGGGAGGGCAATCTTTCTGGCTGCCACAGATTTCCCAAATTTGGTTTCATTTTCATATATCCACTCTTTGCATTTTTTAAAATATTTTTTACATTATCTATTTTACTTTATCCTTTCAGATGCATGGTAGAGTGAAGCAGCAGTGATTTGGCATCAGAAGAATTTATCACGGCAGTGAAAGAAAGAATCAAGGCCTGCGCTGGGAGTAGTGGGAATGAGGATAAGGAGAACTATTCTCACAATGGGAGGTGAAGAGAATAAAATAACTATTATCTCACAGTGGGAGGAACAGAAGCGAGAACAGAATAAGTAAACTGGAATAATTACTAAGACTAACAAAGTAGACGAATAAAACCATCAAGATCCATACCTTTCTTACAGCTCTAACAATATGCATGCTGTTCATGTAGCTATTAGTAATAATGCTATTACATGCACAAAAACAATTCATCTACGAACACATACTACTCAGACATCCATAACTTTAAAAGTTCTATACCTTGGATATGAAATGATAAATAATAAAATAATAAGCCTTGCATTTTGACATAGCATATGATTGCATCATCAAAACATTCCAAGGTCATTCACAGGGTAGATTGTAAAATGTAGTGACTGTGAATTTATTG
Source organism: Callorhinchus milii (assembly GCF_018977255.1). Classification (NCBI taxonomy): domain Eukaryota; kingdom Metazoa; phylum Chordata; class Chondrichthyes; order Chimaeriformes; family Callorhinchidae; genus Callorhinchus; species Callorhinchus milii. The sequence continues at coordinate 92,992,032 of NW_024704743.1, forward strand.
GGTGAATATGGCAGCCAACCGGCACACAGCAATGTGCCACACACATCCATGAAGTGGCTGATCAATTTTATTCTGGGGGGTTGCTGCCAGGATACTATGAGAATACCTTCACTTTTTGAATAGTAGTGTGGGATCTTTAACTTCCACCCGAATAGACACACGGGTTCCTGTTTCAATATTTCCTCTGAAGGATGGCACCTCTGAGAATGCTCTCCCCCTGCATTGTAAGTTCAGAGTCTTGACATGGACTGTTTTACAACTATATAGGACAGATTTTCATTCACAAATAATGGGCTAGATTTTCTTTCTGTAAGTATAACAATCGCCTGGCAACCAGAGCCCATTCTTTACTTTTACCAAGTGTAATGGAAAGCTGTACAAGGTGTTAATTTTCAAATCAATAGAACCATAGAATTTTGTGATGCAGTAGGAGGCTATTCTTCCATGTTTTTCATGTCAGTGTTTGCTCCTCCAAGTACCCATCCATCCAAACCCAAATTTTCATCCTGGTCTATTTCCATATCCTCTAATATCCCTCCTCAGCATATACCTGTCCAATTATTTTTTAAATGTCCCAATCAATGCTGCTTTAACGGATTCTGACAACCTTCTCTCAGAAGGTTTTCTGAGACTCTCCTTTCACTGCCTAGTTGTGATTTTGAATTCATGCCCACTTGTCTTTGAATCTGCTATCAGCAGAAAAAGTGGAAACAGTTTTAAATGATTCTCTCAAACCTTCTTATTATCTTAAACACCTCAATCTGCTCCAATAGGAAAATTTCTAACCTCACCAGCCTCTTCTCATAGTCGTATCCTTTCATCCAGCATCATCCTTGTGAACCTACACTGCACCCTTTCCATAGGTCTAATCTCCTTTCTAAATTGTCTATGAAACTGCAGACAATATTCCAGCTGTGGAGTAAAATTATTTCTTGTTCAGATTCATCACCACTTCCTTACTTTTTTAACTAATTGATCCAGTCTGCCAACCTGTCAACATGTGCCTGTAACTTCCTGCACACTTCATCATTGTTAACAACTCCTTCTGGACAACAAAAACAACACAACAGGATTACATTTGTATAGAGCCTTTCACATCGGGAGGACGTCCCAAGGCGCTGGACATAGTACAGCATTTCCGACCTGAGTTAGGGTTGGGGGGGGAAGGGAGGGGAGGGGAAGGGGGGTGACCGATGGCATGGTCGAAGAGAGGGTCTTAAGGTAGGACTTGAAGGAGGCAGAGTGACTGAAGGCTCTCCTGCCAATGGTGGGGCGGGTGAATCGGGGGACGTGGAGCAGGCCAGAGCCAGCTGAGCGGAGGGAACTGGTGGGTTGGTAGGGGGTTAGGAGGTCGCAGAGGCATGGTGGGGCAAGGCCTTGGAGGGCTTTGTATGTGAGGACCAGGATCTTGAACTGGATCCTCCGAAGGATAGGGAGCCAGTGGAGTCGGGCGAGAATGGGGGAGATGGGTCACGGAGTTTGGTCTGGGAGAGAACACGGGCTGCAGAGTTCTGGATTATCTGCAGCCTGTGGAGGGAGGAGTTGGGAAGGCCGACAAGCAGGGCGTTTGCATAGTCGAGCCTGGAGGTGATGAAGGCATGAACAAGAGTTTCAGCGACCTGAGGGGTGAAGTAGTGGTGGTGTCAGGCGATGTTACAGAGGTGAGGGAAGGCAGAGCGGGTCATGGCTTGAATGTGGGGGAGAAAAGACAGTTGAGGGTCGAACAATACACCTGGGTTCCTGACTGGCTGGTGAGTTGTAGTGTGTGTCCATGGAGCCTGAGGTGCTGAGGCGCTGGCATGAGCCAATCAGGAGTGCCTCAGTCTTGTTCACATTCAACTGTAGGAAATTTGCCCTCATCCAGGATTTGATGTCCGACAGACAGTCTGTCAGTACAGCAGTGGTCCTGGAGTTGAGGGTGGAGGCAGAAAGATAGAGTTGGGTGTCATTCGCATACATGTGGAAGTTGACCCCATGTCTGCGGATGATGTCACCAAGGGGGAGCATGTAGATATTAAAGAGGAGAGGGCCAAGAACAGAGCCCTGGGGGACGCCAGATGTGATGATGCGGGGGCTGGAGGATAAACGGTTAGAGGCAACGAAGTGGAGATGGTGCGAGAGATAGGAATCGAACCAGGCAAGGGCAGATCAGTGAAGATTGAGTAAAGCAGAGAGACGGTGTATGAGGATGGAGTGGTCGACAGTGTCGAAGGTGGCAGAGAGGTCGAGGAGGACAAGGAGGCAGAGGGAACCCTGATCACAGATGTTCAGGATGTCATTAATGACTTTGACCAGGGCTGTTTCCGTGCTGTGGGCAGCGCGGAAGCCGGATTGGAGGGGTTCAAAGAGGAAATGGCGAGAGAGAAAGGAGCGGAGCTGGGACGCAACGACTCATTCCAGGACCTTGGAGAGGAATGGAAGATTAGAGTTGGGCAGTAGCTCGAGAGGAGGGATGGATCCAGGGAAGGTTTTTTCTGGATGAGGGTGATGACGGTTGTTTTTAGGGGGATGGGAACTGAACCGGTGGACAGGGAGACGTTGATGACATCGGACAGGAGGGGGTCCAGAAGGTGGCTCTGGGAGATGAGGAAGGAGGTGGGTATGGGATCGAGAGAGCAGGTGGTGGGTTTGAGTTTGCGGACAGTCGTGGTGAGGGAGGAGGGAGAGATAGGGTTGAAGGAGTATAGGGGGGTATGGGCGGGGTGTAGGTCATGAAGGAGATGTGATGTGGGGTTGGCTGTGGATGGAGCTGAGGTGGCTGAACATATCCCCTCGATAGACAACGGGTAATGTCAAAACAAATTGCAGTGTACTTGATGTGTGCAGAGCATCAGAGCAGCACTTTTCACAATTTACAAAGTGCGATATACTTTGACAGTATCCAACCCGACATATTAAGTAACATTAAAAATAAGCCCAACTCAGATGTTAAGCCAGAACTGTTAGGTGCCTTTCTGAGGTGAAAGGTGCTATATTAATGGTAATTTGTATTGTAATGCATTGGAATATTTCTTGGGATGTGGCATGCTATCATGCTACATTCTCATGCAGCATATAAATATATAAATATAAATATATAGTGGAGTCCTGTAGCTCAGTGGGTAGAGCACTCGCTTTGCAAGCGAGAGATCTGAGTTCAATTCCAGACAGGGCGAAACCTTGGGCAAGTTTCCTTACTCCACACGTCTGATAATAATCCCTCCAAAACCAAAAAAAAAATAAAAAATTGGTGATTTTCAATCTACGACTGTTTGTGGGACATTGTTGTGCGCAATTGGCTGACACATTTTGCCCACTTTTCGCCCACAAAACATAGCCAATTCACTTTACAGTATATTTTGTGAAGCACTTTGAGACATCTAGAAGACGTGAAAAGTGCTATATCAAATGCAAGGATTATTTTATTATAATATCCTAATAGGTATGCTCACTTGTTGAAATGTTTGCTGATGATATTCAATTGCAGGAAAGTGATTCATTGTAGAAATAAGAACATTCTCACAAGACCACAGTACCACAAGGAGAGGTTTGGATGAGAAAGCCCCTTCAGTCTATCTGATCTCATCCTTCCAGAACACTTACTCTACCGTCTCCCCATCACCACATCAAGCTGCTTATTAAATGAATCCATTTGACCTCATCCTTTCAGAAAACCCACCCAACTATGCTACCATTATTTATTCTTCAATTCATCTGGCGTCCTGCCACATTTCCTGGTAACCTGCTTATTTTTTTAAAAAAATTTCATCAGTTGGTTGTCTGGCACATGCGGAAACCCATCACCATGCTTAACAGTATCCAAACCAAAGAGACTTCCACACATCCCACCTACACATAGAAATTCCAGAGATATTTATTGGAATGTGCACTTTCTCCTTGAAAGAACGCATCCTGCTTATCTAATTCTCGAAAGTATTGGGAGCAAGTTGTCAAGAGCCAAGGCTTAGGGACCTCAGACTGTGCATCGTGGTGGGTACTGCTGGAGTCTAACCAGCTAAACCTGCATATCTTGCCATTGATATTGCTGTCTGGCAAGCTTTTTCACTGCTTATCCAACTAGCAGCACCCTACCAATTAGGGCTTTGGTTTGCAGGGATATCAGGAGCTGAGTGGGATGACTCCCTGACCCCAGTAGCTGGTCAGCCCTTCCGAGATCTGCCTGGCTGAGCTATCATCAGCAGTACCCTGGAATACTGTGGAGTAACCCCATCTCACCAGTTCTGGCCAGGCTCCACTGGCTCCCCATCACTGAACAGATCGACTTCAAGATCCTCACTCTCTTGTTCAAATCCATGAATTCCCTGGCACCTCCCTACCTCTCCGACCTCCTCACACCCCAGTGCACCACCCGGCGCCTCCGCTCGACTGGCATCGGCCTCTTGCTTGTCCCTCGCACCCTCCGCCCCATCAATGGAGGTTGTGCTTTCAACCACTGCGGCCCAAAACTCTAGAATAATCCCCCTCAATCCCTCCGCCTTGCCTCCTCTCTCCCCTCTTACAAGTCCTGCCTGAAAACTTTCCTGTTCAATCATGCTTGCAGCCACCTTCCCCTTCCCCCCTCCTCGGAGTCACTGGATTGTAGCAGGAAGAGTGCAAAATATGTGAAGGCAGCAAATGACAATTTGCAATAACATTTTAAAAATTCTTACATTTGACACATTTGAAATCGTGTTGAGATTTCATCTCAAAATGCTTCACAGGATTTATTGTAAATTCCAGGGACTGTTTACTTTTCTAGAAGAAAGCAGAAGCCAATTTGTGCACAATAGTGTCCCACAAACAACCATGGCATGTGTGATTAATTTAATATAATTAATTTAATCATCACATGTATGATTAATTTAATCCTGATTGTCAGGCAGGACATGGGAAGATACTTCCTTCTTCAGCCTGGGTTTAGTGGGAGTGAAGCAGCAGAATTTAATTGTGTTGCTCAAAATGGTGATGTTGCTATCTTTAGTAAAGTTAACACCATTCAAAAGGTGATAGAAGGGGTTTGTCAATTCCAATTAATCTACATTTGCAAATACAATATTTTTGATGCAGATAAACTAGTACATTTCTCAACACTTAAGGATGATTTTCATACTATCAAACTGACATGACACAAAAAGGGTTATCAAGAAGATAAAAATACCTGTTCAAATGTATCATGCTATTACCGATTTTTTCAGTAAAACAGAAATAAATAAATGAAGCATGTTCTGTAGAGCTATCTAGAAATAACCTAATACCAGACAATTCAACTGGTTAATGCAACTGTAATTTTCAGGAAAGTAGGGAAGTCATGTTAAATGTATATAAAACCTTGGTAAGACTACATTTGGAGTACTGGGTGTAGTTCTGGTCATCATGTTACAGGAAGCATATTGTAATACCTGAATAAAGTGCAGATTTGGAAGAATGTACCCAGGGATGAATGAATGCAACTATCAAGAAGAGATGGATACATTGACGTTTTTCTTTTGAGATGTGATGATTGAAAGGATCTGACAGGGTTGTTTAAAATTAGATCGTTATTGATATGTTGATATTTGTATGGATTCTGAAGAAACTTAACAGTTCCACAGAAATTAATCAACCTCAAGTTTAGAATAACATTTAACTTCGGCCTGAATTCCATTGTGAATTACCTTGTAAGTGACTACTGCAGATGGATACCTCATCCAATATTGCCCATAAATTCAATGAAAAATGCAGCTACAAAAGGGTGCAACATTGAGATTGTAATTATCATTAAGATTGTCAATGGTGTAGAGTTAGAAATTTGAAGCCTTCTAAAAGTTCTGATGATTAACACAAATTCCAAATGTCTGCATTATTATTAATTTATGTATTTTTACTCAAAATGCCCATGACTGTACTGTAAAACTATGATAGACAATGGATGTTGAGTGCATTTCTACAATTGGAGGTAATGATTATCAAGATATCCTCCCGGCATAGAAGACATGAATGATACTATACAAATGTGGTTGTCCTTTTCCTTCTTAAACTAGAGTAATTTATCCAGAATGAGCATGGACAGCAATAGTCAGCAAGGCATTAGAGAAAGTACCTGAATGTTTTAGAAACTTTGTGAGGTTTTATTTGGATTAATACTGAAACAAATCACTTAGAGCCATACAATATGAAATACTGACTGGAGCTGCAGTCAGTAATTTACTTTACAGGCTGAAAACTGCAATTAGTACTTCTTTTGCTATGCCTATGCCCTTGGGCTCAACTTCGTTTTTAAAATAGTAAAGCATTTCACATGTGTTGCATAAGCTATAGAACATTTTTTGTGATGTGGTTTCCACCAGTGTCTGTTCTATTGTCCATTCACATTACATCACATCTCTAAAGACTATTACCATTAATATTTATCAATGTGCAGCAGTAAAAACTATTTTCTTATACATGATGTTTTTTGTCTTACCCAATGAAACGTAGTGGTTCAGATCATCAGTTAATAATTGATAACATATGTTTGGACTTTTAAATCCCTCGTAACAAACATTTATTGAAGATGACATCTTGTGAAATTTACAGTAATGTGGCAAATTGGCTAGGAAATGGAAAACGAGTGGTTATAAACTAGTGTTTTTCAAGCTATTGTAAAGTTGTCCTCACTCCACTGCTCCAGTCATTATTTTATAGTGTATGGCTCTATTTGATTTGTTTCAGTATTAACCCAAACAAAATGTCACCAAGTTTGAATAGCATTTCAAGCTATTCTAAAGTAGTCATCTTTACAATACTATTCCTCACCTAAATATATATATACATGTGTACACATTTATATTGGATCAGAAAGGGGTCGAATATATTTGCTAAGCACCTACAAATATATGATGATAAAATTCTGCCACAGACATTGTTTGGACAGACGGTTTTGAATATTGTAAACATTGGATTGAGAAGTCACTGATATTGTATACACAGGTAATGCAATGGAACATGGATAAAATATTGAGAGATATTCTCACTCCATGATTTCCTGTCCGCTTATTTCCTTAATCAGATTAAGACAAATCATTAATCCGTGATAGTTGATCAGTTATCCAACTATTGCAATTGATAGCTAACTGCTTCCTCACTTATGCAGTGTAGAGCAATCATCCAAATATAGCATCAGCACTTGGTTAAAAAAATAGAAAATGGAAATCCCTGAGGAGTTTATTCAGTAACCTTGATGTAAAATGCATGTCTTAATATTGCAAACAGAATTTATTGTGAAAGTAGCGAGTCAAATCCACTGTGATTTCAATCAAAGAACTCTCATTGCCATTCTTGCTCACTTGCCTTCCCTCTCTTTGCCCCAAATTCATGTTCATTATGGAACAAACACAGGCGCCTCACTGCATCTTCACTGTATTGCAATCAAAACCACTGCATTGTATTCTAGTCTAGTTATTTGTTAATAAGACAATGAGACTCTTTCTTACCCCCCATCAGTCTTCTTTTCATGATACAATCTACAGGCTTTTAAAACCAAAGATTCATATCACACTACATCAAGATTATTTCTCAGCCTTTAGTATCTATTCTTATTGAAGCATTATGGACGAGTTGTTCTTGGCATAAGAGTAATGCATTATGGACTATGTATTATTGCTAATCTTCGGCAGCATGAAAAATGTATTTGTAATCACTTCAACACTGTAGAGTGATGAAATGTTGTTAAGTGACTATTATGCTCTTGCACTGACACTATAATTTACCTTTAATGGAAAATTACTGAACATTTGTACTGTTGTACTTTATAATGAAGTTTTGCTGATGTAACTTGTGTAATTTGTTTACTTGTTAGAAATGAATAGTGTCTGTCTTTTCTTTCTCCAATGGCCTTCCTCTGTCTGTCATACTTATATGGGAAAAGGAATGTGCAACAGGTGCCCTGTATTATGCAAGAAGTAAGACAAAGAAGTGTTGACTGTTGTTGACTATTAGGTGATCTTGCAAAATGTTCAAATGAGATAATCTTTGTTAGGTGAGACATAAAAGCAATTGGTATCTCGGAGCTAAGCCAGATGGTTTGAAGGTCACAAAAAACTTTTCGTTATGTGTATGAATATTGGATACTAACTAGCCTGACGTTGGAACAGCAAGAAGGCAAGATACGAAGATACCACTTAAAGAAGAAGAAACTCCTGCAACTCCTTCTTCTGTTCCCCAAATTCATAGCTATGCCTTTCTGTAATTAATACCACTATTATAATATTTGCAAATCACGCAAACCCTCTGTGAGCTTGGTTATCCGTTTCCGAATCCAGTGACGATTTACACCAATGTGATCAATTTAGTATCTGATGTGTCCCCTATCTGGCTGGCACAGGTACAATGGCCAGAATGGCTACTATGATGTAAATTTCTAAAAATTCCCTTGTACTCTTTTGAAACTTTGTAGTATACTGCTATATGGCTCTTAGTCTTTTATGTAGGTTCTCAAAAAAAATCTGTTCACTCCCCTGACTGTACTTGGTTCCAGATAGTGTTGAGCAGTGTTACAGTTTCATAAATAATAATAATAATAAATGCACGTGACATAGCACCTAATCATGTCTTCGAGACATCTCAAAGCGAATTGACTGTATATTTTGTGGGTGAAATTCAGCAACCAATTGCACACAGCAGTGTCCCACAAACAGTCATGGATTGAGTGACCAATTTTTTTAAAGGAATTATTACCAACGGAAAAGCAATCCACCAATCAACTAACAACTGGGTTCCTACTTACTGTTAGGTAAACAGAAGAGTGTGGAGTAAAGGAACTTCCCCAACATTTTGCCCTGTCTGGAATCGAACCCAGGTCTCTCGCTTGCAAGGCAATTGCTCTAACCAATGAGTCCTGTAGCTCAGTAGTTAGAGCACTTGCTTTGCAAGCGAGAGACCCGAGTTCAATTCCAGGCAGGGCGAAACCTTGGGCAAGTTTCCTTACTCCACACACCTAATAATAATCCCTCCAAAAACCCAAAACAATAATAAATTGGTCATTTTCAATCTACGACTGTTTGTGGGACATTGCTGTGCGCAATTGGCTGCCGCGTTCGCCCACAAATATACAGTCAATTCACTTTACAGTGTGTTCTGTGAAGCGCTTTGGCACGTCCTCCTGACGTGAAAAGCGCTATATCAAATGCAAGGATTATTATTATTATAGCTACAGGACTCCACAAATATAGAAATATTTTGTGAGTTTTTTTCCAGCGGTCAAAATGAAAGACACTACTGCAACATTGTAGACTCAGCAGGGTGAAAATATCAATAACTGCAAGGAATTTTTTTTCTTCTGTAAAGCAGCTGGATCATATAGTGGAGTCTTATTTGCAGGCTGAGTTAAGAGCACTTGTTCTAAATTTGCAGGTTGGGTTAACCATGTGTACATGCCCACATGTGCCGTTAAATATGTAATTAACAACAACAATCTTTACATTTGATATAGCCACTTTACAATACAATTTACATTTATATAGTGTCTTTCATGTTAGAAGAACGTCTCAAAGCACTTCACAGGATATATTGTATAGTGTAGTGACTGTACTTTTTAGGTAATTTAACACCCCATGTAAATAATTCCAGAATTTTCTGTAATACTTTTTTTCTATTATTTTTAATTACAATTCCTCTAGGCACACATTGGGTCAAATCCACAATGCATGTAAAATCTAATACATCAATGTGTTATACTGGACTCTCCTGAGAGCGTTCTCAGTGGACACATCTGAGACGTCAGGTCTGCAACTTTTATTACTGGCTAGTGGGATAGCAGCATTTAAGTAAACAAAGGTGGTATCATTAGCAATTGAAGGGCACATGTTCACCAACTTAACCATTGAGAACACTGTCAGAGATAGGGTCTTCAGCTCATTCCAAATGATATATATTAAATGGACTACAACTTGACCTTGCTTCAAGACAAATGTCTTTTGACCTATGTTTGGTGAAACTGGATTTCTTGGGATTGAGAAGAATTGCTTTATAAAAATAATTTTTTTGTCTCACACTTATAATCAACATTAGCAACAAGGCTAGGAGTCTAAAGGTATATGATAACAAGATGGTAGGAGATGCACTCTGATATGTGGAATTTGCAGTTTCATCTCAAATATGCCAATGACATATTCAGAGGATTTAAGTCAGCCCAGATTCAGCAGTTGTTCAATGACTGCAGAAACATAGGAATTATTTTTATATCCATCATGATGCTTTGTCACAAAAACTCTCATTATTATGTCTTCAGAAAGAAGAGGAAAACCCTAGGGGCTAAGAGAGTTACTTATGGAGTAAACTGGGAAACAGTTGGAAGATATTCTGTATTCTTAAGCCAACTGAAAAGTAACAACTTTGAAGGAGGCATTTCCAATATTTAGGAGGGTGACCAAAGGCATGGTCGAAGAGTAGGGTCTTGAGATGGGTCTTGAAAGAGGAATGGGAGGGGTCAATGCAGAGGGACTGTAGGGTGGAATTCCAGAGGGTGGGGGCAGAGAGGCTGAAGACCAATGATGAGATGAGTAAGGTGGGGGAAGCAGGCCAGAGCCCCCTGAGTGGAAAGAGTGGACAGGTCAGTAAGGGGTTTGGAAGCCGTAGAGGTGAGGGGCAAGGACGTGGAGGGCCTTGAAGGTGTGGGTGAGGATTTTGAACTCTATCCACTGGAAGATGAGGAGACAGTAGAGCTGGGCGAGGGTGGGGCTGATAGGGTCGCGGAGCCGGTGCGGGAGTTGACAAGGGCTGCACAGTTTTGAATGATCTGTAGCCTGTCAAGGAAGGCGTTGGGAAAGCCGACAAGCGGGGAGTTTGCATAGGCAAGCCTAGATTTGATAAATGCGTAGATGAGGATCTTGGCGGCCTGCAGTGAAAATCAGTAATGGAGCCGGGCAATATTGCGGAGATGGGGAAAAGCAGAGTGATCATGGCACAGATGTGGAGGATGAAGGACATTTGAGGGTTGAACAGGATGCTGAGATTTTGTATTGGCTCCATGAGGTGTAGAGTGCACCCATCCATAAGTAAATTAGGATGGATGGAGGCTTATGTGGAGTATAAACATTTATATATCAGTACAGACTAATTGAGCCAAATGCTCTGTTTGGGTGATGAAGAGTCTATGTAATTCTATAAATTGCACTTCTTGCTCCTCCAATGATTCAGATAGTTCAGTCAATGAGTGGCTGAGCTGTAAAGACTGGGAGAGTTAGATCTAAACTTTGTTTTGAATCAGCTGATCTCAGACTAAGCAGTTGTGATGCAGTTGACCTGTGCATACTGTTTTACAAGGTTCCCACTCCCAATGGGCATCCACAAATTCCTTATGAAAACAAGCAGGTCAAGTCTTGAGAGTGTTTGGCTGTGACATCTCTTGCAGTTGAATATCCTCCCAGCACTCACTGGAAGGCTATCGTATCCGATTGCATCTTGGATGATATATCGGACACAAACCTGTGCGCAAGAACCATACTCTCAAAAGACAACAAAAAGGAGTCAAATTCCTTCCAAAAAGGAGGGAATTAATGTTGGAATAGATTGGCAAGGAAAATGAAGGAAAATATTCCCCAACTAAAGTTCTTACCTGTTTAACTAATATATTCTGTAACTAAAAATATAGGTTGTCAACGTATTCTGGAAAAGTTAACATTTCCCAAACTACAGTAAGGAGCATTACATGACACATATCTTATTACACTGATGCACTAAATAATGCATTGTGAAGGGATAAACAATGGATATATGAACGGTCCCTTGGTGTTCTTAAATTGTTATGTGATTTGTGACTACTTTTCATGCAAATGCTGGTCTCAAACCAATTGTGATGCAAATTGTATTTGTCCACAGTTCAGACTTACCTTTGGCTACTTTTGCAATGCATTCATTACGGCTGTGCTTTATTTTTTTCTTCATTTTGTCTTCTTTCCTGAAGATAATGATTTAACTGGTTCCATGGATCCTGGCACTGCTCAAATACTTTGCCTTGAAACAGTGGTGACAGGATATGGAACCATGAAAGATATCGTAACACATATCAAAGTTATTCACTGTCCACAAGCACATGCTTACCATCAGGAGTCACAGTTTAATGATCTGAGGATTGAACTGGTTCTTTGCACTCTTCTTCCTGGGTACACTCAAGTCAAGATTTCATATTTATTATGCATGAAAGGAAAAAGCAATTGAAATAACTGTAGACTGGTGAGGGTTTGGTATGATGGATAGCAAGGGTGCACCACTTCACATTTAGTAGAGGAAAATAAGACAGGATTTCCCTTCCTGATTGTTATCCACTGACTCCTGATGGGAAATGTAAACAGTAGTGGGAATTTATTCTGGAATCCCTCATCAGTGACAAAATAACTGAGTATATAGGTTGTGTTAACTGATTAGGCTGAATCTATATGAGTTTGTGAAAGGTAGAACATACCTGACTAACTTAATCAAGTTCTTTGGCAGACCACTGAAGTAATAAAGGATAGATGTTCCCTAGATGGTTTATTTGATAAATTTCCATCCAATAAATTGCAAGCTACAATTGAGGTGCATGGATTTGGAGGTAAACGGTACTGATAGAAAATTAGCTCAGAGGCTGGAGGCAGAGGTAGAACAAAAGAGACATATTGTAATTGGTGGGTAATGACATGTGCAGGTTGTACCCAATGCTCAGTGCTGATGATTTCATACATAAATACAATATAATTTACATAGCTGTAGTGCCTTTCCAGATTGAGAGGCTGTCTCAAAATGCTTTACACAGAGCACTGAGCACCTGAGCTGGATGGTGGGTTTGGTGGGAGGTAGATGACCGAAAACACTGTGAAAGGGATAAGGCAGCCGGGATCGAGTTGAAGGGACTCCAGTTAAATAAATAATAATAATAAGTCTTGTAGTTTTGCATTTGATGAAACTCCTTATCACGTTGTTGAAACAACTCACAGTCCTTTACAGGATTCACTATAGAGTGTGGTACATGTGCATTTTAGAGGCAAACTGATCGAAATTTGGTAGAGAGGTGAGTGTATCAAGGTGGAAGCGGTCAGAGGCAATAAGACCAGTAGGTTTTTAACAGCTTCCTGGGGGATGCAGAGAGCTATTTAACTCATTTGGAATAATCCTTACACTTCATAGTGCCTATAATGTTGAAATGATTCAAAGGGCTTTACAGATAATTGCTATCAGACAGTGACTGTGCATTTGCAAGAAAACCTGTCAGCCATGAGAAGGAGGCAAGTGAGACCATTGCTAACAACTGAAGAGTTTGTCAATGAAGCTATTTTGTTAATATAATTCAGTGCCCAGATGATGTTGTTGGATTGTGAGAATGTTTTTCACATGTCAGTAGATCTAATAACATTGATTTATTTACCTAATCCAAGTTATCACCACACCATTTGTTTATAGTAAACTTTTAGTACTACAATTGGATAAAATGGAATAAATGCCCAGCCCACATATTCAGAAGCAGTTGCCCACAAAAAATAATTTCAACATTTCCATCCAAAAGAGTATTTGATAAAATCTATGGCAAAAAACTTGAATCATGTAGTAAATATTAAAACCATCTTCAAACATCAGTTTGGTGGATGAGATGCAATTCTTCTCTACTTGTTCAAAGCTCCTCCTTAAAGCGAATTTGCAGAAACTGCACTTTACAGTCTATCATGTGAAATGCTTTGCGATGTCCTCCTGATGTGCCTATTTTGGAGGCAAACTGATCGAAATCAGATATAGAGGGTAGTGTATCCAAGCTTTCAAATACTACTAAGCTAATGAAAAAGAAAGAAAAAGATTAAATGAGTGGGCCAAATTATGGAAAATGCAATTAACAAATAAATCTGAGTTTATAGACTTTGTACCCTCAGCTGTCCTTCCTTCCCCACATCCAGTACTTGACCAGGACTGCCTTCATCCACCTCCGCCACATTGCCGTGCCTTACTCCAGACGCAGCCGAAACACTCACCCATGCGTCCTTCACCACCCGACTCAACTTCCAAATGCCGTCTATGCCGGTATCCCCCAGCTCCACCATGCACAGGATCCAGCTGATCCAAAACTCTGACGCCCACATACTCACCCATACTAAACTCCATACCTCCATCACACTAGTTTTTGCCTGGCTCCACCTATCACCAGAATGGATTGATTTCAAGATCCTCACACTCGTTTTGGAATCCCTTCATATCTTGGCACCTCCTTATCTCTCCTACCTGCTTACCCTCAACTCACAACCCAATGCCTCTGCTTGACTGGCTCTGGCCTTCTGCATGTCCCTCAGGCCCTCCGTTCCACCATTGGTGGACGCACTTTCAGACACTATACTCCGAAACTCTGGAACACTTGATCTATCCCTTCATTTTGCCCCTTTCTTCCCCATCTTCAGGTTGCGCCTGAAGACCTTCCTATTCGACCGTGCCTATGGTCACTTCCCACTCCCCCGGCTCAATGTCATGCTTCGCCACTTTCAAGCATTGTGAGATGCTACCCTGCGTGAGGCGCTCTATAAATGCAAATTGTTGTTGTTGTTGGACATGCAAATAAGGGTGTGAACACTTTCTAAGAGAGAAGCATTGGGGCGGAGGAATAGGTGAACAGAAGGATTAAGAGACCCAGGTACATAAATCATCAAAAAGTCATGGAATGCTAGGATTTTATCACAAGAGGTCCAAATATCAAAACAAAAGAAACTGTATCACAAATATACAGAAGAATGGTTAGTCCTCATCTGGAGCGTTCTGCTTATTTTAGGAAGAATATACCCTAGACTTCGAAAAATTCACAGACTATTTACTAAGATGATGCCTGGAAAAGAGTTCAGTTAAAATGAAATGACAAATTAAATTCCCAAGAGTTGAATTTCTTAAGTGGTGACCTAATTTGTGTTCAAACATTATGAGGACATTGACAAGATAGATAGTGAATATGTATTCCTTCTTAGTAACCAAATCCAGAACAATTGGACATAATCTTTAAAATTAAAATTAACCCTGTTAACAGTGAATCCCAGGAACATTTTTACAGGTAGAGTTGTGGGAATACAATGTGCAATGCTTCTGCTGGGGAAACATGTGCAATCTATCAACTGAGCAGTTTATAAGGGAGATAGATAGATTCTTGGGAAGTAATAATATTTAAAAAATTTGAGCAAAGGCAGGTAAAAGAAATTGGAAAAGATGATACTAAGATAATGGAACAAACTAGATGGTCTGAATAGCCAGCTCCTATTTCTAATTCCAGCAACTCCAAAAATGTCTAGTTGAGGTCAGTGAACTCAAAATAGACCAGGAATTAAACTTGTTTCTATTTTGCTTTTGAACCTTTAGGTGAGGCTTGTGATGGCAACAGACATCATATGACCACCATTACTGGCACTCAAAACATTTCCGAAAAGTTGGTTAAGATGTATCAACAACTTGCATTTATACAGTGCCCTTTATGGAGGGTAATATCTCAGAGATCTTGATAGGAATGGGATTGAGCCGAGGGGAGTGGCCATAGATGTGCAAGAGATAAGATGTTGATCATAGGATTGACATGAATTCATGAGAAAGACATCCTGACAGCTGATTCAGTCAATCTACAGATGGTGGCCCACTATCACAACATATGGACAGGAGTTTTAGGGAAGAGCACAGAAGCCAGAATTAAATCAAAATTTATGAGTGATGTGGAGGGGGAAGTAAACAAAGCAACGTAGTCAGAGGCAATAGACCAGCAGATTTGTAACAGCTTCCTGGAGGATGCAGAGCCATTTAGCTCATTTGGAATAATCCTTGCATTTCATAGTGCCTATAATGTTGAAATGATTCAAAGGGCTTTACAGATAATTGCTATCAAACAGTTACTGTGCATTTGCAGGCAAAACATGATAGCATTAGAAGGAGGCAAGTGAGACCATTGCTAACATCTGAAGAGTTTGTTAATGAAGCTATTTTGTTAATATAATTCAGTACTCAGATGCATTCTGTAATTTTTTTTCACATGCGTCAGTAGATCTAATAACATTGATTTATTTACCTCATCCAAATTATCACCACACCATTTGTGTATAGTAAACCTTTAGTACTACAATTGCACATAATAGAACAAATGCCCAGCCCACATATTGAGAAGCAGTTGCTAACAAAAAATTATTTCAACATTTCCACCCACAAAAGGTATGTGGTACAATCAATGGAAAAAAATCTTGCATCATGTAGTGAAAATCAAATGCATCTCCAAACATCGGTTTGGTGGATAATCTTCTCTGCTTGTTTAAAGCTCCTCCATAAAATAAATTTGCAGCCACTGCACTTTACAGTCTGTCATATGAAGTGCTCTGAGATGTCCTAATGACGTGAATAATGCTACACCAAATGCAAAGATTGTCATTATTATTATTATTCAATAGGTGTGTATTCAGCAGTTTAAATATGCACTTAAAACCTTACTTAAACAGGCCACATGAACTGCTGTGAAGGTGATTTAAAATGATACGTGGTGTAGGATAGGGTGTGACTACGGAGCTAAGATCATTGATGGAGCACAGTAAATGACATTTCTCTCCTGCACTATCCTGTACCTGACATGGAAGTGATTTATACTAAAAATAAAAAGCAGGAATAGGAAAATGTTCCGTTGTCCTGCACAAATGTACCTCTGGCCTTAAAAAGCATATAATACTCTCAAAATAAAATGCATTTGTAAGGAAAGGGGCTGGGTATATTTTCTGCATTCCAAATCTTGAAAAAAAATACCAGGAATGATTCCTGGTAAATGTACTGTGTTTGTCAGCTTATGTAATCTTACTGTTTACTGAACAGTAACTGAACCCCTCCACCCCCACCTTCTTCAAAGGCCCGACTATCTCAATGAGCCTCACTCAAATTAAATTATCTCATGGTCACCCTGCACACAGGGCGAAAGAACCAAATCTTGTCCAAGAAACACTGAAGAAATGATCAGAAATATACAGCTGTCTTTACTGACATAAAATCTGGACTCATCCTCCCATGAAACCATAGATATAATTGAAAATATTGGTTGTGCAGTAATGATTTGGTTTATAATATCAATGAGCATCAGAAAAACTATGTTGCTAAAATAAAATAGCAATAATTCTAGTTCTGTACATGAGTACTTTGTGTCCGTCCGTTACTGTCTACAATAATATTGGGGTTACATTACTGTCTTCCTACTTTGCGTTTCACCAAACGGTGCTGCACTATGTATCAGAAGAACCTAATGGTTTGAAAATAAAGGAAGAAACCCAAGCAATTCAAAGATACTGTCCTTTTCCCACCTTTTCTGGTACCGCTACCAAACCTCCTTCAATATAAACTATAATTTGACACTGAAAATTGAAGACCATTAAACTACCATCTTGCCTTATTGCTGGAAACGCCAAGGATTCCTCTAAATGGAAAACGATTTACTTTCTGGGGATCCTGCTTTCTCTGCAGCCTCTGATATTTAGCCCTTTTCTACTAAACAACCAGTTTGTCAAATTAGTATGTTTACAGTAAGAGCAGAGAGTGTGGTATGTATGAGTTCTATGAGGACTTTTGACTGTTGCCGTGAAGCTTCAGTGAGCACAACTCTCCAGAGATCAGGTTCTAGATGTGCCTTTCTGGAGTGGAAAGCGCATAGAGCCTGAGGCCACACATCCCTGAATCACAGACCTGTATTCATGGAGAGTGAGTTAGAAAGCAGCATTGCGCTGCTTATTTTTCTTCAATATTTAATAAGGAAAAACGATGCTCTGTGATAACGTTTTGAAACAAAGCAAAACTCCCCCTCATCGGTTGTCAAGCCTTCAGCAGGAAATCTTATGCTGCCACTCGCAGTAACCTGCCTTAGTTCTAAAAATAAAGATGTACCATATAAACGTGAATGCACTATGTCGATTTATGGTTGTTGCTAAAGCTTTTGAGATTAATATCCAGTTGGCTTTGTTTGGCTGATTTCCTGTGGACAACCTTGAGCAATATTATCGTCTCAGCAAACTTCTCCCTCTCTCGTAATATGTATGCACATAAACAATTACACGCACAAAAACAGACATTAGGAAAATATTAGGAATGATATGTTTGAGCGAAAAGACGGACACATTTTATGAACCTATTTAAGGATACTGAGCTGCACTTCATCTATAGAGTTAGCCATATCAACATACATTACATTTTAAACCCAAATGAATGAATCTCATACTTAACCTCTCATAATGCAAAAGAAAAAATGTATGGGTTTGTTTGTTATACATGAGTGAGATTCGACATATGTCTGAAATCCATAAATACAAAATCTCACATGGACTAATTAGCAACCAATTGCTCCCATAATGTTACTTCTGGTAAAAGTGGAACCATTATGTCAGGAAATATGGAATAATAATAACATTGATTCTTCAATCTAACAACATAAATTACACTTTTTAAACATATATGTTTGAAATGTTCATGAAAGCGAAAATAGTCTGAGTAGAGATGAGGAATACAGAATAATGTCAGCTAACATTGAATTGCAAATTTGGATCAGAACAATTAAAATTGATAATATCCAGTTTATATATGGAAGATCCAGATGTTAAAGCTTGGCTTCGGATCGGGTGGTTAATTCCCCAGACATTGTTAGACTGAACAGGTGACATAAAAACAGAAAGCCATGAAATAAAAATGAGTACGATAAAGAGAGACACCAAAAAAGCTGTAATTTGATGAAGTATTGACTACAAGCTCACTAACTTAGTAAAGTGTTCGCCCTCCTTTTCTTATGCAAAGATAATAATCTTTCCCTATCTCTCTCCAAACAGAATTTCTAGACAAATGAACAAACCTCCATGTTTGCTTATTTCTGCATCTCAGCAGCGTTAAATGGGTTTTATGAATTGCTAGGGTATGAATTGGTGGGATATGAATTGGTGGGATATGAATTGTTGGCGTGAAAGTAATCAAGTTAGCTAAATGGTGAAAAATGTGAACAGAACACATTGTCAGTGGCAGCTGATTTCTTACTTAAATAACCACCACTATGTTTCACATTCAGTAATGACTGTAGGCAGATCGATGGCATTCGGGGTTAGTACTGGTTTGTTAGTTCAATGCACTGCACATGAAATGTATGTTAAAAGTTACATTGCTGCTAAAACTGCCAGAATATACAGCCAGTCAAACTGATAATTGACGCCAGGCCAATCCACACACAATACTGCAATAGGTTTACATTGATATATAATTGTTATTTCTTAAGACACCCCTTACCTTTCGCCTCAGATGATATCATAGAACGATTCGGGATGTCGGCTCGCAATAAAAGGAAATAAATCAAGCTTTAAGGAATCCACCTGCAAAGAAGTTAAAGTGCTGAATGCCTGTGAAATGAGGACGACAGAATTGCATTCTATACTACACTATCCAGAACGGAAATTGTGACTTTTACGGATCTTTATACTGCTGCTACACTTTTAAATACTTACTAAAGCAGTAGAATTTGTGCCCCACACACGCACAAAATTAGATTTGAAGTTTATTCATACATTACAATAAATAGGTGTAATTCTGAATTACATTATCCAATTAAAAATTGGATTAGAAACATTGTGCTATGGAAAGCTAAAGTGCGTATTCTGAAACTTGAATAAAATCGAGATTCAGATATTTTTAACCAAACAGATGTAGTCCCCCTATCTTGGGTTTAAATGATTTAAACCAAAGATAGGAGTGATGAGCCTAGTAGCTGGATATTAAATGTATCTATTCACTTATTGCCCCTCCACAAAAAAGGATAATAAAGAGACCAAGTGTAACAAGTATATTCAGACATTGTTTTTATTAATAGTAAATAGTTCCACTAATCCATCTGATACTACATAGGTGGCCCATTTTATACCAGGAGTCATCTTGGCTGATAGTATCCTCTGAATTGTTTGTTTTACATTTGATCAACATCCTAAGGACAATTCATGTATAATTAATGTGATTTTTTTTTCTCCTTTTACTTTGGCTGGACTTTGCGCATTCCTTTCTCCCTATAAAATAATCCACCAGAACCAAGATTATTTTAAGTCGTTTGCACAATTTGCCAGCAATTGATGAATAATCCATCTAAGAAACTCTTCAAAATTTAATAATGTTAAAAGAAATCTGCATTTAACTTTTGTTGTTAAAATTTGGATCAGAATATAGAAAGAATTGACTTTTTTTTGTAATACTGTTTTATTAAATCTAAACATCAAAATGTCATTTAGATTTTACTCAATAAATGTTGCACAATTACAGGTACTCTGCAATCACAAAGATAAGGTTATAGATATCACTTAGCTAGAAAATAGCAGGAAATACTAAAGAGAATTCACATTTTCCTCAATAAAATTAAAAGCAAACAACGCAAAACTTGAAATAAGGAGAATTGGAGGACTTTCAATAGTTGTGTGTGCGGTAGAAGATCAAAGGATCATTCCAAAGCACATCAATAAATAATTGGGTCAATTTGTTACAATCATCCCTTTGCACGTTATGTACGTTATGTACCTATAGATTACTTTGTCTGCACCCAAACAAGGTAAAAGAACACCACAACAACACAAAAAAATGCTTCCATCGTGCAAAAAATCGTTTTGTGATAAAGCACTTCTTCAAAACGAGCTCACCCCACAGAAACGACACATGTATTTTTTTTCCCCATATTCCAAAAAACACGCCACTGAATTTGGAGCTGTTCTTTTACTTTAAGGCTATATACGACACGAGAGAAAGCATTGCTAGAACATTTAAATCAAAACCGTGACTTTGCTTTTTTTACGCTGTCGAATCGTCAGCTTTGTAGAGAAGATGTAGCAGTCAGTGGAGGTTTGGGTCTCCAGACAGTAATCCGCCCAGGATAACATCCAGTTTCCGCTTTTTTAGCCAGAAATCGTCCTTGTTGGGGAATTCATTTGATATCCTAAAGAGAGCTGTCACCAGAACTACTTAGTACCACGTTGGCCAAGGCAAATGTCACTGATCAAAGAAATTATTCTAATTGGTAGGTAATCAGTCTGTCCCTATGTAGCAGTTAGGAGGATTTGGTATAATAATTTTACTGTTCCATAGCCAGATTGAGAGTGTATTTGGCGACTTGATTCTCTTTCAAAGGGCCGATCCCCTTATAGAGGGAAAACTAAAAATCCAGAAAATGTCGAGTATTTCCATCCTCCCATTAGGTTCCCTCTCTCAAGTTTTAAATAGACTTTGTCTTCTCTTTCCATGTTCAACAGCACTCCATTGCTGGCAGCCTCTCGGGTCACATCCTGATCTCCAGCGAAAGCAGAAATCACAGCCCAGCCGTTCTGCATCAGACTCACCTGAATGAGGAACACAAAGAGTCTCACAACATTGACCTCGCATTAACTGTACCAAATGCACCCTTCCAAATTAGTTCCTATTAGTTATCGTTTTCATTTTATTTACACTGTAATCGCCGCCCTCGGAGTGTCACACAAACGCCATCGTCGGCCCAATCAGTTGTTTTCCCCCATTGCACAACGAGAAAGTTGTTCAGTTTCGTTTGCATCATTTTCCCATTTCCTTACTCTTTCCCCTCTATATTTCCATCTCCCTGTTTGGTTCGCACATCCCTCCTTACTGCCCGCAACCAACGTATGATATTGTTCCAAGTGCATTCTTTTAAAATACCAATTCAAATTCTATTCTGGTTTCATTCTTTTGCATTATCGTAAAGCAACAATTGATTATTGCAGATAAGATCCCCAGTCTCCCACCTGAATTGTCTGCCTATTGTACACCTTGACCACGTGAAAGCTGAAACTGTAAATCCCTTTTCTCGGGGCCATAAATGTACTTGATCCCATATCGAAATGGTTTCCAATGTTAACCAAGACCTGCAAAAAAAAAAGAAGGGACAAAAAAAAAACATTGAAACGAAGGCATTCTGTTCAGTTGGGATATGTGTCATTATTTCTGGGGTGAAGAATTAAGCATCAGGGATTAGTTTGAATAGCGCACAGGATTTGCTCTCCTCCTCCTCGGATTCACTGAGTCTGAAATTCCTCACATTAAAGCCCCACAACGCAGCATTTCCCACGTTAATATCAGTCGTTTCAGGAAAGGGTGACCCACAGCCTTGGCTTTGCGTCAAGTGATTGTTCCCAAATACTTGGAATGGCATTACACGAGTTAAATCCGCGTCCCGCAAACTATAATTCGTGGAAGAATTAGTCGGAAGGCACTTGTCAATTTCAGTTGAAGTTTCACGCGGAAATTCGAGCCAAAGTTTTTTTTTAAAAAAAAAACAAGTGATCCGGGGTGAAGGCACACATTTATTTAAACAATCTCCCGCAATCTCCAAAGCTTCCCCTGCAGTCTATTTACTCGATCACGCCCCATGCAGTGCATTTAAGGGACTATGGGTTTAGAAAACGTTGCATTATTGAAAGAGATAACTGTGCAAAGGCAATATCCCTCAATGGGACCGTCACTAAAACATAAGCTTTAGAGAGAGTGAGTGAACGAGGTTTTTTTTTAAAAAAAAACAGATGTGGTTCCTGTTAAGTGGATCATCCAGATTTTTTCTCCCCGTTCAGTCCATTTCAACAATACATGTTGCATTGAGTGTGTGTAATATAATCATGTTGGGAGTTTGTAACTGGAGCTGGGGTTGAGGAGGGGGAAGCAGGAGGCAAATAGAAAGGGGGCAAATAGAAAGGATGGGAGGTTGGCAGTGAGATGAGAGGACAGACGCGCAAAAACAGATCAACAGATCTGCGTGGACTGGACATGTTGCAAAGTGCAAGGATGTTTCTTCGGGGGGTCTGTGTAACCAGACTGCTGGCAGCAAACTGGACTTACATGGTCGAAGTAGATAGTCATGGTTCTGTTGCTCATTTCGGACGGTTCATGGTTGGTGCTCCGCACGGCTGAAAATGCCACTTTGGCACTGCCGGATCGCACTGAGATTCCCAGGGAAGAGGTGACAGCACCATCCGAGGACGGGTTGGAGTCACACACAACCAGACATTTCCCTTCCAAAACGATCGGCTCTGTCTCATTCTGTCCCAAGGCCAACCCCGTGCAAACCAGCATCAGGCTCAACCCCAGCATGACAACAGATCTTGAGCAGACAAGCATCAGATCCACACGATATTCAGTAATCCGATACAGATCCCTCAGTCACCCTGCACGGATGCTCTCTCTCTCTCTCTCTCTCTCACTCTCGCTCTCTCTCTCTCTCCCCCCGACGCCTTTCCTGCCGACAGTCTCTCCAGTCCAGCCTCCTATAGGATGCAAGAATGTTCCTCAGTTTGTTTGGATGTCACAGCCCTGTAAGAAGACAAAATCAATCCAAAATGCCCAGGCAGAATCCAATGCACCATCCGACACGACAGATCATAGCGTAAGATAAAACTGTTACCTTATGGCTTCTGTTGCATTTTTGCCCTTTGCAAATCAATGGGAAATTCACCCCCTCCCCACCCCACCCCACCACACCCAGCCCCCCCCCCCCCCCAACCCCCCACCCCCCCACCTGCACGTTAAAGTGATCGAGCAATTCTAAAATTGAAGTTGAGTGCTATCTTTCTTTCCCCACTTTCTCTCTCTCTCTCTCTCTCTCTCTCTCCTCTCTTCTCCTCTCCTCCTCTCCCGCGATCTTCCAAGTTGGGATGTGAAGCAGCCGAACGAACGCCTCCCTCAATAAACAACGCCGCCGGGTCGTGCGGATCTTGTGTCAGAGATCATTCCTGCGCTCAGCGTCCCGCATCCATCCTCCACGCAGTCACAGTTCCAGAAAGTTGTCGTGCATTCACTCGCGAAAAAAATTTTTTTTTTTGATATATATACGTAAAAAAAATAATAAAGAAAAACTCCCGAACGATGCCCCTCAAGAAATCCTGGAGCAAATAATCTCGAGGCACTTGTTTCCACCCCCACCCCCCGTTTGAAGCGATCTCAAGTTATAATATAATAATGAGTTGGGTCAAATGTTCAGTGGTGTTTAGCTCTCCCTCACTGTCCAGCGGCTCTACCCTAAAGCGCACTGTCTTTTGCTGACTTCAATGTGCTTTAAACATGACACTTGGTGCTGAAATACCCACACACTGGATGATGGCGTTTACCTGGCAGATGCATGTTGGCATTGACAGTGTGATGGCTCTCGCCCTCCCTCTCTCTCCCTCTCTCCCTCTCTCTCTGTCTCTCTCAAACTGAGGGGTGAGGGGAATGAGCTGGGGATCCGCTGGCAGTCAGAAAGCACGAGTGTCTTTCCCCTCCTCTCATTCTCTCACACACGCCAGCACAGGGCACAGGGCACAGGACACAGGACACGGGCATCCACTGTAACTCAGGTGGGTACCAGCTCAAAGCACTCAGGCAAGACACACCAGCCTTTTTAAACAGCCCTGATCCGTGGCACATCGACCGCTTTACTGTGGCGTCCCCCGACCCTCCCCACAGATATATTAAGAATACTGCACCTATTCGTCACTTCGTGATGTAGGATTTCAAGGTAATTCACCCAAGACCAGTTTCACGTCGGCAGGGAACACACTTGCAGTCAGTGGCTGCTCATATTGATTCAGAACAACTGGGGTCTGACCTCCACAGACACTCATTTATTTAAACTGTGGATAAGATCTAAAGGGCAGGAATCGGTCGTGGAGTTTTCTTTAATTGCAGATAAACTTTGCACGTCTGTTTTATTTTAATGGTGGTGTGAAATTTCCGCATCCCGAAGCTGAATTTTCTTTTTACGTTCAAAAAAAAATAGCAAGAGGTTATTGCATT
This sequence comes from Callorhinchus milii, assembly GCF_018977255.1. Classification (NCBI taxonomy): domain Eukaryota; kingdom Metazoa; phylum Chordata; class Chondrichthyes; order Chimaeriformes; family Callorhinchidae; genus Callorhinchus; species Callorhinchus milii. Next base: position 93,016,755 of record NW_024704743.1, read on the forward strand.
GTAAACCACATCGCAGAGCTTCAAGTACACTTGCACAAACACGATAAAACATTGTAATTGCCTGAGTGAATTTTATTCCAGGCGTTTGTCCAGACAACATACACGGGCACCACCATGTGGTTACAGGGTGAAATGCTTTTTTACTCTGTTTCCAAACCTTCCTCCCAGGCATTTGGGAACAAAGTCATGGGGCAAAATTTGGTATGTGATAGTTATCACCCGTGAAAATGTTCATATGGCAAATTTCCCTCCAATGTAACAAAATATATGCTTTTACGATCCACGACTGTTTGTGGGACACTGCTGTGTGCAACCGGCTGCAGTGTTTCGCCCACAAAATATACAGTCGATCTACTTTGCAGTATATTCTGTGAAGCGCTTTGAGACACCTCAATGACATGATAAGGCGCTAAGCCAAATGCAAGGATTGTTATTATTTTAAACATCTATAGAACTGACAACATGTGTAGGATATTGGTTTGAAAGACTCCTGTTTTAAGGTATGGGGCCATGTTGGTAACTGGGGCAGTAGGGAATACAAGAGTGGAACAGTCCACTTGTCATTTCCATCATAACTGTGTCACATGTAATGGTGGGAGCATATTGTTGATGTACAATGTTATAAAGATGATTTATGTCACCTATCACAATGTTTGATAACCACAGTGCAATTGGTTGGCTAACCATTAGGTTAGGTTTAGTTGGTAGCTCTCTCATTCTGGTCCGAAGGTTGTGGGTTGGGTTAAAACTCCACACTGCAATGTGAGTTCATCATCTACTCCAGTCCAGATGATCTGCCACATGTGTCCTTCAAATGAAAAGTTAAACTAAGGTCCTATTTATTATTATTATTATATTCCTTATTATTATTATATTATTATTTGCCTGTTCTTCAGATGGACCTAAAACATCCAACAATACTCTTCAGAGCGAAGGGAGCTTATTCTGGTTGCAGGATTTGCCTACAAAAAGTTAGTGTACCTTACAGCAATTATTGTGAAGTGAATTTGACTTTATAAAATGCTTCAAAAATGCAAATCTACAATGCAAACATTATAAATTAAAATTAAACAACAAAAAACATTATGCAGCCCTTCTGAAGTGAAAGACACTATATCAATGTAATTTGTTGTTGTAAAATCTAAGACATGCATGTAAACAACTTCTAAAATTCCCATAACAAAGTGAAAAACAATTAACTACAATGCACAGTAATGCTATACAATTTTTTTCTACACTTTTATATATTTGGTCTTACACATTTTAAATTGCTCTGCTAGGTTTTGCTAGGTTTTGCAGCACAGTTCAAAGTTGTGCATTTTATTGCATTCTAAATTCAATGCAAGGTCAAGGACTGATTTGCTGGAGCATAGCCTGTGGAAGTTTGACTGTTGCTTCTCTAATACGAATGAGTGTAAAAAACTTGCTTTTAAATTTAAAACCATGTCTTCTTCAGTCAAGCTGTAGGGATAGTTCATATGTCATCCTTCAATTCTAGGACTTACTTGGGTATGTATCGAGCTGAAATTGACAAGTGAAGGTCTTGTCTCATTTTGCCAGCTGTAAATGGTACATCAAATCGATCTGGTAGTCTCAACCCAATTCCTTGTGGGCATGGGCCCATGCTATAAGACTAGCCCATGATTCAACACAATTTGGCAAACTCACTCAAGGAAACGTGAGGATGACAGCAGTGGGATGTAGAAATTCACACTGGTGTATTAGGAGATGTTCCTCTGGTGTGATTGATGTGACACTTTGTTGAAGAAAAATAGACAGTTTTTTCTCTAAGTTCTGCAGTAATTTCTAAATCCTAAAATAATGCTGACCTAGGAATGCTTGATGGTGAGAGAGATGCTTAAAGTGGAAACATATTCCATTCCCCAGCTGCAATAATTCCTCACCTGATGAACAGAGACTCACAAAAATGAAAACTTTTCTTTAAATTAGGGTTATGTTATAGGCATATTATTTGTGTTTTCCTATCTAATTGTAAATTATGAATGCTCGATACTAATTGGTTCTGAAAGTATACGTGCGTACAGTTGAATAATTTATGTTTTGCAATTGTATTTTTAATAGCAGTCTCTGCTATTAATATCAACAAAATGATTATAAGAATATAACTAAAATGTTCAGCACCACAATTCCGAATTATACGTCTATAAATCCACCTTTGGTCAGGGAACCAGAATAGACAGTGGCTTGTTTAAATAGCAGCAGTATTTCAGAAGCAATACACACTGCCATATTATTTATTATAGCTTGCATTGTAGCTGCAAGGTTTCTTGGAAACTATGCCTAGCACAACTTGAAGCTATTTTTTGCCAAGGTTTGATATCATTTCAGAAATTTCATTATTTTCTTAAGCGAAAAAAAATCAATCTGTTGACTGATAGAATAGCTTCAACGTTAACATTCCAATGATCCCCACTGTAACACTGAGACGTCCCTGACAGTAACTACATCAGATGTTTTGCTTTGTCATATCAAGTATTTGCCAGTTATGTAACGAACATTTATGGAGGCTTGTCTCTGCAGACTTGTAGTCATTCGAATATAATGAGCCCATTTATGTACTGAAGCAACATATTGTCAAATTCTACCTAGTTGCACTTAAGCACTGGGTCAGCCAGGAGGGAATCAGCTTCAGGGTTTCAGGCTCATAGTTGTTAGTTTTACATCAGTGCTCCCTAATAAACTGATGAGGAATAAATAAACTCATTATACCAGAATGTGACTTGAATCCAAAGAAAACTGCTATTTAAGAGTATAAGATTGCCAAATAGGGTGAATAAGGTATTAATCTACTATTGTAACAATTAATAATCCTTGCATTTGAAATCCTTACATCCTTTGCATTTCCACATTGAAGCATCTCAAAGTGTTTTCTGCAGTTTTTCTGTAATGTGTTTTATTTACTTTAAAGTGTAGTGACTGTGTATTTGTAGGCGAACTATACCTTAATCTTCATTGGCAACCATGTAGTTTTTAATTGGCAAAGGAAAATGTTTTGTCTATCTCATTATATAGAACATACAAAGATGTAGCATACTAGTAATCTGTTTTGTAATTCTGAATTTATTTACAATTGTAGATAGAGTTCATCAGTTTTAACACAATATTATTCTAATGCATCTGCAAATTGAGATGAGTTAAATACATTCACATTGGAATATAATCATGATTCCAGCAACATGATTTGCAAATTAGGGAAATTTGTTTGCAAAATATTTAAAAGCAATTTAGGTCATCTTCTGCACAGTATAAATTTGGCAAAGATTTCTATTGTTATTATGGGAATAAATATTGGTTTACACTAGCAATATTGTGCTACAATACAGGCAAAATAAATTGGGAATGGGCCACATTTGTAGCACTTAACTTCGACATTCTAAATTATTTCATGCCTATTTTATTGGGAAAAAATAGTGTGAGAGTAGCATAGGATGAACCCAAATGACTTTCAGTTCTTTATTAGTACAATACGATTTTTATTTTATGTACTGTTCTGATGTGATAGTACCATGTGGCAATGACAGCCAATTAGGAATATAGGAACAGGAGGAGGTCATTAAGACCACTGATCCTTTACCTCCAGTTTCATAAATTATGGCTAGTTGTGTAAGCCCATTTCCTCATTTCTTCCTTAATTCTGATTCTGCCTCTTCTGCCTTTTGGACCAATGTGTCCAAATTTTCACGATCTACTTTATGAAAAAAAATGTTTTCTGCTTTGACTTCTAAGATTTTTTAGTCCTAATTTCAAGATTATGACCCTTTGTTTTGGATTTCTCTGACAGAAAGAAGAGTCCTTTTTAGCTTGTCAGATCGATTTCATTATTTTATTCGCCCACAAAATACACAGTTATGACATTTTATAGTATATTCTGTGAAGCGCTTTGAGATGCTTCAATAATATGATAAGACACTATATCAAATGCAAGGATTATTATTATTATTAAATCATGTGATGCACTTAGAGACATCCTCCCAACGTTAAAGGTAATATATTAAAACCCTCGTCTTCAACTGAGCCTTCGGCCATCCTCCACCCTCCTCGATTCCGACCCCAGCTCGGGTCCAAATCCTTGACTGTCTAGCACTTTGGGATGTTCTCCCAACATGAAAGGTGTTATACAAATGCAATTTTCTATTGCATAGTGTTGTAAATTCAAGGATTATTATCATCAAACACCTCAGTCAGATCACCCCTTCACCTCTTCTGATAAAAGGAACATAATCTATGTCTATCTGGCCTCACATCATAACTGAACCCTTTTAATCCAAATATTAAACCAATGAATCAGCTCTGAACACCACCTAAGGCTAGTATATTCTTCTTAAAGTCATTTGCCCTAATCTGAGCACTGTGCTCCAAGTGAGGTCCAATCACTACTTTATATAGGTAGTGCAGCACTAACTTACATCCTTTTGTATTGTAGACACTGTTTTATTAAGACAAGCATATCTTTCACTTACAATTTGCCTTTAATAATAATAATAATCCTTGCGTTTAATATAATGCCTAATCATATTGTCAAGATGTACTCAAAGCACCTCACATAATTTTATTGTGAAGCGTACACATAACGTAACATAACATGTAGGAGCAGGAGTAGGCCATTCGGCCCTTCGAGCCTGCCCCGCCATTCAATCATGGCTGATCTTCTAATCTAACTCCAGCTAATAACCTGACCCTGCCTTATCCCCATATCCCTTAATCCCTTTTGCAATAAGAAATCTATCTATCTCAGTCTTGAATATGTTCAAGGACTGAGCATCAACAGCCCTTTGGGGTAGTGGGTTCCATACATTCACTACCCTTTGAGTGAAGAAGTTCTTCCTCAACTCAGTGCGAAAGGGCTGGCCTCTGATTTTAAGGTTGTGACCCCTGGTTTTAGTTTCTCCAACCAGGGGAAACAATCTCCCACTATCTACTCTGTCATGCCCTTTGATGATCTTATAGGTTTCTATAAGATCCCCTCTAATTCTTCTATATTCTAGAGAATATAGGCCCAAATTGGTCAGCCTATCCTCGTAACTCAACCCCTTCATCCCTGGTACTAACCTAATAAATCTACGCTGCACCCCCTCCAAGGCAAGTACATCCTTCCTTAAATGAGGAGACCAAAACTGGACACAGTATTCCAGGTGTGGTCTCACCAGGGCCCTATACAGTTGCAGCAAGACTTCCCTACTCTTATACCCTAATCCTTTCATAATGAAAGTTAACATACCGTTCACCTTCCTAATTGCTGCTGCACCTGCAGACTAACTTTCTGTGATTGGTGTACAAGGACACCCGAGTCCCTCTGGACGCTAACACATTCCAATTTCTCCCCTTCTAAAAAATAACCAGCTCTACTGTTTTTGCTACCGAGGTGGATGACTTTGTACTTCCCTACATTGTACTTCATCTGCCACCTACCTGCCCAATCACCTAACTTATCTATGTCTCGCTGCATTTTTTTAATGTCATGCATTTTTTTAATGTTAATGTCGTTTCGCCTGCAAAATATACAGACAAGCAATTTCACACAGAATTAATGACCATTTTATCTGATGGAATATTTTCCAGAATACCAGCAGAAATTTGTTTCTCTTTACAAATAATGCATGGGATCTTTCATGTCCCTCTGAACAGGCATCCAGGGCATCTATCTTCTATCTGTCTTCTATCTATCTATCATCTGTCTATCTTCTTCTATCTTCTTCTATCTATACTAATAAAGTGAGAATGTCTATCTATGTGTCACCCAAGGTCTCAATAACCGATTGACATACAAACATGATTTATACCTCATAGGAAAGGCCTTGCATTTGGGGGTGTCATGAGCATATTTTGTTTCCGGGATCTCCTACCATTGATGACTTATGACCTAAACAAGCTCATCACATATGTATGACAATTTTGCGTTGCTGACACTTGCTTAACGCAGAGCTGATGGCCGCATTGGCTCCCACTGGCGCTGTAGCATCATGCGTCACAGAGCATGTACATATGTACACACGCACGCATGCAGCACACATGCATTCAGATGAAGCCAAGTGGCGGGAACAAGATAAAGATGCCTAGGTGAATATCAGGCCTTTCAAGTACAAATAACAACAACAACAAGATTATTTGTATAGCGCCTTTCACATTGCAACAAATTACAGTAAGATATTAATAAACTTGCTGAATGGGCATTTAAATGGCAAATACATTTCAATGTAGAAAAGTGTGAGGTGTACATTTTTGTAGAAGGAATAAGGAAGTCACATACATCCTGGAAAATAAAAACCTAAATGGGGTAGCGGAGCAAAGGGACCTAGGGGTACACATAAACAATTCACTAAAAGTAGCAACACAAGTTAGTAAGTCCATAAAACAGGCAAACCAGGCATTGGGGTTCATTTCTACAGGGATAGAAATGAAAAGGAGGGAAGTTATGGTAAACTTCTATGGAACCTTGGTTAGACCCCACTTAGAATACTGTGTGCAGTTCTGGTTCCCACATTATAGAAGGGGTGTAGGGGCAATGGAGAGGGTGCAAAGGAGATTCACAAGGATGATCCCACAACTGAGAGGTTATTTCTATCAGGAAAGGCTGAACATGCTTGGACTCTTCTCTTGAAGGAGGGGGGTAAGGGGTGACCTGATAGAGGTCTTTAAAATTATGAAAGGTTTTGATAAGGTAGACATAGGGAAGTTGTTTCCACTTGTGGGGAGACCAAAACCAGGGGCCATCAATATAAAATAGTCACAAATAGACAAATAGGGAAGTTAAAAGAAATTTCTTCACCCAGAGAGTAGTGGGAATGTGGAACATGCTACCACAAGGAGTTGTTGAGGCAAATAGCATAGATGAATTTAAGGGAAAGCTAGATAGGTACATGAGGGAGAAAGGTATAGAAGGTTATGCTTGAAGGCTTAGTTGAGGAAGGGCAGGAGGAGGCTCATGTGGAGCATAAACACTGGCACAGACCAGTTGGACTGAATGGCCTGTTTCTGTACTGTATATTGTTGTGTATTCTAATGTATTCCCTTCCAAAGGAAGGCATCTCAGACAATGCAGCACACCCAGAGCACTGCATTAGAGTGTTAGCCTCAACTGTGAGCTCAAATCCTGATGTGGAGATTGAATCCATGACTTTTTGACTCAGAGGCGAGAGTGCTGCCAACTGAGACAGGATAATAAAGTTTGTTCTGAGATAATTGTCCAATGACATCGTAATTGACAAAGTTACAGAAGTTGCAAAGTGCTAAGGAATGAAATTACATCATTAAAAAAATAGCAAGACACATAGTACGACACATCGACATATTAAGTCATAGCAAACTTTTGTTTAAGTTATTCTCAATTCAAACTTCGTAAGGGAACCTTGCTTCATAAATCATTTATTTTTTTCATCACAAGAATTTCTAGGCGAACACATAACTTCAACATAACTTCTGTCCACCTACAATATGTATTTGCATCTTAACATTCTTTTAAGAATATCACATTCAAAACGATGCTATAAATTCCATCCCTGAGAGTGTAACTTGTAAATTTAGACTTTTCTGAATCAGGCATAATGCCTACGTTTGACGTTGAAGCTATTTTTCAATCTGTACTGATAGGGCATGTAACTTTAATGGGATTTCTTTGCTTAGAAGATACAAACTGTACTATACTATGACTAAAAGGTCAGAGGCTCTATATTTTAATCGCAATTTACTCAGTTTAGAAATTTATGGCTGAGGCTGCTGGCAGTACATTCTTCAGGTATGTAATTTAGAGTGTGTATATGATATAACTATTTTACTGTTTATAAACACTATAAATTTACTTACAGACAACAACGTTCAAAGTTAAGTCTGAATTCAAAAGTTTGCCAAACTCTGAACTCTGAAATGTTGCATAATTAGATTAAATCAACATCCAGATGGAATTTCTCCCCACAAGTTTCTAAAATCCTAAAGTTAGAATTTCAGCATAATTTATCATCTCGAAGTGACATCAGCGACACTTTTTACCCTTCTTGCCACAACACAAATGAAGTGATGTAATCGGGCTGGGTTGGAGGAGGAGAATCACCTTAACTATGTTGGAAGTGAAGTATGAAATAACGCTCAAAACACCGGTTCCAGGATTGAAAATTAAATGCGAGCCTCCTAGGCAGCGGTAAAAATATGCCTAAAATTTTTTAAATAAAAATTTGGAGCCAATCATTGTGCTGAAATCAAAGCAGAGGGGAAGGATGTGTCAGATCCAAGCTAATCTTCAGGAATGGAATGGAAAAATGCAATACTTCATAACAGATTAGATAATAATCAAATTTGTTATTAACTGTTGTATGTTGTACCCCAAATGTGCTTCACATTTTTATTATTCACTCTACTTTATAATCTCTGATCAATTTGAATATCCACATATTTTACCGAATATTATCTCCCCAAACTAATCATTTTAGACTTTTAGTCTCGGATTAAAAAACAATAAATTGTACATTTAAAATACAAACTGTGGTATGTACATACACACACACATACATACATACATATATACATGCATACAACCTGCTTAAAAAAAAATGTGACAATTCCAAGCAAATTTACATTCTACTTAAGAGATTCTGACAAATGTAACAGCCACAGCACAGAACTGTAAAATAAACAGCCTGGCTTCCTTCATGTTATGTTACTCAGAATAAATTGTTATGGCTTTAACCACTGCCACTGAAAAATTAAACAGGTAAGCGACTGACCCTGGAGGAGGAGAGTTATGGTGCTTCATTTCCAGGACCTGATTAATGTGTGGGTAACTGTGTGGCAGCATGTGGCCCGGCATTTGAAAGGGAAAAACTCCACATGACCCAAAGTCAATATTACTATTTTTGAAGATGAAAGATTAGCATAAATAATCTGAGACTCATTCAACTCCCTCAGTCGGAGCTAGTTCTACCCGGGATCCAAGTGATCATTTGAACTCACACTTTGCATTTAAATTTAGGAGGGGGAGTATTTTTGAGGGGAGGTAAAAGTTTTTGTTTATTGAGGTAGTGAATGGAAAATAGGACACTTTCCTATTTTAAGCACCTGAGTAACGCTGAAAAAACAACAACAAGATTACATTTGTATAGTGTCTTTCACGTCGGGAGGACGTCCCAAGGCGCTGGACAGTGTACAGCATTTCAGAATGAAGAATCAAAATGAAGGATAAGCCCAATGGGTGATTCTGGTTGCTATTAGTGATCCTGGTTCCTATTAACCCTGTAAGCCAAAGCCCTGACAGGTCTTAGTTGGAAAAGCAGCAGGAAGCTTGCCAAACTGTGCTTTCAACAACAACAACAATTTGGATTTATATAGCGCCCTTCATGCCAGGTAATATCTCAGAATGCTTAGAGTTCAAATGCTGGCTTTCCAATTCAAGTGATTTCAAATTTGACCACCTGGGTGAAGAACAACAATTATAAATAGGTTCTGTGAATGAATATAATTCTCATGTGTTTTATGTTTTATGGGTATAGCTTTCAATGGCAAGCTGTGCAGTTTTAGCTGATTTAAATTCCTGCAGTAACCTATTGCACACTTTGAGGGCCTCAAGCCTTGACTCTTGTCAACTTTTGCTTAATACTCTCTGAAATTAGTTAAGCATGATGTGTCCCTCCAGGGACAGATTGTGCATTCCATTCCAAACCCAGGAATTTCCATGTGCAGGGAATTTCCATGTGCAGGGAACACTCAGTATGGGTTAGATACTCTTAAGCATGGTGATGGGTTTCCGCACGGGTCAAATACTCAGCTGACCAAAATAAAAGCTTTTTCGAGGGAATTAGGTAAATATCTAAAATTGAATAATTTGTAGGGATATGGGTAAAACACAAATGAGTGGGACTGAATGGATTGCTCTTTCAAAGATCCAGTACAGGCACAGTGAATGACCTTCATCTGTGTTGTAAAGTTCTATGATTCTGTGATTTGGAAGTAGAGCAATTTGCAGGGGTTGGGAAAATCCTCTTTCACGTTCAAGGACTATAATTATTTTAAACTGGATGTTTGGAATGTATGAGCATATTCAAATGAAAGTATTACAATTTGTAATTAATTGTATAATATTCAAGTGTTATGTGGTCTTAGTTACGCTATTTAATTATTTGTTATTGATATATATACTCTAGTTTAATTGGGTTTTGGCACTTTCTGAAAGAGATTTGAAAGGCCAACACTGTACTTTGCTAAATTATTATATTGCTGGATTGCTAGAGGTGAAAGAGTTACACAAAGCCTCTGCTGCAGCAATTGCTGGCAGTGACGGTTCCTATAATTTGTAACATGGTCATTTAAAGCTATTTCCAATTGGCACTTGGCATCAGGGAATTACTCACGAGGAGTATTGTTCATGAAGTAAATTATGGTAGAATTATGGGTCATTTTATTATATAATATATAAATATAATATATGCATTTATGCACAACAAATATACAGTCAATTCACTGTAAAGTATATTCTGTGATAAGGTGCGATATCAATTGCAAGGATTATTGTTATAAAGGAAGAAAAATATGTAATTTGGTATCACAAAGCAAATCCTTAAAACAAATCTCATCCCCCTTAACTTCTGGGGAATATTTCTCCCTTTTGCTTTTCAGAATTCAAAAGTGCCATCCATCATCCTTTATATAGCTAGAAACTTTTATTTCTAAATTTATTGAGATAGCCGTCATTCCAGGCCACAGATTTAGCTTTTAGTTTTAATTCGCACATTCTAAGGTGACATTCCAATGCAGTTCTGGGGGGGATTCCATTGTTGGAGGTGCTGTTGTTGGGTGAGGTGTTAAAAACGAGGTTACATCTGCCTGTTCAGGTTCCCATGCGATGCTCAGAAAGACAGAAAGAGAAGGGAGTTTCTCCCAGTTGCCTGCAAATGGACATTCACTCCACTTCACAGTAAATCCTGTGAAGCTCTTTGGGTCATCCTCACGACGTGAAAGGCGCTATACGAAATGAAAGGATTATTATTGATAAAAATTTGTCTCAAAGGCATGTGGTGGAGCACCTTCAACCCAGATACCCCCCTCAACATGTCTTATAAGCAAGTGTTGATGGTTAGAGAGGAATGAGAGCTAGAACTTCAAAAATCAAGGAGGTGTCCAATCATCTCTGAGACCTGTTGTTAAGGACAGTTTTTATGCTAACATTTTAAATTACTTTCTGTCCTCGTGATAACAATCATAGAATTGATACATTACACACTAGATTTTCACCCCATTATTAGTTTTCTGACGAGGATCTCTGTCCTGGTCTTTCGATCCCTGCAGTCTTGTTACACTACCTATTGAATCTCCATATCTGTTCCCCACATCTAACTCTCGTCTATTGCTTAATTAGCTCTCTCTTTGCTTTACTATCGGTGGACAAGCCTCCAGCCACCAGGCCCTGTTCTCTGGAACTCTCTTACAGTTCAGATGTTAATGGGTTCATGACCCATATTGGAAATTTGAGTCTAGGCTGACACTTCAATACAGTGCTAGGGCTACATTATTGGAGGTGCCAATTATTGTTCGGGTGGACATCCACCTCCCACCCACCCCCACACCCCCCCCCCACACCCACACCCCCCCCCCCACACACACACAAAAGATATCACCTTCAAATACACAGGTATTACACGATGCAGTTCATCCTGGGGAGTGTTTGACACATCCTCCCAATGCAAAAGGCACGATATCAAATGCAAGGCTTAATATTGTTATAATAAATCAAATCTGTCATTCACTTGAAGGCTATTTGGGGGACATTGCTTGCACAAATTGGCTGCTGCCTTCGCCTACAAAATACGCACAGTCACTCCACTTTACAGTAATTCCCATGCAGCAGCTTTGAGATGTTTCATCATGCAAATGTGCTATATCAAATGTAAAGATTATTCTTATTGTAAAATGTTCTAAAATCATATCTCTTCAACCGTGTCTTTAGCAGCATCTTTCAATCTTTTATTTCCCCATTTGTTGTCCACTATTTACATTTGCAAATGCTCTGAGACATTGATTGAAGTGAAGGGTTATATAAATTTAAGTTAATATGGAGTTCTTATGCAAGCATAACATGTCTCCCAATTATCAGACTCTTAATGACGAACACCGAAAGTGTATTTAATTAGTTCCCAAATTCCTTTTCAAGACAACATATTTCAAAAGATCAATTATTTTCACATGACACGTGTATTTGTATCAATTGTTTCTGTCATCTTTGCTTATATTGGATGGCTTCAGGAATGACAATATAGGCAATGGTTAAAAAAATCTGCAAATGGGTTTCTTGCTGTTTGCAGAAATCTTAATGCATGCATAGTCCTGATGGACGCCTGACCTTTTGTACTCAATTATCTACGTATCTTTTTTTNAACTGAACTCAGCGTAGGTTTCTTGGAAAAAATCCAGCCTGTTAAAAGGTTTGGTACATTTATGGTGGATTTCATGCTAACTAACCAAGATTGGGCTTCCTTCCTTATATTCCTCTGAGATCTAACTGACAATTATTAAGAAGGAAATGGAGTACTGTACTATTTGTCTCCATTAAGGTGAATGAATAATGGAGAAACAATTGAATTTGAACTTCTCTGTAATGATGCCTATGAAACACTATGTAATTTTCAAAGTCCTTACTCGTAGCACTGGCTACAATTTCTTCAAATAAGCAATTAACTGCCATGTCTCTGCTTTAAATCACACATTAATGATACTTTAGAAGCAAAATGGAGAATGATTGTAATGAAGATAAGGTAGCAGCACCCATACACACAAAATTGAAGTAAGTCTATTTCTGAAATATGAGATAATGCCTTCTGTGGCCAAACTTATTTTCTCTCGTGCAAGTGTTTGGTTATATTTCTTCTGCAATATTTTGAAAGAACACAATTACTTTTCATATACGGGTCTAAGTTGTACTGCTTCAGAACTGCAATGCAGAAGCAAATTGTGTTGTAGCAAAGTTCCTGTGAGTCAGGATGATGTACTTGGTTTATTGAAACAAGGTTTCACTTGCTCCTTGGAGTCATTTTAAGGAATCCTGTTAAGGAACATTGCAATTTTATCCCTTTAGTCTTTAAAAAAGTGCACCTAAATATTGTTTGTAAAAAGAGTGGTAGTCAAAATTTGGAATATAATGGGAATGCATGATTATTGACTATCCAATTTACTTTGCAAAACCATATCAAACAAAGAGACTCAGTCGTGCAGTAAGTTAGCACACTGGAATTTCATGCACGAGACCTGAGTTCAGATGCAGCCTAGATTAATGGGATGAAAGTTGCATCTGATGGTGGGTTATAAGAGTCTTATTTGAAACTGGGATTTGCAATCTTAATCTAGTTTTGAAAAAACATGAGGAGGTCAACACAAAATTGCACATAATTTGACATTTATTGTCAAACTCACTGATGTAGGCCATTTGATCCAGTTTGAGCATACCAATGATGGTTGGGAATCTGAGGGGAAGGGGAAATCTAAAAGGGATCTAGGTGTGTTAGCTGATTCATTGTTCATTATGTCAAAAACAGTGTGAGGCAGCAATTACAAGGCAAACAGAAGACTGGGTTATATTGCTGAATCGGTTGAGTTTAGATCCCCAGACATCATACTCAGGCTGTGTAGTATTCTGGTCAGGCCTAGAGAACTGCCTACAGTTCTGGACAAGGCCTACGCCCTAAAGGCAATGCAGAGGAGAAAAATGAGGATGATCCCCAGTGATAGAGGAATGAGCTATGAGCAATGATTATACAATCTATGGCTCTTCAGTCTAAAGAGAAGATGACCAGAGAGGACCTCATAGGCATATATAACATTTTAAAAGGTATTGTAAAATGTAAAACCAGAACAATACTTTAGAATGCACCAAGAGAGTAGAACAAGGGGTATAGGTTCAGTGTTGCAAAGTGCAATTTCAGAACAGTTACAAGGACATGTTTCTTTAATCAGAGGGTAATTAATGACTGGAAGGTTTCCAGGATGGGTGGTTGAGACCAGGACACAGGGTACATTTAAAAAGTAGTTCTACATGAGGGGCACCATATAAATGCAAGTTGTTGTTGTTGTTGATTCTGTGATGGGAGGCGGTAGAGTAGGTATTTTGGAGGGATGAGATCAGAAGAGTCATCTAAACTAATCTTGTGATCTTGTGTGAATGTGAAATGTAGACCTTGGGTATCTTAAGCCTGATGGTGGGAGCCAAATTCAGTCACAATCGTACATTATGGAAAATTTAAAATGAGATTAGCTTCAGAGTTGGTGTGAGACATAGCAGGACATCTGCGGGATTGCATATATACAAATCTCGCTAAGTAACCAGAATGATGCAGTGGGAGTGTATTCCTCTGAGTGCAGACTAAGGCACAGAGAACCAGTATCCTCACTCCAGACTCAATTGTTTTCTACCTGAGAGATTAATACTGATATTCAATGAACAAAGCCAGGGACATATTTTATTTCCAAGCATCTTGAGGAATCTAAGAAAGCTACAATTGCAAATATAGATTTTTGAACAAAACTACATGCAGGTAATATATAGATTATGTTTGTTCCAATCGTTGTTTATTTCGATTTTGAAAAGAGGTCTAAGCAAAATGGCTTATGTGAATGATTTATTTAATAGCAGAGGGAATAAGCAGGTCATCATGTTAAGGTCCATTCAAAGGTCTCCTCCATCTAATAGTTTTGAAAAGTTAATTCAATTCCAAACTCCAAATTAATACCCAGTTCTCTTTCCCCACCCAGACCGTCAAATTGAACATGTGCGGGAGCTAATCTCACTTGATTGCCATTGTCTAGGGTGGTTTACATATTGAGATGATTTAATATGTGTCCAAGACAGAAAGAAAACTCCTCACTAATGTTATAGAGATATTTGAAATATTAGGGGAATGAATATACCTCACCAAGGAAGAGGATATCACTCTTGTATGAAGAAAGGAGTGTTTTTTTTAAAAACAGGTTTGAAATGTAAAACTACTTGTAAAGAACTCAGGAGATGTTGATCCAACTCTCAGAGGCACACATGGTTCCAAGTGCTTAGCATACACTTCCCAGCGATAGTGAAACAGATATTAATCCAGGATAAATATACCCAATGTTCATAGTGTATTAAAAGATTCAAAGAGGAATGTGAAAATGATGAAGGAGACTATTGATTGATTTTATACCTATAGACAATGCACCTAGTGTTACAAATACAAAAATGCAAAATTACATTTCCATAGGGCCTTTCACGTTGGGAGGACATCCCAAGGTGCTGGACAGTCAGGGATTTGGATCTGAGCAGGAGGTTGGGATCAGGGAGGGTGGAGGGCAGGCAGGGTCGGAAGATGGCCAAAGGCATGGTCGAAGAGGAGGATCTTGAGACTTGCCTTGAAGGAGTCGACATAGGGAACAAGACAAAGTGAATGTGGGATGGAGTTCTAAAAGTTGAGAGCAGAAAGGCTGAAGGCATAACGGTGATGGTAGGACAGACTGGGGGTATGGGGTGGGGGGTGACGTGTGGAGCAGGCCAGAGCCTGCTGAGCAGAGGGAGCGGACAGATTGATAAGGGATTAGCAGGTTACAGAGCTAGGAAGGAGCAAGGGCGTGGAGGGCATTGAAGGTGAGGACGAGATTTTTGAACTCTATCCTCTAGAGCCAGTGGAGCCGGGCAAGGTGGAGGTACATGTGTGTTATTCACTTCTTCCTTCTACAACTTTCTCTATTGCTTCTATAACGTTCATGGCAATCCCTTTCATTGTGTTTCTATCTAATTCCATCTCCAGCCTTCTTATTCTCATCCACAATTTTAAAGTAAACTTTGAATAATTTCATTAAGAAAAAAGAGAAATCCAAGCTAATATGAATATAACCAAAAATATCAGCAGTAAATTTTTTTTAACAGTTTCAAACAAATGAATTTAAGCCTACTCTCTGCTTCCTCTTCCCATTTATTCCACACTTTCGCAATATTTGTGCAATATTCTCTAAAGCTGATTCTGATATTTCCTTCTCAATCATTTCACCTTGTTCCTACGCTTTCACATTTTAATTTATCTCTTAATCATTCTAATCCTACTTCTAATCCAAAACAAGTGTTGGTATTGGCTGTTTCAATTGACATTCCTCCAGTTTAATTTATCATTCTTCACTTTACCTGACCCTGGTCACCTGTGGCAAAATATAATTGCCTCTCACATCACTGAATTCATCTCTGTCTCTGTCACTCTTCCAATCTCAATAATTCTTCATAACTGTTCAATATTCTGTCAAACAAAATAAAATTTTGTAGTTCTGACTTTGCTCGTGCTGAATGATTATTTATGAAAAAATTGATGCTCATTGTCAATAGAGGCTTCACTTCTCTTTAGACAAGATACAGTAGTACCAAATCGTTTGCTATTCTTAAAACACAAAAACAGTACTCATTCAGAAAAGAGAGGAGTGAAATAGTAACTTTCACTAATTACACTTTTTAATGAAAAATATTTAGAGAAAAAAAATCTGTCAATATGTATGGCAGAGTTCCACAGGGAGGAAAAAAATCAGAAGTAAGACAACAGAGGTGGTAAGAAAGCAAACAGCAGATATGGTCATGCACGTTTACAGCAACCATTCTATTTTATGCAAATGCAAGCAATCAGTTAAATTTAATCCATCGATAAATAATAGTAAATCTTGTATTTCATGTGGTGCCTATAATGCAGAAATGTCTCAAAATGCTTCACACTCTATATATCCAAGTTGTTGTTGTTGTAGTGTAAATTTTTAATCCTGATGGAATCCTTTTTTTTAAAATATATGTATAGAATAGATTTTAGAAACCACAATATTTGTATGTAATATAATTTAGAAACTACAATAATAATAATCCTTGCATTTGATATAGTGCTTTTCTCAAAGCGCTTCACAGAATATGCTGTAAAGTGATTTGACTGTATATTTGTGGGCGAAACACAGCAGCCAATTGTGCACGGCAGTGTCCCACAAACAGTCTTGGATTGAAAATGACCAATTTACTATTGTTTTGTTTTGGTGGGATTATTATTAGGCGTGTGGAGTAAGGAAACTTGCCCAAGGTTTTGCCCTGCCTGGAATTGAACCCTGGTGTCATGCTTGCAAGGCAAGTGCTCTAACCACTGAGCTGCCGGACTCCATAACAGATTTGTTAGATGATGTCTTTGAGTGAGAGGCCTGTTCATTTGCACCACAATGTATTTTTACAATGTGCTTATGTAACCTCAGATGAGGAGAAATGGGCGTGCGATACATGAGGTGATAAATGTCACAAGGAACAGAAAATGCAATTAATATCTGTGTTTGAAGCAGGAGTCAGGCTCTGTCACTGTTAAGCACTGTGAGATGCTACCCTGCACTGAGGGCATTATATAAGTACAAGTTAATGTTGTTGAAGCATGCCTCTTGTACGCCATGCGAATGTGTTGTGCAATGTTCCAGCAAACAGTTATTTTGCTTCGTAAAGCTATGAGTTATGGCTTTTCTTTGCAGCTCAACATGTATCAGTTAAGTAGGGATGTTGTGTTAAGTGATAAAGGATTATATGTCCATCATGATACAACAGAAACAATGCATCGATATCCTTGATGGCAAGTTTGGGATTGAAAACCACCAACCTGTCCCCTCAGAATAACTTTACCCATAAGATTTTCAAAATCAAATTCACCACCATGTTTTATATTAATGAAGGGGGAGGGCTAAGAAGCACTATTATGACTTTAATTTATAAGTAGTGTTGTTAATTTTAAAATAGTATCTCATGCAAAACCATTACTGAATGGACTAAATGTCTTCAGGTTAAATAAATAGCTTCAAGCTTTTAAAAACAAATGGGATATTGTAGGAGGGACAATGCAACGTTTCTTTACCAGGTACCATCTTAAAATTAAAGTAAAACATAAATTCTTGTGGTCGGAAATAAACTATTCCACGCCATACTAGCTAAAAATCAAATATGATGAATTTGATTCTGAATATACTGCTATTTCTAATAAAAATAATAATAATTCTTGCATTTAGTACAGCGCACTATCATGTCGTTGAGACATCTCAAAGCGCTTCACAGGATATACTGTGAAGTGGAGAGTGTGTCTCAGTAATAGGGATAAAGCTAACATGAAATACAGAATCATACTGTATGTGTAGCAATACACTGCTTCTGTCACTGGGTAGAATCTCCATTTGGAAGATTCTACAGATTGTCACTGACAGATAGAGGTCACAGCTACAATGGCAAATGAGCTAATGACGCTTATCTCCATAATCAAACTGCAGGTCCGAGACACTCCTTCAACTTCTTTCCAGCCCAACTAAACATCAGTTTTGGTGAGAGATGAACAGACACCTGTATCTGGGACTCTATCACAGCATCGCTGCGTTTAGCCTGCCTCCCTGCAGATTGTAAAACAAGCCCAGCTTCCAAATCAGATTGAATTGAAGAATTTTCCATTCCAGTGACAGAAGCACTGTAATGCACTGTAATAAATGCACGACTTATATGCTGAGCTTCAAAGGAAAGTCAAAACCCCTCAGCTTCATGTTCCAAAATAATTTTGAATGTTTGCAGGAACATGCACAGCATCCAGGAGGCAAATATGATAAATGAGGCCTAAATATTCATGTTGGCTTCTAGCTGGAAGAAACTGAATAAAATTATCTCTTTGGCAAATGTTTGCTACAAATCATATTTTATTGCCAAAAGATTCAGATTAGTCTGATTACACTTGGTATTTTCACACCAGACAGAATTAAATTTCTGGTGTCAAGTTCCGAATGTAAGTGGGGGGGAAACTGATCAAGAAAAATAAATTGACATTTTATCTGTTGGGAACATTGGAAAACAGGAACAGGCAGGTGCCATTCATTCCATTGAGCTGGTTCTAGCTGTTTATTACATTTTGGAAGCTCTTTTCATGCCATGCTCTTTCATCATTATTACCTTGACCACACGATAATCTGTCTATCCCTCTTTTGAACCTCTCAATTGTTTCTGGTGCAGAGCATTGCACATCTTCACAAAGAGGCTTATATGTCCTACCTTAAATTATTTCAACCTCTCTACCATCTTTGTTCTTGCCAGGCCTGGTGGCAATGAGAAGAATGTTCAAATAATGGCTCTGATCACTGAGCATTGCTCATGGTATCACCAGAGCCTTTAGATTGAAAAATCCCAAAGCCCTATGATTTGTGCACACTAGCGACCTTTCAAACATCTTTTTCGGATCAACCCATGCCGAAACAATAAAACTGAAGGCCATGAGACGTGCAATATGAATGTCAAGTGACTTGGTGCTAGGCTTTTCTGTATTCCATTTATTTAGAGTGTGACAATCTAGAAAAACATCTGCAAAACTCAGGGCCAGGTGTTAAGCATGTGACAGGGTTGTTTATCTGAGACATCACATAAGATACGTCACCCCGTTGATGCACATTTTCATTAATGGAAAAGTGGCAATAGCCTGTGGTGGCAGCAGGACATGTTACTGTGAAAAAGACTTCAGATTAGTTTGCTTTTGCGATGGTCGTTTTGTTTATATTATGATATTTCTATGTTTCTCTAATCTGGTTGCCTCTCATAGGCCAGTCATTGCCAAAAAACCTTTAGTGTAAAACTGATAATTGGTCTAACAAGATGCCTAGGCCAGATAATGTATACCCTAGAATCATCAACTGTATGAGCAATGAAATTGAGCAGACTTGGCTTCATCTTTTTAGAACTCCACTGACATGGATTTGTACCTGTAGACTGGCATATAAAATGTTCGCCTAATATTGAGAAAAGTAGTGGAGCATGAGTTGATTTTCTTTGTGTGGAAGAGTTTTAAGGTATTGTTCACTCAAGCCTGGAGGCTTTTTATCAATTTTAAAACTGATTTGTTAGATTTATCTTGTCGTCACCCCTATTCTTTCCAAATTTGGAAGGGGCCTCTGTGACATGCCTTAGCACTTCTCCTGGGTTTCTCAATGAGGATAGAAAGGAGATCAGGTTTGCCAAAGGGTTTTCTACATTCAAACTAATCCAGTGACTTTTAAGGCCTATAATTCCACCTGTTTTTGGCCTGCAAGATCATGTTGTCTTAAAGTTTATGTTCATGCAAATTTATGTAAAATTCTTGAATTCATTGTTACTTTGGAAGCTAATTTATTGCATTTCTTAATCAAAACAACATTAAGATTCAGTTTAAGAATTCTCTACAACTCTCACAACTTTGTGCCATTTTCAATCTTTAGACAAAATGCTCTTGCAGGCTAAGACCAGGTGGAACCTATGGTCCCTTTCTTCATTCTGCACAACCGTGGTGAAGCAGTTTAATTTAGCGTAACTTTTGCTAAATAAAATTGTGCTTTTTTCTTTTGGCCCAACAATATTTGCAATCTGAAAGCATACTATAATCTATCATTTTTGTTCCACTATCTTTAAGGCTATATTTGGTATTGTATTAATGTGTAGCAAATCCATAATGTATGCTAATTGAATCCAATTTCATATGTAAATTAGGTTGATGACAAAAAGATAGGTTTTCTCCTTTAATTCACACTGTAACTGCCAGTAAACAGGTAGCGCTGTGTTTTGTTAATGGTGCTGGGTTCACAGCAAGACTCATTAAGATTATAATTTTTAAAAAAGTGTTCAGGCGGACTGAGTACATCTGTGCGATTTGTTTATAATGGGAATATCATGCATAAATCGTTGTTAAAAATCATAAACTGAAGACATAATTGCAACAAACAGATTGTTTTACTTCAAGATTACTTGTTATCGTCCAGTGCTTAATGCAACACCATCTGCTGTGTGTACCAGAAAGGACATTTACAATTCAGAGAACGCAGGAATTAAATCTTTATCACAAACTTAAAATAAATGAAGTGTACAAATGTGTAAATGTGTAAGTTAATTCTGAGGCGTGCATTTGTACTACAATGCCAATGATTTTTGTGGGCTGAAATTTTGTTTAGTGACTTTGAGGATAATAATCCTTATATTTGATATAGTACTTCTTCATGTCACTGAGACATCTCAAAATACTTCTCAGCATTTACTGTGAAATGTAGTGACTGTATTTTGTAGGTGGACACAAAGGCCAATTTGTGCACAGCAATTTGCTACAAACAGCCATGATGAGGGAATATAATGGGAAAATATTGTCAGTTTCACTGCATGGAATACCCACTCGAATTTCAGCTCTCTGATATTGTTAGTTTTGATGGAGATTGAACTAGAGTCCTGACAATGTTTTTACATTGTAAATCAGCGTTAACCTACCACAGGTACTTCCCAGAAGTCAATAATGACAGTCCTGTAATGGATGATAGCCATGTTCTGGCCGATTATGGATCTTTGTGCTGATTTGGCTTCTTTTTTCAAGTTCAATTCAGACCCTTCCAGAGATGGTCGTGCAAAGACCAGAACTGATCAGAGTTAACATTCCCACGTAAAAGCCCTTTCACTCTTTCAGGGTAATAGCAGGAAATTTTGACACTACAATTTGTCATTCAGTAAATGCACGTATTAAAGTCTTTATGAAGATACATTATTTTATGGGTTTAGACAGTTGTATAAAGCGATATGCAAAAATTTTGAAATGTACAGAGATGGGACCAAACTTAACTTTGAATTGTCAATGTTATTTGATCAGGCCAACAGACCACGTTAATTTAGATTTCTGCACAGACAGAAAACATTTTAAAATAGACTGAATTTCCAGTGGTATTCTGCATATAACTTTAGAACAGATTACTTTCATTTTGATGCTAAACGGGAAACAAGTAATTTGGGCATCTGCTGAAATCAAATGGCAATTTTCATAGTCAATCAAAACCAGGTCAAGCTTACTTTTGCCCTGCCTTTGAAACAGCTGTTTGCATTGAGGCTATGTCATTTATATTGATTATTCTGGCATATAAGAAATTATTTTACTGTTTTAACTAAAAGGTAAAATACAACAGTTACTCCACTTTACAACGAGCTGACAATGAGTGCTGCTTTATTTGGAATAATAATAAGAATAATCCTTATTTGCATTTGATTTAGCGCCTTATCACGCCATTGAGACATCTCAAAGCGGTTCACCGAATTTTTCTGTGAAGTGTAGTGACTGTTTAATTGCTGGCAAACACGACAGCCAATTTACACAAGCAATGTCCCACCAGTGAGCCAGGCTGAAGCAGGAATGATACAGTCTGGGAAGAATCTTTGTCCACAATGGTTGGTCTGCCATTCCAAATCCTACTGATGAATCAGACTAGCTGTTCTGTCATCAGGAGGCATTGGAGGACTGTGGACATGCCTGGCTCAAGAACTGGACTACCAAGACAGCTACAGAATGCTTATTGTGAAATGAACAACAGAAAATCACATTTATATAGCACCTTTCACATCAGGAGGACATTCCAAGGCACTGGACTGTTAAGGGTTTGTACACAAGCTGAGGGTTGGATTCAAGAAGGGTAGGGAACAAGGGGAGATGGGAGTGGGAGGATGACTGAAGGCGCAGGCAAAGAGGAAGGTCTTGAGACAGACCTTGAAGGAGGTAAAGAAGTGGGTGAAATGAAAGGACTCTGGGATGGAATTCTAAAGGATGGGGTCACAAAGGCTGAAGGCAAGACCACCAATGATGCAAGGTGGAGGATGTAAAGCAGGCCAATGCCTGCTGAGCAGTGGGAATGAGCGGACTGGTAAGGTAATAATAATAATCATTGCATTTGATATAGGGCTTTTCACGTCTTCTAGACGTCTAAAGAGCTTCACAGAATATGCAACAACCAACAACAACAAAATTACATTTGTAAAGCACCTTTTATGGTGGGAGGACGTCCCAAGACGCTGAACAGTCGGGGAAGGGGACCCAAGTGTGGGGGAGTTGCAGGGTTGGGGTGAGGGAGGGCAGAGAGGTTGGGGTGAGGGAGGGCGACCACATCACTCCCACCCTCGCTCGCCTCCACTGGCTTCCCATCCCCCAGAGGATCGAATTCAAGATCCTCATCCTCACCTACAAGGCCATTCACGGCCTTGCTCCCTCCTACCTCTCTGACCTACTATCCCCCTACCTACCTGCCCTTACTCTCCGTTCCTCTGGCTCCGGTCTGCTCCACATCCCCCGCCCCAACCGCCCTTCAGCCTCTCAGCCCCTAGGCTCTGGAACTCCATCCCCCAGTGCCTTTGCCTTGCTTCCTCCCTTTCCTCCTTCAAGGCCAGTCTCAAGACCTTTCCCTTTGACTGTGCCTTCAGCTCCCCTCTCGACTCTCTAACTCCTCCTCGCTCCCTCCCTTCCCTTCCCTCCCCTCACCCTGACCATTTACCCCCTGCTCGGGTCCTGACCCAACTGTCCAGTGCCTTGGGACATCCTCCCGATGTGAAAGGCGCTCTATAAATGGAATCTTGTTGTTGTTGTTGTAGAAGGGTGGCTGGGGAGACCTGCGAGATGGTCAAAAAGGAGGGTCTTGAGTCATGCCTCGAAGGAAGCAAGGGAGGGAGCAAGATGAAGGGATTGTGTGATGGAGTGTGGGGCCATAGGCTGAAAGCCCGGCCACCTATGGTAGGGCGGGTCAGGTGGGAGATATGGAGAAGGCCGGAGCCTGCTGAGTAGAGGGAGCAGACAGGTTGATAGGGGGTCAGCAGGTCAGAAATTTTGGAGAGGAGGGGGCAAGGCGCTGGAAGGCTTTGAAGGTGAAGTCGAGGATTTTGAATTCTATCCTATGAGGGATGGGGAGCCAGTGGAGCTGGGCGAGGGTGGGGTGATGGGGTCACAGAGCCTGGTGCAGAAGAGGACATAGTCACTACACTTTATACTGTAAAGTCCAGTGACTGTGTGTTTAGTGGGCGAAATGCAGCAGCCAATTGCACACAGCAGTGTCCCACAACAGTCGTGGATTGAAGTGACCAATTTATCATTGATTTTTTTTCATTAGCGGAATCCAATTAAATTGCCAAACGTGTCAAATTGGAACCAGTTCAACTCGAAGGAGTCCCTGCGTACCTCTCCCACACACACACACTTAAGCACTGTTATTTTTTAGGTTGTTTTCATGAAAGATATTCTTTGTATCTGATTAATTGTTCCACTAGTTTTTTACTTATTGAAATCAAGCTATTCGATCTATATATTCTATCTATAGCTTGGTTAATAATTTAACAATAATAATACATCTTATTCAACAACATGTTGTCTTTATTCCATTTTGATCCAGCAAGATAGTCGTACAGATTGTTCTCTGCTTTCAAAGAACCTGATTTGATGAAGAATGATCACAATAAGGAAATTCATATTCACTTTGCCTGATATTAAAGTATCCCTTTCAACGTTCAGTAAGTGGAAGAAAAGAAAATTGCCACTCGTCCATGCATTCGTCACCTCCCAACTCGACTTTTAAAATGTCGGCTTCGCAGCTCCACCATGCACAAGATCCAGCTAATCCGAAACTCCTCTGCCTGCACACTCACTCGCACTAAACTCACTCATTACACCAGTTCTAACCAAGTTCCACTGGCTCCCTATGGCTGAACGGATTGATTTCAAGATCCTTACACACACATTTTCAAATCCCTTCATGCCCTGGCACCTCCCTACCTTCCCCACCTGCTTATCCCCCAATCCACTACTTGCTACTCCCGCTCAACTGGCTCAGGCCTTCTGCATGTACCTTGTGCCCTCCGTTCCATCATCAATGGCCGCGCTTCTAGCCGCTACACTCTGAAACTCTGGAACACTCAACCTCCATCCCACCTTCTTGCCCCTTCCTTTCCCATCTTCAGGTTGTGCCTGAAGACCTTCCTATTCGATCATACCTACAGTCACCACCCCTCTCTCATTGGCTCGGAATCGTGCCCCGTCATGATCAAGGGCTCTGGGATGTTACTCCGCATGAGGAGTGCTATATGAATGCATATTGATGTTGTTGGTGTTGACTGCTTTAAATATCAGTTCAACTCCAGGAGGCACATTAATTAATAGAGTGGCAGCCTAAAACAAACTATCAAAATTAATTATTTGCTCATCAATTTAGCCATTTAATATTAATACACACAGCCACTTGAAGGGAACATAACTTCAATCTCCCTGAAGACTAACATGTGTTAAATAACCAAGGATACTTACCCTTTCTCTTTCCAAATAGTGTAATTGGATCTTTGATATCCACCAGAAGAGTATACTTAAGAGAATTGTAAAAGATTAAAAACCCCAATAGCCTGTCATTTCTGTTATTCCAAAATGATTCCATGATCAATATTATAATGATGGTCGAGTAGTCAAAACCTTTTCTGAGGAAAAAGATCAATACCTAGCATTATATATACATGGAAATGAATAATAGAACTGACATCTCCATGCAGTGCGTGATTACAAACTTTGAGCATTTTAATTGTATGAATGAAGCAAACATAGACGCAAGTGACTGATAATAATATCCTCTTCAAGTGGAAATAAGCTTTTAATAAGATGCAGCAGGCAGAACAGGATTATTATAGAGTCTCTATACATGAAATGCAATACAACAATTCACACTAAACTCTTTGTAGGATATATATCTGAAATTTGCACTATACAGTACATTTTGTGTAGGATGATAATAAAGCCCTGTAATGCATCACAGATAATAATAATAATCCTTGCACCTGATATACCACCTTATCACATTTTCAGGCATTATATAAAAAAGTCGAGAAAAGAGGAAGCAGAAATTGAGGGTGTTGCCTACAATTAGGTTTATAAAGAATATTGAAAGCAGACAGAGAAGGAAAGGGGATTTTAGTATATGAGACAGGCTCATAGTGCCTCAGCCACTGAATGTGAAACAGAATGAGTGAGGAATAAGCAAGGCACAAGATTCTGAAGAGCAGAGAACATGAGCAGAGAATAGTTCTGGAGATGGCATTGTTGGTCAGGTGCAATATCAAGAAGGGATTTACAGGTCAGAACAAGGATTTTAAAGTCTATCCAGTGTGATACTGTTAGCCAGTAAAGCCTGGTGTGGATGGGGGTGGGCGGATAGTAATGGTTCTGCAGGAACTCAGTTGCAGAACTCAGTGAGAGAGGATATGAGCAGCTGGAGCTTGTAGAGGGTGGAGCTCGTGGAAAATTGTGTAAGTATTATTCTGAGGCAATAAAGGCAATGGATGAGGGTTTGAGCTGTGGAGGAGAAGATGGACACATGAAGACAGACAATGTTCTGGAGATTAAATCAATCAGTTTTAGTCAAGGCCTGGATCCAGGGTTTCAAGCAGAGCTGGAGGTCAAGCTGAATGTCAAAGTTAAGCATTGGATTAGTTAGTCTAATTGAGCATCCTGGGAGGTTGATGGATTCAGAACTGCAGGAAAGAAGGCAAGAGTCGAACAGGATGGCTTCAGTTTTGCTGAAATTCAGATGAAGAAATGCAAGGTTCATCCCAGACTTGATGACATGATGATTCAGAACAGTAATAGTCCTGGAATCAAGGGTGGAACCAGAGAATTTCAACTGGGTATCATTGGCATACATGTGAAAACTGACCCCATGAGATGATGTCTCAAACAAAAAGGAGACAAAGGATGGAGCCCTGTAATGCATCACAGATAATAATAATCCTTGCATTTGATATATCGCCTTATCACATCTTTGAAACATCTCAAAGGACATTACAGAATATACTCTAAAGTGAATTGACTGTATTTTTGTGGATGACTGTGCTGTACTGTATGAGAAGCTGTATGAGAAGGGCATGGCTAAATCATCACATTTCAGACTGGATTATCTACCCCAAATCACTTTAAGCATAGAACACCTTCCCCTTCCCCAGATACTTTTTATGTAAGGGCCTCATTTTATTAACCTCAAAAGGATAAATGGCTTACTCAAATGCTGGATCTCCCATTCCCAATTTTAATACACTGAGCAACCCAAAATATTTTAGTAAACGAGAGCAGGGGATCATTGCCTAGCTGTGTATGGAAATGTCTGCCCTGTGAAAGTTGTGTTAGATATCACTAATCCCTTTTGAAATAGTGTTTGACACCTTTGAATCCCTTAAAATCAGCAGGAGAGGATGTCTTCCATCATCCAATAATATTAGCTGTTTGTGTGACATTGCTGTGCCCAATTCGCTGTCACATCTGCCCACAAAACGCCAGTCACTGCACTTTCCATTATATCTTGTGAAACACTTTGGTATGTCCTCCCACTATGAAAGGCACCATAACAAATGTAAGGAGGATTATTATATATTTACCTTTTCTTCCAAAGCTTCCAAACACTTTCCCAAATTTGTCTCTGGTGTGGAAACTGTATCCCATATTGGCTAGGAAGCATTTTCAATTGTTCACTGACTGTCTCACATGAGGCAGATGTTCCAGTTGCCTGTACTTGAACAATGACTCACTTGGTACTTTAGCAGCTCACCAATTGTTGATGACTCACTTTGAATCTACATCACTTTCTTGTCTATTGTCTGAGCTGATATTTTCAGGGATGAGGGACTGATGTTGTTGATGCTCTGATTACTGTCCTAGTGGCTCATGCTTATGGTCCTTCAAGAGCATTAAGGGGTTTGCTTTCCACAGTTGCTACCTCTTGGGCTTGTGTTATTGCTCTGGCTTCTTTCTCCTATTGTGTAACAAATGTTAGCTTGGCTCAGCAGATAACACTCTTGCCTTTGAGTCAGAAAGTTGTGATTTTTAAAAAAAGCAATAATGTGATGAGATGATGGGATGGTGGGAATTCTGGAAGGATGAGATCAGATGCATTAAAGCATCTTCTTCCTCTGAACTAATCTTGTGAATCACCTCCTTGCAGCTCACATTGTGGTCATACTTAGTTTTTGGGACAACCTCTAATTTTTNGTGATCACTTGAGAATTACAATGGTTAGCTTCTTTTTACATGAATTAGCACCCATTGAGATGTACCCAATCTGGCCAAGCTGTGCACATCAGCAAGGAACTATTAAAACCAAAGGAAATTTTAACTGATTATAAAGGGTCTCTTTTCAATCCAAAATACAAATCTCCACTTCTGATTCTACATCTCACGACAAATATCAAGATTCCCCAGTCATCTTATCAACAACAAGATTACATTTGTATAGCACCTTTCACATCAGGAGGCAATCCCAAGGCACTGGGATCAACAAAGTTTTTAAAAAGGTTGCAATTTGCTGAGGTAGCAGCAACTTTATATGGAAGCAGGTAAACAAGTCAATTAGCAATTAATCATAGGCTATGTGTTGAAGATTAATTCAGTTGCTGACCAGTCGAAACTGAGTGCTTTTGTTTGAGTCCTATATAAAGAGGAAGACTTGCAAGAGCCTCACTTGAGCAAAGAATCCAGGAATGTGAGGAGACAATGAAGTGAGGAGGAACAGAGTGAGACTTCTGTTTGGGGATTAGCTGAGAGTGGGAATTTGGTGCAGGTGAGAACTTGTAAAGGAGAAACAAATCCCCTAAGAGCCTGAATGAAAAGGTCACATTCCTGTGGTGGTAAGTGTATATAATATAGATGTATATTTAGTATATAAGGAGTGTGAGCAATAGAATAAAAGGTGTGAAGTTACTTGTTTTTGCCTATTTATCCCAAAACTGTTGAGACAAAACATGTCTGAAACACCTGGCAGGGCAGCTGAGACCCATTCCATGCACATTGTGTGCCATGTGGGAACTCCAGGATGGTTTATGTGTTCTGGACAAACATGTGTGTAGGAAGTGCCTCTGGCTGCTTGAGCTTGAACTCAGGGTTGCTGAGTTTGAGGAGAGGCTAGTCACTACATAGGATATGTGAGGCTGAAGAATTTATGGATTGAACTTTTCAAGAGGTGTTCACCCCACAGCCACAGAGAGTTCAGGAGGTGGTCACCCCAACTAGACAGAGGGCTCAGAAGAAAGCTGAGTGGGTGACCATCTGAAGTAGAGAAAATAAAGAACAGGTGGTACAGAAATTCCTAAGAGTGTGGCACTCATAAATTGGTTCTTGGTACTGGATACCAGTGAGGATGCCTCTGGTGAGAAGAGTCAAAAGGTAATGGATGTTCAGGGAGATAAGGGGAAGAATGCCAATGCTGTTGTTATCGGGGATACAACAGTTAAAGGGATAGACAGGCATTTCTGCCATAAAAGATGGGACTTGCGCCTAGTATGCTGCCTTCCTGGGGCCAGGGTGCATGATGTCATGGAATAGGTGCAAAATATACTACAGGGGGAAGGGGAAAATCTGGAAGTTGTGGTGCATGTTGGGATCCATGATGTAGCTGAGACCCTACAGCGAGAATATCAGAAGCTTGGGAAGAAGCTAAAGAACAGGACATCAATGGTGGTGATCTCGGGATTACTCCCAATGCCTTATACAAGTGAATACCAAACTGGGAGGATCAAACACATGAATGCCTGGCTGGAGAAATGGTGCAGAAAGAAGGGCTTCAGGTTTCTAAACCACTGGGATCACTTTTGGGGGCAGATGGGATCTGTACATGAGGAGATGGGTTACACCTGAGCAGGGCTGGGACCAATGTCATTGCAAAAAGGATAACAAATGCTGTGGGGAAGCATTTAAACTGATTTTGAGGGAGATGGGGATCGGAATGTAGTATCAAGGAGGTGAAACAAGTTACATAGTGGATGAGGAGAGACAGAAATAGAAATGAAACAAGGAATAGTCCAGCAAAAAATGGAAAGAGACAAGGGAGCAATGTAAAGAGGATTAAGCCGGTATTGGAGTTCATGTGTGTAAATGCACGGAGCGTGACAACAGCAACAAAATTGCATTTAGAGAGCACCTTTCACGTTGGAAATGGGGAATGGCGAGCATGGGGCAGGGGTGGTGTAGGGGTGAGAGAAGGCCGAAAGGTGGGAGGGCGACCAAAGGCACGGTCGAAGAGAAGAGTCTTGAGACCGGCTTTGAAGGAGGCAAGGGAGGAAGCGAGGCCTGATGAGTGGAAGGTTGGTAGGGAGTCAGTAGGTCAGAGAGGTAGGAGAGGGCAAGGCTATGGATGGCCTTAAAGGTGAGGACGAGGATCTTGAACTCGATCCTCTGGGGGATGGGGAGTCAGTGGAGTCGGGGAGGGTGGAAGTGATGGGGTCACAGAGCCTGGTGCATGAGAGTACACGAGCTGCAGAGTTTTGGATGATCTGCAGCTTGTGAAGGGAAGAGTTGGGAAGGCCGATGAGGAGGGAGTTCCCGTAATCAAGCCTTGAGGTGACGAATGCATGGGTGAGGGTTTTGGCAGCCTGAGGGGTGAGGCAGTGGTGGAGTCTGGCAATGTTGCGGAGGTGGTGGTAGGCAGTGCCGGTTATGGAGTGGATGTGGGGGAGAAAGGACAGTTCAGGGTCAAACAAGATACCCAGGTTCCTGACTGGCTTAGTGAGGCTGAGTGTGCAGCCATGGAGGCTGATGCTGCCAGCGCCTGAAGTGCATAGGTGCTGGCACAAGCCAATCAGGAGGGCCTTGGTCTTGCCTGGTGACCAATAAGCTTGATGAGCTGCAGGCTCAAGTTGCCACATGGGGCTATGATGTAGTGGCAATTACGGAGGCTTGGCTCAAGCAAGCACAGGAATGGGAGCTGAATATTCCTGGCTACAACCTGTTCAGGAGGGACAAAGGGAGAAGGGGTGGCAATACTCATTAGGGTCATGGTCCTAGAAAAAGGAGATAATGTTAGAAGGTCCAAAAACTGAATCTATTGGGTTAGAGTTACAGAGCAGAAAAGGAGCTGTTACTCTGTTAGGTATTTACTATAGACCTACAAATAGTGGGAAGGAAATTGATGAGCAAATCAGCAAGCAGATTTCGGAGAGATGCAAAACCAATAGAGTAATGATAATGGGAGATTTCAATTATCCGAACATAGACTGGGAAACGCACCTTATAGAGGGCAAGGAAGGGGAGGAATTCCTGAAATGTGTGCAGGAGAACTTTCTGGATCAGCATGTTTCCAGCCCAATGAGGAAAGAAGCAGTGCTGGATTTAGTTCTGGGAAACGAAGTGGAGCAAGTGGAGTAGGTTTCAGTAAGAGAGCATATGGATAATAGTGATCACAATATCATTAGGTTTAGAATAGTTATGGAAAAGGACAACAATCAATCAAAGGTAAAGACCCTCAACTGCTAATTTCAATGAGCAAAAAGAGACCTGGCCAAGATAGATTGGAAAGAAAGATTGGCAAGTAAGACAGCAAACAAACAATAGGAAGCCTTCAAGGAGGAGATAGTTCAGGGACAGAGCAAATACATTCCCACAAAGGGTAAAGGTAGGACAGTCAAACCTCCCTGGATGACTAAGGAAATGGGGATTAAAGTAAAACAGAAAAAGGAGGCTTATGACTATTGTCAGGTCCAAAACATACAGGATAAAGAAATAGAATTTACTAGATTTTATAAATAGGGATGTAGAATTCAAAAGTCAGGAGGTTATGTTGAATATTTATAAAACGCTGGTTAGGCCTCAGTTGGAGTACTGCGTTCAGTTCTGGGCACCGCACTTTATGAAAGATGTTAGAGCATTGGAAAGGGTGCAAAGGAGGTTTACCAGGATGGTACCAGGAATGAAATACCTTAGTTATGAGGAGAGGTTAGCAAAACTAGGATTATTCTCCCTCGAGCAGAGAAAATTAAGAGGGGATTTAATAGAGGTTTTCAAGATCATGAGTGGATTTGATAGGTTGAATCGGGAAAAACTGTTTCCTGGCATGTGGGTCAGTAACCTGAGGACACCAATTTAAGATAGTTGTTAGAAGAAACAGAGGGGAGGTTAGGAAAAAGTTCTTCACCCAGCGAGTTGTTCGGATCTGGAATGCATTACCTGAAAGGGTAGTGGAAGCTGTTTCAATAGCAACTTTTAAGAGAGAAGTAGATGGATATTTGGGGAGGGCAGGATTGCAGGGCTATGGAGAAATAGCGGGCCAGTGGGATTGAGTTGGATTGCTCTTTTAGGAGCTGGCGCAGACGTGATGGGTCAAATGGCCTCTTTCTGTGCTGTATGATTCTATGATACAATTTGCAATATTGAAGAACCTTTCATATTAGGGAAGATGTCTCAAAGTGTGTTACACAGCTGGCTGACCCAAACCCATTGAGGTGGGGTGGGAGCTGATGAAGGGGCGGGGTGTAAAGATGACTGAAAGCATTGTCAATGAGATAAGCCTTGAGTGTGTCTTTGAAAGTGGATGAAGAGGGCAAATTGGATAGATTAATGGATAGGGGCACAACTAATTAAACATTTTCATTTTTCACTTATCATCCTGTACAGCATTAATACCTGCTTTAAAAAGTTTCAAAAATATTATCTGGATATCGCTCATCAGGATTGAACATGACAAAGGCAAAGTAAAATTTGGAAATTCAACTGTAAAACCTCAGTTCGGGTCTGAAGCCATCAAAGGCACAAATATTGTATATTTATGTTGGACCTATAAACAGTGCCATGAATACTAACAGCAGCTGTTTTGAGTAGGCTACCAAGTGCAGAGATGTACTGGACATATACGTAAACTGAAAATTGGTGAGGGTGATGATACCTCTAGAGAGAGGAGTTAAAAGCAAATGAACACACAGGGGGACACAGGGAAGAGTGTCAATCCAATTGTCATTGGGGATGTCATTGGAGTTTCTGCAACCAAAGACATAACTCTCGCATGGTATGTTGCCTCCCTGGTGCCAGGGTTAAAGACATCATGGAACAGAGCAAAACATTCTACAGGGAGAAGGGGAACATCCAGAAGTTTGGTCCATGTTGGGTTCCATGACGTAGGGAAAAAAGGGCTGAGATCCTACAAGGAGAGTATCAAATGCTAGGGAAAAAGCTAAAGAGTAGGACTTCAATGGTAGTGATCTCTGGATTACTCGCAGTGCTTTGTACAGATAAATATTAAAACAGCAGAATCAAACACATGAATGCATGGCTGGAGAAATGGTACAGAAAGGAGGGCTTCAGGTTCCTGGAGCATTTGGACCACGTCTGTGGCAGATGGGACATCTACAAAGTGGATGGGTTATACCTGAACAGGGCTGGGACCAATGTCCTTGCAAGGAGGTTAATTAGTGCTGTGGGGAAGAGTTTAAGCTAATTTCGAGGGGGGAAGGGAATCAGGATGTAACATCAGAAAGGAGAAAAAATTACATAAAGGACTGGGCAAGACGAATAGCAATGCAATAAGGAGTCAATCCAGAAAAAGGAGGGATTAGACAGGGGAGAAATGCAGAGCAGAATAAGTCAGTCTTGGAGTACATGTGTGGAAATGCACAGTGTGACAAATAAGGTTGGTGAACTGCATGCTCAAGTTGCAGCAAGGGGTTATGATGCAGTGGCAATAACGGAGACCTGGCTCAAACAAGGGCAGGAATGGGAGCTGAATATTCCTGGCTACAATGCATTCAGGAGGGATAGGAAAGGGAAAAAATGAGGGGGATGGGGGGTGATAATATTGATTAAAGACACGGTTATGGCCCTGGAAAGGGACAATGTGCTAAAGGGTCCCAAAACAGAATCCATTTGGTTAGAGTTAAGGAGCAGAAAAGGAGCTGTTACTCTGTTAGGTGTATACTATAGACCACCAAATAGTGGGAAGGAGATAGACAAGCAAATTTGCAAGCAGATTTTAGAAAAATGCAAAAATAATAGAGTAGTGATAATGGGGGACTTCAATTATCCTAACATAGACTGGCAAAATAATAGTGTTAAGGGCAAGGAGGGGGAAGAATTCCTGAAATGTGTGCTGGATAAATTTCTGGATCTGTATGCTTCCAGCCCAATGAAAAAGAAAGCAATGCTCCCTAGTTCTGTGGAATGAAGTGGGGCAAGTGGAGCAGATTTCAGTAGGAGAGCTCTAGACAACAGTGATCACAGCATCATTAGGTTTAGAGTACTTATGGAAAGGGACAAGGAGCAATCAATGATGAAGATACTCAACTGAAAGATGGCTAATTTCAGTGAGTTAAAAAGGGACCAAGCCAAGGTGGGCTGGAAAGAAAGATTGGCGGGTAAAACAGCTAATGAGCAATGGGAAGCCTTCAAGGAGGAGATAGTTTGGGGACGGAACAACGAGGGCAAGGTAGGGCATCCAAACCTCCCTGGATGACTAATGTAATTGGGATTAAAATAAAACAGAAAAAGTAGGCTAAAATAAATGTCATGTCCAAAATACAGAAGATAATCAAATAGAATATAGAAAGCACAGAGGAGAACTGAAAAAAGAAATAAGAGGGGCAAAAAGATTGTATGAGAAAAGATTAGTGGGTAACAAGAAAGTGAACCCTATGGTATTATATAAGCATATCTGCTTATCTGTTTTCTTCTATTATATATATATATCTTCAATTTCTCTCTCTCTCTCTATTATATATATATGTTAAGTAAATGACAATGTCTGTCTGCGTTTCAAGAAGGATCTCAATAACTGATTCATGTAGAGACATGATTTATACCTCATCGGAAAGGTCTTGCATCTGGTAGTGACAGGAACATATTTGGTTTCAGGTATCTTCTATTGTTCATGAGTTATTTTCAGTTTTGCATTTTTTGCTGCAGTTACACCTGGTGGCCACTGAGTAAAAATACACACATTACAGTTACATCTGGTGGCCGCACCAGCTGACCGTGGCACTAGGGTATCCTGCAGCATATAATACGCACGTAGCCAGGCAGTGGGAACAAAATAAAGAACACAGACGAAGCTAAGCCACAGCAACAACAACAAAATAAAATTTTTAAAGTTCTGGGTCCTCCCAAAAGGAGTCCTCCCACAGGAGTCCTCCCAGATGAGCATAGATAAAGATGAAATGTCTGTCTGTGTGTCAATCTACATTCCATATTGGATCCTTTGGTTGCAAGCAAAGCTGCAACAGGTATAGCTAGTAAAGAATAAAAGGTTAGTCAAAGGTAAGGTGGGGCCAATTAGGGTCCAAAGATTAAATCTGGTTGAGGCAGAGGGCATGACTGATGTACTGAATGAGTACTTTGCAACTGCCTTCACAAAAGAAGAGGATGCAGCCAATGCCACAGTATTGGTGGGGAGAATATGGAAATTGGATAGGATCAAAAAATAAACAGAGAGGGGGTAGTAAAAAGGTTGATAGTGCTCAAGGTAGATAAGACTCCCAGTCCAGATGGGATGCATCCTAGGTTCCTAGGTTAATGAGGGAAGGAACAGTGGAAATAGCAGAAGCTCTGATCTTTCATGCCTCCTTAGACACTGGGGTTGTGCCAATGGACTCGAGGGTTGCAAATTTAACTCTCCTGTACAAAAAGGGGCAGAAGGATAAGCCCGGGAATTGCAGGTCAGTCTGTCTAACATCAGTAGCGGGGAAACTTCTAGAAACTATAATCCGGGACAAAATACATTTTTATTTAGAAAAATATGGGTTAATAAAGCACAGCCAACACAGATTTGTTAAAGGCAAATTGTGTCTAACAAACCTGAAGAGACTTGTAAGCAAAATAGAAGCACACTGTATTAAAGGGATAGTGGCAGCATGGATACAGAACTGGTTGGGAGACAGAAAGCAGAGCGTGGTGGTGAATGGTTGTTTTTCTGACTGGAGGGAAGTGTACAGTGGTGTCTCCCAGGGGTCGGTATTGGGACCACTGCTATTTTTGATTGATGTGTATGTGTGTGTGTATCTATATATATGTGTGTGTGTTATATATATATATGTATGTATGTGTGTGTATATATATATGACCTAGACTTGGGTATAGGAAGTACAATTTCTAAGTTTGCAGATGATACTAAGCTTGGAAATGTAGTAAATTGTGAGGAGGGTGGTAGCAGACTGCAAGAGGACATAGACAGGCTGGTAAAATGGGCAGACACGTGGCAGATGAAGTTTAATGTGGAGAAATGCAAAGTGATGCATTTTGGGAGGAAGAATGAGGAGAGGCCATAAAAGCTGATGGCACAATCTTAAAGGAGGTGAAGTAACAGAGAGACCTGGGGGTTCATATAAGTAAATCTTTGAAGGTGGCAGGACAGGTAGATAAAGCTATTTTTTTTTAAAAAAAGCATATGTGATACTAGGCTTTATAAATAGGGGCATATAATACAAAAGTCAGGAAGTTATGATGAGCCTTTATAAAACACTGGTTAAGCCTCAGCTGGAGACTGTGTTCAGTTCTGGGCACCACATTTTAGGAAGGATGTCCAGGCATTGGAGAAGGTGCAAAGGAGATTTACCAGGATGGTACCAGGAATGAGGGACTTCAGTTATCAGGAGAGGCTGGAGAAGCTAGGGTTATTCTCCTTGGAGCAGAGAAGGTTAAGAGGAGACTCAATAAAGTTTTCAAAATTATGAGGTTATTCGATAGGGTGAACAAGGAGAAACTATTTCCACTGGCGGGCGGGCGGGTCGGTAACCTGGTAACACCGATTTAACATAGTTGTTAAAAGAACCAGAGGGGAGATGAGGAGAAATTTTCTAACACAGCGAATTGTTCGGATCTGGAATGCATTGCCTGAAAGGATAGTGGAAGCCGATTCAATAACAACTTTTAAAAGGGAAGTAGATAATTATTTAGGGAGGACAAATTTGCAGGGCTATGGGGAGAGAGCGGGTGAGTGGGATTGATTTGGATAGCTCTTTTAAAAGAAACGGCACAGACACGATGGGCCGAATGGCCTCCTTCTGTGCTGTATAATTCTATGATTCTAAGACCCTGGGTGAATAAATGTGTGTCAAGAAGGCAAGAAAATTTCAAAAAGTTATAATAGTATGGGCATTTAACAAATGTGCAGCTGTGTGGGGTTACTTTTGTAATATTTTATTGATTTCTTTTGCAGATGCTTTCTGTGGGTCAACAAAAGCTGAAACATTAAGCCTCTGAAGAGCGGCAGATTTTTCATTGAAAGGGACAGACTACAGAATTCGTGCTATTTTTAAAACTGTTGTGGCCCTGCAGCCCTTAGACTTATGACATTTTCCATATGGCAGCTTCATCCTGTTGCATTAAATGTCATACGCATTTACAATTTTAACTGGATTATTAAAAAACAGACCTTATAGCTCTCTGATAGTCTATCCTGGAACTTAATTTTAGAAATTCAGAAAATTTACATATTGCAGATGATTATATTGGACTTTGGGAATTTTCCAACTGGTTATAGTGTACCATGGAGGAAAGTGGGATTGACACAAACAGCACAGACTTGTGCCATTTATTCTCTTGTTAGCAAAAGAATAAATCAGTGTAATAGAGCTGAAAATAGAGTGAATGGAGCTCGAAGCAATTTGAACGCAGACTCCAGTGGGCACAACCTGACATCACAATGAACCCTAAATTGGTAAGCACCATCAGAGAGGACAAAAGGATGGCAAAGGATGATTTCATAGTGATACAGGGGTCTATTCTAAAGTTGGGGTTAAGCCACGATTGTTGGGGTAAAGTAGAATTTGTAGTGGGAGTGCTTGCTGCTATTTTATCTTCATACATATTGCCCCACCTAATCTTTGTTTCAATAACTACTGCTAATCTCTGGAACTCTCTGCCTCAATCCATCCATCTTGCCCCTCTTTGCCTGGATTCATGCCATGCCTGAAGAATTTCCTCTTCGACTGTGCCTTTGGTCATCTCCTCTCACTTTCCAACTTGATGTCAAAGCACTCTTTAATGCACTGTTAAGCACCCCAAGCCGCTATTTATGTGAAAAGTGCTATTTTTATGCAAGGTGTTGTTGTTCTGTGATCTCCTTTATTCCTACTTCTCCACTCACTCTTTCCGCCCCATCAATTGAAGCCTACTTTATATCCCCACTGCTCTGCTCCAGCATCAGTGGCCAAGATACTTCATTCACAAGGTTCTTCTTTGCTTTCAAAAATGCTCTACAAACCTATCTCTTTGATTGCACCTATATCAATTCCCATGTAACTCCTATCTCCCTTTCAGTCACTGTAAAATTTTTCAGACACTCCAATATGAAAGGTACCTTGGAATGGCAAATTTCTGTTGTTGGTACTGATGCTGGAGACGAGAAAACATTTAGCATTCGAGCAATTCACTACCTCTAATTTTATAATACATTTGTTTGCAACTGTTTTGCCCAGAGCAGAAGATCTGCAGATCAGTTCTTCCAAAAAAGGGGGAATCATTTTATATTTGTTTGTTTCTCACCAACTGACCGAGCCTTTACTAGATTAGCCATCTGAAAATCTTCTTTGACTTTATTTAGACAACTCAGCTCTTCCCTACACAATAATCCTTGCATTTGCATTTTTGAAGTCGGGGAGCGGCGGCAGGACAGCGCGGGGAGGAGCCTGGGCCTACTGACCCAGGTACTTAAACTCGACGCCGGAGCGAGTTCAGCTAGGGGGGTGTTGGGCGGTGTGGGGACGGAGCGGGGGAACTGCTGACGTCATAGATTAGTTTTCAGGTGCGTGCGCGCGCGTAAAAAAAACACAAAACAAAACAAAAAACTCTGCACCCCCCACCCCCAGGGCTCACATCAGAGCCCACTATGGTCCTGTTGCGTTTGCTGCCCCAATCTAAGGGATAATGCCATCCACCTGACGGTCGCTCCCGGTCCCCGCGTGCGCACTATGGCTGCCGCTTTGACCCGAGCCCCTCCCTCCCTCCCCCTTCCTCTCTCCCCCCAAACCCTCCCCCCTCTGCATCTCTCCCGCTCTCTCCTCCTCTCTCTCCGTCCCTCTCGTCTTCTATCCCCACTTGACCCTCCCACAACCTCCCTCTGTTCCAGCCTGGGAATCCTCCGCCGGGCTCACCGTGGCACTCGGCGTTGGCTGTCCAGCAGCAGCCACACCGACTGCCCCATTCCCCACCACACTCGCCACCCACCCCGGACACAGACCCGGGGAGTCAACCTCTCCTCCCTCATCCCCATTCCCCCCACCCCTGCCTCACAACCTGGACCCCCTCCCCTCCCACACACCCTTCTGTCAACCGCTCCCTCCACATCGGACTGCAAAATGTCCGCTCCCTCTGCAACAAGGCCCTGGTCATCAACGATCTCATCCTTGATGAGAACGTTGATATCATGGCCTTAACAGAAACCTGGCTCACCCCAGGCGACACCTTCCCCCTCACGGAGGCCACGCCACCCGGCTACACCTCCCACCACATCCCCCGCCCCAACCGCCGTGGCGGTGGTGTTGCCCTTATCTCAAGGACACCACTTGCCCTATCCCCCTACTCCACTGGCTCTTTCCCCTCCTTTGAGCACCTCACCCTCTCCCACCCCTCATTCCTCTCCCTTAAAATCCTCCTCCTCTACCGGCCCCCTAAAACCTCTCCCACCTTCATCTCTGACATTTCAACACTCCTCACATCTCTTTGCCTCTGCTCTGATCGCCTCATCATCCTGGGCGACTTTAACCTACACTTCACCCCCTCCTGCTCCATCTCCACAGACTTCTCTTCCCTGCTCTCCTCACTCAACCTCTCCTTACACATAAACTCCCCCACTCACAGTCACGGCCACCCACTCGATTTGGTGATCACCCGGGGCCTCAGTGTCTCGGATGTCACTATTACCGACAAGGCCATCTCTGACCACTACTTCATCTCCTTCACCACCTCCACCCCCCTCCCCACCTCCACCAGACCCACCACCATCTTCTACCGCCCTTGGAAGAAGTTACCCCCACAATCCCTAACCGATGCCTTGGAGTCCTCTGAACTCCTCTCCCTCTGGCCTTCAACCCTCACCGACCCCTCTTCTCCTCTCTCCCTCCTCCACAATACCCTCTCCTCCACACTCGATACTCTTGCCCCCATCACTTCCCGCACTGTCTCCTACTCCCGCTCCTCCCCCTGGTACACCACCCACCTCCGCTCACTGAAAAGCCAGGTGCGGGCTGCTGAACGCACCTGTGTCAAATCTGGCCTAACGGTCCACCGACAAATCTGGCTGGACCTCCTCAAAATTTACCGCTCCACTCTAGCCTCGGCCAAGTCGTCCTTCTACTCCAGGATAATCCTGGAGGCGAAGAACAACCCCAGGCTACTGTTTTCCACCACCACCCGACTCCTCCGTCCCCCCCGCCACCCCGCGCAGGTCATCTCCTCCAACCTTCACTGCGAGGAGATGCTGGATTTCCTTGAATCCAAGATCAAGGGAATCCGCTCCGCGGTCACTTCCCCTCCAACATCCACCAACCCCCCACCCCCTCCCTCCCACACTCCGACTCCTACCCATCCTCCCCTACACACCTTCGTACCCGTTTCCCCACCCTCTGTCACTGAACTCATCCTATCCCTAAAACCAACCACCTGCTCCCTTGACCCCATCCCCACTCCACTCCTTATCT
This sequence comes from Callorhinchus milii, assembly GCF_018977255.1. Lineage (NCBI taxonomy): Eukaryota > Metazoa > Chordata > Chondrichthyes > Chimaeriformes > Callorhinchidae > Callorhinchus > Callorhinchus milii. The sequence goes on from NW_024704743.1 coordinate 93,056,965, forward strand.
CCCAGCTCCACTTTCTTGCCCCACATATCACTGACATCATCAACCTGTCCCTCTCCTCTGGCTCTGTCCCCATTCCATTAAAAACTGCCACCATCACGCCCACCCTGAAAAAACCCTCCCTTGATGCGTCGCAGCTATCAAGCTACCGGCCCATCTCCAACCTCCCCTTTCTCTCCAAGGTCCTGGAAAGAGTTGTCGCCTCCCAACTGCGCTCTTTCCTTTCCACCCATTCTCTTTTCGAACCCCTTCAGTCAGGTTTCCGTGCTGCCCATAGCACAGAAACTGCCCTGGTCAAGGTCACCAATGATATCCTGACCATCTGTGACCAGGGCTCCCTCTGCCTCCTCGTCCTCCTCGACCTATCGGCAGCATTCGATACGGTCGACCACGCTATCCTACTCCACCGCTTGTCCTCCCACCTCAACCTTCAAGGCACTGTCCTTGAATGGTTTAGGTCGTACCTTTCTCACCGTCTTCACTTTGTCTCGACGAATGGCTTCTCCTCCACCCCCCGTACTGTCTCATGTGGTGTCCCTCAGGGCTCTGTCCTCGGTCCCCTCCTCTTCACCCTCTATATGCTCCCCCTTGGTGACATCATCCGCAGACATGGGGTTAACTTCCACATGTATGCGGATGACACCCAACTCTACCTTTCCTCCTCTACTCTCAACTCCACGACCACCGATGTCCTGACAGCTGCCTGTCCGACATCGAGTCCTGGACGAGAGACAACTTTCTTCAGCTCAACGTGCGAAAAACCGAGGCCCTCCTGATTGGCTCACGTCAGCGCCTCCGCACCTCAGGCGCCGACACCATCAGCATCCAAGGCTGCACTCTCCACCTCTCAAAGCCAGTCAGGAACCTCGGCGTTTTGTTCGACCCTGAGCTGTCCTTTCTCCCTCACATCCGCACCACAACTGGCACCGCCTTCCATCACCTCCGGAATATCGCCAGACTACGCCATTACCTCACCCCTCACGCTGCTGAAACCCTGGTCCACGCCTTTGTCACCTCAAGGCTGGACTATGGGAACTCTCTCCTCGCCGGCCTTCCCGCCACCTCCCTCCACAAGCTGCAGGTCATTCAGAACTCTGCAGCTCGTGTACTGTCCCGCACCAGGCTTCGGGACCACATCACTCCCACCCTCGCTCGCCTCCACTGGCTCCCCATCCCCCAGAGGATTGATTTCAAGATCCTCATCCTCACCTACAAGGCCATTCACGGCCTTGCTCCCTCCTACCTCTCCAACCTACTATCCCCCTACCTACCTGCCCGTTCCCTCCGTTCCTCCGGCTCCGGTCTGCTCCACGTCCCCTGCCCCATTGGTGGTCGGGCCTTCAGCCTCTCAGCCCCGAGGCTCTGGAACTCTATCCCCCAGTGCCTTCGCCTTGCTTCCTCCCTTTCCTCCTTCAAGGCCGGTCTCAAAACCTTTCTCTTTGACCGAGCCTTCAGTTCCCCTCTCGACTCTCTACCCCCTCCTCGCTCCCTCCCTTCCCTCCCCTCACCCTGACCATTTCCCCCCTCCTCGCTCCCTCCCTTCCCTCCCCTCACCCTGACCATTTCCCCCCTGCTCGGGTCATGACCCAACTGTGCAGCGCCTTGGGACGTCCTCCTGACGTGAAAGGCGCTTTATAAATGGAATCTTGTTGTTGTTGTTGTTGTTGATACACAAGCTACAAACTATCCAAACTCTGCAGCCCAAGTCTTTTCCTACACAAGGATTTGTGAGCCTATCATCCTAATTCTCTCTAGGCTCCATTGATCCCCCATCCTCCATGGATCAAGTTCAAGATCTTTGTTCTCATCTTAAAATCTCTCCATGGTTTCACTCCGCCCTCAAACCTTACCATAGAATCTTGCAACACAGAAGGAGGGCATTCGGCCCTTCATGCCTGTGCCGGCTGTTTGAAAGAGCTACCAAATAGTCCCACTTCCCTGTTCTTACCCCATAGATTTGTAATGTTTTCCTCTTTAAGTACGTATCCAATTCCCTTTTCAAAGCTATTATTGAATCTGCTTCCACCACCCTTTCAGGCATTCCAGACTGTAGCAACTCTCTGAGTAAAGCAATTTCTCCTCTTTTGCCAATTATCTTAAATCTGTGTCCTCTGGTTACCAACCCACCCACCAGTCGATCTTCCTTCTGCCTACTTCATATCCCCCACCATAACAATACAATATTGCATTTGTAGACCGCCTTTCATATCAGGATGACGTCCCAAGGTGCTGGACAGTTAGGGATTTGGACCTGAGCTGGGAGTTAGGATCGGGGAGCGTGGAGTGCAGGGAGGGTAGAAGGGTGGCCGAAGGCGTAGTTGAAGAGGAGGGTTTTGAGACAGGCCTTGAAAAAGGCAAGGGAGGGAGCAAGGCAAAGGGAATGTGTGATGGAGTTCCAAAGATTGGAGACAGAAAGCCGGAAGGCCCGACTGCCAATGGTGGGGCGGGTTGGCTGGGGGACGTGGAGTAGGCCGGAGCCTGTTGAACGGAGGGTGTGGACAGGTTGATAAGGGATCAGCAGTCACTTAGGTAGGAAGGAGCAAGGCCTTGAAGGCGAGGACGAGGATTTTAAACTCCATCCTCTGGGGGATGGGGAGCCAGTGGAGCCAGGTGAGGTTAGGGGTGATGGGGTCACGGAACATGGTGCGGGAGAGGACACGAACTTCAGAGTTCTGGATGATCTGCAACTTGTTGAGGGAATAGTTGAGAAGGTCGACAAGCAGGGAGTTGGCGTAGTCGAGCCTAGATGTGGTGAATGCATGGATGAGGATTTTGGCGGCCTGAGGGGTGAGGCAGTGGCAGAGCCAGGTGATGTTGCAGAGGTGGGGGAAGGCAGAGCCAGTTATGGCATGAATGTGAGGTAAAAAGAATAGTTGAAAGTCAAACAAGACGCAAAGATTCTGGACTGGCTCAGTGAGATGGAGTGTGCATCCTTGGATGGTGATGCTGTCAGTGCCTGAGGTGAGGAAGCGCTGACGGGAGCAAATCAGCAGAGCCTCGGTCCTGTTGACATTCAACTGTAGAAAGTTAGCTTTCATACAGGACTTGATGTCTGACAGACATTCTATCCCCCCAAACAAAGGTAGGTGGTCATCAGTCAATCAGGTGTGATGCCAATTAAATTATGAGAATAGGACAAAGGTGTTTGTGATCCCAGAATCTGCCTCTCTCCATCCTGGCTTGAAGCTGCAGGCAGCAGTACCTGGCACAGGCTCTTAAAGAGGCACAGCTTCATCACATTGCCTAATCCTTACAAAGAAACTGAAAGTAAAACATGGTTGTCAGAATCAGCTCATAAAGGACTTAAATTTATATTTCTCTTTTGTCATTGGAGCTGTTTTGCAGTCACACTACAAGTTAAATTGAGATGCTTGTATTGTTTTAAAAGAGGACACCAGCAGATGAATGTCAGGAGTGGGTTGTTTTGGAACAGAGACTGGGAACAGAATGCTGAATACAGCCGCTGAGTGTTAATGTTGATGGACATTAAGGAATGATGTTAGCCTGACTCAGTAGCACTCTTGCTGCTGAGACAGAGGGCTGTGAGTTTGAGTCATACATTTGGACTTTGAGCTCATAACCTTGGACAGACACTCCAGTGTAGAGCTGAGAGAGTATTGCATTGTTGGAACTTGAGGTCCTTCACAAGTTTTAAACCAATGTTCAGGTGGGAGTTAAATATACCGTGATACTATTTGAAAAGAAAGATTTTGGTCATTCACTTTATGGCTATTTGTGAGACATTCCTATGCACAGATTGATTGCTGCATTCACCAAGAAATACACAGCCATTATACTTTACAGTAATTCCTGTGAAACGTTTTGAGGTATTTCAACAGTGTGATCAAGTGTTGTATGTTGTATCATCAAATGCAATGCTGATTATTATTTATTATTGTTAAAGAATGAATTTCTAGTATTGCTTGACTTGCATTTCCTATGATATGTAACATAAGAAGGTGGTTAAAAATATCACAATAAGCTTCTGCTAGGATACATGTACTTTTAATTAATTTAGCAAAAATAAATTTGACATTGCTATGGGTGAAACCTTTGGGGTGAAAATGTGATAATTATCACCAGTGATAACTGAAAGGTGTGATCCAAATCCAGGCTCAGTAATACTGTGTGGAGTGCTATGTAAGTGCTTTGTATGTTCTTTGAATATTTCCCTTAATAAGTTGCCGAAATAGTGTTTTGATGCTTGATATTTTGTGGTTCAAAGTCATGGACTATGTTTTTTTCAAATCCAAGGTTGGCTCCTGCACTCTTAAACAGGGTGATTGATTTCCACATAGTGACCTAAACCAATACTGTGAGATGTGACTTAGCATTGACACCTAAACATCAGAAAGCATTGCACCAAGCATATGAGGGCATTAGATAGAGAGGGCAAACCAATCACAATGTCTGTGTGCATTATTAGTGGTGTGCAAGGGGAGCTCCTGAGCTCTCTGGGATAATTATTGATATTCTCTGGGGTATCATAGCATACTGGCCTTTCAGTGTCATTTATAAGATCAAGCTCTAACCTCCTCTGAGAGGTCACATTGTAATTTCTATTTGTATTCTGAGCTGCAAATCAAGGATAAGGGTAGCTGCCGATTGCCTGAAAAATACACTAACAGGCATCTGCTCTCGGAGCGTCTGGTCAAGTTTTAACTTGTGCAAGCTCGTCTTGAAGACTAATTCAGGTGATCTTCTCCAAGTGACTTTAACCAGTTCTGGAAATTGTCGCAGTACTTCATTAGTTTCATTCAAGAGCTGGAACTGAAATGTCATATTACAGATTTTCTATGAGGGAGCCTAGCAACAATAAGTTACATTTGTATAGCGCCTTTCACGTCAGGAGGATATCCAAAGGCACTTCACAATGTCTTGACTAAATCTGCTCCTACAAGCTGTCTTAAATCAATAATCTTTACATTTGATAAAGCATTTATTATATAAATGCAATAAATCAAATTGTTGTGTTTGTAGGTGAATACAGCCATCAAGTTGCACACAGCAATATCTCACTAACAGCAATGAAGTGAATGTTCAATTTATCTGGATGATTTTTGATTTAAAAATCTTCTTAGTGCAGAGACAAATCTGAAAGCAGTCAGTTCATTTTGATCCAAAATAGAACCTAGACTCGAGCCAATGAGTCATTGAGTTACAGAGTGCCTTTAGCTTTGTGGTTCAGAAATGAACTGTTTTTTTTTAAATCTAAGATTAGCTACTGTACTTTTAAACATGGTGATGGGTATCAGACACCCGGCTGACCAAAAAATACAGAAATAAAATGTATTGGTATACCTTAATTTCAGAATGCAGTCACTTTATATTTGAATTCTCTACAAAACAACAAACCTACCCAGGACTAATTTTATATTTAGTTTGTCTTTCTAGGAAGATATTTAACCTAAAACCATATCTAGTTTCTGTGATAGTTGGTGAAGTACTATTTTGGATTGCTATTTTGAATCTGTATATTTTTAACTTGGTGGTTTCTGACATGAGAGATGATAGCAATTCAGCCAACACACAGTCAATTGTAGAATGTTGGTCTGGATCTACTGCTGAAATATTTTCATTATAAACCAATGAAGAACAATAGATCTTGAGGACAAATTAGTAATATATTTAATTTTTAAAAATGGAGCTCTGTATTGATTTTTGGAGGGTGACCATTAGCTCAACTGTGCTTTATTTCTTTAAATAGGCCCTCATGCTTCCTTCATAAAATGCTAGAACCATAGAAATGTACAGATAGAAGGAGGCCATTCGGTCTACCATGCCTGTGCTGGCTTTCTGAAAGAGCTCACTCTAGTTCCATTATTCTGCCTTTCCTCATGCATGTTTAAATTTTCTAATTTTCGGATGTTTATCTAACTTTTTAAAAATATTTTTATTAATAATAATTATATGATGTTCAATTGATATTGACACATATACTATATTTTACATCAGGAGGGGATCTCAAAGCACTTCACTAACTAGAATTTACTAACTATGTGAGTTCAAAGTCCTGACATCAGGCTCAGGGCGCACAACTTTCTGACTCAACAACGACAAATTACATTTGGATAGTGCCTTTCACTTCAGGAGGACTCCCCAAGGTGCGGCGGTGGAGGAGGGTCTTTAGATGTGTTTTGAAGGAGGCAAGGGAGGGAGCGAGGCGAAGGGACTGTGGGATATAGTTCCCAAGGGTGGAGGCTAAGAAGCTGAAGGCTCGACTGCCGATGGTGGAGCAGGCCCAGCGGGGGACATGGAGCAGTCCAGAGCATATTGAGCGGAGGGAGTAGACAGGTTGATGTGGGGTCAGCAAGTTACAGAGGTAGGAAGGATCAAGGCCGTGGTGGGCTGTGAAGCCGAGGATGAGGATTTTGAACTCTATCCTCTGGGGGATGGGGAGCCAGTGGAGCCGGCGAAGGGTATGAGTGATGGAGTCACGGAGTCTGCTGCAGTAGAGGACACAGGCTGCAGAGTTCTGGATGATCTGCAGCATGTGGAGGGAAGGGTTGTGAAGGCTGACCCAGAGGTGATAGTACAATCAACTGAGCCAGGCTAGCACTTAATCTTAATTTTGTCTGAACAGCTAACATGGATTCTGCTTCATCCACTGTTTCAGGTAAGGCATTCCTTATCCTATCAACTATCTGTGGAAAAAGAAAAATTAGTTAAGAAAATAGAATGCTTCATATCTCCATTGAGTGCCTTTTGATGCTCACAGCCAGTATATAGTTCACTGAATCACATTTCTGATTGTTACCTTTCCTCAACATTTGAAAAGCAATTATCCAAACTAGAGGATTTAAATAAAAACATCCAGCCCATGTACTTTAGTCAGAATGTAATAATTTGCATTGAGTAAGACAACGGTGTGATAATAGGAGTGATAACATGTTGCAGAGGCAATAGTATCTCTCCAGATAAAGGCATCTGGTTGCCTTTATTCCATCATTCAGACATTCCAAAAGTACCATCAGTGGAAATCTATCTGTATAAGAGGCCTTACAAATATTTAGCTATATTTAACTTATTTGTTGCCTTCTGCTTCAAGAGTGCATCTTTTGCCATGCACAGCGGTCTGCATTTTTTTTTGTACATGTGTGAAAAGGAGGAGAAATAAGCTCACAATCACTCTTTCTTGGCAAGCGATCCAATTTATGATGATATGAGCAAAATAAATTAAAGTTACTACAATATTTATCATTCTTGGATTTAGAACCAGATCCGTTGTGGTCCCCAGCTAATTAGTTACAGATGCTGTTTCAACATTCTACTGTATTAGAGTAAACCGGTTGCCACAAATTCCTTCAATACCCCTTCCGAGTATTCAACAGAGAAATCAATTCATTGGAGTACTATTTGGTGTAAAGGCTCCTAATGAATCTGTTGACAGGCACTATGTCTAGGGTTACACCAGCAATGGATTTTTCATTGTTTTTCCTTTCTAAATTGACTTTTTCGTCTCCATTATTTTCTTAGTCTAATATTCAGTGCTTCATTTGGCATAGAATCAGAGAATCATAGAATGTTACGGCACAGAAGGAGGCCATTCGGCCCATCGAATCTGTGCCGGCTCTTTGACAGAGCAATTGACTTTTATTAACCCCACTCACCAGCTTTCTCCCCATAACCCTGCGAACCTGTCTTCTCCAGATACCTATCCAGTTCTCTCTTAAAAGCTGTTATCAAATCGGACTTCACTGCCCTTTCGGGCAGATCATTCCAAATTCTAACAACTCGCTGACTGAAAAAATTTCTTCTAACCTCCCCTTTGCTTCTTTTGGTAGATATCTTAAGACTGTGACCACGGGTCACAGACACACCTACCAGCGGAAACAACTTTTCCCTATCTAGCCTGTCAAAACCTTTCATGATCTTGAAGACCTCTATCAGGTCCCCGCGTAACCTTCTCTGCTCTAATGGGAAAAGTCCTAACTTTTCCAGCCTGGCCTCATAGCTAAGCTTCCCCATTCCTGGTATCATTCTCATGAATCTCCTCTGCACCCTTTCCAGTGCCTTAATATCCTTCCTGAGGTAAGGTGCCCAGAACTGGACCCAGTACTCCAGCTGAGGCCTAACCAGTGTTTTGTACAGATTAAGCATAACCTCCCTACTCTTATACTCTATGCCCCTACTAATGAAGCTCAGTACACCAAATGCCCTTTTTACTGCCCTATCTACCTGCTCTGCCACCTTCAATGAATCACTTATTTGAACGCCCAGATCTCTCTGTACGTTCACCCCCCTTAAGATTGAGCTACCAAGCCTATATTGCCTCCTATAATTTTTCCTACCTAAGTGTATCACCTCACACTTATCTACATTGAAATCCATCTGCCACATGTCAGCCCATTCCACCATTCTGTGTATGTCTGCCTGCAGTCTGTCACAATCTTCTTCACTATTTACTACCCTACCTAACTTGGTATCATCTGCAAACTTGGAAATAGTGCTCCCTATGCCCAAGTCCAGATCATTAATATATATTAGAAAGAGTAGTGGTCCCAATACCGATCCCTGGGGGACACCGCTGCACACCTCCTTCCATTGCGAGAAACACCCATTAACCACCACCCTCTGCATTCTGTCACTCAGCCAGTTCCTAATCCAAACGGCTACTGTCCCCTTAATGCCGTGGGCTTCCAGTTTTTTTATTAACCTCTTATGCGGTACTGTGTCAAAAGCCTTTTTAAAATCCATGTAAATAATGTCCACCGCATTTCCCTCATCAACCCTCGCAGTCACCTCTTCAAAAAATTCTATTAGATTTGTTAGGCAAGATTTGCCTTTAACAAATCCATGTTGGCTGTCTCTAATTACCTCGTGTTCCTCTAAGTAGAGATCTATTTTGTCCCGGATTACGGTCTCCAGTAGCTTTCCTATTATCGAAGTTAGGCTGACTGGCCTGTAATTTCCGGGCTTGTCTTTCTGCCCCATATTTCTGCATGAACCATGCGCCAGCTGAAATGGTTGACCAGATGAAGTTCTTCTGTGTGTTTTTTTTAAATAGCAATTTGGGAACACTGTACACAATTAAGCTAGCCAACTAACCTTCTGATGTTAAGCAATGTGAGTCAACCGGATGTGTGTAGAAATAACAACAGCAAAATTACATTCATAGAATGCCTTTCACGTCGGGAGTACGTCCCAAAGCGCTGAACAGTCAGGTGTCGGGGCCCGAGCATGGGGGAGGGTGGTTTTGAAGTAAGGGAAGGCAGAGAGGTGGGAGGGCAACCAAAGGCACGATCAAAGTGAATGGTCTTGAGACCAGCCTTGAAGGAGGTAAGGGAGGAAGCGAGGCGAAGGGACCATGGGATGTAGTTCCAGAGTGTGGGGGCAGAGAGGCTGAAAGCCCGGCCACCAATGGTAGGGCGGGTCGGGTGGGAAATATGGAGCAGGCCAGAGCCCGCTGAACAGAGGGAGTGGGCTGGTTGGTAGGGAGTCAGCAGGTCAGAGAGGTAGGAGGGGGCAAGGCCATGGATCGCCTTGAAAGTTAGGATGAGGATCTTGAACTCAATCCTCTGGGGGATGGGGAGCCAGTGGAGTCGGGCGAGGGTGGGAGTGATGGGGTCACAGAGCCTGGTGCGCGAGAGTACATGAGCTGCAGAGTTTTGGATGATCTGCAGCTTGTGAAGGGAAGAGTTGGGAAGGCCGATGAGGAGGGAGTACCCGTAGTCGAGCCTTGATGTGGCAAATGTGTGGGTGTGGGTTTTGGCAGCCTGAGGGGTGAGGCAGTGGCGGAGTCTGGCAATGTTGCGGAAATAGAGCAAAAACAATTTCCATTTTTATAATGCACTTCAAGTGGGATAATGTCTCAAAACCCTAAACAAATCTTTTTAAGCTAAACAAAGTGAATCTTATTCATCGCACAGCATGGCATTGTTACACATAAATGTTCTTGTTTCATTTTTGCGTTTCCATAAACTGTATATCACGAGAAGCTTAGAAAGATCCCTGGAGCACTTAATCAGGAATAATGCGGGATATATTTGTATTCAACCCAGAGTGCCACCTATTTCATGTTCGTGTTAGCCAAGGGCAAGTCAGAATTCCCTGAGTCTTTTTAAACTAAATAAAGTGAATCATATTCATTGCTCAGCATGGTTCTTGCATTTGCATTCAACCCAGCTTGCCACCCATTTTGTGTCGATACTCCTCTTGGCTTTATAGTACAAGCGAAGTTTACTTTCATTGCAAATATTCTTCTGCTGATCCTTGAAATAAAGAGGTTTGGTTTCCTGAATTCTTCTCCAGTGTCTTTTCCCATCTTAAATGTTCAGGACTGGACAGAAAACTCAGCTGAGTTTATAAACTCAATGAATGTTGACTCAATGTTAACACAATGTTAACTCAGTGTATAACCTCAATGAACCAGTACAATTTTGCATTATTTGTAACTTCTCAATAAAAACACTGAGTCCAGCAAATTGTGTCCTCTTCTTGGACCTGGAAGTACTTCATGTCAATCACCATGATCTATTTTTGGAGCAGAGCTTCATTACACTGATAGGAATTCTAATGGAATTTCTTATCAAAAAATCCTAATAAGAATTATTGCAGTTAAAATTCTGGATTGTGATACTTTATTAACAGTGTTAAATCACAAATTATTAATAAAAAGCAACTAGTAATGTCTTAATGTCTTAACTGGCCCATGAGTGTGACATCCCCCAACCCTACCACTCCAGTATAATGGTACATTTCATGGCTAGCCGTACCCCCTCGTTGAACTGCAGCTTCGCAGATGACAACATAGGAATGTCAGTTAGTAAGTTACCAGTGAGTTCTTTATAGTGGTTATCCCACTAACCAGAAGACTAATCTGGCCATCGGTGGCTTCCGGCCCAACCATTTTAATGGAGTTGGAGTTGAGTCACACCTCCAGACAACTTGTTAATTCAGGTTAAGATTTTCAATGATTAATTAATTACAATTTTCATTTTGTTGCGTATTAGACCTCTTATTCCCACTTAAGTGTTTAAGGGCCCTTTCCAGGCTTGTCATGATATCTTCTTGTTGTTCAGGCCTTGCCACTGCAGGGTTTTTTTTTTTGCTTGATGTGGAGAAACCTAAAAATTAAACATTTATTGACTCCCGTAACACACAAAACAGAGTAATAATCCAACATTCTGTATGTCCTCCCTCATTGTATGTGTTGAGACAATTAGCAGAAACTGTTGTGAGAAGGTAAAGAAAAGATGTAGGATATTTCAAAGGCTTGGTTCACTGTGAGGGTAAGTGAAGTAGCAACTCTAAATTCATGGGTAAATTTTATCTTTCTACAGTATTCCATGATTTAAACTATTTGCATTCAACCTAGCCTGCCACTCATTTTGTGTCTGTATTAGCCTAGGGTGTATTAGAATTGCCTGAATCTTTTTAAGATAAACAAAGTGAATCTTATTCATCGCACAGCATGGATTAGTTATACTTTCATCTGTTGAATCTTCACTTGCCTTGAGGAGGAGATAAAGTAGTTATTGCAATAGGTGACTGGAGATTTAAATAGGCAACTAAAACGGTTTGAGTCTAAGAATACAAAGTGTGCATCAAGTTATTATAAAAGTAGCAATCTTCTTGAACTTTATAGTAAAAGTGAAGTTTACTTTAGCTGGAAAATATTCTTCTGCTGATCCTTAAAGTAAAAATGTTTGTTTTCCTCCATTCTTCTCCAATATCTTTTCCCATTCTGAATTTTGTCACTCCCATTCTACATCCAGATTTGAAATCTTCAGTGTTCTACTGTAGACATTTGGATACACAGGATGGCCTTCACCTGTGCTGGTTGCAATGAAGAGCTTATTTCCTCCCAGAAAACGCTGAACTTGCATCAAAATCATAAATGATAGCCAATATGGGTGCATGAAGGGAAGTTCTTGTCAATCTAATTTACTGGTTTTCTTTAACGGTGTGACAAGGGAGCTTGATAAAGGTAAGGCAATGGATGTTGTATATTTAGATTTCAATAAGGCATTTGATACAGTTCCTCTTCAGAGGCTGGTACTAAAAGTAAAGAAAGCAGGAATCAGAGGAGGTATATTGCAATGGATATGCGACTGGTTGACCGGAAGAACTCAGAGGGTGGTGGTACAGCAAATGTCATCAGACTGGGAAAATGTTACCAGTGGCATTCCACAAGGGTCTGTTTTGGGACCTCTTTCTTTTAATATTTTTATAAATGATCTGGAACTAGAAGTTGCAAGCACATTGGCTAAGTTTGCAGATGACACCAAGCTAATGAAGGTGATAGATTGCAAAGCTGAACAAGATAAGATACCGGAGGATTGAACCTATTCGGGAATTGGGCAAATTTGAATATACTTGGGAATTGGGGAAATTCAACAACAGCAACAAAATTACATTTGTATAGTGCCTTTCACATCAGGAGGACGTCCCAAGGTACTGAAATCAATGTGGAGAAAAATATTTCACATGGGCACAAAAAATCCTGGAAGGGACTATTATTTGAACGGAAGGAAAATAATATGTATGGAAAATGAAAAGGACCTGGGGGTCCTGACAGACAATAAATTGAAGTTCTCCCAACAATGCTCTGTGGCAGTGAGTAAAGCAAACCAGATGTTGGGATGTATCAAAAGCTCAATAGCAAGCCGAAATAGTGGGTTATCCTGCCACTCTATAAATCATTGGTGAGACCATACTTGGAGTAATGTGTACAGTTCTGGTCACTGCAGTACAAAAAGGATTTTGGAGAAATCGAGAAGATACAGAGCAACCAAAATGATTGAAGGAATGGAAGGACTGGACTATGAGGAGCAACAAAGTAAACTGGGCATGTTCACGCTGGGAAAGACAAGATTGAGAGGCAACATGATTGCTGTCTTTAAGCTTCTAAAGGGGCTAGACAATATAGATCATGACAGGCTGTTTCAACTTGTCCAGAATAGAAATAACCAGTGGACACTGCCTGCGATTGAAGGGGGATAAATTGAGAATGAATCTATGCAAACACTATTTCAATGAACGAATCGTGAACCAGTGGAATAGACTCCCTAGTGAGACAGTTGAAGCAGGAAGTATTGATTCTTTCAAAAGCAGATCAGATAGTTTTCTTTTAGGAAATAACATTATGGGATATAGTACATAGGTAGTCTGGGACATATGTGCATGCAACCGCCAGGAAGGTGGAAGGTGAACTAGATGGATTTTGGTCTTTTTTCGTCTAGCATTTCTTATGTAATTTCCAATATGTGCATTCAGAATAATGTGATTGTATATTTGTATGTGAATGTGGCAGCCAATTTTTAAACAGCAATGTCCAACAAACAGCCATGAAGTGAATGCCCAATTTACCTGGGAAATTATTAGTCAGAACACTGAGAAAAACTCCCTTCTCTTTTGAAAAGTGTTGTGGGATATTTAATGTCTGCTTGAACAGGTAGACACAACCTCGGTTGAACAATTCATCTGAAGGATGGCACCTCCAACAATGCAGCACTACACTATGTGTCAGTCTACACTGTGAGTTCAAACTCCCAAATAGGGCTTGAATCCACACCTTTCTGATCCAGGGGCAAGAAAGCTACCAACTAAACCATACTCATAGCTTTTGGTACATATAATTGTCTAAAGCTGAACATCATCAGTTTCGGTGCATGATATCTTCACTTTAAAAACTGTACGCTATACATTCTTGTTTTTTTAAAATATATATTTTGTTTGATGTGGAGAAAAAACAATCACTGGTATCACATTGGTTTCAGTCTTTGACTTCCAGGACTATTGAAGAACTCCATGCAAGTAAGAAGCATCTAAAGTGTTTTGGATCAGACTTAAGCAAGTAGCTTAACCAGTAGTTTTACTTCATCAGCAAACAATGGGACATCCTCCCAACATCCTCCCTCCATAAAAGGCACACGTTAAATGTAAATTGGTTTACATGTTATGCTACTCCATGTTTATTAAGTAGCATTACTACTACCCAAAGCAAATCTTTAAACTAATACCAGTTCTATAAAAACTCCCATGATAATACTGAAATGTTTATCTCATGCTGTATTGAACTTGGCTTCACTCGTCAAAAAATCTCTGGTTCAATTCATTATCTGTATGAACTAACTGATCCCAATGAGTGCAGCAGATCTGTGGTGTGAGTTGCTGAGGTAGAGAGGGAGGGAGAAATTAAGATTACACATTAATGAACACCCCTGCTGGAAACTATGACTGGATGTTGGACAACAGATTCCAACAAAAAAGTAAGCTAGGATCATTTGGGACACCCTCTAAGTTGGAATATTGTGGAGATGCAAAGCATTCTAAATCATAATAATAAAAAAAATCCTTGCATTTGATATATCGCCTTATCACATCTTCTAGACGTCTCAAAGTGTTTCACAGAATATACTGTAAAGTGAATTAACAGTATGTTTTGCGGATGAAATATGGCAGCCAATTGCACACAGCAGTGTCCCGCAAACAGTCATGGATTAAGTGACCATATTATTAATTTTAAGGAATTATTATCCCTGGGAAAGCGATCTGCCAATCGACTAACAATTGTTAGGTTCCTGCTTACTGCTAGATAAACAGGTGTGTGGAGTAAAGAAACTTGCCCAACATTTCGCCCTGCCCGGGAATTGAACCTAAGTCCTCTAGCTTGTGATATGACTGCTCTAACCACTAAGCTACAGGACTCCACAAGATAAGACTTATGTGAGTTTTGCTGTATTCTGAATACCTGAATAACAGGTACCACCCAGACCCACTGTTCCTTGTCCTCTGTACTCTTCTGTTTCTCAATTACATCCTGAAGATTATATATGTTAAATAAGACATCTTGTGTCATTTGAGGAGCTAATGGGAAAACAAACCCTAAATTCCTTGATATTGTGGTGCCTGTTTATAGGAGATACAATGGTCCCATGAAAACCACTAAAAAGGTTTTTAGTTTTGTATTGGTTTAAGTTGGATTCTTTTTGCCTAGGAAATTTAGATATTTTCTCAAGAACAGCAAAAATGTGTAACTATGCAACTCTTTGCAACTCCAAAGAATATTACATGTAGCAAACTAAATGTTTGCAGAGTTTCAGTGGTTCCAAAGAGAACCCCTCTATAGCTTATTACACAACACAAACGGTGTCTCCTAGAGCTCAGACACCTTCTCCTCCAGCTTCCCTATACTGCAACAAAAACATAAGTCACTGGGAACATTCAGCAGGTCAGGCAGCATCTACGGAGAAAGAAAAGTGAGTCATTTTGGGTCCACGATCCTTTGTCAGAACTGCGGCATAATGGGAGGGAGAGGCTTTTAAAGGCTAACAGAGAGGGGTGAGGCAGGGCAAGGAAGACAAAGGAGAAAAGGGGGCAGAGGATAGGGAATGATGGGTTAAAGAGGTGTCCCTTTACTGCTCTGCTCACCATAATGATTGCACTTCTTTTTCCCACTGAAATTCCATGTGGCTGTTATCACCTTATTGAACTGGGGGCAGTGGTCTGTTCTGAAATCAATTCCTGATAGACTATGTCCAGCCATAAGATGTTGTACCTGCCAGAGACTAACACTTATATAACATAATTTCCATGCATTAGTTTTCTGGTTAAAAAACTATGATGGGTTCACATCCAAAATCCTCTACTCAACCACCAAATCGCCAACAGAATTTGAAAAGTCATTGTCTTCAGGAAAGAATGGAGTTTGAAGGAAATAAAATGTTTGAAAAAAATACAAAATTACTTGTACACAGATGTTTATACATAGGCAAAGGAATGCTTACTCAATTCATTCCTAGAGTTTGATGACCAACATAACATTATTTATTACCCGTGAGACAACATCACGCTTTTATTAAAGGCCAACTTCATTGTTGAATTTTCTCTAATGTGAAAGACTGAGCCAGGAGAGTGGAGAGGCACCTTGTGTGAGCTGCAGTTGACATTTTACAATTACTTTCAAACACACAATCTCCATACCTTCTTGCATGGGAAACTAATAACAGACGGGCCAAGGAATAGATGCCATAAAAATGCTCATCAATGATTCAGAATGTTTTCCATCGCGTAAATGTTTAATACAGTGTAATGCTCCCAATTCGCACCAGCTTCGCCATAGGGATATCACATACACCTGCTAAGTAACTTTGGTATCCTGAGGAGATATATTTCTGTTTGATACATTACGTGCTTCACAAGCCACATTTACAAACGACAGCTGCATTGCAATATAGTACATTAGTATTATAGCCCTCCCTTTACACAAAGGGTTTTGTGTGTGTCTCAGAGCGTGATGGCCCGTACATGGTGACCTGTTAATCACTTCATTAGCAAGTTACATCCATATAATTATGACTGTTACGACAAAAAGTGCTTCTTGTTCTACCTGCAGAATGGTTTATCGACTGCCTTTACCTGTCAGCTTCTGTAGTAAAGCCCAAACAGGTAATTATCATTTCAGTGGAGGTGTGGAGGGAAAGGAGGTTTAGTTGAGATCATTATCATTTCAGTGGAGGTGTGGAGGGAAAAGTGGTTTAGTTGAGATCATTATCATTTCAGTGGAGGTGTGGAGGGAGAGAAGGTTTAGTTGAGATCTGTGTACAAATTTAGTGATTGAAATGTAAAAGTTATATAATAATAATTCTTGCATTTGCTATATTGCTTTTCACATCTTCTAGACGTCTCAAAGCACTTCACGGAATATACTGTGAATTGGCTGTATATTTGTGGGCGAAACATGGCAGCCAATTGCACACAGCAGTGCCCCCCAAACAGTCATGGAAAGTTGCCCAAGATTTCACCCTGCCGGGAATTGAACCCAGGTCGCTCGCTCACGAGGCGAGTGCTCTAACTGCTCGCCCCCTCCTTCCCCATCTTTAGGTCGCACCTGAAAACCTTCCTCTTCAAGCGCGCCTATGGTCATCTTCCCCCTCCCGCTGGCTTGGCCTCGGGCTTCGCCATTGTTAAGCGCTTTGAGACATTGTCCGGCGTGAAGGGCGCTATATAATGCAAGTTGTTGTTGTTGTGATCTATATTTGTCAGACTGTTGTCACTTGGTCCATTTTACTAACTCTTACTGAAATCATAAATTTTCCTCATTGAAATATAAAAGAAATTATGACATAGTCCAGCAGTATCTCTGTTGGTAAAGCCACTCTAATTGAGGAACTGAACCATTTAGACCCAGAGGCCTATGCTTGATCACTAGTGTGATCTTAAATATTTGATTTTGGTCAAGACAAGATTGAGGTGCTAGAATTAACCTCAACAACAACAAAATTACATTTATATAGTGCCTTTCACATTGGGAGGACATCCCAAGGCACTGGACAATCAGTGTTTTGGACCCGAGCTGGGGATTGGGATCAGGGAGGATGGATGGCAGGGGATGAAGGAGGGTGACTGAAGGCACGGTTGAAGATGAGGGTCATGAGACAGGTCATGAAAGAGGAATGGAAGGTGGCAAGGTGGAGGGACTGCAGGATGGAGTTCCAGAGCGTGGGGGCACAGTAACAGAATGCCTGCCTGCCAATAGTGGGGTGGGCGACGGGGGGGAACGTGAAGCAGGTTGGAGCCTACCGAGCGGAGGGAGCGGACAGGTTGTTATGTGGTTAGAAGGTCGCAAAGGTAGGGGGAGCAAGGCCATGGAAAGCTTTGAAGGTGAGGACCAGGATCTTAAACTGTATCCTCTGTGTGATGGGAAGCCACTGGAGTCAGGCGAGGATCAGGGTGATAGAGTCATGGAGCCTGTTGCAGGAGAAAACACAGGCTCTAGAGTTCTGGATGACCTGCAACCTATGGAGGGAGGAGTTGGGGAGGCTGACAAGCAGGGAGTTTACATAGTCAAGCCTGGATGTTATGAAAGCATGTACGAGGGTCTTGGCAACCTACAGTGTGAGAAAGTGTCGGAGACAATGTTGCAGAGGTGGGGAAGGCAGAGCAAGACATGGCACGGATGTGGGTTAGGGAGGATAGTTGAGCTTCAAACAAGACACCAAGGTTCCGGACTGGCTTAATAAGGTCGAGTATGTACCTCAGCAGCTAAGCTAATAAGGAGAAAGGTTAATAAACGTTCCAACTCCTGATTACTGTCCAGCATCATTGATGAAAGTACCATGTTTTGACATTGGGTGATACCTTCTTGTGCAGAAAACTCTGCCTCTATTGCGCACATGAAGAATCACCACCATGGTGAGATACCACAGGGGTGAGACATGACGTTTGAAACCATATGCCAGCATGCACCAGCATGTTCAGGAGTGGGGTGTAGAAAGCTGAAAAGGAAGAAATATATTATGATTGCTTATCAACTATAATCAATATCAAATAAATAATCACACTGAAACAATCTAACGACCAAAAGAATAGATTGGCTAGTGCCATGTGTTTGTTATATTTGGTGCTAAATTTGACAAGAAGATTTGAAGATATTTCTCAATTGACAACTTGTTAAAACTGTATCCTGAAATTAAATTTTCTTTGCAATTTATGGGATAATAATTGCGGTAATT
The DNA here is from genome assembly GCF_018977255.1 of Callorhinchus milii. NCBI lineage: Eukaryota > Metazoa > Chordata > Chondrichthyes > Chimaeriformes > Callorhinchidae > Callorhinchus > Callorhinchus milii. The sequence continues at coordinate 93,075,420 of NW_024704743.1, forward strand.
TTAAAGCCTTCCTAGTGCTATTTGAGAAACATTTGATAACTACCAGCAGGTGGAGCACCCCTCACCACGTAAGTGGTCCATTTCACTCCAGGTCCTGGTATCGCCATTCTCTTTCACACTGAGACTACAATTGATGCATGGCTCGATGTAGATCCAAACATGCATGATTCACTCGTAGACATGTTCCCTCGATATTCTGCCCATTTACATTATTTCTAAGGTTAGCTAACAGAGTAATGTCAGTTTCTTTTCCTTATTTCAATGCTATGTAGAACAGAAAACCCAGGTTGTTAGTATCTGGAAACAAATATTCCACCAAACCTTATCAAAATTGAATTATTGTCCAATTTGTCATTTTTGGACTTTTCTTTCCAAATAAAAATTCAATCTATATATATATATTGAATTTAAACCAATAATTCCTTCAACACATTGTTTAAGAGATTCTGATTTACCCTATTTTGTGTCATTTGTTAAAAGTAGAAAACACAAATTAATGTTCAGAGTGATTTAGAGAAAGAATCACGGATTCTACTTTAAAGAAACGCAAACCATCTCAAAGTAATTTTAAATATCCATATTTATATATTTCAAACTAAAAATAAAAGTAGTTCGCTGGCATAGAGCAATTTACCTTTGTTCCTGACAATCTTGACTGGTGGTCCAATGTAAAGGAATACTTGTCAGATTTGCCAGGTTGAAAGTGACTGGTAGCAGTATGGTGTAATATTGACGTAAAAGCACCAACAAACAAAAACCCCATCATTAACTGGCAAACAAACTAGATACAACATCAAAGAGGAGTTTTTAAAAAGTTATAAAAATGTATACTAAACCTCTATGCTAAAAAAAATTTGAACACTAGATATTTATATTATGTGGATTTTTTCTCTACATAAAATGTACTTTATGGCCTGGCTACTTCTCTGTGAGTGACAAGCTAACCTGTCTAACTTTTATCTTATAAAACAATCCCAATGGCCTGCCAGTGTAAAAGATGAGGTCAGTGATTCCCAGATGACAATTGCAATGGCTGTTTCTTGGTTTCATTCTGTCAGAGTAAATAGGCATGACATTCACAATATTGCTTATGTTCATGCTTGATTGCAACAAAGCCAGCTCTTTGAGTTGAGAGCCCCCAGGTCCATTAATACTGACCCGACTTCCCCAGCAACGTGACGTTTGATGTGTAGAAATGCTACATGCCCTTTTGTGAGCTTGAGATCATTTAGCACTAGAGGGAAGCTTATGTCAATTTTTGTGTTATTGGACAGTCACCCAGAAACTAAGCAATGCTGATCATATAATTTCTGGCAAGTCATTCACTGTGGATTTGCTGTGGATCACATGAGCACTGGTTCAAGAAACCAGCTCATGAATAAATCACATTAATTGCTCCCGATATAAAATCTTTTTAGAGAGAGAGACAGGGGTAGATAGGTAACATAAAGGAGTTTTCTTGTTTTCTAAGGATAGTCCATAATTTCTAAGTTTTATATATGTATGTAATTGTGTGTGCAGACTATACATATTATTTATATAAAACACTGTATATAAAAACATAAGGTGTGTGACAAACCTAATAAAGAGGATGGTGACACATATCCTGAAGACATGTGGGATCACTGACTCTGTACCAATGCAGCAGATAAACAGGAAAATCTAGAATAACATTTATCAAAAGGTACACATATCCTTTAATAAAGCTGCAAAATCAAAATGTAGAAAAATAAAGTGTCAATAAGTTTAAAGATCTCAAACTGGGTGATAAGAGAGTATTTACCAAAAGTATAAACATCACCATGAAAAGTATAAAGTAAATTACATTTATATTCAATTTAGAAATGCATAAATGCATTTATATCCTAGTTCCCAATTGCCTTGTTGATTCCTCAGTCTTATTTTTAGCCTTTTGTGTGACTAATATAATAACTTGTTTTTGAAATGTCAGAAGCAAAAGAACAATTAATGAATCAATTCCAATTTTGTCGGACTTGAATATGGCTGTGATTCATTCCCAGTAAACCACAAAATAAAAATAGTTGCACACATAAAAATATAAAATGACTATGCAACAACTGTGACTCCAAAATGATCAACAGAGTTGAATAATCAGATTGTTCAACATAAAGATTGTTTATGTATGCAATCCTTCCTTAACATGTGTGCAAATTATGAATATACAAGGTTTTTTGGTCATGGCAAAGCATTTGGATAGAGAAAGATCTCACTGCATATTAGTCAGAGATTCAACCACCATAGTTATATAATCATTTATACCTGTCGTCAGCTCATGCTCCAGCTCCTTCTGCTTCCTCGTTCTCCTGGACCTTTCCACCGCGTTCGACTCAGTTGATCACACCATCTTCCCCCACGGCCTCTCCTCCCTCTTCCACTTTAGTGGGACCGCATTCGCATGGTTCGAGTCCTACATAACCAGCAACAAAACATCTTGGCAAATGGGTTTTCCTCCTGCTCCCACAGGGTCACCTTGTGGGGTACCCCAAGGCTCCATCCTTGGTCCCCTTCTTTTCCTTATTTACATACTCCCTCCTCAGCAATGTAATCCGCAGACATGGGGTCAACTTCCATATGTATGTGGATCACACCAAAATCTACTTCTCCTCAAACTGCGACTCCCAGTCTACTAATGTCCTGTCAGCTTGTTTGATGAGATAGAACTATTCTGCAACATATAGGGGAAGAATTAAGTAAAATCTACTTAGAATATGAGGACAGGACAGAGGTTCAAGCTCACAAAAGGAAAGATGAAAAGCTAATTCAGAATCAATTATTTTGTACAGTTGTGATTATGTGGACTAGACTGGGAAGTAATGGAGGCAGATTGCATTAATAAATACAAGAGGAAACTAGATAATTATATAGTAAAGAAATTTAATTGAGAGATATAGTATAGGTTATTTATAATGTGCATTTAGATAATGTATGTCAAATAAAATAAACACACCAAATTGCTTCAAAATTAATTAGGAATAGAAGTGAATATTATATCGATAAACATGGCACCAAATCTGTGCCAGCAACTGGTAATAAACCAATTTTGAATTTGAGGGTAATTCTACTTAGGGAAAAGGATAAGCTAGGAAAGTGGGAGAAAGACTCCTTGTTAATTTAGTTTTCTTTACACTTTGAAATTGGTTGGTCTTGTCCTGTCCTATATATTTTCATTTTTCCCATCATAGCCCCAGCAGGCTCGGAGACTAATTGTAGCATTTGCAACTCCATTGATACAACAACTGAAATCAGTTAAATTAGCACAACCTGGAATCAGTTTGCAAATATTTGGTTTAGTTAGACATTGAATGGGATACTTACAAACTAAGGCATGGAGAGAGTTTTTTCTGCAAAAACTGGAGGCGAAGAACAACCCCAAGCTATTGTTTTCTACCACATCCGACTCCTTCTCCGTCCCGACTCCTCCTCCGTCCCCCCCGCCATACCGCGCAGGTCATCTCCTCCAACCTTCACTGCGAGGAGATGCTGGATTTCCTTGAATCCAAAATCAAGGGAATTCGCTCCGCGGTCACTTCCCCTCCAACATCCACCCACCCCCACCCCTCCCTCCCACACTCCGACTCCTACCCATCCTCCCCTACACACTTTCGTACCCTTTCCCCACCCTCTGTCAAAAACTCATCCTATCCCTGAAACCCACACCTGCTCCCTTGACCCCATCCCCACTCCACTCCATATCTCACAGCTCCACCTCCTTGCCCCACATATCACAGACATCGTCAACCTGTCCCTCTCCTCTGGCTCTGTTCCCATTCCCTTAAAAACTGCCACCATCACTCCCACCTTGAAAAAACCCTCCCTTGATGCGTCGCAGCTATCAAGCTACCGGCCCATCTCCAACCTCCCCTTCCTGTCCAAGGTCCTGGAACGAGTTGTCGCCTCCCAGCTGCGCTCTTTCCTCTCCACCCATTCATTATTCGAACCCCTTCAGTCGGGTTTCCGTGCTGCCCATAGCACAGAAACTGCCCTGGTCAAGGTCACCAATGACATCCTGACCATCTGTGACCAGGGCTCCCTCTGCCTCCTCGTCCTCCTCGACCTATCGGCAGCATTCGATACGGTCGACCATGCTATCCTCCTCCACCGCTTGTCCTCCCACCTCAACCTTCAAGGCCCTGTCCTTGAGTGGTTTAGGTCGTACCTTTCTCACCGTCTTCACTTTGTCTCTACAAATGGCTTCTCCTCCGCCCCCCGCACTGTCTCATGCGGTGTCCCTCAGGGCTCTGTCCTCGGTCCCCTCCTCTCACCCTCTATATGCTCCCCCTTGGTGACATCATCCGCAGACATGGGGTTAACTTCCACATGTATGCGGATGACACCCAACTCTACCTTTCCTCCTCTACCCTCAACTCCACGACCACCGATGTCCTGACAGCCTGCCTGTCCGACATCGAGTCCTGGACGAGAGACAACTTTCTTCAGCTCAACGTGTGTAAAACTGAGGCCCTCCTGATTGGCTCGCGTCAGCGCCTCCGCACCTCAGGCGCTGACAGCATCAGCATCCAAGGCTGCACTCTCCACCTCTCAAAGCCGGTCAGGAACCTCGGACCCTGAGCTGTCCTTTCTTCCTCATATCCGCGCCACAACTGGCACCGCCTTCCATCACCTCCGGAATATCGCCAGACTACGGCACTACCTCACCCCTCACGCTGCTGAAACTCTGGTCCACGCCTTTATCACCTCAAGGCTGGACTATGGGAACTCTCTCCTCGCCGGCCTTCCCGGCACCTCCCTCCACAAGCTGCAGGTCATTCAGAACTCTGCAGCTCGTGTACTGTCCCGCACCAGGCTCCGGACCACATCACTCCCACCCTCGCTCGCCTCCACTGGCTCCCCATCCCCCAGAGGATCGAACAAGATCCTCATCCTCACCTACAAGGCCATTCACGGCCTTGCTCCCTCCTACCTCTCCGACCTACTATCCCCCTACCTACCTGCCTGTTCCTCTGTCTCCGGTCTGCTCCACATCCCCCGCCCTAACCGCCCTACCATCGGTGGCCGGGCCTTCAGCCTCTCAGCCCCGAGGCTCTGGAACTCTATCCTCCAGTGCCTTCGCCGCCTCCTCCCTTTCCTCCTTCAAGGCCGGTCTCAAGACCTTTCTCTTTGACGGTGCCTTCAGCTCCCTTCTCGACTCACTACCCCCTCCTTGCTCCCTCCCTTCCCTCCCCTCACCCTGACCATTTCCCCCCTGACAGGTCCTGACCCAACTGTACAGCGCCTTGGGACGTCCTCCCGACGTGAAAGGCACTCTATAAATGGAATCTTGTTGTTGTTGTTGTAACTGTTTTATTGTGGAGTCCTGTAGCTCAGTGGTTATAGCATTTGCCTTGCAAGCGAGAGGACCTCGGTTTGATTCCCGATAGAGTGAAACGTCAAGCAATTTTCCTTACTCTACATACCTCTGTTTACCTAGCAATAAGTAGGAACCTGGTTATTAGTTGATTGGCGGATTGCTTTTCCGGGAGTAATAATACCTTAAAAAAAAATAATAATTTGGTCATTGAATCCACAACTGTTTGTGGGACACTCCTGTGCACAATTGGCTGCCGGGTTTTGCCCACAATATATACAGTCAATTCACTTTACAGTATATTCTGTGAAGCGCTTTGAGTCATATCAAAGATGTGATAAGGCGCTATATCAAATACAAGGATTATTATTATTATTTATTATTGTAAATACAATCATAGAAACAAGCCAATATGAAGTAGTGAAGCATCAATGTGTTCTGTATAAAGTAATGACGCAACAGCGTAAAAACAGTTAAATAATGCACCACCAACAAATAGGTAACTTTTATCATTTTAAAAAATTGTGGTTGTCCTCTTTCTCCTGTTCACATCTTAATGCTAAAACATGGTAACAAGATACTCACTGCTTCCCAATCATTAATTATCTAGGTACAAGTCCTGTACATAGACGTCTAGAAGACGTAAAAAGCGCTGTATCAAATGCAAGGATTATTATTATAACTCTGCTTTCCACAATTACATAATGACACGAGCAACAACAACAACAATAAACAAATTACATTTGTAAAGCTCCTATCATTCTGGCAGGATGGTCCCAATGATTATGCAGTAAAACCAGGCTCACTCTGAAAATAGAGCATTATTAAATACATCACAAAAGTGATATGAATATATATTTTTTATGTTTATATTTTCCAACCTGAAACAGAAATATGTAAAACAAAGGGGGTGGGGGGCAGGCAGTCTACCATATCTGTGCTGGCTCTCTGAAAGAGGTTTGCATTAAAATTGGTTCATACTTATTTGTTGTCCAGTTCCTGAGCCAAGTGGGTCTACAATACTTTAGGGCACTTGCCGATGACAGCTCAGTTAGACTAGCTCATGAGCAGACCTGGCAGACAACAACAACAGCTTGGATTTATATAGTGCTCTCCATGCTGGACGGCGTCTCAGAGCGCTTCACAGTAACGGATCCCGCGGCCGGAACTGAAAGGATTTGTCTTAGGGAGGCGGCACAGACATGATAGGCTGAATGGCCTTCTTCTGTGCCATACATTTCTATGGTTCTATAAGAAGATTGGTGGTTTGAAATTATTTAGGGCATGGAGGAGGATATTTGGAGCTCACAGACTGAAGCATCAAGTTTGAAAGTTTTGGATCTAGAGCTAATTGTTTCATTTTGAAGGAAAATCTCAACAAATACTTTTCTACAACATTTTCACAAGGTCCATTTCTTGGTTATAGTAGTTTAATTCCATATTTTGTAGTTTTTTTTATTAAACAGATTTTTATTATTAAACAGACTTTAAGTGGTTGGTGGGAGTTTGATCCATTCATCCAAACCATAACAGATTTAAAAAGTTGAAATAGCAAATGACATATGAACTAGCAAGGCCAATTGTAATGCACATCATTAAATATTAATTACAGCTGCATTGGGCTTAAAAAAAATAATTTTACCCCAAAATAGGCATATTTATGGTATCATGGGTTTGCCAAACAAAACATTCTGTACTGATAAAAGTATCCACTAGATAGCACCATAGGGCTACAAATGAATCATCCTTTCTTTGTTGATTTAGTTTTCAATGTGCTGGGCTAGAAATTTGCTGTGTTATAAACTGAAACGTGATGTTTTTGCATATCTAGTTCATTACAGTGTGATGCAGTTGGGATCATAGGGTCATAGTTTGCAAAGTATCATAGGGTATTAGATACCTTTGCTTTTGGTCAGCAGGGTGTCTGACACATGCGGAAACCCATCACCATGCTTAAGAGTGTCCAAATCAAACCGAGAATTTCAACCGTCCTACCAATACAGTACATGGAAATCCCAGAGCTAGATTGGTGAAATGGAATGTGCATTCTCTCCCTGGAGGGATGTATCCTGCTTACCTAATTCTGGAAAGTATTAGGTGCAGGTTAGCAAGAGCCAAGACTTGGGGACCCCAGAGTGTGCTTTGGAGTAACTGCTGGAGTCTCATTGACTAAAACTGCATAGTAAAACCCATTGAGAGCACTGCCTAGCAAGGGTTCCTACTGCTTGTCCAGCTAGGACCCACCCAATCCATTTGGGCTTTGGCTTGCAGCTGAATGGGAAGATTCTCTGGCCCCTATGACTGGTCTGCCATTCCAAGCCTACCGATAAGATAGCATGACTGGGCTGTCATCAAGCATTCCGAGACCCTACCCATGTGAAGTTATTGTGCTATATAAATGCATGTTATTATTGTAGCAGTGCCCTGGAGTACTGTGACCTGTAATGCTCAGGAACTGGATTACCAAGACCACTATGGAGAGTTGGCTCGAATCTGACATTCTGTTGCCAGCGCCTTGGGACGTCCTCCCAACGTGAAAGGAACTATACAAATGTAATATTGTTGTTGTTGTCAAACATGCCACCTTGGAGCAAGTTCAGCTCTAATGTTGGGAATGCCATTGGCAACCTCAAAATGAATGAATCATTTTTGAGATAACATATTCTAATCATTGACAGGTGAAGGTTGAGTCAAAATTTGATTCAATCATACGTGAGGGAGGTAGACAGGTATGTAATAATAATAATACAATTGCTTACATTTAGTATATTGCCTTTCATGTCAGGGAGACTCCCAAATTGCTTCACAAGGTATACTGTAAATTGCAGTATTTTGTGTTTTGTGGGCAAACTGAGCCAAATTGCGCACAGCAATGTCCCACAAACAGCCATGCAGTGAATGATCATTTTATCTGGGAGATTGTTGACAAGGAGATTACACTACACCATGGAATGACACTGCAGTAGAAAGAAAAATGACTCAACCACCTTGAAGAGAAGAGAAGGAAATGGTGAATGAGAGGAAACTAGAATTACTATTTATGTTTTACATTAATCCCATGTGCTGCTTGATAAAGAACATTTGTCATTAATAATGATTTTGCTAAAAATGTACAGAGTTCTGACTCAACTCAACAAGTTTATAGGATGTAGGAGCCAAACCTTTGGTGATGTCAACACTGCCAAAAGGCTTTTGGCACATTGGGTGAGAAATTCCAGGAGCCAACAGTTAAAGAATAAAATAAAACATACTTTTTNGTGTGCCAGTTCAGTGGCTTAGACATATTCTGTGGACAGGGCTCACTGCTTATCGGATCATCTAGCAAGGAGGGTAGAATGTCAAATATGTGGGCTGCTGTGGATTACCTCAGTCTGAACAAGACCTGTATAGCTGCTATGTCTCCCTATTGCAAAATTTTATAATTGGAATAAGGTCCTTTTATATTACATAGAAAGGACTAGCTAATCTTCCATAGGCAGCTAAGCCTCTATTTTTGGTATTTGCTAATATAATAAATAACTCATGAAAGAGTCCCAAACTGTCATAACCTAGCACGCAAGAAGTCCTCTGACTAGATAGGGAGATTAAAAGGTGGCCAGACTTAGTAACCGACAAAGGGATGGGTTTTGCAAAGCTGGAAACTAGATTTATTGATTGAACTTGAATTTTATTAGGTGATGTGCTTGTGGGTGTCCTGCAGTTATCACACTCCCAAACCGCGGATCTATAGGCTGTGCCCTGTGTTACCAAACTCCTCTCACCCATCTGAATCTCTGCTCAAAAGGGAGTTTTACACAATTGGATGGGGCTAAGCACTCAGAGATCCTAACCTACTATATAAATGCAAGTTGGTTTTGGTGTTGTAATTTTCAGGCTTTATTATGAAGATAGGAACAGAACAGTTACTCCTGCCATACTCCTGCATAATAACCATTTTCAGAAAAGACAAGTAAACTATTATATAAATACTGACTTCTGGTCATAAAGCAATATAATATTACCACACTGCATATGAAATATAATTAGTGATAATGTCACTAAATAATGAAAGATAATACTATGTAGTTATTCAATAACAAAAGGCACTTTCTAATTCAAAGCAAAAAGTCATGTCACTTTTTTATGAAAAATGATAGCACTTCAGTATATAAAGACTCATTCTCAAAGTAATATGAAAAAAATGACACAAGGAGAAAAGTTAGTGCTCCCATAAATTATTATAGATATGTGACAGATTTTGCAGGTTTAAAAGTCCAGTACCTTGGATTTGGCATAAATGCAAGATTGAAGGGCCATTGATCCATTCTAGCGATGTAGTGTGTGTGCAGAGTAGTATGAAAGTGTCCTGTAAAGTCCTTTGTGAGTCCACGTGTAAAAAAAATGCAGTAGGGGAGCACTTGAAGTACTTTACCTTCATGTATGTTTGATTATCTTCTCAAATCATTACTGAGGAAAGCCTTGGATTTGTTCTTCCTGTAAGAATGCCATGAAGTATTCCATCATAGTTTCTATTGGTTGAGGAGAAGGCACATCTCCTGTTATTTGTGTTTCCCCTCTCAGTCGCTGTGAAGGTTGCCTTCTGGGACTGTAACTGTTGAAGGAAGATACTTGCCCCTGCCCATACAGAAAAGTTGCCACCTTGTAATAGGGTAGAGTGTTGATGTCACTGGATGTGTTCATTCTCTGTAAACTCTGTGGGGGTGCAAATTGCAGGATTACTGAACAGTTATTACATTAAAATAATTAACACATTGTCAATTATTGCTGGGATGATTAAGGAATGGTAATAATAATTCTTTCATGTTGGGAGGACATTGCAAGGTTTTTACACAGGAAATACTGTAAAGTGTAGACTGTATTTTGTAACCGAACACAGCAGACAATCTGTGCTCAACAAACAGCCACAAAGTGAGTGACCAATTTTATTTAGAATCATAGAATCGTACAGCACAAAAAGAGGCCATTTGGCCCATCGAGTTTGTGCCGGCTCTTTGATGAGAGCAATTAATGTCAATCCCACTCCCCAGCCTTTTCCCCATAACCCTGCAAACCCGTCCTCCTCAAATACCTGTCCACCGCGTTTTTAAAAGTAGTTATTTACGTGATTGTTAGTCAGAACACTCCCTTTTATTTTCTAATAGTGCCACGACATCTTTAACGTCCAGGCATTTGGGACCTTGGTTTAATGTTTCATCCGAAGGGTTGCATCTCCCAACAATCCAGTGCACAGCCGTCTGACTCAGAGGTGAGAATGCTATCAACTGAGTCAAGCTGACACCAGGTACAAATACTGTGGTTAAAAATGTATCCTTTCAAGCCTGTCTTCAGGAATCAAATTGTTTTAAATCAGGGATTCCTTCAGACTATACTACAGTGCTGAGGCCATGGGAAAATTGTAGTAAAATTATCCCTGATCACCACATCAGGAAAATTAATGTCCTGAGTGACAATCAAAATAAAATGTGATCACTCAATCCATGACTGTTTGCGGGACACTGGCTGTGCACAATTGGCTGCTGTGCTTCACCCACAAAATACACAGTGAATTCACTTTAGAATATATTCTGTGAAGTGCTTTGAGACGTCTCAACGATGTGATAAGGAGCCGTATCAAATCCAAGGATTATTATTACTTAGAATAGGGAGTGTGAGCCAAAGAGGTGGGGAGGGGAAAGAAATACAATTCTTTGTACTGGGCCTTGAATGAGGGAGGTAAAGAATGAGTTGGAGGATCTCTGGGATGCAGTTCCAAAGAGCAGGAGCAGAATGGGTGAAAGAATGCCCCCTGCTGGAGGAGCAGATAAGGTAGGGGTCATGAAGCAAGCCAGGGTTTGATGAGAAAAGGCACAATCCAGGTCAATAGTTATAGGAGATCACAGAGATTGGGCCGAGGCCATGGGCATCAAGTGTGTATCTACTCTTATACATTAAAAGCATTAGATCACATCATCAACAATTGCACTCTGAAATAAAATTGCAACATTGGATAACAGTTATCACATCATAATATTAGAAAACAATATTAATAATTAGTTTGTGTTATTCATTATTTAAGACAACTAATTTTTGTTGCTGTTTAAATTGCTTTGTTTTACGTTTGGTTTGGATTATTCCTTTCAATTTTCTTTCATCTCTTGAAAGTACTGACTGTTGCTGGAGTATGATTCCAATGAGTCAGCCACCCTGGAATACTCTTCCAAGTTATTACTTTTCATGTATGACACCAAGACACTGAGTGCGGGCTGCCTGCAACCGTAAGAGGGGTCACAACTAAACCAGAGTCTACCTATGGCCCACCTCCACTCATAAGATAAATTCCCATTGGAGATCAATAGACAGGAATGGGAACTCCAACTTATATTTTTACATTGCTAATCCAAGAGCCCTGAGGAAAAGTGGTGGATCCCACAGGTGTGTGATGAGCTCAGTACAGATCTGATACCTTTCTGATCCATATTCAGGCCAACAATGGGCACTAACTTAGACAACAAACCATCAGGGGAGCATTGCATTGATTTAAATATTTCTTGTATCTGGTGCCAGTTATTATTTTATGTTCAGATCAGTTTATGACTTGTTTTTGTCATAATTTACAACAATTCAGAACTTGCATACATTTTTTCACGCAAGTTATTTTTATTTTCCATCATGCGGTTATTTTGCAATTTTTGTACAATTTCTGAAAATGTATTCAAATGTATTCAGTTGAATCTCCTCAAAGTAAGCACTAAATATCTTTTCTCCAGGTACTGTCTCTATCACCTAGTATATCTGTTTCAATGCTTAGTGGTACTTTGTCACTTTTAGTGTATTGTTTTCCATGACGCTATACAAGTTTGTCGCTGCATTGAAAAAAAGAGTGTTGCTAGATGACATCAAAGGTTATCTCTAATGAAGTGTAGAAAGGTTCATGTGCATTGGCTGTTGTAAACCTGACACTTTGTTCTCTTAATTGTTTTTATCTCTAATCCTCTCAGCTCAAGTTTTGTATTCTTAACCTGCTTATATCCAATACTCTCCTTACTAATCTACTATCTCTGAAAGCTGCAAACGAGTTTCTCTCTTGCACAAAGTTCTGAAAACCCATTACCAGCATCCTCAACAAGCTCTATTTACTCAAAGTATGTCAATCAAGCCTGCATTTTAGACCCTTATCCTGATCTTCAGATTCCTCTAGAATCTCATCCACTCCACCTCTTTCCAGTCTTCTCCAAACTACATTCCAGCCCATACCTTGTGCTCTTCTCATTTTGTTTTTCCCCCTCACTACTCTCTTCACTTCACCATTGCTGCCTGGACACTGTTGTGCGCAATTTCTGCTGTGTTTCACCCACAAAATATACAATCAATTTACTTCACAATATATTCTGTGAAGCACTTTGAGACATTTCAATGATGTGATAAGATGCTACATCAAGTGCAACGATCACTATTATTATTATAATTAATCACCATGCCTCTGTCCTCTCGAAGTCTCTTCTTAAACTGCTTTGCCTCTCTCTGCTTTGGCTCTCTCCCTGCCTTAAAAAAGAACATCAAAAAGCTTAGCTTTTTAATCTTGTCTTTGGTCAACATCTTTAAATATCCCATTCATCTGCTCAGTTTGCAGTAATATTTTATCATGTTTGGGATCTTTTGGATGTCTGAAATTGGGAACAAGCTTGTATTTACAGTGTTTTATATAAGTTAAGACACAGCTGAAATATTGTCTGCAGTTTTGAATGTCACACAATACAATTTATATTTATATATCACCTTTGATATTGGGAGCATGTCTCAAAGCACACTATAGAAAGGTTATTAGAGCTATGGAGAGGGCCCATAGAGGTTGATGATGGACAGGAGAGGATTTGGACATCAGTAGAAGTTGGAGGCCCTGGGACTTTTTTCACTCCAGGTATCGAGTAGAGGCTGGGGCTCTTTCTGTTTGTCTTCCTTGGGGAAAGTAAGTGAAGTTTCCTTGCAGCTGTGCATGTAGCAACATGATGTGCTTGGCAACAGAATGTCAGAATCAAGTTAATCCTCCTTGCCAGTATTGATGGTTCAGTACCTGAATCAGGCAGGGCTGCAGTACTCCAGGATACTGCTGATGGAAGACCAGCTAGCCTGGCTCATCTGAAAGACTTGTAGGAATAGATCTAGCGATATACTTCCATATATATTAAAAATAAGGAAGCTCAATCGTAATCATAAAATAATTTGATAGATTTCGTCCTGTTATTCTCTTGGTAAAATAAAATCTGTTAGTACTACTAATAAAGGAATCTACATGAATAGAGAAGTTCCTTATGGTAAACCTGTCTAACATTTTCTTTTAATAATAATCATAACAACAACAATAATAATTCTTGTATTTGATATATCGCCTCATCAAGTTATCAAAACGTCGCAAAAGCACTTCATGGGATACACTGTGTATTTTGTGGATGAGTAAAACATTTTTTGGGAATGTGTTTTATTAGCTTTACTGATGGTGAGTAGGTAAATTAACCATGCAGCATGGACTGAGATATAGGAACAATGTGGTGCCGGATTCAATCCCTGCTGTAGGCTGGGTCTGCTGATTTCATGCAGGTTAACTATGAACAGATGGAAGTGTTCTCAAAGCCCTCAGCCAGAATGTGGAGGAGTGCAAGATGTGAAAAGGCAATCTGGAGCATTCCTGCTTCTGGTTATTACACTCTGATGCTGTCTTTACGGGATAACAATGTCATCTCTACCAAATGATCACATTGCCTGCGAGTGACAAACATGCAATGAGATTTTTCAATCTGAAGGCTGTGGCTGTGCTATTAGTGATGCTAAAATGTTAGAGCATGCTTCTCTTGTAATCAGAGGCCCAGTATATATCGAAAAAGATTAATAGCCCTTTGATTTTCACCTGGGGAAGAGAATAAGAATGTAAATGTACTTCAATGGCAGGAGTCATCTCTCTGTACACCTCCTGCTATTGATAGTCTCTACTGTGCTTTATCTAGTTAAGCACTAATCAATCGATCATAAGGGAAGTTCAGTTGAAGAAAATCCTTTGTCACATTTAATCCCCATCCATCCAGAATACATACATTACCAGTTAGAGCATATGTGCCCACACAACACACAGTAACTACACTTTACAGTGAATCTTGTGAGGTACAATAATAATATTATTATTATATCAACCATTTCTCAAATTAGTCCAACATTCTGACATCAACCACGTTTCCTTTTACTGTTTCAGTTGTCAATTACCCTTTAGATATAGCATACATCATGTTGTCTGTCTTGAAATTGTTCTCTACAAACATAAACTTGTGATCCCTTGTTCTGCTGCCTTTCCGATTTAGGTTTGCAAAGGGCAATTTCATGACACAAACCAGAAAGTCTTCATTTACCCAGTGGGTATTTAACTGAACAGAAAGAGCTTGATGTTATGATGAAAGAACAGTGGTGCAGTTATTCAGTAAGGATGTGATCAAATAGGCTGAAGGACCTTCTTTATAAGTGGAGTCCTGTAGCTCAGTGGTTAGATCACTCACTTTGTAAGCAAGAGACCTGGATTTGATTCCCGGCAGGGTGAAACCTTGGGCAAGTTTCCTTACTCGACACCCTTGATAATATTCCCTCAAGAAAAAAAACAATAATAAATTGGTCATTTCAATCCACGACTGTTAGTGGGATGCTGCTGTGCGCAATTGGCTGACGCATTTCGCCCACAAATATAGTCAATTCACTTTACAGTCTATTCTGTGAAGCACTTTGAGATGTCTAGAAGATTTGAAAAGCGCTATATCAAATGCAAGGATTATTATTATTATAATACTACAACTACTAACAATAATCATTGCATTTGGATAGTGCTTTTCATGTTGGAATGACATCTCAAATGTGCTGCACAGGAATTTCTGCAAAGTGTAGTGACTGAGAATTTGTAGGCAAACGTGGTAGCCCATTTACGTATAGCAATGTCCCACAAAGAAGCCATGCATCCTGTAGATTAGTGGTTAGAAGACTCACCTCACAAGTGAGAGGACCTGAGTTCCAGGCATGGCAAAACGCTGGGCAAGCTTCCTTACTCCACATGGCTCTGTTTACCTAATAGTAAGTAGGAACCCAGTTGATAGTTGATTTGCGGATCGCTTTTCTGGGGGTAACAATTCCTTCAAAAAAAAATAATTTGTTCATTCAATCCACGAGTGTTTGTGGGACACTGCTGTGTGCAATTGGCTGCTGTGTTATGCCCACAAAATATAGTCAATTCACTTTACAATATATTCTATGAAGCACTTTGAGACGTCTCAAAGACGTGATGAAGCGCTATATCAAATGCAAGGATTATTATTATACATGATCTTACAAAACTGTCTTTTAATGCAATGAAGAAGGTTTTAACAGTGGGTGTTCCCCAGTTTATTTTGACTGCTATCATAAAATCAGAACTAAATTATTAAGCAATTTTTCCATGTTTTATTTCCCTTTCCAGTAAAAAGCCCAAAGCAATGCAGTAACAAAAGTGCAGACATTTAACATACATGTGACAATTACATTTGAGAACTCGTAAGTATTTTGTGTAATACAAAAACAATAATGGTTGCAAGACAAGTTCAATAAACATGACATTCCAGACTTGATATTGCAGTTTTAAAACAGACATCAAAACATATAATTTCTCCTTTTTTTTGCATTTATGTGACAAAATACAGATCCTGAATAAACACCTAAATGCAAAGGTAATTGACATTTTAATGTTAATACTCAGAGAGAAAACAGAACTGAAAGAGTCACACTCATCTTTATGCAAAGATATCAAATGAGATTCCACTAGTTCTGCTCTGGTCATAGGTAAAATGAGTGTTCATTTTGGAAACAAACAAATCTAGCAATAGAAACCTAACCTGACAGTAAGAAGGCTGATTTGGATGTTCTGGGCCCATTAAGCAAGTTTTTACTTGGAAAATTGACTGAGTTTAATTTTCAAAATGACATAAATTGCACTTTTGTCAGTAGAAACTTGCCGTACCTGATGAAAAACACAGTGAAAATAAGCTGACGTGATTTCAGTGGACTTGTATTTCAAACCCACATAGTTGCTGTGTGATGGATCCAGCAATTAACACATTTTGGGCCAAGCTACGTACATTTCACATTGCGGTAGGAAATCTCACCACTAGGAAATAATTACAGCAATTTCTGAAACTATTACCAGTAACGTCTGTCAGCCAGATGCTTTTTCACCTAACAGACATTTTAATTTTAAAGTTTGCATTTGTTAAAACTCTGCTAGTTATCCAAGCCAAATTCCTGTCAGTCGATGCATATGGGAACAGGCACTTAGATTTTTTTAAACTTTTTCTTCTGCATTTAAAATGTGCATGATGGATTTTGATTGTGGTGATGAGCCTGAGAATGTGATAGTCATGTTAGTGGCCTGGAGGCAGCACTTTTAACAGTGGTGGAGGAAGTAAAGTCCCGTTTGCCTTTCTTGCTGCATTTCACAATCATCACTGTCATTCTCTTCCAGCCTCACGGGCATCCCTCTGAAGAAGATGACAAGAACACAGTTAACAACGCAACAGGCCAAGATAAAGCACTTCACTAACCATACAGTAGCCGCAAGGATGATTATCACAAGATCACAAGGTTTGGATAAAGGTATATCAGCCCATTTGATTTCATCTATCCAGAATACCGACACTACCATCTTCCCATTACAGCATTATTACAGCTATTTCCTATATGACTCCAACGTCCCAGCCTCAACCACTCTTTCTGATAACATGTTTTTGTGTAAAAGATACTTCATGGTGTTAGTTCTGAAATTGCCCTTCATAACCTTGAATCTGTGACTACTTATGCATTTGTCTTGGTTAAGTTAGTATGGACTAGGATCGTAAAAGAGTTCAAACTTTTTATATTTAGGCCACTACGTATATGCAGGTGGCTGAAAACAAGATGATCTACAGAATGAAGGAATGGGGGCTGGATTCTGCTTCACCATTACTGTATCATTTAGGGAAGTGACCACATTCCACTGATAAAATAAGATTTGCCACACTTCAGCCCCTGGGATAAACACATAATAACATTTCAGATTATACCTTTGTCTCAAATAATAATGTAAACTTAGTGAAAGCTGAGCCAAGTTCTTTGCATTACAATACGATCCTCACATAGATGTGCTGACTGGCTCTGTGATATGAGATGTGTGGGTGCCTGTAGGTTTCTTGCAGTTACAAAATTCCTATGATAAAAGTTGTTGTTGACCTAAACTATGTTTTGTTTAATGTTCTACTAGAATACTGCATTGTTTGTGGATACTATATGTTCAAACTATGCCTAGTGAGAATTGAAAAAAAGACCTTGAAGATAATTTCTCTCAATTCAGGAGACAACATTCAGACGACACACTGCCTGATTATTCTGCAATGGCATGTGGGGTAGGAGATCTCAGCTTTGAGATGTCAACTCAGCTAAGTTTATGCCACTTTCACATTTGGGTCAGACCCATATTGGAACTTTGAGCCCATGCTCTAGACTGACACTCCAGAACAATATTGAGAGAGCAGCTGTTGAAGGTGCCATCATTTGGATGAAACATTAAACCCTTACCTATTCAGGTGGATGCCAGGTCATTATTCATAATGAGAAGGGAGCTTATAATGTGTTGGCCAGGAATTCTCCAGAAAAATTGATCAATCACTTCATGGATGTTTGGATGGGATATTGCTATGCCCAAATTGGCTGGCGTACTTGCCTACAATACGCAATAGTTGCACTTTACAGAAAATTTGTGAGGCACTTTGACATACTCTTGACGTTCTAGGAGCTATACTAAATGCAGGGATTATTGTTATTTAAGAAGGCATTGCCCGACTGCAGCAAATGACAATTGGTGAATTGATTTGCTCCCACTGGAGTTTGAAGGAGTTTCTGAGATTGCAGAGGCTGAAGCTAAGTTGAGTATTTGTGTGGCATCTCCAAGCCTCACATCATTATTGCTGTGCTCATCAGCACACCAGTGCGTTTCAGAGAGGAGGTTTATCGACCATCACAAAAACATCTGCTGAATATATGAGCAGTAGAACTGGTTGCAGCATTCAGCCTACATTAAAGTCATAATTTATAGTTTACTATTGGGAATTATTGTCATTCCCTATTTACAGCACAGCAATAAGTCGCAGCAATACATTTACTGCAGCAATACATCTAATGCTCAGAAGGTTGTGGATTCACACCCCATGAAACTTTGAACTCACAGACTAGATCAGTGTTGGCCAACCATTTTGATCGGCCAACAAACTCAATTTTCTTGATTGATTATTTCTTGATTTATGCTATAAATCAAGAAATATTTGATCAAAATAACTTGAAACACACTATTGATTGAACATGGGCTCACCTAGACTATTGTGAATACTCGGAGGTGGAGCACACTTCTTGATGGCCATAGGCCACTGGCGACTACTGGCCTAGATAGATACTTCAGTGCAGTACTGGGTGAGCTCTCCATTGTGAGCACTCCACTGTTAAGCGATCTGAGATATTACCCTGTGTGAAGCAAGCTATCTATATGCAAGTTATTGTTGTTGAGAAGTACCAGATTTCAGACATTAAACCAAGACTCTGTCTATCTGTCCATGTGGTCATTAAAGATCACATGACAGTAATTAAAAAGAGAAGGGAATTTCTCCCTGTAACCTGGCCAACAATCCCCCAGATAAAATTAGGCATTCACTTCATGGCTGTTTATAGAGTATTGTTGTGAGCAAATTGGCTGCTGCATTCATCTATAAATGCATGGTCACTACAATTTACAGCATTTTTGTGAACCACTTTGAGATGTTGCACCAAATGTAAGGTATCTAGATTTTGTAAAGGATTGTTGGTAAATGTTGCAACACCTGGACTGGGTTCCCTCTGATTAAACAGTTTTAGGTAGATGTTAATGTCTTCATTTATTAAAGAAAGGATAGGCTATAAAAGTGATTATTTCTTCTAATGAAAGATATCGGGAGTTATTCTTTGATTGTCAGTCTGTTTACCAACTTTTATTGATGTTCAATTGATGTTACATTGGTAAAAAATTATTGAAGCCAGTAAAAGAACTTCTCAGTTAAAGGTCAGTAGCTTTGTCAAGCTCTGATCTTAAGCAAGTTTGAGGAACCACTAGGTTTGTTGAGCTGGGCTGCTGTGAACCTGAACTTCCAAACAACATTCGGCGATGATTTACTTTCATAAAGAGTAGAGTGAAATCTCACTGAAGGTGTGGTACAGTTGAAAAGCAAACATTCCTATGCCTTTTATTAAAATGAAATTATGTACCTGCCCAAGTCCCTGACCAAGGGAATTCACCAGTAGTGACTTGGTTTAATGAGCTTCCTAACATCAGATAGCACTGGGGCTTTAGCATGCAACAGCTCTCACAATTGATAAGCAGTGCAGTGAACTGAGACAGGGACAGGAAAGAGCTGGTTTTAATCACCATTTAAAGTCTCACTCTTGAAACTGCAGCTGAGACATAAATTATAAAGAAAGGGTTACACACATGCAATAAACGCCATTATAAAAAACAGTTATTCAGCAAAGACACATGAGGATATTTGTCACAAAACAACAAAATGGAAAGTGGATATGACAAACAGGGCTCTTCATCAAACTATACGAGTGAGAAATATATTCTTTATTTCAAATATAGCTATGTAGTAATTAATTTAATAGATTTCACATAACTTAATCATCCAGCTAACGTTGTATGATTTGCCCATTCTCCGAATTTTATATTAAATATCCCCAAACTGAAAACCCATGTTAAATCTAAACTAAATGTCTGATTTGCATCTTAACATTATGTTTTAAACATTCTCTGTCAGTGTACTGCTAGAAGTGGAACCTTTTCAAGTGAAAAATAATTTGTATTTTTATGGCACCTAACACGTGGACATTAATTGCATGTAATTATTGTCGACTGCAAATGTGGCAGTCATATTGCACAGAGCAAAGAAACAAAAGCAGCCGTTGGGTGAATTGTCAATTCATCTGCAAGACACCATGAAATACTCTTTCTCTTTTCAAATAGTGTCATGGTATCTTTAATGTCCACCTGAAGAACCAGCAGACTGCTCCTTGGTTTAACAATTCAACTGAAAGATGACTAACTCTCACAATGCAGTGCTACCTCAGTACTGCATTGCCATGTTAGCCCAGATAATTAGTTTAAAATCCACACACTTCTTAAGCCAGATGCAAGGGCACTGCCAGCCACGCCAACCATACATCACATTTGTAATACATGACACATTTTTCTGTTTCTTTTTCTTGTAAATGCAAGACCTTGAAGTGAATTTAAACATATTTAAATATATTTTACTAATTACACAGACAAAACATATACTGCTTCATGGAATCTTCCATATTTTTTCTAGGGAGCAGAATATTTATCCTATGCTTTAGTATGAATCATATTTGAAAATGCGTTTCATAGAAGATCTTATAGTGTCATTTCAAATGGTAAAATGAGATTGTTAAAGTATACTCAGAGCCAAACTTTCACATTCACCAAAGCAGCAGGACAAGAAGGCACATGTGTAGGGTTTTGAAGGAAAAGTTCAGAACAAGCACTAGAAGGATGTAATTGATGACTGGAATAGTTTGTAGGAATATTGATTGAGACCAGGACACTGGAGTCATTTAAGAAATACATTAATGCTATAACAGGAAAACAGTAAGATGGGATGAGATCAAATGAGCTGAAGAGCCTTCTTCATCACCTGTTGTGATATTAAAATGTAAATCTAGCACTAGCAAGTCTTCAATGTTCAGTTAATAATTATTTATGAGTCCATATTCCTTTTAATGATCAATAAATAATACTGTTAAAAAGTACGAACTGTAAATCTGAACTGAAAATATTATGATTGTTTGAATGTATGACAATACAATGCATAGATATTTGTAATGGTGTAAACATAAACTAATATTTATCAATGGGAAAACCCATTTAGGGATGGTCAAACCTTTCAAGATCCAATATTTTTTTATACTTAATCCATTAATTTTATACTTAAAAAGTTCACCCTTCTTCAAGTAGATTACTGATTTCTACTAACTTCACAATGTTAATTAAAGGTACTTATCTCCCTGTGTGACATATAGCCTCCACTTTTTTCCATGGTTCTATGGGTCCCTAACTTATTATTGTAATAAGCACTCAGAGATAAATAGTTTTTACAAATAACTCAAGTTATATCATAATGGATGCTTTCAAAATGTTAAAAAGCTTGAGACAAAAAGTGTTTTATTGATGTTACAAAATATGGCAGTAAATCTCAGAATTTATTATAAAATCTTTTGCAAACTAGAGTTTAATATATCCTTGTAACATGCTATCCAAAGAATCATATATATATATATACACACACACACATATTTAATAATGTACACAACCTTCAGTTTGTGTTGATTTATTTTGCTAACACCAGCAGGTTTTGCTATATGGATTCAGGTTCATATCTTCTGTTGTGGCTATATTGTGCCATTCGGACCTATTGGGACAACACATCACAGGAAGGCAAGTTGAGGCAGATATTT
Source organism: Callorhinchus milii (assembly GCF_018977255.1). Lineage (NCBI taxonomy): Eukaryota > Metazoa > Chordata > Chondrichthyes > Chimaeriformes > Callorhinchidae > Callorhinchus > Callorhinchus milii. The sequence goes on from NW_024704743.1 coordinate 93,097,312, forward strand.
TAGTAGCCTGCTTCACACTGAAGGAAGAGATAGTATTATAGACCCCCTTGTTTTACTGGGATGTTGAGTATTTGTGTTTATTATTGTAGTGGACTCTATCCACTTTATTCATTTTTTAAAAAAGAGACCACAAAGGAGGAATGTATACTTAGCAAATAAGATATATATATTTGCATATTCAGAGTCTGTTGTGGAGGGACAATTTACAGAAAATAACTTATTTGTGCTGGAGGATCTCATGCCTTCAAAAAGACTAAAATAAGATAGTCATGTGGAAAGGCATTTATTCATTTAACTCAACTCCTCATTTTGGATCATTCAATGATGCTCACCTTCACACTTAACTTGCCTTGGTACCAAGTCTGCAGCATCCCTCTACTCCCTAGTGAATTAAGAATGTGTTCATTCCCTAAGTAAATGCTTGAGGTGAGTCTCCCCGCATTGTACCCACTGGAACTTATTTAATTGTTATGAATGTGATGTCCTTATTCCTCAAGGTAGCTATAGCATGTGTTTCCTTAGCTTATAATATTGGACACTAATTCTATTCTCCCCTGCATAAAACAGTTCTGTACAATCAAGGTGATAAGATACACATGGTTTCCTTATTTCCATGTTGATATTTTATGTATACACATATATATTATATATGTAATATATATATACTGCATTAAGCTTGTTCAATCAGAATCAGCATTGATGTAGCTAAAAAAAACAGAAAGATTTATATTGTGATATTATAATTATTGTCATTCAAAATTGTGGTTGAATCATAGTGTGAGCTCAGATTGAGATAAGATGGTATCCATTGAACCTGCACTCTTATCCCTTGTCCAGCTGCTGGCAACTCCAATGATGGCCACTAGAGACCCCAGGTTTAGCCTTTCTGCTGAAGTCAGGGAATGGTGTGGTGGGGAATGGGGGGTGGGGGGGGGGGGGGTGGGGTTCATTTACAGACATACATTAGTTATGAACTGATTAAACCGCAATTATTAACAATATGATAATAAGGCATTGCATTTTTCATCCCTTTATAAATAGTTTACAGAGGTCAATTAGTTTTGTTTTATGATGTAGCTATTTCCAAATATTGTTCATTAACAATTATTATCCATAATATGTCCTGTGGCTGCATTATTGCAAAAAATCTCCTGATTATATATTCTGCTGGTCAATGGATTAGAGTGAAAATATGGAGCCAGGGTTACCAGGCATAAATGACCAGTTCTTTCAATGACAGTTATATAATTTCTACCTGACATCCCGAGAGGGCAAATAAAGATGTAAGTTATTACATAGCAGAATCTAAAATCATTATGCTCCATTCCCTGCAACCATCTACAGTGTTATAAAACTTATATCACTGTAGATGGTTACCAACTGGTCTTAATTCAGAGATGACAGATTAACCAATTGTAAGCATTGTATTCACCCAAGAGTATATTGCTTTGTGTGAAGGGTTTAGGCAAACACCTGCGAATGTATGTGGAAAAAAAAAGCTGGTTTACGTTCTCTCTTACAACATCAGTTTATACTGTAGAAATGAAGGGCTCAGAATTTCAGTTTCCTAAACACATTCTTCTCATGAACTAAGGAACAAGGTAAAAATGGGTTTGAATTTTTTCTCCAACATCCAAATAATGGTAGTATCCAAACCCAATGGAAAATATTGGTGTGTCACTCTGGCTCTGTTGATATCACCCTTGCCTCGAGAGTCAGAAGGTTACATAGCTTCAAACCCAACATCGAGGACTTCAACCTAATAATCTAAACTGATATTCCAGTGCAATGCTGGGGAGTGGTGCAACATCAGAAGTGCCATCATTCAGATGAGATATTAAACCGAGGTTCTGTCCGTCTGTTCAGATTAAAGATCCCAGGACGCTATTCAAAAAGAATAGGGAGTTTCCCCCAGAGTCCTGGCCAACAATCTCTCAGTTAAAATGATGATTCAACTCTTGACTGTTTGTGGGACATTGTGTGCAAACTTGCTGCCACATTTGTCAACAAATGCACATCATTATGTTTTACAGTGATTACTGTGTAGCGCCTTGTGAGGTTTCAATGTGAAAAGGCGCTATATCAAATGCAAGGATTATAATTATTTGTCTTGGATTAGCGCGTCGTGAGGGCCCTGTTCTGGAAGCTAGAGAAGCCTCTCAGTTAACTCATCATGTTATAAGGTAGCACTGAAAGGCTGCAATCAAGGATCCTAAATGTCAAATCCCGGCACTAAATATCTTAAAGATCTATGGAGTGTATGTCTTCTAAAGGCACTTTTTTTCAAGGTGAACAATTCTCATGTCCAGAATATCAGACCAACTCAAAAGTCAGGCTGGAGTCTGTACATCCATGCAGCAAGACCCCAAAATGCAACTACATAGATAGATCTTTGACTTCAAGGATGGCAGCTGTGAACTACCAACACATCACTGACTGGCTCTAAATTTTCCTTATCAACTCTAAAGTTTTGGATCCTGGATTGTGGCCCTCTGGTGTGACTTGATCGAATAATGACTTAACTAATTGACAACCTATCAAGCACCACATGAAAGATCACGACTGGGGTTCAAAAAAAGGCACACTTGAGCAAGAAAGTAAGATGGTAACCTTCAACAATTTGAGCTGGTTTTGAGCACTACCATCATTGTGAAGTTAGGAGAAGATATTTCCAAGCACATTTAATCTTGCTCTTCAATTAAGGAACATGAATTGAATTGTGGTCTTTTCTAACATTCCTTATGTTCCTTAAGATGTTTCAATAACTACCAGTAGTTGAAACAACCATCTCTCCAACTAAATGGGATCACTTTCTTCTAGCTCACCATTGTTTTTTATCGAAATTTTTTAAAATGTAATTTATGAGTTTGGGGTGATTTCTAATACATTTGTTTCCTGGGCTTGATCAGCCAAGGACAAGCCAAAAACCCATCCAGAACATAATTTTTAAACAACCTCCAAGCTCAGATCTCTGGATCACTTAAAAGTTATTTCCATACCCGGGAGGGTGCAATTTTCACCCTTCATTAGCATCGTGTTCGAGCAAGCAAATAGTGATCCCCTTTACCTGGAGACAGGTGCTTCATCTATACAAGGAATGCCAGAAAAGGCTCAAACTTAGCCATGTCACGTGTTTAGAAATCTTACAATTTTGACTCTTGTATGCTCTCATTTGCCCTCAAAAATAAAAAAAACAACTTTATGCATCTTTCAAATGAAACTATAATTACAGTGAAATATTCAGGGTACAGCATGGTGTATTTTATATCTATAGAAAAATAGGTTTGACTAACACTCAACACATATGCTATACAATAAACAATTTGCAATAATTTTTTGCAAGTATCATATATTTGTTTACAGTTAAATGTTGACAATGGCCAATGTGAGGTTACTGACGAATGGATCTCTGAGTGGAAAAAGTGATGTGCACAATTCCTGATGGTAACATTTATGAAGTTTCACACCACGTTCTTTATAACTATCACAAGGAACATGTTATGAACTCACTGTATAAGGGCACGATATAAATGCAAGTTATTGTTGTTGCCACATGTTGTTGTTTGATCCTCAACTGTTCTTTCTACCCCACATCCATGCCATGACCCGCTCTGCCTTCCCCACTTCCGCAACAAGGCTGGCTCCACCACTGCCTCACCCCTCAGGATGCAGAAACCCTTATCAACACATTCATCACATTTAGGCTCAACTCTGCCAACTCCCTGATTGTCAGCCTTCCCAATGCTTTGCTCCACAAGCTGCAGATCATTCAGAATTCTGCAGCTCGTGTCCTCCATGACCCTATGACCCCCACCCTCACCTATCGCCACTGGCTCCCCATTCCCCGGAGGATAGAGTTCAAAATCCTCATCCTTGTCTTCAAGGCCCTCCACAGCCTTGCTCCTTCCTACCTCTGTGACCCTCTAACCCCATATAAACCTGTCTGCTGTCTCCGCTCAGCAGGTTCGGGCCTATTGAATGTCCCCAGCCCGTCCGGCCCCACCATCGGTTGTCAGGCTTTCAGCCTCTCTGCCCCCACCCTTTGAAACTCTATCCCACAGTACCTTCGCTTCACTCCCTCCTTGCCTCCTTCAAAGCGCGTCTCAAAACCCTCCTCTTCAACTGCACCTTCGGCCACCCTCCTACACTCCCTGGCCTTCATTCCACCCCTCCCCCAATCGCAACTCCCTGCTCGGGTCCAAATCCCTGACCTTCTAGCGCCTTGGGATATCCTCCCAACGTGGAAGGTTATACAAATGTAATGTGTTGATCTTGTTGTTGTAACTGCTCCAGCATGATATCTATATGTAAATAGGGTGATGGTTGAAGACCTTTTTTTAGCACAAACCCCATTTTCATACACTAAAATTTGTGTTGTTCATTCTTTAATTATTGCCTGCATAACCTTAACTGTGAATCTGTCTCAGGTCACCCACTCAGGCTGTAACTCTGCCGCCACTTTGAATTTTGACTCCATAGGCTTGTGTTTGTTTCAATTTATTATTTATTTAATTTCATTTTAAAAGCTATCAAAGATCTTGTTTTTGGTAGGGTATATCATATTATAGTAATAACAATAACAAGATGTGTTTTCACCCCACCCGGAAGTGTTAATGTTGCCTATGATTATGAAATAAGCCTTGTTTTTGCTTCATCTTTCTGGACTGAGAAAGCAGTGGTATGGAAATGGTTGTTGAAGCATACAGGTAGGGATTATTAGTTTAGAAAAAGTATTATTTCAATCATCCCTGAAGATAAATTAGGGACCTGTGCAGAAGCACTAAATATATCAGATTCAGAATTTTTTTNAAAATCTCAGATGTATTTAACAACTAAGAGAAAACAACAGTATGTGAGAATTATATATTGGGTACTAATAGATCAAACAGAGGTCAATGGGACAAAACCCACTTTAGTTACAAGAAACTACAAGAAAGCAAAGATTATTGCATACTGTGTATTGAACACATATACAAATCTAGCTCAGTGACATACTCAGTGACATACAACAGCAAAGGTAAAGGTTAGACATGGTTAGGCAAACCCTGAAATAACAAACTGTAATTTTGGTCAATATTTATCTCCAAATCAAATATTCAAATGTTGTCAATCTCAATCAAATTTAAACACTTAAGGGAAACCATCTCACTAATCAAATGTTAACCTACTGTATTATTTCTAGCCATAGAAAGGATTATGAAACAAAGTATAAAAAGCCAGATTTGACAGTGCTCATGTTTTGACGTGTTATTGTTGTTTAACTCTGAGACACTCATTCGCCACTGCTCAACTGCATTGTTCTTGATCCTCAGCTTCAATTGTTGTACTTGTTCTTCAGCATGTATTTGTCTTACACACGATACATGTACCATCCCGGATCTGACTGTATATTATATAAAATGGCAATGCTAGTCTTTACACCATTATTGCACGTCTACATTTTGATTCAGGAAAAAAGGCGATAGCTAGGTGTCCAAGAGGGTCATGCTGATGTATGTCCCAGGTCCACAATTTCAAAATTCTTTGATGCATGTTCAAAATCATCCAGCAGCATACTATTCTCAAGCAGTCTATATAATGAAAACAATGTAGATGTGACACAATGAATAGGTGAAAATTATTACTGTCAAAACAATACTGCCACTTAGTACATTGCACAACTTATGAAAACAGCATTCATAAAACAGTTAATGCATACAATGAGTTTTGTTAATTAAATATAAGATGAAATGGCATCTATAAAAAATGTATTAACCAGTAAATCTACGCAAACCCATTTCACGTGATCCCTATTCATGGGTGTCATAGTTAAAAAAAAGTAAATCTTGGTGCCATTATCTATTCGTCTTATTCCAAAACACAACTGTAAAAAAGATTTAAAGTTACGTCGTTCAATAAGCAGAATTAAAGATTCTAAATTACAGCCCCAAAACTCTCATTTTAAGTTATGATTTCATGTGGTGAGTTTATTAATTATCATATCATTTATTTATTTCTACTGAGAAGACAGCACACCATCTCTCCAGAAATCAATGGTGAGGTCTCGTGAGGTATTTCTTAATTATATTCATTAATAATGAATCCTGTCAGAGTTGCCATCGACCTGTAGGTCGCTGTAATACCCTGCCAATTTCTTGAAGTGAGACTCGGATTCTTTGTTAACGAATCTTGGTAAGAAATGCTACAAATTAGAACCCACTGTTTTTAATAAAAGACTTAATCAAGTTGGCTTGACCTCTCTCTCCCCGACTCTAGGGAAGGTAGTGTGGCAGATGTGATAGTAATACTCACTGTGCCTATGATTCTGCTGCTGGGAATGGTCTGTCTGGAGATTGGAGGATCCCATAACTACAAATAATAGCCTAGGAGTACTATGCTACTTTGTTATTGATTTTAAAAATAATTAACATCATTTGTTTCTGATGGAAGAACTATGATATTAGCAATTCTAACACCAACAAGTTATGGTACTCCCCTTTAACTATAGAATTTTCTCTTCCCATTGCTTTGCATAAGCAGATCTGCAGACAATAAGTGTACAGTTTTCATACGTAAGTAAAGCCATCGCTTGTTCTATGATCTACAAGAATTCCAAAAGATATATTGTTCACAGTCTGACTCATGCACTCTAGGTGGACACCTTCAAGATCTCCTTCTTGTAACATACAACAGTGCACCAGCAATGTAATTTTTAAGTAAAATTCATGAACTACATAATTGGCTGTAACAAAATACAAAAAATACAAAATTACATTTATAGCGCCTTTCACGTCGGGAGGACATCCGAAGGCTATTGGGTTAAAAACTGCACTTGAGTCATAGATATGTTCTTTTATTTCATTCCAGACAAGCTCAGTATATGACTGCAGTAATACAGGGGCAAATCAATGCATAGGCAGGATTGCAAAGGAGATTGGATCATGGTAAATAGCCATGTAAATTGAGGAATACACATATCAATTAAAATAAACTGGGCCACTGTACTCATGGTAACTATGGATATCACCTATTCAAAGTTTTCATTGTATATATCAGCATGGTATGGATTTTTGCCTAGTTGATGATGTTTCTGTTAAGTCCATTTTGAGACCTACCCTATGTTACTGTTTGTGCTGACCCTCTTATTCGACTTCCCCAAAATATACCCAAGCAACAAAGTTACTTACATGTATTAAACTATTCACCAGTATAATAATTCTTTATTGTTGTGTCTCAAATGCTAAATGTTCTATGATTTCTAAGTAAATGTTCCTGACTTACATCCATAGTACGACATATGGTGCAGAGAATGTACACAGAACACTAAAATATTCTTCTGCTTACATAAGGGGTGAAAATTATGATTTGTAATTTGTTATCACCTGTGATAATCAGCATACTGGTGATAAATGGAGTCGATGAAGCTGGTTGATAACAAGACTCTTCTTCCCTCCCCAACTACGTCACAATGGATAATAATAATCCTTGCATTTGATATAGTGTCTTATCACGTCTTCGAGACGTCTCAAAGCGCTTCACAGAATATACTGTAAAGTGAATTGACTGTATATTTTATGGGTGAAACATGGCAGCTAATTGTGCACAGCAGTGTCCTACAAGCAGTCATGGATTGAAGTGACCAATTTATTATTATTTTTTTTAAGGAATTATTACTCTTGGAAAAGTGATCCACCAATCGACTAACAACCGGGTTCCTACTTTCTGCTAGGTAAACAGAGGCGTGTGGATAAGGAAAATTGCTCAACATTACGCCTTGCCAGAAATCAAACCCAGGTCTCTTGCTTGTGAGGCAAGTGCTCCAACTACTGAGTTACACTGAGCTTTTGGATGAGTCAAAAGCTTATCAGTGGCTGGTTTGAGGGATACTTTCATAACTCAACAGAATAAATCATTGTTAAGCCAATACCCTGTGAATCCTAGTTCTGATGCTATGATCCACAAGCCAGAAGTTCAGTGATGGCTGAAGGCTAGTTTTGGACCCATCCAATATGACGGTAATGGAGGAGGGAGTATATGGAAGAAAGTTTGCTATTGACTGACTTTGTTGACTGTATTCAACAATGTGATAATTACCATGGTGATAATTTTCACATCACACATCATAATTTTCACCCGCTAGATATCTGTGTTTATAAATCTATATATAGATAAATATGTGCGTACATATCACACATCACATAAATCCATCTTTATCTATCTGCATATCCATTGAAAAGTGTATTTATACATAAACATATAGAGTGATAGCGATCTACGTGAGAACCAGAGCCAACTTGGCAGACACTGTTTCCAAAGTGCAGATCAACCAACCCCAAAAATACTAAACATCTGAGGAAAGTACTGTTCATTTCCTAATGGAGGACATTTTTTTGCTTGCTGTTACGACGTTTACATAATACATTGAAAGTAAAATATTTGTGTATCCTAGCCTCTAGAAAAATTATGAATAATAATGAAGAACAACTATAAAAGTAAATTTCTCAATACTTATCTATCTAATGCGACAAAGGAAAAACAGAGTGAGTAAGTATACCTATCAAAAAGACACGTTAACACTCACAAAATATCGTAGAGGCATATGAACAAAGGACATTTAGAAGCTAGAAATTTTCTCTAAACTTTTTACTTTTTTAACTGATTAATGAATATTCAAGGTGCAGTACACAATAAAAATAGTTTCTCTTTTATTAGATGTTATCAAAAACATTGGCTCATGCACCCTTTTCTGTTTTAAGCCATAAAAAGAATCTGATCTATATTGCCTTTTTCTTGCATAATTTTATGCATATCGATATCTGTATTCACTACATACGAATATGTCTAGGTATGTATTTGTAAGTAATTTAGTGTAAATTATATATCTACAAGATGAGCACGGTTTGGCTGATAATAGTAGTATTTTCAGTGATTAATTTTAAAAACAATCATCACTGGCCTTTGTAGAAAAAGATCACAAAATTTAAAAAACGTTTTTTGTTTGTTTTAAATTATGTCATCATTTTGCCCTTAGGTCTCTCATGTATCGTAGAATAAAAAACATTCTTTTAAAACAAACATTTATGTTATAAATAAATGCATCAAGTTTTCAACTCATTAACATACGTGTACCATGCATTTCTCCCAGATAGAGTTAATATCTACATGATATAACTTTCTTTGGTTTTAGTGAAAACGCTACCTTAACACCATTGAATGTTTGTTTTTGCACAGTGGAACCCTATAAAGTTTATCTCTGGATAAAAATATTCCTTTGGTTAGCTGACTTTTAGTGTTATTTATGCACAAATAGGTTTCTTGCTTTCTGATCATTGATTCTGTAAATTGGAGAATCACTTCTCAAGATTTCACTGTGCATGCGGGATGTAATCTTAAATGAAAAGAGAAACTGAAACAGAAAAAAAAAAGAGGATATTGGACATTATGGAGTCCTTGTTTATGAAATAGTCTTTATCAAAAATCAATTGATACTGACCGCTGGACAGACTTATCATTTCTGGACAGTCTGTGGCTCGTAGTCGGGACTTCTTCGATTTCATCAATATCACATGCATCTGCTGCGTCCTGTGAGTAGCTGTGCTTCATGACGAGGATACTCCGCCTGCTCATAGGCTGGACGCTAGGCTTCACTGGTTGCGGCTGTATCTCTGAGAGGATAGTGGCATCGCGGGTGCTGAGGTTACTACGGCTACCTTTAATGCTAGACATCTGGGAACCACAGTGATGGTCGTGGATGCATTTAGAAGACGATCGCCTCAGTTTATGGTAATTCTCAAAATCATCTACAATGTCCCCCAGATCAGCTGCTGCCCCTTTCCCTTTAAGAGAGCAGAGTTCATAGTGTGTGGGCTCAAAAACCTCCTGAAAAACTGTTTGGTCAAAGTCTGGTTTTCTTTGGATGAATTTTTTGCGAGGCTGTTTGATCTGAACTATAACAGAGATAACAATGAGAATAATCACAATGCAAGAGGTGATCCCGATTATAGTCCCACTGGTGTTGGTAAGCTGGTCCAGCAGGCTTGCTTTTCTTTTCTCTGTATAACATAAATGAAGGAAATTGTTACCAGTTTTAATACATCATTTTACACTTCAAGATTGTCTTAAAGCTGCAGGTTCCCTTTTCTTGGGTTTTTAGGTAAAGGCCTGAGTGGACATGAGGAGCATTATATTCATTTATATGATGCTACGCTTGACCCAAGGAGGGTTTGATATTGAAATGAGGTACAGAAACTGGGGAGATATTCTATTCCCAGAATCAAACTGCTTTTCTTTCCTTCTTTGATCCTATAAAATGTTTCAGTCTAATTATTTTGGTTCTGATGAAGGATCAGACCAGTTATGTTAAGCTATCTATTTTTCAGGTGCTGAATTAGTTTGATTTTCAGTTGTATTCATCTCCACTAGTTGACTTCCATCAGCCACAAAAACACAACCATTCATCATTTGGCACATATTACTGCTCTCTGACAACTTGGAAAATATCACTTGTATGAATTACTGTGGTTAATTTACTTTAATAACTACACCCTTAAAAGTTATTACTGCACCATGAGGTTTTGCGTTCTTGTTTGTATTAATGGCCTCCACTATTATAGCCCTGAGAACATTGCAACCTGAAGAGGCTCTTGAGCCTGTTCTGACAGTTCATTCAATCATTTCAGGTCTTTTAATCCCATGTAGATATTCACTCAATGACCTTCAATATCCTTATTTCTCATCTCTCTATTTCCCTTTTAAACATCCCAAATTATTCTGTCTCTGTAGCTTTCTTATACCGTGTATTCCACATATTGACAATGCTCTATGTGAGGAAATGGTTTATGAGACTAATTCACCCTCCCTCCCACACCATTTCTATCTACAGGTCCTTTATATGTAGGTGTAAAAAACTAGGACCAATCCTTGTTTTGCCTTTTGTCACTGTCCACAATTGAGAGAATGTCACTTGTAGTCCAACTGTGCTTTCTACCACACACACATTTTTTATTCGTGTCCCAAAATGACCTTAATTTTAGCAAGTAATCTCTTATGTGGTGCACTATTAAATAACTTCTGAAAATCCATTTTAAGGTTTCCCATCTACCTTCCTTTATCTATCACCTCTGTGGCTCTGTTGAAGAACTCCATTGGGTTTGTGAGACATGACCTTTCCTTTGCAAAGCTATTCTGGCTCTCTGTGCATATTTCTGCAGATGTTCAGTTATTCTATACTTGATAAGATTCCAGTAATTTGCCCACAACTGATGTAAACCCACAATCTGCATACATAGTTTGTCCCTACCTCCTTTCTTCAATGACAGTGTCACATGTATTACCTTCCAATCTGCTGGTATAATTCCACAATCCAGAATCTTTGGAAAATTATAATTAAAATATCTGCAAAGTCTTCACTTATTTTATTTATTCTCCAGGTTATTCTCCAATGGTTGCATATATATCTGCTTTTAATGGGCTGTCTTCCTTTAAGACTCACTTTCTCTTGGGAATACTAGTGAAAAAAACTTTAATTCTTAGTACCATCTGAAAGTTATTTTTGTCCCATATTCCCTCCTGCCTCCATAATAATTTATTCAGCTCTTTTTATTACTTCCTATATTTATCCAGTTTCTTGGCGCTATCTCTTGCTATTCTATTTTTTGGGGGTTGATTCTGATAGTAACCACATTATTAGTCTCACCAACAACCTCTGCCCCTTCCACACCCTGACCTCCCCCTCCCCCCCACAGCCCATCTCAAACTCCAAATCAGGCATGTGAAGTGCTTTGGAAAGTCCTCTCAACATCAAAGGTGCTACATAAATGTAAATTGTAATTGTCAAAGCTCAAACTTTGCCTTTTGGAGGAATATACTCATTTTTGTAATGTCCTAATTATCTCTCAGAATAGATTATATATTTTTCAGGTGATTTACCAACTAATAATTCCTCCATATTATTTTAGTTAATCCCTTCCTCGCCCTTCATACCTGACTTTTTGTAAGTTAAATGGTGTCCTGTTTCATGACAAACCTTTCATTATAATCACTGGGAAAAGGGATTGTGGATCTTTAAGAACATAAATAAGAGAATAAAAGTCTAAATGTCAAAAAGACCCTTCGCAATATGATGTAATCTTCAGTAATACTTTATGGTTATTAAATAATTCATTATTTATCCTATATAACAAATGAATATTGTAGAGATGACATAACAGATCCGTAACACATTCCATAGAACAAATCTTTGTTAAACTAAATTACTCAGACCGTTGTACAAAATGGTTATTTGAAATGCTCTGTCACTCTAAAAAAATGACTACTACTTAAAAGAATTAGAAAGTACGTGTAGTATAAGTTTACATAATTTATTTGTCCTTATGGTTAGTTTTCTCCTTTTCCTTCCCTCAATCTCTTATCAGCAGATCAACAGATCTGAATTAGAGAGTGCTTTTTTTACTTTGAGAGCAAATTAAACAATATTGGTATTAACAAGTTGCAAATTGCTGCATAATTCAAAGGAGATCTATATAAGGAATGCTAGATAAGCTAAATGCATGAGTTTTTGACATGAGCTTGCACTTAACCAAATTGCAGACATTTTTTGTGCATTTCACAATCTCATGAAAGCGCACAGGGTTGCTCGGAGGTTTTGGAAAGGAAATCAGAAGAGGGAAGAAAAAGTATTTTTTTAAAGAAAGGGAAGAGGCTCTTACCTTTGCAATGATTTTCATCCCAGGGATACACACAGTTCTGAACTCCATTGCAGACCAAAGTGTCATTAATGCACATGTTGCTGTGGCAAAAGAAAGTGTTGGCATCACAAGGGGCTGAGAAAGAAATACGTAAAAGGAGACGCAAGTTAAAAAGCATCTAGATGTTAAAGTATGGTTTGTGCTGTAAGTTAAACTTGGTCTAAACAACAGTTAAGGCATTACAATTGCCATTAATGTTTCTGGTTATGAAAGGTATTTGAAAGACACACTATTACAAAAGAAAGACAAATGAGAAGACTGATTCGTTGACTTGATTCCATCCTTCCAGAATACCCACACTACTGCCTTCCTATTACAGCATCAAACTGGTTTTTAATTGAGTCCAGTTTAATGGCCTCAAAGACCTTTCCTGGAGACATGTTACATTCAGTAACTACCCTCTGCATAAATAAATAAATATTTTGTGGTGTCTGTCCTGAAATTATGTTTCACAACCCTGAATTTGTGTACATTTTATGTTGCATTGATGTATCTAAGAGCATCGTCAAGGATTTACTTTAATTCCATTTAGGATTTAAGATGAGTTCTCCTCTGTGATGTTTCATTTCAAAGGTGAAGAGCATTATGTTTCCTAATCATTCCTCATAGCTGCTCCTTTAAATATGTGCATTGAAGATTGATGAATGCAGGATCAGGCTCCACTGTGACAACACTGTGGTCAAATATTATGCCAAGCCTCGCTGTCAAGGCTCACAACAACATGATTAAAGATGGCCATGGCCAGACTACACACCCATGAAATTGTAACCCAGTGAAAGAAAATTAGAATAATATGCTGTTAGGAGAGGAGAACAATTGATGGGAGTAAAATTAGCAAGAACAATAAAATATCTGAGAGCATACTGTAGACTTGAGTAGAATTCTCCTCCATTTTAGGCCAGTAGATGAGTATATTGTCTAGACTTTCCAGCAGATAGTACAATTCCTTAGCTCCTTTTTATGAACTCTGCTTTTGGTCAGCTGCGTTTGACCATTATATGTTATATGGTGACCATTATAGCTGAGTGGATCTTATCTTTCTGAACTAACTAAGCTGTAAGTGGAGGGTGGCGTTTGTCTTTTAACATTTAGCTTCAATTATATAATTAATGGTATTGTCATGAAACCTTCAGTTTGGGGTTAATTGGCTTATAAAATAATCAACAATCGATTTTTGCAGGAAATATAATCTTTTTCCTCCAATGTTTTCCTCTCCTCACTTGAAGGAGTTAATCATGCTACCCTAAGGTTAACAGATGCTTGTAGCTCGCAGATCATTCTTCATATCTGAATCCAGAGAGTGAGAGGTAGTGTAGAATTTCACCACGGACAGTACCAGTTCACCTAAAAATGCAGTCACTAAACTAAACACTAAACTTTACTGTGAAGCACATTGAGGTGCTTCGACAATGTGATAAGGCTCTGATGGAAGGATTATTATTAACAGAGCTTCATTCATTTAATATCTGCCAGTGCAAGTATCTACTCTCCATACTTACATACACCTTAAACTCACATACATGGACACCTCAAACTTACAGTCACATACACTTCAAGGATGCAAGCATAGTCTGAAGAATAAGAATCAGGATAGCAATTGGAAGTAATTTCTTCAATCAGAAGAGTGTGGAATTCCTCACAAGAAGTGGCTTTCGAAGATCAGTAAATTATTCAAAAGAGAACTAGACAAGCACCCGAGCATTAAATACATTAAGGGAAATGGGGAAAAAGCAGGAGAGTGGAATTAGTGATACTGATGGTAATGCAGTTGCCATCGTACAATCACAATTCTATATTTCTGTTTTAAGAGTGTTTTGACCACTAGGTGGTGCTCTGGTGAAAAGTATGTAAAAATTTAATAAATGTATAAATCCTATTTGATTTGAACGAATGCTGATTTGAATCTTCTCTATATATTTTAATATGAGAAAATACCACAAAGGCAGAGGGGATTTTTAAAAGAATCACTTACCATGTGAAGGGTGGGTGGTGTCCTGGTTGGGTCCTACTGTTGAGTGTTTGCTATTTCTTAGCAAATAAATTAATACTTTAGGTGCTGTGAGCAAAGGTTTAGCATAAAAATGTCATGTTTCACTTCCCTGCTTTAGGAGCCACAAGATGCTCGGAACAATGTACCATTGCATGAGAATTATTAATGTAAGAATAATAAAAATAATCTTAATTTAGAAATATTTTGGGGGAAAATCAACTGGGATTTGGTTTATATGTAATAAATTAAGATGAACGGTCTTAAAAATTCAAGCTTTATTTAAGAATTAGTCAAATTCTGGATGTTCTGAATTGCTGCATCAATACAATACATGTAGGACCAGGTGCAGTTTCCCCCAGTTGAGGTCTAATTCATGGTATTTCTCACATGAGAATCCTCAATAAGTAATCCGAGCCAAGCAAGTGAGGAAATCCTTCTATTAACTGACAATACATCAAACCAACCTCTGTGCAGACCAATTCACTCTCAGAGCAGAGTTCCTGTGGTTTAATGGGAATTCCAAAAGGATTCCTTGTTAAGGAATCTCATTTAGCAATACAGCAAATTAGACTCTAGCATTTTTGTCCCAAAAGTGAAGCAGAATGAGATTATATATCATTATCATTATCTACAAAAAGAAACGCTATACATTCAATAAAATATGATTTTAAGGAATGAAATGGGAGGATGTTGCTCATTTCCTTCCTCCCAATCTCTTCCCCTCCCATCTTACTTTTCTGCAGGCATTTGACTCTTTTACACTTATAATAATAATCATTGCATTTGCGAAAGCGTCTTTCACAGCGGAAAGACATCTCAAAGCGCTTCCCAGGATAGACTGTAAAGTGGAGTGGCTTTGTGTTTTGAGGGCAGCAACACAAACACCGCAGCCAACTTTGCACAAAACAATGTTCCAATTGGGTATTGCAGCTCCATTACTAACACTCTTACTTTTGGTTTGAAAGGTTGTGGATTGAAACCCCATGTCAGGTCTTCAGGAAAAATATTCTATTCAGCATTGAATGCATTTGATTAAGTCAGGCACAAATGGGATTCCCCATTATAGCCATATTTACCTACAAAACTCACTGGACTTGGCAGTAATTACTTTGACATATTTCAACATGAAAAGATTCTATAAAAATGAAAGTTTTTTCTTTCTTGGAAAATTTACAAACACCCAGTGTCTCACTCAAAGGTCCATTATGTATGTGTTAGCTGTGATAGTGAGCATCAGCAGGCTATTTGACCCTGAAGGATATCACAGCTGAGCTCACTCCTGAAATTACCCAGTGCCTTCCTGATTTTCCTCCTTTCAACCCAGGGTAGCTAAGGCCAATTGAGGCACTAGTTCTGCTGTGTGACTCTTGATTGCTGCAGGTTATGAATTATGAAATATCATTTTGCCCCACTTAGTTTGCTGGTGGTTTGACATGAACTGTGCAGCAGCATGGAATGTCTGTCCTATTTTAGCTCCAATACAGTACACTACACAGCTATATTGCTCTCAACTCACATTTCAAAAACGATTACTCTTTATTATTCACTCTTTTGTTTGCCACCCAATATTTAAGCAAAGTGAAAAATCGGGATAAAGAGAACACAGTGTGCATAGACGTACCACATATATGAGCTTTCACCCTGGTAGAAAATTGAATATCACCTTGTTTGCAATGCACTTTGCTGTTAAAGATGATATGTTTTATCCAGTGTGAGTTTAGAACACAATAATGTGGTTAAATGGTTGATTATATTCATCTCTTATATAATGTCTTCTAAGCCTAATCTAAAAATATATCTGATTCACTATATTAATAGAGTTAGGTTTTCATACGTGCATATAAAGGCAGAAGTTGAATAAGACAAAACCAAACCAGATTGGCACAATTCCTGCCATGTAAAACAGAACATAGCTTATGCAGGGAGGTGCAAGGATTACACTGCATCATATTTATTTATTTAAATTTGGTGTGCAAAGCACAATATTTTCTAGATTTCTATGCGCCCTGATATGCTACCCCGGGTGTAAGACTCTATATAAATGCAAATCATTGTAGATTCCATGTTATGGAATGAGCCATAGAATTTGTTAGGAAATATCAAAACTTTCCATTTATTCCTAAAGACAGGGTACTGCTTCTGATCCCAACTCCCCACAATAGTCGGACACAAAGGTAGTTCCTAGAGCTTTAGTGATGCCATCTTGGTTTATCAGCACCAGCTTTGATACTTATTTCCATCCCATACAAGTTGTTGCAGTGTCACTTCACAGGATACTGACCGGCTTCACTCAATTTTACTTAAAATGGGATTCTATGAAGTAACACAGACAGCACAACCATCATCAACAACAGCAACTTGCACTTATACAGTGCCCTCCATGCAGGGTAGGGTCTCAGAGCGCTTAGTGGCAGAGCCTGACTCTGAGCCGAAATGAGTGGTGGGGAGAGGTGGCCGTAAACATGGTCGAAGAGGAAGGTTTTCAGGTGAGACTTGAAAAAGGGGAGAGAGGGGTCAAGGCGGAGGGATTAAGGGAGAGTGTTCCAGAGTTTCGGGGTACAGTGGCTGAAAGTGCGACCTGCCAAGGTGGGGTAGAGGGTACGAGGAATGAGCAGAAGGCCAGTGCCAGTCGAGTAGATTGGAGAGTGAAGAGATCGGAGAGCTAGGGAGTTGTCAGAGAGTGAAGAGATTTGAACACAAAATCCTTTCAACATCATCAACATGGTAGCTCAAATCATCACATCCAACTTTTGTAAAAAAATCAAGGGGTACTCCCTCCCCCACATTTTTATTCCCTGATATGACATTATCCTTAATTTAAATGTTGATTCTCAGCTGTGACAATGTACCACTTAACTTGTCTGCTAATTTCAGCTACAAGAGATTTGAACGTAGCTACCTAAAAATATCTTCAAATCAACATCTAAGAATGATGAAGTGTCAGGGTCCCTATTTGGCTTTGGATCTATCACTCTTGCGCATAATAGCCAGAAACACTTTGCCTGATGATTCCAGTCTACATTTATTAATATCATTCAGATCATAAGCCTTAACAGTGTACAGCCTACAATTTTCTCAAATGCAATGACTGAATTAGTCATTCTACCCTTGAAGCGCTCGAAGACACCATAAATCGAAGTTGTTGTTGTTGCTTTTGGATGAAGCAAAAACGAATCTTGCATCTCTCAATTCTTTAAAGGCACAGCTTCCCTTTGTCCCTCAAAAGCCCAACCATCAGCAATTAATAATCTTTGGCCTTACTGTATGTATTATTACAAATGTAACTCGCACATATCTTCTAATCTCCCTTCGCTCATTGGGCACTATCCTACTTGATGTCCCTAGTCCTGCCCATCCCACCATTGGAGGGCAGACTTTCAGCCTATATGCCCCCATTCCCTGGAACTCTATCCCGGAATCCCTCCAACTTGTTCCCACCCTTACCTCATTCAAGGACCATCTCAAGATCTACCACTTTGCCCCTGATTTTGGTCTTCTTTCTTCTTCTCACCTCCCTCTACTCCCACCCTCAGCTGGGTGCCAAGTCATTATTGTAAAGCACCTGGGACAACCTCTCAGCATGAAAGACACTATATAAATGTCAATTTGTATTGTTTTGTAATCTCAAGCTACCCCCAAGAAACTCAGTTTGAGTCACATTTCTTCACCAATGCTTAAACATTTTTAAACCCCATATATGTTCAAACTTAAATATTGCCTCCATACCCAAGGAGACTCTTCTAGTATCTTTCTGAAACACCTGGAAAAGATGCAAGACAATATTTATCATTTCTTTCCCCTTTAGCCTCCAATTTGTCTTTCTCCATCACACAGCTTCTTGCGCTCCATTTTATGAGCAATAACTTGCTTTTCTATGGCACATTTCATATAAAACTTCTTTAAATCCCAGTCTTATCCTGCATTTGAATGTCAGCCTTTCTAAGTTTGAAGTTCCAATGTGGGAGTGGGGCTTGAACCCACAACCCACAATAAAATAAACACAAGGTTCCCTGCATTTCATCCAAACATGATGTGTTATTGTATAAATTTATGCATGGTACTTATCTCTTTTCAGTAAGAAAAAAAAGCCTTCCTTTCCCTTTCCCTTGTGTTAGGATGATTTAACTAGGTGGGTGAAGAGAATGTCAATAGTGAACAAGGGACCTTTGATGTTAGACATTATATATGGAAGGTGATTTACCACAGTCTTTAAAAAACTGCAGAAAAACAGTTTCCAGATTAACACTGCTTTCAAGAATTTTCCAAAATTCTGCACATCTTAATTTTTAAGACAATGGTTTTAAGGCTAAGATCAGGAGGATTTGGAGCCTACAGAGGTTCCATTTATTGAAGCACGATATACATATTCTGCTGTTTTAAACAGCCAAATACCAGGATTATATTTTAAACTCATAAATCAATGAATATTTTGTTATCAGTTATGTGGTGTGTTACTGCGGCAACAGGATGCTTGGATGTGCTTGTATCTCATGAAGCAATACACAGCCACTGCAAATGACCGCCTACAAGAGCTGCATTACAAGATGTGCTGCTCTTGCCAAGAATCTGTCAAAAGGCAAAAAAAATCATAAAAAATAAATTTAAAGGAGTGGTATCATTGTATTACAAGCAAGGATATTTCTGTATCTATTACAATGGAAACATTTTAAATTTTAGTCCAGATTTTTGTCTTATAATTATGTTAAAATCAAAGCATTGAAGGCACATTACCATGGCGATAATATCCCTTTAAAATTATTGGGTGAAAATTACAACCTGGATGTGTATGTGCTAATTAACACTTCATTGAAAACGGGACCAGTGGATGTGTTGAATTATTGAGAGGTCTGTGAGTGTGCTGGAGGCAATCTCCCCACCCCCAAACACACACACATAAAAAAGCTGTTCACAATGGTAGTGGTTTACTCTTTTTATCGACAAAGCAGAGGGTTTGTGAAATTAAATCCAAAACAATATTTTAGGATGCACCAAGACAGCAGAACAAGAGATCAAAGATTCTGAGTAGCAAAGGGATATTTCAGGACAGATACCAGGAAATTCTTCTTTACTCAGAGAGTAATTAACAGGTACCAGGAAGGACGGTTCAGGCCAGGACACTAGACTCATTTAAAAAGCACCTTATGACTGTGATAGCAGGATGGTGGGGTGGGTGTTCTCGAAGGATGAGATCAGATGGGCTGAAGGACCTTCTTCATCCAAATTAATCTTATGATTTGTGATCTTGTTATTAAAGCCATCATTCAAACTAACACCTAATTAACCAATAGTTAATTTGGAGTTAATTAATATATAACACGTCACAATTTTCACCCAGATAACTACACCCGTCAATGCTTAATCTTTCATTATTTGAATGGTCTGACCCAGTATCCGCTGTCCTTCAATAAACTTTCCCCTGTCAGGTGCTTGTTTTTGTGCTGAATATAGTTTGTGTCATTAAGTCTTGCTACGACACATAGATCAGCTAATTTTTCTGCTATTTTGTGAAATTTCTGTTGCGCAGGAGCTCACTTGACTGGACAGTGATGTACAGTAATTGGGAGATTATCTCACACTGCTCTCATGGTAAGGTACCTATAGCATAACCATGACAAGACATTTTAAATCCAGTGCACATGTCAGCTACCAATCTAAATTTGTATTAGAAACATATCAATTTACAAATGCAACTGTTTAGATAAATAAGACACTTGCGTGAGCTTTAGAGTATTACAATCTGAAATAAATAAAGCTCATGCAACATGGAGTAGTTGTAAGATTCACAAGGCACATCTTCAATCTCTGGCAATGTTGGATATACACACAATTTCGCCCATTACTGATAATTTCAAATTTATGCCAGATACTGTGTTCTTCAGCAACTTACGCTCTCGGAAGGATGTGAAAAGCATCTGGAAGTGACTATTCCGACTGCCCTCATCAGCCCACATTCGGATAACCCCAAATCCTGTGCCGAGCATCAGGTCGTTGGCTACAGTGCTGCAGAACTTGGCTTTCAGATCTTCCACTGAGCTGCTCCCATCATAGATTGCCACAAAATTGCGCTTACAGTCATTTGAATTTTCCATTTCATAGTCAAGGAACCTCAAATAGATCTAAAAGGGACAAAAAGTAATAGTTCATACAAGGTCTTAAAACTCCAGTATTAAGAAATTATTGAAGGAATGTACAATACAATACAATTTACACTAATATAGCACCTCTGACAATGCGAGGAAGTCCCAAATCATTTGACAAAAATATGATTACTATTATAAATAACAATAGTAAGATTACAGTAAAACAGCAATTATCTGATACATAGGCATATATCTGTGCTTACCAAATTGAGGAGAAAATGGTAGATGGAAAGAAGCCAAAGGCTGATAATATCAGTTATGCATAATATCAGTCTGATCTTATCTTGGCAAGTTCCCAGAGAGCCCAAACTTTCTATTTAATCAAGTCTTAAAGATTGAAAACCTTTAATTTGCTTTTTTTATTTATTTTTCTTTGTTATTGTTCATACAATGAATCCAGTTTGACATTACAAGAGCATAGTGATAGTTTCAATCAATGTTGGATCAAAAATGACCTTCCCTTCACAAATCCATTGTTTTAATTTCAAGATGCTTGGTTATTTCATCCTTTATTAAAGACTCCCAACACCTTCCCTGGTCTGTAGTTCTCTGGATTAGCTCTATCTCCGTTTCTAAATATGAGCATTACATTTCACACCCTCCAGTTCTCTGGCATGATTCCTTTTTCTGATGACTTCCTAAACATTAATCACTGGTGCCTCAGCTATGTGTTTCTTCAAGGATTCTTGAGTGCAGTCCACCTGGACCTAATGTTTTATCCTCCTTAAGTTTGTCTAACTTATCCAGTATGTCTTTATTTCCTATTCTAACTTGTTATTTCATTCCCTATATTTACAAGATTCTTTTATGAAAACAGAGTCAAAATATCTGTCATAGCCCAATATCAGACATTGCATAAATGCTTTTATCACTGAGCTCCTGAGCACAGCCAACTACAACAACAGCAACAACTTGCATTTGTATAGCACTCTTTTCACGGGGTAGCATCCCGGAGCGCTTAAATATATGCGGAGAATTATGCTTCATATATAACCAGCTCTGAACAAGAGCAATTCCGATTCCCCTCTGAATTGCTCTAATACAGGCAGTACATTAATAAGCACCTCTAATATAACTGCCGCATAGGTATGTCTCACACATTCTTCAGTCAACCCTGCAACTCCTCTCATAGGGAAACAAAAAAATGAATGTGCATCTTTTAAAGTGTTATCCTTGTGCTTCTCACAAATATATTTCTTTTGCCATTTCACTTTATATAGCACACTTTATATTATAAACTTGTGAGATCTAATAAAATAAGCATCTGGGGATGTAAGATAACTAATTCTCTTATCCAGGCAAGGCATTTGCAAGGCATTTGTAATAGTACGGTTTGTATTAATGAGGCTCAACCACTTTAAGCTTTGGGAGAGGCAATGAGACAATGAAGGCAGTCCCTCATGAGTACAGTACGTTCTTTTAGATTCTTTATAATTAGATTGCAAAAGAAAATTCCTTCTTATGGGAGGAGAAAAAATGAAGATTGCGCAATCTAAGCATTGCATTTACAAATTCTGTGTTTTTTTAAATAACCACACTAATTTACAACTTGGGTCAGTTGGATGATGTATTGCCTCTGAGACATAAGGTTCTGCATTCAAACCCCATGTCATACCTTCTTTAGCTCTTTGTCTAGGCTAATATTCCAACATAGTACTCGAGGAGTGCTGCATTGTAGGAGGTGTCAGATGAGATATTAAACCAAGGTCCTATCTGTCTGTTAAGATGAATGTTAAAGATTCCATAACACTATATTCAAAGAGAAGGTGTCTAGGCTAACAATCCCCAGAGATAAAAAAAAAAGTTATTCACTTCATGGCTGTTTGTGGGGTGCTTCTGTGTTCAAATTAGCGAACATATTTGCTTACAAATATAGTTGCTGCTCTCTACAAAAAATCTCTGTGAAGCATTTTGATGTAATAAGGCACGCTATCAAATGCAACTATTTCGATAATTCACATGCTGCATACCCTTGCAGAACTCACAAAGTAAATCCAATTGCCTTGCGTTGATAGTTGGGGATACTGAAGTGAATGCTGCCAGCTTTTTGGCTGGATACCAATTGAACATGGTAGTTGTCCTGTTATATAACTGATGACCATTAAAATATAATATAAAGCTTGTGAGCTAGAATAGAACTAGTTTTCATTTTCACACTATCAACCTTGTATGAAGACAGATTTGAACTGTGCCACATAGGCATCAATTAGAATTAAGGCTACAATTTAAAAGTTAAAATCAGCTTGCCTGAGATTTTTCTCAATAAAGCATTCAATGCAGTCAGGAGAGAACATGCTGTGGAAGTGGTGCATTGCCATCTAACAGGAATTTACTGTTAAATACTAAAATACCACTAACTACTATTGTGTAAATTAATGCTAGTAATAGTTTTCAGTTATCACATCAAACACTAAGAAATACAAATTTTATCCCGATAAGATTTAGTTAAATACTGTAAACCTTTGTCGGGTATTTTGTTTTATGCTTTTTTTCTTAATCTTTGCTCTTGCTACTACTTAAACACCATTACGTAGAACAATTAGAGATGTTCTATTGAAATTTTCCAAGGCTCATTTACACTCCTTCCTCTCCATTAAGCCTCACACTTGACAAATCCAGAAGTGTACAGTGCTAAAGACAGATTTCTATCTGATACATGTACATACTACCTTAGTGCTAAACTTCTTCTACTCGGACTTTAATTGAAAATAAATGAATTGGTTGTGCTTAGATCCATCTACAGCACCTTTTGAAAATACTTTCATCTTATAATTGCAAATCAGCATTCATTATCCATTTCGTAATGGAACTTTCTGCAGTCAGTTACCATAGCGATGACATTAACTGGGCACTATCCAAGATGTCAGAAAAGCCCTCACAGTAACAATGTTTTGGAGTGTTGATTCATCAAGAAATATTCAAATTCAAATTATCAACACAAATAGCTCTTCAAACGCTCCTGGGCTGGTCTTGCTATTATGAGAGGGTGGGAGGGCGGTTACTCTGGAAGGATGAGATCAGATGGCTCAAAGGGTCTTCTTCATTGAATGTAATCTCAGGAATTTGTGAAAATCTCCCAAATAAATTGTGCTATCAAATATATGCAAACTGAGCAAGGTAATCAGATGATAAACACTGAGTTACAGTTCATCTCCAATAATGTGAGAGGATGCAAGCATGCAATACTGCAGTTGCTATGCTTTAGGATATCTACAACAACAACTTGTATGTATATAGCACCTTTCACATAGGGTAACGTCCCGGAGCGCTTGACAGTGGCGGAGTCTGACACTGAGCCAGGGGAGAGGGCTGAATTGACCGTAAGCATGATCAAAAAGATGAAATTAAGTCAAATCTTAGTTGAACTGACAAAGATTTGGATTTGAATCGGTTTAATCAAATGGACTTAATCCAGACATTTTTGATTCCCTGACCTGGGCTCACAATCCTCTCCATGGGATTAGATTTTCCAGTGATCCGCAGCGATTAATCAGGTTATAATATTTACTGGTCATAGAAGTAAAAATTAATTACAAATTGTTTATCAATCAACTTGCACAAAAGACGTCACACTTGTTAGTCATTCAGTGTGAATGTCATGTCATCACACATCGATTCACAGCACAGACACAGATATCAAATTCAATAAAACCTCCCATAAAATTAGAGTCCACATCACAAGGCAACTATTCTGGAGTGAATTTAATACAGGATTTAAGATCAGGTGTAGATGAGGTGCACAAACATTCAAGACCTTAAATGCTATCAGTATCCAACCAAATTGAGCTATCTTCTGGTAATGCTATGTATTTTGTTGTATTTGATCAGAAGGACAGTGAACTAACAGTTCAAATTCAATTGCTTTGCACAGAGAATAGTGATAAAGAGACTTTCCACAAAACAAGAAATGTTAGGATGCTGCATATCTTAATGGTAGAATTTGCTTAAACCCATGGAAATTATGCTGCTCTATTAGATCAAGTCGGATCAGAGTTCCACAGATCGATGTGTCTTACTGCCAGTTACTTAGATGAATGTTTGCATGGTACATTTTTTTAGGAGTTCCATCAAGAAATAGCACAGATGGCAGCCCTAATGGTAGTGTATAAAGCTCTAGCTTATGACCAGAAGCTCACTGGTTCAAATCCCGGTTTATGTTGAGTTTATTGGTCTCCACACATGGGGATATTAAATTGTCTCTGGTCTATCCAGGTTAGGGAAGTGGAAAACCAGTCAGGCTTCCTGCTACTAGTCTTTGTACAGCGCTCTCTACTGGTTGTTCACCTGCGGTTCAGTAGGGTGACGAGAGGTTATGCTCCGTTCAGTACGCACTCTACGGTCATGTGGCTGACCACCACTCAGTGCCAAGGCTAACACATGAACAATGACACTTGGGTATGCTGCAGGCATCATTGAACCAGTAGCAAGAGGAGGACAGATCATGAACGGAGGCATATGCCAGTGGGGAAAACACTAGAAAATATTTGAACACAATAAATTTGGAAACAAAATAGAAAATAAATACCACAAATTACAACCCAATATCACAACAGCAACTTCCATTTCTATAACACCTTATAAAACACAGAGTGCTTAACAACGGTACAGTTTGACATCAAGCTGGGAAAAAAGGGAGATAATCATAGGCACAATTGATATGAGTAAATTTCTTGGATTCCTGAATTAAAAATAAAGGATTTTTTTTCATTACTTAATAGCAAATCTGATTACTAAACTGAGTCCTTCAATTCCTTTTCATGCTTTGCCAATTTTCTTCCCATTTTCTTTTATCTCTTCTCCTCGCACCTGATGCCTGAAATGTATCTGATCTGATATGACTGAGCAGGAATTCTAACATTAAGAAATGCTGCTAATTTACCCTCAACTTTTTTAGATTCATATTTCTTTACCTGTTAATAACAGTGTCTAATTGTAATCACAGTTAGTAACTCCTCACAAAATGACTAGCTACAACATTTTGTCATAAAGATATTCAAACACATAATTTACACCATAATTCTCCATGTGATCAGTCCCAGATCTCAACTCTAGAGAAACACAGAAACTAAGAGCTATTGACTTGATTTGGGGTTTGAATCCACAACCTTGTGCTGAGAGGTGAAGGTGCTACCAATTGAATCAAATTGTAATGTCATTATTATTATAGAGTTCTTATTGCAAAATCAATCTTAATGTGATTGCTTTCTGATAAAGTCTGTGAGAAACATTTTCCTTCTTTGCAGTCTGAAATGTTTTGCATATTCATTCCAATGTAATCACAAGAACATGTCATTGAGAATGTTTCACAAGTTTATTAGTTTGGGATCCATCTATCAGAGGGTAGAGTCATCTACTATCTAACTTGTCAATTCCTTTCATTATTTTAAGCACATCACCCCTTAATTTCATTAGCACTAAGGAAAACACCCAAGTGTATATAGCTCTCATAATAGCTAAGCTTGTTCTCCCTGGTAGGTTTCTGTGCCATCATAAGTGGCCGATCTTTCAGTTTATATTTCTCCTTTCCTCTGGAACATCTTCCCTCGAACACTCCATCTCGTCTTCTCTCTTTAATTGAGTCCTACCTCAAATCTTACCTCTTTGAATGCAACTATGGCCATTTCCTTCTCCCCTCCTGCTCTCCCCCCTCTCCTGAGTATCCAACTCTACCAATTGACTATCCTCCTTGGGCTCCTAATACTTTCCGGAATTAGGTAAAGAGGATGTGTCCCTCTAGGGAGAGATGTGCATTACATTCAAATAAACATCTTTGGAATTTCCATGTGTAGATGAGATGCATGGAATTCTCAATTTCATTTCGATACTTTTAAGCATGGTGATGGGTTTCTGCTTGTGTCAGACACCCACCTGCCCTTAAAAAAATGTCCTGTGGAGACACTACCCTACATGAAGAGGACTATTTAAATACAAGTCATCATCATTATTGATATAAATCTATTGAATTATCTTTGAACACACTCCAGGACTGGTGCATTCCCCGTAAGATTGAATTCCCAAAGATGAACATAACATTCCAAATGAGGTCTGACCAGTACTTCATATAACTGGAGCAGCACTTCCTTGTTTTTATATTGCAGATACTTTGTTATAAGGCACAGCATCCCATTAGCATTATTCATTGCTTCCTGGATATACAGGCCTGAAAATCCATGCTTGATACTCAAGACTTCCACATGTGATAATAATAATAATAATCCTTGCATTTCATATAGCGCTTTTCACATCTTTTAGACATCTCAAAGCGCTTCACAGAATATACTGTAAAGTGAATCGACTGTATATTTGTGGGCGAAATGCGGCAGCCAATTGCACACAGCAGTGTCCCACAAATAGTCGTGGATTGAAATGACCAACTTATTATTATTTTTTTTCTTAAGGGATTATTATAAGGCGTGTGGAGTAAGAAAACTTGCCCAAGGTTTCACCCTGCTGGGAATTGAACTCATAATGCAAATGAAAACATTATATTCAGACAGAGTGTCAATAGTGCTCACTTTTGCATTAATTTTGAATGAGATACTGGAACTTTGTACCAAAGGTAAAAATGGCAAAATATATTTTAAAGAAAATGAAAAAACCACTTTTCGTCAACTACACTTGAACCAGAGATATTTTTACCTTTTTAGGAACTTATTTCACCATTGATTTCTTCAAGCATATATCAATATTCAAAGGTAAAATGGCAAAATAAATTAAATGTTTCCCTTTCAATATTCTCCCTTCATCTCCCAAAGAGCAGATTCTTTCTGAGGTATAGTTGTACATAAACCAGCCATGCTTAGCTATCTCACCCAGCTGAGTCCAGGCAGTGAGTGTTATCAGGGTATTCACAAGATTAGTTTGGATGAAGAAGGCTATTCACCCAATTGGATCTCATCTTCATCTAACCAGAACATGACTCTACCATCATCCATCACAGCATCAAGCTGTTTCTTAAATCTCTTTAAATTTAATTCCTTGTGTCCTAGCCTGAACTATCCTCCCTGACAACCCATTTCATTCATTAATTATCCTCCGGTAAAGAAAATCTTTCTGGTATTTGAACTGAAATTGCCCTTTGCAACTCTAAACCCATGTCCTCATCTTCTACTGTCTTGGTGATTCCTAAAGGAAGCCATAAACATACTGGTTTTACCTTTTAAATCCCATTTAAAATATTATACACCTCTGTCCTCTCTGAAAAGTCTTGTCTCAAGACTAAGAGCCCTAGCTTATTTAATCATTGCTCATAGATTATTCCTCTAACATTGGGAATCATCCTCATTCCTTTCCTCTGCACTGTTTCTCAGGCCTGGACACTGCCCTTATGTCATGGCCAATCATGGAGGAAACCACAAGTAAACTGAGAAATAGAGAGTAGGCTTTTTGAGGATTTTTCTCAAACTGAGTATGAATGCCCTTGAGAAGTAAGGCTGGCAAGTCCTTTGACAACATGATTCATAGCATATGTTTCTTGAACAAATTTGCTGTATTACCATGCATTCAGTAGCCAACTATACATCTGCCTTTACATTTTAAGGCAAAGCAGAAATCCAAGGAGAAATTCTAAATTGACCTTCACTTTTAACAAATATTCAAAATGTAGTAAAATGACTAAAATTTTGATAGCAATTACATTGACATTCAGACAAATTCATAGTAATAATTGGCAGGTGAGCTAGACAAGTGATGTTTGTTTGAATTGTGTCCATTATCAGTGGCAAAAGATTACCTTATGCAAGTCACCATGTTATAACCTAGGTAGAACCTACACAAGGCAGCAATGCAACATGTAGGTGCTATATACCATCATACCAATACAACGCAACCAGTTCAACATTGCATGCTTCATGATTGTTCCTGTGATCCTAATAAATCATCTGACCATCACAGTACAGGGGCTAGCAAGTCACTGCAGTGACTACCCCTCAGAAACTTAAACTGTGAACTGAGTGTTTGTAGCTAATGTTTCCAAGAACATATTCCCACATGTGAGCAGAGAAACAAGTCGGAACTGGTGTCCACAGAGCAGTAACCAGCAAACCACTATCTTATGCAATGTTGGCTGTAGCCATAGGGGAAGCCATGAACGATGAGGAAGAGCCAGGTACCAGCAATTGCCATAATGCTTTAGCATACTTGGAGCAAGTTTCAGTGGAGGATACAGTGGAAATTAAAAAGAATACAAATGATTAATTATTCCCAGACAGCATCACACAACTACTTCCAGATCATATGTAAAACATTCTTCTCTCAAGTAAATCACAAAGGAGATTCATTTCAACAGAGGATAGATAAGGAGCCACTAAAGCCCTGATATATTTATAAACATTACATCTCACCATTTTTCTATGATGAACTGAGCAATTCAGTGTTTCAGTGAGATAGCAATGTTGCATGTTTGTTGGAGCATGGCTTCATTCGTGATACAAACATTCACAAATAGCTGTGCCTTTGCATGCATTGTGCAAAAGTTTTAGCTCATGTGGCTACTGTATATTCTTTGAATGTGTGAATATTTTGATGTAATAAAATTTGAAAACCTGGGTACTGTTTTATCCCATACTACCTTGTATCTTTGAACAACTGTTTGACTGTATTGTGTTGTTGATAATTACCAATTATAAATGTAGGAGTGATCTGAGCTAACTGAGCCTCAACTTTTGTTGGATGTTTCACGATGAATCACTGCTGAAATAAATCATGCAATTTACAGCCAGATATCCAATACATACATAGATTCAGTAGAGGCCAGTTATTGATCAACAACAACAACAGCAACAAAATTACAATTATAGAGCGCCTTTCATGTTGGGAGGAGGTCCCAAGGTGCTGGTCAGTCAGGGGTCAGGATCCGAGCTTGGGGGAGGGAGAGAGGTGAGGGAAGGCAGAGAGATGGGAGGGCGACTGAAAGCACGATCGAACAGGAGGGTCTTGAGACCGGCCTCGAAGGAGACAAGGGAGGAAGCGAGGCAAAGGGACTGTGGGATGGAGTTCCAGAGTGTGGGGGCAGAGAGGCTGAAAGCCCGGCCACCGATGGTAGGGCTGGTCAGGAGGGCAACATGGAGTAGGCAGGAGCCCGCTGAATGGAGGGAGCGGGCAGGTTGGTAGGGAGTCAGCAGTTCAGAGAGGTAGGAGGGGTTTAGGCCATGGATGGTCGTGCAAGTGAGGATGAGGATCTTGAATTCGATCCTCTGAGGGATGGGGAGCCAGTGGAGTCGGGCAAGGGTGGGAGTGATGGGGACACTGAGCTTGGTGCATGAGAGTACATGAGCTGCAGAGTTTTGGATGATCTGTAGCTTGTGAAGGGAAGAGTTGGGAAGGCCGATGAGGAGGGAGTTTCCATAATCGAACCTTGATGTGACGAATGTGTGGGTGAGTGTTTTGGCAGCCTGAGGGGTGAGGCAGTGGCGGAGTCTGGCAATGTTGTGGAGGTGGTGGTAGGCACGGATTTGGGGGAGCAAGGACAGTTCAGGGTCAAACAAGACAGCCAGGTTCCTGACTGGCTTAGTAAGGTTGAGTGTGCAGCCGTGGAGGCTGATGCTGCCAGCGCCCGAGGTGCAGAAGTGCTGGCGCAAGCCAATCAGCAGGGCCTCGGATTTGCTGACGTTCAGTTGGAGAAAGTTGTCCCTCGTCCAGGACTTGATGTCTGACAGGCAATCGTTCAGGATGCCAGAAGACCTGGAGTTGAGGGTGGAGGCAGAGAGATAGAGTTGGGTGTCATCTGCATACATGTGGAAATTTACCCCATGTCTGCGGATGAATGTCACCAAGGGGGAACATGTAGAGGGTGAAGAGGAGGGGACTGAGGACACAGCCCTGAGGAAGGCCGCACGAGACGGTGCGGGGCCTGGAGGAAAAGCCGTTTGCAGAGACAAAGCGGAGGCCATGTGAAAAGTAGTACCTGAACCAGTCAAGAGCAGAACCTTGAAGGTTGAGTTGGGAAGAGAGGCAGTGGAGGAGGATTGAGTGGTCCACAGTATCAAAGGCGGTGGAGAGGCTGAGGAGGATGAGGAGGCAGAGGGAGCCCTGGTCACACATGGTCAGAATGTCATTTGTGACCTTGAGCAGAACAGTTTCCGTGCTGTAGGCAGTATAGAAACCTGATTGGAGGGGCTCATGGAGGGAGTCGGAGGAGAGGAAAGAGCGAAGCTGGGAGGTGATGGCCCTCTCAAGGACCATAGACAGAAAAGGGAGGTGGGAGATGGGCCAGTAGCTGGATAGCTGTTTTGGGTCAATGGAAGGTTTCTTCAAGTTGGTGGTGATAGTGGCTGTTTTGAGCGGGGTAGGAACAGTGCCAGATGACAGGGAGAGTTGATGTTGTCGACGAATAGTGGGGCTAGGAGGGGGAGCTGGGATTTAGAGAGAGGGGTGGGGATGGGGGCCAGGGAGCAGGTGGTGAGCTTCATGGAGGATATGGTGGTGATGACAGAGGAGGGGGTGACAGGTTCAAAGGTGTGGAAGAAGGGATGGGTAGTGGTCAGAGTGTGGGGTGGGGTAGGGAGGGGGTGGAAGTTGGGAGGGCAGTGGCAGCTGAGTGCATTTCCTCGATTTTGGACTGGAGGAAGTTTAGCATTTCCTCGCAGTGGGAGTCGGAGTAAAGAATCTGCGAGGTATGGCAGGGAGGGCGGAGGAGCCGGTTGGTGGTGGAGAATAGGAGCCTGGAGTTGCCCTTCACCTCCAGGATTAACCTGAGTAGAAGGATGATTTGGCCGAGGCGAGAGCAGAGTGGTAAGTTTTGATGTGGTCCAGCCAGATGTGCCGGTCGACCGTTAGGCCGGATTTGAGCCCAGTCATTCATTCAGCACCTGGCCCTTGAGCGAGTGGAGGTGGCTAGTGAACCAGGGTGAAGATCGGGAATAGGAGGCATTTGTCTGTGTGGCTCACTTTCACCCTATACAAGATTTACTAACTAAGCTGTTTAAAGGTATATGGGGTGTTTGTAAGACATTGCTGTGCTAACTGCCATTCTAGTTTTGTGACAACAATTGCATATTTCATTACCAAATTTAACAGAAAATTCACTGAAACAAACTGTGACTCCAAACAGTTGGCAACGTCGGCACTTTCCAACCTTTTATTTTAAGCCTTCCTTGTTCCAGAACATTGTCAGTCAGGTATTACCATTATTCAAAGCTGGGATGAATCTCTTTAAATAAGGAATGGATTGTGTTTACCACAATTTTGACCCCATAGTAAAATAAGAGCAGAGCCTGCTCTTTTTTTTAGATAATGGCAGATTTTTAAACCCTGTCTTGTTTCCAAATTCCTTAAGAACCATACTTCTCGATCAGCTCTCTTTCCGTCTTTTAAACATCCCAATCAGTTCTACACCTATCACCCTCTGGGGCAGTGCATTCCAGATTCTCACTACCCTCAGTGTGAAGGAATGTTTCCTAATCTCACTTCTAACCTGCAAAATTATAAAACTATGTTCGCAGTCAGAAATTCTATTAATACTGCAAGAAAACATTTCGCAAACATTATTTGTTTCAAACATTGGTTTTACTCTGTTGGTGTCAGACACTGACCTTGGATTTCGGTGGTGCTTGAATGTACCATTTACAATCGACTGCCTCGATGGAGTTAGCCTTTCCTTCCTGCACGATTTGCAGTGATTCAATGATCCCCTCAGGTCCTCCCATTTCAAACTCACACACTGAGTAAGAAAATAAATCAAAGTGGAAATCACATGGCTTAATCGGACTGATCAAAAGAGTCTTGTCTATGTAAATGACTGTCTAATGTGTTGTGAAATATATAGATACTGACCTGGCAATGGTTTCAGAACACCAAGATGTGCAAATTCAGGATCTTAAAAGATAAAATAAATAAGTTTATAATAGAGATGGCAGCAACGTTACCTTTCAGATCATTTTTACAAAATAAATTGCTGCTAAGATAATCTTCTGAAACATGAAAGCTACCATTTGTGCTCACCATACCCATGTATCCATTTGTTAGATGGTGTTGCACATATATTGGATTTAAATACTGAAGCAATGATTAAAAGGAAAAATCTCAAGGAACAATTTCACTGCATGATTAAAGAACAAGTTGTCATTTTGAGCCCAGGCTGCCACTGTTTAATATGTAGCTTATTTGCATGGAAAATAATGAAGTAAACCGCAATTGTCTAACAAGTCACCACTGTCTTTGAATTTCATTGCCAAATAACTTAGTAGCTTGGGTTGCAAATAAACATTTAAGCAAAACAATAATTCCGCAAAGCATTTGGCTATGGTTATAGAAAGACTGAGTTTTATAACAACAGTAAGACTGAGAATCACATGACATCCTCCTCAAGCTGTTATGTCTCAAGCTTTTTAGTAGCTTGTTTTAGAAGATGGTCACATCACAATACTTAACACTGATATTGGAAAACTGTAAAGAATCTCAAAAGGTCTGCAACTACTGTCTGTTCAGAATGAATAGAGAAATAGAAAATATGGCTGCCTGATGTGTCGTGAAATATATATATATATATATATATATATATATTACCGTGGCAAATAGATGCTATTCCTGAATAATCAATTTAATTGCAATTCAAACAGTTACATCTTAGATCATCACAGTAACCCAGATTCTTTGTGATGCATATTACTGACGTGTTTATAATTTCATTTATCTCAATTTCTGCTCACATTTTTAGATGCGAATACTCATAGGTAGTTCCATTGCTCCCCACTTCCTGTGCCTGGCGGATATTTATCTCCATGCTGCAGGATGGGGGTTGTGAGATATATAGCACTGTTCTTTCTCCTCCTAATATCCCATGCATGGATGGAAACATGCAGGGAAGTACAGCATGTTTTACAGTGACAATTAACTGCAACTCAATTCAACTCACCAATTGAATGCCTGCAGCAAACTCTATTCCTACTGACTCAGCTTTCCTATGTATAGCAGACCCAGGAAGCTCAGTTGTTTCAGACATAAGACCAAAAGGTTTTAGGTTTCAATTCTAGTGAATCCACTCAGCTCTTCTGAGTTCAATTAATATTTCCTTGAGAGGAGGAGGATTTATTGTGATGGTTCCCTTCAAATCCCTTGCTTTGAACTAGCTCTAAGACACACCAGACTTGCTCCGAGGCATATTGGCTGATCATTGACTGACAGATTTTAGGTATTACATTTTACCCTCTGTTACAAATTATAACTGGCATTAATTTTTTTTTGTACAATTTACTAAGCTGAGTTTGCATAAATCCTAAAGCCTGGCCTAACTTTGGCTCTGAAACTGTTTCCAACCATTGTCAAGCTTCAGCAATTTCACAGTTCCACCCGTGGCTCCTCTGAAGGAGGCTTCAGTATCACACAGTCAGCTGCCTGCTCACCGGGAGGAAAAACTGGTCACCAGTGAGAATCAAGGGAGGTATCACATTCAATGAGTTGAGTGTAAAGGTGGGCATTAATGTTCTGGGCAGGAAAGACACCAATCTTTTTTTGCAGAGAGGTGACAATTCAGATTGACAGTGGGGTTCAACTTGTGAGATTTTCTGATCTCTGGAGTTTCACCTTATGGATGTGGTAATAGACTGATAGCTAGCAGAATACTGTCTTAAGGAAATAAAAATATCAGAGTAAAACTGGTACTCTGGTAACGAAGAACTGGAAATCCAGGATGTAAATCTAGTATATGAAAGTTAGTGTCTTGGAGCGGTATGAGGATGTGGCAGGGCAGTAGGAATGAAAGTACAGCATGCTTTGAGAGCTGGTACAGACTCAATAGGCCAAATGGCCTCCTTCTGCCCTGTGAAATTATATGATTCTATGATATGGCTGCTCCTGAGTACAACCATTGTGAATAATATGCGGGAGGGCACCTTTTACACACATTCAGACTAGTCAATGATTAACGGTTAAAACTTACATGTTTTGTACCATAGCGTGGTGGTTAGCTCACTCACCTTGCAAGTGAGAGGACGCGGCAGGGTGAAATCTTACACATGTTTCCATACTCCACATGCCTATGTTTATCTAGCAGTTAGTATAAACCTGGTTGTTAGTTCATTGGCAGATCACTTTCTGGGGGTAGTAATTTCTCCCCCCCAAAATATGATCATTCAATCCCCGACTGTTTGTGGGATCATTGCTGTGTACAATTGCCTGGCACATTTCGCCCACAAAATACAGAGTCAATTCACTTTCCAAAATATTCTGTGATGCCCTTTGAGAATCCTCAATGACATGATAAGAAGCTATATCAAATGCAAGGATTATTATTATTAATACTATAAGTTGCACTTCCAGATAATGTTCATCAACAAAGGTAAGATGGGAGAGGTTAGCTTTAATCAGAATCTAAAATATCTTTCTATTAACCGAGCTACGAGATACAGCTCAACTAAATCAGAAAGCAAAATTTAAGCCCTACCATTGATGTTAGTGATGTGGTGAGTAGTGTTTCAGTACTGCTTCATGTGACGCTGGTATATCTACAATTGAGTTGGACTCTTATTGCTTGGAAACACCAATGTCAGTTGATGTAGGAACAAGGATGAACTCAACTTTATTTCTTTGTCTCCAGAATCACTACTGCCCTGACGGATTGCCTATCAGACATCGGGTTCTGGATGAGAACCAACTTTCTCCAGTAGAATGTCAACAAGTGAAACCCTTCTGCTTGGTTCCGATCAGCGCCTTTACACCTCAGGCACTGACAACATCACCATTCAATGATTCACTCTACACCTTACCGAGCCAATATGGAACCTTGATGTCTTGTTTGACACTCAAAACATTGACTGTTCAGTACCTTAGGACATGCTCTTGATGTGAAATGAGCTATCGAAATGCAATTTGGTGTCTGTTGTTTTTGATAGTGATTTTGGACTGACTTCAGACCTGATCATTGTGATGAACTCAGGGCGGAGGGTTCACAACCTGACTGCTCTTTAAACCCCACCATGACCCGTTCTGCATTCCCCCACTTCTCCCTTCAGGCCATTGAGATGTTGAGACCCTCATCCATGCTTTCATCACATCTAGGCTTGATTATGCTAACTGCCTGCTAGTGGGACTTCCCAACTCTTCCTTCCACAAGCTACAGACTTCTCAGAACTCTGTATCTTGTGTCCTCTCCTGTATCAAACTCCTTAAGATGATCATCCACTCCCAGCTTCATTAGCTCCCCATCCCCCAGAGGATCAAGTTTAAGATCCTTGTCTTCACTTTTAAAGCCCTCCACGGTCCTGCCACTCCCTACTTCTGTTACCTTACCAACCTCCACTCACTGGCTTGCTCCATAATCCCCGCCCTGCCTGTCCCATCATCAGCGGTCGTGCCTTCAACCACTCTACCCCCACCCACCCTTTGGAATTTTATCCCACAGTCCCTTTACCTCGTTCCCTCCCTTGCCTTCTTCAAGGTGTGTCTTAAGACCCTCCTAGTCAACCGTGCCTTCAGTCACCATCCTACCCCTACTCTCCATTACCTCCACCCATCATGCTTCCAACCCCCAGCTCTGGTGCAAACCCTTGACAGTCCAGCACCTTGGAACGTCCTCCTGATGTGAAAGGTGCTATATAAATGCAATTTGTTGTTTGTTGTTGTTGTTGTTAGTTGCTTTGGACGGGCTATGGACCCAACCTGATGTCGAGGGTGAGGATTCACATCCAAAATCAGTTGATATTTATTGAGCGAAATTGCAATCTTTCTGGAGAGCGTTACGAATAGCATCTTTAATGATGTTGGCTGATAACGGGATTTCCCCCATTAGAATCTCACATCACCAAAGGTGCCGTGCTCAACACCAATGGAAATTCAACCCAATGATTAATTAATTATGGTCATCAACTGTCATGCAGCATCATTTTTTCACCTCCCATTCATGGTTCTACAATATCTTGTGGTGGTTCCTAAGACAATACAATACAAGCTGATTGATGGTTTGGCAATATTTTGGATGCCATGAAAAAGTTCTATAAAATGGTCAATTCAAAAACTCAGTTCAGGTCTATTTCAGCTATTTTATTTTATAAGAATTCAATTTGCTGCTAGTGGGTTTTATTGCTCATTCAACTTTTCGAAGATAGTAAACTTCCTTTTCATATGGTAAATAGCTCTTTTCAAAGTGCCGGCAAAGACATGATGGGTCGAATGGCCTCCTTCTTTGCCATATAATTCTATGATTCTATAAAATAATCAGAGTAAAAACGTTTAACACAGAAATAAAACCAATCATCTACTAGAATGGGCTTGGCTATCAATGCAAATAATAAATTATTTACCACAATTTAACATATGGGATAGGGAACTGATTACATCTTTCAGAGATTCCGCCCTAGAAACAAATATTTTATTTATTTTACACCTATATGGATCTATGAATCTATTATAATACCTAATTACCAATGAATTTTATTTACTGTCGAGTGAGATTCAATAATGTCAAATTACAACTTATAAAGTGAATGGAGGAAAGGAAATGACAAAAGAGCTATTTGCTATTATTGATGTGATATTTTTGTCACATTGAGTAATTTATATTCATTGAAGTTTTGAGTAACATGCAATCTTGAATTCAATGTCACTGGTTAACACACCACTGGAAAGACAAGAATGATTTTTCAGTGTCTGTTTCGTCAAACTTGTCAGCTTGTCATTGCATTTTCTGAAGCACATTAAAGTCAGAACCATACTGACAAGTAGACACCTTCATAATGTAAGAGAAATAAAATTGGAACCATGGAGTCAACCAGAGGTCTTGATGGCAATTTAGTTTCCATTGGAAGAATTGTCTAAGATCAAGTTGCATTCAAGTTTTATTAGAGTAATCATAAATGTGCTTCCTTATGGCATGTAGTCCTGTAGCTATGTGGTTAGAGCACTCTCTCCTCACAAGCGAGAGGACCTGGGTTTCATTCCCAGGCAGGTCAAAACCTTAGGTAAGTTTCATTATTCCACACGCCTCTGTTTACCT
Organism: Callorhinchus milii; assembly: GCF_018977255.1. Classification (NCBI taxonomy): domain Eukaryota; kingdom Metazoa; phylum Chordata; class Chondrichthyes; order Chimaeriformes; family Callorhinchidae; genus Callorhinchus; species Callorhinchus milii. Next base: position 93,135,094 of record NW_024704743.1, read on the forward strand.
AGCAAGAAAGTAGGAACCCAGTTGTTATTCATTGATGGATCGCTTTTCTGGAGGGAATAATCCCTCAAAAAAAATTGGTCACTCAATCCACGGTTTGTGGGACACTACTGTGTGCAATTGGCTGCCATGTTTCACCCACAAAATATACTGTCAATTCACTTTACAGTAAAGCGCTTTGAGACGTCCTGAAGACATGATACGGTGCTATATCAAATGCAAGGATTATTATTTTTATTATGTAGAAAGTTACCACTTACTCAACAGAAAGAGTGGCGAGTTAGTGCCAATAACATAGTTTTAACTGACTTCAGGAAAAATCTTGCTGGAGGGGATTATACGATATAGTGGGTTAAAACTTTTGCCTATGGCATCTGTGTTCAAAGGCAGTCATCATTAACGGGAAGCAGGTTTGCTCAATCTGCCAGCTGCAATAGCCTACGTGAAACAGGTTTGAGCAGTTACAAGTGAGGATGAGTGCACAGAACACGATCATCACCAATCAGCAGTAAATTAACAATCTTACACACAGAGGACATGAGGGCAATGTCTTTTAGAAAATGAAATTGTCACATTTGGTGCAGCCAATAGTACCCATCTAAGGCTGAGGATTGCTTTATATTGTTACATGTTATATTGTTGTTTTCTTTTTTTACATTTGTTCGTTACAAAGAGGAGCCTTAGTGAATATTAGTCCAGCTAAAATTGTTCTCTAAGTGTGGTTAGGTTGACAGTAGTTATTTAATAACTTGCTACAATTGGAATTGTGGAATCTGCTAGTATCTGCAATGACAAGAAGTCATCAATAGGCGAGGTCACTGGTAGGATGTCATCAATAAGTGAAATCCCAAACTGGGATTTTTTTCCAAATATCTAAATATATGATTATTTATGATAGTCAAGCAAAATATTTTAAGAAAATAGAAGCATTAACATTTTCATCACAGAAGAAAGACATTTTCAAACACAGATTAGATAGTTTTCTTTTAGGAAATAATATTATGGGATATAGTACATAGGTAGTTCGGGACAGTTCAGGTAGTTTTCTTTTAGGAAATAACATTATGGGATATAGTACATAGGTAGTTCGGGACGGAAGGCGAACTAGACGGACCTTGGTCTTTTTGCGTCTAGCATTTCCTGTTATTATGTAATAAGGCTATTGAAATGAGTATATCTGTGCCACTGCTACGTGTTTTGCTAAAACTTACATTTTTTATTAATCCTCTTTTCCTATGTCCTTCAATCGTTTTCCACCGGCCATTAATTAAAATCAGAACAAAGACAATTAGAACTGAGGTCAAAAAGCAATTCTTCAATTTAGAACATTGTGAAGATGTGAAATGCTCTGCCCCAGAAACCTGAAGGAATCAATAGGATACAATAAACTCCTGATAACTCATTGCTCCAAGGGCAAAGTGCTCAGTGATCAGTTATCCATAAATTCTATTTATATGAGTGAATGTATAAATACATAAATAAATGTTGGGGGGATATGATAGCATGAAGTGGTAATGACAAGCCAAACTAAGGTCAGATTTTCAGGAATTTACTGTATTTCAAAGATAGACAGATACCTAGGTAATAGAGATAATAAGGGATCATGGCAAAATGGTGACACATTGAGATGGGATAAAAAAAATCTGCCAAAATCCAATATACTGATGGAAGAGGCTCAATGGGCTGAATAATCTCCTCCTGTTCCTGTTTTTTTATGATCCTACTGCAAAGCAGGTGTTTATTGTTTGTGTTTAAGACTTCATTCTTTTCAAAAGTGTCAATCTTCCATGGGAACAACTCGCTCAATACCTCTTCCATTGAAGAACAAGAAAAATGGTTTTAGAAACAACACATGGCAATGGTAATGATCTGAAAGCCAATAAAGGAGCTATCGGTAACCAGGATAATAAGAATGCCACAGTTAAATCAAGTAGCATCAGAACACTTGAGACTAGATCAATTGAACTCAAATCCTAAATATTTTTTTCAATCCAATTGCCTTAGGATAATGAATATAATAATCCTTGCACTGAATATTGCACATTATTGTGCCATTGAGACATCTCAAAGCTCTTCACAGGATTTTACTGCGACATTTAATGACTGGGCCTGCTCTAAGCGAAAAGAGGCAAAAGGAGAAGAAACATATACAATATTGTGATAAATCTCCTGTCCACTCCAAAATAGGTATCATTGTGTTATGGTTTAATCTACAATTCTGCATATCCTATGAAAAATGTAGGAACCAAACCCAGCATATTTCTGACCATGATGAATCTACTCGAAGGGGAGCAGATACTTCTGCCAAGAAAGCTGCATCATCATTCCTCACAATGACAGCCCCACTCTAAATATACATCCAAGGTTTTTCTAATCATCTAAAGCAGTCTATGAATCAGTCTTCAATGTGTAATGTACCATTTTTGAAAGAAAAATCAAGGTGACTCATTTTACATAACCGATCCATTAATAATCTCAAGTTCTGTACCTTCTGCAAACATCTTGAACTTTCATACCTTAGCTAATGGGTACATTGTGTATTGCCCAGGATCTCATACTGTGTAAGTTATTAAGACTTTGCATTCATTTATCGTTATTGTAGAATCACTAAATGCAATTTTGGTACTATGCCCCTGTTTTTTCCAATAGCAAAAGTTTGATCAAAACATTAATTAAACACTGTAGCCTATGTACTGTAAACACTGTAGGCAGCACTTCTGGACGTCCTCCTGACATGAAAGGTGCTATACAAACGTAATCTTGTTGTTGGTGTTTTGTGTAATAAGTTAGACCAATAGCAAATGTATATCCGGAAAATTTGAGAAACACCAAAATAACTCCTGTGAATCAAACAATGACAACAACCGCCTTTTAAACCATTCTAAACCTCAAAGATTGTTCCATCAGTTGTTCCTATCAGTCAAAACAATTCCTTGCTAATTTCACTCTGAAGACATTTTTTATATTTCCAACTTTAAGTCAGTGCAGATTCAATTTAAACATTACATTTTACTACTACTATAACTTGCTCTTCACACAGGGTAGCATCCTTAAACAACATACAGTGAAGAACTTCATAACCAAAACATTCAATGTTTAGGAAGTGATGCCAAGATAACTACTTTGACCATGCATTTAGAATTTTGGGAACTGCATCCTTCAACTTACACAGCACACGCTCTGCTACCTGCATGAAAGAACAAGGAGCGAGAGAAAAAGGAAATAGGAGGGAGTGAATAATAATAATAATCCTTACATTTGTAGTAGTGTTTTTCACGTCTTCTAGATGTCTCAAAGAGCTTCACAGAATATGCTGTAAAGTGAATTGACTGTATATTTGTGGGCGAAACGCAGCAGGTAATTGCGCACAGCAGTGTCCCACAAACAGTCGTGGATTAAAAATGACCAATTTATCATTGTTTTGTTTTTTGGAGGGATTATTATCAGGCGTGTGGAATAAGGAAACTTGCCCAAGGTTTCGCCCTGCCTGGAATTGAACAAAAGTGTCTCACTTGTAAGGGAAATGCTCTAACCACTGAGCTACAGGACTCCACGACTCTTCTCCATGGAAAGGGATAGGGGGAGGGAATGAAAGAGAGAGTAAAGAAAGAAGGAATGGCAAAATGGGGAGGAAGGAAAGGGGCAAGGAAAAAGAAGTGGGAGAATGAGTCAGTAGGAGTAGATACAGATAAAGAAAAGAGGTTTGGGAGAACAGCAATGGGGGGAGGGAAAGCGGGGGAAAGAAGTGGAGAGGGATGAGAGAAGGAAAGAAGAGAAAGAATGAACAGGAGGAAGGGTAACGAGTGTGAATGTGTAAGAGAAAGGAGAGACAGACATGCAACAACAACACCACCTTGCATTTAAATAGCGCCCTTCATATAGGGCAGCATCTCAGAGCGTTTACAAAAGGAAGGGAAATAGGTATGAATTAATGTAATAGTGGAAGGTAAAGCAGACGTAAAAGATAAGTGTCACATGCAAGTATAATATGGAGAACCAATGAAGATACACAGAGTATGACTGGCTCCATGTGAAAAAGATATGTGTGAGTGTGAGGAAAGCCCAAAAGATATACAAAGAAAAACAAATACAGATCCTAATTCACAAGCAAAGTATAGGTATTCTCGCTACCAACAGCTCGCACTGACAAAACTTCATCTTCATGTAAGTCCTTGTCCCTATTGCCTGTCCTAGGATGGGGCACTATACTAATCCTTGCATTTGATACAGTGCTTTTCACGTCGGGAGGACGTCCCAAAGCGCTTCACAGAACACACTGTAAAGTGAATTGACTGTATATTTGTGGGCGAACGCGGCAGCCAATTGCGCACAGCAATGTCCCACAAACAGTCGTAGATTGAAAATGACCAATTTATTATTGGTTTTGGAGGGATTATTATTATTATTAATAATGTGTGGAGTAAGGAAACTTGCCCAAGGTTTCGCCCTGACCTGCCTGGAATTGAACTCAGGTCTCTCGCTTGCAAAGCGAGTGCTCTAACCACCGAGCTACAGGACTCCACGACTCCATTTGATTACCTTATTATAAGGACTGGATACAAGCAATTCATTAGAAGGTTTGATGCTTCTGAACTGCATCTATGACACTCAGAAAGGGCATAATTAATGTTACTCCCTCCATGAGCCCCTCCAATCGGGTTTCCATGATGCCTACAGCACGGAAACTGCTCTGATCAAGGTCACAAATGACATCCTGACCATGTGTGACCAGGGCTCCTTCTACCTCCTCGTCCTCCTCGACCTCTCCGCCGCCTTTGATACTGTGGACCACTCAATCCTCCTCCACCGCCTCTCCTCCCACCTCAACCTTCAATGTTCTGTCTTTGACTGGTTCAGGTCCTACCTTTCACACCGCCTCCACTTTGAGGCAGCAAACGGCTTCTCCTGCAGCCTACGCACCGTCTCGTGAGGCGTTCGTCAGGGCTCTGTCCTCGGTCCCCTCCTCTTTACCCTCTACATGTTCCCTCTTGGTGACATCATCCACAGACATGGGGTAAATTTCCACATGTATGCGGATGACACCCAACAAATTCTCTCTGCCTCCACCCTCAACTCCAGGACTACTGGCGTCCTGACCGACTGCCTGTCCAACACCAAGTCCTCCAACCGAACGTCAGTAAGACCGAGGCCCTCCTGATTGGCTCGTGCCTGCACCTCCGCACCTCGGTCGCTGGCAGCATCAGCGTCCACAGCTGCACACTCAACCTCACTAAGCCAGTCAGGAACCTGAGTGTCCTGTTTGACCCTGAACTGTCCTTTCTCCCCCACATCCGCACCATGACCGGCACTGCCTACCACCACCTCCGCAACATTGCCAGACTCCACCACTGCCTCACCCCTCAGTCTGCCGAAACCCTCACCCACGCTTTAGTCACATCAAGGCTCGATTATGAAAACTCCCTCCTCATCGGCCTTCCCAACTCTTCCCTTCACAAGCTGCAGATCATCCAAAACTCTGCAGCTCGTGTACTCTCGCACACCAGGCTCCGTGACCCCATCACTCCCACCCTCGCCTGACTCCACTGGCTCCCCATCCCCCAGAGGATCGAATTCAAGATCCTCATCCTCACTTGCAAGACCATCCATGGCCTTGCCCCCACCTTCCTCTCTGACCTGCTGACTCCTTGCTAACTTGTCCGCTCCCTCCATTCAGTGGGCTCTGGCCTGCTCCATGTCTCCTCCCCAGCCGGCCCTACCATCGGTGGCCGGGCTTTCAGCCTCTCTGCCCCCACACTCTGAAACTCCATCCCACAGTGCCTTTACCTCACTTCCACCCTTGCCTCCTTCAAGGCCGGTCTCAAGACCCTCCACTTCGATCATGCCTTCGGTCGCCCTCCCACCTCTCTGCCTCCCCTCACCCTACACCACCCCTCCCCCATGTCGGGTCCTCACCCCTGACTGTCCAGCACCTTAGGACGTCCTGCCGACGTGAAAGGCGCTCCATAAATGTAATTTTGCTGTTGTTGTTGTTATTGTACTGCACCATCTAAAATTTAATACAATTCAATTTGTGTCAACTCAGGTACTGTGCTAGTAAGTGCCTTCACTCCTTTTTCTCCTGAGTGGAGCTCTGAAAATCAGATCACAGCAAGTAATAGAAGGAGCCGCAGATTGTTTCTCAAATTCGTTTTCACAGCAAATCCCATTTGATCCGTGAAATGTGTACTGTTAATACATTTTTTTAAAAAAGTAGAGTTTCACTGAATTTGCACATCATAATAATAGGCAAGCCAAAGTTTATAATCCTTGCATTTGATATAACGCTTTTCACATCTTCTAGATGTCTCAAAGCGCTTCACAGAATATGCTGTAAAGTGAATTGACTGTATATTTGTGAGTTGAAAGCGTTTCCAAATGAGAGTTTTATCAACAGGGAGGTGTGCTAACAATCCTGTTGATACTTTGTATCAATCATGTTGATATTCATTGAATGGATCCGTTTAGCCCACAAAATACACAGTCAATACATTTTAGAATATATATCCTGTCAAGTGTTTTGAGATGTCTCAATGATATGATAAGGCGCTACATTAAATGCAAGCATTATTATTATTATTATTATTGCAAAGCCTACACTGGTCCAAGGTGGTCTATGGCCATAGAAAGAATACAATTCAATTATAATACAATTTTATAGTGCCTTTCACATCGGGAAGCATTTAACACTGCTGGCTGGTCGCCCAAGCTGGGAATAAGAGCCGAAGAGTGTGGGGAAAGGAGAGGACAGGTGGGGAGAAGAGCAAGCATAGGTTAGTAAGTAAGAACACACTAAGTTAGTAAAGAGAAATGCACATATAAACAGTAGACAGAGACAAAATGCTAGAGTTTAAGTCTATATTGTCTTGTCCTGCATATTATTTAATTTAATTTCTTGCTGGTGAAGACCTATGTACAGCGTACTGCAGCAAAGAGTGCGGTGATGCTGATTAGGCTGGACTTGTCTTAAGTCGCATCAGTAGAAACCACTATTGGTGAGATCTGCAAATTATTTAAGATGTGCTCTAGTTATCATTCCTTAAATAGAAAAATATGGTGTGGTAATTTTAGCTAAACAGTACCTGAAATTCTATTACTATTGTGGGTGTCAGCCTGGGTCAGTTGGTAACTCAAGTTGGGTCTCAAAAAGTAAGTAGGTTTATAATAATAATAATAATCCTTGCATTTGATATAGCGCTTTTCACGTCTTCTAGACGTCCCAAAGTGCTTCACAGAATATACTGTAAAGCGAATTGACTGTATATTTGTGGACGAACGCGGCAGCCAATTGCGCACAGCAATGTCCCACAAAACAGTCATGGATTGAAAATGACCAATTTATTATTCTTTTGTTTTTTGGAGGGATTATTATTAGGCATGTGGAGTAAGGAAACTTCCCCAAGGTTTAGCCCTGCCTGGAATTGAACTCAGGTCTCTCACTTGCAAAGCGAGTGCTCTAACCACTGAGCTACAGGACTCCACATTGAGCTCTACGTTGAGACTTTGAGCTCACTGTCTAGGCTGACACACCACTGCAGTGCAGGGGGAGCACTGCATTCTTGGAAGTGACATCCTTTGATTGAAACATTTAACCAAAGTCTGTCTGCCTGTTTAGATGGACATTAAAGATCCCATGACACTTCAGAAAGAAAAGGAGTTTCTCCCGGTGTCCTGGCCAACAATCCTCCAAATAAAATTGGTTGTTCACTTTATGGTTATGGGCAAAATTAGCTGCTGAATTTGCTTATAAAATACAGTAAAATCCCAGGAAGCGTTTTGAAACATTTTGATAACATAATTGAAAAGAATATATTTTGATCTTTCTGTGAAGTGATGTTTTGTGACACTTTGCTCTTCAATTTTAAATGCACCATAATGAAAGGGCAGAGTAATATATTTTATCAGAAGCAGGTTCCCAGAGACTATCAGTGGAATTGAAATTAATATTCATTATCGCATAAACATCTTGACCATTAGAATGATACAAAGTACTGAAAACTTTTAAGAACATCAGAAACCATGAAAAAATAAAGGCCATGCAGACCATCAAATCCTGTGCTTTCTCAACCAGACAAAAATTACCCAATCATGGATTACCCTTCTCCTACTTTATATTAATAATAATAATAATATTCCGAGGAAATACATTGTATAAATATATAATAATAATCGTTGCATTTGATATAGTGTCTTCTTAGGTCTTCAAGACGTTTCAAAGAGCTTCACAGAATATACTGTAAAGTAAATTGACTGTATATTTGTGGGTGAATCGCATCAGCCAATTACACACAGTTGTTGATTGAATGACCAATTTATTATTATTTTTTTTTGAAGAAATTATTACCCCCGGCAATCAACTAACAACTGGGTTCCGACTTACTGCTAGGTAAACAGAGACGTGTGTGGAGTAAGGAAACTTACCTAAGGTTTCGCCCTGCCAGGAATCAAACCCAGGTCTTCTGCTTGCAAGGCGACTGCTCTAACCACTGAGCTACAGAACTCCACCTGTATCATTGTTGTCAACAAATATTGATGACAACATCAACAGCTTGCATCTATATAGCGGCCCTCATGCAGGGTAGCATCCCAGAGCACTTAACAGTGGCAGAGCACGGCACCGAGCCTGGGAGAGGGGGAGTTGACCATAGGCATGGTCGAAGAGGAAGTTCTTTAGGCGTGACCTGAAGATGGGTAAGGAAGGGGCAAGATGGAGAGATAGAGGAAGTGTATTCCAGAGTTTCGAGGCATAGTGGCTGAAAGAGCAGCCACCGATGGTGGAATGGAGGGCATAAGGGACATGCAGAAGGCCGGAGTCAATTGAGTGGAGGCACCAGGATAGTAGGTTGGGGGTTAAGCAGATAGGAGAGGTAGGGAGATTGATCTTCTAAACGGATTAAACTGCTAACTGTTAACATTGCCAGTGCCAACAGTCCCATTTGAGCAATGCAATCACAATCTCACATTTTAATTGCAAAATTCAGGGTGAGAGAAAAAATTAACTTAAAGAACAGATTGAGTTAGCTGATTGCAGCTGGCCACTAAAATTGGTCTTAGAACCCCTGGGTTGGAATAAAAAAACATAGCAGCACTGCCATACCTTCAGGTTTCCAGCAACTAGGAGAGGTGACAGCATTATACTTTGCAGAGCCTGCAAAGCAATTCCACCAAGGCATAGAAGCATGGAATTCGAGGATCAGACAGGATTCAGTGATAAGTATCTTCAATAATTCAAACTGAAGCCAGCTTGTTTGGTTCTCGCCAATATCTTATCATCTCTGATTCCATCGCTCAGACTGAATCAGGCAGAGTTGGTGCTTGCTCCACCACAAAACTATGCTTTCTAATCACAATTCCCTGCTCTTTCCCATATCCTCCAATACCCTTCCTCTGTATGGCTTGTCTAATTCTCTTTTGATGCCCATATCAACTATGCTTTAACAACCACCCCTTGCAAGTCATTCTATACTCTGGCAAGCATCTGTGAGAAGACATTCTTCAAAACTTCTCCTTTTACTCCCAAGTCACAAGCTTGATTCTCTCTTTTCCCTGCTCGATGATTTTGTCATATTGTTAACCACTTCAAGATGGTCATCCAGTATGAATGATATCCAAGCGCTGGTTATTCAGAATGAAGTACAGAATGAAAATAGTCTTGTGAAAAATGTCTTGGGAGGCGGAGTATTACTCTAAGTAACAAAATAATGCACTAGACAGAAAAATGAATTTGTGCCTGTTCAATTATTCCTTCCCAATGTTGAAATACATACAATTATTAGGTATATAGCCAATCTAAACTTGGAATGTCAGGTCATCCATAATTTCTTCACATTTCTGCCATTCCGCCAAAAACTGCACTTTCAAAAGACTGTAAACTCCCTATATGTTATCACTCCAAGTGAAAAGAACTCAGTGACTATATCTGGGATGGCTAAAAAGGTCCTCCAGGGTCACTAGGGGGTGCTGTGGCTGGGAGGACCTACTCCAAAACATCACTGTACAGAGGGAGCAGCTGTTAATGTGACAGAGTGGCCCTGGCCCCAACAACTATCAGTTTATTTGTCAAAACTCATTTAAGTTAAATACAGTATAAGTTTATGTATCTGTACATGTGTCTATCAAAAAAAACTTTGTTCATGTTGCTAGTTTTAACCACCTGAATTACTCTATAACAATCAGGCAGATCCTCACAGAAGACAAGATCTAACATTTCTACTTACTCAAAATCTTGCCACAAAGGTCAAAATAGCCTATTACACGGCTGGCTAAGGACAAGAGCAACCTTTTCCTAGGGTACGTGGTCCCTCATCGTGAGAGGTCACTGAGCAGCCCCGGCACACGGTGAGGCTTACTGAGAGGTACAGATAAGTTTGTTCTGATGATATATTTCATAGTTTACTTACTGGGATGTATAGAATTTTACTTTATGCATTATAAGCGAGTGATTAAATAAAGGGAAGGAGCCCCTTATTCAAATTTGATATGGGAAGTGTCCAGGTTATTGACAGCACGGTGGTACAATACATGGCAATACAAAATTACATTTGTGTAGCACCTTTCATGCCGGGAGGATGTCCCAAAGTGTTGGACAGTCAGGGATTTGAACTCGAGCAGGGGGCGTTGGGATCAGGGAGGGTGGAGGGCAGGGAGGGTAGGAGGGTGGCCGATAGCATGGTCGAAGAGGAGGGGCTTGAAACATGCCTTGAAGGAAGCAAGGGAGGGAGCGAAGCAAAGGGACTGTGGAATGGAGTTCCAAAGGGTGGGGGCAGAGAGGCTATAAAAGCATCACATGATATAAGCCATGTGATGATATAAGACAGGGTCTTCTAATCAGCAGTTCACTGTAGCATGAAAAATAATCCAGCAAGTTTAGGACAGCATTTAATGCATTTCATAAATGCTTCCTAGTACAGATACTTATAGCTGTAAAACAATAATGTTTGCGAGGTTGCTGAGTATTTGTAATGAAACTCTGCACTGCACTATTATAACATCACATAACGTAGAAGGAATACCTTTGGAAAATGCGGTTGAGAAGATCTATTTGTATTGTCATGATGTGATTCCAGAATGCAAAAAAAAACACACAATATGTGATATTTCTAATGAGATTCCGTTTGCACAAATGGGAACTCCTGCCAATAAATATTGATAGTTAATTACAACTTGCAGAAACTCTATTCAATATAATCTACTTTTGATGTACAGATCAGCATTCCAATGGGATGTATTCCTTTAGTTCAAATTCCTTTGACATTCCAGTGGGTCGAAGGGAATTCTGATATTATTGCAAAATCCATTAAAAAATACCACAAATATCTAATTTAGTAGATAATTCCAGAAGCTGTATAAGAAACACATCGCAAGTACAACTGTTCCATGAAATGGGAAGTAAAATCATCGTGGCAAAGAAAGAGTTAAACAACAATAATTAAGTGCATTTAAATAGCACCTTTCACATAGGGAGGACATTAAGAGTTTGCACCCAAGCTTGGGGGTAGATTTTGGAAGAGTGGGGGTGGAGGGGGAGGAAATAGCTGAAGGCATGGTCAAAGAGAAAGACCTTGAGACCGACCTTGAAAGAAGCGAGGAAAAGGGTGAGGCAAATGGACTCTTGGCTAGAGTTCAAGAGAGTCCGGGCAGATAAGCAGAAAGCCTGAACGCTGTTGGTGAGAACAGAAGGACAGAACCAGCTGATTCCTAATTTTTATTCCAAACAATATTACAACATCTTCATATGATTTGAAAACAAATATAAACCGTAATTATAAGGAAATTAAAATACATTATATTTATTGTGCAATTTTCAATTGAATTTTAAAATACAGAATAGCAATGGAACAGACATAATAAATTGAAGGCCATCCTTTGGGCTGAGATTTTCTATGAATATTAACAAGATATTATCTACTATCTAATATTAACAAGATATTATCTCAAGATATTATCTTGTTAATGTTGAATATACAGTAGTATATGTACATTCATGCCCATTTGCTTTGGACTCACAAACAAACAAGTGAAAGCAGTTTATTAATTTTCACCTCATCAAATGCTTTTATAATTTGAACTGACTCTTTCTAGCCACCCTCAATAAGCTCATGTGCAGAGAGAAAATCTCCAACCTATCCAATATTTCTTGATAATTATACGTACTTGATAGCTATACCCTGGTAACATCCTGGTAAATCTGCATTACATTATTTCCAATACTCTAGCATCTTTCCTGGAATATGATGACCAAAAGTGTATACAGCACTCCAAATGTGGTCTAACCAAAGCTGAATATAAATTTAACATTATTTCTCTACTTTGATACTTTATTCCTCTGGACGTAAAGCCAATGCATTCTGCATTCTTTATGGCCCTGAGAACCAATGCTGCTACTTTTAGAATCCTGTGAATCTGATATCCCTAGACCTCTTTGTTCTTCTATCCCTCTTTGGGTTCATCCATCCAGGATGCAGTCAGCTTCTTTATTCCTCCTATCAAAGTGAATCACTCAATATTAAACTTCATCTGCCATTTATCCACCCATTCTATCAGCCTGTTTATATATTTTACAATGTGCTTCATTATTTACTATAGCCCCAGTTTGGTATCATCTGCAAATTTTCAGCATACAGAATGCCATATCTTACTTCTTGCCCGTCTGAGAAGCTGCCTTTTACTCTTACTCTAATTGATTTCCTAGACAGTCGAAGAGAATGATTAAGAAGAGTATGTGAATGACTAGCTGGATATAGAGAAGACAACTGATACCACACATTCCACAAAACGCCCTTTAAAATAATAGGTTTCAAGAATGGAGAACATTTTAATATGTTGTGAGAAGATTTTGAGTTTAGATACAGGGAACATCATGGTAAAGCCCTTCAATAGAATGCTGTATTGCTTACTGAATAGGTCAACCTTAGAGCTGTGCTAAACAGAATTGTCCATGTCCAGTGCAGTTTATCAGATTTACTCAGCACCAGCTGCTTTTTATTTCTCACAAAATTGACCAGCATTGCAATGTTGCTGTCCTTAAAGAGATGAGCATGACCAAAGTGCACTTGGACCTCAAGAACATCAAGGTGGCTGGCACATCACAAGCTGTAAAGGTCCTCTCACCATGCTGAAGACAGACATCCATCAGATAGCTGATGAAAAAACTCTGAGGGTTGGTTCATACATCCAGCACTTGCACTTCATGATGATTGGTTTGCAGAGAGGTAAACAACTGCTGCTCAACCTCCGCAGCTCCAACTAGTGGAACCAGCGCTCAATGGAAATAATTCTTGCATTTGGTATAGCACTTTTCACGTCTTCTAAACTTCTCAAAGCGCCTCACAGAATATGCTGTAAAGTGAAGTGACTGTGGGCGAAACGCGGCAGGCAATTGCGCACAGCAGTGTCCCACAAAGAGTCGTGGATTGAAAATGACCAATTTATTATTGTTTTTGTTTTTGGAGGGATTATTATGAGGCGTGTGGAGTAAAAAAACTTGCCCAAGGTTTCACCCTGCCTGGAATTGAACCCATCTGTCTCGCTTGCAAGGCGAGTGCTCTAACCACTGAGCTACAGGACTCCAAGGGATGTATGCCTGAGCTACAGGCAGAAAGATGATGACAATGTTCTCACGCATTTTAAGCAAAGCAATGTTGGCCACTAGGAGGTTCACAGGGAATTCCTGGTTCTTGCCATTCACCTCATGAGGTTCAAACTAGCACTTCTCGGATGTCAAATGACCAACTAGTGACTATCCTTCTTGGGGGCAATGTAAGCAGAGTTTCTTGGAGCTGAACTGGTAACATGTTTAAAACACAATATCAGAATCGAGCAAACCCTCCGTGGCGGTGCTACAAGCTGGTGTGAAAGTTATTCATGCATGTAATTGCTTAAGTCCTTTATGTTATAGTTCTCTACTTGTAGTCAAAATGGATTGTTTAATTGCTAATGCACAGGACATGTTAGGAGCAATGTATCAAATCAAATAGAAATCTTTATGCATGCTCTCCTAAGCAGTTCTGCTTCAAACATGAGTATGTGCTACTTGCATATTTAGTGATTTATTTATCATTGTTATTAAGCACATGCTGAATGTTTATTGCATTCAAATGTGTTGCTGATGACTTTAACTTACCACAATGGACGGAGTAAAAATGTAACGTTTGGAAGGAGTCGATTGCAATTAAGTGCAATCGAAAGGCTAAGTTGGTACATTAGGATATGATGTAATCATACAAGTCACCCTTATAGATGTAAGATTAAAGCGCCCGGTTTTGCTAATTTGACCGGGCTTGACAAAATGTCTCAGGGACACATGTTAGCTGATGTGGTTACAATTATAGGAACACAAAATATTGTGTTTGGTGAAGTTGATCGTTAAACAAGTCTGGAAATAATTCAATATTACAACTTATTAATAATAATAATGTGGTCACTCAATCCACGACTGTATGTGGGACACTGAAGACACAATTGCTTGCCGTGTTTTGCCCACAAAACACACAGTCACTACACTTTACAGTATATTCTGTGATAAGGCACTATTTCAAATGTAAGAATTAGTATTGTATATGATCACACAATAAATATTTGTTCACTTTTTGATAACTTTATTTGTTTTCTTCATTGAGACATTTTTTTGGGGGGGAAGGGGAGATATTCTTTTGTTCTTTAGTGCACGTACATTATGACGTTCAGTACACAGGATGACAGTGACACTGAGTAAAGGAGAAAACAGCCAGTGTCTTGCTTCATTTCCTTGTCTGAGCGTTCCCGTGATATCATAAAAGAAGCAAGGAAAGAGTAGCTCGATGGTTCAGTGAGTAAGGCAGTGTCAGTTGCTGCTATCTTCTAGCTGCTAAGGCTTAATATGCAGTTGAGATGCCTTGAAAACTCATGCTCTGATCAACACTGAGACTACTGTATTCCTCATCACACTTAAATTAAAGTACAACAAGACCGAAATTTGTAACCACAAACATTCTGTGTTACAAAAGTTCCATTATAGGCCAAATGCTATTTATGTTTCCCTACTGGAATGTTGGACCCTGCAGACAAAACTGTCTGAAGCTTTGGTAGAAGCCTTCATATCGGAAGTTCATAGTGACTTTCATATCGGAAGTACATTCCAAAGCACTTGACATTCCTTGCTTGGTACCTGAGCTGGGGGTGAGAGCAGAGTGGGTTGAGGAGGGGAAAGGTGATCGAAAGTGTGGTCAAATAGGTATGTCAATGGAGGTACTCTATTCAAATTTACCTTCAGGATGAGGTTTTATCAGCCACAATAAACATTGGAAGATGCCCTGACATTCGCCTCACGATAGCCTTTAGCTGAGTCTGAAGATCAGAACAGTTATGTGCCAGTGAGGTAATGAGAGCACTCATGGAACACAAGTATGTGCATCATATTGACCTGAGATTTGGAATGCAATACAGCTGAGCACACGATACTCAGAATTAATCTCACAGATACAGACACCCCCTTTTGATGTGAAGTGAAGCCATATTATTATCAATATATAATAAATGTATCTATTGTTTGTCATATGGAACTAAATTGTGTGGAGTCCTGTAGCTCAGTAGTTGGAGCATTCGCCTCACAAGCAAGAGACTTGGGTTTGATTCCCGGCAGGGCGAAATAATCTCTGCATGTGCATTTTGTCTGCCATCACCGACCCAACCTGCCTTCCTCAAAATGCTCCCACCCCTGTCCTCTACCCTGCACTACTCCTGATCGTTCCTCCTTTCCAACCATCCTCCCCGACTCCTATCCCTGCTCAACCGCACCACAGCCTCCCTCTGCTTCAGCTTGCGAATCCTCCGTTGGGCTCACTGTGGCAGATGCTGCTGGCTGTCCAACAGCAGCCACTCTGAACGCACTATCCCCATTCTCACCGCAAGGCTCATCGGTCCCTGACCTCTCTTCCGTCATCCACATACCCAACCTCCCTGTCAATCCTCCCCTTCCCTACCCTCGTCCCCCATATTCCGCCACCAACTGTCTCCTCCATATCAGCCTACAAAATGTCCACTACCTCTGCAATAAAACACTTACCATCCAAGATCTCATTGTCGACGAAAACTTCGAAATCCTCACTCTCACTGAAACCTGCGTCATTCCAAATATCACCTTACCCCTGACAGAGGCCACACCACCTGGCTACACCTTCCACCATACCGCATGACCTAACTGCCATGGTATGGCTCTCATCTCCTGGTTCCCACTCAGCCTATCCCCTTACTCCTCGGAACCTTCCCCTCCTTTGAGCACCTCACCTTATCGCCCCTCCAACTTTTCCCTCAAAATTCTCCTTAACTATCAACCTCCCCCCAAGCCCTCCCCAACCTTCCTCCCGGAAATCTCCACCCTCCTATCTACCATCTCCTTCTGCTCTGAATGCCTTTTCATCCTAGGCGACTTGAACCTTCACTCCATCCTGGTCTATCTCTGCTAAGTTCTCCTCCTTCCTCCCTCAACCTCTCCCTCCACTCCGCCACCCACGTCCGCAGTCACCCCCTCAACCTACTGATCACCCGGGGCCTTACCATCTCAGACCTCACCATCACCGACAAAGCCATCACGGACTATCACTTCATCTCCCTTAACTCCTCGATCCCTCTTCCCACCACCACCCAATCCATTTCATCTCCTACCCCTAGAAAACAAATCTCCCCCTCTCCCACTTCCTCTCCCCTGCCTTGGAGTCATCTGAACTCATTCTCCTCTGGGCTACCTCCTGCAATGATCTGTCCTCCTTGGTCACTCTCCTCCACAACTCCCTCTCCACCACCCTCGATGCCCTTGCTCCCCACACTTCCCGAACCATCTCCTACTCACGAAAGTCACCATGGTACACCAGCCACCTCCACTCCCTTAAGGCACAGGTGCATGCTGCTGAATGCACCTGGCTCAAATCCAACAGGTTCCTCTTCTTCATCACCAACCGGCTTCTCCGCTCAGCCCATCCTCTTCTCCAATGCCAACTGGAGTGGATGCTGGACTTCCTCAAAACCAAAGTCAAGGGAATTCACTCAGGTGCCTCTGCACTTCCGTCTACTACCCTCTCCCCATCATTCCTCACGCCCCAGCCCCTGCCCATCCCTCCTTCCACACCTTCGAACTTGTCTCCCACTCCTCTCTCACCACCACTATAACCCACATGAAACTGTCCACCTACTCCCTCGACCCCATCCCTACCCCTCTCCTTACCTCCCAGCTCCACCTCCTTGCCCCTCTACTCACAGACATCATAAACCTCTCCCTGTCCACGGCACCATTCCCACCCCTTTAAAAACGTCCGTCATACTCCTATCATTAAAATACCCACCTTGGACCTATCCCTGCTCTCAAACCACCGCCCCATCTCCAACCTCCTTTTCCTTTCCAAGGTTCTCGAACAAGTCGTTGCTTCCCAGCTTTGCTCCTTCCTCTCTGGAACTACCTTCACGAACCCCTCCAATCAAACTCCCTGCTTGTCAGCCTCTCCAACTCCTCCCTCCATAGGCTTCAGATCATCCAGAACTCCACAGCCCATGTCCTCTTCTGCACCAGGCTCTGTGACCGTATCACCCCCATACACCCATCACACCAATTTTGTTATTGTTGTTTACGCATATTTTGTGAAGTGTTTTGCGACTTCTCAAAGATGTGATAAGGCACTATATCAAATGCAAGAATTATTATTAGTAGTGGTATTAAATCCTCTCTCCTGTGTCCTCTGAGGGAATGAAGAAACAGCGTCTAAAGTTCTGGCTAAGGTGTACCTCCCAGATGTTATGGTTCTGTGGGAGATCTCTCTGTACAAAATATTGCCTCCTGTATCTGCTGTACACTGATAATCTGCTTCCCAAAGAGAAATCAGTTTAAGCTAAAGAGCAAGCAGTTCTGGCTTTCGAGTCCTGAGGCATTCCACATGACTGTTTGTGGGACACTGCTGTGTACAATTGGCTGCCACGTTTCACCCACAAAACATAAAGTCGATTCACTTCACAGCATAATGCACTTTGAGACATCTCGACGATGTGATAAGGTGCTATATTAAATGCAAGGATTATTATTATGAATATTATTATTACTATTAACTAGTCATCTTCTTCCCACAGTTGAATGAACTACTTTGGAAACTTGACATTTGTAGCAATTTGTTCCAATCATGTATTTGCACAGGAACACATTTTGTAATTAAGCCATTTAGTTTTTTGCTGCCACTGCTTTAAATGGCATTTCTACCCATTTACCACCAGGTGTAGAGAGGGTAGAAAGTAATTTATATAAGTCAAGTGGCTTGCTTCCAGTAGTTAAGCTATTAATTGTCAATTATTGTAGTAGAATTCTACTCAGAATATTTTTTTCTAGTTGATGCATTTCTTATTATTGGGAATGTTTTACCATGATGATGCCAGGTCATCAGGGATTCCAGATCAGTTCAGATAGTATGTTGGATAGGATAATTTATTCATTCTTGAAAGATAATGTTAGGTCAATTGATGATAAGGGTCTTTTCCGGTCCTGAAGATTTCTTTATTCTGAATGTACCTCAAGTTCTGTCAAGTACTGACAGATCCTTTCCATTCAGGCACTGCCACATGTGTTGTTCCATCCTGAATCCAAATCACAAGGAGAGTACAAATTCAGGCCTGAGTATTCCAAGTTCATAAGTATAAGATAGTTCTGTTAGAATGGCACTAGATTAAGAAGGCTGCTAAAACATCCTGAGTAAGTTGTTCTTGGCATAAAAATGATGCATCTTGGGAATATATACTATTGCAATGCTTTGTTAGTATGAAACATATATTTGTATTAGATTTTGTTATGTATATTTGACATTAGATTTTGTTAAGTTGACAACTATTCTGTTTTATTATGCATTTTGTCTATAATCGAAATTGCGTAACTTTTGTGCTCCTGTATCTTTAAATGAAGTTCTGCTGAGAACTTTTATAACTTTGATAGAAATGAATTATGTCAGTTTTTCCTTAATTTAATGTCCCTGGTCGATCTGGTATAGTCATGTGGGGAACAGTTAGAACAGTATGTGAAAGATAGTGGGGGAAGGTGAGAAGTAAGAACAATGAAATGGTATCTGTCAGCCAAACCAGATGGTCTTGAAGGTCACGAAAACTTGTTTGTTCCTACTTATAAATATCGGGCACTAACCAGCCTTAAGTTAGAACAGACCAGTGAAAAAAANTCATTTAAAGAAAGATTAAAACTCCTGTTACTATTTATTCTGTTCTCTGGATTGGTAACAATAGCAACTTGCATTTATTTAGTGCTTCTTACGCAGGGGCCAGAGTGCTTGACAGTGGAGGAGCATGACACTGAGGCGGGTGGAGGGGGACGTGGCCATAGGCACAGTCGAATAGGAAGGTCTTCAGTCTTCATCAGATGAGGAAGGGACAAGACAGAGGAATAGAGGAAGAGTGTTCCAGGGTTTCGGGGCATAGTGGCTGAAAGCGCAGCCACCAATGGTGGAATGGAGGGCACAAGGGCTATTGCAGAAGGCTGGAGTCAATCGAGGGGAGGCAGCAGGTTGTGGATAAGCAGGTCCGAGAGGTAGGGAGGTGCTAGGGCATAACGTGATTTGAAAACAAGTGTGAGGATCTTGAAATCGATCCATTTGGCGATAGTGGAGCCTGGCTAGAACTGGTGTGATGGGTGTATGGAATTGAGTATGCAAGCGGCGGAGTTTTAGATCAATATATCTTTCTGTAATTGATAAACTATTTGCAACCCACGCAAACACTCTGTGAGCTTGTTTATGTCAGGTCTGATTCCACTGACGACTTATGTCAGCTGAATCCACTGACGCCTTAAGTCAACATTGTGTAAACACACCACAAATATATTTCTGAATCCCACAGTTGTTGTAATGAATTGCAATGAATCAAAATTATTCTGACTAGGCCAGAGCAGTGTATAGGTCAACAACCATGAGTTAACATGAAAGATTTCTCAGTGATGTGATGACAACATGCATAGAACAAAATCATATATCACAGCTTAATATTGCTGGTGAAGTTTGATTTACTATCATTCTAGAAGTTGTCAAATAGATCTTACAGTAGCCATCTGCTTCAGTCAGCATTTGGTCCTATTCCAAATGTATCATTTTAAGGGCCATTGGCTCACATTGATTAAAATTGCCAAGAATTTGCACTTTTCACAATATAAATAATTCTACAGTTTATTTTGTTATATTGAAAAAGTGGCACAGTTTTAGACCATTCTGTACTCAGCCTCTGCCAAAGAAACATATCTTATTTGATAATCTACTCACATGCATGCACGGGTAAGTGTGTGTGTGCAGGTTGAAAAACAATGCCAGGATTATTAGGTTGAGAAAAAGTATTACCTTTCAATAGTTTGTGTTCATCAAACATCCTGATAGGTATTATTCCACCCAACAAGCCTTGTTTTGGAAGAACCTCAATGCAAAAATTAAAATTACAACTATTTCAGAATCTATTAAGTTTATATGCTGTTCTAAAAGTAATGCCACATTCTGCCATGCTCTAACTGACCACAAATAATAATAATGATATTAATAATCCTTGATTTGATATAGCGCTTTTTACGTCTTCTTGATGTCTCAAAGCGCTTCACAGAATAGACTATAAAGTGAATTGACTGTATATTTGTGGGCGAAGATATTATATTCTGTACAAATCAATTGGATGTAAAGCAATTTCACTGTGGGTCTCAAACAGGTCAACTATTGAGGTCTGCAAGTAATAAAAATAAAGTGCAATATAATTTTCCTTTCATTAAATGAGTAGCTTAATCTACATCAACCAACTTGCAGATCCGTGGGATGAGTTTACCAATTTATTACTGAATTAAGCCCAGTCTATTTTATCTGCGCAATTCCACTAGGAAGTATGTAAAGACAGCCTCAATCCTCATTTTGGTACCAATTATCCTCACAATAACAGTGCCCTCAAAGGTGGGCTATGTGGTTTTAGCTGCTTAAACTCTAGCATTATCCCAACATACACTCTGGGATTTCCATGCCTTGCTTCTTGTCAATCTAGGTAAGTGGGTTTCCCCTCTTAGAACAGACTATAACCAACAGACAGAAGTTTCTATCCCAGCAGTCTGCCTAGATTCAAATGAAAATTCTAGAAGTGAAGCACCTTTACCTAATGTAAACTTAATCTGGCCCTCTGTATCTTTTGCTGTAAATTTGATTGCTGGATTTTGTTTCACCAATAACAAAAAAGACTTTGTTAAAATTTTTTCCAATAATGACGATGTTCTTTAATTGCTAATAATACTCACATTTCATATAGCATCATGATAAAATGAATGAAAACACTTCATAGAGAATTACTATCAACTGTAGTGACTGTGCATGTATAGACAAATGCAGCAGCCAATTTACTCACAGCGTTGATCCACAAATAGTCATAAAATGAACGATCAATTAATCTGGAGATTTGTTGGCCAGGACATCTGGGGAAACTCATCTTTTTTAAATAGTGTCGTAGGATCTTTAACATCCCCCTGAAGATACAAACAAGACCCTAGATTCCTGCCTCTACTGGAAGATGACACCTCCGACAATGCAGCACTCCATCACAATGATGCACTGGGATGACAGTCTGGGCTGTGAATTGGATGTCCTAAAATGGAGATTTAACCCACAGCTTTCAGTCTCACAGAGTGTTGCCAAATGAGACAGGCTGACATATAATGACACACAATCTGCTTTCAGACAAATTATTCAATGATTGCTTTATTTTTTTCAATGTATTATCACCGCTGGTTGCATATATTTGACTTTAGGATATTTTAGCATTTTGATCAGTTTTATATTTTAATTATTAAATTAACTAGTCTTGGTGCAGTCATGCTTGTGGGACCATAATTCCTTAACACATCAGTTCTGTTTGCTAATTATGATAAGCTTGTATCCTGACATATCCATATGAATCATAAATATTATTTAATTGGCATCTCTTAAGACAGAACAAGAATTATCTTAAAAATATGTACATATTCCACCTTCAGTGCCCCTACAGTTTCTTTGTGTCTCACACCCTGCCTGGCTGAAGGACAAGCTGGAAATTTGTTCCTTGGCCTCTACCAGTCAACAGAAGGTAGACAAGAGAAGCTTGGAGTGGCTCGCTCTTTGGTTTTACCTTTTCGTACTCTGTGGGGTGAAGCACTTTCCATCTGTTTAATACATCCAGATGTTGCACAGCTGAGATCCAAATATCACCATATAGTGAATTACTCCATTGTCCAGTGCATTGATCTCCAACGTGCTGCACTGCTGTTCTGATCTTCATCTTAATAGTTTGCTCAATTTAATTGAACTTGCCAGGCCCAGCATGATGCCAAGCGACCATAAGTTATGTGATCACTGTTTAGTAAACTCTTTATAATTTGGCACATACACTCTTGCCTTTGAGTCAAAAGGTTGTGGGTTCAAGCCCCATGTCAGGCCTTTGAACTCATACAGTTTAGGCTGACACGACAGTACTGGGGGATAGGGATACTGCATTGCTTCAGATGAGATGTTTAACCAAGATTTTTGCTGTTTGTTCAGGTGAGCGTTAAAGAGAAGGGATCTTTGAAAAAAAAGAAGAGTGTTCTCTCGATGTCCTGGCCAATAATTCCCCAGATAAAACTGGTCACTCACTTCATGGCTGTTTATGGGACATTTCTGCTCACAAATTGGTTGCTGTGTTCACCTATGTAAATATACAATCACTACACTGTACAGTAGATGATATGAAATGCTTTGAGATGCTTTGACGATGTGATATGGCACTAAATACAAAAAAATTATTGTGGTTTGTATCATTGTTCGACATTTCTGTACGTAATACTTGAGCATATTTCCTCATGAAAATAAAGTGAAAACTGCCTAAGAGAAAGAATGAAAACATTGAGACTGGGACCTTTCTTTGTTTCCTCATCTAGTGCACACATGAATTGTAATCTAGGATTGATTTAATATTTACTGTCATGTTGCTTCTCTTAGTCTCATTGTTTTTCCTCACTACTATTCTTTGACTATTTTCACATTATTTTTTACACAGAATTACATAGAACATTACAGCACAGAAACAAATTGGTCAGCTCAACTAGTCTGTGTCAGTGTTTATACTCAATATGAGCCTCCATCCCTCCTAATCACCTCTCCATTTCCACACCTTACATTCTTTCATGTACGCATATATCCCTCATACAACACACCACGTTAATTAATACCTTAGTACTTTTTTAATGATTTGTAGAGAAGTCAACAGCTAAAATGTGGTATTTATTTCAATAAAATAAATACATTATTAGTTTGTTTTATTAAAAATATAGTACATAAGTCATACTGTTACCAAATAAAAATTGTGAGATCTGTACAACTTATATACAGGTGCAATTACTATACTAGATACTCACCCTTGTCAACAACAACAACAACAAAATTACATTTATAGAGCGCCCTTCGCGTCCCAAAGCACTGAACAGTCAAATGCCTCCATTCCTTTGCACCCCCCTACCTCTCTGACCTCCTCTCTCCTCACAACAATGCCCGTTGCCTTCGCTCCACCAGGACTGACCTCCTCCTTGTCCCCCGAATCCTCCGCTCCACCATCGGCAGCCGTGCCTTCAGCCACTACGCCCCGAGGCTCTGGAACTCCCTTCCTCACTCCCTTCGCCTCGCCCCCTCTCTTCCCACTTTTAGGTCTCGGCTGAAGACCTTTCTTTTCGAGCGCGCCTTTGGTCACCTTCCTCACACTCCCCCTGCCTCGGCCCCGGGATCCGTTCCTATGAAGCGCTCTGAGACACCGTCCGAAGTGGACGGCGCTATATAAATCCAAGTTTTTGTTGTAGATTTTATACATTTTTGCTCTTCCAACATTTTGGAATGGGAAATGCAGGAACAACAACTTCAATTCATGTAGCACCCTTCATGTAGGATAGTTTCTCGAATCAATGAACTTACAATCCTGTCTTGCAGACTTACAAGATTATACAAAATAAAGTTCCTTTTCTTCCTGAGATAAGATGACATTCAGACATCTATCCAATATCTATTACAAGGACTGTGGGAAAGTACCCCACGTGAAAGCTGCTTATAAATGCAAGTTGTTGTTGTTGTATGTGTTCTGAAGGAATTTCAAGAATTGTGGATAAGATGGGTGTCTGTCACACATGGAAACCCATCACAATCACTAAGAATATTCAAACCAAAAATCTCACAGTTCC
Organism: Callorhinchus milii; assembly: GCF_018977255.1. Taxonomy (NCBI): domain Eukaryota; kingdom Metazoa; phylum Chordata; class Chondrichthyes; order Chimaeriformes; family Callorhinchidae; genus Callorhinchus; species Callorhinchus milii. The sequence continues at coordinate 93,159,293 of NW_024704743.1, forward strand.
ACATATGCAATGAAGCTTCTGCTCTCTTCCTGGAAGGAAGCTCTCATGATTTTGTATATTTGTTTGGCTTCAGCTTTATCGAATGCCCTGCATTAACCCGTGTACTTTCAAAGCAGCTGCTACTTTCAGTTGCACCCTGGGTCACTGCTTAATCCCATACAGCATGCGTTACTTCCCATAGGTACAAACAACAAGCTCAGACTGGCCTGGAATGGACAATTTGCAAACCAGGATTTTGTTTCTCAGTTTCATAGTTTTATTTCTGTTGGGAATCAGCATTTTCTCCTTCTTATGTTGCTTTTCTTATTACTTGTACCTCCTATCCCTTTCCTGCTTTGATTTTCCTTCTCACTCATCAATCTCCAAGTTCTTGTTGACGAGTCCCTGAACTACACATTACAGATACACTACAACAAAATTACTGCATAAATTTACTAAGATGTTCAGACAATATCCAATCACATATATTTTCTTTAGGAAGTTCTGATATTTTAGGAGCATTTTCTAAATTCCAAATCCCTGAAGATCCTGTAGATTAGGCAGGCTCATTTTTTTCACAAGAAACAACGAATATTCTTGTTTAATTTCCTCCTTCCAGAATACCCACTGTATTATCTACTCATTACAGCATCAAAATATTTCTTAAACAAGTCAAGTGCTCTGGCCTAAACCACTGCTCCCAGTAACCCATGAGAGCTGTTCATTACTCTCTGTATTTAATAATTTCCGGCTTTTAACTGACTGTTAAAAGAAAGTAATAAACTGGCTTCTAACATGCTGAATTTGTGACCTCTCAATTATTGCATTACTATTTCTGAACATTTTGTTGCTGCTTTTTAAAAAATATATTCTATGAAGCATCGACGGTCATCTTTTTGAGCTATCTATAGTCATTTTCACTGCTCTTCCTTCAACATTGGAATCCGAATTGTTTAATTTCTCTGATCCTAGTCAAGTGGATGTTAAAGATCCCATGGCATTATTCTCCTAGTGACCTGTCTAACAATCCCACAAATATAAATTGGTCATTCATCTCATGGCTGTTTGTGGGACACTGCTGTGTACAAATTGGTTGCCACATTTGCCCAGAAAATAGTCATTTTGAGACAAGCTCCCAATATGAAAGGCACTATATCAAATCCAAGGATTATTATTGTATTATCATTAAGTCCTGTGTGACTCTCGTATGCCATAGAGATCAAAACTGTACTCAGTAACTCCAGATAATGTCTGGCCCAGAGCACTATACAGTTTAAGCATAGCTTCTGGGGATCATTAAACTCAATTGATGGGATAGCATGACACAGCTTTCTGTTCACTTTTGCTATTTTGTTGTTATTGCTATTGGACATGATTAATGGTGCTTTACCTCTTTCTGTTTTTCAACTTGGGAACCCCTTGAAGAATGTAAATTCCCTGACTTTATTGTGATGTACAAATAAATTATTCAGGATTAAATAAGATAACTACATTTGTTCAACATGGTATCAAAGTGTTAAATTATTCTTCTTTTCTCATTTGTATAATTGTGGTGGCTATTGTGAATAATAAAATATTCATTAACTCTTGTTTTAAATTCATCTCAAAATAATTGGTTTAAATGTTCAAAATTGTTTGATGATTGAGGGTTGGTTGTCACACATGATTAGCTTCTTACATTTTGCCAATATTTCATACAAAGGTATCAAGACCATTTCCAACGGGCCATTTCTACTAGAGTTAGAGCTGATTCAGAGCAATTTGTGTATTGAACCATCGCCAGCTCTGCAGTATAACAGGGAGGAAGGTTCACATTGTTTTAGTTTCCTACTGCAGTATTATAACCGCAGCCAATGTGAAGAGAATTTTTAAACTCCTAAAATAAAAGTTTAAAGACTTACGTATCATCTTGTCAATCTCTTGCATAGTAACCCTGAGTAGCGCAAGGTGGTTTAAAATATTTACATCTGGGTCATGGGGTCAATTAATCTTTACTAAACTTCGGACTACAATAAGGTGATCATTAAAGGTATGGGTTTAGCAATCATAATTAATGAAATATATATAAAGACAATTATTAGCAGATGAATAGAATCATGCATAAATCTATAGTAATAAAATGACAATGTCTGTCTGCGCTTCAAGAAGGATCTCAATAACCGATTGATGTAGAGACATGATTTATACCTCATCAGAAATGCCTTGCCCTTGGGAGTGATATGGGCATATTTGTTTTCAGGTATTTCCTATCTTGCAGCAGTTATTTTCAGTTTTGCCGTTTTAACTGCAGTTCCACCTGGTGGCCACTGAGTCAAAGTGGCGCTGTGGCATCGTGCATCACAGAGAACCTACATATGTACTCATACACTGCAGTTCCGCCTGGTGGCCACGCCGGCTGACCTTGGCGCTGTGGCATCCTGCGTCACAGAGCACGTATGTAGCCAGGCGACAGGAACAAAATAAAGAACACAGACAAAGCTAAGCCGTAGCAACAACAACAAAATTACATTTTTAAACCACCGAATCCTCCCACTGGGTCCTCCCAAAAGAAGTCCTCCCACAGGTGTCCTCCTCGATGAGTATCGATAAAGATGAAGTGCCTGTCTGTGTCAATCTGCAATCATATTGGATCCTTTGGTTGCAAGAGAAGCTGCAACGGGTACAGCTAGTATCATATAAAGTATTTTCTTCGACCGCACCTTCAGCTCCCTTCTCGACTCTCTACCCCCTCCTCGCTCCCTCCCTTCCCTCCCCTCACTCTGACCATTTTCCCCTGCTTGTTTCCCGACCCAATTGTCCAGCGCCTTGGGACGTCCTCTCGACGTGAAAGACGCTCTATAAATGAAATCTTGTTGTTGTTGTTATCAAAGTTCCTTCCACATACAAAGGGGCATTAACATTTTAAGATTATTGCTGACTAATTAACTGTAAAGCATAAATAATGTCATTAATACCTAGATACCCACATATCTATGTCACGTATAAAGTATAGCCAAGTGTGTACATATTAAAAAAAAACAGAGATATACAGAATTACTGCTCTTCCTAATTCCACTGTTCACAAGGTGGACCACAAATATACAGTCAATTCACTTTACAGTGTGTTCTGTGAAGCGCTTTGGGACGTCCTCCCGCGTGTAAAACGCTATATCAAATGCAAGGATTATTATTATTATTATTATTAAGGTCCAGCTAATAAATTGCCTGTTTCCTAACCCACACCAAACTCCACACTTCCATTTAGTCCAATCTTTGTCAGAATCCATCGGCTCTGAGATGATCGACTTCAAGATCCTTATCTTCACATATTAATCCCTTTATGCCGTGTACCTCCTAACCTCTCTTACCCCACTCCTCCCCATGCTCACTCTGTTCAGCTGACACAAGCTTGCTGCATGTCCATTACTTTTGCCTGTAGCCAAGCCTTCAGTCACTATGCCCCAAACCTCTGGAATTCTCTGCCTCTATCCCCCTGCCTCAACCCTCTTTTTCTTTAAATCTCATCTGAACACCTACCTCTTCAATCTCACCTATGCCCAGCTCCCTCTTGCTTGGAGTCCAACCCCCACCACTGTCCAGAGCTCTGAGACACTAACCTACATGAAGGGCACAATATATATGCACAAATTCCCCCATAAAATGACCACAGATATATAAAGAATAAAAAATAATGGTAATGTTGTGGCAATGGCAGCCACAAATAACATACATTTCAATAGACTGTGAATCTGCAGTAGGTCTTGATGCAACTGTATAGGGCCCTGGTGAGACCACACCTGGAATACTGTGTCCAGTTTTGGTCTCCTCATTTAAGGAAGGATGTACTTGCCTTGGAGGGGGTGCAGTGTAGATTTACTAGGTTAGTACCAGGGATGAAGGGGTTGAGTTATGAGGATAGGCTGACCAATTTGGGCCTATATTCTCTAGAATATAGAAGAATTAGAGGGGATCTTATAGAAACCTATAAGATCATCAAAGGGCATGAAAGAGTAGATAGTGGGAGATTGTTTCCCCTGGTTGGAGAAACTAAAACCAGGGGTCACAAACTTAAAATCAGAGGCCAGCCCTTTCGCACCGAGTTGAGGAAGAACTTCTTCACTCAAAGAGTGGTGAATGTATGGAACCCATTACCCCAAAGGGCTGTTGACGCTCAGTCCTTGAACATATTCAAGACTGAGATAGATAAGATTTCTTATTGCAAAAGGGATGAAGGGATATAGGGATAAGGCAGGGTCAGGTTATTAGCTGGAGTTAGATTACAAGATCAGCCATGATTGAATGGCGGGGCAGGCTCGAAGGGCTGAATGGCTTATCCTGCTCTTACATGTTATGTTATGTTAGCTCCTTGAAGGTGTTTTATCTGGAGCAACAGATGGATGATCGTTTGTACCTTTCAAACATGGTCAAAATGTTTTCCTGTGATCTGTGAAGAAGCTTGTCACTCAAGTTGAAGAGACTGTAAGTAGTGTGGTCAGCTGGGGTGGATTATCTTCTAGGTCAGATTCAGTTTTAAGAAAGTGGAGAATGTGCAGATCTTTACCAAAAAACAACAACTTGGATTTATATAGTGCCCTCCACGCTGGACGGCATCTCAGAGGGCTTCACAATAACGGATCCCGGGGCCAAGCCGGGGAGGGGGAAGAAGGTGACCAAAGGCGCGCTTGAAAAGAAAGGTCTTTAGCCGAGACCTGCAAACAGGAAGAGGGGAGGTGAGGCGAAGGGAGTGAGGAAGGGAGTTTCAGAGCCTCGGGGCGTAATGGCTGAAGGCACGGCCGCCGATGGTGGAGCAGAGAATTCGGGGGACAAGGAGAGGGCCAGACCCGGTGGAGCGAAGGCAACGGGCACTGTTATGAGGAGAGAGGAGGTCAGAGAGGTAAGGGGGTGCAGAGGAGTGAGGGGGTGCAGAGGAGTGAGGGATTTGAAGACAAGAATGAGGATCTTGAAATCGATCCTTTCTGGGACAGGCAGCCACTGCAGTCTGGCAAGGACTGAGGTCATCAAGGAGCGGAGTTTGGTGTGGGTGAGAATGCGGGCGTCAGAATTCTGGATGACCTGGATTTTATGAATGGTAGTGGAGGGGAGATCGGCCAAGAGAGCATTTGAATAGGTTTCGGCGGCTTTTGGAGTGATTTATTGGCGGAGACGGGCGATGCTTTGGAGGTGGAAAAAAGCGGTGCTGGTGAGGGACTGGATGTGGGGGAGGAAGGATAATTGGAGGTTGAACCCGATGTCTAGGTTGCGTACGGGTTCGGAGAGTTTTAGGGGTTGGTAGGATAGGTGGAGGAGATGAGAACTGTGCGATTTAAAATACAAAGAGTATGGCTTCGGTCTTGTCAACATTTAGCTGAAGGAAATTTGCGCTCATCCAGCTCCTGATGTCTGACAGACAGGCTGACAGAACATCAGGGGATTGGGGACCGCAAAGTGAGGTGGAAAAATAGAGTTGGGTGTCATCTGCATACATGTGGAAGTCTGCAGATGACATCCCTGAGAGGGAGCATATAGATAAGGAAGAGGAGGGGGCTAAGGATGGATTCTTGGGGTACGCCACAGTTAACCGGGTGGGAGCAGGAGGAAAAGCCATTTGTGGAGATGTACTGCAGATGGTTGATGAGGTAGGACTCGAACCAGTCGAGTGTGGTCCCATTGAGGTGGATGATGGAGGAAAGGTGGTGGATGAGGATGGCGTGATCAACTGTGTGGAAAAAAAACAGTGATGTGCACTATTGCCTCCTCCATGCTGGCTCCTTACTGGCTCCATTCTGGCTGAAGCCCTTCCTCCACTCTCATCCTATTCATCCTCTGTATCTTTGACAGAAGGCTGTCAGATTAGAATGCCATTGTTGAAAGCAACCATCAGTACCAGACTGTTAGAGGTGTCGTGATTTGGAGTTCAAGGCAATGCCATAGTAGTATGCGGGAAAGGAAACAGTTCCAATTACCAGGGGGTGGGAGTGGGAGATGAGAGGATCAGCAAAGGTGAAGTAGGTTCCACAAGGAAAGCCAAACCTGGGTTGGCCATCCAGGAAAACCTGAAAGGCATTCAAAGAGGTGTCACAGATCCAGCATGTTGTTACGAACACTGGGACGACAAGGTAAGCCATTAGAGACCAAAGCAACTTCAAACATGTTGAAGGAAAATCTCGACCTTCTCATGAATGTCAATTCTTCTTTCTAATGCCTCCAACAAAAAGGTCACCACATCCATAAATAAAATTACATTCCTTTATTGTTTAGACATTTTCATCAGGTGCTTTAGGTTGAAAGGGACACAAGGGCCTGTTCAAGAAACTAAGGGAGGAAGTTGCAAAAACGCTGGCACAAATCTTTCAAAAATCACTGAATACTGGAGAGGTGCCGGGGGACTGGAAAAAGGCAGATGTTACTCCTATTTTTAAGACAGGTAACAAAAGTGACCCAGGAAATTACAGATCAATAAGTTTGATGTGCATTGTGGGTAAAATTATAGAAACTCTTATTAAGGATAAAATCATGGAGCATCTTGACAAAAATAAAATCATAAATGATAGCCAATATGGGCTCATGAAGGGAAGGTCTTGCCAATCTAATTTACTGTTTTTCTTTAACGGTGTGACAAGGGAACTTGATAAAGATAAGGCTGTGGATGTTGTATATCTGGATTTAAGTAAGGCCTTTCATACAGTTCCTCTTGAGAGGCTGGTACTGAAAGTAAAGAAAGCAGGAATCAGTGGAGGTATATTACAATGGATGTGCAATTGGTTGACCGGAAGAACCCAGAGGGTGGTAGTACAGGGAATGTCATTAGACTGGGAAAATGTTACCGGTGGAGTTCCATAAAGGTCTGTTTTGGGATTTCTTTTGTTTAATATTTTTATAAATGATCTGGAACAAGGAGTCCGCAAGCACAATGGCTAAGTTTGCAGATGACACCAAGCTAATGAATGTGGTAGATTGCGAAGCTGAACAAGATAGTATACAGGAGGATTTGAACATACTTGGGAATTGGGCAGATCGGTGGCAGATGAAATTCAATGTGGAGAAATGTAAAGTACTTCACATGGGGACAAAAAATCCTGGAAAGGACTATTACTTGAACAGAAGGAAAATAATATGTATGGATAATGAAAAGGACCTGGGGGTCCTGATTAACAATAAAGTGAAGCTTCCTCAACAATGATCTGTGTCAGTAAGTACAGCAAACCAGAATTTGGGATGTATCAAAAGATCAATAGCAAGCCAAAATAGTGGGGTAATCCTGCCATTGTATAAATCATTGGTGAGACCGTACTTAGAGTACTGTGTACATTTCTGGTTGTCACAGCACAAGAAGGATATTGGAGAAATCGAGAAGACACAGAGGAGGGCAACCAAAATGATTGGGGGAATGGAAGGACTGGACTGGAGGAGTGTCAAAGTAAATTGGCCATGTACACGGAAAAAAGATTGAGAGGCGACATGATTGTTGTCTTTAAGATTCTACAGGGGCTAGACAATATAGATCATGACAGGCTGTTTCAATTTGTCCAGAATAGTAAAACCAGAGGACATGGCCTGCGATTGAAGGGGGGTAAATTCAGAATCTATGCAAACACTATTTCAGTGAGCGAATAGTGAACTTGTGGAACAGGCTCCCTGACAACTGAAGCAGCGAGTGTTGATTCTTTCAAACACAGATTAGATAGTTTTATTTTAGGAAATAACGTTATGGGATATAGTACATAGGTAGTTTGAGCAATATGTGCATGCGACCACCAGGAACGTGGAAGGCGAACGAGATGGACCTTGGCTTTTTTTGTCTAGCATTACTTATGTTCGTATGAAAGAGAGTATTTGCTTTCTCAAAGCTCCAGCAGATCTTCAGAATGGCTACTTTCAAACTCAGCATACCACTCTCCCCCTAAATGTCTAGCAAATTGTAATTTGGTGTCCTGTATATGTCATATATATTGAAATGTATGCAGAGAAACACTGCTATCAATAGTAGCTTAGTTCTGAGATATTATACCCTACATTATAAAGGCTTCTCAAGGCTGAGACTCAATGGAAGTAAAGAGTCATCTCTGTGCTAAGTTGAGAGAAATCCCTGATAAATGTAGCTGCTTCAGCTATAAAGACACTCCAAAAGAGTACTATTCATGGTAGAAACCAGTAATAAGTGAAAGTAAAGAATACTTCTCCGAGTAATAGGTTTGTAATCCTACGAGTTGCGCAATCTGTTATGATGGCTCCTTGGACCAATAGGCTGAGATCCACTAGCCATATATATTGACACTCATGTTAAAAGCCTCAGAAACAATGGAATTTAAATAGAAAATGCAGTTTTGAATCTACCCGTTCATTAGAATTAGCTAAGGATTTTACTCTAATAACAGGGAAATGTTTGCACCATAAAAAAAGCTCTACGGAATTTGGAATGTAAATCAACACAAAACATTTTCTCCCCAGACCTAGTGATGCACGGGATCACTGAAAAAACATTGTGTGTGGCAGCAAGATTTGGAAAATAAACTCCAATTTTAATGGTAAGAGTGTAACCTGAACAAGGGAGATAATTAAACTCGGGGAATGAAGCTCAAATGATTTATGAAATCCAATAACTAATTTTACAAATTATTCCCTTTCATCTGTTGTTAATTATTTTGTGGTATTCAAGGTACTAATCTGTATTCAATAGCGGCCTTCTATGTGGAGGCTGTTTGAGGTGTGGATGCTGTGCATTACAGGTCAAAGTTCAGCGTTTTTTTAAATCCTGTTAATGCATAAAAATATACTTCTCTAGAGTAATAGTCATGGATTATTCAGTAATAGAGGATGGATAGAAGTATATTTCATTTGGTGCTATAGTTCTTGATGTGCTGAATTTTTAAGTAAACATCTGTATTAAACTGAACAAATGCAACATGCTGTTTGCAGAAGGATACACTCAAAAATATATTGAGTGGTTTTGGAGACAACGCTGTAGATTTACCTATATATATAATCTGAGGTTGATTACAACAACTTGCATTTATATAGCGGTCTTCACGAGGGGCAGCGTCGCAGAGCACTTAACAGTGGCGGAGCTTGACACAGAGGTGGGGGAATGGAGGAGTTGATCATAAGCACGGTCTTCAGTCATGATCTAAAAAGAGTTGAAGCAGTGGGCAAGATGGAAGAATTGAGGGGGAGAGTTCCAAAGCTTCAAGGTGTAGTGGCTTAAAACGTGGTGGTAAATGGTGGAGTGGACAAGTGACAGGCAAGAGGCCAGAACCAGCCAAGCGGGCGGAGGCAGCGGATAGTGGAGTGAGGAGATAGGAGGCCAGAAAGGTATAGGGGTGCCAAGGCATGAAAGGATTTGTGGACGAATGAGAAGATTTCAAATTGACAATATAGGCCGAACAAATTAATGTTTCATATCACATCAGATCTGTTATGAATGAAGACATGTTCTTACCCTTATATATCTAACTTACTTCTAATTGTGTTGTGTTGACCAAGGTATCACAATGGTATCACAAATGACGTATCACAAGTGGCTCCCAGTTTCCCAAGAGGAAAATGGCCATTTTCCTCTTGGGGGTCTGAAAGCCAACAAATTCACCAGTTTTGCTGACAACAGACCTGCTTCAGTTTGAAACTTGATGTTTCTCTCTAACCAAAAGTATCATAATTACAAAGAAGAACGTCTGCCCTAGCAAGGAACAGTATTTTTTTAAAAATATTACTGAGTTAACACCTGGTAGCAATGTGTAGTAATTCTGCCAACACAAAAAGATGAACTGCTTTCAAATAAGACAAACATTGACAAGACACAGCTAAATACAAGACTTTAGTAATTATTATCATAGAGACTGAGCAACCTCAGATTATTGTTGCTGACTTCAATGGACAAGACAAAATCAATGCAAGCCATCAAGAAGCACAATGAATTTGCCTTCCTGGCTCTCTCATCCAGCCTCTTCTGCTTCTTTCCTGGAAATTACAGTAAACTCTGGACAAATCAACACCCCAAGGGAAAAGGACTCAGCACCAAATTATCCAAAGTGGCGAGTTAGGTATTGGTCTTCCCAAACCATAAGGGCCACTGTCACAGGAAAGATGGGAGATTCTTCGCTAAATCAATTGGATGGAAGAGTGCCACACCATATCCATCATGCTTTCAGTAAGGGTCCAAGAAGTTGTTGGCATCTCCTCAATACGGACCATCCTGTGGCCTCCTCCCCTGCCTCCCACCATATCCTGTGACAAGAGATGAGAGGCTACCTTAATGCATCTGAGCATGTCAACTGCCACAGAGCACCCGCACCAGTCAAAGGTTCTTTCATGCGAGATGCCATCTTATAGGATGAGTTATCTGAAGTAAGTACTTATAACAACTTCTAGAACGTGATGAGTAATGTGTTAAGCAGGATATCAAGTGATGACAAGTAAAATGGAATCCTTACGAACATTTTGCATGGGAAGCAACTGGAATATTGATAGCCTGGCAACTTAAGTAATTGAGATTATTTAAGACAGAGTCAAGTTATCAGGAGTTTAGTGCATTCCCTATTGCTGATGTTCTCAACAAGAGGAAAAATCATAGAAAACAGCAGTGAGTTATTTTTACTCCTACCATCAATGGAGAAATTATACAAGTGTTTGTCAAGATGATGAAATTAAAAAATAACATGTTGATGTTTGTGGTAAATGTCTGCAGTCAAGAGCTTTACTACATTATTATTTGTAAATATGGTTTAAGCAGCAAAATATGATGCATTATGGTAACAATAATCCTTGCATTCAATATAGCACTTCATCTCATCATTGAGACGGCTCAAAGCACTTTACGTGATTTTACTGTAAAGTGTATTTGTAGGCAAACACAGCAACCAGCTTGGCATTGCAAAGTCCTACAAACAGCCATGAAGTGAATGACTTTTTTGTCTCTTTATATTACAGAACACACCAGCACACTTAGAGTTTACATGTATTCATAAAAAATAGATTAACATTTTATAATGACAGATAAGAAAGTAGCAAATGGTATGAACTGCCAGTTGCACTTTGTAGATACAAATTTCTAGTCTTCCTGGATGCCCCCATGGATCATAATTGGAGGAAGTTTAGGCACCTTATCTCATGGCACTTTTTTTATTAGTGCAAAACTGCTTTTCCTTCTCAAAGTCTATGTTTTTCGATCAATGTGATCAAGATGCGGCCAGGGGTAGAAGGAATGTTTTAATGGGATAGAAAGGTAAAACCAAGAAAATGCTTCTCTGTAAGAGAGACCAGATGGTTAGAGTTGAAGGAAGAGTTAAACAATCAAGTGGGTATAAATGTAGCTGTTGCAGCTGATGGTCTTTAGAACAGACCTGGGAAGAAAGAAGGTACCACTTAAAGGAAGAAGAAACTACTTAGAAACTGCTGAGAAGAAAAGGCAAAGAAGAAAAAAACTTGCAACACTGTATTCTGTTCTCCGGCTCTATCATTCTACCTTTCTGTATCACGCATATTGCTATATAAAAATCGTAAAAGTACATTTTAATCTGTCTGTGTGAGCTTGATTGTCTCGGAGTCCCGCACCACACAAAGACTCACAAATTTCTGAGTGAACAATTGATTTCAATTCAGTACAATTAAATAAAGTGACAATTTGAGTTAAGACAACCAATATACTGAAGTTTTAAAATGGCACCAAAAGCACCTTGTATCAAAATTCAAGCTGCTCTAATCTCAGTAAATGTACAGTCACTGCCCTATTGATCATTAGATCAGAAGAGAAGTTTGGATGAAGAGGCATCCTTTGCCCATTTGATCTCATGTTTCTAGATTGCCATCCTCCCATTATATTGCCAAACTGTTTCTTAAGTGCCCACAGTGTTTCCAGTGCCCAGGGCTCAACCATTCTTTCTGTAACCTGTTCTTTTAGGTAAGAAAACGTCCTGGTATTTAGATCCATTCAGAAACTATCAATTATAACCTTGAATGTATCCCGTCTTGCTCTGCTACCTTGGCAAATCTGAAAACATTGTTGTGGGATTACTTTCTCAAATCCATTTAAAATCTTATATACATCTATTGGTCAGCGCTTTGGGACATCCTCCCAATGTGAAGGCTTCTGTACAAATGTAATTTGTTGTTGTTGTTGTTCCCCTCTGAGATGTTGCTTTGATACATTATTGTTCGTTGCTATGCATGAGTGGGGCTTGGGACTTTCCCTGGTGTTTCTTACATAGTGATTTTCTAATTCTGCTCAGGCCAACTGGGAATGTTCCAAACAGAGATTAAATCTTTCTCTTTGAAAATAAGCAAAAACACAAACGAAAAAAGCCTAAACTCTACTTGCAGCCCTGATAATGGTTGGCTATTAAATGACACTGGCAGAATCCAGAGAACAAGAACATAACTTGTTGCATTATGCGTGGGGAAATATTGCAACAACTAGCAGGGAGCAGGGTGAAACAAAAGATACTTTTCGTGAAATATCTTTTTACAAATGATCATGGACATCCCTCAATGAACGTTGGAATTCACTGAAAGTACCATGAAAAGATATGCATTACCACATGGGCAGATTTTAAACGTAACATCAGTAAATTCATCTACAGCCTGTATGATTGAATTCTGCCCAGCTGAAAGCATAAAGAATTTTTGTGTCACACAGGATTCTGCTTGTCTGCTCAGCATCTTTATTGCATGTGCCGCAATTATGATGTTACTCATGAAATGCACCTGCCAAGAATACTTTTTCTTTGTAAACTTGTAACAATGATTTAAATCATTTCATACACATAATTAAGTCACTTATGTGTTACGTCACTGGGATATAAAAAAAGAAAGTCAATATTCCTCTCCTATTCGATCACAATAAATGTTTGTCAAATGCTTCATTTCTCCCTTTCCATTCTCTCCCTTCATCCTTCTCAAAGGCATTGACTCATCCTGCAGTGTGATTCCATGGATGTTGACTATCCTCCATTCCTTCGACTCAGTGGATGATTGAACCAAAACAACCTTTTGGCAGGTTGTTCAAACATAGGAGACATTTCAACTGAATACAATACAAAATTACATTTGTATAGCGCCATTCTTGTTGGGAGGATGTCCCAAGGTGCTGGACAGTCAGGAATTTGGATCCAAGCTGGGGATCGGGATCAGGAGGGTGGAGAGCAGGGAATTGACGAAAGTATGGTCAAAGAGGAGAGTTTTGAGATAAGCCTTGAAGGAGGCAAAGGAGGGAGCAAGGCAAAGGGAATGTGGGATGGAGTTCCATAGGATGGGGGCAGAAAGACTGAAGGCCCAACTGCCAATGGTGGAACAGGTCAGCCGGGCAACGTGGAGCAAGCCACAGCTTGCTGAGCAGAAGGAGTGGACCGGTTGATAAGGAGTCAGCAGGTAGGAGAAGAAAGGAGGAGCAAGGCTGTGGAGGACCTTGAAGGCGGAGATGAAGATGTTGAACCCTATCCTCTGGGGAATTGGGAGTCAGTGAAACCAGGCAAGGGTGGTGGTGATGGAGACTGGTGCGGGAGAGGACATGAGCTGCGGTTCTAGATGATCTGCAGCTTGTAAAGGAGAGTCGGGAAGGCCAACAAGCAGAGAATTGGCATAGTCGAGCCTAGATGTGATGAATTCGTGGATGAGGGTTTCAGCAGCCTGAAGGGTGAGGCAGTGATGGAGCCGGACGATGTTGTGGAGGTGGGGGACCCACCTCTACTAATTTAATATCCCTACATATTTTCTATTCTGCACATGTCCCTCTGGATAGGGATCAGGAGTAAGAACCTTGGCTGTTTTGTATCCTCCCTTGCACAGGGTTACTGTAATCAACAGAAGTACCATCACTGCTGCTACAGCTGAGATAAACTAGTTGAAGGCAGACTTAGGCTGAACTAGTTGAAGGCAGAATATCACATTAATTTACTGTGATAGTAAATTAATTTCTTTTGTTTTACACTTTAAAAGCAAACAGGACATGTTTCAGGCTGAGCCTTGTTATCAGTTGAGACTATGGTTTTTTGTGAGTAAGTCTTCGGAGAAGCCTCTAACTAAAACAAAAAACACATTCTAGTGAAAGTAACTCCCCTTTAAATCATGTCTTTTCAACATTTTGATTCAGAGAACTTCTTCTTCAGCCTTCACCTCATCCTCTTTGTAAGTAATGAATTATACTAACCGTTCACAACAAATCAACAACAACCAACTATGGTGGTTATCCTTTGTTTTTGGAGGGAATTTACTTGGAAACATTATGCCCTCCTAGTGCATAGCACTGAATAAATCTGATCTAAATACTGTGATAATAAATTAATTTCCTTGTTTTACACTTTAAGCATTAGTTAGGCTCTGCCCATAATTCTCTTGTTAATTATAATATATCAGCATAATACACAGTGTTTCAGAGAGTGAGTCAGGAAACGAACCCATTGGTAATTCACACACACTTCTATGAAAAGCAAATATACCTTAAGTAACAGGAGTAGATGGGAGCTGTTATTTTTGTTTATACAGCCCATGGCAATATCTTGTAAAAGAGGGCACTGACAGAGTACAATGATATTAACCCACATTGACTGGATCTGAAATAAGAAACCAATGCTGCATAACATGTTTGTGCTACATTATGTTCAACAAACTTGAAGGATTTTCTTGAAAAGAACACCGCAAGCAACAAGTAAGTGAATTATCTAAAAACTCCAGCATGCAATAATCCATTCTATTTCTTTAACCCCCATAGAGTTCAATAAGGAATGAAAAAAGCAATTCAGCCCATCTGATTTATTCCATGCTCCTTCCCAGCTTTAATCAATTTCAAATATTCTTAATCCTATATATAACAAAACAGATTTCATTTTAAATCATTTCATATCTTGTGTAGTATAAAATAGAATATTTTACTCTGATTATTTATTCTGTAACAGTAAGGAAGAAAGCTGAATCTTTCAATCATGAATAAAAGTAAATATTTTCAATAGCATAGAACATTTTAATTGAAACTATCAACTTTCAATTGCCACACCAACTTCCAAACATACGGCATTATTCAGAAAAGGTATGAGAGTAATATCTGCTTCATTTCAGTCACAGCATTCAGATAAGAAAATAATGTACTAGTTACCTGGTATAAAGTTGTATCTTGCCAGGAATCCAATAGATTCAAGTTCCCCATCAGCAAAAAATTTAATCCATAAAAATCTGCCAGATGATGTTATAAAAGGTGGAATTTGCTGACCACAGTAACGTCCAATTTCAGTAGAAAACCCAAAAGGTCCATCTCGTACCTCAATATGGTCAAACTTGCACTCCCAAGAAGGTTCTATAGAATACTTTTCATCAAAGTAAAGTTCAATACTTTGTCTTGGAGCAGCTGAACAATAAAATCAGAGGATTAGTGAGCATGTTACAATTGTGTGGTACATTTGAGCGAGTCAGATATTACACATAATAACAATAAACTTGTTCTGCTTATAACCTCAACCAAATCTTAAATGTATTGTAACCTTGCAATGCATGATGTAAAGCCATCTGTACTTATTAGTTATGCACTAAGTACTTATATATACTTATTAATATACACTTGTATACAATTTCATGTAATAGCTAAGATATTACAAATAATACCCTGTGATTTTATTTAACAGTAACTTGATCTTAGAGTAACTTTGATTTCTAACATTAAACCAATAAGACAGGTATGACGTAAAGAGAAGTGTAAGACTATTATTGGTACGATAAGAAAAGGCATTTTCATAATTTATATCAAGAATTCAACCTGGACCCAGTTATTTGTTTTAAAAATGTCAAGCACGTTGTTTTTAATATTTGAAGAAATAGTGATATTAGAATTTTTTTAAATGCTGGCAGTTTTAAAGATCATTAATTAACATTGAATTTCCAGCCCCCAAAACAATACCTGGCATTTTATAGAACGCCTTATCACGCCATCAACATGTCTCAAAGCACTTCACAGAATGTACTGTAAAGTGAATTGACTGCATATTTTGGGGGCTAAACATGAGATATAATCACTCTTTTGGGTGTTTGCTGAGTATTGTTCTCCTTCAAGTGGGAAATCTCAGCACAGCAATCTGTTAATTCTCCTAAATTTTAGTGAAACGTATATTGACTGCAATGCCCCTTGGACGTACCTTCTATAATGTATATGCACTCTTGGTCAGGAGGGTACATGCTTGGGTAGTTGGGAGAAGTGAAGGAACCACCATTGGGATTCTTGATCCAGGAACCACATTGCACCGGCTTCTGTCGTTCTGAAGACCTTGTTTTGTCTGTGAACAGTTCAGATTCAGATTCAAAAAAATGTGTTGAGTCAGTAAAGCCAGGCCAGCAAGTTATTTTTCATTTGAAAAAAAATCGTCTGGTTCCCCCTTGTGTCCCCCCCTCTCTCTCTTTCTCTGCTCGCCCACACTGAATAAATCTACGTCCACTCTGGCGCACAGTAACCTGCAGTGTTTTAATGCAGTAACTGTTCTCTGGCAAAAGCATTGCAGAAGGGTTTTAAATTATGATTCATCTCTACGTTTCAATGAATTATTTCACATCACTGCAGCTCATTCTAAATAGAGTTTAAACCCACGTGGAACAGTATCTGCTGTGATTGTAATCAGAAAATTAAACATACTGAAATGAACCTGGCAATGAAGTACATTGTACTATTCATTACCTGAATCCTTTTTTGTTGCCACACACAGACCGAGTAGGATGAGACTTGATACAACTGCAACAGAAACGAAAATATTCAACACAAGCAATACTGTGGTGTTTATCTGAATCACGTCAGTACTGTCAGAAAACATACACCTTCTACTGCTGGAGACAAGTCCACGGAAATTATTAATTGCAGTCCACAGAAGTTTAAAGTTTAGAAATCTCCAACAGCATGTGCTTTCCTAGCACTTTGCTGCGTCCTGTCTTAATTGCAACTTGCAGTTTGATGTTATAAATACGCCTGATACAGATTCTGTGTACAATAGACATGGCAAGTTCAATGATAAACTTGCAGTGAGCATTTACACATGAATTGTTAGATCTATACACTCCACATACGTTCATACGTATCAAGTTATGCTGCCCACACCTGAGCTATTTTTATTGCAGAATGTGGCTTCGTTTGGATAAAAAGTGATCAACAAAAGAGGATATCCTACAATCCTCTATAAAAGTTCTGTATTTCTCTCTCTCTCTCTCTCTCTCTCCTGCTCTTAAAAAAAACACTCCAGACCATTCCTATCTGAGTTCCTAAGCAAAGGATTTACGATTCCCTCGTGGAATCTCATAACGGGTTGGCGTCGGATATATAGATACGGTTACAAGAAAGAATCGCATTTGGGGGGGGGGGGGGAGAGCAAGAAAAAAAATAAACTCTGGGGAAGAAGACAGATGTTATCCCGTGGAAGACAGTGAGTTATCTCAGTGACGAGATGACTTGTGCAATCCAAGGGCTGCCCTGAGTAACCCCGTATCGCGTTCTCTGACTCTCTTTCCTGATTTCATTGCAGGCGCTGTCCTTCTCGGTCCTGATCAACATGACCCGGTGTCACGATGGTCCACAGCTTGTTGTAAGGGTCGCTTTCTGTGCAAAGCACAAAACCAACCCCCCTCCACCCACCCACCCACCATCCCTCTCTCCCATCCCCCGAATCACAGAGGGCAACATCGCCTGGTGAAATGCAATCGGCTGCACACTTACCGTGAAGCAATCCGAGGCGATGCCCTTGGACCATGTCTGATTCTTATGCAAAGGGGCTCCAATCCAAACTAATTCCATTTAAGCTATAACGTGGCTAACAGGAGTGATGAGAGATGGGATGGGGGTTCGGGATCAAAGCAGAGAAAACAAGATCACCCACGTTCCAAGTCGGTGTAAAACAACGGGGGGGAGAGGAGAGAGGGGGGGGGGAAAAATCCAGGGGAGTCTTTTTTTTCAAAAAAAACTCAACCCCAAAAACTAATCACCAGTTTCGCCCAGAGCCTCGGGCAGATCACAATATTCCCATGATTTCCACACAAACGTTTCCACGATCCCTCGCTTCTTTTGATGCATTAAAGGGATTAATAGGTCCGTCATCAGCCCTCTGATCGCTCCACCTTTGCAATCTTCTGGGAGCCGCCGTACAAAAGGGGAATTACTCCTCCTTCAAAGCCTTATTTAACAAAATCCTTTTTTTTAAAAAAAAACACCCCCCCCACCACCACCACCACCACCACCACCACAAGCAGAGAGATCCATCCAAAACCCCACGGATAATGCAAGATCAAAAGGTTTGGCATAAACTTGATTAATATCCCCCCACCACCAGCACTACCCCACTTGAATTCGCAGATCCTCCAACACAGATCGCTCTTTTTTCTCCCTTTTTTTCTTTTGCTGGACGTGTTTTGCATCGGATTGGAGACTTCTCTCTGGCTCTCTCACTCTGGTCCGCGACAGCCCATTTCAGATCACGGTTCTCTCCAACATCCCCCCCCTCCCCCCCCCCCCCCCCCCACCCCCCACTTCCCTTCTCTCGGAAGGTTTGCAGAAATCATAAAACAAAGTTCATTCCTTTTTTTTTAATCCAAGAGACGAGGTTCCCACCGCAGATCGGGAAGGCAACAAGAAAAATAAGACCTTACAGTCACATGGCGACGAATTCGTAATTTTTGTTCCCCCCCCAAAAAAAAAATTGCTAAGGAATGCATAAAAATCTTTTGTCGACGAATTTTTTTTTTGGGGGGGTGGGGGTGGGGGGGGGTTGTGCACAAAAAAAGAGGAGACACACAAACACGCAAACACACACACAGCAACAACAACAACAAACACACACACACACACACACACACACAACAAATAAAATGCAAACCCAGCCGAGGATCGGATCAGGCTTCACATTTGCGGCAGGAAAGGTAAAAAGATAAGGAGGAAAACGGGTTGTGGCGACAGACACATAACTGGAGAGAGAGAGAGAGAGAGAGGGAGAGAGAGAGATGGCAAAGACGCCTGGACGCCAGTAAGTTACTGCAGCCAAGAAACTGTGCAGCTGCAACCTCGGAACATGGAGGGATCCTCAGCAAATGCACATGAATTTTTTTGGGGGGGAAAAAAATATTAGTAGGATTCAGAGGCGCAGTCTTTACGCCGATCTCTCTGTGTGTGTGGTGTGTGTGTGTGGATCTCTCACTCTCTCTTTGCAGCCACCACCAGCACCAGCAGCAGCAGCAGCAAAAAATAAAGAAAGGTTGGCAATGAACTGAACCAAAGAGGACAAGAGCGCGGGTTATTGTGATTTTTGAGAGGAATCTCAAGCTGCGACTGGAGGAGGTTTGGCCGCATGTTGGGAGGGAGCCGCCAATAACACAGTGAGTCACACTTGGTGACTGGCGGTGTGTTGGGCGCTGGGGGTCAGTCAGCATTGCCCGCTGGCAGGGAAGGTGCAGATCACTGAAGGGCTTTCGGTGTTCAGATTTCTGTTCAGATTTAACGTGTGTCTCCCCCACACACTGTCCACTGCTCAATAAACCCAGCGCTGCAGTGCCCCCGCGCCTTCACTGCCATTAAAACCCACACTCATGAGACCGATCTGCCAATTCAAGATGCACTTGTTGACCTTCTAATCTTTTTTTTTGTATATATTAGAAATATCCACTGATAAGCTCTCGTCCCCGCCTTTTTTGCACAATCCAAAGCCAATTTTTTTTTTTGGTTTTGTGTTCTTTTTTTACGAAAAGACAACGTTATTTCGCGTCCAAAGAGAGCACCAACCAGTTGGTCAGCTGAGTGCTTGGAAGTGGAAGAAATGCTTAGTTTTGCAAACGTTTGGGTTTGGAAGGGAGTTTCTGTTCCATTGCAATGCCGCTCACGTTCGGTGGTGCAGAGTTGGAAATGTAAGATAACGTCCACTGTGTGGCTACTGTCCCGATCCTCATTGCTCATCCCTCCCTCCCGACGTTTGCACCGACTTCCCCACCAGTCAGGAGAGTTCACCAGTCAACAGCTTCGCTGCAGTGAATGCAACAGCCCAGAGTAAAGAACAGTGCACATTAAACGGCGAGCACACAGGGTTGTGTCTGCTGCTGCATTCAATGTTGGCACAGAATGGACAGATCATTTTGGTCGGAAGTGGGGAGTGAAGAATCCACTGCAGGGGAAAAAAAATGTTGCAACTTGTGCTATTCCTTTTCTCACCTCAAGGTCCCCACTGCCCGGAATAAACGACAAAACGAGTCGCAGTGTAACTGTGTCTCACTTGCTTTTGTTAAAATACACCGGTAGAGAGTTCACCCACAATCTGCAATCGTATCTGATAGAAGAATTTCTGATTCACTGAACACATGGAACCAATCCTTTAGATGAAAGATAAGGGAGTTTCTCCTGGCGACCCAGCCAGCAATCCCTGAAGGAATAAAAAAAATGGTCTTTCACTGCATGGATGTTGTGAGACATTGTGGCACAATTGGCTGCCACATTCTCCTACAAAATACACAGTCACTATACTTTACAGTTAACGCTGTGAGTTGTTTATCATCCTTACATTTCATGTAGCACCTTATCATGTTGTCAAAGCATCTCAAAGCGTTTCGCAAGATTTGTTATAAATTGCAGTGACTGTATTTTGTCGGCAAACGTGATGAGCCAATTTGTACACAGCAAGTCATGAAATACAAAAAGTGAAGGGGAAACTCAATTTTCTTTTCTAATGGTGCCAGGATCTTTAGTGTCTACCTGAACAGGGAGAAGGGCCTCAGTTAAATGTCTCAACCAAAGGCGGACACCTCAAATAATGCACTGCATTGGAGAATCAGCCTGGTCTATGTAAGTTCATTGGAGGTTCACCATGATGCGACTAAGCCATCATCCTACAGTGCAGCAGCCTCTCTGTGAAATGTTGGTTTGCCCTCATTCATTATATTGTGAGAATCAGAGCTTCCAGTTTATTGAGGGCAACAGCTGTTGGCGAAACATGCGGAAAACACATACAACTGTATGGAGGAAAATCAACATTTTTCTCTATCATTGGAATAGTCGTTGTTCATTGCACACTATGGTGAGGAGATAGAGGCATCAGTTGATGTAGTTGTACTGCTTGGGATAGATAATGGCTCCCAGACAGCAGTGGACTAAATATTGCTTGAAATTTGCCTGGTGGTATTTCTTCCTACCTATATTTTATGACAATACTTGCATATAATAGAGTCATTTCACCTTGAAATGTTTAAAAACCTTCTAACAATGGACTTTGACAGTAGAAAATGTGGCAAGTCTATCTTGCGAATTTCCAGAAAGCCAATAAAACTAGAAAATATTCATCCTATGATGAAGGAAAGCAGTAGAACTATAGTTGGAAATAATATTCTATTAGCCTTAATAGTTTGAAACTAATACATTCAATCACCAGTAGCACATGAAAGATTCCCTGTTTTAAAACAACCTAATAAATTAATCACTGACTAAGGCTATGAAAGGCAATTTCAGAATAAATACTAGGAAGTAAATACAGTAAATAATAGCTGAAACTAAGAAAGGGTGGTTAAGACCAGTAAACTCTGCTTATTTATGAAGCAGCTTGATACTATAGTAAGAAGGTTGGTAGGGTAGGAGACCAGCATGAGGAGACCAAATGGGATCTTTTCCATCTTTATGCCTCTTATGATTCTGTGACCACATTCAATCTTAATTTTTGGAAAACTACAAACTTTTCTTTGAAATTGCACCACTGTATCCTTAATATCCATTAGAACATGGAGACAGAATCTCAGACTGACAACGATGAACTCACATTATTAATAATCATTGTAGGTACTCTATCGTATGCACTGTACAGACCAGATGATCACACACTGCAGTAAGAAAACACAACTGTTATTGCATTGTATATTTTATATTGTCATGAAGTGCAGTGAATTACACTGTTGTGATATGCTATGTATACAGTATATGCAGACTTGCCACATTTCCTACTGTCAAAGTCCATTGTTGGAAGATTTTTAAACATTTCAAGGTGAAATGGCTATATTATATGCAAGTATCGTCATAAAATATAGGTAGGAAGAAATACCACCAGGCAAATTTCAAGCAATATTTAGTCCACTGCTGTCTGGGAGCTATTATCTATCCCAAGCAGTACAACTACATCAACTGATGCCTCTACCCCCTCCTCGCTCCCTCCCTTCCCTCCCCTCACCCTGACCATTTCCCCCCTGCTCGGGTCCTGACCCAACTGTCCAGCGCCTTGGGACGTCCTCCCGACGTGAAAGGCGCTCTATAAATGAAATCTTGTTGTTGTATGCATAATCACACCATGCATATCACACCAGGATACTTAGTAACAAAGTAACATTGTAAAATAGCAGCAGGAGCAGGTCATCCAGCACATTAAATCTGTTCTGCTATTCAATTAGATCACAACAAATCTTCTAATCCCGTTTCCCAGTCTTTTCTCTATGTTCCTTACTTCTGAACTGTCCGTAAATGAGTTCTCACTGGCACTTTAACTGTGGCAGTATTTCCTTGTTTTTCTATTCCAGGCCCCTTGTTATAAATTCTATCACCTCAGTGGCGCTGACAAGAAAAGTCAGATTTGTGAGACATGATTTACCTTTCATAAAACCGTGTTGACTCTCCTTCATCAATTCATATTCATCCAGATTCTCAGTTACTCTGGTAACCAAGTTTCTTGAAATCATGTATCTAGTTTCCTCGCTTAGTTATTCACTTCCCTTACCTGAGGATGGAAATAATCTAGGCATGTCTGACTCCAGTGCCACTCATTATACTAATCCCTCCAATGCCACTAGTTATATTAATTTGTCACCTTGATTGACCCCTAAATATTCTCTCTACGTTCAGGTTTTTAAAGTGAAAACTGAAGCAAAATATTCCTTTACCAGTTTTGCCATGACCTTCTTTCAATTTGTTTTTAATGGACTCATCTCCTCCTTTACCACTCTCTTGATTTCTAGACGCTTTGTTTATTTTGTTGCACTTTTGCTTCTGGATCAGAAGGTTGTTCATTCAAACTGCTGTATTGGGACACTAACATTATCTAATGAGTTGGGGGTGAATTGCATTGCCAAAGCTGTTGTCCTTCAGATGAGAAAATGTTATCTTGGTCAGTTGATTTACCAATTAACATTTCTTCTCATTTTATTTTAGTAAATTATTTCTCATTTCTTCAACCTTGGCCTCGTTTAAGTTCAGCATTCAGATTTGTGACCTTTGTTTCTCCCCCTAAAGGCTGATATGGAGTTCAGTCTTATTACTGTCACTACAAAGATGCTTTCTTCCTTCCAGGTTGCTAACAATTTCTGGCTCATTACTCAACTAAATTGAATATGGCTTAATCTATTATTGGAGTTAAGACATACTTTTTCACAAAAATTATCCCGTATGCATTCAATAATTGTTTCTATTCTAGTTGTACTACTATTCATCTCCCAATATACATACAGTTAAAACATCCCATTATCACCATATTATTTTTCTTACAATCTTCCCTGATTTTCCTGTACATATAGACCCCTATAGAATTGTCAGAGTTGGATGGTTTATAAAAAAAGCTTACCGATGCTTTACATCCTATAATCTTTTGCATTTCAAACTACAATGATATAACCTGCTGATACATCGCTTTCAACTGCTATGATTGTGCCTTTCATTCATAACCTTTCCTGTTTACCTGCCTCAGTTCTTATATTCAGCTTCCAATTTTCTCCAAATTGCACGCAAATTGCTATTACATCATACTCCTGCAGATTGATTTATACTTCTAATTCTCCCATTTGCTTTGTAATATTTCTGGCATTGGTGTAAAGGAACCTTGTGCAATGCTATAAAAAGGCAATGTATACACACCAGTTATTATGAACACTAATGTATTACCATACTTGGTACTACACATTTACACGGCATTAATGGATATCAAGGTAAAACAGTATTTTACCAAGTTAATGTTATACCTACACAATGCAGTCAGAGTTCAGAATATAGTAATACGCTATTTGAAAAGAGAAAGTAGACAATAATGCGCCAGTTAAATTGGTAGTCACCTCCTGCCTGTGGGACATTGGGACGACCTCCTGATGTGAAAGGCGCTATACAAATGTAATTTTGTTGCTGCTGTTGTTGTTGCTGGATAAAAATTGACTACCGCATTCACTTGCAGATATACAGTCACTTCAATTAACATTAATTTCTATGAAGCCCTTTGAAACATCCTCCCGATGTGAAAAATGCAGTATCAAATGCAAGGATAACTATTACGTTTACGGTTGTGTAATCTTAATAGTAATGGTCTGATAAAGAATCTTCTTGCTTGGGGCCATGCTCGGCCTACCCCCCCCCCCCGCGCCCCCATCTATTGGATTTTGTTCCTCCCATACGAATGTCTGTAGAATCAATTCAGAAGTTAAGAACATTAGCCAAATATTGCTACATACCGTGTACTGGCTACCAGTTGGTTTTCATTTTAAGACAGATTGTCAGCCCTGGTGATATGAAATTCAATATTCCTTCCTCTGTGTAAAATTTCGATCAATGTCGACCCATTGGTGCATAAGTTAGAAAATACTGTCTCCCTCTTAGATAAATATTGGAAGAAAGATTACTGATATCTACATAGCCGGATTGTGTTTTCTTTGTGGTGTTGATTTGGTTCCGGGTGTGCACGTCTTTCAGCTGACAAAAAACCCAAACTTCAACGCTATATTTTCAGCACCAGAGAGAGATCAAACTCTTAGACCAATCACATGTGTGCACCTACTTTTACCTCTACTCTCATCTTTAACAAGGTAATAAATCATTATTTGTTTTTCAGTTCTGTGTAGCCGTGGATGAAATTGCTCTGGACAGGGTACATTATGTATGGTCCACTACATCTTTATGTGTATATGCTGGGAGAGGGGGGAGGTGGGGAAAGGTGTCATTGAAAATATTTATTCAGTTTTTTATTTTGTTTTGAAATCACTTTTCAAATTGTCATTAGTTCCACGAGAGTAATGTGGACTAAATTATATGTCACCTCGAACTACATTGTGCAAACATAATGACAGAGAAAGGTGGTGGGATATAAATTGGATTCTTACAAATTTGTCAACTCCAAACACTGAAGCTTAGCAAATATTGAGTGTGGATAAGAGATAGCTTCAAATTAATTAAATGGATGCGACCTATCAAACGGTTTAGGATCATAATCCAAATTTAGCATTCCTGAGGCTTTCTTGTTCATTCATTCAGTAGCTCTGTGCTCTTCATACAAGGCAGAATCACAAATCTGGAAATATTAAATACTTGTTGTTTAACCTCACATTGAGCCCCCTTGAGGTGGGGAATCAGTGAAGTTGATAAGTACAAAAGTTAATGATCTTAGCCCAATGGGAAATAGTCAGGCCTCATTAGCAAAGCCATGACATACGACTTGGAAGCCAAACAGAGCCATGTGTCCGCTGATAAATTACTTTCTTCTTTAAACACGTCTTTCTAAATGATGTCTAGGGATTCCCACCTGGTAAGTACAAGTTAGCATATTAATTTGTTGGCAACACCGCAGAAGGTTATGTATACCCACCTCTCTGAAAGTTTCTTCTTGTGTCCTAGCCAAATTCCTTCAGGTAAAATTGGTCATTCACTTCACGGCTCTTTTGGAGACAATACTGCGAGCAAATTGCTGCTGTGGCTAAATTATACAGTACAGCTCACATAAGTTTCATATTTATAGATCGTATAATTGTCTAAGTCGTATATTCACCTAAGTCCCATTAACTTTCCTATCAAAACCACTTTGATTTATTTGCACTACTCGTATTAATTACCTCCTGACTTGTTATGCTGCTTCATTACTCCCACACATACTGGTGCTTTGAATCACGGGAAGTGACATCCTGACCCAGTGACACATGTCCACTTACCGTCCGGCTGCATTGAATCCTGGAAACGTATTCTTGATCCACTGATGTATGCGCAGAAAAGCTTCATTTCTGATGGAATCACTTAATGCGATTCCAATGCTTGCTGGTAAGTTCGCATGCAGTGATGAGTCGAGATGCATTGAATCACAGGAAATGTAGTCTTGACCTGTAACCCCACGAGCACTTACCGATGCAATGATGAACTATTGCATGCATGCTTACAACTGCATCGAATTACACATGCGCAGTGTAGATTATCGATTAAATTGGATGTTATATGATTTATACAGTTTCCCTGCACCTCGTACTTTGGGTAAGTCATGTTAAATGTTGTGGTCCCGACTGATACGACCTACGTAAGTTTTACCGTATTTCATCTTGAGCTGCATTGTGAAACATAATCATAGAGAATGGTGCAAGATAAATTGAATTATTACAATTTTGAAAGACTTTAACGACATGATAAGGCACTGTATCAAATGCAAGAATTAGTGTTCTATTCATCATAGATGAGTTTTGACATTAATTCAAATTTGGCTTAGTTCTTTTCAGCTTTTTATTTAATGCAAAACCTCAGGACTTTCCAAATCCAAAGTTTAGAAAGCAATTGGGTGTGTGAATTGGCTGCTGTGAAAGTCAGTGCACAGAAAGTCTAAGTGAACCATCAGTGAAAGAAATGTACCGGGTTTCTCGCTGCAGTTGATTCTTGCTGAGATGTACATAACAGGTCACATTGTGAACGAGTGACATCCTGCATGCAGCATGACACAGCAAACAGACTGACTCTTATGGAATCACAAAGTGATTTGTAACCAGTGAATCCCGCATGTGTTGAGGATGATCCTCTGGAATGCCCATTTCAGTCCTGACTTTCATGATGTCATTGTCCAAGCAGAATTCCAGAGGATCGGATTCACCAGATCTGGGATTAGCTAGTTATGAATTCCTTTGACCTCAATATTCTTTGTGGATGCTCGGAGGTCCCAGTGTCAAAGACGCTGAGGGAAATGGTGACCTGGCAATGAAGACTGACTATAGAGGGTTTCCGAGGTTCTTGGCACAGCAGATTGAAAGCCTAGTCACAGTTCCTGGTTCAGCCTGTGCACTGCCCCTCGGTACTGATTCAGTGTCATATCAAGGCAGCTAACTCTGCTACAATAGACTCACTGCCTGTGATAGTACCTACAACCACTTGTAAACATTTAAAACCCTCTGTACTTCTCAATCAGCATTTCTTTCTACTCTTCCACATGCATATGTATGCTACATTCATACATAGTTCAAAATGCTCAGTCACTGCACTTCACAATAATATCCTGTGAAGCGCTTTGAGACATTTTCCCAACTTGAAAGACAGTGTATCAAAAAGCAAGGATTATTATTATATACTCCCTGTCACATAAATTCTGCACTCCTCTCTGGTCACAAATCCCATTTCCAACTCCAAGTGATTGTCTTCATTCTTCTCACCTTGAGTGAAATATCAACATTTTTAATGACCTTTCTCAGTGCGGACATTGCGGACAAATTCTTAAGGACTTTGATGGCTTAATTTGTTTTTATTTGTAAAAAAAATAATATTTTAACTAATATGTGCAAATAGGGGAATTGTGGATTAATATACTCAAAGTCTTACAGCACAGAAATCCATTACGCCCATTGGGTCAGTGTTGGCTCTTTGAACAAGCAATCTAATGAATTCCATATTGTGCTTTGAAGTTCACTTTGTAAAATGAAAGGCAATAGTTCTCTTTATGACCTGAATACGTTAGTTTCAATTTATTTTGTACATTCTGCAAAATTTAATTCAAAAGTAAAATGGAAACACTTTTACACATTAGCAGCAATTGGTACTATTGAGGGCATTCTCCAAATTAAAACACAGTGGTATTATACTGTGGTTACAACATGCTGCAGTGTGGCAGTATGTTGCACTGAGGTATCTCGTTTCACAGCTTCTATATAGCCTGCAGCATGTTGCTGTGGTACATGTATTGCCAATGTCAACAACTGCTTATTGTCTGCTATTGTTACTCTCTACAGACATGAAGTTGCAAAAGTGGTGTCAATTATTTTCTTAATTGCTCTGCGAATCCCGCTATCGTTTCAGTCTGAAGTCATAATATAGAGAGAATAATTCATTCCTAGAAATGCTTGCAACTTACTGTACCTAAAGATGAGAAACTAGTCCTGAAATAACAGGTCAGCAATTTTCCCCAAAATTTTCTCCTTCCTCTAGTGAAGGCAGTGATTCATACCAAGGTATAATTTCACAGGATCTGGCAGTCTTCTGGTATTTAACCTAAATGTTCATGAGTCAGCTTGGACAATCAATAATGGCAAATGTTCAGCTCAGAGTGCCATCACTGTGTAGATCCTGCTCTCACCCATTATATAATCTGAACTTTCCAGCAGGGGTCATTGGGCACTGATTGTGAGCAACAAACCTGATTAATTTTGTTATTGTATTAATTTTTCCTACCCATACCCAAAAAACGTTTTGTTCCCTCGAGTACTCTTTCTGAGATAAGCAAACTTGCGCACAAGAACAATTAAACTGTCCTGGTTCCTATTGTCAGTGAAACACTGCATCAAGCATTGCCCCATTTAATTATCAGGATATTTGAGTTACAGTACAATTATACAGCATCTTTCATATTGGAATGATATCTGAAAGTGCTTGAAAATACCAGCTGTATCAGAGCTTGGGGGGAGAAGGAAAAGATGAGTTTAACTATTATTATGGAGGTGTCTTAATTATGCTTTCTTTATACATTTTAGTCAGCTGTAGCTATCACAGTAGGCACTGAAGAGAGGAGTGCATCATTGATTTCTGATTTTCATTGAGAGAATAACGATTCTCATGTCATCACTGTAAGATTAACATGTATTGATTAACAATTAATCACTGATACATAAATATTTCCTGACAAAAACTAAATGAATGAGGAACTGAAGGGACAAAGCAAAGGTTGATTAATAATCTTTACATTCGATATACAGTGGAGTCACATTATATCTCGTGAGTTGGGATGCTTAAAATCCCAACCTAGACAAAAACAAAGACAAAATAGTGTAGCACAATAATGTAGCTGGACAATCTGTTTCCTATGCACTGGTTAATTCCTGCACTGAAAAAGAAGCCATTTACCAGGTCATAAGGTTGCTGCCGATGTCGCTTCTTGTGTGTTTTGCATGCGCATTAGGTGAGCTAATGATCTGGAAGCCAGACATTTTTATCCTTAAAATGGTGGATTTCTGGGTCATTAAATCTACACCAATGTCACTTCATGAGTGGAGGAAGTGATTCCAGTGAAAAACTGAAGCTTTAATGCGAAAACCAATTGGCGCTTGGGAAATAAATAGGCAAGCTGTGAATCTGATAAGTCAGTGGGTCCACATCATAACCATGTTGAAACCAAATCAAAGAAGCACCTGAAACATGGCCACCAATTTCCTTAAAGCTCACCCGAACAAACAGAATGGAATCAAAAGATCACAAAATTAGTTTGGATAAAGAAGGCATTTTTGGCCAATCTGACCTCATCCCTCTAGAACTCCCACCCTTGGATTAATGGCTCACCTGAGGGACAGCACCTCCAACAAGCTGACAAAACCCTGTATGATCTGAAAGTCCTGATGTGGAGTTTAAACCATCAACCTTCTGATCCAAAGAGGAATTGTTAACAAATGAGTCAGACTGACATTGAACGGATTTCTGTTCCACTTTATTAGCTTCTGAATATCACTCGTGAGGATATCATCACAATAACTCTTTCAGCATGTTCACTTACCTGAGCCATCAAAGAGTTATTTTTGTGGTTCCATTCTGATTCCTGTTTGACTATTTTCCATTAATATGCTCAGGTCAACTTCATGTACTGTTTATTGATAAATTTGGAATTGGTTTTCAGGCAATTGGAGATGCATTTAATCAATGTGTATGCCAACAATGACGTATCTAAGATTTTTAATCTTTATTAATATTAGAGTAATATTTCAGCAATTAAGCATTTTCTAACATCTCGGTAGTGTGACTGCCGGAAATGCTAGGTGATTTTTGAGTTTCATACCATATGAGCTGAAATCTAAATAAATGACTAATTTATAATTCCTTGGAGATGAAGGTTAAAATAATTGAATCATTCAATGGTAAACAAAAGTGGACTTTCAGGATGGGTAAAAGTCAATTAATTTGCATGGATTTCAATTTTTGTACATAAAAGCATTATTTATTCATACCTATCAGAAATATAAATGCATGCTATGAAGGTTTTGATGTGCTTTGGTCTAATAGCTGGCTTCACGCAATACCATTATGAAATAGATTTCCATTAACATTTCCGTGGTAAATATAGACTTTGAATTGCAACTTATTGCAACTGCTTGTTTTCTCTGTGTATAATGCAGTTCTCTGTAAAATATAGCATGCACGTGATCACGTTCCATGAACAATTAAGATCAGGAACAAAAGCCCATCAATAGAATACAGAGAAAAATGTGACACATTGAAACAATTAAGCACTTAGCATCTTGAGCCAGATTGTGCTGCAATGGCACAGGGGCAATGGAAACTGTTATCTCGTGTCTCAGAACTTGCTTGAAACACAAGTGCTTAAGGTTAATCATGTTCCATAAAGTGCAGTACAATAAATGTTGGCCCTTTAATCCAAGGTCTGATCCATAGTCATGTGGTAACCTTGTTAATTTTAGCTAGGGTGGCAGCAGAGTTGTTGCTTTGATCTTAGTAGATCTTTGTGTGTCAACTCGGTTCACTCGGCTCACAGTCCTCTTGACTCTCAAGAGGACGTCCCAAAGTGTTTCACAGGATATACAGTAAAGTAATGTGTTTTGTAGGTCAATTTATGCACAGCCATGTGTCACAAACAGCCATAGAGGGAATGAGCAATTTTAACTCTTGCCTAAAATTTATAAAATTGAACATTCGTTTTTCCAGCACTTTTCTTAATAATGGATTATCCTGCATCAAGACTTTAGGTTTATGGTCGAGGCTGACACTCCAATGTAGTAATGGAGCAGTGTTGCATTGTCAGAGGTGTTATCGATCAGATGGGATGATAAACTGATGTCTTCTCTAGTGTGATGCAAGAATCATTATTATCCTCTACCCCATTTACTGTTGGTTGTCTTCACAAAATTGACCAGATTATTGACCTCCTGCTAGGATTTTACTATGTATGACCAGAAACCAAACAGAATGGCCCTGCTGCCACAATGGAGTGATGTATTATTAACTCAGAGAAATTCTATGTTAAACCTAAATACATGAACTTACAATGCTGTACTGCACCAGAAAAATGATGATACAAGGTCAATTATCTGGGTTTTTATTTCTTGCGAATCTGTCAAGGTGTTGGGGGATTTGGAGTTGGGGTCATTACAGTGAAGTCAGTGCAGGTGACTGCATTTATTAAAGCTTTATTAAAATGCTCTATTTGCAAAAACTCTTTTCCTCTATGACTTTCATTTAATGGGTAGTTTCTGTAATATTATAATTATACACATGTCATCTTTAAAGGTGCGTTGAGAGAGGTTGTCTAATTATCATCATCACCTTTAATTTTTCATCGCTTCACTACATGTAAAGAAATGTGAGCATTTCAATTGGTTTATTTCCAAAAGCCTGTTTAAAATTTTACAAAACATTCACCAATGATTCTATTCAGTAACTCACTGCATTTTCACAATTCACAAGCATAATCAAAGTGCCTTAATATCTATCTTCTTGCTCTGTGTTTAAAACATTAGAACATAAATCACCACTTTGTTTTTAGAGAATATTTTATTCAAGCTATAAAGTGTATCAATGCACACTAGAGAACAAATTTATATGCAAATGTGATTTGCAAAAAATGTATTTATATCATAAACCATAATGTTTCCTGATTCATTCATCATAGTTAATAACAACATGCTCAGCACTGCACCACTCTGTTTTGTCCAGTAGTTTCTTGTTTTGTTTAGTGAATGCATTCCTTATTAAGAATATTACTGAAAGTTTATGCAACTCAATACAATTAAATACATAATTACAATGGAGTAATGTATTACTAGCTGAGAGGATTTCTATGTTAGACTAAATACATGGAGTTATGATGCTGTTGTGCATCAGAAAACTGACAAGAAAAAGTCAGTGACCTGAGATTTTATTTCTTGCCGGCAGTCTGTCAAGATGTCGGAGGATTTGGAGTTGGGAACAGTGAGGTGAGTGCAAGTAAGCTCTGATGTAGTAGGTATAGTGTTAAGGAATACAGAGGCTATAAATGTGTGGATTTCCTTAAAGTGTCCTGTGTGTTAATTAACACGAAGAATTCCTTAAGCGATACCAGAAATTTTGTTCACAATTCTAAGGATTAAATAAGACATGTAATATTTTCAGTGTTTCTGACATATTTCTGCCAATTTGGTTCATCTATAAAATTGGGATATTTACAATATCAAAACTTTGACATCACCAGAACTACATGCATGTAGCTCCCTTGACCATCAGTCAACAAAAATGTTGACCATCATGGTCAATAGACCTCATGCATTGGGCAGCGCATTTCAAATGCAGATATCTCTTTAGGAAAATGAACACTGCCAGAGAGAAAAAAAAGAAGTGTTCCCCTTTGAGAAAATACATCCATTGAATGTACCATCTGCTCAATTGCAATCTGTGCAAATCTGATCTCCATCTGCAATGAAGATAATTACGTATGTGCATCCTTCTTAAAATTAAATATGACACCAACAATCTTGGTGATGATACACCTACTGCCTTCTATTGAAGAATGGATGCTCTTAACTAAATGGTTTGTGCTTTGCACAAGGAGATTTAATAATCTCCTTCTAAAACTTAACCCCACTAGGCAGGCTCCTGAGTGCAATAACTGACTTAGCCTCATATAAGCCAGGGCTGGGCTTGCAATAGCAGATAATGCCTCAGGCAATTCTTCACCTTCTTCATCTTCCTTTGTTGTTTCCCTTCCTCACAGTACACCAACTGGTGAACGCTCCACTAAATCTATACTATCCATGGAACTCTAACTATGCTGATGGCTCAATGTAAAGGACGATGATTTCCTTTGTCTCATTTATATATGTTCGCACCCAGTATACGTACATTACAAATGTTGATATTTGCACATTTTTAAAACAAACATTTTCTTCTAGACCTGTAGAATTGCTCATTTTTACCTGTTTTTCTGCAGTATTACTAATGTTTCTCAGAAAAACATTTCAGCATATGGAGTTGAAATTTTAGACTTATGTTTACTGACATGTTCTGTCATCCTGAAACAAAGCATTTTTTTCTTTAACTTGGTGATTTTTAAATATTGTAGCCCTATTGACCTCCTGCCATATTCCCGAGGCAGTGAAATTAGTGTTATAATAATAATTCTTGCATTTGATATAGCACCTTATCACGTCTTCGAGACATCTCAAAACACTTCATAGAATATACTGTAAAGTGAATTGACTCGGAGAATCACGGCAACCAATTGGTAATATCGGAAATGCCTGATTTCTTTGTGTTATTTTGGAGCAAGGACACACCTCTCCTTTTAAAGCTATTATGATGTTACTTCATCAACTTGTTCAAGATCTGGATTCATCCAGAATTCATGTGAAACATTGACTTTTCCAAAATAGCTATTGCAGCATTTGAACATTAAATTCTACATTCTGCAATTGTATTTTTGTTTTTATTTATGAATTGTATAGGTCTCAGGTGGTTTGTTTGCCATTTGAAAAATATGAAACATTCATTGCTTCCAAATTTCCTAAAAAAATAATAAATTGGTCACTCAATCCACGACTGTTTGTGGGACACTGCTGTATGCAATTGGCGGCCGCATTACGCCCACAAAAAATATAGTCAATTCACTTTACAGTATATTCCGTGAAGTACTTTGAGACGTCTTGAAGATGCGCTATATCAAATGCAAGGATTATTTTTATTATTATTATTGATGTTGCTTCAATTTTCCATAGTAATACAAAAACAGTTTCATATAGGACTGGGTTGTTGATCCATCCAGCTTCCCAGAAAATACTTCCCAAATCTTTATCAATTTTAACAACATTGTATTTCTTGGAAACAAGTTTTAAAATACTGTTGCTGAGTTGCTGAAATTTTACTAGTGTTTTGTTTAAACCCATGGAATTGTATATGTAATGTTTATATTATATACAACTTTGTTTAGACCAGTTTGGAGTACTCTATGCAGGATGTATTGCAGCCTTTCTCTCTGGAGCAGAAATAATTGAGCAGGGACCTGAAATGCTGATTACGAAAGGATTCAACAATGTAATATTGATAGGCTGTTTCCACTAAAAGATGAATCTAAAATGAGAGGATATAATAATAAATATTAAATAATCCTTGCATTTGATATAGCGTCTTATCACATCTTCAAGACGTCTCAAAGCACTTCACAGAATATACTGTAAAGTGAATTGACTGTACAGTTTTGTGGGCAAAACATGGCAGCCAATGGCATAGAGCAATTATAAATATAAATAGATATAAGACAGCCAGCAGTAGATTTAAAAGGGAGATGAAGAGAAACTTCTTTATGCAAAGGGTGGTGAGAATGTGGGATGCAATGCCAGAAGCTGTGGTTGGAGCAAAAAGCATCAATGCATTGAACAGGAACTTGATACATGTTTGAGGAAGTAGGGAGAAGAGGGATACAAGGGGTGGAGTCTTGGGTGAAGTATAAACTCTGCCACAGACCAGTTGGGCCAATTGGTCTGTTTCCTTGCCATATCAATCTCATCAACTCTATGTAAGATAACATATTTTGTTTTCAGTGATAACAAATTCAGAAGCTTCTCTTGAAAATTGTGCTTTGGGTGTTATTAGTGACGTGATTAAGGAGGATTCCTACTATTTATAAATGAACACTTCCATACCCACCAATTTATGAATTGCCACTTTGCTGTGACAAAGGAGTTACATAAATTGCAGACTATGTTTATACACAAGAGGCTAATGAGCTCAATAAGCACAGTGGAGACACACTATGGTGGGAAGGGGATAGCGGGGGAGAAATATTGTATTTTTTTCACTCAGCCGGGTGGATAACACATGCGGGAACTGATCACCAGCTTAAGAGTATCCAAAGCAAACTGAGGGTTCCAACACATGCTACCTGCACATGGAAATTCCCATATGTTGGAACAGAATGTGCATTCTTCCTTCAGAAGTAAGCATCCTGTCTACCTGTTTCTGGAGATTATTAGCCACAGATCAAAGCTTGGAGTCCCCAGAGTGTATATTGGGGTACTGTGTGAGAATAACCAGCTACAACCTCAAAGCTTGCCTTTCATATCACAGTCTGACAAGCTTCCTCGTTGCTTGTCCAACTAGTGTGACCCTGCGCCTTAGGGCTTTAGCTTGCAGGGTTAACGGGAGCTGAGTGGGAAGAATCTCTATCCCCAATCTTGGTCTGCCCTTCCAAGTACTGCCGATGAGCCAGGCTGGCTGGGCTGTCATTCTTAGTGCCCTGGAATACTACGGATCCGTTTGGCTCAGGCACAAGACTACCGAGACCGCCACAGCATGTTGACTCAATTCTGACATTCTATTGGGAAGCCTGACACCTTGAAGCCAGGAGGAAAGTCATTAGTTGGTCCAACAAGTTCAGTTTGTGCCCTCAAAGCACAAAGCGCTTCACAGAATATACTGTAATAACATGGCAGTAAATGGTGGTTCTGGGGACACTGCAAACCACAATGCAGGCATCTTCTGTTGAAATCACAGCTGCTGTTGCTTGATATAGAAAATTGAATTGCAAATCTTCCGTTCAGGAGATAGATGTCTTCATTGCTGTTCTTGGCAGCCAATGAACACATATTTGGACAAACCCATCTCAGTTTATCCCAGGGAGACCAAAATATAATTTGGCAAGACTGCTGCCAAGAAGTTAATGACATCTCTCAAGTGAAGAGGTTTATTGGAAGTAATAATAATAATGATTTAGAAAAAAAACACAGTAAGGTAGACCCTCAAGTGAGCTATGTAATTTGTCTAAGGAAAGCTAGTAGACATGCAGAGAAAAATTAGACTGCATCATAAACTCTACGAGGTTCATGATACAGTCATGGAGTGGAATAGTGGCATGGTTTAACCCATCATAATGCACCACCATAGCACTAACCAGTCAGGCATTTAAAGGCCACAACAAGAGAATAATGAGCATAAGAATCGGTGGCATAATTTGACACTCTGCTACTAGTGGGAAAACTTGAAAGCGTTACAATTGTGTTTTATTGTAGCTCTGTACAGCAATTGAAGGGGATCGGGCTGGTTTCGCAGATCAATGAGTTGGCGTGGGCATTGCATTCTGGCAATATAGGATGTTGCTGACATTCACACTGCCTTCCTTCATGCCACTCTCCTTTTTGCCACATTCCTCTGTTGTATCAAGCTCCCATCATTAGATCATATGCTACCCACTTTTTTGCTGCAGAACCTCTGTTGCAGAGGGACCCATATTAAAACAGTGGGTATAACACTCACATTCATGCACTCCTCTGTGTCACAATTTGATCACTCCCCTGGTATCATCCATACATTGTTGCCCGGACATATTTACAAGCATCTATTACAGTAGTTTCCGTGCCAGCCAATAATGCTTCAATGTCCCCAGAAAGCCATTGCCATCCTTTTTGTCAGACTACCTGGTATAACACCAGGCATAGGTACCTTTTCCAATACATTTAGACTGCTTCTTTATACTCCAGAGAACAAAAGTATTGACGCAATCCTGATAGGTTTAATTTGGCCTTTGTGCAGACATAGGCACCATAGGCACCATGGTCTGCTCAACTTCTGTGAGGTCTCGGAGAGAGCAGTCCCCATCATCAATGAAATGGTTGTTTGATGGATGCTATGTCTTCCATTGTAAAAANTCAGGTTGTATCAATGTCGTATGGAGCTCAATGCCACGAAAGGTCAAGTCTCCAATGTTTACATATGGATATAAAAAAGTATTAACTTCTCAATTTTTAATTACATTTTTAGCACCAGAAGACATTTGAAGCCTTTTGTTATCTCTTTATTACTTGGACAATATGCCACAAAGGCCTCTTCTGGAGTATCATGGCTCCCACTAGCAGATCATACACTGCCAGCTGGCCAGTTGTAAATATCCCTGTTGGTGTAGAGCCCTTTAGTTTTTGGAACTCATGAGTATATAAAACAACACTGACCCTTACAACCTTCAATTCCATTCCTCCGCCAATAATTCTCCTTGTGTCCTGGCCAATAATTCTCCAAATGAAAAAAAATGGTTATCCACTTATCCACTTCATTGCTGGTTGTGAAACATTGCTGTGTGCAAATTGACTGCTGTGTTTTCTTACAAATGCACCTAATTGACACAAGGTTCTTTCATCATCTGTTTCCAATGCTAATTCATGCATTTTCACACTTCACTAAACATTTGTCAATTAGCCATAGATGATTAAATTACTCACATTTTGCTTTGAAGAGAAAGATAGACCCATTGTTTTCACAGTTGTTTTACTGAGAAAGACCATCTCAAATAAATGTCTTCACTCTATATTGCTGGCTTTAGAATCAGTTTATCAGGAAGGTGGTGAAGGCCTTAGGATTAGTCTTATTTAAGAAACAGTTTCCTGTTTTAATGAAAATAAGATTGAGTGGGATTTTGTAAAGTATGTACTTTTAATGGAAGATCAAAGCTTTATAATCCCTATTTGAGTTCAGAAATACTTTTATTCATATAATGAATATCAATATGAGTGCCAATATCTCCCAATACCTTGCAGAATTTTCCTGGATCACAATAGCTTCCATAGCTGTGTACCATAAATTTAATCAACAGCAATACAATGTGGTTCTTCTATTATTGGTTAAATAAAAGGAGCTTCAATTCCCTTCAAAGTGGCAATTATGGATCTGCAAAGTGAAAAGGAGGCATTATTCTGGAACAAAGTACTTCAGTGCACATTATTATATCTAGACAAATTAAACTATCATTGGATAAAAATTGTTGTTTTAATGTGCAGTACCATTTGAAGTTTTTACTAGCCTTTGTGTAATATGCTGAACGGTCACTAGTATATTGCTTCTTTTAATAATAATATTAATAATAATCTTTGATATAGCACCTCTCAGGTTGTTGATTTGTCTCAAAGGTCTTTACAGGATATAACGGATTTATTGTGTATTTTGTGTGCAAAGCAAGGCACCCAGTTGCACACAGCAATGTCCCACAAACAAACTTGCAGTGAGTGATCAAATTTATTTGGGGGATTTTGGGCCAGCACAGCAGGAGAAACTCTTCTTTTGATTTGTAACGTTCACCTGAACAGGCAGACAGTATCTCAATTTAACATCTCAGCCAAAGGATGGGATCTCCAACAATACAACAAACCCCCAGCACTGCATTTGAGTGTTAGTTAAGACTATTGAGTTCCAAGTTTCTTGCTCTATGGATCTGGTGTGGACTCAATGGCCAACTTCTGCATGGTAGATTTCTGTGTTTCTTTGTTTCTAAATCTCACTTGAAACTTGAAGTGGGTTTCAGTCATAACATAGAATCATAGAATCATAGAATGTTACGGCACAGAAGGAGGCCATTCGGCCCATCGAGTCTGTGCCGGCTCTTGGACAGAGCAACTGACTTTTATTAACCCCACTCACCAGCTTTCTCCCCATAACCCTGCAAACCTGTCTTCTCCAGATACCTACCCAGTTCTCTCTTAAAAGCTGTTATCGAATCGGACTTCACTGCCCTTTCGGGCAGATCATTCCAAATTCTAACAACTCGCTGAGTGAAAACATTTCTTCTAACCTCCACTCTGCTTTTTTTGGTAGATATCTTAAGACTGTGACCACGAGTCACAGACACACCTACCAGCGGAAACAGCTTTTCCCTATCTAGCCTGTCGAAACCTTTCATGATCTTGAAGACCTCTATCTGGTCCCCGCGTAACCTTCTCTGTTCTAATGGGAAAAGTCCTAACTTCTCCAGCCTGTCCTCATAGCTAAGCTTCCCCATTCCTGGTATCAGGAATTCCTGGTACCTTCTGACTCAGAGGTGAGAGTGTTACCAACTAAGCCAGGCTGACAACCTCTGAATTAAAGGAAACAATGGCAGCCAAAACTTCCATGTTTTGGAAGTGGAACAGCTATAGAGATTCTTGCATTAGGATGATGATTTGCAAAGATGCTGGTCAGCATTAGTTGTGGGACCTGCATCAGTATCTTATCTGGCTGTAAATGAAAACACTTTCATTTATTTCATATCTGTTTGGGGGATATTCCCTTCACAAATTGGCTTCTTCATTTGCCTACAAATACATAGTTACTATATTCAATACGATGAATTTCAAATTGTTGGGGGTGGGTGGAGAGGGGTGGCGGGGTGTCTATCAGGTGGGCAGGTGAGGATCTGGCTGGTTAAGAATGTTTTGTGCTACCAATCAGGCTTATCCTATTTGCTAAGACTTAGGGTTAGGGTTAGGGTTGTGAGTCATCAAGTGTTCATTTATGATCAAGTTTATTCAGTTGTAGAGTAGTGGCTGTTTATGTTGCTTACTGTCTTAGGCAGTATGTTATATTTGCTGAAAAAATAAAATTTTGTACAAAAATTATGTTTCTTAGAAAAAGGGAAGCATGCATGGGACATGAATCTCCAAAGGGGGTGGGATGGGGGGGCTGCAAAAAATGTTTGGTAACCTCTACTCTGCATTAAATCCTGTGAAGAGCTTTGAGATCTCTCAATGATCTGATAAAGTGTTATATAAAATTATTATTATGAAGTTCAGAGATGGTATGCAAAGAATCAGAATTATTACATAATTCACCAATAATTCTAGGGCAAAAACAAACGTATTTCAGCATGAAAAAGATTTAAAAAGTGATTGCAGGGAGGCAGGTTGTTCATGATAATATGAAACAGACAGGACAATGTTTATTGCATCACCAACATAGAGCATACTTACAATTCCTGTGATGAATTCAGTTATGATTGAATTATTTCGTGACTGAGCCTATATTATCCTCCACTTTGTCAGAGCTTGGCATATAGCAATTTGAAGCAACAAGATTGTTTCCAAGTCTAAATCAAGATCAGGAAACATTTCATTTAGATTCATTCGTGTTCTTCAAATCCTTTCCTTTCAATATATGGAGGAGCATGAATTTGACATCAATAGTAAGAGATTTGTAATTTCATTCAATCTGATGGCAATGTTACAGAAAGTCATTTGAGTCACAAATAATCACGCATATCCATTCTAGCATGACAATAACTGCAGATGGTTTTCATGAATTGCCATGCATTTCAATTAGACAAGAATTAAAGAATACTTTATAATGTTCCTACATTTTATGGCCGGAGAGTCAATTCTGTTGTAGAAATGTCTGTTGTTGATATTAAAAAAAATAATTTATGTAGTTGATATTTTCATTAAATCAAGAAGGAAGATTTTTAAAGTATTCTTTAATCTCATGATATAGCTCATTGATAAGTCTTCAAACATGTAGTGACAGCATGCACAATATCAGACATTAAGAACTGCGAACAAATTGTAAACAGCCCTCAGGGACTTTTGGTGCACAATCCACTTTATAAATTGTGTTTTGATTGCAGGAACACAAAATGAAAATCTTACAATGACAGCTGTATAAAAATTGTTTATCCTCTCCACATCACTTCCTTGAAACATCTATGATACAGGGAAGATATTGCTAATAACATTTAAATGTCAGTGATAGTCATTAACAAAATATCAATCACGGTGTGAAGACAGATAACTTCAGCAAATCTTTGACTGTCTTTGATTGATTAACATGATGAAATTGAACTTTAACTTGATTCTGGGTGCAACTTATTAACACGTTTTCCTCTTTGCTTAAAGCTTCACCTTGGCTCAGTTGCTAGCACTCTCT
Organism: Callorhinchus milii; assembly: GCF_018977255.1. Lineage (NCBI taxonomy): Eukaryota > Metazoa > Chordata > Chondrichthyes > Chimaeriformes > Callorhinchidae > Callorhinchus > Callorhinchus milii. The sequence continues at coordinate 93,200,046 of NW_024704743.1, forward strand.
CCTCTGATTGAGAAAGTTATGGGTTCAAGCCACACGTTGGGACTTTGAGCTCACACAGTCTAGGCTGACATTCCAATACATTGCCTGGAGGATGCTGAATTGTTGGAGGTGCCATCCTTGGGATGAGACGTTAAACCAAGGTCCTTTCTGCCTGTTCAGATGGGCATTAAAGTTCCCTTGTCACTATTCGAGAAGAGAAAATACAGTCATTACATTTCACAGTAAATTCTGTGTAGCATTTTGAGACTTCACCAATGTGAAATATGCTATATCAAATTGCTTACTATTATTTTATGAATTCCATCTCTATGTATTTATTAGAGTAAATGTTTATATGTGTATCTGTCTGGCTCAATTGGTAGCATTCTTGTCTCTGAGTCAGAAGGCCTTGGGTTCAAGACCCACATTAGGGATTGAACTCACATAGCCTAAACTGACAATCCATTGCAGTGCTGGGGGTATATTGTATTGTTGGTGATGTTCCTATAGATAAGACATTAAACTGATGTCTTGTCTGCATGTTCAGCTGGACTTCAAAGATCTCAAGACACCACTCTAAAAGAGAAGAGAGTTTCTCCAGGTGTCCTCGCCATTAATCCCCCAAATAAAATTGGTCATTCACTTCATGGCTGTTTGAGTGACATTTCTGAGCACAATGGAGCTGCATGTTTCCCTAAAAATACACAGTCACTCCACTTCACAGTAAATCCTGTGATGTACTTCGGGACATTCTCCTAACGAGAAAGGTGCTATATCAAATTATTAAATTCTGTCAAGCACTTTGAGGCAAATTTCCAATGTAAAAGGTGTAAGGTTTAACATTACTATAAATAATAATGTGATTTTATAAGATACATTGATTTTATCATTCTGTTCAGATGCAGGTGACATGGTTCTTTGAATATATTATAGTGTGTATTACTTGACTATAAATTAAACAACTAACACCAAATATACCCTTTTGCTTAGTATGATTTGATGGCAAATGTGAGATGGAGTACATTTTTCCAACAATATGTCACTCTGTATGATTTGCTTGCTCCCTATTGCCAGCAGTCTTCATAACTCCTATGTCTCTGATTCCCAGGTTACCTTGTAAATTGGTTTTCTATTTGCTATGACTAACATTTTAGTGATGGACACCACATTTATTTCAGAACATATGCCGCCAGAGGTCATCTCACCATCTCATCGCTATTATCTGACAGTAGATGAATTGAATGGCAGGAGTGCAATATTCCGGAACTCCCTGCTCACATTTTGGCCACTTGCAACTTTAGCCTATCTCCTCCCAAGAAGGTTACAATATATTAAGTATTGACCCCACAAAGTTATAGCATGTAGTTTCAAAGCGACATTTATCTACCAATTGGACAATTAGGTGAAGGACTTCAAAAGCTGTATTGGTCTAAGCTGGGAAAGCTCAAAATGTTATTTCTCCTTTATGTGTTCAGTTGGATGAGTTTCTCAGGACCTGAAATATGGAATCACATGAAGCTGGTTGGCCTAACTAAACTCTTAATAGTTGATACAGTAGCATGAAGAAATCCTTCTTTTGCATTCTACATGGTATTAATAATAGTCATTATCCTTGCATTTGATATAGCGCCTTATCACATCTTCAAGATGCCTCAAAGCGCTTCACAGAATATACTGTAAAGTGAAACAAAAACAGAAGTCGCTGGGAACATATTTTTGTTTCAGATTTCCAGCATCTGCAGTATTTCGCACACTGTAAAGTGAATTGACTGTATATTCAGTACACTTGACCTTTGAAGATTTTGGGGGGCCTAGGAAAGAATATTTCTTGGTGGGACAAGATCAACTCAATCAATCAACTTTAGACAAACATATAACTGAGCTAATCCATTTCATAAGAATAGAACATATGAATCAGGAGCAGGGGTAGGCCATTTCAATCACATCAAGCTAGAATCTCACTCTCCATGGGAAACTATAGGTCTGATAATCCATCTAGTCCATACAATCATATTGGCTTCAAATTTAAGAATGTGCAAGTGTGAAAAATTCTTAAATTGAGCCTTAATTTGGAAAGTAGTTTTCTGCCATTCTTAAAAATAACTGGCTTCAAAAATAAAACTGAATTTAAAAATTTCCATGATTTTGTGCAATCTTATATTTTAAGACAAAATGCTCAGAGTTAACTTGATGCAACTTCAAGCCTTATGTGTGGGTAGATTAGGGCAGTAAAAAGTGTTTAATCTCTTTGAGTTCTGACAGTAGTCAGTGTAATGGACAGATACAAAAAGGATGAAACATGAAACACACTGACACAGTTGTAGGCACAACAGTTCAGACTGCTGTAACTTAATGGCATGCCTAAGCCACACTCATCTCAGAATGTAGGGACCACTACAACAATAAAATTCAAGCATCTCCAGTCAATCCTTTGAACACTAGCAATGAACATTTTTTTTCTTTTGAGAAACGTCAGTCCAGTATATGTAAATTTGCACAGCCTCTGTAAATTTATTCCTCAAATTAGATACCTTACTGTTATTTGCATGGAACTCTCAGCCTTAAGCATGATAATGGGTTCCTGCAATATGTCAGACATCCAGAAGACCTCTTGGAATATCACAGCAGAATTTTTCCCCAATAGTTGAATTGTTGGATATGCCATTCTTTCTACACATCACGCTTTCAATAAAAGAGAGTAACAATAAAAATATCTTAATATTTATTTTCTACGTCAGCAACAGCAGTTGAAGATCAAACATGATTGTTAAGTCATATCTATGAAGGGGATGTAAAACCGAAAAACAATGCCAATTTATGCACCACCTTTGCCCATTGTATATTTTCTGAAGATGATTATATCTTCAGTGATTTCCATTGATATGGTTAATTGTGTTATTTTCCTTCCTGGTTATATAGTATCCGGTTGAGGTCTATAATGGACTCTTTTGTCATTTTATAATTATTTCTCTTGGAATATCTGTGAGTTGGTTAAAGTGTTGGAAAATGATATTCATATTTGATTTATAATTGATCCTCCGCAAATTACATTACTGATCATTTCTACTGCTGCGTGACACTGTTTGATGCCTTTGATGATTATGCCTGCAAAGATTTGCTATAAACCATGAGCTGGATCAGAATACAGTTTATCACCATACTAAATATATAAATGGGAAGAGTGAGAACCACTTTACAAAATTGCAGCTTTATTTTTTATGAGCTCAACAGCAGCAAATTAACTTATTTCACAAAGCAAGTACACCATGTGGCTCGAAATCCCAGCTGAACAGTCATTTGCATGTTATTACCATGCTCTTAAATATTCTGTTTTAGCACAATTATGGATCTACAATATTTTCACCAAAATGTAATCTATTGTGCTGGAGCAAAAAAGAATTGCATCAGATTTAAATAATAGTCAGAGAAAGTGGGGAGGAATAGGTAGAGGTTTTGTTCCTATTTTATATGAAGACTAGTAAACTCTTCAATGTATTGGTTCTAATTTGCAGTGATCAGTAATAAGGAATAATATGGCTGTTCACCTAGACAAGGCTCAATCACTATACTTTACAGTAAATGCAGTGAAGCGTGCTGAGACGGTCTCCCGACATGACCAGTGCTATTTCAAAATCAAGGATTATTATTTTTATTATTCCACTTAATCTTATACCGTTCGACCATTATTTCTTAAAATTTAAGATGGTGCAAGATTGTCATTTCTGAATAGTCTTATTAACAGTTCAGTTTGTGCTGATGATTATTGGAACTATGTTTGTTTTATACTGCTACATACGTCCATATTCAATTTGTAGATCGATATATTTCCCAATCTTCTCTAGTTTCTTATTTCCTTTGTTGTAATCACTTGGGATAGCCACATCAATAATGCTTCATGTACAATCTAGTCTTTTTTATGATAATATTGGGTTTGTTACAGATTACTGTTCTATCTGTATGTACTTGTGAGTCCCAGATTATTTTGATGTTATCTTTTGTTGTCACTTTTTCTGGTTGATGTTCATACAAAGTATTTACAAATTGCCAAGTGAATGTAGTTAGCTACATTATTATGTCGAATCAGATACTCTGATTGTGTTGGGGCTGGACATGATGACAGTTTCTGGTATTTGATGACATAGTCAGCATTATTGATCAATGTTTCTCTTTAATATCTTATTTTCATAATAAAGGGAAGTAATAGCTTAGTATTGTGCTTTGTCAAACAATTGTAGCATTGGTTCATATCTAGGTCTTGTTCTTTCATTTCTCCCTCTTCTTTTTTACTTATTATTTATTATTAATAATGATTATAATAATAATAATCCTTGCATTTGATATAGAGCTTTTCACGTCTTCAAGACGTCTCAAAGTGCTTCACAGAATATAGTGTAAAGTGAATCGACTGTACATTTGTGGGCGAAACGTGGCAGCCAATTGCACATAGCAGTGTCCCACAAACAGTCGTGGATTGAGTGAATAAATTATTCTTTTTTTTGTTTTATTTTCTTGAGGAATTATTATCAGGCATGTGGAGTAAGGAAACTTGCCCAAGTGTTTGCCCTGCCAGGAATCGAACCCAGGTCTCACACTGATCTCAATGAAAAACATTTGGATATGTCTTAGTAATCCTGTATTCTTAATATTTAGATGTAGATAGCAATATATGGTTAACGAATGCAATTGTGTAGGTGTCAGCCTACCTCAGTTCATAGCACTCATGCCTCTTAGTAAGAAGGTTGTGGGTGCAAGCATCACACTGGCAATTTGGAGCTCATATTCTAGGCTGACATTCCAAGTGCTGAGGGTATGGTGTGTTGTTGTAGATGCTGTTGTTTGGATGAGACCTTAAACTGAGGTTTGCCTGTTCAGGTGAAATCGTATCCTGGCCAAAAACCCCCAGATAAAATTGGCCATGTATTCCCTTGGCTTCCAGTTTCACCATCAGGATTTCTCTAGTTTTAATAATAATAATTCTTGTATTTGATATAGCGCCCCATCACGTCACCGAGACGTCTCAAAGCGCTTTACAGAATCTACTGTAAAGTGCAGCGATTGTGTGTTTTGTGGGAGAAGTGCAGCAGCCAATTGTGCCTAGTAGTGTCCCACAAATAGTCATGGATTGAGTGACTACATTATTATTATTATATTGTAATATTTAGACTATTTCCAGCATTGCTTAACTGTCCACTTAACGTAATCTTTGGTAGTGTCTAAGGGGCATCTTCAGGACATAACTCAACTGCTGCTTTCAAGGGTTTCACTCGCTGGTGTCTTCATCTCTTTCTCTCCTGATTTTTACATTCTTTCTCTCCTTTGTGGCTAGGTTTTTACTTTCTTTCTCTCCCTCTGGTTGTTTGTCTTTCTCTGGCTCTTTACTTCTGTTTTTCTCCCTGCATTCTCATTCCCTTCCTCTGTCTTTGTCTTTCTCTATGTACTGGACCCTCTCTCTGTCCCGATCCCTCTCTCTGTCCCTTTCACTCTCTCTGACTCTGTCCTTCTCTCTGCTCTGGCCCATCTCTCTGTCCCTCTCTCTGTCCCTCTCTCTGTCCCAGTCTCTGTCTCTGTCCCGGTTCCTCTCTCTGTCTCTGTCCCTCTCTCTGTCCTGGTCCCTGTCTATGTTTCGGTCCTGGGTTCGGTCCTTATCGCGATCTCTGCTCCAGGACCTGTCCCACTCTCTTCTTCTGTGTCGATCCCTTTCATGATTGCAGTCGTCCTCCCTGTTTTTGAGCTTGTCTCTGACCTGTTAATATTAACAGTGATAGAGATCATTTGCTTCGGATGGGTCATTCACCACAAAATTACTACAAAATACAGTCACTACACTTTACAATAAATACTGTTAAGTGTTTTGATGTGATTTGGCACTAAATCAAGTGCAAGGATTATAATTATTATTAACAAAATCAGTCCCTAATTATGGGCTGTTTTGGTTTGCAATTTTCAAAATGAATTCATTATCATTGGTGATGATAGCTATCACATCACATTTTGCATCCCATGTCCACAAAAGTACATTCAGTAGATTCTATCGTAGTCAGGACTCTGAGATTCTACTCCAGTGTGAAAGGTGTTATATATATAGAAGTTGTTGATGTTATATGCAAGTAGAAAAAACATTGAAAATTGATAAATTGAAAAAAACTACTTATTTTTATTGAATCTGAATATCTCTAATTTAGTTTTTTTTAATCTTTTCCATATCTTATTTGTTCTGAAATTAAAATATTGCTAATAATAATAATAATAATCCTTGCATTTGATATAGCGCTTTTCACATCGGGAGGACGTCCCAAAGCGCTTCACAGAACTGTAAAGTGAATTGACTGTATATTTGTGGGCAAACGCGGCAGCCAATTGCGCACAGCAATGTCCCACAAACAGTCGTAGATTGAAAATTACCAATTTATTATTGTTTTTTTTGGTTTTTGGAAGGATTATTATTAGGCGTGTGGAGTAAGGAAACTTGCCCAAGGTTTCGCCCTGCCTGGAATTGAACTCAGGTCTCTCGCTTGCAAAGCGAGTGCTCTAACCACTGAGCTACAGGACTCCACAAATAATAATAAATAAACAGAAGGGCATTTTTGTACTAATTTTCACTCACAAAATAAATTAACCTTAAAATCCCCATGAAAACAAAGCATTGTGCAGTTTCCTTTATATGCACTGCTTTGGAAATATGTGTATATGTTTGATAAAGTCACATTTTCCTGTGAGGGAAAAAAAATTGTAAAGCTGGAACGAAGAAATTATTTATTCTGCTTGTTCAGCAAGATACCACTCTGAAAATCATTAATAATTAAATATTAATAGACACCTAGAAACAAAACCCAGCATGCACACTGGAATATTTAATTAAACATACACCAGTGAATTGAAACATGTGGATGAATAATGAAATAAGCCATATTCCACTGCCTGTTATACAGATATACGCTCAATAGTCCCACAGATCTTAGCAGGGTGCAGATGAGCCAGTATGTGGCAACACCTGAAAAATAAACAAATCTAACTTTCTAAATATATCCTACTGGATATATTTGGGATCATATACTGATCACAACCCATCTTAGTTTTTTCATGTTAAATTGTTTATGTTGTTTGTTAGTGTGTGTACATGTGTTGGATCATACTTAATAATCCTTGCATTTGATCGGATCAGAAGGATAGTGTAAAGATTTCAGTCCAGAAATGTTTCAGAGCCATAATTTTATCTAACTAAGAGAGCATTGGAATAAATGATGGTTCTGCTTGGATTTCAAGCTAACCTTTTGGCGAAACAAGTGAATTTGCTACTGTTGAGTTATAATCATTACAATCCTTGCAATTGATATAGTATCCCTCTCCTTACCTCCCAGCTCAGCTTCTTGCCCCTCTACTCACAGACATCATCAACCTCTCCTTGTCCACTGGCACCGTTCCCACCACTTTAAAACCAGCCGCCATCACTCCCACCCTCAAAAAACTTCCCTGGATGCATTCCTGCTTGCCAATTACAGCTCCATCTCCAACCTCCTTTCCGAGGTCCTGGAAAGAGCCATTGTTTCTCAGTTTCGCTCCTTCCTCTCTCGCAATCCCTCTATGATCCCCTCCGATTGGGTTTCAGTGCTGCCCACAGTACAGAAACAGCCCTGGTCAAAGTGACAAATTACATTTTGTCCATCTTTGACCAGGGCTCACTCTGTCTCCTCGTCCTCCTTGACATCTCCAGTGCCTTTGATACTGTTGACCACTCTATCCTCCTCCACCACCCCTCCTCTCACCTCACCTTCATGGTCCTGTCCTTGACTGGTTCAGATCGTACCTCTCACATCGTCTACACTTTGGCTCCACAAACGGCTTCTCCTCCAGCACCCGCACTCGTCTCGTGCAGTGTTCCTCAGGACTCTGTCCTTGTCCTCTCCTCTTCAACATGTACTCCCCTCAGGCTGTCAAAAACCCACATTCACAAGTTCATCACATCTAGGCTCGACTACATCAACTCCCTGCTTGCTGGCCTCTGCTCTGTCCCAGTCCGTCTATCTGTCACTGTCTCAGCCTCCCCAACTCTTTCCTCCACAAGCTGCAGATCATCCAGAATTCTGTAGCTCATGTCCTTTCCTGGTTCAGGCTCCATGACCCTAGCACCCCCACCCTCGCTTGGCTCCACTGGCTCCCCTTCCCCTGGAGGATAGAGTTGAAAATCCTCGTCCTCACCTTCAAAACTCTCCAAAGCCTTGTTCCTTCCTTCCTCTTTGACCTGCTAATCCCATATCAACCTGTCTACTCCCTCCGCTTAGCAGACTCCGACTTACTCCACCATCCCTTCAGCCTCTCTGCCCCACCTTTTGGAACTCCATCCCACAGTCCCTTTGCCTTGCTCCCTCCCTTGCCTCCTTCAAGGCACGTCTCAAGACTCTCCACTTTGGTTGCACCTTCGGCCACCCTCCCTACCCTCCACCACCTGATCCCAATCCCTTGTTCAGGTTCAAATTCCTGACTCTCCAGTGGCTTGATATGTCCTCCCGAGGTGAAAGGCGCTATAGAAATATAATTTATTGTTGTTGTACCTTTGACATTGGATGAATGTTTCAAATAGTTTCACAGGATCTACTGTAAAATGAGGTGACTGTGTATTTTGTAGGAAAACTAATTTGTGCACAGTAATATCCCACATAGAGCCAATTTTGTTTGGGAAATTGTTGGCCAGGACACTGGGAGAAAATTGGCTTTTCAGAAAAAGAAACAACAATTTTACGAAACAATGTGTTTGCTGCTGAATGCTACAGAGACCTGCCGTCTGAATTGAACAATACTGAAATATCTTCAGTATGTATAGCCTTGAGCAGCTTTTCAGTCTCTTTCAGTTGAGCTACATTCACAATGATACACAATGAGAGCAAGACACTGTCACATTTGTGTCCTACAGATCCACATCTCATCTCAACCATGATGATAAATTCCTGCCCCCAAACCTGACCTCTAGGTTGTATCCATTTCTATTTTCTGGATGTCATCATTTATTATGTGTCTTCCAAGGACTATCTTCACAATAACAACATGTTGGAAGCCAAGGAGTTGTGGTTGAACAAAAATATATTTCTTATCGTTTCTTTTGGATGAATGTCAAGTAAGAGGGGGTAAATAATCTTGCTAAATGGACATGATTCAAAGTAGCCTTTCAGTTTTCACCAACAATGACAATGCCATCTATCAGGCATTTAGATAGCCATACACGTAAACACAGAAGTCACTGGAAACACACAGCAAGTCAGGCAACATCCATGAAGAGAGGAAAATGAATCAATGTTTCAGGTCAATGATCTTTCATCAGAACTGTTGGATAGAAGCAGATTATTTAGATAGCCATATTGAGAACATGTCTACACACCCAAGATCTCATTGGTAAGCCACAAATTTCCTCATCCTTCTCGATTTCTCTGCCACCTTTGACACTGTTGATCATTCTCTTCTCCACAGCCTCTCCTCTCAGCTCCTGGTTTCACTCTTAACTTTCCCATCATCTCCACATTGTATATGCGAACGGTTGCTTCTCCTTCAGCCCTCGCATTGTCATGTGCGGCGTCAGTGGTCTCAGACTGATCTGCTCAGGATATCACTGTCTGTGTGATTAGAGCTTTATTTCGATAGGAAACATTTTAAGCAGATAGACCAGATGTAGTTCAGGCTAACTTACATTTAACAGATCAATCTCACTGGCAAACTTAACAGAAGACTATTTTCTAACGAAGAACACATTTTAAGGTGCAGTTAAGAATGAGATCCATAATTAAGCACTATGAAGCAGTGACAAAATTGAATGCCTCAATTGTATATATGTTGACAAAGCAAACTGTACCTCAATTTTTCTTATTATCTGCTTTAGTGGTTAGGTGTCACCCTGCCTCAGTCACCACTAGGTCAGTGGTTTGTCTCCAGTGCCAGTGCTGGGAGGTGTGGGGTGGTGGGTGCTGACAATGTAAAGTTTTAAACCAAAGTCTCGCCTGCTTGCTTTTCTGTAACTCTAAATGGGGGCACAGCACAAGTTTGATATAGTCATAGAATATTTACAGCACTGAACAGGGCATCATGTCCCCTACTGTAGTGCCCTACTCCAATTCCATTCTCCTGCTATTTCTCCATTACCTTTAATATTTTTTCTTAAAAATTATTTTGTTCCACAAAATATACTCCACCACCAAGCAGATAAAAAACTTACCTTAACACAAGTCAGTTGCAATACTGTGGAGTCACTCTGTTTTAGTACTGTGGAGTTACTTTATCATTATAATGTAATATTGAAGGTTGATGTATTGTTGTAGTACTGGGGTTTACTGCATTGTTCTGGTATTGGAGGGTGATTCTGTTGTAGTACTATGGGATGTAATGTGCCATTAACTTTTGAGAAAGTTGTAAAGTGCTGAACAATCCACCCACAAATCATGCTTGAAGTACTTGTTTGTTTATGAAAGATCTAATGAATTGAGCAATGTTTGCAAATGGTCATAGCACTTAGTTAACAAAATGCAAATAGAACTATGACTGTTGCTTTTATTTAAAGCAATCAAATAATGCATCATTTGCAAACCTGATTTAAAAAGTTGCAAAAATTTTCCGTAGATTTTACTGAGTAATCTGATCTCTGATGAGCCAATAGATGAGAGACTATAATTGTCCTCTTGTCCCTTTACTGGGGAAAGGAAAGGATAATAATACCAATCCTTGCATTTTATCATATCATCAAAGTGCTTCACAGGAAACACTGTGAAGTGGAGTGACTGTGTATTTGTATGTGAACGCAGCAGTCAATTTGCACACAGCAATGTTCCACAAACAGCCATGAAGTGAACCAGGATAATTAATAGCCAGGATACCAGGAAAAACTCTTTTCTCTTTCCAAAAAATGCCACACAATCTTTAACATACACCTGAACAAGTAGATGGGATTTCGGTTTAATGTCTCATCCAAAGCATGTTTGACAATACCTTGCTCCCCTGGTGCAGCATGCATTAGAGTATCAGGCTAGAATCTGAACTCAAAAGTCCTGATGTGGGCTTGAATCCAAAATCTCTGACTCAGAGGCAAGAGTGTCCCAAACTGAGCCTGACTGCCACTTGTTGGTGAAGATTGTACTTGAATGCGATGTCCATCACTCACATAACTTCCTGACATCCATTGCTGTACATAAGAAGAATAGTTACTTGGAGGAGAGTTAAGAGAGCTGCCAATGTCTTTGGAATCACGTTCTAATGTGAACCACCACCTCTGAGAGAAGTGCTGGAAATCCAAGTCAGACATTGTTGTGAGGACAGTCCATGGTTTTTTCGAAGCACATCTGCTACTTCCAACTGTTTGAGTTACTTTTCAAATTACATTAAGTTTCAGAATGCAGAACTCTACTAATTAGTTATGTTCAGTTCACAAACAACACCGTTTCCCCTCGCAAGGTTTTCAATGATCAGTCTAAACACATCAATGGAATTAGCTAGTAATCAATCCTTCCAAAGTTGTTGGCAGAATTTACTGGACTGAAAGTAATTCATGAGGGGAGAACATAAGTGTAAACAAAATCAATAACACAATGGATCCATAATGGGCAGGGATAAGGAGCTGAAGTTTGTACGCAATTAACCCAAACAAGAAGCTGCAGCTAATTGAATCATTAAGTGCCTTTTACTAGGGTACATAAAAGAGCCAAGAATGGAGACAATTGTTTCTTTCTAAAATGTTATGTGCCCTTATTTCGGAAGCAATAAGAAGAGAGGGATTATAAAGAGGGTAGTTTATAAAGTGACTCTAAAAAAGAATCATCTGCCCACATCATTGTTTGCCCACAAAATACAGTTACAACACTTTACACTTTCTCCTGTTAAACATTTTGAGACATCCTTCTGACATGAAAGATGCTATATCACATGTAAGGATTATGCTATATTGTACTGTTATAAAATGGTTACACTTTATATGTCCTGTATTTGATAACTTTCCCTATGCCAATGCTGAATGAATCACAATATAGAAACAATATAGAGCACAGCACAGTGACTGGATGGTAAGTTTTAATATAATAATAATAACAATAATACTGCTTGCATTTAATATAGTGCCTTATCACGTCTTCCAGATGTCTCAAAGCACTTCACAGAATATACTGTAAAGTGAATTGATTGTATATATTATGGGCAAAATGTGGCAGCTAATTGTGCACAGCAGTGTCCTGCAAACAGTCGTGAATTGAGTGACCAATTTAAAAAAAGGTGATCCCCCAATCGACTAACAATTGGGTTCCTACTTATTGCCAGGTAAACAGAGGCGTGTGAATTAAGGAAACTTGCCCAATGTTTTGCCCTGCTGGGAATTGAATCCAGCTTCCTGTTTGTGAGGCCAGTGCTCTAACCACTGAGCTACATGACTCCACTCAATTATATAAAAATCAATTTAATATTTTTACTGTCAAAATTACACTAAATGTCAATGATGTAAATGAAGATGTAGGAGGGGAGGTAGAGATCAATGGCCTCATTCCTTCACACTCACACAGGAACACATTGCTACTGAACTTTAAGACTACCCCTTCCCAAGATGCTTGTATTATGTAGCCACGCTTCCCAGCCTCTTTCCTTCTCACCTCTCCAATGTTTGGCACGAGACCTTGTGCTGTCCCATCGCTTACCCATGAGGTGCCTTGATCAGCATGATTCACTGCAGTTGTACTGCTTGATAGAGTTGGAGGAGTACTACATTTTAGAGGTGATGTTCTGTAGATGAGATGTTAATTAAGGGTCCTGGAGAGCTGGATTGAACTGGGAGGAAAGTGTCAAAACCATTTTTCCCCGACATTTCATCCTTCCCCTTGTATGACAACATCTTCCTCAAAAAGAATCACGCAAGTTTATGCAGTCTCGCAGCGGAACACTGAAAGAATTGAAGCAAAACCCATTGAACGTCTTCATACAAATAATCCACAGAATGTATTACATGAGTTAAAACTCAATTTTCCAAAGTGGGTCTGAAGACCTTCCTCTTTGACCTAGGACTAGGTCATCATTCCCCTTCTTATCCTCCCTTGGCTACCACTCACAACTCAGGTCCCAAGCACCTTCAGATGTGAAAGGCGCTATAATAAATGCAAATTGTGTATTACTGTTTGTATTGTAAATACTTATCAGTAACAGAGTCCTAGTGTTATGTCACTCAACACCACCCCAATCTCCTCATCTTATTCTGGATGAGGATTATTGGAGCTACCATCTCGTCCACCGCTGTCAGTTAGTTGGTGGTAGGGGTAGAATTCTCCACCAGTCCCCCTACGTTGTCTCTGCAGCATCTTTCTCTGAGAAGAAACCATGCACACTCGTAAGTTTCTACATTTCGCTGGTCACCATTTCTGGGGATACAATAATGTGGACTCATTTGGAATTGGTGCTGTATACACCATCATTTTCTGTTGATCTTATCTTTGCACTTGGCTTCAGCAACTCTCTCCCTTTCACACTTACAGGAAGGGCCAATCTGGTGTCACTGGTAGCATTGTTTCACTCTCACCTCCTTTGTGATGTTGTGTTGCATGAATAGACAGTGGTGTCTGAACACAACAAAAGCAACAACAGAAACTTGCATTTATTGGTGCCCTTCATGTGGAATAGTGGTATGGAACTCAATGACTACCCCAGGAGAATCTGGATCAAGGAGCTCAGCCTCAGCCCATCTTTTATATATGGATCTAGCTCCTATGAATGATGTGATTATAGTTATCATTTCCCATTGAACTCACCATTTATATAAAGAAGACATGTCCAGGGAGCAGCTATCATCTCAGTAGGTTTGCTAATGCCACAACATTCATCCACAAAATACTCAGTCAATCAACTTCACAATATATCCCGTGAAGCGCTTTGAGACTTCTTGATGACATGATAAGGCACTTTATCAAATGCAAGGATTATTATTATTATTATTATTATTATAATGCTGTCCCAGAGTCTCATTCAGAAAACTTTCTGATTAGCTACAGTCCTGTTGTCAGATTTTGACCCTCTTGGAGACTACCCTCTTCTGGGGTATGGGGGAAAAGGCATGTAATTGGGGATTGTACTTTAAAAGATCCAGCACAAATACAAATAAACCGAATGGCCTACTGTACCATAAACATCTATGGTTATGAGACTCAAACAGAGTAATATAGAACTGTTAATGTTTTGGTGTGTAAAAGATTACAACAAAAAGCATTAAGGGTTTACAATCCTTTACTTCAGTTTTATTAACTGGAAATTTGACTACTTTGTTTTCTGAATAACATTTCATAAGATCACATGAAAGGCTCAAATGAAGAAACCCCTGCAATTCATTTAATCTTGTTTTACCAGAATAGAAACCTTATTGTTTTACCATTACAGTATCAGACTGGTCTTTAAATAAGACTAGCATCCTATCCTTAAGCACTTTTCTTGTTAACCTGTTCCAGCTCTCGATTACCCTCTGTGTTAGTAGTTATATTAACTGTTGCAAGGATATTATTGACTCATTTACAATACAAAAATGTTGATGTATCACAATGCATGTGACACTCTCGCAGTATCTCGCAACAAAAACCCCAACACAATAGGAATTTGGTCACTTAATCCATGACTGTTTGTGGGACACTGCTGTTTCGTTTTGTGCACAAATATACAGTTAATTCACTTCACAGTATATTCTGTGAAACACTTTGAGACATCTAGAAGACGTGAAAAGCACTATATCAATTGCAACGATTATTATACATATATTATATATATATATTATTGTCTGTCCCTGAAAGCACCCAGAGATCAACAAGATAAAAGAGACCGCTGTGATGTGTTTTCAAATTGATAATAATAATCCATGCATTTGACATAATACATTTCATATAAGGAGGACGCCTCAAAGCACTTCACAGGATTTATTGTAAAGTGTAATGGCTGTGTATTTTGTAGTCAATTGTAGGTGATTGCATTGCATGCAATCAATGCCAATGGATCAGTATAAATCTGATCCTACTGCAGCCAATTCATTAGTTGTGCAATTTTAATAATATGTTTAAAAGTTCTTCAGTTTATCATTAATCACTTTAATGTTATTAAAAGTTGTTTCACTCACAGCACTTAGTTATTTAGAAAATTACATTGTATGTTTAATGTTTACCAATACATTGAACTAAATCATAATGAGTGTTTTAACAGTAATAATGATAATAATAATCTTGATATAGCACCTATAGTGTTGAAATAATGTTCACAGTGCTTCACTTTTAAAGTGCCTGTAATGTTCACAGTGCTTCATATGCAATTGGTATCTATTTGAAGGGAAGCATAGCAGACAATTTATGTATAGTAATATCAAACAAATAATCAATTTATAAGATTGTTGGCCAAAATATTCCTTCTCCTTTTAATTAGTGTCATGGGATCTTTTACTTTCACCTAAACAGGGATATAGAACCCTTACTTAACATCTCATCTACAGAACATCAGCTCTAAAATGTAGTACTCCTCCACAGTACTGCACTGGGGTGCAAAACTAGACTATAAACTCTGAGTCCCGTCATGGGACTTGAACCAATGATTTCTGATGCAGTCACACTTTTATTGAGCTGGTAATCTTCCTCCCTGCCCTCCTCTCACCATGTAATGTAACTTGTTTGATCAACTAAAGTAACAACATGTAATACTAAAGGTATCGAGGGATATGGAGCAAAAGCAGGTAAATGGAGTTGAGGTACTGATCAGCTATAATCTAACAGAATGGTGGAACAGGCTCGAGGGACTAAATGGCCAATGCCTGTTCCTATGTTCCTAAAATGAAGATGAGTTGAAATATTTGATCAGTGATGAGATAATTATCACCCATGAACCAAAATTGTGGTGAAAGCAGCTGCCACTCCTCACTCAAACACTCTGCTCTGCATTTAGCAACAATAGTGGCTATTGATGGTTTCAACACAACAATAGGGTCATTGAAAATTTGGGTCTGATCTGTTGTCTCAAAGTTGGAGAAGTTCACTCGATTGTTATCAACTTGTTTGGCCACGATACAATACAATACTAAATTACATTTGTATAGCGCCTTTCACGTCGGGAAGACGTCCCAAGGCACTGGAGAGTCCAGGATTTGGATGTTTTAGACTTGAGCTGGGGGGTCGGGATCACGGAGGGTGGAGGGAAGGGAAGGTAGGAGGATGGCAGAAGACTCGGTTGAAGAAGAGGATTTTGAGATGCGCCTTGAAGAACGCAAAGGAGGGAACGAGGCGAAGGATATGTGGGATGCAGTTCCATAGAATGGGGGCAGAAATGCTGAAGGCCTGACCGCCGTTGGTGGGGTGGGCCAGGTAGGGAATCTGGAGCAGGCCAGAGTTAGTTGATGGGATAAATATCACATTATATGATACATTTTTCACCTTTGTAGCCATCATGTTAATCTAACAAAGAATGATTTTTCAAGGTAAGTTTAACAAAAATAAAAACAAGGGGTAAAGAAATGCATTCTGTAATCTTCTGATTCTGCAACTCTATTCTTATTGTATTCAAATGAAGTGCACAAGTACACCTAAGCATTCCTTCTTTAATGCTACAGTAACTCTTGTACATTGATTTTTCAATGTCTCTGTGTACTTTTTCCAGGAACCCATAAAGGTTACATTCATGAGTCATCGGTAATGGCTACAAAGATTAAAAAAAACCTTTTACTGTTGGCCTTGCACAAAAAAAACACAAAGAGAACCAATTTCGGAGGCAGAAATTCCACCTGGGACTAGATTTACTCTACTAATATAGCATTTTAGAGTGTACAGAATTTGGCAAATTTTTAAAGCAGTTTTCTGTAAGTTCGTTTTAGGAACTTTGAGAACTGATATTGTAATAAGATGCACTGCAAAGCACGGGTGTGTTGGATAATTTTTTTTATTAGCAATCCAATCCTCTAACAATAACCCATACACCCTGGCTCCCTTCCCAGTGTGCATTTTATGCTTCCTGTTTTCAATTAATTGGTTCTTCTCAAATTGGCCATCACTCCAAAATCGATATCCCACAGCTGTGAGTTAAGACTGAATTAGAAAATTTGCCAAATTCTGGATGCTCTAAAAAGCAAAGATAGTACAGTAAATATAGACCCAGATGGAGGTTATATGCTGCGTAATGTATTTCCAGCTAAAATGGCCATGTCATTATCAATCTTCCTTTTTTATCAAATTCTCAAAGCTTATCATTTTTATACACATGGTATTCAGGCTTCCTTTTTCTGTGAATTAACTCTATAAGAAACAACTATATTCCGCATTTAACTGCTATCGGTTGAATTAATAATTATATTCAGGTCTTGTATTAATGAACAGCAACGTGCTATACCGAATGTTGCCTCACAAACTAGTGGTTTGCTTAATAATCATCAATAATAACAATGCTTGTGTTTCATATAGCGCCTTATCATTCAATGAGACATTTCAAATAACTTCACAAGATTTACTGCAAAGCATTGTTACTGTGCATTTGTAGGCAAATGCAGCCGCCAATTTTCATACAGCTATGCCATTGGTTTACCATCTCATCTGAAGGATGGAACCTCCAGCAATGCAGCACACCCCAGCACTTTATTGGAATGTCAGCTTAGACTGTGAGTTCAAAGTCTTGATGTGGTGCTATCAACTGAGCCAGGCTGACATTATCCTTTTGGAATAGAAAAAAATTTGCACTTAAATCTGTGCTTTGTTCGACCCTGAGCTGTCCTTTCTCCCTCACATCCGCACCACAACTGGCACCACCTTCCATCACCTCCGGAACATCGCCAGACTACGCCATTACCTCACCCCTCACGCCGCTGAAACCCTGGTTCACGCCTTTGTCACCTCAAGGCTGGACTATAGGAACTCTCTCCTCGCCGGCCTTCCCGCCACCTCCCTCCACAAGCTGCAGGTCATCCAGAACTCTGCAGCTCATGTACTGTCCCGCACCAGGCTTCGTAACCACATCACTCCCACCCTCGCTCGCCTCCACTGGCTCTGCATCCCCCAGAGGATTGATTTCAAGATCCTCATCCTCACCTACAAGGACATTCACGGCCTTGCTCCCTCCTACCTCTCCAACCTACTATCCCCCTACCTACCTGCCCGTACCCTCCATTCCTCTGGCTCCGGTCTGCTCCACATCCCCCGCCCCAACCGCCCTACCATCGGTGGCCGGGCCTTCAGCCTCTCAGCCCCGAGGCTCTGGAACTCTATCCCCCAGTGCCTTCGCCGCTTCCTCCCTTTCCTCCTTCAAGGCCGGTCTCAAGACGTTTCTCTTTGACCGTGCCTTCAGCTCCCCTCTCGACTCTCTCCTCCTCCTCCCTCCTCCTCCCTCCCTTCCCTCCCCTCACCCTGACCATTTCCCCCTTGCTCGGGTCCTGACCCAACTGTACAGCGCCTTGGGACGTCCTCCCGACGTGAAAGGCGCTCTATAAATGGAATCTTGTTGTTGTTGTTGTTGTTGCTTTTCATTGATATGTCATTTGTCATTTTAAATATTTGAAGACATCAGATGGGTACAGTATAGTTTAAAATCATCCATTCATCTTCTTTAATAACCATAAAGATGTGAAAGGGATTCTTACTATAATAATAATAATAATAATAATAATCCTTGCATTTGATATAGCGCTTTTCACGTCGGGAGGACGTCCCAAAGCGCTTCACAGAACACACTGTAAAGTGAATTGACTGTATATTTGTGGGCGAACGCGGCAGCCAATTGCGCACAGCAATGTCCCACAAACAGTCGTTGATTGAAAATGACCAATTTATTATTGTTTTTGGTTTTGGAGGGATTATTATTAGGCGTGTGGAGTAAGGAAACTTGCCCAAGGTTTCGCCCTGTCTGGAATTGAACTCAGGTCTCTCGTTTGCAAAGCGAGTGCTCTAACCACTGAGCTACAGGACTCCATGGCGTTAATCAACAGTTTAGGGTCTGAAGTATTTTAAGGGCTCGAGTCCTATTTAACCAACCACTTCCACTTCACCTCGGCAAATGGTTTCTTCTCCCGCCCCGCCCGGTCACCTGCGGGGTAACCCAGGGCTCCATCCTTGCCCTCTTCATTTCCTCATCTATATGCTCCCTCTTGCTGATGTCATCTGCAGACACGGGGTAAATTTTCATATGTATGCAGATGACACACAAATCTACTTTGCCTCCTCCAGCATCAACTGCAGGTTCACCAATGTTCTATCAACTTGTCTGGCAGATATGAGGGCCTGGATGAGTGCAAACTTCTTGTAGCTGAATTGGACAAGACAGAAGCCATCACACCTTCAGATCTAAACTCCTCAACCTCCCTGGGCTCTCCCTCAGACTCCCCGAACCAATACGCAATCCAGGCATCCGGTTCGACTCCCAGCTGTCCTTCCTCCCCCACATTCGGTCACCTGACCAGGACCTCCTCCATCCACCTCCGCCACATTGCCCGTCTCTGACCGTACCTTACTCCAAATGCAGCCGAGATCCTTGTGCATGCGTTTGTCACCTCCCATCTGGATTACTCAAACGCACTGCTCGCTGGTCTTCACAGTTCCATTATTCAAAAAATCCAGCTCATTCAGAACTCTGATGCCTGTACACTGACCCGGATCAAGCTCCATAACCCCATCTCACCAGTTCTGGCCAGGCTCCGCTGGATCACCATCACCGAATCGATCGACTTCAGGATCCTCACACTCCTGTTCAAATCCATTCACTCCATGGTACCTCCCAACCTCTCCGACTTTGTCACTCCCCAATCCACCACCCAGCACCACCTCGCACAGCCTCCTGATTGTCCCTCACACCCTCCGCTCTACCATTGGAGGTTGCGCTTTCAGTCATTATGACCTGAAGCTCTGGAACACTCTCCCTCTATCCCTCCACCTCTACTCTCTCCACCTATTCAAGTCTTGCCTGAAAATCTTCATTTTTGACCGTGCTTACAATCACCTCCCCGCTGGCTCAGAATCAGACTCCACCACTGTTAAGCATTCTGAGATGCTACCTTGCGTGGAGGACGCTGATCACAACAACTTGAACTTATATAGCACCCTCCATGCAGGTGAGCATCTCAGAGCACTTAATAGTGGCAGAGCCTGACTCTGAGCAGTGGTTGGGGGGGGGGCGGAGGGGGTGGAGGTGGATGGATCCAGGTAAGCACAGTCAAAGAGGAAGGTTTTCAGGCGGGACATGAAAAAGGGGAGAGAGGGAGCAAGGCGAAGGGATTGAGGGAAAGTGGTCCAGAGTTTTGGGGCATAGTGGCTAAAAGCACAACCTTCGATGGTGGAGCAGAAGATGCAAGGGACGAGCAGGAGGGTGGTGCCAGTCGAGCAAAGGTGCTGGGTGGTGGATTGGGGAGTGAGAAGGTCGGAGAGGTAGGGAGGTGCCAAGAGTGAAGGGGTTTGAACACGAGTGTGAGGATCTTGAAGTCGATCCGTTAGGTGATGGGGAGCCAGTGGAGTCTGGCCAGAACTGGTGAGATGTGGGTATGGAGTTTGGTAAGTATGCGGGCAGCAGAGTTCTAAGTGAGCTGGATCTTTTGAATAGTGGAGCTGGGGAAACTGGCGAGGAGTGCTTTTGAGTAATCCAAGCAGGAGGTGACAATCTCATTAGGGACCAAAATGGAAAGCTCCTTGTGGAGACACAGGGCATGGTTGACGTACTGAATGAGTACTTTGCATTTGTCTTCACAATAGAAGAGGTTACTGCAAAGTCACAGTGAAGGAGGAGGGGATAGAGAAATTGGATTAGATAAAAATAGATAGGGAGGAGGTACTGTAAAGGTTGGCAACACTCAAAGTGAAAAAGTCACCTGGTCCAGATAGGATGCCTCCTAGATTGCTGACGGAAGTAAGGATGCAAATAGCGGGGGCTCTGGCCACAATCTTTCAATCCTTGTTCGATATGCGAGTGGTGCCAGAGGACTGGAGGGTTACAAATGTTACACCCCTGTTCAAAAAAGGGGAGAGGGATAAACTGGTAATTACAGTCCAGTCAGTCTAATGTCAGTGGCAGGGAAACTTCTAGAGACCAATATCCGGGACAAAATAAATTAATTAATTTTTACTTAGAAAAATATGTATACAGAGCAAAACTTTAAAGTTCACAGATGACATAAAAGGACAGCCAACACAGACGTGTTAAAGGAAAATTGTGCCTAACTAGCTTGATTCAATTTTCCAATGAAGCAACAGAGAGGATTGATGAAGGTAATAAAATTGATGTTGGTAAATGGACTTTCAAAAAGCGTTTGATCAAGGGCCATATAGTCAACTTATTTATAAAACTGAAGCCCAAGGGATTAAGAGAAAAGTAGCAGCAAGGGACAGTATTTGGACCACTATATATAGCGAGCAAAATTTTAAAGTTCACAGATGATACAAAACTTGGAAGCATAGTAAACAGTGAGTAGGATAGTGGCAAACTGCAGGAGGGTATAGACAGGCTGGCGCAATGGATAGACACATAGCAGATAGAATTTAATGCAGAGAAGTGTGAAGTGATGCATTTTGGTAGGAGGGATGAGGAAAAAGAGTCAGTTTAAGATAAATGGTGCAATTTTAAAGGTGGTGCAGGAACATAGAGACATACACAAAATCTTTGAAGGTGACAGGACAAGTTATCAAAGTCATGATTTAATTAAATGGCGGAACAGGCTCGATAGGCTGAATGGCCTACTCCTGTTCTTATGTTCCTATGTATCCAATAAATAGAGGTATAGAGTATAAGAGTAATCAGGTTATGTTAAGCATTTCGAAATCGCTGGCTAGGCCTCAGATGGAGTACTGTGTCCAATTTTGGGCACTTTAGGAAGAATGTTCAGGCCTTGGAGTGGATGCAGAACAGATTTACAAGAATGATATCTGAGATGAGGGACTACAATTATGTTGAGAGACTAGAGAGGCTGGGATTATTCTCCTTGGAGCAGAGACGGCTAAGAGGAGATTTGATAGAGATGTTCAAAATTATGATGGTTTTGATAGAGTAGATAGGCAGAAACTGTTTCCTCTGAGTCGGTAACCAGAGGACACAGATTTAAGATAATTGGCAAAAGAACAAGAGGGGAGACAAGGAGAATTTTTTTTACCCAGAGAGATGTTATAGTCTGGAATGCATTGCCTGAAAGGATGGTGGAATCAGATTTGATGATAGCTTTCAAAAGGGAATTAGGTAGGTACTTAAAAAGGAAGAATTTGCAGGGCAATGGGATAAGAGCAGGGGAGTGGGATTAGTTGGTAGCTCTTTCAAAGAGCTGGCACAGGCACGATGGGCAAAATGGCCTCCTTCTGTGCTGTAAAATTCTATGCTTCTATCCCCTCATCTATTACTAACATCACAAAATCAAATTGGCCAACTATTGAAGAAAGAGCATAATACATTACCTCATTGTAAATAGAAGTTATTATTGGACAGAAATCCCAAGTGGACAGTATGTTTTTTTTGAGTTTTTAAAGTAGATAAATTATGGGATGTTTATGCTGTTAATAATTCAGATACAATGGTGATATTGGTCTGGTCTCTGTAGTGGTGATCTCCCTGGCTTCTTTGAAGTTTCTAGGTTTTTAAAATAAAATCTGCTCTAAGAATTAAAATGTGCCAATTTCTTTTGAGATCAGCCAACCTGACAGTGAAAGTGGAATCAAGTAGTAGTTTTAAGAACACCTGAATTTTCTCAAGGAGAATCTAAATAACAATGATTTCAACAGTGAAAAAATCATGATTCTCTGGATATGTTAAAAAGTGTACAAAATATCATTTAACATACTCTTGCAGAAACTCCTGGAATTTCCCTCTCCCCCCACCTCCCCAACCCAATAACCACCCCCCCCACCCCATCTTCTCCCGCAATACGCGTAACAATACAAATTTACATTTATGTAGCACTTTTTATGTCGGAAGAATGTCTCAAAGCACTTGACACTTCCAGCTAGGCACCCAAGCTGGGGGTGGGACCCACCAACTTGAGAGGCAAAGTTCACTGAAGGTACAGTCAAAGAGGTACTTCTAGGGATTGAGCTTGAACGAGGTGAGGAGGGGAGGTGAGTCAGAAGGAAGTACAGTATATCCTTATGCTGGGATAAATAGATGATAATAATAATAATGATAATCTTTGCATTTGATATAGCGCTTTTCAAGTCGGGAGGATGTCCCAAAGCGCTTCACAGAACACACTGTAAAGTGAATTGACTGTATATTTGTGGGCGAACGCGGCAGCCAATTGCGCACAGCAATGTCCCACAAACAGTCGTAGATTGAAAATGACCAATTTATTATTTTTTGGGGGTTTTGGAGGGATTGTTATTATGATAATAATAATTTTTGCATTTGATATAGCGCCTTATCATATCGTCAAGACGTCTCAAAGTGCTTTACAGGATATACTGTAAAGTGGATTAACTGCACAATTTGTAGGCAAAACGATGTATGTAGACTTCCTTTTATAATCGCACAGACTGCTAAGAGGTTACAGATCCAATACTTATAAACAGTAAATTCTACGAAGCGCAAAGAGAAAGTTCAACGGCATGATGAGGTGCTATATCTTGATAAGGAAAGTATTATTATTATAAATTTCACAAGGATAAAATGTACATTTTTGGGAGGAGGGAGTTTAGGTGAGAAAAACAGCTCAGAAAGTTTTAAACTTTGCCTGTGGAAAATAAATATCATCGGTGGAATACTGAGACATGCAAGGAGCAGTTGTAGTTGTGCAATTTAACTTATAATTATGAGACGAACAATCTAAAGATGTAAATAACGTAGGCAATGAGATGGTACATTTGGTAGAAATATAAATTCTCCAAAGTCATTCTATATGTTCTTGTCAAACAATTTCTGAAATTGCAGCATTTATAAGAAAAATACTTGCTACAAGTTCAGTTGGTAATTGATTGCAAAACAACTCAACAAATTTCAAAATCATACATGAAAGAAAGGACTGTCAAGATGCACACAATGCGCAAATTGTAGCTAGGCAACAAAATTATTTGCAATACAATAATGGGTAATGTGTCATAGATTGAATTGGTCAAATGTAGGAACATATCACGTGTGTTATATGTGATATCACGTGCTCTTTATAGTTCCATAACTTGCAGGAAAGAAAATGTGGTTTGCAATTACACTTGTGAGACCATGACAGCATAGCAGCACATATTATAATTTAGAAATGTTGCTGCTTTCAAATCTGGTGTCCAGAAAGCAATGTGACAGGAGAGTCCTACCCTGGCAGGATGCAATTCATGGTACATCTTATGGGTTAGTTCTGGATCTCTGCTTTTTACAACATACATTAATGGCTTGGACATATATATGTCCAAGTTATGAAGCGGTATGTGCAAGTTTGCTGATGTTACTAAATGTGTAAATTTGATAAATTGTAAGAATTATAATATAAGTTATGGAAAATAATTCAAAGTGATAGGGAGGTATAACTGCAGGAAGGATTCATAGGGTCAGGACTTTGAAATCTATCATTTGGGAGATAGGGAGACAACGGGGCTTGCCAAAGATTGGGGTGATAGGTGTGCAGAGTGCAGTGCATGTGAAGATGTAGCTGTATTTTGTGTGAAGAAACACTTCCTGACCTCAGTTCTAACTGTCCCTGTGATAATTCATCAGATTTCATTTCCCTTCGCCTTCCCTCCCCAGCCTGTGGGAGCCACCCTTCTGTTGGTCTACCAGCAAGTGACACATGTTAAGCGCTTATTGCTTAAATCTTGGGGTACAGTGAGCTTTTGGAATGTGACTAGGACAATAAGAAAGGTTTCATTCTATCTGTTGTTATTTCAATGGTATTTTAATTATATGCAGATATTATGTGTATTATATATGTCTTAGCTGTTTTTTTTCAACTTGTCTCCTGGTAGTGGCTGTGAGTGTATATGTCAACTTTCAGTGCATCCTATATCCTTGATGTGTGATTAAATTCACAGAAAAGGGTGAACATTTAATGATAAGCTGGCGACAACAAACAACAAAATTACATTTGTATAGCGCCTTTCATGTCAGTAGGAGGTCCCAAGGGGCTGGACAGTCAGTGTTTCGGACCCAAGCTGGCGAAGGGATTGGGAAGGGTGGAGGGCAGGGGGGGAAGTAGGATGATCAAAAGCATGGTTGAAGAGGAGGGTCTTGAGATGGGTCTTGAAGGAGGCAAGGAAGAGGGCAAGACGGAGGGACTGTGGGATGGAGTTCTAGAGAATAGGGACAGAGTGGCAGAAGGCCCGCCCGCCAATGGTGGGGTGGGCGGGGCAGGGGACGTGAAGCAGGCCAGAGCCCGCTAAGCGGAGGGAGCAGGCAGGATGGTAGGGGGTCAGGAGTTCGCAGAGATAAGGGGAAGCAAGGCCATGGAAGGCTTTTCCCTTTTCTTGAAATACTGTAATCATATGGTATAATACAACTCACTGTGTGCATCTGAAATCATACTCACAAAAAAAACAGAATGCAGACAACAAAGGAAAATCTAGGCAAATAATTTGATTATTTAGATGAATAATAAATTACTGCAGCTACAATTGATTATCTTTTCATTAACTGACACAGAAAATAAAAATGAGATGTAGACTACCCTTGAAGAATAAAGCATTTTATTTAAATAGACTGTGAGTTACATTATTTACATCAGTAGATAATGAGAAGAATGACCGATAGGTGAGAAGTTAACCACTGCCCATGAAAGAAAAATATTAGTGGTCATTTAAGTTTCAAAGTGAGACATTGTACATACATCCTCATCTTAAATCATTGGTCCAACAGAAATTTAGCAGCAGAATTTGCCTTTATTAACTTGCACTTTTTTGTCAGACACATGCGGGAACCCATCACTATGTTTAAGAGTATCCAAACCAAACTGAGAGTTTCATGCATCCCACCTATACATGGAAATTCCACAGATGTTTATTGGAATGGAATGCACACTCTCTTTTTGAAGGGATTCATAATGCTTACCTAATTCTGGAGAGTATTAGGTGCAGGCTGGCAAGAGCTAAAGCTTGGGGACTCCAGAGTGTGAATTGGGGTACTGATGAAGTCTTACCAGCTAAACATGCATAGCTTGCCTTTGAAACACTGTCTGGTAAGCTTTTCCTCTGCTTATCCAGCTAGAACCACCCTATCCATTAGGCCTTTGATTTGAGGAGTTGAGTGGGAAGAGTTCCTGCCACCATGACTGGTCTGACCTTCCAAATCCTGCTGATGTGCCAGGTTGGCTGTGCTGTCATCAGCGGTTCCTGGTTCAGGAGCTGGACCAACAAGATCACAGAATGTTATACCTACGTTTGATATTGCTTTGTTCATGTCAGGATGATGTCTCAAAGTGCTTCACAGGATTTACTGTAAAGTGTAGTCACTGTGTGCTTTGCAGATTAATGTGGCAGACAATGTGAGCACAATGTCACACAAAATGTCAATTTTTATATTGGGATTGTTGAGAAGGACACTGGGAGAAACTTCCTGGTGAAATGACAAATACTACTTATTAAAGCAGGAAAATAACTGTTTGATTAGTTTTTGTAAGCACTTGTTCATTTCAATATAGAAACAGCACATCTTGAAAACTAACTGGTTGAATATATGTAGAAGGGACATCAGTGGTCACTGGAACAAAAGATTGAATGAAGAATGAGGCATTGGTATTATAAATTGGTATTAAAGCTGATGTGGTCTATAGAAGTAATGTCCTCATGGAATGCAGATCTTACTTTTAATATCGGACAATAACATTTGAAATAAAATTATCTCAGATTGTTTCGCAGCTGAAAATGTTTTACATGCAAATTACTGTTTCAGCTTGTAATTGGAATAGGCACAATTGAAAGAAAGCTATTAAAATTTAAAACAATAAATGAAAGCATCCCATGATAAATTATAGCTCAAAGTATTCACAAAGCACTTTTATATGACGCTGTGTGGAAAAGATAATTTTTTTCAAGTGTAAGCTTATTCTGTTTCAACATAGACAAGTTACAGGTCACTGCTTCAGATTCCTATGCATTTAGTAGAAACAGCTTTAAGTTACAAGAGTATTGTGTTTTATTTTAGTGTGGAATCCTGTAGCATTGTGGTTAGTGTGCTCACCTCTCAAGCAAGAGGACCCAGGTTCGATTCCCATGCAGGGTGAAACGTCAGGCAAGTTTCCTTATCCCACATGCCTCTATTTACTAAGCAGTAAGTAGGAATGTGGTTGTCGATTGGCGGTAATAATCCCTCCCCCCAAAAATGCAGTTACTCAATCCACGGCTGTTTGTAGGACACTGCTGTGAGCATTTCGTCTACAAAATACAGTCAATGCACTTTACAATATATTCTGTGAAGCACTTTGAGACGTCTCAATAGCCCTATGTCAAATGCAAGTATTATTATTCGTGCTGTTTTATGATTGGCTTCTTGCACTCAATAGGTATTTAAAATAGTGGCTACTTAAGGTAAGGATTCCATTCTTTTACATTCCTGATTACTGCATTTTTTTGCTGTAAACCAGATTCTCATGGATTTTCAGTCACTTACATTCAGGAATATAATCAGATAAATTGCACTGAATTGGCTTCATTCTTAAAGAAAGATATTTAAATTCACCTCGTCTGTTCTATCCATCGTGAGGGTCAAGACTTGATTGCAAGACAGAAATGCAAGTCACTATGTTCCGCTGCTGCCTTTCAATTGGAGCTGTTAATCTCTTAGTTGAGATGAAAAGCTACTGAGAAGGATACTGACTGACAGTTGGTCACAGAGAGGGAGTATGCATTTGCAGAAATAGCACAGGCATGGAACAATGATTTCAGTGCAAATTATATATGTAGATGATAGAGACAAAGGATTAATTTGAAATAAATGCAAGGTACAAAACTAATTACAATTCAAAGATAACAGGAACCGACAGGAGTAGTCATTATATCGAGCTCTGCACCATCGGAACATCATTCAGTTATCTCTAATCAGTGTAGATTTCCTTCAAAAATGCTTCTTGAGTCAACCTCTGACAATAGAAATGTGAACTTAACCAAAGTATTTGGTAAAATGTTGCTTGTAATTTGGACAGTGTTGGACGACTGCTTAACAAGTATGTGCAGAATGAGAAACTAATGAGAAGATGGAGCAACAAGATCAGTGTTGTTGAAATTAAGGAGAGAAACTCTGGTATGTGATACTTTAATTACCATAATGAGGGTTAGTCTGTTCCTAGTCATGTCCCAGTAATAACTGTCGCAAACAAATAATTAAGAGTAGGGACTTCAGAAATGACTGCTATTAGTTGGAATCGTGAGAAAAGTCTGCCATAGAACGGTTGGTTCAGATCGTACCTCTCACCCCGCCTGCACTTTATCTCTTCAAACGGCTTCTCCTCTAGCCCCCGGACTGTCTCGTGCGGCGTTCCTAAGGGCTCCGTCCTTGGTCCCCTCCTCTTCAATATCTATATGCTCCCTCTTAGTGACATCATCCACAGATATGGGGTCAACTTCCACATGTATGCGGATGATACTGAGCTGTACCTCTCTGCCTCCACCCTTGACTTCAGGCCCACTGCTGTCCTGACAGAATGTCTGTCGGACATCAAGTCCTGGATGAGAGCTAACTTTCATCAGTTGAATGTCAACAAGACTAAGGCTCTCCAGATTGGCCCCCGTCAGCGCCTCCTCACCTCAGGCGCTGATAGCATTACCATCCGTGGTTGCACACTCCACCTTGCTAAGCCAGTCCAGAACCTTGTGGTCTTGTTTGACCCTCAACTATCCTTTCTACCCAACATCTGTGCCATGATCACTGTGCAAAGACAGAAATGCAAGACCCTATGTTCTGCTGCTGCCTTTCAATTGGAGCTATTAATCTCTTAGTTGAGATGAAAAGCTACTGAGAGGAATACTGACTGACAGTTGGT
Source organism: Callorhinchus milii (assembly GCF_018977255.1). NCBI lineage: Eukaryota > Metazoa > Chordata > Chondrichthyes > Chimaeriformes > Callorhinchidae > Callorhinchus > Callorhinchus milii. The sequence goes on from NW_024704743.1 coordinate 93,228,886, forward strand.
CACTGTGCTGAATAGATCCTTCCACGGATGTCCATCAAATAGTTGTTGAGGAAACTGAGGCTTGGAAGAATAGCTGTTGTAAGCCATTACCTGGAGTCTGGGTTCGTGGCCATATGTTGATGTATCCAGAGCTTGATGCCTATTTTGATTGGAATGCAGAGAAGTAAGCAGACCAGTCATAGGAGTTAGGATTCATCCAACTCAACACAATCCTGCAAGCCAAAGCCCAAACAAGTAGGCAAGTCCTAGTTGAACAAGCTCTGCTCTGCAATGGTAGGCTGCACAGTTCTATCTGATTAATCTACAGTAGTAACTCAATACAACTCTGGGGATCTCCAAGCCATTGGCTCTTGACAAACTGTGGCTAACCTTTTTGGCTTAGGTAAGCAATACAATAAGAATTATTATATTGCTTACCTGGCTTGGTCAGTAGCATTTGAGGAGGTTGCAGAGGGAGGGTGGGGTGAGACCACGGGGAGATTTGAAGGTGAGAATGAGGATCTTGAACTCGATCCACTGGAACATGAGAAGCCAGTAGAGCCGGGAGAGGTTAGGAGTGATAAACTCACAGAGCCTAGTGTGGGAGAGAACATGAGCTGCAAAGTTCTGGATACTCTGCAGATTGTGTAGGAAAGAGCTGGGGTAAACAATGAGCAGAGCAGGGTCTGTCCCTGTCAGGGAGAGTGTGCAAAAAAAAAGACAACCAGAAATGTCCATATATATGGAATTCTCAATAGCTTACTTTGGAAACTCATCCATAGTGCCAGGTTTCCTCACGTTAGACACCCAGCTGACCAAAACAATATTCATCACATTAAATGGCTAGAATCAGATTGCCTCCCTTCTAAACTTTTCTCCACGATATAGTTGGAGGGGATCACGACACAATTATGAATTCCTGCTCAGAATCCTAATCATGAACTGATGGTTCATAGGATTCCAGCATTTTAGTAAAAGAAATCTGCTAACAGGCTGTCACAGACTCCACGATCCATGAGCAGGAAGACCAGTACCTAGGAGATGTGATAAATATCACATAGACTGCAAATTTGCCCTTAGGAGTTTTATTGCCCCTTTGAAGGACATGGACAAAAAACAAGTTTATTAATGTAACCTCTGGAGTGCAAGGAGATTGAAGTCTGTGTGAATGCACTGAGCGCACGTGATCAGAAAAAAAATTGACAAATTTAGTGTGGAATCATTAACAAAAGAGTAGTCAGGGTTGGATGATCAGTGAAGTGGGTAATTGATGTGGAGAACATTGCGGGAGAAAGACCAGAGCCCAAGGGAGCTCTCGATGAAAAAGTCAGTCAAAAGAATGGAGTTGCAGAAACTATGGAATAATAGTAATGAGATAACTTGACAATGGTTGGTGAATAAAGAAATCAGGAGGGATGCAGGAAACAAATAGAAATAACAGGCAATTAAAGAACTATAAAAAAATTACTAAAGCAAATATTAAATAATGGGGGAATTCTATGAAGTGTGTGTGTGGGGAGGGGAATTACTCAAGAAACAAATGCAGAAAGAGGTAATTGAAACTGCAGAGAAATGTGATAATAATCAAATTGTGGTCAAGCAAGTCAATAACTATTCTCCACCCTGACCTCAGCACAATGGTTGGGCTCAATGTTGGCTCGAACTTTCTCATGGCTATCACTGGAGTTACTGCCTGGTATTTCAGTGCTGCTTAAAGGGACACCAGATCTGTGGGTAATAGCTCTGGAGGCTGCCATTGGGTGAAACCATTACGCCGAACACAGTGCAGAGGAGGAGGTGGGGTGGGGGGATTCAAATTTACAAACAGTCAATGATTATCAACTGATCTCAGCACAATTTTTTTGATACCAATAATAATCTTTACATTTCATATGGCATCTTTCATGTCGACTGGACGTCCCAGGATATATTGTAAAATGTGCCGACTGTAAGTGCTATATGACTCGACCGCACGTGAAGGGCACTATGTAAATACATGTTGTTGTTATTGTTGTTGTTGTTGTTGCGTGTTTTGTGGGCAAACAGGGCAGCCAAGTCGAATACAGGATTATAGCACAAACAGCCATGGAGTGAGTGGTTCATGTTTTGGGGGGATTGATGGCCAGAAAATTGAGAGAAACTCTCTTCTCTTTTTGATCAATGCCATGGGATTTTTAATGTCCACCTGAGCAGAAAGACGGGACCTTGGTTTAACATGTCATCCAAAGGATGGCACCTTCAATGTTGCATAATGAGTTTCACTTGCAATAACTCAAAACTGCTAATGGGGAAACCTGACAGTAGCTATCAGTAGCTATCAGTATGTCACTGCTAGCACATTGGATCTACACTCCAAATTTCCCGAGTTAGCTTCTGGCATTGCAGGTCATGACTTATCAACAATTACTAGCAGTAAGTCTCCATGAGCAGCTCTGAGTTTCTATGACTGGATCCTTTTGCAAATTGCTCCTCTTTTAACCCCTTTATCACTATCACAATGTTAACCAGTAAAAGAATGTTACATACAGAAGACAAATATGATGAATGAGACCTAAATATTTCCAGGTGAAGGAGACAATTTAAAATCTTACTTTGACGAATGTTTGTAACAAATAAAATATCATTGGTAAGAGATTGCCACAAAAGAGAGCTTGCTGCTGGAAGTCAGCAGGTCCTTTGTTTGTCCTATTAGATGTTCCATATTCTCATAAATTTCCTGATAAGGTGGTTTTCCGGAGAGAGAGTGTAACCTTTATTAATTGAAATTTGGTTTTGCAATAATTAAACAAGCTCAGGCTCTTCAATCTTGAGAGAAGATGACTTAGAAAGGACTTCATAAAGGAAAAATATTTTAAATGGGATTGAAAAAGTAAACCCAGATCATTACTTCAGGCTGCACCAAGACAATATAGCAAAAGGACATAGGTTCAAGACAGATACCAAGAAGTTTTTCTTTATCCAGAGGGTAATTGATGACAAGAGCATGTGCCAGGAAGTATGGATGAGGTCAGGACACTAGACTTGTTTAAAAAGCAGCTTGACCCTGTGATGGTAGGATGAGTTTTTTGAAGGGATAAGATCAGATGGGCTGAAGGGCCTTCTTCATCTGAACTAATTTTGTGATTTGGGGTATTTTTAAGAATGGTTGATGGGTTCCAAATGTGTCAAACACCCAAATGATCAAAGAAAAATCTTCTTCATTCCAATGATAGGATTTATCACAACAACAACTTGCAATTATATAGTGCCCTACACAAAGGATAATGTCTCAGAGTGCAGTATAGTGGTGGGGTTCAACACCAAGCAAGGGAGAAGGTGAGAGGAAAATGACCCAAGACGCAATCGAAGAAGCAGAGACAATTAGTCTAGATTAACAAGTGTCATTGTATGTGGTGTTAGGTACGGGCATTTACAGTGGTATTGAGAAGGACAGAAGAGGCTTCATTAGCTGTGCACAAAAGCTAACTCACACTAGAGATTCCCTGCTGAAATGCACTAGCAATGAAGGGCATTTTTGAAAGCAAACAAAGGAAAAAAACTATAGACTAAATGATCTGATCAATTTGTTTCACAGAAAATGCAAAATAATTTGACATTACAGCAAGATGTCACCTTAAAAAAGTTAACCTCTGTTGATCTTTAACTGCACAGGTGTGACTATTATTGCCTCAGGTTACATCAAACCAATCCATTCTGCAAAATCAGATGTTCTCTAATTGGATTTTTTTTTGCTAGTTCCTGATGTAGTAAAAAAGGGCAGATTCATTTTAAATCTCAGAAGCGAGCCTGTAAACTTATTGAATGGTGTTCTGGAAGCTCAGCACAATTGTCTTTTATCATTCTTCCGGCTATCTTTGCAGTGTAAATGGCTTTTATTCCATGAGTACATTATTGTGTCTTTAAGCAGTAGATGAAGTAAAGGATGAATACCACACATAACTGGTCCTGAAGGGTTTATCTTGCTCTTGTTCCTTAATTGCTTGGGATTTGCTGATGAGAGCTGACAGTGCCAAGTTCCCACAATGTAACCAATAGCTAGCTGAGACAGCAGTTTGTATTGATCAGCCATTAAGTTCAGCTGTCTACCAACCATGAAATAGTGCTGATTGCTGGCAAATAGTTACATAGTTAAAGTAATTTCCTCACAGCAATACTGTAAGCATTTTAAGATTGTAATTTACAAAGTTGTTTCCAAAGCAAAGCAAATACAGATTCTATTAAACATTACACTTGTGTAATAGCTATACATTTCCTGATATTCAGAATTTATTGCCATCTGCATATTCTATGATCAAGATGCCTTGATGATGTCATTTAAAAAATGACAGGATTCATTCTCTGCTTGGGGCAAATGTTTGAGCTGCTACTGGAAGGTGGGAACTGGAGAACTGAGTGAATGAAAAGCAATGTGTTTTGTAGACTAGATGGATTAGTAGTCTACTTCTATTCTATTCCCCCACAAAATACACAGTCAATTCACTTTACAGTGTACTCTGTGAAGTGCTTTGAGACGTTTCGAGCACATGATAAAGTGCTATAAGTCAAGTACAAGGATTATTATACTTCTGCCTGAAGATGTTATGGTGAGGTGCAAAGTGGCATAATGATTATGATATTTATCACTGGTGATGAGTTTAAAGTATGGTTCAAAATGGTCTTTAATTATTGGTTGGAATAATCAACAGGCTTGGGTGTGAACCAACACCCTCCACAAAGGTGCAGTGCTTTGGATTGAAGCCACTGGCGAATATTTCCATTGTTACTTTTGCTTCTATTTCAATCAGAGATAAGCCGTTGTCCTGTCCAGTAATACTGAAACTCTGGTGATGGCAATAACAATGGTGGCCCTGAGAGGCTTTGGCCAGCTTTCAACCAAACTGTTGTGCTGAATGTCAGGGGAATAATTAAAGACTGGTTTGGTGATGATGATTTGATAATTATCTCAATGACGTCACATTCCCCTCCCCATGTTTCTATGATCATCTGTTTTCTGCAGATCTGTAACTTTATTGACTTTGACAGTGCTGAGCTGTCTCAGTCTCAGTTCACATCACCAAGCATCGTAAATTTATTGACAAGTTGAGAACAAATTATTTGTTAACTAGTGATGGAATATATACTCGATATGTAGATAAACTGATTATTCAATAGGATATCAGTAATGTATCGGTTATTAAAAAGGACCACACAAACTGTATAGAAGGTACAAGTATCTAGATCAGGTGGAACTTTTCTATTCAAAGGACATAAAATAAAATCACAGAAATGTTTGAGAAACACACATGAAGTGAAATGAATAAATTTATCTGAAAGATTGTTGGCCAGGAAAAACTCCCATCTCTTTTCAAATAATGCCATGGGATCTTTAACACTGACCTGAACAGGTAAATCCAACCTCAGTTCAACAACTCACTCAAAGTTAGGCACCTCTGACAATGCAGTACTGCTCTTCAGTATCAACCTAGACAATGAACTTTTCAGTTATGGTATGTGAACCCACAACCTTCTGATTCAGAGTCACGCTACTATGAACTGAGAGAAGCTGACACACACTAGTACTAAAATAAAAAAAAACTGGCCTGTAAGAAAATTTCAATACTTGTCTATCTCCTAACTAGTGGAATCCAGTAGCTGGTTAGAGCACCCATCTCGCAAGCAAGAGACCCGCGTTCGATTCCCAGCAGGGCAAAATGTAGGTCAAGTTTCCTTACTCCACATGCCTCTGTTTACCTAGCAGTAACTTGTTAGTCGATTGGCTGATCGTTTTTCTGGGGATAATAATTCCTTCAAAAAAATAATAATAATAAATTGGTCACTTCAATCCATGACTGTTTGTGGGACACTGCTATGCATAGTTGGCTGTCACATTTCACCGACAAAATATACAATCAATTTTCTTTACAGTATATTCCGTGAAGCGCTTTGAGACATCTCGAAGACACGATAAGGCGCTATATCAAATGCAAGGATTATTATTATCTCATCAGTTGTGTTACTTTACACGTATTACAAAGCTTTGTTCACACTTTCATCACTTGGAATTCGCAACTCGCCGAATGTAATTTTTCACAATTTAAATTTGCAAATAGCCCAACAAATCCTGTATGTGAACATCACAAATTAGACTTCAATGCATGCTTAAGCAACCAACGTTTTGAAAATGTGAATAAATATCGATAAACACTTTAACCACCACTCAAGTTAACTTTGTAGAATAACACTTTTTCAGAGATTTCTTTTCTAATTTGGAATCAGTGTCAAGAATATCAGTCCTGTAGCTTAGTACTTGCCTTGCAAGCAAAGAGACCTGGGTTTGAATCCCAGACAGGGCAAAATCTTAGGCAAGTTTCCTTACTCCACACTCTAGTGTTTACCTAGCAGTAAGTAGGAACCCAGTTGTTAGTCGGATTTGCGGATCACTTTTCAGGGGTAATATTCCCTCAAAGAAAAAATCATGACTGTTTGTGGGACACTACTGTATGCAATTGGCTGCCATGTTTCGCTCACAAAATATATAGTCAATTCACTTTACAGTATATTCTGTGAAGCCCTTTGAAAAGTCTCGAATGTGTGATAAGGTGCTATATCAAATGCAAGGATTAGGATTATTATTCTTATTATTAATCCTGACCAAATAATGGAACAATTAATTTTCTATAGAGGGGCAGTTTTGGGCAGCCGGTTCACCTCCACGCCTGCAGTATTTTTCAAATTGCAAGACTTACAAAGGCAATTTGTTGTGATAAATTAAAATACCCAAAAGAAATGATAAAATAATTACTTCTGTGCAACACAAATGTGTTACACAAGTAATGCTGCAAAGGCAAAAAGCTTCTTTATTAACATATAGTAAATAAAGTACAGTACAATACAACTGTTTTCAAACGTTAACTTAATTTGTCAGGTTAGCATTTCAGCCAAACCTGCGAGGGAAAGGGTACATCTGTTTTGTGTCAAACTTAATGAAAGATACTACCTAATGACATATGAGCGTTTCATATTAAACAAAGGAAAAATCTTTGGCTATTGTATAGGCTAAATGCAGAGGGTAATTAAATGTGAAGTAAAATCAACAATAATAACAAGTCAGAGAATTTAGTCCTATTTCCTTCTGATTAGACAATTCAGAACATTCTGTACTTCTAGTGTTTATATTCCCAGAGGATCCACATAATAGCAAAACACCATGAAAGCTTGTGTTGACTATTTCCTGATACTGACTCATCACTCCATCTTTCCTGTAATCATCCTTCAGCGACAAGGCAAATCGATTCCTACTCAGATTGGGATGGCATTTTGTTTTGCTAGTGAACAGCAGGTGTGCTGAAGGATAAAAGGCTGCAGTTGGCAGGGGAATATGTTAACGAAGTCTTGTGCGGTGCACAGTAAATGAGAGTGACAAACAGTTCCTTTGACTGCAGCAGCTTTTGGAAAAGCTTTAAAATGGAAACAACTACAATATGATACACATTTTATTTGGTACATCACCAAATAAAGAGCAGCAAATTTGTTCAATAGCAACATGATTATTGTGATGTGAAGTTAAAGTAAAGATGCTTTTAAAAAGATATCACAACATGTATCACACATCTGTTTATTCAATACTGCATAATTGCTAAAATGGGAGCTCGGTAATTATGTATATTAAACCAGTTGTACAAATTATAGTATTGCAACAAATTATATATTTTAGCCAATATCATTATTACTGAACCATAATTAGTGAACTAAGTCATGTTGGGAGTTTCTTCAAGTGTCCCAAGCAACAATCCACCAAATAAATGTGATTACTCACTTAATTGTTTGTTTGTTTGGCTGTGCGCTAATTGGTTGCAGTGTTTATGTATAAATAAAAAAAAGTTAATTCACTTTACAAAATATATACTGTGAAGCGTCTCGACAATATGATAAGGCACTATATAAATGCAAGCATTATTCATGTTATAAATACAAGGTCACTACACCTCTCAGTAAAATCCTGTGAAGCACTTAGAGACGTCTAGATGATGTGATTAGGTGCTATTTCAAATGCAACAATATTACAGTAATAATTATCAACTTTTGGAGTTACATTTGAACAAGAAGGGTGATGGCATAAATTTGCAGACGTTCATAGAATTGAATTAGCCTGCTGACCAAAGCTTAGCGTGACCATTCAATCCAAGCCAGTGCGAAACAAAGTTTTAAACAGAAAGTATGGAGAAATTCAGAATGATAGAAATATTGGTGAAAATGACACTCAGCTTCACAATACACAACCCTCATATAACTACTACAGAGATTTAATCAGCCAATTCAGAATTGGCTGGCTGTAAATTCTATTTGTTCAATATATTTTGTGACATTTTAACTCTATTAAAAATATGTAGGTATGATTCACAATATTAACTTCTCTGTGTCTCAGTGCAGCTCCAGCAATACTCTCTGAATACTACACATCAAAACCACCAATACTATTCTGTCTTATTTTGACCTAGGTTTCCTATTTCTCAGCATCGCCCTGAATCTCTCTGTTGTTTTTGTCAACGGTAACCCTTCTGTTCTCTTCCATTGCCTTTCCTCCATGGTCTATTCCATGGCAGTATGCTTTCATGGTTTTATTGTTTCAAAGGCTTCTCAGCCTGGCGTTAGTTTGTGATATCTCACAGTTTCAGCCTCACTTAATTGGTAGCACTCTTGCCCCTGAGTCCAAAGGTTGTGGGTTCAAATCCCACGTCAGAACGTGGAACTCCTCCAGTATAGACTGACACTCCAATGCTGGAGATGTGCTTCATTGTTGTAGATGAGGACCTTCAGTCGAGATATTAAAACGAGGCCCTCTCTGCCTGTTTAGATAGATGTTAAAGATTCCATGGCACTATTCAAAAAGAGAAGAGAGTGTCTCCTGGTATTCTGGCCAATAATCCTCCAAATAAAATGATCACTAACCTAATACACATCCCCCACCCTAGTCTTCTCGCTATCGCCGGCCAGACTTTCAACCTATCTGCCCTCACTCTCTGAAACTCCATCCCACCTGGCTCAGGAATTGGATTAGCAGGACTCCCGCAAAGGATTGAGCAAAGCGACATGTTCATTTGTACTCATGTTCAAATCTGCTTTTATGGGGTAACTGGAAGCAATACTGAATTCTGAAAAAGTCAGTCCCAATTTGTGGGTTTTGATAGAAAAATATTGGTTTAAATCACACAGGATCACTCACAAGAGAGATACAGATAAAAAAAAGATTTATTTAGCCTATTTAATCTTACCCTTCCAGAATACCCATTTTAGCATTTTCCATTTCCAGCATCAATGGAATGAGTCGAGTGTGCTAGCCTCAAATACCCTTACTGGTAATCCATTCCAGTGATTAAGTACCTTCAGTGTAAAGAAATATTACCTGATGTCTATTCTGATACTGTCCCTTACAACCCTGAAACAGTGACCTTGTTCTGTTGTCTTGGCATCTCGCCAGATCACCATTTCCACCTGACGTCACCCTCCATCTATATATTCTGTCATAACTTTGGTTGTAATAAAGAAAATGTGCTGCAACTGTGCTCCGACCTATTAGTTAGTGTTTTACATAACACTTTAGCAATAGACTTCCGTTTAATGGAAAATGTCAACCTTGACAGTGTTAAGTGTAGTTTAACAATGAAATATGCTTTTGAAAGATCTAGATAACAATTTGAACTGTATGAACGACTACAAAGATTTTTTTGGGGAGAAAAATGAAATGTGGAGCAAATTTCCTCAATAATAATAATAATAATACCACCTTTGACACAGTTGACCACTTTATCCTCATCCACCACCTCTCCTCTTATCTCAACTTTGACGGTTCTGTCCTTGACTGGATCAGTTGCTACCTTTCACACCGTCTCCACTTTGTCTCGACAAACAGTTTCTCCTCCAGCCCCTGCACCATCTCATGCAGCGTTTCTCAGGGCTCTGTCCTTGGTCCTCTCCTCTTCAATATCTACATTGATATTGAGTGGAGTCCTGTAGCTCAGTGGTTAGAGCACTCGCTTTGCAAGTGAGAGACCTGAGTTCAATTCCAGGCAGGGCGAAACCTTGGGCAAGTTTCCTTACTCCACACGCCTAATAATAATCCCTCCAAAACTAAAAACAATAATTAAATTGGTCATGTTCAATCTACGACTGTTTGTGGGACATTGCTGTGCGCAATTGGCTGCCGCGTTCGCCCACAAATATACAGTCAATTCACTTTACAGTGTGTTCTGTGAAGCGCTTTGGGACGTCCTCCCGACGTGAAAAGCGCTATATCAAATGCAAGGATTATTATTATTATTATTACATGCTCCCTCTTGGTGAAATCATCCGCAAACATGGGGTCAACTTCCACATGCATGGGGATGACACTAAATTGTACCTCTCTGCCTCCACCTTTGACTCCAGGGCCACTGCCGTCCTGACAGAATGTCTGTTAGACATCAAGTCCTGGATAAGAGCTAACTTTCTCCAGTTGAATGTCATCAAGACTGAGGATCTCCTGATTGGCTCCTGTCAGCGAGGCCTCCACACCTAAGGCAATGGTAGCATCACTGTCTATGGATGCATACTCCACCTTACTAAGCCAGTCCAGAACCTTGCTGTCTTGTTTGACCCTCAACAGTCCTTTCTATCCCACATCCATGCCATGACCCGCTCTGCCTTCCCCCACCTTCTTCCCTCCTTCCCGCACTAGGCTCCGTGATGCTATCACCCCCCCCCCTCGCCGAGCTCCACTGGCTCCCCATCCCCCAGAGGATAGAGTTCAAAATCCTCATCCTCTCCTTCAAGGCACTTCATGGGATTTGCACCTCCCTATCGCTGTGACCTGCTGACCCCATATCAACCTGTCCGCTCCTTTTGCTCAACATGTTCTGGTCTCCACCACATCCCCCGCCCAGCCCGCTCCACCATCAGTGGTCACGCCTTCAGCTTTTTTGTCCTCACCCTTTGGAACTCCATCCCAAAGTTTTTTTGTCTTGTTCCCTGCCTTGTCTCCTTCAAAGCACATCTCAAAACCCTATATAAGAACATAATTCCCTCCTCTTGGACCACTCATTCGGCCGCCCTCCTATCTCTACCCTCCCTGACCTCCAACCCCCCCTGATCCCAACCCCCTGCTCGGGTCCAAATCCCTGACAATCCAGTGCTTTGAGACATTGTCTTGATGTGAAAGGCAATTTACAAATGTTGTTTGTTTATTTGTTGGGAAGCACATTGAGAAAAATATCAGTTAATCAGGAAAATTTAATGAAAGACATTCAACTAAGTGTGATTACCTATAAAAAAATACATGCACTTCAATTGATAGTGATTTTAATATAAAATTTAATATAAAATACAAACGCCCTCACAGATAACTGGGGAAGTTTTGAGTTTGTAAAAAATTATGCATTTAATGGGAGTTTATGCTTAAATAAAGTGGGAGGTTTGTGGCTTGGTCTTCATGTCCTCTCAATGACATTGTCAAGTCATTATCATCAGCTTTATTGATCAGTTTCTTATGTATTGTGCAACTAGCCAATGAAGGCAGCTGCTGACATTAACACTCAAAGCTCATCCAACCCAGCCTCTCCACAGTTTTTGCTGAGTCTCCTTTGGAACAATCAATATGGTAACTAGAAAAAGTGCTATGAATGCAAAGAATTTCAAGTGGCTCTATTAACAACTAAATAGGTAATAGTGATAACGCGAAAAATTGGACAGAAGGAAGCTTAATGGTTATGGTCCTTTGGTGCAGTTAGGTCACAAATTCATAAATCTATTAAGCTGCAATCATCCTCTGGCTATGGTCCAATTACATTGTGTTATTGCTGTAAGAACACCTTATAAGGTCACCATCAAGGCCTTATCTCCCAATTGTCCTTGCCAATAAATCAGTTTTTACCATTTTCTAAAGCTGAGAAGCCAAAAAAGCTCTCTAGATCAAAGAGGAACATTTTGAGAAAAACAATGATTAGTTGTGAAAATCACCATGTTGAAACATGTTGAAAAAGACACAGTATGTAATCTGTCATTGAGTAACCTATTCCTAACTTCTTATTAATGTGCAGCATTCAATGACAGAACAACAGTATTAAACATTTTTTCACATCAATAAACACGGTTAAACAGTATTCAGAGTTGATCTATGGGCAATTGCAAATATTTCATTGTGTTTTGTTATATCCCATACATGGTATCCCATTTTCACATCTGGGGGCCATGTGATAATTATCACATTGATTGCCTGAAAGTAGACCTTGTGATAGTCTTCTCAATGGTGAAGGTCTTGTCTCTGACTGCTGCTAAGTACAAGACTGACTTTTTGTGCGTTTTCTCCTTAATAGACAATTGAGGTTGTGATCAGACAGCCAGAGGTTCAACTCCTTTGACCAGGCTTTGCAGACATCATTATTGACAATGGTGTGAGGGAAAGGATGGATGAATGGGATGTTAAATTGAGGTCCTCTGTGCCTGTTTGGATGGAGTTAAAGATCCCATGGCATTATTCAAAAAGAGAATGGAGGTTTTCTTGATGTCTTGGCCAATAATCAACCAAATAAAAATGGTCACTCACGTCATGGCTGTTTATGGGACATTGCTGCAAATTGGTTACCATGTTTGCCTACAGATATACAGTCACTACACTTCTCAGTAAAATCTTGTGAATCGAGAACATTATAAGATGCTGAATCAAAATCCAAGGATTATTATTATAATGAACATTTCTTAGACATAAACAACAACAAACCACTGAAGGCAACAGGTTGTGCAAACACTCTTTTCAGTAATTGTGCTTTCATCTCGTCCTGGCTTGATTACACCAACTGCCTGCTTGCTGGACTTCCCAAACTCTTGCCTCCACAAGCTGTAGATTATTCAAAACTCTGCAACTTATGCCCTCTCTCACACCAGGCTCTATGAACCAATCACTCCAGTTCTTACCCAGCTTCACTGGCTCTCCATCCCACAGAGAATCGAGTACAAAACCTCCGTTCACACCTTCAAAGTCCTCCACAGTCTCGCTCCTCCCTACCTCTCCGGCCTCTTAACCCCATATCAGCCTGTCTGCTACCTCCACTTGGTAGACACCAGCCTGATTCAGGTCCCCCACACTTCCCATCCCACCATTGATGGTCAGGCATTCAGCATCTCTCCCCGCACACTCTGGAACTCTATCCTGCAATCACTCCACCTCACCCCCTCTCTTACCTCCTTCAAACCCGTCTAAGAAACTTCCTGTTCGACCGTGCATTCGGCCACCTTACCACCCCCGCACCACCGTCCTCCACTCCTCCTGGCCTCAACTCCCAGCTCGGATCCAAAAAATCCTGACTGTCCAGTGGCCTGGGACATCTATCCGACGTGAAAGGTACTATAAGCAAAGACTTGTTATCCAGACAGCACAATCAGGGCTCCTTCACAGGTATCCAATTCTGGAGGCCATACTTGAACTTCTCGAGAGCAAGTATCTAGGACCATCAAACAACATCTGAATCCTTGAAATAAGATAGGAAAGATGGCATACATAACTGGGGGATCTGGACATAAGAATCTTAAATTCATCTTAATGTAGAAGTTGATCTGTGAGTGAGAATTGTAGAAAACTATCATCCAAATCAAGATTCAGTTTAAGAATGTTTCGTAATTTTGCACAATCTTAAATGTTTAGACTCCATGGTCTCATGGGCTAAAATGAGGTAAAAATGGAGGGCAAATTTGGGCCCAGTAACAGGAAATAGTTAATGAACATAAGGAATTGGCAGGAGGTTAAAAACCCAACTGACTTTTGAATCAGTTGTTTCTATCCCAAGCAATAAATGGAAATGCCCAGAGGCAATCAGAAATGGTGTTGGGAAGAAAAAATCAAACAGATAACTTGGCTGAGAATTGTGTCAATGTTTAGTGGGTTTGAAATTGCAATCCACTTTTGGCACTATTAGGATTTGCCAAAAGTGCATGAGGGAGGTTAAACTTAGTTGAATTCAAATCTATTTGTGAAGCTTAAGAGACAACAGTTATTTTAGATTACGTTGATTTATGTGCAGACACTCGGAAATGTTGCTGTTATTGTAACTAAAGAGGATTGAGACTACAGACTTTTCATTTTAACCAAAAGTTGCTTTGAATCATCAGAGAATTTTAGACTTTTATCCAAAGTGAAGAGAAACCACAATGTCAGAAAATGGATTAATGAAGGTCTAGATTTACCTGAATATCAGATTAACCCGAAGTGAATATCAAATATCATAATTGTGCTTCTATTGACCCCAGGCAAGGGTGGTGGTTACAATAGGCACCATCATGTGTGTGTGTTTCTGTACACACAGTAATAATAATAATAATCCTTGCATTTGTATAGCACCTTATCATATCTTCGAGACATTTCAAAGCACTTCACTAAATATACTGTAAAGTGAATTGACTGTATATTTTGTGGGCAAAATGCACCAGCCAATTAGGCACAACAGTGTCCCACAAACAGGCACGGATTGAGTCACCAATAATTTTTATTTGTTTTTTGAAAGAATTATTATCCCCGGAAAAGCCATCCGCCAATCAACTAACAACCAGGTTCCTACTTACTGCTAGATAAACAGAGTTGTGTGGAGTAAGGAAATTTGCCCAAAATTTGCCTGAACACAGACCTGAATTGAATCCAGGTCTCTTGTTTGCGAGGCGAGTGTTCTAATCACTGAGCTATGGGACTCTACAGTAGATATAAACCAGTGCTAAACTGCCATTGAGTAAACTCTTTACTTGTATTTTGGGGTTCTTAAATTGTAATAATTGAGTATGATCATGTGTGAGTTAATGAATACAAATTTGACTATATCCCAAAAATTATTTGTTTCAAATTTAATATTGAAAACTACACTTACAAAATGCCTCTCAATTCTGATACTTTTCAAAAGAGTTATGGTCAGAAGGGAAATGGAATCCATTTATCTTCTTAAAGGCCATTAAGTAAGAAGTTGTCCAGGACTGAGCAGCTGAAAAAGCTACACTGACAGTGTGAAAGTAATGCTGCTTTTGAGCTTCTGGTTGCTTTGAAAATATACAACTTAGAGAGAACCTTGCATACATTTATAAAATGTGAAATGGGATTGAGAAAATAAATCCAGAATAATAGTTTCAGATAGGTCAAGGCAGCAAGTCAAGAGACAATGCACCCCCCCACCCCCTGCATTGTGGTGTCAACCTAGAATGTGAGTTCAAAATCCTGATGTGAGGCTTGAATCCCACAACCTTCTGACTCAGAAGTGAGAGTACTACCAACTGAACCAGGCTGACACAATTATTTGAAGCAGAAGAGACTGAGTTATGCAAATACTCCAGGGGGCAATGGTTTCTGTGTTAATTGGATGTGTGGGGTAGATCTGTCTGTGAGGAGAAAGCAATGTCTGAATAAGGGAAGTGTGCGGTTAATTGATTGTTCTGCTTCAATGTCTTTGGATGAATCAGTAAGTAATTATCCAAAACTCTCTGAACTCCCCTCCCCCTAGGATATTGAGTGACTGGGACAGTCCACCGTAAGGAAAGAGTTAGCTTTGTGTATTGATGGAGTCCCGTTTTCTTATATAATTCATACATTGCTCGGATTATGGACATAATGTATCATTTATTGAAAGCCCCTTAACAAGTTGGAATTATGAAAGTGTTAAATTGGATAGATCTTCTGAGATTTTGCTTTACTGACTTTGGGAGCCAGTGAGAAATTTTGCAGAATTTGCTCAAGAAGTTAAATTAGTGATGTAGAATCCATAATTGGGAAATCGTGCATGAATTGTGGAAAGTTGTGGCTTATTCTGGCTGAAGTGTTCTCTATGTTAAATTCATTTCTGCTGTGAGGAGAATTACCTAGAATCTATAAACAATGCTGGAGGACACTCCATGTTCTCCCTGACAAACTGTTATTGTTGAAATCCAACACAGAACATTTTTAAGTGAAAGATGTAACATGACAATCACTTAATAAGCAGACTTAATGGTCTGACAAAAAAAATAATTCAAGTGACCTTTCCACCCTCTCACTCTGAGGTCAACCTCTAGTTATAATGTGTATGTGCACTATTTCAAAGGGTGGAATTGATTTCAGAAAAGCCGCTATTTAAAAAANTACCTGGAACTTCATAGAAAAATAATAATTGGAAAGATGTATGTCGATTTATATGAAGCTATTGCTTATGTACAAACTTTTATAAGAACTCACAGTCTAGGCAGATATTCCAGTGCTGTACTGGGTTTACTATAATATTAGGGATGGGAGTCTTTCCCAGTATTCTAGCCAACATTCTTCCAGATTAATTCAGTTATTCATCTCAATGGCTGTTTATAGGATCTTGCTGGTGAAAATCTCTGCCCTCCAAAAAGTCAATTTAATAATTATTATTTGTGAAGAGCTTTGAGACACTTAGATATGCTAAAGGTGCTATAATATAATTTATTTTCCCCATAATTCCTATGTAACATTTATGAAGCTACTGCATATTAAATGAGGTGGCAAATGAGAGAGTACCTCTCCAGTCACATCATCAATAACATATATTTGCTTATGTCCCAATGCTTAAAACATGTAGACATGTGCAACAACATTAAAAATAATAGGGATATATATCAAAATGTATTACAGGCTTTACTGATCTGCTTATCAAGCATTCATTAAAAATCAGCAGAGAACCAAGGTCAGAGAGAATTTTTGAAACAGGTTATTTTTGTAGGAGTAAATGTTGTTCCTCGAAATTCATTTGTATCTTACTTTATATCAATACAAAAGACTTCAGTGTAAGAAGGCTGATGAATCTTTACTGAGGTTCTCACAGAACAGAGACACTTTGGGGTTGATACGCTCCACAGGTGGAAATTTTAGATGAACTCATTGACACCTTATTGTTTGTAATTTCAGCCCCTCACCCTTCCTGGTACTTAGCTTCTTTTTCCCTCCCTTCACTAATTTCCCGAGACCCAACCTTCTGGGCATACATACATGGCGTAACATTTAAGTGGCATGTGATCATGCTGTACCCCATCTCTAACTTCCCATTCCTCTCCAAGGTTCTGGAACAAGTCATCGCATCCCAGCTCCGCTCCTTTCTCTCTCGCCATTTCCTCTTTGAACCCCTCCAATCCGGTTTCCACGGAAACAGCCCTGGTCAAGGTCACTAATGACATTCTGAACATCTGTGATCAGGGCTCCCTCTGCCTCCTTGTCCTCCTCGACCTCTCTGCCGCCTTCAACACTGTAGATCACTCCATCCTCATATACCGCCTCTCTCTTTACTTAATCTTCGCGGACCTGCCCTTGCCTAGTTCCATTCCTATCTCGCTCACAATTTCCACTTTGTTGCCTCTAACGGTTTCTCCTCCAGTCCCCGCACTGTCACATCTGGCATCCCCCAGGGCTCTGTCCTTGGCTCTCTCCTTTTTAATATCTACATGCTCCCCCTTGGTGACATCATCCGCAGACATGGGGTCAACTTCCATGTGTATGCAGATGACACCTAACTCTATGTTTCTGCCTCCACACTCAACTCCAGGACCACTACTGTCCTGACAGACTGTCTGTGAGACATCAAGTCTTGGATGAGGGCAAATTTCCTACAGTTGAATGTGAACAAGACTGAGGCCCTCCTGATTGGCTCGCGCCAGTGCCTCAGTAACTCAGGCTCTGGCAGCATCAACCTCCATGGTTTCACACTTCAACTGACCAGCCAGTCAGGAACCTCGGTGTCTTGTTCGACCCTCAACTGTCTTTTCTTCCCCACATCCAAGCCATGACCCACTCTGCCTTCCTTCACCTCCATAACATCGCCCGACTTGCCACTACCTCACCCCTCAGGTCGCTGAAACTCTTGCTCGTGCCTTCATCACCTCCAGGCTCGACTATGCAAACTACCTGCTTGTCGGCCTTCCCAACTCCTCCCTCCACAGGCTGCAGACAATCCAGAACTCTAGCGCCCGTGTCCTCTCCCGCACCAAACTCCGTGACCCATCTCCCCCATTCTCGCCCGATTCCATTGGCTCCCTATAATTCAGAGGATCCAGTTCTCTCCCCCAACCTCTGGAATTCCATCCTCCAATCACTCTGCCTCACCCCTCCTTAGCCTCCTTCAAGTCCCGCCTCAAAACCCTCCTCTTCGACCATGCCATTGGTCACCCCCCCTTCCCCTCCCCCCGACCCCAGCTCAGATCTGAAATGCTGTACAATGTCTAGCGCCTTGGACGTCCTCCCGACGTGAAAGGCGCTATACAAATGTAATCTTGTTGTTGTTGTATACATGATGTAACATTAGACAGAGATTCACACAAATATTTGGTCATCCAGAAAAAGTATGCGAGTAGTAGACTCCTTGCTCATTGTATATAAAATATACTTCAAAGGCATTTGTCTAAAGTTGCATTGATTCTTCCATTGCAATGAGATGTACTTGGGATATGTAGAGGATGGCACAGTAGAAAAACCTATTGCATATGCAAAACCATCAAATCCACGAATCAACAGAACACTTGCCTTGATCATCAGTATATAAGTATGCAAGGAGAACAATGTTGGCATGGGAGTCATTACATCAAGGTCCTGTCTGCATGTTCAAGTGAATGCTAAAGATCCCATGACACTCTCATCTTAGCCAGCAATCCCCCAGATAAAAAAAATGGTTATTTCCTTCCTGAATGTTACTGGGATATTGCTTTGTGCAAATTGATTTCTGAATTTGTGAATAAATGCAGTCATTTCACAGAACATTAAATAATGTGAAGCGCATTGAGAAAGTTTTGACCTGTTAATGCATTATATCAAATTCAAGGATTATTATTGTAATAATAATAATGACCCTTGCATTTGATATAGCACCATATCACTTCTTTGAGACATCTCAAAGCGCTTCACAGAATATACTATCAAGTGAATTGACTGTATATGTTGTGGGCAAAACATGGCAGCCAATTGCACACAGCAGTGTTCCACAAACAGTCATGGATTGAGTGACCAAATTATTAGTATTTTTTTTTGCAGGGATTATTACCCCCGGAAAGCGATCCACCAATCGACTAACAACTGGGTTCCTACTTCCTGCTAGGAAACGTTTCACCCTGCCGCAAATTGAACCCAAGTCTTCTCACTGGCGAGGCGAGTGCTCTAATCACTAAGCTACAGGACTCCACAATTGTAGGCAAGGTAGGCCAAAGCAGCTTTTGGTGCTGGGGACTGATGTTTCTATGCCAGCTCCAATCTAGCCTCACCAATAGTCTTTTATATGGCTTACCTGCCTCTAAGAACCCTTTGTGATTCTACTCTGAAGTACTTCTCCCTGAACAGTTAGTTGTCAGGCCATTTGTGCTGTGTGACATGTCTGTAAATGTTTGACTTAGGAAGTATAGGACTTATGAACATTCACATAACTTTAACTCAAACTTTCAATACAGTTTTCCATGTAAATATAATGCCTGGGAGGGGATAGGGAAAGGGGATTAGGAGGGGCGGAAGCTCTTGTGGAGTATAAACACCAACATAGATAAGTTTGGTTGAATAGCCTTTTTGATGCTGGAAGGTTTATATTTGGGTAAAGAAATAGAACATGTTTTGTTGAACCCAATTACGATATGCGATTGCTCTTGATGACCTGAAGCACAACAATGGAGTCAGTACGGCATTCAATTAACAAGCTTTATTTTCACACATGTGGGGTGTAGTATTGTGGCAACAACTGCTCGTGTGCTGCTCCCAACACTACACACTGAATGGGAGCAAGCACTTCACCTTTATACAAAATCTTATTGAACTATGCGTCAATCAATAATCACGAGGGGACCCTCTAAATTGGTTACATTACGACATAGTCTGCCTCGTGTCCGGGTGTCTGTTTTTAGAAGACAATCACTTTGTCTATACAACAAGGAACATATAGGAAAAGCGACATTTAGACCATGACAAATGCTGCTGAACATTATCTGACCCTAGAACCGATTCCAGATATGACTTCAGAATGCGGTACCGATACCAGACATTCGCCTATCTATCTTAGAAAATGCCAATCTCGATCATCCGTAGCTGACTTTATGACAACATATATTTCACTTAAGGCTAGGGGCCCCCCTGGCCTTTTGCCCTTTTAGTCTTAGGTCCACATGTCCTGTTTATTTTGCTAACTTTGCAGAATGTGCTAAATTCACCTTCCACAGTTTCCAAATTTTGCAGTTTTGTTAACTATCAAGATTGGCATTATTTGAAAAGAGAAGAGAGTTTCTCCCAGTCTCCTCGCCATTAATCCCCTAGATAAAATTTGTGGGTGAATGTTATGAGTAAATTGGTTGCCGAATTTGTCTATGAAATATACGGTCACTACACTTTACAATAAATTCCTGCAAAGTGCTTTGAAACAACTTCATGATGTGATAAGGAGCTATATCAAATGCATTCCCGTTCAACTCTAGCACATGCTACTTCGCGTTCATCTCAACAGATTGCTTTCCACTGTGTAGCACCAGCACAAGATCAGTTTCACTATATATTTGGTCCTATTTAGTATTACTTTTTAGCTGTTTTGTATTTATACCAGGAAATGTGCAAAGACGACTCAAACAATTCAGATAATATACCTATAAATGGGAAGAGAGACATATTTCGATACATTAGTCTGTACTCTGAATACACAAGATTGTATAGGATGTCAATATGAATTTATCTGACAGGTTTCATTTGTCTGTTACATCTGCATTATATTAGTTCAAATTGAAAATCATTCTTTGGTCTAACATGTTCAAGCAATCATGAATTCTCCATTTTTATCAAAAAAATTGTTGCCAATTTTATCTGCTTTATAAACTAAAAGGTGAAAAAAAACAGATAAAATGAAATGTTATATGAATCATGAAAGGAAATAGGCAAACTGAGTACCTTGTAACAGTCTGCCCAAGCAAACTCTTGTAAGTCTTGAATTCATTTTTTTCTGATTGTTGATAGATCAGCAGTAATACAGATTTAATGGAATACAGAATGGGAAGTGATATAAATAAATGGATGTTTTACATACATAAGAGAATATACTTAAGTACATACATAGGAAGGTGGAAAGGCATATCCAGGCAGCATGCATGATTAACATGTCAGTAACCAGGCCAGTTGAAGATTGTATTTTGACAGGGCTTGAGTTTTTTATCCTCCATAGGCAGAAAATGAGGTCTCCTTGGAGCTGAACTGGCAGCAAAGTGACATGTTTTGCAACGGAATGTCAGAATCAAGCCAACAGTCTGTGGCAGTCTCAGTAGGTGTGCTTACAGTCAACTCCCCTCTCCCTCTCCCCCTAGTCACTGGGGGCCAGGGACTCTTCCCACTCAGCTCCCATTAATTCTGCAAGCCAAAGTCCTAAAAAAATTGGATAGTTCCAGCTGGACAAGGAACGGGAAAACTTGCAAGACGGTGCTCTCAATGGGAAACTATGCATTTCTTAGCTGGTTAGTCTTCAGCAGTATTCCAATGCACACTCTGGGGTTCCCAAGCCTTGGCTTTTGCCAACCTGAGCCTAATACTCTCCGGAATTAGGTAAGCAGGATGCATCCCTCCAGGGAGAGAGTTAACTTTCCATTCCAATAAATATCTCTGGAATTTCCGTGTGTAGATGGGATGTTTGGAGCTCTCAGTTTGGTTTGCATAAGCACAGTGATGGCTTTTTGCATGTGTCAGACATCAAGCTGTCAACAAAAAAAACTTTCTCCTCATCCTTTTCTTTCTCCCTCTCTCTTTCTCTCTTTAGCATTGAGAACAATAGTGTAGGGGAACTGAACAAGTTAACATAATAATAATAATAGTAATCCTTGCATTTGATATACACTTTTTACATGAGAAGGATGTTTTAAGCTATTTAAAGCATTAATTCTAAAGTGTATTGACTATGTAGTTTGTAGGCAAATATTTAATCACCAATGGCAAAATATTGTAGAGAGTTCCTTTTTTTAGATCGGCTGAGTGTCTGAACAATCAACGGTGAAGATATTCAAGTGGAAGAGGACTAATTTTAGTGAGTTAAAAGGGATCCAGGAAATTGGGATTAAAATAAAACAAAAAAAGGAAGCTCATGATAAATGTCAGGTCCAAAATACAGAAGATAATCAAATAGAAATAGAGAAAGTACAGAGGAGAACTAAAAAAGGAAATAAGAGGGGCAAAGAGATTGTATGAAAAAAGATTAGTGACTGGCATAAAAGGGAACTGTAAATTATTTTATAAGCATATAAAAACGTAGTCAAAGGTAGGGTAGGTCCAATTAGGGACCAAATAGGAAATCTTCTTGTGGAAGCAGAGGGCATGGCGACATACTGAAAGAGCACTTTATATCTGTCTTCACAAAAAAGAGGATGCAGCCAATGGCACAGCATCGGAGGAGAGGGTAGAGAAATTGGATAAGGTAAGAATAAACCGAGAGGAGGTACTAAAAAGGTTGATGGTGCTCAAGGTAGATAAGTCACCCAGTCCAGAGGGGCTGCATCCTAGGTTACTGAGGGACGTAAGGGTGGAAATAATGGAGGCTCTGGCCATAACCTTTCAATTCTCCTTGTACACTGGGATGGTGCCAGAGGACTGTAGGGTTGCAAATCTTACTACCCTGTAAAAAAAGGGGCAGAAGGATAAACCTGGGAAGGACAGGCCAGTCATCTTAACGTCAGTAGTGGGGAAACTTCTAGAGACTATAATCCGGAACAAAATAAATTTTCACTTAGAAAAATATGGGTTAATAAAGTTTTTTGATGAAGTAACGGAAAGGGTGGATGAAGGTGGTCAATTGATGTAGTTTATATGGATTTTCAAAGGGCGTTTGCCACATAAGAGACTTGTAAGCAAAATAGAAGCCCATGGTATGAAAGGGATAGTGGCAGTATGAATACAGAACTGTTTGGGAAAGAGAAAGCAGAGAGTGGTGCTGAAAGGTTGTTTTTCTGATTGGAGGGAAGTGTGCAGTGGTGTCCTCCAGGGGTTGGTATTGGGACCACTGCTGTTTTTGATCTATATAAATGATCTGGACTTGGGTATATGGAGCACCATTGCAGATGACACTCAGCTAGGAAAAGTTAAACAATGAAGAGAATAGTAGCAGACCTCAAGAAGATATAGACAGACTGGTAAAATGGGCAGGTATGTGTCAGCTGAAGTTTAATGTGGATAAATGCAAAGTGATGCATTTTGGGAGAAGAATGAGGAGAGCCAATATAAGCTGATGGTAGAATCTTAAAGGGGGTGAAGGAATATAGAGACCTGGGGGTTCATATAAGTAAATCTTTGAAGGTGGCAGGACAGGTAGATAAAGCTGTTAAAAAAGCATATGTGATACTAGGCTTTATAAATAGGGGCAAAGACTACAACAATCAGGAAGTTATGATGAACCTTTATAAAACACTGGTTAGGCCTCAGCTGGAGACTGTGTTCAGTTCTGGACACCACACTTTAGGAAGGATGTCAAGGCATTGGAGAGGGTGCAAAGGAGATTTACCAGGATGGCACCAGGAATGAGGGACTTTGATTATGAGGAGAGGCGAGAGAAGCTAGGATTATTCTCCTTGGAGCAGAGAAGGTTATGAGGAAACCTAATTGAAGTTTTCAAAATGATGAAGGCATTCGATACGGTGAACTGGAGAAACTATTTCCACTGACGTACGGGTCAGTAACCCAAGGACACCAATTTAACATAGTTGTTAAAAGAAACAGAGGGGAGGTAAAGAGAAATTTTTTCACACAGTGAGTTGTTCGGATCTGGTATGCATTGCCTGAAAGGGTGGTGGAAGCCGATTCGATAACAACTTTTAAGAGCAAGTAGATAATTATTTGGGAAGGACAAGTTTGCAAGGCTATAGGGAGAGAGTGGGGAGTGGGATTGAATTGGATAGCTCTTTTCAAAGAGCCGGCACAGACACGATGGGCTGAATGACCTCCTTCTGTGCTGTATAATTCTATGATTCTATGTAGAAACCCATCACCATGCTTAAGAGTATCCAAACCAAACTGAGAATTCCATACATGCCAACTAGACATGGAAATTGAATGGAATATGCAGTCTCCCACAAGAAGGACACACTCTGCTTACCCATTCCACAGAGTATGAGGCGCAGGTTGACAAGAGCCAAGTTTGGAGACTCCAGGGTGCATTGGGATACAGCTGGAGTTTAACCAGCTAAAATCTCATAGCTTGTCATCGATATTGCAGTCTGGCAAGGTTGCCATTGCTTGTCCAGCTAGAGCTAGTCTACCAGTTATGGCTTTGGCTTGCAAAGTTAAAAGAGATGAGCGGGGAGCAAGAGTTAAGTTACTAGCATTATAGAAACTAAAATAATCATGCTTGAGAAAATATTTTCATGGTATTAGTTTTTTTGCTTTTTAAATGCTGAGTAATTTGAATGAATATTAGATAGAGACAATGATTACAGTTATTAAGTGCAGCATTTAATAAGTATGTTTGTGATATTCTGAAGTTAATTACTGAGAAAAAAGTGTTTTAATTTAGTAATAAAATGCAAATAAGAGTCATGAAGCAATTTCTGCAAAAAAGTACCCATGAGTGTTGTGAAATATAGTCACAAAGAGTTAAAGACTGAAATCTTTCCTGGTATATTTACTCTGCAAATATTTTCAATATTTTTAAAACAAAACTGAATGTAATGTGATAGTGACTTCAAACTGCAGTATATACCTTTTGAAAATAAATATTTTATGGAACTAAACCTAATGTTTTAATCCACTGGGAGTCTGACACATGTGGAAACCAATTACCATGCTTAAGAGCCTCCAGACCAAATTACTGAGAGTTCCAAAATGTGTAATTTCTCCCTTAAGGGATGCTGCTTGTTTACTTAATTCCAAATTACTTGGGTGGAGGTTAGCAAGAACAAGAGCTAAACCTTGGTGACTCCAGAATGTGCATTGAGGTACTGCTGGAGTTTAAGCCGTTGTCTACAGCAACAACATATTGCATTTCTATAGCACCTTTCACATCACAGGGATATATGAAGATGCTGAGCAGTCCAGGATTTGCACCTGAGCTGGGGGCTTGATTCAGGATGAGTGGAGGCCAAGGGGGGAGATGACCTAAGTGTGATCGAAGAGGAAGGTCTTAAGATGGACTTTGAAAGAGGTGAGGAAGGGATAAGGTGAGAAGACTTCTGGATGGAGTTCCAAAGAGTGAGGAAGATACAATACAATACAAAATTACATTTGTAAAGCGCCTTTCATGTTGGGAGAAGGTCCCAAGGCACTGAACAGACAGGGATTCAGACCTGAGCGGAAGGGTGGAGTTTTGGGTTCAGGGACGGTGAACGGCAAAGAGGGTAGGAGGGTGGCTGAAGACATTGTTGAAGTAGAGGGTCCTGAGGTGTGCCTTGAAGGAGGAAAGGAAGGGAGCGAGGTGAAGGTTGAAGCAGAGAGGCTGAAGGCCCAACAGCCGATGATGGGGCAGGCCAAGTGGGAACATGGAGCAGGCCAGAGCCTGCTGAGCAGTAGGAGCAGACAGGTTGATAAGGGGTCAGCAGGTCAGAGAAGTAGGAGGGGGCAAGGCCATGGAGAGCCTTGAATGTGAGGACGAGAATTCTGAACTCGAATCTCTGAGGGGTGGGGAGTCAGTGAAGCCGGGGTAGGGTGGGTGTGAGACTGAAAGCCAGAGTAGTGATGCTGGGGTGAGCAGGATGAGGGATGTGAAACAGCCCAGTGCCTGGTTAGCGGTGGGAATGGGCAGGTTGAAAGGATTTAAGAAGGATGGGACAAAACTGTGGATAGAGTTTTAAAAGCGAAAATGAGTTTTAAATGTGAGAATGAGGATATTGAACTCAATCTTCTGGGGGATGGGGGCCAGTGGAGTGGGGTGAGGATAGACCAACACTTCCCATTAGAGCTTTGACTTGCTGGGTTAACAGAAGCCAAAAGGGAAGATCCCTTCCTCAATTATTGGTCTACAACTCCAATTCTTGATAACAAACTAGACTGGCTGGTCCATCGTCAACAGTGCCTTGGAGTACTGAGGAATTGCCTGGCTCAGGTAAAAGACTACCAAAACTGCGAAAGGGAATCGATTCAATTCCAATCTTCCTTTGTGAGGCAGATCGCCCTGGAGTGTACTCAGTTCAGAGCCGTGAGCAGCAAGGGGCCTGGTCTCTCCATCATACACACACGGTTACGCAACGTATTGCTACACACAATGTACAATACAGAATGGTGGTGCCGAGTTAGTGGGGGTTTGGGGGGGGAAACAAGTGCAATGGGGACAACTCTACTGGGGACAAGAATGAGGTTACACACAATCAAAGAAACAAAACACACAAAAATATTCATGTTACACAAGATAATCGTGTTGTGGGGAGAGGTGGGGAGACGAGGGCAGGGAACAGAAAAAGTTAATGCTGGAGAACAAGGAGCGACAGAGACTGTGCACAGGACAGAGGCTGTGCTGGCACAGACTCCATGGGCCGAATGGACACCTTCTGTACTGTTTAATTCTATGGTTCTATGGACAGGAACAGGATCTATCCATAGCTCAGCACTTATTTCATGCTGCTTGGCAATGGAATATCGGAATCAAATCAACCGTTTGAGGCGGTCTCATGAATCAAATTCCTGAGCCAGGCAGGTCCACCGTTCTTTGAGCCACTGCTGATGATAGTCCAGTCAGCCCAACTCATTCATAGGACTTGGAGGGCCAAACCAGTCACTGTAGGCAACGATTCTACTCACTCAGCTCCCATTAAAGCTATAATGAGTGGACCTTGTTGGATAAGCAGTGGAAGCTTGCCAGATAGTGCTTTCAATGGCAAACTATGCAGTTTTAGCTGGTTAAGCTACAGTAGTACTTCAATCCCACTGGGGTCCCCAAGTCTTGTTTTTATTGTCAGCTTGCACCTCATGCTCTCTGGAGTTAAGGGGGTGGGATGCATTCCTCCGTGGAGAGAGTGCATATTCCATTCTAAACACATGAATTCCAGGTGGTATAGAATTTTGAATTTGGTTTACATACTCTTAAGCATACTGACAGGTTTTCCCATGTGTTAACCACAAGCTGACCAAAGATTGGGGCTTATGTATATCCTTTGGGAGAGCAGTGAGAGCAACAGTCATCTCCAACTGAAGTTTGATGCCCAAAATAGGAAACTTCTCTTTTGTTTACTTTATGGCTGTTTTTGGGATGCTACTGGGTGCAAATCGACTGCCATGTTCACCTGCAAATACACAGGAATTACACTTTACTATGAAGCAAAAGGCGCTATATCAAATGTAAGGATCGTTATTTTCTCAGTACTGATATTTCTGGAGAATATATATACAGGTAACTAACATTATTAAAAAAAACTATTGTAGCAAATGCAGTTGGTAGCAAGAATATATGAAGCAAGCAGTTTCACAATTCAATATTAATAAGATGTAAATTGCTAAATTCTTATACAGTACCATTAATAGACAGATTAATTACAGAAACATCAGGGTAAATTAATAAGGGAATTTGGACAGCATGCTAACAATGATCTACATTTTAGTCCATCAAACATGGCTGTGGGTGTTAGCATGGCTCAGCTGTAGCATTCTCATCTCTGCCTCAGAAGGCTGTGGGTTTAATCCCCATATTGGTACTCCAAACTCACATGATTTTGAGTTTCCATAGCACAATGGATAGCGCACTTGCCTTGCAATCGAGAGGACCCAGGTTCGGTTCCCGGGTGGGGCGAAACCTTAGGCAAGTTTCCTTACTCCACACACCTCTGCTTACCTAACAGTAAGTAGAATCCTGTATGTTAGTCGATTGGTGGAGCACTTTCTGGGGTTAACAATCCCTCCAAAAAAAAAACTTACTCAATCCACGACAGCGAATCCATGGCAAATGCAATTGGCTTCACTCACAAAATACCCAGTCAATCCACATTACAATATATTCTGTGAAGCAATTTAAGACAACGCAACAACGTGATAAGGTGCTATTTCACATGCAAGGATTACTATTATTATAATACATGGGGAGCACTGCATTGTTTGAGGTCCCATTGTTCAGATGAAAAGTTAAACTGGCTGTTCAGGTGGATGTTAAAGATGTCATGGCAATATTTGAAAAGGGAATTTCTCATGGGGTCCTGGCCAACAACTTCCTACAGGTCATTCACTTCATGGCTTTTTTGGGGACATTGATGCGTACAAATGAAGTGCTGTGTTTGCCTACAATATACACAGTCACTACACTATACAGTGTGTCCTGTGAAGTGCTTTGAGACATTTTTCTGATGTGAAAGCTCCACATGAAATAAATGATGATGATAATTAGAAAGACATTGATGGACAGAGTTTGTTGAGGATTTGTTGAGCCGGTGTATGTATCAGCTGGTAGCTTTTGGATGGTGGAATTAGGGAGACCAATATTATACAGCATTGCTGCCAAAATTACATAGCATTGCTGCCCAAAAAGTTGGCAACTTGCCACCAAACCAAAGTTATAAAGTCACCACCAAGTCAGTAGCCCAGGTACATGAACAAAGTTGCAATAACACTTCTGACTGTAAGAAAGTTAAAATCATAAAATGTCAAATGCTTAAACAGTTCTGATCATGTAAAAGACATCATCATCCAGGAGTTACAACATCTCGAATGAACTGCTTATCAATTTTTGTTCATGTTAACACTTTTCAAATCAATGAAAATCAGCCAAAAATCTTTGAGTACCGAAACTGAACTTTCAGCAAATACATTACTGCAGTGACATTTTAATTAGTTATACCATTAAATGATCAGAATGCATTAAGAGAAATTCAAATTGAGGGAAACGATAATAGCTTTGGTTTTATTAGAAATTTCAATAGAGTCCTATGTCAAAGCCCCAGGAAATTGGATTCTGACATTTTTATACCTTCCAAATTTATTTTGATCTGTGGATTGCTTTATTTTTTCTATTAATAATTGCTTCACATCATATATCTTTCCTCAGTCTACAAGCAGGTTGGTCAAGTCCGTGGACCAAACTGTGGAGATTAATAAATATCACTTTGGGGTTCAGTGAATACCTCTCCAATACTTTCCCCTAAGGAAATAGGATGGATGAGGTGGAGTCCATAATGATAACAGTTTACAAAAGGCAAAATACTGCAGATGCTGGAAATCTGGTATAAACACAGAAGTCACTGGGAACACGCAGCAGGTCAGGCAGCATCTATGGAGAGAGGAAAATAATTTCACTGAAATGTTCACTCATTTTCGTCTCTCCATAAATGCTGCCTGACCTGCTGCATGTTCCCATAACAGTTTAGCTTTGAGGATATGATAAGAGCTGACCTGATGAGCCAAGTGCCTGTTCTTCTACCATTCATATGTTATTGACATATAAATGTGCGTAAATTCCATTAAATTAGCCCATCGCAGGATGGATAATTATAATAATAATAATCCTTGCATTTGACATAGTGCCTTATATAGTCAAATATAAATTCACTTTACAGTATATTCTGTGAAGCAGAATATACTGTAAAGTGAATTGACTATATATTTTGTGGGCAAAAGTCTGTAAGTTTGCAAGACAGGCCTGCAGGTTCATTGCTCCAAAACACTATCCTGCATGAAGGGTTCTATATGAATGTAAGTTGTTGTTGTTGCATTTCCTATTCCAAGAAGCTGGAAGAGCAAAAATAAGTATAAAATCTAGTATAGTAATTGCAGCTGTATATAAGTTGTATAGATCTTTGAGATTTTAATTGGTAACAGCAGTGTCCCACAAACAGCCATGGATTGAGTAAACAAATTGTTTTTATTTATTTTGAAGGAATTATTACCCCCGGAAAAGTTATCCACCAATCAATTAACACCGGGTTCCTACTTACTGCTTGGTAAACAGAGGTGTGTGGAATAAGGAAACTTGCCCAACATTTCTGCCTGCCGGGAACTTAACCCAGGTCCTCTCCCCTGCGAGGCGAGTCCTCTAACCAGTTAGCTACAAGACGCCTAATTGAGAGGAAGCCTACTGGGAATTAAGATTTATCGTAAAAAGCTGGTGGTACCAAGTGTAACTATACTTTTAAAATTAATCTCTCTTTTGTTTGTCTTTCTGCCACTCTCTATCCATCCAATTTCCCTATGGCTTTGTTCTCTTTCCGTCTCACACTGTCTTTCAGCCATTCACTTAGTCACACATTTAAACTAAAATCAACAAGGCAAATGGATTGCTAAGCTATATTGCCAAATCAGTTTAGTTTTTAGATCCCCAGATGTGATACTCTTGAACAGGACAATATATATCTAGTTCTAACTTACAGTGGATAAAGTTTGCAATGTTTTAAGATTATTCTGTGTTAATTTACACAATCCCTGGGCTCTTTGGCCCAGGAATCATCTTCTACCAATTGGTAGAAAACACAAATTTATACCAGTGTGTTTTAAAACACTCGAAACGTTCCAAAGTTTTATATTGTACCTATATAAAATTGTTTGTCCACAAAATCCGCAGACATGGTACCGCAGACATGGTACCACAGACATGGGGTTAACTTCCACATGTATGCGGATGACACCCAACTCTATCTTTCTGCTTCCACCCTCAATTCCAGGACCACTGCTGTCCTGACAGACTGTCTGTCGGACATCAAGTCCTGGATGAGGACAAACTTCCTACAGTTGAATGTGAACAAGACTGAGGCCCTCCTGATTGGCTCACGCCAGCGCCTCAGCATCTCAGGCTCTGGCAGCATCAACCTCCATGGTTGCCCACTACAACTCACCAAGCCAGTCAGGAGCCTAGGTGTCTTGTTTGACCCTCAACTGTCTTTTCTTCCCCACATCCAATCCATGACCCACTCTGCCTTCTTTCACCTCCGTAACACCACCCGACTCCGCCACTACCTCACCCCTCAGGCCGCTGAAACTCTTGTTCTCTTTGACCGTGCCTTCAGCTCCCCTCTCGACTCTCTTCCCCCTCCTCGCTCCCTCCCTTCCCTCCCCTCACCCTGACCATTTCCCCCCTCCTCGCTCCCTCCCTTCCCTCCCCTCACCCTGACCATTCCCCCCTGCTCGAGTCATGACCCAACTGTGCAGCGCCTTGGGACGTCCTCCTGACGTGAAAGGCGCTTTATAAATGGAATCTTGTTGTTGTTGTTGTTGTTCATGCCTTCATCACCTCCAGGCTCGACTATGCAAACGCCCTGCTTGTCGGCCTTCCCAACTCCTCCCTCCACAGGCTGCAGATAATCCAGAACTCTGCAGCCCGTATCCTTTTCTGCACCAAACTCCGTGACCCCATCTCCCCCATTCTCACCCGACTCCATTGGCTCCCTATCCTTCAGAGGATCCAGTTCAAAATCCTGGTCCTCACATACAAAGCCCTCAATGGTCTCACACCACCCTATCCCTGTGAACTTCTAACCGCTTACCAACTCGCCCTCTCCCTCTGCTCAGCTGGCTCTGGCCTGCTCCACGTCTCCTGACTCACCCGCCCCACCATTGGTGGGAGAGCCTTCAGCGACTCTGCCCCCAACCTCTGGAACTCCATTCCCCAATCATTCCGTCTCGCTCCTTCCTTAGCCTACTTCAAGTCCTGCTTCAAAACCCTTCTCTTCAACCATACCATTGGTCACCCCCCTTCCCCTCCCCTCCCTTCTCCCCCTTGACCCTAGCTTGGGTCTGAAATGCTGTACACTGTCCAGTAGCTTGGGACGTCCTCCCGACGTGAAAGGCGCTATACAAATGTAATCTTGTTGTTGTTATTTGACATGGGACAGTGAAATTAAGAAATCCAATGGATGACAAAGAATTAAAAGTGAAGCCATCAAAGAAAAAAAAGGAAGAAAATTTGGTTGGACATCTGAGAGAATCAAGAATAAGCTTATCATAGGAACAACAAGAGGTCATTCAGCCCATCGAGATCTTTTTACCAGTTTATTAGATATTAGCAGACATTTTAATTCCAGTGTTCCACTCTTTTGTCATACTTCTTTATATCTCTGCTACCCAAGTATGTATATCACTCTTTTAAACATCACCTCTTCACACTAATGCGACTACCACTACCACATAGGGTAGACTTGATTCCAACATTCCTTTGCCAAGCCTGTCTTCTTGGAACCAATTCAGCTCCAAAGAGACCCCACTTATCTCCCAATTACCTCCGCACAAGGCGGCTAATCACTAGTTGGTCATTTGATACCTCACAAGCATAGCCCTGACTAGGTAGATGGCAGCTACCAGGAGTTCTGTGTGAGCTTCTCAGTGAGCAGCCCAGCTCAACATGAAATGTATGAGAACATTGCCACCATCTTCCTTCCCATAGTTTGGACACACATTCTTATTGCCTTGTGAAAGGAATGAAGGATATGGAAAGTGAGAGTCGGCATCTGATCTGCATACCAATGAAGCTCTTTCAATGTTTGGATCTGAAATCAGACACATTAGCCACACATTCAAACTAAAACTACTATCATCAACAGAAAACAGAAAAAATCACATTTACGCCCCTGTGCCAAAGAACTCATTTTAGGTATTACATTATAGCATTTCAGAAATGAAAGCTTCACTTCAGCTGCCAGATGTTCTCTATTAATCTGGTCTGTCTAGCTTCTCTACTTGACTAGAATCAGTTGATACACAAGAATCAAGGCATGGTGCTGGATAATAAGGAGCCACATCAGTGATTGTGTTTATTGCCTCACACAGCATTTATATTCAGAGAGGGAAACCATTTTCAATTATGAAAAATGCTACTCTTTCTAAAAGTGTTTAGGTTGGCACGTGTAAGCAATCATTTGACGTCAGCAAAAGTCAGATCTCTCCTTTGACTTACAATTGATGCTGAGACTCAAAGAGAAAACATCTATACTGATACGGGAATTGTAAATTGTGACATATCTTTATCCGTGAAAAAAATTTTTGATTCAAGATTAGTTCCCACTAGATACTAGGAGAATTGGATCTTGTGGCATTAAAGCGGAGCACAGTAGAAAGCTTCACACAAACACACAAGATGTATGCTGTCTCTAAAAGTCAAATCCTTAATATTTTTTCACATTCAAGCTTTGCTAGCTGTTTTTATGCTAAGCTCTCTGATCCTTTTTTTTATTCAACAATAAATGTAGTTTTGGACTCTCTCATTTATTCTAGTTGAGTATATCCATCTTTTCTCCTGCAGTACAGTATTGTTATAGCTAAACAGCACACAGTGCTGTAAGAAATCACAAGAGAGGTTCTAATAAAGAGGGCCATTTGAAGCTTTT
Organism: Callorhinchus milii; assembly: GCF_018977255.1. Classification (NCBI taxonomy): domain Eukaryota; kingdom Metazoa; phylum Chordata; class Chondrichthyes; order Chimaeriformes; family Callorhinchidae; genus Callorhinchus; species Callorhinchus milii. The sequence goes on from NW_024704743.1 coordinate 93,262,045, forward strand.
GATCTTATCCTTCTGATAAACCCACCCACAAGAAAGGTCCGGATTCACAAATGTTAGGTGAAAATCTCTGACTGGGACGTCCTCCTGACGTGAAAGGCGCTTTATAAATGGAATCTTGTTGTTGTTGTTGTTGACTTATGCAAAAAAAACAACTTAGAGTATACCGGTCTGTGAGTGCCCTTGGATTCATGATCATGGTTGAGCTCCAAACTAGCCAAGAGTATCAATTGGATTCTGCAGACCTGCAAAGTGGTGTATCTGCTTGGTGGAATTACCGTTACTCACAAAGAAAATTAAGGATTTCAGAATTACCTATAATCTTTTTTTACTGGTTGTGAATGAAATAATTAATTAATTGAATTAACTGAATAAAATTTTGTGCTCCTTGTTCCAAGTCTTGTGCCAAACTGCTTTTAATGGTATATTGCAGTGGTGGCCAACCCATGGCCCACCTTCCCAGATGAGCCCGCAGGGCCATCAAGAATTAGCCCACTGAACATTTGCACTAGTGTAGGTAGTAATAATCCTTGCATTTGGTATAGCACCTTATCATGTCTTCGAGATGTCTCAAAGTGCTTCACAGAATATACTGTAAAGTGAATTGACTGTATATTTTGTGGGCAAAACACGGCAGCCAGTTGCACATAGCAGTGTCCCACAAACAGTCATGGATTTAGTGACCAATTTATTATCATTATTTTTTTTTGGAAGGAATTATTACCCCCAGAAAAGTGATCCGCCAATCAACTAAGAACCGGGTTCCTACTTACTGCTGGATAAACAGAGGTGTGTGAAGTAAGGAAACTTGCCCAACTTAATACTAATATACAGTATATTAAGTGAGTCTGTTTCAAATCAAAATATTAATATACTATGTCATTCTGATTCAGGTCTACTTTGAATTTTTTCATTCCTTTTGTTCTACTGTTAGTGGCCAAGTGCTTAGTCACTATGTTCACAACTTTCTGTAACTCCTTCACCCTCAAAATCCCTTCACCTTGTGCCTTCCCTTTTGACTTTTAAAACCTTTTAAATCTATATCCATTTGACCATGCCATTGCTCAACCCTCTCACATTCCCCTGTACTTTATTTTTGATTCAATGATGTTTGTTTTATTCTGAGAAAAACGTACAAACCTAATATCTATGTAGCAATATACACAGATACCAGTTCAATGATCCACTCTACTTCCTTTTCTGGTGATAGAAATAACATTTATGAAGGCCTGTTTGAGATCCCCTACCTTCCCACTCAATACATTAGGATTTGCGCCTCGGTAATACCCATCAACATAGCCTGTTTGAATCTGACCACTGCAGCTGAGGGGCATTGTAAAACTTAGTGCATTAGAGCTATAATTGATAGAGCAGAAAATGTTGTTGTTACCTAGGCAATGTAAGTCAAAAGCACTCGGTCGCGAATTTTAGTCAGAGAACATGAGAAAAATCAAAATTAAAATCTGGCAGACTTCAATTTGGCTAGGAATTTAACCGAAGTCATGATACTTCTCAGAGCAAATATTTTTCAACCATCGCTTCTGGCATGAAAGGCACAATATCAAATGTAAAGATTATTATAATTGGTTTCTGATTAGTTAGAAAATGACTTGAAAAACTGGATTTTCTGCCATCCAAGACTTAGAACTTTAAGAATAGCAATGCTCATGTTATGGACACAGCAAAATCAGTACTTGATGTGATATTTAAGCATTAATTGTTCCACAATAATCCTTGCTGTCAGGTCTTTTCACAGTGCTCGTCAACTGCCCAGCAGGGGCAAAAAAAAACAACTGTAACATAATTTTATTTTGTTTCCTTAATGTCTACTTCTGATTTGGCTTGGAAATATTTTGGTTTAAACACTTGACTAATTGGAGAAACCAACTGTGAGAAGCTCACAGGGGAAGCTGCTGCATTGACACACACACAGTTGAAATGATACAAAAAATATATCCCTTGTATCATTCACCTGCAAGCCAGTTCAAGTAATTGTATTGTTAGCACTACTTTTTAGTATCTCTTGTGTAAAGAAATAGGAAGAAAAAGGATTTCTAATTTGGTATGATATCATAACTTTTAAAAGGAGATGTGATAGTAAAGCTCATATTTAACTCTAGTTGATAGGTTAGAGTTAATTATTACAGGGACTATTTTTGGTATGGAAACTTTCTCTATAGTCCTGCAGAGTAGTTCTAATAATAATAATAAATAGAGTGCTTCAAAGTGCACCAAATAAAGGCAGAAATCAAACTAATTCAAGTTATAGGCCACTAGTTTCATAGATCACAGATAATAACCTCATGACCTCAGATCCTCTTGCAGTTTGAATAATGATCAATGCATTCTAAAATTATTTATTCTCAGCTCAAACACAATCTCAGATATTTATACATATTTCTCCTGGTATACAGCAGGATTCTAGAATGTACATGTGATATTATAGGTAGACAGCGAGTTTTGATGAGTGATTTTGGTGCAGGGATGGTAACTAGTAATGATTTATTGTGGAGATATTCCTACAGCCTCTTCCTCTTGTTAGTTTGATTGTCCATCACCATTAATATGGAAGCACTTTTATCTGATCAGTTGGTTGTGTGATTGCATGCTTGATCTAGCACATGTTGCTTTCCGTATTTCAAATGCAGTTTGTCTTGGGAAGCAGCTATGTTAGGGTGGCACCTCAATCTATGGTATGCCAGGTGCAGCCTACATTCCTAATTGAACCAGAGTTGTTCTCCGAACATGATGATGATGGGGGAATAATCTGCAGGAAGTTTCTATATTCAACCTGAAGCCATTAAACTTTATGGGATCTAGAGTAAATGTTGATGATTAACGTCAGTCATCTTTATCTGTACTGGGGCAGCAACGTTTGTGATAGATCTGGCAAATGAAGTTATGCACCAACGTATCTAATCGTTCCTCGTGACTCATTTCTCCAAAACTGGGGAATCAATGTTGTTGCTCTCTTCTGCATTATCTCCAGCCTCCTTATGTACTCCTGATGCGATCTGTCCAGATCTCTACACAGTACTCCAAGTGTGGTCTGATCAAAGGCTAGAAGTAGTGCAGCTTGAAAATATCTTCTGGTGATCTGAACTCAATTGATTTGGCAATGTACCCAGCATCCTGTTAGTATTGTTTATTCTTGCTTCACACGTTTGCTTTACCCCAGCAAGGTGAAATCTTGGGCAAGTTTCTTTACTCCACACGCCTGATAATAATCCCTCAAGAAAAAAAACAATAATAAATTGGTCACTTCAATCCACGACTGCTTGTGGGACACTGCTGTGCGCAATTGGCTGCCGCGTTTCGCCCACAAATATACGGTCAATTCACTTTACAGTCTATTCTGTGAAGTGCTTTGAGACATCGAGAAGCTATGAAAAGCGCTATATCAAATGCAAGGATTATCTTATCTTATCTCTGAGTCAGAAGGTTATGATTGAAAGCCTCATTTCAGGTCTTTGAACTCATACTCAAGATTGGCGTTCGGTGGGGTTGGGGGGTGGAGGGGAGGGGTGGGAGAGGAGGTGGGAGGGCTGAGGATTGCTACATTGTCAGAGGTCCTATCCTTTGAATGACACGTTAAATTGAGGTTATTAAAGACCCTAATACTATTTGAAAAGTGATGAGTTTTCCCCAGTCCTGGCCCAACAATCCCCTAGATAAAATTGGTCATTCACTTCATATTTGTTTGTGGAACATTCCTGTATATAAATTGTTTGTTGTGCTTGCATATTAGAAATAATCACTACACTTAATTACCACAAGGACAATTCAACGTGACAGTCTTATGAAAAAGGTATATCATCTGGTGATATTACTCAAGTACATTGTAGCCTTGGCACAATGATTTGGTCCTGATTTAAATATTTATTTCAAGATCCTCACACTCGTGTTCAAATCCATTCACTCCCTGGCACCTCCCTACCTACCCAATCCACCACCTGGTGCCTTCGCTCGACTGGCACCGGCCTACTGCTCGTCCCTCGCACACTCCGCCCCACCATCGGAGGCTGCGCTTTCATCCACTATGCCCCAAAGCTCTGGAACACTCTCCTCAATCCCTCCACCTTGGCCCCGTTCTCCCCTCTTTCAAGACCAGCCTGAAAACTTTCATCTTTGACCGTGCTTACGGCTACCTCCCACCTCCCCGCGCCTCGGAGTCAGGCTCTGCACTATTAAGAGCTCTGAGATGCTACCCTGCATGTAGAGCACTATATAAGTGTAAGTTGTTGTTGTTGTATTTATTGTAATGCTGAAAATCGTCAATCAAACAACATTGAAGAGGAATCCAACTGAATTAAATTGCTTTCCTCTAACCCTAAATAATCTGGTTCTTGGGTGGCAGATTGGAGCAGGACCAGTAAAAGGACTATGAAAGATGGTGGCTGGGATTGAGCTAAAAGCTGCAGAGGCGAGTTATTGATTGCAATCTGGTGATAATTTTCAAATGTTACCAAGTTTACCGCATTGCACAACTCAGCCCCTTAATGTGTATATATATGCTGCAAACACCACTGCAATGTGTGCAGTTTGAATCCCACTCTATTAAAAAGATATTGGGGGTACAGAGGATGCAGTGTAATGTGCAAGAATAATGCTAAAGGTGAGAAATGCACCTACATGGAAATCAATCTTTTTGTATCAAGTATTTAACTTAAGTGCTCCAAGACACCATTCGACTTGAAGAGCGCTATATAAATTCAAGTTGTTGTTATTGTTGTAATTTTAGGATGTTAAATTTATTTGAGTTCAGTGAGTTTACTGACCTTTCTTATATAAACCGGAGTCAACCTTCAGTGCAAAGGTTGGATACTGTCACTCAATTCTGTCAAAGGTATTTCCCTCATCAAAGGCTGTGTGTCAGATGCTGCTGATCCTGGAGACATGTATTTAATTGGGTTCATCTTAGTCCCCTGAATCTGGCAACTTTACACACCCATCCATCTGGAAAGGATGCCTCAAGTCTCAATATATTATGATTTTTAGCATCTGTTAGCTGTTACGCAGCCAGAAGAGGGGTGGAGGAGAGAGAGCGTATAACAGATTAAGCGAGAAAGCAGGAGAGCGAGAGAGAAAGCAAGAGAGCGAGAAAGAAAGCAAGAGCGTGAGATAGAAAGCAAGAGAGAAATCAAGAGCAAAAGCAAGAGAGAAAGCCAGAGAGAAAGAAAAAATTTCTAAAATGTAAGGTGATTATTCTGGTTTATCAAGTTATTCAATAATTGGAAGGAAATTGGTAATGAAATTAGCTTTTAAGTGTTTTTGTGCTCAGGACAATGCATCCCATTGACTGTCTTCTGGCTGCAAATATTCTGAAAGAATATATAAATATTTCCTTTCTCTAATAAAGCCATCAGAATGACCAGCAGCTTCCTCCATAGAGTCGGAAAGCCATTAGTGCCTTTCTCCAAAAGTATATCTAAAAACTGGCACTCTACCATTTCGAAAAAAAATAATTTTTCAAAACATTATCGCTTGCCATTCTTTTCTAAAACTTAACGTAAAACCATCTGTCCTTCACAACATCCACCTGGTCCATGACAGTAAAAGCATTATAATAGTCCATTATAGGCTGCCATAAATGGTGCTCAAATGTTACTAAACAAAGCTCACTCACTGAGTCACAAATCAGGTAATATATGTGTAACACAACTTTAGGGCATTAGCATTGAGAGTAACTGTTTCCTGTCCATCCAGATAATTTCTGCTAAATACTTAAGGAATCTCTCAATTTTAAACCATAAATTAGACTCTAATGTTTAATATTGATAAGTATCAGTAATTTGTATTGATTTACAGTCATGTTGAAACAGAGTACCGTTCAAAGATTTTGATTTTTTTTATTTAAAATTATAAACGCAGCCATATATCAAATGCAGAGGTTTTATTTTACCTGTGCAAAGATCATTTATGGCTTAGGAAAAAATAGGGAAAATGTTCCTATATAATTTGACCATATAAGAATCTATTCCTGGGCCTTTACCCCTCTGCAGGTTCTGATTCTTTGTATTATTCTATTGTTTGATGACCTTCTCCAATAATTCACCCCATATCCATGGCTTCCCCCACATCCGTAACATCGCCCGGCTCCACCACTGTCTCAGACCACAGGCCCCCGAAACCCTCATACATGCATTCATAACATCCAAGCTTGACTATGCAAACTCCCTGTCTGTCGGCCTCCCCAACTCCTCCCTCCATAGGCTGCAAATTATCCAAAACTCTGCAGCCAGTGTCCTCTCCCACACCAGGCTCTGTGATCCCATCACCCCCATGCTCGCCCAACTCCAATGGCTTCCCATCACACAGAGGATAAAGTTCAAGATCCTGGTCCTGACCCTCAAAGCCCTCCATGGCCTTGCTCCCCCTACCTCTGTGACCTCCTAACCCCCCACCAACCTGTGCACTCCCTCCGCTCAGTGGGCTCTGGCCTGCTTCACGTCCCCTGCCTTGCCCGCCCCATCATTGCCGGGCGGGCTTTCAGCAACTCTGTCCCCACCCTCTGGAACTCTATCCTGCAGTCCCTCCACCTCAGCACCTCCCTTGCCTCCTTCAAGACCCATCTCAAGACCCACCTCTTCAACCGTGCCTTTGATCACCCTCCTTACACCCTGACCCTCCATCCTCCCCAATCCCGGCCCTCAGCTCAGGTCTGAAACACTGATTGTCCAGCGCTTTGGGACGTCCTCCCGATGTGAAGGGCACTATGCAAAGGTAATTTTGTTGTTATTGCTTCTTATGTAATACAAATGTTTGTTTTTACCAGTCTTCTTTCTCCCCTACTCCTGTGCTAAAGGGGCTGGAGTTCAGTTCTAAGTAGAATAGTGCCTTAACTGAATACCCACCTTTTAAAGTGTAGGTAGACAGGTTATTCAACAATGTGAAAACAATCACTGGGAAAATCCAATTCTTTATTCACCCCACTTTCACAAGCACAACAGTGAATGGTGACCAGAAGTTGGAATTCTAGCTAAGTTCTCCCTCCCTAAATACCTGAGGCTAATTTAAGAAACCAAACTGCTGGCCCAGCTAAAATCAGCTTCTTCAATATAGTGATTGTCAATCTAGCCTAAATCTTTCTGATTTGCATGACCAATGGTGTGTCCAATATCCTTTTATCACTTGGCCATTGTAGGGCCTATAATTTGAATATTTTGAAAAACACATAATTTGATTCATTGTGTATGTAATGTTTGATTCATTGTGAAGTGTGGCAGAACAAAGTAGAAGCCTCCCTGGATTTTATATCACAAAATGCAGTCTGTGTTGAACTTGGAACCTCAGATTGATGGTTACAAAGCTAGCAGCTTTCCAGCTTTAACCATTTCATTCCAATATCTTTCATTATGCAAGGAAGTGTGAACTCTGGTTACATTGTGATAAGGCGACCTACCGAGTACTTCACACCCATCATTAGGTTGAAATTTGCACCCATTAATAATCGTCGCCAGTCAAGTGGAATTATGGACATCATTTCACAAATTTATCAACAACAAAAACTTGCATTTATATGGCACCCCTCATGCAGGGCAGTGTCCCTTAGAGCAGACAAGGTTATGGGGAGATTTAATAGAAATGTTCAAAATTGTGAGGGGTTTTGATAGAGTAGGTAGGGAGAAACTGTTTCCACTGGCAGGTGGGTCAGTAACTAGGGCACATAGATTTAAGGCAATTGGCAAAAGAACCAGAAGGGAGATGAGAAGAATTTGTTTTACACAGCGTGTTGTTACGGTCTGGAATGCACTGCCTGAAAGGTGGTGGAAACAGATTCAATAACAAGTTTCAAAAGGGAATTAGATAGGCACTTCAGAAGGAAATATTTGCAAGGATTTTAGGAAAGAGTGGGGAAGTGGGACTGATCAGGTAGCTCTTCCAAAGAGCAGCACAAGCACGACGGGCCAAATGATCTCCTTCTGTGCTCTAATAATAATGAACCTTGCATTTGATATAGAGCTTTTCACGTCTTCTAGACATCTCAAAGCACTTCACAGGATAGAATGTAAAGTGAATTGACTGTACATTTGTGGGTGAAATGTGGCAGCCAATTATGCCCAGCAGTGTCCCACAAACAGTCGTGGATTGAAGTGACCAATTTATTATTGTTTTTTCTTAAGGGATTATTATCAGGCGTGTGGAGTAAGGAAACTTGCCCAAGGTTTCACCCTGCTGGGAATTGAACCCAGGTCTCTCACTTGCAAGGTGAGTGCTATAACCACTGAGCTACAGGACTCACAGCAATATTCTAAGATTCTATGATTCTATGGTCATTGCGACATAAGGGGGCTGCTCAAACCTAGAGGTAGTGCAGAGGGAGCAACAGGATGATTAGAGAAATGAGCTATGAGCTGGGCCAACAGAAATTTGCGGAATTGTTTGCCAAAAATTGCAGGGCATTAAACAAATTTTGAGGACAATTGCGGAGAAATTTAGTACATGTTGCAGAAAATTGTGGAGGGTTGATTGGTGCTATTGAGGTACATTTTACTGCCAACGTACAGGAGCTCATCAACTCCTGCCTCTCAGGGCCAGGCACCATACACAGACATTGAGACCCAGAGAGAAACACAGACTCAAAGAAACACACATTTTCACTGAGAGGTACACACACACACACACACACACACGCATAGACACAAAGAGATACACACAGAGACATACAGACAGAGGAGGGAGAGACACACATGCACATTCATACAGACACTCACAAACACATACAGAGGGGAGACATACTCACACAGATACACTCACAAACACATAGAGAGACAGAGACACACATGCACACTCGCATAGAGACACTCACAAATACATATAGAGAGAGACACACACTCATATTGAGACACTCACAAACAAATAAAGAGACAGAGAAACATACAATATTTTAAAGGGGATTGGAAACATAAATTCAGAAAAATACTTTCAGACGCACCCAGACAGTTAAACAAGAGGACATACATTTAGAGTTGTAAAGGGCAATTTCAGAAGAAACTCCATAAAGTATTTTTTTATTCAGGGAATAATTATTGACTGGAAAAGGTTACCAGGAATTGTGGTTGAGGACAGGACGCTAGGACTTCTTTATCAAAACCAACTTGTGACCTTGTGAGATTGCATCTATTAGTTGCTGATATAACTGTTGGGGTGTCAGTGCCTGATTGTTAGCAATATCAAAGGGAATACATTACATTCCACTCAAAAAGATGTTGCCCTGCAGCTCAATGTTGTTTGTTACATCTTTATAATGATATAAGTTCACTCTAATTTGATGATTCTATTATTGTAAATCCAATTACTCATCTATTCTGTCACCGACCGCTTCCTCTGTGTTGAATGCATCCTTCAATTCTCACATTAACACACTTTAGTATCCAACTGTATTCATCTTGATATTTAGTTGTCTTTCTGTTTTCCATTTATTGCTCCTATGTGATGAAATCTATTGCATCTCAGGTAGAGTTTCAGCTGATGTTTCTGATGTTGTGGAGTCCTGTAGCTCAGTGGTTAGAGCACTCGCTTTGCAAGTGAGAGACCTGAGTTCAATTCCAGGCAGAGGGCGAAACCTTGGGCAAGTTTCCTTACTCCACACAGAGCCTAATAATAATCCCTCCAAAAACCAACAACAATAATAAATTGGTCATTTTCAATCTACGACTGTTTGTGGGACATTGCTGTGCGCAATTGGCTGCCGTGTTCGCCCACAAATATACAGTCAATTCACTTTACAGTGTGTTCTGTGAAGCGCTTTGGGATGTCCTCCTGACATGAAAAGCGCAATATCAAATGCAAGGATTATTATTATTATTATTACACAGTGGAGTCCTGAAGCTCAGTGATTAGAGCACTCGCCTCGCAAGCGAGAGAGACCTTGGTTCGATTCCAGTCAGGGCAAAATGTTAGACAAGTTTCCTTACTCCACACATCTCTGTTTACCTAGCGGTAAGTAGGAACCTGGTTGTTAGTCGATTGGCAGATCACTTTTCTGGGGGTAATAATTCCTTCAAAAAAAATCAGTCACTTCAATCCACGACTGTTTGTGGGACACTGCTGTGCAAAATTGGCTGCTGCATTTCGCCCACAAATTATGCAGTCAATCCACTTTACAGTATATTCTGTGAAATGCTTTGAGACATTGCTTCAAGATTTTTATTAACTTTTAAAAGAAGTTTTATCATACTTTGAAATTAATTTAACAAGCAGCAGCACTCATATTGTAGAAAACGCATGTTAAAAACACAAGGGTACTCTGCAAAATCCTGATTATCACTACAGTTGATTTTGTTTTGAGTCTTCGTTCCTTAAAAAATGATTGCTAGAAATTCCTATTATATAATTCCAAGCAAATACGACAGTAAGAAACCTGAGTATAAGGTTAACTTTTACAGGGGGAAGGGAATTACATATTTCACATGTTTTTAATTTTAAATATGTATTTAAAAAAGGGAAAAAAGTTACACTTGTGATGATTTTTTTGTACAACTGCAACTGCGTGATTCACAGAATGCTATGTGGGTGTGAAATATTATTATGTAAAAGAGTGGCACAAACAGACATTCAAGACAAATGTAAGTGGAAGTGTTGTAGTGTTTGGCTGTCACAAGTGTTTGGTTGATTCCATTGTACTGATCTGTTTCATGCTGCAATACTAATAGGTAGGCTGTTTGCAAAATATCGCTCTCAATCTCAAATTGTGTTGTAGGAATCCAGAACTCTATTGGTGATTAGTGCCCACCGGCCAGGCAATCAGAACATGTAGAACGCATGATTTGTCTTCTAATGTTCCCTAAATTAAGTGGGTGATTATGTTTAATGCATTTTCAGCCAGTTTCATTTTTTTATGTTAAATTTTTATAATGTCTCAGCAACGTACCATTAAGAACCATTAACTATTTAACGTCAACATCTCTGTAAATTTGTGCTGCTGCCGATAGCAGTTAAGTAGTACATATTTCCACCGCAAATGTATGACCTGAATATTCATTTGTTGAACATGAGATTGGTAAGGTTAATGCCAGCATGCTCAATTAACTGTAAAGAATACCATTCATTATACCATTCACTGCTTTAATGCCACGGCTCCAGCTATCACCCCACATCCCAATAAAACGTCACTGAATTTCAAAGAGGAAACTCTTTAAATAGTTGAACTTCACAAGTAACATTTCAATGTCAAAAATCAAGAAAGGCAGCGCAAGCCTCTGAAGCTGGTGGGATTGTGTTGATTTTCGGAGAATTCATTTTTGCTTAACTTGGAACCATCATATGGATTTAACTTGCATAATACGTGAAACACGTTCATTTGGAGGGCAACAGTTAATCATTAATAAATAGTTGGAGAATCAGAAAAATAGAATTTTTAATACAGAAGAAACCCATTGTATCATTGCTCGCACTCTATGTAATAGCTATCCGAACTATTTAGCCCCAATCTCCTTCCTTTTCCCCATAAGGATTCACTCCGCCCCTATTAATGCTGTAAACCAATGCTATAATGGTCCTAGCTTCATATGTGGCAAGAAAGATTGCCAGACAGTGCTTTCATGGCATCTTTGCAGATTCAGCTGAATAGACACCAGCAATACCTGAATGCACATTTGGGATCCCCAAGCCTTAGCTCTTGCCAGCACACGGGTAGTACACGCTGGAATTAGGTAAGCAGGATGTATTCCTCCACAGAGAGAGTGTGCATTCTATTCCAATAAATGGGAATTTCCATGTATGGATGGAATGCATGGAACTCTCAGTTTGGTTTGAATACTCTTAAGCATGGTGATGGGTTCCTGCAAGTGATAGACCGAAAGAAAAATCACCATAGCCTTTTATACTTTTCATTTTTGAATGCTTTTCTGATTCTGTTTTAAAATCTATTATATATTTTGCTTCAATTACAATTTCGGATAGAGAATTGCACTCCAAATAACAACAACTTGCATTTATATAGTGCTTTTCAATGGAATAGCTGTCTGTGTAAAACAAAATTAACTCTTCACTCCCTTTGTTTTTCGGAGTGATGATTTCTAATTAATGCTCTTTAGTGACCATGTCACTAACCAGTAAAACTGATATCCTACTAACCAGCTGTACAATGGCAAGTCCACAGGAGACCACCGATTGGTTACGGACCCAACAATTGAGATGGAGTCAGAGAGGAATAGGATGTTCATATCCTTTATTTATCGACAGGACAGAATTTTAAACAATGTGTTAATCAAAACAATATAATACTAATAATAATTATTACATTTGATGTAGCTCCTTGTCACATCTGCGAGACATCTCAAAGTGCTTCACAGAATATACTTGGGCAGAATATACAGGGCAAAACCTTGGGCAAGTTTCCTTACTCCATACGCCTAATAATAATCCCTCCAAAAAACAAAAACAATAATAAATTGGTCATTTTCAATCCACGACTGTTTGTGGGACATTGCTGTGTGCAATTGGCTACTGCGTTTACAGTCAGATAGAGCATTGCTTTCCAACTAAATATACAGTCAATTCACTTTACAGCATATTCTGTGAAGCGCTTTGAGACGTCTAGAAGACGTGAAAGGCGCTATGTAAAATACAAGGCTTATTATTATTATTATACTGTAAAGTTAATTGACTGTATATTTTGTGGGCAAAATGCAGCAGTCAATTGTGCACAGCAGTGTCCCACAAATAATCGTGGGTTGAGTGACCACATTTTTTTAAATTTAATATCAACAACAATTTGCAGTTATACAGTATCGTTCAGGTTGAGTAACATCTCAAGGCATTTTACAGAGACTGTGCCAAGTAAATTGACTGTATATTTTGTCAGCAAAATGTGTCAGCCAATTGCACACAGCAGTGTCCAACAAACGTGAATTATTTATTATTTTTTGTAGGGCTTATTACACCCCGGAAAGCGATCCGCCAATCAACTGTCAGCCAAGTCCCTACTTACTCGAATCAAACCCAGGTCCTCTCGCTTGAGATCAAGCGCTCTAACCACTACGCTACAGGACTCCAATTCTACCCCATCCAATTTAGCTGAACAGAAGGGGTCAGCAAGAGAATGAGGCTGAAAATGGTTGCAATGGTAGGGAATAATGAAAGCATGTTGAACCTGAGGGCAATGGACAAGCAAAGCTGAGTGCGGGTAATGATGTGAGCAGTTGAATTTGGATGAGCTGAAGATTTGGGATGATAGACCTGGGAAGGCTGACAAAGAAAGCATCAGAAAAGTCCAGCCCAGAGGTGATCAAGGCATGGATAAGAGTTTTAGATGCCTGAGCATGAGATAGAAATGGAGGCAGCCAATGCGTTAAAGATGAAACACATTTTCGGTGAGGAAAAAAATGTAAGGTCCAAATCCGTGACTGTGCAGCGTTTTGGGATGTCCTCCCAACTTAAAAGGCACTTTACAAATATAATTGTTGTTATTGTTGTTGTAAGGAAGAAAAGATATCTTATGCTCAAACAGAAAAATGTCCCATCTCACAATTTCCTCACATATATCTTGTGTCAACATTTTGCAAAAAAAAGGTTAATCGCAATCAAAGTATGAAATCTTTGTGGTACTATAGCTTGTGCTGCATTGCTCTCTTTGCAATTAGTGAATGGTATGAATTACAAGTGAAGGCTCACAAAGTCTTTTGTACGGATTATTTTCTAAAGTCATGCCGTGGAATGCAAAGAGAAAGACAGTTGTTTGGTGTTAAGTTTGTTGCTATGGCAATCAGTTCTGCACCAGTACAATGACCTACCATTGACAGTTCATTGAGAACAGAGATTAAATTGATGACAAGCAGCAGAAATAACTAGATTAGCCGTAATGATTTTTTTGAATGATTTTTGTGTGGGTAAATCCCCATGCCTGTATAATTAATCTGCTAACGCAAAACCTTGAGTGGCGAGTGGAACTGAACTCCCCCACCACTACCGCAGTTTCAGAATAATGGTTTGTTCCTATTCTTAATGTCAAAGCAGTTGTTGCCTCAGGCACTGTGACAAAATTGGATGTGATGTTTAATGTTGATCTGGTCAAAACGTCCACAAGTAAATCTGGAATCTAGAGTCAATACCAGAGGGCAAAGGTGAAGCTGGCAATTGAGATTCAATTATTTTACACAGCGGGTGGTCTATAGATAACCTAGAGAGGGGACAGAGGTCCGAAATGTTCTGGCTCTCTTTATTCAGCACTTATTGTGTGGGTTTAGCTGGAATTTAGTGAATTGTGTGAATTACAAGTGAAGCCTCACAAAGTCTTTAGCTGGTTAAACTCCAGCAGTACAATGCACAATTTGCAGTCTGCAAAGCTTGGTTCCTGCCAATCTGTACCTAAACTCTTCAGGATTAGATAAATAGGATATATCCTTCTGGGGAGAGAGTGTGTACTCCATTGAGACAAAAATTTATTTCAATGCATGTGTGTAACTCTCAGTAATTTGGTTTGAATACTCTTAAACTTAGTGATGGGTTTCCATGTATGTCAGACACCTGTCTGATGAAAGAAAAATAATGTATTCAGCACTAGGTTTAAGCCAATTTTATTTCCAGAATGCTGCACCAGCCTCAGTTGCACCAGCCTCAGACTTCAGAAATATATCCTCTGATAGCAAAATCCTTTGGTATAGGTAATTTCAGTAACTTCGACTTAAACACAGAAAGCAGGTAAATCATCTCTGTGGTGTTTGTGTTTTGCTGATTTGAACGACAGTAGTAATAATAATACTAAAATAATCCTTGCATTTGATATTGCAGTATTACATCATCAAGATGTCTCAAAGTGCTTCACAGATTTACTGTAAAGTGGGGTGACTGTATTTTGAGGTAAATGTAATCAGCAATAGCGAAATCATACAAGTAAGTCATCTCCTCCCTTGAAGTGAGGCAAGTATTATTGTAAATGTGAACTCCTGTATGGACTTCAGGACTTGCTTGTAACTTGGAGTGTTTTATTTGTTTTCCAGAGAGTGGGGGGGCAGTATGGCTGATACCCTGCCTGTTGAATGTGGGGCTGAGAAAGTGGGGACAGAAGCAGCCAGTGCTTGTCAACTCAGTAGAGTTGAAGGAGATTGTGGAGGAAGGGTGGGGTGAGACCATGGAGGGATTTAAAAGTGAAAATGAGGATCTTCAACTTGATCCACTTATGCTGAATTCATATTTCATTGACCTGCTTTCATTGTTTTTCAATCAAAGCTCTTACTTGTCTCAACTTAAAATAAAAACATGTCAGCCGAACGCACAGAAATAGTCAAGGTTCTAAATTACCAAAGATTGGATCCAAAATTGGCTGGAAGACAGAAAGCATAAGGTAGTGGTGAACAACTGTTTTTCAGACTGGAGGGAGATGTACAGTGGTGTCCCCCAAGTGTTGGTATCAGGACCACTGCTCTTTTTAATGTATGTTAATGACCTGGACTTGGGTATAGAGAGCAAAATTTGAAAGTTTGCAGATGAAACAAAACTTGGAAATGTAGTGAACAGTAAAGAGGATAGTATCAGACTGCAGGAGGATGTAGTCAGGCTGGTGAAATGGGCAGACACATGGCAGATGGAATTTAATGCAAGGAAGTGTGAAGTAATGCATTTTGGTAGGAAGAATGAGGAGAGGCAATATACAATACAAAATTATATTTGTAAAGCATCTATCACATCAGGAGAATGTCCCCAGGTACTGAACAGTCAGGGATTAGGTAGTGGGACCTAAGCAGGGGAGGAAGCGGGGGATCAGGGAGGGTGGAGAGCAGAGAAGGTGGCCGAAGGCTTGGTCGAAGAGAAGGGTCTTGAAGGGAGCCCTGAAGAAGGCATGGGAGGAAGCAAGTTGAAAGGAATGTGGAATAGAGTTCCAAAGGGTGGGGACAGAAAAGCCGAAGGCCCAACCGCTAATGGTGGGGCAGGCCAGGTAGGGAATGTGGAGCAGGCCATAGCCTGCTGAGAGAAGAGCAGCGAGAAAGGGAGAGTGGTAAGGGACAATACTGAGGGAGAGCGCTGGGATGTCTAAGCGGTTGTGACAAAGGCTTGATTGGGTCAGGCATTTCTTGGTCAGACACATCACAACAGATGTACGTTATCAGAGCCCTCATTCTTCTCACAGAGGAAACAACATCACAGAGTCCGTCATGCTATTAACGACCTGTTCAGTATAAGACAGTGGAGACGGGATCTCATCATTCTGGCCCTGAAAGATGGCAGTGTGAGGTGACTGCACAAAAGCAGCAGCCAATGGCCCTGGGCAGCACATGCCAGTTAGTCTCCCTGTGACATTGTTAGATAATAATCCTCGCATTTAATATTAAAAATAACTCCAATAACAGTGACAATTGCTGGATTCCACATTGAAATACCATTATTGCCGCTCACCCCGAATGCCAACATATGTCAATGCCAAATATCAATTGATATTGGCTCGGTCCCGGGATCCTAAACTGTAAAGCGCTCTAAGACGCCATCGGGTGTGGAGGGCGCTATATAAATCCAAGTTGTTGTTGTTGTTTACACAAGGGAGAAGTTCAAAACCAGTGGGCTCTGATATTTCAACATGAATTTCTTAATAGCTGCATCTTTCTTTTCCAGTAATTTTTTTTAATTTTTTTTTTTAGTGGCACTGTAATATGTGTTGAGCTCACACTGCAGCACACCTTACCAAAAGGTTGGCCACCACTGGTCTAGGCAGATACTGCCGTGTCATATCGGAGGGGAGAGGGTGCTGCATTGTCAGAGGTACCGTCCTTGAGATGAAACATAGAACCAAGATCCCATCTGACTGTTTAGTTATATGTTAAAATTCATGACACTGTTCAAAAGGGAGGTGAGTTTATCCCATTGTCCTGGCCAATAACATTCCAGATATATTGATCATTCACTTCATGGTAGGATCTTGTTGTCTGCAAATGGCTTCTACGTTTGTTTGACCATTGATGGAGGGAAAGATGGGCAGGGGACATGGAGTAGGCCGGTACAGAGTATACCAGGTGAAACACTATGAAAGTTACTGATAGACACTATTAAAATGACATACAGCATGTGTATCCAACAGAAAGAAACAGAAAGAAACTGCTAAAAATAAAGGATTGAACATTGAAAGTTTGCGTTCTGTCAGATAGATATGGGGCTTGAACTCACAAGCTTCTGACTCAGAGGCAACTGAGACAGGCTGACTAATTATATCAAATACTATGGTCATTATTATTATAAATGAATTTTTTTTTAATTGCATTTCCTCAAAATCTATGGTTGCCTGAAGGTTATCACTTAATACAAGAATATGTATTTCTTTCTAGTTTTCTTTTCAGTGTTCGGCTTTACATACACACACACACACGCATGCACACACACACACACACACATACATACACCCAACATAAAAGTGAAGGTGCAGGGAATAGGGATAGCGAGTAGTGGAAGTCCCATATGCACAATTTGCAGAAAAAAATCAATGCAATGACCTCCCGATTACATTGAGTTTAGATTAATAAATCTATCAATTAAGAACTTTGTACTCAACATTCAAGACAGAGACTAAATGCTACAGTCTAGACAGATTTCCCAACAAAGAACAGATCAGCAGCTGCAGACTCATAACCTAACTATACTCTGTTGGGTACGACAAACATGCTGACAGTGGTACTTAAAGAGAGACTCTTATTTTATGTTCCCCTAAATTGGTCACTTTTGTCTGTATTTTCACCTTGGAGGAGGAGGGGAACTGACTGTCTTAACACCAGAAGAATGTATTAGAATTCAGGATGAGAGTGAAATGGGGGTAGAGAATTCTTTTTGGGAATGGGCTTACACCCTTTTGGAACCTTTTCTGTGCTTTCCTTTCCACTTATGGGTAAAATTGTCAGTTCTAAACCCAAATGTGATTTTGGAGTCAAAATTCCACCCGGGTTTAGCTTTACTCTATTTTTATAACATTTCTGAGCATAATAACATAAGAACATCAGAATGTGCGAGCTGAAAGAAGACCAAGGTCCATCCACTTTGCCTTCCACCATCCTGGCAGTTGCTTGACATGTCATGTCCCAAACTATATATTGTATCCCAAAATATTCTTTTCTAAAAGAAATCTATCTAATTTGTTCTTGAAACAAACAACACGTTTTGCTTCCACCGACTCTCTAGGGAACTCTTCGATACATTTACTGCTCGCTCACTGAAGTAGTGTTTCCATAGATTTGTTCTGAATTTACCCCCCTTCAATTGCAGACTATGTGCTCTGTTCTACTGTTCAGTCTTAATTTTTCTGTAAGTTCTTTAAAATACTACAGAAAGCCAACTTCAAAATTAAGATTGAATTGAGCAGTTTGACAAATTCTGGATGCATTGAAATGATAAGGAAATAGAGTAAATCTAGACTGAGACCCAGGTAGAATTTCTCCCTATATTTGTGTAACACCTAAAAACTGTTAATATTTCAGCTACATTAAATAAATTGTTACCTGATTGAAAACAGAAACAAATTCATAGAATTCTAATATTGTGCACAGTAATATGCACAAGAAGTTAAGAATTTCTGTGATTATTTAATTGTTACGGTCTTAATACATTTTACAAGAACTGTTATAAGAAGGTCTTATGGGTTATAAGAATGTTTCTGCTCATATTCAGGGATAAATGCAGATTTGAGTCAAAGAATAAAACAAATCCAAAGTAAATATGTTCAATATGTGCTGCCAGAACCACATTTTAATTGGGGATCTATATTTGTTCCAAAGAGAAATGAGGCAGAAACCAAGATTTTGCCTTCGTTTTTGCTATTTCCAATCATCCATGTCATCTTTATTTAGTTTTAAAAAATACTTTTTAATCTTAAACTCCACCAAATTGAAGAAAATGTTTTTGTATATCTCATTGGATTCATATGCTTCACTTTCCACAATCTATTCCTAATTACCATGCAATTAGATGGCAAATACATGCATTTAAAATGCATTTTGACAAGTGTTTAAAAAAAGAACATTAAAGTGTAGCAGGCATAAAAACATCGCTAGAAGGGAAAGTTGAAAGAGATAAAGGAATTTATTTGGCTCATCACTCACCATATCAAAACAGTGTGAGGCAGCATAAGCAGGAGAATAATCAGAATGCTGAACTATATTGCCAAATCAGTTGAGTTCAGATTCCCTCAAATGGTTCTGCTCAGGCTGCACCTGGAATACTACTTACATTTCTGGTCACTGCAACATAAAGGGTCCCACTGAGACCCCAGAGGCAGTTCAGAGAAGAGCACCGAACATGATTGTTCAGTGTTACAGAGTTGAGTAATGAGGAATGATTATAAAGTATAATAATAATCCTTGCATTTGATATAGAGCCTTATCATGTTGTTGAGACGTCTCAAAGTGCTTCAACAACAACAACAAGATTCCATTTATAGAGCGCCTTTCACGTCGGGAGGACGTCCCAAGGCGCTGTACAGTGGGTCAGGACCCGAGCAAGGGGGAAATGGTCAGGGGGAGTGAAGGGAGGGAGCGAGGAGGGGGTAGAGAGTCGAGAGGGGAGCTGAAGGCACGGGCAAAGAGAAGGGTCTTGAGATCGGCCTTGAAGGAGGAAAGGGAGGAGGCGGCGAAGGCACTGGGGGACAAAGTTGCAGAGCCTAGGGGCTGAGAGGCTGAAGGCCCGGCCACCGATGGTAGGGCGGTTGGGGCGGGGGATGTGGAGCAGACTGGAGTCAGAGGAACGGAGGGTACGGGCAGGTAGGTAGGGGGATAGTAGGTCAGAGAGGTAGGAGGTGGCAAGACCGTGAATGGCCTAGTAGGTGAGGATGAGGAACTTGAATTCGATCCTCTGGGGGATGGGAAGCCAGTGGAGGCGAGCGAGGGTGGGAGTGATGTGGTCCCGAAGCCTGGTGCGGGACAGTACACGAGCTGCAGAGTTCTGAATGACCTGCAGGATGTGGAGGGAGGTGCCGGGAAGGCCGGAGAGGAGAGAGTTCCCATAGACCAGCCTTGAGGTGATAAACGCGTGGACCAGAGTTTCAGCAGCGTGAGGGGTGAGGTAGTGCCGTAGTCTGGCGATGTTCCGGAGGTGATGGAAGGCGGTGCCAGTTGTGGAGCGGATATGATGAAGAAAGGACAGCTCAGGGTCGAACAGAACCCCGAGGTTCCTGACTGGCTTTGAGAGGTGGAGAGTGCAGCCTTGGATGCTGAGGGTGTCAGCGCCTGAGGTGTGGAGGCGCTGACGTGAGCCAATCAGGAGGGCCTCAGTTTTATGCACGTTGAGCTGAAGAAAGTTGTCTCTCATCCAGGACTCGATGTCGGACAGGCAGACTGTCAGGACATCGGTGGTCGTGGAGTTGAGGGTAGAGGAGGAAAGGTAGAGTTGGGTGTCATCCGCATACATGTGGAAGTTAACCCCATGTCTGCGGATGATGTCACCAAGGGGGAGCATATAGAGGGTGAAGAGGAGGGGACCGAGGACAGAGCCCTGAGGGACACCGCACGAGACAGTGCGGGGGCTGGAGGAAAAGTCGTTCGTGGAAACAAAGTGAAAACGGTTGGAGAGGTACGACCTAAACCACTCAAGGACAGGGCCTTGAAGGTTGAGGTGGGAGGACAAGTGGTGGAGGAGGATAGTGTGGTCGATCGTATTGAATGCTGCCGATAGGTCGAGGAGGACGAGGAGGCAGAGGGAGCCCTGGTCGCAGATGGTCAGGATGTCATTGGTGACCTTGACCAGGGCAGTTTCTGTGCTATGGGCAGCACGGAAACCCGACTGAAGGGGTTTGAATAATGAATGGGTGGAGAGGAAAGAGCGCAGCTGGGAGGCGACAACTCTTTCAAGGACCTTGGACAGGAAGGGGAGGTTGGAGATGGGCCGGTAGCTTGATAGCTGCGACGCATCAAGGGAGGGTTTTTTCAAGGTGGGAGTGATGGTGGCAGTTTTTAAGGGAATGGGGACAGAGCCAGAGGAGAGGGACAGGTTGACGATGTCTGTGATATGTGGGGCAAGGAGGTGGAGCTGGGAGATAAGGAGTGGAGTGGGGATGGGGTCAAGGGAGCAGGTGGTGGGTTTCAGGGATAGGATGAGTTTGGTGACAGAGGGTGGGGAAACGGGTACTAAAGTGTGTAGGGGAGGATGGGTAGGAATGTGGGAGGGAGGGGGTGGGGGGGTGGGTGGAGGTTGGAGGGGAAGTGACCACGGAGCGGATTCCCTTGATTTTGGATTCAAGGAAATCCAGCATCTCCTCACAGTGAAGGTTGGAGGAGATGACCTGCGCGGGGTGGCAGGGGGATGAAGGAGCCGGGATGTGGTAGAAAACAGAAGCCTGGGGTTGTTCTTCGCCTCCAGGATTATCCTGGAGTAGAAGGACGACTTGGCTGAGGCTAGAGTGGAGCAGTAGGTTTTGAGGAGGTCCGGCCAGATTTGTCGGTGGACCGTTAGGCCAGATTTGAGGCAGGTGCGTTCAGCGGCCCGCACCTGGCTCTTCCGTGAGCGGAGGTGGGTGGTGAATCAGGGGGAGGAGCGAGAGTAGGAGACAGTACGGGAGGTGATGGGGGCAAGAGTGTCGAGTGTGGAGGGGAAGGTGTTGTGAAGGAGGGTGAGAGGAGAAGAGGAGTCAGTGAGGGTTGAAGGCCAGAGGGAGAGGAGTTCAGAGGACTCCAAGGCAGTGGTTAGGGATTGTGGGGGTAACTTCTTCCAGGGGAGGTAGAAGATGGTGGTGGGTCTGGTGGAGGTGGGGAGGGGGGTGGAGGTGGTGAAGGAGATGAAGTGGTGATCGGAGATGGCCTTGTCGGTGATAGTGACATCCGAGACACTGAGGTCCCGGGTGATGACCAAGTCGAGTGGGTGGCCGTGACTGTGAGTGGGGGAGTTGATGTGGAGGGAGAGGTTGAGCGAGGAGAGGGCCGGTAGAGGAGGAGGATTTTGAGTGAGAGGAAGGAGGGGTGGGAGAGGGTGAGGTGCTCGAAAGAGGGGAAAGAGCCAGAGGAGTAGGGGGATAGGGCAAGTGGTGTCCTTGAGATAAGGGCTACACCACCGCCACGCCAAGAATATATTGTAAAGTGGATTGACTGTGCAGCCACCAAAAGGTATTTTTCTCAAAATGACTGGAATTGGTTACTAGGAAGGAAAGTTGAGACCAGGACACTGTAGTCATTTTTTAAGAAAAACACTTGATGTTGTTGTAATGGGAAAGATGGCCAGTTGAATATTCTGAAAGGATGAGATCAAATAGGCTGAAAGATGTTCTTCATCGAAGTCTATTGTGTGATCTTGTGTGCATAGGAGTAAGGATGAGGACATTCAGACATTGAGTTTGGTTCCACCAGTTTATCAGATAATGGCAGATAATTAATTCCATTTTTCCACCTTTTCTCCATATCCCTTAATATCCCAGGGAGTAAGCAGGGCAATGGGTCTAAATTAATAATAATAATAATTCTTGCAATTGATATAGCAGCTTTCATGTCAAGAGGATGTCTCAAAGCCCAGGATACAATACAATACAATATAAAATTACATTTGTAGAGCATCTTACATGTCGGGAGGACATCCCAAGGCGCTGGATATCAATTTTGTGGGAAGAGCATGGATTCGTCCTTCATGACACCTCCTTCATGGCATCCTGAGGAATATCGGTTAGAGCACTCGCTTCACAAGTGAGAGGACCTGGAGTCGATTCCAGGGCAGGGCGAAACATTAGGCAGGTTTCTTTACTCCACATGCCTCTGTTTATGTAGCAGTAAGTAGGAACCTGGTTGTTAGTCAATTGGTAGATCTCTTTTCCAGGTATAATAATCCCTTAAAAAAAATTGGTCACTCAATCCACAACTGTTTGTGGGATACTGCTATGTGCAATTGACTGCCTTGTGTTGCCCACAAAAATATACAGTCAATTCTCCATACAGTATATTCCGCAGATCATCCAAAAGGCTGCAGATCATCCAGAACTCTGCAGCCCGTAGCCTCTCCCGCACTATGCTCTGTGACCCTATCACCCCCATCTCACCCAACTCCACTGGCATCCCATCACACTGAGGATACAGTTCAATCACCTGGTCCTCACCTTTAAAGACCTCCATGGCCTCCCTCCCCCCTACCTCTGTGACCTCCTTATCCCCTACCATCCTGCCCGCTCCCTCCACTCAGCGGGCTCCGGCCTGCTTCACGTCCCCCGCCTCACCTGCCCTAGCATTGGTGAGCGGGCCTTCTGCCACTCTGCCCTATCCTCTGGAACTCCATCCCGCAGTCCCTCCACCTTGCTCCCTCCCTTGCCTCCTTCAAGACTTGTCTCAAGACCCTCCTCTTCGATCGTGCTTTCGATCACCCTCCTTCCCCAATCCTGCCCCCAACTCGGGTCCGAAACACTGTCTGTCCAGCGCCTTGGGACATCCTCCCGACGTGAAAGGCACTATACAAGTGTAATTTTGATGTTGTTGTTCTGAGAAGTGCTTTGAGACATCTTGAACCCACGATAAGGCACATGCAGCATAATAATAATGCTTGCACCACATTATATTTAAAATTTAATGAAACAATGTAACGCTGCTCACAATCACTGAGATTGCTGTCCTCCTTTTCTTCGGTTCATGAAAGCCACCATTTAAATGATGTGTGTTCAACCAATTGAGCTAATCAGGATGGGTTTCTTTATTGTTTTAATTATTTTTTTGTTTCAGCATCATAGTCAATGAGCCAGAAGCTTACAAAACTATCTAGCCAAGGGAAACTGAATCTCCCTGAATCTGTCAAGTTTAAGGGTTAATAGAAAATGACAAAAAGTTACAGAGTATCATTAAGTTATTTTACACAGCCCTGCCAGATGTCTGACTTCAGATTTGCTTTTTCCTGCATCTATCCTCACCCCAATCAGAAAACTCATGCAGTGTCACCTGACCAGACTTATCATGGTAAATATATTCTCGCTATAATAGCAAATTCAAAAATGAAGGCAAAAGGTTTCTGTTGTATTTAATCTAATAAGCACAATACAGTAAAGAGCATCTTACAAGAGTTCAAGCATCTTACAGTTCATTAAGCAATGCTAATGCGCTTGGAAAAGTTGAGGAAAGCAATATCCTTTGATTAATGAGAGCTGGTGCATCATGCTGCCATGCCTGCACTACTGACCATTTGATATACTGATTAATATGTGTGTCTGCACACATATCCCAATGTATTATGAGATTCATTATGAAATAGATTAAATGCTGAGGTTCAGAGTCTGCTCAATTCTTTTAGAGATCTATGAAATAACATACCTAATGTAAAAGAAAGAGAAAATATGAGCAATGTTGGATTTAATTCTACAGTGTGAAAAACTGTTACCCACACATCAGAGAATTTACCTAATGGAGGCAGACATCATTTCAGCAAGAATTATTGAAGCATTTATCAAGGTACCTGCATGCCATAATATCAACCAATTTCAGAAATTGTGAAACACAGAGGATATCGTTTACTAATACAGTGATGAACTCTGGTGCTACTTCATCATGCGCACTGACATAAAATAATATTTAATGAAAACAAAAAGTCGGGAATGAGGGAAATTTTGAGTAGGTTTCAGTCTTGCAGATGTCAAAAGGAGAAATTTACAAATGTTGTCAGCCGATCTCAGCTTGATTAAGGCTGATATATTGGCAGCTACTCATACAAAGATCTTACGTTAATACAAACAGAGGAATTCAGGAACAAGAAAATGATATTCAACTAGAACCATTATTTGACTTGTTCCTTCAAAATTGAAATGGACTATTCTCAGTTCCTTACCAAACATTTGTGACTCTGTTAGTCACCAAGTGGGGGAGGGGTACATCTGTACAATTTGCATTTTAATTTACTGCATTAGGTGACGAGTTAATATGTTAACAACTCAAAATTGAGGAAAGTATTGCCGAAGATGAATTTAGATATGAAATCCTTATGTTATGATTTTCTTGTCTCCTCTCTAAAACGTTTTTTAAAAAGTTACATTTGATCTTATCCTCTCTTTTTATTCTGCATAACTTTTTTCTGTAAGAGCAAATGTTTATGCTTAACATAGCAATGTAGTGTTCTCTAAATTCATTTTTTGGTAACACATGCCAGTGATGGGGAATAGCACCCTTTTTTTTAATCTTGGCATGCAGCGTTAACATCAACAACAACAAATTACACTTGTATAGCTCCCTTCACATCGGAAAGACATCCCAGGGCGCTGGGCAAGCAGGGTTTTTAGACCTTCCAGGCCAAGTACAGAACAAGCCAGATATAGAGATTCAAATGTTCCTTAACCATAATTACAGAGAGTGTGTGTCCCTTCCACCTCACTAGAAACTGTTTAGTTAAATTGCTACAAAAGATTGGCTCTCATCATAAAAAGACAGAACAAAATATATATTGTTCCATTTAGATTTTCTCACATAAATCTTGGGCTCTTCAGTCTTGAAAGGAAACATCTCAGAAGGGACTTCGTAGAGGTGTATAACATTTTAAATGGAATCGAAAAAATAAACCCAGATCATTACTTTTGGACACACAGAGAGAGTAGAACAGAAGGACATGGGGTTTAGAGAAGCAAAAGATCATTTCAGGACAGGCAGCGAGGTTAATTAATGATTGGAACTGACTGCTAGGAAGGTTGGTTGAAGCTAAGACTCTGCCCAAGGATGCCATACAAGTGAGCACATAAATGTGACAATTTTATATTGCTTTTGATTCTTAGCAATGCATCGTGAAAAGATTTATTTAAGTATGACCTCAGTGTTTCTGTCAAATAACTCAATTAGGTTTGAGACATGATCTGACTTTCACAAAACCATGCTCACTCTCCCTAATTTGTACATATTTATCCAGGTGCTCACTTACTCTGTCACTAATGATGGATTCCAGTTATTTGGCCACCGCCGATGTTTAAATCCACAAGCTGATTGATGCTTGCTTTGTCCCTTCCTCCCTTTTTGAATAACAGCAGCATATTTGCTGCTTTCAAATCTTCTGCTGTGATTCCTGAATCCCAAGTTTTGATGCACAAAGTGCTTCAAACAAGAAATGTCTGCCTCAAAGCCTGATCATATTCCAAGGAGTTAATTTGTTCCAGTTCTGTTGAAAGTAATTGTTAATGATCTTTTATTTTGCAAATTGTACTTACTATTTTTACCTTCTTGAATTGCTCAATATTGGGTCAAAGAGGCAGCAATTTCCTTAATTAAAACATTCGGGGGGTGGGGGCAAGACATGCACTTCTTGTTGACTCGTGGGATATCTATTCCAATACAAGATCGTGTGAAAGGGAATTCTTCCACGAATTGGCGCAACGTTCAATCTGAATTCCTTAATTAAGGATTCCTGTGTGAAATCACTGCATTTTACAGCCGATTAAGTGTATTCTGCATTCACCCCACATTTATCAAGTCTCTGCAGATCTCTTTCAACTTTATCCCTTTCCTCTGGGCATCCTTCATGCAAGTTGGTATTATTTGCACATTTGGAGATTGTGCACTGCTTACAGTCACCACCTTCTTCAAGAGGATGCACCAATCCTGTGAACAGCAGAAGTCCAGGCCCAGTCCCAGTCTTAATCCCATTATCACAATCACTCACTAATTTATTTCTCATTATTTAGACAATTCATTATGAGCATAACTTGGCTTTTATCCTAAGAAATGTCACTTCGGCCAAAAAGTCTCTTGTGAGGGAATTCATCAGATGGTTTCTAAAAGTCAAGGTGAAAGTATCAGCTCTATTACTACAATTCACTAATTTCATTACTCCTTTGAGAATTCAGATAAATTGTTTCATTACCTTTAACAAACACGTGTTTTATGTTACATCTTTTATTCTCTCTAAATGAGCTTGAGTTGCTTTCTTTGCAATGAATCTTAATTACAGATGTCAAGAAAACACACTTGTAATTCCAAGGATATCAACATTATGACTTTTTTTTAAACAAAAGCGTATTAGTTATTTGCAGTCTTCTATCGTGACTTTGTATCCAATAAGTTGTAAAGAATTCTGCCCCAGTTCTGCATATTTCTCTAATTTCCTCAGATAGTTTGAAATCCATTCCATCTGTCTTGAAGCTTTATGAATATTGAAATGCTCACATGGTTTGTTTACCATTTTTATTATGAAACAGTTTTCTCCATGAACTCAGACATCCAGTCCTCAAACTACAGTATAAAATATATAATAATATATAAAATTACAATACTGGGAAAGGAATATAACAAATGTTTTCAATAATGTAAATTTTATTTTAGCGGTAATGTTTGCCTTCACCAGCTACCTTACGACCTATACTCTGGGCATTTGTTCTTTGATAAATTGACTACTATGGACAGATCCCAACAATTTAGTTTCTCTCTTCTCTAATAATAATAATCTTAGCAAGGAACTGGATATAGCACCTTTCACATCCGGAGGATCTCTCAAACCTTAAAGTGCCGAGACTGTGTATTTTTTTAGGAAACGCGACAACAAATTTGTGAGCAGCAATGTCCCACAAACAGCTTTGAAGCGAACAACCAATTTTATTTGGGGAATAATGGGATAATGGGAGAAACCCCATTCTCTTCACCTTTGCCAAGAGATCTTTGATGACCACGTGAGCAGACACAAGGACCTCGGTTTAACATCCGAAGAACGGCACTTCCAACAATACAGCACACCCCCAGCATAAATCTGAATCTACCACTATTCTTTTAACAACAACTTGTGTGTTATAAACCATTCTATGAAAGCATAAGAAACGTCCATTTATTTAGATAAATCTTAAGAAGTTCTGTAATTTAAAAGAAATTTATATCAGAAATTGAAACCAGCTTAATATAAACATATAATGGTGCACATGCTATTAGGTACAAGTTCAGACTGCATCAGAGTTAAACGATTACATAGGAACATAGGAATTAGGAGCAGGAGTAGGCCATTCAGCCCCTAGAGCCTGCCCCGCCATTCAATAAGACCATGGCTGATCTTCTAACCTAACTCCATTTGCCCGTCTTATCCCCATATCCCTTAATCCCTCTATCCTTCAGAAATCTATCAATATCAGACTTGAATATGTTCAAGGACTGAGCGTCTACAGCTTTCTGGGGTAGAGAATTCCATAAATTCACTACCCTCTGAGTGAAGAAATGTTTCCTTAACTCTGTTCAAAAGAGCTGTCCCTTAAAGACTGTAACTCCTAGTTATAGATTCTCCTACCTGGGGAAACAGTCTCACACTTTTTACTCTGTCAAGCTCCATAAGAATCTTATATGTTTCTATAAGATCACCCCTAATTCTTCTATATTCTAGAGAATATAGGCCTAGTTTACTCAACCTATCCTCACAGAACAACCCTCTCCTCCCAGGAACCAACCTAGTGAATCTACGCCGCACCCTCTCTAAGGCGAGTATGTCTTTTCTTGAATAAGGACACCAAAACTGCACACAATATTCTAGGTGCGATCTCACCAAGGCCTTATACAGTTGCAGCAAGACTTCCCTACTTTTGTACTCTAACCCTTTTGCAATAAACGACAACATGCCATTAGCCTTCCTAGTTGCTTGCTGTACCTGCATATTAACTTTTTGTGACTGGTGTACAAGGACACCCAAAACCCTCTGAACACTGACACTACCTAGTCTCTCCCCCTCTAGAAAATAATCTGCTTTTCCGTTTTTACTACCTAGGTGAATAACTTCACACTTCCCCACATTATATTCTATCTGCCACCTTCTTGCCCACTCATCTAGCCTATCTATATCCCTTTGCAATCTTTTTGTGTCATCCTCAGAGCTTACTCCCCCACCTAGCTTAGTATCATCTGTGAATTTAGATATTTTAAGTTCTACATCCTCGTCTAGATCATTTATATATATTGTAAATAGTTGAGGCCCAAGCACTGATCCTTGTGGCACTCCACTAGTCATATCTTGCCAATCTGAGAAGGACCCGTTTATCCCTACTCTCTGTTTTCTTCCCGTTAGCCATTCTTCGATCCATGCTAATATATTGCCTTTAATTCCATGATTACAATATTAAAAAGTATTATCCTCTGGAAAGAACAGAGTACATTGTAGTAAAAATGAATAGACAGATCCCTTGAAGAAATCTTTATGACCAGGCTTCCTGCTGTTTTTGAATTGTAATTCTGAAAACTGTATCACTGGAAAGCCATAGATGCATGAGATACAGTGAAACAATAAGAATTATGCACCAAATAATGTGATATTGGACTATTCCAGAAAGTGTGGGATCTGGACAGAACGGATGTTGTTGGGTTATTCTCAGTGCTTTTCATTTTACTTATGCTAGTTAGCATTCAATGCTGCACTCACCTATGTTTTCAGTTTGGCTTTATTCCCAGTCTGCCTTTGCTCTCTGGTTGCCTCCTCTCTATGTATTATCCTGAGAATCAAGTCAGCCATGCCGGGGCAGAGTTGTTGTCTGGCTAAAATATCTTCTCAGCTGTGAAATTTTGGCCAATTGCCTGATTCATGGATTTAACAAGTATAATGAAATGCCCTTTGATTTTCTGAAAGGAAATCTGTTCTGAAATTTGATGGAGAGGATGGTCGTCATTGTGGTGGTCTAAACGTAGCCTTTTTTTTAGAGGTTAAAAACGTGCAAATTTTGGATTCGGAAAATTTTAAATCAAGCCTTAAATTTGAAGCCGTCTTTTGTTGGTTTGTTTAAGAATTACAGAAAATAGACTACAAAATTAGGATTTTATTTCAGAATTGTTCAGATTCTGCACGCTTTTAAATGATAAGAAAAGTCGAGATTCAAGAGAGAACTTTTCCCAATTTGCATTCCTGATATGTGGCCTGAAATTGCACCTATTTTTAGCCTTAGAATTGAAGAATTCAGGCTAAGACTGGGTAACAATTTGGGTCCCTGATCACTAACCATTATTATCCTCAGGACTATCTTGGCTGCAGTGTCTGGAAGTGATACAAGATCAATATATTAGCAAGAGTCAGGTTACTGAGAAGGACTAAACGTCACTGTGACTGTGCTGGGAAGAAATGTAAGACTCAAATTTCCTCATTGTTAAAATTGGAGTTTAGTAATCCTTGCATTTGATATAGTGCTTTTCACTTCTTCTAGATGTCTCAAAGTACTTCACAGAATAGACTGTAAAGTGAATTGACTGTATATTTATGGGCGAAATGCGGCATCCAATTGCACCCAGCAGTGTCCCACAAACAGTCGTAGATTGAAATGACTAATTTATTATTTTTTTAAGGGATTGTTATCAGTCATGTGGAGTAAGGAAACTTGCCCAAGGTTCCACCCTGACAGGAATTGAACCCAGGTCTATCGCTTGAAAGCGAGTGCTCTAACCACTGAGCTACAGTTTAGTGCCATCTTGGATATTGAGATGTGGTGAATAACATTCAACAAATAATAATCCTTGCATTTGATATAGCACTTTTCACATCTTCTGGATGTCTCAAAATATGAGATAATTACAAAGAGATTTAAAGAACAGGTAAAAAAAATATATATTTCTTTACACAGAGAATGTTTAGAATGTGGAATTCTCTACCAAAAAACATTGTTGAAGCAAAATCTGCAGATTATTCTGAAAGGTAATAAACTGATGCTTGAAGAGGATTTTAAAGGGTATGGGAAACAATAATCCTTGCATTTAATATAATAATAATAATCCTTGTATTTGAATCCTAGGCTAGGGGAGTGGGCGAGTAGGTGGCAGATGGAATTTAATGTGGGGAAGTGTGAAGTTATTCACCTAGGTAGAAAAAATAGAAAAACAGATTATTTTCTAGATGGGGAGAGATTAGATAGTGTTAGTGTTCAGAGAGATTTGGGTGTCCTTATACACCAGTCTCAAAAAGTTAGTTTGCAGGTACAGCAAGCAACTAAGAAGGCAAACGGCATGTTAGCGTTCATTACAAAAGGTTTAGAGTACAAGAGTAGGGACGTCTTGCTGCAACTGTATAGGGCCTTGGTGAGACCGCACCTAGAGTATTGTGTGCAGTTTCGGTCTCCTTATTTAAAAAAGGACATACTTGCCCTAGAGGGTGTGCAGCGTAGATTCACCAGGTTAGTTACTGGGATGAGGGGACTGACCTATGAGGATAGGCTGAATAAACTAGGGCTATATTCTCTAGAGTACAGAAGAATTAGGGGAGATCTTATTGGAACATATAAGATTCTTAAAGGGCTGGATA
Source organism: Callorhinchus milii (assembly GCF_018977255.1). Classification (NCBI taxonomy): domain Eukaryota; kingdom Metazoa; phylum Chordata; class Chondrichthyes; order Chimaeriformes; family Callorhinchidae; genus Callorhinchus; species Callorhinchus milii. Next base: position 93,293,128 of record NW_024704743.1, read on the forward strand.
AAGTAGACACTGAGGGTCTGTTTCCCCTGGTAGGAGAATCTATAACCAGGTGTCACAGTCTTAAAATTAAGGGTCAGCCTTTTAGAACAGAGTTGAGGAAACATTTCTTCACCCTGACCACTTCCCCCCTGCTCGGGTCCTGAGCCAACTGTCCAGGACCTTGGGACATCCTCCCGACGTGAAAGGTGCTCTATAAATGGAATCTTGTTGTTGTAGTAGTGAATTTATGGAAAATAAATAAAATAAATAATAAATAAATAAAAAATAGAGGGATTAGGGGATATGGGGATAGGGCAGGTAATTAGACTTGGGTCTGAAGATCAGCCATGATCTTATCGAATGGCAGGGCAGGGTCGAGGGGCCAAATGGCCTACTCCTGCTCCTAATTTTTATGTTCTTATGATATAGCGCCCGATCACGTCATTGAGACATCTCAAACCACTTCACAGAATATACTGCAAAGTAGTCAGATTGTATTTTGTGGTGAACAAGCAGAAGAGTGGGATAAGATGAGGTGCTTCAATAACTAGAATTTATATAGCATGCATTTATATAGTGCACTTCATGTAGAATAATGTCTCAGTTTCGCCCACAAGTGTACGGTCAATTCACTTTACAGTATATTCTGCGAAGCGCTTTGAGACGTTTAGAAGACATGAAAAGCGCTATATCAAATGCAAGGTTTATTATTATTATAACGCTTTACAAGGTCAGACTCAGGAAGGAGGAGGAGAGGAGGCCATAGGTGTGTATAAAGAGGCAGGATCTGAGGCGAGATTTCAAGACAGAAAGAGAGAAACAGAGGGATAGAGGGGGGGAGCTCCCTCCTACCTCTCCAACCTACTATCCCCCTACCTACCTGCCCGTACCCTCCGTTCCTCTGGCTCCGGTCTGCTCCACGTCCCCCGCCCCAATCGCCCTACCATCGGTGTTCGGGCTTTCAGCCTCTCAGCCCCTAGGCTCTGGAACTCTATCCCCCAGTGCCTTCGCCTTGCTTCCTCGCTTTCCTCCTTCAAGGCCGGTCTCAAAACCTTTCTCTTTGACCGAGCCTTCAGCTCCCCTCTCGACTCTCTTCCCCCTCCTTGCTCCCTCCCTTCCCTCCCCTCAACCTGACCATTTCCCCCCTCCTCTCTCCCTCCCTTCCCTCCCCTCACCCAGACCATTTCCCCCCTGCTCGGGTCATGACCCAACTGTGCAGCGCCTTGGGACGTCCTCCTGACGTGAAAGGCGCTTTATAAATGGAATCTTGTTGTTGTTGTTGTTGTTGTTGTTAGGAGTGTAGGAACTGAAGGCTCTGTCACTGATAGTGGCATGGAGAAGTCGAAAGTCATGCAGCAAGTCTGAGGTAGCTGAGGAAAAAACAGCTCAGATTTGATGGGCCAAATGGCCCAATTCTACACTGTAACAATCAGCAACCTCCTCCCTTCCCCACTACCCTCTATCCACCCCAGTGGCTTGAGTACAATGGTACAGTCCTAACCAACCTCCAATTTAAATGTATGTTTTATTCTGTAAATTGTCAGTTTAATACTGTAGAAGAGGATACTGATTGAATGAAGTTTTTTTTGCTGCCTCTGTTGCAGTGAGGGCAGCAATTCAGGAAGCTGACTATCAAAGATTGAACTGAGATGTGATGCTGCAGAGGGTGAGTCGTTGATTGCAGACTGACATTAATGAAGGAATGGTAACCAGTTTGTGAAGCTTCACAAAGTAGCCCTTGTGATAATGAACACAGTAAACAGATTATAAAACATCACAAATGTCACCCCTATGCCTCTATGAAACAGATTTTTTAAAAAGCAATTAAAGTATTTAATTAATGCGAGAAGCCAATTATGCCAGGAAACTAGGGTTTTTTTCTGCCTCTGAGGCATGCTGAACTAGCGATATTTAACCATCGAGTGCGTAGGTGTAAAGTCTTAGATGTGTTCTCAGAGTAATACAGAATTTGCAATGACATTTTCTGCTGTTTTAATGACTATTGTTTTATTAGATGAGAAGAATGGGCAAGAGGTTCTACATGGGCAGCGGTTGCTACACATTGGACTTTATCTGTGTGAAAGAGGGTCTACGAGGTTGGAATGTTCTCTGAACATCCTCGCGATTCGGCAAAGACTGAAGCTCTAGGGGCAGCTGACTTCTCGGTGACCTCAGTGTCCTCAAGGTCACTACAATCCTGGACTTCTTTGCGATGGGCTCCTTTCAGGCTTTCTTTGGAGATTTAGTCAGTCAGTTTAGTGTCTCTATTAATCTACCAGATGACGGTAGTCTGTTACTCAAAATATTGTGCACTTGCATTGAGAGCTGGGTGGATGTTTTTTTGTGAACCTTCCAAGGCAGCTCAAAATACTTCATTGTAATTGTCTATCAGTTTGGAGTACTGCGTTGCTGGAGAATGAACATTAAACCCATGGGCCTGTTCCGATGTTTTAGGTAGATGGAAAATAACCCATTGCATTACTTCAAAGGCAGGTAAGATCTCATTTTAAGGTCTTATATAATGCTCCTCACGCAGAGTGGCGTCCCAGAGCGCTTAAAGCGTTCAGGATGTCAATGTGCTCATCCAGAATGAGCAGAGACGCTAAAGGCCTGACCACCAATTGTAGGGCGGAGTACATGGAGCAGGCCGGGGCCTGCTGAGCTTAGAGAGTGGACAGGTTAATATGGTGTTAGCAGGTCACAGAGGTAGGAAGGAGCAAGAACATGGAGGGCTTTGAAAGCAAGGACGAGGATTTTGAACTAAATCCTCTAGGGGATGGGGACCCAGTGGAGCCAGGTGAGGGTGGGGGTGATAGGATCATGGAGCCTGGTGCGGAGAGGACATGAGCTGCAGAGTTCTGGATCATCTGAAGCTTGTGCAGGGAATAGTTGCGGAGGTCAACAAACAGGAAGTTGTTGTAGTCGAGCCTAGATGTAATAAATGCATGAATGAGTCTTGGCGACCTGAGGGATGAGGCAGTGGCGGAGCCGGGCGATGTTGCGGAGGTGGGGGAAGGCAGAGAGGGTCATGAATGTGGGGTAGAAAGGATACTTGAGGGTCAAACAAGATCCAAGTTTTCAGACTGGCTCAGTGAAGTGGAGTGTGCATCCATGGATAGTGATGCTGTCAGTGATTGAGGTGTAGAAGCACTGACTGGAGTCCATCAGAAGGGCCTCGGTCTTGTTGATGTTCAACTGGAAAAAGTTAGCTCTCATCCAGGACTTGATGTCTGACAGACATTCTGTCAGGACAGCAGTGGTCCTGGAGCCGAGAGTGAAGGCAGAAAGTTAGATGTCATCAACATACATGTGGAAGTTGACCCCATGTCTCTGGATGATGTCACCAAGAGGGAGCTTATAGATATTGGAGAGGACCCAAGGACAGAGCCCCGAGGAACTTGCACAAGACAATGTGGGGGCTGGATGAGAATGATGATTTTCGTATTTGATGTAGTGCCTTATCACGTTTTCAAGACGTCTCAAAGCGCTTCACAGAATATGCTGTAAAGTGTAGTGACTGTGTGTTTTGTTGGCGAAAAGCGGCAGCCAATTGCACACAGCTGTATCCCACAAACAGTCATGGTTTGAGTGACCAAATTATTATTATTATTTATTTTCAAATCCGAAGCGCCCCCTCCCCCCCACTGGTCTCAGTCTATGAGGTTGGTCGGTCCTGAATCAGGGGGAAATTTTCTCAATCGCAGATACTTCATCTGGGACCTGAGGCTTTCCCACAGCTCTTCCTTCCAAAGGCTCCTTGCAGCTTCCCGATTAAAATTGCAGGATCGAAGGACTATCCCTGACTCGGCAGCTTCTTATATGTTAAAGGCCAAATGGCTGGTTCCACAGGCCTAGACCAGAGGGATTTCCTGGGCTCAGCTCCGCCCACCCCCACTCCCAATGCACACATATTGAATGCAGGAATCTGTGAAGCTGGTGACACTCGCTAACGTTCACATTATTTTGCGGTATTAGGTTTGGAAAACGACTGCAAGGCAAGATGCTTAAAGGGACTGCAGACCTGACACAACCTAGGGTCTGCCCTGATCCCACTGCCCCCCACCACCGCGCCCCCCCACAACATCCCGAGAAGGCGTTTATGGAAACGACGTAGAGACAGTGTGAAAGCTAGGATCTGCACACATCAAGGACAGGTCCATGAAGATTGAGGTGAGAGGAGAGGTGGTGGAGGAGGATAGAGTGGTCAACAGTGTCACAGACAGCAGAGAGGTCAAGGAGGATGAGGAGACAATGGGAGCTCCGTCACAGATGGACAAAATGTAATTTGTCACTTTAACCAAAGCTGTACTGTAGGCAGCACTGAAACTCCATTATAGGCATTCGTAGAGAAAGGAGGAAAGTTGGGGAGCAAAGTTGGGAAGCAACTTTGGAAGGATCTTGGGAAGAAAAGGAAGGTTGGAGATGGAGCAGTAATTGGAGAGCACAGATGGGTCCATGAAGGTTTTTGGGAACAGTGGCAGTTACAAGGAGAGCTTGATGGTGTCTGAGTAGAGGGGCAAGGAGGTGCAGCTAGGAGGTAAGGAGAGGGGTAGAGATGGGGTTGAGGGAGCAGGTGGTGGGTTTCATTCGGGTCATAATAGTGGTGAGAGAGAAGGGAGAGAGAAGGGAGAGACAAGTTCGAGGGAGGGATGGGTAGGGACCCGAGTGTGAGTGGGAGGTGGAGAGGGGCTAGCAATTGGAAGGGCAGAGGCAGCCGACCAGAATCTATCTGTTCTGAAAGATCCCACAGCACTAATCATAAAAAGAAGGAAGTTTCCCTCGGTGTCCTGGCCAACATTCCCCAAAGTAAAATTGGGAACTCTCTTCACAGCTGTTTGTGGGGCATTGCTGTCTGCAAATTAGCTGCCATATTTGGCTACAATTACACTGACTACATTTAAGCAAAATCATTTGAAATGCTTTTTGACATATTGGCACCGTGATATAATATGCTATATCAAATGCAAGGATTATTATTATCAGATCCCTGAAGTGTTATTTTCAAGATTATTTTGAAACCTCCAATGATGACTCCTTGGAGATTGGAACTCAATAGTGAAGACTTTCTCCTCATTGATATTGGCATTTCTTGCTTGTTTTGGAGCTCTCTGCATTTTCCTGCTGTGGTATTGATACAGTGCCAAGTTTGCTTTTACTATGCACCAATTACTTTGTTAACTGTTCATTTTTAGGCCATTCATTACTCTACACTGACTCTCCCTGTATAGTTGCTTATTTTTTTTTAAATCGCAGCAACATGGGCTGCTTAACAAAAAAACGTGACTAATTGCATTATTGTTAACTGGGCAGATTTGCTAATTAATTTCTTTCTTATAAAGACACTAGCAACTGATAAAAGGACACTCACCTCGTAATTTTTTGAAGGTCATTTATGTGTCATTTCAGTAAAGTATATTTCTTCATATTAAAATGCAAATGGTGCGGTCATGTTTGTTTAAACGTGATTTATTATAAAAGAACCCTGGTCATTTTGACAGTAGTGATCGTTTAATTATGGACAGAATTGATAAGATCACACAGTGTTTTAGATGTTAATTTCAGCCTGTCCTAACTGAAAATTTATTATGTTTTTTTATTAGATTTGAAACTCCCAGGATAATTGATATTCTGTTTGAAAAGAGTCTTGAACTTTTAAGGTTTTTCTAGTTCTTCATATAATAAATCCAGATAGACCCCAGGGACAACTTTAATCTTGAAAGGGCACAGAGATGCATAATAGAGCAGTGTGAATAGTTTTCTTCAGAAACGCTCTCTATCAGGAAAGCTATATACTTATCACACATATTTACAGAATATTGTGTGTAACTATATGTAGGTACAGTATATATAAGATGTTTTACTGAAATACATATTGATTGTAATGTTTCCAAGCAAATGATTGTGAGCTTCCAGTGCCTTGGGATGTCCTCCTGATGTGAAAGGCACTATACAAATATAATCTTGTTGTTGTTGTTGTTGATTGGGTTGGAAATCTCAGCAATGTGATGAAGATTATTCCCAATGTTAGAAAAGGTCTCTTAGTTTATGGGCAGTTATGCAGTTTTAGTTGAATATGTTTATTTAAAAAAATGGGTTTAATTTGCAATATGTCTGAATGAATATGTCCCTGTAATGAATCCCACTTAAATGTTCAAACATACATTATGTCAGAATAGTTATTTTTGATTCTAACTATCAAAAGTAATTTAGACCCAATGCATAAGCAATTTAAGACATCTTCCTGACGTGAAAGGGACCATATAAATGTAAATTGAATTGTACTTGGATTTGACTTAGCATCTTTTGACAGCAAAATACCCCAAAACAGCTTCATACTATGAATTACTTTGAAAAGCAGTGACTGTTTTATAGATAAATACAACTGTTGTGTTATGCTTTTGTGGGATGTTTCTGGCAATGCCCCACAAACACGAGACGTCTCGAAGACATGATAAGGCACTGCATCAAATGCAAGGATTATTATTATTATTATAAACAACGATAAGGTGAGGGATCAATTAATTTGCTTCTGGTGAATGTGGTTGAGGGAAACATTTTAGTCAAGGCACTGGAAAAATTCTTTGTTCTGCTTTTAAATACAATAACCACCCAGTTTACTGGACTGGGTAATCTGGAATTCATACATAGCCGGACCGGGCCCAAAATGGAAATATTTTTAATAATTCCACGGGTCCTCAGGCACATAGACTCCCTCAACTCTCCTAGTGTGCCTTCACACCTCCCCCAGTTGTGTTTGCTGACCGTCAGTAATCAGGGATATCTACTTTGACTCAGTTTGAATCCCATGAGCAGAAAATGACGATAAATGCTGATAACATCATTGGGTAATTACACTTAGCTGGAAATTCAATCTTGCTGGATTGGATATTCCCCCTCCCCCAATTGGTCTTGATAGACGGGGGTTTAGTGTAATACAATGAGGTTTTAACCTTCACCCGAACAGGCAGGTAAGATCTCATTTTAAGGTCTTATCCAAAGCAAAACACTGTTGGTAATGCCTTGTTCATTACTGAGATCTCATCAAATTTCTTGCCCTCCCAGAGCTCTCTGTTATCCTGACAGAGTTGACCATGCCATCCTCCTTGCCTGTGCCTCCCCCCTCATCACAGCACTGATTATGACTTGGTGCAATGAATCAATTGACTTCCCAGACCAATACTAGTTCACACAATGTAATCAATACAATCAATTCACTTTACAGTATTATCCTGTGAAGTGCTTTGAGATGTTTCAAAGACATTATAAGGCGCTATATCAAATGCAAGGATTATTATGGTCAGTTTTACTTTTGTGTCTTTTCTTAGTGACAAAATGGTTCAAACAACAGAACAAAAGAATAGAATGCAAAAAGCCAATGAACTCTGTTAGGATTGTGATATTTTTCCATTTTTACTGCTAACATTTTAAGCTGAATCCACCTAATGCTGGGACATTGCAATGTGATTGCAATTGGCTCCAGCCACCTACTCGTCCCTCATCCCGTTTGCTCCACCATAATTTCAGCCACTATGCCCTGAAACATTGGAACGTTCTCTCTCAATCCCTCCACTTTGACCCTTCCTTCCCTTTTTACAGATCACACCTGAAGATCTTCCTCTTCGATCGAGTTTATGGTCACCCCTTCCTTCCCCCAGCTCAGTGTCAGGCTCCACCACTATTAATGACTGCAAGACGCTACCCCATGAGAAGGGCGCTATATAAATGCAAGTTGTTGTTGGTATTGACAGTGTCCCGGCTGCTATCACCAATCTTTGTAATCTACTTCAACTATGTGGATTCTCTCATCTCTTCCCCCAGCACAAACATATTCACCCTGATTAATACAAAGATATTCTCCAGAAATCTATAAAATGCAAAATGGGATTTAAATTCCTTAGTTCTGAATGCAAACCAGGAATTTCGGTCTTTCGCTTGCTAGCTTGTCCTGCATTAAGAAATAGTCATACCAGCAGTACTGTTATCTGCTTGGCAAAAGCTCAAAGTATGATTTAAACATCAAGTTGTTTTTGTGTAGGAACTGAGCAGTGTTACAGAGAATGATCTAGTAGGCACATTTGCACTGTCGCTTAAGCTTAGTAACGAAAGCAAGTAATAAATTAAGCATGAATTTCTCTATGCTGCTTTTTTTTACCTTAAAAATGCTGAAGTAAATTCAGACATGGTAATGTCATTCCGGATTTCATTTCCAAATTGTACCCATGGTCAGGGTTATATTATGTCTTCAGGATAAATTCCCCAACACTCATAAATCCTGTGATTTTGCATGTTATTAAAGTCCCAGCATATCGTACTCTGGAGACTTCAGAATAAAGCTGGTGATTTGTGAAATTCATACTAGGTTCAGATCTTACGGGAAAGTCATCTGAAGTAAAATAAATTCATGCCATAGGCCAAAGTAGTGATATGTACAATACAGAGCCTGTAGCCTGAAAGAATTTCTGGTTTACAGTCATGGAATCAATGACAAGTGCTTCACATTCATTATTGTCAAGCAGTAATTGTGAACTGTAAAATAATTTTGAATCCATAATGAAAAGGAATATGCAACCAGATGTGGTAATTATCATGTGGATTTTAATAACATGCAAAATCACAGATTTTGAAATTGTGGTGGTATGGGTTGATATTTATTGCCTTTTGTGATATCTTGCAGGTCCCAGGATGTGTCTTTCTTTAATTCCTATCGGAATTACTGAAAGATACATCCTGGGACCTACAAAAGTAGCTGTTTACAAATCTTGTTACAAATTTTGCAAGTTAAACCCCTAAAGTTGTATTCAGTACGTTTTCTCATGGTTAACTTTCAGACTACCACTGAGAAAATTATTTGTTTCAATGCTGTTGAGTCTCAGGGTTATTGATGAGTGTATTCACTTATCCAGTTGCAGTCCTACCTAAATCTTTGTTTCAATAATTATTCATTCACTTCCTTAAACAAAAAATTGTGCCAAAGATTGACATGGTGGCATTTGTCATGGCATATCACGTCAAGTATCAATCTTTTAAATTTTTAATGACTGCAAAATCAGCCTGCCAACATTTTATTTTGCGTAATTTCAAATGGAATGTTTTAATAATGTTTCTGAGAAATGGTATTCCTTTCAGTAATCAGAAGTAAGTCATCCTAACCCATGCGAAGGCTATTGCAGCATGATCTGCTTTCAAAGCAGAATGTTCCTGGATCTATATGATGTGCAAATTTTTTTTCAAATATCATTCACAACTTGAGCTTTGCCCTAACGGGCACATTTGTGGTATGCAGTTGTGGTCCTACCTAATTCTCTGTTTCAATAATTATTTTCAAGGCAGATATTATTCATGTAATAATGATATAACAATAATCCTTGCATTTGATAAAGCGCTTTTCACGTCTTCTGGACATCACAAAGCGCTTCACAGAATATACTGTAAGGTGAATTGACTGTTTATTTATGGGCGAAACATGGCAGCCAATTGCGCCCAGCATTATCCCACAAACAGTCGTGGATTGAAGTGACCAATTTATTATCGTTTCTTTTTCTTGAGAAATTATTATCAGGCGTGTGGAGTAAAGAAACTTGCCTACGTTTTCGACCTGCTGAAAATTGAACCCAGGTCTCTCACTTGCAAGGTGAGTGATCTAACCACTGAGCTACAGGACTCCACGATGTACCTCCCAAAGGAAACTCTGAGCCTGCAAGACATTGTTAACTTCACAAGTTATTTTATCCCTGTGGAACTCATTCCTGAAGATACTTTTGGGTGCAAAAGGAAGTTGATGCTTTGGAAAGGAACTACAGAAAATCAACGCATACGATTCTGGAAAAATATTACAGTATCACATTCTGAAAAGCATCCTATCACTCATATTCCCTGATTTGCAGGTTGTAAGGAAATAAAGGGGTCAACCTTACCAAGGAAAAACCTGCCACCAATCATGGACAAAAGCTACCAACATTTTCAGGGCCTAATTAGACACTCAGTTTGCACCAATGACATTCTAATAATTCTGCCACTTTGATTCGAAATTCCACTATTTAAACTTGCCTTTGCATTATTTGACATCTCTGGTGTCCTAACCGTTTACATTTAATTCTTAACACTAAAGCAGATTTCAGGCCCTAGCATACTGTTGAACTTAACTCAACAAAAATACAAAGCATAATTTCAGCTGTTTTTCATGAATTCTACAGCATCAGTGTCCCTAAGCATCCAAAATTGCCTACAACATTGTAAATCTGCCTTCAGGAATGAGTTACATTGAGCTAAATTAGTCTATTTTGAGTTATAATCAAATGCCGCATATGATTAGCATTGCTGTTAAGAGCTTCACACTAACTGGATTCTCACAGTAAATTGTTGACAATTGTCTGCAAAATCTCTCTTCTACCTTTGCTAATGGACAGAACACCCAATCACTATGCACATATTTGATGTTTACAGTGCCTATGTGTATAACATTTTTGCACATTAAATCCATCTGCCCTTCCATATCCCATCTGCTTAATTGGCTCAGATTTTGCTACACTGCTATCATTCTCTTACACTAGTCACTGGACCAGGCTTGGCTTCATCAGCCAATCTGATAATATTAATCGAAATGCCAGCTTGCATAGCATTGATGATTAGTCTAAATAGTCCAGAACACTTATAGGGGCAAAAGAGGAGATAAAATAATTACTGATTTTAGGGGGAATTAGTAAAAACTGAGGGTAGATTGAAATAAAGCAAATCATTTCCCCATATCAAGAAAGGAGAGAGGGCCAAACTTGTTAAGTATACACCCAGCAGCCCAACTTCAATATTGGAAAATTAATGGAGTTAATCATCAGTAAGAAACTGAAGAATATCTGGATGAAAACTCTTTGAGAAATGAAATCCAACATAGCTTCAGATCTTGTCTGACTGACCTCACAAACTCTTCTGGGAGGCGACATCTAAAATTAATAGTGAGATGTCATCTGCAATTTTAAAAAAAACATTGACAAAGTGCCATCCAAGAGATTAATTCACAAACTGATATCAGTTTGATATGAATGTCAGAGTAAGACATAGATGCGGATTAGTATCTGTCTATCCCAATTTTGTGCCTTGTTTCGTCTTATTGAAGGTCCTCAGTAATCTGTTCACTGAATGCTGACTAAGTGCTTTTAATCACGCTCAAAAATACCTAACTTCTCACTAGTCTACCTATATGTCTGTGCTGATCCTCACAAGTGCAAACAATAGAAAATCAGGAAATGTACTCAGTGTCTACAGAAAAAGAATATCAGGTGAAGAACATCTCATTCCACCTGCACGTTTACTGGGTTACTTTGGTTGATCTGTTTTGTCCAGGTAACAAGTACAATTTCAGAATTACGTTTTTTTAATGTTACATATTAAATTATTAAAATACCATACACAGGTCCAGAGAAACAAGAATCAAGTAAAAAGTAGAAAAAAAAGCAACTATTGGGAAAAGGATTTTCTCAGTCTTTTAGAATGCACTTTCGAAATGTAATCGTTCAAGATTTTTTTCACAGAAAGGTCTTTGTCTCTCCTCAAATGCAGCGGTTGGGAGGGAAGAGCAGGAGGCCCGTGTCAGTCGAGCGGAGGCACTGGGTGGTGGATTGGAGAGTGAGGATGTTGGAAAGGTAGGAAGGTGCCAGAGAGTGAAGAGATTTGAACAAGAGTATGAGGATCGTGAAGTCGATCCTTTGGTGATGGAGAGCCAGTGGAAACTGGCCAGAACTGGTGAGATGTGGGTATGGAGTTTGGTCTGGGTCAGTATGCGGGCGGCAGAGTTCTGAATGAGCTGGGAGACCAGCAAGGAGTGCGTTTGAGTAATCCAGGTGCGAGATGACAAAAGCATGCACGAGGGTTTCAACTGCATTTGGGGTAAAGTACGATCAGAGGCGCGCAATGTGGTGGAAGTGGAAGAAGGCGGTCCTGGTCAGGGACCGGATGTGGGGGAGGAAGGACAGCTGGGGGTCGAACCGGACGCCTAGATTGCGCACTGGTTTGGTGAGTCTGAGGGAGAGATCAGGGAGGTTGAGGAATTTAGATCCGTAGGAGTGAAGACAATGACGGTAGCCAAGGAGTATGGCTTCCGTCTTGTCCACATTCAGCTGCAGGAAGTTTGCACTCATCCAGGCCATGATGGACCTGGAGTCAATACTGGAGGAGGCAAATTATCATCCGCATACATGTGGAAGTTTACTCCGTGTCTATGGATGGCATTGCCCAGTGGGAGCATATAGGTAAGGAAAAGAGGATGGAGCCCTGGGGTACCCCGCAGGTGACTGGGCGGGGGCAGGAGGGGAAACCATTTGCCGAGATGAAATAGAGGCGGCTGGTTAAGTAGGACTCGAACCATGAGTGCGGTGAATGAGGGAGGAGAAGTGGTGGAGGAGGATGGCGTGGTTGACTGTGTCGAACTCGGCAGAGAGATCCAGGAGGATGAGGAGGCAGAAGAAGCCCTGGTCACAGATAGAGAGGATGTCGTTTGTGACTTTGATAAGCGCTGTCTCTGTGCTGTTGGCAGCATGAAAACCAGACTGCAGGGACTCGAAGAGGGAGTGGAGAGAGAAGTGTGACCGAAATTGACCTGCAACAATGCGATCCAGAACTTTGGACAGGAAGGGTAGGTTGGAAGATTCTAGTGTGTGAGATTAGAGGGATGGAGGGTGGGTTTTTTGAGGGGGGTGTGATAACAGCAGTTTTCAGGGTGAGTGGAACAGAGCCTGAGGAGAGAGACTAGTGGTCCATGTCGGCCAGCAGAGGGGAGAGGAGGGGAAGTTGAGTGACCAGCAGCTGGGTGGGTGGGGAGGGGTTCAGGGCAGCATGTGGTGAACTTCATCCAGGTGATGAGATGTGGATGAGAGGGAGGAGATCTGAGAAAAGGGAGCAAAGGAATGTAAGGAGAGGGATGTGGCAGGAACTTTTAGAAGGCGGTGTGGATGGTTTTGGTGGGGTGGAAGGGGACATGGGTGGGGGAGGATGATGCAGTCAAGCAAATGTTTTTAATCTTTGAGGCGAAGAGGTCTAGGACCACTTTGTACTTGATGTCTGATGTGAGGATAGAGGGGGCTTGAGGGGGTACACGGAGGAGGTGATGGATGGTGGAAAACAGTGTCTTTGGATTGTTCCTTGCCTCCAGGAAAACTTTGGGTAAAAGTCAGCTGTGAAAGGGAGAGACGTAGGTGTGGAGGTGCTCAAGCCACAGCTGGCGGTGAATCATAAGGCCAGATTTCTACCATCGGCACTCGAGCGACTGGGTTTCGATTTTAAGTGAGCGGAGATGACTGTTGTACCAGGGGGAGCAGGTGGGTTTGCAAACAATCCTGGATTTCAGGGGAGCCAGGGAATTGAAGTTTGTGGAGAGATGGTCATTCAGCTTCCTTGCTTGTCTATTCTATGTCTCTAGATACAAAACCAAAGATTCTGTTCTTCCCAATGTACTTATCCCCATAATATATTCATATGGTAAATCTATTTTGCTTTGCCTCCAGCCAACAATAAATAGCAAAAGTTATATCCATCAATAGCACTTTATCTTTTTAGTTATCTCCTCAGGCAAAATTAAAAATGAACAGCAGAAAAGCAATGTTATGATCCACTGGAAGATAATTATAACAATACCTTTGTTCCAGTCAATTCAGTTTGTACTTAGGAATATATGTGAAGATAACATTGTTTTTATCCTGCTATTTTTAGTCTATTTTGATTAAAACCCAGACTAACCCAACAATCTAAAAAGAAAGCATGTTTATTATTTTGTATCCTGAGATCCAATTTAACATAAAATAATGGATCCTATGGTAAATCCTATTCTAAAATTGTAGCAAATAATTACTGGCCTTAGCAAATCAACATCAAACAGACCCCGTGGGTCAACCGGTTAAGGTACGTTGAAGAATTATCCAATCTCTGAGAGCTTTTTGTAGGTTAATAATACCTGTCACCAGATTCATCTGAAAAAATATCTTTAGATTATACCAAATTTCCTGAGCTTTCATATTTCTTTAAAACTAACTTTAAATTAAGATGATTTGTTAAATTGCGAGTCCACAAGGACAAGAGGTTGAGAGTGAAAGGATTCTTGTCATCTTTTGTCGATGATTCAAAAAACAGCAATAACACAGTGAAACCTGCTTAATGGAATAAAATATAGGTCACCCAATGGGACAATATAGTTATACAACGAATGGATCTGGTAGTAAAACATAGAAGTGAGTCATGAATTGGATCTATGAGGATCTATAACTTATTGTAAATCATTGATGCCTATTGGACACACTGAGAAAGAAATGACAGCAATGTTCGTGTATAAGAAATGATTCCTCAGTATCCTTAATTTTTACATTTACATTTAGTGTGGGTTGTGTTTCTGCAGAGGCAGCACTGTACAGTGTTGGTCAGATAAAGGCTCATTAAACAGACAGCAGTAGCTGCACTGCTTTGTACAATGGAGGGCTGAAGAATGTTGATCATTTCATTGCAGCAATGATACTTTCCTCAATACATGTCAGAGTTAATTTTGTAATTTAAATTTAAAATGGGTTTCGTTTCCACAGAGGCATTAAAAATACTTGCAGCTGATATTCAGCCTGATATTTAATCTCAATCTGGCCACCAGCACCACAGGTTTATAACTAAAGGGTGTAACAGTAGCATATATAACTAAAGGGTGTAACAGGTTGGAGGTGGGGTGGGGGCGAAAATGTATTGAATAAAATGCAAGTTCTTTCTTCCCCATTATGTCCTCTTCTTTGCCCCTTTCTGAATTGTGAATCATTATAATTCCATAATTTAGTTTTGATTTTGTAAAAAAACTTGTAGCTCAGTGGTTAGAGCCTCGCCTCACAAACGAAAGGCCCGGGTTTGTTTGATTCACGGGCAGGGTGAAACATTGCACAAGTTTATTTACTCCACACGCCTCTGTTCACCTAGCATTAAGTCGCTTTTCCAGGGGTAATAATCCTTTAAAAAAATAATAATATAATTTGGTCACTCAATCCACAACTGTTTGTGGGACACAGTGTTGGTGTAATCTGTTGCCATGTTTCCCACACAAAAATATACAGTCAATTCACTTTACAGTAGATTCTATGAGGTGCTTTGAGATGTCTTGAAGATACGATAAGGCGTTATATCCAATGCCACATTTACTATTATTATTATGTTAAAATGTCTCAATGCCTTTGCAGAACGGGGTTATTTCAGTGTTCACTAAAAATAATGATTCCATTCTAAACATGTTTGTGGTTCACTGTTTTAGTGAATCAGCAATAAACTGCTGTTAAGTGTAGTGACTGTTATTATGCAGACAAACTAATTTTTTGCCTGCACTGTTCAACTTTTTATTTAAGGCCTTTCCCATGCAGAGAACGTCCCAAACCAAAGTACTTCACAAGAAATACTGTAAACAACAAAAATTACATTTGTATAGAGCTTTCACATCAGGAAGACGTTCCACGGTTCTGGACAGTCCACACCTGAGCTGGTAGTTGGGATTAGGAGGGGTGCAGGATGGGGAGAGTAGGGGTAGGAGGGTGACCCAAGGCACAGTCAAAGAGGAAGGTCTTGAGACAGGTCTTGAAGGAGGCAAGGGAGGGGCCAAGGCATAAGGACTGTAGGATTCAGTTCCAGAGGGTGGAGCCAGAGAGGCTGAAGACCCGCCCGCCAATGGTGGGGTGGGCAAAGCTGGGACATTAAGCAGGAGCCCGTTGAGCGGAGGGAGTGGACAGGTTGGTAGAGGGTTAGGAGGTCACAGAGGTAGGGAGGAGCAAGTTGTGGAGGACTTTGAAGGTGAGGACCAGGATCTTGAACTGTATCCTGTTCTGTGTGATGGGAAACCAATGGAGTCGGGCGAGGATGAGGATGATAGGGTCACGAATCCTGATGTGGGAGAGGACACCGGCTGGTTCTGGTTCATCCAGAGTTCTGGATGATCTGCAGCCTATGGAGGGAGGAGTTGGGGAGGCTGACAAGCAGGGAATTTGAGTTGCGGAGGTGGGGAAAGATGGAGCAGGTCATGGTACGGACATGAGGGATGAAGGACAGTTGAGGGTCGAACAGGACACTGAGGTTCTGTATTGGCTCCGTAGGGTGATGCTGTCAGCGCCTGAGGTATCGGGGAGTGTAAAGTGAATTGACTGTGTATTTTGTGAGCGAAATGCGGCAGCCAATTGCGCACAGCAGTGTTCAACAAACAGCCATGAATGAGTGACCAAATTATTATTTTTTTGGAAGGGATTATTACCCCCAGAAAAGTGATCCGCCAATCGACTAACAACCAAGTTCCTACTTACTGCTAGGTAAACAGAGGCGTGTGAAGTAAGAAAACATGCTCATTGTTTCACCCAGCCTGGGAATCAAACCCAGGTCCTCTCACTTACGAGGCAAATGCTCTAACTACTTAACTACGGGATTCATTTAAATGTGGAAGATTATTGCCCAGAGGACATCACCCTGTTCATCTTCAAAATCATGTTATGGGATCTTCCTCTTGATCCTCAGTTTAACATCTCCTCTGAAGGGCAGCAGCTCTGACAATGCAGCATTCCCTCCGTACTGAACTGGAGTTGTCATCTGGTATCTGGGTTATGGGCTGTGCTGACAATCTCCGACTCAAATGAATGATGTGGTCCAATGTGAGCAGGATACCCTGTTAATATTCCTGTGGCCTCTCAACAGACATTTTCAGGCTATTCACAGTGCTAATTTATTGTGTAAAAGCCAATTCCTTAAGTAAGCACATATTTACCTAGTCCTTCTTTGTATTTGATTTGTGATGTTAAACACAAAGCTTTCACCAGTCTGTTAAAATGTCATCACTTGCAGTTGCAAGTTAGTGCAAGATTCTTGCTGACTTCCTCTTTTAATGTCCTCCTGGATGAATGCACAATTAAATTAGTATGCATGTGCTATTCACTATGTTTTGCTAAACTGCAGATTGCTACTCAGCAGCAAATTAAAATACTGAAATTCCTTGAGACTGTCTGTAATCCCCTTTCTGTCACACTAGCTTCTCACAGCTACATCTTTAATATTGGCCTACCATCCCAACTCTTATTTTAGAGAGAATCAAGCCAAGTGGTTGATCTTTTCCAACCAGAATTACAGGCAGGCCACAAGGTTAAATAAGTAGGCAGTCTGATACCCATGCAATCAATTACAATGTAACCTTAAGACTTGCATGGTCCTAGTAATGCATTTTAATACATCTTGGAGGTGATGGGGGAGGAATCTGGGAGATGCCCTTGATACCTTCCTGGCCT
Source organism: Callorhinchus milii (assembly GCF_018977255.1). Taxonomy (NCBI): domain Eukaryota; kingdom Metazoa; phylum Chordata; class Chondrichthyes; order Chimaeriformes; family Callorhinchidae; genus Callorhinchus; species Callorhinchus milii. The sequence goes on from NW_024704743.1 coordinate 93,310,371, forward strand.
TTGTCAAGAATATTTTAGGAACTAGTAATAGCACCTATTAGCATTTATATCCTAGATTGTGTATCAAAATAACCGCTGCTTCTTTTAGATGAACAGATCATACATTTGTTTCCTAAGGGTAGATGCCGCAATTTTGTCACACTTTGATTTTTATACAACAACCATTTACATTTATACAGCTCCTTTTCATGTTAAGAGGACATTTCAAAGTGCTTCACACAGCTGATTGTGAGCTTGATCTTGGAGGAGCAGGAGGTGGGAGAGGGAATAATAATAACAAAAATAATCCTTGCATTTGATGTAGCGCTTTTCACATCTTCTAAATGTTTCACAGAATATACTGTGAAGTAAATTGACTGTATGTTTTGCAGGCGAAGTGTGTAAGCTGAGGGGAGTCTTCTGTGGGAGAGTACACTGACTGCAGAGTTCAGGATGGTCTGCCGTTTGTGTAGTGAGCTGTTGGGATTTCCAGCAACGAGGGTATTGGAGAAATAGAGCCTGGACATGATGAAGGTGTGAATGAGGTGTTCAATAGCCCAGGTGTAGAGGTAGAAGCAGAGGTAGGCATTATTGCAGAGGTGAAAAAAGCAGAGTTAATGGAGACTGGATGCTTAAATGCCCTCCTTGATGCAAATTTTCACTGTAGGACTGGAGGAACAATGAACAATCAAACTTTCTGATTCGGCAGGAGTTGGTTTGCATTTGCATTTGTACTCGTGTGTTCCACCATACTGTTGATCTGAGTCCGCAAGTGATATGGACCAAAGTGGATCAACAACAACAACATTACATTTCTATAGCGCTGGACAATGTAGCATTTCAGACCGAGTTGTGGTCAGGGAGGGAGAAGGGAGGGGAGGGGAAGGGGATTGGCCGATGGCATGGTTGAAGAGGGGGGTCTTGAGGTGGGACTTGAAGGAGGCAAAGGAGGGGGCGAGGCAGAGTGATTGGGGAATGGAATTCCAGAGATTGGGGGCAGAGTGGCTGAAGGCTCTCTGGATCACTATAAGACAGATATTCCTAGAGACACAATCAATTCCCTAGACTTGCTGGTAAGTCTAAAAGCTCTGGAATACTCTTCCTCTATCCCTCCATCTTGCCATTTCCTTCTCCATCTTCAGGTCGCACCTAAAGACCTTCCTATTCGACCGTACCTATGGTCACCTCCCCCTCGGCTCGGCATCTTGCTCCAGCACTATTAAGCGCTCTGGGACACTATATAAACGTAAGTTGTTGTTGCTGTTGGCAGTCTAAAGCTAATGTCTTCAGTTCATACATCATGACTCCGAAACACAATACAAGTGGATCAAACCAGGAAGGACTGTGGCAACAACAACAACATGGATTTATATAGGGCCCTCCATGCCGGATGGGATCTCAGAGTGCTTTACAGTAACGGATCCCGGGACCGAGCCAGGGGGAGGGGTGGGAAGGTGACCAAAGGTGCGGTTAAAAAGAAAAGTCTTCAGCAGAGACCTGAAAATGGGAAGGGAGGGAGCGAGACAAAAGGAGTGAGGAAGGCAGTTCCAGAGCCTCGGGGCATAGTGGCTGAAGGCACGGCCACTGAGGGTGGACTGGAGGACTCGGGGGGCCGAGGAGGAGACCAGACCCGGAGGAACGAAGGCAACCGGTACTGTTTTGAGGAAAGAGGAGGTCAGAGAGGTAGGGGAATGCAGAGGAGGGCAGGGACTCGAATACTAGGGTAAGGATCTTGAAATCGATCTTCTCTGGGATCGGCAGCTAGTGCAGTCTGGCAAGGACTGGGGTGATCGGGGAGTGGAGTATCATGCGGGTGAGAATGCGGGCGGCAGAGTTTTGAATGATTTGGATTTTATGGATTGTAGTGGATGAGAGACCGGCGAGGAGGGCGTTAGAAGAGTCCAGCCGAGAGGTGACAAAGGTATGGACCAGGGTTTCAGTGTTTTTTGTGGAGACGTATTGGCGGAGATGGGCGATGCATTGGAGGTGGAAGAAAGCAGTGCTGGTGAGGAACCGGATGTGTGGGAGGAAGGAATAATTGGGGGTCGAACCTGACGCCTAGGTTGCGTATGGGTTCGGAGAGTTTTAGAGGGAGGTTGGGTAGGTGGAAGAGGTGAGAGCTGTGAGATTTTAGAGACCTTAGCATAGGATGAGTAAACTGGTTTATTGTGTGATAGGAGTTAACATTTTATTTTTTTATTTGTCAGACTCGTATAAGAAATGTATTTTGCAATCCAGTAAAGGGAAAGCCAGACTTGACTGAAAATTCTCATGTGATGCTCAAATGGTAATGCAATGTTAACCTATCAGGGGTTAAGGGCTCTGGAGGCTTTATTTGCCCTGCCGCAGTCCTTCCTGGTTTGATCCACTTTTACTATATATTTGGTGTTATGATGTATGAACTGAAGATGTTAGCTTTAGACTGCCAACAGTAACAAACAACAGCAACAAACAATATTTATATACAGTATGATTGGTAGCAATGGAACACTTTCTGTACTTTCTACATTGACCAGCTGGAAAATCCTTATTATTTCAGCTAGTAGAGCAACTATTGGAAATCTACAACAGAGAACGGAAATGAAATTACAAATACATGTGAAAGTATGTCAGACTGATTCAGTTGGTAGCACTTTCACTTCTCAGAGTGTGGGTTCTATAATAATAATAATAATAATAATCCTTGCATTTGATATAGCGCTTTTCACGTCGGGAGGACGTCCCAAAGCGCTTCACAGAACACACTGTAAAGTGAATTGACTGTATATTTGTGGGCGAACGTGGCAGCCAATTGCGCACAGCAATGTCCCACAAACAGTCGTAGAGTGAAAATGACCAATTTAATTATTGTTTTTGTTTTTTTGGAAGGATTATTATTAGGCGTGTGGAGTAAGGAAACTTGCCCAAGGTTTCGCCCTGACCTGCCTGGAATTGAACTCAGGTCTCTCACTTGCAAAGCGAGTGCTCTAACCACTGAGCTACAGAACTCCACGATCTAGCGAGGCAGGGCACGTTAAACAGGCCGAAGCCCACTGAGTGGAGGGAGTGAGCAGGATGGTAGGAGTTTAGGAGGTCGCAGAGGAAGGGGGGAGCAAGATCGTGGAGGGCTTTGATGGTGAGGACCAAGATCTTGAACTGTATCTTCTGTGTAATGGAGTGGAGTTGGCCTAAGTCGAGGGTGATAGGGTCACGGAGCCAAGTGTGGGAGAGGACACTGGCTGCAGAGTTCTGGATAATCTGCAGCCTGTGGAGGAAGGAGTTGGGGAGAACGACAAGCAATGAGTTTACATAATCAAGCCTCAATGTAATGAATGCGTGTATGAGGGTTTCGGCGGCCTGCGGTGTGAGACACTGACGGAGCTGGGCGACTTGCGGAGATGGGGGAAGGCAGAACAGGTCATGGCACAGATGTGGGGTGGAAAGGATATTTGAAGGTCAAACAAGGCCCCCAAGGTTGCGGACTGGCTTAGCAAGGTGGAGTGTGCAACCATGGATGGTGATGCTGTCAGCGCCTGAGATGAGGAGGCGCTGACGGGAGCCAATCAGATTAATGAAATTAATCATTCACTTCATTATTGTTTGTGTGACATTGCTGTGTGCAAATTGCCTTTGTGCTCACCTATAAAATTTACAGTCATTGCATTTTATTGTGAGTGCTTTGAGATGTTTTGAAGATGTGATGAGGTGCTATATCAAATTCAAGAATTATTGTTAGAAAAGTGCTCTGGTATTGTTGGGAGAATTTTGCTGATGAAAAATTATTCTGTTGATTAATTCCAGAAAAGCTCCAAGGAAATCTAATGCAGTTACACCTCCTTTGTCAGAAACTTAATTGGCTGCTAATCACATTGACACTTTGAGTTATCTCTGGTAGATAGCAGAGAGTGGAAATCTGAAGCGTTTGTAAATTTCAGACGAAAAATACAGCATTTCCTACAAATACCAATACTGCATTGCAAAACCATTAATGGCAACAACAACAACAACAAGATTCCATTTATAAAGCGCCTTTCACGTCAGGAGAACGTCCCAAGGCGCTGCACAGTTGGGTCATGACCCGAGCAGGGGGGAAATGGTCAGGGTGAGGGAAGGGAAGGGAGGGAGCGAGGACGGGGAAGAGAGTCGAGAGGGGAGCTGAAGGCACGGTCAAAGGATCAAATCGAGTTCAATAGGCTTATATATTACTTGAGAAAATAAGTTAATGCTTTATTCGTATCAAACAAAAGCTTCAATTAAAATTGCTTACTTCTCTGCTAATGTGTACAATGAAGTTAGCACCTTTTGTGTTGAAATTTCATTGCAATTTCTTTTATTGGCCAAAAAGCTTTAAATTTGATTTCTGAAGACATTATCAATTGTGCCTGATAACTGACTAGAAATAGTTCAACTCAAGGACTTAATCATTTCATTCTTTAAACCAACCAACTGTACTCAGATTCTTGTTATAGTCCACACGAGTGTTCTTTATTGCTTAATTAATTATTTATCACTTAATTCATTTCTTGCCCATGGCACAGGTTCTTTAAACCTGCATAATACTCTCCATAATACACCATTCCAGATCAAAATCACTTGAATAGCTGGAGTTTCCCTAAATGATTTTATTCAATGAATAGCTGAGCCATCCGGATCAGGAAAATCCCATGTTTTGAAGCCTATTCTGTGCTGAATTAGGCAATCTTTATGGTTGATGGGATAAGCAATCTGAGTTCTGGAGGTGAAAATCAGGTTGGATTCAAATTCCTGCTGGTTATCCAGCAAACTCTGTTACATGAACGCAGGGTTCCTCTTTGATCATCATCTTTTGGACCAGTCAGCTATATTGTATAGTGGGGTTTACAGTATGCTGATCTTAAGCCTAGTTTAATTTCATGTGACACAGCAATAGTAATGTTAACTTTAACAATGTACAGTAGACCCCTATTATTGCGGACAGCATACTTAAAGCATACTTCTCAAGGACACACATTTTCACAAAGGAACTTCACATTCATCCAACATTTGGTTGAAAAATAACTGATGTGAAATACGAGGGCTGAGTTCAATTAAATTTATACACCCACATTTGCCAGAACAAAGTCAGACTATTTTCTGTGAAGCTGCACAAGGTGCTCACTGAATTAAGTATAAAACTGAATCACTTACTTGTCACAGCAAATTTATGTTGAGACAAAGTTAATGAGATAAGAGATTTATCTGGTTTACTCCATGAATTGAATTGCACTCCAGACCTATAAATATTAATGTTAATTCATTTCTGTTAAGACCAATTTCTGTTTAACCTGGATTTATATGATAATTACATTACCAAGATTCCATTTTATCCTTATCCTTTAATTAGTGAATCCTAGGTTTTCACTTGAAAATTTTTGATCATTTACAAAACAAGCAATATCATGACATCCCACAATTAATCGTAAGCTATTATTTAGGATATTTCTTTAAAAAACAGTGAAATATAGGCTTTGTTTTATTCTGTTTTACAACCTCCTTCCTTGATACATTAGTTGATGGTGATCAGTTTTAATTTGATTCTATTGATTAAGAAAAAAAAACACCTAAAAAACAACTTTTTGAAGCAACAGGCATGGTAGGAGATATGATAATTATCACTGATGGTGATTATTGCAAGGACACAAAAGTGAGCACTCATTATATTCAAATCACACATGGCACTGACTCAATTAGAATGTTTAGAGTATAAGGGAATATATTTCAGAGAAGCTTTTGTCATATGCAATCAGTAATTCAGAATCAAAACAATGACCATTGGTTTGCAAACCTACCTTTGTATATCAGAACCTTATCCATAGAATCCTAGCCAAAGTGCTTAGGGATCACTTAAAGGATTTCACAAGATCACTAGAAACGTTTGATTGAAGAAGGCCCTTCAGCCCATTTGTTCTCAACCTTCTAGATTACCCACCCCACCGACTCCCCTTTATAGCACCAAATTGTTTCTTAAAGGAGTCCCAGCATCCTGGCCTAGTAACAACAACAAATTGCATTTATAAAGCACCTTTCACGTTGGGATGATGTCCCAAGGCACTGGACAGTCAAAGGTTTGCACCTAGGCTGGGGGTTGGAATCAAGAGGCATGCAGGCTAAAGGGGATGGGAGTGGGAGGATAACCAAAGCCACAGTCAAAAAGCAAGGACTTGAGATGGGCCTTGAAGGAAGCAAGGAAGGGGGCAAGGTGAAGGGATTCTGGAATAGAGTTCCATAGGGTGGAGGCACAAAGGCTGAAGGCCCGACCTCCGATGGTGCGGTAGCCAGCATGGGGGTCATGGACCAGTCTAGTGTCTGCTGAGTGGAGGGAGCAGACAGGTTGGTAAAGTGTTCGTAGATTGCAGAGGTAGGGAGGAGCAAGATAGACTACTTTGAAAGTGAGGGCGAGGATTTTAAACTCGATCCCTTGGGGGATGGGGAGCCAGTGGAGGCGGGTGAAGACGAGTGGGTAATCAGCTTCGTGCAGGAGAAGACATGAGCTGCAGAGTTCTCAATAATCTGCAGCTTGTGGAGAGAATTGTTGGGAAGTCCAGCGAGCAGGGAGTTAGTGTAGTCAAGCTGAACGTGATGAAAGCTATCTATTTTGGCTGTTCATTACTCTCTGTGTTAATTTTATCCCTACTGATCTAAATAAACTAAATGAATGGTGTTCTGAAACATAAGTGTGCTTTACCCAACAAGGGGAAATGCTTGATCTCATCTCAGCTCGCACGCAGTATGTCCTTGTTTTCAGTTATTTTTTTCTCTATTGACCTTAAAGAGGATTTAGACTTTTCCACCAAGTAATGTGCAAAAGTTTAGATTTGGAGAGCAATTCCACAAATTGAAAACAATATGAGGAGTTAGGCGAATCCATTTATTAACTTGTCGTTGCCACTGAACCAAGAAAAAAGCTAAGTTACAGACAGGCCCTTCTTAAAGCAACAATTTGTGTCAACTCAAGCTGATTCGTGGAAACTCAATTCCACTGTTGTCACAGAATTATTTAGGAGGAAACCTTTTAACCCATTGCTTCTGTGCTGGTGCTAGTTCCCCCATCATGAGCTACATATGCTAAACTGGTTATGATTACCAACAATAATGGAAATTACCAAACAATCTTGTATGATCATATCTACACTAACTGCAAAGTTACAACAAAAACTTGCATATATTCAGCAGGGTAGCGTCCCGGAGCGCTTAATAGTGGCAGAGGTGACCGTAAGCGCGATCAAAAAGGAAGATCTTTAGGCGTGATTAGAAAGTGGAGAAGGATAGGGCAAGTCAGGGAGATTAGTGGCCAGAGTTCCAGAGCTTTGGGGTGTAGTGACTGAAAGCACGGCCGCGGATGGTGGAGCAGAGGGGGCAAAGGACAAAAAGGAGGCCGGAGCCGGCCCGAGGGGAAGCAGTGCGTGGTGGAGTGGGAGGTGAGCAAGTTGGAAAGGTAGAGAGTTAGTTACAATTCCAATACAATTCCATTTATAATTTACTCTTTATAAATCAATCTTACATTGTCTTATATGAAAAATCTTTTCACTCACTTCTTTTTCTATTGAATTACAGTTTTCGAAACAAATACAAGGTAATAAAAATAAACAGCCCTGCTGTCATCTCAGCAAAAAAGATGAAGGAAGGCCTGAACGTTTCAAGCCTTCTAATTTCCACGGCAATGAATCAACATCAAAGAGCAAAAGGGACGAAGTAGGATGTGAATGCATTTGATGTCATTGAGTTAATGAGTAAATCACTTTAAGCGTGGGACCTTTTCACTGGCGTTCCCGTTTTTTTTCCCCCAAGTCTGTGTTCAGTGACCTTTAGATTTCTAGTATCTGGCAAGGAATCCTAGCTGTTTGACCAATTTCAAAAGAAAAGTGGTCAACAAAATTCAAATGAATTTGGGCAGATTGTGCAATGTGAAGTGTAGTATGCAGGGTGAGGCTGGGGCTGATTCAGAATGTTGTTTCAGTGAAAATCAAGCTTTGCCTTTTGCATTTGAGTCCAAATTAATCGTAATGTACTTTTCATAAGTTTACCAAGAAATGTTATGCTTGATCAGAATCATTACAAACTGCTTACTTGTGGAGTCCTGTAGCTCAGTGGTTAGAGCACTCGCTTTGCAAGCGAGAGACCTGAGTTCAATTCCAAGCAGGGCGAAACCTTGGGCAAGTTTCCTTACCCCACACGCCTAATAATAATCCCTCTAAAACCAAAAACAATAATAAATTGGTCATTTTCAATCTACGACTGTTTGTGGGACATTGCTGTGCGTAATTGGCTGCCGCGTTCGCCCACAAATTCACTTTACAGTGTCTTCTGTGAAGCGCTTTGGGACATCCTCCCGACGTGAAAAGCGCTATATGAAATGCAAGGATTATTATTATTATTACTCAAAAGTAATTCATTTACAATATTTTTCTCCAGGCCATGTAATTGCTTGCATTTCAAAATACTCAAAGTTTGTGGTACTTCATGTATCCATATTGGCTGCCATGTTCATCTATAAAAATACACAGTCACTACACATTGAATGTTGTGAAGAACTTTAAGATAATTCAATGACATGAAAGGTGCTATGCCAAATGCAAGGATTATTACTGTTATTTACTCTATGACACATTTTGACATTATAAATAATAATAATAATCCTTGCATTTGATATGGCGCTTTTCACATCTTCTAGACGTCTCAAAGCGCTTCACAAAATATATTGCAAAGTGAATTGACTGTATATTTTGCGGGCGAAATGTGGCAGCCAATTTCACACAGTAGTTGGGGGTTCAATGACCTAATTATTATTTTTTTCTTGAGGGATTATCATCAGGCGTGTGGAGTAAGGAAACTTGCCCAAGGTTTCGCCCTGCCAGGAATCAAACTCAGGTCTCTCGTTTGCGAGACAAGTGCTCTAACCACTGAGCTACAGGACTCCACATTATAGAGGCTATACATTCAGCAGCAAAGTACACAAAGTCACACACTTTAAATATCCTGTGAAGTACTTTGAGACGTCTTGATGACATGATAAAGCGCTCTATAAAATGCAAGGATTATTTGTTACTATTACATCAATTGCAAGGATAATTTTTATTATTTTATGATAACTTGCATTTATATAGAACCTTTCATATAAAATACATATCTTGAGGCTCTTTACAAATTGGATTAGATTAAGAAATGAAAGCGAAAGTTGTTACACAGGCAAATAGTATTATTTTTATTAAATGCGGCATTCATTAATGGCCATAAAAATATTAAGAAGAATAGCCAATTTATTTGAATCTGGATCTTAATTTGGATTAGAAGTGAACATTAGGATAACTGGATAATAAAACAATATTTTTTAATTGTGAAATAGGGTTCTTTACAAGATAACTTACAAATACTAGGTAACATTTGCTCCAACTAAGTGGCAGACAACCAAATTCACACCAAACTATGGTGCAAAAGTAAGGGTGTGCCTACACCCCAAACCAATTGAAATATTTTAATTATTTTTCTAATTTACTGATCCACTGTTCAGTGCTTTTTATTTTCCCAGTTTATTAGAGCTCAACTTCTATCGTGAGCATGTCACCTTCTTTAATCTGTGATTTACAGGATGAATGCTTGAACCCACTAATTACTATAGTCACTGACATGATTTATTACTCATCTGTTAATGCTCCATTACACAGTATTTCAGGGTCAATTGCTTTTGTAAATGAACTGAAATTTTATGAAAATCTGACTAACTTCTTTTACGATGTACCCAGCCATGAGAACGAGGCAAGGAAGTGTGTAAAATAAGCATTTACAGTCACTTGTATTGAACATTGAAAGGATAGTGCAAGAATCACAAACAAACTTCATATATAACAAATATACATAACCTTAATCCACAAAACAATCACTGAACTTTACTTATATCCTGTGAAACACTTTGGGACACCCTCCCAAAGTGAAAAAAATATTATTAATATTATAGGTAGCAGTAAATGGAAGCATAGCAGCAAATAATATAACATTCTCAGCTCTGAAAATTGTGTCACTTAAAATATCAATGGCTAAGTGAGCCTTCATGGTTCATTGAAAATTTTAGATTGTGAACAAGATATTCCTGATTTCAAAGCTCTTTTATCTAATGGGAAAAAAGACATTTCTTTGAAGGAAAAAGCTCTTGTAATGATCGATAATGGTGCAGTTCTGTAGCATGAATATACGATAGCTAATGGTAGATGCAATAGGGAGTTTTAGAGTAACATCTTCACATATAGGGTGGTGAGAATTTGGAATTCACTGACGGAAGCTTTGGTTGAAGCAAATATCATCAATGTGTTTAAAATAATGATCCTTACATTTCATACAGCGCCTTATCATGTCTTCGAGACGTCTCAAAGCATTCACAGAATATACTGTAAAGTGAATTGACTAAAGTGTATTTTTGTGGGCAAAACGCGGCATTGAGATAAAACTTAACGCATAAATGAGGGATGACATGTGGGAATAGAATGGGACAATTGTCGGGAATGGGAGAGGTGGGAGAATATGCTTTATGCCTTCCCCGGACATAGACCACTCCAACAGGAAGCAGCATGACCAGCCCCGGAGGCCACTCAGTGTCGCCACAGACAACATGAGTCTGGATTTTTACAAGAAGGATGGGTGTGTACCGCAACTTCTGCTTGTCTCACATGAGTAGGGAAGTCTTAATGCAGTTTTATAACACCTCGGTGAGACCGCACCCAGAATATTGTGAGCAGTTTTGTTCTCCTTATTTAAGAAAGGACATACTCGTCTTAGAGGGGATGCAGCGTAGATTCACTAGGTTGGTTCCTGAGATGAGGAGGTTGACCTATGAGGATAGGTTAGGTAAACTGGCCTATATTCTCTAGAATATAGAATTACAGGTGATCTTATAGAAACCTATAAGATTGTTAAGGGTCTTGAGAGGGTAGATGCTGTGAGACTGTTGGAGGATCTAAAACTAGGGGTCAGCCTTTTCGAACTGAGTTGAGGAAACATTTCTTCACTCAGAGGGTAGTGAATTTGGGGAATTCTTTACCCCAGAAGGCTGTGGATGCTCAGTTTTTCAATATATCCAAGACTGAGGTTGATAGATTTCTAAAGGATAGAGGGATTAAGGGATATGGGGATAGGGCAGGTAAATGGAATTAGATAAGAAGATCAGCCATGATCTTAAAAAATGGCGGAACAGGTTCGAGGGGCCGAATGGCCTACTCCTGGTTCTCTGTCTTATGGTCTCATCTCATTCCTGCAGCAGCTGCAATTTGACAAATTAGATTGTTTTATAGTTTTTGCAAGAACTGGAGTGAAACAATGTACAAGGCAATGATGTTTGGGGGAACAAAAGTCAGACTTGGGGAGTAGAACTGAATACAAGTTTTTTAATTTTTGTTTTTAATGTAGCTCATGACACAAACAATCCTCTTGAGTTTGGTAACTGCTTGAATTAGCTGCTGGTGTTCCCATCCACAGTGTGCAATGTGGCTCCACAACAGCCCATGCTAACAGTGCACAAGCCTCCTCTACTGACCCTAATCCTGCTTATCTTGTTTCAGCTGCCAATAACCTGTGCTTGTTTGTATGTGTGTGCACGTGTGAGCATGTGAATATTTGAGTGGATCTGTGAATGTGTCTAGGTGTGAGTATACGAGTTGAGCACTTCAACACATCTTCCCAATCAGAAATATAAATTGTGTTCCATAATTGTAGCTATGAGTGCTTAGAGCATTCGTCTCAGAAGCGAGAAGACCTGGGTTCGATTCCTGGGCAGGGCAAAACATAGACAAGTTTCCTTACTCCACATGCCTCTGTTTACCCAGCAGTAAATAGGAACACGGTTGTTAGGCAGATAACAGGCCCCTTGTTAGGCCCCTTTTCCAGGGGTAATAATCCCGTCAACATTTAAAAAAAAAGTAATAATAATTTGGTCACTCAATCCACAACAGTTTGTGGGACACTGCTGTGTGCAATTGGCTGCCACGTTTGGCCCACAAAACATGCAATCAATTAACTTAATAGCATATTCCGTGAAGCGCTTTGAGAAGTCTTGAAGACGTGATAAGGCACTATATCAAATGCAAGCATTATTATTATTATTAACAGTAGAACGGAGTAGTTGGGCTGAATAGCCTATTTCCATGTTGTACCAGTCTATGTAACTCTAAATTTTATATCAGTGTGCTGCCATCTTGGGTACAATAGTGAAGTCAAATCTGCAGTCTAAGTTGATACTCCAAAGCAGTGCCGAGGGTGTACTGCATCGGATGAGATGATAAACTGAGTTCCTGTTTGCCTCTTCAGGTGGATGTTAAAGATCCCATGATAGTATTCAAAAGGAGAACAGAATTTATCCCAGTGTCCAGTATCCAGACCAATCATCCTCCAGATAAGTTGGCCATTCACTCCATACTGTTTGTTGGACATTGCTGAGCACAAATCGGCTGATACATTTGTCCACAAACACGTAGTCACCGCAAATGATAAGAAAACTGTCCATTTCTATCAATGTTTCACCATTACAGACACAATATTGAATGCAATAATTATTAAATGATGATATTTTCTTCTAATTTTGCCACAATGCATCTGTTGACAGCAGCAGTTAAGATCGGCAGGCAGATAATAGTTCAACAATGCTAGGGTAAGGTATGTACTACTCTGATGTGAGTACAGTATATAGAGTTACATTATATCCTTTGAGACGTCTCGATAACATAAGGCGCTTTTTCAAATGCAATGATTATGTAAGAATTATTAGAAAATAATCTCACGGACTAACTGTAAAAAGATTAACATCAAAATAGTAATTGATTACACTAATTTACCTGCTATATGTATAGATAGACATGATTTCACAACACAGAAGACTATTGATCCATTATGAGCGTGCCAACTGTCTGACAGATCTATTCATTTAATCTCTAAATTTAATATCAGTGTGCCAAGTTTGGGAGAGAATATTTGTCCCCTGACTTTTCATTTTTTTCATTTAAAGATATTCCCTTTTAAAATATTATGGATTCTGCTTCAGTCATGTATATGCACTATTGCATTCACCCAAATCTAATGCATGTTTTTGTTCATTAAAAAGTTACCTCCAAGATCAGGATGAATCAGATGTCAGCTTGGCTCAGTCAGTAGCACTCTCACACTGCAGTCAGTGATTGTTGTTTCAAGCTCCACATCACGATTTTATGATCACAGTTTAATCACCTAGCAGATATTTGACAGATACATAAGAATTAATAATAATAATAATACAACAGAATTACAACACCCCATCTTCACTAGACAAGCAGGGATCACAAAAAAAATCACAAGAGGTTTGAATGAAGAATCACTTCGGCCCATCTGATCTCATCCCTCCAGAACACCCACCCTCCCATCACAGCATCAAGCTGCATTTTAAATGAGTCCATTGTCCTGACCTCAACCACCTTTCTTGGTAATCGTTTCCAGTCATTAATTACCCTCTAGATAAAGATCTGCGCCATGACCTGCTCTGCCTTCCCCCACCTCCGCAACATCACTGACCGACTGTCTGTTCGACAACAAGTCCTGGACGAGGGACAACTTTCTCCAAGTGAACGTCAGCAAGACCGAGGTCCTCCTGATTGGCTCATGCCAGCGCATCCGCACTTCAGGCGCTGGCAACATCAGCCTCCACGGCTGCACACTCAGCCTCACTAAGCCAGTCAGGAACCTGGGTGTCCAGTTTGACCCTGAACTATCCTTTCTCCCCCACATCCGCCCCATGACCGGCACTGCCTAACACCACCTCCACAGCATTGCCAGACACCGCCATTGCCTCACCCCTCATGCTGCCGAAACCCTTATCCATGCATTTGTCATATCAAGGCTCGATAACGGAAACTCCCTCCTCATCGGCCTTCCCAACTCTTCGCTTCACAAGCTGCAGATCATCCAAAACTCTGGAGCTTGTGTATTCTCGTGCACTAGGCTCCGTGACCCCATCACTCCCACCCTCACCCGACTCCACTGGCTCCCCATTCCCCAGAGGATCAAGTTCAAAATCCTCATCCTCACTTTCAAGGCCATCCATGGCCTTGCCCCCTCCTACCCTCTCTGACCTGCTGACTCCCTACCAACCTGCCCACTCCCTCCGTTCAGCGGGCTCTGGTCTGCTCCATGTCTCTCGCCTGACCCGCCCTACTATTGGTGTCTGGGATTTCAGCCTCTTTGCTCCCACACTCTGGAACTCCATCCCACGGTGCCTTCACCTCGCTTCCTCCCTTGCCTCCTTCAAAGCCCGACACCTGACTGTTTAGCACTTTGGGACATCCTCCCGACGTGAAAGGCACTCTATAAATGTAATTTTGTTGTTGTTCTTGTCACCTGGTTCCGCCATTGTCTCACACCGCAGGCCACCGAAACCCTCATACATGCTTTCATTACATCGAGGCTCGACTATGCAAACTCATTGCTTGTCGGTCTTCCCAACTCCTCCCTCCACAGGCTGCAGATCATCCAGAACTCTGCAGCCCATGTCTTCTCCCGCACTAGGCTTCGCGATCCTATCACCCCCATCCTTGCCCAACTCCACTGGTTTCCTATCACATAGAGGATATAGTTCAAGATCCTGGTCTTCATCTTCAAAGCCCTCCACGGTCTTGCTCCCCCCTACCTCTGTGACCTCCTAACCCCCTACCATCCTGCTCGCTCCCTCCGCTCAATGGGCTCTGGCCTGCCTCACGTCCCCCGCATCGCACACCCCACTAATGGCGAGCGGGCTTTCTGTCACTCTACACCCACCCTCTCGAACTCCATTCCACACTCCCTCTGCCTCACCCCCTCCCTTCCCAACTTCAAGACCCATCTCAAGACCCTCCTCTTCGACCGTGCTTTTGATCACCCTGCTTCCCTCCCCTGCCCTCCACACTTCCCGACCCCGACTCCCAGCTGAGGTCCGTAACTCTGTCTGTCCAGTGCCTTGGGACATCCTCAATAACAACAACAACAACAATATTGCATTTATAGAGTGCCTTTCACGTCAGGAGGATGTCCCAAGGCGCTGTGAAAGCGCTTTACAAATGTAATTTGTTGTTGTTGTTGGTTTTCTGGCTTTACTTTTTCAATCCCATTTAAAATGGTATAATCTGCTGTAGGATCCTCTCTGAATCATCTCCTTTCAATACAATCCGCAGGTGACAGTCACACCGTATAATGCCCATGAATCATGAACTGTAAGATACTCAGTCATGGCAGGAGGTGGGGGGGGTGGGGCGAGGAGGAGGGGGGGGGAGCTGAAGCTCATAATGGAAAAGCTCATTAACTGCACACACATAAAATGTGTTCAACATACGATCATGTGGAGAATTTTCCCTAAAGTGTAAGTGCAACAAAATTGTTTTAAGGGCTGTATGCGGTGGGGTGGTGCTTGAAACCTCATCATTCATTGTTTAAGTACGGCACTGATGGCACTGAAAACCACTGTGCAAAGACAGATAACACTGCAATTTTCTGCTCAAGTGCAAATATGGTCTAATAACATGCAAGTGAACCGCAATTATAAATTCAAACCTCTGATTCTTCAATCAGCTCCCATTTCAGAAGTCCTGAGGCAAAGATAAGATTGCTATATTCAGACCAAACAAGCACAACAGAGGCCATAAATAAAATGCCAATGTATTTTCATTGTTTCAATTCTTGACATTGTCAAAATAAAATATTTTGATGATATATATTTGAAGAGAATAGAATACAACAGGAGTAGCCGAGGAGAACTAGGATCAATTAGCTCCAGTGGAGGAGCTAGAACCAGCAAAGGCTTCATAGCTCATATGATTTCCTTTTATACTATATTTTTAAGTTCTTAAAATTGTACCCTTATGGTACACATCCTTTTTCTGATTCTGGAATGGACTGTATTTGAGAGATGTATATTTATTATTTGCTGTGCAGTCAATAATTACCAGGACTTCAGAAAGCCAACTATCTCATGATATGTTTTGTTCCTGTTGCTTTGAGGTGTTTGAAAGAAGTCACGGCAATTTATCAATGCAATCAGTTCAGTTGTCACTTGTCTTACAACAAACTAACCAAGGCCTGTTATATCACACAGCCAGGGAGGGCAGCTGCCAGTTTTAAAGCTATTGGCCAGGCCTTGCTCAGTACAAAATCCATTTCTAATTCAACTATTGATTTCTGACAGAGGTCAGGAATTGGTTTCTTTGTCATTCCAAAGCTCAGCAAAAATTGACTGCTGGTTAGCCTAAGAATACATAATAAAGGGTGCATGCACTGACAAACTATACTTACACCACAGCACAAGTTTAAAATAATCCAAAGTGACCATTGTTGTTGATCAACCTTCAAATAAAATTTTAAACTTCTTATTTATTCCTGCTTATTAAATCTTATTATTTTGACCACATGATCTCCCCTGTGGGATATGACAAGAGGGGAAACATAATGGAGAGCGGGGCATTACTCTTTCCTTTCACATACATCACCGAGGTGGGAGCGGGGGAAATTATCGTACTATGTCTGCCTTCTGTAGCTAGTTGATTGCTGTGGCTGAATATGAACACTGGTCTACTCCATTTGTTAAGTTTCCAGAATTTGTCTGATTGCTCACAAATAATTGTAATTTATGCTACAAAATGCAATATAAATGTAATAACAAATTGTACATTTAAAATGTACACAGGACTAAATTGATTGAAATCACTGAACAGAGAAGAATAGTACAACAATTTAAATCTTATATCTATGCTTTTTATGTAGGAAATATCTCAAATCAGGAGTCCAGGCAGATTGGAGGATAGAGGGAGGTGGTTAAAGATAAAGACACAGTCAAAGAGATGGGTTTTGAAAAGCGGGAGGGAGGGAGTGAGGGAGTTAGGTAGGTTTATAAGCTATTGCTGATATGGCCTTTTGTGAATGTAATTCATATCTACTCTTAACTAAAGTAAAGTAATCACGCAATGCTTTGTAATTTTACCTCATATATAACAGTATGTGCCAGATAACAGGAAATAAGTGAATTTAGTATAAAAAGTAAGATAAAATATCACTGAACTATTCATCATTTATGATTTTAGTGGAATTCAATTGGTATAAATCATCTGATGAAATGCAAAATGTCTAATCAAGAGCAACTGATGTCTTGCTACCGAGATGACTGAATCCAGAACAGCTTTATCACTCAATGCTGCAAAAGGATGGCATTACTTCATATGATATATGATAAGGAGGGTTTTGTGATATTTATTTTATCGTGTCATGTCTCCTAATCATGGTCAGTGAGCTCAGCCCTGAAATACCTTAGATTTGCTCATCTAAAGTTGTATAGTGAAGTTTGGCAGCTTGAATTGAGCTATTGTCACGATACCCCATTGGTTCAAATATAGTGTCCAGGTCACTGACTGGAGCTAAACAAAGGAGATGAGTACTGTTTCTTGTGGGCTCCCTGACATACTGAGTCAGGAAGGAATCATGCACTATATTGATAAGCTCAGCATCCTTTCCATCTTGACAGTCACAATTTATAGAGTTGGTGAAATCCCAGAACAACATTTCTTTTTTGCGCACATGCTTACCAATGTTATGACATGACAGGTCATTTTTATGGTTTTTGCCTGGTGTTCTGCAGTAAACCCCAAATGTTGTTCTGGTCTGTTGGTTATTCAGCAGATTTACTCAAAGACTTTCATACCATGGCTGATCCTGCAATATTAGATCAACTACCTTAAATTTTACATGTATATAGATTACATGTATATATTCCGATCCCTCCTAACTTTCCTAAATAATCTCTACCCTTGCAAGCTGTATTCACTTCCATCATTCGGGTTTAGCCATTGTGATTCCTACCATGTTGTAATTATTAATTCAAACCACACTTTTAATTCTACCATTTTATTTCAAACATTTCTGGCATTTTTATATATGCAAAACCAAATTTACCATTGCTCCGTAACCTTCCAGTCTGTTCGCCTGTTTTTTGGTGTGTTTCTTTTGAGGGAGGGGCTTTCTCAGATCTCTTTGCTAGAATGTAGATAGTTTCTTTTATTTTGGTCCAATTCTGCGTTTTACTTTGGTCTATTAAGCAGCGTGTCCTTAGAGTTGAGCTGGCTACAAGGTGACATGTTTGCAATCAAATATTGGAATCAAATTGAACTTCTTTAACAGTCCGGTAATCCGGTTCCTGAACCAGGTGGGTCCGCAGTACTGTAAGGCACTGCTGATAACAATCCTGCCAGCCTGGCTCAATGGAGAGGCAGACTCAGGGAAAGGAGATTTTCACTCAGCTCTTGTTAACCTAGAAAGTCAAAGCCCGAATGGGAAGGGTCGTCCTGACTAGAAAAGCAGTGGGAAGTTTAACAGACAGTGCTCACTATTACTTAAATTCCAGCAGTTCTGCATCACACAGCCTGAGGTCCCCCAAGCCTTGCTCTCACCTGTGTCTAAAACTTTCCCGAATTAGGTAAGCAGGTTGCTTGGCTGTATGGAGAGTGCATCCATTCCAGACATAGCAACATTTCCATGTGTAGATAGCACACATATATGGAAGTCTCAATCTGGTTTGAATACTTTTAAGCATAGTGATGGGTTTCCACTTGTCAAACTCCCAGACAACCAATTGTTTTCCCCTTTATCCTGAACTTTAATCTTTCTACGATATAATCATCGATAGGCCTGAATTCATTCTGATTTGTTAAAGTGTGCCTCTTCCCTCTCCAAAGTAAAATTAAAGGATGACTGGCAAATTCAGATGAATGTGGATAGATTAAAGTATTGCAGTATACTTACAGTACAAATAGGAGATACATATCCTCGAAGCCTTGAGCAGATATCAAACACTGAATTGACTACAGAAACTTGACTCAGTACTGCTCTCACTTCACCAGATTAGTCACCTCAGAACCAATTTGACCCAGAGAGACCTTACCTATACTCTTCCCCTACCCACTCCACCCACACTTCCCCTGGAGAATAACTTTATTAGTTTGCATTGAAATGAAGACAGAATAGCTTGTGAACCCACGACAATGACATTGGCAAAGTTAAAGTCACAATACAAAAAACAGAATTAAATTCAGGAAAGTTCAAAGAGTGCAAGGAAACATGAATTAAATAGTGTGAAGACCTTGAGAACATCCATGTGGCACACAGCACCAGGGAACTACCATTAAAGTTAAGGATATCACCGGAGACATAAAGCCTTCCAAGTGATTGATACTCTTAATGGACAAGAATGACAAGCAATTTACAATGGGAATAGATGTATTTTCTATTACCACAAACACTGCAGTGAACTGTTTAAGCATAAACTGAGGAGGAAGAATTAGCTTGCAGTGACTCAGAGAGATAATCAGACACTAATGGCACAAAACTGGACAGCAATTAAAGAAGTAGGTCAGAGAAACATTTGCCAAACTCAAATCACTTGTTACAAATGACCTCAATGGTCAGTCAAAAGACAAGATTTGTCAACGGATATGGAGAGCCAAAGTTCTCCCTAACATCTAAAATTCTATAGTTAGCATCACTGTAGTGTGCTTAAAACAAGATATCCAAACAAGTTGATCATAGCACAATAAATTCCACTGTACAAGCAAACCATTCCAAGAGGTTATTCGCAGCTTACTGGAGCTATATAATGAAAAATTGGCTGAAAAGCAGGTTCTAGCTGATTCCTCACAGAGACTTTTCTGTTCATTCATCAACTACAAGTGAATTTTACATCACTATAAATTTTGTCATTAAATTCATCTGTATCCTCAAGAATAATAACTGAGCTGGGAACGTGGTGAAGATCAATCATAGAATCATAGAATTATACAGCACAGAAGGAGGCCATTCGACCCATCCTGTCTGTGCCAATGAAGGATAAAAAGCTTGATTCAGATTATTACTATAGTTGCAATATTGCTCTTATCATCTGATCATTTTAAGATGCTCCTAAAAGTTAAGACAACAACAGAGAGCATCATTAACAAGTTCTGATTTTCTGAAGATACTCTGTTGATCTTGAATCACAATAAGGCAAGGATATACTTTATTGTCATAAACATCATGATATGCTTGTTTTATTCTGAAACATCTTTTCAAGCTTGTTTTATTCTGAAACATCTTCTCAAGATAGAAACATAGAATTTGCAACACAACAGGCCTTTATTTGTATTGAGCCAATGTTGGTAACTACTCAAATCACCAATTCCCTGTTCCCTTCTCATATCCTTTTATGCTGTTCTTCACAGTCATAACAGCTTCAAACCTGATGCCAATAATAACCCCAGTATTGACTGTTTCTGATCTCAATTTCAGTTGGTGTAATTATCACCATGTGATAATATTGCTTATCCAATAATTATTTCAGATGTTAACATGGTGCTGCATTCATTAGCTATTCACTTCCCCACATGAAGGGCGCTATACAAATACAAGCATAAAAAGACAAATAGAATTTCTCATTGGTTGAATGTTTAAGACCCTGTGATACCCCCTTAATCTTTTCTGCAGTAAAAAACTATTTTTTTTTATCCTTGTTAACCTACACTGCCATTTTGGATTTTAGTGCAAGTTTTTGTTGTAACAACCCAGTTATGAATAAGTGATATTGAACTCTCACCCCATCCAATTCTACTGTTAACTATTCTAGGATTAGATTTGCTTATCTAATCCCCACCCTAATCTCAATCAAAATCCATATTTATATTCAATGTTCTCAATATAAAATCCAAAATGTAATGTGATATGGGTGTTTTCATGAAAAATCTAAAACACCAACACTGAATAAAATAAATCTGCACACTTCCTTTCTTGCCATACTCTTCATTCTTAAAAATGTCCAATCAACTTATTAAGAATGGGACAAACTAAACATATTTAAGGTAATTACCAAAAATACAAAGTGAACGGATAGGAGATTTTGCATACCAAACAAACAAAAATTACATTTGTATAGCACCTTTCACATCGGGAGGACGTCCCAAGATGCTGGACAATCAATGTTTCAGATCTGAGCTGGGGGTCGGGGAGGGTGGAGACCAGATGAGGGAAGGAGGGTGGCCGAAGGCACGGTCAAAAAGGAGGGTCTTGAGACAGGTCTTGAAGGAGACGAGGGAGCGGGCGAGGTGCAGGAACTGCAGGAAGTAGTTCCAGAGGTTGTGGGCCGAGTAGCTGAAGGCTTGCCCGCCAATGGTGGGGCGGGTGAGGCAGGGGACGTGAAGTAGGCCGGAGCCTGCTGAGCGGAGAGAGCTGGCAGGTTGGCTGGCAGATTGGTAGGGGGTCAGGAGGTCGCAGAGTTAGGGGGGAGCAAGGCCATGGAGGGCTTTGAAAGCGAGGACCAGGATCTTGAACTGTATCCTCTGTGTGATGGGAAGCCAGTGGAGTCAGGCAAGGATGGGGGTGATAGGATCGTGGATCCTGGTGCGGGAGAGAACAAGGGCTGCAGAGTCCTGGAGGAACTGCAGCCTATGGAGGGAGGAGTTGGGGAGGCCGACAAGCAGGGCGTTGGCTTAGTCGAGCCTGGATGTAATGAAGGCCTATATGAGGGCTTCAGCAGCCTGAGGGGTGAAGCAGTGGCGGAGTCAGGTGATGTTGCGTAGGTGGGGGAAGTCAGAGCATGGATGTGGGAGAGAAAGGACATTGAAGGTTGAACAAGACACCTAGGTTCCTAACTAGCATGGTGAGGTGGAGTGTGCATCTGTGGATGGTGATGCTGCCAGTGTCTGAGGTGCAGAGGCGCTGGCATAAGCCAATCAGAGGAGCCTTGGACTTGCTGACGTACAACTGTAGAAAGTTAGCTCCCATCCAGGACTTGATGTCTCACAGGCAGTCTGTGATGACAACAGTGGTCCTGGAATCGAGGGTGGAGGCAGAGAGAGAGAGTTCGGTGTCATCCACATTCATGTGGAAATTGACCTCATTTCTGCTGCTGATGTTTACCAGGTTTATTCAACACCAAATGCTTAATCCAGGTCCTCAATTGAGGGGCTTTGGTAAAGAGACATGAAGCCCTCCTCTCCTGCTAACTACAAATCCATCTTACTGCTCGTTCCTGGCCTTCACAAGTAGGATGAAAGAAACCATTGAGAATTTGAAGAGCTTAGTGAATTTGTTTCTATTATATTTCAAATAATAAAAATGTTTACAAATATTGGTGTAGAATTTACATTCCAAGTGTTATCGGATGGCTCAGAGGTGAAATTCGTCAAGGGGCCCAGTGGAGTTGAATTTCTGGCTATCAGTTTGCAGCCTTTGACTACTGTTAAATAAAAACTACCACAAAACACACAGTCACGTCACTTTACAATATATACCGTGAGGTGCTTTCGGATGTCCTCTTTATGTGAAAGGTGCATACCTAATGTAAGGATTGTGAGTTAGTAGGATAAGGGCCCTTTCAGCATTTTGCTTATCAAAAAGCAGGTCCCTCCAACCATCGGTCAAAACCACCATCTGCCACACAGAAGACGTATATTCTTAGAATTCAACATTGAAAATGTCATTATGGAATTTGCCTCCCATCCATTCAAGGTAATAAATATAATTTCTGTAAATATAATAACAATCAGTACATTTGATACCGCGTATATGTCAAAATGACTCAAAGCGCTTTACAGATAATTGTTGTAAAGTGAAGTGCATTTATATACAAACTGTCCCATCAAATAACAATTATTGGGGAAATATTCCACCTGGAGCTAGATGTACTATTATTTTTTTAAAACATTTCAGAGCATCCAGAATTTGACAAATTCTTCAATTTAGTCTTAATTTTGAAGTTGGTTTTCGGTATTTCTTAATTTTTTTTCAAAATTAAGGCTTCAGTAATAATCCTTAATTTGATATAGCACTTTTCACTTTGGAAGAATGTCTCAACGTGCTCTACAGTATATACTAAAATGACTTCTGGGCAAATGTGACAGTCAATTTGCAAGGATATCATACCAGGATATGCAGAAACCTGGTGTTTGATTTTAAACATCCCTTTTAAAACACAATTTGTTCCAAAAAGGACTATCAACAACTTTAGATTATTCTTCCTGTTTGTGCCTTTTCCATCTCTGTTAATGCTGGAATATCGTTGGTGAATTTTGATATCATAATCAGGTAATTGGCTTGAAGGAATTATACAGTATAACAGTATGAGGGATCTCAATTAGCATAAATGCAGTTTGTAATGACAAGATCAATAAAACATCATGGGCTAATGACTGTATCTGCTGCTGTTAATTCAGTTCTCTCTTTTTCTCAGACTAACTACCTACATCCTGAACTCCTCCCAACTAGTTCTCCCAACGATATCAACAGCGCTCACTGCTGGACAAAACTATTTGGGAAGCAGCAAGGAATTACATGAAAATAAATCATTTAAAAGCAGCTCTCATAGCAAAACATCTTCTTGAAAAGTTACAGAAAAGTATAAAGAGGAGCTCCCCAATGGTTCAGCTGTATGGAAAGATCAGTAAGATGGGAGGTTCAGCACCGTATTGGATCTGAGTTAGCTGATCATTAGTCAAGGTGATAGATGAAGGTGCTATGATTTAGCATCAATAATGCATGTAGGCTAGAGGGGGAAAATATAATGATAATACTTACATCTGGTATAGCACAAGTCATATCAGAAAGATGTACCAAAGCGCTTCACAGGTTATAGTGAAGACTGTGCATTTTGTAGGCAAATCCAGTCAATTTGTGCATAGCAATGTCCCACAAACAGCTGTGAAGTGAATGTCCAATTTTATCTGGGGGTGTTGTTGGTCAGAACAATGATTGAAACTCTCTTGCCTTTTCAAATAGTGCCATGGGGTAATTAACACCCACTCGGACAGGCAGAGGAGACCCCGGTTTAACATCTCATCCAAAGAACAGCACCTCTGACAATGCAGCACACCCCCTGCACTACATTGGAGTGACAGCATAGACTATTCCCCTCTCCTTCATGCAAAGATCTAGATTCCTCTAGAAAGCATCTATACTATCTGATTCAACCACTGCTTCAGGCAGTAAGTTCCATAGTTTCACTATCCTCTGCATGAAGCAGTTCCTCCTAAATCCTCTTTTAGTTTCCCTAGTCACTTGGATGAAGTACAGGGGTTATAAGAAGCTGTGGAGCATATCCCAGCAGGAGTCATTCAATGCCTTCAGGAGGAGAGAACGGTTAAAAAAATCTATGCTTGTATGCATCACAAGCTGTGCCCCATTGGCGGTCTGTGGATCATAACCATATATGCAGTGGCAACATTTAACCAGGGCTGGAAATGATCAGTCAGGTCAGGGATATTTTAATTTCAGATCTCTCATTTCTATTTACAGACTTCTCTGTAGTACTTTATTAATAAATAATAGAGATACCAGTCTAGAGGCTTTGGGAGAAAACCTTTGCTTCTTCAAGGCTGCAAAAAATTTAAAGGGCATTTTTCAACTTAACCATCTTTCATGGTGACACATTTAAAGCCCCTGTTCCTTTGCTCTCCAGCCCTGGTTATGTGATATTTAAAACTCGCTTCCACAATGATCAAAAGCTTCTCTTGCTGCATAATGCAAAATAAATTTTGGATCAGTGATACGAGGGTCTCTCATGCATGGATTGCTAAAATAGCTTGTTTGCAATGTTGTAACCAAGTAATGAAACAAAAGGCAAAATACTGTAGATGCTGGAAATCTGAAATAAAAATAGAAGTCGCTGGCAACACACAGCAGGTCAGGCAGCATCTATGAAGAGAGAGGAAAGTGAGTTAACGTTTCAGGTCGATGTCCTTTCATCAGTTCTGACGAAAGTTCATCGACCTGAAACGTTAAATGGAACTATTGCCATATTTTTACATTTACATGATAGGCTGCACTGATGCCGGGCTTTGGTAAGCTGTGCTATTTCCCAGTTATAAGCTGGTTCTAGGGAAGATGCCTGTTTCTTGTAGAATATTTGAGCACAAATATTCTTAAACACAACTGGAGAAAAGAAACAAGAAATGAATGATCAATTTTATCTGGGGACTTATTAGCTAGAACAACAGGAGAAACTCCTTTCTCTTAATAGTGTCAAGGGATCTTTAATGGCCACCTAAAGAAGTTTAACATCTCATCTGAAAAGTAGCACCTACGACAATGTAACACTTCCTCAGCACTGCATTTAGCCTAGGTTTATGAGCTCACCAAGTCCTGACATGGGACTTGAAACCATAACTCAGAGGCAAGAATCCTTCCAACTGAGCCAGCTGATATTACCAAAGTTTTGCTAATTTAGCTGATTTCATTTTGCTGTGAAACAATTTTCAGTATTGAAAATGGCATTATGAGCAGCTGAGTCTTTTATAATCTGGACAATGGTAACTTTTATTGCACTCGTGAGTATGTTTAGTCAACATTACTACATTTTATTATTTCATCTTGAGTGTGCCTTGTTATAATCAAAGAATCAATGATTGATTATACTACATACAAAGGAGATCTAAGTTATACAAAGCTTTGGGCAAAATATATTTTCTTTGTGCAAGCAAGACGATTTTTCGATGAACGATTGCCACACAGTGGATTTTTATGATTCAAATGTTACTGAGCTGCCAGTGTGCAGCAATCAGGGAGGAATATTTGTGGCAAACGTCACATGTACTTGTTGCAAACAGATTGTACGTTAGGGAGAGACCTTGAAGGAGTTGACATTGATTGATTTAATGAAACATGATCAAAGGGTTTCACGGTTTACTAAGAGTGATTCTAAGGCATTTAAGAGAAAGCATTCCACCATAAATTATTTCATGCCTGTAGTGACCCATCTAACAGGTTGAATCTAAAGCATAGCAATTTCTAAAAGGATTCTTTAGTGGACTTTGTGGAGTTCCGTAGCATAGTGGTTAGAGTACTCGCCTTGCAAGGGAGAAGACCCAGGTCCGGTGAAACCTTATGCAAGTTTCCTTACTCAACGTGGCTCTGTTTACCTAGCAGTAAGTTAGAATCCGATTGATAGTCGATTGGCAGAACGCTTTTAACTTTGCATCTCAAAAAAATACATGTTTGGTTACTCAATCCACATCTATTTGTGGGACTCTGCTGTGCGCATTTGGCTGCCATGTTTAGTCCCCAAAATACACATCACTACACGATACAGTATATTTTTTGAAGCTCTTTGAGACGGTCTCAATGATGTGATAAGGAGCTATACCAAATGCAAGTATTATTATTACTATAATGTTTAAACAGGCTGCCCCAAAAGAGCTCTGCATTGGAGTGGCATTCCTGGCATTGGAGTGGCATTCCTGCACAATGCATTTCCAATTGCTGAAATATATTATTTAATCATATAATAAGCCTTAAATCATAAAGAGCAGAATGTGCTAAAATTGAGATAGTGAATAGTTGTGTCACAATTTCTAATCTCAGCAATAAATCAGCCTTGAGCAATGTTGAACTTTTCATTAATTTCACTAATTTCTTGCAATTATTTGCCATTTATCTATTTTTTTCTGGCCTGGCAAATTCAATCTTACAGGATTAAGATGTACAAGCACTCAAAGATGTATAATTATCATTGCAATGGGTACATGTTAAAATAGGAAGAATAAATAAATCAATGTTTACTAATCCTTAGTGTATTGTTCATTACATCTACTTTTATAAACCATCAATGAATGAGTGCAATGGTATTCACTGATACCACTGATCTATTAAAATGCTTATCTGAAATTTAGTCTTAAATCAACAGGGATATAACTTATAAGATACATCATGTTTAGGACAGAAAATGCAATCTGGGTGATGCTGTTTATTACAATGATCCAAAATTCTATTTAGTTCTGACAATTTATTTCTAATCTTCAATATCTACCCTATTGAACTTCCACAACTTTGCAGTTTTTTTTTCTTTGGGAGTGAGGAGAGGGGGCAAAATTTGTGGTAAGTAATCATAAGATACAGAAGTTGTAGTCTTTGCAGTTAATGATTGTGACTGAACACCTCTCTTGACTCCTGGAAAATGGTTTCTCTCTTCAACCAGTTTCAGGACTATACTTCCACCATCTCAAATTTTAAAGATATGAGAGGTTTGGTCTTTGAATACTGGTTGCGAGAGTGGCATTTAACATCTTTTTTTAGTTCTATAATTATTACACTTAAATAAAATAAAGTGAATAGACAAATAACAAATGTAAGAATTATTTATCATTAGGCCCCTATTTGGTGAAGAGGCATGAAATCTGTGCTCTCCCAGGCAAGATATCGCTGATCCAGATCATTGAGAAGAGCTATGATCTGGATGATGAGGTGAGCTCTGATCTGGATGACGGAGTGAGCTCTGATCTGGATTGGTGGAGTGAGCTCTGATTCAAATCCCCGGCTAACGTGTCTGTCACACAATCAAACATTCACAGGAGTTGCAATTCTCATTTTTTGAAGACATTTATTTTGCACAGATGCTACCATGTATAGCAAAACTGAAATCAATCAGACAAAAATGTTGGGATGAAAATGACTGTTTGCGATTTAATACTAATCGTTGTTGATAATTATCACATAGTGAGACATTCCATTGCCACAAAATTCTGAGCTGATGACTGTTGTGGGTTTATACAACAACAACAACAACAAGATTCCATTTATAAAGCGCCTTTCACGTCAGGAGGACGTCCCGCTTATAACTCTCCACTCCCACGACCATCCATATTTGGTCCTGTTGTTTCTCCAAATAGTTGCTGCAGCCATTGAGTCAGCTGATGCCGCTTTTGATTGTGTTAGCACCATAAGCTAAACTGGCATTCAGGGAACACCAACTGAACCAAGTTTTGGGTGGAATTGTTTAAACAAAATCCAGAGAAAGTTAAGCAGTTGGGAGATCCTTAAAATCTAAATATTCCACAATATGTCTCATCACATATTGCATTTTTCACCCTGGTGAATTTTTCTAAAATATTACAATGGTCCACCTACAGTAAAATCCAATACAAATTTACATTTATATAATGCCTTTCACATTGGAAAGACGTCCCAAGGCACTGGAAACTCTTCCAACAAGAGTTATTTGCATTTATTACAGATATTGATTAAACTGGTTCAAAATAGCTCATAACAAGAAGGAACGCTTCAAAAATGAAGCCAAAAAATCTCTCTTGAAGGACTGTGGTTTTCAGGCTCTCATTATAACCTCCAGCCAGTCACAGTCCTCCAGTATGCCTGCAATCTACAGGTTGAATAGAAAGCCTTAACTCATTCAACAGGGAAAACTCTGCAATAAGAAAACTAGTCAGTGTATTTTCTAAAATACTCTTCTAACATAATCTCATTGTGGAGTAAATCAAGCTACTTCTCTTCAAGAAGCAAGTATCTCTCTGTGATCTGGTCAACAATACCCCAAATAAAATTGGCCATTCACTTCATGGTTGTTTGTGGGACACTGTGTAAATAAATTGGCTGCCACATTCACCCATAAAGTACACAGCCACTCCACTTTACGGTATCATGTGAAGCACTTTAAGACATTCTCCTGACAATCCTAATTTTTATTATTATTATGAAGAAAATATGATGCCAATACATTTAAAACTATTTAATTATAAGAATATTGATAGTTCTTAATCAGGTGCTAAAAGGCATAATCAGTGCACAGCACAAAATATTAATCAATCAGCTTTTGGGCAGAGGTAATAAATGTTGTATAATACGTTATATGTTTTTAGGGTCATAATTGCTTTGCAGCATAAGGAGAGCTACAGCAGGAGGGAACTACATATTAGTTGTTTGTGCCTATATAGAGGATTGAAAGAAATACCCAAATATTTCCTTTTGCATTTGATCTACATTCAGAGATGGAAATTGAGCCCATAAGATTTTCATAGAGACAGTCTCTATGACTCAGAGACTGTAGTTTGTGCAGGTATATGAATCTTTCTGCAGCTTCAGTGTATACTACAAATGCAAATCAAACATGACAGAGTTTCTTGATTTGACCTTTTTGTAGGGTTGTCAGTTTTCAAGCAAAACCAGTTTATATTCATATATTTATAACAAACAATCCTACATCACTGCTTATGAAATTTGATCCTTAACACTTGTTTTTGTTTTCATGAATATTTATTGAATAACTAAGAGCAGAAGGAACCTTTGGCATGTTAATGTAGAAACTGGCAAATAGTGCACACTTTTAAACAGCACTAATATGCAAAGGTTACGATACAAAACACTCTGAAGTAAATATCAAACAAAAACTTTCAATACAAATCTGAAAGCAAGGTATTGTGATCACAGTTTTAACAAGCAGGTCTAAATTAACTTGTAGTTTCAAGGCTCGCCTTCCTGGTTAAACAAAACAATTTCAGACAGTCTATTATTTATGATTGTTTATTTCTCAACGCATTGTGTTCTTTAATTATTGCCTGCAAAAAATGAGGAACAAGTCTTTACGACTTGTCATTAATGACAGGTTTGGGATTGAGAACGCCCTGGACTTTATGATAATGGATTCTCTATCCCAGAAGGCTTCTGGGGTGAGGTATTGGTAGAGACGGGCGATGCGTCGGAGGTGGAAGAAAGCGGTGCTGGTGAGGGACTGGATGTGGGGAAGGAAGGACAATTGGGGGTCGAACCTGATGCCAAGGTTGCGTACGGGTTCGGAGAGTTTTAGGTGGAAGTCAGGTAGGTGGAGGAGGTGAGGACCATGAGATTTTAAACATTGACAAGAGCCGAAGAGTATGGCTTCCGTCTTGTCAACGTTCAGCTGAAGGAAGTTTGCGCTCATCCAGCCCCTGTGATCTGACAGGCAGGCTGACAGAACATCAGGGGACTGGGGGTAGCAAAGAGAGGTGGAAAAGTAGAGTTGGGTGTCATCTGCATACATGTGGATGTGTACCCCATGTCTGCGGATGACATCCCTAAGAGGGAGCATGTAGATCAGAAAGAGGAGGGGGCCAAGGATGGATCCTTGGGGTACCACGCAGGTGACCGGGTGAGGGTGGGACGAGAAGCCGTTTATGCAGATGTACTGCTGACGGTCTGTGAGGTAGGATTCGAGCCAGACGAGTGCGGTCCCCCTGAGGTGGATGACAGAGGAAAGGCGGTGGAGAAGGATGGCGTGATCGACTGTGTCGAACGCAGCAGAGAGATCCAGGAGGACAAGGAGGCAGAGGGAGCCCTGGTCACAGATAGAGAGGGTGTCGTTTGTGACTTTCACAAGAGCAGTCTCTGTACTGTAAGCAGGGAGGAAACCGGACTGGAGGGGATCGAAGAGGGAGTGGGAGGAGAGGTGTGCGCGAAGTTGGTTTGCAACAACGCGTTCTAGAACTTTTGAGAGGAAGGGCAGGTTAGAAATAGGGCGGTAATGGCTGGGGTTTGAGGGATCTAGAGAAGGTTTTTTCAGCAGGGGGGTGATGACAGCAGTTTTGAGGGAGGCAGGGACTGATCCGAAGGAGAGGGACTGGTTGATAATGTCAGCCAGTAGTGGGCAGAGGAGGGGGAGCTGTGTGACTAGTAAGTTGGTGGGGAGGGGGCCGAGGCAGCAGATGGTGGGCTTCATGGTGGGTGAAAAGGGGCAGGTGGCTGAGGCTGCCTGGCGGATGTTCAGTATTTTAGTTGAAAAGAAGTCCATGACCTCCTCGCAGTTGGTATTTGATACGAAGATTGAGGAGGCCTGAGGGGGGGCACGGAGGAGGTAGTGGGTGGTGGTGAAAAGGATTTTGGCGTTGTATTTAGCCTCCAAGATGATCTTGGGGTAGAAGGCCATTTTTGCGTGTGACGCATTTGGGTTTTTTGGCGGCGGAAATGGTTGTTGTATCAGGGGGATCGGGTGGGTTTGGAGATGGTGCTGCATTTCAGGCGGACGAGGGAGTTGAAAGTGGAGGAGAGGCGATCATGGAGCAGCTGGATGGCTGCTTCTGGATCTCCGCGGGTGGAAGGCCAGATGGATAGAATGTTTGAAGATGAGGGGGCCTTTGTGAAAGTCTCAGGGGGTAGCCTTTTCCAAGGGTGATAGAGGATGGTTGAGGGCTTGGTGGAGGAGAGAGGGATGTGAGAGGAAAAGGAGATGAAAACGTGGTCCGAGATGGCCTTGTCCACTATGCTGAGGTCGGAAATGTCAAGGCCGTGGGTGATGATGAGGTCAAGTGCATGACCACGGTTGTGGGTAGGTGAGTTTATATGGAGCCATGATCTTATTAAATGGTAGGGCAGGCTCGAGGGGCCGAATGGCATACTCCTGCTCCTATTTCCTATTTCTTGTGTTCTTATTCTTATTCGGCCCATTGTGTTTGTGCTGGCTCTTTTTAAAGAGCAATCACATTGTCTGCAGTTTTTTTATATAGTTATCTTTGAATGTGTTATTCATTTTAGGTTCTATCTGCTTGTGATTCAAGTGTATGGAAAAAAGGCCACCCTACCATTAATAGTCCTAATCCTTATATTTGGTCTAGCATATTTGGTATATTTGAGAAGTCCTCCTTTCATGTCAGCAGGACATCTCAAGAGTTTCACAGAACACACTATAAAATGTAATGACTGTGTATTTTGCAGGCAAACTTGTATTTTGTAATCATTGTTATAAGAAATGTACATTCTTTCTCCATGTATCTTCAATTTACTCCTAAACACAAATGAATCATATACTCATCTCATCGCTCTTTATGGGATATTGCTGATTCAGATTAGCTACTCCATTTGCCTATATGAAAACAGTACTTTTATTGATAATATTTTTAACACACTTTGAGACATTTAGCTTTCAGCGCTTTGAAACGTCCTACCAATGTGAAAGGCGTTATACAAATGTAATTGTTGAAAAGGACTACATAAATGCAATTTATTATGTTTGGTTAAAAGTATACATTTTGTATTAAAAATCAGTAGGTTTCAGAACTCAAGATCCTCCTCTTTGATCATGCCATCAGCCACCCCCCTTCACCTCCCCTCTCCCACCGTGACCCCTGCTCGGGTCTGAAATGCTATACACTGTCCAGCACCTTGGGACATCCTCCCGACGTGAAAGGTGCTATACAAATGTAATCTTGTTGTTGTTGTTTTGTTGGTTCACCACAGTGATGAATATTCAATCTATTATTGTGGCAAGTTTGGAGCAGTTACGAAGAGAAGCCAGTAAAGGAGGGAAGTATAATTTGTGCTGCATGTACAAGTGTTTGAAATTAATCCAGTTTCCTTCTTGAGAATAACATTACTCTTTCTGCACTGAACAAAGCTGAAATTGTGCCTGGTGATAGCTGTCAGGACTGGACTTGAATGATGCAATCCTCCCCTCACCCTATTGTAGCATTGTTCATTATACTAGGATTCAGGGATGAGGTTCTGACCAAATTAGAAATAATCTTTGACAGCAATATCCCAAGGGATCCAAAATTAGCATTGTTAGATATTTTTGAAACTTTTTTTAAAATGAATTATGAATGCTATTCTTGACACTTCTACCCAAAAGGTTAATCTTCCAGTATTAAAAACCTACATCCCATCAGAATTAGTGAAGAGATTAATTTTCCTAGAACATGCTTGGATTTAAGTTTAAAGACATTTCTAAGTATTAAATGTTTAAATAATGCTGGTCTCAGTTGTGGCATCGTTAAAGCAGAAGCTTGATAAGGGGATGCTGAAGCACACTATCTTTCTTTTCTTCAGAGGGATCCACAAGATCTCTTTTTTTTAAGTGTCCAATTCATTTTTAATTTGCTCCTCATTGGCATATGCCACTCCTGGTCTCCAACCTCTTCCTCCAGGAGTACAGTTCCATGGGCAGTAGCTGGTTGACGTCTGCTACTCCACCCAAATGGACTTTGTTTATGTGTAGCTTGATAACGAGTGTGTAGCCTGATGGCACACCATTTGAATATAGTGGACATCACAGCAGACCCACACACATGAAGTACCAACAAAAGGACTAAGATCAGTAAGCCTGGCTGATTTTAACCTCTCCAACCCTGGGAAAACTGGGACCAATTTAGCCTCCTTATGGAGCCACAACTGAGACCAACAAACTCAGTATGGAGCAAGATTTGAACCAGCAAAAACTCATTCCATAAGCCAAAATTGTATTCATTGCACCATCATGTGGAATACTGTGTTCAATTTTAGGCATTCGATTATAAGAAGGAAATATTAGCCCTTGGACGGTCTACATCAGCAATTGCTAGATTTAGACCTGGGATCAACGGATCTAGCTATGATGAGAGGATGGGTAGATTGGGATTAACCTAGACATGTTTTTACTTGAGCAGAGGAGTCATCTAATTGAGGCATTAAAAGTAATAATCTTTGCAATGCCTTTGGTATTGGGAGGTCATCTCAAAGCATTTCACAGGATTTACTGTAAAATATAATGACCGTGTATTGATCTGTTCAATATGATGAAGGGGATTTATAAGACAGATAGTGGGGAAACTCTGCTCTCTGGTAAAAGATCCAAAACAATCGGGACATAATATTAGAATTAGAACTATATAACCAGCCATATTTGAATTACCCATTATTCAGGTAATATTCAGAATTTTTTCTGCTTTCAGCAGAAATCATAAATGATATTGGGTCACACTTGATTCTTGCTACAATTTAAATAGATGGTATAATTGGCAGAATAAACTAAAATGATCAAATGCTTCAAATGGCACAAGCCCAGGTACCGATCTGAAACTGTAATCAAAGCAATACAGTGTGATCCATCTACTAAATTAAAGTTTCTGTTAGAGCTGATTTGCACAACCAAACTTTGACTCCATTAGTTAGCATACAGGGTTGTATGGAAAGGTTAAGCCAAGAAGCCAGAGCATTGGGAAAGCTGGGTTGTTCCTTCAATTCTCCTCTGAAGTTGCTGAGGTATGGTTTGGGGTACATCAGCTAGTATCTCCACAGAGTGACTATCCCCATTCTACCACGAGAGCCCAGACAGTAGGGTCGCCTGTGTACTCTTTGTAAAGAGGGAAGGTTTAAATAAGCAGCCAATAAGCGCACAACAATGCCCCACAAACAGACAAGAAGTGAATAAGTGACCAAATTTATTTGGGGGACTGTTGCCCAGGACCGGAGATGGTGAACTACACAGCAACAGGAATAACAACAACAAAAACTTGGATTTATATAGCGCTCTCCATGCCGGACGGTGTCTCAGAGCGTTTTACAGTTTCGGATCCCGGGACCGAGCCAGGGGGAGGGGGAGGGAGGGGAAGGTGACCAAAGGTGCAGTCGAAAAGAAAGGTCTTCAGCAGAGACCTGACAATGGGAAGGGAGGGAGCGAGACGAAGGGAGTGAGGAAGGCAGTTCCAGAGCCTTGGGGCATAGTGGCTGAAGGCACGGTGGAGTGGAGGACTCGGGGGACAAGGAGAAGGCCAGACCTGGAGGAACGAAGCAAAGGGTGCTGTTTTGAGGAGAGAGGTCAGAGAGGTAGGGGGGTGCAGAGGAGTGCAGGGACTTGAATACGAGAATGAGGATCTTGAAATCGATCCTCTCTGGGATAGGCAGCCAGTGCAGTCTGGCAAGGACTGGGGTGATTGGGGAGCGGAGTTTTGTGCGGGTGAGAATGCGGGCGGCAGAGTTCGGAATGAGTTGGATTTTATGGATGGTACTGGATGGGAGACCGGCGAGGAGGGCGTTGGATAGTCCAGCCGAGAGGTGACAAATGCATGGACCAGAGTTTCAGCGGCTTTTGGGGAGAGGTATTGGCGGAGACTGGAGATGAGACGGAGGTGGAAAAAGGCGATCCTTGTAAGGGACCGGATGTGGGGGAGGAAGGATAATTGGGGGTCGAACCTGATGCCTAGGTTGCGTACGGGTTCGGAGAGTTTTAGGGGGAGGTCCGGTAGGTGGAGGAGGTGAGAACCATGAGATTTTAAACGTTGACGAGAGCCGAAGAGTATGGCTTCCGTCTTGTCAATGTTCAGCTGATGAAAGTTTGCATTCATTCAGCCCCTGAGATCTGACAGGCAGGCTGACAGAACATCAGGGGATTGGGGGTTGCAAAGAGAGGTGGAAAAATAGAGTTGGGTGTCATCTGCATACATGTGGAAGTGTACCCCATGTCTGCGGATGACATCCCTAAGAGGGAGCATGTAGATCAGAAAGAGAAGGGGGCCAAGGATGGATCCTTGGGGTACCCCACAGGTGACCAGGTGAGCGTGGGAGGAGAAGCCCTTTATGCAGATGTACTGCTGGCGGTTTGTGAGATAGGACTCGAACCAGGTAAGTGCAGTCCCACTGAGGTGGATGATGGTGGAAAAGCGGTGGAGAAGGATGGGGTGATCGACTGTGTCGAATGCGGCAGAGAGGTCCAGGAGGACAAGGAGGCAGAGGGAGCCCTAGTCACAGATGGAGAGGATGTCGTTTGTGAATTTCACAAGCGCAGTCTCTGTAATGTGGGCAGGGTGGAAACCGGCCTGGAGGGGTTCGAAGAGGGAGTGGGAGGAGAGGTGTGCATGGAGTTGGTTGGCCACAACCCGTTCTAGAGCTTTTGCGAGGAAGGGCAGGTTAGAAATAGAGCGGTAATGGCCGGGGTTTGATCTAGGGAGGGTTTTTTCAGGAGTGTGGTGATGACAGCAGTTTTGAGAGAGGCAGGGACTGATCCAGAGGAGAGGGTCTGGTTGATGACGTCAGCCAGTAGTGGGCAGAGGAGGGCGAGCTGTGTGACCAGTAAGTTGGTGGGGAGGGTGTCGAGGCAGCAGGTGGTGGGTTTCATGGAGGTGATGGTGGGTGAGAGGGAGGAGGGAGAGATGGGGAGGAAAGAGTGTAGAAAGAGGGTGGTGGTATGACCAGATGATGAGGAAGGTGAGGGGGACAGAGAGGGCGTGGTAGTGGGTGACAAGGAGCAGGTGGCTGAGGCTGCCTGGCGGATGTTGAGTATTTTAGTTGAAAAGAAGTCCGTGGCCTCCTTGCACTTGGCATTTGATGTGAAGATTGAGGAGGCCTGAGGGGGGCCACGGAGGAGGTAGTGGGTGTTGGAATAAAGGATTTTGGGATTGTTTTTGTCCTCCAACAATAATTACTGTCATTTCAAATGAACATCAGAAATGATAAAAGCAGCGCCTGGGCACAGATGTAATTAACTGTAAATATTGCTGCCTAAGATTTGCAATATCAAAATGGGCATCACAGATGTTGACAATGAAGTGCGAAATGGAACTGTAAGCAAAATGCTCTTAATGATATATTATGCATTTACATGAACAGGCCAATGAAATGGTGGGGGTGTATTTTCAAATATTGGAACACTTGTCCAAATATTTTCTTTTAGAGAGGAACTTGCCATCAAAAAGCACATATTAGAAATTTTGCTGCACATTATCAAGCTGTCCAAGGGGATGGAAAGCACAAGAGGCAACATCATTGTCACAGATGATAAGATAGGAGATATACCTTGCTAAACACAACTTAACTCAACATGATAAAAGTAATTGGATGGTGAAACGTGCGATTTTTGATATGTTAATATCTATGATGCTAATTATCATTAAAATTGAAAAAAAGAATACTATATCCAACAATTAGAATTGCCCCTGCGCAAACCTTTCCTCTCCACGACCCCCTCATTCACCATGTACACATTTCGGTGGTCGCACCCAATAAATAGCCATGCTGCACATTGGGTTACTCATTAGCAAGACAACAGCTTTAGCAAACCAAATATCAGAGTAAAGCTGCTTCCCAATATGGATCACCACCAGCAAAATTTTGAATACAGAAAGCTACTATTCCATCAATGTACACATAGTGGCACGACTTGATAAAATCTATTCTGCTCATTATTAACAAGAATTCTGTCTCATGCTCTCACAGCTTTATATGGTTTTCCCCAGTCTGAATTAATTACTAGATTGAAACAGTCACTATTGGCAGTGCAGGTGTGTTATATATTCTCCCTAATTGTCAATGGTATATGTATTTATTTACATGATCACTGATTGTCCAGAGCCTTGGGACGCCCTCCCAACATGAAAGGTGCAATACAAATGTAATTTTGTTGTTGTTGTTGTTGTTGATCACACTGTAACAGGTAGTATAGTAGATAGAATTAATGGGCAAAAAAGTCACGAAATAAATTGGTTAAGAAGAAACGCTTCAAGACGTTATCCTACATGAAGAGCACTTTATAAATACAATAAGTTATTTTTGAAGCTTGTCAAACAATAAAAACAGAGTTGATGAGCAGTCATAATTTGGCTCAGATTTGCTGAAAGCTTTTTCCTTATTTTTTTAAGGTTTATTCCCATCAAGGTGAATGAAAGTGCTCAGACAATGCTCAAGTTCTGGAAACCTCTGCCAATGTGAAACTGTCTGTTGCATTCGGTAGTCAATTAAAAGTTAAGAAAGCTGCAAGTCAGTCATAAGAAAGAACCCTAGGCAGCATGGAATGATACAACACAATTTGGTCCATTATGTTCTCTCCTTTCAGAGACTATGCAAAACTTAACATATTATAGACTTCACTTCAGTTTTGCAATAGAAACTCTCTGATCCCAAAAGATAATTGAAATTTTTGTTTAAAAATATTCATCAAGATTCTCTTCAATCCTGATTATCCTTCCAATTATCCTTTCTCTGCTTCTCAGCAGGACAGATAACATTGTGTTCTTGGAATATTTGTTTTTCATGTTCTCTGCATATCCTTCAGCATCATTGCTAATTAGAAACTTTTTTTTATTTGAACTGTTAATGCATCAACTGTTTTTGTTTGGAATCTGAACCTCAGATATGCATAATGTCTTGGTGAAAAAACACATCTAATGCTTAGCGCTGTTTGATTTTTTTAAAATCATATTAAAATTTGTTTTCCCTAGTTCTGTGATCATGATCAAATTCAATGAGCCACTTATGTCTACAACTATCTATACCTTTGTTAATTATATAATCTGCATATGTCAGACAACCAGCTGACAAAAAAAATGAGGAAGTGAGAAGAAAATCAATGTGCTAGAGGAAGGAAAGGGAGTATAACTCTGGAGATGAGCTTAGATCTGGCCTGAAAATAGACTACCTTAAAACTGGATAATTTGGTGCTAACTTTCTCACCTGAGTCAGAACTGTGCAAGTTCAAAGCTGCATGTTGGGATTTTGAACTTATGGTGCTTGACTGTCATACTGCTGGGGTTGTGCTGCACTGTTGGAGGTGTCATTCTTTGGGCGAAATGCTGTTAAAGATCCCATGGCACTATTCTGAAAGATAAGTTTCTTTTTGCCACTTTCACCTACAAAATACACACCAGCTGCACTTTACACTTTCCTGTGAAGCGCTTTGACCTTCCTCTGCATGTGAATAGTGCTATATCAAATATCAGATTATTATTTAATCGAGACATAATTTATGTCTTGCCAACTTTAGATAATGTTTTCTTTAAACAATTGACATCATTTTTTAAAATGAGTCCTGCAACTCAGTGGCTAGAGCATTCACCTCACAAGCAACAGACCTGGGTTTGATTCCTGACGGGTCGAAAGTTTGGACAAGTTGGGCAAGTGGGACACTGCTGTGTGCAATTGGCTGCCGTGTTTCGCCCACAAATATACAGTCAATTCACTTTATAATATTTTGTTTGAAGCACTTTGAGACGTCTGGAAGACGTGAAAAGCGCTATATCAAATGCAAGGATTATTATTATCATGCACCGATTGCTAAAGATCCCATTATAAAGATGTAATGAAAAGTTCGCTATTTTTTAGTGCTGGGCATACGAGAGACCCCATTATTTTCAGTGATTTAATGGAATATTGGAGCCAGGCCACAATTTCACTTTGCTATTTTGCAAACTGCAAGTAGAATGGCAATATTAGCAGTCATAATTTGGCTCAGATTTGCTGAAAGCTTTTTGCTTTTTTTNAATCATTTTGGTGAAGGCTTATTCCTATCAAGGTGAATGAGAGTGCTCAGAGAATGAAATATTCTCTAATTTCTTGAACTCTCTACCAATGTGAAATTGTCCTGTGCATTCGGTAGAAAAATTACCTTGATATAACAACTTGAAATTCTACTTCTAAAAGAGATTTGACAAAGTAGCATATCGGAGACTTCTTCACAAACTGATGACATTTGGTATCAGGGTAAGATATGGGCATGGATTTTAAATTAGCTGAGGGGAAGGAAGTAGAGAGTAGTTGTTAAGAGAACAGCATCAAAATGGGGGTGGGGAAGATATTAGGTGGGTGGCTCAAGGGTCTGTATTGATCCTGTTCTATGTATATATTGATGACCTAGATTCACAGACTTGGTGCAAAGTAGTTACATTTACAGATGACACCAAGATGCAGGGGACGAGGGAGGAGGATTGTGGAATTAGAGTAGTCAGCAAAATCTAACAAAGGCAGCTTCATTCAATATGCACAATTGTATTTTATTAAACCTATCAAAGCATTTTGATCACAAGAGATAGCCCGTGTGATCTTATTTCTTCCAGAATACTAACCCTACCATCCATCCATTATAACATCAAGATGTTTTTTAAATGAGTCTAAAATTCAGGCAACCAGAAATATACTAGAGGTGTGGCCTGACCAGAGCACTAGATTACTTACTTTTAAAAGAGCTGACACAGACACGATGGGCCGAATGGCTTCCTTCTGTGCTGTGTAATTCTAGGATTTTGTGAAATATTATTTGTGAACACCATCAAGGTCAATAAATGTATTAAGAATGGGGGAAAAATAATCTTTACTTTTTTTGCATTTGATAGTGTCTTTCATGTCAGTGCTTTCATAATTTACTGTAATTGTAATTCTTTGTAAGTGCAATTACTGTGTATTTGCGGGCAAATCCACTGGCCAATTTGTACATAGTAATGTCCTACAAACAGCTATGAAGTGAATGGAGCCCTAATGGGTAGAGTGGTGCTAGCTGGACAAGCAGTAGGAAAGCTTGCCGGAGTTTTAGCTGGTTCGACTCCAGCAGTACCCCAATGCACACTCTGGGGTCCCCAAGCCTTGGCTCTTGCCAACCTGTGCCTAATACTGTTAGAAGGTTGCAGAGGTAAGGTAAGCAGGATGCATCACTGCAGGGAGAGAGTGCCCATTCCATTGGTCTGTTTCTGGGATTCCCACGTGTACTATCTAGAACCTCAGCATTGTTAATGTTAAAGTCTCACACCACAAACAGTGCATGTTGGATGTTGGTTGGCAAATTTCTAGTCTCTTTTGAGGTTAAAAAAATAACCCCAAGAAACAGTTGTTTAATTTGTTTGCCATCTCCTGTTCCCTTTTTTAATTTCCTTTGGGTCCCTTAGGGTTTAAATTTCTACCCTAACTACCCTCTGTTAAAATATTGGAAACATTTTCTACTATTATGTTTTCCATCTGTTACGTTTTTCCTTTGCAAGTTCCTTGTTTTATCTTCTGTATAGTCTGATTTTAACTATTGGTCACCCTTGCCCTTCGTCCTACAAGCATTGTTAATCTTTTTTCTTAATCTCCAGTTGAATTTTCCCGCTAATTAATTTTGGAGCACTTTTTTAAAAAATTGTAAGCATATCTCACATTTGGACCCTACTATCTACTCAACCTGACCAAGCCAATTCTAACAAACAGAAACCCTCCAGAACTGGTAGTCTGCAGTGATTTCAGAAATGCTTCTGGAGGCTTAGACTACAGCTCACTGCAGGTTATTTGTTACATCCAACTGAAGCTTATTCCAATGGAATAGATGATCTCTAGATCCTTGTATTTTCAATTTTTTTTCTCAACAGGTTGTGAATCTTCTTGAACTGGCTCAGAAATATGCTATTGTCAGACAAGGAAATATCAGCAGAAATGTTGTTTAGAATGTTTTATTTAAACAATTTCAAAAGTCTTTCATAGTGAAGAGAAAACATTATCAACAATATCAGCAAAGCAATGGCAGTGTTAGGGCATGTTATCAAACCTCTCTGAGTCTTTCAGCTGTGCGAAACACAGACCACATTATTTTCCCAAGAGATTACAAATGGACATTGCTCCATAACATCCTTCTCAGTCCATTCAACACCAAATAAGAAAGAAAAGCTTTCCTTACAATTAAATAAAGGGAGGAATCAACAACAACATCTTACATTTATATAGCTCCCTTCACATAGGTTAACATTTGGAGAACTGAATTCACATGATTAGTTGGGAATAATAATAGGTGGGAATAACATAGAACCGTAGCAATCCTTAATGCAGTGGGAGACCATTCAACCCATTATATTAGTCTCTGTATAATATACCATTGTCACCGTTGGTTATGGAGTCCTAAGCAGTATAAATGATCCACTGAAGGTCAGTGCATATTAAAACATCTGGCAGACTAGTGCAGGAATACTATATAGTTAATGACTACTTAGAATTGTATTTGGCCTTCAGCAAACAGTTACTGATAGGATGAATTACAACCACATTATTTCATTCATAGGTTACTTCACTTAGGAAAAGTTACTTAAGAGCACT
This sequence comes from Callorhinchus milii, assembly GCF_018977255.1. Lineage (NCBI taxonomy): Eukaryota > Metazoa > Chordata > Chondrichthyes > Chimaeriformes > Callorhinchidae > Callorhinchus > Callorhinchus milii. Next base: position 93,351,663 of record NW_024704743.1, read on the forward strand.
TTCCTCTAATTTAGCACATGTACTAGCTTTAATCCATTCATTTTAAGAGGACTCGATTTATTTGTAAGTGCATGTCTAAGTGATTGCGTTTGCAAAGAAAAAATCTTTCCAAAATAGTTTTGACATTGACAGGTCTGAAGCAAACAAGTGCTCCATCAAAAAGTATTCCATTTTATAAGTTTCTTAAAGACACTTTGATTAGGACAAATCAATATTCGTGTTTTAATTAATTTCACAAACACAGTTAAAGTTTACTGGGTAGCACATGTACAACTCTGTTAAGAGTGTGCTACCTCTGCATCTGAAAGAGATTGAAAATCCAACATCTAACATGCACTATTTGACGTTTGAGACTTTTACATTAGCAAACAGTATCATGGAAAACATAAAGATTTACAGCACAGAAGAAAGCTCGGTTCTTTGCAAGAACAATCTATTCAATCCTATTAACCTTAACTTTCCCTACTGGAGTCTTGGAGCTGGTATTTTTTGTCTTTCTTGTAGAAATAATTAAAGTGTCTTTCCACTTAGCTTCAAAGGTGAAGATATTCAACTGGAAGAGGTCTAATTTCAGTGAGTTAAAAAGGGGCATAGCCAAGGTGGTCTGGAAAGAAAGATTGGCAGGTAAAATAGCTAACGAGCAATGGGAAGCCTTTAAGGAGGAGATAGTTCGGGGACAGAACAAATACATTCCCACAAAGGGGAAAGGTAGGGCATCCAAACCTCCCTGAATGAATAAAGAAATTGAGATTAAAATAAAAGGCTTATGATAAATGTCAGGCCCAAAATACAGAAGATAATCAAATAGGACATAGAAAGTACAGAGGAGAACTGAAATATGAAATGAGGGACAAAGTGATTGTATGAGAAAAGATTAGCAGGTAACATAAAAGGGAACCCTAAGGTATTTTAGAAGCATATAAAGAATAAAAGATTAATCAAAGGTAGGGTGGGTCCAATTAGGGACCAAAGAGGAAATCTTTTTGTGGAGGCAAAGAACATGGCTGACATACCGAATGAGTACTTTGCATCTGTCTTCATAAAAGATGAGGATGCAGCCGATGCCACAGTATCAGAGGAGAGAGTAGAGAAATTGGATAAGATAGGAATAAACAGAGAGGAGGTACTAAAAAGGTTGACGGTGCTTGTAAGTCACTTGGTCCGGACAGGATGCATCCTAGGTTACTGAAGGAAATAAGGGCGGAAATAATGGAGGCTTTGGCCAAAAACCTTTAAATCTTCCTTGGACACCAGTGGGGTGCCAGAGGACTGGAGGGTTGCAAATGTTACACCTCTGTACAAAAAGGAGCAGAAGGTTAAACCCAGGAGCTACAGGCCAGTCAGCCTAATGTCAGTAAAGGGGAAACTTCTAGAGACTATAATCCGGGACAAAATAAATTTTCACTTTGTAAAATATGGGTTAATAAGGGACAGCCAACCCGGATTTGTTAAAGGCAAATCATGTCTAACAAGCCTGAGAGTTTTTTTGATGAAGTAACAGAGAGGGTGGATGAAGGTAGTGCAGTTGATGTAGTTTATATGGATTTTCAAAAGGCATTTGATAAAGTGCCACATAAAAGACTTGTAAGCAAAATAGAAGCCCACAGTATTAAAAGGACAGTGGCAGCATAGATACAGAACTGGCTGGAAAGAGAAAGCAGAGAGTGGTGAACAGTTGTTTTTCTGACTGGAGTGAAGTGTGCAGTGGTGTCCTCACAGGGGTCAGTATTGGGACCACTGCTGTTTTTGATCTATATAAATGACCTGGACTTGGGTGTAGGGAGTACAATTTCCAAGTTTGCAGATGATACTAAGCTCGGAAAAGTAGTAAACGGTGAGGAGGATAATAGCAGACTGCAAGAGGACATAGACAGACTGGTAAAATGGACAGACATGTGGCAGATGAAGTTTAATGTGGAGAAATGCGAAGCGATGCATTTTGGGAGGAAGAACGAGGAAAGGCAATATAAGCTGATGGTACAATCTTAAAGGGGGTGAAGGAACAGAGGGATCTGGGGGTTCATACATGTAAATCTTTGAAGGTGGCAGGACAGGTAGATAAAGCTGTTTTAAAAAAAGCATATGGGATACGAGGCTTTATAAATAGAATACAAAAGTCAGGAAGTTATAATGAATCTTTATAAAACAATGGTTGAGCCTCAGCTAAAGACTGTGTTCAGTTCTGGGCACCACACTTCAGGAAGGATATCAACGCATTGGAGAAGGTGCAAAGGAGATTTACCAGGATGGCACCAGGAATGAGGGACTTTATCAGGAGAGGCTAGAGAAGCTAGGATTATTCTCCTTGGAGCAGAGAAGGTTAAGCGGAGACCTAATAAAAGTTTTCAATATTATGAGAGGATTTGAAAGGGTGAACAAGGAGAAACTATTTCCACTGACGGGTGCATCTGTAACCCGAGGACACCAATTTAAAATGATTATTAAAAGAAGAGGGGAGGTGAGGAGAATTTTTTTCACACAGTGAGCTGGTCGGATCTGGAATGCATTGCCTGAAAGGGTGGAGGAAGCTAATTCGATAACAACGTTTTAGAGAGACGTAGGTCATTATTTGGGGAGGACAATTTTTCAGGGCTATAGAGAGAGAGTGGGGGAGTGAGATTGATTTGGCTATCTCTTTTCAAAGAGCCGGCACAGATGGGCTGAATGGCCTCCTTCTGTGTTATGATTCTAATATATAGCAGCTGAACATCTGCACCTGTTCCACACATTGTTGGTAATCGAGTTTCACTTTATCATTGAGAATGGCATTGTTGAACCTCTTGCCTATTATTGTGCTAAATGTAACCTGCAATGCAAATTCTGTGACTATCTGAGCATAGCTTACTCCCATCAATGCATATTTTTGACATAGTGCAAGTGAACACGGAATCTCTGGCCACACCTTAGATCTAGAAACTGTAAGGCCAGTGAATAAAGTGAGTGTATGGACTTTGACTGTTGCCATATGTACTTTTTCCAATCTCATTTTATTTCTTTGAGAAATCAATATAAATATACTTATACATTTATTGATTTAAGTGTTCTTGTTACTCCAAGATATTCCAGAGTTATCTTGGAGTAACTTTTTTCCCCATCGTCTCGAAGCTGCTGTGCCCAAAGATTCTTTACTCATTTGCATTATCACCATTGTCATTAAGGGAACCGGTGCTGCTGTAGAAATGTCTGAGTAGGACATTTTGTCAGGCACTTGGTGGAAACATACAAATATAGTTCAGAATGTCCTAAATATGTTACAGCAGGAAATAAAGGGCTTGAAACATGGCCAGGGGAATGTGATTCGAGTAGATGTCATCAATGAGGGAGCTAACACCAGCAAAGATGGACCAAATAGTCTATTTCTGTTCTGTAAACTTTCTGTGACTCTTAAACTGAATTTTATATTGTCTATAAGGATGCTTTTCGCCCACAAAATATACAGTCAATTCACTTTACAGTATATTCTGTGAAGTGCTTTGAGACATTACGAAGACGTGATAAGGCGCTAAATCAAATGCAAGGATTATTTTAGTATGCTCTATAATCAAATCTTTGCAACTCATTTGTTTTAATAATCACCTTTATTTTCCAGCAATCCAATTATTGCTTTCTTTCATTGTAGGAAATCCTTTTGCACAAAACCAATCCAATCATTTCAAATCTTTACCTCCAACTTTGTCCCAGTTGTGATGTTCATACCTCTATTTTTTAAACTTCTGATGCCCATGTTTCATGTGTTTACAGTTATTCTTAGCTTTATAAAATGCAGAGGTTCATTCTAATTGCCCACTTGCTGCATAAATTCTATTTTGCTTAAGCCCTTGACCTGTGCACCAGAGTTGAACTCTTTGTTATATGTTTGGTCACCACGTTGTTTCATGTTTCTCTTTATTGAATATCCACCCACTCTCCTTTGTATTCAAGCCTTAAATACAACATCGCCCCTAGCAACATGACCAATTGGTTTACTCAGGTCATATACCCTTTTCTTTCAATTAATTACTGACTGTTCACGTTGATGTTAAAGAAAAGAAGGTAGTTTCTCTGGGTATCCTGGCTAACAAAGCCCCAGAAAATATTGGTTATTCATTTCATGGCTGTTAGTGGTACATTGCTGTGTGAAAAACCGGCTGCCACATTCGCCTACCAAATACACAATCACTCCACTTTACCATTATATACTATGAAGTGCTTTGAGATGCCCTCCCAGTGTGCAAGGAACTGTATCAGATACAAGGATTATTATTATAATTTTGTATTATGTTAACTTCATTTTTTCTATCATATTCCAATACTCCACTAATATTATTTTGCTATGCAAAGTAACAATTTATCTCTCGATGCAGCTGCAGTGCTATAGAATGGTAAAATATTGATTAAAGTACCAAATTGTTTTCAATTCAACAGTGTTCTGCTTTGCTATTTCAAGCAGTGTTAAGTTAAATGTGAAAGTTGTGAAACAATTACTTTCACATTAAAAGATCATGGAAACCTCACTAAAAAAAATTCGGTTAACATTCATTCCATGGGCTTCAATCAATTTGAAGACAGAACACAAAGATTGATTTTCGCTTCCAACAAGCAGAGTTTATTGTAAGTTTCAACAACTTCTTTGTTATTCAAATGTACTGGATATCTAGCATAGTGTAATTTATTTGCCAAGACACTGTTTAGTTTGTTACTATAATAGGATTACATTCCTGGGTAATCTTTTACACACTCCTTATACAAACTAAAACAAGGATATAATTAAGGAAAACTACAAATTCACTCCTTACCTAATTGGAGTTGGCGTAACATCTTTTGACTTGCCCTAATAAGAGAACACTTTTATTTTGAAAATATATATTTATTTATAAATATAGTATTTAGTACACAGAAACCTAAAACAAACACAACATCTTTTGCTTAATTTTTTCCCCTTTTCTCCTGATACAAAAAAGTTATTTACGGCACTGCTCTCGATCCCTATTCCTTGGAGCTCCTTCTCTAACCCAGCTGACAGCAGTCTGCTTTTAAACACAGGAAACTGACCTTAAGTGTTTGTTTTATGCATCAATGACCTGAATTTGCAGGTTCAGTGTAAGGTCACATTTGTAGGTGACATGAAGTTAGTGTGGGGGTATAACTGTGGAATCAGAGGCGACAGCTGAAGTCTTACAAAGAGAGCTTGATTTGAGATATACTTGGGCTGATAATTGGCAAATGTTTAATACAGATAAATGCAAGGTGATATATATAGGAAGTAAACATAAGAGGTACTTAGATTACATGAATGGAACTGGACTTGCCAAGGGGAAAACTGAAAGTCCTCAGAGTTTTAGTTGTTTCATCACAGACATGATGGGCCGAATGGCCTCCTTTTGTGCTGTATTATTCTAGGATTATTGAAGCGCAGACAAACATAATAATAATCCTTGCATTTGATTATTGAAGCTCTTATCGGCTCTTGAAGCGCAGACAAACATAATAATAATCCTTGCATTTAATATAGCGCTTTTCACATCATTGAGACATCTCAAAGTGCTTCACAGATTATACTGTAAAGTGAATTGACTGTATATTTGTGGGCGAAACACCACAGCCAATTGCACACAGCAGTGTCCCATAAATAGTTGTGAATTGAGTGACTAAATTGTCATTTTTTTTCCCCCAAAGTACAGCAAGGATGGTTCTTCTCTGCATGTACAAGTGCTCATTTCTCTGAGCTGAAAGAAACAGAAGAGAATACATTTTTTTAGTATAATAAATAGAAGATAAACAAATATTGCCAAGGTCAGTCAAGTTGAGAAATAGGCAAATCACCAGGTCCTACCAGTTTACATCCAAGCATCCTGAGGGAAGCTGGGGTATAGAATTTGACAACAGTTGTCAAGAATTCTGTGGAAGATAAAATTAATAGAACGAATCGTAAGCAAAATAAACTATTATCTGTGTGAAACTAACTTAATATATGAAATACCCACAGAGCTCATAACAAATGAAAAGTAAGAGGCAATTATGGCACCTCACTTCAAAAAGTAGAAAGTCATAGGCCTGGAAATGTCCATTATTTACTGACTGCAGTTGTTGGTAAACTGCAGGAGTCTTCATAATACAGAATAAAATAGTCAGAGAAACACAAGCTAATCATATCAAATCAGCTTCTGAAAGGAACACTCATCCAGCCTTACACAATTCTTTGAAGAAATAGCATAGAGGATAGATAAAAGAAATGCAATGAATGTGGTTCATGTGGATTTCCAAAAAGCATTTGATGAGGTACAGTACCACATAAGAGGCTTATGGCAAAGATTATAGCTCATGGAATTAAGGGGAATGTGGCTGTAAGGATAGAGATGGTTGGAGAATAGGAATCAAAGAAAATAGGTAAACAGGGATTTTTTTTAACTAGAAAGATATGGGAGTGTTGTTCAAGAAGGGTCAGTGTTGTGGCCTCTTATTTATTATATGCACAATGATCTCAATTCAGGAATGAAGGAAACAGTGTTGAGATTTGTTAAAGACACCAGATTGGGGCATAGCAAACAGACAAGAATTAAAAAAAATACATCAGAAAGACCAGCTAGCAGGATGGGTGAATAGGTGGTCAGATGCAGTCAACATCAAAAAATCAGAAGTAGTACATTTTAACACTAATAACAATCCTTGCATTTGATATAAGACATTGCATGTCAGGAAGGTGTCTCAAAGCACTTCACAGGATTTAGTGTAAAATATAGTGTGTGTATTTTGTAGGAGAACAAGGCAGCCAATTTTGTAGTAAGAATACAGAATAGAAATACACTTTAACTGATAGAATTTTATATGGAGTAGAGGAGCAGAGGGAATTTTGTGTATAGATACACAGATCATTAAACACAGCAGCACGTCTAATAAATTGCATTTAAAAAATGTAATCCTTGGTTTTGTACCGAGAGTGATATAAAAAAAGCAAAGAAATATAAGCTACAGCTGAAGTATTGTGTGAAGGTATAAAATCAAAAACTAAACTCAGTTTCACAGATGTCAGGGAGTGAGAATACTGTCAGGTGTCCATTTCCCAAACAATTCATATCCAATGTCAATTACACTGTTAGTTACATGGGTTTGACAGTCGAATCTACAAATCAAGACTGTTCAGACTTGCCTCCAGAGAGCATCTAGTTTTGAGACATGAATCATGGTTGACCTGTTAAGACTCCTAATTGCATGTTCTGAGGCCTGATAGGTCTGCAGGAGTTTCATTTTCCTACATCCATCTGTCATTCTCTGTGGTAGATCATAGAGGTATAGTACTAACACAACAGAGACATGTTCCTTTAATTCATGGCAGTGAGTGCCAAGCCCAGCAAGGCAATGAACGGTATGTAATCATGCACAGGAACGACATGAATGTCCAAACAGTTCTAGCTCCACATTATTCAGTGCTTAACTTCCCAAACATTTTACTTAACAGGTTCTCACAAACTTTTCCAATGTTATCCTACAAATCTGATGGATTTAGTTATGTTCCATTGACTGAAAATTACCTGCTCAGTTGTCCCAAAAACAGCATTTTAGAGTAGGCCATACAATGTTTCTGGGAATGTTGAAAGTGTTCCAGATTGTAAGTGAAACCAATCTTTTACAGCTATGCATTAATATTGCTATAATTCTCTCTAATTTGAATAATGTTTGTTTTATTCAACATATAGTGCACTGAGTCAAATTCTAATGGTTACAAGCTATTAACCCCATTAGTGGTTAATTCCATCAGGAGACTGTGGATCCGAGACTGATAAGGCACAGCGGCATTATGACAGATTGTCCTGCAAATAAATGATAGCTTTAATTCTGGGAAAAATAGTAATTCGGTAAATTTATAAATATATTTAAAGTGTTAAATTGAAGTCTTGGTCTTGAGCATGTTGAATTCTAAAGCTCTGTGAGGCAAATCATATCTGTCAGTCTTCAAAATATAATTTTCCATCACAGTCAATATTGATATTTACCCATTTAAGCATATTTCAGATGTGATACGTGTATGATTAATGAATATTACAGACTTGACCCCAGTTTTGACAGAATAATGGAAATCTCATGGAGAAGTCAGAGCCTATAGCAAAATTACTGATGCACCATTCTTCTTTGAGTTTGTTACATAAAATGATTATGTCACCTTCTGATTAATGAAGGATTTATACTTAGGAGACTGCATTTTATTTGACATTTTTGTCAATTTTATGGGGACACACAGGATGAGATTTTTTGATTGAGTTCTGCGTTTTGCATTTGAATGACTGCCAGATGTCACCAGATGCCATTAAACGACGATAATCTGAGTTCAGCAAGTAATTCAGACAATGTGTGCATTTTAAATAGGTTTGAGGCTTTTTTCTCTTGCTCAAGGTAAGTATTCACAAGGTCTTACTCACTGTTTATGTGGATGGAATTACAAGTCCAAAACAAATAGTCACAGGAACAGCTACAGTTGTCTGTTAACGTCATTCTGATAATAAAGGGTGCAGTCATCACTCTATTTACAAAATCGCTAAGACATTAAAGCATCAGAACTGTAACCACCATGTCTGAAGGAAAGGATCAGGGTAAAGTTAGCAAGAAGGATACAGGTAAAATAAGCGCAGATCTAATTGCATAGAAGTATAGACATTTTCTGCACAGGAGGGACCATTTGTCCTATTGTGTCTGTAGCACTGCAACCTTTTATGCTAAATTGCCCATTCTTTTTATCAATACCACTTTCCATCTCTCTCCTGTAGCCCTCAAAGTGAGTTAAACAAATGTGAATGTCCTATTTTAGGACATGAGTTTCTCTGCTTTCTCTTTGAAAGGAATATTGGTTCAGTGTATCAGGCTCACTAATGAAAATAACAGCATCCTCAAAACTTTAGTTGAAAAGGGGATTTGAATTCCAATCAAATTCCAGCTCACGGGCTTCTATGCCTGTTCATTGATATAACGATGTTGTCAATGCATCAGTACATCATAAAATTGATTTAGATTACTTACAGGTTCCATGCTTATACTGAATCTTTCTGGGATTAGAGAAAATTCTAATCTGCTGGCTGCTGGGGAAATAATATTATCATAATGCAAACAATAGATTTTGATACGATAAATATTATTCCACAGGCTTTCTGAGGTTTGATACATTTAAATAGACTCTGAAAGCTTTTCCCTGATGCACTATTTATACTTTAGGTAGTTTCGATGTGAGCACAGATGATTTTGAGGATCTGATTGTGTGTGAATGATTTCATTCTGTCTTAGAGCGAGAGGTTGCATAGAGTACAAATGACTTATCCGTTCTTGGTAAATCAAATAAAGAGTAAAAGATGAATGTGACTAGATCAAACATCCATTGATTTGTTCATCACAAACAGCCTGTGATCACACAGTCAGCGCTTGACAGTGAGTATGCTGTATGCAGAAAAGAGTGAGGTATGTTTCAAGTTGTTGTGTGGCCTTTTCCTTAATGGTTACATTTAATTTGAATCTGTTTTAATTTGCAGCAGGGATGACTATCAGTGACATATTGGAGCAGTATTCCACATTTTACATGTAATATCAGCAGTGGACACTCCTAAGTATAACACAAGTCTGAAATTGGGTGAAGCTCCCTTTGATTAATATCAAGAATATGTTTTCACGTTGATTTCAGAAATGGTCTCTCAAAAGCACAATTCTGACATCTTATTTGTCATTACTTGTGTTCTTAGCACAACTTGAGCAATTAGTGCTGTTCAATGCCAATTGTTTTTTTTTGATCAGCAGGGTGTCCAACTTGCGGAAACCCTTCACCATGCTTAAAAGTATCCAAAGCAGATAGAGAGCTCCACATATGTATGTCACCCTGTCTCTGGAATTCTCTCCCTAGAAGGACACACGTATCTAATTCTGGTGATCATTGGGTGCAGTTTGGCAAGAGCCAAGGCTTGGGGACCCAATGTGTACTTGGGTTGACTGCTGGAATCTAACCAGCTAAGACCACATAGCTTGCCATTAAGACCACTATCTGGTAAGCTTCCTGCTGCTTGTCCAGCTATGACCATCCACCTGTTAGAGGTTTGGCTTGCATGGTTAACAGGAGCTGAGTGGAAAGAATCCTTACTCTCGAGTCCAAATTGTGGGCACTTTTGAGTTGTTGATGAATATGTGATAAGTAAATGATTAAAACTGATCCAACTATTTTATTTTAGGATATATTAAAAGCAAATACATGACCTAGATTTGAAGCATGCACCTCAGGTAAAAGGTTAATTTTGCAACCCACAAGACCAACTGTTCTCACAACAGGACTTTTCTGTATGAATACAGAAAAGGAGAGAAAACTGAAAAATATTTTCAACATGGTTAATTATTTTCAGATTATTGTATAGTTAGTTAGTCCTGATCCAATTAATTCATTGAAAATGTGTAAAATCTTTGACAGAAATTCTAATTAGCCCTGATAGCTGTTTTGTCAGTGGGATCATTTATAATATTCATCACAGGAAGGTAAATGATGAATAGTTTTTGAGAAGCCTTCACTTTGATTTTTCAGTGATATAGTGTTGTCTACAAAGTTGTGTCACCACAGTGTGGTCCAAGCAAAACCACCCATAACAAAGATTATTTTTCTGGGCAATCCCCTTAGAGGCCACACAGCCCTGAGACCGCAACTCAGATGACAGCTCGAATCCCAGCCAAAATCTTTGTGAATCTGACTATGTGCCATCCAGAGCACTAACTTGACTATAATAATAATAAGCCTTGCATTTGACATAGCATTTTTCATGTCTTCTAGACATCCCAAAGCACTTCACGGAATAAACTGTAAAAAGTAAATTGACTGTATATTTGTGGGCAAAATGCGGCAGCCAATTGCGCACAGCAGTGTCCCACAAACAATGACCAGTTTTTTGTTTTTTTTTCTTGAGGGAATTCTTATCAGGCGTGTGGAGTAAGAGAACTTGCCCAAGGTTTCGCGCTGCCGAGAATCGAACCCAGGTCTCTCGCTTGCGAGGTGAACTACAGGATTCCACTACAGAGCTATCGTATGTTACTGGTGATTTTGTTGGCAGCTACACTGCAGTAACACAACTGGAATCCTTTGTCATCACTACTATTGCCTTCAGCTGGTAGAGGTGTCTTGAGCAACATACGAAGATGATGGAATTAATTTTTCCAAGATGCCAAAAAATTCCTAATTCACCGCCCATTTCAGTAACTAATTGTTACCCCAATTTTTTTATTACATAGCCTGATGAATTATTCCAAAGACTTATTCTTGAAGGAAACAAAGTTTACGTTTCTGTAATTTTCTTTAATTGACCTCTGGCTTTACTTGCTTGGCATTCTTCAAAGTAATAACCTGCATTTATCTCATCTACATTGAATATTTTATGTTCTGCCCATCTTTATCTGTCTTCTTTCCTGGCATACGGTTTGAAATTTTAGAGATGAACATTTCAGGATTGTTTTAACAATTTATTTCAGTGGTAGTAAATCATTTGCATTGTGGCAGAGAGATATAAAGCAACAGATCATAGTCACTAGTATGCTCGCAAATATTTTATTCCATTAATTTGCATCAGCTCTAATGAAGCGAGTAACAGATTCATAATTATGTTTGGTTTAAAATGCTACTTTAATCTGATCATTCAAAAGAGATTTAATGTACTTCAAATTAAATATTTCACTCTTAATTGAAATATATTTCCACAACTACGATGATTTTGTTGAGGCTATGAAATGAATGCTTACACTATACAGAAATGTGCATTAAAGTTGTCTATAACCTAACAAAAGCAGCACGGTAACTACAAAAACATCTGCAAAAGGCATAAATGACATATGACATAAATAATGCACACTTACTACCTGCATGGTAGCACTGCAAGAAGGAAGCTGATATGTCACTGCAAAAGTATCAAAATATCACCCACAACATTTTGTGTCGTGCATTAAAGAAGAATTCTATAGGGAATGATTAAAATAACTAAGAAGATAAAAAAGAAACTCTGAGAAATGACACAATCAATCCATCCATTTATATTGTTAAATCAGTTCAGTTCAAATCCCCGGAGGTAATAGTTAGGCTGTAAAGTGCTCTGGTCAGACCTCACCCAGAGTATTGCATACAGTTCTGATCATTACCACACAAGGGGCTATCCCGGCAGAGGAGAGCGACGAGGATGATTCCCAGTGTTAGAGGAATGAGCTATGAGCAATGATGAGACAACCTAAGGCTTTTAATTCTTCAGAGAAGATTACTCTGAAGGGACCTCATAGAAGTCTATAAAGTTTCAAACGGGATTGAAAAAGTAAACCAAGCACAATACTTTAGATAGAAAAAGAAGACAAGGGTTTACCATAGCAAAGGCCAATTTCAGAACAGATACCAAGACGTTTTTCTTTCACAGAGGGTAATTAAAGATTGGACCAGATTGCCAGGAAAAGTGGTTGTGGCCAGAACACTGGACTGATTTAAAAAAACAGTTTGATGTTGTGATGCAAGGACAGTAAGGTGGATATTTTGAAGAGATCAGATCAGATGAGCTGAAGAGTCTTATTCATCCAAACCAATATTGTGATCTTGTGATGTCACCTAATGCCTAAATTCACATTTAGGACACACTAAGATTTTAATCTTTGTCTTGCACAGATGCCAATTCCATAATCGCACTGATCCTTGCTGAATCAGGAATTACATTTCAATTGAGCCAGTGTATTGCATAACAACTACAGAGTGAAGACTGCATTGTGTCTGATGAATGGTTTCCTTTAGCTTAAATCATATTTTCTAGTTCTATCTTAGTTCCAACAAAATTAACTCTCCACCTTGTCAATGGTTGATAGACTCTCAATGATATCACATTTTGTAAAGTATTGAACACAGGTTTTCTTCGAGATAGCGTTATCATATGCAACGTATCACAATATGAATTACAGATTTCCAAAAAATTGTAACATTTCAAGTTTAATGTTTCTAGGATTCATACGTGTTACAGCCTACACACATGATCATTTCCAATCCCTGTCACCAATTATATAAATCACTTTTTTAGACTGCAAATTTAGCGATGTAATAATTATTAGATTTTTTACTCAAAAGTACCATGCAAGATATTCCTTTTAAACTCATGTTAATGGCTATCAAGAGTAAGACACTTGTGGATTTGTAACTGACTGAGGAAAAGGAAACGCTACCTGTGTGAAGGGTGCTGTATAAAGGCAAGCTGTTGTTGCTGAAACAGAAGGTTTTAATAGAGGAGCAGAGACAGTGTTGGGAGATATTAAGTGGGGTATTAATGTTTATTTTATACATAAATGGCCTCGATTTACAGACTTTGTGCAAGTCTTACATTTGCAAATTACACCAAGTTAGAAGAACAGTTAAATCAAGGAACGCAGCCAACATCTTACAAAGAGTCTGACCTGTGCTGACCACTGGCATATTAAGTTCAACACGAATTAATGCAACGTATTGCATAAAGGAAACAAATATAGGAGGCACATGCATTTCATGGATGGGATTAAACTTGCCAAAAAGGAAGTTGAAAGAGATTTAGTAGGGTTACTTTACTAATTGCTCATTATTTTCATACAGTGTTAGGCAGTAATAAACAAGGCAAACAGTATTCTAGGCCATATTGGCAAATTGCTTCAGTTCAGATAGCCAGAGGTCAGCCTCAAGCTGCACAGTATTCTGGCTGTGTCACACCTAAGCTTTTGCACCTGTTTCTGGTTGTATCAAATTAAGGGGGTTACCTAAGCCCTAGAGGCAGTGTGGAGCAAACCAATGAACGTGATCTCCAGTTTTAGAGGCAAGAGCTATGAAGAACCACTAGAAAAATTAGAACTTAGAGATGTCTCAGAGGACACCATATATATGTGTATAAGTTGCTAAATGAACTAAAGAAAGTAAAACTAGAACAGTATTTTCTAATACGCCAAGGAAGCAGGACAAGAGGGCACGAGTCAAGGTGGTGAAGAGCAATTTCAAGATAGACATCAAGAAGTATTTATTTGCACAATGAGTAATCAGTAACTTGAATGTTTTTTTCTCCACGGACAGGATACTGAACTGACTGAAGAAATAGTTTGAAGTGTACTATATAATACAATACAATTTACACTTGTATAGCACCTTTCAGATTCGGAGGACATGCCAAATACTTGGCAGTTCTGGCTGGGCACTGGGAGCTGAGGTTGGGAGCCGTGAGGAGTGAGGATGGAAAAGATGACCAAAAGCACAGTCATAAAGGTACATTTTCAGGTGTATCGTAAAAGAGGGGAGGGAGGGAACAAGTTCAAGATCTGAGAATGGAATTCCAGAGAACAGGCGCCAAGTGGCTATAATGGGAAGTGGTGTAATTCTGGAAGAATGAGTTAAGATGGGCCAAGGGATCTTCTTTATCCATACATCTGATGATCTTGTTCAATTAAATTCAAAGCATACATTGTCTGGGTGGTAGGGGGAGGGCAACACGATATCAGCCAAGGTTAGTTCCTGCTTCTGATCATTACTAAAATGATGACGTGTTGTCAGATCAAGACATCTTTGAACTTGGCTGTGATTCTACAAATGACACAATGATTTTCATATATGAAAATACGTTCACTGGGTGAGGTACCAGAGGTTAACCAATGCCCAAGAAACCAGTCTGCACCTCAAGTTTGTCTCGGAAGAAAATTGAATGCCAAAATAAAACCCAAAGTATAAAGCATTTTTAATATCAATCTCCGCACTTTAATATAAAAACATTTTTAATTGAATATGAAAAATCCACAGGGATCCACATGAGAAAATTGAAAAGAAAATAAGGATTTTTAAGGGTTTAGACCCTCAGATTAAATATAAGGCATAGTTTATAGAAAAAATATTTGGACAATTCTCAGAATTATTATGTATGACTAAAGAGTAAAGACATATTAATTTGGAATGGTAATTCTTTGATTTTATTTTGTTCAAACTATTTTTAAGTATGTACCAGCTGGCTCCATATAATAATAATAATAATAATAATAATAATAACAATAATAATCCTTGCATTTAATATAGTGCTTTTCACGTCGGGAGGACGTCCCAAAGCGCTTCACAGAACACACTGTAAAGTGAATTGACTGTATATTTGTGGGCGAACACGGCAGCCAATTGCGCACAGCAATGTCCACAAACAGTCGTAGATTGAAAATGACCAATTTATTATTGTTTTGGTTTTTGGAGGGATTATTATTAGGCGTGTGGAGTAAGGAAACTTGCCCAAGGTTTTGCCCTGCCTGGAATTGAACTCAAGTCTCTCGCTTGCAAAATGAACTGCGCATATATCCTCCTCATATATCTTGGGCTAGACAACATTTTGGCAAAGGTGAGTTTTTCCAGTTCATTAAATTCCAATGCAAAGTCAACAAAGACATTTAATATTCTCCTTTTCATTCTCTAAACCAAATGCTATTAAAGAGAATTACATCTCGACAATCAAATTACCAATGATTACATTTTGAAAAACGAGGATGAAAAAAAACTCTTCATTTCATAGAAGCCCTCCAAAAAGAACTATCAATCTGATTCTGTAATGAAATACCACAATATGTGATCCCACAACAGTTCAGAAATACATGAAGCTCTCCAATATCAGGTGTACACCACCAATGTTATTGTCAGATGTATTGTACAGATAAAGACACTGTTCTGCAGTAGTGCTTATGACAGGTAATATTGCATTCAATCAACACCGCAATTAAATGTATATTACATTTTTAAAAAGTGTACAGATAAAACAAAAGCTACATTCTGACAACATTAATATTTACTGTACGTTATAGACAAAATTCCAGCTCATATGTTTTCCAGTCCTTTGAATGAGATTTTAAACCATCTGCCCGTTCAATGAGATTTTAAATCCATCCGATGAAGGGCCCATGGCACTATTCGAAAGAAGAAGGGATCTTTTCCCCCAAAAAATAGATCATTCAAATTGTGACTGTCATAGAATTATAACAAATGTGCAGCGTAGAAGGAGGCCATTTGGTCTATCAAGCCTGCACACATTTCATTTAACTTATGGAGATGATTTTTCCATCGACTATAAATTTACTGCCCATAGCAACATTAAAATGGTCTTGAAATTAAAGAATCATCCCTTTTTTCGAGAAGTCTATAATAGGGAGATTGTACATGGTTTGTTGAAGGAAGGAGTTCCATTGGCCTTTTCTTGTCTTATGCTATCTTAAATACAATACAGTACAATACAATTTTACATTTATATAGCACCTTTCACATCTGAAAGACATCAAAGCTTTTTATATTATTCACTGTAAAGTGTAGTGACTGTATTTTTGTATGCTATCACAAACATCTATGTTGTTAGCTCATCATTTATATTCAGCATTCTTCAGCAGCAGATTTTTTTCATGCAAACTTATGATATGACTTTGTCAATTCAAAATATGGAAATGTATGCCACTGTAACAAGAACATGTTGGGATAGTCTAGCTGTTGGAGAATCTAGATTCCATATTCACATCCAACAAAATGTAAAACATCAGTTGAATTCAGCAATTTCTTAGAATTTTTAAAGCAACAGATTCCTCAGAGATGATTTCTAGAATCTAATTAAAATGTGTCTGAATTTAGGCAGAGATATAACGATAAAAAATGCACCATGTCCCAATAGCCAAGTGAAAGACCAATTTTATTTGGGAGATTGTTGTTGAGGACACAAGGAGAAACTCCTTTCACTTTTCAGATTCTGCCATCGAATCGTTAATGTCCACCTAAACAGGCAGACTTGGTGTTAACTTTTCATCTGAAGGATTGCATCTCTGGCAATCCAGCACACCCTCAGCACTGCATTAGAATGTCAGCTGAGACTATATAAAAGCTCCAGGTCCCTAGGTGGGACTTGAACCCACAACATTCTGACTATAATAATAATAATAAATAATCCTTGCATTTGATATAGCACTTTTCACGTGTTCAAGACGTCTCAAAGCGCTTCACAGAGTATACTGTAAAGTAAATTGACTATATTTTGTGGGCGAAATGTAGCAGCCAATTGTGCACTACAGTGTACCACAACAGTCATGGATTGAGTGACCAAATTATTATTGTTTGTTTTCTTGAGGGATTATTATCAGGCGTGTGGAGTAAGGAAACTTGCCCAAGGTTTCGCCCTGCCTGGAATTCACTCCATGGCTATTGATGGGACTTTGCTGTGCATAAATTCATCTACAAAAATATAGTCACTAGACTTCACAGTAAATCCTGTACAGCTCTTTGAGATGTCCCCCTGAAATGAAAAGGACTATATAAAATGCAATGAATCCTACTAATTCCAAAATCAGAAGTCTAGTGGAAAGAGAAGGATCATACTTTTCATGTTTTATACTTTTTTGAAAAAAAACCTGTATGGTATGCTTTATAAGTTATAAATAATAGCAGATTTAATATTGAAACATTTTTCACCAATAACGTTCATGGTCAGCAGTACTGCCCTAGAACTTCTTATAGTAAATTAAAATAATGAATGATCTGACATCTTAGTTCTGAGCTGCCAGTAGAAGTTGACTCTTAGGTCATACAGAATAACACAATAATAATAGCCATCAGGTGCAATAGTTACTTTAATGCATCAGTATGAGAACCTGGCAACAATATCACACCACTACTTCTTTGCACAGTGCTCCACCTCTTGGATCTGTTCATCTGCAAAACACATAGTCACTGCACCTGTAATGAGCTTTGAGACATCCTCCTTGAATGAATTTGGAGGTTTTTCTTTCAGAATAAAGCCATCTAAAATTGTTTTACAAGTATGACAAACACTGAAGGTTTCAACATAGCTCTTTATGCTATGAACTATACAAGGCAATACTAATCTCAGTTACTATCTCAGTCTCACTTTTCATACCCTCAAGACTAAGGTCTTTTGTGCATTTTAGATTAATGCTTTTCTGTGAAAATCGTTTGTAGAACTCTCAAAGGCCAACAATCAACTTGCATTCTTCAATTCATTCACTTAGTAATGACATTTCCCAGTGCTGAACTGAGCTACTTGGAGCAAGCTCCCAGTTGGCTTATTGATCTATTTGAGCTAGGAGTAACTGTGCAAAAATTGGCTCCAGTACCTGAGGCCTTTCAAAATCAGCCATGATTCTCCATTTCTGATTACAACCTAGTGATCCCTGTTGGAAAGAATACCTGTGCAGAAATTGATTGAGGACCCGATTGTATAAAGCTGCAATGACCCTTTATGGTTGAATAGATATCAAACACTTTTTTTTGTTCAGCTGAGTGTCTGTCAAATCCAGGAATTCATCACATGCTTAAGAGTATCCAAACCAAATGCAGAGTTACATGTATGACACCTACAAATAGAAAATCCCACGTCTGTAACGGAATACACACTCTGTCCCCAGAGGGAAACATTCATCTAATTCCAGGTAGTATTAGGCACAAGTTAGCAAGGGCCAAGGCCCAGGGTGTTGGGGTACTGCTGGAGTTTAACCAGATAATTCACATAACTTGCCATTGAAAGTACTGTTTGGCAAGTTTCCCATTGCTTGTCCATCTAGGATTACCTTCCCTATGAGGGCTTCAGCTTGCAGGGTTAACAAGAGCTGAGTAGGGAAAATTCCCTGCCCTCATCTGCTCCTCTAAATCCTGTAAGTCCAAAATTTATCTCTGGGCTCATTTGTAAAAAAATTACCACTTTAGTGAGCTACCAGAGGTTGCATGTGTCCCAAACCCAAACAGTAACCCCAATTAACTCCCACACAAGTCAATATCTACAGAGATTGAAAAGAAAAAAAATGAACAAAAAGAACAATACAAATGTTATCTTCTTCACTGGGTCAACATGGGATAGGTGAAAAGAAAAAGGCATTGTGCTTGTATTGCAGTGAAATGGAAATCTGATTGAAACTTTTACCAATTAAACATCTCAGTAATTAAAATAGCAAGTCATATGTATGGCTGTAATATGCTTAAGCTGCTCAAGGGTTTGAACAAATGAATAATTAAGGAGGCTAAAGGGTTATCTGATTAAGACCTTCAAAATATTAAAGGGAATTGACTTGGAATATAGGAAACAAATCTTCTCCTGTGTAGATGAATCCAGAACCAGAATAAGAACAAGTTGAGTACCATCTCAAAGTACTTAAGAGAATATGACCTTAGAAGCAAACCTTGATACCTATCTTCATTGCAAAGAACTGTGATAAATTAGATTATCTTGCTCCAAGAGTGCATAGATATGGAATAAATGGAGGTGGTTATTGAGAGATTTGATGGGTAATATGGAAATACAGCTTTAAAGAACATGGAGAAAAGGCAAGGAAATGAGATTGGAAAAATAAAGAGATGCCATGAAATAATAAAATGCCAAAGAAGATTCGATGGTTCAAATACCCTACTCTTCTTGCTATGTCCTAAATAATGAGTAGGCATGCTGCATTGAGAATAAAGATTTTGTTCAATGTCATCTACACCTGGCTCAGTGGGAGCACTTTCCCTTCTGAGTCAGAAGGTTGTGAGTTCATAGGCTGCATTGTTGAAGGTGCCATCCTTCAGATGAGACATTAAACCGAGGTCTCATCTGCCTGTTCAGGTGGCCATTAAAAATTCCATGGCACTTTTCGAAAAGAGAAGAGGTTTTCACCCGGTGTTCTGTCCAATAGACACCCAAATAAAATTGGTCATTCACTCTATGGTTGTTTGTGGGACATTGCTGTGTCCAAATTGTCTGCTGCGTTTCACCCACAAAATACACTGTCAATCCACTTTACAGTATATCCTGTGAAGTGCTTTGAAATGTTTCAATGATTTGATAATGTACTATATCAAATGCAAGAATTACTATTAACATTATATTTATTATTATACATTATAAACAATTGATGGCTATCACTACACTATCTCCCTCCATTTTACTCTCTACCTTTTCCACTTGGTCCCTTATGGAAATTGCAATTATATATTTAGCAAATATCGTAATTTAAGCAGAATTCACAATTAATGCTTCCCATCCCTTTTTCAAACATCACAAATTAGGCCCACCATCATTCTGTAGTAGATCCTTTCAATGGGAAACACTATTCTGAAATGAACATCTTTGCAAGCGAGAGATCTGAGTTCAGTTCCAGGCAGGGAGAAACCTTGGGCAAGTTTCCTTACTCCACACGCCTAATAATAATCCCTCCAAAACAAAAAACAATAATAAATTGGTCATTTTCAAGCTACGACTGTTTGTGGGACATTGCTGTGCACAATTGGCTGCCGCGTTCGCCCACAATTATACAGTCAATTCACTTTACAGTATATTCTGTGAAGCGCTTTGGGACGTCTAGAAGACATGAAAAGCGCTATATCAAAATGCAAGGATTATTATTATTATTATTATCTTTTATTCCAGAAAGAGTCACATCCACTGGTGGATGTGAACCACTGTTTTGTGCCTGTTTCTCATGAAGAATTGGCAGCAACTCACTAACTCAACAAGGGAACAAGAGCAATTGTTGAACAAGATTTGCAAATTCAACAATCATCCTCACCTCAGCCTAAAATTTAAGAAAGGGGAGTTGTTGAGGGGAAAATGAGTATGATTCTCTATGAAATCCAACTGTAATAACAATAGCCCTTGCATTTTAAATACTGCCTCATCACATTGTCAAAAAGCCTCAAAACACTTCAGAAGATTTACTGTAAACTATACTGATTGCATATTTGTAAGAAAACATGTAAAACATGTCTGGTTTGTCAATTTGTTCCTGTGAAATGCATGAAAGCATTGGTGCATCACGAACAACAGAATAGCCAAATTATAAATGAGTGTGTACCATTACTACAAACAATAGATAACCACCTAGGTTTTATGCCTTAAATTTGTATTACCTAACATGAATGACTGAGAGAGATAAACAGAGTAAGAAAAATACTGAGATAAATCCTGGTAAAAAATTTGCTTATGACATGGTCGCATAAGTCATAAGTGTCTACAGCCTTGACTTTACTCTTCATGTATTATTCCAATGTGCACTGTTTCTGAAAATAGGGTAAAGTGTTCCCCTGAAAACCATTACACATGTAAGGCCTCTGCAGATACAGCAATGGAAATTACTACTCCGTTGGCATCATCACATGAGTGATTATAGTAGGAAGCTAAGCTGTGTTCCAATTATGCTTATGCTAATTTGAAGTGTTGTGTTTTTTTCAGTCGTTATTCTCTGGAGTCTTTTCCATCTATTCAGGAACAAAAACAAAATTGAATGGTATTCAGTGGGTGCCAACAATGCTGAATGCCCTTTTATTTTGCAGCTTTTTTAAAAAAATGCACCTGTTCTCTTGCATAGAACATGTGCAAAAATGATTCTCTGTTAGGTCTAATGCTATAAATTTGGAGGAAGTTGCAGAGTAATTGACAAAAAGAATAATTCTGGTCTCATCTCAACATTCCCAAATAGTTATGGTGTATTTTATGTGTATGTGCATTTATAGCAGAAATGCCTCCAGATTCCTCAGTGGGCTCATTTCCAAATCACTTTCCTTTGAGCTTTGTCATGCTTGCAACATGATATCTATGACTATGTGATCTTGTTCCACGAGAGAAGGATTGCTGTGGGTAGAAAACTGTCAAGACTTGCTTGTGAAAACTATGATAACACTTCATTTCATTTAATTCTTCAGTGGCATTGGTTTCCAGGGTAACTATTTATAACATAACCTTCAGTCATTAATGGTAAACTTGCCAAAAGTTGACATCTATTTTCTTTCATTTCCATCACACACTTCAACGCCTGCACCTATCTATTTATTATGTTCCCTGAATGCCCACATCTCGAGTTAGGAAGCATTTCTTGTCTTATATAAAAAAGTGTACCAGAAATTGACAAGGGAAAACAAAGTACATGAAGAGTGAATGAAAAACTCAAATTTTCTGACAATTGAGATTTAAACCTTGAAAAAACAATCTTAGACCCATCCAATAGCATTAAAGGGCAGAATATTTATTTTGCAATATTATTTCATTTTGTATCAAATCTATCAGCTTCTAGTCTTCTCTGAGTTGAGACGACATAGAAAACCCTACTTGTCCAAAAACATTTTTTCATCAATATTAATGTAATTAATATTAATATTAATGCATTGTTGATATGATTGATACTGTAAACCAGATCAAAATTTGTTACATGTAAGTCTGGTTAGAAGTGAGTGGTTCTATGCCACATCGAAAAAGATTCAATTGTATAATGTGCAAATATTGTCTGCTTTGTCAACCTAAATGTCTCTGTTTCTTATCCACCATTCTGGATTCAGCTGCAGACAAATTCATTCATTCATTACCTATTATCTAGCTCCATTAATCAGGCAATCCCTTCAGTTCGTCTATTAAGTGGATTGTCCCAGAGCCTGGCTAAACTAAGAATGTGTGAAAATCATTACATCTATATTGTATTTCTAATTGTATTTCTCATATAAGTCTCTGGCACATGTACGTTACCTTTGGAGATTGCCATAGGAATTTTCTAGTAGTGATTGTCATAGCAATCTATTCTTATATGACTTTAGACAAACATATTTCCATTGTGGCTTTGGTACTTTCAGTCTGCGTTAAAGCATTGTAATTGAACGGAGATATTCCTGCAAAGATCATGAAAAGTGAAGTGTCCATGGTTTCCACATGACAAAGAGCCAAGAATTGCAGGAATTAATGAGCTGCATTTCACAGGCCACTGGAATTAAACTGTGGTCAAAGAAAGCATGATGAACCCTAAGTAGAAAGAAGGGACATTGATGCCAAATTGTGTGAAATCTCTAAGAGGTTAAAACTGGGAGTGTTGTAGTGGATGTGACTCATAAACATCTGTAATTTCCCCTGAATGTTTTTTGAAGCAGGTTTGACACAATGTAAAATATATCAGACCCCTGCTGCATTGAGGTGCCAGGCCTCATCAATTCCTGGCTTCAGTGGAGTCTGTTTTCTGCTGTCTGTCTAATGATACCCAAAGATCACATGTACACATTGGCAGGGGACACCACATACATTTTTGAAATTCCATGCAGGACATTTATGATGTAAATTAAGATGTCTGATGTAATTTGGGAATTAAGGGGAAAACAGTTCTTTTGAACAAAATAAACTAGCCATTATTTATATAGTTACACAGACCGTACAGAGTGGAGACGTGTGGAGGGTAAGATGACTGAAGACAAAGTCTCTGGGAAGAGATAAAATGATTTTTGTGCATTTGAAACTGATGCCATATACATCAGCACCTCTTGATTTTAGCTTCACACTGACCTTCAGCTGATTAAATGCTCTCTTCACTCAAATGATGGACATTCTGGAGGCCTTCCTTTGCCATTGTCAGCCAGTGCTGACAGTGCCACCAAATAGTGCTAAGGAACCCTAGCCCTCCCTCAGCCTTGGCCATTGACCACTAGAACTAAACCTTCTTCTTCACAGATGTCGGTCAGTCGACCATAAGACTGTAATGCCACAATACGCCCTACCTCTTTGACCTGCTCATAACACCACTCCTTTCCCTGCCCCCTTCGCTCAGCTAACAGAGGCCTACTGCACATCCCTGACCCCTCTGTGCCACCGTCAACAGCCATGCCATGTAGCCATGATATTTCTGCCTCAATCCCTCCAATTTGCTTGAAGAGCTCACTGGAGTAAAATAGTGATTAGGGGAAGTAAAAGAAAATTTAGGAGGATTTACTTCACATATAGCATAGTGAAAATGAGGGATTTGTTGCCCGAAGTGATAGTTGAATCAGATGCTATAGATTCAGATTTCTCATTTAAGAGAAAGCTAGACCTCTTATGAGAGAAAGGAGAATTGAAGGGTATGGGAGTGTAAGGAGAGAGTGGAGACACATATATGGAGTATAAACATCAGCATGGACTAGTTGGGCCGAATAACCTGTGTCCATACTGTACGATCAATGTAAATCTATGTAACTCGCTCTTCAATGTGCCTCTGGTCACCTCCCCAGCCCACTTCTCCCTTGTGCAGCGTCAAATCCTGCCATTTCACAATGCTCCAAGATGCTATCCTGCATGAAGGGCACAATATAATTGCAAGTTGTTGTATAACAACGGAACTCCTCAAAGCGCATTGCAGGGAATTGCTCTCAAGTGTTTTAAATATTGAATCCCTCTTTTTTACAAACCGCAGCACAGAATTTTAACACCTCCAGTTCTTTGGTTGAGACATTAAACCGAAGTTCCATCTGCTTGTCCAGGTGGATGTTAATGATCCCATGGCACTCGTTAAAAAGTGAAGGGAATTTCTCTCTTTATCTTGGACAACAACCTCCAAATAAAATGGGTCATTCACTTCATGATTGTTCGTGGGATATTGCTGTGCACAAATTGGCTGCTGCCCACAAATACACAGTCACTCTGTTTCATCGTAAAATCCTGTGAAATGCTTTGGGACATTCTCTTGATATGAGAGGTGATCATTTATCCTCAGTAATATTCCTTGATTCATTAAATATTTAAAATTATCTACTCTAATTCATGAGATACATTTTTAAATTAAAATGTGTACTATTATAAAACACACATAAACCAATCTGAATTTGGAAATGCTATGAAAACAATATTTAATCCCCAAACCACCAATTCAGCAAGCAGCACAGAAAAGGTTAGAGTAAAATTATTACAGCTGTTGATTATGCAAGTAAACAACTGTACAACAATCACATTTATATTCTAAAAAGCCAGACCTGTGATAAAAATGCAAATATAAATTTGCATACACTTCAATATCTAATTATTATGGCAGCTTCAGCCACCTGCTTCAGTTAACACAACTAGGAAATAATTCAAGTGAGTGGAAATTGGTGGGCCTCAAAATATACAGTATTTGTTGTTTTCTGGTGAACAAGGTTCTCACCTCATCAAGTTTATCTCAAGCCCTATAATTTTGACCACTTTTGGTCAGCCTTCTTCTCCCCACCCCCCTTGACTCCCATCCCTAGCTCGGATGCCAAGCCAGGATTGTTAAGTGCATTGGGACGTGCACTGTAAATTTGTATTGTAATGTACAGTAAAATAAAGGCAAAAATGTTTAAAGGTAATATAACCATTTATATTTTCGCCTCCTATTTCTCCCTCTTCTCCCTAACATCAACAGCAATGTCCATCTTATTCATCACTCCATACCTGAGGAGGATAGAAGAGCTTGGGCCACAGACTGCAATATAATACAACCACCCCATTGCTCCTGCTGGGTACTGTAAATTGACTGGGGAGGTTGTTACATGTGAGATTCTTCCTCCCTCTCTGATGGATGGTAAAGTGTCACAGGGGTATTCAATCTGGCAACCTGGCTGACAACTGTCAGAACTCACCCAGTCAAGGTAACTGAATGCAACTGACAGGAAATGCTCACTGCATTTCCACAGTATAAGAGCGAAACAAAAGCACAGCAACCACAACAAAATTACGTTTAAGTAGTGCCTTTCACATCGGAAGGACGTCCCAAGGTGCTCAAAAGTTAAGGGTTCAAAAGGATTCCTTTTGCAATGTTTGATCCTTTGTGTGGATGAGCATTAATACACAGTTCTGAATCTGGATTTGGCTCAATAAAGGCATTTACTTTAAATTGGAAGAGAAAATATATTACTCTCTCTACTGACCACCCCCCCACCCCACCCCACCTCCACCCACCACCACCCAACCCATGGGACATAGATTTTAGAGGGTCCATATACTCAGTGAACATCTGTGGTTCAGAGCTTTGGGTTTGGAACGCTCTATTCCTTTAAGAAAATATGCTACACATATTTGCAGCACTTTCCCCTTGCAGTGATATTGCTCCAACACCCGAATCTTGTAGCAAACAGTGAACTTGGCAACTGAAGATCAGATTGATGTAATTTGAAAGTATTGGACTGCAGTATTCGCTCATTAAAATATATCCCTCAGGATCTGCTCATACGATGAATAACAGAAAAGAACACATGATACTTAGAGTTGCTGATGTCTGCTTTGCTGGAAGCAATTGCTCACATTCTACATTATAGCCATTTGAAAACACAGCATGAGCTGGAGGATCTCAACTCTCAACTAAAAACATGTTAATATCTACAATGCAAATAGATGTTGGGTGAGTAATACCACATAATAATACATTTTAAAAGTACTTTGTTTGCTTGTGGTTTTACAGTAATATTGCAGAAATAGCCTCATGTGTTTACTCATCCAGATTTAATAAATAAATTTGCATGAAATTTATGACAAGGTATATTGGGATGAAAAATGCAACACTTCATAATAGATTTGATGAGATAATTCATAATGAATCTATGAAGAACACTGACATTTCAGGTGATAGTTATTGGCTGTTTTTTCAGGTGTGAAACCTCTCCCCTCTTCCCTCCCCCATCCCCCCATTGATTTCAGCATAATATCTGCATTGCCATCTTGGATTACCATTTAGCAGATGGGATTCTTGTTCCTAAACTAAGTTTTTCATGGAATACTGATTGAGTTAACCTGGTATCTCATGAAGCTGCATTCAAATACAAATGCCGATTCAAAGCAATGATACTTACATCTAACCTCTTAAACCTGGAGATGTTGGTGCTTATAATTATCAACAACACCTTGCAATCATATAGTTCTCTTCCTACAGGGTGGTGTCTTGGAGTATTGCACAGTGGCAGGGCTGAATGCTGAGCAAGAGAGAAGGGGGAGGCCAGATGACCAGATGTGGTCAAAGAGGTAAGTCTTAAAGGTGGGATTTAAAGGTAGATAAAGAGGGGGCAAGGTGTTAGGATTGAGGTAGGGAGTTCCAGAGATTAGGGGCATAGTGTCTGAAGGCACAGCCACCAATGGCATCACATACATGATACATTTTTTATTCCTTTGTCTCAACCAGAACTTCCAAGGCACCGTACAAAATTGAAATTAATAATATCCTGCATGGTTTTGAAGGATAGTTAATTAAACTCATGACTGACTTGAACAAAACAAAACATATGTATTACTGTTGTGTCAAAAGGATAACTTGTTCTGATGTATGTGGTCAATAACAAAGGCTCAGATTCCAGATCAGCAATATTTTGCTTATTATAATGTAATAAAATCAAAGAATCAAGAAACAAAGTTGATATTTTATCACATTGGTCGTGATCTCATGTAATCATGCCAAAATAAACTTAAGAAAAATATACTTTCGTCCCGTTACAAATTACTCAAACTAAGGATTTTTATAGATATTTTAAACCATAACTTAGATGTTTAATGGCTCAATTGTGGAAAGAAATATCTTAATGGGAAGATATTAAGTTTTATAACTGTAATTTGCTATCATACCAAATTATTTCTCAAGGTTGATCTTTTTAAATGGGTAATTCAGAAAATTTCCTTTAACGTCTATTTTTAAAGCAGGTAGCATGATATATGTAACTGAAGTGAAGTAAACTGAAAACAGTAAACTGAAAACTGCGACTGTTCAATTGCTTGCATCAATATCTATTGAAGTCCTATAGCTTAGTGGTTAGAGCACTCACCTTGTAAGTGAAAGGACCTGGGTTCGATTCCAGACAGGGCGTAAAGTTGGGCAAGTTTCCTTACTCCACATGCCTTTGTTTACCTAGCAGTAAGTAGGAATCCGATTGTTAGTCAATTGTTGGATTGCTTTGCCAGGGATAATAATCCTACAAAAAAAATGTGTTCGCTCAATCCACGATTGTTTGTGGGACACAGCTGTATGCAATTGGCTGCCACGTTTCACCCACAAATATACAATCAATTCACTTTACAGTATGTTCTTGAAGCGCTTTGACATGTCTAGCTGATGTGATGAGGTGCTATACCAAATGTAAGGATTATTATTGTTGCCGGCATTAATTAACTCAACATAATTCATGATCTTTTAGTGATTAACACAAAATGGCCGGTATACAATAGCTCAACCCTCTCAGGAAGTGTTTGATTTTTCCAGCTACAGCACCTGCCTTTATTATTCTTTACAGTGTCTTGTAATCTTTTTGTGTATAATATTTCTTTTCTAGGATTGATCTGCAGAAAAGAGTCAAGGCCTCCCTAACTTTAAAAAATACTTTTTTATAAACTGATCAGCACAAATTTTATCCCAATAATATTTTACAAGAAAGGTTCCTTTTGTCTTTTGTTTTGTTATTACATGAGTACTTTGTAGGAAAATTACAACCTTTCTTCTACACTATGGTCTAATATGCAGTTTAATTCAGTAATTCCTCAATTATCAGCTAGAAATTACTCAGGTGTTCTGGAAACAACTTTCACCTTCCCAACACGGTTTGCAATGCTAACATCCACAAAACTGGGTCACGTATTCAACTTCCACCTCACAATCTGTGATTTTCAACTGATAGTTAGTGGGACAGTAGTTTAACTCAAAACTCTGTTTAACTTTAACTTCATCTCCCCATCACCCTGGTCCTTGCCAGGCTTCACCCCTTCATACAATGGATTGACTTCAAGATCCTCACGTTCATCTAGAAATACCTTCATGCCCTGGCACCTCCCTATCTCTCTGACCTGCTTACTATTATGTGCACCAAGACAATGCCCTGCTTGAGGAATGCAATATAAATGCAAGTTGTTGTTGTTGAGTTATTAGTCCCACGAGCAGAAAGCCGAATGCACAATTATCAAAATTGTGGGTATCAGCATTGATAACAGTGTTAGGGGACCTGTCTCAAGCACAATCAGGCAATTTGTAGTTGATGCTTTAGAACTTCTAAATTGAATTAATAATAACAATACTTGCATTTAATATGACGCCTATAGCTATTGTAAGATGCTTTGAGATGTTATAGGTGCCATATTAAATACAGTTAAAACACAGCATCACAGCACTAAGCCACATGTTAAACTCACTTATCCTTCTCTTTTAAATGCATCTTCCCAATGTGAAAGTCGCTATACAAATGCAATTTGTTGTTGAATATCAACTTTGATTGCTTGCCTTCTTCTATTTTGTATTTCACCATTACATTGGAGTGTCAGCTTCATCTGTAATATTAAAGTCATGATGTAGGACTTGAACCCACACCCTTTCGATCCAGAAGCAGTAGTGTTACCAACTGAGCCAAATTGACAATTTTGTTTTCAAACGTGACAGCTAATCAATGACATACTTTCTTCTCTTCCATTTCTAGGATTCTTTCTATTTGAAGATGTGAAGAACTACTAGTTGTTGCAGAGGTCATCAGCATTGAACTCCCTGGACTTGACCTTGCTTTAGGATAATCTCCGTTCATTACAGCAGCAGTGATTAATTACCTCTCTGAGAAGGTGAAAGATGCCTACTTCTGCTCAGCATAAGATAAGACTTTGTTTTCTGAGCTTCAAGGTTGTGTAAAAAAAACTGCAGTGTAAAGTGGATTTAGTAAGCTTAGGAACAAGCTAAAATAAAAATCTTGTAAAATTCTGAAAGTACATTTCTTTGTTGGATTAACAGATACAGATGCTTACATGTATGGAAATACACAAGAACAGATTAAATGGGGAAGATAAATTAATTTAAAAAAAAACTTACATTTGATATAGTGTCTTATCGTGGATTTGAGACATCTCAAAGTGCTTCACAGAATGTAATGTAACGTGAATTAACTGTATATTTTGTGGGCGAAACGTGCGGCCAATACCGCACAGCAACAACAACAACAACAACAAGATTCCATTTATAGAGCGCCTTTCACGTCAGGAGGACGTCCCAAGGCGCTGCACAGTTGGGTCATGACCTGAGCAGGGGGGAAATGGTCAGGGTGAGGGGAGGGAAGGGAGGGAGAGAGGAGGGGGAAATGGTCAGGGTGAGGGGAGGGAAGGGAGGGAGCGAGGAGGAGGAAGAGAGTCGAGAGGGGAGCTGAAGGCACGGTCAAAGAGAAAGGTTTTGAGACCGGCCTTGAAGGAGGAAAGGGAGGAAGCAAGGCGAAGGCACTGGGGGATGGAGTTCCAGAGCCTGGGGGCTGAGAGGCTGAAGGCCCGACCACCGATGGTAGGGCGGTTGGGGCGGGGGACGTGGAGCAGACCGGAGCCAGAGGAACGGAGGGTACGGGCAGGTAGGTAGGGGGATAGTAGGTTGGAGAGGTAGGAGGGAGCAAGGCCGTGAATGGCCTTGTAGGTGAGGATGAGGATCTTGAAATCAATCCTCTGGGGGATGGGGAGCCAGTGGAGGCGAGCGAGGGTGGGAGTGATGTGATCGCGAAGCCTGGTGCGGGACAGTACACGAGCTGCAGAGTTCTGAATGACCTGCAGCTTGTGGAGGGAGGTGCCGGGAAGGCCGGCGAGGAGAGAGTTCCCATAGTCCAGCCTTGAGGTGACAAAGGCGTGAACCAGGGTTTCAGCGGCGTGAGGGGTGAGGTAGTGCCGTAATCTGGCGATATTCCGGAGGTGATGGAAGGCGGTGCCAGTTGTGGTGCGGATGTGAGGGAGAAAGGACAGCTCAGGGTCGAACAAAACGCCGAGGTTCCTGACTGGCTTTGAGAGGTGGAGAGTGCAGCCTTGGATGCTGATGGTGTCAGCGCCTGAGGTGCGGAGGCGCTGACGTGAGCCAATCAGGAGGGCCTCGGTTTTTCGCACGTTGAGCTGAAGAAAGTTGTCTCTCGTCCAGGACAGCAGTGTCCCACAAACAGTTGTGGATTGAGTGACCAATTTTTTTAAGGAATTGTTACCCCCAGAAAAGCGATCTGCTAATTGACTCACAACTGGGTTCCTACTTACTGCTAGGTAAACAGGCGTGTGGAGTAAGGAACCTTGCCCAACATTTCACCCTGCCGGGAATCGAACCCAGGTCTTTCACTTGCGAGGCGAGTGCTCTAACCACTAAGATACAAAACTCCAAGTATAGAAATTAAGAGAAGGTTTCCTGTCAGAAAAGGCTCATTGGACACGGGCCCCTGCTTGTGACATTTAAATGCTAAATCGTCTGTCATAGAAATTTGCCACTCGGCTGACTATATCATAGCTGATCATCAAAGACAATTCTTCATAGTATTATAAACGTTTTGTGTATTGAGGTGGAGGCTATGTAAATTATTAGATGGTGCAAAGCAGCTGACATACAAACCATGTGCTCATTTCTACCATGATTACTCCTCATGATAACTCATCATCAAACTTTTCAACTTGCAAACCTAAAGCCTTTCCTTATATAGTTAACCATACACTTATCTGCTGTATCTTCTCCCGATATTACTTGAAGCATCGACCTGTGTTTTTTTTCCAGATTTTGATTGATCTACTGTGCATTTCCAGGGTTTGCTGTTTGCACTTCTGATTTCTAAACTTTTGCAACTTTTTTTACTTTTTTCCAAAAAAGATTAAAAATCTATTTATAAATTCCCAAATCAGAAACCCAATCAATGCTTCAATATAATCAAAAAAAATCATTAAATGTTACAGCTCAGAAAGAAGGCCATTTAACCCATTGTGTCTGTGCTCGCTCTCTGGAAGAGCAAGCCATTTAATCTCACTCTCTTGCCTTTCCTGTACTCTTCTGCATTTTCATTTTCAAAAAGTTTTCCAATTCCCTTTTACAATTTATTATGGATTCTGCTTCAACCATTGATTAGGGGAGAGATTTCCATGATCTAATAATCCCTTGTGTAAAAAAACATGGGCTCTTAATCTCCCACTTTGGTCTTTTAGTGATAATCTCACATTTAAAGTAACTGACTTCCCAACCAGTGGAAATGATTTCCTATTTACCTTACCAAAATCTTTTATAGATTTGAATATCTCAATCAAATACTCAACCTACTCAGTTCTCATGCAAACAGATTCAATTTCTCTCATCTTTCATCAGAACTACCAACTCACATGCCTAGCAATATCCAAGTGAATCTCTATTATGCCTTCTCTATGCCCTGGACACCATTCCTAAAGTGGAATGCCCAAAACTTAATATGATTTTCTAGTTGTAGTCCGACTAACAGTTGGTAAAGTTTTAGCAAAGATTTTTTCTTTTGCTCTCTTTGCACCAAATGCGCAATAGGATTTGCAAGTGACTACAAATATAAGAATTGCCATCAGGGTTGACAATCATCAATATATTATAATTTCTACATATGCAGAAATTACAGAGTGAAACCACAGAGAAAATATGTACTAATTTTCCTGCAACATGAAATCAGCTAGTCGTAAAGAGACTGACTATAACTAGCATTGAGTCCCACTAATTTTCTGCCCCATCTGTCAGCTCCTACCACTGTCTATCCATTGCCACTGCCATTCCAGGTTCCACTATCTAACCACATGAGGGAAAAATTCCACCTGGGTGTGGATTTACGTTTTTTTTAGCATTTCAGTATCCAGATTTTTGCAAATTCGTAAATCCAATCATTATTTTCAAGGATTTTTTTCTGGAAATACTTGCTTCAAAGTTAAAACTGAATTTGATGATTTTCGAAATTCAATACATTCTGAAATGCTATGAAAATTGAGTAAATCTCAGGTGGAATTTTTTTCCCCGTTGTGGTCTTTTCCCACATTTCATCCCTTTGATGGAGCACTGAACATTCGTCATTGTATCCCACATATTCAGGTCCATTGCAGTCCTCTCACAGTAGTTCTCTCCAATTATTTTGTTGCTAGTAACTATCCTCCTTGAGGGGATGGGGGTGTGTGGGGGAAAGGGGGGAAAGTAAGTGGGGTCTCCTTGGATCTCAACCTGCACCTATTACTTTCCGGAATTAGGTAAGTAGGATGTGGCCCTCCAGGGCGAGAGTGTGCATTCCATTCCAACAACCTATCTCTACGATTTCCATGTGTTGGTGGGATCCATGGAAATCTCAACTTGGTTTGGATGCTCTTCAGCATGGTGATGGGTTTCCGCATGTGTCAGTACTAGTGCCTTGGGACGTCCTCCCGACGTGAAATGTGCTATACAAATGTAATTTTGTTGTTGTTATGAGTCACACTAGTTGACCAAAATATATATATATATTTTGCTGCTGCTAAAAACACTTTAAGATATCATCCTATGTAAACGATAGATTTTAAACCAGCCCCTGGACAATCCCACTGAGGAGCAATAAGTATGTAATAGGCTTCTTGCTCCACATTACTCCACTACAAGTTATATTGGGCTTTAAAAAGTATTGAACCAGCATAACTGCTGCCTAACTGCCAGTAGAAATGTCTCCAGACATAAACTGAGCTTTTTGAAGGGAATGGTTCCCTATTTCCTATTGGATTGACTTTAAGATCCTTGTTCCAATTTTAAACTTTGAGATCTCTTGATGACAAGATATAGTACTACATCAAATGCAAGAATTATAATATTAAAATATTTCCGTGTTTTTGTCCCAAACTATCTCTGTGATTTCTTGTGGTCCTATTCCCTCCCCATCCACTCGACGACACCATTGCCAGATGACCCTTCAGCCACCTTGACACTGCTCTCTGGATATCCGTCTCTCCTAAATCCCTCTGCCTTGCATGCACCCTCCTCTGCTTTCTTTTTGAGCTGTGCCATGGGATCTTTAACAGCCATCTTCAGGTGCAGAAGCGGCCTCAATTTAACATTTTATCCAAAGGATGGAACCTCCAACAATGCAGCACACCCCCATCCACTGTAGTATTATCCTAGACTATATCAGGTCAAAGTTCTGACATAAGGCTTGAACCTACAACCTTCTGACTCATAGTTGGGAATGCTACCAACTGAGCCAGGTTGACCTTTAGCCATGTAAAAGGTGCTTAGTAAGTGCAAGTTTTTATCGGCAAAATGCCAATTTGCTGCTAAATGCCGCTAAATCGTCTAAATGCTGAGTTGCAAAATCTTATCTCTGGCCGGAGCAGAGTAGATC
Source organism: Callorhinchus milii (assembly GCF_018977255.1). Lineage (NCBI taxonomy): Eukaryota > Metazoa > Chordata > Chondrichthyes > Chimaeriformes > Callorhinchidae > Callorhinchus > Callorhinchus milii. Next base: position 93,385,447 of record NW_024704743.1, read on the forward strand.
TCAGAACAGAAGTCTCATACATCAGCATGACATACAAAGCAGTTTCTTGGAGAAAACACAGTTGATATCACAAGGTGCTTTTTCAAATTGTGTCATTCAAGTGCTTTTTCAACCGCATCGCTTCACATTCAGCTGTATGAATACAATAATAGCACTCAATACTATTTGCACAATCAGTAAGTAGCACAAATTAGAACCACAAACTTTAGGCCCCCTCGTATACCAAATTTGCTCATCCCTAAACAAAAATTAAACTTCATGAGATTTGGATCATAGTCCATGGAGGTTACCAAACATGAATTGATCGTTCTTTGAAGAACAAATCTCTTAGGAAGGAAAGCTTGACACATGTTGTTTTGAGGGAAACATGGAGCTGATTTAGTGATTATGTCTTTGAAAGTTTACGCTATAAATTTGTGCATCTTTGTGATGCTTGGGATTATCGCGATTAATTTGTAATCTGTATCCTAAACACATCAGAAGCACCTCATTATCTATCATAGTCTGATCACAGATATGAAATATATATCTGATATATCAAATATATTTCATAACGTACTTCTTTATATAAATTCCTCAGGAAAATTATACCATCCTGCTACAGTAATTGGAACAATCTTATGCAAAGCTTTGCCACAAATACAAGTTAGATCAATGTAGTGCAGTGTAATTCCTGATTGAAATGTTTCCTTTACGTTGTTATTTTTTCACTACGTGCAATATACCTACACTTCTTTATTCAGGTGAAAAATGCTATGCTTCATTGGGGTATATACATACATGCAATGTGATCATTATTACGCTCAATCTGTTAAGAAATGTCAGAATTTCAATCAATTCTTATCAGTCGGTTTTGTGGCAAACTGCAGAATATCCAGAGCTCTGCAGCCCATGTCTTCTCCCACACCAGGCTCCATGAGCCCACCACCCCCATATTTGGTTGTCTCCACTGGCTCTCCCTCTCCTAGCAGATAAAATTCAAGATCTTCAATCTTCTCACAATCAAACCCTTCCATGACTTCTCCTCATCCTAGTCCTGTGACCTCCTGCCACCTTCCCAACCTGACACTCCCTCTGCTCAGTAAACATTGATATCCTTCCTGTCTCTTGCCAGATTCCAACATTCAAAACAATACACATTAACATTTATGGGGCGACTTTCACGCCGGGAAGACCTCCCAGAGGGTTTGACGCTGCTGGCTGGGGACCTGATCTGGGGATGGGAGCCAAAGTGAGGTGGAGAGGGGATGGAGTAGAGGCAGAATGGTCGAAAATCTGTCCAACAATGGTGGGTGAGCTCTCCAAAAAAAATCTTGTTTTTGGTGAATAAAAAATAACTTTGACGCACCTTACCCATTACACAACATTCTGATTAATTCAAACATACCAGATGGTCAACAAAATCTGCTATGTGTCCTTATAATGCTTTCACCGACTTACAAATAAAATCAATGTTGGATTAGAACTTTAATCTATGTTATATAAGATTTACTGCAATAGATCATGAATTATTTATCCTTTAAATAACTATGTCCTTAATCCATCCTAAATCTTTAGAGAGGCAATGGTATATTTTTGGACAAGCAATTTTCTTTGGATGTTTCAGTCAGATGAGTTTTCTCGAGAAAACATTTGAGTTAAACCAACTGGGCTCAGATTCCTCATGTTGCTCGGTGTAGAGACTAAGACAATGTCAATTTGTGATGAAAACTTCATTTCAACCTCCACCTAAACTCCCCTTGCACTACTTCTGCCAACTTCACTGCCCTCCTCTCCTCCCTAAACCTCACCCTTCATATAAATTCACCCACCCACAGCGGTGGTCATGCCCTTGACCTCGTTATCACCACGGCCTTGACATTTCCGACTACATCATAGTGGACCCTCCTCTACCACCCTTGGGGGTTCAACCCCCAATTATCCTTCCTCCCCCACATCCGGTCCCTCACCTGCACCGTCTTCTTCCACCTCAGACGCATCGCCCGCCTCCACCAATACCTCTTTCCGAAAGCCGCTGAAATCCTGGTCCATGCCTTTGTCACCTCTGAGCCGGACTAATCTAACACCCTCCTCATCGTCCTCTCCTCCACTACCATCCATAAAATCCAGATCATTGAAAACTCTGCCGCCCGCATTCTCACCTGCATCAAACTCAGCTCCCCGATCACCCCAGTCCTTGCCAGACTGAAGTGGCTGCCTGTCCCAGAGAGGATCGATTTCAATATCTTCTCCCTTGTATTCAAATTCCTGCCCTCCTCTGCACCCCCCTACCTCTCTGACCTCCTCTCTCCTCAAAATAGTACTTATTGCCTTCGTTCCTCCGGGTCTGGCCTCCTCCTCATCCCCCAAGTCTCTACTCCACCCTCGGCGGCCGTGCCTTCAGCCACTATGCCCCAAGGGTGTGGAATTCCCTTTCTCACTCCCTTCACCTCGCTCCCTCTCTTTCTATTTTCAGGTCTTTGCTGAAGACCTTTCTCTTCAACCACACCTTTGGTCACCTTCCTCCCCATACCCCAGGCTCGGTACCGGAATCCGTTACTGTAAAGTGCTCTGAGACGCTGTCCGGCATGGAGGGCGCTATATAAATCCAAGTTGTTATTGTTGTTGTTGAAAACATCCAGTTGGAAACTATTAGACTTAACAGTGGAATTTCTCATTCATGATTTCAACCACTGTATTTTGAGCATTAGCAATAAATATCACTTTTACATATTTGTTTGAAGTTGAATTGTTAAATGTTAATTGTGGCCATCATACATTGATCTTCCTTCATCAAACCTACAGCAGATTATTAAACTTTTATCAACAGAGTATTCTTTTCAGTTTCCTAACCCTACTATCAATGAACTAAACGCCATTTTTTAAAAAAAATTGATTTAAAGTTTTATAATAATAATCCTTGAATTTGATACAGGCCCTTATCATGTCTTTGAGCCATCTCAAAGCGCTTCACAGAATATATTGCAAAGTGAATTGACTGTGTATTTTGTGGGCGAAAGGCGGCAACCAATTGGACACAGCAGTGTCAAACATTTGTGGATTGAGTGACCAAATTATTATTTTTATTTGCATCTTAAACTGTTTGTTGCTGAAAATGAAAGGCAGAACTCTTCCCCCACTGGTCGAATCTGGCTGTTGGCCCAAGGCGAGTGCAACTCATAGAAAGAATGTGTGTCAGTCTGGCTCAGTTGGTTGCATCTTCCCTTCTGGATCAGAAGGTTATGGGTTCAAATCCCTCAACAGGATTTGGATGCAACATTAAACAAATGTCCTGTCAGTCCCATCTGCCTGTCCAGGTGGATATCAGTTGCCACAGCACCCATATATCCTGCTCCTGATTAGTGTAGAGGATGAACGGTAAATTGTAATCTGTGCATATTTATATATGAAGGAAGTTTATCTTGGTGTCCTGGCTCACAATTGCCTAAACAAAATTGGTTATTCATTTCATGGCTGTTTGTGGGACATTGCTATGTGCAAATTGGCTGCCACGGTCATTACACTTTACAATGTATCCTGTAAAATTCTTTGAGTCGTCCTTCTGACATGAAAGGCACCATATTGTAAGGATTATTATTATGATAAATACTCTATGTTCTTTTCCCTTCAGCCAATGTCGTAGTATTTTTATCCATTTGTGATAATAAATAATGATTCTATTTTATAATGCTGGTTCCGCTCACCATAATTAAAATGAAAGCCCATAACACATATATTATCCTGTATTTGATCACACAATGGTAATCAATGGTTGATTCCCCCCAACCTAACCCAAGACACTGAAGCCTAATGTAGTATATCTTATACTGACTGAGATCAGCTAACTCAGGACATATTGTAGATAGAAAATAAGAACTTCCTCATATGTAGACTTCACGAACGACAGCATGAATTCTTTGGATCATCAGGGAATTTACTGGATGGTGTTGTTTGAAGTAAATTGAAACACAAGAACAACAAACCAGCTAGACACGATAATGTTGACTGGACTGCGACATGCGTGAGAGAAGCTCAAGTAAAAAAAGTGTTAACAGCTTTTTTATCTTAGCAATTTGATCGAGTGATTGACTGCTATTCAAACTATGTTCAGCCACTCTCAGGACTGTGAAGAGTAGGAACATCAAACTGTATAACTAATAGAAAGGAAGTGGATTGTGAATGGCAGTACCCGGCAGCCTCCTGGTTATGGCCAGATGAGATTTCATTGTTAAAAGCAACTTACTCTCGAAATACGAGTATGTGACTTAGTGAATTGACAGTGTGGATGAAGAACACTGAAGCATCAATGGAGTGCGTGGATTTTCTCAAAATACAAGAACTCTATTGCTGACATAGGAAGCATTAGGGGAACATAGTTCCTGTAGCAGAGTCTGACAAAACCAGGAGGGTGTTGCAGAAGCCTTTAGGAATCTACCAGACACAACTGACACACAGTTGTGAAGTGATGGCTTGAAACATTTTAATGAATTATGTCAGTGGCTGAAGACAAGAACTCAATGGTCATATACAATTCAGTGATACTATTTTCTTGGTCTTCATTGGAAATACCACTGCAGAGAAACTAGTCATGTTGTGAAATCAGACAGCACATTTATTTAGTCCAGTTGAGACTTATCTTGAAGTGAGAATAATGATATGATTCAATAGCAGAGAGCAAATTCTTTCAGCACTTTCATTCAAAATAGTCATTGAATCTGCTATAGAATTTTATTCCCAATGAATTTGACTTTTATAATTAAATTTAACATGCTGACAAGTGTAAAATTCAAACATTTCACTTTCTGACTTTTGTTGAACTTTACAGATAGTTATGAATCTTTCCTTTATAACATTATGCAAAAATTGGACCCAAGCCCAAATCTTCCAATAACTCCCTCTCTGTGAACTTGCGTGCCTCGTCTGCCCAGTTAATTTTGCCCAATGGTAAGGTCAGGGAAATGCCTAAGTGGAGAGAAATGCCTACTCTAGCAGCAGAGCTCACAAAATAGCTTTTTCTCCAAGTGAAAAATATCAGTTTCACAAAAGAAATGTTGTTATGTTCTTGGCCACTACTCTCACGGTGAGAATAAGGTTGAGCAAACATTCAGTAATTGTTTAGGGAGGGAGATTGTGCAGAAAGGGTTATGGATACAGAAGCACATCATGTCAGAGTGGGAATTAGAGATAAGTAATAATAATAATTCTTGCATATAATATAGTGCCTTATCACGTCATTGAGATGTATCAAGTCACTTCACAGGATATACTGTAAAGTGAATTGTTAGTATAGATTGTGGTGAAATTAGGCAGCTTGTTGCACACAGCAATGTCCCACACATAACCATGGAGTGAGTGATCATTTTATTTGGGAGAATGTTGGCCAGGATACTGGGAGAAATTCACTTCTCTTTTCAAATAATCATGAGGAGAGGAGATTTGAACATACATTGAACAATTTGAGAGGAGATATCAGGTATTGGGAATTAGAGGTATGTGTGAGGAGAGTATGATTACACATCTTTCTATCTATCATTATTATATTCATGCTATCTTCCAGAATATTAATTCATTTCCATATTTCCCCTTCCTAGACTTCTTGCCCCAGCATCACAGCAACAATTATGGCCATAGAATATCTCAAAATCCTTCATCACCATTCATCTATTCTGTACCAACTCTAATAAGATGACCCACATCTTGATCTTACAGTAGTAAGATTAATGGATATGAGTCACTCTACAATCTCTAACAAAAAGCACATTTGAGCACAGTAGCAATTTTCTTTCAATAGTTCAGAGCCCTGAAATGCAGTATGATGAAAACAAGGAACTTAAACACAGATATGCTATTCATAGATAATTAATAGTTAATGGTAATAATTCCTAAAATTAGGATTTATCACTGATAGTGTATTCATATAGGCTAGGCACAGATTCCGATAGCTGGACAAATTATATATTCTGAATTTCTATAGGGTGTCAACTTGGTTCAGTTGGCAGCATATTCACCTCTGGCTCAGGTAGTTATGAGCTCAAGTTGTATGTTATGACTTGAGCTCACTATCTAGGTAAACAATTCAGTGCAGCATGGGGGAAACTTCAATGTTTCATTCTTCAGATCAAACCTACAGTCCTATCTGCCTGTTCAGGTGAACATTAAAGATGCTTTGAAACTCTTCAAAAATACATGAAAGCTTCTCATACATCATAACAATCCTCCAGACAAAGTCAGTCAAACGAGTAATGGCTGCTTCTGGGCTTTGCTGAGCACAAAATTACTGCTAGGTTTACCTATGAAAAAACAGTCACTACATTTAAAAACAATTAGTTGTGAGACATTAACAATACAGGAACTATATCAAATGCAGGATTATTATCATACATAATTTAGGTTCCTAATTATGGATAATAATAATTTTTTGTATGAATAAGTAGATTCATTTACCAACAGAGAAACGTTCATTTCCCACAATAAGGAGTTTGCATTTCTAAATTTAAACTATTGTCAGCAACTCATATTTGTGTGACAGACAGAATGCAAAATAACCTTTCTATCTCTTCTTCAGATTTAACATCTTCGAAGGGATTTAAAATAACTTACCAGGGATATTATAATTAAGATGTTACTATGCTCAGCTCTAAAAAAGTACAATTATAACACATTTGATCTGTGAGTGGCAAGATATTGCTTCCAAGAAAAACTCATCTAAACCAGCTGGTGCTACCAGTGGCAATGCAGAACTTGATTACAGTTCCATGAAGTACTTCTATAAATGTGACAAATGCAGCTATCATTTCATACATTTTAAGGACGATAAGGAACTCTAAGTAGATAAGGTTACTTGGTTCCTTACTGGTTACATAAAGCAATGCTACAAGCTTTCTTCACAAAATACGTCAGAAATGAATAAACCCTTCTCAGCCCAGCCCCAACACCATAGGAAAGGGAGGGGGGTTGGGGGTGGACTTCACCTCCTCAAGATGTCACAGCCCTTGAGCCTGCCTGCCCTGAGGTTCTACTGCCCATGACAATATCTTTGATTGCATTTTTGGCCATCTTTCCTCCCTCACCCCCGCTACCCCTCATGAAGGCAATCCACAATGAATTATAGACATGCTAGGTTATCATCAATGTTGAGTATGAAGGGAAACAAAATACTGGAGAAGCAGCTAATGGTTCAGGATTGTGTTGAACATATTTAGCTTTCAAATAATAGTGAAATAAAGATATATGATTGAGTTTTTTTTAAGGTGTATTGATTGTAATTGTAGGCAAATGCAGCAGTCAATTTGCACATGGAAATATCCCACAGTCAGGAAGTGAAAGAGTTTTTTTTTAAATCAGGTTTGTTGTCTAGGAGACCCGGAAAAACTCCTTTCTCTTTTTGAATAGTGTCAGGGGATCTTTAAACTCCACCTTAACAACAAACAGGAGCTTGGTTTAAAATATCATTTGAAGAACGGCACCTCCAACAATGCAACACTGCTCTAACAATGCATTCGAATGACAACCTTTAGACTCAGAGATAAGTCCCATTAACTGAGCCAGGTTGACACCACATATTATCCTTCAATTGCACTTGATCAACTTTATTTTAATAATTCAAAAGATGATATGTTTTTCAAAGAGATTTTACTTCACACCAATATTGCTCAACAGAGAGAAAAACATGTTCCAGGTGCTGTAAAAAAAACAGAAGAGTCTGGTGATTCCAATTTAATTCCTTTTCATAAAAGTGCTTTGAGATGTGGAATAATGGAAAGTTTACTGTGCTGGTGTTAGTTGAGGTTATCCACTCTAATCCCATTATGCCCTTTCCCCATGTTATTTTGCTTAAAGTATGTATCCAATTTAAATTTTAAATGCTGTTATTTCATAAATACTCAAATTGTCAACAATGTTTGTGCAAATAATTGCTATTTGTGTAGAAATATAAAATATTTGAACAGGAATGTCACTTTCACAGTTCCAAGGATTCTTTGTTAAAATAACAATTTTCATCTCCTTCCTTTAAATACATGTCAGTGTATGGCGCAGTAGTAGCACTCTAGCCTCTGAGTCAGAGGGTTGTGGGTTCAAGCCTCATGTTTTGGACTTGGAATCACAGGGTCTAAGATGACATCCCAATGCAACGCTGGGGATGTATTGCATTATAGGAAGTGCCATCTTTTGGATGAGACGTTAAACCGTCTGCCTGCTCAGCTGGACGTTAAAGATCTCATGGCATTATTCGAAAAGAGAAGGGATAAGAGAAGAAGCCCATTGTCCTGGCCAACCAATCCCCTAAAATAAATTGGGTCACTCACTTCATGGCTGTTTGTGGGACATTGCTGTGTACAACTGGCTGCCGCATTTCACCCACAAAATGCACAATCAATCCATTTTACAGCATATCCTGGGAAGTGCTTTGAGATGTCTCAATACCATGATATCAAATGCAGATGTCTCCACAGCGCTATATCAAATGCAAAGATTATTAGTATTATTATTGTTTCTTCAATGATTAGGACCCCTTGCTTCTACTGGAATTATCACTAATCCAGGGAATACCATATGTGCTCTGCATTGTATTCTGGATGGGTCTGGGTTGAAAAACAAAATATATTGTAGCTCACTTCAAATCACTTGAACCCTTCTGGATTAATTTACTCCAATTTGACTTTTGATTTCTATTTGCTAATCTTACCACTGAGGTGCATTTATAAGCCTAGCCATTAGCATTTCTCCATAGCAACTGCATACAATATTATGCAGGAAAATACTATTATTTTCTCCCTTTCACGTATACTGAAACAGCAAGCTGTTTTTCTACTACCAGCTAGTTAGTTCTATTTATAATAATCCTTGCATTTGAGTACTTTATCTTGTCTTCAAACTGTCTCAAAGCGCTTCACAGCACTTTTTCTGTGAAGTGCAGTGAATGTGTATTTTGTAGGTGAGCAAGTACAACAATGACATTGATTTTAATTTTTTTATAGAGAAAGCAATGGATATACAACAGGTAGCACTTATATGGCACCTTTCACATAGTGTAACATCGCAAAGAGTTTTATAGAGATGGAGTGGGATAATAATAAAAATAATAATAATCCTTGGATTTGATATAGAGACTTATCATGTCTCCGAGACTTCTCAAAGAATTTCACAGAATATACTGCAGAGTGAATTGATTTTTTGGTGGCGAAACATGGCAGCCAATTGCACACAGTAATGTCCCACAAAACATGGGATTGAGTGACCACATTTTATTACACTTTTATTTATTTCACCTACAAGGCCATTCACGGCCTCGCTCCCTCCTACCTCTCCGACCTACTATTCCCCTACTTACCTGCCCGTACCCTCCGCTCCTCGGGCTCCGGTCTGCTCCACATCTCCCTCACCAAACGCCCTACCATCGGTGGCCGGGCCTTCAGCCTCTCAGCCCCTAGGCTCTGGAACTCTATCCTCCAGTGCCTTCACCTGGCTTCCTCCCTTTCCTCCTTCAAGGCCGGTCTCAAGACCTTTCTCTTTGACCGTGCCTTCAGCTCCCCTCTCGACTCTCTACCCCCTTCTCACTCCCTCCCTTCTCTCCCCTCACCCTGACCATTTCCCCCTTACTCGGGTCCTGACCCAACTGTACAGCGCCTTGGGACGTCCTCCCGACGTGAAAGGCGCTCTATAAATGGAATCTTGTTGTTGTTGTATTTTTGAAGTGATTATTAGACCAGGAAAAGTGATCTGGCATTCGATTAACAACCGGGTTCCTATTTGCTGCAACCGGGTTCCTATTTGGAGTAAGGAAACTTGCCAAACAGTTTGCCCTGCCCGGAAATCAAACCCAGGTTGTCTTGCTTGCGAGGCGAATGCTATAACCAATGTACTGCAGGACTCAATGTATGGGATGAATATGGACTACTATTTGTAATGACAGTTATCATAAATTAAATTACTGACTTCATGCAACTTTAAAATCAATAATTCCAAAGATAAAAATGGGATCCATTAAATCTGTGTAGTTAATGGCAGATAATTTTCAGTTGTTGAAACCATGGTAGCAAGTATAACATTGAAGTGAATTGATTGTTTGAGAATTAAAGGGTAAATAGCAAATGACTGGACACTTTCAAAACAAAACATATTGTTCAGCGACAGAGAGATGCAAAACACATGGGATGAAATCTGACATGAAAACTCCTTTCTTGGATCAGCTACCCAATTATTGCAGATATCCAGAGTATTAATCCTAGCCACACTACCTCAAACAACAATGGCAAGAACCTTTAATTGTACAAATTAATTACTTAAGATGCTTCTTAGTTTCATTATAACTAAGTTTTAAGAAGTATTCCTGTACTTCACTTTTTCACAAAAATCTAATGATTATGTTAATACATTGCCATTACAGTATTATTCTGAACAGCATGCAGAAAGAAAGAAAAAGCATTGTTCTAATACTGTCCTACACTACTTACAAGACAAGATGCTATATAGGGGCCTACATAGAAGGCACTATTTAAGTGGAAGTTGTTGTAGTTGTTATATTCACAACAATACAGTAAATCTGGTGCCACAATGTGAGGCAATAACAGTATTAGTGGAATAATGCAGGATCCCTCCCTCAACATGGCGAGTTAGGTTGGGTAAAACCCAAAGGTGGGATATAGAGGGAGCAGGAACAGACAAGTCCTGGAGTCCTGTAGCTCAGTGGTTAGAGCACTCGCTTTGCAAGCGAGAGACCTGAGTTCAATTCCAGGCAGGGCGAAACCTTGGGCAAGTTTCCTTACTCCACACGCCTAATAATAATCCCTTCAAAAACCCCAAAACAATAATAAATTGGTCATTTTCAATCTACGACTGTTTGTGGGACATTGCTGTGCGCAATTGGCTGCCGCGTTTGGCCACAAATATACAGTCAATTCACTTTACAGTGTGTTCTGTGAAGCGCTTTGGGACGTCCTTCCGACGTGAAAAGCGCTATATCAAATGCAAGGATTATTATTATTATTATTATAAAGAGAAAATGAATGCATGCAGCATTACAAACGTTCTATCACTGATGTAGTAATTATTAATAAGTTACATTAAATGTAGTTACAATGTCATTTCACTACCAGTATATTCAACCAATAAAAAACAAAAGAAAACCCCAAATCGCTTTGTGGATTCATATTCGTTTTCAATATATTTTTTAAAATGGGTCTTTTAAGCTGCTGGAAGAGTTGTAGAAAATAGTTGCTTCATCCTGCTGAATATTATGCTTAAAATGCCTGCATAAAATGTATACTCATTAAAAAGTGCTAAATTTAATGTTCTATTAAACACTACATCTAATATGTGTTATATTTTGGGGTAAAGTTTGGGATGTTTCATAACCATTTTAGTTATGGTTTGTATCCTTAGAACTGTAGAAATGTATGACACCATTTGGATGGTTATTTGGATTATTTTGTGTGTTGGTGTTTGGTCCTCCAAGAAGTCATCCATTCTAATACCAATTCCTTGTTCTTTCCATGTGCTGTAATGATAATCCTTGCATTTGATATGGCGCCTTATCACGTCTTCGAGACGTCTCAAAGTACTTCACAGAATATACTGTAAAGTGAGTTGACTGTATATTTTGTGGGTGAAACTCGGCAGCCAACTGTGCACAGCAGTGTCCCACAAACAGTTGTGGACTGAGTGACCAATTTATTATTATTAATTTTTTTTTGAAGGAATTATTACCCCCGGTAAAGCAAACCACCAATCAGCTAATAACCGAGTTCCTACTTACTGCTAGGTAAACAGAGGCGTATGGAGTAAAGAAAGTTGCCCAGTGTTTCACCCTGTCCAGGAATTGAACCTAGTTGTCTCACTTGCGAGGCGAGTGCTCTAACCACTGAGCTATGCAATTCCACTGTACCCTCTCATACCTTTCTTCAGCATGTACATATCCATGTGTTCAAATGCCCAAATCAACACTGCTCTATTAAACAGTTCTACTTTTAAAAAAAACTCTTTCATTTGATTCCCAGACAGTGAGATAGTTAGGCTTGCTTCCAATGAGCCATACCTTGCCTTTTTTAAGCAAAGAAAAGAAAGCAGCACATAATCCCAGCTCAGTTAATGGGCTCTAATAATGTATTCTAAGTCATGCTAACAAGGTATAAACACATTTGCACAGAGATAATGACCATAATGATATGGTTAAAAACCAAGAGAAAGAATTGCAGAATCACCTCCATTGTTAATTACATAATTAAGAGCAACTGTGATTTGCTCTTTACACATAATTAGCACAATTCGCAAATTAGATCCAGTTTGTTGCTACAAAAAAATCAGTTAAAAAAGTTGATAGTAAGAATACAAGTTAATATAAATCTCCTTGCTCACCAATCATTTGTCCATGTTAACCATGTGGGGTTATGTTTAAACACTGTGATCGGATGAAATGTTCATGCTTACCCTGTTTGGTAAAACTGATGTGCACAGCTCAGTCAGGGACAGTGTAAATGAAAAGCAACGTTAAAGATTCTGGATAGCATTATGCCAAACCATATGTCCACACGAGCATCAGAGAACTTTTGAAATGTCACTAGGTGACGTTTTCAATTTGTCATATGTTCAGAGATCCCCAAGTTACAGACAACTTGTATTATGGGCACCAGACTGATTAGCAGAAGCCACCACTGCCAGAATGTATTTCATTTGTGATACGTATTATGACTTTCATCACTCAGTTTAATTCAGTTCAATATAATTCAAAGTCTTTCTTGTATTCATTTTTATTATGAATAAAACATGTTCACAGTAATTAGCTAAAAGCTATAATAATAATCCTTGCATTTGATATAGCTCTTTTCACGTCTTCTAGACGTCTCAAAGCACTTCACAGAATAGACTGTAATGCACAGTAATGCACGATTGTGTGTGGGACACTGCTGTGTGCAAATGGCTGCCACGTTTTGCCCACAAAATATACGAACAGTACACTTTACAGTATATTCTGTGAAGCACTTTGAGATGTCTGGAAGGCATGATAAGGCACTATATCAAATGCAAGGATTATTCTTATTTTATATTGTTATAAACAAGCTACAGCAGAAGGGCCAATATTTTGATTTAGAAACCACATACAATGGGAACATGTTTCCTTAAATAATTATTTATTTGTAGCTCATAACCATCAATCTATGTCTTCATATCACAAAACTTGCAGGTGTACCAGGAAAAAAATCCTTCTCTTTTTGAATAGTGGTATGGAATCGTTAATGTTCACCTGAACAAGTGGATGGGACCTCGATTGAAAGTCTCAAGACAGAATTTCCAACTAAGTGTCATTACAATCCCAGAAGATAGCGAACAAGCTATCTTCTACTCGCAGGATTCAAACATTCTGAGACAAAGTCAATATTTCTAGACACCGTGAAGGCCACATGTTCAACAGCTTTGAAGCGAATAACTAGTTTTATCTGGGAGGCATTAGCATGTGCTAGGAGAATTGGGAGTCAGGAGTTTACACGCGGGACTATGAAAATTTTTGGTCCACGGAATTGTTATTAATTTTTCAGTTTCGGTCTAGTTAGGTTCAAATTCAGGATATGTGGCGCCAGGGTTTTGCAGTATATGAGTTCAAAGCTCTGACAATTAGAATAATAATTGAACACACTGAATTATATTAACATACAATTGTACAATTGTTAGTGACTACGTCAGGATGTTTTGATTTTTATCACTGTAATGAGACTCTGCTGAAGCACTGGCGTACTAAAAGCTCTGAGATGTTACCCTGTGTGGAGTAGGCTACATAAGTACAAGTTGTTGTTGTCATCGTCTTATATCGAGGAGTCTAATATTGTCGTGGGATGGGAGGCTCATTCTGAAAGTCTCAGTGCAGGAATAGATAAGTACCAGTGAAATGTACATCTACAAGTTTTGTGACATAAAGACATAGTTTGATGGCTATGAGCTAAAAAATAAATGTTTCTTTAAGGAATCGTGTTCCCAATTGTAAGTGGTTTCAAAATCAACATATTTGGCCTTCTACTGCAGCTTGTTTGTGGCAAGTTTAGTAGCTGTAAATCAACAGTGATCTAAATGCTGCCCAAAGCAACGGAATTCAAAAAGTAAACTAATACTAGACCGTACCCAGATATAAATGTTAAATGGAACATTAATGTGGTTCAATTAACATTTATAATGTGGTATTGTCCAACTTTTATATCAAAAGAAGAGCTTCAGAATTTCACACACTTACCTTATTTTACTCTCCAAATGATATCACTAACTCATCAAATATTGGCAGCTTTGAATATGAAGACCAAAAGGAATTGGTGTGGGAATGATACATTGGTAGAGAAGCACCTACTATTCCAAAGTTAAGTGAAAGGGATTTTGTTGCATCTGGCTAGCATTATAACTAAAATGGTTGCATTTCAAGTTGACTTTAGGTGCTTTAATATGAATATGATACTGTATGTGCAAATGGCAAATCCTGTTGAACAACAACAACAAATTACACTTGTATAGCACCCTTCATGTTAGAAAGACGTGCCAGCATGCTGGACAGTCAGGGGTTTTTGGACCCGAGCTGGGAGATAGGGTCAGGAGGAGTAAAGGGCAGGGGGTTGGAGGTGGGAGGGTGGCTGAAGGCACAGTTGAAGAGGAATGTCTTTAGACGGGACTTAAAGGAGGCAAGAGAGGTGGTGAGGTGGACGGATTGCGGGACATAGTTCCAGAGTGTGGGGACAGAAATGCTGAATATCCGACCACCAATGGTGTGGCGGGAAGTGCAGGGGTAGCAGGCCAGTGTCCACCAAGTGGAGAGAGCGGACAGGTTGACATGGGGTTAGGATATTGGAGAGGTGGGGGGGAGCAAGATTGTGGAGGGCTTTGAAGGTGAGAATGAGGGTTTTGTACTCAATTTTCTGAGGGATGGGGAACCAATAAAGCCAGGCAAGAATGGAAGTGATTGGTTTGCAGAGCCTGCTGTGGAAGAGGACATGAGCTGTTGAGTTCTGAATGATCTGCAGCTTGTGGAGGGAAGAGTTGGGAAGTCCTGCAAGCAGGCAGTTGGTGTACTCAAGCTGGGACGTAATGAAAGCATGGATCAGAGTCTCGGGGGTCTGCGGTGAGAAGCAGTGGTGGAGGCGGGTAATGTTGAGAGTTGGGGAAAGGTGGAACGGGTCACTGCACGAATGTTGGATAGCTGATGGTCAAAAAGGGCACTGAGGTTTTATATTGGCTTGGTGAGGTGAAGAGTACAGCCATAAATAATGATACTGTCAGCAGCTGAGATGAGGAGGTGCTGCCGGGAGCCAAGCAGGAGGGTCTCTGACTTGCCAATTGAGCTGGAGGAAGTTTGCTCTCGTCCAGGACTTAATGTCGGACAGACAATTAGCCAGGACATCATTGGTCCTGGAGTCGAGAGTGGAGACAGCAAGTTAGAGTTGGGTGTAATCCACATAAATGTGGAAATTGACCCCATGCCTGTGAATGACATCACCGAGAGGGAGCATGTATAGATTGAAGAGGAGGGGACCGAGGACAGAGCCCTGAGGGATGCCACACATGACAGTGCAGGAGTTAGAGAAGAAGCCATTGGTGGACATGAAGTGCAGATTGTGGGAATGGTAGGATTGGAATCAGGCAAGGACAAAATCGTTGAGTTGAAGGTGAGAGGAGAGGTGGTGGAGAAGAACAGAGTGGTCGATGTATTGAAAGCGGCCGAGAAGGATGAAGAGATCACAGGTGGACAGAATGTCATTTGTCACCTTGTCCAGGGTTGTCTCTGTCCTGTGAGCAGCACGAAACCCAGATGGTAAGGGTTCATGGACAAAATGCTGGGAGAAGGACGGGCAAAGCTGGGAAGCGACTACTTCTTCTATGACCTTGCAAAGAAAAGGAAGATTTGAAATGGGATGGGAGTTGAAGAGCAGAGATGGGTCGAGAGAAGATTTTTTGAGGGTAGGGTTGATGATGGCTGTCTTTAGAGGGATGGGTGTGGTGCCAATAGACAGGGAGAGGTTAACAACGTCTGTTAGTAGGGGGCAAAGAGGTGGAGTTGGGAGGTAAGGAAAGGGGTAGGGATGAGGTTAAGGGAGAAGGTGGTGGGTTTCATATGAGAAATGATGGTGAGCGAAGAGGGAGAAACAGTTGTAGAGGTCAAAAGGGTGGAGGGAGGCATGAGTGGGGCCTGGAAGGGAAGTGAGAGGTGGGGAGGGGGTGGCGGTAGAGGAGGTAGAGGCGGCAGAGCTGATCCTCTTGACTTTGGATGCGAGAAAATCCATCACGTTCTCACAATTATTTTGGGGGGAGAGGATAGCAGAGGCACGGGAAAGTGGATGGAGAAGTTGATTAATGATAGAAAAGATAATAATAGTAGTAGTTACTGAAATGGGTAACAAATTATTCTTTCTTGTTAGACACATTCATTTGATGAATATTTCGATTTGTATCACTGTTGCCAGCCTGGCTCAATTGGTAGCACTGTTGCCTCTGAGTTAGAAGGTTGTGAGTTCAAGCCCCATGTTAGGACTTGGAGCCCATATAGTCCAAGTTGACACTTCAGTGCAGTCCTGGGTGTGCTGTATTGTTGGAGGTGCTATCCTTTGGATGAGATATTAAACCAAGATCCTATCTGCCTTTCAGGGCCTAAAGATCCTATGGCACTATTCAAAAAGAAACGCGAGTTTCTCCTGGGGCCCTGCCCAACAATCCAAAAATGAAATAGGTAATTCACTCAGTGACTGTTTGTAGGACATTGCTCTGCACAAATTGTCTAAACATACACTTAGACGTCCTCCTTCAGTATATCCTTTGAGATGTCCTCCTGACATGAAATCCAATGTAAATGTAAGTACTGTATTATTATTAACCTTTAAGCATAACCGAAACTTGACATTTCTTTTGACTTTAATCTTATCCCTCTACACAGGGCAATGAATGTATTTCAGTGGGAGTGCTCGCCTTGATAAATTCTAATAAATTCTAATAATAATAATAATAATCCTTGCATTTGATATAGCGCTTTTCACGTCGGGAGGACGTCCCAAAGCGCTTCACAGAACACACTGTAAAGTGAATTGACTGTATATTTGTGGGCGAACGCGGCAGCCAATTGCACACAGCAATGTCCCACAAACAGGCGTAGATTGAAAATGACCAATTTATTATTGTTTTTTGTTTTGGAGGGATTATTATTAGGCATGTGGAGTAAGGAAACTTGCCCAAGGTTTCACCCTGCCTGGAATTGAACTCAGGTCTCTCGCTTGCAAAGCGAGTGCTCTAATCACTGAGCTACAGGACTCCACAATTAATTAATAAATGGTTTATCTGAAGTTGCCCAGAGAAATTCTCTTGTTTTTCAAATATATATATTCATATTTATAGACAGGAAGAAGCATAAAAAAGGTCTAGAGAACCATCAAGCTCACTCTAGGGAGGGAAAAACCTCATCTGAAGGATAGCACCACCCACATGATGCAGCATTCCCCCTAGCAATGCACTGATGTGTCAGACATCCTGTGTGCTGTGAACGTTTTAGCTTTGCCCTGCAAAGGGGGGCAGAACCCTGAGGCAGGGAAGCAACTAACAAAATGTTAGTTACTTCCCTTCCTCCCCCAAATGAGATTCATAATTACTTCTATGGGATCTGTGCTGGAGTTGACTTAAACCTAATAACCCTACTCACAGAGCCTTGCTGCCTGTTTACTTTTTGAAGTGATTAAATTCCCACTAAAGGTTCTGCATCTTTATAATTAATTTTTTCAAGGACTTGATGTTCTTGCTAATATAACTGTGCATTAATAATAATAGCTATGCAGACACGGTGGGCCTACTGTGCTCTCTCAGTACTTTTGGACACCTCTGAAGCTTTCTCGATATTCATTCAACAAAATTTAACATACAAGAGCTAAATCAGACTGGAACCACTATCATTAATTTCAATTCTCCATAGCATAATAAAGCCTCCATGAACATGGATCTGATGAACCTCTCAAAGAATATCAATTTCTAAAAGTGTCAGTTTGGCTTAGGTGGTAGCAGTCTGCCCTCTGGGTTGAAAGATTGTGGGTTCAACTCCATCTCAGCTGACTTTTTTTCAACAAAATATATATTTATTTGTTGATATATATTTACGCTTATCTCAGACAGTACCCAACCCATTACAGAAGAAAAGACGCCACATGTTATTATCCTGTTACATGATGCAACAGACCACACCCCTTGTAGTGGGGGAGGGTTGCCTCTGAGCACTCCACTCCACTTTGGTGGAGGGAACAAGGCTTCTCCGCCTCAGGGTTCAGCCCCACTTTGCACAGCGCAGCTACAAATGTACCCACTCCCTATCCCCCCTTCCACCCTTAGTGGGAAGTGCAGACACGTTCACAGCACAGAGGATGTCTGACACTTCAGTGTATTGCTAGGGAGAATGCCGCATTGTGGGTGATGCTATCCTTCAGATGAGGTTCTTCCTGGTGGTAACCTTACCGGTTCTCTAGACCTTTTTTATGCTTCTTCCTGTCTATAAGTATGAATATACATATTTGAAAAACAAGGGAATTTCTCTGGGCAACAATCTTTCAGATAAACCAATTATCCACTTCATTGCTGTTTGTGGGACTCTTTTATGCAGCTCTATCCCTTTCAGCACAGATGACTTATACTTATTACATCTCATTAATCAGCCTGAGAATGTGTTGAGGATTTTCCTTGGTTAAACTTTTAATGAATAAAATTCATACATTTGATATAGAGCCTTTCATGTCAAGAGGATGTTTCAAAATGTTCCACATGACTTTACTGTGGAGTTGTAGTGACTGTATTTTGTAGGTGAATGTGGAAGGCTGTTTGTACGTAACAATGTCGCACAACAGCATGTTCAACAGTCTTCAAGTGAACAATTTTATCTGGGAGGTTATTTTTGAATAGTCCCATGGGATCTTTAAAGTCCACCTGAACAGACAACCAGGACCTGGGTTTAACATGTCACCTGAAAATTGGCACCTTCCAAACATCCAGTCCAGAAATGGGGCTTCAACCCACAACCTCGGATTCAGAGGGAAAATTGCTACCAACTGAGCCAGACAATCACTTGAACGCTTACACACCACTAAACATTAAAGGTGATACATATCATGATATTTTTTTAAAAAAACATTCAGTATACTGCTTCACAAAATATCCCCATAATATATAGAAATATATTGAAAAATACATATAATATAAAATCTTTCATATCATGTTAAAACAAAACAACTCAAACATGGGGTTCTCGACAATGTTGAACTTTTTCCTTCTCCTGTTTGTCACAACCGCTAAATTTTCCATTCTTCATCTCTTCTTCCTGTTTACTTTCAGGAGAAATAGAGTTATTGGGAGGAGAGTCTGCTTTCTCCTAAATCAAATTGAAATATACGCAAATCATTTTTGATATCGTTTTCTGTGGGCTGGACAACAGTCACATTAACTTAAGGGTTTCACTTCAATATGATGGAAATTTGCTCAGATAGGCAATGTAAAAAGAGACATTGTGCATTGCGAATTTCCATACAAATAACTTTCTTATTTATGATGACAGTTATTGAAATTGAGGGAGTTAAGAATACTAGAATCTGACCTGTTGGGACAAAAATATATATGCACAAATGTTTGGTGTCAAAAATGGCTTTCACTAACAAACTGCAAAAGAGACAAAATTGCTTTTAATCTGAATTTGATTCTTGAGCTTTTTTGTGTGTTTTAGGGCTCATCTGGTGTAAGTGAAGGGAGTTTTTCTCAATATGCTGGCCAACAATCCCCCAAATAAAATTGTTCATTTACTCCACAGCTGTTTTAAAGTCATTGGCGTGTGCATATTCACTGCCACATTTGCCCACAAAATATTCACAGCCACATCACTTCACAGGATATTCTGTAAGCAAGATCGAAAAGAAAGGTTTTCAGGTGAGTCTTGAAAAAGGGGAGAGAGGAGGCAAGGTGGAGTGATTGAGGGAGAGTGTTCCAGAGTTTCTGGGCGTAGTGGCTGAAAGCACGACCTCCAATGGTGAAGCGGAGGGTGCGAGGGACAAGCAGCAGGCCGGTGTCAGTCAAGCGGACTGGCAGGTATATAACAAGCCCTACAGATGAGCACTTGAGAAGCTCAGAGGATGCAACTACAATAAACTCAGATAATTTGTCACTCCAAGGGAAAAGGGATCAGTGACAAGTTATCAGGAGTGGCTAACCACAGGCCACAAGAGGGTACTGTAACTGGTGCTGCACTTAACATAGGTTGTGATGCTCAGATGCATCACAGAGGCCTCTGGTCTATTGGAGAGTCGTGTCGTGGGGCAGAAGGCCACAGTGCAGCCTCCATTAGACTAGAGGCCTCTGGATTGCATCCGAACATGCATGCCCAACCTCCACCGATTGCAGCACCAGTCACAGGATAGGGCAGGAGGCCTCTGTGATGAAACATGCTATCATAAAATAATAATATAGGTCGAGTTATCCGAAGTATGTACTTACAAGAATTTTTAGAATGTGACTAGTTATGTGTTAAGCGAGTGACAAATAAAGCCATTTAACATTTTGCAAGGGAAGCAGCTGAGATATTGGCAGCATGGCTACTTAAGTATGGAAACAGCCCTGGTCAAAGTCACTAATGACATTCTGAACATCTGTGATCAGGGCTCCCTGTGCCTCCTTGACATCTCTGCCACCTTTGACACTGTCGTCCACTCTATCCTTATACACCGCCTCTCCTTTTTATTTAATTATCGTAGACCTTGCCTGGTTCGATTCCTATCTCTTTCACCATCTCCACTTTGTGGCCTCTAACGGTTTCTCCCCCAGCCCCGGCACTGTCACTTCTGGCGTCCCTCAGGGCTCTGTCCTTGGCCCTCTCCTCTTTAATATCTACATGCTCCCCCTTGGTGACATCATCCGCAGACATGGGGTCAACTTCCACATGTATGCGGATGACTCCCAACTCTATGTTTCTGCCTCCACCCTCAACTCCAGTACCACTACTGTCCTGACAGACTGTCTGTCAGACATCAAGTCTTGGATGAGGGCAAATTTCCTACAGTTGAATGTGAACAAGGTTGAAGTCCTCCTGATTGGCTCGCGCCAGCGCCTCAGCACCTCAGGTTCTGGCAGCATCAACCTCCATGGTTCCACACTTCAACTCACCAGCCAGTCAGGAACCTCGGTGTCTTGTTCGACCCTCAACTGTCTTTTCTTCCCCACATCCAAGCCATGACCCGCTCTGCCTTCCCTCACCTCCATAACATCGCCTGACTCCGTCACTACCTCACCCTTCAGGCCGCTGAAACTCTTGTTCATGCCTTCATCACCTCCAGACTCAACTATGCAAACGCCCTGCTTGTCGGCCTTCTCAACTCCTCCCTCCACAGGCTGCAGATAATCCAGAACTCTGCAGCCTGTGTCCTCTCCCCCACCAAACTCTGTGACCCCAACTCCCCCATTCTCGCCCAACTCCATTGGCTCCCTATCCTTCAGAGGAACCAGTTCAAGATCCTGGTTCTCACATACAAAGCCCTCCATGGCCTCGCCCCAGCCTACCTCTGCGACCTCCTAACCCCCTACCAACCCACCTGCTCTCTCCGCTCAGCTGGCTCCAGCCTGCTCCACATCCCCCGACCCACCTGCCCCACAGGAGAGCCTTCAGCCACTCTGCCCCCAACCTCTGGAATTCCATCCTCCAATCACTCTGCCTTGCCCCTCCTTAGCCTCCTTCAAGTCCCGCCTCAAGACCCTTCCCTTCAACCATGCCATCGACCACCCCCTTCCCCTCCCCTCTCCCCCCCCGACCCCAGCTCGGGTCGGAAATGCTGTATACTGTCCAGCGCCTTGGGAATTTCTCCCGACGTGAAAGGTGCTAAACAAATGTAATCTTGTTATTGTTAAGTAGTAGCGGCTATTTAAGCCAGGGTCTTATGATCAGGAGTTTACTGTATGCTATTTGAGGAAAGCATATTACACACGGTATTGTACATTATAGTGAAAAGAGGCAACATTGTAAATCAGTGAAAACAGACATTGTGAACACAGTGAATACAGGATTCGGTGATCATTTTCTTTAGTTATTATAATTTACATTTCATCAGGAATGACAATAAAAGGCTAGCTGGGTTAGCTAGGCACCCGAGCTGGGTCGGGAGGTTCTGAGGAAGGTGAAGCTAAAGCTAACTCTCTATTTAAGGACACCTGTAATTCCCTCAATCTACACATAATTACGCCAAGCACGTATTAGCTCCCCCCGAATCCAAAAGAAATCTTCAAGGAAAAATCAACACTGTCAGCACCAACAACATGATTACCAGACAGATAATCTATTCCACAGGTCCATATTTTTGGTCAGTCTGACATATGCAGAAACCCATCAGGATGATTAAGTGTATCTAAACCAGACTAAAAGTTGCATACATAATGCTACTTGCACATGAACATTTTCCTAAGTCTGGAATAGAATGTGCACTCTCTGCCTAGAGAGACGCACCTTGCTTACCTGAAGCCAGAGAGTATTGGGCATAAGATGACAAGAATCAAGGGGACCCCAAATTATGTGTCAGGTATTGCTGGAGTTCAACAAAGTAAAACTGCATTGTTTGCCATGCAGAGCACTTCCTAGCAAACTTCCCATTGCTTCTCCCAGTAGGACCACCCTATCCATAAGGGTTTGGATTGCAGAGCTATCTGTCACCTGGCTGACCAAACCAAATACAAATAATTTAAGCATCCTAAATGCCTGTGTTTTATTGGCATTGAGTTGCAAAAGCTCAGTTTGAGGAAAGTCTTTGCTGTTATTTTAGTTATCATTTTGAAAAAAAACTCACAAGATTTTGATTATCTAACAGGGAAGATTTATCAGCAACTAAATTTACCATTCAGGCTGATTTCAACCAGCAACATATCCAATTGAGCACCTCCAAATCATGCTATTTTATAGGACAACTTGGGTGAATGCAAAAGGAAGGCACATATGCTGATATGTGCGATCTAGACTCATACAATGATCCATAATAATCATAATAATACTAATAAACTTTGCATTAATAACATCTTGATGTAATGCTTTATCACATCATTGAAGTGTCGCAAAAGCTTCACAGAATTTTACTATGAAATATAGTCATTGTATATTTGTGGGCATACGTAACAGCCAATATTTGCACAGGAATGTCCCCAAAACAGCCATGAAGTGATTAGGTTATATAGTAACTGTCATAATATTAGGCAGGAGCATGCCATTATTCCATCTCTCTATCCGTTCCAATATCTAAGAAGATTCATTTGATGTACCTAACTAAATCTGATTGACAATAAATTGGAGCTCTCCCAACAATGCTCTGAGGCAGTGAGTAAAGCAAACCAGATGTTGGGATGTATCAAAAGATCAATAGCAAGCCAAAATAGTGGGGTTATCCTGCCACCATATAAAGCATTGGTGAGACGATACTTAGAGTATTGTGTGCAGTTCTGGTTGTCGCAGTACTAAAAGGATATTGGAGAAATCTAGAAGATATAGAGGAGAGCAAACAAAATGATTGAGGGAATGGAGGCACTGGACTATGATGAGCAACTAAGTAAATTAGCCACATTCACGCTGGAAAAGAGAAGATTGAGGGGCGACATAATTGCTGTCTTTAAGATTCTAAAGGGGCTCGACAATATAGATCATCACAGGCTGTTTCAACTTGTCCAGAATAGTAAAACCAAAGGTCGTGGCCTGTGATTGAAGTGGGGTACATTCAGAATCAATCTACACAAACACTATTTCAGTAAGCAAACAGTGAACCTATGGAACAGGCTCCCTAGGGAGATGATTGAAGCAGAAAGTGTTGATTCTTTCAAACACAGATTAAATTGTTTTCTTTTAGTAAATAGCATTATGGGATATAGTACATAGGTAGTTTGGGACATATGTGCATGCGACCACCAGGAAGGTGGAAGGCGAACTAGATGGAACTTGGTCTTTATTTGTTTTGCATTTCTTATGTTCTTATATGTAAATTGAATCAATGACCTTGAATGCTTTTCGTTGTCAGGAATTTGTCTAGTTGCTTTCTGAAACCCTTTCTAGTGTCTTGTTCCACCATCTGTACAGGAATTTTATCATTCTTTTGCTAAAAAAATCCGGGGTAGCCTATTCCCTACCAACCTGCCTGGTCCCTCTGTTCAGCGGGCTCCGGTCTGCTCCATGTCTCCTGCCTGACCTGCCCTACCATCGGTGGCAGGGCTTTCAGCCTCTCTGCTCCCACACTCTGGAACTCCAACCCACAGTCCCTTTGCCTCGCTTCCTCCCTTGTCTCCTTCAAGGCCGGTCTCAAGACCCTCCTCTTCGATCGTGCCTTCCCTCACCCCTACCCATGCCCCATGCTCCCGTCCTGACCCCTGACTGTCCAGCACCTTGGGACGTCCTCCCGACATGAAAGGCACTCTATAAATGTAATTTTGTTGTTGTTGTTCTCTTTTATTCTAATCTTGAAAACATCACCTTCCCCCTTGTTCAGGAATTTTGTACTTGACAAAAAAATCTGTTCCCACTCATTTTCACCATCCATTGACTACCACTGGAAGTGTACATGTAGATGACTTTTAAGACACAGACCTTTATAACAGTCGCAGTTGTAATCCAGTCTTGTAGTGCTTTGTTTTCATTGAGATGTCAGGTCATCGGCATCTTCTTTTGGAAAATGTTTCAATATAAAAAGATATGAATCTATTCACTGTGTCCATTCATTTATAATAACTATTCTGTATAATACTTCTTTTATTCACCTTCATCATACTCCTTTTCAATGGTGATATTGTTCATTACTTTTCACTAATTTTCCAGAAACGTGGATTATATCTTGGCTTTTGTTGGTTTTCTACTTGTTCAGCTGTGTATTATTTAGCTGTAACACTGGGGTTAATTTTATAGATAAAGCTTCAAGGCATTGATCTTTAATTATGGTTCTACTGCTTTCAACAGCAATGTATAATAGCCCAGTTAACATCCATGACACGGCCTGCTCAAGTAGCACAGAATTCAGCACACCCTCCTCATTTGTAATCGTTTTAAACAAAAGCCAGTTCGATTCTTCAGTTATATTGTAAAATCAGTCCCCAAGGAACCACAGGAGACATTTTATCAGATTAGAGGGAAACCTTGCCAATTACACATCAAAAGAGAAGTTAAGGCAGAATGCAAAATAAAGGCTAAACAGGAAATAATCTCAGGAGTAGAAGAAAAACAGTGGGAAGTTATACACATATATATGTATATATAAAGCAGGTGGAAAGAGAACAACGGAATGGCAAATGAGGTTGAAGAAAAATGATGCAGTTGAGAGAAATGTGCTGATGGAAGCAGACACAAACTAATATGATTCCCTGAGAGTATCTCTTTCCCAGTGATGTGCTTGTACAATACAGCTTGATGAATGGCAGCAACATTTTGTATCAAACTAGGTCACCATTTATCTTACTGCGTATAATTTTTCTCTTTTGGCATATGTTCATTACCATTCTTTCAGGTCTCTCCAAGTTAAAAGCGCTCATACCAAATTTGCTGTTTCAGCTCCATCAGAATAGCTTGCGTCAATATAAAAGCTGTTAACTGATTGCAAAATTGACACATTTCTAATCTAAATCAATTTCCCAGAAAAAAGATCAGTACTTCTATCTTTTTTAATAGTCCTTTACCATCACCTTGTTTAGTCATCATTTTTCTGTGGCCAGAAACACATTAGTTCAATAGTTTGAGACAGTAGAAATGCATGCAGGGAAGGTTAATTATAAGGTTAGCACACCTAGTATAATGCCAGCTGTGTTACAGAAGTCCATCAATTTCACCCCTTGACTCAGTTCTTCATTACAAAATGTCAAAGGACCATGCTTCAGCAGTTGTGCACAGAGTTCAAAGTGGTGCCCTTCAAGAACCATGACTTTCACACCAACAGTCACTGGCAGAGAGTGATATAGATTGGGGGAAGGAGCTTTCACATTCTTTCATGATCCAGCAGCGTGAACTGTTTTGCAGACCACAGCAACACTGCTCACAGAGGACTCCAGCTAAATATTAAACCAATCTTATTCATAAAGAAAACCTCAGAGTTTAGAACTGAAACCCATGATATGGGAGTTAAGACAATACTTTTTTTCAAAAGGAAAAAAAATTACATAGATGATTCCTGTTCAATGAAATAGGTTGGGATCGAGAAAAGCTATTTGTAGCTAAATATTAGACTGTCAAATTGAGTTTTTTGTTAAATAACAGCAACAACTTGCAATTATATCATGCCATTCATGCGGGGTAGTGTCTCGGAGCACTTAAATACTTACAGCTCAAAAGATTTCAGAAATTCAGAGGGATAATCTGTAAGTAAGATGTTACAATGCAGAGCGTTTCTAAAACCCAACATCAAATGTGCCAAATGGTGCCATTCTTCAGCCTCTGCATATTTCAATTGCTTTACAGAAGATGAAGAATTCTATACATCTGTGCTAAACTCATTTATTTCTATCAAACCTCATGTCACGACTTTGAGCTCATAACATTGTTGAAGTTGTCGTCCTTCAGGTGAGATCTTAGCCATGGTTCTGTCTGCTTGTTAAAGATCCCATGATAGAATTCAAAAAAGAGAATTTCTCCTGGTCAACAATTCTCCAGATAAAATTGATCATTCACTTCATGGCCGTTTGTGGGCATTGCTGTGTGCAAATTGACTTCTGTGTTAGCCTACAAATATATAATTACTATACTTCACTATAAAATTCATGTAGCTACTTCGAGACATTCAGATAACATGATGAGGTGATATATCAATAGCAGAAACTATTATTATTTCCAGTTACTGGAAATTGTTCCTACTCTCAATTACAAAATCCAATTTTTAATTATGAAATTAGTTATGAAACAATGCAATATTGCCCCATTTTACTCACAGAGAAACATCTCAAAGCACTTCAACAGTAATTATTATCAAGTGTTCTTTTTCTGGCCAAAAGAGCAGCCATTGGTATCAGCTAGCGCAAACAAGCTTCAGTGTCCTGCTAAACAGCACTCAAATCATTATAGTTATGAGGAGAGATTGGAGAAGTTGGGTATATTTTCATTGGAGCAAAGAAGGTTGAGAGGGAACCTGGTAGAGCAGTACAAAATAAAGAGTTTTGACAAGGTAAATAAGGAGAAGCTATTTCTACTGATAAAGCTGTCGGTCACAAGATGATATAAGAGAGTCACAAGAAGAGCAATTTGGAAAATTCATTCTACTTAGTGAGTTGTTAGGAAGTAGAAGGTCCGGCCAAGCAAGGTGATAGACTCAGATTCCATTGTGGGTTTCGAGAGGGATATAAACAACTAAATGAAAGATAGTAGCTAGAACAACAACAACAACAAGATTCCATTAAAAGAGTGCCTTTTACGTTGGGAGGACGTCCCAAGGCGCTGGACAGTTGGGTCGGGATCCGAGCAGGGGGGAAATGGTCAGGGTGAGGGGAGTGAAGGGAGGGAGCAAGGAGGGGGTAAAGAGTTGAGAGGGGAGCTGAAGGCCCGGTTGAAGAGAAAGGTCTTGAGACCGGCCTTGAAGGAGGAAAGGGAGGAGGCAAGGCGAAGGCACTGGGGGATAGAGTTCCAGAGCCTAGGGGCTGAGAGGTTAAAGGCCCGGCCACCGATGGTAGGGCGGTTAGGGCGGGGGATGTGGAGCAGACCGGAGCCAGAGGAACGGAGGGTATGGGCAGGTAAGTAGGGGGATAGTAGGTCGGAAAGGTAGGAGGGAGCAAGGCCGTGAATGTCCTTGTAGGTGAGGATGACGATCTTGAATTCGATCCTCTGAGGGATGGGGAGCCAGTGGAGGCGAGCAAGGGTGAGAGAGAGGGTGAGGGCGAGGGTGAGGGCGAAGGTGGGAGTGATGTGGTCGCGAAGCCTGGTGCGGGACATTACACAAGCTGCAGAGTTCTGAATGACCTGCAGCTTGTGGAGGGAGGTGCCAGGAAGGCCGACGAAGAGAGAGTTCCCATAGTCCAGCCTTGAGGTGATAAAGGCGTGGACCAGAGTTTCAGCAGCGTGAGGGGTGAGGTAGTGCCGTAGTCTGGCGATGTTCCGGAGGTGATGGAAGGCGGTGCCAGTTGTGGCGCGGATGTGGGGAAGAAAGGACAGCTCAGGGTCGAACAGAATACCGAGGTTCCTGACTGGCTTTGAGAGGTGGAGAGTGCAGCCTTGGATGCTGATGCTGTCAGCGCCTGAGGTGCGGAGGCACTGACACGAGCCAATCAGGAGGGCCTCAGTTTTGCGCACGTTGAGCTGAAGAAAGTTGTCTCTCGTCCTGGACTCGTTGTCGGACAGGCAGACTGTCAAGACATCGGTGGTCATGGAGTTGAGGGTAGAAGAGGAAAGGTAGAGTTGGGTGTCATCCGCATACATGTGGAAGTTAACCCCATGTCTGCGGATGATGTCACCAAGGGGGAGCATATAGAGGGTGAAGAGGAGGGGACCGAGGACAGAGCCCTGAGGGACACCACACGAGACAATGCGGGGGCTGGAGGAAAAGCCGTTTGCAGAGACAAAATGAAGACAGTGGGAGAGATAGTACTTAAACCACTCAAGGACAGGGCCTTGAAGGTTGAGGTGGGAGGACAAGCGGTCGAGGAGGATAGAGTGGTCGACCGTATCGAATGCGGCTGATAGGTCGAGGAGGACGAGGAGGCAGAGGGAGCCCTGGTCGCAGATGGTCAGGATGTCATTAGTGACCTTGACCAGCGCAGTTTCTGTGCTATGGGCAGCACGGAAACCTGACTGGAGGGGTTCAAAAAGTGAGTGGGTGGAAATGAAAGAGCGCAGCTGGGAGGCGACGAGTCTTTCGAGAACCTTGGACAGGAAGGGAGGTTGGAGATGGGCCGGTAGCTTGATAGCTGCGACACATCAAGGGAGGGTTTTTTTCAAAGTGGGAGTGATGGTGGCAGTTTTGAGGGGAATGGGAACAGAGCCAGAGGAGAGGGACAGATTAATGGTGTCTGTGAGAAGTGGGGCAAGGAGGTGGAGCTGGGAGATAAGGAGTGGAGTGGGGATGGGGTCCAGGGAGCAGGTGGTGGGTTTCAAGGACAGGATGAGTTTGGTGATAGAGAGTGGGGAAACAGGTTCGAAGGTGTGTAGGGGAGGATGGGTAGGAGTCGAAGTGTGGGAGGGAAGGTGTGGGCGGTGGGTGGAAGTTGGAGGGGCAGTGACCGTGGAGTGGTTTCCCTTGATTTGGGATTCAAGGAAATCCAGCATCTCCTCGCAGTTAAGGTTGGAGGAGATGACCTGCGCGGGATGGCGGGGGGGATGGAGGATTCGGGATGTGGTAGAGAACAGAAGCCTGGGGTTGGTCTTCGCCTCCAGGATTATCCTGGAGTAGAAGGATGACTTGGCCGAGGCTAGAGTGGAGCGGTAGGCTTTGAGGAGGTCCAGCCGATTTGCCGGTGGACCGTTAGGCCAGATTTGAGGCAGGTGCGTTCAGCGGCCCGCACCTGGCTCTTCAGTGAGCGGAGGTGGGTGGAGAACCAGGGGGAGGAGCGAGAGAAAGAGACAGTACGGGAAGTGTTGGGGGCAAGAGTGTCGAGTGTGGAGGAGAGGGTGTTGTGGAGGAGTGTGAGAGCAGAAGAGGGGTTAGTGAGGGATGAAGGCCAGAGGCAGAGGAGTTCACAGGACTCCAAGGCAGCGATTAGGGATTGTAGGGGTAACTTCTTCCAGGGCCGGTAGAAGATGGTGATGGGTCTGGTGGAGGTAGGGAGGGGGGTGGACGTGGTGAAGGAGATGAAGTGGTGATCGGAGACGGCCTTATCGGTAATGGTGACATCCGAGACACTGAGGCCCCGAGTGATCACCAAATCGAGTGGGCGTGAATATGAGTGGCGGAGTTGATGTGGAGGAGAGGTTGAGCGAGGAGAGGAGGGAGGAGAAGTCCGAGGAGATGGAGCAGGAGGGGGTGAAGTGCAGGTTGAAGTCGCTCAGGATGATGAGGCAATCAGAGCAGAGGCAGAGAGATGTTAGTAGGGTAGAAATATCGGAGATGAAGGTGGGAGAGGTTTTAGGGGGCCGGTAGAGGAGGAAGATTTTGAGTGAGAGATGGGATGGGTGGGAGAGGGTGAAGTGCTCAAAGGAGGGGAAAGAACCAGAGGAGCAGGGTGATAGGGAAACTGGTGTCCTTGAGATAAGGGCTACACCACCGCCATGGTGGTTGGGGCGAGGGATGTGATGGGAGGTGTAGCCGGGTCGTGTGGCTTCTGTGAGGAGGAAGGTGTCGCTTGGGGTGAGCCAGGTTTCAGTTAAGGCCATGATGTCAACGCTCTCATCAAGGATGAGATCGTTGATGACCAGGGCCTTATTACAGAGGGAGCGGACTTTTTGTAGTCCGATGTGGAGGGAGCGGTTGACAGAAGGGTGTGTGGGGAGGGAGGGGTTTCCAGTTTGTGAGGCAGGGGTGGCGGGAATGGGGATGAGGGAGGAGAGGTTGGCTCCCCGGGTCTGTGTCCGAGGTGGCTGGCGAGTGTGGTGGGGAATGGGGTAGTCGGTGTGGCTGCTGCTGGACAGCCAACGCCAAGTTCCACGGTGAGCCCAACAGAGGACTCCCAGGCTGGAACAGAGGGAGGTTATGGGAGGGTCAAGTGGGGATAGAAGGCGAGGGGGACGGAGTGAGAGGAGGACAGAGCGGGAGAGATGCAGAGGGGGGAGGCTTTGTGGGGAGGGAGGGAGGAGGTGAGGGGACTCGGGTCAGGGGTATGGAGACAAGACAGGGAAGTAGGATTGAATGATCACCTTTCGCTGAGAAGCTGTAAATTTCTGTGATTGTAAAAGTCATAATCCATGAGCTGAATGTCCAATATTTCAGGACTGGCTTCAAAACCATTGGGAAAAGTATAGGAAGTGGGGAGGGGGAGAAGTGGCGGTTCCTCCCAAATATCTGCGTACATATTTGGGACATCTCAGAAAATGGTTTCTCTTCTCTTCCCGCCCCCGCCCAGTCACCTGCAGGGCTCCATTCTTGGCTCCCTTCTTTTCCTCATCTAAATGCTCCCTCTTGGTGATGTCATCTGCAGAAATGGGGTAAACTTTCACCTGTATGAGGATAACATACAAATCTACTTGCCTCTTCCAACAACGACTCCAAGTCCACTGATGTTCAATCAGCTTGTCTGGCAGATATCATGGCCTGGATGAGTGCAAACGTCCTGCAACTGAATGTGGACAAGATGGAAGCCATGTCTTCACTCCTGTGGATCTAAACTCCTCAACCTCCCTGGGCTCTCGCTCAGACTCACCAAACCAGTGCAGTCTAGGTGTCTGGTTTGACCCCAAGCGGTCCTTCCTCCCCACGTTCGGTCCTTGACCAGGACCACCTTCTTCCACCTCCACGACATTGCCCCCCTCTGACCGTACCTTACCCCAAATGCAGCTGAAACTCTCATGCTTGCGTTTGTTACCTCCTGCCTGGATTACTCAAACGCACTCCTCGCTGGTCTCCACAGCTCCACTATTCAAAAAATCCAGCTTATTCAGAACGCTTTTGCCCCCATCTCACCAGTTCTGGCCAGGCTGCACTGGCTCCCCATCACCGAACGGATTGACTACAAGATCCTCATGCTCGTGTTCAAATCCATTCGCTCCCTGGCACCTTCATACCTCTCTGACCTCCTCACTCCCCAATCCACCTGTCGGCACCTCCACTCGACTGGCACTGGCCTCCTACTCTCCCTCGACCCTCCGCTCCACCATTGGAGGTTGCACTTTCAGCCACTACGCCCCTAAACTGTGGAACACTCTCCCTCAATCCCTCCGCCTTTCACCCCCATTGCCGCCAAGGTCCCACCTGAAAACCTTCTTCTTCGACCATGAAAACCTGAAAACCTTCTTCTTCTTCCCCCCCACCCCCGGCTCGGTATCAGGCTCTACCATTGTTAAGTGCTCCGAGACGCCACCCTGCATGGAGGGTGCTATATAAGTGCAAGTGGTTGTTGTTGTACATTCCATGCACTAAATATCAGATATCATTAAATTGCCAATAAAATATACAGTCAATTCACTTTACAGGATATTCTGTGAAGCGCTTCAAGACGTCTCAAAGATGTAATAAGGCACTATATCAAATGCAATTATTATTATAAATTGCCCACAAAGCCAAATATGGAATATAGGGATATAGGTAAGGGGAGCACTAAGGGTGGAAGTTAATGGGGTATATAAAAATTGGCAGACTAGTTTCCATGCCATATCAATCGATGTAACTTTTTTGTAGCCTGAAAGCCTGACTGGCTGAGCCCACATGTGAACATACAACAACAACAACAACAAGATTCCATTTATAAAGCGCCTTTCACGTCAGGAGGACGTCCCAAGGCACTGCACAGTTGGATCATGACCCGAGCAGGGGGGAAATGGTCAGGGTGAGGGGAGGGAAGGGAGGGAGCGAGGAGGGGGGAAATGGTCAGGATGAGGGGAGGGAAGGGAGGGAGCGAGGAGGGGGAAGAGAGTCAAGAGGGGAGCTGAAGGCTCGGTCAAAGAGAAAGGTTTTGAGACCGGCCTTGAAGGAGGAGAGGGAGGAAGCAAGGCGAAGGCACTGGGGGATAGAGTTCCAGAGCCTAGGGGCTGAGAGGCTGAAGGCCCGACCACCGATGGTAGGGCGATTGGGGCGGGGGACGTGGAGCAGACCGGAGCCGGAGGAACGGAGGGTAGTCACTCAGGTGAGGTATGAAACACCTGCGAGATCCAGTGAGACTGTAATTCAGGACTTTTGGGAGAGGAAACAAGCTATCAAAGGAAACAACTCTAAATCATACTGCAGTTGTTCTTCAACATCTCAACTGAATCAAAATTCAGTTAGAAATAACATCCAGGTAATCCACATAAATCTCAAAAGATGAAACTCCACATGATATTTTATTGGTTTATTTATTTAATGAGATGAACAAGCAAGGCAGTTTTATAATTGAAATCGATATACAGGCAGAAATGGAATATTAAACCGGTCTAAAGCAATTGGTCTCTTAAGCATTTTCACATAAACTTAATTTAATGGGCAAATTAAGCTACCCGAAGGCTCCTACACAATGAATTGTGAAGAGAAGTAATGAAAATAATAAAAAATTTCTAACACTTGATTAATTTCTTCAAAAAAAGGGTTGAACTGAGACCAATGCTAGAGCCTCATAGGGTTAGGTTACAGAGTGAGTTGTGACAATACATCACAGCATACAATAGTTCCTATGAGGTTGGATTAAAGAAGAGGTAGGAGGCGAATATGCTGTCTGTGGAAAGAAGGAGTGCAAGCTGTAATAAACAATAGTGAAGATGTGGGGATGAATGCAAATTCCAATTAATTACCTGTGGGCATGAGGGATTATTTATACATGAAAGGAGATAGTGAGTGGGATGGAATTACGAATGGGTGGGTTGCATGTGTTAATAATCCTTGCATTTGATATACTGCCTTATCATGTTGTTAAGACCTATCAATGAACTGCAAAGGATGTACTGTGCATTTGTAGGCAAACACAGCCTCCAATTTGCACAGAGTAGTATCCCACAAACATTTTGACGATTTTTATCTGGGGTATTGGTGGCTAGGAATTTATTTTTGAATTGTGCTACGAGATCTTTAGGGTCCACCTGAATAAGCAGATCGTATTTCAATTTAATGGTTCATACAAAGGATGCACCTCTGATATTGCAGTGTACCCTCAGCATTAGCCTCACTGTCCCAACCTCTGACTCAAAAGCGAGATAAGTTACTAAGTGAACCAGGTTAACACCACTGTCAGAAGATCTTCTCTGAAGGCAAAGGGCTAGATGGACTGAAATAATTATTTTTCATTCCATCCTTTCTTATGTTTTTATATCATCTGAAGTATTTGAAGTTATCTCTCCCAAAGAATGATTTAAAATTTGGTCAAAGTGTAGTAGGAAAGTTGTGGGGAAATATCCCTTTGGCATAATAGTACAATTACAATTTTAAACTCTGGTATATATTGGACGACAGCACTGAAAGATGACATTCGGCCCAACTAGACCATATCAGCGTTGATAGGCAACATGAGCCTCTTCACTCATCCCTAGACTCCCCTTTCCTCCCATGTCCACATCAAGTTTCCTCTTAAATACATTGATGAATATGGAATGTTCTGCTACAAACAATTGCTGAGGTAGAGTAGATATTATGTTTTCACGTTGCAAATTGGTTTTCAACAGGATAGAACAGGAAACTAACTGAATTAAGTTGGTTTCCTCGATTCCTGCAGTAAACATCTGCCACTGGGAAGAAGATTGGAGCAGGACCATCAAAGGCAGTCATTGGTCTTTTGAAATCTAAGAAACGTAGGTTAGATAGCAGGTACTAGGAATGTCATGTGAGCCTCTTGAAGAGCAGCATAACTCAGCATAAAATATTTGCCACTATCCTCCTGCCCACAGCTCAAACACACAATCCTACCCATTGAACAATGGATCCACCATTTCAAAGTGTGGAACTTCAGCAGTAAATGCTTGCCTCTCCACACACCAATCAAGATAAATACTGAGCCCTGGCTATATGACTATATTCACAAACCTGAACTCAAGGTAACTCCTACCAGCAGCTGTTGTCCAAGCCTCAGAGTTTCCGCATCAGTTATTAAATGGATATCTGCCTTAAGCGGGGTGGGAGACTTTTGCAGGATAGGTTATGCCATGCCAATTTGATATTCTAGTGGTGCAAGTTAAATGCCACACATCAGGTTTACTCAACCCTAGTGTTTCATCCAGCTTGTCATGTGAAAGTTCTTGGCGAATAATTGTACCTGGCTGTAAAGCTGATTCCATCTCCAGGGTGCTAAGTGTCAGGTCAGTGTATGCCCTCATTTTAGTCCCCTCCACCGCCTTTCCTCCGTCATCCACCTCAGTGGGACCGCACTCGCCTGGTTCGAGTTCTATCTCACAAACCGCCAGCAGTACACCTGCACGGCTTCTCCTCTCACTCTCACCCGGTCACCTGCAGAGAACCCCAAGGATCCATCCTTGGCCCCCTCCTCTTTCTGATCTACATGCTCCCTCTTGGGGATGTCATCCACAGACATGGGGTACACTTCCACAGGTATGCGGATGACACCCAACTCTACTTTTCCACCTCACTTTGCGACCCCCAGTCCCCTGATGTTCTATCAGCCTGCCTGTCAGATCTCAGGAGCTGGATAAGCGCGAATTTCCTTCAGCTGAATGTTGATAAGACGGAAGCTATACTCTTTGGCTCTCGTCAACATCTAAAATCACATGGTTCTCACCTCCTCCACCTACCTGACCTTCCACTAAAACTCTCCGAACGAATATGCAACCTAGGCATCAGGTTCGACCCCCAATTATCTTTCCTCCCCCACATCTGGTCCCTCACCAGCACCGCCTTCTTCCACCTCCGTCGCATCGCCCGTTTCCGCCAATACCTCACTCCAAAAGCCGCTGAAACCCTGGTCTATGCCTTTGTCACCTCTTAGCTGGATTATTCAAATGCCCTCCTTGCCGGTCTCTCCTCCAACAACAACAACAAGATTCCATTTATAGAGCGCCTTTCACGTCGGGAGGACGTCCCAAGGTGCTGTACAGTTGGGTCAGGACCCGAGCAGGGGTAAATGGTCAGGGTGAGGGGAGGGAAGGGAGGGGGCGAGGAGGGGGTAGAGAGTTGAGAGGGGAGCTGAAGGCACGGTCAAAGAGAAAGGTCTTGAGACCTTTGAAGGAGGTCAATTTAACTCCTTGAAGGAGGAAAGGGAGGAAGCAAGGCGAAGGTACTGGGGGATAGAGTTCCAGAGCCTAGGGGCTGAGAGGCTGAAGGCCCGGCCACCGATAGTCGGCCAGTTGGGGCGGGGGATGTGGAGCAGACCGGAGCCACTACCATTACCATCTACTACCAGTCACAAAATCCAGGTCATACCAAACTCTGCTATCCACATTCTTACCCGCACCAAACTCCTCTCCCCAATTACCCCAGTCCTTGCCAGACTGCACTGGCTGCCTGTCCCACAGAGGATCAATTTCAAGATCCTCACCCTGTCTTCAAATCCCTCCACTCCTCTGCACCCCCCTATCTCTCTGACCTCCTCTCTCCTGACAACAGTGCCCGTTGCCTTCGCTCCACCCGGTCTGGCCTCCTCCTTGTCCCCCGAATTCTCCGCTCCACCGTCGGTGGTCGTGCCTTCAGCCACTATGCCCCGAGACTCTGGAACTCCTTTTCTCACTCCCTTCGTCTCGCCCTCTCTCTTCCTATTTTCAGGTCTCGGCTGAAGACCTTTCTTTTCAACCGCGCCTTCGGCCACCTTCCTACCCCTCCCACTGGCTCAGCCCCGGGATCCGTTACTGTGAAGCACTCTGAGATGCCGTCCAGCATGGAGAGCACTATATAAATCCAAGTTGTTGTTGTTGTTCCCCTTTGTAATACAAATCCACCTCATAGCTTGGTCCTCAGTTTCTCAAACAGGTTTCACCCTCCTCTTGATGCCCATGTGCTTGGAACTATAAGAAGAACTTGGACATAAATCCACCTGGACAGTGGAGTCCTGTAGCTCAGTGGTTAGAGCACTCGCTTTGCAAGCGAGAGACCTGAGTTCAATTCCAGGCAGGGCGAAACCTTGGGCAAGTTTCCTTACTCCACACGCCTAATAATAATCCCTCCAAAAAAAAAAACCAAAAAAAACAATAATAAATTGGTCATTTTCAATCTACGACTGTTTGTGGGACATTGCTGTGCGCAATTGGCTGCCGCGTTCGCCCACAAATATACAGTCAATTCACTTTACAGTGTGTTCTGTGAAGCGCTTTGGGACGTCCTCCCGACGTGAAAAACGCTATATCAAATGCAAGGATTATTATATTATTATTATTATAAATCTTACATACCATGAGCTGACCTGCGTTGAGACCTTGCTGATATTCGAAGAGAGACAATAATGGTCAGTGTCCTTCCAATAAATATCTCTGGAATCTCCATGTGTAGCTGGGATGCATGGAACTCTGAAAACAAAAATAGAAGTTGCTGGCAACACTCCACAAGTCAGGCAACATCTATGGAGAAAGGAAAGTTAGTCAACGTTTTGGGTCCATAACCCTTTGTTAGAACAGACTAAGTAATCTGTGCATCTATTTATAGACGCGTTCTGACGAAGGGTCGTGGACCCGAACCATTGACTCACTTTCTTTCCTCCATAGATGCTGCCTGACCTGCTGAGTGTTCCCAGCGACTTCTGTTTTTGTTTTCAGATTTCCAGCATCTGTAGTATTTTGTGTTTTGTTTTATACATGGAACTCTATTTGGTTTGGATTTCATTAAGTATAGTGACTGGTTCCTGGATGATTCAGACAGCTGACCAAAAAAAAAGCCTGACTCAATGTGTCCCAGACCTGTGTAAAAGGAAAAGAGAGTGGGACATACTAGAGGTACCAGTCTATTGATTCTTAGTGAGGTTAGGATTGAGGTCAAGATGAGGTTTGGCTGCAATGCTGCTGTGTTGCCTGTCACTGTCAATGATCACATTTGAATAAACACTACTTGAGTGATACCATGGGGCAATAGCACCGAGGTATTTATCCTAGTATAATGATGGAATAGTCAAATGTCTCAGGAGAGACATAGACTGGATTATAGAAAGTTCAGCATAAAAGAAGGCCATTCAGTCAATCATGTCTAAACTATTAGCTCCCTTTAGGAGCTATGGGCTCTAATTCCTTTTCCTATGCTTATTATTTCCCAAATCCTTTTGCATCTTCATCCTCAAAGCGTCAGATTCTCTTTTCAATGACATAATTAAATCAATTTGAATAACTAGTCATTCCTTTCCTTCTGTCTACAGCCTATCATTGGAACACAACCAGATATTCATTCATCACCAAATCATAGATATTAAGACTTCTTTGAACTTTCCTTGCATAAAGCCACTGTTTGCATAAAATGTAATAATAGATGCAAAGTATAATTTTTTGCTTAGGTGTGTGGGATTAATGTTCCTTTATATATGCAAAATTACAACCTTTATCTGTTATGCTGGTTTGAATTAAGGTCTATTTATATAAGAGGTCTTGTTGGTCTTCATCTTTTGGTAGATAGATGAGGCTTTCTTCCCCTGACTAGAATACAGTTGAGGTACGTCTTGGTTTTGATAATTTGCCATCCATCCTTGCAGGGTCAGGGAATGATCCAATTGTTTAAGGCCCAAGCAAGTCCCCAAGTATGTTGGGAATGATAACGAAGTTCTACTTGCATGATCCATCACCTCTCTAAATTACTTCTGGTTATTGCTCCAATAGGAAATAATTGTTCCCTCTACTCCCGGTTGATCTCCTGGAGCTACTTGAATATAGCAATCCAGATGAAGCTCTTGCACAAATTATGGATGCTTGAAGGTGACCTTCCCTCCCCTGGAAATGGGGATGATGAATGGAATGCCATGAAAATATAAATAGATGCACAGGTTACTCAATCACATCAACCAAAAGGCACAGAAATACATTCAGCATGAGACTCAACTCAATGTAGAAATGGTGTATAAATAAGGCATTTGGTATTGTAATTATCAACAACAACAACTTATATAGAGCCCCTGTCATGCTGGATGGCATCTCGAATCGCTTATCAACTATGATCTCACAACATTTTTTGATGATGTGATAATTAACATCATTGATAATTATCATGTTACATTTTCACACCCATATATTTGAGTGCTTTGTCTTAACACATCTTGGGATGGTACCACATGGGGTCTATCACACTCAATTTAACACCAGTGATATTTTTGGAATGGGATTTTGCATTACAAACATGGAGCAAATAGATTGCTATTTTTCGCAGTCTGTGATATATAATTTGCCTATATAACTTGCAACATTATTTTTAATCAAGATTTATTTTATAAGCAATTCCAGGCTTTAAAAATCTATCCCTTTCTCAACATGAAATGTGCTATATAAAAGTAAATTAATAATAATAATCCTTGCATTTGATAGAGCGCCTTATCACATCTTTAAGACGTCTCAAAACTCTTCACAGAATAAACTGTAAAGTGAATTGACTGAATATATTTGTGGGTAAAAAGCAGCAGCCAAAACAGTAGCCAATTGTGCACAGCAGTGTCCCACAAACAGTCGTGGATTGTTTTTGTGGATTTTTTGAAGAGATTATTACCCCCGGAAAAGCGATCTGCCAATTGACTTGGGTTCCTTCTAACTGCTAGGCAGTGGAGTAAGGAAGCTTGTCAAAAATTTTGCCCTGCCCGGATCTTCTCACTTGCGAGGCAAAAGCTCTAACCACTAAGCTACACGATTCCACAATAAACAAGGGATGCAATTGCTTCCATTGGCAGCTCTCTGATGTGTAATTTCATAAAGGAAGACTGTCGTGTCTAGTCTGATTTGTGCCAATTGCAAGGAAAAGCTTTGCATC
Organism: Callorhinchus milii; assembly: GCF_018977255.1. NCBI lineage: Eukaryota > Metazoa > Chordata > Chondrichthyes > Chimaeriformes > Callorhinchidae > Callorhinchus > Callorhinchus milii. The sequence goes on from NW_024704743.1 coordinate 93,424,809, forward strand.
TCAGTCCAAGGCCAGCGACCTTAACCCCAGCAATGTTAGCAAGCCAGTATGAAGCAATAGAGTTCATCTATTGTGATTTGGCATATGCTAACCACCACACTGTCCTTTATTTAAAAATGAAGATGGCACCAAGTGCATGTGTCAGAGCTTTGTTTTTTTTAAACATTTAACAACAAATTAGATTTGTCTGTGAGTAAGTTAGTGTGCATCTGCTTTAGCTCACAGTTTTGTCCACAGATTCTCCTTTTCAAAGTAAAAGATGTAAATCAATAAGTGACGAAGTTCTCGTCGCGATTGATCCACTTCATGCTTTTTTGTGGTGGTGGTGAGTGGGGGTGAGGAGGAAAGGATGGGTTCAGTGGAGATGGGGAGGGGGGCCACAATACAGGGGCAGCAGTCAGTTTGTAACAGTTGACGTAGAGACCACAGTCCTGAAATCTCACTTGGTCTAGGCTTGTAAAATAATTTTGTCTTCTTTTTTGGCCAGTCGAGTATCTGACACATGCAGCGATCCACCACCATTCTTAAGACAGGAAGTTTCATGTATGCTTACCAGCTATACATGGAAATGTCCTTGTGTCTGGAATGGAATATGCACACTGAAGTGTATTTGATGCAGGTTGATAAAAATCAAGGTGTGCTGTCCTGAGACTGTATTTGGGTACTGCTGGAGTTTCACCACCTAAATCTGCAATTCTTACCAGAGAGAACGCTATTTGGCAAGCTTCCCACTGCTCAGCTCAGACTATTTTACCCATTGGGGATTTGGCTTGCAGGATTAACAGGGGCTGAGTGAAAAGAATCCCGGCTCCCAGTGATTGGTCTCCCATTCCAGGCTGGCTGGTCTATCAACAACAACAAGATTACATTTGTATAGTGCCTTTCACGTTGAGAGGACATCCATCATCAACAATGCCTTTGAATGCTATAAACCCGCCTGGCTCAGGAACCAAATGACCTACACCATCACAGAGGATCTATTTAATTCTAACATTTATCTTCTAAATTAAGACTGACTTTAAAATTTTCCGCAATCCTGCATGATATTAAATTTTAACACAAATTTTTGTTACAGAGTACGATTAGGTGGAGTTTCAGGTCTATGAGTGGGCAGTGTGCTCTCTAAATACATATGGATTTGTAATGCACAATATTCTATTTTCCTTCTATTTAAAATATTCTTATTTTCAGACCTTTTTGAATATATAACTTACCAATCCACCCAAGAGCAATGCCAGATGACTTGCTCATTTGTTCTTGATCCAGTCAAATGCATGAGAGCAGGATACGATTAAACAGCTAGCAATTCATCATTCTCCCCTCTGGATGTGTAGAACTACAAAACGCTACACGACCAGTCCCAAGGTGTTGCTGCAACAATATAAGACTGTGGGGGGTACAAAATCTATTGTAGCAAAATGCTGCCTAGTTTCTGGTAAAATGTTATGCAATATAAACTACATTTTCTGCACTGAAAGCCTAGTACATCAAGTGTGATTCCAGCTCAACCCACCATCACCACAGAACCAAGATCTCATGACAACAACAACAAAATTGCATTTGTATAGCGCCTTTCACGTTGGGAGGAGGTCCCAAGGCGCTGGATGGACAGAGTTTCGGACCTGAGCTGGCGTGAAACAGGTCGGAGCCCGCTGAGTGGAGGGAATGAGCAGGATGGCAAGGGGTTAGGAGGTCACAGAGGTAGGGGGTAGAAAGACCATGGAGGGCTTTAAAGCTGAGAACCAGGATCTTGAACTATATCCTATGTGTGAATGGGAAGCCAGTGGAGTCGGGCGAGGATGGGGGTGATAGGGTCATGGAGCCTTGTGCGGGAGAGGACACAGCCTGCAGAGTTCTGGATGATCTGCAGCCTATGGAGGGAGGAGTTGGGAAGGCCAAGAAGCAGGGAGTTTGCATAGTCAAGCCTCGATGTAATGAAAGCATGTAAGAGGGTTTCGGGGGCCTGCGGTGTGAGACAATGGTGGAGCCGGGCGATGTTGCAGAGTTGGGGCAAGGCAGAGCAGGTCATGGCACAGATGTGGAGTGGAAAAGATAGTTGGGTGTCAAACAATATGGCAAGGTTCCGGATACCAAAGATCATTAATCAGCCTGATGTGAAGTGATTTCCTGCAGAAAATGTTATTTTCATCAAGATGTGCAATAACTAGAGTTTTCAACAGCAGCACTTTTTCAAACCTCATAGACTGAGAATACTGAACTAGAGGACATAGGTTTAAAATTAGCAAGTCTCCAGAGTTACCAGAGATCAGAATATTTCTCATAGACTCCTGGATAATGTGAATCAGATTTCCAGCATAATCAGCTGAGATTGTGTTGGTTCATTTTTTCAGAAAATAAATTGATACATTTTTGGTTAGGATCAGTATTGGAGGTGATAGGGATAAATAAAATCAGCAAATACTGGAGGTTTTACAGATTGATACAAATCAACAAGTACGCCTTGAAACACAATGGTTTCTGTGCTATTGAGGCCATGGCAAAGCCAGGAGGCAGAGATGAATGTAGGAACATAGGAACAGGAGTAGGCCATTCAGTCCCTTATGCCTGTTGCACCATTCTGTTAGATCATTGATGATCTGTATCTCAACTCCATTTATCTGCCTTTGCTCCATATCCCTTGTAGAGATGAGGAAATAGATAATGTTCGGAGATTTTCATTGTCTTGGACAATCTGGGAGTATCTACCAAGTATTCAATCCTCAGGAGATTGAGGACTGCATAGAGTCCATGAAGGGTTAGGTACTAGTCTGATCTGTGCAATAAATGTACTCAATGGTCTCATTGGACATTCTCAATTCATGCCTTCTTATTGTCTTAACAAAAGTCCTTACGGAAATCCTTACCTGAAACAAATTTCCAAATTGGTATAAACTATGACATCCCAAGCATGTTCCTCTCTGCTAGCTTCAATATATGAGTCACCTTCAGTGGTTCAATGGTTGATCTTCTGAAGATTTTCCTTGGAGTCAATAGCTTCCAAAAATGTCACTGGGTTGTAGCCTTGTGGACACTCAATATAGGCTTCCGTGGCATGTTTATGCTGTGCTATAGTTGTATTACACAGCAAGCCAAGCTCCTTTAATAATGCATGTTGGTTCATCTCGATAACATTGACGCTCCATACTGGCCAGCTAGTGTGGTGCACTCATCTTCTTACTGTGGGCATGGCCAGCTCCTTTATGACACTGGAATAGTATCTCTTTTTTACACCATTTTCTTTATTGCTGTTTTCTTTTATTGCTTTGGGACAAAAAACATACGCAGGCGTTTCAAGACAACCAAACAAATATGCATGACAAAACCAAATAGAGAAAAAGATTTCTCCCTGGGACAAAGAAATGCAGTTGAAGTCATTGGATGTCACAGCAGATTGTTGAATATTCAGAATATCTGAGTGCTCAAGCCATGATTGTTTGGAATATTTTTTGTCATGTTTAGGGACTGTTTTAAGCAGCAAAATAAAACAATAGTTTTGAAGATAATCTGATTTCTTGGGAGATTTATTCCAGATTTTTCACTTCTGTGCAATAAGCCAAATAAATGAGAGGAGGAACATCTTGCTGATTGACTATTCTTTACGTATGAGTTTGAACAATACGCGCTGGATAGCTCTTTGACTATTGAGGGAGGAGATAGCACAACTAAGACTGATATTCATGCATATGAGATGTTTTTTTTAAAAAAGCCCTGAATGGAAAAGCTGTGGGGCAATGGTGAGGTCTTATGGCATCTATGGGGAGCTTGAATTGTTGAGCATTTGTATTATATTGATAGGGAAGAGCTGTGTTTTTACATAATTAAACTAAGTTCAGACCAAATGCCATTTTAAGAGTTAATCTTTGCCTGTGGTATAAACAAAACACACAGCAAGGAACACAGTGGGATAGATGCTTTGTTCTGCTTCTAAGACCATCATGTTAATGAGGATTAGTGCACAAACTCTCGGGGTGAATACTGTACAGGTTCAGTCGGGGAGCGGCGGCAGGACAGCGCGGGGAGGAGCCTGGGCCTACTGATCCAGGTACTTAAACTCGACGCCGGAGCGAGTTCAGCTAGGGGGGGGAGGGGAGGAGAGGGGGTGGTCTGGAGGCGGAGCGGGGGAACCGCTGACGTCATAGATTAGTTTTCAGGTGAGTGCGCGCGCAAAAAAAAAAAAAAAAAAACCCTCTGCACCCCCCCCCCAGGGCTCACATCAGAGCCCACTAAGGTCCTGTTGGGTTCGCTGCCCCAATCTACGGGATAATGCCATCCACCTGACCGCTCGCTCCCGGTCCCCGCGTGCGCACTATGGCTGCCGCTTTGACCCGAGCCCCCTCACCCCCTCCCTCCCTCCCCCCTCCTCTCTCCCCCCAAACCCTCCCCCCTCTGCATCTCTCCCGCTCTCTCCTCCTCTCTCTCCGTCCCTCTCGTCTTCTATCCCCACTTGACCCTCTCACAACCTCCCTCTGCTCCAGCCTGGGAATCCTCCGCCGGGCTCACCATGGCACTCGGCGTTGGCTGTCCAGCAGCAGCCACACCGACTGCCCCATTCCCCACCACACTCGCCACCCACCCCGGACACAGACCCGGGGAGTCAACCTCTCCTCCCTCATCCCCATCTCCCCCACCCCTGCCTCACAACCTGGACCCCCATCCCCTCCCACACACCCTTCTGTCAACCGCTCCCTCCACATCGGACTGCAAAATGTCCACTCCCTCTGCAACATCCTTGATGAGAACGTTGATATCATGGCCTTAACGGAAACCTGGCTCACCCCAGGCGACACCTTCCCCCTCACGGAGGCCACGCCACCCGGCTACACCTCCCACCACATCCCCCGCCCCAACCGCCGTGGCGGTGGTGTTGCCCTTATCTCAAGGACACCACTTGCCCTATCCCCTTACTCCACTGGCTCTTTCCCCTCCTTTGAGCACCTCACCCTCTCCCACCCCTCATTCCTCTCCCTTAAAATCCTCCTCCTCTACCGGCCCCCTAAAACCTCTCCCACCTTCATCTCTGACATTTCAACACTCCTCACATCTCTTTGCCTCTGCTCTGATCGCCTCATCATCCTGGGCGACTTTAACCTACACTTCACCCCCTCCTGCTCCATCTCCACAGACTTCTCTTCCCTGCTCTCCTCACTCAACCTCTCCTTACACATAAACTCCCCCACTCACAGTCACGGCCACCCACTCGATTTGGTGATCACCCGGGGCCTCAGTGTCTCGGATGTCACTATTACCGACAAGGCCATCTCTGACCACTACTTCATCTCCTTCACCACCTCCAACCCCCTCCCCACCTCCACCAGACCCACCACCATCTTCTACCGCCCTTGGAAGAAGTTACCCCCACAATCCCTAACCGATGCCTTGGAGTCCTCTGAACTCCTCTCCCTCTGGCCTTCAACCCTCACCGACCCCTCTTCTCCTCTCTCCCTCCTCCACAATACCCTCTCCTCCACACTCGATACTCTTGCCCCCATCACTTCCCGCACTGTCTCCTACTCCCGCTCCTCCCCCTGGTACACCACCCACCTCCGCTCACTGAAAAGCCAGGTGCGGGCTGCTGAACGCACCTGTGTCAAATCTGGCCTAACGGTCCACCGACAAATCTGGCTGGACCTCCTCAAAATTTACCGCTCCACTCTAGCCTCGGCCAAGTCGTCCTTCTACTCCAGGATAATCCTGGAGGCGAAGAACAACCCCAGGCTACTGTTTTCCACCACAACCCGACTCCTCCGTCCCCCCCGCCACCCCGCGCAGGTCATCTCCTCCAACCTTCACTGCGAGGAGATGCTGGATTTCCTTGAATCCAAGATCAAGGGAATCCGCTCCGCGGTCACTTCCCCTCCAACTTCCACCAACCCCCCACCCCTTCCCTCCCACACTCCGACTCCTACCCATCCTCCCCTACACACCTTCGTACCCGTTTCCCCACCCTCTGTCACTGAACTCATCCTATCCCTAAAACCAACCACCTGCTCCCTTGACCCCATCCCCACTCCACTCCTTATCTCCCAGCTCCACTTTCTTGCCCCACATATCACTGACATCATCAACCTGTCCCTCTCCTCTGGCTCTGTCCCCATTCCATTAAAAACTGCCATCATCACGCCCACCCTGAAAAAACCCTCCCTTGATGCGTCGCAGCTATCAAGCTACCGGCCCATCTCCAACCTCCCCTTTCTCTCCAAGGTCTTGGAAAGAGTTGTCGCCTCCCAACTGCGCTCTTTCCTTTCCACCCATTCTCTTTTCGAACCCCTTCAGTCAGGTTTCCGTGCTGCCCATAGCACAGAAACTGCCCTGGTCAAGGTCACCAATGATATCCTGACCATCTGTGACCAGGGCTCCCTCTGTCTCCTCGTCCTCCTCGACCTATCGGCAGCATTCGATACGGTCGACCACGCTATCCTACTCCACCGCTTGTCCTCCCACCTCAACCTTCAAGGCACTGTCCTTGAATGGTTTAGGTCGTACCTTTCTCACCGTCTTCACTTTGTCTCGACGAATGGCTTCTCCTCCACCCCCCGTACTGTCTCATGTGGTGTCCCTCAGGGCTCTGTCCTCGGTCCCCTCCTCTTCACCCTCTATATGCTCCCCCTCGGTGACATCATCCGCAGACATGGAGTTAACTTCCACATGTATGCGGATGACACCCAACTCTACCTTTCCTCCTCTACTCTCAACTCCACGACCACCGATGTCCTGACAGCCTGCCTGTCCGACATCGAGTCCTGGACGAGAGACAACTTTCTTCAGCTCAACGTGCGAAAAACCGAGGCCCTCCTGATTGGCTCACGTCAGCGCCTCCGCACCTCAGGCGCTGACACCATCAGCATCCAAGGCTGCACTCTCCACCTCTCAAAGCCAGTCAGGAACCTCGGCGTTTTGTTCGACCCTGAGCTGTCCTTTCTCCCTCACATCCGCACCACAACTGGCACCGCCTTCCATCACCTCCGGAACATCGCCAGACTACGGCATTACCTCACCCCTCACGCTGCTGAAACCCTGGTTCACGCCTTTGTCACCTCAAGGCTGGACTATGGGAACTCTCTCCTCGCCGGCCTTCCCGCCACCTCCCTCCACAAGCTGCAGGTCATTCAGAACTCTGCAGCTCGTGTACTGTCCCGCACCAGGCTTCGGGACCACATCACTCCCACCCTCGCTCGCCTCCACTGGCTCCCCATCCCCCAGAGGATTGATTTCAAGATCCTCATCCTCACCTACAAGGCCATTCACGGCCTTGCTCCCTCCTACCTCTCCAACCTACTATCCCCCTACCTACCTGCCCGTACCCTCCGTTCCTCTGGCTCCGGTCTGCTCCACGTCCCCCGCCCCAACCGCCCTACCATCGGTGGTCGGGCCTTCAGCCTCTCAGCCCCCAGGCTCTGGAACTCCATCCCCCAGTGCCTTCGCCTTGCTTCCTCCCTTTCCTCCTTCAAGGCCGGTCTCAAAACCTTTCTCTTTGACCGTGCCTTCAGCTCCCCTCTCGACTCTCTTCCCCTCCTCGCTCCTTCCCTTCCCTCCCCTCACCCTGACCATTTCCCCCCTCCTTGCTCCCTCCCTTCCCTCCCCTCACCCTGACCATTTCCCCCCTGCTCGGGTCATGACCCAACTGTGCAGCGCCTTGGGACGTCCTCCTGACGTGAAAGGCGCTTTATAAATGGAATCTTGTTGTTGTTGTTGTTGTTGTTGTTGTTCAGTTAGATAAAAGAAGCATTTATTCTGTTGCAAGAATCTTTCCATTAAGAGGCTTTGCATCTATTCTATATCGTGCAGTGGATATGGTGTAGTGGAATTTGAGCATCTGTAAAACAGAATGGCAAGTGTGGTTGTTGCCTGTGATTCCCACAAACCAACAAACAAAATTACATTTATATAGCACCTTCCACATCAGAAGGATACCCCAAGGTGTTGGACTGTCAAGAATTTGCACCCAAGCTGAGACTGTAATCAAGAGGGGTGGAGGGTAGGGTGGTTGGGAAGCTAGTAAAAGGTACGGTCAAAGTCTTGAGATGGGTCTTGAAGGAGGCAAGGGAGGGAGTGAGGCAGAGTGATCTCACAGAATGGAGTTCGAGAGGGTAGGGGTCAGAAAGGCTGAAGACCCGACTGTTGATACTCAATCCCCTCAAGCACTTCAAACAAGCAGAAGTCAGATATCTCCACAGGGAAGGAGACCAGACTATAGGACAGATCACTACAGGCTTTTCACAATAACCAGCCCCTGAGAAGCTCTATGAGCAGGAGCAGCATATCCGCTTGGCAGGTTTATGGTGTGCATTACTGGAAGCATAAACGTATGCTTTTCAGTGCGTTGTTGAATAAAATTAGTTCCCTCAATAGTGCGTTAAAGAGGATTATAAGGGCAAATTGTTGTTATTGTTGTTGTATGCTCGAATGGAACAACTAATCTGAGGGCTGGGCAGAGTGCACATTTTTGCTCTTCCACAGGAGATCGAACCTGAAAAAATTATTAAAAGAACAGAACAAATTTAAAAGTTCCCCAGTGTCCACAATTCATAGTTCAAAAACATAAGTGATATCTGAGATGGAGCCTAACAGATTTGTGCAACCAAGAGGGTCCACCCTCCTAATGGCTCATTAGTGTTTAACATAACAAACTGCTTTTCTTAACTAGTGTGAGCAGAAAATTAAGCCACCCATTTGTTATCAACATTGCAAACTTTACCCCATAGACTTTTTATAAAATAGGAACAAAGCAATTTTTCCAATGCATCATTTGTTTTTCTCTATGCTTAATTATCGTAAGCATATCTACCCATACTACTCCTGGTTGTACTGGCTGGGGCATGGAGTGCCCAACTCAGTCCAAAATGTATCAACACTGTGACCTGAGGAGGAGTAACTCTTCCCCTTTCAGTTGCTCACTCAGTGCAGGACATCTTTGTGCTCTGTTTTAACAATTATAATCCTTGTATTTGATATAGCACCTCTGACATTCTGAGAACATCTCAAAGTGCTTTACAGGATATTCTGGTAAGTGTCAAGTGTCCCGCAAAAAGCCAATATCCTGTGAAGCATCTTGAAGTGGCTCAAATTCATGGAAAGGCACAATATCAAATTCAAGGATTATTATGAAGTAAATGACCAATCTGGAAGTCATCTGGCTATGTGGGATTGTCATCTTATTTGACTTGCTGACAATTTACAGGCATCTGATGTTCACTTCCTTATTTACGTTTGTCTGATTGTTTTCGAATTCAAGATCCTCACCCTCACCTACAAGGCCATTCACGGCCTTGCTCCCCCCTACCTCTCCGACCTACTATCCCCCTACCTACCTGCCCATACCCTCCGTTCCTCTGGCTCCGGTCTGCTCCACATCCCCCTCCCCAACCGCCCTACCATCGGTGGCCGGGCCTTCAGCCTCTCAGCCCCTAGGCTCTGGAACTCTATCCCCCAGTACCTTCGCCGCTTCCTCCCTTTCCTCCTTCAAGGCCGGTCTCAAGACCTTTCTCTTTGACCATGCCTTCAGCTCCCCTCTCGACTCTCTACCCCCTCCTCGCTCCCTCCCTTCCCTCCCCTCACCCTGACCATTTCCCCCTTGCTCGGGTCCTGACCCAACTGTACAGCGCCTTGGGACGTCCTCCCGACGTGAAAGGCACTCAATAAATGGAATCTTGTTGTTGTTGTTGTCTGTTTAAAGGAATTTGGTACAACACAGTGTAAATGATAATATTGAACTGTTAGATTGGATAATATTGAACTTCAGAATGCCATATTACCGCTTTCTGACAGAACATAAATCTTTCCTCCTTGTGGAGGGGGTAGGAAAGGAAAGCAAAGCGGAGCTGGAATGGCTCCAAGGTTATGTGCCTGGCCATGGAATATCACAATCAAATCGATCCTTTATTTCAGTCAGTAGTCTGGTTCCTGAGCCAGCCAGGTCCCCAGTATTCCAAGGCACTGTGGCCTTGGCTCATTGGCAAGATTTGGAGGGGCAGCTTTTCTTCCCACTCAGCTTCTGTTAACCCTGCAAGTCAAAGGCTTAATGGGTAGGATGGTCTGAGCTGGGCAAGCAGTGGGAAGCTTACTAGACAGTTGGCAATGGCTAAATATGCAGTTTTAGCTGGATAAACTCCAGCAGTAACCTAATGCATTATCTGGGTCCCCCAGGCTTTGCTGCTGCCAATCTGTGACTATAACATTCCAGGATTAGATAAGCAGGTTGCATCCCTTTGGCTAGAGATTGCATAGTTGGTTCCAGGAAGGAGGGAATTTCCAGGTATATGTGGACATCTCAGTCTGATTTGGATAATGTTAACATGACAATGGTTTTCCAAGTGTGTCAGATACCTGGATGACACAATCAAATAAGCCAATCAATCAATCAATCAATCAATTGAGAATGTGGAACTCACTGCTAAAAGTTTTGGTTGAAGCAGAAAGCATCAACGTATTTAAGACAAAATTTGATATTTACATGAAGGAGAAGGAAATAGATGGATATGGGAGAGGAACTTAGGGTGGTTGGAGGCTCACATGGAGTATAAACAATGGCATGGTCTTGCTTGTTTCCGTAAAGTAATAGTCCATTCAATTCTATATAATCAATCATACAAAGATTTGACCTTTCATTTACTGGGACAAGCAAGCCTTTTTCTGAATGTTATATTCATGCAGCATTAACATTCTCACAAGGAACTGGAATAATTTCTGAATTGAAGAAATGAGATATCCTCCTGACATGAAATAATAATAATAATAATAATCCTTGCATTTGATATAGCGCTTTTCATGTCGGGAGGACGTCCCAAAGCGCTTCACAGAACACACTGTAAAGTGAATTGACTGTATATTTGTGGGCGAACGCGGCAGCCAATTGCGCACAGCAATGTCCCACAAGCAGTCGTAGATTGAAAATGACTAATTTATTATTGTTTTTGGAGGGATTATTATCAGGCGTGTGGAGTAAGGAAACTTGCCCAAGGTTTCGCCCTGCCTGGAATTGAACTCAGGTCTCTCGCTTACAAAGCGAGTGCTCCAACCATTGGGTTACAGGACTCCACGTGTGGAAATGTGTTGTATAGGTGTGATTTGTTGTTGTGGAACTTGGAATAAACTAAATACTTCTGCCTTTCTGAATGTATAGGAACCACCGTGGCCTTCTAAAATCATCTGCATATGTAGTAACCTGCATTTATGTTGAAGCATAAAACTTACTGAAATATGAGAAAAATAACATATCACTCTGTTTTGTGAAATTAACATTCACACGATGCCTAGAGTGAAATCTTCTTGTTCAGACGAATATTAGAATTCAGAAACTGCAGAGTTTGTTCCATCACCAGTGCAGCCTGGAACAGATTATGACAGTTTTCATTGCTATAATGAAAATGCAGTATAACAGACCTCGGAAAAGATTGCTTCATTTTAACTTTTTAATTAAGTATTTGGTTCATGTATAAGACCCAAAAAACAAATCACAAAACCATGCGAGGACAGTATTATAACATATATAACCCATTGCATCATTATCCAGAGGAAATCTACAAAACAATATTTTTTCCCAATGTAATCTAGAAGAGATAGCAAGATAAATAAATCCCTGTTGCGGCAAATATAAGATGATTTAGAGGAAAGAGCAGGGGCTTAGTGATTTAGTTGGTAGTATGCTTACTTCTGAGTCAGAATGTTGTGGGTACAAGCTCTGGGTTGAGACTTTGAGCTCACAGTCTAGGATGTTTGTAAACCTGAGACCAGTGGAAGAGATTAAAAATAAAGTACTGCTTGGCTGCAGTTTCTAGCATTTGCACTTCTACAGACATAGCCATCGTGGAATCCTGTAGCATATTGGTTAGAGCACTCACCTCACAAGCGGGAGGATCTGGATTCAATCTCCGGGCAGGGCAAAACATAAGGCAAGTTTCCTTACTCCACATGCCTCTGTTTACCTAGCAGTAAGTAGGAACCCTTATAAGTCAATTGGCAGATCACTTTTCCAGGGATAATAAACCCTTAAAAAAATGTGGTCACCCAATCCACAACTGTTTGTGGACACTGTTGTGTGGAATTGACTGCTGCGTTTAGCCCACAAAATATACAATCAACTCACTTTACAGTATATTCTGTGAAGCGCTTTGAGACGTCTCAAAGATGAGATAAGGTGCTATATCAAATGCAATGATTATTATTATTATTTACATCCATAGAGATATTTGAGGCTCAAAATTGTGTGATAAAATCTTAATGGGGGTAATTGGAAGAGAATGGAGGGGGACCAATGCACAGAAACTTCAGATTTTCTGTGAAATGTTTTTTGTGGTCATCAATAAGTTTGGGGGGTCAGCCAGGTGTCTGATACATGCTGAAACCCATCACCATGTTTAAGAGTATCCAAAACCAAGCTGAGATTTCCCTACAACCCATTTACATATGGAAATCCCAGAGATAAATTGTTGGAATGGAATGCACACTCTCTCCCTGGAGGGATGCATCCTGCTTACCTAATTCAGGAAAGTATTAGGCTCGGGTTGGCAAGAGCCAAAGCTTGGAGACCCCAGAGTCTGCATTAGGGTACAGCTGGAGTCTAACCAGTTAAAACCAGATAGCTTGCCATTGATATTGCTGCCTGGCAAGCTTTCTCACTGCTTGTCCAGCTAGCACCACCCAAAGTTAGGGCTTTGGCTTGCAGGGTTAACAGGAGCTGAGTGGGATGACTCCCTACCCCCAGTGACTGGTCTGCAATTGCAGGTCCTGCTGATAAGCCAGGCTGGCTGTGTGGTTATCAGCAGTGCCCTGGAATACTGCGGATCCACCTGGCTCAGGAACCGGACTATCAAGACCACTACAGAGGACTGCCTCAATTCCAAGATTCCATTGCCAGGCATGTCACCTTGGTGCCAGCTCAGCTCCAAGGAGACCATGTTGATCATCAGTAGAAGTGTGACAATGATACCAATGACTGATTGGTACTTATCTAACTGAGAGTGCACTTGTGTGTTGTAGATAGAGACTATTTTGCAAAGGACACAACTATCCTAGCTTGGTCGTGTTTCAAAAGCAATGCACTTCATACATGAGGAGTCCATCATTATCAGGTCTCAGTTCACTTTGCTGACATTGGCCCAAGCTATACTGTATCACTGCACAATGAATGGACATACTAGATATGGTAATAATAAGTTATTTAATGTACCAATGTTGTGGATTGATAATCGTTACAGGACACAAATGTAACGTGACCTTCACTTTCTATTACAAACAGGAAAGCTTCAAATCTATCAGCAACTGAGATATCAAAAGAAAGTGCCTTCCATCCACACCTAGACCTGAAGCAGAACAAATAACTCTATTTTCTTGTTAATTGGAGGGAATTTCCCGACACTCTGATGGCTTTATGTCCTTGATGTGTTTGGAAAATGTGTGGGGAGTACCTGAGTCTCCGCTATATGTTTGGATCTGCTTCCCCTCCAAAAAGTATTCTGCCACAAAACACACATCATCTGCACCGTGGAGAAAACTTGTGATTTTCCAGGTTCCGGTGAGTATCCTAGTCCCTCTGGGTTTGGCTAGGTAACATGAAGAGGAAGAGAATATTGGAAGAGGATCAAGTTCACATCAATTCCCCATTGACATGCAAAACTCATGGTTAAATGAGAGGAATCCAGTACTAGCCAAACATTCCAATATGTCTCTAAAGAGGACAAGGTAAAGTGACTCCAACATCATCAATTTCCAGGTGCTACAATACTATGCACAAACTTGCCTTTCAACAACAACTTGCATTTATGCAGCAATCTTCACATGGGGTAGCGTCCCGGAGTCCTACCTTGTGCTCATTCCAGCCATATATAGCATCAACAGACTGATAAATTGGTGAGCAAAGCCTAAAAACAGAGACTTCTCACAGTGCCTGCAGGTCCTAGCTACATCTACCTAAATGGTGCCTCATTGCTCTTAGGATTGCCTGGCAGTTTACATGCACGTGTGATACTTTTTTTATGTTGAAATAAAAGAACATGGAATTGCTTGAAAAAAATGAAATATTCTTGATTAATTTCTACTAAGATATAACCCATTTGTGAAGCCTCTTTCACTCCATCTTTCAAAAATTGACAAACACATTTCCCCTTATAATCAGTCCCTTTCACAATGCCCTTGACATTATTCAAACAATTCATCTTTTCGGTAATAAACACCTTTCCCACTATGCAGTAAAGCATCACCAACTCTGCCAAATCTTAACCTTTAGTGATGTGGGAAATGCATGTTTTAAAGTGCTGTTATAAGCAACTTTGTATTAATTAAAAGTTATTTTCATTTGCCTAAGTTCAACTTTCTCAGTTGAGTAAAATGTTATTTGAAGTATATAGGATTTTTTTTATTGGAAAGACCTTAGCGCTAAGTGATTTTCACTTGTCTACCCATTCCCATGACACTATTTGAAAAAGTTAAGAGTGTTTTTCCAAGCTTCCTGGTCAATAAACTCCCAGATAAAACTGGTCATTCTCTTCATAGCTGTGTGTGGGTCCATTGCTGAAGGCGAATTGGCTGCCACTTTCACCTACAAATACATCATCACTGCACTTTACAGTAAATCCCTTTGTAAAGTAATACAGAAAAGCACTTTGAAATGTTGTGAAGGATGCTATGTCGAGTGCAAGGATTATTAATCACATTGTTACTATTATATGAGCATGTGAACAGGAGAAGGCCATTCAGCTGAAAGAGCCTGCTCTGACACTATATGACACTTGCTGATCTTTTATTCTTATTTCTCTTTTGTTCATATTATGTTATGCTTACTTCCAAATTATCCAGCAGTCTCCCTTGTAAGCATCCTGATTCATTCTGCCTTTGGACATCATGCTCACCGTGGAGAAAACTTGAGATTTTCCAGGTTGCAGTGAGTATCCTAGTGCCTCTGGGTTTGGCTTGGTAACGTGAAGAGAAAGATGATGCATTCCATATTCCTACAATGTTGAGTGTGAAGAAATGTCATCCACTATCTAGCTTGTCAATTCACTTTATTATTTTAGACTCCTCAATCAGACCACCTCTTAATCTCCTCAGGTCTAAAGAACATAACTGAAGATTTCTCAGTCTCTCAGTGTATTAAACCCTTTTAATTCCATGTATTAATAAACCAAACCATGCATAGTTAACATTTCCTTCTGAAGAGTGGGTGTCCAAAACTGAAAACTTGCTACAAATGAGAATTGGCCAGCGTGCTGAACAACTGGAGCAGCATTTCCTTTATTTTATCGTCCAACAATAACAACAACAAATTACATTTATATAGTGTCTTCCACGTCAGGAGGATGTCCCAAGGCGCTGGACAGTCAGGGATTCAGATCCCTTGTTATGCAGCCCAGTACCTATTAGCTTTATTTATTGTTTTCTGCACTCAGGAACTAGATTTTATGGATCCCTAAATCTCTTTGTTCATCTACTTTTCTAAAAACTTCCTCTTATCTACCGTTCTTGTGTCCAAGTGTACTATCTCACAGTTTGTTATCTGCCGTATCTATGTCTACAAACTCAATTCATCTGTGTCCTTTTGCAATTTTCTGCTGTTTTCTCCACAGCTTTGTGTCATCAGTACACTTGGAAGTACTCCCTTTCTATTCATATATCCTGCATGAAGGATGTTACATAACAAGTGGTTGTTTTCGTTATTGTCCTTGTATTTTTTGCAGTGTTTTCATCATGGTGGACTGATGTGATTTCATAATGGAAAATTTTTGAAAATAGCTTGGAATAATGGCAAATCTCAAATGTGTCATGACACTATGTCATATTGGTCCAGGGAATGCAAAGGATCTAGGACAGAAAGTGTGGCGATGTGTTCACCAGTAAACTTTCAATCTGTGGAAAAATATTTAAGACCAAAGGCAAACAGGCACATTTTGAAACATTTTGTTATTAACGTGGTAGCCTATACATTAACCACATTACACTGCTATGGAGTCACAAGGCACCCATAGAGGCATAGAGTGACAGGAAATTAGAATAACGGTGACTTAGAATTGACTTGGATAATTCATATATTTTTTAATAGATATCATCACAGTTTACAACTGGACTATAATTGTATGGTATTTTCATCCTTGGTTACCACACTTTCCATCGGGATATTTTAGGTTTGGGCGATTATGTGGACAAATGAAATGGACTGTAAAGGAGATTAAAAGTATTAAGATTAACCATGCAAATTATATAAAAGCCTGATGCGTAACAGAGTAAAACACAGAAAAAAGTTGCAGAATCAAGTCTTGTAATTGGGAAACATTCATTTAAACAATGGAGAAAAGATAAGTTGTAATACCTGGAAGCAAATTTAGGGACAGGGAAAATGAATGGTGGGAACTGTGTAATGCGATAGGTTAAAACTCTATTCTTTCATCTTTGTACCCTGAGGTTGAATCCAGCTCAGACAGATAGGTTATAAATTTCTACTTTCAGCTACAAACATCCTGCATGAAATACCTTTGAGAATTGTCAACATACAGTAGTTCTTAGTGGGTTTTAATGTTTTTGATGATTTCACTTGCAAGAGAATACAATAGTTCCCACAAGCAAAATCCTTACCCACCTGGCCACAATCTCTACCTTATTGTCATTAGGCTTTTGCAAAACAATGAAAACAAAACATCAACAAATTACACATGCAAAGTGCCTTTCATGTCAATAAGACGGCCCAAGGTGCTAGACAGTCAGGGATTTGGACATGAACTGGGGATTGGGAACAGGAAGAGGGCAGGGAGATAGCAATCAAAGAGGAGGATCTTGAGATGTACTTTGAAGTAGGCAAGGGACAGGGTGAGGCGAAGGGCCTGTGAGATGGAGTTCTAAAGGGTGGGGGCAGAGATTGAAGGCCCGTCCGCCTATGGGGGGGGCAGGCCAGGCAGGGGATATGGAGCAGGGGCCAGAGCTAAGAGAGCAGAAAGGTTCATGCTCGGTTAGTAGGTCACAGAGAAAGGGAGGAACAAAGCCGCAGAGGGTTTGAAAGCAAAGACGAGGATTTTGAACTCTATCCCCTGAGGGATGGGGACCAATTGAATCGGGGCGAGGATGAGGGTCATAGGATCAAGCAGGTTGATGAGGGAGTGGACACAAACTTCAGAATTCTGAATGATCTACAGCTTGTGGAGGGAAAAGTTGGGAAGACCAACTGGCAGAGAGTTAGCGAAGTCAAGCGAGATGTGATGAATTGTACTCTCCACAATTATGTAACACTGTTTAATTTTCCCACGGTTTTTAAATGGTCTCCTTCCATGCTACAAGTTTAGAGATTTAAGAAAACTATTAACTTTATTTACCAAAGAGAACACAAACGCAGTAAAACACAGGCTCAAGCAGTACTAATGGTTCAGTATATTGAAAAATCAATGAGGACGTCCTTGGCACATAATTTGCTCTTTTAAAACAACTTCAGTCATTAGTTTGAAAGCTTTTTCACATGCAATAAGTGATTTTCTTTGGTCTCACTTTCTCCTGCTCAAACTGTGGGCTGTTAGATTGTGTGGTGAATTCCTGTTTCTCTCGAAAATAAGATGAAATCTCTCCTCTTGCTGTCATTCTTACATCAAGAGAATAGAAATCACACAAAGTGCACTTTACAAAGATATTCAGGTAAAACATGCTGAGTTTGCTAAGGCAAGTGCACAATTCATGTTACATTATTTGGAGGGCATGTTGACACCTTTTCTGTTGACACTTCAGTTAACAAAATATGAAAGTGAAGTCCTGAAATTGGGGTGAAATTGTCCAGTGGATATGAGTTAAAATATCTCATTAAGGCCTATTAAGGTGTTGTTACTTCAGCCTTGGGTGACTACAGTTTTCCCACAAATGGAATCTGAGCTAAGAGATACCTGTGAGAGCACAGGCGGAGTACTACATCATACAACCATTTGTGAAATGAGAAAATTACATTCACACAAAAACTGCTGTAAAACCAAACGTTCTGCAACCAATTACGTTTTGCATCCTAAAAGTAATGTTCTTTATGGTCCATTGAAAAGGCTGAGTGTCATGTAATGCTAATGAAAGCCTGGAATGGCACAGCATATAACTACTGTTTTTGAGACATTTCAGCATTTATAGGCTCTGTATCCATTACAATCGTAGACTCATGCAGCACAGAAAGAGACCATTCGGCCCATCAAGTTTGTGTCAGCTCTTTGAAAAGAGCAATGTAATGTCAATCCCCCTCCCCAACTCTTTCTCCATAACTCTGCAAACCTGTCCTCCTCAAATACCCGTCCACCGCGTTTTTAAAAGTAGTTATCGAATCGGTCTCGACCACCCTTTCAGGCAATGCGTTCCAGATTCAAACAACTCGCTGTGTGAAAAAATTTCTTCTCACCTCCCCTCTGCTTCTTTTAGATACTATTTTGAATCTGTGACCTCGAGTCACTGACACACCCACCAGTTGAAACAGTTTTTCCCTTTCTAACCTATCAAATCCCCTCATGATTTTGAAGACCTCTATTAGGTCTCCTCGTAACCTTCTCTGCTCCAATGAGAATAATCCCAGCCTCTCTCGCCTTTCCTCATAATCAAGGTCCCTCATTCCTGGTACCATTCGTGTAAATCTCCTCTGCAGCCTTTCCAATGCCTTAACATCCTTCCTATAGTGTGGTGCCCAGAACTGGGCGCAATATTCTAACTGAGGCCTAACCAGTGTTTTATATAGGTTAATCATAACCTCCTGACTCTTGTACTCTATGTCGCTATTTATAAAGCCTTACAAGGATTATTGTTATTATTATGTTATTATAGTTTAAATCACTCTGTAGAGGTAGTTTCTAAGGGAGTTTCAGTGATGAGTCAGTCTGACCAATAACACTGCCACGTTACATATGAATGGATCTTGCTTTTCTTAGCGGTCTGGGACGCTACCGTGCGTGAAGGGCCTATATAAATGCAAGTTGTTATTGTTCTTAGTATGTCTAAGGTTCCTAACATAGCTACTTTTTTTTTATAAAGGTTGATATTTTGTTTACCATGTATTTCGTCAAACCATTTCTGAATAGTCTTATTAACAGTCCCAGTTGCACCAATGATTATAGGAACTATGTTTGTTTTATACTGTCACATATGTCCACATTCAATTTGTAGATCAAGATTTTTCCTGATATTCTCTAGTTCTATATTTCTTACGTTATAATCACTTGGGACGGCCATATTAATATTATTATTATGCTAAAGCAGCTTTCAAGCGACTACAGGGGATAGAGTTAGTGTATCCCAGTGGTACATTTCAAATCTTTTACTCAAACTTGCTAATGGCAGTAATGTGACAGGAATGATTCTTTTCCATTGCCAGGCATTGCAAGAGTGCAAGGAGTTATTGAGTCCAAATGTGTGAGTGTCAGTCTGAAATGTAGTTTCTATAACAGAAAAGGCTGTGATGCCATCAATATGTAGATAATAGTGGACAGTAACAAAAAATGAATGTATGTCAATGCCCAGTGTTCAAGGTTATATCATAATTCATTGATATTAGGGGTCTGCAGAAGTTGGTGATTTATTTAGTGGGGAGTCATTGGGAATGTGGACCATGCATTAATTCTCTGATCCATGAACCTCGATATGTTTCTAAAGCCCAAATCTGAGAGATGCTATAATAAGATTATACATCAATCAATACTATTTATTATGGAGGACACATTTGGCATTTTAAAACAAAGATGCTGTTGCTTTGATTATTTTGGAGGTTACGTTGCAATATACACAAGAAAGCTGTAAAATTAATTATAGTTGGGTGTGTGTTCCACAACAACTTTGGAAATAAATAGTATGGTATAAGACAGTGCAGTACTTAAAGAAGCTTGAGGGTGGACACTTGGGGAAAGAGAGAAAGATCTACCAAACTAAAACATGTCTTACCAGGAAATGTCTTGCAATATAACAATGGGGTTTAAATAATATAATAAATAATAATACTCCTTACATTTGGTACTGTGCCTTTCATGGCAGGAGAAAGTCCTAAAGCACTTTGCTCACAGCAATGTCACACAAATAATAATAATAACCTTACATTAGATATAGTGTATTATCACGTCTTCGAGACGTCTCAAAGCGCTTCACAGAATATACTGTAAAGTGAATGACTGTATATTTTGTAGGTGAAGCAAGGCAGCCAATTGCACACAGCAGTGTCCCACAAACAGTCGTGGATTGAGTGACCAAATATATTTTTTTGTTTGTTTTAAAGGGATTATTACACCTGGAAAAGCCATTCATCAATGGATTAATAACTGGATTACGGCTGGGTAAACAGAAGCATGTGGAGCAAGAAAATGGACCCAACGTTTCGCCGTACCCGGGAATCGAATCCAGTTGCAAAACAAATTTTATTTGGGGGATGTTTGTCAAGGATGTGGGAGAAACTCCCTTTTCTTTTTGGATAATGCCATGTGACCTCTAGCATCCACCTGAACAGACAGACAAGCCCTTGGTTTAACTTGAGTCTCATTTTGAAGGACAGCAACTCCAACAATGCAGACACGTGGGTTCCAAACTGGGGTTTGAACCCACAAGCTTCTGATTCAAAGGCTAGACTGTTACCAACTGAGCCAGGCTGACATAACTCAAGATCATTCATAAAGAAAATGACAGCAAAAATAGTAATATTGTGCTGGAAAACCCTCCTTGGGATGTAAAGTACATCTCCTCCAGGAAACATTGTATACAACATACCAAACCACCAAAACTGGCTCTGACCTGAGTGCATCTTGGAGCTAAGCTCTTGTGGACCCTCTCAGAGTAATGTATCTGGGGTCCCTGGAGGAGTTGCCCCCTCCCTTGCCTCCTTCAAGGCTCGTCTCAAAACCTTCCTCTTTGACCACTTCGTCCTGCCCTCCAGGATTCAACCCCCAGCTCAGGTGCACATCCTTGACTGTCCAGCGTTTTAGGACATCCTCCCGACAAAGGTGCTTGTAAATGTAATTTGTTGTTGTAGTTGTTATATCCCAAGGTTTCCCAGCTCGATCCATTATTTACATTGTTGTTTTCCCAATGAGTGCTTTTCAATTCCCAGTGTTTACAGATTATATCTTTGATTATGTTTTTGGGACACGTACTTTGATTGAAATGCTGTTTTTAACCATCGCATTTAATTATACATTTCAAATAGACAAAACTTACATTTCTAAAAAAAATTCCAAATGTGAATCTACAAGTTACATTTTTTTACAATATAAAAGTACTATAATTTCACATAAACTATTCGTATGTGCATGTTTGCATTTAGCATTTTATTTCTGTACCTGTCTGTGTGATGTCTACAAGTATGCTCATGCTCTCTTACGCTTTGTAGTGCATGTGCTCACTGTCAAATGTTCGTGCAATGCACACATTACTTGATGATCTCCTAGACAATGCGGGTGTTTCAGCAATCAGTGTGTCCATGGAAGTAGATGCACAGTTACTCCAGAGGCACAAAGGGAGTAAATGGAATGGGATTTCACTTGCACAGTTACAATTATGCCACTGCAGATGGGTTTCTACTACAAAGGCTCAGTCACCTGTATGATCATGTGAAGCACTTTGAGATTCTCAACAATGTGATAAGGCACTATATCAAATGCAAGGATTATTGTTATAATTATGAGCATAAAGGTCTGAGCTTCCACAAGGCTTTTGAATCCCACCTTCATAGAAAGAACTGACCATGATTCCAGGTTTGGGATCCTGCAGCAATTGCAATCTGGATCTCCATGACTGTTGTTTAATCTCTATACACTACATTACAGTTCTACCACTCCTGCTCACAATATAGTGAGTGGCACTGAAGATGTCACTTTCTTGTTGGGAGGTTGCATGCATATGATGTCCATCCTCGGTACATAACTATCTGTTCATCTCACCTAAAATCAGATATGTCACTGGAAGTCTGTGAGATGCATTCCAACATAGTACTATTATCTTCCAAAAAGGAATGAATGTCTATTTTTCATGTGGCAAATTCTTTACCTCATTTATCAACCTCTTGCTAAACCAGGCACCTAGAAGATTAGGTCACTATTGAAGGCTAAGGAGTACTGGCTAGACAGTTGGATCCTCTGTAGCTGCAACACTTTACTCACCCTATTCATTCAGCCCATTTATGACAAAAGCAAATGATCGAACCTCATAGTGATAGATTGAGTGTGTAGGACCCGCACAACGAGGTATCTGTTTCACTGCACTTCCTTCTCATTTTCTTTTCTCTTTATGTATCGTAAATTAATTTGGCTGCATATAGAGGTTAATAGGGAACATCTGTAGTAATGCCTTTGTCTGGTGTGTTTTGCCTTCTCCTTGCGTGTTCTGCAAACAGTGAGAGAAATGCAGCTCTGACGACTTAATTTAGGTTTCACGTCTGTGCCTGAATAGAACAAGTCAGATTGGCAGGATTCCTTGGCCTCTCCCTGTCCATCATATCCGTTGCAGTCTGGAATAATGTGATTCTCAACAGTGAGGAGTGGACACCAGTTCCTTGAATAATCAATGTAAACAACAACAACAAGATTACATTTGTATAGCACCTTTCACGTCGGGAAGACGTCCCAAAGCGCTGGACAGTGTACAGCATCTCAGACCCGAGCAGGGGTCAGGCAGGGAGAAGGGAGGGGAGGGGAAGGGGGGTGGCCGATGGCATGGTCAAAGAGGAGGGTCTTGAGGCGGGACTTGAGGAGGCTAAGGAGGGTGCGAGGCAGAGTGATTGGGGGATGGAATTCCAGAGGTTGGGGGCAGAGTGGCTGAAGGCTTTCCCGCCAATGGTGGGGTGGGTGGGTCAGGGGACATGGAGCATTCCACAAAAATATACTGTGCCTGACATTTGGCTGTGGACACCCAACTGTTTTTTTTCTTGGAATTAAATGTTACACAAACATTTTCAAAGCTGGAATGTTTTGCATTGTTTACACCGGGATTTTCTGCTTGTGTTCAGAGGATTGGTTGAATCAGAAGCTGTACCCTGCATTGTGACAGTGCAGCATACCTACCATCATGTGTGTCTTACCAGACCAGATACTGGAGCAAACAAAGGGTTACCAATACTGGCAATGGTGAGTTTACCTTTCCTGGAAGTTAATTAAGAATTTTGGCTCTCCTCGGCAGATCAAAACTAGAGAACAAATATTAATTCAACAAAACTTAGAAGCTGCTCTAAGGTTTATAATTTGCAATGGGACTTCAGTACTTTACTTCGGTAATTTCAAAGATAGTGGCAATCTGGTCTGACGAGGAGTTCACTTGCCAACCAACCAGTGCTTATTTTCACCAGTGTAGAATAACATAAGGAACGCTTTACAAAACCGCAAATTTTATTCCTTACTGTTAAATTGGGCAACCAGCAATCTTATCCATAAATAAAAATGAAGTGTGTAGCTTTTGATTAAAGTTAATAAATTGTACATACACCATCCATTCTGTGCTCCATGTTATCTTACAGCAGCCTGAATTTACTTTGTTGTTGGATATTTTGATAGCCTTCCAATTACTGGATAAAACTCAAACAAAATAATGGGAACCATAAGGACGTATTACAAAGATCTGATTGCCCATTTTCCTTCACACTTTTAATTACAGAATTCTGGCCAGAATGCTTGCTGTGAGATTAGAAAAGCTGCTTTGGCCTGAATGAGTCCAGAATTTATGGGCAGATTGCCAACAAAACAACAGGCAATGTCTTCTATTGAGACATCTTCTTGTAGCCGAAGCTCTCATGCCACAGTTAGCATGCAGCCATGGCTGAGGATGACGATAAGGCTTTTGACCATATGGACTGGGATTATTTCTGCTTCATAAAATAGGCTTCACTTTCAGGTTTATTAGTCTTGTGTAATTCATATTACCAACCAACTGCTTCATCCCATTACTCCTAGACTGACCTCTGCTTTTAACTTAGTAATGAAAGGTTCACCAGAAAGAGACTTTACCTAATACAGGTGGTGTGGATTACAGATCTTTTAATATCATATACAATGGTGATCTCTGTATTACTCCTAGTGCCTTATGCAGGTGAGTATCAAAACAGCAAAATCAAACACATGAATGCATGGCTGAAGAAATGGTGTAGAAAGGAGTGCTTCAGGTTCCTGGAACATTGGGACCAGTTCTAGGGCAGGTGGGATCTTTACAAGCTGGATGGGTTACACTTAGCAGGGCTGGGACCAATGTCCTCACAGGGAGGTTAACTAGTGCTGTGGGGAAGGATGTAAACTAATTTCAAGTTGTGAAAGGAATCAGGATGCAGCATCAGAAAGGAGAAACAAGTTACATAGAGGACTAGAAGAGATGAACAGCAATACAATAAGGAGTAGTCCAGAAAAAGGAGGGATTAGACGGGGGAGAAATGCAGAGCAGACTAAGTCGGTCTTGGAGTGCATGTGCCTAAATGCATGGAGTGTGACAAATAAGATTGGTGAGCTGCAGGCTCAAGTTGCCACATGAGGTTATGATGTAGTGGCAATAACGGAGTCTTGGCTTAAACAAGGGCAGGAATGGGAGCTGAATATTCCTGGCTACAATGTATTCAGAAGGGATAGGGAAGAAAAAAAGAGGGGGTTTGCAATATTGATTAAAGACATGGTTATTCCCCTGGAAAGCGACGGTATGCTAGAGGGTTGAAAAACAGAATCTATTTGGTTAGCGTTAAGGAGCAGAAAAGGAGTTGTTACTCTTTTAGGTGTACATACTATAGACCACCAAATAGTGGAAAGGAGATAAACAAGAAAATCTTCAGTGAAATCGCCAGAGAAAATTATCTCCCCAATATGAATCTGGTGGTATTAAAATGCCCTCCTTTTAGATATCTTCTTGGCTTTTCACATCTTTTCACTATTGAATAATCATACTGTATTTTAAAGCTAAACTGACCTGCATTTGCTGTGATATCTGATTCTTACGACTGGGCGGCACTGCTTCTAATAATAATGATAATCCTTGCATTTGATATAGTGCCTCAACACGTCTTTGAGACATCTCAAAGTGCTTCACAGCATATATTGTGAAATGGATTGACTGCATTTTGTGGTCTAAACACAGCAACCAATTTTGCACAGCAATGTCCCACAAACAGTTGTAAATTAAGTGACCAATTTGTTTTGAGGAATTAATTACCCCCGGAAAGCAATTCGCCAATTGACAAGCAACCGGATTCCTATTTACCGCTAGGTAAACAGAGGCGTGTGGAGGAAGGAAACGTGCCTAAGGTTTCACCCCACCGGAAATCAAACCCAGGTCCTCTTGCTTGTGGGTCGAATATGCTCAGCAGTATACCATGGGACTAATATCTACCTGCTCTAATATCTAAGGACAAATATCTACCTGCTGCTCTGTTTCAGTACCTTAGTCCAACAAATGGGTGGAACTGTAATAACCCTGAATAGGGCATAACCAATGTTAGGTTAACTTGATCCAGGGGCCTTGTTGCAGATCCCAAAATTACACTGTTCCTTCATCAGTGGCCAAATAATCAGGGGTAGCAGATATCTTCATGGAAGACAACTAAGATAACATTATATTGCTGTTGTACCATATGTAAGCATAAGGTGGCAATGTGCAGAAATACAGAGGTACAACATGCACTCAGTTTTAGCACATTCCATCTAGATTGACTAAACCACAAGCTCAAACTCAACATAGGGCTTGACTTTATCATATCCTGCAGACCCAGAAGTGGGAGTACAACCAACTGAGTCAAATTGGCAACTACTGTCCCTTACACCACCACATCTCCCTCTCTATTTCTCGAGGTTAAGTGCTTCGAGATTAGTGCTCTATTTGAAATTTGGACCATTTCAAACAGAATACTGTCTCCTGGAGGAAGTGCAAGAGTACTGATGAATTTCTCTGAGGCTGTTTCTAGCTGCTGAATATTTATTCTGACCTGTACTTATTCTGATACAGTATAATCTTTGGATTTTTATTCATGTCATGATATTCACTGTCAAGGCTCCTATATGGATAATAGTTTCTTGGACAGCAACTGGTATATATGTAACTATATCCCAGTTCACAGCGCTCCGAGACGTTATCCTGTGTTAAGGGGGCTATGCAAGTTCTTGTTTATGCTCTCCGGGATTCTACCTTGTGTGAGGGAGCTACATAAATGCAAGTTGTTGTTGTAGTAGATGGTGGGGGGGAAGGACCCAAACACCTTTAAGAGCAAAGGAGAACAAAATAACATGTTTGGCAAATCTTTCCTTGAAGAAATGCAATGCTTCTTTTTTCTGTGTAGCAATATTCTCTCCTTGCAGACCTGATTCATGACAACAATTATAACTCTGAATATGTCATTACCATTTTCCACAGGCAGATAGCAAAAAATAATCATGCTGCATTGACTGGAAGGCAGCTATTTAAACTATTCAATAGCACTACATTTTCATTATGGAAACAGTTTTAAAAAAAGTAAAAATTGATAAAAGTAGGTGAAAGTAAGATTGAAAAAATTTTTACAGAAAAACACGCAGGCAACACAATGAAGTGTTTTGATGTGAATCAATTCACTGCATCATGAAAAGAAACACGTTTGTGAGATAATATTTTCATGAACATCATACCCCTTTAAAATCAACCACCAGAAAGTAACAAGTCAACATTAGTGAATTTGAAGTAGTGTAATTCAAAAGATTCTTGATTTGATGCCCTTTCAAAGTCATTAAATGAGTGCCTGAGGTGGGAGGAAGATAAGCGAGATCTCCCAGAATATTAATAAAATCATTACATTTGATCTTCCACATTGGAAGGAAGTCTCTTAAGCACTTCACAGGATATATTTTTTAAAAATCGTGATCCCTAACTGTCCAGTGCCTTGGGATCTCCTCCCATGTGAAAGATGCCTTACAAGTGTAATTTTGTTGTATATTGTAAGCGTAGTGACAGTATATTTCGTAGGCGAATTCGGTAACCAGTTTGCACACAACAATGTCCGACAAACAGCAATGAAGTGCATGACCAATTTTATTCCAATAATCCTTAATAATAATTCTTGGTATAGCCTCAGGAGAATATCCCAAACATTTTACAGGATACATTGTACAGTGGAGGATGGTGGTTTGTGAGTGAACATGCCAGCCAAATTTGCTTACAGTATTGTCCCCAAACAGCTATGGAGTAATTTATTTTGGAGGATTGTTGGGAGAAACTGCCTTCTCTTTATGAATTGTGCCATGCGATCTTTAACACGTACTATAACAGGCAGAAGGGGCCTCGGTTAACATCTTACCCGAAGAATGGTACCTCCAACAATGCAGCATACCCCCAGCACTGCATTGGAGTGTCAGCTTGAACTATATTGGTTACAGGTCCTGACAAGGATCTTGAACCCACAACCTTCTGACCCAGAGGCGAGACTGCTACCAACTAAGCCAGGCTGAAATGCCAAACACGTAGTCTGTTTTGAATTGGTTCTGAGTAGACACATGTAGCAAAGCCTAGCAAGGCTGCAGTAAATCAAGGCAAAATCTGGAGGTGAAGACATCCTCAAATTAGCAAGTCAAAGCCCTTTTGGGTATGATATTCCTGACTGGACAAGCAATGTGCTGAACAGTAACCAATCCCACATTGACAACAAATTAAATGCCAACCAATCTGGCAAGTGATTTTAGAGTACGTTAAACATCACAATTAATTGCTCCATTGATCCAGCCACTGTCAATAACAGGATAGATGTACCACTGGAAATTCACTCTTGTGCATATTTTAAATCAATGCATTACTTCCTTCATCTTAACGTCAAATAAAAGTTACCTATTTGGTTCTTGCTAGTACTCTTGCTCCTACTCCATCATGCTTCCTGGTGGCTCACCTCAGGTTTTGTCAGCCACAGTGCAATCTTGTCATTTTGTTTGACCCCCAGCTGTGCTTCAAAACCCACAATGATCCATTGCTAAATCCACTTTTTTTTTAAATTCTCCTCAATGTTAAACTTATACTCCAATGTTTTCCTGTTCCAGCTTTCACGAGCACTGTGATCTCATCCAAGCCTCTGCAGCTGTATTTTGTGGTCAAATGTGAACCAGAACAACTCTGTTCTGTTTAATTTGATTTAATTTATCTTAATTTCTGAGAACATTGGGCTCCATCTATTCCTTATTGCTATCTCCATCAGGTTCTACTGGGGTGAGGGAGGGGGGAAGGAGTGGTTTCAGTCACATACATATCATTAAGAACAGGAATTAAGAATAGTTCTAACTGCATTTTCCTCTCTGGTGATAATAGTCATATTGCAAAATGTCTTTTTACCACTCTTCTCCTTTATCCTCACTAGGAGAACTTAATGTTGTAACAAAGACCGAAGGCGCGTTTGATGAGGAGGGTCTTGAGATGTGTCTTGAAGGACGCAAGAGTGAGAGCAAGGCAAAGGGACTGGGATGGAGTTCCAAAGGGTGGGGGCAAAGAGGGCTGAAGGCCCAACTGCCAATGATGGGCCAGGCCAGGCAGGGGACATGGCATTAGCAGGTCACAGATGTAGGAAGCAGCAAGGCTGGGGCAGTTTTTGAAGGACAGGAAAGAATTTTGAGCTCTATCCTCTGGGGGATAGGGAGTCAGTGGAGCCAGGTGAGGGTGGGGGTGATAAGATCATGGAGCCTAATGCAGGAAAGGACAAGAGTTGCAGAGTTCTGGATGATCTGCAGCTTGTGGAGAGAAGAGTTTTGAAGGCCAACAAGCAGGGAGTTGGTATAGTCGAGCCTAGATGTAATAAATGCATGGATGAGGGTTTTGGTGGCCTGAGGGGAGAGGCAGAGCTGGGTGATAATGTGGAGATGGGGGAAGGCAGAGCAGGTCATGGCATGTTGAGGGTCAAAGGACAGTTGTGGGTCAAACAAGAAGCTTAGGTTCCAGCCTGGCTCAGTGAAGTAGGTCAACAACAACAATAAAATTACATTTGTAAAGTGCCTTTCACGTCAGGAGGATATCCCAAAGCTGAACAGAGATCAGAATCCAAGCATGGTAGGGGCAGGGTTGGGATGAGGGAGGGTAAAGGGGTAGGAGAGCGCCTGAAGGCACAGTCGAAAAGGAGGGTCTTTGAGTCGTGCTTTGAAGGAGGCAAGGGAGGAAGCAAGGTGAAGGGATTGTGGAATGGAGTTCCAAAGGATGGGGGCGCAGAGGTTGAAAGCCCAGCCGCTGATGGTAGGGCGAGAGACATGGAGCAGGCCGGAGCCTGCTGAATGGAGGAAATGGAGAGGTTGATAGAGGGTTAGCAGGTCAGAGAGGTAGGAGAGAGCAAGGCAGTGGAGGGCCTTGAAAGTGAGGACGAGGATTTCGTACTCTATCCTCTGAAAGATGTGGAGCCGGGCAAGAGTGGCAGTGATGGGGTCACGGACCCTGATACGGGAGAGGACATGAGCTGCAGGGTTATAATAATAATAATAATAATATTCTGGATGATCTGCAGCTTGTGGACGGAAGATTTGTGGAGGCTGACAAGGAAGGATTTTCCGTAGTCAAGCCTTGAGGTGACGAATGCGTGCATGAGGGTTTCGGCGGCCTGAGGGGTGAGGCAGTGGTGAAGTCGGGCAATGTTGCGGCGGTGGGGGAAGGCAGAGCGGGTCATGGCATCGATATGGGGGAGAAAGGACAGTTGAGGGTTGAACAAGACGCCCAGGCTCCTGACTGGCTTGGTGAGGTGGAGTGTGCATCCATGGATGCTAATGCTGCTAGTGCATGAGGTGCGGGTGCAACAGCGCGAGCCAATCAGGAGGGCCTCGGTCTTGTTGACATTCAGCTGTAGAAAGCAATAAAGATTCACAGTCTGTCAGGACGTCAGTTGTCCTGGAATCGAGAGTGGAAACAGAGAGATAGAGTTGGGTATCAACCGTGTACGTGTGGAAGTTGACCCCCATGTCTACGGATAATGTCACCATGGGGAAAGCATGTAGAGGTTGAAGACGAGGGGACTAAGGATAGAGCCCTGAGAAACACTGGACAAGACTGTTTAAATGTGAATCTTTATTGCTTTTGCATTCCCCAACCTGACCTTTGTGTCTGTTTATTTCCCAGGCTGCCTACCTGTTGTTGTCAAATACTTGTGGCAATTAACATTGCTTAGATTGCACATTTCTCTCCAGTGAGAGTAAATAACAATCATTTCTATTTCTGTTTTATAGAACATAGAATTTTTTCACATCAGCAGAACGTTTCAAAGCCTATGAAGAAGGAGGGACTCCAGGATGGAGTTCCTGAGGTCGAGGACAAAATGATTATCAATTATATTATTAAGCATTTAATTTTAGTCGATCTGATCAATGGGTTACAATGTTCTCCAAAGGGTGATGGGATTTCAAACAGAATTCAGTTTGTTCAAATATTCTCCCAGGCAAAACGGAGTCAAATGAATGAATGCTTGAAGATCAGATACAATAACATCACTGCCTTGGTTTGATGCTTAATGCTCTGTGCACTTTGTTAAGGTTCTTTCAAAACAAACTTTGGAATCCAGTGCAGCTTTTGGTACAATTATTCTATGTCAGTGAGTCAGAGTCAAGCAAAAATGAATGAAGAAAATTTCTTCCTGCACATCAGAGGATATTTTTACCTCAAGATTTTTTTTCCCCATGTTATTCCTGGATCAAGCCTGAAACTATTTGAAAGAACTTAATTTTTTAAAAAAAAACTCACGTCAAAAGCCTCTATAGAAGAGGAAGCTGCAGGAAATGAGTTACCACATTGTGTAAAATATTGCCATAGACAGTTATTGCTATGTTATTCAAGACATGCCTGAGGATTAATCTTTCCCAGTCATGAGCTATGTGAGCAGCTAAACTCAAGGATCCCATTAAATGATGCTTTTCATTGATGCCCCTGCAGTATATGTCTATGTCACTGGTGCTGACATTTGTCTTTCTGAGTGGTCGCTTTGCTAGGGTTTATCCACCAAAGGGCATTAGAATCAACTGGAGGACTGTGGTTCAAGACTAGATGGCCATAACGGAAATCAGAACACAGTCTGTTAAATGTGTGGCTGGTGATTTCTCGATGAAGTAATGTGTAACTGTGCAGACTCTGGCTAATAAAGAGTAGTTCCTTGAATACAGCTCGTCGCTGGATCCTCACCACCAGAAAATGTACGGGAAAGGTCTACCGTGATCTAATAAAATGGAAAGCATGCTCGATGAGATGGATGGCTTCGACAACAACAACTTGCACTTATATAGCACTCTCCACACAGGGTAGCATCTCAGAGCGCTTCCTCCTATTCCCGTGTTTCCCTGAATCTTCATATGCCTCATTGGCTCTGAGGCTCATGAGTCTGAGTAACATTCCCCAAGTTGTGATTCACTTCTTCTGGTGGTGAAGAAATACTAGTAAAGTTACCATTTTCAAGCAAAAATTTTTAACTCAATGAATGAAACTCGGACATCATATTTCAGTCCACAGCTGCATGGTTTGAGTGGTTAAGAGATACGTCTGCTATCAGGCATCATTTGAATAATTATTCATCTGGAGCCAGTTAGCCCCAAATCAGCTGATTGAGTATTGTCCCACAGGCACTTATGCCCATGATCTTTAGCTAATTGCTCCTTACTGCTGCCAATGTCTGGCATTTTCTCAAGCTGCTCACTCGATGTCTTTGACTTTCTCATACCCTGCAGGTAAGATGTGTCAATATAATGACCTCTCAACAAAATATTGATGCAATTCCAGCATATTTTACACTGTTGAGAATAAATAAACATGTTTAAAGAACATTATGCAGTGTATGCAGAACATGTATAACAAATTGAACTCTCTGAGAATTATAACAAAATTGTACATACAAACAAAAAGTGCTCTTGTTCCATCTGCATCTTTTTTAAAAAGTCAAACATATGTGAACTTTGAATGATGTACTGCATCTTTTAGATTTGTGAACCTCAAGGGTCTTTATAACACAGTAAAAAAAATCTTAGTTCTTATTGTAAATGACAATTTCAGGGCATACTCTGGTAGGTTTCAGCACCTTGGGACATCCTCCAGAGATTAAAGATGTATTTACAATGTAAATTTGTATTGTAATACTGTTTTTATGGTTTATTTATACAAAATGCAATACGTTACCTGAAAGGGTGGTAGTTGCCTGGACACTGGACTCACTTAAGAAACAACTTTATGAAGTAATGGTAAGATGGTTAGAATTCTGGAAATATCTTCTTCATTAAATCTCTCTTGAATGATATGAACAGAGACTACACTAAGACAGTATGTTTGGGAGGATGCTTTTATTTTACTCCCAGCTTCTTTCAGCAATTGTCCATGTGTAGAAACTAGATAAACCCTCTAGTGGACTGGAAAGATATTGCACTTTCTTAAAGCAACAGCACTGAGAGTTCCTCTGCAGCCTTGTAGTATTGTGGAACTGGAAGCACTGATGGCAACAGGTGATTACAATGCGCTTGGAATCACAGATCCATGGCTAAACCAGGATGATGGAACTGAACATAACTTACAAGAACATAGGCTATTCAGGAAGGATCAGACGCTATGAGCGAGATCTTAGCACGCTATGTTAATAGATATTAGGACTGTATCTGACAAAAAGAAAGTTGTACTGATGGGGGACTTCAATCAGCCCAACTGCGAATGCCTACGTAAGAAAGCCTCTGAGCTTATAACTGTAGTGAATGACTGTTTCCTGACTCAGGGAGCCCACAAGCAGAAGTTCTCTTCTTCACTTAGTCGAGCCAGTGACCCAAACACTATTCAGGAAGGAGAAATAGTTGATCCATTAGGGGACATTGACCACAGCTCAATAATCTTCAGTTTAACGTGGGAAACAGAGCACACAACCAAAGTCCCAATAACTTACAAATTAAGTTTGATAATTTCTTAATTTGTGCGTATTTACAATGCAATTCTTGTAAAAACAGTTGGAGGTGGCAATAAACAAGCCAAACAAATTCTGGGCTATGTTGCTAATTCAATTGACTTTAGATCCCCAGATATCATTCTCAGGCTGTACAGTGCTGTATGCAGTGATGGAGGGATGGGAGGGTGGGTGTTCTGGAGGGATGAGATCACATGGGCCGAAGGGCCTTCTTCATCCAGACCAACCTTGTGATCGTATAGCCTCCAGTAAAGTTAGGTTAAATTGTACTGTGTCAACTGATACAAGGCTTTTTGTGTACTTTCTTAAGTTGTGTGTATTTACAATGCAATTCTTAAACATCAGAAACTTTGTGTGACAGCAATAGTTTTGAATTTAAAACTTCAACCCCCTTCAGTTGTTATGATGTTATTTATTTTGACAGAGTTGTCAAAACTAAGCGAACCTACTTGATATTAGATGATTAGAGGATATTAGAGGATTGTGGAGTCCTGTAGCTCAGTGGTTGAGCACTCGCTTTGCAAGCGAGAGACCTGAGTTCAATTCCAGGCAGAGGGCGAAACCTTGGGCAAGTTTCCTTACTCCACACGCCTAATAATAATCCCTCCAAAACCAAAAACAATAATAAATTGGTCATTTTCAACCCGTGACTGTTTGTGGACATTGCTGTGCGCAATTGGCTGCCGCGTTCGCCCACAAATATACAGTCAATTCACTTTACAGTGTGTTCTGTGAAGCGCTTTGGGACGTCCTCCTGACGTGAAAAGCGCTATATCAAATGCAAGGATTATTATTATTATTACCCTAGAACTACCTGCCAAGAAGATATTTAATTTCTGCAGGATTGATTAATTGTACTCATGCCTTGAGTTTATGTATTTGTTCCACAGACCTTAGCTCTTCACCCTAGCCTCCTGTCCATCACAGAGAACAGAAAGCAGGCATGAAGAACTAACAATAACAGTGAAAAGATATAACCCCCAGTTCCTAAAATTGACCACTGTTGCAAAAAGTGAATTATCTGTACCTGCATATCAGGTGGATTTACAATGAAGGCCATTTAACCTGCGAACATTAACTCATAATTCTACATCAAAGTATGTTTTTCCTAAACAACCATGGAGGGTTAAAGCTTTTCAAGAGAATTAGCCATAACTGTTGGTAGAATAGCATTTTAAAATAACCAGCACATATAACTATGTCTCAGTCAGTGTTCATCATCTAATTACTGTTTTAGCTCAGGTCCCTTTGGAGCCATTCTTCATTGCTTTGGCAGGAAAAGAATTAACTTTTGTCTTTTCACCAAATGACCAATGATTAGGATGCCAGCCAGGTGCAGCTGACCCAGACAAATTGTTCTGTAAGGTATCACAGGAAATTGGATTAGTCCAGATCTATTACTCTGTGAGCAACTGGAGTTGTGCTGTGAGAGCTAAAAAAAAATTAGTGTCACTAAGGATGTGTCAGTCAGTGTCTAGGATTTCTCAGGGTCATTGAACTTTGAAATATATATTGAGGGATGTTTACATGCATGCAACACAATGGGAAGTATGAATAGGAAATAACACCACGAGGCCTACATACTCAAATCTTTTGTTTGTATACTCTGTTAAAAGGCTGAAGTGTGAGATTCAGTGGAAGCCGCTTAAGCCGGATGCCGATTAACCCCATCTGGTTTGCTGATACAGATCATTGCCATTTTGCACATGTCTATGACATCCAGTTAATTCAAACGCAAGCTACCTTTATGCCAACGTGTTCTGAAGATGTTGTGATTGTTGCTGACAATGTCATATTAGGTTAGTGCCAAAATGTTAGGTGATAATTTGATCTTATTGCTAAATTGATGATTTAATAACAAATTGGAACTTTGCATTTCTTTTTGCAGTTATATCATGATGGACTGGGTTAAACATAGTCATTCAAATTTATTCAAGTTTAATTTTCAATCTGGTTTTCCATCACTGAACAGGAGGAGGCCATGTGACCTATCAAATCTGTTCCAAAAAATTATTAGATCACAGCAGATCTTTTATTCCCGCAACTTCATTGGCCTACAAAAATACACAATCACTATACTTTACAGTGAATCCTGTGAAGCACTTTTATGATGCCCTCCCAATGTGGAAGCCACTATATCAAATGCAAGGATTATTATTATTATTATTTAACTGAATTCCAAAACTGAAATATTGAACATGGCACTCTAGTCAGTACTTTTGGTGCATAAGATGGATATTCACCTATGGAAACTGACGTCTCTGGACACATGGCCAGAAATTCAACAGAAAAATAATATGGATTAAATAACATAATACTGAAATGTCAATCCTTTAACTGTCAAAGGGATTGGCACAGAGAAACTTTGTCCAATATTTGTGAAGCATAACAGATAGCAAAATGACTGACTGCAATACTTAAGTTATGATCCGTATCCTTAAGGGACCGGTGCACATTCAAGCTGGATCCAATTTTTTTTACACACACACACAATAAATCTATATTGATACTTGACATTCGGTGACATTCAATGAGATTCACATCCGATAACTAATTCACAGCTCATTTGCAGCCAAGTTGCCATTTTATGTTTCTGATAAACCGTGAGGGTCTTTTGTTCTGAATGTAACTCTTTGGGTCTAGCTATAGGCTTGCATGTGGCAGGAAAAACCGTATGTATTCTTCAGATACCTGCAGTATTAATAATAATAATCCTTGCATTTGTTACAGCAACTATTATGCAAAATGGCCGGTAAATAGTTGTCAAGTGAACAGCTAATTTATCTTGAAGATTGTTGATCAGGACACCAAGAGAAAGTCCGTTTAGTTTTCAAATACAGTCATGCCATGATATCTTTAACATTCACCTGAACAGGCCTTGTTCTTGGTTTAACATCTCAATTGATTTAACCTCTGACAATTCAACACTGCCTTTTGTACTGAAAGGATGGTGGAAACAGGTTCAATAACAACTTTCAAAAGGGAATTGGATAGGTAATAATAATAATAATAATAATACTTGAAGAAGAAACATTTGCAAGGATATGGGGAAAGAGCAGGGGAGTGAAATTGATTGGGTAGCTCTTCCAAAAAGCCGACACAGGGATGATGGGCCAAATGGCCTCCTTCAGTACTGCAATATTCTATTCTATCCACTGAAGTATCGACCTAGACTATGAGTTGAAGACTATAAGATTTGAACCCACAGCCTTCTGAGATGACAGTGCCAGCAACTGAGGCAAGTTGGCACAATGTTATATAGTGCTGTACAAAAGAAAAAGTTTATCAGACACTTCGGATTAAAATATCCTTTAAACTTGGCTTTCAAGTTCACTTTTAACACTAAGATGTTTGAGGCAATTTGTACTTCAGAAACATAACTTCCATCAGATAGACTGCTATATATTATTGATTGAGACTGGTAAATTGGTACCTTTTTTGCACTGCATTCACAGATGAGATTCATATAGACAGACTTTGATCCCACGTTTAGTTCAGTATATCTTTTCCCAGCTCCCAGAGAGGAATGATGCAACAAGAGGCTGCTTTGTGTGCAAGAGTAAACAAACAATCAAAATATTGTAAATACTTCTATACCAATGAAAAGTTACAGTTCTTCTTGTCTATCACTGAAAGCTTAGAATCACAGAATTTTTACAATCTATAAAGTACCCATTTGATTCATCATGCCTGTACTGGCTTTCCGAAAACACTATCAACTCAATTCAACTCCCCTGTCCTTAATCACAAACCCTTTTTAAAGAACATTTTTTTGTGTGTATGCTTATACATTTAAATTGAACATAAAAATGTACTATCTTAAAGTGATTTTCATAATTGCTGGCCAGAATAAGATAGCTTGCTGCTTTGATATGTGGAGAGAATACGTAATATCTGGGTAATGTAATTAGTTGTACATCTTCACTGTATTGATTTATCATGTACCATAGCCCAAGGTTCAAAGCACTGTCAGTTTGACTATATATCCTTTCATTATTGGCTTTGACATGACAAAGCACTTCTGGTTATGAAACCCTTAGAGACAATTTCCCCAACTTTAATTTTACTGATGGCTGATATTTTTGGCAAGCATCAAGAATGATTATGGTTGAAATGGACAATGTGCGAGAAGTCATCTGTTGTTTTACATGGATTATATCTTTTGTCTGAAACTATAATTTTTGTTTTTGTTCTACTGAGTTCTAACTTTTGATTTTACCTTGAAGGGGCAGGTTAGGATTACATTGTGCCTATCTTATTTTTAAACAAAGATTGGGAGTACTTTCCCCCATATAATCTAACATAAGCCTTTTGTTACTGTTCTGTTGTTTCTGATTCAATTCTTAACTTTGATCCTTTCTTGTTATCCAGCAGCATTTTATTTATAAATTTCAAACTAAAACTACATCACGATTAACTAACATTGATTTCAAAGCCTTCACCTTAACCTTCAAAATTCCTTCATATCCTTGAACTCCTCTACCTCTGTGACCTTTTCCTACCCCACTCCTCTGCTCACCCCTCTGCTCAGCTAACTCAAGCCTGCAGTAAGTCCCCCTCCACACCAAAACCACGTTCAGCTACTATGCCTCTAACTTTTGGAACTCCTCTCTAACCCTCTAACTTACCCCCATCTCTATCTGTCTTTAAATCCTGCCGACAAACCTCTTCTTTAACAGTATCTACAATCACTTTCCCTCATCCTCTTTCCTGCTTGGCATCCGACCAATTCATTGTTAAGATGTTATCCTACATGAAAAGCACTATAGAAATGCAAGTTATACTATTATATGACAAAAAGGCTCAACACAGCAAAGATCTGATGGAAAAATCCCATTGCAGCAATTGAAATGTTGAATTTCACGCTCAGGAGAGGAAGTTGAAGTGTTTAATTGTAGAATGTTCTTTTAATCTTCAACAAACTTCTACATGCAGCAAATCTACTGATTCCTTTCAATACAGATTATCTTTACTTGGTGTATAGAGCATGCAATTAATCTTAGGGATCAGCATTCACATGAATTGAAGCTTCAGATCACATTCCCCTGAATCTGTTTTTTCTGAAGTACTTTAAAAGCATTGATGTGAATTTACAGATATTACGGATGTCACTGAGTTTTCCGATCTCACCTGGGTGTCCGTAAGATTACTACAGGCCCGAAATTACACCTAATCTTTAACACTATTTGCTCTTGAAATTGAAGATTGCGCAGAATTAGTATTTATTTTGAAACTGCAGTACTTCAGAATAACCTGCTTTGAAAGTAAGGCTGGATTTAAGAATTTTCATAATTCTAATTATCCACATTTTTGGACAAAATAGTTTTACAGGCTAAGACTATGTGAAACTATGGGCCAGGTAAGCTTGCACTCATTGTATTCAGGCTGGCCAAAAAAATAATGAGCAAGGCTGCTACTCCTCACTGCTCTCCAGTGCATCCTACTAGAATGGACATTGCTAGACAGCAGAGGACTAAAATTATACATTCCTGATTAAAAATCTTAGTAGTGAAAAGTGGCAGGGAAATAAGCTAAATTACCCACAGACACTCATGATTCTATTTGAAGAGTTTCTTTTAGAATTGGCAGAAGAAAGTTGAAAATCACAAAGAGAAACAGTTAATTCAATGGTACTTTAACTATGAGCGCATGTTTCTGAGTGGAAACAGGCTGGTGTGCTGTGGGAACTCCGCTGCTTGATGGGCAAGGGTAGTAAACCTCTAACATGAGTGGTCAATCATTGTCAAGGGTTGCTGGTTCTCCTGGCTCAGTGGATAGCTCTCTTACCTCTTGGTCAGAAGGTTGTGGTTTAATAATAAAAAATAATCCTTGCATTGATATAGCTCCTTATCACGTTTTTGAGACATCTCAAAGCGCTTCACAGAATACACTGTAAAGTGAATTGACTGTATATACTGTGGGTGAAACACAGCAGCCAATTGCGCACAGCAGTGTCCTACAAACAGTCGTGGATTGAGTGACCCATATTATTTTTTAATTTATTTTTGAAGGAATTATTATCCCCGGAAAAGTGATCCGCCAATCAACTAACAACCGGGTTCCTACTTACTACTAGATAAACAGAGGCATGTGGAGTAAGGAAACGTGCCCATTGTTTTCCCCCTGCAAGGAATTGAACCCAGGTCCTCTTGCTTGCAAGACAAGTGCTCTTACCACTGAGCTACAGTTCTCTACTGATGTTAAGCCCCACAATGGGTCATTAAGCTCAGAGTCTAGGCTGGCACCCCAATGAAATGTTGCATTGTCAGAGGTGCCATCGTTTGATGAAACATTAAACTGAGGTCCCATCTGCCTGTTCAGGTGGATGTTAAAGATTCAAAAAAAAAAGAATTTTTCTCTGGAGTCCTGATCAACAGTTCCCCAGATAACATTGGTAATTTAACTCATGGCTGTTTATGGGACATTGTTGTGCGCAAAAGTGGCTGCCACATTTGCTTATAAATACACAGCTACTACAGTTTACAGCAACGTGAAGCACTTTGAGATATAGGAACTATATCAAATCCACACATTTTTTAAAAATAAGATTTGAAGAGGTGCTGCTTTTGCTGCATAAGGACAGAGTTTATTCTTCTAATATGCAGGAAGCTGTAGACAATGATAAGACAATGTTGACAATGTAGACAATGTTGGCACTGTTGATTTTAAAAAGGAACAGGCAGTAAAGGAATGGTAACAATAACAACAACATTTATATACATTTAGCTACATTTATATAGCGTCTTTCACATCAGGAGGACATCCCAGACAGAAGATGCACATAGTTATTGATGCATAGCTATTCCAATATTCTCCTTCACCAGTGTCCAGGAAATTGACTCATAGCTTACTAGATCATATGTTCCTGAAGTCAGAGGAATGATTACTATAGTTCTGATATGCGTTGAAGTATTATACAAAATGCTTGGAATCAACTCAACTGTATATACATTTTTGTATATATATGATGATTGAAAATGTGGCAACTGAAGAGTTACTCATTTTACATTAGAACTTCCCCATTCGTTGTGATACTGGATCTGATGCTGACGCTTGTAAAATGCTCCCAGCTAAACACAGGCCTTGGTTTTATTTGATAAATTATGGATGGCTTGTACCTCTCCAACTGAATGCTAAATTTGGTGAAAAAGTACAGTCGAGAGTCGGTTATCTACATTATTTGGGACTAGCCCCATTTGTAAATAAGCAAATAATGTGTGGATAATTGGACATCACGCAAAACACAAATTATCTACAGTGCTAACTAAAAAATTGTTCCATCAAGAGTGATACTGTCAAAAACACAATTTGCATTTATATAGCACTCTTCACACTGTAGCATCCCGGAGCACTTAAATTAGGGTATCCATCATCTTGTCCCACTGAGTGGCCTACTGTACTGTATATACCCAATACTGTCACTGCAGCAATACATTTGCAGCTCTTCTCTTTCTACTTCTCTCTAATTCTTTCTCCTTCACTCTGTCTTTCTGAGTCTCTCTTACTTTCTATCATGCTCTGACCCTCTCAACAAATGTATTTATTTTCCTAATTCTTGCCCTCCTTTTTACAAAAGCTCCAAGATCAATGTAAGGAAAGACTTATACCAGGGTATATGTTCCTCTTGAATAGGGGGTAAGGCAAGGCACTGACACCCATCTTATTTGATGTGTTCATCAATCATGTATTGAATAGCATCAAGGCAATGGATTAAGTGTTCCATAGGTATTGCTGACTGGCTTGCAGGACTTATGTTTGCAGACAATATTGTGCTACTAGTGGACTCACCTGGGGCTATTATGCGTTGCAATCACTATATTGAAAACTGGATCACTCAATGGAACATGATGATAAGTGCCCCCAAGCGTGGGAATAATGGATCCATGCAGGTAGCCATTTTGCGTGATGTCCAATTATCCACACTGTTTGGGGGACCTCAACAATATTGATTGGAAAATATAAGAGGTGTTAGTCCCAATTATTGATACTTATCAATATCAGGCTTTGCTTGGACTCTGTCCTGAGGGATTAGGCTGGGAAGGGGTGAATGGTACTCTGATTGTGCTTGTCTCTCTCCAAGGACAGCAATGAGGGAGGGCTCTGGCCTACACTGGTCTGTCACTGAGCACCATGAAGGCAGAAGTCAGCTTCACAGCAGGCATGTCTATTTGCCAAAGCCCCTCACGTGAGGACAGCTAAAGCATCTAGTGCTGAGTAGAGTAACCCTGGTATATGGCATTGGATTTGGACTTCAAGAACATCAAGGTCACTGGCAAATCACGGGTTATCCTGCAAAGGTCCTCCCACCACACTGAAGGCAGGTGTCCTCCAGATAGCTGATGAGGAAACTCTTAGGCTTGGGGTAACAGCTGCTGGAAAACATTACCTGGAGTCTGAGTTCGTGAACACACATTTGTACATCCAGAGCTTGGAATCCACCTTGAGTGGCCTGCAGAGAGGAAAGCAGCTGCTGCTGAAGCTCCACACTTCCAACTTCTGGAACCATCGCTCAATGGGAACGTATATATATCCAATCTGTGGGCAGGAAGATGGTGGCAATGCTCACATGCACTTCATGCTGAGTTGTGTTGCTCACCAGGAAGCTCATAGGACATTCCTGATATCTGCGCTCCACTTGGTAAGGGCTCAAATCTGTACTTTTTGGATGTCAAATGACTAACAAGTGACTATCCTCCTTGGGAGGAGATAAGCAAGATCTCCTTGAAACTGAACTGGCTCCATAGTGATATGCTGGCAATGGAATATCAAAGTTGAGTCCAACCTCTCTAGTGCTCTCAGTATAATACAATACAAAATTACATTTGTAAAGTGTGTTTCACATTTGAAAGACATCCCAAGGCATTGAACAGTCGGGGTGGGGGGCGCGAGGGGGTTGGGATCAGGGAGGGTGGAGGACAGAGAGGGTAGGAGAGTGGCCAAAGAGGAGGGTCTTGAGGCATGCCTTGAAGGAGACAAAGGAGGGAGTAAGGCAAAGGAAATGCGGGATGGAGTTCCAGAGGCTGAAGGTCTGACCGCCGATAGTGGGGTGGGCCGGGCAGGGTCATGGAGCAGGCTGGAGCCTGCTGAGTGGAGGGAGCAGACAGGTTGATAAGGGGATAGCAAGTCGGAGATGAGGATGAGAATTTTCAACTCAATCCTCTGAGGGATGGGGAGCCAGTGGAGCTGGGCGAAAGTAGCTGTGATGGGGTCACAGAGCCTGCGTGGAAGAGGACATGAGCTGCAGAGTTCTGGAAGATCTGCAGCATGTGGATGGAAGAGTTGGAAAGGCTGACAAGCAGGGCATTGGCATGGTCGTGCCTAGTTGTAATGAAGGCATTTATAAGGGTTCCGGCGACCTGAGGGGTGAGGCAGTGACAGAGTCAAGCAATGTTGCAAAGGTGGGGGAAGGCAGAGCGGGTCATAGCATGGATGTGGAGGAGAAAGGGCAGTTGAAGATCGAACAATATGCCTTGGTTCGTGACTAGCTTGGTGAGGTGAAGTGTACATCCTTGGATGCTGATGCTGCCAGTGCCTGAGATGCAGAGGCGCTGGTATGAAACAAACAGGAGAGCCTCAGTCTTGCTGACGTTCAACTGTAGAAAGTTAGCTGTCATCCAGGACTTGATGTATGACAGGCAGTCTGTCAGGACATCACTGGTCCTGGGGTTGAGGATGGAGGCAGAGATATAGAGTTGGGTGTCATCTGTGTATAAGTGGAAGTTGGCCCCAAGTCTGCAAATGATGTCACATAGAGTGAGCATGTACAGGTTGAAGAGGAAAGGACTGAGCATAGATCCCTGAGGAACACCACACAAGATGGTGCGGGGAGTGGAGGAGAAGCCATTTGTGAGACAAAGTGAAGCCAGTGTGAGAGATAGGATCTGAACCATTCAAGGACAGAACCTTGAAGATTAAGGTGAGAGGAGAGGCAGTGGAGGAGGTCCACAGTGTCAAAAGCAACAGAGGAGGACGAGAAGACAGATGTGAGCCCTGGTCACAGATAAACACAATGTCATTTGGCACCTTGACCAGAGCTGTTTCTGTGCTGTGGACAGCACGGAAACCCAATGGAGGGATTCATAAAGGGAGTGGCAGGAGAGGAAGGAGTGAAGGTGGGAAGCAACAACTCATTCAGTAGTCCGGTTGCTGAGGGAGGCAGATCCACATTTGTTAAGGGCACAGCTGATGACAGACGAGCCAGCCTAGCTCATCAGTAGGATTCTGGAGAAGCAGATTGGGTCACTGGGAGCAAGGATTCTTCTCATTCAAATCCCATTAACCCTGTAAATCAAATTCCAAAAGGATAGGATGGTCCCCACTGGACAAGGAACAGGAAGCATACCTGACTGTGCTTTCAATGGCAAGCTATGCGGGTTTAGCTGGTTAAACTCCAGCAGTACCCCAACACACACTCTGGGCTTTTGCTAACCTGTGACTAATACTCTTTGAAATTAGGTAAACTGGGTTAAAGTGAGCATTCCATTCAAAACATGGGAACTCCAATATGTACGCGGCACCTCTCAGGTTGGTTTGGATGCCCTTAAGCATGGTGATAGGGTCCACATATGTCAGACACCTGGCCGACCATAAAATACAAAAATACAAACACTTACCTTTGCACTATGGTAAAGAAATTCCATTGTGCATTTGCAAAGCTGCACGTACATGCAAAATTGTTAGAGTTGCAATTTACCTACACAGCGTCAATAAATTTACTGGACCGCTTAAGTTACCGGTCATGCTAAATTAAGATGTAAATAGATCAGAAAAGCATTCTTCAACACGTTGCAGGTAATTGCAGATAATTGTCTCATATTTACCACCCCAGTAACCTTAATGGATACACAGATGATGATTTTGCTCCTCTGATTACCACAGCTACTATTTATCACAAAACACAAACCTGAGATAACAGCGGGGTCCAATATATACATTAAGAGCTCAGAAGAATACATGGAAAAGTGCTGCAATATAAAATGAGACAAGAATCCTAATTTTAAACTTGTCACGCAAAGGTTTTATTTTAATTGGCTGCAAATGACAGAAACCATTTGAACAGAGAAAGTCATTGCTCCTACTGCAATATCTATGCTGATGAGAAGATTGGAGTTAGAGTGAGATCAGTGAGCAGGATATAATAAGATAATCCTTATTAAAGTCACTTGTAGCCTCTCCATCACATTCATACAATTCTATTAGTTATGAAATAGGAAAGCCCGGGACATCTAGAAAATCATGCCTCTTTTGTGAATTGCAACAATAATTAAAATCTTGTGTCAAAAGTAATGTCATTTTATAAAACAATTTATTTTCTACAGTTCATGTGCATATTATGGGATGTTGTTACATAACAGCATAACATTGCATAATAATAATCCTTGCCTTTTGATACAACTACTTATCATGTCTTTGAGACATCTCAAAGCGCTTCACAGAATATACTGTAAAGTGTAATGACTGTGTATCTTGTGGGTGAAATGTGGCAGCCAATTGCGCATAGCAGTGTCCCATAAACAGTTGTGCATTGAGTAACCAAATTATTTATTCATAACATAACAAGAAAATACATCAAATCGTATGGATTATTATTAGATTTGATAATTGTTGACCCAATTACAACAACAAAATTACATTTGTATAGCACCTTTCACATCAGGAGGACGTCCCAAGGCACTGGACAGTCAGAGTTTCAGACCCGAGCTTGGGGTCGGGATCGGGGAGGTTGGAGGGCAAGGGGGAAGCAGGGTGATCAAAAGCACGGTCGAAAAGGATGGTCTTCAAGGAGCAAGGGAGGGGGTGAGATGGAGGGACTGCAGGATGGAGTTCCAGAGGGTGGGGGCAGGAGTGGCAGAAGTGGGGTGGG
The DNA here is from genome assembly GCF_018977255.1 of Callorhinchus milii. NCBI lineage: Eukaryota > Metazoa > Chordata > Chondrichthyes > Chimaeriformes > Callorhinchidae > Callorhinchus > Callorhinchus milii. The sequence goes on from NW_024704743.1 coordinate 93,469,448, forward strand.
CGAGGCGGGGGACGTGAAGCAGGCCGAAGCCCGCTGAGCGGAGGGAGCGGGCAGGATTGTAGGGGGTTAGGAGTCGCAGAGGTAGGGGAGAGCAAGATCATGGAGGACTTTGAAGTTGAGAACCAAGATCTTGAATTGTATCCTCTGTGTGATGGGAAGCCAGTGGAGTTGGGCGAGGATGGGGGTGATAGGGTCACGGAGCCTGGTGTGGAAGAGGACATGAGCTACAGAATTCTGGATGATCTGTAGCCTGTGGAGGGAGGAGTTGGGGAGGCTGACAAGCAGGGAGTTTGCATAGTCAAGCCTCGATGTAATGAAAGCGTGTGTGAGGGTTTCGGCGGCCTGTGTTGTGAAACAGTTGTGGAGCCGGGCGATGTTGTGGAGGTTGGGGAAGGCAGAGTGGGTCATGGCACAGATGTGGGGTAGAAAGGATAGTTGAAGGTCAAACAAGATGCCAAGGTTCGGACTGGCTTAGTAAGTTGGAGTGTGCACCCATGGATTGTAATGCTGTTAGCGCCTGAGGTGTGGAGGCGCTGACAGGAGCCAATCAAGAGAGCCTCGGTCTTGTTGATGTTCAACTGAAGAAAATTAGCTCTCATCCAGGACTTGATGTCTGACAGACATTCTGTCATAAAACGTGTCATAAAATAATAATAATCTTTACATTTGGTTTCAGTTCAGGCAGATGTCTAAAAACATTTTATAGAATATATTGCAGTGACTGGGTATTTTGTGGGTGGAAATTTATTTTTCTATCTACTCCTGAAGCCTGAGAATATGGGAGCAGCATCCCTCTCCCCAACTATCATCTAATCCAAAGCCCTATGAGTCGATGCCCCTGTCTGGACAAGCAGCAGGAAGCTTACTAGACATTGTGCACAGTAGCTGGCTAAAGTCCCGTAGTACCTGTACACTCTGTGGTTCCCAAACTCTGTCTTTTGCCAACCTGCACCCTTTATTTTCCAGAATGAGATAAGGAGGCTACATTTCTCCAGGGAGATAGGACACATGCTATTCCAGACACAGGAAAATTTCCATGTGGCACACATATGTGGAATTCTCAGTCTGCAGGTGTCAGACATCATCAACAACAACTTGCACTTATATAGTGCCCTCCACACCGGATAGCTTCTCAGAGTGCTTTAAAGTGGCGGAGCCTGACTCCAAGCTCGAAGAGGAAGGTTTTCAGGTGGGAATTGAAAAAGGGAAAAGTGGGGGCAAGGCAGAGGGATTGAGGGAGAGTGTTTCAGAGTTTAGGGACATAGAGGTCGAAAGTGCAACCTCCAATGGTGGGGCATAGGGTGCGAGGGACGAGCAGGAGGCGGATGCCAATTGAGCGGAGGCTCCGGCTGGTAGAATGGGGAATGTGGAGGTTGGAGAGGTAGGGAGGTGCTAGAGAGTGAAGGGATTTAAACATGAGTGTGAGGATCTTGAGATCGATCTGCTCAGAGATGGGGAGCCAGTAGAGCCTGACCAGAACTGGTGAGAATGTTGGTACGGAGTTTGGTCCGGGGTGACAGAGTTCTGAATGAGCTGGATCTTGTGAATGTTGGAGCTGGGGAGACCAACGAGGAGTACAAGGAGTATGTGGAGTCCTATAGCTCAGTGGTTTAGAGGACTTGCTTTGTAAGCGAGAGACCTGGGTTTGATTCCCGGCAGGGTGAAACCTTGGGCAAGTTTCCTTACTCCACATGCCTGATAGTAATCCCTCAAAAAAAACATTAATAAACTGGTCATTTCAATCCACAATGGTTTGTGGGACACTGCTGTGCGCAATTGGCTGCCGCGTTCGCCCACAAATGTACAGTCAATTCACTTTACAGTGTGTTCTGTGAAGCGCTTTGGGACGTCCTCCCGACGTGAAAAGCGCTATATCAAATGCAAGGATTATTATTATTATTATATCAAATGCAAGGATTATTATTATTAATATTATGTTTTGAGCAATCCAGGCGGCAAGTGACAAAGACATGCACAAGGGTTTCGGCTGCATTTGAGGTAAGGTACAGTCGGAGGTGGCATTGTGGCGGTGGTGAAAGAAGGTGGTCCTGGTCAGACACCGTATGTAGGGGAGGAAGGTGTTGGAGGTCGAACCAGATGCCTAGATGCGCACTGATTCGGTGAGTGTGAGGGAGAGCCCAGTAAGGTTGAGGAGTTCAGATCGCAGGAGTGAAGTCGTTGATGGGAGCCAAGCAACCTGTCTTCCATCTTGTCCACTTTCAGCTGCGGGAAGTTTGCACTCATCCAACAACAACAACAAGATTCCATTTATAGAGCGCCTTTCACGTCGGGAGGACGTCCCAAGGCGCTGGACAGTTGGGTCAGGACCCGAGCAGGGGGGAAATGGTTAGGGTGAGGGGAGGGAAGGGAGGGAGCGAGGAGGGGGAAAATGGTCAGGGTGAGGGGAGGGAAGGGAGGGGGCGAGGATGGGGTAGAGAGTTGAGAGGGGAGCTTCCAAACTGACAATCCAGACAAACTGATAGACCTGGAGTTGGTTCTGGAGGAGGCAAGTAGATTTGTGTGTCATCCGGATACATGTGGAAGTTTACTCTGTGTCTGCGGATGACATCACCAAGAGGGAACAAATAGATAAGGAAAAGAAGAGGGTCAAGGATGGAGCCCTGGGGTACCCTACAGGTGACCGGACAGGGGCAGGAGGAGAAACCGTTTGCCGACATATAATGGAGGCGGTTAATGAAGTAGGACTTGAACCATGCGAGTGCAGTTCCACTAAGGTGGATGAGAGAGGAGAGGCAGTGGAGGAGGATGGCATGGTCAACTGTGTCAAACTCGGCAGAGAGATCCAGGAGAACGAGGAGGAACAGGGAGCCCTAGTCACAGATAAAGAGCCGAATGTGGGATATTCAGATCATGTGTCCATCCAAAACAAAAAAGGAATCTAGTAAGTGATGATTACAATCATTATTAATAGTAATATTGATGATAATTATTACATTTAATATAACATCTCATCATGTATTCAATATATCTCAAATGGTTCAAGGATAAAGTGTAATGTTTGCCAATTTGCAAACTACAGCCAATTTATACCCAGCAATATCCTACAAATAGCCATGAAGTGCATGTCCAATTTTATCTGGAGAATTGTTGAACAGGACAGTCCTTTCTCTCTTTGGATAGTGCCGTAGGATTTTCAGTATCCTGCTGAACAAGCAGATGGATTTAATGTAGTTTAAAATTTCATCTGAAGGATGGCACCACAGACAATGCAGTGCTCCCCCACCACTGCATTGGAGTGTTAGCCTAAACTTTGATCACTACATATGTCATTATATTCAGAGTCTACTATACTACGTTTCCAGCTCCTTCTTGAAAAAGTAATTGATGTTTACTTTTCCTGGGAGTCTGTGCCAATTATCAGCTTCTCTGCGAAAAAAAGATCTAATCTCCAGGGCAATTTGGGGTTTATTAATTGTAAACCTATGTCCTCTAATTCTGTGCTTATGTTCTACATTGAAATGCTGCTTACATCTATCATTTAAAGACCTGGATCAATGTTTGAATGCACACGTTGAAGTTTGTGTAGCTGAAGGAGGAAAAGGATTAGAAATCAGGTCAAATGACTGGAAGCAAAAAAGATGCTTAAAGTTGTCCAGATTAAACTGGACTGGTACACGTTGTAAAGGATCTACTTACATCACACTGCCACTGGCAATAAGTCCCAAATTTACACACTGAACTTACGTCCCGAGGAACCCCATGCACAACTGGATTTTTTGCCAGTATCTTGCAGTTTGTGTCTGCTTCCACATCAACAACAACAACAACTTGAATTTACATAGCACCCTCAACACCAGACGGCATCTCCGAGTGCTTCATAGAAACAGATCCCGGGCCCGAGTCAGTGGGAGCGGGAGGAAGGTAACCAAAGGCGCGGTCGAAAAGAAAAGTCTTCAGCCAAGACCTGAAAATAGGGAGAGGGGGCGAGGTGAAGGGAGTTCCAGAGCCTCGGGGCATAGTGGCTGAAGGCACGGCTGCTGAGGGTGGAGCGGAGGACTCGGGGAACAAGGAGGAGGCCAAACTCGGTGGAACAAGGCAACGGGCACTGTTTTGAGGAGAGAGGTCATAGAGGTAGGGGGTGCAGAGGAGTGGAGAGATTTGAAGAGAAGGGTGAGGATCTTGAAGCGATCCTCTCTGGGACAGGCAACCAGTACAGTCTGGCAAGGACTGGGGTTATCGGGGAGCAGAGTTTGGTGCGGGTGAGAATGCGGGTGGCAGAGTTTTGGATGACCTGGATTTTGTGAATGGTAGTGGAGGGGAGACCCGCGAGGAGGGCATTTGAATAGTCCAGCTAAGAGGTGACAAAGGCATGGACTAGGGTTTCAGCGGCTTTTGGAGTGAGAGATTGGCGGAGACGGGCAATGTGTTGGAGGTGGACGAAAGCGGTGCTGGTGAGGGACCGGATGTGGGGAAGGAAGGTTAATTGGGGGTCGAACCTGATGCCTAGGTTGCGTATGGGTTTGGAGAGTTTTAGGGGGAGGTTGGGTAGGTGGAGGAGGTGAGAACCGTGTGATTTTAGATGTTGATGAGAGCCAAACAGTATGGCTTCCGTCTTGTCAACATTCAGCTGAAGGAAATTTGCGCTCATCCAGCTCCTGAGGTCTGACAGGCAGGCTGACAGAAGATCAGGGGACTGGGGGTCTGGAAAAATAGAGTTGGGTGTTATCCGCATACATGCGGATACATCCATACATCCAGGCAGGTCAGGGCGAAACCTTGGGCAAGTTTCCTTACTCCACACGCCTAATAATAATCCCTCCAAAAACCAAAAACAATAATAAATTGGTCATTTTCAATCTACGACTGTTTGTGGGACATTGCTGTGCGCAATTGGCTGCCGCGTTCGCCCATAAATATACAGTCAATTCACTTTACAGTGTGTTCTGTGAAGCGCTTTGGGACGTCCTCCCGACGTGAAAAGCGCTATATCAAATGCAAGGATTATTATTATTATTATTATGTGGAAGTGTACCCCGTGTCTGCGGATGACATTCCCAAGACGGAGCATGTAGATCAGAAAGAGGAGGCGGCCAAGGATGGATCCTTAGGGTAACCCACAGGTAACCGGGTGAGAGCGGGATGAGAAGCCGTTTGTGCATATGTACTGCTGGCGGTTCATGAGGTAGGACTCGAACCAGGCGAGTGCAGTCCCACTGAGGTGGATGACGGAGGAAAGGCAGTGAAGGAGGATGGCGTGATCGACTATGTCGAATACAGCGGAGAGGTCCAGGAGGACAAGGAGGCAGAGGGAGCCCTGGTCACAGATAGAGAGGATGTCATTTGTGACTTTCACAAGCGCAGTCTCTTTACTGTGGGTAGGGCGGAAACTGGACTGGAGGGGTTCGAAGAGGGAGTAGGAGGAGAAGTGTTCGCGGAGTTGATTTGCAAGAATGCGTTCTAGGACTTTTGCGAGGAAGGGCAGGTTTGAGATAGGGTGGTAGTGGCTGGAGTTTGAGGGATCTAGGAAGGGGTGTTTCAAGAGGGGGGTGATGACAGCAGTTTTGAGGAGTGCAGGGACTGATCCAGAGGAGAGGGACTGGTTGATGATGTCAGCAAGTATTGGGCAGAGGAGGGGGAGCTGGGTAACCAGCAAGTTGGTGGGGAGGGGGTCGAGGCAGCAGGTGGTGGGTTTCATTGAGGTGATGGTGGGTGAGAGGGAGGAGGGAGAGATGGGGAGGAAGGAATGTAGGATGGGGGTCGTGGTAGGAGCTAATGATGGGGAGGGTGAGAGGGACGGAGAGGCGGTGGTGGTGAGTGACAAGAGGCAGGTGGCTGAGGCTGCCTGGAGGATGTTGTGTATTTTGGATAAAAATAAGTCCATGACCTTGACATGTGCTTGGCATTGGATTTGAAGATTGAGGAGGCCTGAGGGGGCGCATGGAGGAGGTAGTGGGTGGTGGAAAAAAGGATGTTAAGATTGTTTTTAGCCTCCAAGATGATGTTGGAGTAGAAGGCCATTTTTGCACGTGTCAAAGGATGGCGGTAGCTATGGAGATGCTCGAGCCACAGTTGGCGGTGGACTGTCAAGCCAGTTTTCCGCCATCTGTGCTCAAGCAGCCGGGTTTGGGTTTTTAGGCAGCATAGATGGTTCTTGTACCAGGGGGATCGAGTGGGTTTGGAGATGGTTCTGGATTTCGGGGGGATGAGGGAGTTGATAGTGGAGGAGAGGCGATCAAGGAGCAGCTGGACAGCTGCTTCAGCATCTCCGTGGGTGGAAGGCCAGAGGGACAGGAGCTGAATGGGGGATATTAATAATAATCCCTGCATTTGATATAGCGCTTTTCACGTTTTCTAGATGTCTCAAAGAGTTTCACAGAATAATAATAATAATCTTTGTATTTGATATAGCGCTTTTCACGTCTTCTAGACGTCCCAAAGCGCTTCACAGAATATACTGTAAAGTGAATTGACCGTATATTTGTGGGCGAAACGCAGCAGCCAATTTCGCATAGCAGTGTCCCACAAACAGTCATGAATTGAAGTGACCAATTTATTATTGATTTTTTTGGAGGGATTATTATCAGGCGTGTGGTGTAAGGAAACTTGGCCAAGGTTTCGCCCTGCCGGGAATCAAACCCAGGTCTCTTGCTTGAGGGGCGAGTCCTCTAACCGATGAGCTACAGGACTCCATAAAGCATATTCGGATCATGCATGAAAGATCTGTGTAACATTCTACTATATGGAGGAAAAAGTAGCCAGAAAATTTAAAAAAGACTGATCAAATTATGGAAATAATGTAAAGATATTACTACATCTCATTGGTTCGTTTAGATCTTTCATGCTAATTCAATCTCATCCTTGATATCACTTAGATTAGGCAAATATGTAGTGTGAGAGAAACAACCCCATTTTCACAATTCTTATATTTTTATAGCATGTATCCTGTCAGCATGTTTCAAACTTGTAATTACAGTATTAGTTACAAGTAATTAGTTTTAAATATAGTCACTATATTTGCAAGAAAACACAACCATTATTTGTACACAGCAAGATCCCCAAACAGCCGTGAAGTGAATGAGCAAGTGATCTGAAGGATTGTTGGCCAGGACACCAGGAAAAACTCCCTTCTCTTTCAGAATATTTATCCCTGATCTGCACTGGAGTGGCAGCAAAGTCTACAAGGGCAAGTCGTAATGTGGCTCATGGAATTCACAACCATCAACAACAACAACAATAACACAAGATTCCATTTATTGAGCGCCTTTCACGTCGGGAGGACGTCCCAAGGCACTGTACAGTTGGGTCAGGACCCGAGCAGGGGGGAAATGGTCAGGGTGAGGGGAGGGAAGGGAGCGAGCGAGGAGGGGGTAGAGAGTCGAGAGGGGAGCTGAAGGCACGGTCAAAGAGAAAGGTCTTGAGACCGGCCTTGAAGGAGGAAAGGGAGGAGGCAAGGCGAAGGCACTGGGGGATAGAGTTCCAGAGCCTAGGGACTGAGAGGCTGAAGGCCCGGCAACCGATGGTAGGGCGGTTGGGGCAGGGGATGTGGAGCAGACCGGAGCCAGAGGAACAGAGGGTACGGGCAGGTAGGTAGGGGAAAGAATAGGAAACAGACTTAGTAGGAAGAACACTGCAGCACCGCACAGCTAACGTATCTAACGTAATTAACTTGTTAATCAACAAGCTTTTTAACGCAGCAGAAATCTGCAATAAACATTATGTAGAGATATTCATATTAATAGACTTGTTTTGTTTGGAGAGAACTTTGAAAGATGACATGATATAGGTATTTAAAATACAAGAGAATGTAGATGCAAGCAAGTTCTTTAACTAGACAGTGAATATGGAATTAAAGGACATTAATATAAAATTAATAAAGCACAACTTTGTCGTCAGCAAATATTTTCCTCCCACTAAGTGAGAGGATAGTAACAACGAATTGCAACCTCATGCTATTATTTTTNAATGTTTCAATTATCTCAAAGTTGAGAAATCCTTGGTAAATCACTGATAAATGTGGTCATTGAGGCCAGTCAAGAACAGGGCTGAAGTCCTCCTTCCTCCCGAACTACATCAAAGTGGTTGGGCCTAAAGCCAGTGTATTACACTTCTGCCCATGGATCCCAGGCACTGGAATGTGAGGTAGTGAGATGCTCACATAACATCACCAAAAAAAATCTAAATTAAGCCAGCATCCTGTGAACCAGCCAATGTCAAAATCTATATGCCAAACGTGCTGTGAAAGTCCAAAAGCTGGTTCCTGATGTCCCATGGGTTGGTGTTATGGGTTAGGGTTCTCTGCAGGAGTCATGACATCCTGGGATACTTTTTTCAAGTTTAAGGCACCAGTGACGCATGCTGCTTTTCACACAAGACCGTTTTCAACACTATTATAATAACTTCACATTTACAGCCCAATGATATATAATAATTAATCTTGCATTTGATATAGTGCCTTATCACATCTTTGAGATGTCTCAAAACACTTCACAGAATATACTGTAAAGTGAATTGACTGCATATTTTATGGACGAAACATGGCAGCCAATTGCACACAGCAGTGTCCCACAAACAGTCGTGGATTGAGTGAACAAATTTTTTTTTAAGTGATTATTACCCCAGGAAAAGCAATTCACCAATCAACTAACAACTGGGTTCCTACTTACTACTAGGTAAACAGTGATGTGTGGAGTAAGGAAACTTGACAACGTTTCACCCTGCCAGGAATCAAACACACGTCCTCTCGCTTGCGAGGCGAGTGCTCTAACCACTAAGCTACAGGGCTTCAATGCTTCTCATCCATGCTTTTGTTACCTCTCGCCTCGATTTCTTCAATGCCCTCCTCGCTAATCTCCCTAGCTCTACCATTCACAAGGTCCAACTGATTCATAACTCTATCGCGTCACCTTTAGCGAACTCCACATCTCATTCACTCCAGTCCTGCCAGGCTCCATGGGATCTTCTCACTGAACAGATCGAATTTCACAATCCTCACACTCACTTGCTAATCATTTCATATCCTAGCACTTTCTCTCCAACTTGTTCACATCCCTTCCTCTGCCCGTACCTTCACTTGGTCGGCTCATGCCTTCTCCGCAGCCCCAACCCCTATGCTCCACCATCGATGGCCCTGCTTTCAAGCACTTTGCCCCAAACTACTGGAATTCCCTGTCGCAATGCCTTCGCCTTGTCCCCTCTTTGTCCTCAGATCATGCCTGAAAGCTTTCTTCTTCAACGGTACCTATGGTGATTCCCTTTCTCCCTGGCTCAGCACCAAACTACGCCATTGTTCAGTGCTCCAAGACACTACCACACGTGAAGGGCACAAGTTATTTTTGTGAATGCATTAGCTTTTTTTCTATACAATCAGTTTGGGTCCTTTATTTTCCAGTTCTCATATTGTTCAGGAATACAAACTAAACTAATATGGCAGGACCACCCATCTTCAATCCACATGTGTAAATGTTCTTTCTCCCCAGGCATGGTTCAAGAATTCATCTCCAATAATGATTTTGTCTTAAATTGAAATGACTAATTCCGGTCATAACAATGAACATTTTGGCTGTCTAACTTATGCTGAAAGCTGTTCTTTAATATTTTAGCCTCAGTATGACAATGTTCCTCTTGCAGGCTAGCTTAATCATTGATAATGAATACCAATGAGGCCATGAAAATGTCCCTATAATGAATTATGTAGCAATGCAACAGATCAGAGGTAATTATAAAAATAATGAAAACACATCAAAAGCGGTAACCAAAGACATTTTTCTCACCATTTCCAGGAGACATTTTTTCTGAATCTCAATCATATTAATTTCTTAACACAACTAAATAAAACTTATGTTGAGAATAGATTGGAAGAGTGCAATGCATTATTAGTCACATATATTCCTGATAAGTATAATCTGGTTTAGCAGTGTACAGATGGCCCACAGTCAGTGAGACAGTGTCATGCTATACTTTCACACTCCATTACTTGCCAAAAAATATTATGAATTCTTCACAGTATGAGATGATGACTATTCCCAATTTCAGCACTGAACCTCCTCACACTACATCTGTTCTGCTGTATCATGCTCCAGGGATAGGATATTTACATCACCATATGTGTTACAAAAGCCAAATAGACTGATCTGGGAATTCAGGTATTCCCAGTTTCATTAGATTCTAGTTACAGTATGATAGATGTGTTTGTAGGCTGCACTTGCTAGGTACTGTCAAGCACTCAGAGGTTACAAATCTAATTCAATGTATGATCACAGTGTATTTTATTTACTCTGGTCCAGACAACAAATACACAAGGGTGTACAGAAAAAATTGCAGATTGCAGAAGTACTCCCCCATTCATTCAGCTGACTGCCCTCTTGCCTGTCCCTTGTCCCCTCCCCTCTACCATCAGTTACCGTACTTTCAGTCATTACAACCCAAAAATATGGAACTCCTGCCACAATCCATTGACCTTGCCTCCTGCTTCACTGTCTTCAGGTCATACCTGAAGACCTTACTCTTCAACCGTATTATGTGAAGTCTGTGCACCACAAAAAAGTTGGTTGACTGAGGAGCCCTCCAGCGTGTCACAGTAGGGCCCCCATACATTGAGGTGGCTTGTCCCAAAGCTCTTCTCTTGGACTATTTGTAGCTCTTGTGATCTGTTGTGATGCTCACAAGAGGCTCACAGGGAGCACTGGTACCTGCTATCCACCCAATGAGGCCTCAAACCTACCCTATTGAATGTCAAATGACCAACTAGTGACTATCCTCCTAGGTGGATAGGTAACCAGTGTCTCCCTAGGGCTCAACTGACTCCAAGGTGATCTACTTCGACACAGCATATTGGAATCAAGTCAATCCTCTGTGGTTATCTTGGTTGCTCAGTTACTGAGTCAAGCAGATGTTCAATAATCCAAGGGCCTGCTGATGGGATACTGGCTAGTCTGGCAAGTTGGCAGGACTTGGAGGGAAGACCAGTCACTGGAGCAAGTTTTCTTCGTTGTCAGCTCCTGTTAGCCTTGCAAGGCCAAACCATTTAATCTAGAAATGTATCATAGATACAAAGCAATGGATAGTTTGAAATAATTCTTAATATAACAGGTGTAATAAATTACCTTTTGTGCTAAAGGTCGAATTAATTATGGGGCCTATTTTCAAACTGTTAATCATTAAGATGCTTGTCAAACAGAGAGTACATTTACTTATCGGCATTTGTGAACATTGTACCAATGAAAAAGAGTGACTTAATTCACCTTCAGCAGTACGTTAAACACCTAATCTGAGGCTAGTCAAAATCATTTTAATTTGCTGCCTCACTGAGTGGGAACAAAATACTTGACCCTTGTTAATGGATGTGGCATCAAATACTGATCATTACAAAAGGAATTTAAGGGGAGGTTAGAAAATAGTTCTTTACACTGTGAGTGCCAAGAATGCAGAATTCCCTTAAAGCAGTCAATAAATTATTTTAAAGGGGAATTAGATAGATGTTTGTAAATCAGAAATAGTAAAGGTTGTGGTGAGCAACCAGGTACTTTAAGTGAAGAAAAAGTATCGTGGACTTGGTAGGCCAACTGACCTGTTTCTGAATGTAACATTCAATGGGGAAAATTTGAGGTAATCCTTAAAGTGTTAAATCCTTAAAATTAAGACAAGAAGGGGGAAATGCCACCTGGTCTAGATTTACTCTATTTATTTAGCATTGCATACAACCAGAATTTGACAAATTGTTGAATTCAGAATTAACTTTGATATTGATTTTTTATAGTTCTTTAAAAAACTACAGCTTCAAAACTGTATTTAAGAATTAAGATGAACTGTGCTTTATGATGTGGACCATGATAGCATGTAAATTTAGCAAACTTGCTGAAGTTTTTAGGATTACTGTAAATTCATGAGCTTCAAAAAACATTACAAATAGAAATGTAATATAAGAAATAATGTAACAATAACATCTTGCATTTACATAGCACACCTCATGTAGGGTAGGGTCCCAGAGCACTTATGTACATCAAACCAAAGAAACTGCAAATCTGGGGAGAGCTGCATTTGGAGAGAAACCATCGATGTAAAATTAAATCAAGGTGTTTAGCTTGTCTGCCTATTCAGGTGGACATTAAATCTGACACTATTAGAAAGAGAAAGGAGATTGCAGATAAATTGGCTGGTTGTGAGACAAATTGGTTGCCACATTCATCTCCAAGTACAGTCACTTCATGCAGCAGTAACTACTATGAAGCATTTTGAGGCATGTCAGTGTTAAAGCCACTGTATCAAATACAAGGATTATTATTATTACAAGTTAATTCATCTCACCCTGTTACTTTTTCCAATTTGATCGTGAATTTAACTATAAGCGCTTCAGTTATACTGCTGAGTTTACAAAGAATCATCAGAAAACTTATCTGAAAGTGACAAGAATCTAACTACTATTGTTATATCAGACTTGGTATATGTAATTCCCATATATCTAATAAAACAGATTGCATTACAAAGAATGTGAATAGGTATTTAAAATCCAGAATATCCAGTTAGATCCAAGAAATCCAGTCAAATAATTTTCCTGTTGTGGGACATAATTTTCCAAGACAGTCAGGTCCACAGAATACAATGTTGACGAACTTATGTGGAAAATCAGTGAGACTTGGCGGTATAGACTCATCAGCGCCTTTGGGACGTCCTCCCGACGTGAAAGGCGCTATACAAATGTAATTTTGTCGTTGCTGTTGTTGTCCTCATCCTACAAGCCAAAGGCCTAACAGGGAGAGTGGTTATGATTTATACCGCCTACGTGTAGTTACTTCACAAGTCCAAATAAAATGATTTGCATTTCTCTGCAGAGTACTGCAGACAGTTTTGAGATATTTTATTTGTATGCAGTTGCTATCTTTTGCATAATTCATGAAAAAATTATGTTCAACCCCAAATATAATAATTAATAGAAAAATTGATCAAGGGATGCAATAAAATCTATTGCACTTTTTTTTCTATGAAAATGATACCAATGTAATCAACTTGCCTAAGGTGAAAACAAATTATGAACTATCCATGTCCTTTTCCACAATCGTTCGATGTCCTCTAACTTTTTCTGTTTGAGATCACTGGTGAAACTATGCAAATAACAAGAATTTGTTTATGTCATAATGAATTCCTTCGCATAGTATAGAGCAGGACAGAATGTCAAACTGTACCAATTCAAACTGTATTTCTAATGAAGGCATAGGAAAAAAATATGACTGGACGTGAATGATGGCTCCCCTTTGGTGCTTTGGAGGACCATAATTTAATAGGCTTTTACTATGCTTGTGTTGGTTTGACCCACTTAGGGAGACTGCAAGGCACTTGATGTAATAAGAACTTAAGAAAGCTTGGTACGAGAAAAAACATTTACTCCATTAAAGCTATCTACTAGTTCTTGCACAGACCATGTATAATCAACGCAGTCAAATATTGTTTGCCAAACATTCAATCCTAAACAATCCTGAAGCAAAGTTCTGCCTAATTACATCCTGACTCCTACAGCATCCTGCAAAGTATTTATCTAAGCTTCAAAATTCAATCCTGTGCTATTGCCCTCCATAGGCAGCATCTATCCTCATCAATGCAAGTGTTTTTGGTCCTGTAAATCCTGCACCTCTTGTCATCGTCATCATCCCCCCGGCGATCCCTAATGAGCAGCCCTAATTAGGCAGAACACTGGTTGGAGGCAGTCCCTACTAACAAATGTACAGTGGTGCCCTGGGCCAAAGGGCTAGCTGGGGAGGCTGGAATTGACAGGGTCAGTGAACCCACCAACTCACAAACATACAAAATATTCCCCAGAAGTGCAGACCTGCTTCCCTGTTCATACAGGAAAGACGAACCACACTAAAATGATCTTTCTGGGCAAGTTCTCAGCGGAGGGCTGGGTCGGATGGTGGTACTCAGCTCTTCCTGAGTGGACTTAGGTCTGTAACTGGGTCAAGGGAGAGAGATGTGACCTTGGATACCCTTGAGAGGCATGCAAACCTGGACCTCAAAAGGTTCAGTTTGAGGTTCAGGAGGGGATGGAAGCTTATGTCCTTGACGCACTTCAGTAGTGCATGAGTTTGGGTGGTATGTGTGCCCACCTGGATGCAGCCTGTTGGGTTTACCGCATCAGAAACATAAAAGCATCTCTTTTTTTCCTTTGCCACTTGGAAAATCAGTTACTTGGGAGGCAAGAGATCTGATATTCACCTTTTCGTTTCCCAAGAACGATTCATGTTCTCACCCTACAGGAAACGTATGGGTTTGTGAGTGATCATCACCTGCGTTTCCATGGGTACCAGGTGGTAGAAGGGCCAAAGGACCCAAAGACGAATAGTGCACTTCGCATGACTCTGATCATTGACCAAGACCCGCTGCCAGTGAAAGTCGGAGTGTGATCTGCTTGTCTGGACAAAGATATTCCTTAGAGGATCGGCCTTCCTGACTCTTCCCTTCATAAGCTGCATATCATCCAAAACTCTGCAGCTCATGTACTCTCACGCTCCAGGCTCCGGGACCCCATCACTTCCACCCTTGCCCAACTCCACTGGCTCCCCATCCCCCAGAGGATCGAGTTCAAGATCCTCATCCTCACCGTTAAGGCTATCCATGGCCTTGCCCCCTCCTACCTCTCTGACCTGCTGACTCCCTACCAACCTGTCCGCTCCCTCCGTTCATCGGGCTCCGGCCTGCTCCATGTCTCCTGTCGGTGGCAGGGCTTTCAGCCTCTCTGCCCCATACTCTAGAACTCCATCCCATGGTTCCTTCGCCTCGCTTCCTCCCTTGCTTCCTTCAAGGCCGGTCTCAAGACCCTTCTCTTCAATCATGCCTTTGGTCTCCCTCCCACCTCTCTGCCTTCCCTCACCCCTACAGCACCCTCCCCTCATTCTCGGGCCCCGACACCTGACTGTTCAGCGTATTGGGACGTCCTTCCGACGTGAAAGGTGCTCTATAAATGCAATTTTGTTGGTGTTGTTGGTGTATGCCTTGGCTTATGGAATCAGTGTATATTCCTGCACAGTGCTGAGTTCTGCGAGATCTTTAAACCCATCGCTACTTCATGAGATGGCTTAACATAATGATTTTCTGACTGTCTGTTGCTCTTTATGGATGATTGGAACATATAAAAAACAGAACTTCAAAAGTGAAGCAAAACCCTGCAACTGTGGTGATATCTGTTTCCGTTCTGAGATTTGCCAATTACATGACATTGGAGTGGAGTGCAGAATTGCACAGCAATCGATCATGTGTATCAGCCCCTGCACAGATTTAGTCCCATGCTTCATGGTCAGCAATATTCCTCATATAGCAGAATACCCTGGCACGATCATTGTAGTCCAAGGCATATCAACAGCTCCATCCTGACCCTGGTCACAGGATCAACATCCCACTCTAGAAGTTCAAGGGCTGCCCTCTTGACCCAGAAGGTGACTGGCCAGTGATCAGAGTGATGCTGAACAAAAAAATTTGAGACTATAGGACGTGCCAAACCACTTAACAATAGTGGACTCAATGACTGAAAATGTAGCCAAGGATTCTCTTGCTACTGCAGCTGAGATCGCAAAGTCGTGATCACAAGTGGTTTAATTATGGTTTAAATCAAGTTAGGTATGCTTATGCATGATAGCCAGTGTCAAGCTGACCTGTAGAACTACAATCTTAATTAAACTGAGCTGAGTTGCAGAATCTCTATCTGAGCGCGACAGATGTTACAGGTAGCTGTTATAACTCTAGATAAAATGTGATGAGAAAATGTCAGTTTGCTGTGCTTTGTATTATGAAGATCTAAACTGGCTAAGAGAGAAGTGAGCTTGTTAGTGCAGCTGTAGCTTGTGGGGTATTGTCCTGTATTATCTAAATCAGAGTCAGCCGGCCTGATTAAACAACTATCAAGTGCGTGAAGACGTGTGGGCCTGCATGTATCAGCCTAATGTAAAACAAGAGCACTGTGATACAAAAGAAGAATAGCTGCATTTTGGCAGTTCAAGTTGGTAAAAGTGAGTACATCTTTTTCATGTAAACAGCAAACTGAAGGTGGGAGGGAGCCCGAAGGCACGATCGAAGAGAAGAGTCTTGAGACCGGCCTTGAAGGAGGCAAGAGAGGAAGTGAGGCGAAGGAACTGTGGGATGGAGTTCCAGAGTGTGGGGGCAGAGAGGCTGAAAGCCCGGCCACCGATGTTAGGGCGGGTCGGACAGGAGACATGGAGCAAATCGGAGCCTGCTGAATGGAGGGAGCAGGCAGGTTGGTAGGAAGCAGGTCAGAGAGGTAGGAGGGGGAAAGACCATGGATGGCCTTGAAAGTGAGGATCTTGAATTTGATCCTCTGAGGGATGGGAAGCCAGTAGAGTCGAGTGAGTGATGGGGTCATGGAGCCTGGTGCATGAGTACACGAGCTGCAGAGTTTGGATGATCTGCAGCTTGTGAAGGGAAGAGTTGGGAAGGCCGATGAGTAGGGAGTTTCCATAATCGAACCTTGAGGTGATGAATGCGTGGATAAGGATTTCAGCAGCCTGAGGGGTTGTCAGGCTGGCAATGTTGCGGAGGTGGTGGTAGGCAATGTTGGTCATGGCGCGGAGAAAGGACAGTTCAGGGTCAAACAAGACACCCAGGTTCCTGACTGGCTTAGGGAGGTTGAGTGTGCAGCCGTGGAGGCTGATGCTGCAAGCGCCTGAGGTACGGAGGCGCAGGCACGAGCCAATCAGGAGGGCCTCAGTCTTGCTGACGTTGAGTTGGAGAAAATTGTCCCTCGTCCAGGACTTGATGTCGGACAGGATGCCAGTAGTCCTGGAGTTGAGGGTGGAGGCAGAGAGATAGAGTTGGGTGTCAACCGCATACATGTGGAAATTTACCCTATGCCTGCGGATGATGTCACCAAAAAGGAGCATGTAGAAGGTGAAGAAGAACGGACCGAGGACAGAGCCCTGAGGAACACCGCACAAGACGTTGCGGGGGCTGAAGGAGAAGCCGTTTGCTGCGACGAAGTGGAAGCGGTGTGAAAAGTAGGACCTGAACCAGTCAAGGACAGAACCTTGAAGGTTGAGGTGGGAAGAGAGGGGGTGGAGGAGGATTGAGTGGTCCACAGTGTTACAGGCGGCAGAGAGGTCGAGGAGGACGAGGAGGCAGAGGGAGCCCTGGTTGCACATGGTCAGGATGTCGTTTGTGATCATGACCAGAGCAGTTTCCGTGCCATGGAACAGTGCCAGATGACAGGGAGAGGTTGATAAAGTTGGCGAGAGTGGGGCAAGGAGGCAGAGCTGGGATGTAAGGAGAGGGGTGGGGATGGGGTCCAAGGAGCAGGTGATGAGCTTCATGGAGGTGAAGACAGAGGAGGGGGTGACAGGTTCAAAGATGTGTAAGCAGGGATGGGTAGTTGTCGGAGTGTGGGGCAGGGGGTAGGGAGGCGGTGGAAGTTGGGAGGCCAGTGGCAAGCTGAGCGGATTCCCTCGATTTTGGAGTCGAGGAAGTCCAACATTTTCTTGCAGTGGGAATCAGAGGAAAAATCCACAAAGGGAAGGAGAGCTATTAGGCAAAAGCAGACCAATTTACTATATTCTTAATGTATCTGAAATAAATAAAGCCCTTGGAAAAAGTGTAGATGTAATTGTAAACTGAAGCAGTGTCCATGGTCCCAGAAGAGAACGAGAGAATGTAAAATCTGTGTTGATTATGCTGTTATCTCTCTCTGTGCTGCAATCAACGACTCTCCAGTTGCCTTTTTTTGTAGTAAGAAATTAACCTCATATTTGATCTCTGTTATTATTTTCAGAGGCTGGGTTTTGTTGTGTGGAATCTGGAGAGCGTAAACACCAAAATATGTTTCAGTCTGTGATCAGTGCACTGGAAGGTTCAATGGGAGCCCATATCAAGTCAGTTTTCTCTAAATGTTATTGGACAGACACGAGCATCTGTCATTGAAGATTAACCACTGTCTTTCAGTGGAAAGTGCAGTATTGCAAGCTGGCTTCTTGGTGGTTGTTGGGAAGCAGTTCATGAGCACACTACCACCACACTTCAATGTGATTCAAGCAGGGAGAGTCACTATTGGGTCAATTGCTTCAGCAACACACTATGTGCCAAATACTGCAAATATATATATACATATGCTTACATGGAATGATATAGGATGGAAACAGGCCATTTGACCCAATTACAACAACAAAATTACATTTGTTTAGTGCCTTTCACGTTGGGAGGATGTTCCAAGGCGCTGGACAGTCAGTTTTGGACCCGAGCTGGGGGTCGGGATCGGAGAGGGTGGAGGGCAGTGAAGGAACAACAACAACAAGAAAGGTGATCAAAGACACAGTCGAAGAGAAGGGTCTTGAGATGGGTCTTGGAGGGGCGAGGCAGAGGGACTGCAGGATGGAGTTCCAGAGGATGGGGGCAGAGTGGCAGAAGGCCCACCCACCAATGGTGGGGCAGGCAAGGCGAGGTATGTGAAGTAGGCCGGAGCCCGCTGAGCAAAGGGAGCAGGCAGTTTGGTAGGGGGTTAGGAGGTAAAGGAGAGTAAGGCCATGGAGGGCTTTGAAGGTGAGGACCAAGATCTTGAACTGTATCCTCTGTGTGATGGGAAGCCAGCGGAGTCGGGCAAGGCTGGGGGTGATAGCGTCACGGAGCCTGTTGAGGGAGAGAACATGGGCTGCAGAGTTCTGGATTATCTGTAGCCTATGGAGGGAGGAGTTTGCAAAGTCAAGCCTGGATGTTATGAATGCATGTATGAGGTTTGTGGCGGCCTGTGGAGTGAGACAGTGGGGGAGCCGGGTGATGTTGCAGAGGTGGGGGAAGACAATGCGTGTCATGGCACAGATGTGGGGTAGAAAGGATAGTGCAGGGTCAAACAAGACCCCAAGGTTCCGGACTGTCTTGGTAAGGTGGAGTGTGCACTAATCCACGCCGATTCCCTCATTTATTTCCTTTTCCTTTTTACACATATATGAATCAAGTTTTCTCTTAAATATATTAATATTATTTGCTTCAATTACAGCTTTTGTCAGCGAGTTCCACGTTCTCACTATTATCTGTGTGAAGAGAATCAATTTTGTTTACGTATACTTGATAGTCATCAGTCTTATTCTTTGTAAATGTCATGCACTTGTATATAAGGTAGGTTTCACGCAAATTAATTTTTCAGTAATATTGTACTTCAATTTAAGAGGCAGGAATAAATTGGTAACTGGAAGATCAATGTTTGTACACTGCCTAAAGCAAAATAACATTATACTTGAGTAATAAGTTCTCTTGGGAATGCAAGTCGAAAAGGACAGAGTTCAAAAACTTGAACTTGAAGACAGGAACGAATGCATGAAAGGCCTTGTCCAGAGAGTTACGTATAGAGTTATAGAGAGTGATATAGCACGGAAAGTTTTTTGGTCCCGACTAGTCCATGCCGGTGTTTACACTCTACAAGAGCACCCCTCCAATATTTCTCTCCTCTACTCCATTTGCTTCTGCCTCAGTTATGCATCATTTCCCTTAAATACAATGCTTCAACACAGCTTCCAGCAGTGAGTTTCACATTCTCATCACCATCCTCATGAAGGAAGTCCTCCTAAATGCCCTACTAGATCTATTATTATATGTTAAAACCGAGATTAGATGGGTGCTAAAGATCCAATGGCACTATTCAAAAAGAGAAGTAAGTTTCTCTCGGTGCCCTGGTCAACATTGGGCCACATCAAATTGATCATTCATTTCATGGCTGTCTGCGGGACATTTCTGTGTGCATATTGGCTGCTACACTTGCCAACAAAATATGCAGTCACTACGCTTTATAATATATCGCCACATTATAACCAATTATTAACACCATACCAACCTGTCCATTCCTATGCTCAGCGGGCACTGGTCTGCTTCATGTGTCCTGCTCTGCCTGCCACACCATTGGTAATCAGGCCTTCAGCTTTTCTTCCCCACCCTCTGGAACTCCATCCCATAATCAATCTGCCTCACTCCCTCCTTTACTTCCTTCAAGGCCAATCTCAAGACCTACATCTTTGACCATGCCTTCTGCCACCCTCCCATTCCCCTACCCTTCACCCCTCTTGATTCCAACCTCACATGCAAACCCTTAACTGTTGAGCACGTTGGGACATCTTTCCTACGTGACAGGTGCTATATAAATTTAATTTTGTTGTTGATGTTATTGTTCAGGTATTGGGCAGAAAGATGTTAATTGTTGGAAATAAGGTTTCAATTGTATTTATTTAACATTTAATACTTTAACAACCAGAAATAAATCACTTGACGTACAAAAATTATATTACGCATTTGGTAGCAGTGGAATGGTACACTGAACCAAGACTTAATAAACATTTATATTGTCTTTTGTATTAATATGGTAACATGAGCTAGCAAATTACAACTATATCCAGGCACACCAATGGAATTACCGACAATGCAATTACAGCAATTACCAATAGAACACATTGATTCAATCTTAAAGGTGTTCTAACAAATGCAATGATTATTTTTATAAGTGGATGCAGTTAATTAATAATAATATTTGATGTTTCATATTTTTATGTTTTATTGTATACCTTGTGCTCAGTTTGTGCATAATCAAATATGGAGTCCTGTAGCTCAGTGGTTAGAGCAGTCGCCTCGCAAACAAGAGACCTGGGTTTGATTCCCAGTAGGATGAAATGTTGGGCAAGTTTCTTTACTCCACAGCCTTCTGTTTACCTAGCAGTAAGTAGAAACCCAGTTGTTAGTCGATTAGCGGATCGCTTTTCCAGGGGTAATAAATAACTCCTTCAAAAAAAATAATAATGAATTGGTCAATTCCATCCACGACTGTTTGTGGGACTGTGCTGTGCGTAATTGGCTGCCACGTTTTGCTCACAAAATATACAGTTAATTCACTTTACAATATATCCTGTGACGTGTTTTGAGATAACCCAAAGACGTGATAAAGCACTATATCAAACGCAAGGGTTATTATTATATTATACAAGAACAACAACAATTTGCATTTATATAGCGCCCTTCATGCAGGGCATTGTCTCAGA
This sequence comes from Callorhinchus milii, assembly GCF_018977255.1. NCBI lineage: Eukaryota > Metazoa > Chordata > Chondrichthyes > Chimaeriformes > Callorhinchidae > Callorhinchus > Callorhinchus milii. The sequence goes on from NW_024704743.1 coordinate 93,490,411, forward strand.
GCGCAACATAACAACGATAATATAAATGAAGTAAAATCTTCTCTACATTTCCCTTCAGGTGACTCACACCCACTTCCCCATCAGAGTCAGTTGAACAGGAAACTCACATTACTGAAGAGGAAGAAGAAGTGCCAGTTCAGCAAGGTGGAACTGTCAGGACTGAAGATGACAATCGCACAAAGCCCATGTAGGGAATTGATTTTGAATATGCTGTTAGGTGATATGAGGCAATCGTTCATATTGAAATCTCCTCCAAAGGGACAAAGCAGCACAAAAAGATGCAAGAGCCAGAGTTCACAAGTGCTGTCCATCACCAAACCCCCAGCGTAAGCCAGGGAACAGAACTTAGCACGATATGCCAGAAGCTAGATAAACTTGTGCATTCATTAATTTGTTCTAAAGCTTGACAGACAGATAGGCAAGAAACCTTTCTCTTTCAGAACATTGGGCTCTAAATTGTGGTATTGAACAGATTTCTTAATAGGAAATACGTAACTATCAAATCTCGTAAAACATTTGGAGCTTTCGAAATTCAACAATTACACATTTCTTAAGAAATCGGTTATGAAATAAAGCAAATTTCTCAGAGGAAACTTTATAGAAGTTTACACGATTTTAAATGGAATTGAGAAAGTAAACCCAGAACAATACATGTGGATCCACTGAAACAGCAGAACGAGCACACAAGTTCAGAGTTGCAAAAGGCAATTTCAGAAAAGACACCAGGAAGTATTTATTTACCGAGAGGATAATTCATTAGTGTGTAAAGGTTTACTGTATCGATTCACAAGGAACACTTAATGGATAATAGAAAGGGTATTTGCAGTATCATTGATTTTGCCTATTGGTTTTTGGCCAAGACCTTTATGTGTTCCAAAGGTGATCCAGGCTGAAGATGCTTATACATTGCACTGAAAAGAATGTAGGTATGATTGCTTATCCGTTTCCAGGCTTGCTATTGTCCAGAGCAGAACTGGAAAGATTTTACTTCATCTGTGATATATCAGCTACAAGAAGCTGTTCTGTGAAACATGCTCACTTGAGTAGTTTGAAATCAGCTCCTGTTGACATTTCCTGCAGAAGATTGAGCCAGCTAAGTGGCTGAACAAAGCCAAGTCTACTGTTGATTATATCCTTCTATCTAATGTTACCTTTAGCCTCATACAGTATTTGACTGGGTTGCATTAAAGCCGCAGTACATTGTTATTAAAAGACGATATCAAATCTGTTACACTGTCACCCTGCAAAGTACCTGTTCTTTTAAGAAAGCAACCAATTGCCTCAAATTTCACCCACAAAATATACAGTCATTTCACTTTACGGTATATTCTGTGAAGCGCTTTGAGACAGCTCAATGGTGTAATAAGGCACTATATCAAATGCAAGGATTATTTTTGTTATTTTTATAATTGAAAATAGACTTGAACCCAAGGAAAGGCTACATGTAACTCAGCACAAGTGGGAGCCGCAGACTGGATCAGTAGATTAGAAAATTATGAAATACAGTGTTACAGTAGAGTTTCTCTGTGCTCAGTAGATTTGAACAAAGATATTTAATGAAAAGGGTGACCATTGGGCTGCTGTGGCTAATACTGAAACATTTTTGGTTTAGATGCTAATCAGGATTTTAGTGAGGAATACTGGATCAAGAGAATGTTTAAGTTAATACTTTCAATGCACCTCTCAGGTGAAATATGCTCAATATGCTTCCTTTCAGTATTACCTCAGCACCAGATATGCATCAGACCCAAACATCTGACAATTAAAGTGTAGTGATAACAGTTGATGACTTATTTATCCTGGAAAGAAATGAAGAACACAGCTCAAAGACTCCAATATGTGATGCAGAAAGCTTATGAGAGTGTCAAACTGGGTTCAACAAAATAAATGATGTGGCTATGTATTGATGAAGTAAGAGCCAAAATCTCATTTAAGGAAAATGAAAGTTGGAAAGTCCAATAGATAAGAAAATATGTGCAAAGACTTCTGAGTGTCCTGATTTTTTTTTACCAAATCTAGCGTAGCACGGAGAGAAAAAGATTGACATTGGGAAGGCTGCAGAAAAAAAGCCTCAAAAATTGAAGGAGCTGATGACACCATCTATACTAAAGTATTTTAATATCACACAACTATCTGTTGAATCTGGACCTAATGATGTTGAGTAGTGCTGGTTTGGGATAATCATCCAGTGGCATATGCCTCTTAGAATCTTACATGTATTAGCCTGGCTCAGTTGGTAGCAATCGCCTCCAAGTGCAAAGGTTGTGGATTTGTTCAAGCCCCATGTTGGAATCTGAGCTCACAGCCTCGGCTGACATTCCAATGCAGTGCTCGGGGAGTGCTATATTGTTGGAGTTGTCCTTCACAGGAGATATTAAACTAAGCCCTGTCTGTTTGCTTCAAGTGATGGTAAAGATTCCATAACATTATTCAAAAAGAAATAGGGAGTTTCTCCCTGTGCCTTGGCCAACAATCCTCCAGATATGTAATTTACGTAATGACTGTGCAAAAATTGGTTGTGTTCCCCTAGAAAATAGGAGGTTACTACATTTCACATCGAAAAACCCTATCATCTCTTCAAGTTGGTTTTGCCAATAATAAGCTGCTGTATAAACTGCAAGGATTTTTCCACAAAGGCACAAAGCAATTATGTATCGACAAGAAATGTTGGCAATAATGAGATATTTCATGAATATATTCTTAGACAGAAACAGCTAACGATTGAGACTGAACACCAGACATTAAACAATGGTTGAAACAAACAATGATAACAAGCTCCACCTGAGTTGCAGAGAATGATGATGAATCTGCAGATGTACTTGTTCGCTATGAAATACATACCAGAAAGAGGTGATTGTTACAGGGACTGTTTGGAAGTTACAGAGAATCCTCATGAAGAGGATGAATTTGAGGTGACCCTAATCCGACCCCTATACATTTATTGAGTGAAAAGACAATTGATGGTTAAGAGTATAACAGCTCAATTAGAAATACAATTCTGCCAATGTAAATTTGCTTTTTTTTCCCAAGTAGAAAATATGATTAATGTTATTTAATGTGTTCATGCCTTGATATCTTAGACTAGCTATATTTACAACATATAGCCTTACAATTTTGCCAACTCAGACTTTTTTTTTAAATCTTGATAATCCTATTTAATGGGCTAAGATGTTAGTTGTAAGAAAGAGAGTACATGAATTCAAATCCATCTGAGACTAAACCTTTGTAGACAGGAGCAGCGATGAGAACAACATATCCACACTTCATCTTACGAGGTTCAAAGTACTGTTGACAGCACTGGGAGCTTTCAGCAGGTACAGCAAACCTAACATGACTATATGCTTCTGGAAAGTGAATGGGAGCTAGTCCATCCGTCTTTAACATTATTTTACTGCCTCAAAGTCTGTCTGCGTTCTGCTAGGCTTAGGTCTTTGGCACATCACTCTCTCACCAGCAGTCTTGTTTTGGAATAGTGATGCAAGTCTCAATGGGGTATGAATCACAATTTTGATTGATTCAAAATTTTAACCCTTTTTGCCCTACAATAGCCAAATAATTTAGCAGGCATAAATGTCAGTCATGTTACGACATAATAATAATGATACTAATCCTTGGATTTGATATAGCACCTTATCATGACTTTGAGACGCCTCAAAGCGCTTCACGGGATATATTATAAAGTGGAGTGACTGTATATTTTGTGGGTGAAACGTATAACGTAGTTTTATTTCAGACAAAATAATCCTGCCCTCTCTGCCCCAGCCAACAATGTTCCTTCTTTCAGGCTCCCAAAGACATGCCATTATTACTTTATTGGCCACTTCACAACCCTTGTGATCCTTAAGGAATTGCGGATTCTAGAAATATGATGCATGTTAGAATCTGAAGAATTCTAATTGACTTTTGATCAATCTGTTAACCTATTTTCAGTGGTAAGTTCAGATACTACTACTACTAATAATAATTCTTGTTTTGATATAGCGCCTTATCATGTCTTTGAGACGTCTCAAAGCGCTTCACAGAATATACTGTAAAGTTAATTGACTGTGTATTTTGCGGGTGAAAAGTAACAGTCAATTGTGCACAGCAGTGTCCCACAAACAGTCTAGATTGAGTGACCAATATATTATTATTATTTATTTGTTTGACAGAATACTTTGCTGTTGGAATATGCAGAGATCTTCCCGGGGGTAATAACACTGATCAATTTAGTGCAATACAATAGAGGACAAATTTACATTGATATTGTGCCTTTCACTTCAAGAGGATGTCCCAAAGTGCATAAGAGTACTGGCTGGGCACTTGAGTTGGGCTTGGGAGCTGTGGGAGATAGGGAAGAGAAAGATGACAGAAAGCACAGTTAAAGAGGTAGATTTTTTTGAATGTGCCTTTGGTCTTCTTCCTATCTTCCTCCCACCACCTTCCTCGGCTCCAACTCCTGCTCGGTGCCATGCCAGCACTGTCATCCTGACATGAACAGTGCTATATCAATTTATTGTTGTTTTGAGAGAAACCTTGAATGAGATGAGGGAAGGAATGAGTCAGAGGAATGGAGTTCTATAGAGCAGGGGCAGAAAGGCTAATAGCTCACCCGCGATGGTGGGACAGATAGGGTAGTGGATATGAAGAAGCCTGGTGCTTGCTGAGCGAAGGGAGCAGCTGGGTCGGTAGAGTTTGAAGAATTCGCAAAGGTAGGGTGGGACAAGACTGGAGGGATTCAAAGATGAGAAGGAGGAACTTGAACTCAATCTGATTGCAGGACAGGGAGGATGTAAATCACCCATATCTCCTTTCCCTGATTCAATATTGAGTGATCCCTGCTGGAAAGTGAGCATGTAAATGTTGGTTCAACACAGTTATGGATTTGGCTATGACACCCCCTACCTCTTGTTCATATCCTGCCAACAGTCCCCCAGTTAAAATTAGTCATTCACTTCATGGCTGTTTACGGGATATTGGTGTCCCTAAATTGACCTTTGCATCTGCCTACAAGATATATAGGGACTACACCTTACAGTAAGTACAGTAAGTTGTATGATATATATGATGTTGATTACTAACAAGATTTACTGGCATTGAAAAAGTAACCTTTCAGTTTATCCATAAAAGAATATGTGTACTTTACTTCCAGATGTAAGTTGATGACTTTGGAAACATTTTACCAGAAGTGGAAGTGCTGTAAGAATGAATGAAATGAACAATGTGGGAAGAGCTTGATCTCTTTTGTTTTGATCTTAGTTTTCTTGGAAGATCAAAGGTTGACAGGTCCCATAAGTAATGGTGGAGTTCAGTATCTATGCATTCCAGTCACAGTAGCCAGTGTCTTATCTCTGGACATTGTTTTGCTGTAATAATAACTCAATAATGTGGATTCCTGTAGCTTAGTGGTTAGAGCACTCACCTTGCAAGTGTGAGGACCTTGGTTTGATTCCCGGGCAGGGCGAAACATTGGACAAGATTCATTACTCCTCTGTTTACCTATCAGTAAGTAGGAACACAGTTGTTAGTCGTTTTGTCCATAAAATATACAGTGAATTCACTTTAGAGTATGCAGAATATTCTGTATATTAGAGACGCCTCAAAGATGTGATAAGGGGCTATATCAAATGCAAGCATTATTATTAGAATGGAGCCAGAGTGCCTCAGCCTTTATGTCAGGTTTGTGTTGGTGTGACATTTTCTATTTTCCACATCAGACATACTATGCACCCTTGAAATGAAATTTCCAGTTTTGTGGAAAATTAGAGTTTGTTTTTATTCACATTCACAAGGACTGCAGTCCCCCCCCCTCCCATGACCAGTGAAGTAATCCACTGCTACATCCAGTCCCAGATGTGTTTTAAACTGGAAATGATTATGGCATTTCTAAGACAGACAAGATTACCATTATAAATAGCACACTTTCATTCTTAAAACAAAACACCCTCAAGACCCATTTTTAATCACTATAAATAAACTTTAGAAATGCTAAGTCATTTGAGGAACTACAAAATATAAATGCCAATAAAATCACAAGCATCATTGCAAAGCTCCTTTTAACTTAATAAGGACTTTTTTTTCTGCTTGTCTGTGTTGATAGTTCAGGCTGATTTCTCAGAAATTGACATTGATTGCCAAAGGCCGAATTAGGACCGTTCTTACAAAAAGACATTGTATTGACCACCTTTTCTGGTGGTTCACTGACCAATCAAGTAGCTGACTGTTTAAATCGTTAATCAAGTTATTCAGAATGAAATGAAATAGTATGGTGATCAACGATGCAGCTTTGTTTCTCAATAATTTATTTTAAGGCCAGTTCTTTGAACTTTAATGAAGACAATGACACTCACTCGAGAAGCGCTGAATGAAATTATTTCTTATCAAGCTTTCCAGTGCAATTAAAATTCCATGTTTGTGAAATCTGTATCAAAGAAATATACTTTCCTATCTTGATGTATTTTCTTAGTGGACAGCATGTTGTGTGTGTATATGTGTGTGTGTGTGTATTGGTGCTCCTTGCTCTGTGTATTTGTGTGTGTTTTTGTTTGTATGTGTGGTGTCCTTGCTGTTTTGTGTGTGAATGTATGTTCCTTGCAGTGTATGTGTGTTCATACCTTGCTTTCTGAGTGCGTGTATGTGTACATGTATGTCTGTGCTCCTTGTTGCATTTGTGTGTGTTTTCTCCTTGCTTTGTTTGCGCATGTGTGTGTATGTATGCACTCCTTGCTTGGAATTGAGTCAATCCTCTGTGACAATCTTGAAAGTCTGGTTTCTCAGCCAGGTGAGTCTGCGGTACAGCAGAGCACTGCTGATGACAGACCAGCCAGCCTGGGTCTTCTGAAACAGCTACTGTTGTTCCTAATAATTCAGTAGACCCTGTTATAATGTGAGTTGATTCGTAAGGTGGGTGCTCTGTGGACTCGTGTTGCGTTCGGCACACAAATTAGCAACACTTCTTGCGTGTGGCAGCACGAAGGGAGTGACGTCAGCAGCAACCTAAGAACCGAGAAACACATAGGAAGTGACGTAAGGGTGAATTGATAATCTGGAAGTTAGCCATTTCCCCCCACTCATTGTAATGCAGGACTTGAGAGATTGAATTCAGATGACAATTATATTGACAGATATGAGTACTTTAAAATGATGGAATTATGCCATGTTCACCACTAGGTGGTGGCAATGCAGTGAGATGTCTTCATCTATTGCTGAGGTACAATGTAAGTCATTTTCTTGCTGTTATGTTTCAGGTACACAATGACCAAATGAGCCATTTGATGCAAAACAGTTTTTTTTATTTTAATACACAACTGGAGTCAACAATAAACCTACTTGCTTATCCTGCACATTCACTGTCCCTCATGTGTATGTCAGTCTTAACCCTCTCTCAAGCCTTTCGCATCCCACTCCTCGCATCCCAGCTGGAAAGGATCCTCATACCTTCTTCACAGATCTTATGTTCCCGGTCAAGAGGTTCATGCCCTGGCACCTCCCTACTTCTTCGACCTGCTTATACCCCACTCCACGACCCACCGCTTGTGCTCAGCTGGCTGCAGCTTCCTGCATATCTTTCATCACCTACGATCTACTATCGGCAGCCTCTGCACTATGGAACTACGGAGCTCTCTGCCTCAATCCCTCTGCCTGGCCTCCTTGCTCTTCACCCTTCCCGCACCCCCTCCACCTTCCCCAATCCTGACTCCCAGCTCGGGTCTAATACACTGACTGTCCAAAGCCTTGGGATATTCTCCCCATGTGAAAGTCGCTATACAAATGTAATGTTGTTGTTGTCTTCAGATCACACCTGAAGACCTTCTTCTTTGACCGCACTTACTTTCATCTCCCCCTTTCGCCGGCTCGGCATCAATCTCTGGCTCTGTTAAGTGCTCCAAGATGCTACACCGCATGAAGGGGCGCTATATAACAATAACAAGTTATTGTTATTGTTATGAATTGTATAAACAAAACCAGGAGGCTGCTGTTGATCACCTTCTGTCACCTGTGTACACATTGTTAAATAGCATTCAGTAATAAATGGTAAAAATGTACAGGTGTGGAAAAAGAATAATTCATACAGCTTATGGCATCTCTAGCACTAAATTTTGAAATGCTGGTTAAGGGTGCTGCACAACTGAGCCTGATCTTCTGACATAGGTATGCACACTCCTTCCCTTAGTGGTCACTCAATTGTCGCAGAAGTACAAACCCTAAATGATATTTCCTCTCTATTTGAACCAATTTGAATAACTATTGCAGCTTTAGTTGTGATGATCAGGGAGTTCAGCATAGACAGATCAAACCTGGGATCTTTATGCAGTGTTTTGAGTCCATAAAATTAGATCCCATGTTAAAAATATATGTGTGCAAAACAATGACACTGGTCCCACTTCCAATCATCAAGTCACTGCTGATGACATTTCCAGGTTTTGTTGCAGACTGTCCAGCTTCTTGTGCAGAGATATACAGTGCCGGAAACCAGCCATGACTGCTCTAGTGTGAACATTTCTTGCGCAAGAAATATTTGTGAGACTAGTCACAGCTGACTGGTACAGCATGGTAATCACAGGTCCATATTCTCGTAATCGAGCGAGGTGCCTAAGAACAGGGTGGCCCTGTATAACACTTACTCTAAATATTTATCCAGAGTGATTTGTGTAAACCAGAGATGCCTGAGTACAGAAGAACATTTATGTATTTCTAGTGTCTGATGAAATTAATGGTTCAGGTGAACCTTTGTCAGGGCCTTTATCAAGAAGTCAGTGCAGTACTTTGAGAACAGATTTGTGTGCTCAGCAAGGCTGAACCAATCCACCTGAGGGTCCTTCACTAATAAGAGACATTGAAGCCTCAGAGATAACAGAGGCACTTTGTTCTCAAGAGCTTATAGTGCACAGCAAAATATCGTGTTACCAGCTGAATGTTTTTCACACACTGATTGTAAAATTTGTTTTTGTAGGCCAGAGGTCTCCAATCAATTGATCTCTGCTTGGTAGCGCTCTCGCGCATGGTCAAAAAGACAAGAGGAAGGTTATTTTGTCCAGTTGAAAATGAAACCAGATGCATGAAATACTTCACACATCTCGAATTGAAAATATCCTTCCTTTTGTTTTGTTGAATAAAAATACAGCGGTGACCCCGGTTGTAGGTAACACACTGTCAACTAATCAGTCAACATGCAGCTGTGTGAAGTCCAGTTTGGAACTGCATTTAAGAACAATACTGACAATCCAAAGGAGACACAATACAATGCAATACAAAATTACATTTATATAGCGCCTTTCACGTCGAGAAGACATGCCAAGTCCCAATATTACAGGTAGAGCCAGCCACCTCCTCATAGAGCCCTAGCAGCACATTTATCATACTTTCTGTTGACTGCTGATGAGACTTGAAAGGTGGCCAAAAGCATGGTCAAAGAAATTAGTTTTAAGATGTTTTAAAAGCAGAGAGGGGCAAGGCGGAGTGACTATAAGAAGTCTTCCAGAGAGTGGGGCAAATGGCTGAAGGCTTGCCCACTAATGGTGGGACGTCCTCCCGATGTGAAAGGTGCTATCTAAATGCAATTTGTTGTTGTTTGTTGTTGGTGGGACACATTGTGCAGGGGACATGAAGCAGCCTGGAGATTGCCTAGTGGGGGAGTAGCTAGAGCAGGAGGGGTCGAATACGTAAGGTGGGGCGAAGCCTTGGAAATAAGATAGTGAGAATTCGATCTGGGGATTGAGAGCCAGTGAAGTCAAGTAAGGATGGGGGTGATAGGCTTGTAGAGCGTTATGTGGGAGAGGACACAGGCTGCAGAGCTCTGGAAGGTCTGGAGCTTGTGTAGGGAGGAGCTGGAAAATTCAACAAAAAGTAATAGAGTATTATTATACAGTATTAGTAGTAGTATATTATTACACAAAAGCAAAGCCTAGGGCTTGGTGAACATGTGTGTTTTGTCGTACTGTAAGGGAGCCAGATTGAGACTAGAAAAATCACATGAATTATCCAATAAATGACTGGTAAATTTGGGGTCTCATTTTAAAAAATATATTTCCGTGGACCAGTAAACTTATCTTTTTATTCACAAAATAAAACTCGAGTATTTTTCCAGAGTTTATTTTTATTCTGAAAATCAAAAGGAAAAATTGAACACAAAATTTCATTTGTAACATCTGCTTAACGAGAATCCTAAACTCACCTACCTGCATGTTGGTTCTGATAGAGGCTTACGTAGGTGTGTATCCCATTACCGGATCTGGCTTGCAGTGAGACAGGTTTCAGGATGCGCATAAATCATGGCTACCAAAATGAAATAGCAAATTCAGACTTAAAATTCAGGTGAAAACTGATTTTACAGATTGACTTTAAGCAAGAAAAACAAATAAGTGAAAATCAGTCCCACAACAACAACTTACACTTAGAGTGCGTCTCAGAGTGCCTACATTCAAGCAGAGCTCCGTTCAAGTTCAGCAGAGTTCAAAAGAAACCTTGGTGGTCCTTAGGT